>NW_024543069.1:52595000-55135000 GCF_018167655.1 Microtus oregoni
TGGTGGTCTGTAAGCTTCTTGTATCTTCATAGGTTCTTTAGGTTGGGAAAGTTTTCTTCTATGATTTCATTGAATATATTTTCTGTGCCTTTGAGCTGTATTTCTTCTCCTTCTATCCCTATTATTCTTAGGTTTGTTCTTTTCATAGTGTCCCATATTTCATGGATGTTTTGTGTTAAGAATTTGTTGGATTTAATGTTTTCTTTGGCCATTGAATCTATTTTTTTCTATAGTATTTTCAACACCCGAGAGTCTTTCTTTTATCTCTTGTATTCTGTTGGTTATACTTGTCTCTGTAGTTCCTGTTCATTTACCCAGGTTTTCCATATCCAGAATTTCCTTGGTTTGTGTTTTCTTTATTACCCCTATTTCAGTTTTCAAGTCTTGAACTGTTTACTTCACCTGTTTGATTGTTTTTTTCTTGGTTTTCTTAGGTTTCTTTGAATGATTTATTAATTTCTTCCAATTTTTTGTTTGTCTTTTCCTCTGTTTCTTTAAGGGAGTTTTTCATTTCCTCTTTAAAGATATTCATCATTTTCATAAAGTTATATTTAAAGGCATTTTCTTCTTCTTCTGGGTTAGGATGATCAAGTCCTTCTGTTTTGTTTTTGCTTGATTCTGGTGTTAGCATGTTGTTTTTTAGGTTGGTGGAGGACTTCTTGCATTGGTGTCTACCAATCTCTTCCTTCAAATGAGGCCTGCAGTGTCTTTGTGTCTTGGTCCAATCTTTGGAGTGTTTGGAAGTTTTTCTTGGTTTGCTCTTTACTGTCAGTGTCTGTCTCAGAAAGCTTCTGAGGTCTCTCTAAGCTGATTTTCATGGTCTTCTTTCCTTGTTCGTTCTCTTGATCCTCTCACTTGGTCCCTCAGTATTGTAGCAAGCACTTAGCTCATAGGCAGGGTGGGGCTAGTAGCTTAGAGGGTCTGGTAGATGGAATTGGTTTTGGGGAGCCTACCTGCAGGACAGTATTCTGCTGGCTGGCTAGAAAAGCCAAGGGATTTGGGGAAGGATCCCCAGGGTTTTGTCCTACTGTGGAGGCCCTAGAGAGTGGGGTGTCCCACCGTGTAGCTGTTCACTCACCTCTTAAGTCCCCTTAGTATTGGAGCAAGCCGTGTTTCAGAGTGCAATAGAGGTTGCAGGAGGATAGGTGTGTTTGTCTCATTTTCATTCTAGTTGGAAAAAATTATCACCAAGTGATAGAGGGGCAACATTTTGAAATGTGCCATAAAGTAGGTTGAAAATCAGTACTCATTAATTATTATGTTTTTTTAGACAGTGTCATTTATCCTAGGCTCGTGTAGAACTCTTTTTTTTAAATTAAATTTATTATGTGTGAATGTTTTGGCTACTTGTATATATACGTACCACTTGTGTACTTGGTGCTGTGAAGGTCAGAAGAGGCATTGGATTCCTTGGAACTGAAGTTTGTGATTGTGACTCATCATTTAGGTGCTGGGGGCGGATCTATGATCCTCTACCGTAGCAGCAAGTGCTCTAGCCCAGCCAGGGCTCTTGATATTCCTGTTTTATCCTCTCTAGTACTGATGCTATAGGGATATTTGATCATTTTTCTGATACTGTTGATATTCAGATTACATTGAAAAATTAAGTGGAGCTCGTAGAAATGGATCCAAAATTTAGTTCTGATTCTGCTTTTGATCTTAAGGACCTCAAATTTGATCATCTAGTTTCCTTATATTTCTATTTTCTCATCTGTCAAAATGGAAAAATAAAGTAGCTTTTATTTATCTCTCAAAGTTGTTGAGGAAAAATAAATTTGTTTTATTGACATTTACATTAAAAGTATGAAAATGTTATTAGTATTTTGTATCATAATTTCTGTTGGTCTTTATATTTACAGTCAAGGGTAGTTTTTCTCTTTGGTGGTAATGAAGCTGAGCTAATAAAATATCTTAAGTTTTAATATTAATTTTCAGATTGCCTTTTAAGTAAGCATAGTGCTTACTTATTTTGAATAATAGTATGACTTTTTATTCCTCTAACTCTAAACAAACTTTGTTTTGAACCTTTGTGATGCTTCATTTCCTGATGTTGCCCTTTGTCCTTCTAAATCTGGAATATGACTGAAATAGATAGTTTTGCAGTGAGCTCAGAGTAAAGCTCCTATTTAGAATAAAAGTTTCCTGTATAGTGAAAGTAGGAGTTAATGATATTTTATTTAGATAAAAAGTAATGCACTTTCTTTAATATAGATTTTGAAAACTTGTACTGGTGGCTTCTAATTACATGTTTGTTTCAGGTCACGGATACTTTATATCAGAAGACCTGGAGCTTGTCTTTAGGAAATGAATATTACCTCTGTGGTTTGGTTTGTGCTCATCATGTACTAATCTTTCAAAATGTTAAAATGGCATGAAAACTTTTTATTGTTGGCCTGGTCATGGTGACACACATCTTTATCTGTATATTCAGGATGCGTACAAAGATCTCTGAGTTCAAGACCAGCTTGGTCTACATGAAGAGTTTCAGACTAGCCTGGCTGTGTAGTGAGACCCTGTCTCAAAAATCACATTTTTAAAAAATTCTTTTGATTATCTAAAGTTCCCTAGTAGTTGGTAGCATATGTAGCATTTAATCTATGCTTTGGAAACTGATACTTTGGCAAAATTAAGTAGTACAAGATTACTAGGTTTTCAGGTGAGCATTTTGAGTTTCTGGTCCTTGAAGGATAGTCAGGTGCTTCAGAAGTAGATATGGAGTTCAAAAGGGAGGTTTGTGCTAGAAATAAATATTTGAGAATTATATTAGAAATTATCTGTACATAAGAAGAAGAGGGTAAAAGTCATGATGTTTTGGACCTGAAGAATTTCTGTTAGGAAGAGAGAAGTCCAATATTTTCATGTCTTAGACATATAATAACATATGTTTAGGAGTTTGAATGGGAGACTAAGAGTGTTGGTGCCTCAGAAAGTAGAACGGTTTGTGAAATAGTCCAGAAGAATAAAATATAGCATTCAAGAAAAGCATTTGGAAGGCTGGGTGTAGTAGTTCACATTTGTGCTCTTAGTACTCAGAAGGCTGAGACAGGAGAATTCATAGCTCCAGAACAAAATGAAAAACTAGGGCCGAGGAGGAGGCTCAGTGTCTGACATTCTTGTTTTGGAAGTGTAGGTGCTAGAGTTCTGGCATTAGTGCACATCTGTAATTCCAGTTAGCTACAGTGAGTTGGAGACAGGTGAACCAGTTAGCCTGTGTTCAGTGGTGAATAAGAGACTCTACCTCAAGAGAGATGGAAGGTTAGGAACTTTATATGGTTGCTTGGTACACACACACACACACACACACACACACACACACACACGTGAGTCTCTCTCACACTCAAAAAATTACTCCTCCAGACATTGTGGAGGTTGTTGGTAGTTTCAGTAAAGCAGTCTATAAAGAGTGATAATGAAAGATGTTAAAAATAAAAGTTCTCTACTTATTTATTCATTTAATCGTATTAGAGAATGAATCCATGTCCTCATATGCTAAACAGGTGCAGTACTGTTGAGCTACAAACCCCTTGTCTTTCTCATTTTTGTTATTAAATTCAGAATTAAATTGGTTACCATGCTGCTTTTATCGTTTAAAAAGTTTCCTTTTGTTTTTCTTTCTTTTTTTTTTTTTTGCATTAAACTGGTCAAGAATATTGGTCTGTAGACCACATTTTGGCATCTAGAACATTGAAATAGTCTGAAATTTCCAAATATCCTTCTGTAATTCTAGAATTGTATGATGTAAGGAACTTATTACTCCATGAATTATGTTCCCATAATTTTGTGTAACAATATTGTTTGCTTCTAAGATGATGGACATAGCTAACAAGTTAATAGGAATAACACAAACATCAAAGATTCTTACATGTAAGTTAGGCATCCCAGAAACCAACGTCTGATAGCTCTCTGAAACTGCAGTTTTAGGAATAAAGCTTTGCTGAGTTATTCTGTTTGCATGTTGAGTTGCCCTTGCTACAGCTTTTCCTTTACTGCAAAATTACACGACAAGTTTTCTATAAGGGAGCTGGTGGTGGTGGCACAAGCGATGGGGAAAAATGCAGATAGATCTCCAAGTTCAAGGCAAACCGAGGTCAGTTATGACACACTGTTTAAAAAAGCCAAAAACCTTAAGCCTTCCCAAACCACAACAAAAAAGTAGTTTTTTTTTGTTGTTGTTTTGTTTTTTGAGTCAGGGTTTATCAGTGGCTTTGGAGCCTGTTCTGGCACTCACTCTGTAGACTAGGCTGGCCTCAAACTCAGTGATCCACCTGCCTCTGCCTCCCAAGTGCTGGTATTAAAGGTGTGCACCACCACCGCCCAACTTAACAGTTTTTACTGCAAAGTAATATACTGAAATCAAGAATCCATTCTATCGCAGTTCACTTTCTTGACCACAGTTGTTCATATCCCTGCTATATGTAAAGTGTACTTTTTTTTATCAGTAACTTAAAACGTCCTGTATATGTACTTAATCTTGAACCAGGATCTTGTGATGACATAGACATACATTATCAAGTCCATTTGTGACTTCTCTTGATACTAAAGTCTGAATTTAGAAGACATCGTCAATATATGTGCACCACAAAGCTAACACAGAGTGTTAGAACTAAAATGGGAGCGCCACAATAAAGATCTCATGGAAGAGAAGAATGATAGGCACATAAGTAATAGTTCGTGGCAACCCTGAAAACCAAGTAATCCTTCTACCTCCAGAAAACTAAACTGCTATGGTTTTATACTGTCAACGTCACTCTTTTATTTCTTCTGCCCCTGTACTCTTGGGAATTCTTATTTTTCTATAATTTTCCTTTTTGCCTTTCTTTTTTTTTTGAATCTTAAGTGGGTCTAAAAGTCTGTCTGTTCTTTAGATTTGAAAGTCACTCAAGATGATGAATGTTCTGCTAAGTCTGCTTCTGGGTCTCTCTTGTCTAGTGGTGTTGTCTAATACCTCCAGTGTATACTCTATTGGAATTAAGGAAACTGCCTGTTCCTTATTTTAGTAGTAAAGATTGGGTTTTTCCACCACTGAACACTCTGAAGCTAAAATATATATGTATGGGTTTGCATATGGCTACTTTTGACTCGGGTCAGTATAGTTTATAATGATAGTTTTTATCTTTAGGTCTTCTGGTGCTGTTTGCTGTATGGCGTGTTTGCCATTCTTAGAACATTGTTGAGTGTAATTTTGTATGAAAACATTGAGATTCAGATATCAGGCTACTCCTAAACTTCAGAAAAATGGTAATTGGGTCATAGATTTTACGTGTTTGTTTTTGGCATTCAGTAGCTAACCATTTTTTGCTTGTTTTGTTTTTGTTTTTTTGAGACAGGGTTTCTCCATATCCCTGCCTGGCCTGGAACTCACCTGCCTCTGCCTCCTGAGTGCTGGGGTTAAAGGTGTGTGCCACCACTGCCTAGTGTCATTTTATCTTTTTATTCAATTGGTATTTTGTTGTTGTTTTGTTTGTTTGTTTTTATTTTTGTTTCTTGAGCTGGGGACTCAGATTGTAGCTCTTGCTTGCCTGGAACTCAGTATTAGATCACACAGTCCTCTAGCCTTTGCCTCCTGAGTGCTGGGATTTAAGTCTAGGTGATATTGAGTTGACTGTAGCAGTCTTGAAATACTCACTATATTTGTGTGTTGTGTTAGTAAATGTACAGATAGGGAGGTAAGACCATGCTGTGGTGTTTCAGTATACTGAACTTAATCATGGGAGCGACTAAGAGGTAATCCTCTGCTCTGATGGAAAACTGGTAAGGAGAATAGAGTGATTATATTTTTATTGTTCTATACTGAGGAGAAATAATACAATCACTACTGTTTCTGATTTCAGGCTCCTTATTATGACCCTTAACAGCAAAGTGTAGTTATCTACAAATTCTTTCAAGCTGTACAAGATATTATTATTTTGTATGCTAACATTTTTATAGCCTTGATTTGATGGTTTCTGACTGAACCCATCCTTTTCTTTTTTTAACCTACTAAATCTACCCCTGCTGGCATGCATGGCTCACAGCCAGTATGGTGTAGTAGAATGGGCACCTGTTGAATTCATGTATCTTTGCAGCACTACAGTTTTTAGTTTTGACTTTGGACAAGTTATACATTCTTTTGTAATCTCTCAAATTAGGAAAACCAAATCCTTTCTGGATAGTGTAAGGTATAAATAAGAAAATGGGTTAAGGCCAGGCAGTGATGGCACACGCCTTTAATCTGATAATTTAGAGGGAGAGACGGGTGGATCATTGTGAGTTCGAGGCCAGCCTGTTCCAGGACAGGCTCCAAAGCTACAGAGAAACCCTGTCTTGAAAAGCAAAGCAAAACAAACAAACAAACAACAACAAAAAAAAAGATATAGGTTAAAAATACCTGCTGTTCCAGGCATTTTCCAGTAAATAGAGGATACCTTTTAGTTTTTCAAGACAGGGTTTCTCTGTAGCTTTCGGGTCTTTCTTGGAATTTGCTTTGTAGACCAGGCTGACCTCAGTCTCACAAAACCATCTGCCTCTGTGTTCTGAATGCTGGGATTATAGGCATGCACCACCACTGCCCAGTGAAGATACTTTTATGCTTCTTAAATGAAACAGTTCCTTTCTTCTCTGTGATTGTTCAGTTTCCTAGGGGAATTCTATGCTTTCTCAACACTTGGTAGTACTGACCTGTGGAGTCAGAATAAGGGCTTAAAATGTAGATCGGTACTAGAGTATTGGTATAGAATTTGAACCTGATACTAGAGAGTTGCTAAATAAAATATGAAGAGAAAGGCATTAATTTTTTACTGTGTGTGTGTGTGTGTGACTGTTTTGCGCCTAACTTTTACCATGAAGTAATCCTCTGCTTATTTTTCTTTTAAAGAAACTAATAAGGAGAACCCTGGGTACTTGTATTTTTGGAGTTCTAGCCCTAGTGGGTAAATAACTGAATAAATAGACAAATAACATTCTACTTTGAAACATAAAAAGCAAGTAATAAGTATTACAAAATTTCTCATGGTATTACTCTTTGTCTAAAATATTTCTACCTTCTGATTTGTCTTGTGAAGTTGTAGATAGTGGTGATTTATAAGCTGATTTTGAGTTAATATAGTAATAGAAAAATCCTGAAAGGTCAGCAATTATTATATATTCTGGGAACATTATTTGAGATTCTGGATTATAGCATAATGCTTTTATTTTAGGGAAATAAATAACTTTGCTAGTGATCCCTTTGCCTTAGATCAATGCTTAAGTTATGATGTTTAATGATTAAGTGTCTATACTCCTAAATTACTTGTTGAAATTTTTTTTTTTTTTTTTTTTTTTTTTTTTTTTTTTTTTTTGGTTTTTCGAGACAGGGTTTCTCTGTGGCTTTGGAGCCTGTCCTGGAACTAGCTCTGTAGACCAGGCTGGTCTCGAACTCACAGAGATCCGCCTACCTCTGCCTCCCGAGTGCTGGGATTAAAGGCGTGCGCCACCATCGCCCGGCTACTTGTTGAAATTTGACTGCCATAAAGAACTGTGAAGAGACAAAGGCGGGGGGGGAATGCTCAGATGACAGATGTGATCCTGGGAATGGCTATTGTTCCCACTTAGGTAATTATTTATGTGTGAAAGCATTGCTTTTCTGACAGATAATATTGTGATGATCTTCTAATTTCAGAAAGATCCAGATTACCTGAGACTATGGTTGGACAATTTTGTTTTAAGTTATGAACAATTTTTAGATGTTGACTTTGAAAAGCTTCCTACCAGGTATGTAGAAACACTGGTTTATTACCACTGGGTGAGATTATTAATTTTTGGCAAAAGAATTTTATTAATGTAAGACCAGCATCTTTGCCAACAGCTTGATACTACTGCATGACCATGTTCTCCTGACAGATATTGCACAGTGATCATAGCAGTCTTCCTAGACAGTATTATACCAGGCTCTTAGAAACCTCTTTGCTTTGGTGAGCTACTATCCACTCAGTGGTCTGACACTAGCTACTCAGGTCAGCCCCAGATTTCACACGTGCAAGACAGAGACTGTTTGTACTTCAGGTGGAAGCTGCAAATCTTGACAGCCAGCCACTCTTGAAATTTTGTTATTACATTTAATTAATTAATTATATGTCTTAAGTTTCAACACTATCTCCTTGCCCATATCTGACAGGGTAGATGATATGCCTCCAGGAATATCTTTGCTTCCTGATAATATTCTTCAGGTTCTGAGGATCCAGCTGCTACATTGTGTTCAGAAAACAGCAGATGGGTTAGAGGAACAGCAACAAGCATTGTCAATTTTGCTCGTCAAATTCTTTATTATTCTTTGCAGGTATGTGGTGTAAAAATTTTTAAATTTTTATTTATTCTAAAAGTAAAAATTTTAGCATAATTATTATCAAAACTATAATAATACTTGTTAGTGATACTTGTTTGTATAATTCTTTAATGGTACCACAGTTTGTTTGTTTATTTAACTATATTGAAGGATATCTTGGTTGCTTCTAGTTTGGGACTGTTATTTATAAAAGTGTTATAAATTTTTGTGTCCAGGTTTTATATGGATAATTTTCAACCCATATAGACAAATACCTAGGAACAATAATGCTATATCACATGGTTATAACATTATCACAGTCAATGAATGAGGATTCTCATTGTTCCCCATTTTCCAGTTTTTATTTCATGTTCATTGGTATTTTTGCTACATGCATGTCTGTTTGAGGGTGTCAGATCTTTTGGAATTGGAGTTATGGACAATTGTGAGCTGCCATGTGGGTGCTGGGAATTGAACCTGGGTCCTCTGGAAGAGCAACAAGTGCTCTTAACTGCCAAGCCTTTTCTCCAGTCACATTTTTCAGTATTTGATGATACCATTTGTTGGCAGAGGCTGCTTGTTTATGTCTGGCCACCCAGATTCGAAGTAATCACACAAAAATTGTATTAATTAAATCACTGCTTGACTAGTTGCTCTAGCTTCTTATTGGCTAGCTCTTACATCTTAAATTCACCCATTTCTATTAATTTGTGTATTGCCACGTGACCAGCAAGGTGAGGCACATCTGTCTCCTGTAGGTGGCTATATAGTGTCTCTCGCTATCTCTTTCAGCCTGGCTTTACTCTGTTAAGGCATTGGCCAAAAACAGCTTCTCTATTAACCAATGGCAATAAAACATTTACAGCATACATCAGCTACCTTTTTCTGTCTAAATAAAAAGGAAGGATTTAACTCTTAACATAGTAAAATTACATATAATAAAACAGGTTTCAAGCAAGAATTACAGTTACAATATTTATATCTACTTTATCTTTTATCATAAATAAGGAAAATTATAATTATAACTATTTTTTTCAAATAATACAGTATCTATGTGATTATTTCGGGGCTGAGCATCCGGGAAAGAAACAAGCAGCCTCCATCAATAGTCATTCTTTTAGCTTTTAGTTATTGCAATAGGTGTATAGTATTTATTGCTGTTCTTTAATGATATAAAATATTTAACATTTTTTTGAGACTATTCATAATGTTTTTTGGTGAAGTACCTACAAAAGTCTTGCCAAATTTTAAAATCAGATTGTGTTCTTATTTTGATAGGTCTGTAAATATTTTGATATACAGGTTTTTTTTTTCAGATGATTGGTACATGGTTTTTTTTTTTCATTTTCTGCAAGTTGTCTTTTTATTCTCTTAATACTGAGGCACAGAAGTTCTTAATTTTAGTGAGTCTCTTTTTTCCCCAAATGGATTATGCTTTTAGTTTTTTTATCTGCAAAGTCATCAGTCAGTCTAAGAGACCTTAGATTTTCCTTCTGAAGTCTCTAAAAATGTTGCTGTATTTTGGGGCTCTTCCAAAGGACCAGGTTATATTCACTTGTATCCACAGCACCTATATGGAAGCACACAGCTGTCTGTCACTCCAGTTGCAGGGATTGTGATACCTTCTTCTGACCTCTGAGGGCACTGGACAACAGTGGTACCCAGACATACATGCAAGCAAAACACCTATACACATAAAAGGAAAAATCAAAACAAAACACAATGCTACTGTAATTCATTTCACTTATCTCTAAGCTATAACTACTCAATATATGTTTGGTGTTGTATTGAATAAACTGTTATGTTGGATCTGTTAAAAAAAAAAAGGAAAGATTGTTACACAGAGAAACCCTGTCTCAAGCAAACAAAACAAAAATTCAGTTCATTTGGGTTTTTTTCTAATTGTGAACATGACAGTGATGACACTTAGACTTTCAATTTGGATCAGAAACTGAAAAGTCCTTCTTTATGTAGATCCATTTGTTTTATTTTGTTTGGGAGGATGGGAGGCAGAGGGGAAGAAGAGAGTAGTTCTGAGAAGGAAAGAATGCATGAGAGTGGGATTAAACAGTGCATAGGTGGCACCAGCGCTGTAGTCCCCACTCTGGCAGTTGTTATGTTTGGTTGTCTTATCAGTTGATGGGTTCATTTTATTAGTATGTAAGTGTTCTTTCACTGCTTTTCCTGTGCTTCAGAGGTGCATCCTTAAAGGCTACTGCGGTTACCAACCAGATGGGCTATCCCTACTAAACATAAAGACGTGTTCTCGCTATTTGTAGGACTGTAATGATAACAAAGAACAGTTCAATAAAATTTTACCTATAGGTCCATTTCCTCTGGACCTTTCTCTTTTCCCAGCAGTAATTCTCATATAACTTTTAAAGTTGGGCGTTTTAATCCCAGCACTCGAGAGGTAGAGGCAGGTGGATCTCTGTGAAGTCAAGGCCAGCCTTGTTCATGAACAACTAGGGTTCTGCTACACAGAGAAACCCTGTCTCGAAAAACCAAAAAAAAAAAAATTGTAAATTTTATTACATAACTGCTGAGAGACAATTCACAGGTCGTGTAATTGACCACTTAATAATGTCATTCATTTTTTTAAACAAAAAAATTGTGCTTTTGCTACAGTCAGTTTTAGAACTTATTAATCAGTTCATAAAGACATTCAGTTTTGTTTTGATTATAGTATAATAGGTGTGTGTGTGTGAGAGAGAGAGAAAGGGAGAGGGAGAGAGAGTTTGGAAGACTTGGTTGTCTCCTGGTGTTGCTGGGATGTAATTCAGGTTGTCAGGCTTGGTGGCAGATGCCTTTACCCTTTGTGCCATCTTCCCAACCCCAATGATGCTGAATTTTTAATTTCTTAAGAAACTGCCAAACTGTTTTCCAGAGTAGCTATTAGAATTTAAAATCGTACCAGCTTGAAGGTTTCAGTTTCTGTATATCCCATCTTTTCTGCTCTCGTCTTTCCAGTGTCTTTTTTGCTCTTGTGTTTCCAGTGAATCTGGAAGTCATTTTCATACTGATGATGTTGAACATTTTTCATGCTACATATTATTTATATGTAGTACATTGTGGGCTACACACAGACTTTAAAATTTAAAACAATGTGTATGTACATGTGGTAGTTGCTTATGAAGGCTAAAGGACGTCAGATCCCCTTGATCTGGAGTTACAGATGGTTGTGAACCACTGAACCATCTCTGGTCCCAATACAGAGAATTTTAACTGTTGCTACGTTAGAGAAACCGCTAAGGTGTCATAGTTTAATTTTTTAAGGTGTGAAGTCTATTAACTTTTCCTGTTCTTTGAACATCTAGATTTTAAGATAGAAATTTTATAGATCACAGTGTCTCAGAATGGAAAATTTTATTAGTTTTATTGCGAAACTTTTAACAGTAATGTCAAGAAAATATTTAGGTCTCATAAATTAGCTTAGTATGTGTCACAACTAAAGTCCTTAAGGACTCTCTACTTTAAACAGAATGTAATGCTATGTCCTCTTAGAATATTTAAAGATGGCAATACCCCTTGTGTTGTGGGACTTCTGAAACTGTTTACAAAATAGGACATAAATCAAAATAAGGGAGCTAAAATTCAGAAAGTAGAGTGAAATAAGTAATGGTACATACTTGAATAATGGCAGTGCTCTATGCATTATTTTCTTTTTTAATATCATTAATATTTTATTTGCCAGTATCAGTTCTCAGGATCCACGCTGAATACACTAGCAATATATTGCTCATATATAATGAATGTTATTCTTTTATCTTCTAGGAATTTATCAAATGTAGAAGAAATTGGGACTTGCTCCTATATTAATCATGTTATTACCATGACAACACTGTATATTCAGCAAGTAGGTGTGAATACATTCCTTTTTGTTGCTTTATTGAGACTTTGTTTTTTTAATATTGTTATTAACATTGCTAAATGTTTTCAAAGAAGGTAGTAATTGAAAAGATAATTAATCTATTTTATAAATCTTGTATTTTATTTTTTTAAAAATGATTTATTCATTTTTATTTCATGTACATTAGTTTGCCTGTGTAACAGTTGTGAACTGCCATGTAGCTGCTGAGAATTGAACCTGGCTCCTCTGGTTAATCACTGAGTCATCTCTCCAGTCCCAAATCCTTTATTTTCTAAAAATAGACTAGCTATTTATACTTTTTGTTTGTTGGTTGGCTGGTTTTGTTTTTTAGAGACAGGCAAATTCTCTGTGTAGCCTTGGCTGTCCTGGAACTCAATTTGTAGACCAGGCTGACCTCGAACTCACAGAGACCCACCTGCCTCTGTCTCCTACTCCCGAGTGCTGGGATTAAAGGCAGCGTGCACCACCATTGCCTGACACTTTATTTTAATTTAAAATTTTTTTATAGTTTTTAAAAATGTCACAATGTTTCATTTTATGTATGAATTGATTATAAATTTTGCTGAAAAGTATGATTTCCAAAGATGTTTGACTATTTCAAACTTATTCTAGGAAGAATTTAATATCTGAGAGAATGTATCTAATCCATATAATTAAATGACTCATACAGAATCAAAAGCAAAATTAGGCTTCTGTAAATAAAAATGACTTATTGAAAGCTGATAATTGAAACATGCCCTTACTTTTATGTTTAATTTTATTCTCAGTTAAAAAGCAAAAAAAAGGAAAAGGAAATGGCTGATCAGACATCTATTGAAGAATTTGTGATCCATGCATTGGCATTCTGTGAAAGTTTATATGATCCTTATAGAAATTGGAGACATAGAATTTCAGGGTATGTCTTATAAATGATATGTTGAGATTGAGTCTTACTTTGTAACTTGTCTGGCTTACAACTTGTTAAATAGACCAGGCTGGAGAGAGTCACCTGCCTTGTAGTAGGAGCTGGGGTGGGCTGCGTTCCTGCCCAGCTCCTCACAGCTATCTTTACCCAAAGTAATTACACGGAAACTGTATTCTTTTGAACACTGCCTGGCCCATTAGTTCCAGCCTCTTATTGGCTAACTCTCACATCTCAGTTAACCCATTTTTAATCTTTTTAAGCCCACGAGGTGTGGCTTACCAGGGAGATCTTAACCTGCGTCTTTGTCGGGTGGGAGAATCATGGCGACTGCCTGACTCGGCATCTTTCTCCCAGCATTCTGTCTGTCTACTACACCTACCTAATTTTCTGTCCTATTAAAGGGCCAAGGCAGTTTCTTTATTAATGAAATCAACACAAAACAGAAGACTCTCCTACATCACTGCCTCTGGAATGCTAAGATTAAAGGCCTGCACCACCGATGTGACCATAATGTTAAAGCCTCAGTATTGGCCTGACGAGGTGGCTCAGTGAGCTTATGAGCAACATATGCTTGAGGACCTGCGTTCATGTAAAGCTTGATGTGAGAGCATAAAAGTCTATACTCATGGTGTTCTTATGAAGAAATTGGTAGTGGAGACAAGAAAAACCCTGGAGGTTCACAGGCAAGCTAACCTGGCTCATGCAATAGAAATCCAAGAGACATTGTCTCAATCAAAATGGAAAAGGCCAGAATTGATGCCTGAAATTGTCCTTTGTTCTTCATGCATACACTGTGTGCCTCTTCACACATGCTTGCACACGTCCATTGTACGTACACACAAGAATGGTATTGCTGGATCCTGAGGTAGGTTGATTCCCAGTTTTCTGAGAAACCGCCATTACTGATTTCCAAAGGGGTAGAACAAGTTTGCATTCCCACCAGCAATGGAAGGGTGTTTCCCTTACTCTACAGCCTCTCCAGCATAAGCTATCATTGGTGTTTTTGATCTTAGCCATTCTGACAGGTGTAAGATGGTATCTCAGAGTTGTTTTAATTTTCATTGACTTGTTAGCTAAGGAAGATGAACATTTCCTTAAGTATATTTTGGTCATTTGAGATTCTTCTTTTGAAAATTCTCTGTTTAGTTTAGTACCCAAACTTTAATTGGGTTATTTAGAACTTTAATGTCTAATTTCTTGAGTTCTTTATATATTTTGGAGATCAATCCTTTGACTGTTGTTGGGTTGGTGAAGTTACTTTCCCATTCCCTTTTTGTCTTATTGACTGTGTCCTTTGCTTTATAGAAACTTCTCAGTTTCAGGCGGTCCCATTTATTTATTGTTGCTCTCAGTGTCTGTGCTAATGGTGTTATATTTAAGAAGTGGTCTCCTGTGCCCATGCATTGAAGGCTACTTCTCACTTTCTCTTCTATCAGGTTCAGTGTGGTCAGATTTATATCAAGGTCTTTAATCCATTTGGACTTGAGTTTTGTGCAAGGGGATAGATATGGATTTATTTTCATTCTTCTACATGTTGACATCCAGTTATGCCAGCACCATTTGTTGAAGATACTTTTTTTTCCCATTATATTATTTTAGCTTCTTTGTCAAAAATCAGGTGTTCATAAGTGTGTGGATTAACATCTGTGTCTTCAATTCCATTGGTTAACATCTCTGTTTTTATGACAATACCAAGCTGTTTTCATTACTGTAGCTCTGTAATAGAGCTTGATGTCAGGGATGGTGATGCCTTCGGTAGTTCCTTTATGTGGCTATCCTGGGTTTTTTGGTATTCCATATGAAGTTGATTATTGTTCTTTCAAGGTCTGTGAAGAATTGTGTTGGGATTTTCATGTGTATTTCATTGAATCTATAGATTGCTTTGGTAGGATTGCCATTTTTACTATGTTGATCCTTCCTATTCAAGAGCATGGGAGATCTTTTCATTTTCTGATATCTTTTTCAATTTATTTTTTCAAAGAATTAAAGTTCTTGTCAAAAAGGTCTTTCACTGCCTTGGTTAGTGTTACCCCAAGATATGTTATGTGATTTGTGGCTATCGTGAAAGGTGATGTTTCTCTGATTTCCCCCTCAGCTTTTTTTTATCATTTTTATATGGGAGGGCTACTCTTTTTTTTTTTTTTTTGAGTTGCTCTGTGTGTCCTGCACATCACTGAAGGTATCTATCAGCTGTAGGAATTCTCTGGTAGAGGTTTTGGGGTCTCTTATGTATACTATCATATCATCTGCAAATAACAAAGTTTGATTTCTTCCTTTCCAATCTGAATCCCTTTGATCTCCTTTTGTTGTCTTAATTGCTATTGCTAAAAGTTCAAGAACTGTGTTGAAGAGATACGGAGAGAGTGGACAGCTTTGTCTAGTTCCTGATTTTAGTGGAATCGCTTTGAGTTTCTCTCTATTTAATTTGATGTTGGCTGTCACTTGCTGTATATTGCTTTTATTATATTTAGATATGTTCCTTGTATCCCTGATCCTCCAAGACCTTTATCATGAAGGGGTGTTGGATTTTGTTGAATGCTTTTTCAGCATCTAATGAAATGATCATTTTTTTCTTTCATTTTATTTATACGATGGATTACATTGATAGATTTTTGTATGTTGAACCCCTAATCTCTGGAATGAAGCCGACTTGATCATGGTGGATGATTTTTTTGATGTGTTGTTGGATTCGGCTTGCCAGTATTTATTGAGTATTTTTGCATTCATGTTCATGAGTGAGACTGGTCTGTGATTCTCTTTCTTGGTTGAGTCTTTGTGTAGTTTTGGTATCAGGGTAACTGTAGCCTCATAAAAAGAGTTTGGCAATGTTCCTTTTGTTTCTATTATGTGGAACCCTTCAAGTAGTATAGGTATTTGCTCTTCTTGGAAGATGTGGTAGAATTCTGCATTGAAACCATCCATCCCTGGGCTTTTTTTTTGATTGGGAGATTTTTGATTTTGATGGCAGTTTCTATTTCCTTGCAGCTCATAAGTCTATTTAAATTGCTCACCTGGTCTTGATTTTATTTCGTTATATGGTATCCATCTAAAAAATTGTGCATTTCTTTTACATTTTTCAATTTTGTGAAGTACAGATTTTCTATGTATGACCTAATGATTCTCTGTATTTCCTCAGTGTCTGTTGTTTGTCCCCCTTTTCTTTTCTGATTTTGTTAATTTGGATGTTCTCTCTCCATCTTTTGATTAGTTTGGATAAGGGATTGTCAATCTTGTTGATTTTCTCAAAGAAGCAGCTCTTTGTTTCATTGATTCTTTGTATTGTTTTCTTTGTTTCAATTTTGTTGATTTCAGCCCTCAGTTTGATTATTTGTTGTCTTCTACTCCTCCTGGGTGAGTCTACTTCTTTTTGCTCTAGAGCTTTCAGGTGTGCTCTCAAGTCAGAAATGTGACTTTCTCCAGTTTCTTTATGTGGGCACTTGGTGCTATGAACTTTCCTCATAGCACTGCTTCCATAGTGTCCCATAGGTTTGGATTCGTTGTGCCTTCATTTTTGTTGAATTCTAGGAAGTTTTTAGTTTCTTCAGTAATAGAGCTGTTTCAGTGGCAAGTGGCAAAGTAAGGATAGATTTCAATGTTTTTGACTTGATAGATTCAGTCATACACTTACAAGGAAAAATATGGAAGACCTATCCAAATGACTCATAGCAGTAGTTTGTATCTTTTCTTTAAACTGATTGTGAAATTAAATGGTCATTTATAATAAGTGTACTATTTACCAAAAGAATCAGGTTGAACAAATGTAAGTTAAAGCAGCATAGTTTCATATTCAGGAATGTTTAAAATGAAGAGTTTTTAAATGGCATAAGGGATGTTTTTAATATTTCATGGAAATTACCTTAATCTGTTAACTTTATTTCGATTGTACTTGGAGATTTTTTTTTTTTTTTTTTTTTTTTTTTTGGGTTTTTCGAGACAGGGTTTCTCTGTGGTTTTGGAGCCTGTCCTGGAACTAGCTCTTGTAGACCAGGCTGGTCTCGAACTCACAGAGATCCGCCTGCCTCTGCCTCCCGAGTGCTGGGATTAAAGGCGTGCGCCACCACCGCCCGGCTTGGAGATTCTTAAATAGTAACTCAGAGGAACTAAAGTATACTAATAAAACAAAATGAAAAACCCAACAGCAACAGCAGCAAAACCCTCTCCTTAAAGTATGGGTCTAAGATATAGCTCAGTGGTAAAATGCTTTCCCTACCATTCCCTAGAGACCAGATTCCATCCTACCACCAGGCTGGGGGCAGGGGTATATAAAATGCTTGTTTGCTTATTCAGCTGTTTATTCAAATGTTTATTAGTTCATTACTGTGCTTATTGTAAGTTTAGTAGGTATCATTGCCTGTCCATGGAGAAAAAAAATTGTTTAGTTATGCCCTAAGCTCTGTTTACCAAATGTGACAATATATGCACAAAAAATAATCACAGAAAAGAATAATAAACTATTAAGAAAAAAATTATGAATTCATACCACTACTAAGTAACTTGGTAAAGAAAAAATTAAATTTCTTGTAGTAGTAGATTATGAAGTGCCAATTAATAAATACAGAGATGATGTTGGAGTTGAAATAAAATCAGCATTTTGATTTATGTGTCAGAGTTTAAGATTGTGTCAGTCACAGATCATTAATAAATGATAAATCTAGAGGCAAGTTCTGATTAGCAGCGTAATACATAAATGCTTAAAATGTCTTTGTATACATTACTAGTTACTTGTAAGTGAAAAATTAATAATGTCAGTATTATTCACTATAATAAAAGTTGACTGGGTAACCAAAATTATGATCAGTGAGAACTTCACACATGATACTGAGAAAGATGTTATTGTCTCTGTAATATTTAGTAGTTCAACTATGAATGCATAGTCTAAGCCTAATTGTGAGAAAGCACCAAGCAAAGTCCAAAATAAGAACTTCTTATTAGAAAGGGGGAGACTGGTGTATACCTGTAGCCTAAAGATATACAGAATTTCTGGGTAGTTTCAGGTATTTTTCCATTCATTGTTTTTAATAATATTAAACATACTTTTCAGGACATGATAAAAATCCCTATAATTTTAATTTTAGTTGTTAATTTCGCCATTCCACTATTTGATAATATTATTGGTTATAACAGGCTTTATTCTCCAATATTTTTATCACCTTGGCTATCTAAGCGATTTTATTTCGTGTTGAACTGAAATGACTGACGTGTTCTTAGTAGAAGCCTGCATACATTTTTTTATTTTTGGCCATGTTAAAGTTTATAGAAAATATCCATGAAAACTCCTGGGTTCTTCATTAAAAG
The DNA here is from genome assembly GCF_018167655.1 of Microtus oregoni. Taxonomy (NCBI): domain Eukaryota; kingdom Metazoa; phylum Chordata; class Mammalia; order Rodentia; family Cricetidae; genus Microtus; species Microtus oregoni. Next base: position 52,613,349 of record NW_024543069.1, read on the forward strand.
ATAATCCCCCCCCCCTTTTTTTGCTGAATTTGCATCCTTAAAATGAGGGAACTTAAAGGTCTGGACTCACTGTTTCTGAATAAAACCTCAGTAAAGCACAGGTCAGTCACTGGCTTCTGCAGTCTCCGAGGAATACTGTCATAGTTGTAGCTATCACTTTCTCAGGACTGCCTTGCAATTTCTTCTGCAGATTGGGAATTTAAATGCTGGTTTCTTTTTAAATCCCAGTTATTTGGAGACTTAAGTTGGCTATCACAATGCGTAATAAAAATGTTCTCTAATCGGTAAGGACTTAAGTTGTTGTTTCAACCTCTCTTTGAACATTGTACCAGTCCTGAAGATGTTTATTCCGTATGCAAACCAAAATCAGGATGTTAAATTTGTTTTGAAATTGTTTTTTAAATTGTGCCACCTCTGCTTTTTCATGTTATAATTTGTTATTGACCTTTTTTTTTTTTAATGATAGACGAATCCTTAGTTCTGTGGAAAAGAGCAGACAGAAATACAAGCCAGCTTCTCTCACAGTGGAGTTTGTTCCTTTCTTTTATCGTAAGTAACACCCTACTTTACTTTGATTTTAGTCACTTCTGATTAGTGTCTTTTTTCTTACTCTGATTTAATTTGGTTTGTGATTTTATAAAGTAAAGATTACTAAAGAACAAAACCACAAGGTTAGTTAATTTGTGTTTGGTTGTGCTAATGGTTCTCGGTTTGATTAATTTTCTTCATTTAATTCTTTTTAAGAGCTGATCTGTTGTTTCTGTGAGCTGAACATTTTAAAGATTGCGTATTTTAGAACTTTCCAATCTTTAACTAAAACGAGAAATCTTGAGAGATATTCAGAGAATATATGTTTAGCATGCACCAAACCTTCCATTTGAGCCTTAAAACCCGAAAACACGCCAGTTAGCACCCATTAAGTGATGTGACTAGTTTGTATGTGTATGGCTATATGTATGTTCACCCTCACTGTTGTTTTTATGTTGAAGCAGGGTTCCTTGTCTCCTAGCTTGACCTCAAACTTGCTGTAGCTGAGTATGACTTGATCTCATCCTGAGTGCTGGCATTACAGGCACCTGCCACCATACATGGCTAGTTTTCACTCATAAAAATGATTGTGCTGGAGGCTAGAGAGATAGATGACTTAGTAGTTAAGAGTGCTTGCTGCTTTTGTTGAGGACCATGGTTGGTTCCCAATTCCAGTTCCTTTTCTGGCCTTCCTGGGCTCTGTGTACACATGGTGCACATATATACATGTAGGTAAACATCTGGAAATAAATAGTGCTGAGGTAGGAATGTAATTCAGTTGGTTCAGTCCTTGATTCTCATGCGCTGGTTTTACTTCATAACTGCATTACTGAGATATTGTAGTTAGAAGTATTCTCTGTCCCACTGGTCCTCCTGGACTGGTATTTCTCTGCCCACCTGTTCCCAAAGCTGCTTATGAAATAACCACTCTGAGACTTAATATTAATTATATTCTCTTTGGCCTATTAGCTCGGCGTTCTTATTAACTAACTTACATCTTAAATTAACTCATTTTTATTGTTTTATATTTTACCATAAGGCTCATGGTTTGTTACCTCAATTCTTGCTTCCTTTGTGGCTGCAGACATCTCCCTCTATTCAGTTTAGCTTTCCTGCCTGGCTGTATTACGCGCTGCCATAGGCCAAAGCAGCTTCTTTATTAACCAATGGTAATAAAACATATTCACACATTCTAGTATGCTTTGACTGCTATAACAGAATACTTGAGATTGTGACTTAAACACAGAAGTTTATTTTCTCATAGTTTTGGAGGCTTGACATTGTAAGAGCCAGGTCCTATAAGGGTTTGGTTTTTGGTGAGGTCTTTTTGTAGCCTGCTGGTAGTCTCCTTGTATTCTCAGATTTTAGAAGAACTGATACCTCTTCCAACAAGAGCATCAATTTTGTTGTTTCAGGCAATCCCTTCTCTGATCTTATCTAACCTTAATCTCTTCTTCTAAAGCCCAGGCTCTCGTATAGGCATGGGTGTGTGTGAGTTAAGGCATCAGTATTTGAGTTTGGGAGGGATAGCCGAGTCTATACTGTTACATCCCCCCCCCCCCAGTAATGTTTTATCACTTGCAAAATATGTTTATTTCATCCTGGTAATCCAAATGTCTTAACACACTCCAGTATTGGTTCTCAATAGTCTAGAATCCAAAATCTCCTCTAATTGTTAATCAGATATGAGCAAAACTCAGATGCATTCACAGCTGTGAACCTGTGATAGGTACTTCTACAATACAATAGTGAATCCAGAATAGGATTTAGATTCTCATTCTAAAAGGGAGAAATTGGAAGAAAGAAAGGGGGTACGTGTTTCAAGCTTGTCGGGGACCAGCCCCGACATAAGTAATTTCTTATACCAGAGTAGAGGCATGGAAATGAAGATGCTATTCATACGACAGTATTTGGAGGGAGTTCAGGGATCTTTCAGATCCTGAAAATCTCAAATCACATCCTGAAAAGTCACCATTTATTTTCCAAACAGCTTTCTTTTTAAACAAAGGAAAACTGAGGGGGAAGTTCATTAGCATTCTGTTTCCTGGGGCGGGGGATGACTTAGGTCCCCTCCCGCCTATGCCTCTTTTGTCATGTCTACTGAAAACATCTCTTCTCCAGGCAAATTCCTAATTTACAATAGAAGGAGCAGAATGACATTAGCATACCCTGACCACTTGTTAGGGTGGCATCACGTTATCTTACTATCAAAAAGCCAGGCTACCACCTTCTTGTAGGTCTCTCAGAATTCTCAGAATTATAGGCCTGCATAATTCAGCCCCTACACAAGCTATCATAAAATTGTGAAAGATAACAAATTCCATTACTTAAAGATTCAAAATGATATTTGGTTTAGTGCTTTGCTCTTCGATTAGGGAGCTAGTGCCATGCCTTCTAGCTCTATAAGGCATTCAGTTTATTTAGTTATTAAAAATTATTGTATGTATCTATGTTTGACATGTATGTGGGCAAACATGCTGCAGTGTACAGTCAGAGACCAACTTTGTGGAGTTAATTCTTTGCTTCTGTTTTTACATAGGTTCCAGGGATAGAACCCAGGTCACCAGCTTTGCACAGTAGAAGTCTTTACTGGCTGAGTCATATTGCTGGTCTTAAATTTTTTTTTTGTGTGTGTAGGGATTTGCCTTTATCTGCTTTCTTGAGTCACCACCTGTATGCTTGTATTTGTGAGCACAATCCTGCCCCTGAGGCTCTGAGTAGGTTGTTCTGACCCACTCTAACTGTGGTGTGGTCCTCTGAAATTGAAGAAACACAACTTGACCTTTGTTCTTTCCTGTTTTCTCTGTTCTCTTCAGTTGAAAATGGTAATGCCTTTATTGGTATAATTCTGTCCTTATTTCCGACCTGAAGTGAAATGGCTAATTAAGTCAGTAAGTCATATTGTCACTGGAATCTTGGCCTTGACTCCTTGTGATCTCCATCAAGAATAGAGACAAAACACACAGCGTAGTGTAGATTTTCCTGGGGGACTTTGAAGTGGTTGATGGGCTTGCTTAGATTGTTTTTTCTTTCTTTTTTTTTAATTTTTTTAATTTATTTCTTTGTTGAAAAAAATTTCCGCCTCTTCCCCGCCTCCCATTTCCCTCCCCCTCCTCCCACTCCTCCCCCCCCCCACTACTCTCCCACTCCCCCCACTCCTCTCCCCCTCTCCCCACTCCTTTTTCTAGGAGGGAGCAATGGTGTGTCCTTACTCTTTATCAAGAGTGTCTCCTTCTACATAAAAATCTTTAAAAGTTCAGAGCTGTTGGAGCCAGCTTTAGTTATCTGTTAATGTTTCTTTAGGTACCCCAGGATGCCTCTAGGGCCAGAGATAAGAATCAGATCACATTCTTCTTACCAATAATTAAAGTCCTGCTATGCCAGACTTTTGTTTAATTGGTTTCTTAACTCAGTGCCTTCTCAGTCTGCTAATACCTAATTATCTATCTAACAACTTCTCCCACAATACACACATGAAGAGTTGAGGCCCTAAAGTCATTTAGGAAAGTAGCATTGGACTAATCTGTCTGGTTTTGGCTGAAATGGAATGTAGAAGGGTTTCAGAGCTCTACTCTTAGTGACTTTCGGGCCTCAGAGGACAACAAGGGGATCCAGAAAGGAATTAGAACTGCTGCAGGACTATTTGAGGGTGGATTGAGTGAAAATAAGAGGAGAAAAAAAATTAAGAATGAAGGAAAAGAAAAGTAAGGACACGATTGTTTCTAAGTAGATTAAAGAGTAGGTTTATTGTAGATAAAAAAAGTTCCAGAGTGAACAAAATCAGTTTAGCTAAAGTGGCTGAATTATATAGGGAAGAGCAGCTAGGGGAAGGGCAACCCAGCCCCTGGGCTGGAGAAGTTTAGAGTAGGAGACAGGGTATGCCAGTCATACCCTGGTAACAGGTAGGGACTGAGGGATGTTGGGAGAACCTGGTGGCCAGGTGTGCTTTGATATGTTAAGTAGACACCTCAGCTATTTGCCTTTGGTTTGAGACTTTTCATTCACCACAAGGGGTGGAAATGTCCAATATAGGTTGAGCCTGTTTTGTTTTTTATTAAAAAGGATTTTTTTTAAATTATTTTTATTTTATGTGCATTGGTAATTCGCCATGGACATCAGGTCCCCTGGAACTGGAGTTACAGACATTTGTGAGCTGCCATATGGTTGCTTGGAATTGAACCCAGGTCCTCTGGAAGAGCTGCCAGTGCTCTTAACCACTGAGCCTTCTCTCCAGTCCCTAAGAGTTTTTTAAAAAATCATTTATTCATTTGTTTGTGTTTGTACATGTATCAATGAATGTGCCACACTTTGCATGTGTGGAGGCCAGAAGACAGTTTGCCAAAGTTTCTTCTCTTTCCAACATGTGGATCCTGGGATTTAAGCTCATGTTGTTTGTATTGGTGGTAAACACCTTTTAACTTACTGATTCATCTTTCTGGCCCTTGTACTTTCTTTTGTTTGTAATGTATATGAGATGATATTAGGCATATCCACAAAATGTTCAACCTTAATAAAAGTGCAGTGTCTCCTGACAAGTGCTGAAGGTGTTTAAAGTAGTACTTTTGTATAGTTGCTTTTTAAATAAAATAATTCATACTTTAGAATTAAGAGAAATTTTCTGAGCTATACAATTTATAACTTCCTAAATATGTGTATAATAAGAATTTTAATATGCCAAAATGACATTCTCTATATCTGTAGATGGAATAAAAACTGTTTTAAGTAATAAAGATTCTTTTGAGATTCACTAGAGAGATGCACTGAATCAGATTTAAGGAAATATCCTTTAGTGATGCTGCCTGCTTCTGGGGAATCTGGAGTAGGAGTAACAACAAAAACGAGAACAAAGGAAAATACGTTTATAGACTTTTGAGGAAAGAGGGTCTTCAAGTTTAGTTAAGGCTAGTGAAGGTACTAGATAGAATACCAGGCAACTCAGGGTGCCTTGAGCCTGGCTACAATGAGCTGACCCTATTGTCTTGCCCTGTGTGGGCTTCCAGTGTTTGCAACTTAGCAAGGCACTAGGTAGAATGTAAGTTGTAGCTGATCTCCACAGGGGTAGAATCAATCTTCTAACAAAAGCTAACTAGTTACACCAATGAAAACATTCAGGTTCCAACCATGTTGTTGCATAGGTAGATAGGTACATAGCAAGATAATCAGAATTTTTTCTTTTTGATCTTATATTTAGAAATCCTAGTCTATACCTGTCACTTCATCCTAAGAGCAGCCAGGACCAAAGGATAGTAGTGCCTTAGAGCCATTAAATGCCATTAGGAGCTGACCAGAATATTCTCAACTTCATGACCTTACTCAGTAACCTGCCATTCTGAGAAATCAAAGGCAGGCAATCCTATTTTACATCAATGGAGATCAGTCCTATATAAATAATACCACTGGGATACATGAACAATCACAGATCTGTTGTTCTCAGTATTAAATTCTATGTTACATCAACGGAGATCAGTCCTATATGAATAATACCACTGGGATACATGAACAAATACAGATCTGTTGTTTTCAGTATTAAAAGATTTTCTGACTTAAACATCTTTTGTTAGTCTTTTATATAGCTTTTCCTCAGATTTGAAAATATCCTGATGTCTTGATTATTTAATTGTTGTGAAAGGAGTGCTGGAAAGGCAAGGCTTAGCATATATCTTAACACTGCTGCCTTCGTCTCATCCTTTTAAAGCTCTTGTCTTTTTTGATTTCAATTCAAATTACTAGAGCATTGGGGAAGTATCCTATCTAGCAACCAGGTTTAAAGAAAAAGAACTAGCTCTGGGATAGTCAGTTGTAGAGGACTTTAGTCATAGCCTTGAAGAAGAGTATGTACTATTGAAGTCCAGAGTAGTGGGAGTGGGTATGTGTGGGTAAATGTGGCCGCTTGTTTGTTTCCCGGCCACCCAGCAGTTCAGACCACAGATAACCACACAGAAACTATATTAATTAAACCACTGCTTGGCCTATTAGCTCTAACTTCTTATTAGCTAGCTTTTATATCTGAACCTATTTCCATTATTTTATATGTTACCATGAGATTCATGGTCTACCAGCAAGGCAAAATCCTGACATGACTGTCTCTGGCGGCTGCTGCTTGGCTTCTCCCTGACTCCCCCACCTTTTTCCAACATTCAGTTTAGTTTTCCCTGACTATCTCTACTCTATCCTATCACAGGCCTAAGACAGTTTCGTTATTAAACAATTGTATTCACAACATACAGAGGGGAATTTCAATCAGGTATGTCTATTGACTCAACTTTTATCTTCTCTGTGGCCATGAGCATAGTCTTGGGCATGAATAAAGAACAGTTTTTATGTTTATTTGATTTATTTATTTTGATCTTTTTGAGATGGCTTCTCTGTGTAGTCCTAGATGTCATGGAACTTACTCTGTAGACCAGGCTGTTCTTGAACTCACTCTCCCTCCTGAGTGCTGGGAATAAAGGCATGTGTCACCACACCCAGCTTAATTTTTACTTTTAAAAATTAGATTTAGTTATTTTATGTGAATGTTTTGCTGTATGTATACCTATGAACCGCATACATTAGATGTCACAAGATAACATCAGTTTCCTTGGAACAACAGTTAAAGATAATTGTGAACTACAGTGTGGATACTTGGAATCAAACCGTGGTCCTCTACAAGAGCAACAGTTGCTTTCTACCACAGAGCCTTCTCTCTAGTCCTAAGAGAACTACATTTTATCTTGGGTATAAAAAGAATAAGACTAGCAAGAACCAAATACAAATAGCAAGGCTTAGCTTTTTCTAAAACTTTTTTTATTATTGAGAATTTCATGTATACATCCAATGAAATATTATCATATTTACTCTCATTATCCCTCCAATTCCTCCTATATTTTCCTCAAAACATACTTTTCACAAACTTCATGAGTTTTTTTTAAAAAATAACCTGATAACTCCAGTTATTGTTACCCATATATGCATGATAGCAGAGTCATTCATTGGAACATGGGAACCTTACCAGTGGCCACATCTTCACAGAAGAATGAGGTCCCCCCCGCAAAGTGATCCTCTGACATCTATACTGGTGCCATACATGAAAACATGTGCCTCCTTTCCCACATGGTAAATAAATAAATGCAAAAGGAAACAAAGAGCCAGTCAGTTGATGGCTATGAGGCGCCTCCATGTAAGTTTATATTAACACCTATTTTTCACATTGAAAGCAGTTAGGACAATCTCCATAACCCTTAGGCAGTCTCTGTAATCTGTGGTTTTTATAGCCTGATGGTTTGTTAGGCTTAGAAGGATATTCAATGGATGACTGGGTTTCTTTCTTTCTTTTTTTTTTAATATTTTTATGGTTTATTTAACTTTATTTTTATGTGTGAAGGTGTCAGATAACCTGCAACTGGATCTTCAGACAGTTGTGAGCTAACATGTGGGTGCTGGGAATTGAACTCGGGTCCTCTGGAAGAGCAGTCAGTGCTCTTAACCACTGAGCCATATCTCCAGCCCCGGATGACTGGGTTTCTGCCTCGTGAAATAGATCTACATATAGAAAAAGGTATTGATAAATCTCCTTGGAAGGGGTTAGGCCAAAAGCTGTTTGACGTCTTATGTAGGCTCTTGTTAATACTGCTCTTTAGATATACTCAATCTCTGGGCATAATTTTTAAAAACTACTTAGTGGTCTGATTAGAATGTTACACCATTTTAGAAGAGTAAGGCCTCTAAAAGGAATGAAGATAGTATCAACTTCCAAGAATTTGGATATAAATTGAGTGATTTGGGAAGCAGATGAAGGCACATTTTTATTTTATTTTATTTTAATTTATTTATTTATTAAAGATTTCTGCCTCCTCCCCGCCACCGCCTCCCATTTCCCTCCCCCTCCCCCGATCAAGTCCCCCTCCCTCATCAGCTCGAAGAGCAATCAGGGTTCTTTGACCTGTGAGAAGTCCAAGGACCATAAAGGTAAACCAATGAGACTTACACATTTTTATTTTAAAGAGTACCTGAAAAGTTAAGTGGAGGATTAATTTCCGGAAAGAGGGCTTCAGATGCTTCTGTGACCTATACAGGTTGAGGTGGAAAGGTCTTATACAAGGAGCACTAACATGTGGTAAGGGATAGTCAGCTGCCTGTTTACCTGATGCCTCTCATTTCTTAGTTTCCTAAATGACTTCTTATTTGTTATCCCTTGTAATGGACCGCTGCTATTTCAGCAAGAAAATGTATTGTCTCTAATGAATCCATAATTGATGGGATTGCTTTTAGCATTAAAATAAAATCTTTTTCCTCCAGAGGGCAGTATGTGCATGTATTACCAAGAAAGATATTTAAAGTCAGTGTACATATTTTCCCATTTGCTCTGGTTAAGTTCCAGCAAAATTTAAGCCTACTCTTCTAACCAACTGTGCTGATTTCTGGGTGGCAGAGATCAGGCTTCTGTGATACCTGGAAGGAGAACCGTAGTAGCACAGCTCACATAGGAACTGCTGTTGGTTGTTCATTACTCACATAGGAACTGCTGTTGGTTGTTCATTACTCACAAAGGAACTGCTGTTGGTTGTTCATTACTCACATAGGAACTGCTGTTGGTTGTTCATTACTCACAGAGGAACTGCTGTTGGTTGTTCATTACTCACAGAGGAACTGCTGTTGGTTGTACATTACTCACATAGGAACTGCTGTTGGTTGTTCATTACTCACAGAGGAACTGCTGTTGGTTGTTCATTACTCACAGAGGAACTGCTGTTGGTTGTTCATTACTCACATAGGAACTGCTGTTGGTTGTTCATTACTCAGAGGAACTGCTGTTGGTTGTTCATTACTCACAGAGGAACTGCTGTTGGTTGTTCATTACTCACAGAGGAACTGCTGTTGGTTGTTCATTACTCACAGAGGAACTGCTGTTGGTTGTTCATTACTCACATAGGAACTGCTGTTGGTTGTTCATTACTCACATAGGAACTGCTGTTGGTTGTTCATTACTCACAGAGGAACTGCTGTTGGTTGTTCATTACTCACATAGGAACTGCTGTTGCTTGTTCATTACTCAGAGGAACTGCTGTTGGTTGTTCATTACTCACAGAGGAACTGCTGTTGGTTGTTCATTACTCACAGAGGAACTGCTGTTGGTTGTTCATTACTCACATAGGTACTGCTGTTGGTTGTTCATTACTCACAAAGGAACTGCTGTTGGTTGTTCATTACTCACATAGGAACTGCTGTTGGTTGTTCATTACTCACAGAGGAACTGCTGTTGGTTGTTCATTACTCACAGAGGAACTGCTGTTGGTTGTACATTACTCACATAGGAACTGCTGTTGGTTGTTCATTACTCACAGAGGAACTGCTGTTGGTTGTTCATTACTCACAGAGGAACTGCTGTTGGTTGTACATTACTCACATAGGAACTGCTGTTGGTTGTTCATTACTCACATAGGAACTGCTGTTGGTTGTTCATTACTCACAGAGGAACTGCTGTTGGTTGTTCATTACTCAGAGGAACTGCTGTTGGTTGTTCATTACTCACAGAGGAACTGCTGTTGGTTGTTCATTACTCACAGAGGAACTGCTGTTGGTTGTTCATTACTCACAGAGGAACTGCTGTTGGTTGTTCATTACTCACAGAGGAACTGCTGTTGGTTGTTCATTACTCACAGAGGAACTGCTGTTGGTTGTTCATTACTCACAGAGGAACTGCTGTTGGTTGTTCATTACTCAGAGGAACTGTTGTTTGGTTGTTCATTACTCACATAGGAACTGCTGTTGGTTGTTCATTACTCAGAGGAACTGCTGTTTGGTTGTTCATTACTCAGAGGAACTGCTGTTGGTTGTTCATTACTCACAGAGGAACTGCTGTAGGTTGTTCATTACTCACAGAGGAACTGCTGTTGGTTGTTCATTACTCACATAGGAACTGCTGTTGGTTGTTCATTACTCACAGAGGAACTGCTGTTGGTTGTTCATTACTCACATAGGAACTGCTGTTGGTTGTTCATTACTCACATAGGAACTGCTGTTGGTTGTTCATTACTCACATAGGAACTGCTGTTGGTTGTTCATTACTCACAGAGGAACTGCTGTTGGTTGTTCATTACTCACAGAGGAACTGCTGTTGGTTGTTCATTACTCACACAGGAACTGCTGTTGGTTGTTCATTACTCACAGAGGAACTACTGTTGGTTGTTCATTACTCACAGAGGAACTGCTGTTGGTTGTTCGTTACTCACAGAGGAACTGCTGTTGGTTGTTCATTACTCACAGAGGAACTGCTGTTGGTTGTTCATTACTCACATAGGAACTGCTGTTGGTTGTTCATTACTCACAGAGGAACTGCTGTTGGTTGTTCATTACTCACAGAGGAACTGCTGTTGGTTGTTCATTACTCACATAGGAACTGCTGTTGGTTGTTCATTACTCACATAGGAACTGCTGTTGGTTGTTCATTACTCACATAGGAACTGCTGTTGGTTGTTCATTACTCACAGAGGAACTGCTGTTGGTTGTTCATTACTCACAGAGGAACTGCTGTTGGTGAGCCATATTGCATTTGTGAACTGTAAGTAAAGTAAACCATACTCTGGGGTAGGAAATAAAGTAGAGGAGTTGAGGTAGGACACTGTTGTAAAAATATTTCAAAGTTATCAAGTAGCCAGGCTTGGTAACAGAAGAGTATCTAAACCAGTGGGAGATTTGGGATTTAATAGAGAGGTTATTGATATAAAATGTAGACAGTGGAGACCCCAAAGTAAATCTAAGGACTTCTCCTATTAAAAGAGTCGTGACAGCTGCTATTCCTTTTTCTTTTTCTCTTCTTTTCCCACCTCCCTTCCCCTCTGTCCCCTTTTCTCTTTTGAACCAGAGTGTCTCCACATAGTTTGGACTGTCCTAGAACTCACTGTGTAGCCTACGCTGTCCTAGAACTCAGATTTCACCTGCCTCTACCTCCCTAGTGCTAGGATTAAAGGCTGTAGTTAATGTATCCTGTCAACCGTTGGACAACTGAATCAGTTTTAGTAAATACCCTACAAGTAGATTGATAGCTTTGACCTAGGACATAATTGAGAACTCCAGGGTTACACCCTGGTATTTGGTAACATACAGTTTAAAAGATCTGTCAGGTTGTGATAACCTCCAAAGTTACATCACTGATTAAAGAAGCCTTTGATTTCTCAGAAGACCTCTTTTGTTCTTAGTCCCATGAAAGAGAACTTGGTTGCTTCATTTTAGGGATTCATTTAGAAGCTTATGCATAAAGCTATAACTAGGAATCCAAAGTATACAGTAACATGTTAGTTTTCCAGAGGCCCTAAGCTGTTTTCTGGTGGTAGGATTTAAGAAAGACCTGGATGGCTTTGATAGGATTGGATACCCTGAGCCAAATGATTTCCAGATATAGTTTCTACAATAGTAATGGGGCTTTAGACTTAGAGATTCCACATATCCTGTGGTCTAGGAAAGTGAAAGGTTTTGTTATAAGATTTGGGGCCTCAGATTATTTCAGTTTTGTTGAAAACACCCAAAATATTGTAGATAGAAGCTAATGGAACATAGAGGGCCCTTTTCTTTCCACCAGGCCAATCAAGCTGTCGAGTTGTCTGTTTCAGTATCATGCATTTCTTTGAAACCTGTTTAAATTGATGCTTGCTGACTTTGACTTCCAAATGGAGCAGTTTGTTACCTTTTTTCTTTCTTTTTTTTTTAATTGTTCGACTATATCAGAGGATATAGTGGGGGTGTAGTGATCATGCGTATTTTTTCTGGAATGGCTTTGAAGACACTGAGGTTGATTTGGGGTGGGACGTTTGCTTTGGATGATCAAAAATATGTGAAACTTGTATTCACCTTTTTGCATCACCTTCCTCTTTTTCATGGCCTTTGCTTTGACTCTGGCTTTGGATGAGATCGAATTTTTTTTTCATTTTTGTTGCAATTTTCTTGAAAGGGCTCTTCAGATAACTTATTTTTGCTACTTTGTTAGAAAATGTGTGGGTTTTGTGTGTGTGTGTGTGTTATTTTTTTTGGTAACAAAATGTGCCTCCCAACATGCATTAAAATTCGTTGTCTGTTTTGATCTCTGTGTGTATGTGTTGTACATGTCTACATAAATGTCAGAAGTCATTGTTCTACCTGTGAATCCTGGTGGTTGAATTTAAGCCATCAGGCTTGGCAGGAATTGACTTTCTACCTGGTAAACCTTCTCACTTCCCCTTCTAGCAAAATTTTGATTAGAGAATACATAGAATGTGTTTTTTATAGTCTTTATACTGTTTATTTTCTTAAGTTCCCCTAGAGCTGAAGGAAATACCCATCTTACATCTTAGTATAAGATTATAAAATCTTTCTGCTTACACCATCTTCGTAGTTTTTGCCTGCTTGTAGAATTTTACATTATCTGATGAGGATTGTTACTCAAACACAAAGCAAGTGTTATATGTATTTTCGAAGCACCTGGTATAACATTCTCCATTCCAGTATTCTACTTTGCAAATTCCAGTTGTTCCAGCCTCTCCTAAAATTGTTTTCTGTCCCCTGAACTCATTAAACAGCACTGGTCTTTTAGGGTCCTCCCATTTTGTGCAGTGATTCTGAAAGTGTCTCTGAACAGAAACCTGAATTAATCCTTGAGTTCAATATGTTTTCCATCTATGTTTAACAGTTTTCTGACCCTATTTCTGGGACCCCTTTGTCCATTTTTATATTGTTTAAAACAGTTATTTCAACATAGCTGTAACGGCTTAATTTTTTTTAAATTACGAGTTTTTCTATTAGTACATTTTACAGCTATATTTGGAAGTGTTATGCATAAAGTTGGATATCTGTCGTTATATTTTTATGTAAGTATGTAATAAAGGCAAAACAGTATTTACTATAGGATTATAAACAGAATGGACAAATAAGTGCTGGGCAGATGGCTCAGTCAGTAAAGTACTTAGTGTGCAAATGTGAGGACCCACACAGTCTATAATTCCAGTGTTCAGGGACAGAGTTAATGAGAATCACATACATGTACATGATCTCGCGCTCCTCCCAAATTGGTGGGATAACAACAGTTTGTCAGTAGAGAACTGGTTAACGAAATGTTCATCATGCTGTTTTGTTTTGGTGATAAAGATGAACAAGGTAGATTATCTGTTAAATTATAGTAATGTCTATAATGTATTAAGTTCAAAAACTAAAAGCATATTCAGTACTTTCCACATCCATGAGTTCCACATCTGTAGACACAACTAGCTGTAGCTTAAAAACATACAGTGGGAAAGAAATTACATCTATAAATGTATAGACTTTTTTGTTTTCGTCTAAACAGTACATTGTTAGAGTTACATACTATTTGCATTTTTAGCTAGTCTAAGTAATCTGGAGATGATTTAATGTATATTGGAGTATTGACATAGGTTACAAAAGCAAATTTTGCTCCATAGTTTTTTGTATTTTGAGGTGAAAGTCCTGGATCCAATATTCACTGAAATCTTTAAAAAGACTATATTGTACAGTTCTTTTTCTTTAAAAAAATTGAAGTTAGAAGTTATGGTAAATTGAGGAAAAGGTCAGAAGGAAACTTCTGAATTTATTGTTTTGTTTTTCTGCCTTATGTTTCTTTGACGTGAGCATTTATAGCATTTAAAAGTAGCAAAATATTTTATTGTGAGAAAAGACATTAGTCCTAGAAATTGATCCTTGAAGAGTATTGATCCTTGGAGTAGATTTAAGGTATTTTTATTTAACTCTTTTATTTTGTAATTCACTAAAGTAAGGGTCAGTTGTTAAGAAAACAGAAGAAAGTTTAAGTTAGGACTGGGTTAAGTTCTAGTTCTGTCACTTAGTAACCACATTACTTCAGATGAGATAATAACTTATCTTCTAGTAGCTTCTTTATACTGAGACAGGATGTTCTTATGGAGTACTGTGAGAAGTAAATGAGACATGACACATTTGTCAGCCTTGCCTTCTGACAGATTTTTAGCCTTTTCATAGAGTTTTTCGTATGTCAGTTTCCTTAGACATGAATTGTGTTCTGAAATAGAAATCTTATTGATTTGTTTATTTGTGTATTCACAGAATGTTTTCAGGAAAGTGAACATCTCAAGGAAAGTCTTAAGTGTTGCTTATTGCATCTCTTTGGAGCCATTGTAGCCGGTGGGCAGGTGAGGACTGTGTTGAAAGTTAATGTATAATTTGTAGTTAACAACACGAAAGTCTCTTCATGGATTATTTAATGCATTCTGTCTTTTATAACTTGATGCTTCAGATAACTTTCAAATTTATATCTTATTTAAAACTAAACTTCTTAAAATCTTCCATTAAAAACCTAAGTAACATTAACACTGACAATTAGTATTATTAGATGAATAGATTAGATGAGTATTGATATTATAAGTTCCTATTTCTATTGACTTTTAGTTATTATTTTAAAGTATAAAGGAAATCAACTTTATTAGAGGTATGAAGAAATAAAATTCTAGCCAGTTTGATTTCCAAAGTCATAAATTTATTCACTCTGCTGTCTAGATGCAATTACTAAATATATTTATACAGCTATATATGTTCCAGAACTATTTCTCTGGCAAACTAAATGTAATTGCCTGTTGCCAAAAGGCTGATAATTCAGAGAGAATGTTCTATATGTTTTCTTAAATGATGCATTTTAAGTGAGAGAGTCTTTGTCCTTTTGTACATTTTGTGCGGTATACCCATGTAGAGTTTGGTAAAGACACTTATCAGAATTTATAAATGTCTAAAATACATATCATAAAAGAAAAACTACCTTGAAATTTAGTTGCTGAAATGGTAATAAAACAAATTTGTGATGTAATAATATGTGCTTTTGTATGGTTTTGGGATTGAATTTATGACCCCATACATGATAGAGGCAAACACTAATGCTTCTGTCCAGCTCCACTATGGTTTCTCCCCACCTCCCACCCTAAAACAGGGTTTCTCTTTGTATAATTTTGGCTCTCCTGGAACTTGCTCTGTAGACCGAGGCTGGCCTCAAACTCAGAGATCCACTTGCCTCTGCCTCCCGAGTCATGGGATTAAAGGTGTGCTCCACCATGGCCTGGCTCTCCAATTATGGCTTTTTATAATTCATAAAACAACAGGATACAGCAATGAGTCAGTCATGGTGCTACAAAGCTTTAGTCAGAACGGTGCAGGAGGTTGAGACAGAATTCCTTGAGCCAAGGAATTTGGAAGAACAGCATACATAACCTAGGAAGAACTTACGTCTGATAGGCTGTAAAGGATCTTGCTATGTTGTAACAACTATAAAATATGAAAGTACACATTTTTATTGGTGGCAGAATCACAAGAATTACATCTCTGTGTTTTGTTGCTTACATTGAAATTTAAATCAAATACTATATTTCCACTGCTGAAATTTTCTCCCTATCTTTTCTATTTTTATTTCTCTCTATATTTTCATATTTTTCAATTAGTAATCTTCACATCTATTGCACATTCCCTCCTGTCGCTTTTGGATGTCTGCTAGAATTTCTTTCTCTGGTTTATTTATCCTGTTTCCTTTTTAGAATCCAGTGTTGCTATTTAGGCTTCCTAGTAGGTTTTGTGCACTTCTCTTGATTCTGGTGGAAGATAACAGTCTTTCTAAGATGAAAGAAGCAGTAGTTTAGATCTTGCTTTCTGGTTGTTTTTCTGAGACAAGGTTTCCCTGTGTAGCCCTGGCTGTCCTGGAACTTGTTCTGTAGACCAAGCTGGCCTTGAACTCAGTATCCTCCTGCCTTTGCCTCCAGAGTGCTGTGATTAAAGGGGTGTGCCACCTTTCCTCAACCTTACTTTCTGTTTTAAGTTTGCTTCATCACTTTGTTTCATTTGCTGCTTTTCTTCTTTGGATCATTGCCTTACAGTTTTTATCAATTTTTTACTGTTGTGATTAGGAATTGACAGATAGATAAACATGAAAAAAATAGGAATGGTGTTGTTGACTGAGGGGGAATCCTACGTGGGTCTCATTCATCTCTGAGCACCTAGAGACATATTCTTGTTAGTACTCATTCATGGGTTATGAACCTCAAGGATAATTCTGTAATGAACTGTTACCATGAAAAATAAAATAGGAACCAGAGACTTGATTTATTGTGTTATGTGCTACTCAGAATCTTTGTGATCAGACCATAGTCAGTTAGACTTACAGAAGTCAGAAGGTTGCTTGCTGGTTATTGGGTCAGGACAACAGAATTTTAGTTGGTTGAGTATTTGATGACGTAAGAAGGATCTTATTAAAGGAAAAGAAAAAGAAAAAGTCTGATAACGGGTCTTTCCCAAAGTGTTGTACTTGAATTGTTCACTGACATATTTGTATTTTAGATCTGTAAATATACATAAGAGATTCTGTTGTGTTTTGTTAAGTGTGAGGATGCTAGGGTTGACCTAGATTTGAAACAAGTCTGTCTCACAGAGGTTGAACTCAAATTATTTATCTTTATATTACATACTTATAATGTGCAAACAGTGATATTAACAGGATTTATATAA
Source organism: Microtus oregoni (assembly GCF_018167655.1). Taxonomy (NCBI): domain Eukaryota; kingdom Metazoa; phylum Chordata; class Mammalia; order Rodentia; family Cricetidae; genus Microtus; species Microtus oregoni. The sequence continues at coordinate 52,630,356 of NW_024543069.1, forward strand.
GGACTAAAGGACACATACTTTTGGTAAAACAATGAGCAAAAGTGGCCTGTGCTTGTAAGAATGAAGGAGGTTAGAATTGTATCTGATTTATTATTTGCAGTATAATAATTAAATAATCCAAGCTTAATTTAGTTTATGTTTGTCTCTGAATCAAAAACTGCAATTGTGGAGTTGGAAATGTAGCTTAGTGATGCAGCATACACTTAGCATATGGTCGCCCTGGGTTTAGTCCCTAGCACTTGAGGGGAAAGAAAGAAAATAAAAAGTTAGTAAACAGTTCAGGCTCTTCAGAGACTCTTGATTCCTTCTGAACGTCAGTTTGTTAGTAGCTGCCAGTGTTTTGACCATAATGTCGGACATTTGGAGCACAAAAATGAGGTCATGACAGATACTGACATAAACTCTTTTCAGGAGATACTGATCTCTCATTTCTTCATTCTCCCTCCTTCCCTCCGTCCCCCTTCTCTTCTTACACAGATCTCACTATACAGCCCTGGCTGGCTTGGAACTCACTTTGTAGATCAGATCTGCATGCCTCTGCCTCTCAGGTGCTGGAACTAGAGAAGTGCGACACTGTACCTGCTCAGTCCCGTGTCTCATTTACCAAATCGGGCATTGTCTTGTAAAAGGACCAAATGTGTCCAGATGATAAAATTCATTTCCTGAGCCTTCTTATCAGCAGGGGAAATAGGCAGTATGATCTATATTGTTGGTAGCCATGTATCCAGGAAAAACATTCTGGTTTCTAAAAGTCTAGATTTTTAGGGGAGATCAAATACTGGTTAATGCCATCAGTACTTTCTTCCATAATATTATCTGTTATTATTATTATTGGTAAAAGTAAGACTGAGTGACCTATGGACTGTTATTACACAATTATGTTTCTTACATATTGTTTTTCTCCTGCATTATTGGGCAGTGAACCTAGGACTTCATATTGCTAGACACTGCTATAGCACTGAACTGTATACACTTCTCCTTTTTGTCACAATTAAAATTTGGGACAGGGTCTCACTAAATTGTCTATATTAGTCTCAAACTTGCTTTGTAGCCAAAGCAAGGTATGAATTTATTGGTTCTCTCGCTTTAACTTCCCCACGGATCTGGGATTATAGACCTGTGCTATAAAGCCTGGTTTCATTTAATTTTAATAGCAACTACTCAACATAAGGAGTTTCAGGGCTGGAGAGATGGCTCAGAGGTTAAGAGCATTTCCTGCTCTTCCAAAGGTCCTGAGTTCAATTCCCAGCAACCACATGGTGGCTCACAACCATCTGGAATGGGGTCTGGTGCCCTCTTCTGGCCTGCAGGCATACACACAGACAGAATATTGTATTCATAATAAATATATAAATATTCTTTTAAAAAAAGGAGTTTCAGAAATAATTATAAAATCAGTCATAAATGTGTCAGTCATTTTACAAACCTAAGTCATTTGGAATGGACTTAGTTCTATAACATAAAATCTAGTAACACTGATGTTTTAAATTTAGTTAAGAAATTTAAATGTATGTAGTGTATTGGCGGAAGTTTATGTGTGCCCCGTCCTATATTATTTAAATCACTGCTTGGCTAATATTTTAGGCGCACTGCTAGCTAGCTCTTCTGTCTTTGGCTAACCCATTTCTCTTAATCTGTGTATCACCATGTGGCTGTGGCTTACTGGCAAGATTCCATCACATCTATCTCTGGTGGCGGCTACATGGCATCCTGCAACTCTGCCTTCTTTCTCCCAGCAGTTTAGTTTTCCATGCCTAACTCTGTTCTGCCCTATCACAGGCCAAAGCAGTGTCTTTATTCATTAAATAAAAGCAACACGTAGCCATCCAAGAAGCAAGATGTAATAAACCATGATCCTTGTGGTAAAATATAAATTAATAAAATGGGTTAATTTAAGATATAAAACATAGCTAGAAATATACCTGAGCTTTTGGCCAAACTGTTGTAATTATTTTGGGAGGCTGTTATGTAATCAGAGGATGCAATTTAGTTTTCCATTCACCAAGACCCGAATAATCAAATTGAAACTATATTAATTACAGCACTGTTTGACCAATAGCTCAGGCATATTTCTAGCTAACTCTTACATCTTAAATCAACCCATTTCTTTTAATCTGTGTATTGCCAAGAGGCTGTAACTTACTGGTAAGGTTCTGGTGTCTTTCTCCTTTGGCAGCTACATGGCATCTCCTGACTCTGCCTTCTTTCTCCCTGCATTCAGTTTAGTTTTCCTGCCAACCTATATTTTACCACAAGGCTCATGGTTTATTACATCTTGCTTCTTGGATGGCTACGTGGTGTCTGCCTTACTCCACCTTCTTTTCTTCTCTATCTCTGCTTGGATTTCCCACCTTGCTATATTCTGCCCTGCCATAGGCCAAAGTAGCTCCTTTATTAATCTATTGTAATGAAACATATTCATAGCATACAGGGGGGAATTGAACATCAAGAGAGTTTTAGTACATTTCCAGAATTATCTGTGTGATTTTCATTGATATAACCTAGTATACATTTTGAAGCAAATAGTACATAAAAATTAGTTTACTTGTAGGTTGTAATCTAATTTTCTATTTAGCATTGTAATGACTTATTTCCCAATTGTTTTCCAAAGTCACTCTCACCTCTGTTCTGACTTCCATTTGTTTTCCTATAAATGGTTGACCTATTTTGCACAAGATTACTGTTTTCCCTAATGACTAGTGTTGCTCTGGAAATGACTTGACTATTGGTATTTCCTTCAGTTTAAACTGTCTCAGGTTGTAGAGAATGGAATGGAATCCATCTCTTAAAACTCTGAAATGTTTTTGCATTACAACAGTGCCTTCTTAATGTAAATTGCGGCATCTATTTTCCAGACACCAAACTAAACAACTTTCTCCCCTGAATTTGAAGGAGTTTTATTTGATAGCTCATTTTGATGGCCTCAAGCTTTCAAATTAGCCATGGCTATTCATTTTCATGGACTTACGATTTTGAATAAAATCTCCTATTCAATGTAATGTAAAAAAAAAAAAAAGCAACACGTAGAAGGACTTCCCACACCATTTCCCCTTTTCTATTTAAATAAAAAGGAAGGTTTTAACTTTGACATAGTGAAATTACATAAAAAAAGGTATCAAGCAAGAATTATAACTACAATACTTACATGTACTTTATCATAACTAAGGAAAACTATATCTATTCTTCAACTCCATCAAGGACTACAGATGGATATATTACCTGAGTAAACAGGAAGTGTATTGTAAGCCACTTTCAAGACTCTAGAAATGACAGAGACATCTCGCTATATGGATAGTCACCCACAGATCTTCTGTATCATTTGAACATCCATCTCCAGCCCATACTACTGGCCCATAGTATCCAGCAGACTGTTCCATGAAGCAGGAAATTTCAAAGACAGTTCTGCCTATATTGTCCGTTTGTCAGTCACTTTCTTCTGTGTCCTGCAGAATGTTTTGCAGACTCTTTCATGAAGGAGGGACCCCGAAGGACTGTCTCACCTTCTTTAGGTGGTTCTGTGGCTCTGGCAAGTCCAGTCAAACAGTTAAGGCAAGAACAGTTTCTTTCCCCAATGGGTAACAAACTCCTCACTCCATGAGGAGCCTCTTTGATGCCCATCATCCTCTTGAAGTAGCTTGGTGCTTCCAGGAGCAGACGTGTCTCACTGTCATGTAAAGTCCTAAGTTCTTAAAACATTTTAAATGTCATATTCTGTAGGACTTTGAAAGGATTGAAGAATAACTACTCATCTGAAATGTGTCTCTGTACATCTAGAAAATTTAACATAAATATAAGCTAGACTATTACAGATGATTATCTGTTAACCTGTATTTTTAAATTATACATTACATTTTTAATGAGATGCACAAACATGAGACCTTAATCAAGATCTGAAATATATAGTATACATATAACAACATTGACTTTAAATTTATATCAATAAAAGGAGTTCCATGCCAATGAAAATTTCTATAGCACATTCTCCTTTAAATGTAAACAAATATTTATAAGCAATATTTAGGAATTTGGGCATAGTTCTCCAAAGTGCTTCCTGCTTTTTGTTGGGCAAAAAGTATTTTGGGGGGTGTTAATAGCATCCTTTCAGGGGAGTCTTGGTTCATCTAACCACATTAGTCTAGAAGAGATCCATAGGTTCTCATCCTCTGTGGAAGCAAGTAGAACCTCTTTTCCAAAGCATTTTTTCTTTCGGCCCATATTTTGAAATCAAGATACCTGTAAATTATGTATGTTAGTTTTTCTTAGCAGCCTGTACAATGAAATGTTGCTCTGTACTTAGCTCTTTCACAGTCAAAAAATTTAAAGGAAACATAATAGTACATATAATCCAGAATTTTTGTGTATATTTCATTGTTATGTGGCTTATTTTTCTTACTCTATTATTTTTCTACAAGTTTACTCTGCCTCTTTAAAGACTTCATTTTAATTTTTAAAACTACTTACTTTTTTTTTATAACTCTCTATATTCTTTTTTTTCTCTGTCCCAAACCTATGTACATTTTTCCAGCATTGTGAATGGTTTACAGGTCTTTTTTTGTCTGAATTTGTCTTTATTGCATATCTGTAATTATTTCCTGACCAGAACCCCCCGCCCCTTTTTTTTAAATGCTGAGTGGGCATAGCTAGGGCCAATGCTTCTTAGCCTTTTGATTCAGCCCAGTCCAATGTGGTGGAGGGCCATTCACTGCCTCTGAGAATGCCGGGTGGGAGCCACGCTCACCACTTCACCTCTGGTAGCTTGTTGGCCCATGCTTCCACCAAGTAACTTACAGTACACTAGAAGCCCACAAACCCCATTCAAGTGCTCGGCCTCCAAAAGAGCCAGAGTTCATGCTGGCAGCATAAACCAGGAAGCTTCCATTTCAAAACCACTCAGGTTTTTTTCAGTGGTATAAACAACTGAATCAGGAAGACCCCTTTTAAAGGAGCTGCGTAGAATTTCTTCCCAAACTTTCCTATGTTTTAAGTAGATTTAGTTGGCCCCAATTTGTTGGTGGAGACCACTTGTTTGTTCTCGACTGCCAGGACCATGGAATAATCACTCAGAAGCTATTTTATTTAAATCACTGCTTGTCCAATCACTTAAGCGTATTGCTAGCTAGCTTTTATATCTTTGGTTAACCCATGTGGCTTTTGGCCTACCTTTGAGGTTCTGGCTGGCAGCTTGCACCTTTCTTCTCTGGCAGCTCCATGGCATCTCTCTGACTCCGCCTACTCTCTCTCTATATCTCTTTCAGACTTTACTCTGTTAAGCCATTGGCCAAAAGCAGCTTCTTTATTAGCCAATAAAAGCAGCACATATACAGAAGGTCTTTTTTCACACCAGCAGTGGGTACAGAAACCCTGAGAAATGTTCATGGGCTAAGATCCTTTGTGTGTCCTGTTTTACTTTCTGTACACTGCCTACAATTTAATGCTTGTGTTGTATCTACTTTAGTGTAAGGTGGTTCTGAGCATTGTGTCTGCTCTCCAGGATGGAAAAGGAAAGAAAGAAACCCTTTCCATTTGTAAAGAATCAGCCCTTTTATAGTCTTTGTCGTCTGGTTTTTTGAGCAAAACCATCTTACATGGTGTCTTTTAGCTGCAAAGGAGGTGAAGTTGAACTTCAGATTAGTAGTGAACAAAATAAGGCCTCAATACAAGTAACATTTGCAGTGTTTATCAAATATATCTGTTAATAACTTTGTTCATTTATTTAAAAGAAAAAGTTACCCATAGGCTTACTAATTCTCTGCTATTGCAAATATGTAAAACCTTTAGATTTCATTTCATGTTTTATTGTTTTTAATGTTTCAGAGGAATGCTTTGCAAGCAATTTCTCCAGCCACCATGGAAGTTCTCATGCGAGTTTTATCTGATTGTGATTCATGGGAGGAAGGAGATCCTGAGGAAGTGGGCAGGAAGAGAGAACTAACTCTGAAATGCCTGACACAAGTGGTACATATCCTTCTCACCAGCAGTTCCGACCAGCGTCAGGTGGAAACCAGTACCGTACTGGAGAACTATTTCAAATTGCTCAATTCAGATCACTCAGCTTTACCTAAACAGAGGAAGTCCATGCGGTGGGAAAGCCAGTTCATAGTTCTGCAGATTAAGATGCTCAGTAAGTATTCAATAAAGATTTCCTTCCCTCAGTTCATTTTTGCTTTTTTATTCTCAGTTTCTTTTGAAATGCAGTCTGCTGTATTAAAAATATTGACTGTTTAGTTCAAGTAATGTGTATTTATATTTTTGACTTCCAAATGATTAGTATGGAACTGATTTGTTTACATTTTTACTTTATCATTTTTACTTGTCTATTCTTTTTTGGAAGTATAATCCAATAAAGTGTGTCTGTTAAAAAAGAAAGTTGTCACTAAAATTGCCAGGAAGAAGGATTTTTTGAAAATATTATTTATATTCTTTTACCTATGATAAAAATTAACTAAATAAATGCCTCTCTAACATTTCTATTCTTTAGGACAGAACAATATAGTTGTCCCAGAGAACCCTTGTGCCTTTGTCTCTTTTTCTTCTCTTTGTGTTGGTTGTTTTGTGTCTCTGTGCAACTATATCTGGTCTCTGTACTTTGCAAACTCCCTCATCAGTTTGATGATGATTTTTTGTTTTGGTTACAGTGTATTAGTATAGTACATACTCTGTATCCATTGTTTCAGTCAATAGGTGACTCATACTCATTATTCCTTTCTAATGGAGTCAGATACTCAGTAATTTTCCTAAAGTATCTCAGCTCCTACTGAGTAGAACTGGCATGAATACTACAGGCCCATTCTCTTTGTGATCCTGAAGAGAGAATAATGCATGCCAAAAAGTAGTGATGCTGCAAGCGCATTCCAGACTCCAGAACTGATATTAAACATATCAGTTGATCATTGCTTCTTTTTCATTGTTCATCTAAATTCCCTTTGATAGTTTTATATATATTTACATATATATATATGTAAATATTTGGAACACCAATAAGTATAATTAATATATATATATATATATAACTTAACACAAAAATAAATGTTTCCTTTTATATTAGTAATTTTTTTAAAGATTTATTTATTATGTTTATAGTGTTTTGTCTGTACGTATCCCTGAGGGCCAGAAGAGGGCACTAGACCTCCCTATGGATGATTATGTGTTGCTGGGAATTGTACTCAGGACCTCTGGAAGAGTAGTAGACAGTGCTCTTAACTGCTGAACCATCTCTCCAGAACCCTTTTCTTAGTAATTTTTGTGGTGTGAAATAGAGCACCAGATAAGATGTAGACCCACAGCCTGCCATTTCCCATCAGATGTCTCAAGTGTCTCATGGTCATCTTACACACTTGATTTTTTTGTTTTGCTTTTATTTTTTATTTTTATTTTTTTATTTTTATTTATTCATTCCAATATTTACACTTCCTTCCTTCCTCCCAACCCCTCCCGCTCCCCTACTTACCCTCATCTCTCCATCTCCTTGCTCAAGAGAGGGCAGGGAACCCTGCCCTGTGGGAAGTCCAGGGCCCTCCCTGCTACATGCTAGGGTCCCAAACAGCCAGAACATGCTGTAAAAACACGTCCCAGTGCCTTTATCAATGGCTTTTCAGTCAGTCCCTATTGTCATCCACAATCAGAGAGTCTGGTTTGATCACATTCTTATTCAGACCTGGTCCAGCTGGATTTGGTGAGCTCCCATTAGAACAGGCACACTGCCTCAGTTGGTGGACCAACTCCTTGCAGTCCTGACTTCCTTGCTCATCTTCTCCCTCCTTCTGCCATTCAACTGGACCTTTGGAGCTCAGTCCGTTGCCTGATGATGGTCTCTGTCTCTATCTTTATCTGTTGAGGGACGAAGATTCTATGGTGATATTCGAGATAATCATCAGTGTGATAGTGGGGCAAGGACAGTTCAGGCACCCTCTCCTCTGCTGCCCAAGGACCTAGCTGGGGACATCCCTGTGGGCACCTGGGATCCCCTCTAGAGCCAAGTCTCTTGCCAACCCTAAAATGGCTCCCTTAATGTAGATATCTTGTTCCCTGCTCCTATATCTGCCCTTCCTCCATCTCCACCCTCCCACTCCCCCACGCTCTCGCCAGTCTTTCCATTCTCCCTTCCTTCTCCCCCTCTCCCCTTCCCCCAATCTCACCCCTACCCTTTACCCCCTTGCTCCCAACTTTTGCCCAGTAATTTTGTTTGCTTCCAATTTCCCAGGAGGATCTATATATGTTTTTCTTTGAGTTCACCTTGTTATTTGGCTTCTCTAGGCTTGTGAACTATAGGCTTAATGTCCTTGGTTTATGGCTAGAGTCCACAAATGAGTGAGGACATACCATTTAGGGACACTGTCATTAAGACAGAAAGGCATCCTACTGAATGGGAGAAGATCTTCACCAACCTCACATCAGACAAAGGTCTGATCTCCAAAATATATAAAGAACTTTAAGAAACTAGACTTTGAAATTCTAATTAACCCAATTTAAAAATGGGGTACAGAACTGAACAGAGAATTCTCAACAGAAGTTCAAATGGCCAAAAGACACTTACGGTCATGTTCAACTTCCTTAGCAATCAGGGAAATGCAAATCAAAACAACTTTGAGATGTCATCTTACACATGTCAGAATGGCTAAAATCAAAAACACCAATTGATAGCCTATACTGGAGAAGTTGTGGAGTAAGGGGAACACTCATCCATTGCTGGTGGGAATGCAAACATGTGCAACCACTTTGGAAATCAGTAATGGCGATTTCTCAGAAAATTGGGAGTCAACCTACCTCAGGATCCAGCAGTTCCACTCTTGGGAATATACCTAAGAGATGCCCAATCATACTACAAAAGCATTTGTTCAACTATGTTCATAGCAGCATTATTTGTAATAGCCAGAACCTGGAAACAACCTAGATGCCCCTCAATGGAAGAATGGATAAACAAAGTGCAAAATATATACGCATTAGAGTACTACTCAGCGGTAAAAAACAATGACATCTTGGATTTTGCATGCAAATGGACAGAAATAGAAAACACTATCCTGAACGATATCACCCAGACACACTGTATTTTAAAGTTTCATTGTTGAAGCCCATAATGACAGTTCATATGATGTAAATTGTGATCGGTACTTTATATGATTCTTGTATGTTCCCTGTGTTAGATTGTTAAAGAACTACTCATTTCAGAGGTAGATGTTGTCATTACCACTAAACTAGGAAACTTAGTAAGAAAAAAGAAAATGAAAGTTTTTACGTCTCAGTAGTGCAGTGGTTGTGCAAGCCTTTAATTCCTGCACTCAAAAGGCAGAGGCGGGCAGATCTCTGTGAGTTTGAGGCCAGACTGATCTACAAAATGAATTCCAGGACAGCCACGGCAGTTATACAGAGAAACCCTATATCGAAAAACAACATCAAAAAAAGTTTTTATATCTCACCACCTAGATATAAAAAACAGTTAATGATTTGGCATATATATTTATATGTACATGTATTAATTTAGAACTATAGCAGATAAAAATCTCATTGAAAATGAATCATTTCATTTGTTTATATGAAAGAATAGTTTTGTAGAGTTTTTAGTTCATATGCTATAATGTCATTTTCTATAGTTTTGTTTGTTCATTTTCCAAGACAGGGTTTCTCTGCGTAGTCTCCACTGTTTTGGAAATCACTCTGTGGACCAGGCTAGCTACCAGCTCAGAGACCCACTTGCCTCTGCCTCGCAAGTGCTGGGATTAAAGGTGAGCACCACCACCACCCAGCTATTTTTTTGATAGTAATTATTAGTTGTAAATTTAAAAATTAGTTTGATTCTCTGTTGGATGGAATTCTTTTTTTTTTATTAGAAACTATGATATTTGCCATGCCAGATATCCTTTGATTTTTCAAATGGATTATCTCCACAGTAGGAACTGAGAGATAAATATTATGTTTTCATAGGCCATATAGTAAATAACATAAACAAATATTGCTTATTTTTTAAAGATTTATTTATTTATTATGTTTATATACATGCCTGAAGAGGGCACCAAATCTCATTATAGATGGTTGTGAGCTACCATGTGGCTGCTGGGAATTGAACGTCTAGAATAGCAGCCAGTGCTCTTAAATTCCGAGCCATCTCTCCAGCCCCCAGGTATTGCTTATTAATAGCGAATCAGACACAGGATGAGTTTTATGAAAGAACAAATAAGCAGTTTGCTAAAAAATATTTGCCGGTCATATGTACAGTTTAAACTAGCTTGAACTATAAAGTATGAAAATGTTCACTTTTCTTTACAACTTTTGTTTTCTGTTCCTTATCTACACTATTTCCCAGTAATTTGCATCTGTTCTGCCAACTGCAAAGCCTAACTTTAAAATGATGACGATACATGTTTTATCCCAAAGTTTTACTTTTACTTGAGTCATTTTTGTTTTTAATTTATAGATACCATCACAGCCATGTTAGACTGTGCAGACAGGCCTGTTCTTCAGGCCATTTTCCTTAACAGTAATTGCTTTGAACATCTCATACGACTTCTACAGAACTGCAAGGTACTATATTATCAACTTTTTAATATTTATGAACATTTGTTTGATTGTCTATTTACTTATTTGTGTACAGGGACGTGTGCCACAGCATAAATGTGGAGGTCAGACTTGTGGGAGTTGGTTCTGTTTTAGCATGTAGGACTTAGGGATTAAACTCAGGTTGTCAGGCTTGGCAGCAGTGCCTTATCCTTCTGAGCCATCTTGTTGGCATTGTTTATGACTTTTTAAAATGTCATTGTTTTAGTAGTGCATGCCTTTGATCTCAGTGCTTAGGAGACAGAGGCAGGTGGATCTCTGGGAGTTTGAGGCCAGACTTGTCTATGTAGTGAGTTCTAGGACAGTCAGAGCTACATAGCGAGACCCTGTCTCAAAAAATCAAAAAACAAACAAAAACAATAACAAAGGCTTGTTTTGATTCAGATTTGAGCATGCCATTGCAAAAAATTTTATTGTCAATTTGTGTTTGCATGTCATTATATTGTCAACTTTTATCTTGACTATATTAGCATATGTACATATATCCTCATCCCATCTTAGAGGTGAGAAAAGTGAGGCACAAAGATTTATACCCTGTCCAGGATCACAGACCCAGTGAGAGACAGAAGTAGGACTCTAGCCAAGGCTGTCCTCTCTGATGGTGTGTAAGTATCACTGGGTACTCTGCCTCTCACGCTCTCACTAACTCAGCCTAGACTCGGAAGAGGGCAGGAGCATTCAGTCCATACATTCTGGTCTAGGAACTCGGCAGATATTTAAATCCTCCAAGCTCAGAAAAATCTGTTAAAGCAATCTACATGGGGACAGGTTTTATCTTAATTGAAGCTAGGAATTATATTATTTATAATTGTCTGAAGATAGTAAAGCTCATGTGATATTTGTGTATGATATTTTAGTTTAGGAAATATTTTATTTTCCAACAGGCATTGATACATATATTTATATTTAGGACCATTTAAAGTCATGGACTACTGATTTCTTGATTCACTAATTTCTCTAGAACATACAGATACAGTCAAGGGCCTGATGTTGTGTGGCAAGCACTTGTATTCACTGAGTCATCTTCCCAGCCTCCTTTTTAAAAAAAAAAAAACAAAAATTAGATATTCTTTTTTGAGACTGGCCTCAAATACAGGCATCCACCTGCCTCTGCCTCCCAAGAGCTGGGTTTAAAGGCATGGACCCATTTCTGCCCTGCTTCGGATAACACTTTGAAGTTTTATAAATGGAACTCTATTTTTTGTAGAATGCCTTATCATAGGGCATAGAGTAGACCCAAATGTTTTTAAAAGTAGGAAAATTTGTATTAAAAAGTTGCGACTAAGTAGAAAATATAGAGAGCTAAAAATAATAGGAACACTGTTAAGTCTCATGGTACATGTTGTTAGGTTGCTTTTCACTGTTGTTACTATTTACCAGTTTACTTTTTTTTATTTTATTTTTATTTATTTTATTTGTAGTAATAAGGGCAGCGGGGCAGCGTCTCCAGCACCCCGGCTGCCTGGCTAGCTTATGCCCGAAATAACAACACACAAACTGTATTCATTTAATCACTGCTTGGCCCATTTCTATCTAGCCTCTTCTAGGCTAATTCTCACATATTAATTTAGCCCATTTCTAATCATCTGTGTAGCGCCCCTAGGTGCGCTTACCTCGAAGATTCTAGCCTATGTCCATCCTGGGTCGGAGCTTCATCGCGTGTGTCTGCCTGGGGGCTGGGAGCATGGCGTCTCTCAGAGGCGTCTGCTCCTGAGAGAGGAGAGCTGTGGACTCTGAGCTCACTTCCTCTTCCTCCCAGCGTTCTGTACTGTTTACTCCTCCCACCTATCTTCTAACCAATGAGGGCCAAGCAGTTTCTTTTTATTTAACCAATGACCTTCCTCCATCATTTCCCCTTTTTCGGTTTAAACAAAAAAAAAAAAATAAGGCTTTAACTTTAACATAGCAAAATTACATATAACGAAACAGTTATCAAGTAAAAGTTACAATAATCTTTATCATAACTAAGGAAAACTATAACTATAACTAACTATTCTTAACTCCATCAAAGACTCCAGAAAGATACAATACTACCTAAGCAAACAAGAAAAAAGCAACTTTTAAAACTCTAGAAATGACAGAGACATCTTGCTGCCTGGATAGCCACCCAAGGTTCCTCTGTACCGTTGGGGCATCCATCTTCAGCCTTCAGGCCCATGGTATCCAGCAGACATTTCCATAAAGCAGGAAAATTCAAAGTCAGTTCAGTCACTATCTGTTGTGTCCTGCAGAATGTCTCACAGACTCTTTCATGAATCAGGAACCCCGAAAGATCATCTCACCTTAGGCAAGTTCAGTAGTCCTCTCTCTGTGGGTTCTCTGTGTCCAGTTTATGCAATAGTCCAGGCAAGAGCAGTTTCTTGCCCAAATGGCTATCAAACTCCATAACGAGCCTCTTCGATGCCCATCTTCCTCTTGAAGTAGATTGGTGCTACCAGGAGCAGAGTGTCTCATTGTCATGAAAAGTCCTAAGTTATTAAAACATTTAAAATGCCATATTCTATAATCTTTGAAAAATAACAGAAATATTTATAAAACACTTTTATTGTAAAGACAGTATGACTTTCTCACTTAGGATGATAGCATCAGTAACAAAGTTATCTCGTGTATTATTAAAAGAATCTGGATTTAGCAGGTGTTGGTAGCTCATGTCTTTAATCCCCACACCCTCACCATGAAATTTGCCAAGACGAACTTCTCTTTAGTATATGAATAAGTCTAGTATGAACAGTGTTTTTTTTTCTCATAGCTAACCAGAATGATGACCTCACAGTTAACTCCAAGAAATACATCTTTAGGATGGACATCACCAAGTGTACTTCTTCAAACTAAGATAGACATAACTCACCATGTGATAGAATCTCGTAGGATCACTGTCACATAGTGATCTGTTATTTACCAAAATGTCGTCATACAGCACATGACTATACTTGTTTCACGACAGCCATGTTTCATAGTTACAGCTCTTGTGCTTGTTCTTTAGGTAGGGCCTCACTCTATATATAGCCTGGGCTTGCCTCAAACTTTCTGTGGGACTGTCTTTGAAGTTCATAGCAATCTACCTTCCTCAGCTTCCCAAGTGCTAGCTTTAAAAAAGTTAAATATTTTATGTCACTTACTACATTTTTCTTTGAAATTGAAAATACCAAAGAAGAAATGATTTTCAGGAGGGAAAGCCAGGCCTTTGGACAAGTCCCTTCCCTTTAAGTAGTTTTCTCCATTTGGGATTCATGTAGTACTTATGACCATCTTTGCTGTTTGATCATGTTTACCCATTCTTCTGCCCTTGCCGCCAACACCCCCACATCCTTCCGAATTCTCAGTAGTTCCTCTTCTACTTGAATCAATTGCTTTTTTGTTTGTTTGTTTGTTTTTTCCGTATATGAGAGAGAACATGTGGCACTTGTCTATAATCTTTCGTATTATATCTCATTCACTTTGCTTCAGGTGACAGAATTTAATTTTTTTTCCCTTTGGTTAACATTAATACCACAATATATGGTGTGCCATATTTTCTTTGTCCATTCGATGGTTGACATGCTTCTGGGCTGGTTATTCTCCTAACTGTTGTACATAGTCCAGCAGTATAGCAAGCATTTGAGTGTCCTTTGTTCATTGATTTTATTTCCTTAGATATATACCAAGAAGTGGGAGAACTGGATCATATAACAGTTCTATTCTTAGTTTTTTGAGATATGTCCATACTGTTTCCCTTTCGACTGTACTAATTAATATTCCTACCAGAAGCATAAGGGTTCCACACCCAACATTAAAGAAATTTCGCCATTCAGGCAGTAATTGTTTCAAACATTAAAATTAAATCTTTAAAATAAATTTTCAAATTTACTCATTATATAAGTGAAGAAATAATGCCCTGAGGTGTTAAATTACTAACTCTTGATCTAATAATTGTTGGAACTAGGATTTTTATACTCATGTTTTCTGACTTTAAGTTAATTATAATATATAATTACTACAAATTTGTTTCTCATTCAGGATTATTGATTTTTAACTAGTATCAAATGTTGACTGTGTATTAAATATAAGACAATTATAAGTTTTGGGTTTTTTTAAAAATTTTTGTTGTTTTGTTTGGTTTGGTTTTTCAAGACAGGGTTTATCTGTATTACAGTTTCACTGTCCAGGAACTTGCTTTGTAGACCATGCAGGCCTTTAACTTAGAGAGATTCACTTACTTCGCCTGGTGACAATTATAGTGTTTATTGATATAACATCTTATGAACATAGTTAGGATTTCTGAATGTATAAAAATACTTGGAATCTTGTGAAAATTTAAGTTTCAAAATGAATTGCATATTTCTTTCTGTATCATTTTGTTGTTACTTTTAATAAACAAATCATTTAGTCTGTTTTATGCAGTAATGCACAATCAAGATGATTTTACTGTTTAAACATCAATACTCAATGGAAATACTCCAATTAAAGCTGTCAAATAGCAGAAATAATTTATACATTGGTGGAAAATTTTAGACTGATGTTGGTAGTTTTTCTTTGAAAACTCATTATGTATATGTGTGTGTGTGTGTTTCTGTGTGATATAAATGTGTGCACATATCCCAAAATATGCATCTGAAGATCAGAGGACATCTGGGAATGGAACTTAGGTTGTTGTGCTTGTCCAGCAAGTATTTTTTTACATACTGATCCACTTGTTGACCTATACTACTGGTAGCTTCTTTGGCATCTTTGTGTATGGTAGTCACCAACTTAAATGTGTGTTCATTTCCCAAGAACCTGTGTAAAGGCTTTTGTCTTTGGCATCTAAGTTTCATTATAATATAAACTTCTTATATATGTGTAAAATATATATTGCATGGTATCATATATTAGACTTTTATGGTTAGATGTGATGAATGTTGAATATTTTGGTAATTCTTTTAGTTTTGTACAATGCATTTTGATAATTCAATGATATTTTAACTATAAGAAAAAAACACAACCTGTCATTAGTAATAGGAAGGATTTAAAACCCTCATCTTGGCTGAAATTTTGTGCTTTCTTTGTCTTAAATTATTAGAGTTATACTTTCTATTTTAAGACCAAGAACTTTAACAGTATTATGTGGGCTGGGCAGTGATGGTGAATGCCTTTAAACCCACACTCTGTTGGCAGAATTCAGGGCCAGCCTGGTCTACAGAGTGAGTTCCAGGACAGCCAGGGCACATAGAAAAACCCTGTCTTGAAAAACAAAAACAAATAAATAAACAAACAAATTCTTTGTGTAGGCTGGTGTGTTAGCTTCTGTTTTGTGATAGTAAGAATCAGACTTGGGGGCCTTTGCCTGTTAGGGTTGTGCTTTATTAGTGAGTTATATACCTGACCCTGGAGACTACTTAATTTTACTTTTGTCTGAACATCCCCATTCCTTTACACTTGAGTAATAAAGAAATCAATATCATATATAATTTTCCTCCTAATATTGGCTTTCATTTTTTTAAATCCCTATTGTGTGGTAGACATGTAAATAAACTACTATAGATTATATATCGCTTAACCTGCAGAATTATTTGATAAGATAGTCCCATTTTAGATAAATAAGCTTGTAGAAGTAGCAAAGAACAGGGGATATAATTCATTTATAGAGCACCTTCCTAAATATGCATGAGGCCCTAAGTTTGAGCTTTAGCACCACACATACACACTCTTAATGATACTAAGGATCGTTTAGAGATTTTGCCAGGTTAGGTAATACAAATTCAATTCAAATACTCAAGAGTTGAATAAAACCAAGATGCAAATCAAGGTCTCTGATTCCAAAGCCCTGTTTCCAAAGCCTGTTATTGCATTAAGCTTTACATATACTCTTGCATCTAGTATTACACTCTACTGCTGCCCAGTTTATACTTTCATTTATACATGTAATTGAACTTTTTCTATTTTCTGAAATAACATAATTTCCTAAGAAATTACTTATTAGGATGCTGTTAATTTCTTTATAAACCTTTCTCTCCATTTCACTTTCATTTGAAGTTTCTTTCTCCCCATTGAGTTGACAGAAGCCAAAATCTTTTTGGATGCTGAGTTAAGACACTAAAAGTAAAGTACCTAATGCCTTTGATTCATGTAAAATAGAATAGTCATGGGCCAGTGGTACAGCTCATTTGGTAAAGGGATTTGTCACTCAAACGACAAGTGTTAGATCTGTGTTTGACCCATTTATCAGAGTTTGATCTGTGGAACTTATGTAAAGGTGTAAGGAGAGAACTTTTTCCCTAAAGCCTTTGACTTCCACATGTACACTGTGGCATATGCCTTCATTCCTTTTATGCCCGCACATATATGCATCCACTATAATGATAACAAGTTTTTAAAAATCTTAAAGCATGGGACTGGAGAGATGGCTCAGAGGTTAAGAGCATTGGCTACTCTTTCAGAGGTCCTAAATTCAATGCCCAGCAATGACATGGTGGCTCACAACCATCTTTAGTGAGATTTGGTGCCCTCTTCTGACCTTCAGGGAGAGATACATGCAGGTACACATAATGAATAAATAAACAAACAAGTAAATAAGTAAATAAATCTTTAAAAAAAGACTTAAAGCATACCATGTGTGCCAGAGATTTCCCCAGTTTACTTTAGGGACTACAAAATAAAATATGAAGTAGGTTCAGGTGAAGAATATTTTTTAACAAGATGTGAGGTCAGATAAACTTGGGCAGTCAGTGCTGTACACTGATTTTCTTTGTCAAGCTATATACTAGTCTCTTTGAGACTCTGAGAAGTATTTTTGGAAAGAGTTCCTTTTAATGTTAGCTAAGTAGGATTTTATAAACTTACTCAGCTAAACACATCATTATTTACTGAAGTATCTTTTATCTAGCTCAGTAGCAGTTTACTTTTCTGAGTGTCATTCTTTGTGGTTTCTTTAATAATTTGGGAATATTAATCTATCATTAGTTCTTACTGTGAGTTTGAAAGGAGAATCATATCTACAGCCATTATATACTGTGTAAACTGCTATAAAATTGTTATTCAGAAAGCAGCTATTTCTGGAAGGGATGTACTTCATATGTGGATTCTTGGATTAGTTTTCAAGAGACATGAAATTCCAGTTGGACCTCATTCTGCTTTTAGGTAACAATTTAATGTTCTTTTTCCATTATTCTTGTCTCTGTTTTTAACAGCTATTTTTAAATGCTCACAGTATGGTAGCAGACAAGAACGAGAAAGACCTTGCCAACCAATTACTGACAGAGATAAGTGAGGACCAGGTATCTACAAAGCCTGCATCTTGTTTCAGCTGAAGTCCAGAATCAGTCAATGGGTTAACTATTCCTGTGCTTTTCTTCTTATTTTTCCAAAAAAAAAACCCTCTGATTCTAGTAATTATTTATCTTTGAGGATTATTACAATTAAAAGATAAACCTTCATTACAATTCTGTGTTAATGTGTGCCTTTTTTCAATTTGGGAAGATAAAAAGTACAGGAATGGATCCCAGTATCACTGTTGACCCACCTGGTGATGCCTTTGTTCGAGGGGCTTCTTTTTCTAAGCACTGTGGTGTATTGGGACGTGAGGGCGTTGTTTCTGAATATGCACAGTCATTGTCAATATCTTGATTCTTTGCTTCTTTTGACATAATGATTATAATTTAATGGACAACCTGAATCTTGGAGGAAGGGAAGAAGAAGATGAGCCCCTTGAATATTAGTTTAGCATACAATTTTATTTTTTCTGTTCTCAAAATTCAACCCTATATTGGAATATCAAAATATATTTGGTAAATTAATTTGGGAAAAACCAAAAACCTACCTGTAAATTTGCTTTTTTTCCTCAACATAGTTTGCTAGAGAATTTATATATCTTTTTTTAAAATTATTTTAATTAGTGTAGGAATTCCTTCTGTTTGTTTATTGCTTTCATTGGTTAATGAATAAAGAAACTGCCTTGGCCTAGTTGATAGGATGGAACTTAGGTAGGTAGAGAAGACAAAACTGAATGCTGGGAGAAAGGAGACAGAGTCAGGGAGAAGCCATGGTCCTTCACCAGAGATGGACACTGGTTAGAATCTCTGGTAAGCCACTTCCACGTGGCAATACACAGATTAATGGTGATGGGTTAAACGAATATGTTAAGAGTCAACCAATAAGAAGTTAGAGCTAATGGCCAAGCAGTGTTTTCATTAATACAGTTTCTGTGTGTTTAATTCGGATGTAAGCTGGCCGGGCGGCCAGGACAAACAAGCGGCCCGCTCCCTACACCACTTAATGTTAGGTTTACTGAGCTGTAGAAAAAGAGTATTGTAATCTGTTGATTTCTATTTATGGGTGTAAAATAGAGATTCACAGAGCTCTTTATTGCTTTAGATTCTTTCTCTTTATACTCTCTTAAGGGCTTCTTAAATATATTATAATTTCTTACAAAAGATTATGGTAATTTAAAAGGTAGCTATGATGAGGTCTTTTTAGTTTGTTCTTGAACAAAGTCCACCACAGATCTTATTCGTATGAATCTTGTGTATACAGAATTTAAATTTATAGTTTACTACAGATGTTTTCTTGTGTAAAGTCAGGACTCTAGATTAAGTACCACACAAAAAAGTAATAGAACTTAGTAAACCTAAAGAGCTAAAGAGTTTAAGAGAATGTTATTATGTGAGTGACTGGGTTAAGGTCATAATAATATTGCATGTTTTATTTTTAAATCATAGTCATTTTTAAGTATGTCTCTCAGTGTGTGAGAGTGGAGTGCCCTCAGAGGTCAGGAGAGGTCATCACACCTCCAGGACTAGAGTTACAAACTGTTGTGAGCTGCCATGCGGGTACTGGGAATTGAATCCAGGTCCTCTGCAAGAGCACCAATGCTCTTAACTGTTGAGTCATCTCTACAACCCCAGCTTTCTAGTATAAAGTCTACAAAGGTTAGTTAAGTCTTATAAAGCAACCATGTTAAGTTTTTAACTTCTTAATTTTTATTTTTTTTTAGTATTATTGATGGTACTTATTGATTTATTCTCTAGGAGAATATCTCATGATATCTAATGCATATCATAATTATGATTAATCTTAAATAAAAGTTAAGTGAGTTTTTAATTCGTCCATAAAACTTTTGACATGAAAGATTGCCTTCTCCAAAGCATACCACTACTTATATATACACATTTCATTTTCATCATTTGACTCAAATTATTTATAGAAATAGATATGCCTGTTTAATGATGATATGTCCATATCATTTTCATTTCTGTACAGAGTTCGGAAACCAAGCAAACAGTTATTTAAGCTGTTTCATTATACATGTTAACTATTTAAGCCTAGTAAGTTCAAGTATGTTTAAAAGGAAATTAAAGCATAGTATAAATTCTAATTGCAGACCTCCCTCCTCTCCTCTTGAGATTGTCCATTATTTTTTAAAGGCATGTGTAAAGTTTGTTTTTCCCCTCCCCCTCAGAAAAATTAATATTAAATGAATGTGCTTCATTCTTCTTGACATGTGGTGTATCTTCTCTTAATTAAGAAACTTTTTCTTGCAGATAATATTGTTTCAACAACCCATCTGGTAGAAAGAGGAATACAATGCATGTTATTATTTCTTCAGGTTTTCAGAACAAAGGTTTCCATGTGAACAAAATCCTGAGTACATTTGTTAATTTCTTGCTGTTCCCTTTGTTAGGTATTTCAGGGGCGGTTAGATTGTTTGGCTGTATCAACAATTCAAGCTTTGACAGCAGTGATGAAGAATTCTCCAGCTGCTAAGGTGAGAAGTGGATTCTTTTAAGCTTTAAAATATGTTTATTATATTAATTTTTGTTGTGTGAATTCCAAAGCCCGCTTGTTTGTCCCAGCCACCCGGCTAGCTTAGCTCCAAAATAACCACACAGAAACTATATTAATTAAATTACTGCTTGGCCCATTAGCTCTAACTTCTTATTTGCTAACTCTTACATCTTAGTTTAATGCATTTCTGTTGATCTGTGTATCACCACGTGACAGTGGCTTACCAGCTAAGTTTTGGCAGCATGTCTTACTCTGGCGGTGGATGCATGGCTTCTCTCTGACTCTGCCTCCTTTCTCTCAGCATTCAGTTCTGTCTTCCTTGCCTACTTAAGTTCTGCCCTATCAGCAGGCCAAGGCAGTTTCTTTATTAACCAATGAAAACAACATAATGCACTTCCTGTTTATTGAGGTGTAACATGAGGGCCGGGCTTGTTGGGATTTCTGTCCCGCCTGGTCCCCCAGCACTTTAGTCCCAGAGAAAATCACACAGAGATCTCCATAAGTTATAAAACTGATTGGCCCATTAGCTCAGGCTACTTATTAGCTCTTATAACTTATATTGACCCATTATTCTTATCTATGTTAGCCACATGGCTCTGTACCTTTCTCAATGGGGTAGATCACATCCTGCTTCTTCGGTAATCTGAGCAGGAGTGGGGAATGGGCTTCCTCCTTCCTAGAATTCTTCTGCCTCTACTTCCTGTCTGGTTGACCTGCCTATACTTCCTGTCTGTCCAATCAGCGTTTATTCAAAATATGATTGACAGAATACAGACAATTCTCCTGCACCACTTAGGCAATATTATGTCCTTCTGGAGTCTTTGATGGAGTTGAAGAGTAGATAGTAATAATATAGTTTTCCTTAGTTATGATAAAAGATAAAGTAAATATAAATATTGTAACTGTAATTCTTGCTTGATACCTATTCTGTTATATGTAGTTTTGCTATGTTAAAGTTAAAGCCTTCCTTTTTGTTTAAACAGGAAGGGGGAAATGATATGGGAGGTCCTTTTGTCTGTGTGTTGCTTTTATAGGTTAATGAATAAAGAAACTGCTTTAGACCTATATCAAGGAAGAACTTAGGTAGGCAGGGAAAAAGAAGGGCAGAGTCAGAGAGAAGCAATGGGAACCACCAGAAACAGAGACATCTCCCTGCCTGGACAGTCACCCAGAGTTCTTCTGTACCGTTGGGGCATCCATCTTCAGCCTGCAGGTCCATAGTATCCAGCAGACTTTCCCATGAAGCAGGAAATTTCAAAGACAGTTCAGTCATTTTCTTCTGTGTGCTGCAGAATGTCTGGCAGACTCTTTCATGAAGCAGGAACCCCGAAAGACCATCTCACCTTTAGGCAAGTTCAGCAGTCTCTTTGGCTATTGCATGTCCAGTGAAGCAGTCTAGGCAAGAGCAGTTTCTTGCCCAAATGGCTAAGGAGCCTCTTCGATGCCCATCTTCCTCTCAAAGTAATTGGTGCTGCCAGGAGCAGATGTGTCTCACTGTCATGAAAAGTGTTAAGTTCTTAAAACATTTTAAATGCCTATTCTGAAGGTCTCTGAAAGATTTGAAGAAAACTTAACTAACATGGCTACAATCTTGACTATTATAGATGACTATCTATTAACCTATATTTCTTAATGATACATTACATTTTTTTAAATGAGCTACACAATCACAAATTCTCAATCAAGAGCAGAAATCTACATATAACAAAATTGACCTTAAATTTGTATCAATAAATCAAGATCCATACCAGAGCAAATTATTTATATCTGTATCAAAAGTGTATAAAGCCTAACACCTATCAAGTAGTTTACAAAAATAGCTCACCTTCTTATAATTTGCTGATGAATTTACAGACAAACTCCTTATGGATACTGCAGGATTTTAAAAGCTATTGATGACTTTACATGGTAGTATATATCTTTAGTCCCAGCACTCAGATGGCACCCGCCTATTATACATTGCCCGTTCCAGGCTAACCACGGCTATGCAGTGAGATTGTCTCAAAACAAAAACAAAAACAACAACAACAACAAAAAAAACACCAAAAAAATTACATTGATGAAGGAGCTGCACACTATTTACAGCCTTGGTTAAAAGAGGGTCACATTGTTGGGATTAGAGGGGGTCTTACTGCTGGTGTTGAGAGTGTATAGTATGGTTATTGAGCCTGAATGGCTGATGACCTTATCATCTTTCCCAGAAACATAAGTTTTTAGGACTGCAGGAATGTTAACCTCAATATTTCATTGCTGTAACAGGTCACAACCCCATAAATTCATTGCAGTATTAGCTACATATAGTCTCAGTCTTCACTTTTTTTCTTTTGGCCTGATGCATTTACCCTATTTCATGCATTGTTTTACTTGAGATAGGGTTTTAATTCTTAGGAACTGAATATCTGCCTCTTGATGAGGCCAATTAAGATGCCAAGATTCTGGAGTAATAATATTTACATCCGCACCCATGTCTATCAAGCCCTCAATAACAATGCCATTTACATTTTTAGCTTTGGTCTTTGATTATTTATAGAAGTTGCCAGAATATATGTTTTTTATTTCCTACTAGAGTTTTTGATTTATCGTCCACGTCTATTTTATCATTCAGACCAGTATTTTTTACAGTGGGCACTGGGTTTTTAAAATTTTTTGTGGGACATGTTTTCCACAGTAACTGGGAAAGATTGGACCATTGGACCTGTGAGAGGCCCCCAAGGGAGTTCGCCAATGGTATCGGATTGTCTTGTCTATCCTTTGTCAACCTACATTTATTGGTTCAGTGTCAGCCTTTGCCACACCTCCTGCAGACACCCAAAGGCTGAGTCCTCATATTCTTGCCATTTCTATAGTAGATATTATTTCTAGGAATTTCTTGTCTAAAATCCCTTCTCAGATGTTCTGTTTTATCACAATTAAAACATTTAGCATTTTGCTGTTTCCTCATAACATTGGAAATCACACCCCCTACCCAATTTATTATTATAGTCAAATGTCTCAACATTCATTATATGCAGATCCATTCATCCATTGGTGCTGATCTGACCTTTAAAGGCCCAAGGATCTTTTTGCATTCAAAGTTGGCATTTTTAAAAGCCAAAGATTTAATAAGTATATATCCACCTTCTGGTTCTGTTACTCCTATTTGTCCAGCCTTAGTTAATCTTTGAAAAAAGTCACTAAAAGGTTTTCTCTGACCCTATTTAATTCTAATATATTTTTTTTTCTTTTTTGGTTTCTGAATCCTGTCCCAAGAATTTAAGGCTGCTGTGCTGCCTAGGGATAAGGTGTATTTGTCGTAAAGAGCCTGGTCCTTAGGATCAGAGTAAGAACCCTCGCCAAGAATTTGATCTTGGGAATCAAAGTTCTCAAGATCTCAAGTTCTTTTGCTTTTTCCTTTTGTTAAAAAATTTTTGTCTTGCGCTCGGGAGGCAGAGGCAGGCGGTTCTCTGTGAGTTTGAGGCCAGCCTGGTCTACAAGAGCTAGTTCCAGAACAGGAACCAAAAGCTACGGAGAAACCCTGTCTCGAAAACATTCAAAAAAATTTTTGTCTTTTTTTCTTTTTTCGTTTAAATTTATTTATTTATTAAAGATTTCTGTCTCTTCCCCGCCACTGCCAAATAACTTTTTTAGAGAAGATGCGGTCCATATTTTAGGACCACTGAGATTAACTGAAGCCGAGCTTGTGGGGTAGCCTTATTGCTTGAAGCCCATGTTTTGACCATTTTCCTAACAAAGGGTGAATGTGGGCTGTAAGAAATGGTTGCTTATTTAATTTCTTTTAGATCACCCATACAAATGGGTTCCATTTATATTTTTTGACTACCTTAAGGTACTTGGTGCCAGATGGTCTTTCCAAGGAGATCACTGGATAGGTAGTTAGAACTCTGGGTAAGCCATCCAGGAGTTTGGTACGTACTAATGGGGCTAAATTTTGTAACTTTTGTCCCTGCTCAACAATTTTGATAAATTTTTTAATCTTTTTAAAAATTTTTTTTTACTACTGCCTTTTGTAAAGTCTGGATCTCCTGTCCAGTGTTTTGTTTTAATGTCCTCCTTGAGGATTTCAAGGTATGAAGTCTGTCCATTAAGGATAACATCTCATCCTTGGACATAATGGTTTTTTTACAGTTTTTAATTGATTTTTATTGAGCTCTACATTTTTCTTTGCTCCCCTTCCTGTTTCTCCCCTCCCCCTTTCAACCCTCCCCTGAGATCCCCATGTTCCCAGTTTACTCAGGAGATCTTCTCTTTTTCTACTTCCTGTGTAGATTAGATCTATGTAAGTTTCTCTTAGTGTCCTCATTGTTGTCTAAGTTCTCTGGGGAATAAAAATATATGAAATCTCAGTATTGTTTTGATTTGCATTTATCTGATGACTAAAAATGTTGAACATTTTCTTAAGTGTCTTTCAGCCATTATAGATTCCTCTGTTGAGAGTTCTCTGTTTAGGTCTGAAATCCATTTTTTTTTAAATTGGATTATGTGTTCTTTTGAAGACCAATTTCTTGAGTTCTTTGTATATTTTAGAGATCAGACCTCTGTCTGAAATGGGGTTAAGTGAAGATTTTTTTCCCATTCTGTAGGTTGTCATTTTGTCTTGTTGACCATACCCTTTGCTTTACAGAAGCTTTTCAGTTTCAGGAGGTTCCATTTATTAATTGTTTCTCTCAGTGTCTGTGCTGCTGGGATTATATTTAGGAAGTGGTCTTCTGTGCCAATGCGTTCAAGTGTACTTTCCACTTTCTCTTCTGTAAGGTTCAGTGTGGCTGGCTTTATCTTGAGGTCTTTGATCCATTTGGACTTGAGTTTGTGCATGGTGATAGATATCAGTCTATTTTCATTCTTCTACATGTTGCTATCTAGTTATGCCAGCACCATTTGTTAAATATGCTATCTTTTCTTCCATTTGATACTTTTTGCTTCTTTATCAAAAATAAAAAGGTGTTTGAAGGAGTGTGGATTAATATCCGGGTCTTCTATTCGGTTCTATTGGTCCTTCTGTCTGTTCTTATGCCAATACCAGGCTGTTTGCAGTACTGTAGCTCTGTAGTAGAGTTTGAAGTCAGGGATTGTGATGTCTCCAGTAGTTCTTTTATTTTACAGGATTGTTTTGACTATCCTGGGTTTTTTGCTTTTCCATATGAAGTTGAGTACTGTTCTTTCGAGGTCTGTAAAGAATTTTGCTGGGATTTTGATGGGCATTGCATTGAATCTGTAGATTGCTTTTGGTAAGATTGCCATTTTTACTGTGTTAATTCTGCCTACCCAAGAGCATGGGAGATCTTTCCACTTTGTGGTGTCTTCTTCAATTTCTTTCTTCAAAAATTTAAAGTTCTTGTCATACAAGTCTTCCATTTGTTTGGTTAGAGTTACTCCGAGATATTTTATGCTATTTGTGGCTATTGTGAAGGGTGTTTTTTTCTCTAATTTCTTCTCCAGCCCTTTTGTCATCTGTGTACAGGAGAGCTACTGGTTATTTTGAATTAATCCTGTATCCTGCTACATTACTGAAAGTTGTAGAAGTTCCTTGGTAGAATTTTTTGGATTGCTTATGTAAACTATCATATCATAAGCAAACAGTGAGAGTTTGACTTTTTCTTTTCTGATTTGTATCCCCTTGGTCTCCTTTTGGTGTCTTATTGCTCTAGCTAAGACCTCAAGAACTATATTGACTATGGAGAGAGTGGACAACCTTTTCTTGTTCCTGATTTCAGTGGAATCACTGGGAGTTTCTCTCCATTTAGATTGATATTGGCTGTTGACTTGTTGTTTATTGCCTTTATTATGTTTAGGTATGTTCCTTGTATTCCTGTTCTCTACAAGACCTTTATCATGAAGGGATGATGTATTTTGTCAAAAGCTTTTTCGGCATCTAACGAGATGATCATGTGGTTTTTATTTTTCAGTTTTTTTATATGGTGGATTAGTTTGACAGATTTCTGTATGTTGAACCATTCCTGCATCTCTGGGATGAAGCCAACTTGATCATGGTGGATGATGGTTCTGATGTGTTCTTGGATTCCATTTGCTAGTATTTTATTTAGTATTTTTCATCAATGTTCATGAGAGAGATTGGCCTGTAATTCTCCTTCTTAGTAATGTCTCTTTCTATGGTTTGGTTATCAGGGTAATTGTAGCCTCATAAAAAGTTTGGCAATGTTCCTTCTGTTTCTATTGTGTGGAATAATTTGAGGAGTATTGGTATTAGTTCTTTGAAAGTCTTGTAGAATTCTGAGCTGAAACTATCTGGTCCTGGACCTTTTTTGGTTGGGAGACTTTTGATGACTGTTTCTATTTCTTCAGCAGTTAATGGTCTGTTTAATTTGCTTATCTAGTCTTAATTTAATTTTGGTAAGTGATATTCAGAAAATTGTCTATTTCCTTTAAGTTTTCCAGTTTTATGGAGTACAGTTTTTCGAAATATGATCTGATGATTCTCAGTGTTTCCTCCATATCTGTTGTTATGTCCTTTTCATTTCTGATTTTGTTAATTTGGGTATTCTCTCACTGCCTTTTGGTTAGTTTGGATAGAGGTTTGTCTGTTTTATTGATTTTCTCGAAGAACCACTGATATTTTGTATTGTTTTCTTTGTTTCTATTTTGCTGATTTCAGCTCTCAATTTGATTATTTCCTGTCTAGTTCTCTTAGGTGAGTTTGCCTCTTTTCGTTCTAAAATTTTCAGTTGTTATGTTAATTCACTGGTGTGTTTTTTTTCCAACTTCTTCATGTAGGTGTTTAGTGCTATGAACACTTAACACTGCTTCCATTGTGTCCCATAAATTTGGGTATGTTGTGTGGTCATTTTCATTGAATTTTAGGAACTTTTTAATTTCTCCCTTTATTTCTTCCTTGATCCATTGATGATTCAGGTGAGCATTCTTTAATTTCCATGTGTTTGTGGGTTTTCTGGAATTCGTATTGCTGTTGACTTCTAGTTTTAAAATATGGTGATCTGATAAGGTACATTGGGTTATTCATTTTTTTTTTTTACTTGTTAAGGTTTGATTTGTTACCGAGTATGTGGTCAATTTTTGAGAAGCTTCCATGAGATGCTGAGAAGGTGTATTCTTTTCTGTTTGGATAGATTATTCTATAGATGTCTGTTAAGTCCATTTGAGTCACAACATCTGTTCTCTTATTTCTCTGTTCATTTTTTGTCTGGCTGGTCTGTCCAGTGGTGAGAGTAGAGTGTTAAAGTCTTCCACTATAAGTGTGTGGGATTTAATATGTTATTTAAGCTTTAGAAGTGTTGCTTTTACATATGAAGGTCCCCTTGTATTTGGGGCATAGATGTTCAGTATTGAGATTTCTTCTTGATTGATTTTTCCTCTGACTAATATGAAATTACCTCTTTGTCTCTTTTGACTGATTTTTGCTTGAAGTCTATTTTGTTAGATATTAATGACCAGTGATTGCTATCTCCTGTTAATTTGCTTTTCATTGTTAGTAATGTTAATTTGTATGTTTTTCTCTTTGGGATTTGCTGCTATGAGACCATCAATTGTCTGTGTTTTTGTTGGTGTAGCCAACTTCCTTGGGTGGGAGTTTTTTTTTCTAGTATTTTGTGTAGGCTGGGTTTGTAGCTAGGTATTGGTGAAATCTAGTTTTGTCATGAAATATCTTGTTTTGCCTTTCTATGGTGATTTAAGTTTTGCTGGGTATAGTAGTCTGGGCTGGCATCCGTGGTCTCTTAATGTCCACATAACACTTGACCATAACCTTATGGCTTTCATTGTCTCCAGTGAGAAGTCAGGTGTAATTCTGATAGGTCTTCCTTTATATGTTACTTGCAGCTCTTAATATTCTTTCTTTACTTTGTATGTTTAGTGTTTTGATTATTTGGCGAGAGGACTTTTTTTTATCCAATTTATTTTGTGTTCTGTAAGCTTCTTGTATCTTCATAGGCATATCTTTCTTTAGGTTGGGAACGTTATCTTCTATGATTTTGTTAAATATATTTTATGTGCTTTTGAGTTGAACTTCTTCTCTTTCTTCTATACCTATTCTTAAATTTTCTTTTCATAATGTCCCACATTTCCTGGATATTTTGGGTTAAGCTTTTGTTAAATTTAATGTTTTCTTTAACTGATGATTCTATTTCCTCTATTGTATCTTCAGTACTTGAGATTCTTTCTCCTTTCCATCTCTTGTATTCCGCTGTTCATGCTTGCTTTTGTGGTTCCTGATCATTTCTCATGATTTCTGTTTCTATAATTCCCACGGCTTGTGTTTTCTTTATTGTCTCTATTTCAGTTTTCAAGTCTTGAATAGTTTCTTTGATATTTTTGATTTCTTTTTCTTGATTTTCCCTGAGGGATTTGCTGGTGTCTTCCAAATTTTGTTTGTCTTTTCCTCCATTTCTTTGAGGGAATTTCTCATTTCCTCTTTAAGAGTTTTAAACATTCTCTTGAAGTTATTTTTTAGGTCATTTTCTTCTGCTTCATCTGTATTTGGTTGTTCAAGTCTTGCTGTTGTAGGGTCTTTAGGTTTTACTGGTATTGTGTTGCTCTTTGTGATGTTGAATGTGTTCTTACCTTTCGTACTCATCTTTTTCTCTAATAGGTGTGGTTGGGGTGTCTGAGATTCTGTTGATTAATCTTCTAGGTGCCAAAGAATCCAAAGCTCAGATGGTTGTTCCTCATGGTACAGTCAGTGCCACAGTTCTAGTTTACCCATTGGTTACTTTGTGTTCCTGGAGATAGCTCAGTGCTCCTGTATTTTTCTCTGCTCCCTTGGAGTTTGTTGTCTCAGGCCTACTAGGTTACTGGCTTTTACCGGTTTCTGTAAATCTTGGTCTGGATCCCCTCCTGTGGATGTCCCTTGCCTGGAGTTGGTCCTGCAAAGGTTTCTGGCTCCAATCTACTGCCTCGGAGTTCCCAGGCTCGGGTGCGCCTGGAACTGCAGAGGACCTGGCTCTGGCTTACTCCCTCAGAGATCACAGATTCACACTTAAACCTGCAGAGGTTCCAGGTTCCTGCCTATTGCCTTTGAAGTCCCAGACCAATGCCCAGGCCTACAGAGGTCCTGGATAAGGCCTATTCCCTATGAGGTCCCAGACTCACGCCTGGCCCTACAGAGATCTCTCTGGTTCCTTCCTACTCCCTTGGAGGTCCCAGATGCACGCCTAGACTGGCAGAT
Source organism: Microtus oregoni (assembly GCF_018167655.1). NCBI lineage: Eukaryota > Metazoa > Chordata > Mammalia > Rodentia > Cricetidae > Microtus > Microtus oregoni. Next base: position 52,659,778 of record NW_024543069.1, read on the forward strand.
GTCCTGGCTCAGGCCTAGTTCCTGGGAGGTCCTAGACTCACACTCAGACCCATAGTGGTCCTGGCTTACGTCTACTCCCTTGAAGGTCCCAGATTCACGTTGAGACTCCAGCAGTCTCTGGCTCTGGCTCACTTGCTCAGCGGTTACACCTGCTTATTCTGGATCTTGGACATAATTTTTATGGCATACGTATTACCTTCCTGGACAGGCACCCTATCTATCAATCTGTCATAACTGTTTAACAAATTTTGCTTAATACATTCAACAGTATGAATTCTCTCAGACAGTGTCTCTTCACCCTCCATCACTGACTGGCTTTGGTCCATGAAATTGGTCGTATCCTTCTCCAGAGTGCCGATTTTTCCTTTTAGCTAGTCATTATCAGTCTTACAGTGCCTCATTCATGGCTCTGTTATCAAACCATTTTTAAAGGAGAAAATATGAAATACACAGCTAATCCCTGGTATGAAATATAGGGATGTAGGATGGAAATTACATAAGCCTTGTACAATTCCGTACATGGTATAAGTTAAAAAGCTGTTGTGTTGCATTGATAATTTATTTGTTATGTTGACATTATAAATCTCACTTGTCAAAAAAATAAAAAAAAATAAATAAATCTCACTTGTCATAAGGTATATTGAATTGAAGTATGTGCAATAACTGTTACCTGCCAGCAGGTGTCGCAGTTGTATCTGTGTGGCCGGAAAATCCTAGCCTAGGACTTTTCACATTGGTTTTAACCCATTAGATCCTGAAAGATATGCTTAAATTAGGATCAGTTATTAAAGTGATCAAAGTGATTTTGAGAGTTGGTGACCAGGATAAAGAGAAAATCCAGAGCCTTCCATCAGTACAAATCACAGACCCTGCACTCTGCAGAGATCCCGCTGCAGCAGCAGCATGGGTACTGGAAGGACAGGAAGGCCATCCAGGGAACCCCACACCCCACCTGTGCCTTTGCAACGTGCCCGAGAAGCCAGACCCAGAGCAGCTCTGGGATGCCACTGAGGCCAGAGCTTGCTGTAGAGCCACGCACAATGGTGGCTGTCTGGAGCTGCCGGGGTCCCAAAAAGTGGATGTAATGGCCCCCAAGCCAGTTGTTGAGGGACACGGGTCAAAGAATTCCAGGCTAACTCCAAGATATACCAATTATATTCTTCTTTATTATAAGGGGCAAACTCACAAAACAGGAACAAGAAGTCTAGCCTCAGCTGTGTAGCATGGGAACCACAGAAAGAACCCTGGGCAGGCCAGTGGTTTTCTCCAGGTACCCAAAAGGTCAGACCCTAACCTGCTCCAACCTCTTAAAGATCATTGGCTAACAGAGATTCCCCATCAAAACAACGTTATTCTTACCCTTGGCATGCAATCTATTCCTTATAGAGATAACTGGGTTTTTGTTTAAACCTTTTTATGATTGGTGTATCTATTTTTGCCTAATTTAATGGACTGATTTTGTATTTTCTAGGTTTTTGGTAGTCTTATATTTTATTTTTAATCTTTGAGTTAAAAAAATGTTCATGATTTTAGGAACGCTAATGTGAAATTGATGCTCCAGATCATTTAGACACAGAGAGCAGAGAGAAAATACTTTGTACTCTTATTTTGGCCACTAAAATTTGAGCATTGTTATAGATCTATCTCAGAGCCTCCAGTCTGCTACTGAGCTACATCTCTAGTCCTTGTTATTTAAATTGGGCCTTAGTCTATAGCCTGGGATGGCCTTAAACACTCATTCCTTCTGTCTGTACCTTCCTAGTTCTGGGACACCACACTAATCAGGAATCTGTTTAATCTAGCCCTGTCTTGATGTTTTTCCCTTCCTCCTCCTCCTCCTCCTCCTCCTCCTCCTCCTCCTCCTCCTCTTCCTCCTCCTCTTCCTCCTCCTCCTCCTTCTTCTCTCTTTCTCTCTCTCTCTCTCTCTCTCTCTCTCTCTCTCTCTCTCTCTCTCTCTCTTAAGATAGAGCTCCAGGCCAGCCAAAGCTATATATAGTTAAACCCTGTTTTGGGGTGGGGGAGAAAGAGGGAGAGGGAGGAAGATGAAGCTAAAGGAAGTGTCATGTAAGTTAATATACAGAAAAGAGTTCTGTAACACAGTTGTTTCTAATTTAGTCTATTTTTCATTTTGCTGGACTTTTCTGCCTTTATTATTATTACAGAAATAATATGGCATCTATTCTAAGATTGATACAGTCAGGTTCAAGGGCATATACCTGTTATCCCAGTTTCTGAGATAGAAGGATTGCAATTTTAAGTGCAGCTTAGGCAACATAGAAAAGACCCTAGGGTTGTGGGAGGGGATGGATATAGATGCACATAGATAGTAATCAGAGAACAAAACTGCCCTCATTGTCAATGTGGCGATTTCTCAGAAAATTAGGAAACAACCTTTCTCAAGACCCAGTAATGCCACTTTGGGGTATCTATCCAAAGGATGCTCAATCTGCCACAAGGACATGTGCTCAACTATGTTCATAGCAGCAGTGTTTGTCATAACCAGAACCTGGAAACAACCTAAATGCCCCTTAACTGAAGAATGAATAAGGAAAATGTGGTACACTTACACAATGGAGTACTACAGAAAAAAATAACAACATCTTGAATTTTGCAGGAAAATGGATGGAGATAGAAAACATCATTTTGAGTGAGGTAACCCAGACACAGAAAGACAATTATCACATGTACTCACTCAGAGGTGGTTTTTAAACATAAAGTAAAGAAAACCAGCTCACAAATCAATCCCAGAGATCCTAGACAACAATGAGGACACTAAGAGAGACATATATAGAACTAATCTACATGGGAAGTAGAAAAAGACAGGATCTCCTGAGTAAATTGGGAGCATGGGGACCTTGGGAGAGGGTTGAAGGGGAGTGGAGAGATATGAAGGGGAGCAGGGAAAAATGTAGAACTCAATGAAAATAATAATTAAAAAACCTGATCTCATAGTCTTTTCTTGGATTTTATTAACCAAATAGTTTTTAATATTTAATATTCCAACAAATTTAATCATTGAAAATGTGCTTTGATATGTTGTCTTCCCCTTTAGGAAGTATTTAAAGAAAGAATTGGCTATATGCACATGTTTGAGGTATTGAAATCTTTGGGTCAGCCATCACTAGAACTGCTTAAAGAACTTATGAATATGGTAAGTTTTTAACCACTATGATGTGAAGTTCCTTTGTTTCAACTTTAAGAATAGTAACTAACCTTTTACTTCTGTGTCACTTTTCAGGCTGTAGAAGGTGATCATACTTCAGTTGGTATTTTGGGCATTAGTAATGTCCATCCTCTCTTGGTTCTTATCCAATGGCTTCCGGAGCTAGAATCACATGACCTACAAATATTCATCTCTGACTGGCTGAAAAAAATTTGTTGTATTAATAAGCAGAGCCGAACTATGTGTGTGAATGCAAACATGGGAATAAGAATCATTGAAACCCTTGAATCCCATTCTTCCCTACATCGAACTTGTGCTGAGAACTTGATAACAATTCATGGTTCATTGGGGAGTCTGTCTGTAAGCTCAGAAGAAATCCGTCGACTACTACGATTGCTGAGAGTAGATGAATCTGAGTTTATTCACCCGTATACCATTCCTGTGACTCGTGCAATTCTGACAATGGCACGGAAACTCAATCTTGAGAGTGCACTGCAGTATTTTAATTTGTCACATAGCATGGCAGGAATTTCTGTGCCTGCCATTCAGAAATGGCCTGGGTCTGCATTTTCCTTCTCTGCTTGGTTTTGCTTAGATCAGGATCAATTACCCCTTGACACTGCTAACAAAGGAGGAAAAAGAAAACAATTATATAGGTAATGGTACAAATTGTGGAATATAAATGAAGATTGTCACATTCTTAATTAGGATAAAGAATCTATAACAGTTTATATGAAATTTTTTATCTTCTGCCTGTATATAGTTTAGAAGTGCTTTATTGCTTTCAAAATAATTCTGTGTTTTGTATATTTTCCTGGCTAAATGCTGAGTAGCTTTAGGAAACAAAAATGAAAGTAGTATAAAAGTGGAGAAGAAATAGTAAACTGTTCCACTGAAGGAGTTGTGTTCTCATGTAAAACATTCAGGCCTCAGGTAGCTAATAATTTTTAATATGCCTTATGATTATTAAAACTTTTGTGTGTGCTTTCTGGATATTTGGAATACTTTAAAAGATTTGAAATTTGTGGTTTTGTTCTAGGTCAGAGGTTCTCAACCTGTGGGTTGTGAGTCCTTTGGGGGGCGTCAAAGGACCCTTTCACAAGGGTCACCTAAAACCATTAGAAAACACAGATAATTATATTTGCTTTGTAACAGTAGCAAAATTACAGTTACGAAGTAGCATTGAAATAATTTTATAGCTGGGGTCACTACAACATGAACTGTATATCAAAGGATCACGGCATCAGGAAGGTTGAAAACCACTGCTCTAGCTTGATAATAAAATCCCACTTTCAGTGTTACCTTTTATAATTTTTTAGCTTTTATGCCAAAAATGGATTTAAAAATGACTGAAATCAAGTCTATTGTATAGCAATAGAATTAAGATTGCAGCATTGTTGATAAAGATATTTGTAATCACATTATATGTTCACAATGGTGAACTTCAATGATGAAGAGACTTGTCTACTTTATTTCAGAGGTTCTGATAACATATATTTTTGTTAGTTTTTTTACAGGAAGTGGAATGGGTTTTGAAGCTTTTATTACTCACTCAGGTATGTTGGTTGTGGCAGTGTGCACAAAAAGAGAATATGCAACAGTGATGCTTCCTGACCACAGTTTCTGTGACTCTCTCTGGGTAAGACTTCAGGACGCCACATCAAACTCTCATTCTATCTTTCCTTTAAGATGTATAACAGTGCCCGCCTTTAATCCCAGCACTCAGGAGGCAGAGGCACGCGACACTCTGTGAGTTCCAAGGCCAGCCTGGTCTACAAGACCTAGTTCCAGGACAGGCTCCGAAGCTACAAAGAAACCCTGTCTCAAAAAAGAAAAAATATAACAGTTTGATGCATTTATAGGAGGAGGTTTTTTTCTGACAATATTCATTTCTAATGAATTAATGTTAAATCAATGTATTTTTGTTGCTTGCCTCAAAAATATAAAATGGTTCTCTTTGAAGAAAATAATTTTAAGAATATTTAGAACCTTAGAAAATTTTTGTGAGTCTAATGATAAAGGCTTAATTGTTTTATAGTACATAAAAAATTGTTACTTGTTTAGAGAACATCATTGAGTAAGCATTTTAGCTTTCCTTAATATTTTGTTCACACAAATTATAAAGTAATAATCTGTAAGCATATGTCATTGCAAAGACATGATATAATTTTCGTCATTTTAATGTGTCCTTTACTTCATTAGCACAACATAACCATTGTTCACATGCCTGGGAAAAGGCCCTTTGGTCAGAGCATCGTCTATATCTATGACAATGGACAACAAAAGGTTTCTGCTCCTCTCAGATTTCCTGCCATGAATGAGGTCAGTATATGTAGCTTCTCTGTTTTTTTTTTATGGCCCTAATTGATTGCAAAATCCTGAGAATATTCTAAATATTTTCCTAAAATGCTATGATATACCTTTCTATCTCCGTTAAATATCTTTGTTAAATTTGAACTAGTGATAAAGTAGCTTCAAGCTTTATTCTCCACCCAGGTTAGGAAAGCTTTTTGAGATTGGCTAATTTAAGAAAGTCTTTGGATAAAGTAGACTATTTGTCAGTATGATTTTCCTAGTAAGTTTCTTATTTCTCATCATGACTATTGAAGGTAGCTTTTAATTAACATTATACTGTTAAATAATACCCAATAAATTTTGTAGGGGAAAAGTAATTATCTCTATTTTAGATAATAGTAAAGCTCTTTTAACTTTTAAAAATAATACCCATTGCCAGACAGTAGTGAATCCCAACACTCAGGAGGCAGAAGCAGGTGGATCTTTGTGAGTTCAATGCCAGCCTGGTCTACAAGAGCTAGTTCCAGGACATGCTCCAAAGCTACCAAAAAAGAAAACCTGTCTCGAAAAAATAAAAACAAAAAAATAATAATAATACTCATCAGAAAGTTTATTGATTCATAAAAGTAATGTCTGTTTTACTCAACTTTGTCTCAGTTAAAAATAAATTTCATGTTGATATCTTAGGTATATACTTCCCTATTTATGTTGTGTTTCAGTTGAAAAATTGACTTTTATTTCTATTTTCAAAGTGCTTATTTGCTTACTTTTATATAAATGATTTTCTCTTATTTTTAATTAATTTTTAAATTTAGTTATTTATCTTTCCATTGGTGGTATCAAACCCAAGCTTCATACATGCTAGACAAGTATTTTACCATGGAGCTATATGTTCAGCTCCATGGTATTTCAGTTCATTGTTTAGTTTTGTGGTTTTTGAGATAGGGTCTTATTATCAGCTCATGATCCCTTTGCCTTGGCCTTCACCAGTGCCAGGACTTAAGTATGTGTCACCAGCTTTACACTGTTTAAATGTGAAGAGAGAGATTTATTTCAAGTTGTATGATTTTAAATAATTTTTGTCATTTTTTGTTTAATTTTTAGCCATTTACTTCCTGTTGTATTGGTTCAGCTGGGCAAAGAACCACTACTCCTCCACCATCTCAAATCCCAGATCCACCATATTCTACTCCCATAACCCCTCACCGGACATCATTTGGTGGAATATTGTCATCAGCCTCCTGGGGTGGAACAATTGAAAAATCAAAATTAATTACGAAATTAATTTCAGCTGGAACTCAAGATAGTGAATGGGGTTGCCCCACATCCTTGGAAGGGCAGCTAGGTTCTGTTATTGTATTCCATGAAGCACTCCAGCCTTCACAGGTTAAGGCCTTATATTTAGCAGGTAAGCATATACAGCCACAGTACTTAGCATTGTCTCTCCCCCAGCCCCCTTTTGTCAGAATGCATCCTAAGATCTATGTTATTTGAGTTGTTAGAAACATCTTGATTTTAAATTTTATTCTGGTAACATAGAACTAAGGATACCACGTATATTCAGTGATGTATGTGTGTGTGTATGTAACTCATTTTCAGGTCCAAATTGCTTAAGCCCTTGGAAGTGTCAGGACTATGATATGACCGGCCTACCAAGTAACATCCTCCTTCAGTACACAGCAAAGGTCAGAGTAAATGCATAGATTGTCCATATTTGTAACTGCTGTGAACTTGAATTCATCATTTTATTCCTTTTGTCATTTCAGTTGGCAATTGAGGAGGGGCTTCCATCATGATGTTTAAAAAAAAAATTTTTTTTTTTTAAAGGAAGTTGGTAAGCAACAAAAGTTGAGGCAAAACTCAACTAGAGTTCAGGTGCTATGTCATTCTACTAGTGTGAATTAAACTAGTTTCAGGAGTTTGTCTGAGTTGGTTTTAGTGAAAAAGACATTTTAAACTTGTATTTCTCTAGTTATATGAAGAAAGAGGTGAAACAGTCATACTCAAACCTTGGTTCAGTTTTTAAGATGTGATGTTGAGGGAAGGAGAGATGTTTTCTAAAGGATAGAAAACCCTGTTGGTATGCCTGCCATGTCTAGTTATTTTGCTTCAAAGACCTGGTTACCAAAAGTAATTGGAACTAAGACTGAAGGAAAAAAGACATTAGACAGAATTGGGAGGAAGAAAGCAGAGATGTGTCACAAACAGCATTATTTGCCTCCATCATATTTGGTGTTACATTGACACAGAAAATACTTTTATTGTGAGATAATATAGAACATCCTTTTCTACTTTAGCAACCTGGTACGTGATCATACTATTTATTTGTTACATCTGTCCTAATAAAATAAGATTCTATGTTCTGTCAACTTTGTATTTTAATAAATTTCAAACCTTAGAAGTTATTAAAAAGATAATAGTATAATAATCCTAAATTAGCCAATTGTTAACATTTTGTTGTATTTGATGACCTTTCTCAGGTCATTTGTAAGAGCATCTTGCTATAGCTATAAAACTTTATCCCTGAATTGTTTTACAGTTACTTACATTATTGAGTATATAATTGGTTTTCAATTTTCCCTAAAATACTTATTACCAAAAATTAGTTTTGGTTCAGTCAGGATCCATGTACTTACTCCAACAGTATGTTTGTTTACCAAACCATAATAACCTTCTTAACTGACAACTTCTAGTCTTTACTCTCCTATTTAGTCTCTAGTATGTAGCACAGATGACTAGGAAATCATTGGATCTAATCTAAATAGTATACTGATTAATATATTCTTTTGTTTTGTTTTGTTTTTTTTGTTAGAGTGACATATTATTGACATGTAATGGGCATCTGTCTTTTTTGTTTTGTTTTGTTTTTTGGTTTTTCAAGACAGGGTTTCCCTGTGTAATAGTCCTAGCTGTCCTGGAACTAGCTCTTGTAGACCAGACTGGCCTCATACTCACAGGGATTCACCTTCCTCTGCCTCCTTTGTGCTGGGATTAAAGGTGTGCGCCACCACGGTCCGGCCAGGCATCTGGTTTTTATTATTATAGTTGTAATCTTTTTACAAAATAATTTTTAATTTAGTGTTACTAAGATTATATTTTTTTTGTGACTGCTTTTTTGTTTGTTTGCTTTGTTTTTGTTTTTTGAGACAGGATTTCTCTTTGCAGTTCTGACTGTCCTGCAACTCACTCTGTAGAACAGACTAACCTCAAACTCAGAGATCTGCCTGCTTCTGCCTCCTGAGTTCGGGGACTAAAGGTGTGCACCACCAGTGTCTAACTTGTGACAGAAAATTTTTTAAAAATCTATACTATTAAAAATTAGTTATTATCATATTTTCCCCAAGAAATGTAATTAATATGTAGACAAATCAGTTTATTGAAGTTGTGTTTTTCTAAAATGGTGTAGTGAGTTCATGGAGCTCTTGTATTCTTTATAACCTTTGTGGAGACTGATGACAGGCTTTAAAAAATATACTGAAGAGTAGATTCTAGTTGGTTTACTCTTTCACCAGCTTTTTGAACACTTTTAAAAAATAACTCAAGTATTAATAAATGCTAATTTGTTAAATGGTACTTTGAAAATTCTTCACTAGTCAACTGTTTCTCCTTCTTGTCCTTATTTGTAGCAGGTGTTTAGTCATCTCTTTTTTTAAAATTCAGTCTTGTCTTTGTGCCAGGAACTGAAGGCAGTGGCATACTTTTGATAAATAAGTGCTTTAGAACTTAGATTTAGTCTCTGACTTTTTTTTTTTTTGAGACTTTAATGACTTGAGATGTCTCAGTAGGTAAAGTACTTGACGTCTAAACATAAGGACCAAGTTTGGACCCCCAAACACCCATATGGACCTTATGATGTGTGCTTCTAACCCAGGTGGTGGAGGGTCCTTGACAAGTAAAGAGATTGCTTGCCAGTAGTGTAGCTAATTGGTGATCTCTAGATCCAGTGAGAGAGACTGTCTCAAAGAAGAAGGTAGAGAGTGATTAAAGACATCCAAGATCTGATGAGTACATCTGACCTCCACAGACACAGACCCGATTGCATGCCCCACAAAGATGCGCGAGCACACACACACAGGGAGGGTGGGGGGACAGTAAAAGGCAAATGCTAGGCAAGTTATTGATTTTATTGTGTACTTTTAAAATTATGATGAAACATTCTTTATGTAATTAAAGTTACGTTTTGTTCTAATTGCACTAAAATGCTGTTTTTTTCCTTTGTTCTTAGGCTTGCGAAAATTCAATTTGCCTTGACTTGTCTACTAATTATTTGCATGGAAGATTAACAGGAAACAAAGTAGTGAATTGGGACATTAAAGTAAGTTAATACTAATATATAATAGGTAACCTAATATAATTTAATATAGTAGGGAGTGGGGCGCCTTGTTTGTCCTGGCCACACACAAACACACACCCAAAATAATCACATAGAAACTGTATTCATTTCAACATTGCCTGGCCCATTAGCTCTAGCATCTTATTGGCTAACTTTCAGACCTTGATTCAACCCATTTTTAATAATCTGTGTAGCACCATGAGGTCGTGGCTTACCAGGAAGGGTTCTAACCAATGTCAGTCTCAGGCAGGAGCTTCATGGCTTCTGCCACTATGCCCCACTTCCCAGCATTCTCTTCTGTCTACACCGCCTATCTAAGTTATGCCCTATCAAAAGGCCAAGGCAGTTTCTTTATTCAACCAATGAAAGCAACACATAGACAGAAGAACTTCCTACACCAATTTAATTTAATTTAATTTTAATTTTACTTAAGCATAGCACATAACTTGAACCTTTTTTTTTTCAATATTACAAACTGAATCTAGGCCATTTTGTATTTTGAGCATTTGCTTCACTACTGAACCACCTTCCTAGGCCCTGAGTGATGAAGGAGGGGCCAGGGAAGGTGCATGCATGTATGTATATGCTGTTAGAAATCTATTCTTCACTAGTTGCATGGATTGTACTGAAATCTTGCCTTTTAGACTGGCCTTAGTCAATGAGCACTCAGGATCACCATGTCTCTGTTCTGCTGGTGCTACAGTTTACAGGCAGTCATGTTCTGAGTTTTACATGGGTGTTCAGGATTTGAATTCAGACCTTAGGTTCTCATGCTTGTAGAACAAGAACTCTTATCCACTGAGCCATCCAACCTGCTCAGTGAGATGTCCCAGGTTTTATCTTTTAAATTTTTATGTAACAATGGACATGGTGGTGCATGCCTTTAATCCCAGCACTCAGGAGGCAGAGCGAGACGGATCTCTGTGAGTTTGTTCTCAGCCTGCTCTATATGGGCATTTTAGAGTGACCAAGGCTATTTATTGAGACTCTGTCTCCAAAATAAAACAAAAATTGTAACTTATTAATTAATTAAATGTTATTCAGATTTATATTCTGAAGGATGAATAGTTACAGTAGTTGAATGATTATTGAAACTTACTTACATTTGTAAACTATGCCATCAACTTAGCCAGCTTAAAAATGCATAGTTTAACTTTTACTATCCGTGTAATATTGGCTTTAAAAGACTAGTTTTGTGTGCTATGTGTAGAAACTTAATTTTCTCAGGTATGCTGTGCTCATCTGAAAATCAGTCTTTCTTTAATACTTTGTATTGTAGCTATACAAATCAACTAATCAAACATTTTGTCTAATGTAGAAGCAAAACAGGAACAGAATTATTGCAGGTTGTTCTGGAGTCCCATAGTTACTACTGTATTTTTTTTTAAGGTTTATTTATTTATTATCTATACAGTGTTCTTCCTGCATGTATGCCTGCAGGCAAGAAGAGGGCACCAGATCTTATTACAGGTGGTTGTGAGCTACCATGTGGTTGCTGGGAACTGAACTCAGGACCTTTGGAAGAACAGCCAGTGCTCTTAACCTGAGCCATCTCTCCAGCAGAAACAGAATTATTAAGAGAAAACCAGTTATAATGTTTGTGCTTAAGTAAAATCTAATCTTCCCCTGCCTCCCCCCCCCTCTCTCACACATACACATACACACACACACACACACACACACACACACACACAAAACCAAGAAGAAACAGGACTGAAGGAGCATGTGATCAAACCAGACTCTCTGAATGTGACTGACAATGGGGGCTGACTGAGAAGACATTGATAAAGGCACTAGGACTTGTTTCTACTGCAGGTACTGGCTTTTTGGGACCCTAATCTATTTGGATGCAAAGCTTCCTAGGCATGGATGTAGGGGGAGGGTCTTGGACTTCCCACAGGGCAGGATTCCCTGCCCTCTCTTTTTTTTTTTTCTTAAATATATTTTTATTCAACCAAGTATATCACATAAAATCTAAAATTGTCTTTTTGTAGAAACAATTCATTATATTTCTGCTTGTACTTCCTTTGGATCTGAGATGACAAGACTATCAAAATTCTCCCAAATGCCTGGCAGCAAATCTCAGAATCAGCCCTTGATGTGGCTTCACTGAAGATGAGGGTAGTATTTTGCCAGAAGTCAAACCAGCTTGGGGATGACTTTGCGCCACAGCAGGCTTTATGTGCCATGGCAGAGTTCTTTCTCTGAGTTTCCCTCTCATATTTTCTGCTTTGCAGTTTCTGGTGATATTTCTTTTTTTTTTTTTTTTTTTTTTTTTTTTTTTTTTAGGGGGAGTGGAGGAGCGGGAAGGGAATGGGAGGAGGGGGGGAAGTGTAAATTTTTGAATGGAAAAAAAATAAAAAATAAAAAAAATTTAAAATGTAAAACACAGCAATTACAAAAAATAATAACCAAGAAGGAAAATATTTGCCATCCAAAAAGTTCAGTTACTACTACACTAAGAGTTCTTTAAAATCAGTATGTTTTTCCCTCAACACATAATTTTTATCTTTTTATTTAATGGGTAAAATAAATTTTAGATAATTTAAAATATGTAAAATAAGGTGGCAGGGATGTAGTTTATGAATAGCTCTTGATAACTCAGGTATAACATAATGAATTAGGTATTGGGAGGTTTTGCTGAATAAGTGTTTTTAGCTGCTGTTGTAACAAATAACCGTATGAAATGGGAGATTTGTTAATCTCCTCTCCTCCCTTCTCTTTCTGCTTCTTTTCCCTCCCCTTCTCTCCTTCTCTTCTCTCTTTCTCTCTTATTCCCTTCCAGGATGTCCTTGAACATGGAATGTTCCTGCCCTAGCCTTACAGTAACACATCAGTGTAGGTTTGAATGTTTTAATGATTAATAATAGTAACTTCATATAACATCCTCTGTCAGGCATATAGCACTTTTCATACTTTACCTCTTCTGTCTTTTGTTAATTAAAATTTGAAGAATCAGTCATACTTCTAGTCTCTCCCTTATATTTTTGATGCATAACCATGTGGTGACAATTGCTTGTTCTTAGCATTGTTGGAGTTGCATTATATGTTGCTGTGTTTGAACTTCCTAAAATCTATAAAACAAGCACAGAAAAATGGCCTAAAATGGTCTCTTTTGAATGTACATTTTTGTTATCTTTGAGACTGTCTGCTTAAATATTCTTTCAACTTAGTCTATTCCATATATTACTTAAAGTTTATTAACAAACTATATCTTCATATATCCTGTAGATACTAAATCAAACCATTGTTTTTATTGTAGTATTAAAAAATTTTAATTTTGTTTTCAGGACATCATCAATTGTATAGGTGGGTTAAATGTACTTTTTCCTATCCTGGAACAAATAAGCCACTTTATTGAAGGACAGACTTCTGAAGGAATGAATGAAAACACAGTTCCTGAATTAATAACACCGATTGAACAGGAATGTATGGCATTGTCCTCCACAAAGGCATCAGGTAATTAAATTATATTAGCCTAAATTAGTCATTTAGAAAGTTGAGAATTAGTTGGAAAATAAAATGCCATACCACTTAATTATTTATAGCTGTTGTAGCTTCCCTCCTGAACTGCCATCGTTCAGTAAATTTATAATATTTTCATTAAAACATCAAAGATAATAATTTTACTTTTGACTTTCTTTAGTTTATGCTCTTAGTGAAAAAAAAAACCCTACTATATTGTTAAATCATGGTAAAGAAAGTATTTACATATGGATACAATTATATTGTAAGTAGTTGCTGCTTTTTCTGATTTTATTGTATAAATGAGTCTTAGAAGCAAGCTTCTGAATTGGATTGCTTCTTTGTTGCAATGTGTATTATGACATAAAATATGTGATTTCAAATTGATGAGAATGATTGTGATATTGATGTTTTCCTGTTTTTACAGAGTCAAGACTAGAGAGAAATCTAGTTGCAACATTTATCTTGATTGTGAAGCACTTTATTCAGAGGCATCCTATCAACCAGGATAATCTTATTCAGTCCCATGGGGTTGCAACTCTTGGTGCCTTACTTCAAAAGGTAATCAAATTTAACATGACGTTGATTTATTTAATAGTGATCATAAATGGCTGTTGTGATTTTATTCCTATTAATAAATGTTACTAATGATTACTGTATTACAACTCAAGTTGTATTAATGCATGTGGCTTGTTTCACAGGCAGCTTTTATAAATTTTAATAGAATAATATAAATTGCTTATATAAGAATATATGTTCTTTTTTTAATTTCATTTTACGTTCCAACTACAGTTCTCCCTCCCACCCCTCCTCGCCTCCCCCTAAGTAACTCCCCCATCCAGTCTTCCCAATGGGTAAGGATTCCCATGGGAGTCAACAAAGTCTGATACATTAAGTTGGGGCAGGACCAAGCCCCTCCCCACTACATTAAGACTGAGCATGGCATCCCACCATAGTTAATGGGCTCCAACAAGTCAAGTCGTGGACTAGGGATACATCCTGGCTCTACTGCCAGGATAGTCCAGGCTTCACCACTGCCTCCCACATGTGGAGGCTCCACAGCTGTCGGTCTGGAGTTCATGTGTTTTCATCCTGACCTCCCTTGTCATAAATTTCGTCCTCCCTCTCTTTAGTTGGATTCCCAGAGCTCAGCCTAGTGCTTGGTTGTGGATGTATATTTCCTTAGTTGCTAAGTACAAATTCAAGTGAAAGGTGAGAACAAGAAGACTCTGTTTCACACAGCTGATAAACTGACATTGACTGTATGCATATATTCATCAGGAAATCCTCTGACTGTTGTGAGGGAGAAGAGAGCTGGCATGTTTGCCATAAAAGAAGTGAAAGTCTGTCTACAACAGCTAGGGATTGTTAAGTTCCAAGAGTAGCTGTTGCCATTTGTCCTTCTGAGTGCTAAGATTATATATGTGCGGTCATGCCTGACCTGATATATAAAGACAAATTTCTAGTTTAACATGGTTTTCAGATAAGTCTTAATTTATAAGGAATAATTAAAGCAAATTACAAGGCCACTTTAATTGGAAGCTCATTGCATATACCACAATTTAGCTTCTCTCCTGCGTTTTTTTAAACTTTAGTAGGTGCTAAAATGGCCCCATCATAAGAAGTTGTGTGAAGGCAGGGGAAGCATTCCAAGAGACACATGGAATCAGCATGCCATTATTTTACCATGATAGGTTTTCTCATAGTGACAGTGCTGGAGAGAAGACTCCTGTAGAGAAAGCTGGTGACAATGGTTAATCCTGACATTTGGAAGGTATAGGCAGACTGGTTTCTGTAAGATTGAGGCCATCCTAGTCTATGTAGATAGAGGGTACTAGGACAGCCAGAACTCCATAGTAAGATCCTGCTATTCAAAAAAGAACATGAAAAATCAGTTAAGCTTTATGTGGCTGTTTCAGATAACCTCTAGGCAGTATATGGTGGTGCACAACTTTAATACCAGCACTTGGCAGGACAGAGGCCAGCCTGGTCTACAAAGTGAGTTCCAGGACATCCCGGGCTATATAGTAAAACCATTTCTCAAAAATTTAAGAAAGAGAAAAGAAGGAAGGTTCTTATATATGAATGATGAATCTTATATATCCGGTCTGACGCTCCTACCACTGAAAGACTGCCATTTTTTGTCAGAGGTATTAAGAAATTATTGAGGTTATTTCATGTGGCCAAGAAGAAAGTCTTTTGCTCAGTCAACTTAAGATCACCTTTCACATGGTGTATAGTCTGACTTAGGAGGCCTGTTTATAAAGATCAGACAAGACTACTGGCCAGATGAGCAAACAGAGTCACATGGAAACACTGATATTGAAAGGATGCCTATTTCATACCATTTTTGTTATGGTCAACCTAGGGTGCCAGTATGCAAAGTTTGTAGCCTGCTTTCTGGGGAACTACTAGTTTATAGTTTTATTGAAACCCTCTACGAGATCATTTTATAATATCATTGAGATATTTGTTTACAAAGTTGGGTTATAAGGCCCCAGTAAAAGTCATTTTCTTGGGTTTAATTTACTCAGCAATTTATTCATCAGAACAAAGGCATTGGGAGAAATGAACACAATCATGTCCACCTCACAGTGTTGTAAAGGGAAAGGCATGGTGGAAAAACGATGATACTGGTTAAGGTTGAGAACCATTAAAGTTACCGCTATACTTTTCAGTGGGCCCTGGAGAGAGGCACTGCGAGTGTGAGAAAAGATAATGTTCTCACTCCATGTGCAGTGATTGGATTTTATTGGTCTGTCTATGGGAGGAATAATTCTTCTTTAAAGTTTTCTGGAGAGAATTTTCTTTTTTATTCATTTTATTTTTGTGTGTATTGGTGTTTTGCTTGCATGTATGTCTGTGTGAGAGTGTCAGATCCCTTGGAACTGGAGTTACTACTATACAGTTCTTCCTGGAATTTTTGGGTTTTGATTTTTTTTTTTTTTTGATTTTTCGAGACAGGGTTTCTCCGTAGCTTTTGGTTCCTGTCCTGGAACTAGGTCTTGTAGACCAGGCTGGCCTCGAACTCACAGAGATCCGCCAGCCTCTGCCTCCCGAGTGCTGGGATTAAAGGCGTGCGCCACCACCGCCCGGCTGGGTTTTGATTTTTGTAGTGTGAACCACAAAGATATAGATACACACAGACAAACACACACATATTGAAGGGGTGCTGGGAACAACAGACTCTCAGAATTGGGGATCAAGGGAGCTGGGAACACAGGCTGCTTCATGCCACCTAACTCTGGTCTTCATAACCCAAGAAAGCACACACTACTCTCTTTCTCCTTTTAAGAGGTCATGTTCACAGACAGGAAGCCACACTTTAAAGCTGTTGGTAGAATGAATTCCTACAACAGTTCCCCGTTTTGTCTAAATAATAAGATTCTAATCCTACCATAAAAGCATTTACAATAAGAACAAATATCAAGTGTTGTCTAGGAGCACGAAAGGGTAGTAACATACACAAAAATGGAACTACAGCCAACAAGTACATCAAGAAAGGAACACATACTTAGATGTCCAGGCTATAGGTAATTGTCAAATAACAGAGGCAATTCCAATACTTGTCCTATCCTGAAGAGTCTAAGTTTTATAACTAATATGCCTTAGCTAAGGTATGAGAGGTTAGTAACTGTGACTATCTAGTCTTTACCACCATAAAAGCCCTTAGAAGGAAAATATTTTTACTTTGAGTAATCATGAAGTACAAGCAAATGACTTCTAAAAGTTACAAGAAATGATAGAAATAGCTGGCTGTACAGCTGGACAGTCATCCGAAGTCTCTCTGTAATATTGGGGTATCCAATTTTGGCTATAGGCCTAGAATATCTGACAGATCATTTTCAGAAGCAGGAATATTTGAAAGACTGTCCTACTCTGTCATAACAAAGTTCAGCAGTTGCTTACCCTTGTATCCTGCTTGTCCAGATTAGACAACTTGCTTACTATTAGCAGTTGAGGCAAGGGCAATTCATTGCACAATAGTCCAGTTTTGCCAAGAAGAAAACAAGCTCCATATGGAGTGTCTTTGGTGCCCATCTTTCTCTCAGAAGTTGGTCAATGATGCCAGGAGCAGTCATGTCTCATGTCAACAGGATTTTAAATTATTAAAACATTTAAATGTCATGTTCTGTAGATCTTTGAAGTGTTTGAAGATTACCTGTCTATGTAAAGTACATCTCTGTGCATCTAAAGAACCTAAAATAACTATAAGTATGACAAATATGGGTTATTCTGAAATTCTTAATAACTTATATAGCTTAAAGACTAAAGCTTAACATTATAGAAATAAACAATCTTCAAACGTGTATAGCATAAGGATAATCTCAAATTTTAACAATATATAAAAATATCCTAATCAGAGGTAGAAATGTATAGTGTAGTATGACAAAATGTTCTTAATTTGTATCAATATACAAAATATCTTAAGCAGAAGTAAAAACCTAAGTACAGTATGGCAAAAATAATTTTAAATTTCTGTACAAGGATATTGTAAACAAGTAGGAACATACACAATAGGAAAAATAAAATTTTGAATTTGTATCAATATATAAATTACCTTAGAAATGCAAAAATAATTTTACACATGTATCAATATACAAGAATCTATACCAATGTAAATTGTCTAAAAATAATAGTTGCTAAAATAGTTTACAAGTAAATATACTAGTCTACCTTGTTATTTTAGCTTATCTTTTTCCCTTTTTTCTATACCAAACAAGATTCCTGATTCTAATTATTATTATTCTGTCCCCAATTCTATAATAACTTATAACCAACCCTGAGGAAAACAAAATGCCATTTATCCTATCTGTTGGGAGAGGGGGTTCATTTTTTTCGGAATTACTTCCAAAATTACTGCAGGTGGCAATATCTCTATAGGATCATATAAAATTTTAAAACAGTGGATAAGTCTCAAGAGGGCTAGCTGTAACATTTATAGCCAGTCTCTGAGTAGTAGGTAAGGCTTATCTGAAGTTCTTTTCTAAAATTATGGCTAGAGTGTTGTAAGAAGGTGGAGCATCTCAGCTAGACAAATTAGAATCGTCTTAAACAGTTTGTAGTTCAAAACCGATCTTTGAGTAGTGTTTATTAGCTCTATGGCATCATCATGAACCAGGTAGTATCATTGTTGTGGGATCCCATCTTCTTTCTAGAGACTTCAGAGATTGCTGTTAGGAAAATCTATTGTTCACTGTGAAAAACTTAAACATTATTAATATCAAAACAGAAGGTCTAAATTTTAAGATCGATATTTATCCAAAGAAAGGTACTAAAGAGTCAAAAATAAGTAAGGGGAGAAATTGAATTTTGGGGAGATAACAGAGTTTTGACAACAATAGTTTCTAGATTTTTGGCTTTCTTCTGTCTCACATCAGGTGGCTCTTCTGATATGAGACAATAAACTTTGAATTTTTCTTCTAACAACATACTTGGATTTAGAGGAGAGAATCACACTCCAGCTCCAAAACCAGCTTTGATTTTTTTTCATATTTTTTTTATTAAATATTTTTTTTTATTGAGAAAAGGAGAAAATAAAAAAAACAAGTTTCCACCTCCTCCCAGCCTCCCATTTCCCTCCCCCTCCTCCCACCCTACACCCCCTCCTCCCACCCTTCTCCCCCTCCCCCCACTCCTTTCCCCCTCCCTCTCCAGTCCAAAGAGCAGTCAGGGTTTTCTGCCCTGTGGTAAGACCTAGGACCTCCCACTTCCGTCCATATCTAGGAAGGTGAACATCCATACTGGCTGGGCTCCCACAAAGCCATCACATTACGTAGGATCAAACCCCCGTGCCATTGTCCTTTGCGTCTCATCAGCCCTCATTGTTCGCCATGTTCAGAGAGTCCAGTTTTATCCCATGCTTTTTCAGTCACAGTCCAGCTGGTCTTGGTGAGCTCTCAATAGATCAGCTCCACTGTCTCAGTGGGTGGGTGCATCCCTCGTGGTCCCGACTTCATTGCTCATGTTCTCCCTCCTTCTGCTCCTCATTGGGACTTTGGGAGCTCAGTCCAGTGCTCCAGTGTGGGTCTCTGTCTCTATCTCCATCCATCACCAGATGAAGGTTCTATGAAGATATGCAAGATATTCGTCAGTATTGCTCAAGGATAGGGTCATTTCAGGTTCCCTATTTTCAACTGCCCAAGGAACTAACTGGGGACCCAGCTTTGATTTTTCACTTGAGTCGGTACTACAACTTTTCTGAGAAGTAAAGAAATATAGATGTTTAGGTAGTGAGATTTTTGTTTGCAGAGAATTTTGGTACCATAGGTCAGATTTTTCTTTGCTTAGTATTTTTTTTCTAGATAATTTTCTCTTCTTCTGTAGACATCTAGATGTCCAAAATCTTTTGATTTCTTGAATGTGGGTTTTTTGCTTTCTTCAATTTTACAGGAAAATCTAAAATCTCTGTTTTCCTGTAAAGACAGAAAGAAAAAGAACCCTCTCTACAGAGAAAGTTCCAGGGCAACCAGAACTACACAGAGAAATCGTGTCTCCAAAAAAATAAAATAAAATAAAACAATAAAAAAAAAGAAATACAAGCATTGACTGAACTTGGAATAAAAATTTCATGATGCAATTTAATAAAACAGATTTTAACTACCAAAAAAAAAAAAAAAAAGAAAAAGAACCCTACCCGAACCCTTATTTGTTGGGTTTTCCTTTTGACATGTCACATCTCTTGATGAAATATCACTTCTCCTTATTAATAAGTTTTTCCTGTGGAAACAAAAGTGAAACCTCTTCCCCAATGTTAACACATGTCCTGGTTTCCATCCTGAGGTCAACACATCTTTAAAGTGCATAGTTTTTTTTTCTATTGTTGAATGATTTCCATATCTGTTGTTCCTTTCTCAGTAGCATTAAGGAAATTCAAATTAAATAAGACATTAAACAATCTGTCTATTCCTTGTCTGTAGAATGGGAATGAAGATAATTTCTTAGAGTGTCTGTAAAAATTTATAGTGATAAGGTGTAGTGATATTTTGTTTGTAGTTTAAGTTTCCATGAAGATCCGAGTTCAGATCTAAGTCACTAGAGACCATAGAATGGTGCCACACACCTTTAACCCCAGGACTCGGGACACAGAGGCAGAGGGATCTCTTTTAGTTCAAGGCCCCCCTGGGCTACACAAGATTGAATCTGCCTAAAAGAGAAGCAGAAGCAGTGCAGTCCTAGGTTTGATGGAGACAGTTGTAGTCTGAGGATGAAGTCTGTGGAACAGTGCACTCTTCGGTCTGAGCACTGGCAGAGGTAAAAGATCTCTAGTGGCTGGCTCTTTGCATTTCAGATCTTCAGCATTAACCCCTATATCTGACTCAGCTTTTTAATTATTAATACCAATTTGAATTCATGCTGTCATAAGGTGCTTTGAGAATTAAGAAGAAAGACTTTAGAAACATGGCATCAGAAAATATGATCCAATGTTCAATTATAAAGTTTAATGAGTTAAGTTACTTATATTTTGTACCATTTTTATTCTATATTTTAGGGACATTCTGAATTATTTGAAGTAATAGTTTTATACTGTTATTTAAACTGACCTTTATTAAACCCTTTTCTGCTAAATTATAGGTGCCAGGTACCCTAATGGATGTTAATGTATTGGTGGCAATTCAATTACTAATTGAACAGGTATCATTAGAAAAAAACACATTATTACTTCAACAAATGTATCAGTATTTACTCTTTGACTTCTGCATTTGGAACCGTGGAGATTTCCCTTTTCGGATTGGTAAGACCAAACTGTCAGATAAAATATTATGTAGTTGTTTTCAGAATATATGACCTCCTGTGTGACTTTATTCCAGTTATGTTATTTATAAGTGAACATTTTCTTTTAGGCCATATACAGTATATTTCAACTATCATTAAAGACAGCAGGAGAGTTTTCCGGAAGAAGTACGGTGTGCAGTTTCTCCTAGATACACTTAGGATTTATTATGGGTATGACATCTTTGTTTCTTTTCAGTTTAATTTGTTCCTTTCTGTTTGACACTTGACTGGAGTGTGTAGCTTATTCCCTTGACCAGCAATTCTGTTATTCTAAAACTTTAGAGAAAAAGGGTAGTGTAAGGTTAAAATGATAAGCAATAGATTACCATTTATTAGATTTGTTTGTTTGCTTTGTTTATTGTGTAATGCTATTTAAATCATTAAGATTCTCTGTATTTAAGCTTTTTCATCTATAAAAAGCAGATTAAAACTGTGACTATAATCTGTGATAGTTTTGAGAATTAAATCAGTTAATATTTAAAGCACTTACAACTGTGTCTGATTCTTAGTATTAAAATTTTATAGTTATATGGCAAATATTGTAATAGTTTTATTTTTGTCACCGAAGTGTCCCTTAATGTAAAAGAAGCCAATTTGGCTTCTTGTTTGGTATTGTTCTTTCCTAATAAACGTGATTCATAAACAGTGTGGCACTGCAGGCCTGTAACTCCAGCATTTGGGTGTTAGAAGCAATAGGGTCAGAAGTGCAGGGTTGTTCTCAGCTCCACAGCAAGTTGTAGGCATGCCTAGGCAAGGCTAGACTCTTTCAAAGAAAAAGAAAGAAAGAAAGAAAGAAAGAGAGGAAAAAGATAGAACGAAAGAAAGGGTACTATGAATTCTAATATATTAAAAGTGTGTGTGTGTGTGTGTGTGTGTGTGTGTGTGTGTGTTGTATTTGGTCATGGGGTAAAAGGAGTATATGTGTAAATGCTGTGGATGCTAGAAGTCAAATTCTGATATTGTTCACACCCCTTTTTTGATTTCTTTCTTTTTCTTTTTCTTTCTTTTTTCTTTTCTTTTTCTTTTTTTTTTTTTTTTGAGACTGGTTTTCTTTGTGTAGCCCTGTCTATTCTACAACTCAATATGTAGACCAGGCTGTCTTTGAACTCACAGAGAACCTCCTGACTCTGATGAGTGCTGGGGTTAAAGGTGTGGACACCCAACTTCTGGTGTCCTTTTACTTGGAGTTGAGAACCAAACCCAGGGCCTTGAACTTGCTAGGCAAATTCTCTACTACTGAGCTAAATCCTTAAGCCCTCTGGTATCTCCCTTAATTGCTGTCCTTGGTTTTTGAGACAGTCTCTTATTTAAACCTGGAGCTCATCTATTTGGCTAGAGTGAATATCCAACAAACCCTAAGAATCCTATCTACCTCTCCCCAACACTGGATGCCATATACAGCTGTTTACACGGGTTCTGAAAATCTAAACTCAGGATTTTAGACTTTCATAGGTCCAATCAATGCTTTTTTAATTGGGTGAGTCAATTTTTCAGGCCACTTTTGGGTATATTCTTCTCATATGGGTGCTTGTGCACGTGTGTGTGTGTGTGTGTGTGTGTGTGTGTGTGTGTGTGTGTGTAGAAGCCAGAACCTTAGGTGTCATTTCTCCTCAGATGCCGTTCACCTTGGTTTTTTGAGATATGGACTACTCGTAGCCTGTGGTTCTCTATTTGGCTACACTGCCTGGCACCAAGCTCCAGACCACCTGTTTCTTCTATCTTTCTAGTTCTAAGTTTGCAAGTGTGTGCTACTATGTCCAGCTTTTTCACATGAATTTTGGAGAATGTACTCAGGGCCTCATGCTTTTGCAGCAAGCACTTTGTAGACTTTATGGCAAGTACTTAGAAAGATTTTTGTTTTTAAGATTTAGATTATATCTATTTCAGTGTTCGTGTGTATGTGAGGGGTTGGAGGAGCATATGCCACAGCTCATGTGTCAAGTTAGGACAGCTATGAGACTTAGATATCGCCTTCCATCATATGGGTCCCAGGATCAGAGTAGGTGGTCAGACTTGGTAACTGATGCCTTTATCCATTCCTTATAAGCCTTAATTTTTAACATTATGAATTCCTTTATATAACGTCATCAAAGTATTTAATATTTCAACTTTCACACTTTTGTTTTCTCTTTCAGGCATGGTTGTACATGTAATGAGCTTTCTCCAGAAGATATTCGAACAATTAGGACTTCTTTGTATGGGCTAATTAAATATTTTCTTTGTAAAGGTGGAACTCATGAAGAAATACAAAGTATCATAGGTTACATAGCTGCTACTAATGAGGAAGAACAGGTATCATGCTTGAGATGAATTTAGTTTTGACTGAAATAATTGTCTAATGAATAAAATCCTGTTGGTGTTCAATACTGCCAGATTGGAAAATAGTTGCTGTGACAAAATACCGGAGAAGAGCTATTGTAAAGAGTTAACGTTTCATTGAACTTAAGATTTAAGAATTTTCCATTGTATTTTATTTCCCCTTCTTGCTTCTGAGCCATGATGAGACAACATTTGCTAGGAGAGCATAGTAGAACAGATCTCTTTTTTGGCAGTCAAGACGCAGAAGGGAGCTGGATGGGAAGGGCCAGGGATAAGAGATAGTTTTCAAAAGTACAGTTTCTTTTATTATTTCATCCATTGATATACTCTTTCTATAACCTGTTATAATCACCTATTCGTGTCCTTACAATATGATCACCTCAGTGGTGCCTCCAGCTACACTTCATATCAAATCATTACACAGTTGTTGTATCTGGTCATTCTCCAGTTTTGTTTTCAAAATTTTCTTGGTCTATATTATATTTTCTGCCATAAATTTTAGAACTTAACTATACCTATAAAATAGTATTAAGCAGTGCAGATGATACAGTTGTGAAATTATTCATTTAACATAATAGAATCCACATAATTAAGAGAAGTTAATAGATAACTATGAAACAAGAATATGATTGTAAGAGAGAGATAAGACATATGAGGTTTTATCAGAGGATTTTAAATGTTGAAGAGACCAGGTTTGATTCTTCTATGGAAGAAATTTCTTTTCTTATCGGCAAACAGGCTGGGAATGGTGCCAGAGATATTGAATATGTATAATGAAAAACTATGCAAAAGGGAATGGAAGAAGCAAAAGAGATCAGAGAGAAAAAGCAGAGTATAGCCAATTTAGTTATATACCTATTTTGCTGCCTGTATACATTAGTGAATTTTGTTTGTTTGTTTGTTTTGTGTTGTTTAACTTGAAAAGCTTGTTGGAATTTTGGATATACTCTTCAGTCTTCTACGAACCAGCCCAACTAGAGGTCAGCTTTTCTCACTGATGTTTGAACCAGGAAATGCTGATATACTGTATGCTTTGCTGCTAAATCAGAAATACTCTGACAAACTAAGAGAAATCATTTTTAAGGTACACAAATTTTGTAAGCATTATATCTTGGATACACTTGAGATTATATGAGTTTATAACTAAATTACTTTTGCATACTTCTTAAGTTCAGTTTGTTACATATTTTTCATGTTGTTTGTGTATTTTAAAAACTATACTGTACTATACTATACTATATACTAAACTATACTATATTTTAAAAACTTAACTCTAACTTAAGTAGTAGAGTACTGGCTTAGTATGTGCTGAGTTTATGTCCCTCCCCCAAATCTTACTAGTACATCTAAAAAAGGGGGGGGCGGGGGACCTAAACAAACAAAAACATCAAAATAGCAAGCAAAAAATTAATATAACCAGGCAAATCATCTCAGTGGAATATCCACTTCGTCATATTTTTCTTAATATAAAACCTCTGAGTTCTTCCTTGAAATAAAGTACATGGGTGTAGTACATTAGGTCATTTAGCAGTTAATAATAGCAGCACTTCTGTGACGCTCACTTTATATCAGACAGTTTGTACTCTTCAGGGAGTAGTTTTCTTAGTCCCTACCACTGTTTTAGAAGATGGATACATTTCTTACTCCTGTATTACAGGTGATAAATTGAAGCTGATGGACTAATGGCTTTGTTAAAACACATGGAGTATATTTTATTTGCTATCCAAACTGTAAAGACTCTTGAACCCTTGTCTGAAGCCACCATTTTTAACTTTTTGTTAACTAAAAATATAAAATCCAGGCATATATCTACCAGCTTTTTTTCTTAGTTAAATTCTCCTTGTCCTTAATTGTCTGATGATTTTTGTTTTTACATTGTTATTAGAGTTATGTTAATTAAATATACTTTTAAGGGTTTATGTTTTGATTGCTTGTGTTTCAAATCACTAAGCTTTAGAATACAATGATGAAGAAAAGGTCTAAAGTAGTTTGTTAGGGTTGCTTATGGTTGGTTACCAGTGAGGCTGCTCTTGGAAGCATCTGCTCTCACTAGGGTTTATTCATAGAGAGGAAATACTATTTCTTCTAAAAATATTTCTTAGTGATTATATATGATATTCTGACACAATTATCCTTTTGTAGTTTATAAGAAAATAACCTCTTAAATAACATTACTTTTACCCCTGGAAAGTTCAGCTTCTATTCCCATTTTTAGATATAGATTATTTGGGTTGCTTCTCTAAGGTTTTCTGTTCTTGAAAATGGGTCTGTTATGTAAATGAGTTTTAAGACCGTTTTAGGCTGGGTGTGATGGCACGTATCTTCAGTCCCAGCAGTGGAAGACAGGACACCCTAGTCTCTACGTAGTGAGTTCCAGGTCAGCTGGTGCTATTTTGAGAGACCTTATCTAAAATACAAAACAAAAAATGAATGATAATCATAATAGTAATATCTTGACACATAGATGTGTTCTTCGTGTCTGCTAACTATATATACTACTCTTTCATCGGCCGTATTTAAACTAGAATTTTAAACATTATTTACACAAATATAGATACAGTTTCAGTAAAATTTATTAACGATCCAGAATCCAATGTTTCTCTGTATTGAAAAGACTGTGTTACTTTTTGTGACCAGGTTATAGAGCAGATGTTAAAATGCAC
Organism: Microtus oregoni; assembly: GCF_018167655.1. Classification (NCBI taxonomy): domain Eukaryota; kingdom Metazoa; phylum Chordata; class Mammalia; order Rodentia; family Cricetidae; genus Microtus; species Microtus oregoni. Next base: position 52,685,792 of record NW_024543069.1, read on the forward strand.
CAGTGTTTATGAACGTAGTAAACAACGCATCCGTCTCAGAGAAGTTGGCTATTCAGGAATTGGACTCCTCCTTAATGAAGTTCCAGTTAATATGTCTCTCATTAAAAACCTTGTCAATCAAATCATTAATGCAGGTATGACTAAGATTGGTAACAGTGATGTGTTTAAGAAATTGTTTTTTCTCTGTGAAAGTTTTCTTAAAAATCTCCTCTTTCAGGTTTGTTTTTAAATTACTTGTTATTTGATTTTACAGAGTGTTTCTTAGAAAATATATACCTGTACTTGCTTTTGACTTCCAGGACATAGCTTTAAAGTAAATGTTTACTAACTGAGTAGCCAAGTTAATGATTGGTTTCCTAAATTAAAAAAAAAAAGAGAGCATTAAAGAAAATATGTATAAAAGGAGCTTAAAAGTTTAAAGGTATTTATGTTCTGAAAGGTAAAATGAAAACAAATTTGATACATATTTTCTTTCTAATGTTTTGTGATATTTTTTTCTGTACTTAGCCATAAAGTAGAATTTATGGCAGATGTTCGACTTGGGTCTGGAAATGAGGCTCTTTATCTTCAGTGGTTTGCTAAGTAGTTTATCAAGTCTCATTGGTAACCCAAAATATTTATATAAAAGATAATAGTACTGTATCCCTGAGGTATAGACCATATACTCAGACAAAGAAAGAGAAGTTATTTAAGCTTGATTTGAACATTATCAACCTGAAGATTGGGGGGATATTGGAACATAGCTATAGTTCTCCTTGGAAAGTGAATAATTACTTCAGCATTCATACAAGTAACACTTTTCTTTCTTTGGATATCCATGAAATTTAATTTTAACTTTTCTTTAATCATAGATCCTGTTATCAATTTCAAAGATCTGTTATCTGTAGTATATATCTCTCACAGAACACACGTAAATGTCAGAATGGTCCTCTGTAGAAAGGTTAGTACATTTTCAAGAAGTATTTTTACAATAAGATCATCTTACTATGACTGTTTTTCTTTGAGTAGTTTATAGCAGATACAAGTTCTATGTTTGCTTATTTCATAATAGAAATTATTTTATAAGCAGTTTAAATTAGACATGGTGATGTATAACTTTAATCACACCACATGGGAGGAACAGGCAAAAGAATCATATGCTACAAGCCAGCCTATGTAATCCAAGACTGTCTTAAATTGAATGAATACACACTCACATAAATAAATAATAAGTTGTTCCTTTTAGAAAAGAGTCAACTTCATGTAATTATAAGAAATCAGTGTGTCATTTTTGTTTAGTTTTATGAGACAGGGTTTCTCTGTGTAGTCCTGGCTATTCTGAAACTCACTCTGTAGACCAGGTTGGCCTCTACTCACAGAGATCCTCCTGTCTCTATCTCCTGGAGTGCTGGGATTAAAGGCATGCACCACCACCACCCGGTTCCAGTATGTCAAGAGTTAGCTTTACTTCCTCTTCTGTAAATAATTCCTTTTCATTATTTATTGCCAGAAAATACCATCCTTTCCCAGAACCCTCAGTGCTTGTACTCTTTTTTTCCTCCTCCCTTCCCATTTTCCCTTTTTCCTCCCCTGATCTTCCCCCATCCTCTTCCCTTTCTTTGTGGTAAACACTACACTCCATGTTCCTTTTAAATTTTTTTTACTTTGAAGAAGCAATCTAAGTTTCTCAAACTCACCTTAAAGTTATGATCTTCTGCTTCAGTTTCCCAAGTCGCTGGTATTGCACCACTACGTCTGTGTCTGGTCCTGGTCATTTCTAATGGTTTCACCATATTTCAAAGGGTCTAACTATCTAAATGTATTTTAAATATTACATTTTATTTATTTGGTGTGTGTGTGTGTGTGTGTGTGTGTGTGTGTGTGTATACATTCAAGTGTGAGTATGTCCATGCTTCAGTGAGAAAGTAGAGCTTAGAAAACCACTTGGGGAGTTGGTTCTTCTCCTGCTTTGTGGATACCAGGGATCCAACCCAAGTCTTCAGGCTGGACATCAAGTGTCTTTTTTCAACCAAGCCATTTTTCTGGAACCCGTATGTCTAAATTTTTGACATTATGACATGATATTGTTATCTAAAGATGTGTAGAGATTAATTCATAGCTATCCTCATATGCATGAGCTCATGATCTCATGCTAGATATACCTGTAAAAATTTCTGTGTCTTTTCAACTTTATGGAAATAATTTCCTAATATTTGTTTATAAAAGTTCATATAATTTATCTTCAATTTACATTTAACCTTTGGGAGACTTGCTTTGGCTTTTTGCTTCATTTTGATTATGACATTTTCTCTCCTGTTCGGGTAACCCTTACCACATGACCCACTAAGACATCTCAACATATCTGGTTGCATAGCTTTCATTCTGTATTTATTCTTTAGAATATTATGTGGTTTCATATTGATAGACAATTAAATTTCTTCTCTTTCCATGTTTTATTAACATCTTTTTTTGTTATTAGTATCTATTACTATTAGTGTGAATAAAAACGATGCAAGAGAATGCAAATATACAAATATTTCCAAATACCTAATATGGTCGAATGTAACCCAACTGTTATGAGTGCAGTTAATGATTTTAAAAGGTATCAGAGGCATCTCTGTCAACTAATTAAAAGTTAAATGCTAAAATTAAAGTTTTCATCCGTATTATTTTTTTATTGATTTTTATTGAGCTCTATATTTTTCTCTGCTCCCTTTCCTGCCACTTCCCTCCCCTTGAATCCACCCGCAAAGTCCACATGCTCCCAGTTTATTCAGGAGATCTTGTCTTTTTCTACTTCCCATGTAGATTAGAACCATGTATGTCTCTTTTAGGGTCCTCATAGTTGTCTAAGATCTCTGGGATTGTGATTTGTGGGCTGGTTTTCTTTGCTTTATCTTTAAAAACCACTTATGAGTGAGTACATGTGATAATTGTCTGTCTGTGTCTGGGTTATCTCACGCAAAATAATGTTTTCTAGCTCGATCCATTTTCCTGCAAAATTCAAGATGTCATTTTTTTTTCTACTGTGTAATACTCCATTGTGTAACTGTACCGCATTTTCCTTATCCATTCTTCTGTCAAGGGGCAGTTTGGTTGTTTCCAGGTTCTGGCTATGACAAACAATGCTGCTATGAACATAGTTGAGCACATGTCCTTGTGGCACAATTGAGCATCCTTTGGATATATACCCAAAAGTGGTATTACTGGGTCTTGAGAAAGGTGGTTTCCTAATTTCCTGAGAAACCGCCATACTGACATCCAAAGGGGTTGTACCAGCATGCATTACCACCAGCAATGCAGAACTGTTCCTTTTGCCCCGCAACATCTACAGCATAAGTTGTCATCACAACCTCTACAACTCATAAACCACTTTCAGTAATGTAGCAGGATACAAGGTTAACTAAAAAATATTAGTAGCCCTCCTGTATACAGATGATAAAAGGGCTGGGAAAGAAATCAGAGAATCACCCTTCACAATAGCCACAATAGCTTAAAATATCTCAGAGTAACTCTTACCAAACAAGTGTATGATAAACTTTAAATCTTTGAAGAAAGAAATAGAAGAAGACACCAGATAGTGGAAAGATCTCCCATGCTCTTGGGTAGGTAGAATTAACATAGTAAAAATGACAATCTTACCATAAGCAATCTACAAATTCAATGCAATGCCCATCAAAATCCCAGGAAAATTCTTCACAGACCTCAAAAGAATGGTACTCAATTTCATATAGAAAAGAAAAAAAAATCCTCAGGATAGCCAAAACAGTCCTGTACAATAAAGAAAATACAGAGCTACAGTACTGAAAACAGCCAGGTATTGTCATAAAATTAGACAAGAGGACCAATGGAACTGAATCGATAACCCAGATATACACACATCTATGAAAACCTGATTTTTGACAAAGAAGCAAAAAATATCAAATGGAAACAAGAAAGCATATTTAACAAATGGTGCTGGCATAACTGGATAGCAACATACAGAAGAATGAAAATAGATTCATATCAATCACCATGCACAAAACTCAATTTCAAATGGATCAAAGACCTCAAGATAAAGCCAGCCACACTGAACTTCTAAGAAGAAAAGGTGGGAGTACACTTGAACATATTGGCACAGGAGACCATTTCCTAAATATAACCCAAGTAGAACAGACACTGAGAGAAACAATTAATAAATGGGACCTCCTGAAACTGAAAAGCTTCTGTAAGGCAAAAAACACAGTGACCAAGACAAAACAGCAGCCTACAGAATGGGAAAAGATCTTCCCCAACCCCAAATCAGACAGAGGTCTGATTTCCAAAATATACAGAGAACACAAAAGATTTGTCATCAAAAGAACAAATAATCCAATAAAAAAATTGGAGTACAGACCTAAACAGAGAACTCTCAACAGAGGAATCTAATATGGCTGAAAGACACTTAAGGAAGTGCTCAATATCCTTAACCATCAAAGAAATGCAAATCAAAACAACCCTGAGTTTACATCTTACACCTGTAAGAATGGCCAAGATAAAAAACTCTGACAACAACGTTTGTTGCAGAGAATATTGAGTAAAGGGAACACTCCCCCATTGCTGGTGGGAGTGCAAATTAGTACAGCCCCTTTGGATATCAGTGTTGTGATTTCTCTAAAAATTAGGAAACAACCTTCTTCAAGACCCAGCAATACCACTTTAGGTAGGGTATATACCCAAAGGATGCCCAATTGAACCACAAGGACATGGGCTCAACTATGTTTATAGCAGCATTGTTTGTCATAGGCAGAACATGGAAACAACCTAAATGCCTCTCGACTGAAGAATGGATAAGGAAAATTTGGTACATTTACACAATGGAGTACTACACAGCACAGAAAAAAAATCACATCTTGAAATTTGCAGGCAAATGGATGGGTCTAGAAAACATCACATTGAGTGAGGTAACCCAGACCCAGAAAGACATAAATATCACATCAACTCACTCAAAGGTGGTTTTTAAACATAAAGCAAAGAAAACCAGCCTAGAAACCACAGTCCCATAGAGTTGAGACAACAAGGAGGACACTAAGGGAGACCTACAAAATCTAATCTACATGGGAAGTAGAAAAAGACAAGATCTCCTGAGTGAATCGGGAGCATGGGGACCATGGGACAGAGTAGAAGGGGAGGGGAGAGGAAATGAAGGGAGCAGAGAAAAATGTAAAGCTCAATAAAATCACTAAAAAAAAAAAATATTTTCTTGTGTTCCCCTAGCTCTGCTATCTAAGCTCGTTGCTGATACATGTCTGTTACTCAGTAATCCTTGCTTCAAAAATATAATAAGCCCATGAAAACTGACTTGATTGAGATATTGATCACTTTATTAAATTTTATATATACTTTCAGCTTATTAATACTTTATTTCAACAAATTAATCACATGGTTTTTGTGTTCTCTAGCACATCTTTACTCTGTACAGAAGTAATATTAGATTTATTAATACTACAATATCAAAGAGCTTCAGATATTTTATAATCTAGTAAGAACATAATCCCGAGCTGACAAGATAAATTAGTCAATAACAGTAATTTCACAAGCATAAAGAAATGAATCCTCGGCATCCATGTAAAAGCTGTGTGTGTTCTTGTGTGTTGTCTGCAACCAGCATTTTAGAAGCTAGAGTCCTAAGGTAGCTGAGTCTTGCTGGCCACTGCCCTAGCCCAGGTTCAGTAAGAGACCCTCCTACAAGGGAATGAAGTGGGTAGTGATAGAATAAAGCATTCAGTCCCCTTCTTTGTACTCCACGTGTAAGCGTATGTATCTGCACATGCACATAGTCACATATACCACACATAGAACATAATTTGAAAGTTTATTTTATTGTTTCTCAGTAAATTACTCTGTTATTAAAATAATTGAAAAGAGATCTTTTCAAAAAATATTGTATAGCTTTTGAAGAATTTTGTATTATTTTTTGTAATTTTTGTTCTCTTTGCAGATATTACAGATTTTGCAGTCCCAGCCAGAAGCAGCATACCAGATAGCACAACAAGTGGGTTGGCAAGATACCTTTGTAAGACTTCTCTTAAAAGCAAACTTTGAAAATGTAAATTCTCTTCATAAACATGGAAAGGCTGTTTCAGTGAAAGAAAATAAAAATATGTCCACTGAAAAGCTAGATGATGAAAAAATGACATTACCTGATGTATCTTCAGATCATTGGAGTTTGGAAGATAGTCAGTCCCTGAACTCAAACACACCATTATTTCAAGAAGTAAACTCTGAAGTAGAATTATCTTTCAAGTCAGAAAATGAAGAATTCTGGCATAGTAACACTTCCCATCTGAGTTTAGATCTCAGTGGAACTGACTCATGTGAACTGAGTGAGTGTGGAAGTCAAATGCCAGACAGTTCACCTAGCACACCATCCCCAGTGGAGTCTACTAAGTCGTTTTCTGTGCCATCTGACAGAGAAAGGAGTATCACAAATGAAATGGACTTTAGTGATGACTTCGCCTTCCTTGAAAGCAAAGAGGTAAATTTGCTTATCCTTCCAAAATCAGTTTTAATTCTCATTAGACCTGGTCCTTTGCAGTATGTGAGCTGTTACTAATATTTCCACTCATAGTCTAAGTTTCATCTAAAATTTAGAACAGTCATTGTCACAAGTCACTTGTAAATATCTTCCTTTTTTGTTTTGTTTTGGTGTGCCTGCATTTGTATGTATATGTATGGTAATAGGATTTGAGCATACAGACTCACACATGTTAGGTTATCTTATTCTGTGTTTGTGTGTATGTACATGTACCATGTTTGTGCCTGATGCCTGTAGAGGTGAAAAAGGACATTTAGTCTGGTGGTGTTGGCACACGCCTTTAATCCCAGCACTCGGGAGACTGAGGCAGGTGAATCTCTGTAAGTTTGAGACCAGCCTGTTGTATAAGAGCTGTTTGTTGGAGGAGGGGCTGTTTGTTCATCTCAGCCGCCCGGCTAGCTTAGATCTGAAAATAATCACATAGAGACTATATTATTTAAATCACTGCTTGAACCATTAGCTCTCACTTGTTATTTCCTAACTCTTGTATTTTAACACATCTTCATTAATCTCTGTATCGCTACATTGCAGTGACTTACCGGCAAATTTCAGCATGTCTGACTCTGTTGGCTCCATGGCGGCTCTCTGACTCCATCCTTCTTTCCCCCAGCATTCAGTCCAGTCCCCCCTGCCTACCTAAGTTCTGCCCTATCAACGGGCCAAGGCATTTTCTTTATTCATTAATGGTAATCACAGCACACAGAGGGGATTCCCTCATCACCTACCTTTTCTGTTTGAATGAAAAGGGAGGTTTTGACTTTAACATAGTAAAAATACATATAACAAAACAGTTATCAAGCAAGAATTACAGTTACAATATTTATATCTATTTTATCTTTTATCATAACTAAGGAAAACTATAAGTATAAATTCTTCAACTCCAGCAGACTTTTCCATGAAGCAGGAAATTTCAAAGACAGTTCAGTCACTTCTATATCCTGTAGAATGAAGGATCATCTCACCTTTAGGCAAGTTCAGCAGTCATTTCTCTGTGGGTCCTTCATGTCCAGTTAAACAGTCCAGGAAAGAGTAGTTTCTTGCCCAAATAGCTAACCAACTCTATAAGGAGCCTCTTCAGTGCCCACCTTCCTCTTGAAGTAGCTTGTGCTGCCAGGAGCAGATGTGTCTCATTGTCATGAAAAGTCTTAAGTTTTAAAATATTTTAAATGCCATATTCTGAAAGTCTCTGAAAGATCTGAAGAATACTTATCTAATTGAATATATCTCTGTACATCTAGAAAATCTAACGTGACTACAAGCTTGACTGTTATAGATGACTCTACCTATATTTCTTAATTGTTACATTTTTACAGGAAATACACAATCACAATACCTTAATAAAGAGCATAAATATACATAACAAAATTGACCTTAAATTTGTAACAATAAACCAAGATACATACCAATGCAAATTATTCATATCTATAGCATATCCCCCTTTAAATGCAAAGAAACAATTATAAACAATATTTAGGAATATGAGTGTAGATCTATCCATACTGCTTCCTGCATGTTGGGGGTACTGTTAATCAGGTCTTTCATGGTGTATCCTATATGCTAGGTTTATCTCAGTCAGCAGTTGGGTGAAGTAATTTTTTGAGAGTGTTCACGGCAGCCTTTCAGTGGGTCATGCTCTATCAAACCACACCAGTCTGGAAGCAATGCACAGGTTCTCATCCTCTGTGGAAACGAGAAGAACCTCTTTTTCAAAGCAGCATATTCTTAGACCCAAATTGGGTCATGATACCTTTATAATATACATGCTGATTTAGCTTAGCAGCCTATACAGTGAAATATCTATACCTAGCTCATTCACAGTCAAAAAAACTCAAAGATAACACAATAATATACATACATGTTCCAGACTCTCTGTGAATTTTCCATTTTTACATGGCTTATTTTTCTTTACTCCTTTTTAATCTATGACTATCTGTACTCTGTCTCTTTAAAGCCTTTTTTAAAACAATTTACTTCTTTTCCAACTCTCTGTACTTTTTTTCTTCTCTCAAGCCTACGTACATTTATCCAGCACTGTGACTCATCTGGATTTGTGTTTATTGCATATCTGTAATTCTTTACTATCCTGGAGCACTTTTTAAAATGCCAAGTGCTTCTTAAAACTTAAGGTGCCAGCACTCAGGAGGCAGAGGCAGGCGGATCTCTGTGAGTTCCAGACCAGCCTGGTCTACAAGAGCTAGTTCCAGGACAGGCTCCAAAACCACAGAGAAACCCTGTCTCGAAAAACCAAAAAAAAAAAAAAACAAAAAACAAAAAAAAAAAAACTTAAGGTGCCCCAGTACTAGGGTTGATACAGTACTAACTGCTTGCCCACCCAGTCTAAAACTTAAGCTGTGCCATTACTATGATATATATGATACGCCTGCTTGCTCTGCACAGTCCAGCATGGCAGTGCTGTTTTCTGGCTCTGAGAGCCATGCCAACAGCCCCATTCTTAGGCACACAGCCAGTCCATGTCGCCATTAAGCAAGCTGTGTCAGTCTGCTCACAAACCCCATCCAAATACTTGGTCTCCTGAAAGAGCCAGAAGTCGTGCTCGCAGCTCGTCCCAGAATGCCTGCATTTCAAAACGGTGTGGCTTTTTTTTCTCTACTGCTATTGCAGAGTGAGGAAAACCTCTCTTAATGGAGCTGTTCCATGCCGCCAGCAAACAGCAAGAAACTGTGTTAAACCCTGTATTTTTGTGTCTAGAATTCCTTTTCAAACTCTCTTAGGTTTTAAATGGATTTAGCTGGCCACATGGGCGCCAGTCTGTTGGAGGAGGAACCACTTGTTCGTCTCAGCCACCGGCTAGCTTAGGCCCGATATAATCAAACAGAAACTGTATTATTTAAATTACTGCTTGGCCCATTAGCTCTAGCTTCTTATTGGCTAACTCTTATATTTTAATTTAACCCATCTCTATTAATCTGTGTATTGTCATGTAACAGTGGCTTACCCGCAAAGTTTTAGCCTGTCTGATTCTGGCGGCTCCATGGCATTTCTCTGACTCTGCCCTTTTTTCTTCCAGCATTCAGTCCAGTCCTCCCCGCCTACCTAAATTCTGCCCTATCTACAGGCCAAGGCAGTTTCTTTGTTCATTAATGGTAATCACAGCAACACAGAGGGGACTCCCACATGAGCTATTTCTAGGACAGCCAGGATTGTTACACAGAGAACCCCTGTCCTGAACCCCCACATACACAGAAAGGGATTGAGTGTCCTGGAGTTCAAGTTATGAATGGTTGTAAGCCACCATTTGGGTGCCTGAATTGAACCACTTTGACCAGTAACCACTTAGCCATCTTTCTAGCTCCCCATCCCTCTCTTTAGAACAGAGCCTGCATCTGAAACATTTTGTGTCTTCAGGCAATAAAAGCATCTTAAAAGGGGACAGGAAAGGGACCTCAGCAGTTAAGAACCCTTGATGTGCTTCCAGAAGACCTGAGATCCATTCCCAGAACTCTCATCAGAAAGCTCATGTAACTCTAGCTCCAGGGATCTGACAGCTTTGGCTTCCTTAGGCACCTTCACTTATGTGCCCATACGCACATTCAGAAACATACCTACACATAATTAAAAATAATAAAAATTAAATGCTAAAAATAACTTACATAAGTAACAAGTATATGTAGATGGCTCTGTGTTATGCTTTTTAATATTTCCTAACTCTAATAATTTAGTATTACTTAATGTTTTATAGGAATGTGAAGAGGAGCTTCTTCAGTTGGTTACAAATATTTTGAATTATATCATGTGTAAAGGACTAGAAAAGTCAGATGAAGACACTTGGGTTGAAAGAGGACAAGTGTTTTCAGCATTAACTAAACCAGGAATATCAAGTGAACTACTTCGATCGTCAGATGAAGTAAAACTAATGTAAGTATTTATTTAGTAATTTTTGTGAACCCCTCTGTAGAACGGAGTGGGAGTCTAAAATTAAATACTGATTCCTTAATTCAGTATATAATAGAGGCAGAGAGAAGAAGAAGCTATTTAATATTTTTCTTCCTTGGTTTTACTATTCTAGTAGAATGTAGAAAAAAATACAAATTCTCTTTCCCTACATCCTCACCAACATTTCTTCATTTGTTCTCTTGCTATTCATTCTGAGTCTCGGGTGAGAAGGAATTTGAAAGAAGTTTTACTTTGTGTTTTCCTGAATTTTTTATTTTTTATTGATTTTATTGAGGTTTATATTTTTCTTGGCTCCCTTCACTTCATCCCCCCTCCCCTCCAACCCTCTCCCATGGTCCCCATGCTCCCAATTCACTCAGGAGATCTTGTCTTTTTCTACTTCCCATGTAGATTAGATCCAAGTATACCTGTCTTAGGATTCTCATTGTTGTCTAGGTTCTGGGGGGGGGGGGGAGGTGCCTGGAGAGGGAGTGGGCATTGGATTGTCTCTTAAAGAGACAGAACATATCATTACAGGAGGTTTTCCATTTTTCTGTTGCTTTATTTTATTAGTGTCTTAAGGTTCCTGTTGTGGAAGTCATTCACTTCTTTGTTACATAGATTTGTTGTTTTAAGCTCTTCTGAATGAGATGAGGTTCTCCCCCATCCTACCAAGCCCTGATTTCTTTCCTTGTAAGTTAGTTACTTGTAATGGTGATTTTTGTACATTATTACTTTGTTAAAAGTATTTAGTAGTTTTCGGGGTCTACTGCTAGACCTTTCATTTCTCTCTGTCCCCATCATTCAGTTTAATGTTAGTATTTGGTCTTTCTTGTAGTCTTCTACATTAAGGATGTTCTATCTATTCATAGTTTCTAGGTCTTTTACCATGAAGGAGCGGTGAACTTTGTTGAGGGCTTTTTCTACATCTAATGAGATGATAGTGTGACTTCTATTCTTAGTGTCTCCAAACTTTATTATACTTACTGATTTGTGTTTGTTGCACCATCTTTGCATCCTAGGATGAAACCAACTTGGTCATGGTGTATGATCCTGTCAGTGTGTTCTTGACGTTGGTTTGCAAAATTTTTATTATCTTTGTGTTATATTCATTAAAGTAATCTTTTCTTATTATTATGTGTTTTAGTTACTTTCCTATTGCCATGTAAAACACCATGACCAAAGTAACTTATAAAAGAAAGTATTTAGTTTGTGGCTCATGGTTCCAGAGGGTTAGTCTCTAACCATGGTGGGGAGCATGGCAATGGAGCATGTTGCTGAGAGGTTACTTCTTTATCTCCAAGTAGGAGATAGAGCTAGCTGGGAGCTTGCATCTGGTAACACGGTTTTCAACAAGGCCACACCTCCCAGTCCTGTCTAAACAGTTTAATTAACTGAAACCAAGCATTCAAACATATGAACCTGGAGGGAACATTTTCATTCAAACCTCCACATTGTGTCTGTATCTAGTTTGGTATCAGGGTAATTTGGGACTTCACAGAACAAATCTGATAATGTTCCTTACCTTGCTATTTCATGGAACAGTTTAAGGAATATGTTGGTTAGTTTTTGTCAATACTAGCTACAGTCATTTGGAATGAGAAACCTCAATTGAGAATATATCTCTGTAAGAGTTACCTGTATTAAAGCTTTTGTGGCATTTTCTTGATTAATAACTGATGTGGGAAGGCTTAATTCACTGTAGGCAGTACCACCCTGGGTAAACAGTGTTTGGTAGTTTAAGAAGGCAGCCTGAGTAAACCATGAAGAGCAAGCCAGTAAGCAGAGTACCTCCATGGTTGCTGTTTCAGGTTCCTGATTGAGTCTTACCCTGCAGGCTGTATTGAAGCTTTGTAACCTGTATTTGTTCTTTGCTGTCAGGCCCTCATGCTAGCTCAGAATTTTATTGTAATTTTTTAATTTTTGTTTCCATCCTCTCACCCCCACCTCAAAAGGACCTTACTGTGTAGTGCTGGCTGGCTGGGAGCTCAGAGAAATCCTATTGCCTCTGCCTCTCCAATGCCAGGATTAAAGGTGTATGCCACCATTCCCAGTGGTAACTTAGTTCTTAAGGGTAAATTCTCAAGATGATGTCTGCTCGCTGCCCTCTTTAGTCATACAGAGCAGCAGGGAGGCTTTTCTCTTCATCCACTAGAGATCACTATCTCACTAGAGTTTGCAACTCTGAGGATTGTAGAGGCTGTGGACTTGTCTTCAGGATAGGACTGTCCATCCCTTGCTCCCTTAACTTTTGAAGGCTTCTTCTTCCCCTCTCCTTATAGAGGTCTCAGAGGCTGGAATTTTGCTTCCTGTCTTTTCCTTCACATTTCTCAAGTATTCTTTTACTATCTCTTTTGATGTATAATTTTTTTCATCTGTTTCTTTCTTTGGGATAGTCTGTTTCTTATTTTATTCTAACTTCTTTCATACTACACCACACAGAAAGAGCCTGCCATTTTTCCCAGAAGTCCTCAATCTACGATCTTAGTGACAGCCTGTTGGTGAGAGTATATCTTTGGAGTTACAGTGCTACTAATAAGTAACTGGTTTTTTGGTTTTTCTTTCCAAGCTTATAATGGTTTTAAGAGAACTTTATTTTATGCTTAGTTTGCTACAGAAGATGTTAGAATGGACAGTCACAGAACACAGAGATGCAAAAAGTAGTCCTGTAACTGCTGAAAATGCCTTCCGACTCATGCTGATCATACAGGACTTCCTGCAGTCAGAAGGACTGGTTAATTCAAACATGTGGACTGAGAAGGTTAGTAATGACCCTTTGAAATTGCATTTAACTTTTAAGAGGGTGAGGCAGAAGGATTGTCACAATTTGAGTTCAGTAGGAGCTACATAGACAGTTCCAGGTTAGCCTGAGCTATAGTGTGATATGTTATTGCAAACAAAACAAATTATAATATATAGATAAATATTTTGGATATTTCAGAATTATTTAAAGAAAGAAATTTTGCTTCTCTTCCTTTTGGAGCATTAATGTTTAATCAAATGTAGTAAACACAGATTTTATTAGTTGTTACGATGGTTCTTTGGTTTTTGGAATTACACATTAAACTACTTCTGCAGTGTTTATGATTGGTATTAGTGTTGAAGAAAAATCAGTACATTTAAAAAATGGATGTTTTTATTTCTCAATTCCATATGTGTGTGTGTGATAGCTTTTAGAAGGTACCACACAGCTCCTGGACTATCTGTCAGCGTGGTATTCTGAGAATCCAGGATGGGTAAAACTCTCTCAGATACAGATCCAGTTGCTTCTGGAGTTCATTGGAAGAGGCAGTTTGCAGGTTTGTCGTTTCTTTTTATGCTATTTTCTGTCTTATCATATACCATAGTTACTGATGTATAACAAGATAATAATGCCTTTTCAGTACTTTCTTAAAATTTTATTGTATTTATTTATTTTATGTGCCTGCATTGTGCACTTATGTGGAGGGCAGAGACTACATGGTTTTTGGAATCAAACTCAGGTCATAAGTCTTTGTGGCACACACCTTTACCTGTTGAACTATCTCTCATACTCTCTTTTCAGTATCTATTGAGTTTCAGACAATATGAGATCACTTGAAATTTCAATTTGGTAAGATCAGAAAGGAGCTTAAGAAGCAGCTTTTTGTTATTCTCGGACTTAGGACTCTTATTTTAATGCTTCCTTTTAGGGTTACTCACAGGTCATCTGTATTCACTGTGGCTTGCGAGCTGCTAAATAGCTTTGCAGGGATATTTGTATATGTGAATTTTAGGAATTATATTTTTAGGGAAAATGATTTATAATAACTTTTCTTTTGAATTCTTTTCCTGTTTTACTAATCCAAAGTTTTACACTCTGTTATATATTTGTTCACTTATGAAATACCAATTATGTACATGCTAATGATTTTTGCTAGATTTAAGAACTAAAGATAAAATGTATTCACAAAGAATATTATTCCTATTGTAAATTAAATTGTAAAAAGTTAGAAAATTCCTCTGACATTTGCTCTGTTGTTTTTCTGTTCTCGTTGGGTACATTTAGTCTTGATAAATATTTGATATCTATTTACTTTTGTTTGTATTTGAGTGTGTGTGTTTGTGTGTGTATGTCATTGAGAGAATGAACATTTGTGGCCCAGCATCCTATGGAGGTCAGAGGACAACCTTGGGTGTTGGTTCTCAACATGTACCTTTATTTAGAGCAGGACCTGTTTTGTTGTTTCATGCTTTGTACACCAGGCTAGCTGACCCCTGAGTTTCCAGGAATTCTCCTGTCTTGGTTTCTCATCTTTGTATAGTAGTGGCAGAATTACAGTCTAGCACTAACATGTTAGCTTTTATGTGGACCCTGCAGATTCAAACTCAGATCATTATACTTGTATAGCAAACATTTCATTTACTGAACCAGCTCTTACCCTGAATTCTTTTAAATATTCAGCTTTATTATTGGATAAAGAGGATTAGGATGAGACAGAATTCTAGTGCTGTTCCTAAACTAGATGTGATGTTGTTAAGAGTATGGAGAGATAATTTTTTTTAACATAAAGCTGGCCTGTTACAAAAAATCTCTAGTCCAGTGGCTGTATTGTCATTTCTTCTCCTCCTCAAACCCTTTTTCATTAGCTTTTTCCTCTTCAGTACTAGTGATTGAATGAATAGTAATGGAGAGTTCTCTTTTGCTTGGGCTTGTACTATTAATATGTGTTTGTCCTAGGAAGTTTAAGGTTAATTAAATTTTTAGTTAAGGTCCCAGACTCCTTATATATCTGTATGTAGTCAAATAGTTATGATTCCATGTAATGAAACTCCAAAACAGACTTCATTGAGATTTGTTCTCTCCCACAAATAATTGAGAATTGCTTTATTAAGATGAGTTTAAGACAGGATTCAGTCGGTCTGCTTATTTGCTATTCTCACCACACTGTTCTTTGCTTAAGGATGCAAATTACAATTGGGCCTGTTTTCAACTTCATTTTCTGATGTGGGATGTATTTGTGTTGCTTTTATTGGTTGATGAGTAAAGCTGTTTGGGTCAAAGGCTTAGCAGAGTAAAGCCAGGTGAGAAATCTGAACAGAGATAGAGAGTAGGCAGAGTCAAAGAGAAGACGTGTAGCTGCCAAAGGAGAAGCTGGAAATGCTGGAACCTTGGTGAGTCCACAGTCTTGTGATGATACATAGATTAATAGAAATGGGTTATTTCAAGATGTAAGAGATAGCTAGAAATATGCCTGAGGCATTGGCCAAACAGTGTTATAATTAGTGTAGTCTCTGTGTGATTATTCAGATCTGAGGCAGCCATAAAATGAAAAGCAGTCTTAGCTTACAATTTTCCCCAGAGAAAAATACTGCTGCTTCCTATAGTCATTGTTGGTAGATAGTTCTCCATAAGTCTATTGCATTTCTGTTTAATCATGTGACTAATTTTTCTTGTTATCTATTCTTTTGTTGTTATTTGTTTATCATTCTGGGTTTTTTGTTTGATTGTTTTGAGATAGGTTCTATTTATTCAAGCTGTTCTGGAGTGTTTTTGTTTTTGTTTTGAGGTATAGCCCTGGTTATCCTGGAACTCACTAGACCAGTCTGCCCATCATAGAGATCTGCCTACCTGTGCCTCTCAAGTACTAAGCTTAAAAGTGTATGCCACCACACCTGGATATCCATTCTTTTGAGTTGTTTCGTATTGTGAACAGCTGTTAAAGATAGAAACCATGATTCTTTCTAGAGTAAAAGGCAAGCTTGTTGGCTGCCCACTGTAAGAAAGCCAGTCCCTTTGTCGAAGGCAAAGATCAGCTGAATATAAAAAGTGCTAAGCCCTCCTACACTGGGTGTTCCTCTCTGAGCAACCAGTCTGTATGCAGATGTCTTACAGGTTTTATTTCACTTAGAATTGGAATTGGGGAATCAGTCCGAATGGTGATAGTGTGATTATTAAAAATTTTTGTGGGTTTTTGTCTCTCTCCAAATAGTTTCATGCCAATGTCTATGAAACCATTGCACACTTAACTTTTTGCTTGGAAGTAAAATAAATCCATAGTCATTGACAGTTACTACATAAAACTTCTAAATTTTTGGAGTGAGTCAGATCTTTTGCTAATAGTCTATGTTTGCTTTAATGATTTTTTTTTTCTCTTTTAACCTTTTTTTCTTTCAGGTTTGTGCAATAGCATCAGCTAAACTAAATGCCCTTCTTCAGACTAAAGTGATTGAAAATCAAAATGAAGCATGCTACATTTTAGGGAAACTAGAACATATTCTAAGTCGGTCAATCAAGGAACAGACAGAAATCTATTCATTTCTGATTCCTCTTTTCCGTACTCTGGTTTCTAAAATTTATGAGCTTCTTTTCATGAACTTGCACCTGCCTTCTTTGCCTTTTACTGATGGAAGTACTTCATTTTTTGAAGATTTTCAAGAATACTGCAATTCAGATGAATGGCAAGTTTACATTGAAAAATACGTAAGTTTTTAAAATCATTTTTCTTTATATGTGTGTGCATGAGTGTATGCTTGCGTATGTGTGCAGGTGTGTGCTGCACACAAAGAGACAAGAAGAAGGTGTGAAATCCCTTGGAGCTAGGGTTGCAAGATGCATATGATTGCTGGGACCTGTGGTTGCTCTCAGCAAGTATTCTTTTAACTGTTGAGTCATCCCTCCAGTCTCACAGTTTTATCTTTTCTGAGCAATACTTTTCTGTTGATTTATCATTTTTATAGAGGAGTATGTAAATTCTGTGTATTCTTTCTTTTTCTCTCATCTAAGATTATACCTTACATGAAGCAGTATGAAACACATACATTTTATGATGGTCATGAGAACATGGCACTTTACTGGAAGAATTGCTATGAAGCCTTAATGGTGAATATGCATAAAAGAGACCGAGAGGGAGGAGAAAGTAAATTGAAATTTCAGGTAAAAGCTGTTTTCTGGATCAAGTTTCCATGTTAACTACCAATATTTACTATTACATGAAAGTAACTCTACCAGAAATTTGGAAAGAAGGTCAATCATTAACCATTTCAATAGTAAAAATTGACTTTATGAGTGTGTAAAACATCTTATTAAGTTGAAAATCTGTTAGTAGATACTGCTAGGGTGTTTTGATGTGCCCTCCACTCACACAAATTAATTTCAATTAAACACTTGGTTTATTTTTAAAACAGGGTTTCTTCTGTGTAGCCCTAGCTGTCCTGGAACTAGCTTTGTAGACCAGGCTGGTTTAGAACTCATAGAAATCTGCCTGCCTTTGCCTCCTGAGTGCTGGGATTAGAGGTGTGTGGCACTACCACCCAGCCAATATTTATTTTTATTAGTGTGTGTGCACTTGAATACATGCTTGTGCCTGGTTATGTGCAAGAGACCTAAGAGGTCAGAAGAGAATGTTAAACCCTGGAACTAGAGTTACAAGTGGTTGTGAACCACTGTATTGCTGCTGGACCTGAACTTGGTTCTTCCATAAGAGCAAGAAGCACTCTTAACCCCAAGCCATCTCTGCAGCACACCAATTAAAATAAGTAAATAAAAGCAGAAAAAGAAAAATCAGTGAATCTGAAATTAAACTCTTGAAAATGTTCGCAAAATCAATAAACTATTAGTCAGTTTGACAAAGAGAAATGAAAACTTACTTGCAACAGAAATGAAAGAGGCAGTGTTGCCATCAGCCCCACAGATGTAAGTTGCTTAGGACGTGGAAATATGACTACTCAGATCCACCAATTTCTTGGTAGGTAGAGGATTTAAAATTTATTTTAAAATGTAGAGATAAACTGCATAGTTTTTTATGTATAAATAAAGTTGAATTTATATACCTTTAAAAAGAGAAAATGCAAGGTCTGAGTGGTTTTACTAGCAAATTTGCCTAACTTCTTAATTGCATGTTTATTTTTTGAAGCAGGATCTCCTGTTGCCCCTACTGACCTTGAACTAGTTTTCTATATCTGCAAAGATGGCCTTGAACTTAGGACCCTCCTGTTTTCACTTTCCAGATGAGTTTGCCACTGTTGGTGCCTTTTTATTGATTGGACTGCTAGAGAAACATGCTGCCAGCTGTGCCATATTTCCCGCCTGTAAGCGCTTGTGCTTACTTTACCAGTAAGGTCAAGGAAATCAGGCCAGCTTGGAGAGTCCACAGCACAACTGAGGTTGTGACAGTATACTGAGAGCAAATAGACTCTTTAGACCTTTATCAGAAACAGAATAGACTGGCAATTGGCAGGATCAATACAATTGTAGGTGCTAGGATACAGTGATCTTTGCAAGTCATACAGGGTACGCAAGATTAATATCTAAGACCTGTTGTCCTGTCAGGTTTTCTTGATTCCATGGCTACAAAGGGAATGTACAGAGAAACACGAGGTAGCATGAATGCTTCACTGCCTGAGGGACTGCATCAGTATCTCTGGAACTGGAAAACACATTGTACCCCAAGAGCCATGGACTCAAACGTGAGAAACTATAACACATGCCTCTTAAGCCAACTCCATGGTTTCCTGCACCAGCCCACTACCAAACATTTAATGAAGAAGTTGTATACATGTAATAAGGGTGGTGATGAGTTCTTACTTGGTTTTCATGGAACTTTATGACTTCCTCAGTTTTCTCAACAGTGGTCTGTTTTAGTCGAATCCAGGTACCATTTCCTTCACACGTCTGGTAACAGCTACAATTCATTCACAGCTTGTTCCTCTAGATTTACATCAGTTCTTTTAAGTTTTAACTTTTTTGTTTTTTAAACAGTCTGAGGTATCACGGAGTGGCTTCAAACTTGATATACAGCTAAGGATAACCTTAAACTTGTGATCTTCCTGACTCTACCTCCTTAGTGTTGGGGTTACAGGCATAGACCACCACACTTGGGGTGCTTGGGAGGAAATTCAGCCTGTTACGCTCTGCAGTAGATGCCTTTTACCCCACTGATCTATTTTATCAACCATAGTGCATGTGTGCTCCCTTTTTATGTGTCAGAATACATAAGAAGAACATAACTGAAATTCTACCGTCCTCATCAAAGACAAATATTGTAATAAAACAAGAAGATGATGTTATTATTTCTTTCCTCATAAACCATTCTTATTGGTCAAATTAAAATTTGTAAATATATTATAAAATGTTCCTTTCGCTGTTTATTTTAGGAGTATTTTGTGGAGCCATTTAATAGAAAAGCACGTCAAGAGAACTTGAGGTACAATAATATGATTAAACAACTTAGCAGTCAACAGTTGGCCACTTTTAGATGGTGGAAGGCAATTAGACTCTATCTTACATGTGAAAGGGGGCCTTGGGCTAAAAGGTAGGTGCATATTTTTTCTTTTTGAGCTGCGGCTATATATTTTAAACTTTTTATTATTATTATTTTACTGTTTTATCGAGCTATATATTTTCTCTACCCCCTCTCTTTCTCTCCCCTCCCATTCTACCCTCTCCCCATGGTCCCCATGCTCTCAACTTACACAGAAGATTTTGTCTTTTTCTCTGTCCCGTAGTTTAGATCCATGTATGTCTCTCTTAGTGTCTAGGTTCTTTGGGATTGTGATTTGTAGGCTGAATTTCTTTACTTTATGTCTAAAAACCACTTATGAGTGAGTACATATGATATTTCTCTTTCTTGGTCTGGGTTACCTCACTCAATATGATAATCCATCCATTTATTTGCCCACAAATTTCAAGATATCATTTTTTTATTCTGTTTAGTATTCCATTGTGTAAATGTACCACATCTTCTTTATCCATTCTTCAGTCAAGGGGCATTTAGGTTCTTTCCAGGTTCTGGCTTTGACAAATAATGCTTCTATGAACATACTTGATACCCAAAGGTGGTATTGCTCAGTCTTAAGGAAGTTTTTTTTTTTAATTTTTCTGAGAAATCAGCATACTGATTCCCAAAGTGGCTTTGCGCTCCCACCAGCAACTGAGAAGTGTTCCCTTTACCCTACATTCTCTCCAGCATAAGTTGTCAATCAGTGTTTTTGATCTTGGCCTTTCTTACAGATATAAGATGATTGTTTTGATTTGCATTTCTCTGATAACTAAGAATGTTGAACATTTCCTTAAGTGTAATTCAGCCCTTTTAGATTCCTCTGTTGAGAGTTCTCTGTTTAGGTCTGTACTCCACTTTTTTATTGGATTATGTGTTCTTTTGATGACCAATTTCTTGAGTTCTCTGTATGTTTTGGACATCAGACCTCTGTCTGATGTGGGGTTAGTGAAGATCTTTTCCCATTCTGTAGGCTGTCGTTTTGTCTTGTTGACCATGTCCTTTGCTTTACAGAAGCTTTTTAGTTTCAGGGGGTCCCATTTATTAATTGTTTCTCTCAGTGTCTGTGCTACTGAGGTTAGATTTAGGAAGTGGTTTCCTGTGCCAATACGTTCCAGTGTACTTCCTACTTTATCTTCTATGAAGTTGGTTTTATGTTGAAGTCTTTGATTCATTTGGACTTGAGTTTTGTGCATGGTGATAGATATGGATCTGTTTTCATTCTTCTACATGTTGCTATCCAGTTATGCCAGCACCATTTGTTAAATATGCTTTCTTGTTTCCATTTGATATTTTTTGCTTCTTTGTCAAAAATCAGGTGTTCAAAGGTATGTGGATTAATATCCGGGTCTTCTGTTTGGTTCCATTGGTCCTCCTGTCTGTTCTTATGCCAATCCCAGGCTGCTTTCAGCACTGTAGCTCTGTAATAGTTTGAAGTCAGGGACTGTGGTGTCTCTAGAAGTTTCTTTAATGTACAGGAGGACTGTTGGAAGCTATCCTGGGTTTTTTGCTTTTCCATATAAAGTTGAGTACCATTCTTTCGAGGACTGTGAAGAGTTTTGCTGGGAATTTGATGGACATTGCATTGAATCTGTAGATTGCTTTTGGTAAGATTGCCATTTTTACAATGTTAATTCTACCTACCCAAGAGCATGGGAGATCTTTCCACTGTCTGGTGTCTTCTTCAGTTTTTTTCTTCAAAGATTTAAAGTTCTTGTCATACAAGTCTTCCACTTGTTTGGTTAGAGTTACTCTGAGATATTTTAAGCTATTTGTGGCTATTGTGAAGGGTGATTTTCTCTGATTTCTTTCTCTGCTCATTTATTATCTGTGAAGGCTGGCTCAGGGCTGCTACGTTAGAGGTCACTGATTCACAACAGGTCCCTCAGAGATCTCTGGTTCAGGCCTGCTCTGTCAGGTAGTTTCCTTGTACCTGCTCCTGCTCCTGTGAAGGTTGTTGCCTCCACATTTTAAACTTTTAAGCCATCTCTATTTCAGTTTTTTAACGAGTATTTCAAACTTTATTGTCATTTTATGAATTGGTTTGGAATGATTAGAGGTTTGTACCTTGTGGGTAGTTCTTCTACTCTGATATTACATATATTAGACTCAAGTAGTTCATAAGAATATTTCTGCCTTCTTAAGCTAAAGTTGTACTTCAACACTTTGCAACTTAATATTTTTACTTCTGTTTTGGTGTATATATTTTATAACCCTTGTTTTTAAAAAATAGTAAACTAAACCTTTTGTTTATCTTTTCAACCAGCTAGTGAAAGGATAAACATTTACTTTTTTGCCCCCTTGAGCTACTATTACCAGTGCTGTGTAGACACTTGTGTCAAAATGTTGGTTTGAGAGAATGCTTTTAATTCTTCTGGGTATATATAGTACAAGTTCAATTACTGGGTCATATTTCATATTTAACTTATCAAAGAATTTACTTTCACATCTGCTACATTACTTTATGTTTAAGGTATGAGTATATGTTTTCCAATTTTGCCACATTCTAACCAATGCTTGTCCCTTTCCAGTATTTCAGATTTCCCTTGTGTTGTGTATAAATCATTACCATGTAACTTTGCTTTCCATCTTCCTAATAATTAATGATGCTGAGCACTGTTCCATGTGCTTGTTGTTGTCTTGTTTCCTTTGCCTAGCTATCCAAATGAGTTGTTGAACTTTTTTTGGTGTGTTTGTGTGCATGTATGTGTGTTGTATAGTATTCTCAATAACCATCAAGAGGTGATTTTCAGATACGTAGTTCACTTTATTGATAGTGTTGTTGTTCAATGCTATCAATTTTAATGAATCTAGCTTTTTTTAAAATGTATTTAAAAAAGTGTACCTGTGTCCAGGATCATAAAAATTTACCTTTTTCTTCTAAACGTTTAACATCTTAACTTTGATATTTTGGTCTTTCATTCATTTTCAGTTATCTTTATTTATAATAAAATTTTAAAATTCGATTATGGTCATGAAATTGTATTTAACAGTGAAAAAATAAAGTAATCAAGCTAGAAGTCTGAAAGTTAGTTTTCAAATCTTAGTTGTCTACCATTAAGCTTCATGGCATCTTGGGTAAATAATTGCGGCTCTCTTAGGTTCATCATGTGTATGTCATAATTAAACATACTCATTTATTTTTCCTGACAAGTGTCCAGATGATAAATACTAACATTTAAATTTGTTCAAAAGTAATAGCTAGCATATAAAGAGTATTATGTTTAATATATGGTATTTGCATACATTGTGTCATTATATTTTGTTCCTATTTATCCCCTACCCCACTGTTTTCCTTAAAATTTACAAGCCTTTAGTTTTATAGTGCTGGTAATCAAAACCAGGGCCTTGTGCATGCTTGGTAGTGCTTGAACATAGTCTAAAATAGTATTAAACAATGGTGAATTATTTCTTACTCCCTTCAAACAACTAATCTTTATAATTTCTAGTAATTTTACTTGTTTCATTGTGAATGTTTCTAGGAAACAGAATCGAATTCATTGGAAACTGGCTAATGTAGAAAATTATTCCCGCATGAGACTCAAACTGGTACCTAATTATAATTTCAATAACCATGAGGATGCTAGTGCCTTAAGAGATAATTTAGGTGAGTTACGGTACTTACCTATTTTAATAAAGTGAAGATGTTGATGGAATGCTTGTTGTTTGTTATTTTAGACGTTGACTTAAGAAGGGAGGGATATGGTGCTTTAAACTGTGTGTATAAATGGGTGTATGAATTCAGTGTTGTTAATTTTACCTGAATCTAAGTCTGTGAAATATGAAGTATTTCTTGTGATGAGTTTGTGGCACCTACGTGTTTACCAAGCAATAGTTATTGTCAGTGTAGCTGCTTCTGTGCCAGTTATGTCTCATGAAAGGTTTATAGATGAAATCAGTGTCAACTTTTTGATTTTTTTTCATTTAACATTTAACATTGATATCCTACAAAACTGAAGAAAGCCATAATGCCTATCATTTAGGATTCTGTATTCTAAAGTAAATCAGATATTGGAATTTTTCCCCTTAATACAAAATAATATTTTTGTCCATGATACAGACATTAATTGGATGCATTTTACATAGCAGCACACAGTTGTATAAACTGCTCTGCTTCGTCAGTATTCTGGGACTTGAATATGTCGAAATTTAACTATCCTCATCACCTAGGACACTTCTTTTTTTTTTTTTTCAGTGAATTACTTCAATTTGGTAGTTGTAAATTGCACTATTTCTCTGTTATTTTTCAAGAAATCCTTCTTTAGGAAATTCACACTCCTTTTCCTTCTCATACCTCCGCACGTGATCATGGGTCTAAGTTTATAGCCTTTTCTCTTTATTTCAGTTGTCTTAAATTCAGGAAAACCGCTGTCCTTTCAACTTTTTTCATCACGGTTTTACCCGTTGAGGCCTGACATCTTGTCTCCCCACTTTCCCCCCAAACCCATATGGCATGGCTATTGTTGTCCTTGTGTCACCTTTGGGCAGTCTGTTGGTTAGACCTAATGTGGATGTTCTCAGTAGCTACATTCCACGGCAAACCATGGCTCTTACAGTTCTTAGATGTTCCCTGACCAGCAGTGAATGAGGGTTCTCTTTTCTCCACAACCCCCTCCAGCATCTATTGTCTGTTGTCCATTGATTGATCTTTGCCATTCTGACTGGGAAATGATATTTTGAAATTGTTTTCATAATATTTCCGTAGTTGCTAGGGACAGTAAACATTTTTTTAGATATCTGTTAGCTATTTTTTTTCTTCTTTTAAAATCTCTCTATTCTAGTCCTGGGCCCATTTTTTAATAGGGTGTGTGTGTGTGTGTGTGTGTGTGTGTGTATGTGTGTGTGTGTTGTTTAGGCTCCTTTCTAGATTCTTTTTATATTCTGGATATTAACCTTATGTTAGAGGTGTAACTGGTTAAGATCCTCTTCACTGTTGGGGTTTGTTGTTGTTTTGTTTTTTAACTGTGCAAAGGCTTTTTAGTTTTATAAAGTCCCATGTAAGTCATAAAAGTTTTTGTTTTTTTGTTTTTGTTTTTTGTTTTTCAAAACAGGTTTCTCTGTAGCTTTGGAGCCTGTCCTGGAACGAGCTCTTGTAGATCAGGCTGGTCTTGAACTCACAGAGATCCGCCTGCCTCTGCCTCCTGAGTGCTGGGATTAAAATCGTGCGCCACCGCCATCCGGACCGTCATAACAGTTTTAAAAAGTAGAAATCACATATTCAGAGAGAACAGAGATAGGACAGAATTTAAATCTATTTTACCAACTCAGAGTCCATGTTCTTTTCTATTACAAAGCCCTCTTTTATTACAAAGTCTTAGTTTATACAGTATAAAATACTGTATGTGTGTTATTTTCCATGTACTCCAGAAAATAATGATTCACCTATTGATTACCTGTCAGCTATAGACAACTAACTGATCATACACTTTTTTGGGTTTTTTTTGTTTTGTTTTGTTTTGTTTTGTTTTGAGGAAGAGTCTTGATGTAGCCCTGGCTGTCCTAGGACTAGCTATGTAGGCTAGGCTGGCCTCTAACAGAGATCCACCTGCCTCTGCCTCCAAGTGCTAGGGTTAAAGGGCATGTGCCACTATGTGTAGACCAGCTCACACTTGCTTTTTAGTACAAGTGCACAATCATATATCAACACATTGAGACTATTTTACTATTAGCATGCTTTTTAATTGAGTATAATTATTATTTATGGATTCATAATTTGCATAAAGTCAGTTTTCTACCTCAGACTGCTAATCCAGTACTTAGCCTATTTCTGAATCAAGAATTAGCTATTGTTAAAAATAACTATAATTTTAAACCATATATTTTAATAATCAAGCCTCATAACTGTCAGAAAATATAGAAGTGCTATAAAAACTTTGTGCTATTTTTAACTGAATCTTTTTGCTTAAACAGGTGTCCAACACTTGCAGCCTTCTAGTGACTCTTTGCTTTTGGAAGTAGTGAAACAAATTAAACTTAGTGATATGGAGGAAGATAAACTAGAACTTCTGGAAGAGGACATGGTAGCCAGAGTAAATATGTATGTATGTATGTATGTGTATTCGAACGCATTTAAATTGTGTATTAGAAATGGGATTGTAAAATTGTGGATTTGCTTAAATTTGTTTCTCCAAAGTGCAATTATTAATACCAAGCTGTCTTTAAAAACCTGTATTTACTGAAATTATTAAGGAAGGCTTTTTACCTGAGTTTGTTGGGATCTGTATCTTGAAATTATAAAGTATTTTTGAATGAAAACATTATATCGAATGATGTCTGCCTTAAGCTGTGTTTATGTGGAAATGTGCAACAGAATCTGGGGGTAAAACACAGCAGTAGCTGGCTCATCTAGTATGCATACCCCAAAGCCTAGGATTTGATCTACGATTTGAAAGAAAATTATCTGCATAAAATATAAAAACAAAAGAAAAATAAAGATATAAGAAGAAATTCATTCAAGCGACATGAAAAAGCTAAACAATTATTGAAACAAAACTTAGTAAAAAAATAAACATATTACAAAAACATAAGCTTCTAGCTGGATTGAAAAGGAATTTCAAAAATACAGCGTAAACATTCACTATCAGTAGTAAAAGAAGATATTCTTTTCTACATAAGTGAACTAAATTGATGATTGCTTCTTTTTGGTTTTGTTTTTCGGTTTGGTTTTGTTTTTTGAGACAAGGTTTCTCTGTAGCTTTTGAGCCTGTCCTGGAACTAGCTCTTGTAGACCAGGCTGGCCTTAAACTCACAGCAGTCCACCTGCCTCCGCCTCCTGAGTGCTGGGATTAAAGGCGTGCACCACCACTGCCTGGCAATGATTACCTCTTTTAAACTGTTTGTTGGACAGTGATGAGAAGGAAGAACAGGATCAAAAGGAAAAATTGGTGTTGACTGAAGACTGTGAACTCATTACAGTAATCAACATAATTCCTGGCAGATTAGAAATCACTACTCAACACATTTACTTCCATGATAACAGTATTGAAAAAGAAGATGGTGAGTAGTTTTGGGAAAATACCTTCAGTATTCAGTTCCATCAGTTATGAATTAGAGGGAGAAAGAAGCAAAAATTATTGTAAAATTATGGTTTTTCTTGTAAAATTAAAAATGGAAAGCCAATAATGAATTAGGTTCATCCCACCATTATGTATTGAAGGGGAATGATAATTTGTATATGTAGACACATACACACACACAGTATTAGTGATTGAAGCCAAGGCCATTTTTTGATTTTTGGGTTTTGTTTGTTTGCTTGCTTGTTTGAGACAGGGTCTCTCTGTATAGCCCTATCTATTCTGGAACTCTCTGTAGTTCAGGCTCGCCTTGAACTCAAGAGATTAGGAAACCAGGGCTGTATTCTTACACAAGACAAATGTTACCCAGGCTGATCTTACACTTAAAATCTTCTTGCCTTAGCCTTCTGAGTGGCTAGGATTATAGGTATGCATACCCACAACCAATTGCTTTTTGTCATTGCCATCATTATTAGCGTATTTTAAGAGTTTTGGCTTGAGGGTATCACAATAAACTTATGGTTACAAAATGCAGTCTTAATTTTATCTTACCTTTGTGTGTTATGCACCATCCTGTAAGTGCTTACTTTTTTATGATTAAATATGAAGATCCAACGTCTTAGGAAGAGAAAGATTTCTAAACTATGAATATTCAAAAGTATCATCTATTCTTATAGAAATGTAGTAGAATAAGCACTCGGGAGGCAGAGGCAGGCGGATCTCTGTGAGTTCGAGACCAGCCTGGTCTACAGAGCTAGTTCCAGGACAGGCTCCAAAGCCACAGAGAAACCCTGTTTCGAAAAACCAAAAAAAAAAAAAAAAAAAAAAAAAGAAAGAAATGTAGTAGAATAGCTTTGGGGTGTACATGTTTCCTACAGTTTCTTTCCCCTAAGTACTACTTTTGGAAACGAGATGTTTTGCATACAATAAGTAGCTTTATGGGGCACCTCAGTCACAGATTTCTTCTGTTTTCAGGAATAGGCTTTGATTTTAAGTGGCCTCATTCTCAAATTCGAGAGATTCACTTACGTCGTTACAACTTAAGAAGATCAGCACTTGAGATATTTCATATTGATCAATCTAACTACTTTCTCAATTTCAAAAAAGAGGTATGGTACCTTTTTGATAATCACAGAGTATTATTTTGGAATAACTTCCAGCTATTGAACTCTAATTGTGTTTTGGACTGTATTCCTATCAATTGAAAACATTAAAGGAGAAAATGTATTCTGAGACTAGTCAGTATATAAACCTTTATTGGTATTGGGGAGGGGGGTGTATAGTAGAACATTGAATATCAACCAGAAGATGCCAGACATCTGATTATGTTATAAGCTTAGACAAGCTGTGCATAGTATGCTTGGGTTTCCTGTTCTCTTCTCAAGAGGACATTATGTCAATATGATGTTTCAGCCTCATGACACCATTTTTTTTAAACTATATATGTGGAAGTTGTAATGTACCTGTAGAAACCACAGGGTAACGTAATAAATCAGTTCTTTCATTCCACAATGTGGTTCCTAAGGATCAAAGTCAAGCAATTAGAATTCCTGGTAGGCACCTTATCTGCCATTTTATTGTCTCCATGACCTCATTTAAGATTGAAATTTCCAGGGCTGGAGAGATGGCTCAGAGGTTAAGAGCATTGCCTGCTCTTCCAAGGGTCCTGAGTTCAATTCCCAGCAACCACATGGTGGCTTACAATCATCTGTGATGAGATCTGGCGCCCTCTTCTGGCCTGCAGGCAGACACACAGACAGAATGTTGTATACATAATAAATAAATATTTAAAAAAAAAAAGATTGAAATTTCCAAATACCCCATCTCCAATTATGAACCTGTTATTTGAGGATCAGTTTTCTAAATCATAAACTTCATAAACTTTAAAAGAACATATTTAAACCACAACATCAAGTATAGTAAAGAAATTAAAAGCATAATCCACTGTTGATATGAAATGTCCAGAAGAGTTGAAGTTATAAAACAGGTAGTAGATTAGGATTTTCAAGAAAATAGGGAGTAAGCAGAATTGGAGATAACTGCCAACAAGTTGTAGAGTGGTGAAGATTCTCTGAAGTCAAAAAAAAATTAATAATAATGGCACACTGTGAAGCAAGAAGAAAATACTATTATTCTTAAAGGATTATGTCTTGCTAAAACTATTACAAAACCCTTAATCCATATTTGTCTTGACAAGTTTTTAAACTAAACAGTAGTATTTTTTGTAGGTTAGAAACAAAGTATATAGCAGCCTGTTGTCACTTCATTCTCCTAATAGTTATGGAGCAAGATCACCACAAGAATTGTTCAAAGCATCAGGATTGACACAGGTAGGAAAATGTATAGGTTGTTGTTATCATTCGTTTTATATCTCAGAATTTTGTACTGTTTTATAACTGCTCACGACCGTTTATTGATTCATCATTCATTCATTTACTCATTCATTCATTTGGTTGGTTGGTTGGTTGGTTGGTTGGTTGGTTGGTTGGTTAGTAAGTTTTGGTTTTGTGGATACAAGTCTGTCTAGCTTTGGCTGACCTGGAACTCATTATGTAGATTAAGTCTGACCTCAGATACACAGAGACTGACACTCTGTCTCCTACATACTGGGATTAAAGGTGTGATCCACCACTCCTGGCCTTTGTTCTTCCATTTATACTGTGTGTGTGTGTGAGAGAGAGAGAGAGAGAGAGAGAGAGAGAGAGAGAGAGAGAAAGAGAGCGCCCACGCATGCCAGGCTCTTCTGTGAAGTTCCCTAATCAAGAATATGTTGTCTGAAATAATTTTTGTTTAATAAGGTACAGTTCATTTTGCTTTCGAATAAACTTTATTCATTAACTATTGATTTTTCAACTTTACACCTAAGAATTGAGCTTCCTATGTATAGAAATATATCACAATATATGGATTTTACTTTATAGATTGTATAACCTTTTGCTTTTGGTCCACAGTGGGTTAACGTTGATTGATATTCTATCAGGAAAACTCTGATGTATAACTCTACTGTGTATGCACATTAGAAAACTAAATGATTAAGGTGATCAATAGAAAGGAATGTTTTTTTTTAATAATTTTTTTTATTAAGAAAAGAAGAAAAAAAAACATAAACAAAAAACAAGTTTCCACCTCCTCCCAGCCTCCCATTTCCCTCCCCCTCCTCCCACCCTTCTCCCCCTCCTCCCACGCTTCTACCCCTCCCCCCACTCCTCTCCCCCTCCCTCTCCAGTCCACAGAGCAGACCGGGTTCCCTGCCCTGTGGTAAGTCCTAGTTAATGTGCTGGCTTTGTGGAAGCCTAGCCAGTTTGGATGTTCACCTTCCTAGATATGGACGGAGGGGGGAGGACCAAGGAATGTTTTTTTCCTATCTAGTCCCACCTCATTTTACTCTGTAAAGGTGTTTTTTCTTTTTCAGATAGTTAATCATTCTAAAATCCAATAACCTTAGCTTAGCACATAGGATGTTAAGCTTTAGATGTTAAAGTACTTCCTTCTAGTATGCATAGTTATAAAAGTGTCAAAAGTGGGGTCTTTTTAGAAATTAAAGTTTTAAGATAAATATTTAGTTGAAGAAGACTTAATTTTTCTTCTTTCCCCTCTGTGTTACATGAGACTAAACCCAGAGTATTACACTGCAAGTGCTCTACACCAACCTATGTCCCTAGGTTTTTTTTTTTAATGGGTTGGTATATTAGCCAGGGTATCCTCCAACTTGCCATTCTCCTAAATTATACTCTTGAGTAGCTAGAATTAAGCATACACACTATGACACCTGGCAAGACCTGGCAGAACTTAATTCTTATTTAAGACTTCCCAGAGTATGGTATAATGCTTTTGTTTATTTTTTTTGCTCTTTGTCTTAGAGACTAATTTTCAAAGGAAATAAATTATGGAGATGTTTATTTATCTTTATGTTAAACTTCTTTAGCTCCATCTCATCAATCATGAAGATAGATAATGATTACAAAAAATATGTTGGTTATTAATAATTGTCACATTCTAAGAGGTTACGTGATACAATTCTGTTTTTGTTCTTTTTTGTACTGTTCAGAAATGGGT
Source organism: Microtus oregoni (assembly GCF_018167655.1). Classification (NCBI taxonomy): domain Eukaryota; kingdom Metazoa; phylum Chordata; class Mammalia; order Rodentia; family Cricetidae; genus Microtus; species Microtus oregoni. The sequence continues at coordinate 52,716,526 of NW_024543069.1, forward strand.
GAATCGAGAGATAACAAACTTTGACTACCTCATTCAAATAAACACAATGGCAGGACGAACCTATAATGACCTTGCACAGTACCCTGTAGTAAGTTTGTATAAATTTCTAAAATTAACTTATACTTTTATAATGTACAGTACTATATTTGATATTTATGCTTTTATTTAGAAAAATGGAGAGGCTTGGGTATAGCTCAGTGGTAGAATATTCTTGTACCATATGTAAAACTCTGGGTTCAATCTCCAGCATTATAAAAGAAACCCTCATGTATAGTACACATACCCTGCCTTTATGTTTTCCACCCCCATATTACTTTTTATTCTATGTGAGTGCTGGGAATTGAGTCCAGGTCCTCTGGAAGAGCACTCTGTGCTCTTAACTACTGAGCCATCTCTTCAGTCCAATCCATATTTTTAAAGTATCATAAACATGAAGACTAGTAATTAAAAACTAAAGTCCAGAAGAATTGAACTGAAATAAGCAAATATTAAAATATGTCTTTAAAGGATTCTTAATGGAAAAAACTTTGTAGTGATTACCCGTTTTTATCTTTATGAACATTTTATATTTGATGTGGGAATGTTATGTTCTCTAGGAAGAAATCTCTAAATTTTGAATTTTATCTCTTAGTTTCCCTGGATTTTGCAAGATTATACTTCAGAAGAGTTGGACCTTAATAACCCCACTGTATTTCGAGACCTTTCTAAACCAATTGGAGTAGTTAATGAAAAAAATGTGAAAGCTATGCAAGAAAAGTAAGTGCTTTTTAAATCTTTTGAGATAGCCATTGTTTGAATTTGTGCTAATTTCAGTCAAAAAACTAAGCATTACCCTTTTTAAATTAAAAAGATTTCTTTTTTATTATTATTTTTTGAGTATGATTGGATTTTGCTGCATATATTGTGTACATCACACATGTGCCTACAGAGGTCAGAAGAAAGTGTTGGATCTGGAAATGGAGTTACGAGTGCCTGTGAGCTGCTCTGGGTGCTGGGAATTGACCCCATGTCTTCTAGTAGAGTAGCTAGTGCTCTTAATTGTTAAGCTATCTCTTCAGCCCTGAGTGTTTGGGAAAAAAAATTGTTTTTAATGTGTGTGGTTTTTTCTGCATGTATGCATGGTACCTACAGAGGCCAGAAATTCTAGAACTGGGGTCACAGAGGTTTATGAGCCACCACATGAGTACTGGGAACCAAACCCAGGTCCTCTGGAAAGGACATCATATGTTATCAACCACTGGACGATTTATCCATATCCATGTTACTTTTTATCAAAGCTACTTAAATTTTTTTTCAGTTATCCTTGTGCATATTCACATGCAGGCAAAACACTCATACACTTAAATAAAATTATTTTAAATGTTCTAAAAGCTTGTTTTAGTGATACTTCATTGTTTAGGAAACATGCTTAGAAATTAATTTTTTCCTGTTATATGTGGGGATTCAGATACTTAATTTGATAGTAAAGTATATGACTAAGGATTGACTTTTTAAAGAATACTATGCTTTAAGCAAACTAATATAGATTTAGACTCTTATCATTTTGTTATTATGGTCGTAAAACTCCACCTTTTTTTTTTAAGGTATGAAACTTTTGAGGATCCAATGGGAACGATTGATAAGTTTCATTATGGTACTCACTATTCAAATTCTGCAGGTGTCATGCACTATCTTATCCGTGTAGAACCGTTTACTACCCTGCACATCCAGCTTCAGAGTGGAAGGTATGCTTAGAATAAAAACCTATTTTTTCTCTGACTATAAAGTTGAGAAGAACTAATCATCTTGATATCATTTTCTGAATGATAGATTTATGCCTTTTAAATCCTCTACTAGGTTTTAATTTAGATAAAATCAGCTAAAGTACTTTAAGAACAAGTCATTCCAATTGGTTCAGATATAAGACATTTAATATGATTTTTTCACTGTTATTGTAGAATACATTTGGAGTTTCTTCAAATTTGAGAAGTCAAACAGAGATTTATAATTAGATATCAGACCAAGGCTGTTGTCCAGCAGCTGAGAATTTGTCTAGCATGTACAGGTCCTGGGTTCAATTCCAAGTAACAACTCCCTCTTGAAGTTATTGCATTAGGGTGATGTAGAGCTAAATCTGAGCCATCCACAGATAGTCAGTTCTCAGCAATGACTATACAATATTTGTGAAGACTAAATAGAGGAAGCAGTTGGGGATTCATAGCAGCCATTTAAACACATCTGTGATACTGCAATAATAACATTATCTGTGGGTATTGTAACTTTCCTATATTTCACATTTTCTTAGTTATTCTAAGGAAACTACATAAATCTTCTACTGTCAGTCTTTATTCTCCAGGTACCTTCCTTGTAAGCATTTTGTTCCTGTTTTGCCTTAGTTCTTAACATTACCATTTTGTTTTCTCTTCTCAGTCAACATTATACAAATTCTGCCTATTTTATTATCATTGCATATAACATCTATAGCTAGCCTAAATTCTCTACCACATCTTAATTGCAATAAACTTTGATTTTCAACAAGAGACTCTGTCTTTAAGATTATTAAGCATCAGTAAAATGTTGTACTGACAGGTAAAAATTCATAAGATACAGGAAATTATGATTAGGTTTATGTTGGTTCTTTATAATTTTATGAAGAAATGTGGTTTGACAGAGCTTTAAAATTTCTTCTGTTTGTGCTTTATAAAATACCACCAAGAAAGTACATACAAGAAAATTCAATAAGGGACTTGTATTTAGAATATATAGAGAGCCCTTACAACCAAATACACTGAATTTAAAAATGGAAAAGGGTCTGAATAGCAATTTCTCTAAAGAAAATAGATAGGTGTCTAACAATACAAATGTGTGTAGTATCATTATCATAAAGATGGTAAAAAGTTGTTTTCAGATATTAAAAAGGAAGATAAAGAACAGCTGTACTCACATGTAAATTTGAAGGGAGCTTAAAGGTTTTCGTTTTATGCTTCCTTGTTTTCATTTAGTAAACTGTTGTCCTTCAATCTCACGTGCAGATTTGACTGTGCAGACCGGCAGTTCCATTCCATCCCTGCTACCTGGCAAGCTCTTATGGATAATACATATGATGTAAAAGAACTTATTCCTGAATTCTTCTATTTCCCCGAGTTTTTAGAAAATCAAAATGGTAAGAAATAGAGGGTTTAAAATTTTATTCTACAGGTCCCAGTGAAAAATCCTGAAAAAAGTTTTGAGGGCATCTTCTGTAGTACTGTATGATTTATTTAAGTTTTGTTCGGTGTGTAAATTAGTGACAGGATTAACTGACACCGGAGAAATGACATATAGGACCAAGTCTTACTTTTCAGGGAAATGATACAAGAAACTAAGGTATGAGTCAAATTTGAACTTCTGAGAGAGCTTATCTCAGAGTACAATCTTTACTAGAGTCGTGGACTGCTTTACACTGCCATTGCAAGTCTTTGAGGTAAATAAAGACAAATCCATGAGTAAACTCATATTTTTAGAGTATCATTGTAACTTATTTATCAGTTTATTTATGCTTTTTCTAACTATAACTGCTTTCAGAAATTAATGACCAGCATAAGTAGTTTCAAGAGACCTAGTAATTCACAAAGATTTAAATGGTCTTTTACCTTTTAAATACTTCAGCTGACTCCTTATTAGTAATATATAAAAGGTGCACATTTAAAATAATGGCTGTGTTGTTGCACTTTTTTATTATTAATTTTTATTGAGCTCTACATTTTTCTCCGCTCTCCTCCCCTCCACCCTCTCCCAAGGTCCCCATGTTCCCAATTGACTCAGGAAATCTTGTCTTTTTCTACTTCCTATGTAGATTATATCTATGTATGTCTCTCTTACAGTCCTCATTGTACTCTAAGTTCTCTGGGATTGTGATTTCTGGCCTGGTTTTCTTTGCTTTATGTTTAAAAACCACTTATGAGTGAGTACATGCAATAACTTTCTTTCTGTTTCTGGATTACCTCACTGAAAATGATGTTTTGTAGATCCATGCATTTGCCTGCAAATTTCAAGATGTCATTTTTTTTTTTCTGCTATGTAGTACTCCATTGTGTAAATGTACCACATTTTCCTTATTCATTCTTCGGTCAAGGGGCATTTCAGTTGTTTCTAGGTTCTGACTATGACAAACAATGCTGCTGTGAACATAGTTCAGCACATGTCCTTGAGGCAGGATTGAGCATCCTTTGGATATATACCCAAAAGTGGTATTACTGGGTCTTGCGGGAGGTTGTTTCCTAATTTTCTGAGAAATCGCCACACTGACATCCAAAGGGGTTGTACCAGCTTGCATTCCCACCAGCAATGCAGAAGTGTTCCCTTTTCCCCACAACCTCTCCAGTGTAAGTTATCATCAGTATTTTTGATCTTGGCCATTCTTAAAGGTGTAAGATGGAATCTCAGAGTTGATTTGCATTTCTTTCATGACTAAGTGTCTTTCAGCCATTTTAGATTCCTCTGTTGAGAGTTCTCTGTTTAGGTCTGTACTCCACTTTTTTATTGGATTATGTGTTCTTTTGATGACCAATTTCTTGAGTTCTCTGTATATTTTGGACATCAGACCTCTGTCTGATGTGGGGTTAGTGAAGATCTTTTCCCATTCTGTAGGCTGTCGTTTTGTCTTGTTGACCATGTCCTTTGCTTTACAGAAGCTTTTTAGTTTCATGGGGTCCCATTTATTAATTGTTTCTCTCAGTGTCTGTGCTACTGAGGTTAGATTTAGGAAGTGGTTTCCTGTGCCAATACGTTCCAGTGTACTTCCTACTTTATCTTCTATGAAGTTGGTTTTATGTTGAAGTCTTTGATTCATTTGGACTTGAGTTTTGTGCATGGTGATAGATATGGATCTGTTTTCATTCTTCTACATGTTGCTATCCAGTTATGCCAGCACCATTTGTTAAATATGCTTTCTTGTTTCCATTTGATATTTTTTGCTTCTTTGTCAAAAATCAGGTGTTCAAAGGTATGTGGATTAATATCCGGGTCTTCTGTTTGGTTCCATTGGTCCTCCTGTCTGTTCTTATGCCAATCCCAGGCTGCTTTCAGCACTGTAGCTCTGTAATAGTTTGAAGTCAGGGACTGTGGTGTCTCTAGAAGTTTCTTTAATGTACAGGACTGTTGGAAGCTATCCTGGGTTTTTTGCTTTTCCATATAAAGTTGAGTACCATTCTTTCGAGGACTGTGAAGAGTTTTGCTGGGAATTTGATGGACATTGCATTGAATCTGTAGATTGCTTTTGGTAAGATTGCCATTTTTACAATGTTAATTCTACCTACCCAAGAGCATGGGAGATCTTTCCACTGTCTGGTGTCTTCTTCAGTTTTTTTCTTCAAAGATTTAAAGTTCTTGTCATACAAGTCTTCCACTTGTTTGGTTAGAGTTACTCTGAGATATTTTAAGCTATTTGTGGCTATTGTGAAGGGTGATGTTTCTCTGATTTTTTTTTCAGCCCATTTATCATCTGCATGTATCCCTCTACATTACTGAAAGTGTTTATGAGCTGTAGAAGTTCCTTGATAGAATTTTGGGGTCGCTTATGTAAACTATCATATCGGAGTTTTTCTTTTCTGATTTGTTTCCCCTTGATCTCCTTTTGTTGTCTTATTGCTCTAAGTAGGACCTCAAGAACTATATTGAATAGATAAGGAAAGAGTGAACAACTCTCTGAAATCTCAAAATGGTGGATTACATTGACAAATTTTTGTGCTGAACCATCATCCCTGCATCTCTGGGATGAAGCCGACTGGATCATGGTAGATCATGGTTCTGAAGTGTTCTTGGATTTGATTTGCCAGTATTTTATTTAGTATTTTTGCATCCATGCTCATGAGTTTGATTGGTCTGTAATTCTCTTTTTTAATAATGTCTTTGTGTGGTTTGGGTATCGGGGTAATTATAGCCTCATAAAAAGGGTTTGGCAGTGTTCCTTCTCTTTCTATTGTGTGGAATAATTTGAAGAGCATTGGTATTAGTTCTTTGAGACTCTTGTGTAATTCTGAACTGAAACCATCTTGTCCTGAGCATTTTTTGGTTGGGAGACTTTTGATGACTGTTTCTATTTCTTCAGCTGTTATAATTGTGTTTAATTTGCTTATCTGGTCTTGATTTAATTTTGGTGAGTGATTTTATCCAGACAGAAAGTTGTTCATTTCCTTTAAGTTTTCCAATTTTGTAGAGTACAGGTTTTCGAAATATGACCTGATGATTCTCTGTATTTCCTCCGTGTTTGTTTTTATGTCCCCCTTTTCATTTCTGAGTTTGTTAATTTGGATATTCTCTCTCTGCCTTTTTGTTAGTTTGTATAAATGTCCATTTTGTTGATTTTTCTCAAAGAACCAACTTTTTGTCTCATTGATTCTTTGTATTGTTTTCTTTGTTTCTATTTTGTTGATTTCAGCTCTCAATTTGATTATTTCCTGTCGTCTAGTTCTCTTGGGTGAGTTTATTTCTAAAGTTTTCAAATGTTCTGTTAATTCACTAGTGTGGGATTTTTCCAGCTTTTCTATGTAGGCACTTAGTGCTATGAACTTTCGTCTTAGTACTGCTTTCCTTTTCCTTCTCCTGAAGTTATATTTTAAGTCATTTCCTTTTGCCTCATCTGTATTTGGTTGTGCAAGTCTTGCTGTTGTCGTGGCTTTCGGTTTTACTGGTGTCATGTTGCTCTTCGTGGTGTTGCGTGTGTTCTTTCCTTTTCTACCCTCTTTTGTCTAATAGGTGTGGTTAGGGCTGTCTGCGATTCTGTTGATTAGTCTTCTAGGTGCCAGTGAATGCGAGGCTCAGATGGTTGTTCCTTGTGGTACAGTCAGTGCCACAATTCTGATTATCCCGTTGATCACTCCCCGTGTTCCTCAAGGTGGCTCAGCACTCCAGGGCTCTGCTCTGCTCCCTTGTAGTTTGCTGTCTCAGGCCTGCTCTAGCCTAGGTTGTTGGCTCAGACCTGTTTCTGTAAATGTCCCTGGTCTGGATCCATTCCTGCAGACATCCCTGGCTTGGGGTTAGTCCTGCAAAGGTCTCTGGCTCCGATCTACTCCCTCAGAGGTCCCCGACTCAGTGTGCCCAGACCCATGGAGTATGGCTCAGGCTTACTCCCTCAGATGTCACAGACTCAAGAGGTTTCTAGTCCTGCCTACTCCCTTTGACATCTCAGGCCTAGTTCCTGAGAGGTCCTAGACTCATGCCCAGACCCACAGGTTCTCCTTAGGTCTTCTCCCTTGAAGTCCCACATTCAGGTCCAGACCCGCAGAGGTCTCTGTCTCTGGCACACTCACTCAGCGTTTGCTCCCCTGTACCTGCTCCTGTGGAGTTCGCTGCTATGGCCCAGGTCGCTGTGCCAGTCCTGCTCCCGCAAATGACCCTGGTCTGGATCTCTCCTGCTCTCCTGGAGTTCACTGTAGGTCTCCTCTGGCCCAGGTCACTGGCTTAGTCCTGCTCTTTTAGGAATTGCTCTCTCAGACCCACTCTGGTCTAGGTCGCTCTGTTGTTGCACTTTTTACAAAATTGGGTTTTTGGACTAGAAATGCGTGATGATAATTAAAATTTTAAAATATCCAAGAATTTTTTTCTGTGGTGTTATTTTACTTGATTACTACTCCTTATTTTGTTTGTTTGTTGTTTTTTGTTTTTTGAGGGCATTTGGACCTTGCTCTGTAAACCAGGCTGGCCTCGAATTCACAGATATTCAAGTCCTGGGACTAAAGACATGCACCACTACCATTTGGCTTTTATTACTTTTGTGTGTGTAAGGTACTGGAGATTGAACACAAAGTCTTGCAATCTTGGCTGGCACACACTCCACAACCAAACTGCTTCCCTAACCTTACATTTGTTTAAAGCACATAAATTTGCATGATTTGGGGGTATGATTTATGTAGATTATTAGACTGGAATTTAATAAAACCATTGGGTATCTGGGATAAGAAGAGTAATTGGGGTGAATTTGGATGAAAAACTTCAGGTACTCTTTGCTCAACAATTCATTATATTTAGGACCGAATTGCTGCCCTCAGCTGTATGACCGTGTAGTACCTGTGTGTAACTGTAATTATATAATTGCTTGATAAGAACCTGAGCAGGAGAAAACAAATATATAATCTAATGGTAATAAATAGCTAGGAATAACTAGCAATAAAACCAATACAAAATTGTACAATGAAATTTCAGTGTTTTCTGTAATAAAAGATTAGAGAAAATTTAATTTCAGGTTTATAATATCATCTTTGTCAAAATTCTTCCTGTATTTTCACTCTGTTATTCTGAATATTTTGCCTTTGTTCATGGCTAGTTCTTCTAATTGGAACAAATAATCGAAGTAGCTTAAGCATAGTAGGTAGAAACAACAGCGTCTTACAAAGATGGGGAACGTTGATCTGTTGTGTCCCTCTTAAGTATAACCCCTATGACGTCATTCTTTAGAACTGTGTTGTATACCACCCTGTAAAGTAATCACATGGAATAGGTATCACATTTAGGGCAGATGAAACGAAAGTTCTGCAAGTAAATTCAAAGGAAAATGACCGTGAAGTGGACAAAGGACTGTAGCTGCTGTGCTGTGCGGTGGCCACTGACCAGAAAGCCTAGCACTCTGCACTTCCTGTCACACTTTTTCTTTCCTGTGTGTTTTTATTGGAGTTAATCATGGGTAGGAACTGTCACCTTCAAGTTATGCCCCTCCCACCAAGCTTATCCATTTTAATCCTCTTGGGATGCTTTCTGGAACTTTTTCTTTGCACTCTTTGTGGCACTAGAAACAGCTTCAGGTTCCCCAGAAGAAAATTTCCTTTTCTTGGAGATGCTGGAGCTTGCTACCTCTTCTGGATCACTGACCACTTCCTCCTTCGATGAGGAATTTTTCCTCTTGGGAAGACTTAAGCTGCCAGTAGCCACCTCTTGAGGGTCACTGGCCAACTCTTCCTTGGGAAAAGCTTTCTTTTTCTTACCTTTAAATCTTACCTAGACTTGGGAAATGTAATATTTCAAGGCAGTACACTGTTATTTGAAGACTAACATTTAAAACCGTTTTTTTTAAAGGTCTTTTGTGTTAACATTTTCCTTCTCACAGTATGTGAACAAGAAAACCTCATACTTGAGGAAGTTCTGTCACATGTCATGTCCAGCTCTAATAGCAAGTATCTTTGTGGAATAGAGGATATAAGGTGTTATATTTCCATAAAACAAAACTCTCAGTGAGTGATTTTAAGGTATAAGTTACACCAAAGTTTTAAAGAAACATATTTTATAAACCATTTTCCATTTTTAGTGTAAGAATTATTAATATTCTATTTTAAGCCAATTAAAGTGAGGATTGTAGTACCTTTACTATTCTTTTTCTTTTTCATTTGTGTGTGTATGTCTGTTCCCATGCCCATGTACTTACATGTGGAGGAATGTGTGTGTGTGTGTGTGTGTGTGTGTGCGTGTGCATGCATTTATATGCAGAAGCCAGAAGTCAATGTCTTTAATCCCATTTCACCTTAACTTTTTGAGACAAACTGGATGGACTTCCCAGTAAACCCATAGGATTCTGATCTCCACACCCAGCTCTGTAGTCATTATCATGAGATACTCACTGTATGTGCCTTATATGAGAGATGGAGATCCAAATTTAGATATCTATTATTAAGTCACTGGAATTTACCCACTGTCTCCCAAGTTCTAAGAAAAAGAATTCTTACTTAAATGTACCTTCAAAAAATGAATTTTAAAATACTTTATGTAGTTTAATTGATGAATAAAGTATACTGCAATAGATAGGTTAAAGTATTTTTCTAGTTATAGACCCTCTTTTGTATTTGTTTTACATCACTTGATTAGTCTAAAATGATTCTGGTATTTTTATTTTTTGTGTATTAGAATTTAATCTGGGTCACCTACAAGTTTCTCAAGAATTGGTAAATGATGTCATTCTTCCAAGATGGGCTAAGTCAGCTGAAGATTTTATTTATAAACACAGAAAAGCTCTGGTAAGATTTTTGTTGTCTCTCTACTAAGTCTAAAAATATAGATGTGTTTTTGAAAGATAAGTTAAAGTGTCCTTTTTTTCTCTATTAATTTGTTATCTGCAATATATATTACTGTTCTAAAAGTACAATATAGTAATTTAATCTTAGGATATAAATTTTGTGATACTATATGAATATGTACCAAAATATAGGTTTCTAATTTTTCTGTTTTTAATAATATCTTATAATGGTATATATACAAATCTACTTATATATACCAATTATCAGTATCATCATAAGCTTTTGATTTTTCAAATTTCCTATTTGATCAAGTCTTAGTTTTTTTTTTTCTTGAACTGACAAGTTTTAGACAAGTATTACAAAAGAAACAATCACAAAAATGCATTCTGCACCTCTTATTTAACTCTCTTAGATTTGGGGAAAGTTAGTAGCTTTCTTGTGTTGTTTTGTTTTCCCACTATACTTTGGGACATTTTGGAAATTTTGATTTTTGGATTAGCTGATAAATCCTCTGCAAATATTTTATAATCTGGGAAAATCTGCAATTTGAATTTGGCCTAGTCGCAGTTTCTTAGGAGGCTGAAACCTGAGTCCATGACTTTGAGGGCAGCCTGAGCAACGTGGTATGAACTTGTCTCCAATCAAAGCAAAGCAAACAGCAACAAGCAAAATCTCAAATACTTGTAACCCAAATCATTTTACCTAAGGGATATTCAGCTGTAATTAACATTCCAGTTCTCTGTGTGTGTGCTGTATGGATTGCTATTCTGTTTACCCAGCTGCAATAATTTAATGTTTTGCAGTTTCTGTTTTTGTTTCATTTCAGTTAAGCATTATAGTGAGGTGCTGCGGGCCACTTCCTGCCGCTCAGCTCCCGGCCACCGGCTAGCTTTACCCAAAATAATTACAGAGAAACTGTATTCTTTTGAACACTGCCTGGCCCATTAGTTCCAGCCTCTTATTGGCCAACTCTCACATCTTGATTAACCCATTTCTAATAATCTGTGTAGCACCACGAGGTAGTGGCTTACCAGGAAAGAACTTAACCTGTGTCTGTCTCAGAGAGGAGAATCATGGCAACTGCCTGACTAGGCTTCTTTCTTCCAGCATTCTGTTCTGTCTTCCCCGCCTATCTAATTTTCTGTCCTATTAAAGGGCAAAGGCAGTTTCTTTATTAACCAATAGACAGATGACCCTCCTCCGTCAAAGCATGTCTACATTTTTAATTTTTTTCTGAAAGATACCCAAGTTCCAATAAAACTAGCCTATCCAAAATGCCACTTAAAAAGTCTTAAGAGTGTTTAGGTAAATTACCAAATTGGAACTGAAGGAATATTGTGAGTTAGTTTACCATTGATAATTGTGTTACTATCTCACAGCACTGTTTACTGAGCAGTACTCTTCTTTAGAAAAAAAAAAGTGTTCAAGTGTTTTGCTTACATGTATGTCTATACATTGTGTGTGTTCAGTGCCCAGCAAGGACAAAAAGAAATTAGATATCCTGGACCTGGCGCCACAGATGTTTGTCAGTCATTGTGGATTGTTAGTCGTCCTGTGGGTGGTGGGGCTTGAACATGCTTTCTCTTGAAGAGCAGCCAGTGTTCTTAACTACTGAGCCTTCTTTCTGGCACCATGTTTTTGGTTTCTTTTTTTCCCCCCTCTAAGACAAGGTTTCTCTGTGTATCCCTAGTTGTCCTGGAACTCATACACTAGGCTGATCTTGAATATCTGCCTGCCTATGCCTCCTAAGTGCTGAGATTAAAGGCATACACCACCATCTCCCTGCTACTCCATGCCCTTTCTAAAAAGCATGAATTTAGGTTACAGTTGGAAGATACCTATGTTAATTATTAAATTTGTTCTCTCTCTAGGAGTCTGAGTATGTTTCTGCTCATCTTCATGAATGGATAGACCTGATTTTTGGCTACAAACAAAGAGGACCAGCTGCAGTGGAAGCACTCAATGTCTTCTACTACTGTAGTTATGAAGGTGTGAGCCTAACTACTTCTTCTTTCGTAGTAATTTGGGAGATTTAGGGTTTATTAGTTATGCATAGTATTTGGGCCTAGATACTTAACATAAAAAAGAGTACATCAACAAAATAGCTTCTTAGTTGCAAGGTTATGAAACTGCCACTGTTTCAGTTTTGTAATAGTATTTTATGATTATATATGTGTATATATATTCCATGCATATAAAATCTAATTATATATACATATATTATATATATGTGTGTGTGTTCCATACATATATATGGAAATCTAATTATAGATGCCTATTATCACCATATCTTTTGGTCTCTTATTTGAGAAATCAAATTTCCTATTTAATCAAGTCTTACATTGAATATTGCAGGTTATATTTCTAGTAAACTTTGAAAAAAAGTGCTTAGCATTTCCAGTATATAAATTCTTCTAATAGCATTAGCTTAGTATCAAAACTGTCTTCTGACAGCTTTGGGTAGAAAATGTTCTCACTTTTTAAACCTCTTTTTGTGTGTACGTGATGCATGTGTGGGTACACAAGGGTTGAAGGGATATTTTAGGTGGTCTCCCACACTGGTTCTTCCCCTTATTTAAACAGTACCTCTCACATGTATTCACATACGTATGTGCATATACACACAAATGCATACACACAAATAAAAGTAGCTAATGTTACTAGAAAATTACTTTCTGGTGAGAAGTTGAAGACTGATATTATGTTTAAAATATGTTAATCAATCTTTAATATATTTATCAGAATCATGCTAGTTTGCTTTTCCCCATAGTAATTACTTCTTGTTTTAGGTGCTGTAGATCTTGATGCCTTAACAGATGAAAAAGAAAGAAAAGCCTTAGAAGGGATGATTAACAATTTTGGACAAACACCTTGTCAGCTGTTAAAGGTAAACTGTGTAAGCTGTCAACAGCTTAGAGCAGTTGTTCTCAGTGTCTTAGTTAAGGTTTACTATTGCTGTGAGGAGACATCATGACCACAGCAATTCTTATAAAGGAAACGTTTAATTAAGGGGCTGGCTTGAGGTTCAGTCCATTGTGGTGGTGAGCATGCCAGCATGCAGACAGATGTGGTACTGAACCTGAGAGTCCTACATCTTCACTTATAGGAAATAGGAAATCTACTGACAGTCACACTGAGAGAAACTTAAGAAAATAAGGCCTGAAAGCCTGCCCCAACAGTGACATTCTTCCAACAGAAGGTGTGGCCCAGATTAAGTGCCCTTCACCCCCAAGGTCTGAATTATAGGTGTGTGCCATCCAGCCTCTTCCAACAAGACCATACTTCCTAATAGTGTCACTCTCTATTAGCATATCAACCTTCCTGATGCCGTGACACTTTAATATAGTTCCTCATGTTATGGTGACCCCAACTATACAATTATTTTCATTGCTACTTCGTAACTGTAATTTTGCTGTTATAAATTGTAATATAGGTATTTTTGGAGATAGAGCTTTAGTAAAGGATTCACACCCCACAGGTTGAGAACTGCTAGCTTAGAATGATGTCTCAAGTATTCTGAGGTTTGAAGAATGGTAGTCCTTGAGTAATTGTAGGTGAGAGGGTTTGGTTTATGAGATTGCATTTATCCTGTATTAAGTTGTAATGTACTCATGTAATTGAGACTCCTGATGCTAACATGACTGATAATTGAATCTCCAAGGAATAGTACTGCTGTTGTTTTAAAAGATTTTAGTAATTTAAAACTTAGAGAATTGGGCTGGAGAGATGACTCAGTGGTTAAAGCACTGACTGCTCTACAGAGTCCTGAGTTCAACTCCTAGCAACCTCTTAGTGGTTCACAGCCATCTGTAATGGGATCTAATACCCTCTTGTGGCATGCAAGCAAACATGCAGACAGAGCACTTATACTTTTAAAAAAAATAAAATTAAATAAAATTTACAAAATAAAAATACCTTAGAGAGTCATTGTCCACAATTAAGAAAAAAATATTAATAAACTATCATTTAAAACTAAGTAAATTTGATTGTTCCTGTTTAAGTAAGAAAAAAAAACTGAAGTAGGATCTAGTTATGAAGCCAGATGTCTTGGTACATACTTGTACTTCCAGATACTCAAGAGGCTAGGGTGGGAAATTATGAATTCTAGGGTAGTTTAGGTAACATCTTAAAAAGTTCACTCACGCTAAATGTTTTCCTGTGCTTGTACAATGCCCTGGATATGATTCCCAGCATTAAGGAGAATGGGAATCTCCATTTATATAATCAGTTGTTCATAAGTCACAAAAGAATTAAATTTTAACACCCCCCCCCATGTGTGTTAATGTATAGTATGGGACCAGAGGTCAAATATCTAGTGTTCTTTGCTGGAGATGTCCACTTTGTTTTTTGAGACAGAATCTGTCAGTGGACCTGGAGTTCGCTAGTGAGTACAACAGATATTTCTGTCTTTCCCTCCCCAGTACTGGATTACAAGTATACCCTTTCCTGCTCAGTTATTTTCATAGATGCTGAGGTCAAGTTCAGGTCCTCATACTTGAACAATAAGCAGTTTACTAACTGAGCTATCTCCTCAGCCTTGTGTTTCTGAATATCAAATACAGTATATCATTAAAACTGTCCATATGTTGACACTCCTTCTATATGTAAGATTTTAAGCTATTGAAATCATTCCATAAATAGTACTTATCACCCAGAGCCTAAACCCAATGTTAAGACTCATAAAATATGTATAGTACATAATCAAATTATTAAACACTGCTATGTTTCCTTATACTGGCATGTGAATATAAATTGTTATCTTCCTAACTGCCACTAATTCATAAAAATCAGTCCAGTATTTCAGAAGCTGTCATCTTTGTTAGCATGAATTTAAGGATAAAGAATAAATAATAAACTGGATGGTGGTGGTAAACATCTTTAATCCCAGTACTCAGGGGGCAGAGTCAGGCAGATCTCTGGGATCTCAGTGAGTTCAAGACCAGCCTGGTCTGAGTTCCAGGACAGCCAGGGCTGTTACACAGAAAAACTGTCTCAAAAAAAAATTAATTAAATTTTTAAAATAGCCCATTTATTAAGTATATACTTTCTTGCTTAGACACTGCATTATTTTCTGTAATTGTAACAGTAATGATACAATCTTCATTTTTTAAATTCGTAAATCAAGACCAGGATGATGGTTCAGAGGGTTAAAGTACTTGCTCTGCAAGCCTGATGACCTGATGCTTTGACCTTGCATGGCTTTAAGGATTGACTTAACTGGGGCAAGAGGGTAATGAACAAATGACAGACACACATTCAGAATAGGTGGGATGCAGAGGAACCAGCTTTCTGCAGGTCAGAGAGACTGGGAGCGAGATGCAGAATCAGTGAGAAAATCACACAGGCTTCTTCTTTCTGAGGGATTTAAGTTTCTGTTTATTATTCTTTCTGTCCTTCTTCCACTCTAGTCTTCTTCTGTTCAGTTCTTCTACCCTGATGTTTCCCTTCCTTATCTTTTCAGTTGTTTCCCTTTTTACATTTTTTTTCTGATTTTATTCTTTTATTTCTTATTCTGATATTTGCCTTTATATCTTTGTTTTCCTTTTCCTTACAGTAAACTATGCATGCTAGCATATGCCTGTAGTCCCAGCACTCAGGAGAATCTTGAGTTCAAGATCACTACATAGAGAGTTTGAAGCCATTGGGGATGCAGAGTGAAATCTTGTCTCAAACATTAAATGAAAAAGAAAAGGCAAAGTTACAGAATAAGCTGGGCCTAATGGTAAAATCCTGTAATTCTCCCCATTCAGGAGATTCATGAGTTCAGTGCTTGCTTAAGTTATAGAGTGAGTTTAAGGCCACCCTGACCAAGTTAGTGAGGCCCTGTCTCAAAGAGAAAAGTTTAAAAAGGGTGGGGGCGAATATAGTGCAGTGGTAGATTCAGAATCAAACAGAACTCCAGGTGGAGCTCTGACTTAGAATCTTTAATTTTGCACCAGCTCTACCTTTTGTTGTGTTTTTCTAGACATGGTTTCTCTGTGTAGCCCTGGCTGTCCTGGAGCTCAGTCTGTAGACTAGACTGACCTCAAACTCACTGAGATCTGCCTGCCTCTGCCTCCTGAGTTCTGGTATTAAAGACATGTGCTACCACCACCAGACTTCATCTCTACTTTTTAAATTATTATTATTTTACAAGAGCAGTACTGATATACTGGTTGGCAGGGCAGTTATCCTGCCCTATTTGTTCATGTTTGTGGAGGTTAGAGTGTCATTTCTTGTATGTCATTTCTCTGGCACTGTCCACCATTTTGTGGAAATGCTGATCTTTTACTGGCCTAGAATTTATCAAGTAGGCTAGCTGGCTAACCACCTTGGCTGGCCTTTTTTAAAACAGGATAAATGATCCCAAAAACTCTATTAAAAAGTCTTTGAACAATTAAAATAGTAAGAGACAACTTGTCAGGCTATACATTTAAGCAGAAGGGAAAGTTTCACAGCAAAGAGATTCTCAGAATAATTTCTTAAGTACAAGAATGAAACAACAGATCATTCTTCACTGACAGAGTTCTGAGGTGATGGTAACAGGGAATGAGAAAGATAGGAAATGTAAAATGTAAAAAAGATAAAAGCTAGGGTGGGGAGGTCTTGGAGAAGATATACCCTATGCTTTGTATGCTTCCTAAGAAAAACAACGACTTGCCAAGCAATGGAGGCACATGTCTTTAATCCCAAAACTTAAGAGGCAAAGCCAAGTAATCTCTGAGAGGTTGAGTCAAGCATGGTGTACAGAGTGAGTTCTAGAACAGTCAGGACAGTCTAGGAGAGTCAAGTCAGTCCTACATAGAAACCATGTCTTGAAAAGCAAAACAAAACAAAAATAATAAATAAATAAATAAATGAGAAAAAAAGGATTCTGTAAATTGAACTCAGGTCCTCATGTTTGTTTCTAGGCAAGTACTTTAGTAAGCCACCTCCCTCATACTAGTTTTTATTGTGATTTAAAAATATTATAAAAGGGGCTGAGGTTGAATTTTAGTCCAGGAATGTTGGCTTATTATGCGCAGTGTTCAAGATCAGCCCCATCCCCACAAACACAGAAGAGAAAACCAGGCAGAGTTAGGACTCTCAGCCTGTAATTTAAAATAAAGTTGTTTTTACCTAAGTATTAAAAGGTACACATTTACATGACATCTATTTCCTACTATCTAAGATTTTGTAATAGAATCAAAAGAATCAAACTCCAGCTCCCTGATTTGTTCTTCTTTCTTTCTGAGACAAAGTGTTACTATGTAGCCTGTACTGCCTTGACACTTTAGCTGACCTCAAACTCAAATTCCTCCTGCCTCAGTTTTCTAAGCACTTGGATAGTCAGAATTGGTGATTATCTGGTAGAATTCTCACCTGTAAGAATTCTCACCTGTAAGATATACCTGTTTGCAGATATTTATGGCAAAAATATCTGCAAAAATCCTCTTTAGAAGGACAACTCTAATACATATCAATTGTGCCCCAGAATAGAAAAAGGTACTTAATATCTTATCAGTATGTTTTACTAACATTAATTTACTTAATTCTGTATCTGCAACTTGAAAGGTAGGAAAAAATAATCTGTAAATTATGCAGTCATGTCTATAATTTGATTTTGATAGTTTTTACATTTTGATCAGTCTTTTAGGAATTATATACTACATCTTAAAGTTTGAATGTTAAGTGCTTCATTAATTTTACCAAAAATTTATTAAACATCCATTAAGTTTGAGATATACCTGCTGCCAAGACTGATGACATGAGCTCAGTCCCCATATCAACATGGTAGAAGAAAGAGAATTGACTCCTGCATGTTGTTCTTTGACCTCCACACATGCAAAATGACATGTATATTACCACATATACACAAAAAATAAGTTAAATGGAATTTAGAAAGATTCCTATAGGCTGAATGGGAAAGACTGATCATAAACAACCAATGAATACTTAATAGAAAAAAAGAAACAAGAAATCTTAAATAATTGATGAAAGAGAATATGAAAAAATCATTCTGATCTAGAAATGCAGGAGTGATATCAGTAAGAAAAATTTAAAGTAGAAATGAGATGTCTGTAGAAGAGGATGGATGGCAAATTTGCTGGGGTATAGGCTAAGCCATGGCCTGGAGTTAACAGTGCCTAATATGCATTCTATTATAGCATAGTCCACTGAGTTGAGCAGGTTTTCATGTAACTCTGTCATTTTTCCTTAAAATTATTTTGAAGGAACCACACCCTCCAAGATTATCAGCAGAAGAAGCCATACAAAAGCAAACCAAAACAGAAAACTCAACCCTCAACCTCTTTCAGCATCTCCCTGAATTGAAGTCATTTTTTATAGAGGTAATACCCAACTTGGTAATATCAGAGACCTTTCTCCAATTCTCTATTTGTACATGTATATGTAGATGTGCTCATCTATGCCTATAGGTGTATCACTTGTGTGGTGTGTGCTTCTCTGTACCTATAGTTGTACTATGCATTTGTGAAAAACCAAAGGTCAGCTCCTTTCGTCTGTTGCTCCTCCACCTTTTATTTATTTATTTATTTACATCCCAACTGCAGTTTCCTCTCCTCCCAGTCCATCCCCCAAACTCCCTCTGCCCCCTCCTCTTCTTGTCCATTTCTATTCAGAAAAGGGCAGGCCTCCCATGGGTATCAACAAAGCATGGTATATCAAGTTGCAGTAAGCACCTCCCCTTTTATTAAGACTGAGCAAGGCATTCCAGTATGAACTGTAGGGTCCCAAAAGCTAGCAAAAGAGTTGGTGACTTCCCCCACTCCCACTGTTAGGAGTTCCATTAGAAGACCAAGCTACAGAACTGTCACATATATACAGAAGGCCTAGGTCAGTCCCACGCAGGCTCCATGGTTGTCCGTTCAGATGCTGTGAGCCCCTATCAGCCCAGGTTAGTTGATTCTGTGTGTTTTCTTGTGATTTCCTTGACCCCTTTGGCTTTTACAATCATTCCTCTGTCCAGCAGGATTCCCTGAGCTCGGCCCCATGTTTGGCTGTGGGTGTGTGCATCTGTTTCCATCAGTTTCTTGATGAAGCCTCTCTGATTACCATTGGGGTATTCACCAGTCTATGAGTATAGCAGAATATCATTAGGAATTATTTCATTGACACTTGGTTTTTTTTTTTTTTTCTCCAGTCATGTTTGGTTCTATCCTAAGTCCCTGGGTCATCCAGCCTCTTGGTCCTGGCATTCCAGACAATGTATGTCATGGCGGCTCACTCTTGTGACATGGGTCTCAGACTGAGAGTCTTCAGTTGGCCAATCCCACAATCTCTGTGTCATCCTTATCCCAGTACTTCCCATAGGCAGGGCAGACTATAGGTTGAAGGTTTTGGGTTGATGTCTTGCCTGGTCACAGATCATGGCCAGTTCAGGCTATGTATCCACTATTACTTGTAGTCTTAGCTAGAGTCATCTTTGTAGATTCCTGAGAGTTTCTCTTGCACTACCCTACCCCCAAAATGCCACCCAATTTCAGTCTCTCCCACTACTCTTTTTGCCCACACCTCATCCCACCTATTTCCTCCTTTTCCCATGCCTACTGGACCCCATTCCACCCTTGAAATCTATTCTATTTCCTTTCCAAGGGAGATCAATGCATACCGTCTAGAGCACTCCTTGTTATCTAGCCTCTCTGGGTGTGGGGATTGTAGTCTGGTTATCCTTTACTTTGCAGCTAATATTCAAGTTTAAAGTAAATGCATACCATGTTTGTCTTTCTGGGTCTGAGTTACCTCACTCAGGATGATTATTTCTAGTTCCATCTGTTTGCTGCAAATTTCATGATGTCATTGTTTTTTACTGCTGATTAATATCCATTGTGTAAATGTACCACATTTTCTTTATCCATTCTGTCAGTTAAGGGGCATCTAGGTTATTTCCAGATTTTGCCTATTACAAATAAAGCTACTATGAGCACAGTTGAGCAAATATCCTTGTGGTGTGATTGAGCATCATTTGAGTATATGCCCAAGATTGGTAAAGCTGGGTCTTGGGGTAGATCAATTCCTAATTTTCTGAGAAACCACCATATTGATTTCCAAAGTTTGCTCCTACCATCAATGGTTGGAGTGTTCACTTTGTTCCACATCCTCTCCAGCATGAACTGTTACTTGTGTTTTTTGATCTTAGCCATTCTGACAGGTGGAAGTTGTTATCTCAGAGTTGCATTTCCTTGATAGCTATGGATGTTAAACAGTTTCTCAGCCATTGAGAACTCTGTTTATATCTGTACCCATTTTTAAATTGTATCATTTGTTTGGGTTTTTTTTGTTGTTGTTGTTGTTGTTGTTTGTTTTTTTTTAATATCTAGTTTCTTGAGTTCTACAGATATTTTGGAAATCTGCTCTCTGTCGGATGTAGGGTTGGTGAATATCTTTTCTCATTCGTTTGTCCAATTGACAGTGCCCTTTGCCTTAGGGAAGTTTTTTAGTTTCATCAGGTCCCATTTATTAACTATCTTAGTGCTCTATTCAGGAAGTTGTCTCCTGTACCAAGGGCTATTTCTTACTCTCTCTTCTGTCAGATTCAGTGTATATGAAGTAATGTTAAAGTATTCAATCCACTTGGACTTGAGTTTTGTTCAGGGTGATAGATATGGATCTATTTGTATTCTCCTACATGCTGACAGCTTGTTATACCAGCACCACTTGTTGAAGGTGCTTTCTTTTTTCCATTGTGTTATTTTGGCTTCTTTATTAAAAATCAGGTGTCCATAGTTGTGTGGATTTACGTCTGAATTTATGATTCAATTCCATTTATCCACCTGTCTGTTTTTATTTCAAGACCATGTG
Source organism: Microtus oregoni (assembly GCF_018167655.1). Taxonomy (NCBI): domain Eukaryota; kingdom Metazoa; phylum Chordata; class Mammalia; order Rodentia; family Cricetidae; genus Microtus; species Microtus oregoni. Next base: position 52,737,264 of record NW_024543069.1, read on the forward strand.
GTTTTTATTTCTATGGCTCTCTGGTAGAGCTTGAAATCAGGAATGGTGATAACCTCTCGACATTCCTTTATTTTACAGGATTGTTTTAGCTATCCTGGATTTTTTTTTTTCTGTATGAAGTTGAGTATTGTTCTTTCAGGGCCTATAAACAATTGTGTTGGAATTTTAATGGGGATTATGTTGAATCTACATACTACTTTTGGTAAGGTGACCATTTTTACTATGTTAATCTTACCAAACCATGAGCATAGATCTTTCTATCTTCATGATAAATTCCATGGTAGAATTTTTGTAGCCACTTATGTAGACTATCATATCATCTGAAAATTATGATACTTTGACTTCTTCCTTTCCAATTTGTATCTTCCTTGATCTTCTTTAATTGTTTTATTGTTCTAGCTAGAATTTCAAATACTGTATTAAATAGATATGGAGAAATTTGACAGCCTTGTCTTGTTTCTGATTTTGGTGGAAATTTTGCTTTGAATTTCTCTCCATCTAATTTGATGTTGACTATCACCTTGCTATATTTTGCCCTTCTTATGTTTAGGTATGTCCCTTGTCTTCCCTGTTCTCTCCAAGACTTTCATCATGAGGGGGTGTTGGGATTTGGTCCAAGACTTTTAGCATCTACTGAAATGATCATATGGGTTTTTTTTTTCAGTTTGTTTATATGGTGAATTACATTGACAGATTTTCATTGTTAGTCCATCCCTGCATCTCTGGGATGGAGCCTACTTGATCATGGTGGATGATCTTTTTGATGTATTCTTGAATTCGGTTTCCAAGTATTTTATTGAGTATTTTGCATCGATGTTCTTGAGGGAAATTAGTCTGTAATTCTCTTTCTTTGTTGAGTCTTTGTGTGGTTTGGATATCAGGGTGACTGTGGCTTCATGAAAAGAATTTGGCACTGTTCCTTCTGTTTCTAGTTGTGGGATGACTTGAGGAGTATTGGCATTAGGTCTTCTTTGAAAGTATAGTAGAATTCTGTGCTAAAACCATCTGACCGTAGGCTTTTTTTGTTTGTTTGGTTTGGTTTGGTTTTTTTGGGGTTTTTTTTGGATGGGAGACTTAATGACAGCTTCTTTGGGGGGGGGGTCTATTTAAATTGTCTAATCTAGATTTAACTTTTGTATGTGTTATTTATCAATAAATTTGTCCATTTCTTTCAGATTTTTCCAATTTTGTAGAGTACAAGTTTTTGAAGTATGACCTAATGATTCTCTGGATTTCCCCAGTGTCTGTTGCTATGTTCCACTTTCATTTCTACTTTACTAATTTGAATATTCTTTTTGCTGCCTTTTAGTTTAGATAAAGGATTTATCTATCTTGTTGACTTTAAGAACCAACTTTTTGTTTTATTAAATCTTTGTATTGTTCTCTGTGTTTCTATTTTATTTATCTCAGTTTTGTTTGATTATTTCTTATTGTTTACTCATCTTGGGTTTGTTTGCTTCTTTTTTCTTCTAGAGCTTTGAAGTGTACTGTTAAGTCACTAGTGTGAGACTTCTCCAAATTCTTCATGAGAACTCTTAGGTCTGTGAACTTTTCTCTTAGCACTGTTTTCATTGTGTCCCATAAGTATCTGTATGTTGTTGGGTATATGTGTGTGTGTGCGCGCGTGCATATGAGTATGCATATTTTCCTTCTTTGGGTTATGCTGGTGCCAGATTATTTATTACCTGTGTTTTCTTAGATGTAGTTAACTTCCTTGGGTTTAAGTTTTCCTCCTAGTATCTTCTGTAGTACTGAATTTGTGGATGGATATTGTTTAAATTTGACTTTATCATGGAATATTTTGTTTACTCCATCTATGGTGATTGAATGTTTTGCTGAGTATAGTAGTCTGGACTGACATCTATGGTCTCTTAGAGTCAGCAAGACATCTGTCCACACCCTTCTGGCTTTTAGAGTCTCATTGAGAAATCAGGTATAATTTTAACAGGCCTGCCTTTATGTTATTTGGCCTTTTTCCCTTGCCGCTTTTAATATTCTTTCTTTGTTCTGTGTTTTTAGTGTTTTGATTATTATGTGGGAGGGTGATCTTTCTTTTCTGGCCTAATCTATTTGGTGTTCTGGAAACTTCTTGTACTTTTATAGGCATGTCCTTTTTTAGGTTAGGAAATTTTTCTTCTGTGATTTTGTTAAAAATATTGTCTGGGCCTTTGGACTGGGAATCTTCTCGTTCTTTATTCCTTTTATTCTTCAGTTTGATCTTTTCATACTATCCCAGGGTTCCTGGATGTTTTGTGTTAGGAATTTTTTAGCTTTAACATTTTCTTTGACTAATGTATCTATTTCTTCTATTGTATCTTCAACTCCTGAGATTCTCTCTTCCATCTCTTGTATTCTGTTGATATGCTTGCTGTAGTTCCTGTTCACTCATCTAAGTTTTCCATTTCTAGAATTCCCTCAGTTTGTGTTTTCCATATTTAGGTCTTGAACAGTTTTATTCACTTCTTTCAACTGTTTTCTTGACATTCTTTAAGAGATTATTGATTTCATCCAACTTTTTTTTGTCTTTTTGATTTCTTTAAGGGATTTACTCATTTCCTATTTAAGAACCTCTATCATCATAATAAAGTTGGTTTTAAGGTCATTTTCTTATGCTTCAACTCTGTTGGAATATTCAGGGCTTGAAGTAATGAGCTGGCTGGGCTCTGGTGGTGACATACTGACCTGGTTGTTTGGCATCTGATTTGGAGTGATTTATAGATAGGTCTAGGAAATTTGTCTTTGTTGGATAGATATTTTCTTCCTTTGTTTCTGTTTCCTCTCTGGTCTTCTGACTGCCATGGCCTGTAGTTAAGTACAAAGCCCCACCCCAATTCTCATGGCCAAATACAAGAAACTGTTTAAATCCTGCCTCCTGCTCAATTCTCTGATGTATCTTTCCCTGAGGCAACCACCCGCCTGTGTTTTTCCCTATCAACAAATCTCTTGTGTGAACTTTATTATGCAGTGTGATTTTATGGTATTCTTTGGCTCCCAACTGCCAGGATATCTCTTCTTAACTATAACACAGTTTCTCCCACAAACTTTGCGCCACCATTGCACTCATATATCTTGCAGGAAAGACACCATTGTAGATCAGAGAGTGTGTGACTTGTTTGGTGTTGACATTTCTCTTTTGGTAGTGTGCAGAGTATCTCCCTGTACTAAAGATGTTAGCATATAGTGGTAAAGGCTCCATTGGGCACCAGCTTGACTTCTCCATGTTCAGAGAGTTGTGTAGGTGTTGTCCTCAGCAATGGAGCCTTGCTGGCAGTTTATGGAGTACAACTTTGGCAACAGCCTGGAATTTCGAAAGTTCCCCTGGACCAACAATGTAACCCAATCCTGATGCTGGAATCTCCATTTGGTGATAAGAGATATCCAAATGGGGCTCTGTCTTTCCCATTATTTGGCAATTTCACTTAAGATTATCTTCATATATGTATGTATTTTAAGAAGTGTCTACTGTATTAGGTTTTCAATCTCTTCAAATGGCCCTTAATTTTAGCTATCTCTCTATGTATTCCTTTCCCCATCCATCTCTCCCTTTCACCTCCCCATTTGATCCCTCTGTTTCAGTGCCCACATCCCATCCATCTATAACTATTTATTCTATTTTGCTTTTCTAGGGAGATCTATCTGTTCATTCCAGTCCTTTACTTTATGTCTGTGGTTTATAGATTGTGGTTTAGTTATCATTGATTAAACAGCTAATATCTACATGTAAGCAAATACACAATATATTTGTCTTTCTAGTTCTGGATACCTCTTTCAGGTTGATTTTTTTTTTCTTTTATAGTTATCCATTTACCTGTTATTTGCAAGTTTTTTTTCAGCTTCTGAGTAATATTTTCTTGTATAAGTGTACCATATTTTCTTTATCCATTCTTCAATTGAGGAACATCTAAGTTGTTTCCAGTTTCTGGCTATTATGAATAGAGCAGCAATAAATATGGTTGAGCATGAATCTCAGTGATAGAATGAAGTGTTCTTTGGCTGTATACCCCAGAGGAGTATAGCTGGATCTTGAGGTAGATCGAGTCCCATCTTCCTGAGAAACTCCACATTGATTTTCATAGTGACTGTACAAGTCTGAACTCCACCAGCAATGGAGGAATATTCCCCTTGCTCCTTATCCTCCCCAGCATAAACTGGCACTTGAATCATTGATCTTAGTCATTCTAACATGTATAGGATGAAATCTCAAAGTCATTTTGATTTGCATTTCCCTGATGTCTCATGACCATGTTGGATTGGTCTTTTCAGGATCTAAGGAGATGATCATGTGCTTTTTGTCTTTCAAGTTGTTTATTTGGTAGATTACATTTATCAGTTTATTATTACTGAGAGGACTTTCTTTTCAATTCCAGTCTACTTAATGTTCTGGATGTTTCTTGTATCTTGATAGATGTCTTCTTCTTTAGGTTAGGGAGATTTTAGTCCATGATTTTGTTGGAAATATTTTCTGTGCCTTTGACTGCATTCCATTTTCATCTTCTATTCCTATTATTCTTAGGTTTGGTCTTTTAGTGTCCCAGATTTCATGAACGTTTTGTGTCGGGATTTTTTTTTTTTAAGATTTAACATTTTTTTCTTTGACCGTAATATCCATTTTTTCTTTGTGTCTTTAGTGCCTGAGATTCTCTCTTCCATCTTTCATATTCTGTTTGTGAGGCTTGCTTCTGAGGTTCCTATTTGAGTACCTAAATTTTTCATTTTTAAAGTTCCATGAGTATGAGTTTTCTTTATTAATTCTATTTTTATTTTCTTGTTGTTGGGCCTCATGAGGCTTGGGCATAAGGCCTAGTGTAACTTCCTAAGCCTAACTTGAGTTTGGTGAGGCCTAGTGTAACTTCCTGAGCCTAGCTCAAGTTTGGAGACCTGTTTGGCTACTCAACCTAGGCCCATCTCTGCTCAGCCACCGCTAACATGGCAGAACATTATTGACCCTTGTTCCTTTCTTTGCCTCAACCCATCCAGGCTTCCCACCCCCTGTCTCAGCCTATATAAGTTCCTGCCTAATGCAATTAAACAAGATCCTGCTTTGACAGACTTTTGACAGACCCAACTCAGTGTGTGTGTGTGTGTGTGTGTGTGTGTGTGTGTGTGTTCCCAGTGGCTAGCAGGGAGGACCATTTTTGAGGGATTTGTTCCTTTTCTCTTTAAGGATCTTCATTATATACTTAAAGGATAAGTTTTTTTTCTTGTGCTTCAACTGTTTTGCAATATTCAGAGTTTGGTGTGATACAGTTGCTGGTCTCTAGTCAAGACATTATCCTGACTGTTATTTTGGTTTTTTACTGGTGTCTAGGTATCTGGGTTTTGGAAGATGGTAATTCTAGGTGCTGATACCTGGTGTTGTCTTTGTTGGGTGGATGGATGGATAGTTTGTCCTTGGTTTCTGTTTCCTTCTCTGGTTCTTGTGGCGACTCTGTGTTGCCTGGTGGGGAATTCCTCTGGGACCCTAATAGATGCAGTCACTGGGAGGTTCTAGATAAAATGTGTTTCTAGGTATTGGGAGCTGACACTTAGGAATGGAAATGGCCTGACAGGGGTACTGAGGGAGTCCACAGGAGGGAGGAAAGCAAGGCATTCCAGCCAGGACCTGCTTTATCCCCCAGCAATGGGAGCAGAGAATTTCTAGGTATTGGGAACTGACACTTAGGTGTGGGGATAGAGTACAGAGGAGCTATAGCAAGGCGTTCCACCAGGATCTGCTTAGCCATCTGGGAATTAGGGCAGAGGGAGGAATTGGAGGAATGGTTCCCAGGGAATGATTACTGGGGTTGGAGGCTGGGATACAGCAGTGAGGGGGGGAGGAAGTTAGGAGGGGAAGATCTGTGTGATCCACTGGAGATGGGGGAAGAGTGTGGAGGCAGGATGCAGCAGGCAGTCTACAGAGCTGGGGGTGACTTAGGGTCTGAGGGAGAGCTCGAGATCTACAGTTAGCCTTCTTGCTTCTCTGGCTGGAGTCACAAATGACTCTTGATTCACAATTTGAAGAGAAAAGCAGTTTTAATGAATTTTATAACATTATTTATTAGATTTTATAACATTATTAGTTCTTATAGACCTCTTAGAATAATATTTGTGGGGGCTGGAGAGGTGGCTCAGCAGTTAAGAGCATTGCCTGCTCTTCCAAAGGTCCTGAGTTCAATTCCCAGCAAGCACATGGTGGCTCACAACCATCTGTAATGAGGTCTGGTGCCCTCTTCTGGCCCACAGGCACAACACAAACAGAACATTGTATACATAATAAATATTTTTATTTTAAAAAGAAGGTTCAGGAATTCAAGGTCATCCTGGGCTACATGGGACCTTATCTAAAAAAAAAAAAATCAGAGTAGAATAATATTTGTTACATGGCTTATATATTCAATAATGTTATCCACAGTAAGTGTTATCTGCCATTTTTTAACTATAAACACATCAGAAAAATAATTCAAATTATTGTTATTTTGTATTTTGATACGATGATGGCAATTGTTTCCTCAGAATGATATTCATTTTTGGGTCATAATGTATGATTTTCATAAAATAGGACTTTCAGAAAGAACCTCAGTTAACAAAATATATTAATGTTTTTGATGTAAAGCCAAAATATTTTTCTATAAATTATAAACAACTTTCTCATTTAATTTATTACATCTGCATTATGTTTGTTTCAGTATAGCAGAGACAAGGAAAGACCCTAAATTGCTGTTCTAAATGATTTCTGCTCTTTGGCATCTACGTCTTCTTACCAACAGAGTATTGGCATAGACAGTGTTTAGTTTCAGACATTCAGGTGTGCTAGCTATTCAAACGTGGCATGTAATTATTTTCTCACATTTTATATTAAATTGTTACATGATCAGGTAGAATAAAATGAAGTATTATAGGGATCATCCCTGTTTAAAAAATTAGAAATTTTTAATTTGTACCTAATAAATGAACAGAACCAGCCATTAAACATCTTTTATTTTACAGGGAATTAGTGATGGTATTCCTCTATTAAAGGCCATCATCCCCCCAAATCAATCTCGTTCTTTTATGTCTCAAGGAAGCCCTGAGTTACTGGTAAGTTTATGTATACCTATTTCTTACTACTATGTTTACCAAAAATAGGAATAAAGTAAAAATATTTCTGTTGCGTCTCTAATATGTGAGGGTATACACATGCACCTGGAGGTCAGAAAACAACTTGGGCAAGTTGATTCTCTCCTTCAGTGTGAGAAGAATTGAGCTTGGGTCCTCAGGATTGGTGGCAGGACCTTATGATTCTAAGCTATATCACTGACCCAATAAAAAACTTGAAAAAAAAAATTTAGTATATTTTAGTGTATAAATATTTTGCTTGTTTGATATATACTGCATGCTTGCCTGGTTCCTGCAGAAGTCAGAAGAGGGCATAGATTTTCTGGAACTGGAGTTCTAGATAGTTCTGAGCCACCAGATGGGGGCCAGAATTCAAACCTCTGGAAAACAGCCAGTGCTTTTATTCTTCTGAGCCATCTTTTCATCTCCTAAAAGAATGTTTTTAAAATAATCAAGAAAACTAGAAGAATAGCTTTATGGTAGAGCACCGGCCTAGCACGTATGAGGCCGTAGGTTTGATCCTCAGCATTACAAAAAATGAGAAGTTTGTTATGAAATTATAATTTCATAACATTTGATTAATTTGAATAATTTGATTAAATATAAAAATGTCTTCTTTATATTTTGCTTTAAGTAGTTATTATAATTATTACATTTATCTAGAAAAATGAATCTGTGAAAATAGCTAGGAACCTTATCACCATAGCTATAATAGCAATAATCAGAACTGATATAGATCTTGTTAAGGTGTTCTTCTAGGGCATTTCAGTGAGTGTTTTACCCAATTTTTTATTTAGCCTACCCAACAGCTTTGTGTAGTAGGCACTAGTATGTTCCTTTTATGGATAAAAAATTAAATCTCAGAAGTTCCATGCCTGAAATCACAGAGCTAGCAAGTAGAGATCTGAGACCTTGGCATATGAACTAATCCTAGGTTCGTCTTATTCTAATCCTGTGACTTGGGTGTGATAGAAATGTGCTGTAGCACAGTTAACAGGAGAGACTTCAGAATTAAATCGCTTTTTATAATGGTATATATTGTGCTTGATTAGAAAACTATTCTAGAAATATATACAATAATATTGATAGTAGTTTTCAGTGGTAAGACTCTGTAGTTTTCATCTTTAAAATCTATGTGTTTTTATGGGGTGGGTGTCAGATTTAAGGCAGGGTTTCTCTATGTAGCCATGGCTGTCCTGGAACTTGCTCTGTAGACCAGCCTGGCCTTGAACTCAGATCTGCCTAGAGAGATCTGCCTGCCTCTGCCTCCCAACTGCTGCTAAAAACAATTTTTTTTAAGTTACCTGAGTTGGGGCATGGGTATTGTGTTGTTTTATTTTTTTTTCCATTTTTTTATTGAGAAAAGGAGAAAAAAAAAACAAGTTCCCACCTCCTCCCAGCCTCCCATTTCCCTCCCCCTCCTCCCACCCTTCTCCCCCTCCTCCCACCCTTCTCCCCCTCCCCCCACTCCTCTCCCCATCCCTCTCCAGTCCAAAGAGCAGTCAGGGTTCCCTGCCCTGTGGTAAGTCCTAGGTCCTCCCCTCTCCATCCATTTCTAGGAAGGTGAACATCCAAACTGGCTAGGCTCCCACAAAGCCAGCACATTACGTAGGTTCAAAACCCCGTGCCATTGTCCTTGGCTTCTCATCAGCCCTCATTGTTCACCATGCTCAGAGAGTCCAGTTTTATCCCATGCTTTTTCAGTCACAGTCCAGCTGGCCTTGGTGAGCTCCCAATAGATCAGCTCCACTGTCTCAGTGGGTGGGTGCACCCCTCGTGGTCCCGACTTCTTTGCTCATGTTCTCCCTCCTTCTGCTCCTCATTGGGACCTTGGGAGCTCAGTCCAGTGCTCCAGTGTGGGTCTCTGACTCTATCTCCATCCATCACCAGATGAAGGTTCTATGATGATATGCAAGATATTCGTCAGTATTGCTATAGGATAGGATCATTTCAGGTTCCCTATCCTCAGCTGCCCAAGGAACTAACTGGGGGCCTTGGCTTGGGCATCTGGGAGCCACTCTAGGTTCAAGTCTCTTGCCAACTCTAAGGTGGCTCCCTTAACTAAGAATTGTGGTTCCGTGCTCCCCTATCCACCCTTCCTTTATCCCAATCCTCCTTTTTCCCCAAGTTCCCCCCATTCTCCCCTTCTCCCTTTACTCTCCCCATCTCCCCTTACCACCATCCCACCCCACCCCCAAGATCTCAATTTTCTCCCCGGCAATTTTATCTACTTCCCATAGCCAAAAGGACAAGTGTTGTTTTATAATTGAAAGAGTAAAAATATTTACACTTTTAAAAGCAAGTACATACTAAGACTATTGCTTCAGGGACATTGTAACTATAAACTCTCCTGATTTGGACTAAGTGATAATTATATCATATTTGTCATGGCAAAGTTAACCTTTAATTTCTTCTTTTTTAAAAAAATATTTATTTATTTATTTATTATGTATACAATATTCTGTCTGTATGTGTTCCTGCAGGCCAGGAGAGGGCACCAGACCTCATTACAGATGGTTGTGAGCCACCATGTGCTTGCTGGGAATTGAACTCAGGACCTTTGGAAGAGCAGGCAATGCTCTTAACCGCTGAGCCATCTTTGAATGTTAGCATTAATGCTAATAACCTGAGAATTTAATATGATAGCTAAAAAATAACTATTCTTACAGTAAGCTGTAAATAGATAGTTATTTCCACTTAAATTATTTAGATTTGGCTTCATGTATCTTACAGTGTTCGCCTAATAATAATGTCAAAAATCTGTGAGCATCTGGCTATTTTTAGCCACATTCTTGAATATATTTTACTTGAGTTTTCATATATTCTTTTTCAGATAACAGTAAGCGTTAATTATGTTATTGGAACCCATGGATGGCTACCTTATGACAGAAATATTTCTAACTACTTCACATTCATCAAGGATCAAACTGTAACTAACCCAAAGTAAGCAGACGACAAATGGGTTTTTGTTGTTTTATGGTTGGGTTTTTTTTTTAATTTATTTTTTTTCTTTTGTTTTGTTTTTCCCCCTAGACCAGTTTTCTCTGTGTAGCCTTAGCTGTCTTACTCTGTAGACCAGGCTGACCTTGAACTCACATAGACCCACCTGCATCTGCTGGGATTAAAGGTGTGCACCACCACTGCCCAGCGATTCCTGTAATTTTTAAAGTAATGCTTTGAGAAAACGATTTTCTCTTCTTTTTCACTTTTCTTCCCCTTCTCTGTTTTTAAGTTATAACCTGACAATATTTGGCATTCAGACATGGCTGAATTTCTGTCATAACAAATATAGAATAAAATATTATATTGGGAATGGTAAATTGTCATATTATTCTTCTTTACTACTTAAAAATAGTCTTCATTTGGGTTTTCTATTGATTTTTATTGAGCTCTACATTTTTCTCTGCTCCCCTCTCTGCTTCTCCCCTCCCCTTCAGCCTTCTCCCAAGGTCCCAATGCTTTCAATTTACTCAGGAGATCTTGTCTTTTTCTACTTCCCATGTAGATTAGATCTATGTAAGTCTCTCTTAGGGTCCTCATTGTTGCCTAGGTTCTCTGAGATTGTGATTTGTAGGCTGGTTTTCTTTATGTCTAAAAGCCACTTAAGAGTGAGTACATATGATATTTGTCTTTCTGAGTCTGGGTTACCTCACTTAAAATGATGTTTTATAAGTTCCATCCATTTGCCTGCAAATTTCAAGATGTCATTTTTTTCTGTTGTGTAATACTCCATTGTGTAAATGTACCACATTTTCCTTATCCATTCTTCAGTTGAGGGGCATTTAGGCTATTTCCAGGTTCTGGCTATGACAAACAATGCTCCTGTGAACATAGTTGAGCACATGTCCTTGTGGCACGGTTGAGCATCCTTTGGACATATACCCAGAAGTGGTATTACTGGGTCTTGCTGAAGGTTGTTTCCTAATTTTCTGAGAAATCGCCATACTGATATCCCAAGGGACTGTACCAGCTTGTACTCCCACCAGCAATGGAGGAGTGTTCCCTTTACCCCATAACCTCTCCAGCATAAGTTATCCTCAGTTTAAGATGGAATCTCAGTGTTGTTTTGATTTGCATATCTCTGATAATTAAGGATGTTGAACATTTCCTAAGTGTCTTTCAGCCATTTTAGATTCCTCTGTTGAGAGTTCTCTGTTTAGGTCTGTACTCTACTTTTTTATTGAATTATTTGTTCTTTTGAGGACCAATTTCTTGAGTTCTTTGCATATTTTGGAGATCAGACCTCTGTCTGAAGTGGACTTAGTGAAGATCTTTTCCCATTTTATAGGCTGTCATTTTGTCTTGTTGACTGTGTCCTTTGCTTTACAGAAGCTTTTCAGCTTTTCAGTTTCAGGAGGTCCCATTTATTAATTGTTTCTCTCAGTGTCTGTGCTGCTGGGGTTATATTTAGGAAGTGGTCTCCTGTGCCAATGAGTTCAAGTTTACTTCCCACTTTCTCTTCTTTGAGGGTCAGTGTGGCTGGCTTTATGTTGCGGTCTTTGATCCATTTGGACTTGAGTTTTGTGCGTAGTGATAGATATGGTTCTATTTTCACTCTTCTACGTGTCGATATCCAGTTATACAAGCACCATTTATTAAATATCCTTTTTTCCATTTGATATTTTTTTGCTTCTTTATCAAAAATCAGGTGTTCGTAGGTGTGTGGATTAATATCTGAATCTTTGATTCGATTCCATTGGTCCTCCTGTCTGTTGTTATGCCCATCCCAGGCTGTTTTCAGTACCATAGCTCTGTAGTCATTTGAAATCAGGGATTGTGACGTCTCCAGAAGTTCCTTTATTGTACAGGATTGTTTTGGCTTTTCTAAGTTTTTTGCTTTTCCATATAAAGTTGTTTACCATTTTTTCGAGGTCTATCAAGAATTTTGTTTGGGATTTTGATCGGCATTGCTTTATTTGGATTTTTAATTGTTGTTGCTTTCAGACAGGGTCTCATTATGTAACTCTAACTGGCCTGGAACTCTCTGTAGAGACTAGACTGGCCTCAAACTAACAGCAACTTTTATGCCTCTCGAGTGCTAGGATTAAACAGTGCACTATCCTCCTGTCTGAGAAATATTTTATTGTTAGTAATATTCAAAGTTAAGGAAAAGTCTAAAATCCAATTATGTTTACAGAGCTCAGCGAACTGTGAATGGTCCTTTTGCTCCAGGGCTGGAAATCACTTCCAAGCTGTTTGTAGTGTCACATGATGCAAAGTTGCTCTTCAGTGCTGGACACTGGGATAATAGTATCCAAGTAACATCACTTACCAAAGGCAAAATTGTCTCACATAACATCCGACATATAGGTAAGAATTAACTTTTCCACAAAACTTGTTCTTCTGGGGTTTTTTAGTTTTAATTATTCAAGTTTTCTTTTGTGTATATTGAGTGTTCTGCCTGCATGTATGTCTATGTGAGGTGTCAGATCCCCTGGAACTAGAGTTACAGATAGTTGTGAGCTGCCATATAGGTGCTGGGAGTTGTACTCGGGTCCTCTGGAAGAGCAGTCAGTGGTCCAACCCCTGTTTTTTTTCAACTGTATAAAAGTGGTACATGCTCCTGATAGCTTATTATGTTGGGGGTGCATTCAAACATCATATAAATTAAATATATTTTCATATTACACTAGAAGGTATTAAATCAAGTTTTATTTAGATGTTAAACAATGATTTTGTTGCCACATAATAAAAATTTGTCATCATTACATAAAGACATTATTAACAGTAAAGTATGAGTTAATTGTTGAATATATATTAACATCTTATTATTTCAGGCGTCGGTATAAGAATAAAAGCTTTTTTCTCAAAAAACTTGTTAAATGAGGGTAATGGAATCTGTTGCTCTCTACTGCTAATTTTTCTTTTAATTTTGTTAAATAACATTTTTTTCTTTTTTTTTTAATTTTTTTATTGAGAAAAGGAGAAAAAAACATAAACAAAAAACAAGTTTCCACCTCCTCCCAGCCTCCCATTCCCTCCCCCTCCTCCCACCCTTCTCCCCCTCCTTTCACCCTTCTCCCCCTCCCCCCACTCCTCTCCCCCTCCCTCTCCAGTCCAAAGAGCAGTCAGGGTTCCCTGCCCTGTGGTGAGTCCCAGGTCCTTCCCCCTCCGTCCATATCTAGGAAGGTGAACATCCAAACTGGCTAGGCTCCCACAAAGCCAGCGCATTAAGTAGGATCAAAACCCCGTGCCATTGTCCTTGGCTTCTCATCAGCCCTCATTGTTCGCCATGTTCAGAGAGTCCGGTTTTATCCCATGCTTTTTCAGTCACAGTCCAGCTGGCCTTGGTGAGCTCCCAGTAGATCAGCTCCACTGTCTCAGTGGGTGGGTGCACCCCTCGTGGTCCCGACTTCTTTGCTCATGTTCTCCCTCCTTCTGCTCCTCATTGGGACCTTGGGAGCTCAGTCCAGTGCTCCAGTGTGGGTCTCTGTCTCTATCTCCATCCATCACCAGATGAAGGTTCTATGATGATATGCAAGATATTCGTCAGTATTGCTCTAGGATAGGGTCATTTCAGGTTCCCTATCCTCAGCTGCCCAAGGAACTAACTGGGAACCTCATCTTGGGCACCTGGGAGCCCCTCTAGGGTCAAGTCTCTTGCCCACCCTAAAGTGGCTCCCTTAACTAAGAATTGTGGTTCCGTGCTCCCCTATCCACCCTTCCTTTATCCCAATCCTCCTGTTTCCCCAAGTCCCCCCCTCCTTCCCTTCTACCTTTTCTCTCCCCATCCCCCTTACCCCCATCCCACCCCACCCCCAAGATCTCAATTTTCTCCCCGGCAATTTTGTCTACTTCCCTTAGCCAAGAGGATAACTATATGTTTTTCCTTGGGTTCACCTTCTTACTTAGCTTCTTTAGGTTCACCTATTGTAGACTCCGTGACCCTTATTTAAGGCTAGAAACCAATTATGAGCGAGTACATCCCATGTTCATCTTTTTGGGTCTGGGACACCTTACTCAGGATAGTGTTTTCTATTTCCATCCATTTGCATGCAAAATTCGCGAGCTAGCCAAGCAGCAAGGAGATCCGATCTGGACACCAGGAGAAACATCACTGGGGAGTGACATTTTTTTCTTTTATCTTACATTCTGACCACAGTTTTCCCTCCCTCTTCTCCTCCTAACCTCCCATCCCCCCCCCCACACACACACACACATACCCTTTGTCTCCATTCAGAAAGGGGCAGGCCTCTCATGAGCTTGAACAAAGCATGGCACATCAAGTTGAGGCAGGACCAAGCTCCTTCCCTTGTTTCAAGGTTGAGTGAAGCAGTACAACACGGGGATGGATGCTAAGAGCCTTATAAACAGATCAAGCAACACAGCTACCACACACATACAGAGGGCTCTAGATCAGTTCCATACAGGTTCCCTAACTGTTGGTCCAGAGTCCATGGGCTCCCACGAGCTCAGGTCAGCTGTCTCTGTGAGTCTTTACCCCCTTACATCATGAGCTCCCCCGCCCCAGCTCCTAAAATTCCTCCTCCCTTTCTTCATCAAGACTGCAGAGCTCAGGCTAGTACTGATTGTGGGTCTCTGCATCTGTTATCAATTACTAGGTAGAACTGTTACTAGTTACTAGTAATAGTTACTCATCATCAATCTGATTTTATCTACTGGTATTCTAAGGTATCACTTTGTGTAGCTGTTAAGGGACTATTCTGGAAAATTGTTTTTAATTTATGATTTGCACCATAATATGTACTATCTTTTTATTTGTTTGTGTGTTTGTTGTATGTGTATGAGTGTTTTGTCTGCATGCTTATCTGTATACCATGTGTATGTGGTGCCTACTGAGTCTAAAGAGGTCAACAGATCCCTGGTACTGAAGCTACAGATAGTCGTCAGCCTTTAAATAGGGCTAGGACTCAAACTTAAATTCTCTGGAAGATAATCCCATAAATTATTAACTGCTGAGCCATCTGTCAATTCCCTCTACTGTTTTCTAAGGACACATTCCATACGACAGCACTTTTTCAATAGGAAGAGAATGTGAATAGGGTGAGAGAGCAGAACACATAGCAGAATTACCTATGACTCCGTTCTCAGTTCTCTGACAGCCTACGATGCTAGATACGATGTCAGCACTTAGCACATGAACGGTCTCAATGAAGGCTCTCGGGATGACTTTGATCCTGCAGGTGTCCTCTGTTACTCTGACCTGATGGTTTTTGTTACATTTAATTATTTTTGGAGGGGTATTTTGTGGGGAGGGTGGGGGATAGCACATATATGTGCACTTGGAAGTTACATGACTGCTTGCAGGAGTCAGAACTCTCCTCCTATGTGTATCCAAAGGGACTAAGTGCAGATCACCAGTCTTGGCAGAAGGTTCCTTTTCTTGCTGAGCCAGCCCTGGCTTAGTAATTATTTGAACATTAACTGAAACTGCCCTCAAAGTTCTGTTCTGTCAAAACATATCCATTTTATTTTATTTTTTCTTCAAACAGATATTGTGACTTGCTTAGCTACAGATTACTGTGGAATACACTTGATTTCTGGTTCCAAGGACACTACATGTATGATATGGCAGATAACACAACAGGTAATAATAAATAACACATGTTATGTTCTTGGACTGGGATAACAAGTTTTTCTCTGGTAGTAAATGACATTTTGCGCTCAGTGAGAGGTTGTCTTAAAAATTGAGGAAGATATCATGGGTGTCATCAGCCCCTGGTCCCATACATGCATGCATGGGCAAATGCAGCCCCTGTCACACATGTCACGACACACTGTCTCATACAAAACCCTCTTTAAAATTCTGTG
This sequence comes from Microtus oregoni, assembly GCF_018167655.1. Classification (NCBI taxonomy): domain Eukaryota; kingdom Metazoa; phylum Chordata; class Mammalia; order Rodentia; family Cricetidae; genus Microtus; species Microtus oregoni. The sequence goes on from NW_024543069.1 coordinate 52,753,110, forward strand.
GTAGTCTTACTGAAAATTGTTCTTAACTGGACGTGATGTGAATGATTACAGACTCGGGGCCTGAGCTTTTTATTGTTCATTTTTGAGATTATAACTTAATTATACCATTTCTTCCTTCCTTTTCCTCCATCCAAACTTTCCCATATACCCTTTCCTACTCTCCTTCAAATTTCTTGACCTATTTTTTCATTAATCGTTAATACATCTGTATGTGTACTTATACATACATATATTCCTAAATATAACTTGTTGAGTCCATATGACATTACTTGTATGCATTTTTTAAGAATTAACTGTTTGACTCTGGACAACCAGTTGGTTGTGCTATTCCTGGGAAGGACCTCTCTCTGTTTTACTCAGTTACCTGTTATTCTTTGTGTAGGGTTGAGACTCCATGTTTTTCCCATCCAGTTTGGCGTGTTCATTGTTGTCACTCTATGTTCAGCCTCCTTTTGAGCAGTTGTACTGATGAAACTTAATGGGTGTAGCTTGTGGTGTTACTAGGAGACATAGTCCCACAGCCAACTGTCTGATTCTGTTGCTTTTGTACTTTCTACCTCATCCTTTGCAATGATCCCTGAGCCTTATGTGCGGGAGTTGTTTTATAGATGTTTGTGGTTTTTCTGTGACAGTCTCCTTCTGTCACAAAGAAAAATTTCCCTGATGAGGGGTGAAGACTTACTTGTGAGTACAAGGACAAATGTTTATAGATTGTTGTTAGGGATTCTGCTGGTTTAGTAAGTTAGGGATTGTAGATTCTCCTCCAGTAACCATGAAGCTAGTAACCGCAAAGCTAGTCTGGTTTGCACAACAATACTCTAAAATATGACACAAAGAAAATCCTGTCTCAAAAAAAGAAAAACATAAAGAAATTTTATTTCTGTGTATTGACATTATAATAATTATTTTTATACAAAAATACAAAATATCTTTTCATTATTTGTCTCATACCCTTTTAATTTCTTTGGATAATCCCTTAATCACTTTATTTCCATTTGTGTTCTATACTATGCTATATTTACTTCTGAATGGCACAATTTTACTACTATTTTGGTACTTTTATGTAGTATTATGAGCGGCAGGGCTGCGTTCCCAGCACCCCGGCCGCCTGCTCGGCTAGCTTATGCCCCGAAATAATTACACGGACACTGTATTCTTTTAATCACTGCTTGGTCCGTTTCTATCTAGCCTCTTCACCTGGACTAGCCCATTTCTAATATTCTATGTAGCACAACTAGGTGCGCTTACCGGGCCTGGGTCGGAGCTTCATCACATGTGTCTGCCCAGGAGCCGGGAGCATGGTGTCCCTCTCTGAGGCGTCTGCTCCCGAGAGGAGAGCTGTGGAGTCTGAGCTCACTTCCTCTTCCTCCCAGCATTCTGTTCTGTTTACTCCTCCCACCTATCTTCTAACCAATAAAATGGGCCAAGGCAGTTCCTTTATTAGCCAATGACCTTCCTCCATCACTTTTAGAAGGATGTTCATTTCTTACTTATTTTCACTACTATGAAGGAAAGTTGTGCAGTAACATGATCGATTGTTGTATGGTTATCCTTTTTTTGTTTTTTGAGACAGGATTTCTTTGTATTATCCTGGCTGTCCTGGAACTCCCTCTGTAGACCAGACCGGCCTCTAACTCACAGAGATCCACCTGCCTCTGCCTCCTAAGTACTGGGATTAAAAGCGTGCACTACCACCATCAGCGATGTATGTTTATCTTATTTTCACTAACTTTACCACATTTTTAAATTTATAATTATAACATTCTTGGATTTTCTGACCCTAAAGTAGCTATACCATCATGTGATCTAGAAATAATGGTCACTCTCCCAATTTTCCAATATATTGTTTTATTTTATTATCCTATTACATTGCAGTAGAGTTAGAATATGATAGTGAACATCCTGACTTACGTCTGATTTTGATTGAAAAATGACAGTACAGTTTTGCCGCTTGATAGTGTTTGCTGTCAGTTTTTATCAGTATTGTGTTTTATATTTAGTTAGTTTCTTTTTAATTTAATGAAATTTCAAACTTATAGAAAAGTTGCAAAAACAATACATTCGTACCTTTGTCTTAACATTCTCAATATCTTTCCCCTTTCAGCATGTTTATTTTTCTCACTGATTTAAATGTTGGCAGTACTTCCTATTCCATTGATAACATCTATGTATGTCTTCCAAGAACAAAGATTTTCTTTTTAAATTTTTATTATGGTTGTTTATTTACGTGTATGGGGGTAATGCATACATGCCATGGTGCATGTGTGAAGGTCAGAATACAACTTTTGTGGATCAGTTCTTTTCTTCCACCATGGGTGGTTCTGGGGACCAAACTTTGGATATCATGCTTGCTAGCAAGTACCTTTGCATACAGGTCCATCTTGATAAAAAGTCATTCTTACCACCATAGTGCAGTTGCTAAAATGAGAATGTTTAACATTTGTACAGTGCCATTATCTGATCTCATTTTCTGAGTATTAACAACAGTGTCCTCTGTAATTCCTTTTAGAGTTTCCTTTTCTTTTTTCTAAATGAGTAAATCAAGAAATTTCTTAGATTTGAACTGCTATGAATCATATAGCAAATTAACATTATTCATTTTCATTGCTACCACATTTTGCTGTTGTATTTTACTTGCTAATACTATAATTTTTTTCTCTTTTTTTAAAAATACGGCCTCACTTTTTTCTCTATTCTTAAGTAAAAGATCAATTTTGTTTTGTCATTATGATGTTTAATATTTGGATATGCAACCTTTATTGGATGAATTTAATAAGTGTTTCTTCTTTCACTTGAATTGTAAAGTTTTCTGTTACTTTAATTACTTGATACAAGAATGATGTGTTTTGTAAATATTAAGTGAAATATATAGGATAAATTACATGTATCCCAAAGAGTAGAGTTTACAGGTATATTTATGTGTAATATAAAAACAGAGGGTCTAGACAGACTTATCTAGAATAAATAAGAATAAAACAATATGACACACAACTGATATTTCTTCAAATATAAAGTAAATGTAAACAAGGCAGGTTTAATGACAAAATTTCTCATTTAATGAAAATGAGAAATTTTCTTGAGCAGTTTCAGCCTGTGTGGAAGCTGAGGCAGATGCATCACAAAGTTAAGGCTTGCCTGGCTACAAAGTGATAGTTTAAAGTCACAACACTCGGGTTTCAAAAATTATTTTTTAAAACACTGGGGACATGTCTCAGTGGTAGAACATCTGCATAGCATGCATGAAGTCCTAATAAGTGTTTAAAGCATCATTGGTGATGACGCATAATTAGATTTCTAGGAAGAGGATTGTTGGTACTTATTGCCAGCCAGGTTATGCAAAAAACAGCTCTAGATTCATTGCTTTCCATGTCTCAAGGGAATAAGGCCAAGAACAACAGAGCAGGGTACTGTGCATAGACAGTTAAGAAAAAGAATGATCGCTATAGAAATTAAAGACAGGAGCTAGAGATATGGCTCTGAGATTAACGCTGCTGCTTTTCCAGAGGACCCAGTTTTGATTCCCAGCACGCATATCAGACTGCTCACAACTGCCTGTGACTCTAGCTCTGGGGGATCTAATGCCATCTCTAACCTCCACAGGCATTCACACAAGAGGCATACATTCACACAGACACATACATATGAATTAAAGGCAATCAGAATAAATATAATTGATGTCCCTAAAGTACAGGCTCCAGGACAGTGGTTCTCAACCTACCTAATTCTAAAACCCTTTAATACAGTTCCTCTTGTTGTGATCACCAACTCTAAAATTATTGCTACTTCATAACTAACTTTGCTACAGTTGTGAATTGTAATGTAAATATCTGATATGCAACCCCCCAGCGGAGTTGCAACCCGCAGATTGAGAACTACTGCTCTAGTAAGTATTCATTTATATAATATTAGTTTAAATTAAGGAAGAATTCATTTGTAGGTTAAAAGAGCAAATAACTTGGGAAAACTAATATAAGAAGTCATCATTAATACTTTCTGTGTAAGGTTTGGACTGAGTGTTACTGTGAGTGACTCAGTGGTTCTAACTACCTATCTCATTACTTTGTTAAGAGAATGTTTGAATATAGTATAAACTTTGTTACAAAACACAAAAACAAGAGGCTTGTGAGTGGAGGGAAAAAACAACAAGACACCATTTCACGTTTGCTTTTCTTTTTTAATTTTAGGGAGGCACTGCTGTGGGCTTAGCATCTAAACCTTTTCAGATTCTTTATGGACACACTGATGAGATATTGAGTGTGGGCATCAGCACTGAACTTGACATGGCAGTATCAGGGTCAAGGGTAAGATCTCACCTCTAAGAAATAATACTTTTTCTATAAATTGTGTAACAATGTTTATATTTGAAAAGTTTTTATGGAAATAGAATATTTTTAATATTTATTTTGAGCATTGTTAACGTAGAGTAATACAGAGAGAATAAACTTAAAAGAGGCTATGTTGTATTTGGGGATCTTATTGGCCTTGCTAGTTCAGGAAGATGACACTCTATAAGATGATATGCTACTTAAAATTCTAAGATTAGGGTTTTACCTAAAGCATATAACTCATCCATGGGATAACTATTTCCTAAGATTAGGATTTCACCTAAAGCATATAGCTCATCTATGGGATGATTATTTCCTAAGATTAGGGTTTTACCTAAAGCATATAACTCATCTATGGGGTAATTATTTCCTCAGTGTCTTTCCCACATCTCTTTATTCAGCCGCTTCGCCTTCTCCTTTTTGTTGTTTTGTGTTTTTCATTCTCTGGAATCTTCTGTGTATAGGATGGTACTGTGATTATACATACCATTCAGAAAGGTCAATACATGAGGACTTTACGGCCACCTTGTGAGAGTTCCCTGTTCCTGACCATTCCCAGTTTGGCTGTCTCTTGGGAAGGACACATTGTCATCTATTCCAGCTTGGCGGAGAAGCCCGCTCTCAAGGTATTTGCTTCTGTGCAGCAGATGTAGACCATCACTAATGTTTTCTCTCCTCACTGCAAGGGCAGCTTTTCTATGGTTCAGTTGTTCTTTCTCATTGTTAGATAGACTTCTACCACATTATGGTCCTGATATTTATATTTTACTTCAGATATTTCTTTTGACCTAATATTATACAAGGTTTCGAATGTAATTCCTTTTTTTTAAGATTTACTTATTATGTATTCAGTGTTCTGTCTTCATGTCTGTCTGTCTACATGCCAGAAGAGGGTACGAGATCTCATTATAGATGGTTGTGAGCCACCATGTGGTTGTTGGAAATTGAACTCAGGACCTCTGGAAGAGCAGTCAGTGCTCTAAACCTCTGAGCCATCTCTCCAGCCCCCTCAAACGTAATTTCTTTTAGCTAAGGATGTAACTTGGTTGGTAGAGTGCTTGTCTTGCAAGCATTGGAACCCTAGATTAACTACCTAACCCCACATACACAAAAAGCAATTAAAAATAAAAAAAGACAAGAGTTTCTTTGTTTCACACTGGCTGTCCTGAAACTCACTCTCTAGACCAGGCTAGCTCAAACTAAGAGATCCACCTGCCTCTGCTTCCTGAGTGCTGGGATTAAAGATGTGTGCCACCAGTGCCAGTGGTAGTATTAGGTATATCATGAACTTCAAGTAGCAGTGATAGCCAACATTTCTTTTGTAGGTAAGACAGTGTAGAAATAAACTGGATCTCCATATATTCATTTCCTTCTAATAGTAAAGCTTTTAAATATAAGGAACATCTTTTTAGGAATGTGAAATATTTTTGAACTGGAATATTTTAACTCTTCGATTTAACGCATAGTTGTTTCCATGGCAATAATGATTTAAAGTCAATCTGATAATTTTCTGTATACTTTTTCTTTGAATACAGTCATGTTTTTATTCCAGAAATCTTTCTGATTTGTTATATTTTAATTGACAATATGAAAACTCAACTTTTATGCAAGTTCCCTAAACTTTCCTGTTTCTTTATAGGATAAGAACATGTTACATGTGTTTTCTGTAAATGGAAAGTATCTGGGGTCTCAAGTCCTGAATGAACAAATATCAGACATGTGCATCATTGGGGAGCATGTAATCACTGGCAGCGTACAAGGGCTCTTGTCTATAAGAGAGCTTCACAGGTAAGTAAATTAAATTAAAATGTTCAAACTGTCTGAAGAAGAGGTAGCAACTTACAGTTCAGAGGTTCAGTAGGGAGCATGGTGGTATGCAGGCAGATGTGCTGGAAAAGTAGCTGAGAGTCCTACATCTTGTAGGCAACAGGGATTCAGCTGAGACACTGGGTGGTTCCTGAGCATAGGAAACCTCAAAGCCCACCCCCACAGTGACACACACTCCTCCAATAAGGTCATACCCACTTCAACAACGCCACACCTCCTAATAGTGCCACGCCCTTATGGGGGTCAGTTACATTGAAATTAGCACAGTGACCTTGTCTCATAAAAGATAGAAGGTGAGAACAGACACCTGAGGTTGTCCTCTGAGCTTCATATGTGTACCAGCCTTGCACACATTTGCATCAAGTGTTCTGAGCATGCTGGAATATACTTACAATATCAGCATTTGGGACTCAGTCCCTTTTCCAATGATAGCTTTGCTTTTTTTCTCTCTCTCTCATCCTGATTTTAAGAGTCTTCTAACAAGAAGATTTGCAAATTAGAAAAACCAATGGACTCCTTTAGTTTTAATTACACACATACACACACACAACACACACACGCATATATAAATATACCTAAGTCATTGGGTTCTCCACTTTCTAATCTTTAAATAACTGAAGGCATTTATTGTAATGGAATATTAGACAAAGCAAAAAAGACCTGTTTTATTAACCTCAAATATCACACACATGTACTTTCTTTGGGACTTTTTATTCACCTTCTAATTACAGATAAAAGCATTTAATGAAAGAACTTAAATTCTTGGTATTGTGGTGTTTATAATAATTGACCTTGAAGGGTTTAAGACTCTTTAGAAGTTGCCAGTTAAGGTAGCACGTTCAGGAGGACTGTGAGTTCAAAGTCATCCTAGCCTCATAGCAAGACCCTATCTCAGACAACAGCAAAAAGAGAAGTTGTGTTTGCAGAAGAGTTTAAGAATTTCTAGGATCTGAATAATCAGAAGAGTATTGTTTAAGAATTAATAGGATTTGAAATGGAGATGAACTTAGGGAAATTATGAGAAAATGAACTACATTTGGGGATGTGGTACATCTGTAAAGTTGAAGTGCAGAGGTAGATGACGAAGTTGCCTTCGTGTATACCCTTCTGTGTATCCATCCTCTGTGCATGTAACTATTTCTGTTTTTATCTTTTAGTTTGAATCTGAGCATCACTCCATTAGCCATGCGATTACCTGTCCACTGTGTTTCCGTAACCAAAGAGTGCAGCCACATTCTTGTAGGCTTGGAAGATGGCAAATTGATTGTAGTAGGTGTTGGCAAGCCAGCCGAGGTAAAATTCAGCATCATGGATTCTCCCTTACTATTGTGGGTTCCTTACTATTGTGGGTTCCTTCGGTCCTTCATTCTAGCTGATTCAGAAGTCTCCATTATGAATAAACTGAAACATAAATTTGATGTTTCAGAAAAAGCCAAAGTATAAAGTTGTTAAGTGGTATATTTATCCTATGATAAAATTAAAAGCATGCTCATGGATTGGTCTTTGTATCACTACGTGAATGAGAAAAATATTTTACTCCAAATCAAGACTCAAGAGGACTATGCAGATTGGAGGCATAAAAGTTCTTATAAAAATAAAATATAGGTTCCAACAGTAAAACTAATTTGATTTCATAATTACAAAGCATGAGTTATTTATTATATAAAGGCATTGTTTTTAAATTGGGAACTACAAATATCTTATATCCATATCCTTATTCACAGTGAGTTTACTGTAACAAAAAATTTACTTGCCTAATAGTCTTTCATGGATCTGACATTTGTTCCTCAGAAAACGTAATGACTCCACACCAGGTAACTTAATGATTCCCCCAGAAAACTTATTATATAGAATTAAACTAGTCATTGCATTTTTTGTGACACTCTTAGCTTTTCCTGAGAAATGTAATATTGTATCTACAGGTGTTTCTTCAAGAGAAGATATTTAGTTGAGTAGTAGTACATACCTATAATCCCAGTGCTTGGGAGACAGAGGCAGGAGAATCACCACAATTTAGGGGCCAGCTTGGTGTACATAGTAAATTCTAGGCAAACTAGGCCTATGTACCAAGATCTGCTGTCAAAACAACCACAGAAAAAGGCTAGAGAGACGTCACAGCAGGCCAGAACTTTTGTTACTCTGCATCTGGGGCTCAGTTCCAAGCACTCACACAGCAGAACCTCACGACTGTCTGTCATTCCAGGTCTAAGAAAACTCACACCCCTTTTTACCTTCACAGGCACCAGGCACATGTAGACCAAACGCCCATTTGCATAAAATAAATAAATATGTAAAAAGAGAGTTAAAAACATTTTAAACATGTTTCCATTTAACATTGAGGTTCTTGATAGTTTCCTGAATTGCCCCCATCTTTCCCCTGCTAGTGTGATGATTACGTAGAACTCTGAGTACACATCTGTAATCCTTGCTAGTTGGGAGGCTAAGGTAAAAGAATCATAAGCAAAGATCTGCCTGCCTACTGGGTGAGTTCGGGGTCAGACCAAGCAACTAGTGAGACTTTTTCTTTTTTTTTTTTTTTTTTAATAAATTTATTTATTATTCTGTCTGTGTGTATATCTGCAGGCCAGAAGAGGGCACCAGACCTCATTACAGATGGTTATGAGCCACCATGTGGTTGCTCAGGACCTTTGGAAGAGCAGGCAATGCTCTTAACCACTTGAGCCATCTCTCCAGCCCCCTAGTGAGTCTTTTTCTAAAAAAGGGATATAGCTCCATGCTCTAGAGTATTTGCCTAACAAGAGGAGGCCTTGAGTTCAGTCTCTTGTACTGCAGTTATTAATCAAGAATCTTTTAAAATGTTAGCAATTTTGCTAACAAAACCTGTTCTGCACTTTACAAATTCAGTGTCACATATATTGATTTTATGTATCTTCATTTTTCTTAACATCTTCATTTCTCTGGATTACCTTAAACAGATGCGTTCGGGTCAGCTTTCTCGAAAATTGTGGGGATCTAGCAAGCGACTCAGCCAGATTTCAGCTGGAGAAACTGAATATAATACTCAAGATTTCAAATGATTGTTATTCCCACGTCCTGTGATGGAAACCAAACTCCAGTTATTGCTCTGTCACTTTGGCTGTGCTCTACTCGCTGGAAGTCGTCAAGGGTTTTATCTTTAAAAACGTTTAAAGATTACGGCGGTTTGATATTTGTGAAGATGTAGGTTGAGTTGTAGAGGCTGAGGCAGGTGGATCTTAAGTTCAAGGTCAGCCTGGGCTACATAGCAAGACCTTGCCACAAAAATTAAGTAAATAAAGAATAAAAATAAAGTTGTAGGTTCTATTAAATCAATTTTAAAAGTTTCATCAGCAGTGAGTCTAGTTTTGTTAACCAGTACTAAAGTTGAATTGAGAAAATATATTTGATTCAATTTGGTAATCCATTCCTAAATCATTAAATCCAATTTTTAAAAAAAACAAACTTCTAATATTATATACTTAGATTGAATTCCCTTAATCTAAGTAGCAAAATTTAAGACATTTCTGATAAAGTAGCATAGATGATGGAGAGTTGAGATGTGGCTTTTCATGTATTCTTCAGATAATCATTTTTCTTTTTACTCACCATTTCATTAAAAGCATAACCTTTTAGGCATTTGTTGTACAATTGAGTTTTCAAAAATTGCAGGCCTATATAATTGGATTAAATACAAATACTGAAATAAACATTGGTTTATTTCCCTACCTTTAATATATTAGTAATAAAAATTTACTAAATTGTATTATTATTCTTAAGTAACAAAAGTTGAATAGGAAAAAGAAAAACTAGAGATAATTTTGACGAGTGTACTTCATTAACAGTATATTTAAACAAAAATGCTGACTGTGGCCCTGGTCAGCTGGTCCTTTAGTAACATTTGCAGCACAATTTACATGTGTGAAATTCAAAATTTTGTGAATTTGTCTTTATTAAGCAAAAACTGTACTCTCTTTGTGGTTAATCCTTTCTATCCTGGTGATCATGAGTTGTCAGTGATGTTCTAAGAGGTCGTGAAAGATGGAGTAACACTGCATAATTCAGAGTAGCCATTTAGATAAAGTAATATCTTTTATTGCATGTTATATACAACTGTTTGGATGATAGCTATTTTGTTACAGTTTGTTAAATATTACATTATGTCTAATTTTTTAAGTAAAAATGTTGATTGATTTAATTTGGAATTCAAAGTAATTGTTATTTATTTTTTGTGAAATTGACTTTTGAGTTATTAGGTTAGAGAAGTTTTACAACTACAAGTATTGGCAATCTGAGATTCCACAGACTTTGGGAAGATTGGTGAATCTCTGAAGTTGTATGGAAATTTATATATTGAGCCTATTTTCAGGAAAGAATTATTACATGATTTTCTTAAAATGATTTATGGGCAACAACAGATGATTTTACAATGGTAGCCTTTCAAAATTATATTCTCTTTTATTCTGCTGACCATACATTTCCTTATACCTGATTGTCTTTTCAGTTGAATCCTGAAGAAATTTTGATTTTTCATTTTCCCTCTCCTATTGACCACAGTATCCTATGGTCTTTTCTTTATAATCCCATAAATAAGTTTTTAAAAATATAGGTGTAAAAGACTATGTTTAGGAAAATTTTACAATATTTTGATTTGTTGTTGGTCAGGATTAGTAAAACACTGTAAAATCACTGTTTAATAAGTTATAATTGTCTGATTGGGGAAAAAATAGCTTCAAATGGCATTGATATCAACTGGTAGAAAAGTAGAATTTGTGTAAATGTGATGATTTCCTTTTTGAAAGACTTCAGGAATTTGTTGGAAGTGTCAGGAGTCAATAGAGATGATTATGGTACATGAAACAGTTCTTTTCATTTTTGCTCCCCCAGTTTCCACATACTGGACCGGGAGTTCATGTCAGAACCAACATGATTGGGTGATTTTTTCTTATTGTTGGGCTTATTTTTTATTTATATATTTTATTTTTGGGTTTTTGTTTTGTTTTGTTTCGTTTTCTTCAAGACAGGGTTTCTCTGTATAGTTTTGACTGTCCTGGAACTCACTCTGTAGATCAGATTGGCCTTAAACTCAAAAAGACCCACCTGCCTCTCTGCCTCCCAAATACTGGGATTAAAGGCGTGTGCCACCACTGCCAGGCAATGATTGGTTATCAGTCCGTAGTAGAATGCTTGCCTATATTGTTCAAGATCCTGGGTTTACTCCCTAGCATGTATGAAAGAGACAGAAGAAACAAAGACAGGTACTAACTGACTCCAAATCAAGACTTGGTAAGGGTTTCTTTTGGCAGTTTATCCACGCATGCTGCTCTTTCATGGCTCATAAACAAGAAGCTATGCTCAGTTTTATATAGGTCTGACCCATGTACAATCAATGTTAGATGTTAAAGGAGAATTATTCCTTTTAATTATTTTGAGGTTTAGAAAATGCTAGCTCTATTCTTGAATAATGAACTTTTTGTTTTGTTGTCGTTGTTTGTATTTCAATACAGGGTTTCTCTGTATCGCCCTGAAACTCACTCTGTAGACCAGGCTGTATTAGATCTCAGAGATCTGCCTGATTCTTCCTCTTGATTAAAGGTGTGACTACCACCACCCAGCCAATATGAACTTTTGTGTTAATTAAATAAGCAAATTAGTGGAGCTGTTACCTGAGTTAGTATATTCCTCACGTAAACATTATAGCCATGAAATTAAAAGTCACTAGATAATATCACTAGGAAGATGCACTTTTACAGTGGAGTGTAGCTGTTATCCATAGAAACTTTCATAATGTATATTGGAAAATTATTAGAATAGATTGATAGCTGGATATTTTAGTTAATGAGTATAGTATCTCATCTTGGCTGCTGTTGGTGTCAGTTCATCTTTTCAGGACTTTTCATCTGCTTTTGTTTCTTGATAGTAATAATGATGAATATTAAAATCTCAGGTAATAAGAGATTTATGCTAAGATAATGTTCTTTCTTTTGGAAAGTGAGGTCAGAAGTTGTTTTGCTATTGTTGGTGGCAGTGTGTGCATATTTATACAATTTGCTGTATGTACTTAGAGAATAAAACACTGTAATATATAACTCCCCCCAGTCAGTATTCTGTTATTGTAAAATTGAAGAAAAAGAACAAATCAGAACATGAAAGTCAAGGAACTGCAAAAATAAAGATTAGCATTAACTTTCTAGCCAGTGTTGCCTGTGAAAGAAGTTTCTGTTAATTTCCCTTAGTCACAGTACATCCTCGTGTGTGAGGAGAAGTTTCTCTTTTTCCTTGTGATACACATGGCACTGTTCTTCACAGCGCTGACACTGGAGTGCTACATACTACTAAAGAGTAAGTGTGCCCACAAAATTAGAATTTAGACTTGAGGATTGACTCGTAGTCTTAGCTTCATTATATTTCTTTTCAAATATCCTAAGAAAGTGAAACTGAGTGCCAGTTTTTGCTTAGTGTTGATAGAGGCATGACATTTACCTGTAAATATAACATTATTCTTACTAAAGATATCTCTAAGGAAAGCTTTAATTGAATTTTGAGCTGTCAATTCTTTTTAAAATATGTTTATGAAGTAAGTAACGTCATCTTTGCCTCCTTTTCAATAAAAACATGAGACTTTTACTGTATTGGATATGAACAAGGTATTAAATGTGTAATACCTATATCTAGGATGTGTGTCTGAAGGTGTTCTCACATTGCTAAACCTATTTTCTTAACCCTATCTTTACACTTTTTGAGTGATATGTACATTTTTCATCTAGACCCAAACCCTGATATAAGTGTTCTGTCTCTAACAGAAACTTCTTTTCCCACTGGCAGCAAATACTCTTTCTTAGTACTTTTTCCTAATTTGTGTGCATGTCATGTACGTAGCATTTTGTTTGTTTTAGATGATCCCATATAAACATTGTTCTGAAAATTTTCCTCAACGTGCCTTTTCTAATGACATTAGGCAACAATACAATGCTATCAGGCTTTAATATTACTTATTACTTACATAATTTAAATACAGCATTTTCTGTGCCACTGATTATTCCCAACACCAGGCAGTGTCTTTGTTTCATATGGACAGAACCACTCTATTTCCTTTTCATTACTGAAAAGTTCATTGATTTTATCATGAGCTCTTAGACTTTCATATTTAAAATCACAATTTACATTTACCTCAATAATATTGTCTGCTTGCTATTAGTATTTCCTAACTCAATATTTTCCACACCAATATTTCAACAAAAAGTGTAAATTTTTTTTTTCAGTATTCGGGAGTGAACTCAGGGCCTCACGCATGTTAGGCAAGAATAAAAAGCATTAGTAATCAGTGCTAAAAGAAAAACAGAATCAGATGTCTTATAGCATTGAAGTTATAATGAGTAGAGTTCTCCCACTATGAAAGCATTGAGTAAATCCTCCTAAATACTTTTGGTGATGTTTGCAGGTATGCCTCTGTATGAAATATTCTTTAATTTTTTCATAGGTTTTAGAAGTTAGAACTAATAGAGCATAAACATCTGAGAGATTTAGGCTAGGGATATATCTTAGTGATGGAACACTTTCATATGAAGTCCTGGGTTTGGCATGGGATTCTTTACTCCAACACTGAGACAGTGTAGAGCCTCACACATAGAGTTCTACCACTGAACTCAGCACCTCAGCTCACAGAGTAGTTCCTAGTTTGAGGGTGCAGATCAGACCTACCTGTAGGATTCATCAGTAGGCTATGCCTCAGTAATATGTGGGACTTTCACGGGTTCAATCAATCCCAGCTCTCAAAAATTATAAATATAGAAAAACTACAGAACAACCCTGTCTCAAAAATAAAAAAAAATTATAAATATATGTATGTACATATAATGTATATAAATGAATTTGTGCCTAAATTGTAGATACATTTTTATCTCTTGAAAATCATGTGACCATCATAGAATATAGGATTTATATCTCTGCTTTTTGGTTATATGAAAATTATGTGGTTTTATTTATTATAAAAACCTTATATAAAAATAGCCACATTATCAACTTAAGTTTTTTTGGCAATAGTTATTCATTAGACACATTTTTTAGACTAGTACCTTTACTGAAACAACACAGAAGTGGTTTTTAAACACATTGCAAGATTTGGACACATGAATATAATTCTTTTAGTGTCAAAAAAGACACAAATTCAGAGGCATATATCTTTCCCTAATGCACAGAGCAAGTTGAAAGTCACTGATTCGATATTCTTTTGTCTATGAAACCTTGTTAACCTTGAAAATACATATCTTGCATAAATTAACATAAGAATAGCCAAATTTCATCATTTGAAAAATTAGGCAAAGTGGTACATACACATGGTTCCAATTACTTGGATGAGATGGAAGGATCACCTGAGCTGGGAAGTTCAAGATCAGCCTGGACAATGTAGAAAGCCTTCATTTTAAAAGAAAGTAAATAATTTAATTAATGTTACAAAGGTGACTGTTAAAGAAGTGCTGCTGCTGTGTATTTGCTTTTATAGTGAGTTTTTTAGTAATTTATACTTATTCATAATTATAATAGTTACAAAGTGTTTCACTGCTTTATAGTGCTATTGTAAATGAGCAATCTAACGTGAGACTAAGGACAGTTAGGATTTAGATGAGACTGAGAAGTTTTACTGATTAAAGTACTAACTATTTTTAAAAGAAGTCTTACAGAGCACTGGTGGTACACACCTTTAATCCCAGCACTCGGGAAGCAGAGGTAGGTGTTCTCTGTAAGTCTTTACTTTATTTAAGATTATTTAAGTAATATATTCTGTTGACATATTAAAATTACATGCTTTCTTATAGTGTAGTCAAATTGAGAATTACGCTTTAATGTTCCTTTTTTTCTTTTCGGTTTGTTTTTTTTTGGGGGGGGGGGGGCAGATTCTTACTGTTGTAGTCTTGGCGGGCCTGGATGTATCCTTGTCAACGAAGTTGGTCACAAACTCAGAGATCCATCTACCTCTGCCTCTCAAGTGCTGAGATTTTCAAGAATATACATAATTATTTTGCTCAACAGAAGTAATTCTGTCAGAAAGATAACAGTAGTTAAATTTAATTGAAAATAAATTTGTATTATATTGGAATTAAAGAAAAAAGATTTTGGAAGTTTAAATGTTTTGTTAGGTAATCCCTAATGACTTGCATATAGTTTTACACTCATTCCAAGATTATGGTATATTACAGTAGCTCTATATTTTTTTCAAGACAGGGTTTCTCTGTGTAGGTCTGACTCTCCTGGAACTCACTTTGTAGACCAGCCTGGCCTTGAACTCACAGAGATCCACCTGCCTCTGCCCCCCAAGTACTGTAACTAAAAGCATGAGCCGCCACCAGCACCTTACAACGACTCTTACTGCTGAAGACCTTTTACATTTTGAACATTTCTTTTTCCTATTCTGCCTTTTACTTCTCAAAGACTGTGCTTCATAGATACTACCAAAAGCATTTTATATGTAGTTGCTGTTACTTATAGTCAAATTTACATAAGAAAACTTTCTAGGAAGCCATGTGACTTTCTGCTAAATTCTTTTACAGGATAAACTTACCTTTCTCTATCAGATTGCTTTTGTATAGTTGGAGACAAAAAAAAAATAGCAAAAAGTAATCAGATCTCTAGATAGCCATTCTCTATCAAATTCATTGTTAAATTAAGACAAAATTAAAAAAGATATTTGATTAATTTGACGGTTTTTCTGGGACAGATTAATTAGAAGCGTTTCTGCTTTAACAGGATGACAGTCTTTTGAATACATGAATATACACTAACTAGTTCAGGAGGCTTAGCTGAACATCCAAAATGACTTGTTTAAAAACAAGTTTTTATACTTCTTACCTGAGTATGGTAGTGCACCTCTAATCCTGACATAGGCTACAGCAGGAGGATTGCTTCAAGTTTGTGAGCTACCCTGACTATAGAATGAAATCTCCCCCCACTTCGTGTGTGTGTGTGTATGTGTGTGTGTGTGTGTCTGTCTGTCTGTCTGTCTGTCTGTCTGACCACCACAACCACCTTAGAAATTGTGCTGCTGGGTACTATTTAAGGAGTCGTGCATTTATCTTAAAATGTCCCTTTTCATTTGTTCACTGGAACTGATTAAATGAACAAAAGGAATAGTAATAAGCCTCTTTTTATGTTGGATTATTGACTTGCAAACTGTCACTCATTGGGTACTTATATGCAAAAAGGGTGGTTCAAAGTTGAGCGAGTTTTAGACTTTTTAAGGATGTAAATAACTGTAATTAGCATTCTGATAACCAAATCACTGGTACAATTCATTCTGCTTTCATCCTTCTGAATCTGTATACAAGATGTATTTTGTTTTGTCGTATATTTTTAAGAACTTCAACGAATGTATATTAGTTAACGTTTGATTTGTTCTGTATAGTATGATCAAAAATAGTTGAAAATTTTGCACTTGGTTAATCCCTTGGAAATTTACATTCTGATATTTTTAAGGATATACATTTATTTTGTACGTAATAAACTAGCTTTGTATATGACAATGGTTTGAATCTAATAAAAAAATGACATTGTAATGGTAAAAATAAAACAGCACCATTCCCCGAGGGACAGCGGGCCAGGGCCACAAGAGGTGGTTGGCAGTCCCACGAAGAGCCACGTCGGGTGAGAGACAGACAGATAGGCATGCCATGCAGAGTGAGATTGGATATTCATTTGGTGGGTTGTGGAAAGGAAGGGGAGAGGGACGGAGAAGAGGATGAGGAGAAAGAAAAGGGAGGAGGTGAGTGGAGAAGTTACAGAGAGAGGGAAAAAGCTCACAGATGAAGTAGTAGGAAGATCCGCTTGCCTAGATGGATCGTGGATGGGGGAGAGAGTGGGGAGGGCTTGTCTCTTAAAGGGATAGGACAGACCATTGCAGACATTACTTTGGTCATTTGACTTGTAATTCTTAGTTTATGGAATTTGACTAGAATGTGTTGTTCTACTCAATTCTTTGAGTAGACAAAGAATTGAATGCAGTAGTTAGTAAACAGAAAACCAAGAAGTATTTGTTTCTTATATGATAATCCCCTATGATCTGCACAAGTGAGTATTGGTATTATTTCATCAGGCTTTATTTATAAAGTTTTCTCAATAAGCAATCACCTTTAGTTTTCATGTTTTGTTAACCATAATATTTTTATTATGAAATTTGACTTTTGTTTTTATTATGCAGCATCTTTTTCATTTGTATCCACCTAACTGTTAAATCCTGAACTTTAAACCTGATAGATATTCTGAAATTGAGCTTACATGCCCAGCCTTGATGCATCAGTTTTCTGCACTTGCCTCAACCTTCCTTTTTTGCTAAGGTAGTGTGAAAAACAGATGCCCCAGCTTCTTGCTGGTATTTTGTCTCTGTATCCAGAACCACAACAGAAATGAACTTTGTACCATGAGCTGGTCACAGTACTCCATTTTAGTGAACATTCTTCACAAGAACTAGAAACTTTCTACATGAATTCCTCAAGATTCCTAAATCAGTGCACAGTCAAAGCCAGGCTAGTGACAAGATTAGTCAAAACTGTCTTTTGTTAAATCCATAAAACCATATCCAGCATCAGATAAATGTTTTAAAATTATAATAAAACTTACAATATCATATCAGTTTAAAAAAAGTCATAATTCTGTGCTTTGGGGACTATTTCTCAAAAAGATTCCAAAAGCACCCAAGTGATGCTGTTGCTATAACAATGCCCCATCTTCCTAATTTTAAAAAAGGAGCTGGAGCTCAGCAGTTAAGAACACTTGCTCTTACACAGCATTCAAATTCAGTTCTTTACATCCATATAGTGACTCAACCATCAGTAACTCCAATTCCAGGAGGTCCAATACCCTCTTCCAAGCATGCACATGCACTCGTTCACATAAAATGATAAAATACACTTTTTATATATATAACAAAAAAATGGTCTCTTGCCAGGCGGTGGTGACGGACGCCTTTAATCCCAACACTAGGGATGCAGAAACAGGTGGGTCTCTCTGGTTTGAGGCCAGCCTGGAATACAGAGCAAGATCCAGGACCGGCTCCAAAGCTGTACATAGAAACCCTGTCTCTAGGGAAAAATTAAAAAATAATTTAAAAATTAAAAAAAAAAAACAGCAGGAAAAGAAGAGGTAGATGTCTACTTGTCTCTGGCGTTATGTGGTGCTGGTACACACCCAGAACCGTATGATGCAAAATGCATCACTACTGATGGCTATTCATCCTCTAAAACACTGCCCTGCCTCTGTGAATACAGTTCAAAGGGTATTAGGCTAGGAGCTAGTTTGGGAGGGAGGGAGGGAGGGAGGGAGGGAGGGAGGGAGGGGAAAGGAAAGGAAAAGGAAAAGGAAAAAGGGAAGGAAGGAAAGGGAAGAAAAGAAAGAAAAACAGAAGGGCTCAAATACCTAGCAGGTACAGGTGTGGTTTGATCCCTGACACCAGAAAGGATGAGATCCAGTTGCCTTGGGAGATTTTTGCCTAAAATTGTTGCTATATCCTGCATTGTGCATTTCACTGTTGTTGATCCGGACCATCATTTTGATGGGAAGCCCTTTTAAATTTTATTTTAAAAACCAACCCTTAAAACATCCAGGGCAATTTACTGCAAATCAGAATTAACAGCCAGAGGTCTACCTACCCGCTATCTACCACCGTGGCGCATGCCTTTAATTCCATCACTAGGAAAGCAGAAGCTGGAAGATCTCTGTCAGTTCGAGGGTAATCTCGTCTACACAGTTTCAAACTAGCCAGGGTTACAATTGTGACACCTTGCCCCAAAGCAAAGACATTTAGTAGAAGCTTTTTTGAGAAACAAGGAGCATTTAATGGTGCTTAACTCTTAAGCCATCAAAGTGTCCAGCTTGGGTCATTTGTCTCACTCCAATGAAGCATGACTATCCCTGAGAAGGCTTTGTGCTATAGCCTACTGGTGTAGCCAGTACAGGGGTGATGCCCAGTGCGGGCGGGGCGGGGCGACCCCGGCCTGGAACCCTACGCAAGCGGAAGCATGCTAGACTTTGCCATCACCATTCTGCTGGCGCTGCTGGAAATGGTGCTGTACCTCTACCTGGTAACCTCCGATGGTAACTCGGGGGTGCGCCTGCGCAGGGCAGCCCGCCTGGGAGGGGACGCGAGGGAGGGAGAGTCACATGGCTCCTCCCAGGAGCGTGAACAGACCCGCCCATCCTGCACAACACCAGGAATCGTGCTCTGGTTGTCCTGGGAGGTTCCAGCGAGTTTCATTCTGTGCAACTGTCTTCTGAGGCCGCGTTGAATTATTTGGGGTGGGTTTTGCGGTATTTACGTCCTCAAACCACAGTTCCGTTGGCTACTGTATCGGTGGAAAAACTCCTTCCATCTTTCCCTAGCAGCCTGTGTCTGTCCCTGCGCCGTTGTAATGGGCGAAACCGAGCTCGCTACGATGCTCGCCCTAGCGAGCGCCATAGACACCCACCCCTCACCTCCTACCCCGTTTCCCAAATATTGTCCACCTGTCCTTTTCAGAGGGGAAGCTCTTAAAGTCCTGAGTTAGTGGTTAAGGAATCGTCCTTAAAACATATTAATAGGCTCCGAAATACCTGAAATCCCAGCACTGGGGAGGTGGCAGCAGGAGGATGGGAGCTCAGAACCCACCCTGGACTACATCAAACCCTGTCTCGAGAAAAACAAAAAAAACAAAACAAAAAAAAGCAAAACTATACAAAGTTTGGTGGATTTATGGAAAAGTGGAAAGGTATTTATCAGGGTATGAGAGAAGAAATAACAAGAGCGCTTTGTTAATTCTAGTGTTGGGGTGGCACTTGAAAACCCCTAAAGAAGATCCTTATAGGACCCAGCCATGACAGGCTAAATAGAGAGGACTGGGCCTACCAGTCACCAGCTCTTTTTAAGCTCAGGGAAATTCCAGAGAGGAGGAATTAACCTGGGGTTGATTAGTGGAAGAAAGATTAATATGGGGGCTGATTGGTGGAAAGTCCTAGTGGTTAGGGACCTTCCAGCAGCAGGGTAGGGAAAACTGTCTTATGCCTGCAGAAGTCTGGGTGGCATCTGCTGAGGGGCTTGTGGGGGTGCTCGCTGATGGTCACCATAAGTTGTGGTTTTCATGATACCTGCTTGCTCAGCTCTGTCCCATTCTAGTGAAACTAAGGTCTGGTCTCTGTCAGGGCTCTGGTCTGTTCCCCCACACTCAACCCCCACACACAGACACACACAACTTCCAGACTTTTCAGTAATGAAGAGCCCCAAGTAGACTACTGGTGGTGGAAATGCCCATTTGAAGTGTCTATTCTGAGCTGGTGAATGGATTAGACTAATACAAATACCTGGACTCGTGAGAAACAAAACACTGAGATGAAAAAGGTGAGAGGATAAATTGTGTCCTATCAAGCTATAACCCTGTGGCTGTAGCAAATGTAAAACCAGACAGCGAAGGTAGACAGGTGTAAATGGCAGAGTCCATTTTAAGGACTTTTAGTCAATGTTCTACTGGAGGGTTTCAATAGATAATTTTAGTTTTAAGAAAAACTGGGAATGATGTCTCTAGTCCCAGTACTTGGGAAGTAGAGGCAGAAGTGGTGTGGGAAGTCCTTCTGTTTATGTGTTGCTTTTATTGATTAGTAAATAAAGAAGCTTCTTTGACCTGTGGTAGGGCAGAATAGAGGTAGGCATAGAAAACTAAATTGAATGCTGGAAGGAGGAAAGCAGAAACAGGGAGAAGGCACGTAGCCTCCGCCAGGGACAGACACCTGTGCTGGAGCCTGCCAAAACTTTGCTGGTAGGCCATGACCTTGTGGTGATGCACAGATTAATAGAAATGGGTTAATTTAAGATATAAGAGTAAGCCAGAAATACTCTTAAGCTATTGGCCAAACAGTATTGCAAATGGTATAGTTTCTGAGTAATTATTTTGAGTCTGAGCAGTTGGGGAAAAAAAGTAGCAAACCTTGCATCTCTTTTAAGAGGCCCCACTACCATACACTTAACAGCATGCTTCTTGGTGGCAGTGACGTTAAAACTATGTAGAGTTGTGGCAATAAGCATGGCTCCCGCCAGTACTTCTGCCTTGAAGCTAGACTCTCAGAAAGCTAAGGAATGGGGTAGAGCCAGTCATCAAAGCCATGGCTTTAATCCTAGTCTTATCACTTAGCAAATTAAAGACTCATGTGGTCAAAAAAAAGAGAGATATAAAGTAAAGATAAATTTAGATTTAAAAAAAACTCTAAATGGTTTACAATTAAAAATTATATATATGTATATATATACGTATAGATATGTATATATATATATGCATGCTTGGGAGAGAAAAGAAAAAGGATGAAGTCCTTTTAAAAAGAGAGTACCTGGGTGTGATAGCACACACCTTTAATCCCGGCACTTGGGAGACAGAGGCAGGAAGATGTCTGTGAGTTCAAGAACAGCCTGGTCTACAGAGTGAGTTCCAGGACAGCCAGAGATACACAGATAAACCCTGTCTTCAAAAACCAAAACTTAAAAATAAAAGAAATAGAGTTTAAAATAAAACCACATAAAGATGGAAAATACAAAGCCGGGCGGTGGTGGCGCACGCCTTTAATCCCAGCACTCGGGAGGCAGAGGCAGGCGGATCTCTGTGAGTTCGAGGCCAGCCTGGTCTACAAGAGCTAGTTCCAGGACAGGCTCCAAAACCACAGAGAAACCCTGTCTCGAAAAACCAAAAAAAAAAAAAAAAAAAAAAAAAAAAAAAAAAAAAAAAAAACAAAAACAAAAAAAAAAGGTGGAAAATACACAGAGAATCTGGATACTGTATGTTATTGTGTTGTCTTTGAATTGTTTGATGGCTGAGGAAAGAGCAACAGCTGCTAAAAGACATTTGATTATAAATGCTGCTGGATTAACCCAACATACGTGTTTTTTAAATGGCTTGACTTCAAATTTTAAGCCATATATGTTACCTTGGAGAAGAGGTTTTGCTTTTGTTTCCATAGGAAATCGGAGCCTGTGTATTCATTCTGGGTTAAGAAAAGTCAGGTTTGATCAAGGAAAAGGGGGACCTCTGTTGGACTTTCCTCTGACACATCCAGGACCAAGCCTTACAGGATACTCCAGTCAGGACTTGACCATAATCCTAAATTTTCTTTAGGTCACTGTAAGATTATCAACACCCCCAATCTGCAGAAAGTAGCCTAGAAAACTATGCCCACATTCCCAAAAAGTGGATTATGGATGTTTGTCTTTGTTTAGAGTTTTGGTTACAAGTTGATATGGATAATGGGTCAGGAAAAAAGCTAAACTAAGAAGATTATATTCAGAGTTCTTTTTTTTTAAATTAATTAATTTATTTATTAAGTATACAGTGGTCTGCCTTCATGTATGCCTGCAGGCCAGAAGAGGGCACCAGATCTCATTTCAGGTGGTTGTGAGCCACCATGTGGTTGCTGGGAATTGAACTCAGGACCTTTGGAAGAGCAGGCAGTGCTCTTAACCACTGAGCCATCTCTCCAGCCCCTATTCAGAGTTCTTGTTTTGAAAAAAAAAAAACCGTGGGAGTGCTGTGGGACAATGGACTTGTATCCTGTAAAGGTTGTCACTTGTACTGGTTTAATAAAATGCTGATTGGCCAGTGGCCAGGCAAGAAGTAGAGGCAGGGCAGCCAGAACAGGAGAATTCTGAAAAGAGGAAAGGCTCAGTCTGCAGTCGTCACCCAGATGCAGAGGATACGAGATGGGACTGTTTCACTGATAAAGGTACCAAGCCACATGGCTAACACAGACTAGAACAATGGGTTAATGTAAGAATTAGTTAATTAGTTGGTCTGAGCAAATAGGCCAACCAGTTTATAATTAATGTAGGCCTCTGTGTGTTTCTTTAAAACTTAATGGGAACAGGTGGGACAGAAGCCTCTGTCAACATAGGAGAGTTTGAAGGTTTTCTTTGAGTACAGAGTCAAGATCATGTCTTAAATTTTATATATAAGAAATGATGGGCTTTCTTTAATAATAAGCAGGAAAAATGTCTTGCATTATTTCCTTTTACATAAATGAAAACCTTTAAATCAAGTAATTTTCAGATTTAAGAGTACTTTAATTTGAGAGCTGGACATGTACCTACTCAGAGAGCTCAGGGGTGAGGTCCTTGAGTTTGGAGCCATCTTGGGCAATGTAGTGAGATCCCACTTCAAAACAATCCTAACTTTATTAGGTAATTTTTATGAGAATCATTCTGACTATTGTGTTAAGACTGGGTCATAATTATGGGGCAGAGGCAAGGGTAAGTGCAGAGAGAGTAATTGGAAAGATACTATAATATTTTGATGAGAGATGGTTTGGCTTGGACCCAGGTGTAGTAGCACATGGGTAAGGATGACAACTTTGTGAAGAGAAAGCCATTGAGACTGAATATGTGAGCCTAAGAGATGCTGGAAGAAAAACACCATTGTGGGGAAGGCTGTTAGATGGAAGAATGGATTCAACCCCAGGAAAAGTAAGGATTTTGTATAGTTTTTATTTTGGTGGGAGTTAGTGAGGTTTCACAGGGATCAGAAGGTTTGGTGAGATTAAGTAAGGTTTGGGACACCTGTTAGACAGATCTCCAAGTGGAGGTGTGCAGACAGACATCAAGTGCTCAAGTTTTGAGTTTTAAGGTAATCAACAAGACTGGAGATAGTTTTGGGACTACAGTGTATAGATAGTATTTAAACTAGGTAATTTGCTCCAGTGTCCTGGGGAATTTAGATATAGGAGAGAAGAGGTCCAAGGTCTAAGCCCTAAATTCGCTGTGTGTAGAGGCTAAAGAGAGAGATTGGGGTAGCGGAAGAGGGGACTGCAACAAATCCTAAGGAGTGGCAGCCAGATCAAAGAAAGGAAAATAATAACCAGGTAAGTCAAATGTGGCAAAATGTGCCAAGCAAGCACAGGTGTGAGAATTTAAAATATTGATACTCGAAGACGAGCAGTTCCATTGGGATGAAGGTATGATGACCTGACCATAGTGGACTGGTCAGTGGAAAGATGAGTGATGACCTAACTGGAGTGTATTGAAAGTTACTTAAGTATGGATAATTCTTTAAAGATTTGTGATGTAGGGTACTGGTTGTGTAGAGGGGGGAGTGAGTAGAAGGAATCTTTCCATGTGGGAGAAATTACATCATGTTATTGTGCTAATGAGGGCTATGAAGTTAGAAGGGAGAATCACCTTGTAAGAAACAGAATTGTTGAAACTGTTCTCTTGACTACTACTACTACTACTACTTGAGACAGGATGAAATTAGTGCAGGTGTAGTGGGATACGGGAACTATAATTGGGAGGTAGACAGTTCTTCCACAGTACTAGAAGGGAAGAGAGATTGTGAGGAAGTAAACTGGAGTGATAACTCAGAAGTTAACTGTTGGTTCTCATTCAGTACAGTGGCTGTACCTTACGCAAAGGCTGTCCCAATCAGCAAATGCAACTCCCCCAGCCATTTGGTCTCATTGGTGCATCCAGGCAGGAATTCTGTTCCCTCAGGCACCATCTCTATCATTACCACTAAAGAAAACTTTATCTAAATCTCTAAATTTCGATAGAACTCCGGATTCAAAGGTTGAGGTGAAATCCTGCTAGCTCAGAGAAGCTGAATAGCAAATAGTTCATCTTCTCTCCTTGCTCACATCTCCTGAAAAAGGGGTGTCCTTCTGTTCAGTGCCCCCTAAAGAACACTTAGAACTTTAGTTTTGTTACACTTAGTTCTGTTAGGAATTTTTCCTAACGTGAGCTCTCTGCCGACGCAAAAATCCCAATCAAGCCAAATCACAACAAGCCAAATTTTAAAAATGTCCAGGTTTAATGGGATTCCCAGGGAGAGGTCAGGACCTTGCATGCTGGGATTTGGAGTCCAGAGCAAAGCATCTCCCAGGCCAGGAGCTGGAGGCTAAGCTCCCAACTTAACAAGTTCCTCCCTACCACTTTTGTCAGCTAGTTGCTGACTGAACCTCCTTATTAATTTTATTTAATCAAACAAATGTAACACACCTTTAAACACAGTTAAAATGATGTTCCATGACAGTTAGTGGCACTTGCAGCTCTTGCAGATGACCCAAGGTAAGTTTCCAGTTCTCACATGGAGCATAAGCTGCTTGTAACTCCAGTCCAGGAGGGCACTGCACATACAAACAAGAAGACATACATTAATAAAAATAAATAAAATTTGAGAAGAATATAAGGAAACAGATGTAGGCAGGTAAGTGTCATTAGAAGATTCCCAATTGCCTTTTTCCCCAAAGACATAGAAGCAGAGTTCTTGATCAGTGGTGAAGACAGGAAGCTGAAGAGAGGAGTAAAATGGTTCTCTGTTGCCCCTCCAGCAGGATCTCAGCTTCCATGTAAAGTATAGTCACAGAAGACAGAGAGAGAGTACTAAAGGATTCACACACAGACTTTTATTGTCAATACAAATCTAACAAAATAACAAAGAACACAAGGGAGGAAAGACTTAAATTTAAAAATTTCAGTCAGTCTTTTGGCTTTTAGGCCTTAGGCAAGGCAAAACACCACAGGGAGGCTGGAGAGATGGCTCTTCAGAGGAAGAGCACTGACCGCTTTTCTAGATGTCCTGAGTTTAATCCCCAGCAACCACATGGCAGCTCACAACCATCTGTGGAATAAGATCTGGTGTCCTATTCTGGCCTTCAGGCAGAACACCATACACATAATAAATAAATTTTAAAAAAATACAAACCTAGGGACAAGGCATGGTAAAAGAAAGCTGTTTGCTGTTTGGCAGTCAGGAAGCAGAGGGAGGGAGAGAGTCCCAACTCCAAATAATTCATTCAGCCCTTAAGAGTGGTTTCTATACCCAGTAAACCTTGAAAAACCTAATTTTTCATTTATGAGTGGTTATCAGTTGGATATAACTTTGGGGCTAGAGATGGGAGTTTGTGTCCACTTCTGGCAAAGACACCTACGCTGGCCCTGAGCATGCACCCACCCATCTCTGTGATTTCATTTGTTCATCGGTTCTTATGTGTTTTGAATGTCTTGTGTTCTTGGTTTCTTTAAGCTCCTCTGACTCTTAAAATCTTTGTTTCCTGTTCTGCCAGATTCCCTGAACCTGAGAGGGGTTTGATGAAGATATGCTATTTAGGACTGAGTGTTCCAAGGTCTCTCACTCTCTGTGCATTGTCAAGGCTGTGGGTCTCTGTATTTGTTCTAATCTACCACAAGAGGAAGCTTCTCTGATAATGACTGAGCAAGGCACTGATCTATGGCTATAGCAGAATGTCATTAGGTATCATTTTATTTTTGCATTCCTTTAGCAGGAGAGTAGTATTTAGCTTTTCCTGGGTCCTGAGACTTGTCTGATCTTAGGGTTCTTGACCTGTGTCAGGCATGGGTTCCACTTCATGAAATGAGCCTTAAATCCAATCAGATATTGATTTGTTACTCCCACAAGCTTTGTACCATTATTGAACTAACACATCTTGCAAGAGGTCATTATAGTGGTATATTACACAAATTCAAACCAGAAACAGATCTAGGTGGTGGTGGCTCACATCTTCAATTCCAGTATCCCAGGACTAGGGAGGTGGAGACAGGAATGATATGACTCGGTGGAGAGAGGAATATGAAGGGGAAGAACAGAAACTCAGTGGAGTATGGAGTTTGAAAATTTGTGGAGACAGGATCTCACCCTTTCAGTCTGAAAATTTGGTAAAGGTTAAAGGTCTCTCTAGTGGTTGGCTGCTTTGCTTTTCTGATCTTCAACTTGAACCCCAATATCTGCCTCTGGGTTTTATTATTCATGCTACATTTGGCACCCAACATTTCAGGTATAAATTCACAAAAAAAAAAAAAAAGCTTTGCCCGTGGCTTCACAGCCACCAGCATAGGCCAGAACTACACATGACTGGAGTCACTGCCCTACTGGCTAGGTTTTTCTTTCTTCTCTCCTGGTGGGCTCTCCCTGAACTTTCTTATTACGCTGCTGCCAAGCTAGGTAGCAGGGTTTTACTGTTCTACGCAGGAGCAATAAGCCCCACATTTTCATCAACATTGTTGACAGATTTGGTAAGATTTGATAATTCCAAATGGAAATCTTTAAAGGGAGAAATTAGTTAAGAGTGTTTTTCCCACAATGGAGGGATTTGGGCTTCTGTATGATAATATGCTAGACAGATTGAAAATAGAATGATTAGATGAGAGGGTGTCTAATTTAGATGTGGGATTTATGTAATGTCAACTGTAAACATGCATGCATCCACCTTTCATGAAGCAATGTTAAACTCATGGTCATTTTGTAATAGAATTATCCCTAAACAATGGATAGAGTTGGTTAAAACTGTTTTAGAGCCTGGTCTACAGTTAAAATGAAGTCCTGATTCAGAGAAGAGGCTAAGACTATTGAACAGTGGAGTAAAGCTGGAGGTGTGGGACTCTCCCAAAACCAAATTCTTAGAGAAGGAGATTATGCTACTATAGAAAGGCAACCTCTATATGATGGCCACATCCTGGCTTTATGCTGTGCAGCAGCTTTGAATGCTTGGGACAGAATTGAAGAAGTAGGAAAGAAGATTCAATCATTTACTAAAGTCATACGGGGCCCAAAAGAAACCTTCACTGATTTCTTATAGACTGACATCAGCAGTAAATAGAATGATACCAAGTTCAGAAGCTAGACAAATAATAATTGAATCTCCGGCTTTTGAAAATGCTAATTCTCAATATAAAAGGATAATGGTAAACAAAGACTGAGCTTTTGTTTCCCAGCCTCCCAGACACAAATAGTCAAACAAAACTGTATAAATTTGTAACACTGGCCAATGGCTCAAGTGTATTCCTAGCTAGCTCTTGAATCTTAAATTAATCCATTTCTATTAATTTATGTATCAGCATGAAATTGTGGCTTACTGGTAACATTCTGGCATCTTTCTCCTTCGGCAGCTACATGGCATCTCGTCAACTCCATCTTCTCCCTCTCTCTATCTCTGTTTGGATTTCCTACCTGGCTTTACTTTGCTAAGCAACTGACAGAAACAACTTTATTCATCAACCAATAAAAGCAACATGGATATGGAAGGACATCCCACATCAGATAATTAGGCTGTTAAAGGCAAGGTCAGCACTTTTGGAGGAATGGATCTGAGATACAATAAATATTGAATCTTATGACCATGATGATACTCATATAGGAGAGGTGATTTCCAGAGGTTTTGAGAAAAATTGAAATGTTAGTATTTCAATTGTGGAAAACAAGGTTACCTTAAAGGAATTGTAGACACAGTTTTCCTAAAAAAAAAAAAAAGGAAAGTGTTTTCTCTAAGAACAATCCATTCAGAATGCCCCTTCCCTCTGGATTATGCAGAAGGTATTGCAAAGGCAGTCATGACTAATGAATGTAGGACAATAAAGGATAATCAAGGTAATCCTCCTTTGCCATTGGGAAACTTCTTGAGGGGCCTGTCATAGTTGCTTCCTGCCATTGTAGAGGAAACTCTACATATAAAAATATATTTACGTGTTATATATTTATATATAATTTTATATAAATATATCTTTATATGTTATATATTTATATAGAGTTTTATATAACTATATATTTTATATTTATATAATTTATATTTATTTTATAAGTATATATAATATAAAGCATATTACAGGTATCCTACAGGTCAGGCAGTTATAGAAGGATCAAATTGAACTCTAAAGGGTATGTTAAATAAGCAGAAAGAGATGATAAAGATCACCATAAATAGATTACATAATGCTTTATTATCTTTGAATTTTCTAAATGCTAATGAGAAAGGAACAATAGCTGTGGAGAGACACTGGATAGTAGGGAAAAAACTGCAGAGGTAAATCAGCTGATATACTTTAAAGACCTCAGAATGGAAACTATGACATGTGTTACATTGGGGGAGAGATTTTGCTTTTGTTTTCCCAGGAGAAGAAAGGCTATGAATACCATAAAATTTGATAAAGATTCCATTTGAACAAGAGACAACTCTTTCTTTTTAACAAGAGATACCTCTTAATTAGAAGAGATGATAGTTCATCAAACAGCATGACTGTTTAATCAACTAACCTACAAAACTAGCAGATGCTTTTCATTTGATCAGATATAACGTGCTAAAAGAGAATCTCCCCAAAATTAGGGTTGGGGAAGGGTTTTGTTTCTGTCTTTTCTTGATAATAAAGTCATCCAGCTAAAGAATCTGAAGACCACTGGACAAATGAGAC
Organism: Microtus oregoni; assembly: GCF_018167655.1. Classification (NCBI taxonomy): domain Eukaryota; kingdom Metazoa; phylum Chordata; class Mammalia; order Rodentia; family Cricetidae; genus Microtus; species Microtus oregoni. Next base: position 52,782,426 of record NW_024543069.1, read on the forward strand.
ATCTGAAGAAAAAGCACAGATCATCCAGAAATAAATGTCTCAAGAAAAAGAGTAAATTGGTTTATTGGTATATCACATTTACAACAGGATAAAATTTCATAAATCTTCTCAAATGTTTGTTTTTGCTATTTTCTGCAGACAAATAGTCTTTTTGTAGTCCCAGTCCAAATAAAGATTAAAGCTGACTTTGGAGTTAGAACATGCTTATTAAAGTGAAATCTGAAATCTCTTTTGAAACACAATTAATAAAAATCCAGAGACAGAAATTGAGGTTCAAGCTGAAGGTCAGAAAAGCAAAACAGCCAGCCACTGTCTCTTACCTCTTCCTTGGTCAGAAATGGCAATCCTACCTCCAGGAATCGTTAGAATGAGACTATGTAAGATCTATCTCCTCCTGTCTTATATTCGTCTATAGTGCTGGGATTAAAAGTGTGCACCATTACTGCCCAGTTTCTATGGCAAACTAGTGTGGCTACTGGGATTAAAGGTATGTTTCACCACTGTCTGGTCTGCAAAGCTGATCAATATGGCTGTTTTACTCTCTGAACTTTAGGCAAGCTCTATTTATTAAAATACAAATGAAATATCACTACATTCTGTCTCGTGTCAGAAGAACCACCTGAAAAGGGACAAGTAAAAGCAAAAATTTAAAGAGTATTTTATTGGGGGTGGGTGGTTTTTGGTAATTCAGTGGGTTATGCATATTTGTCATTGTTTGGAGAGGTTATTATTTGTTATGATCATGAGGAAAGTTGAACAAAGGAGATTAGATTCAGAGTTCTTGTTTTGAAAAGAAAAAAGGGGGGATACAGATATGATAGGATAAATGGGTAGATTATTCTACATACACGTCTATTCTTGTTCAAGATATTGTACCTATATAATTCATTTAACAATATAATGCAAATTTGTAGTCCTTGAAAATGATTATTAACTACTGTTTAGGATAATAAGGTATTGCAGGCTGGTAATGTGCTGGGGACCCTTCCCCAACTTACTCAGTCATGGATGACCCTGGGTAGTGCCGCAGAAATCAGGACACAGGGGATGCAGAGTAGGAGATAAACTGAATACTTTATTGCAAGCCAGTGCTCTTTTTATAATACTCAAATCACGATTCAAACTAGGTCCCCATAATACATGAAAATGTTCAAATAAATTAGTAACTTGGTTGCAAATAATTTCAAGATCTTCGTGCCCTAATTAATCTAAATAAAAAGCCTGGTGTTATGGGAATAACTCTTGCTGTAACATGTATGTAAAAACACCTCATCAGAAGACAAACCACAACCTAAGCAGAGCCTTTGAACTACAGTGCACATCTGTGTTTTCAAGGACTGACCATTGGCAAGGCACTCTACTGATGGAAGAGGTTTGCCTCCTCCTGACTTGGTTTGCCAAGCCTATCAGCGAGAATGATACCTCAAGTCACCCTTGCACAGAGTTTTTTATGCAGTTCAAAACTGATCCTCCACATCTCCCTCCTTTTTCCTTTTATAATGAGTTAGTTTGTTAATCCACATATTTAACAGCAATTCTTACATGCTCAATTGATGATGCTTAATAAGCAGTAAATAAAACAGTAGCATAAGCAAACCTATAACAATAACTACTATCCCCATACCAGCAGCAGTGTGGGACAAACTTTGTACCCAAGCCTTAGGGTCTAACCCCTCTAGTTTCTCAGCAATCTGTTGAACAATGTCAGCATCTGTCATCTCTGGAAACTTCTATACAAATGTAGATTCAATATTAAAATGCAATTTTTCCATTTTTTTTTTGTCTTACAGATTAGTTGCCCAAAAATAATTTTGCATTTTTCCGCAGACTAAAACAGATTCATTAAAAGCCAAATCAATAACACAAAAAAGTAGTGGAATTCCAACCACAATGTAATCTTTGTTCATTTTCTAACATCATCATCTTTTCTCCTGGATACCGTCTGCTTTAAGGCATCAACTTCATTCTGTAATCTGGCATCAATTCCAGCTTGCTGGGACCAAAGTTCATGAGAATCGTTATGCCAAGCTTCAACATCATGCTTAGTATGCAAAGAATTGTGTAAGGCTATTCCAGATACCATGGCTAGCATCACAACTGAAATTAGACTTAATAATATAGCAACAACCGTTCCAATAAATCTAAATCTTTTACTGGAAACAAGCGATTTCTCTTTTAAAAAAACTCTACTGTTAACTGATTTAAAGAATTAGATGACCAAGGTCTATTTAATTTTACAGGTAGCCAAATGTAGGGTCGCTGTTTCACAATCATGATGGACTGACCATTTAAAAGAATAGACTTATTTAAGCAAGTGTATAAGGTACAATTAACAAAAGAAATATTTTCAGAAAAAAACAAAATTCTCAAATAACAGTAAATAAGGCAAAGGAACACAAGCTGTAACATTCCAGCTTTTATACATAGTGAAATTATACACAGAAGCATTGGAAGCAGTTCCGGAAAATGATCCATTATAGACGTACACAGTCTTTAAGGCAGCAGCCAGCTTCCAAATATGCATCTGACCAGCGTCGGGAAATTGTAGAGTAGCCATCCGAGGTCCACTTATCCCTCCATCTCCCCAGGCCAAAAGCCGAGGACCATTAATCGTCTCGTTGTTGTTTGTAGCTGGAGCCATTGGCTTCTGCAGAAGTTACCGTCAGTAAAGCACACATGGTCAGGAAAAGATTTTCGGTTGTAACCAGTTTATCGCACTTTTGCAGAACAGCTTGACCGTTAGCAGTGACAGACTTAATTTGCCCCCAGGAAGGCACAGGAGCTTTAACGAGGGGGACATTTTCTGGCCAATGATAGATAACTGGGCCATTGCTGCCACCGGCACCTCAAGATTGTCCTCGTTTTCCCTCGATGCCATTCTTTTCCACACAGCCATTTTAATCGGTCCTTCAGGCCTTGATCCAGCGGCCTGGAATCCACGGCTGGTGGCCATCCTGAAAAGACACAAGACCATAGCCCCTTCCATCTCTATGGGAGTCTGAATAGCTAAGAGCTTTAGATTTGTTATTTTACAGGAGGCCAATCATATAGAACCGTGTAACTCAGAGGATTGCTTGTATTAGGATGATTAATTATTAACTTGTATTTAGAACCTCAGTCTTCCTTTTACCTTTAATGAACATGATTGTATAATTAACATAACTATTCTTTAGTGAAGAATCACCAGTCTTATTAATGGAGAAATCAATCAGAATTAGCACAGCATAATTAAATATTTAGAATTTTTATAGTTTTTCTCAAAACTCATTATTGTCCATATATGAGTTTTCCCTATATCATTTTAGTTTCTGGTTTGTCCCCTTGTCCTTTAGACAACATGTGAATCTCCATGAATTTCTCCTCTCGTGAGTTTATCCAGCAGTCCAGAACACTGCAGAGATACGTTTCAAACAAAAGCCAAAATATATAATATATGTATGTATGTGTGTATGTATCACAATAAAAATGACTTAAATTTGTAGTGACATATAAAAACCTGTACTAATGTGAAACTTTTAAAACTAGCAGTAACTTTATTTATCTTAACTAATAATAATTTGTACCCAATTTCCTTAAAGATGATAAGTATTTGTAACCCATTGGATGTAAATGATTAAAACTCATATTTTTTTCCTGTGAAAACAAAAGCATAATTTCCCCAAACACAATGCATCTTTAACTATTACTTTAAATTATCGCTTTTTAAAGTACACAGGTTGGTATAACTCAACATTCTTTTAAGCAGTATCAAGACAGAGAAAGGTTAAAATGAGAAATTGCTGGTCAGCAGAAAAGCCCTTGAGTGTTATCACAGTAAAGAAGAACTTGATTTAGGGAAGAAAAGAGGGGGAGCAGCACTGGTGGGCACAGAATGTGTCCTGGCTGCCAGCAGTATTCCTAAAAAAAAATTGTTAACTTCTCCAGCCACCATCAAAGATTCTCTGTTACACATCCCTGTAGTTTTTCAACTGCACGCAGTCAATTCCCTGTCTCCCTGTAGTGTCTCTGCCCACATGGGCATGCACCTGCACCCCCTGCCCTCTGCAGGACCTGATGGCTGGCTGTGGACCAGAGAACAATGAAGGAAGGTGGCCAGTGCCATGCCTCACCTTAGAGAAGGTTTTCTTTCAGGACTTTTTTTTTTTTCCTGGAACTGATCCAATAAAAGTGCACAGGAGGCTAGAGGCAGAGGCAGCATGCCTCCTTCCTCTCTTCCAGGATAACAAAGATCAATAGACAACAAGGGACAGTAATGACAACCAGACAGACAGACAGGTACCGGTACCACTTAAGCTTTTCTAAGACATGAACACATAAAACAGCAACATAGTAACAGTCAAAACACAGACCAAGACAAAGCGGGCTCATTCATTCCCACATACCTTTTTAAGTCTCTAGATTCATACTCCCTTTTGCAGGGAACCAGGGACACACATCCTTTATACATTTTAAAAACTGAAGCAATTGTTGTTCTCCTTCCTTAGTACCCCTAACCTTTAAAGTATCTCTAAGTAAATGCATAAACAGCTCTTGGCTGTCTTTTTGGCCCATATTCACTTTGCCTTTTTTTAACACTTATATACAAGTTACTTCTTATTTTACAATTATACTCGAGTTACTTTTTACTTGTTCTTCTCTCTTTTGTATTTACACCACACCTCCTGTCCTTATAGCAGAAGATTGACCGATAGACAAATAAGGTAAAGGCAGTTATTGAGCAGACATCATAATTTGTATTTCACCCTTATAATCACTATCAATTATTCCTAAATGCACTATAATTCCTTTCATACTTAAGCTAGATCTTCCGGTTAATAACCTAAAAGTCCCAGGAGGCAAGGGCCTATAGATCCCAGCCAGCACCTTAACAGGCAATTGTCCAGCTTTCAAAGTTATATCAGCCACGGCTGGTATGTCCACTGCGGCACTATGTTTAGTGCCCAGCTAAAGTGAAGAAATTGTGGCTTGCCCTTCTTACATCGCAGACTTATGCCCTGTGTGGCACCCGGCTTAAGTTGTTTACAGTTTTTCTTAAGGTTCCCTGGCTGTCCACATCTATAACATTTTATAATCTTTCCTGAATTCTCACTCAGCTTATGGTAAGCAGAGGCCATAGTTTCTGCCATAAACTGCATTTTTCTGGTCTTTGATAAAATATTGTTACAAGTTTTCATGTATTGATTCAAATTCCCTTATTTCTTAATGGGTAAAATGGCCCTTTGGCAATCCTCATTAGAATTCTCATAAGCCAATAACTTCAGGAACTGTCTTGCTTCCTTACCAACTACAGTTCTCTCAATAGTCTTCTTGACATGGGCAATAAAATCTATGTAAGGTTCATTAGCCTTTTGATTTTTCTATTTTTTTTTTTAATTTTTCGAGACAGGGTTTCTCCGTAGCTTTTGGTTCCTGTCCTGGAATTAGCTCTTGTAGACCAGGCTGGCCTCGAACTCACAGAGATCCGCCTGCCTCTGCCTCCCGAGTGCTGGGATTAAAGGCGTGCGCCACCACCGCCCGGCTCATTAGCCTTTTGAAAAACCTTAGTCCAAGACCCGTAGTGTTCTCCGGCTGGCCTAATCCGTTCCCATGCCTCATCAGCAATTTTTGCCTGCTGATGTGGATCGTTATATTCCCAGTTCCTGATAACATAACATATGTGATAGCTCTAATTTGAGGGTCCTGACTGTGGGCATTCTGCCTTTCTGTCTCAATACACAAACCATTATACCACATTTGAAACTACAAATACTTCCCTTCTTTCAGTATCGAATGTGCCACAATTTTCCACTCCTCAAGAGCCCAATTTCCATAATGACGGGCAGTGCCAATTCAAATTATTGGCAAATAAACACAATAAAGATCTCATCAAGGAGTTGGAGAGAGGGCTCAGTCAGTGAGAACACTTGTCCTAGCAGAAGACCCAGGTTCTTCAATTCCCAGCACCCACATGGCTCACAACCAGCCACAACTCCTATTCCAGGGAACCTCACACCCCCTTCTGACTTTATTTGTTCACTTAATTCATTCATTGGTGGCTCCAGTCTATCTGCTCAAACTTACTGTTGAGTCAATCTGATGAAGTTTTATTTTTAATCCTGTGCTTTTCTGCTCTGAACTCTTGGGCAGTACCCTTTAAAGTATGTCCTTTAATTGATAGCCATTGTTCACTGAGACTTCATTAGCTTAGTTTCCTTTTGTTCTTTGTCTACAATTTAATCTAATTGATACAAAAGTCTATTCTTTCTTTTCATGTTTTGGAATATATAACCCTAATTTTTCCTTTTATTGAGAATAGATTTTTTTTCTCACATAATATATCCTGATTTTGGTTCCCCTCCTTCTCCTCCCAGTTCTTCCCCACCTCCCTCCCAACTGGATTCATTCCCTTTCTGTCTCTCATTAGAAAACAAACAGGCTTCTAAGGTATAATAATAAAATGTAACAGAATAAACTATAGTAAGACAAAACAAAAACTATCATATCGAAAGTGGACAAGACAAGCAAAGAAAAAAGCACAAGAGAAAGGCCTGTTCTTTTTTTTTAATATTTATTTATTATGTATACAATATTCTGTCTGTGTGTATGTTTGCAGGCCAGAAGAGGGCACCAGACCTCATTACAGATGGTTGTGAGCCACCATGTGGTTGCCGGGAATTGAACTCAGGACCTTTGGAAGAGCAGGCAATGCTCTTAACCACTGAGCCATCTTTCCAGCCACTGAAAGGCCTGTTCTTTAGTTTGCTGCCTGAGCTTCTTCATAGATGGTTTCCATCAGGTCTTTATTTCCTGTAGATTACCAGATTTTCTTCTTTGTGTGTGTATGTGCCTCAATTTTTTTTTAATTTAAAACTGTACACTTTACATTTATATGGGGCAACTCTTGATGTCAGATTCTCCACCTGCCTGGGAGTTTGCATTTGCTCCCTATGTGGTGATTATTAGTTTCTCATTTAGTGTCTTTTCTAAACTATCGTTGTGGGGTCTGTTCTTGGTCAAATGCAGCTGCTGAAGTATCTGTTCTCATAGCTTAGTGCCCAGTCAGGGTGTTGATTCACCCACCAAACTTGACGCCAGTAAGAAAAGGAGGAAAGCTGGACACAGGCAACACAGAGAAATCCGGTCTTAGAGAGAGAGAGAGAGAGAGAGAGAGAGAGAGAGAGAGAGAGAAGGAAGAAAAAGAAGTAAACTCTTTCGTGGTTATAGATTGACTTTATGTTGGGAGTTCACTTACCCAAGCTCTTTATATTCAACATTAGCTTTTACTTCCTGCTTGTACAGATGTTGATGCTTGCCAGATGTGAAAGCTGAGTGTCTCCTGGGGTCTTTCTGAGCATGCACACAAATAGACACCCTGATTCAGTAAGTCGCATCCTCTTAGGAGCATGTGTTCTGAACTCCTAGTAAATTCTCCCAAACTCTGCAGCACCAACCCCCGTACAGGCTCTGTTTCTATTCGCTTGTCAGTGGTGGTGGGGCTTGGGTCAGGCAGCTCCAGGGGGCTGCATCTCAGACTCACACCTGTACAGGGAGTGCATGAGATTTCTACACACTTCCCCACACAGCTCACAGTGTTAAACTAAGAAATGGCTTCTAGCACTCTCCACTTAATCTTCCTAGAGAGAGACCGCTGTCTGGGAGTTGATTTGTTGGAGGCACAGAATTCACGTTTCTGTCATATCTGTCTGCTTTGTGTTGCTGGATGTTGAACCCAGGACCCAGTGCATGCTGGGCACGTGACCGAACACCCAGCTACACTGTCAGCTTGAAAGTTGCATTGTAGTACATCAAAGTTCTTGTAAGAATGTCACCTGGCTCTATTGATTAGTTTGACACTTTGGAATTCTTAAGGACTTTCTTGTCTTTTCCCAAAGATAAATTTATATTCCAAAAGTTTCTCTTTAAGGAGGTATATTCCTAAGAAATGTTAAACCTTTTTATTTTGAATATTTATTCTCTTGCTCACAAAACTTATTTCTAATTCCTTATCTTGGAATGAAACTTTAATAGAATTTAATAGAGGTAACAGAAAAAGAGACATAACTTTAATATGTGTCACGTTAAGGACTTTGCTTTTACTAGTTCAGAAAGCCTCTACTGGTTCATGTGACAGGAGTCTAATCATCTCACAACCATGCAAGGTAGGAGGTATTGTCCCAGCTTAACTGTGGAGCTTCTGAACTTTAGGTTAGACAAATTACTGGGAGTGACTTTGCTTTGCAGGGTCACAATCAAAGGTAAAAATCAAGGTGGGTTTTTGGTTTGGTTTTGGTTTGTTTATTTATTTATTTTTGCTCTAAAGTTTGTAGTCTTTTAGTACATACTGTTTTTATTTCACAGAGGGTTTGATAAGCATATAAGAGAAAAAATAGCAAAGACTCTGAGAGGGTCCTCTCTTTAGAGCAATGTCCAGTACTTTCCCATCTTCACGCTTGTTGCTGAGTCACAGGTACTTCAGGAAATCTCTACTGTCTGAAATCAGGTATTACTATTTTGTTCTGCTTAATGTCCGTTAGGTTTAGGATTTTTCCATCTTGAGTTTTTAGCATATATTTTCTGTGTTTATTGTTGTGGTCATTCTGTCTTGTTTTAGAAATTAATCCTTTCTTTTGCTGAAGTTAAGGCCAAACCCTGAAGATGTAATCACAGGTTGAGATACACCCGAGACATCTGAATGTTTAATTTGGCTACACAGTTGTTGTGTAAATGGCTTGTGTCATCTTACCAACTCCCTCTTAAGATTTAGAGAGAAAGAAAGTAAAGTATTATCTTTCTGTTCTTTCCAGCTCTCTGAAGAGATAGTAGATAAGGGCATATGCTTGATTTGCTTTGAAATCTGTCACACAATTGGTACTGGGTAGTACATTTGAAGATGAACAGGAAATCATGCTCTTCCAAAAGATTCATGGCACAGTGAGTCAAAAGCAACATTTAAGAGGATTGTTTTATCAGATTGTGTAGTTGAATGATGACTTTATCTCTCAAGAAGGTGCGTTTGTGCATGTATGTGTGCATGTTTGTGTTGTTTGTACACATATGCTTATGTATGTCCTGACCCAAGATTAATATTCAATATCTTCCTCTTCTCTATCCCATCTTACTTTTGAGATAGTTTCTCTTCCTGAGCCCTGAGCTCTGTGGTCAGTGAGCTTCAGGAGTCTGATCATCACCTCCACCATAAGGTTGTAGGTGTGTGTCACAGCAGGCATGTTACCAGATGAATCGTCTGCCAAACTGTGTGCCTCTCAATATGTAAGCATCTTTGTTTTGACCCAAAAAGAACAGTAGAAAGGGTGATAAGTGGGGCTTTTTTGTATTATGTGAAGATCTGTTTTCTTATTAGGCAAACATGTTTTGAAATATAAAAAAGTGTATGATTAAATAAAAAAATTAATGTTTAGTCAGTATGTTATAGAAGTGCTATCGAATTCTAGAACAAAGCTATATTTAATAGAACTAGATTGTGCCCTACATAGAAAGATAACACAATCAGTGTAGCATGAAGACGTTAATGAGGTGAACATGATTAGGAGTAAGGTTAATTCGGTCTAAATTGAGTAACTTTGTCTTTCCTATATTCACATGTGGAGCTTTTTAGTTGGTTTCAACATGAACATTGGATTAACTTCATTTTTTGAAATCATATTTAGGTCATAAACTCCACCGTTTCTCAGATTTGAGCAACCATTCCTTGCATTATTTAAGTCCACAAATAGTTTTTCCTCTCTCTCTCTCTCTCTCTCTCTCTCTCTCTCTCATTTCTCTCTGTGTCAAATAAATAAACTTAGAATTATTTAGTGAAAGTTGGAGAATCACGTTTTCTAAATATTCATAAGGAGAAACAATGTTAATTTCTATTAAATCATCTGTCACTCTATTTGGGTATTATTTTTGTTTTCTGAGTATCAGTTAATGTACCTTAATTATTTTAGTAAAGTTTTGGTAGTTTCCTAGATGTTCTGTCTAATGTCTGCTGTATTTTCTCTTTGCTCCTAAACATTTGTCTAAAGGCTTGGACATTGCTCAGCAGTTCAGAATCTCTGGGACTAGCCCAACGGCTTTTGAATGTGCTTCAATGCAAGTGCTCCTTCTATGTGTCAGACTGAGGTGCAAGCTTGTCCTATTTCACTTGAAATCTCAAAGCAGTATGTTAAACTCTATTTTCATGCAGAGATACAGAATTCCCAAGTTGGGAAGCAATTATGTTGTCGTAATGACACAAAATGAACACTTTGGTAAGAAAGAATAAAACACTAGTCAAAACCCATAGCCAATGTGGGGTTGAAGAAGAAAACAGACGGCTGAAGAAATTGTAAGCTGTATGATAGACAAGGAAATATGCATATTAACAGGTGATGGACTCACGCAAACTGTTCAGGATGTGACTCAGTGGGAAGCCTTGAGTTCTGTCCCCAGCACCTTGAAAACAAAACTAAACTAAAATAATCAAAATAAATAGATTAAGAAAAATACACGGGAAGAAGAATAGACAAAAGATTAGAACAGAGAAATGGCTGGTGATTGTCTACAGCAATGTTCAGTCATTACTAAGTAAAGCAGTACTGAAGCTATTTAGGAGATATTTTAAGAATCATTCAAGATATACTTTAGCACTACTAAGTTTTATTTTTGATGGTTTATTGATAGCATTATGGCTTAGTTTGTCTTTTGTCTTGTGCTATAATGATAAAGAATTTCCTCTCTGCTTTTCCACTGAGCTGTCATTCCAACCCTAAATTCTTTAACTCAGCCCCAGCTGCTGTTGCTGCTACTTGTTGATTTTTGTTGTTGTTTAGTTTTGTCTTGTTTACTAATAAATCCTTTTTCTGGGTCTGCAAGGTGACTCAGCCAGAAAAGGCACCTGCTACCAATCCTAATGATGTGTGTTTGATCTGAGATCTATATGATGGAAAGAAAGAACTGACTTCTACGTGTCCTCTGACTGGCACAGTGCGCCCACCCACACAAATAAGTACTATTAGACATTTCCTTTTTCTGTTTTGTTTTTAGACAACTGTAGGAAGAATACCAATAGATAGATGATGTGGGATGCCCCTTTGCATGCTGTGAATATGTTTTATTACCATTGGCTAATAAAGAAGCTGCTTTAGGCCTGTAGCAGCGCAGAATAGAGCAAGGCAGGAAATCCAAGCAGAGATAGACAAGAAAAGAAGGAGGAGTTGGGGAGACACCATGTAGCTAATGAAGGAGCCATATACAAGAACTTTACCCAGTAGGCGACAGCCTGTGGCGAAACACAGAATAATAGAAATGGCTTTTTTTTTTTTACGCTGTAAGAGTTAGTTAAAAAGAAGTCTAAACAAACAATGTTTTAATTAATATAGTTTCTGTGTGATTATTTCAGGTCTGGGCAGCAGGAAACAAATGAGAGGCCTCCATCAACAGATGGAAAAGATTATTTTTAACACCACTGAATTTTTTTTGTTTCTTTGTTTTTCTTTTGGTTTTTCGAGTCAGGGTTTTTCTGTGTAGCTTTGGAACCTGTCCTGAAACTCACCCTGAAGACCAAGTTGGCCTTGAACTCACAGAGATCCACCTGCCTCTGCCTCCCAAGTGCTGGGGTCAAAGGTGTGTACCACCACCACTCTGTTGTTGGTTTTTCAAGGCAGGGTTTCTCTGTGTAGCTCTGGCTGTCCTGGAATTCAGTCCGTAGACCAGGATGGCCTTGAATTCACAGAGATCCACCTACATTTGCTTTCCAAGTGCTGGGTTCAAAGGCGTGGGCCACCACACCTGGCTACCTCTGAATTTCATCTGTAATTTCCAAGAGCTATATATGTCAAGTTATAAAGGAAGTGTGTGCATGCAAGTGTGTACATACATGCATGCACACACACCAGTTGTTGTTCTATGGTGTGTTTGTTGTTCAGATAATTGCAAGAACTATTTATGACTAATTAATATAGAATTTAGTTGGCTCAACCTGCCTTCCTTTTCTACTGATTACAGATACATAATCAAGCTGTAGCATTTATTTCTAACACATACCACTCACTCACACACACACACACACACACACACACACACATTTAAATTATGAAATATATTCTAAAACCTTAAGTGAAATTTATTCTTGGTTACTATTGTGTGGTTTCTAGAGTTGTCAAATTGTTAAATCTGGCCTTTCCCACCTGTGTTTTCTGTGGACTGGGCTTTGTTTGTGTTCTTTGTGATTTAGTGAATAGACTGGAAACTGGCAAAGGAGTACAGTGGGCAATTGATGTGTAAACCAGGTGTCAGCGAGAAATGCTGAAATAAGGGTAATTTTAAAGCAAGTAATTCCTGCTAAGCAAAGATTCTTTTGGATACTTCAGAAGTTTATTTACAAAAATAAACACAAGTAGGGTGTGATGGCTCATTCCTGCAGACCCAATACTCTGTAGACTTAAGCAGGAGGATTACTACTTAAATTCAAGGCAATCCTATGCTACAGAATAAGACTAGAAAAGCAAATAAACGTGGGCTGGTAAGATGGCTCAGAGATTAAGAACACTGACTGTTCTTCAAAAGGTACTGAGTTAAATGTCCAGCACCCACATGGTGCCTCACAACCATCTGTAATGAGATCCGGTGCCCTCTTCTGGCCTGCAGGCACACATGAAGGCAGAACACTGTATAATAAACAAACAAGCAAACAAACAAATAGCAAATAAAAGGTCTGAGCTCCAACATTTCAAGTTATTTTAATACCTTCTGTGGGATTTACTGAAATGTTGAAATTTTGTTATATTTTGTTTTTGACACAGGGTCACCAGTATCCCAGGCTGGCTTCCAACTCACTACTACTGCTCGGGATGACCTTGAACTTCTGGTTTTCCTTATCTATTGAGTCTTCTAACCTTGTCCTGACCACCCCATCCCTACCTATTTGCCATGTGACATTTTAGACAAGGCACTGCTGGAGATACAGCCGTGAACAAAACAACTCTGTTAGGGGATGGAGTTTAGCTCACACAGGCCCTAGGTTTAGTCTACAGAATCAAACAAAAACACACGGATGTGACATTGTTATCATGTCTGTCTATTCTTGTGCTTCTTCTTGGAAAGAAAACCCCACTCCTATGTCTGGAGCTTTAACACATAGAATTCTCTGACACCCAGATTTCTCAAGTGCCCAGGAAGGAACTTATAGGTGACTACATGACACGGAAAAACAAAGGATCCAGTTATGACCTGTACTGTGGGGAAACTGTTGGCTAGTTAGTCATCGCAACACTCACACTTGAGCGGCTGAGGCAGGAGGATTGTGAGTTCAAAGCAAACCTGGCCTACATGCATAGTGAGACCCTGTCTCAAAGGAAAGAAAAACTCTTAGGAGTCAAATTAGTGTTCTCTTTTTAGTGTATGACAAAAGAATCAGATTCAGTGTCTTACCAAGGAGGACAATCCACAGTGGAGCTCGTTAGGAGAACTAGACAGCTTTCAGAGTAAGAGGAAACATAGCTAAAAATTTATTTCATTGTTAGAGAGCGTTATCAGCCCTTCATATGAATTGTTTGGTTACACTGCTGCATAGACTGTTATGATTTTCACCATCTGTTGCGTATGTGTCAAGGTCATTATGGGCTAATAGATATCCCGATTTTCCAGGGATTTGATGGCATAACCGTACCAAAAGGTAGAGGCAGCCACCTAGGTAGGATTTCTAGGCCTTTTCTCTGTGGATATTTCACACATAAGGTCTTTGGAAAATATGTGTGTACGCCTAGGCTTACAGTCATAGGCTATTGTTAAGCTGTCAGAGTATAAATTCAAAAGGACTTTGAAAACACATTTTAAAATGTTCTTGATGCAGAACCTTTGAGGAAGAAGAAGCAAATGTGCTCTGAATGCTAAATTTACGTAGATTTAAAAATAAAAATCTGCCAGCAAAGTTGCCATGGCAACCTTTCTTAACATGTGTGTAAATTTTATGTCTGTCTCTTTGAGATTTTCATCTTTCCCAACACATGGTCTAATCACAAGAATTGGGCACTGTGATGTGTTTCTATATGGGTGATGCCCCATGGAAATCATACAGTTTTGGAAAATGTGGATCCAGCAATAGGGACAGTTCTGTGGCATGCCATCTCGCTCTCTGTGTGGTCGTAACTGATCTGATTTCAAAGATAAAGTTTAGTATTGAAAGAAACCCATGGTTATGTCCCACACTCCTGTTTATTCTTATCTAAGGGGTTTAGAGAAAGGTCTGAGAAAGTCTGGTAAATGGTGATGCAGCTTCCCTGAGACCTTCTAAATGTACTCTTTGGATGATGTCATAGGGTAACCCCAAAGCACAGCTACTTCCACAGTGGCAAGCGTGTGCAGAGGGATAAGCCCAAGCTGCTTCTGAGCCAAACGCCACCATTGCATCTCTCCTTCCACTCCGAGCTTCGGGTGTGTTTTCACTCTCAAATTCTAGTCTGCCTGTCAGGAGCAAGGAGAGCAGCAGGATTTAGAGGGGATTTTCACCCTCAGTTTTGATATTACAGATTTCTTTCTTCTTTTTTCCTTCCTTCCTTCCTTCCTTCCTTTTTATTTTTGTTTTTCAAGACAGGGTATCTCTGTGTAGCCCTGACTGTTCTAGAACTCACTTTGTGGACCAGGCTGACCAGATATCCTTCTGCCTCTGCCTTGTAAGATTGAAGATTGTAGTGGCACACTACACTCTACTAATATGCTGACAACTTCTTGAGGTTTATGGCCAGCTTTGAAATCTGTGGAACAATCTTCAGTAGGACTGGATTGTGAAATATTGACTTTATTCTAGGTATCATCTGTGTCTTTGATATTACCTCTAGTGCTGTTGTAAATGAATCTCTTAGCTTTCTGTAGTTGAATCATGGACAAAGATTTATTTTTTTCTATTGGAAGGTCTTCTGATTTTTCCCTTGAAATTTCATCATAAGAGCCATGAAATAGTCACAGATGACTACTTGGCCCATTACCTCTAACTTCTTATTGGCTAACTCTTACATATTAATTTAACCCATCTCTATTAATCTGTATATCATAGCCTACCAGCAAAGTTTCAGCATGTTTATCTCTGGCAGTAGATCCATGGTGTCTTCCTCCTAGCATTCAGCCTAGCTTTCCTTGCCTACTTAAGTTCTGCCTTGCTATAGGTCCAAAGCAGTTTCTTTATTTATTAATGGTAATCACAGAACCCAGAGGAAAATCCCACATCTCTCATGGATAGGTAGGATTGACACAGTAAATATTAATGACAATATTACCAAATTAATATACAGATTCAATGCCATAACCATCTGATGGAAGAAGGTCATTGGTTAATAAAGAACCATTTGATAGGCCAGACCTTAGGTGGGTGGAGTAAACAGAAAAGAATGCTGGGAGGAAGTGAGGCAGATGCCATGCCTCTCCTCTCCAGGTCAGACGTGATGAAGCTCCAGCCTAAGATGGACATACGCCAGAATCTTCTCGGTAAGCCGCCACCTCGTGGTGCTACACAGATTACTAGATATAGGTTAAGGCAAGATGTGAGATTTAGCCAAGAAGAGGCTAGATATAATGGGCCAGGCAATGTTTAAATGAATACAATTTGTGTGTTGTTATTTCAGGGGCTAAGCTAGCCAGGCGGCTGGGAGATGGGCAGCAGGAAGTGGCCCGCAGCTCCTTCTAAAACCATCAAAATTCCAAAACAACATTTTTTTTAAAAAAGAAAACTATATTTTTTCATTGTATATACTAATCCAAGTTCACTACCCCCTTCTTCCATTCGCTCCACATACCCTCCCACTCCACCCCTATCCACTCCCTTGCTACTATATATAGGCTGACCAAGGTATCATCCAAATTGAATAGGTTCCCAAAAATTCAGTACATGCAGTAGGGATAAATTCTGGTGCCACTGCCAGTGGCCCCTCAGTCTGCCACAGCCATGCAACTGTCAACCACATTCAGAGGAACAAATTTGGTCCTATGCTTGTTCATTCCCAGTCCAGTTGGAGTTGATGAGCTCCCATTAGCTCAGGTAGACTGTTTCAGTGGGTGAACCCATCATGGTCTTGACCTCTTTGCTCATATTCTCTTCCTTCCACTCTTCAACTGGATTTTGGGAGCTCAGTCCAATGCACTGATGCGGGTCTATGCTTCTGTTTCCATCAGTTGCTGGATGAAGGTTCTATGGTGATATTTAAGAAATTCATCAGTCTGACTACAGGGCAATTCAAGATCGGGCCCCCTCTCCTCTATTGCTTAGGGTCTTAACTGGGATTATACTTGTGGGATTCCTGGGAGTTTCTCTAGAGTTAGGTTTCTTGATAGCCCTATAATGGCTCCCACAGTCAATATATCTCTTTCCTTGCTCTCATCTCTGTCCTCCCTCCATCTCGACTATCCCATTTCCTCAAGTTCTCCTCACCTCTCCCTTTCTCTCCTCCCCTTCCCCTTCCACCCTCACTTCTCTGCTCCACTCCCATGCTCCCAATTTTATCAGGTGATCTTGTCTGTTTCCATTTTCCAGGTGGATCTATATGTTTTTCTTAGGGTTTACCTTATTACTTAGCTTCTCTAGGATCATGAACTATATGCTCAATATCCTTTTGTTTATAGCTAGTATCCACTTATAAGTGATTACATACCATATTCATCTTTTTAGCTCTGGGTTACCTCACTCAGAATAGTGTTTTCTTTTTTTTTCTTTTCTTTCTTTCTTTTTTTTTTTTTTGTGAGCCAGACTATAACTTTATTTGTTCCAGGGAACTGGCCAAAGCACTCTCAGAACTTCTGGAACTGCTTCTTGGTGCCAGCAGCCTTAGTGACCTTGAGTATGTTGAAACTCACAGGGGCCTGCACTTCCCCACAGTGACAATGTCGCCAATCTGTACATCCCTGAAACAGGGGACAGGTGCACAGACATGTTCTTGTAGCATTTCTTTCGGATGTAATGAAGATAGTCCAGGCGGATGACAATGGTCCTCTGCATCTTCATTATGGTCATGACACCAGACCGAATCTGACCTCAGATGGAGATGTTGCCAGTGAGCGGGCATTTCTTGTCAATGTAGGTGTCCTCAATGGCCTCCTTGGGCATCTTGAAGCCTAGATCAATGTTTTTGTGTACCAAGGAAGTTTGTCTGGTGTGGGACAATTCTGTATTCTGTCAATTATGTTTTAATAAACGCCGATTGGCCCATAGCCAGGCATGAAATATAGGTAGGACAACCCGACAGGAAGTCAGGGAAATGAGAACAGGAGTATTCTGGGAAGAAGGAAGCTCTTTCCCCAGACACCAAGAAGGAAGATATGACCTGCCCTGCTGAAAAGGGTACTGTACTGAGCCATGTGGCTAACATAGATAAGAATAATGGGTTAATATAAGTTATAAGGGTTAATAAGAAGCCTGAGCTAATGGGCCAATCAGTTTATCATTAATATAAATCTCTCTGTGTGATTTCTTTGGGGCTTAATGGCTGTGGGAACTGGGCAGGACAGAAACCCCAATAAGCAGACCCTCATGTTACAGAATGGTACCCATATGGACAACTGCTTCCACATAAAGCCTGAGACAGCTTGGGAAGTAATTCTAGAACAAAATAACAGAATTATGCATGGCTTCTTGGTAGCAGCAATTTCTTGGGTCTGCTCTGCTTGCTAGAGGCAAGCAAGTGCTCTCATTTAACAGAGACTTCCTCACTCAGCTTTAGCTGCAAAACCTTGCAGCTATTTTAAGAGGTCCTGCCATGAAACACTTACATAGTGTTGATGAAAAGCCAACCACATGCTTTTTGGTTTTCAGCCTTAGCAGGAAAAAAGCCACACTGTTTTAAAATGCCGGCTCTCTGGGCCATCCTGCCAGGGCAAACTGTGACTCTTTCAGGCAGGCAGTCTGACTATGGAGCATTTGGTGTGGTTTGTGAGCAGCCTGCTGCAGCTTGCTTGGTGGCAGAGACCTTGAAATCCCATAGAGTTACGACAATAAACATGGCTAAAGCCGGTACCTCTGCCATGAGGCTGGAATCTCAGAAAGCTAAGGAATGGGATGGATACAGCCATCAGAGCCACGGCTTTAATCCTACCCATATTGTTTGGTAAATTAAAGACTCATGTGGTCAGAAAAAGAGATATACAGTAAAGAGAGATTCAAAGAAAAAAATGGTTTACTGTGTGTTTAAAAATATATGCTGGCTTGGGAGAGAAAAGATAAAGGTTAAAGTCCTTAAAATAAAAAAGAATGAGAGAGAGTTTTTGGGTGTGGTGGTACACACCTTTAATCCCAACACTTGGGAGGCAGAGGCAGACAGATCTCTGTGAGTTCAAGGTGTGGTAGCATACACCTTTAATCCCAGCACTGGGAAGGCAGAGACAGGTGGATCTCTGTGAGATCAAGGACAGTCTGTTCTACAGAGTGAGTTCTACAGAGGACAAAGATACACAGAAACCCTGTCTCAAAAATCGTTTGATACATGAGTAACATGCTCAAACCCATGACAGGTCTCATAGAGTACTTCCATTTTTAAATTTTTACTTTAAAAAGGAATCATACTGCATGTATGCATATACATATGGACACTTTATACCTTGTTTTCGAAATATTTCAAAATAAAACAGAACAAATTGAGAGAGATTTGGGGTTCCCCATACAGTTGTTCAAATTACTGCATTTGTGATTCTTTCTCACAAATTGTACCTCTTCAAGAAAACCAGACATCAGTCAACTTCAGCCTTAACATCCCTAATCCTGCTGGTAGACTTTTATAATTTTCTGTACCAGTGAGTTATTGCTTGACAAGGGTTTAAATATTACACATTGTAAAGTTTAAATAAGCAAATTATTTACACAGGAATGTTTTTTAAAGTATATTGACAATTATATAGTTCTCTGAACACGTAGTCATGCAGTCAGGTGGAAAACCGTTCAGGAAGTCTCCCCTCTACCATTTCCCCACAATGAAGGGCACCTCGGGAAAGACGCACTTAATCTCCAGAGACGCATTTCAAGCCCCTAATCTTACTTCACAAGTGCACTCTGCGACTTCTTGTCATCCCAACAAAATGCAGGTAAATGATGGAGAAGCTTAGCTCAGACCCTTTAAATATTTACTGGCTAGTCGATTCTTAGTAATACACGCTGTAGTGTTAGACTCAATTTCATCCTTGAGTGGTCTGCAGACAATTTGGACGGGCTTACTGAGAAGCGCGGGATCTTTCCCCGCTCTGCCTTTGAGAAGCCATCCCCTTATCGTAAGTGAATTAGTTGAAGAACTTTCCCACTAGTCGGGTGTATCAACAAATCAGCCAGGCCAGACGTACTCATGGCTCATTTATCCCAGCTCGGTTGAGCTGGCTAGAGAAAAGGCCCATGGAAGGAGGGTCCGCTCTGCTAAGTTCTCGTGGACACTGATCCCAGTCACAAAGGGCGCTTCATTTCCAAAAATATTGGTCTATTTGCCGGGGAGAAAACCAACTTGATTTCTGTTTCATTTCTTTTCTACAACAGGGTCAGAGACTGAGTGAAAAGAATGCATGGCTTCCTAACTTCTTGAGGCTTACCTTTAAAAACCAAAGTGTTGTCAAGGTCATGGTGAGAAACGAAAGCCACTGAGGACATGTCACAGAAACCTACCTGCTGACTAGTTGTCTGGGTTTCAGTTAAAAGTCACCTGAGAATATGATTCTTATCTTTAAAGGATGAGTAAATCTATATACACTCACAAAAATATCAAAAATAACACAACTAAATTTCAGTTTTTTTCTGTATTTTATGTATGTGTATGTACATATGCATTATATATGAAGGGAACTCAGAGAATTAAAACTAGGAAGTGAAAAAAAAAGTCAAAAATAAAAATAAAAGAAATAGAGTTTAATATAAAGCCACATAAAGATGGAAAACGCACAGAGAATCTGAATACTGTATGTTATTGTGCTTTCCTTAAATTCTTTGAATACTGAGGAAGGAGCAACACTTGCTAAAGATACTTGTTTATAAATGCTGCTAAATTAATCCAAGGTAGGTATTTTGAAATTACCTCGACTTCAAAATTGAAGTAAAAAGGTATCTTACTTTGGAGAAGACATTTTGCTTTTGTTTCCACAGGAAATGAGAGGCTGTGGATTCATTCTAAGTCAAGAAAAATCATGTTTGGATCAAGGAAGAACACCTGAGAAATCTCTGGTAGAAACAGATGGTCCAGATGTCTGAGTTCCACATCCAAAACAGATTCAAGACTGCTGCCTTGAGATGATCAAGACACATAGGATACTATAATCAGGACTTAATCATAATTCTAAATATTCTTTAGGTCTCCACAAAATTATCGGCATCCCTAACGAGCCGGAAATAGCGAGCAAAACTACACTCACATTCCCCAAAAATGGACTATGGATGTTTTTGTTTTTGTTTAAAAAAAAAAGATGGGGAAATGGTGTGGGACAATTCTGTATTCTGTCAAATATGTTTTAAATAAATGCTGATTGGCCCGTAGCCAGGCTGGAAGTATAGGTGGAACAACCTGACAGGAAGTAGAGGCAGGGCAATGAGAACAGTATTCTGGAAAGAAGGAAGCTCTTTCCCCAATCCTGTCCAGACACCAAAGAAGGAAGATATGACCTGTCCTACTGCAAAAGATCCCGTACCGAGCCATGTGGCAAACATAGATAAGAATAATGGGTTAATATAAGTTATAAGAGTTAATAAGAAGCCTGAGCTAATGGACCAATCAGTTTATCATTAATATAAACCTCTCTGTGTGATTTCTTTGGGGCTTAATGGCTGTGGGAATCGGACAGGACAGAAACCCCAAATAACAGGTCCTCATGTTACATTTTTCCTTGCCAGTTTCTCCAAACAGAATACGCTTCTTGTTTTGAAAGATTGTGGGCTTCTTTGGGTAAGCACATTCGGTCTGAATGCCCCCATCTTCCTGGCAGCCTGAGGAAAAGAAAGCAGGATGGTGTTTTCAAATTCCATCCATTTGCATACAAAATTCAAGATGTCATTGCTTTTTTACCATTGAGTAATACTCTAATATGTAAATTGCAACATTTTCTTTATCTATTCTTCAGTTGAGGGGCATCTAGGTTGTCTCCATGCTCTGGTAATTACAAATAATGCTGCTATGAACATATCTGAACAAATACCTTTGGATATGATTGAGCATCTTTTGGGTAGGTGCCCAAGGTATTGCTGGATTGGGAGGTTGGTTGATTCCCAATTTTCTGAGAAACTGCCATACTTATTTCCAAAGTCATTGTACAAGTTTGCATTCCCATCAGCAATGGATGAGTGTTCCCCTTACTACACATCCTCTCCAGCATAAGCTATCATTGCTGTTTTTGATCTTAGTCATTCTGACAGGTGTAAGATGGTATCTCAGAGTTGTTTTGATTTGCATTTCTCTGATGGCTAGAGATGTTAAACATTTCTTTAAGTATGTTTTGCCATTTGAAATTCTTCTGTTGAGAATTCTCTGTTTAGTTCTGTACCCCATTTTTTAATTAGGTTATTTAGAGTTTTGATGTCTGATTACTTGAGTGCTTTATATATTTTGGAGATCAGTCCTTTGTCTGATGTGGTGTTGGTGAAAATCTTTTCCCATTCTAGGTTGCCTTTTTGTCTTATTTACTGTGTCCTTTGCTTTACAGAATCTTCTCAGTTTCAGGAGGTCCCATTTACTTATTGTTGCTCTAAGAGTCCATGCTACTGGTGTTATACTTAGAAAGTGGTCTCCTGTGCCCATGCATTGAAGATTACTTACCACTTTCTCCTCTATCAGGTTCAATGTGGTTGGATTTATATTGAGGTCTTTTTAATCCATTTGGACTTGAGTTTTGTGCATAGTGATAGATATAGATCTATTTTCATTCTTCTACATGTTGGCATCCTGTTATGCTAGAAACATTTGTTGAAGATACTTTTTTTTCCATTGTATAATTTTAGTTTCTTTATCAAATATCCATGTTCATAGGTATGTGGATTAATATCCCAGTCTTTGATTGGATTACATTGGTAAACCTCTCTGTTTTCATGCTAATAGCAAGCTGTTTTTATTACTGTAACTCTGTAATAGAGCTTGTTGTCAGGGATGGTGATACCTCTGGAAGTTTTGGCTATCCTGGGATTTTTGTTTTTCCATATGAAGATGAGTATTATTCTTTCAAGGTCTGTGAAGAATTGTGTTGGGATTTTGATGGGGATTGCCTTGAATCTATAGATTGCTTTTGGTAGGATTGCCATTTTTATTATGTTTATCCTACTTATCTAAGAGCATGAGAGATCTTTCCATTTTCTGGTATCTTCTTTAATTTCTTTCTTCAAAGACTTAAAGTTCTTGTCAAATAGGTCTTTAACTTCTTTGGTTAGTGTTACCCCAAGATATGTTATGTGATTTGTGGCTATTGTGAAAGGTGATGTTTCTCTGATTTCCCTCTCTGCATCTTTATCATTTGTATATAGGAAGGTTACTGTTATTTTTTGAGTTGATCTTGTATCCTGCCATATCACGGAAGGTATTTATCAGCTGTAGGGGTTCTCTTATATATACTACCACAGCATCTGCAAATACCAAACATTTGACTTCTTCCTTTCCAATTTGAATCCCCTTGATCTTCTTTTGTTGTCTTATTGCTATAGCTAAAACTTCAAGAACTATGTTGAAGAGATGTAGAGAGAGTGGACAGCCTTGTCTTGTTCCTGATTTTAGTGGAATTGCTTTGAGTTTTTCTTCATTTAATTTGATGATGTCTTGCTGTTTATTGCTTTTAATGTTTAGATATATTCCTTGTATCCCTGATCTCTCCAAGACCTATATCATGAAGGAGTGTTGGATTATGTAGAATGCTTTTTCAGCATCTAATGAGATGATCATATGGTATTTTTCTTTAAGTTTATTTATATGATGGATTACATTGATAGATTTTCATATGTTGCACCAGCCCTGCACTTCTGGGATAAAGCCTACTTGATCATTGTGGATGATTTTTTTTTGATGTGGTCTTGGATTTGGCTTGTTAGTATTTTATTGAGTATTTTTGCATCCATGTTCATGAGTGATATTGGTCTGTGGTTCTCTTTCATGTTTGAGTCTTTGTGTGGTTTTGGTATCAGGGTAACTGCAGTCTCATAAAAAGTTTGGCAATGATCCTTCTGTTTCTATTATGTGGAACACTTTAAAGAGTATAGGTATTAGTTCTCTTTGGAAGTTCTGATAGAATTCTGCACTAAAACCATATGACTCTGGGCTTTTTTTGGTTGGGAGATTTTTGATTACAGTTTCTATTTCCTTGCAATTTATAAGTCTATTTAAATTGTTCACCTGGTCTTAATTTAATTTTGGTATATGGTATCTATCTAGAAAATTGTTAATTTCTTTTAATTTTCCAATTTTGTTGAGTACAGTTTTTGTAATATGACCTAATGATTCTCTGAATTTCCTCAGTGTCTGTTGTTCTGTTCCCCTTTTCATTTCTGGTTTTTTTTTTTGTTTGTTTTTTTTAATTTATTTATTTATTAAGGATTTCTGCCTCGTCCCCACAACCGCTTCCCATTTCCCTCCCCCTCCCCCGATCAAGTCCCCCCCCCTCATCTGCTCGAAGAGCAATCAGGGTTCCCTGACCTGTGGGAAGCCCAAGGACTGCCCACCTCTATCCAGGTCTCGTAAGGTGAGCATTCAAACTGCCTAGGCTCCCACAAAGCCAGTACGTGCAGTAGGATCAAAAACCCACTGCAATTGTTCTTGAATTCTCAGTATTCCTCATTGTCCGCTATGTTCAGCTAGTCCGGATTTATCCCATGCTTTTTCAGACCTAGGCCAGCTGGCCTTGGTGAGATCCCAATAGAACATCCCCATTGTCTTAGTGTGTGGGTGCACCCCTCGTGGTCCTGAGTTCCTTGCTCGTGCTCCGTCTCCTTCTGCTCCTGATTTGGACCTTGAGATTTCTGTCCGGTGCTCCCGTGTGGGTCTCTGTCTCTGTCTCCTTTCATCGCCTGATGAAGGTTAATATTCCTGAGGATGCCTATATGTTTGTCTTTGGATTCACCTTATTTAGCTTCTCTAGGAACATGAATTATAGGCTTTGTTAATTCAGATGATCTGTCTTGTCTTTTGATTAGTTTGGATAAGGGTTTGTCTACTTTGTTAATGTTCTCAAAGAACCACCTCTTTGTTTCATTGATTCTTTGTATCATTTTCTTTGTTTCTATGTTGTTGATTTC
Source organism: Microtus oregoni (assembly GCF_018167655.1). NCBI lineage: Eukaryota > Metazoa > Chordata > Mammalia > Rodentia > Cricetidae > Microtus > Microtus oregoni. The sequence goes on from NW_024543069.1 coordinate 52,806,601, forward strand.
AGCCCTCAATTTGATTATTTCCTGTTTTCTACTCTGCCTGGGTTAGTCTGCTTCTTTTTGTTTTAGAGCTTTCAGGTGTGCTGTTAAGTCACTAATGTGAGCTTTCTCTATTTTCTTTATGTGGGTACTTAGTGCTATGAACTTTCTTCTTAGCACTGCTTTCATAGTGTCCCATAGGTTTGGATATGTTGTGCCTTCATTTTTGTTGAATTCTAGGATGTCTTTAATTTCTTTCTTTATTTTTTCCTTGACCCAGGGGTGGTTCAGTAGTTCACTGTTCAATTCCTATAACTTTGTAGGCTTTCTGAGAGTAGTATTGTTATTAAATTCTAACTTTAATACATGGTGATCTGATAAGACACAGGGGATTACTACATTTTTTTGTATCTTGGCAGTTTGCTTTGTTACCGAGTATGTGATCATTTTTTGAGAAGGTTCCATGAGGTGCTGAGAAGGTATATTCATTTGTGTTTGGATGTAATATTCTATAGATGTTTATTAAGTCCATCTGATTCATGACATCTGTAAGTTCCCTTATTTCTCTGTTAAGTTTCTTTCTGGTTGACCTGTCCATTGGCAAGAATTGAGTGTGGAAGTCTCCTACTATTAGTGTGTTTGGTTTGATGTGTGATTTGAGTAGTTTCTTTTACATATCTGGTTGCTCTTGTATTTAGGGCATAGATGTTCAGGATTGAGATTTCATCTTGACGTGTTCCTTTTATGTGTATAAAGTATCCTTCTCCATCTCTACTGATTGATTGTAGTTTGAAATGTATTTTATTAGATAGCTACACCCGCTTGTTTCTTAGGTCTATTTGATTGCAAAACCTTTTCCCCACCCTGTAGTCTGAGGTAGTGTTTGTCTTTGTGTTTGAGGTGTGTTTCTTGTATAGCAGAAGGCTAGATCCTCTTTTTGTATCCATTCTCTTATCATATGTCTTTTTATATGTGAATTGAGTCCATTGGTACTAAGAGGTATTAATGACAAGGGGTTGTTAATTCCTGTTATTTTTTTGGTAGTAGTTTTGTATGTTTCCCTTCTTTGGGCTTTCTGGTGGGTTATCTGTTGCCTGTGTTTTTGTGGGTGCAGTTAGCTTTCTTGGGTTGGGATTTTCCTTCTAGTACTTTTTGTAGGTTTGGTTTTGTGGATATGTATTGTTTAAATCTGTTATTGTCAAGGAATATCTTGTTTTCTCCACCAATGGTGATTGAAAGCTTTGCTTGGTATATTAGTCTGGGCTTGCATCTATGGTCTCTTAGTGTCTGTAATACATATGCCCAGGACCCTCCGGCTTTCATGGTTTCCATTGAGAAGTCGAGTGTAATTCTGATAGGACTTCCTCTGTATATGTTACTTGACCTTTTTCCTTTGCAGCTCTTAATGTTCTTTCTTTATTCTGTATGTTTTGTATTTTGATTATTATATGGTGAGGGGAGAGGTTTTTTTTTTTATCCAGTCTATTTGGTGTTCTGTAAGCTTCATAGCGATATTCTTCTTTAGGTTGGAAATGTTTTCTTCTATGATTTTATTTTCTATGAAATATATTTTCTATGTCTTTGAGCTGTATTTTTTTCCTTCTATCCCTATTATTCTTAGGTTTGTTTTTTTCATAGTGTCCCAGATTTCCTGGATGTTTTGTATTAATAATTTGTTGGATTTAGTGTTTTCTTTGGCCAATGGATCTATTTCCTCTATAGTATCTTCAACACCTGAGATTCTTTCTTCTATCTCTTGTATTCTGTTGGTTGTACTTGTCTCTGTAGTTCCTGCTAGTTTGCCCAGATTTTCCATATCCAGAATTTCCTTGGTTTGTGTTTTCTTTATTACCCCTATTTCGGCCTTCAAGCCTTGAACTGTTTGCTTCACCTCCTTGATTGTGGTTTTTTTTTTTTTTTTTTTTTTTTTTTTTTAGTTTTCTTGGGTTTCTTTGAGTGATTTATTAATTTCTTCCAATTTTTTATTTGTCTTTACCTCTATTTCATTAAAGGAGTATTTTATTTCCCCTTAAAAGGTCTCCGTCATTTTCACAAAGTTATATTTAAAGTCATATTTTTCTGCTTTGTCTGGATTAGGATGATCAAATCTTCCTGCTGTATGACCACTGGGTTCTGTTGTTACCTTGTTTTTTTAAGGTTGTTGGAGGGATTCTTGCATTAGTACCTACCCATCTCTTCCTTCAAATGAGACTGACAATGTCTTTGTACCTTGGTCCAATACTTGTGGTGCCAGTCTGAGTGTTTGGGAATTTTTCTTGGTGTGTTTTGTACTGTCAATATCTGTGTCTTGGGAAGCCTCTGAGGTCTCTCTAAGCCTACTCCCTTGGTCTTCTCTTCTGGTTTGCTAACTTGGTCCTCAGTCTTAGTCCCCTCAGTGTTGTAGCAAGCTCTTGGTCCCCTCAGTATTTAGCAAGCTCTTGATTCCATTAGTATTGTAACAAGCTGTGTTTTAGAGTTCCACCAAGGTTGCAGAATAGGCATGTTTGGGGGTGGGATGGGACTAGTAGCTTGGAAGGTCAGATGGATGGGACTGGGTTTGGGTGAAGCCTATATGCAGGAAGGTTTCCTGCTGCCTGGCTAGAAAAGGTAAGGGAGTTGGGAGGAAGGAACTGGGGTTTCATCCCACTCTGGAGGTCCTAGAGAACGGGGTGTCCCACCATATGACTGTTCACTCACCTCTTAAGTTCCCTCAATATTGGAGCAAGCTGTGTTTCAGAGTCCCACTGAGGTGTCAGGAGGATAGTGAGTTTTCCCAAAACAACTTTTCACAGACTTCAAAAGAACAATAATCAATATCAAAACCCAAAAAACCCAGGATAGGAAAAACAGTCTTGGACAAGAAAGGGACCTTGGGAGGTATCACAATCACTGACTTCAAGCTTTACTATAGAGCTACAGTAATAAAAATAGCTTGGCATTGGCATAAAAACAGAGACTTTTACCAATGGAATCAAATCGAAGATCCAGATATTATTCCACACACCTAGGAACATCTGTTTTTTGACAAAGAAGCTAAAAATAGAAAATAGAAAAAAAAAGAAAGCATCTTCAACAAATGGTGCTGGTATAACTGGATGTCAACATGAAGAAGAATGAAAATAGATACATATCTATCACCATGCATAGAACTCAAGTCCAAATGGATCAGACCTCAACATAAATTATACCATACTGAGCCTTGTAGAAGAGAATAGTGGGAAGTAGCCTTTAATGAATTGGCACAGGAGACCACCTCCTAAATATAACTCCTTTAGCACAGACATTTTTGATGATATATTGATTTTTATTGAGCTTTACATTTTTCTGCTCTCCTCCCTGCCTCTCCCCTTCCTACTTCAACCCTCCCCTAAGGTCCCCATGCTCCCAATTTATTCAGGAGATCTTGTCTTTTCTGTTTCCCATGTAGATTAGAGCTATGTAAGTCTCTCTTAGTGTCCTCATTGTTGTCTAAGATCTCTGGGATTGTGGTTTGTAGGCTGGTTTTCTTTACTTTATGTTTAAAAACCACCTATAAGTAAGTACATGCGATAATTGTCTTTCTGTGTCTGGGTTACCTCACTCAAAATCATGTTTTCTAGCTCCATCTGTTATCCTGCAAAATTCAAGGTGTTGTTATTTTTTTCTGCTGTGTAGTACGCCATTGTGTAAATGTACCACATTTTCCTTATCCATTCTTCGATCGAGGGGCATTTTGGTTGTTTCCAGGTTCTGGCTATGACAAACAAAGTTGAGCACATGTCCTTGTGGCACGATTGAGCATCCTTTGGATATATACACAAAAGTGGTATTGCTGGGTCTTAAGAAAGGTTGTTTCCTACTTTTCTGAGAAATCACCACGCTGACATCCAAAGGGGCTGTACCAGCTTGCATTCCCACCAGCAATGCAGGAGTGTTCCCTTTTCCCCACCACCTCTCCAGCATAAGCCGTCATCAGTGTTTTTGATCTTGGCCATTCTTACAGGTGTAAGATGGAATCTCAGATTTGTTTTGATTTGCATTTCTCTGATGACTAATGATGTTGAACATTTCCTTAAGTGTCTTTCAGCCGTTTTAGATTCCTCTGTTGAGAGTCCTCTCTTTAGGTCTGTACTCCATTTTTTTATTAGATTATGTATTCTTTTGGTGACCAATTTCTTGAGTTCTTTGTATATTTTGGAGACCAGATCTCTGTCTGATGTGGGGATAGTAAAGATCTTTTCCCATTTTGTAGGCTGTCGTTTTGTCTTGTTGACCATGTCCTTTGCTTTACAGTTTCAGGAGGTCCCATTTATTAGTTGTTTATCTCAGTGTCTGTGCTACTGGGGTTATATTTAGGAAGGAGTCTCCTATGTCAATGCATTCAAGTGTATTTCCCACTTTCTCTTCTATAAGGTTCAGTGTGGCTGGCTTTATGTTTAGGTCTTTGATACATTTAGACTTGAGTTTTGTGCATGGTGATAGATACGTACCTATTTTCATTCTTCTACACATTCTTCTACACGTTGATATCCAGTTATGCCAGCACCACTTGTTAAATATGCTTTTTTTTCTCATTTGAAATTTTTTTCTTTTTTATCAACAAAAATCAGGTGTTTGAAGATGTGTGGGTTGATGTCCATGTCTACTATTGATTGATATCCATGTCTACTATTGATTGATATCCATGTCTACTATTGATTGATATCCATGGTTTTTTTTTGTTTTTTTTTTTTGTTTTTGTTTTTTTTTTTTTTGGTTTTTCGAGACAGGGTTTCTCTGTAGCTTTGGTGCCTGTCCTGGAACTAGCCCTTGTAGACCAGGCTGGCCTCGAACTCACAGAGATCCACCTGCCTCTGCCTCCCGAGTGCTGGGATTAAAGGCGTGCTCCACCACCGCCCAGCTCTACTGTCTGTTCTTATGCCAATACCAGGCTGTTTGCAGTACTATAGCTCTGTAGGAGAGTTTGAAGTCAGGGATTGTGATGCTTCCAGAAGTTCCTTTATTGTACAGGATTGTTTTGGTTATTCTGGTTTTTTGCTTTTCCAGATGAAGTTGAGTACCGTTCTTTCAAGTTCTGTGAAGAATTTTGCTAGGCTATCTTTGGTTATTTTTTAGCTCCCTTTATATTAAGTCATTTAGTGCCTTCCTCTATATGGTATGTTGATGGAGGAGGGTCATTGGCTAATAAAGAAACTGCCTTTGCCCATTTGACAGGCCAGCCTTTAGGTGGGTGGAGTAAACAGAACAGAATGCTGGGAGGAAGAGGAAGTGAGCTCATATGCCTTAGCTCTGCTCTCTTGGGCAGATGCGATGAAGCTCCAACCCAAGATGGATGTAGGCTAGAATCTTCCCAGTAAGCGCACCTTGGGGTGCTACACACATTAATAGAAATGGGTAATCAGGATGTAACAATTAGCCAGTAAGAAGCTAGAGCAAATGGGCCAGGCAGTGTTTAAATGAATACAATTTGTGTGTTGTTATTTTGGGGCATAAGCTAGCCAGGTGGCTGGGAGCTGGGCTGTGGGAAGAGGCCTGCAGCTCCCTCAACAGTATGTGACATCTTTTGTGATCATTTGGTAAATCCTTTGGGATGTACAGACTCCTAGTTTCCAGCCAGCCAAAGGGCCAAGAATGCTGTCACACTGAGCCTAAGATCTAACGTTGACATTTTCCTGATTTGCTAAAACCTACCTACCTGATGTATTAAATGTATTTAATACACCAATGTATTAAAAATTATGTTATTTGCTGTAAAATCCTATAGCTTGTATGTACCTGACTACTGAGGCATGGCCTCTTATACTATATACATGGATGAAAAATCTGGGTCTGTCCCTTTTCTTCTTCCCCTTTCCGCCAGCTGCTTATTTTGGATGGCATGATTCAACTGGTCAAGTGGAGGATTCTGATTTGTGAGTTTACCCCTAAATAAATATCTATTTCTCAAGTCTGAGATAATATGGGATTTCTTTTATGCATCCGGTCACATTTGGCACCCATGTGGATTTAAGCTCCATGTCTCCTGGGCAAGCTGTTGAGCTGCTCCACGGGCCTAGACGGTCTCTGCCCACCTGGCTTGCTCTCTTGCCTGAGCGTTTGTTTTTGTTTGTTTGTTTATTTGTTTGTTTTGTAAAATCCCAGTCACAATGGGATTTGCAGCGCAAGCCAGAGTGCAAGCAGACAGGCTGTTTGCAGACTGCTGCAAACCCCCTCCCCCAGTGATTCTTTGTCATGTGGCAGGTTTCTATTCTCTGTCCTTGGATTCTGGGTTTCTTGTTCTGTGTATTGAATTGAATTAGTTACATTTAATTCGTTGAACAGCTCATATTTCCCAGTCTTTAACAAGTACCACAACAAACACTAAAACAGGACCGTTCCTGTCACCCATTGCACTGATTCTAGTTGCGACTTAGCAACCACGCCATCTGCTGGATAACAGGTAACATGGCAGATTTCATTTCCAATGCGACTTTCAGTGCTTTCTTTGCTAATACTATGGATTTTATTATGCTAGGCTTATATGACTATGGGGATACCTCAACTTATTGATTAATAGGTTTCAGTTTTCTTCTCCATATTCTATCATTAAGGAAGAATATGGTACTCATAGGAATGATACAATCTTTATGGACTAATAATGAACAGCTAGTTGACAGGATTAATATAATCAAAAATCAGAGGCTATCTGAACAATGGATATTATGATAGACAGAATTGACTCCATATCTAAAGGTACTAGGAAGTTATCTGAAAGAATTCATATTGTTGAATTTGACAATCAAAAGTTATCAAAAAAGTTTTGATAAATTAACAGACAGAATGTACCTCCAGGATGGCAATCTACACGATATTCAAGAGACGTCCAAGGAGAAGATGCTATCTTTAAAGGAGAACATTAAAACAGGTGCAGAATGAGGACAAGAGACTTGATGCCTCAAAGTAATGAGGAAACATCAAACTGCCAAATGTTTTAATTGTGGTAAAAATAGGACATCTGAAGCTGGGTGGTGGTGGCGCACGCCTTTAATCCCAGCACTTGGGAGGCAGAGGCAGGTGGATCTCTGTGAGTTCAAGGCCAGCCTGGTCTACAAGAGCTAGTTCCAGGACAGGAACCAAAAGCTACGGAGATACCCTGGCTCGAAAAATCAAAAAAAAAAAAAAAGGACATCTGAGAAGGGATTGTAGGCAATGAATTTCTAGAAATAATGGTAAAAATAGGACACCTCAGCCTTCAGGTATATGTAGAAGGTGTGGTAAAGGCTGACATTGGACCAATGAATGTAGATCAACAACAGACAGACATGGCAACCCAATACCATCGGGAAACTCCTTGAGGGGCCTCTCGCAGGCCCCCAGGCCAAAAGTGGCCGAGTCATTCCTAGTAACTGTGAAGGACATGCCATACCAGTAAAAATTAAAAAATCCAGAACTTTCTGTGCAAGATGATACTGTTTTAAATGATGGCACAAATTTGGAGGATAAGTTAAAAGTTCAAATAGGAAATGAGAAATGTATATTCTGGCAAACTTCTATAAATGATCAGAGACCAAAGCTAAGAATGTGTATAAATGTAACTGTAATTGTTGGCTTGATAGACACAGGAGCAGCTATGAGTATCATCACTCCAGAATCTTAGCATCCAAATTGGCTTCTTCATGAGGCAGACGTTCAATTGCTAGGAACTGGAACCATATCTCAAGTTAAACAAAGCAGAAGGCAGAATTATATGCTGTTCTCATGGTGTTAAGGGATTCTAAAGAACCTCTTAATATATTTATTGATTCACAATATGTAGAAAGAGTTGTCTTGCATATTGAAACTGCTGAATTTATACCAGATGATATAGAATTGATTTCATTATTTATCCAGGTGCAAGATATAATCAGGAATAGGCTTTGTCCTATGTACATAACACACATCTGATCCCATACGGGTCTGCCAGGTCCTCTAGCACAAAGTAATGCAGATATTGATCAATTATTGATTGGTAGCATGTTGTAGGCCTCAGAATTTCATAAAAAACACCTCGTCAATAGCAAAGGTTTATAGAAAGAGTTTTCCATTACATGGCAGCAAGCCAAGGAGATTATAAAGAGATGCCCTACTTGCCCTTTCTATAACCCAACACTGCTACCTACAGGGACTAACCCAAAGAGTACTCAAAGGAAATCTGGCAGATGGATGTGTTCCACTTTGCAGAATTTGGAAAATTAAAATATGTACACCACACCATTGACACTCATTCAGGGTTTCAGTGGGCAACTGCTTTAAGCTCAGAAAAGGCTGATTCAGTAATCACACATTTATTAGAAGTCATGGCCATCATGGGTATACCTGCACAAATAAAGACAGATAATGGTCCAGCATGTGTTTCTAGGAAAATGAAACAGTTTTTTGCTTATTATAATATTATACATGTTACAGGTATACCAAACAATCCTACAGGTCAAGCAATTATAGAAAGATCAAATCGAAGTATAATGGATATATTAAATAAAGAAAAAGAGGTGGAAAATGCCCCCAGAAATAGATTACATAATGCTTTATTAACCTTGAATTTTCTTTTTTTCTTTTTTAATGTATTTATTTATTATGTATACAATATTCTGTCTACTTGTATGCCTGCAGGCCAGAAGAGATAGACTTCATTCCAGATGGTTGTGAGCCACCATGTGGTTGCTGGGAATTGAACTCAGGACCTTTGGAAGAGCAGGCAATGCTCTTAACTGCTGAGCCATCTCTCCAGCCCAAACTTGAATTTTCTTAACGCTAATGAGAAAGCCAGGAGATGTGCTGCACTGGGGAAGGGGTTTTGCTCTTGTTTCCACAGAAGAAAAAAATTATGGATGCCATCAAAATGAATAAAGATTTGGTTTGAAGAGGAGAAACCTCTTGGAAAGAAGAAATGACAGCTCATCCACAATGATGGTACCCATACAGGTGGTGAGGAAAGCATATAGGATGGGGGCAGGGTTCTGTTCTTGTTTTTGCAGGAAAACACTCATCTTCAAAAAGTTAAGAAACCCTGGCTGTTTGAATGATGACCAATGAAAAATTAAGTACCCAATAAGAATCATCAAGAAAATCAAATATGTTTCATAAGTATAAATGATAGAGTGTATAATTTATATATGTATGTATGTATTTATTTCTGAATATAAAGAGCTGGTTTTGTGTAGGACAATGACTCTATCCTTCTTTAAATCTAAGCATATTGTTAAAAGAAAAATCTGGAGTTTCTGTCTCATGTCAGGAGCAATGATATGGAACAGAAAGAAAAAAGAATTTAGAAAATATTTTACTTTTCTTGATATCTCTTTTTGTCTTTATTGTACCTTTCATTGAATATATATGTCTGTATATGTCTATATAAATAATGCTTAAGTTTTCTGCAATGAACAATGAATTTTCCTGCAGAAATCTTTGAAGTATCCAGGAAGAAGATGGGGCCCCACAACAACAACTCCACCTGGTTGATATGACGTCATGATGCTGATAGCACTACTACAAGACTTGTTTTGGGTACCAGCTACACAAGACGGTTCCAACCTGGTTAGGTGAAATGGTGCACATTTTTACAACATTCTGGCAAGACCTCTTTAAAATACTCAGAGACTATTTGCAATCATACCAGACATTAATTTTGAAACTTAACCATCATTTTACTTTAACAGGATCCCATAGAAAGAATGTTGCCCCCATGATAGCTGGAAGTAATTCTAGAAGATGACATCTCCCACCCAACAAAGTTAGTCTTCAGGGTTAGGGACATCATTTAGGGTCTAATTATGATTGGTATAGGGTTGGGGGTTAGGGGGAAATTTTATAAGCTCAGAGATCCTTTTGAAAAAAAAGAAAATTGAATGGGATAATAGATTGATATGAGCTTACTCACACTAATAATATATAGTGAATAATAGGGTGAATACTTGTGAGTTATTATTTATAAACAATTACATTGGTAGAAATTCTTATATATTGATACAAAGTTAAATTATATTGACTATTGTATGCATGCATGCTTCTACCTCTGTTTAAAATATTTTGTGTGTGTGTGTGTGTGTGTATATATATATATATATATATATATATTTACCATACTGCAGTGTACATTTCTACCTCTGATCAAGATACTTATACATTGTTTATATTTGGAGGTCATTGTCCTCATTTATTGCACAGTTGTTTATTGTCTTAGTCTTTAAGTTATATAGGTATTAAGAATTATAGATCAATAGTCATCTATGTTTGTTATACTTATGATGGAGGTGGGTCTTGTATCTATCTGTTGCTTTAATTGGTTAATTAATGAAGAAACTGCTTGGCCTTTGATAGGACAGAAAATTAGGTAGGCAGAGTAGACAGAACAGAATACTGGGAGAAAGAAGCAGATTCAGTCAGTCGCCATAGCTCTCCTCTCCAAGATGGATGCAGGTTAAGATTTTACTGGTAAGCCATCACCTCGTGGTGCTACACAGATTACTAGATATGGGTTAATCAAGATGTGAGAATTAGCCAGTAAGAGGCTAGAGCTAATGGGCCAAGCAGTGTTTAAAAGAATACAGTTTCCATGTAATTATTTTGGGTAAAGTTAGCCGTGCAGGAGCCGGGCAGCGGGAAGCGGCCTGCTGCTCCACACTACATACTTATATTTAGACTAATCAGGTTCTTTAGATACATAGAAATTATATTCTGCATAGATCGATAATCTTCAACCACTTCAAAGAGCTGTAGAAAAGGGCATTTAAATAATTTAGAGTTCTTTTGAAATGAGACACAATTACTCCTGGCAGCACAGATCTTATTCTGAGAGAATGTTGAGCACCGAAGACACTCTACTTGGAGCTTGTTTTCTTCTTGGCAAAAAACTGGCCTTTGGGCAAAGAAATGCCCATGCCTCAAACACTTCCAAGATATATAGTATCCAGAAATGGATAAGCAGGACTGTCAAATCTTACCAAGACAGGGTAAGATGGTTTTGTAAAATTTCTTCCCTTTGAAAATGGTCTGTCAGTTATTCTAGGCCTTAGCCAAAGTTGGTTGCTTCAACATTGCAAATGAGACGTTGGGTGATTGCCCAGGTAGCCAGTTGTCTCTGTCATTTGTTGCACATTTTGGAAGTTGCTTGATCCTACTTACTCAAGTAATATTATTTCCCTTCTTGGATCTTCGATGGGGTTGAAGACTAGATAATTATAGTTAATTTCCTCTCATGACTTGGCCAAGTTATTTATTATACAAGACTTAAGCTAGTTAGAATAGAATATTTATATATAATTTTGTATTAGGCTTAGAACTCTCTTATTTAAACAAAAGGGGAAGGTGCTATAGGAAGACCTGCAGCTTGTAACTACCCGCCTACTGGGGCGTGGCCTCTTATACTATATACATCCATGAAAAATCTGGGTCTGTCCCTTTTTTCCTTCGCCTTGCTCCTTTCTGCTGGCTACTCATTTTAGATGGCATGATCCAACTGGTCAAGCAGAGGATTCTGATTTGTGAGTTTACCGCTAAATAAATATCTATTTCTCAAGTCTGAGCAAGTGTGGAATTTCTTTTAAGCATCTGATCACGGATATTTATGGCTTTCTTTCTTCTGTTATTATGAAAAATTCATGAAATCGTTACCTCATTGGAACATGGAATATGTGATGGAGGAAGGTCATTGGCTAATAAAGGAACTGCCTTGGCCCATTTTATTGGTTAGAGGATAGGTGGGAGGAGTAAACAGAACAGGACACTGGGAGGAAGAGGAAGTGAGCTCAGTCTCAACAGCTCTCCTCTCGGGAGCAGACGCCTGAGAGAGACGCCATGCCCCGCTCCCGGGATGAAGCTCCGACCCAGGATGGACATAGGCTAGAATCTTCCTGGTAAGCGCACCTTGGGGTGCTATACACAGATGAGTAGAAATGGGCTAAATCAGTATGTGAGAATTAGCCTAGAAGAGAATGGGCCAAAGCAGTGATTAAAAGAATACAGTGTCCGTGTAATTATTTCGGGTAAAGCTAGCCGTGCGGGCGGCCGGGTGCCTGGGACGCAGCCCACTGCTCTTATTTCAACAAATATGGAGTGACCTAAATTTATGTTTGAATGTCATGGTAACTCATATTTGGCTCTGTGATAAGCTATATTTTATCACTTTTGATGATCATGTTCTTTGGGGTTGACAACATACTACTTAATGATTATATGTGTGATTGTCATCATCATATCAAATAATTTAATAATGTAAGAACACAGAACCAACCAATGCCCTTTATATAAGTGTTTGGTTCTTGATAACAAGGGCCAAAACATGCCAGGCATGGTGGTACATGCCTTTAATCCCAGCACTTAGAAAGCAGAGGCAGGCTGATCTTTGTGAGTTCCAAGCAAGCCAGAGCTATACAGTGAGACCTTGCCAGAGAAAAACAAACAAACAAACAAACAAACAAACCATAAAGAACTAGAAGCAAACCAGAACAACAATTAGGAATTGTGAAATGGAAGTTGTTAATGGATGTATGGGATAGTAATTTATATGTGGATCCTACCACTATTTAGGTATCCAAGGTCATTATCTGACCACTAACATTGTCTATTTCATCAACTTCCAATTCACACACTAACCCCTGTTGATTTTGCTGCCCATGCAAGTTACTTATTTGTATCTTTCCTACTTTGACAGATTTAGTAGTCTTCAAACTTGTCTCTGCCTTCAGCTTTGCTTCCCTGGTTTTTCGATAAGGCATCGGCCCTAAGTGTATTTGATGAGAAAGTACACATTTGAAATTTTCTAAGACATGAAGGAAGTCATTCAATGCAGAGTGATTATATGTAATTTGTGTGTGAACTGTTTTAAGAAGGATATGAGAAGCAGCAACTTGTTCTGAGACTGGAGGTAGCTTTCTGGTGAAGAAGTGATTAACCAGAGATCGGTGGAAGGCAGGGACTGTCAGATTACAATGGCTTTTGATAAGGTGGTTGAGGAAAGCAGTTCAGTGGCAGAGAAGTGCCTACTGGCCATGTGTACAGCCCTGAATTCTATTGCTAACATCAGACAGACCCAAGCTGTGAAAAGGGTAAGATACAAAAGGAGCTAATGAATACAGTTACAAAACATTGTTATAAGATATCCTTATAAAAGGGCACATTAGAAATGCATATTTAAAATTATTTTCTTAAGAGTTCTTGAAATGTGTCTTTTTGCTCTAGAGGTTTGTTTGTTTTTATTCATACCGAGTTCACATGAAATAAGTACTAACATTTTGCTACTTTTTTTTTCCTGACAGCGTTTCTCTGTGTAACAGTCCTGGCTGTTCTGAACTTGCTCTGTAGACCATGTTGGCCTCAAACTCAGAGATAAGTCTGCCTCTTGAGTGCTGGGAATAAAGATATGTGCCACTATAGCCCAGGCAATTTTGTTACTTTTTGATGGTTTAAATTTCTGTCTTTCCATAACAATTTATCTAAAAAAACTTTAAAAATGAATAATTTCAATTGCATCCTTCAACTTAAACAAGTATGGGCAATTGGTGGGAATTTTCAAAACATACACAATCCAGTTCTAGACCCTAAAAACTCTGGAGTCTTTTATAGGTTGTCCTGCTTTTTTTTTTTTTTAATTTAATCAATTTTGCCACATCCTTGTGCCCTCAGGCTTCTGAGTGTTAAATGGTGTATCCATGATAGTCAGTGCTGATCACTGAGCTGCAATCCTAGTTCTGATTCCTTTTAGATAAGGAATCAAAGAGCCAAAGAAGCTGTCACAAATTAGAGAAAGCACTACAATTTTCCCTTGGTGATTTGATGAATCCTCTCCCAGGAAATCTGTATTTGAAAGAATGCTAGGTGGGGAACAAGTATGGTGGTGAAGGATCCTGTCTGCTTTGCTTTACCTGGTAGACTTTGTTAAGGAAAACTTTTGAAAAGAAGCCACATCTGGTGGTGCAGGAAAACTGAAAGGGTTCTGCGTCTAGAGAGACTGATTAGGATTTCAGTACTGAGGAGACTGGAACATTGCAGATCCAGAGGCTAATTCTCTCATGTTGGGCTAAATTCTGGCTCTCCAAAGATGCCATTCCTTGCAACAACTCTCTTGTGTTGGAATCAATATCTTGTGACAATAGATAAAAATAAAAAGCTTTTAGTATTTATTAACTTATCAGGCAATTAGCTTCAACCAACCCAAAAGCTAAGAATGCCATCAGATAGCACCCTGAGCTTAGAGAAAGCCTTCCCCAATCTTGATATACCGGCCTCTTTGATGTACCCACCAACATATTTTAACTTGTTTTGACTTATCATTTATTTTTAATGTGCATTTGGTGTTTGGCCTGTTCGCATGCCTATGTGAGGGAGTTGGGAACTAGAGTTACAGACAGTTGTGAGCCATGTGGGTGCCGGGGTTCAAACCTGTGGCCTCTGGAAGAACAGCCACTTCTTTTAACCTATGAGCCATCTCTCTAGCCCTTTGACTTTTATTCTGTAAAACTATAAAAACATGCTTCTATTTTGGAAGATGGGATTTGGGTAACCTAAGACTGCATTCCTTGGCCCTGGGTCACTCAAAATGGCTCCAGAATAAACCAACCATTTCTTATTCCCTTTTAAGATGAGAGTTACGGTTTTCACGTTAACAAACACTTTAAAATTATTTTTATTCACGTGTGTGTTTCTATGTGAGTGTATGTCACATGTGTGCAGGGTCCGGTGGATGCCTGTGCAGGGTGTTGGAGCTCCTGTAGCTAGAGGTACAGGTGACTGTGAGCAGCATTGCATGGCTGTTGGGAACCGAACTGGTTAGCTGGAGACAGTATGTGCTCTGACTGCTAAGCCATCTCTCCAGACTCAACACAGATTTTTGATCGTTTGAAGTTTGTATACAAGTCTGAGTCGATGTTTGTTTTCGTTATCTATTGTATGAACCCCATTTCCTGAAGCGAGCATATGTGACATCTACATAAGTGTCCCTTACACACTTTCGTTTCTCTTTTTCCCTGTTACAAGTCCTACAAGCCATGCCACTGAGCTATGAACCCCAGCTCTCTCTTTTGTTATTTATAAGCTTTTGATAAATACTTTTCCAATATGTATGAGGTTTTGTTCCAGAGCCCAAAGCATGATGTTTAAATGTTGATGTGGTCCAGCTGGGTCTATCACCACTTTAAACACCTGTCTTATGAAGACATCTGGATTATAAGCAAGATCAAGAATGGGCAACCTTGAATTTTTATAGTACGTTTTCCAATGTGCATTTATTTATTAAATTTTATTCATACCACAACCACGTGAATAATGAAATTATTACCATCAAAACCACGGTTGAAAATCTGAAGAAAAGTCAAGAGAGGAGGGGACCCACGCTGGGTAACCCACAGCATATGCTTGTAATTTCAGTCAGCCTGGTCTACATCAAGACTTTGCAAAAAAAAAAAAAAAAAAAAAAAACAGAGAAGGGGAGGCAGGGAATACAAAAGAATGAATGAATGAAGAATAGATTTGGGATTAGGTAACTGTGATTTTCTTTGTAAAAAAGAGGATGAAGTCCAAGGTGGCATTTAGAGCTACCTGAAAGTTCAGTACTGTGGGCTGCTCTGATGAGGTGTGAGCTCTCACTGAGAGGGTGTGAAGACACCGTCCTCCCTAGGCCTCCAGAGGGGCCTGGAGAGCTTCCTCAGGCAGATGACCTCCCGAGGGACTCGGTCTGGGGTGCAGCGCAGAGGTGAGGGATGCGGGCGGCGGCGGCGGCGGCGCATTCCAGCCCGGCTAACAAAAGGCTGCCGAGGGACTCCCAGAGCCGGGAAACCCGCGCGGGGCGGAAGGGTTAACCCGGAGTCCGGCTCCCGCGCGCATCCTGGCCCCCGCCTCCCGTCGCTAGGAGACGCCGGAAGTGGGGGAGGGGCGGCGCGGGTGGGAATCTTTTTCGGGTGCCCGGGGGCGGAGGGCGGGGAGCGCGCGCGCGCTCGTCCGCCGGTCGCCGCGGTGACCGTCCTCGCGGCCCGTCGGCTCGCGCCCCGCCCCCGCCCCCGTCCCCGCCGTCCCCTCCGCGGCCGCGCGCTCCTCCCGGTTCCCGCCGCGGTCGCCGCTGCTCCTCCTCTCCCGGGCGTCGCGGCCGCTGCCTCTGCGGACTGTATGAGGAGGAGGAGGAGGATGTGAAGATGGCGGAGCTGCAGATGCTGCTGGAAGAGGAAATCCCGGGGGGCCGCCGGGCCCTGTTCGATAGCTACACGAATCTGGAGCGGGTGGCCGACTACTGCGAGAACAACTACATCCAGGTGCGCCGCGTCCCTCCCGAGCCGAGCGCGCCGGGGCGCTGGGGTCTGCGGGGCCGCGCCGGGGCGGGGCGGGCCGAGGGCGGCGGCTGGAGGGAGCGGGGTCGGTGCGGTCCGCGGTGCGGCGCGGCGCGCGTGTGGCGGTCCGCCTCCTCGCCTCTGCCCGGTCGCCCCCGCGCTCCTCGCCTGTCAGTGTTCGGGATGGAGGAGGAGGTGGAGAGTGGCGTTTTGTGTCTAACGGAATCTTGCTTGGATGGCAGGGTTGTGTGTGAGAGAGAGGGATAGTTTTCCTCCTGCCGGGTTCCTGTTCCTGCAAAGTGAATTGCCCCTTAAAGACCAAACGAAAATTCTTAACCCTAAGTTTAATTTTTGTTGTTGTTGTTTTAGGTTGTAAAGGGGACACGGTGGAACGCCTGTCGCTTATTACAAGTTAATGCCTTTTTTCTCCCTATGGAGAATGGGAAAATGCCTGATAATGAGCTGCTTTTCCTCCCCAATCCCCGTTAGAATAGGTAATTTTCCTATGGGAAAAGAACTATGACTATTTTTCACAATAACGAAAATGAACCACATGGTTTAGTCCCCCCACCCCCCATGATGATTGGTTTGGCACGGGACTCATAGTGTGTGTGTGTGTGTGTGTGTGTGTGTGTGTGTGTGTGTGTAGGAAGGTGAGAAGGTGGGGGAGAAGGCATTGGTGAGATGAGAACCAGCTGGTCATGATAAATGTAAAGATCTTATGGATTAAAACAACGCTTTAAAAATTAGCTCATGGTTTGCAAATCCAGTATCTCTTGTTCTTCGTAGGCCATATACTGAATTACAGATTCTGCCTCCATTTTTTTCCCACTGCCATTTAAAATTTCTGGCTAAAGTGGAAATGGAAGCAGGGTGTTTAGAACAGTTCCCGTTTTTAATGTTCTTGTTGCTACCCCCATCTCTGGTGATATCCGTAACATCGGTTATATTGGAAAGCATTCTCAACCCTTAGCATGAATTATATATTAAAAATGGTCTAATTTGTAGTTCTTAAGTTTTCTGAGGATCACATGACTAATCAAAGATAATGTTCTTAGATTTTATTTGATTATATATGTACTGAGCTTTATTACTGTGTTGCAAACATTTATGTTGGAGAATGAATTGGACATAATGGAAAAGAAGTGGTTGGAAGTGTACGTTCAGTAGGAAGAAAGTGTGACTTTGGTTAAAGATTGACTTCAAAGCAAAACCCTCATAAATACCTGTGTGTCAGTTGCTTTGTTAACAGAGCTGTATAGGAATGGTTAAAAGGTTTTATCGCTTAATTTTACCAATCTTTTTGCCCAGAACTGTTGATATCACACTCCTAGAGTCTTCAGGGATTTATAATGTAGTGCAAGAGGCTGATCTGTGAGTGAATTAATTCTATAGATAGTTATACAGTATACCGTCAGCCCTACCTGTTGGAGGGCCTTACATTGCAGATTCAATCAACTGGTAATTGAAAATATTCCCTCTGTATAAATGCCAACAGACCTTTTGTCATTCCCTAAGCGATACAGTGTAACAATTACTCACATGGCATTTGCATTTTATTAGGCATTGTAAGTAATCTACAGATAGTGGAGTGTGTATGATAGATAACATGTAAATATCATGTAGTTTTATGTAAATGACTTGAGTATCCAAAGATGTTGGAGTGTGTGTGTGTGTGTGTGTGTGTGTGTGTGTGTGTGTGTGTAGGGGTGTCCTAGAGCTAATCACTGTTGGATACCTAGGGACATGCCCAGAAAAATTAATTTATACCTTGTAGTGGATTGTGGGTAGGAAGGTCACAGCTGCTAGGAGAGGCCAGACCTAAAACCCTAAAGTGCTAGTTCTGTTGTCTTGTCTAGTACATTCAGATGAGAAACTGGGGGCTGGAAAAGGGATTGGGTTGCAGTTGTGGTCAACTAATGAGAAACAGGTTTGTCTGTTTGTGAACAATGAAGGTTACTGTAATTTTAGATTATAATTTCCACATAGAGGGAAAAGTACATGAATTGATAAAGTAGAAAAGTGAAAGATTAGCATTTGTCTTTTTATAATTATTTTAGCTGAAAGAGAAGAGTGTCAAAGTCAATATGTTATTTATTTACTTATTTACTTTTGGTGTTGGAGATTGAACTCAGGGTCTTGTACACGATAAGAGTACACTGTACTACTGAATTACACTCTTAGCCCACTGGAAAGGTAGAAATACTGATTTTCCAGAAGTGGATTTTGAATTCTGAGTTTACACTTTTTATTTCTCAGGTTGTCCTCTGTTGTGGGATTCACAGGGTTTATTACTGCTGTACTCTCCCAGGATGACACGTGATAAATAGGACTGCTGATAGTTGATTGAAGGACTGCCCAGCAGGGGTCCCTATTTATTTATTTGTGAGGCACTTTAATGTTTTAAATAAGTTTGTTTGTTGCTTTCCTAAAGTAAATCTGAAAAATCAATTTGTCCATATTTACAATTTTCTTTTAGGTAAGTGAAAGAAAGTTAGCGTTTCTTTTATTTGAGAATTCACACAGGTAGGTAGAAATGCGTGCATGCACACACACATTATGTATTCAGGACAGAATCATCCTGTAAGAGATTATTTGGAAAAAAATTAAGATGTTACCTTAATTTTCTGAAATTTTTTTTTGTAAACAAAAGAAAACATTTCACTAATAGCTTTCTCCATTTTCTCTTTGTCAGCATGGACACTCCATGAAATGTTTGTAAGGTGATAAAATATAGTTTATTATCAAAAAGTTTCATGAAAGTAATTAATAAAATGATGCAAAGATTACTTTTTTTTTGAGACAGGATTTTACATGTAGCACTAGCTGGCCAGGAAATCACTATGTAGACCTGGCGGTCCTTAAACTCACAGAGATCCTACTGCCTCTGCTTCTTGAGTGCTGGGATTAAAAGCTTCAGCCACCACACCTGGCAAACACCAAACTTTTTAGCTTAAAGAGTGCCATTAGAATACATGCTTAGTTTTGAAAAATTAATATAAAGTGACTAGATATTAAAGGAATTAAAAGTTACCCAGTTATCTTCAATACATATCTGGCATTTATATTCCTAATATTTTTGGTAAATGATGCTACATATTTTAGAGAAATGGATTTATAGTTTGTATTATATTTTAAACTTTTGAGATTTGTTTTTTTCTGAGAAGACACTTTTTGTAAGACAAAGTCTTGCTGTGTAGCCATCGTAATCTCCAACTCTGATTCTTTCTAGACATGAATCACAGTGCCCAGCTAAGAAACACCAAACACTTAAAGATGTTAGGACTGACTATCTTTTCTGGTTGTCACAGTACTTACAGGAGTAAATTTACTTGTGTTTGTGGTTTGAGTTTACAAATGGAGCGCCTTAAAAAGTACTTAAAAATGCAGACTGGGGGCACTGGGGAGATGGCTCAGAGGTTCCAGAAGTCCTGAATTCAATTCCCAGCAACCACATGGTGACTCACAACCATCTATAAAGAAGAGATCTGGTGCCCTCTTCTGGTGTGCAGGCGTAATGCAGGCACAACACTGTATATATTATAAATAAATCTTTAAAAAAAATGCAGGCTGGGTGTTGTTGTGCACATCTTGATTCCAGCACTCAGGAGCAGGGTCAGGTTGATCACTGGTTCAAAGCCAGCTTGATCTACATAGTGAGTTACAGGACAGCCAGTGCTATATAGTGAGACCCTGTCTCAAAAAGCAGAAACATAAACAAAAAGTCTTTAAAATTGCATGCAGAAGGCAACCATTGAAAGTATGAATTTAAGTACCGATAGTTACACCCTTCTTGATTTTTGTCTTTTGCCTAGAGGAATGAACCAAATCAGTGGAGACTGGTAGGCTTCTCCTCCTCTAAGAAAGTAATCCTAATTTCCAGGAGAAACATTTTGGTGAATGGGTTTTCAGTGACAGACCTGTCTAGATGGTCTTAATTAATCAAAACACAGAGTCAGATATAGGGGTGAAAGGGGTTAAAGCTGAAGATTAGAGAAGCAGAACAGGCAGACACTAGAGAGACCTTTTACCTCTGCCAATGCTCAGACTGAAAGGGCGATCCTCAGACTCCAACGAGCTCTTGTTTCCTCCTCTTATACCCCTCACCGCCCAGTCTTATGAACCCTGCCTGATGGAGGAAGGTCATTGGCAAATAAAGGCACTGCCCTGGCCCATTTTATTGGTTAGAGGATAGGTGGGAGGAGTAAACAGAACAAAATGCTGGGAGGAAGAGGAAGTGAGCTCAGAGACTCGACCACTTTCCTCTCGGGAGCAGACGCCTGAGAGAGACGCCATGCTCCTGGCTCCTGGGATGAAGCTCCGACCCAGGATGGACATAGGCTAGAATCTTCCCGGTAAGCGTACCTAGGGGCGCAACAACAGATGATTAGAAATGGGCTAAATTAATATGTGAGAATTAGCCTAGAAGAAGTTAGATAGAAATGGGCCAAGCAGTGCTTAAATGAATGCAGTTTCCGTGTAATTATTTCAGGCATAAGCTAGCCATGTGGGCGGCCGGGTGTGGGGGACGCAGCCCTGCCGCCCCATATTACTACACCTGCCTCCACCTCACTAGTGCTTGGATTAAAGGCACGTGATCCCAAGTGCTGACATCACCTTTGTGTGCATTCTATTTCTCGTTTTAGACAAGATTCAAGTTTTTGTATCCTAGGGTGTCCTTGAGTCCTGGAATTAAAGGCGTGGCATGTGCCACCACTCCCTGGCCTCTAGTGGCTTAACTCTGCACTCTGATCTTCAGGCAAGCTTTATTTATTAAAACATAAACAAAATATCACTACATTCCCCCTTTTTTGTCTAAAATAACAAAAGGCTATAACCGATATAAGAAAAACTATACAATAAGTACAATAACTATATACAATATATACAGGCAATAAGTATATCAACAATGTCTAGTTATTTACATTTGACAAATTCAGAGAAAATACTTCATATCTATCATATCTTGATGAGTCCAGAAGGTTGTACCTGATTCACTTTCTTTTCCAATTTTTTTTCTTTTTTCTTTTAAAGATTTATTTATTATATATGCAGTGTTCTGCTGCATGTATGCCTGCAGGCCAGAAGAGGGCACCAGATCTCATTACAGATGGTTGCTGGGAATTAAAGTCAGGACCCTTGGAAGAGCAGGCAGTGCTCTTAACCACTGAGCTATCTCTCTAGCCCTTTCTGTTCTAATTTGCATTATCAAATTATCTTTTTAATGTCTCTCAACCTTTTATACTTTAAACCTCTTTGTGAGTTTCTATTATGAGTCTGGTAAACAAGGGAAACTATAACTCTATTCTTCAACTACTTCTGAGACCCCCAAACGAAATAATATTAACTGAGTAAACAGGAAGTGCAAGCAAGTGACTTCCAAAAATGTGAGAAATGACAGAAACAGCTGGCTGCCTGGACAGTCACCCAAAATTCCTTTGCAATGTTCGGGTATCCGTCTTCAGTCTACAGGTCTAGAATATTTGACAGCCTTTTCTGAGAAACAGGATATCCTGAAGGGCTGTTCCACCTTGTGTTGACAATGTTTTGCAGTCACTCTTTTGTATCTCAGTTAGGACAGCATATTGTCCGCAGTCAAGGCAAGTGCATTTTCATGCTCAGTGGCTTACTTTTACCACAAAGAAAGTAAACTCCCTGTGGAGTTTCCCTGATGCCCATTATCTTCTCTGAAATAGATTGATGCTGCCAGAAACAGACACGTTTCATTGTCATAAGACAGAAAGAACCTATGCTGTTAAAACATCTTAAATGCTATCTTCTGTAGATCTCTGAAGTGTTTGAAGACAACCTGTCTATTTAAAATATATCTCTGTGTGACCTTGAAAACATACCTAATGTGACTACAAATTCTTTTGTAATAGGTGATTTATTGCTAAACTGCATTTCCTTATTATCCTAAACAGTTGGCAATAATAACTTTCAATAACGAGAAATTTGCATTATATTGTTAAATGAACTGTATAGGTACAATACCTTGAACGAGATTAGAAACGTATGTATAGTATGTTTTAACACAATCTCAAATTTGTATATTGATACAATATACAAAATTCCAATCCAGTGTAAAACATTTAAAACTAGTAGTTGCTTTTAAAAAGTAGATTCAAGGCCAGGCGATGGTGACCCATGCCTTTAATCCCAGCACTCAGGAGGCAGAGGCAGGCGGATCTCTGTGAGTTCGAGACCAGCCTGGTCTACAGAGCTAGTTCCAGGACAGGCTCCATGGCTACTGAGAAACCCTGTCTCGAAAAGCCCAAAAATATAAATAAATAAATAAATAAAAAGTAGATTCAATAATACCTTTTTATTTTATCATATCTATATCCTCCCTTT
This sequence comes from Microtus oregoni, assembly GCF_018167655.1. Taxonomy (NCBI): domain Eukaryota; kingdom Metazoa; phylum Chordata; class Mammalia; order Rodentia; family Cricetidae; genus Microtus; species Microtus oregoni. The sequence continues at coordinate 52,829,181 of NW_024543069.1, forward strand.
TTTCTTTTCAGAGTAGGTTCAATAATCTACCATTATCCTATCATATCTATATGCCCTTTTTTTCTTTTAGAAACAAGAACCTTGAATCTGATCTCCTTTGTTCAACTTTCCTCCTGACTTTAACCAATAACTGCTTGTAACCAGTTCCCCTAAACAGTGACAAATATCTCTCACCCATTGAATAACCAAAAACCACCTATCCCATCTCTTGGGAATGTGGGCACTGTATTCTTAAATTTACTTCCTGTTGTCTGGGGGCAATGGTATCTTTAGAGGATCTTGAAAAAAAATTGGATTAATTTTCAAGTCCTGGGAGAGATAGTTTTACTATTTGTTGTCCAGTCTCTGCATACTGGGAAAGTGCAGGGCTTGTCTTCAGTCCTGGCTAGAGTAGTCTGTGAGGCTGCCTCATCTTGAAATTGTTCTGAGCAGTTTGTAGTCCAAAGCTGAACTTTAGGTGGTGTTATCATAGTCCTGGAGGAATTGTCATTGTGGGTCCCATCCTCCTTTCGGAGACTTCAAAGATTGCTGTTAGGTATGCTCATGGTTCACTGCAGAAAACTGATAGACACTGAAACCGCAATCATGTACAGGAAGGTACATATAACTTTAGATTAGTTAGGATTCTATATGACCATTAATATTATGACAAAAATTTAAAAAATAGACACACACATAAATCTTATACCTTAAGAAAAACTGTTAGAGAGTCAATATGAAACCAAAGGATTATGAGATGAGTGGCAATAAAATAGTCCTTAAATTTTTGTCTTCCTTCTGTCCCATATCAGGTGGCTCTTCTGGCATGAGACAGAGGTTTTGGATTTCACTTTAATAAGCTTGCTTGGGTTTAGAGAAGGAGAGAGCCACACTCCATCTCCAAAGCCAGCTTTAATCTTTAACTGGACTGGGACTACGAAAAGCCCATTTGCGTTATTTGTCTGTAGAAAAAAGCAGAAACAAACATTTGGGGAGGTTTATGAAATTTTATCCTATTGTAAATGTGATATACTAATAGGCCAACTTACTCTTTTTCTTGAGACTTTTCTTTTTCCTGGATGATTTGTTCTTTTTCTTCAGATGTCTCATTTGTCCAGATTTGTCTTCAGATTCCTTAGCTGGATGTCTTCATTTTCCTGAAAAGACAAAACAAAAAATTTCTCCAACCTTAACTTAGGGGAGATTCTCTTTTAGTAAGTTGTATGTGATCATATGAAAAGTATTTGTTGGAGTTTTTGTTTTTTTTTTTTTTTTTTGAGACAGGGTTTCTGTGTGTAACTTTGGAGCCTGTTCTGGATCTTGCTCTGTAGATCAGTCTGGCCTCGAACTCACAGAGATTGGCCCGTCTCTGCCTTTCAAGTGCTGGGATTAAAGGCATGCGCCACCACTGCTTGGCCCTTTCCGAGTCTTTTAAGCTTTAAAATTAGCTTAATGACCATATATAGTATACTTTCACAAGTTTTGTACTGATACCTAAATTTATTGTCTTGACTTATAGTCACATATTAAAATTGTTACCTCCTTTATAAAAAAGAATTTAAATACAATAATGATTCTTATTATGAGCGTGCCAGAAACACATTTGGATAAGTCTATCTTTACACAGTGACAGAATTTATTAACAATAAACTCACAAACTTCGTTGGTTTTCTCAGCTACAATTTGTCAAGTAGGATTTCTTTTGATGGCTGGCTGTAGCATGAATGAAAACCCAGAGACAGAAATTGGGGTTCAAACTGCAGATTAGAAAAGCAAAGCAGTCAAGCCACTACAGAGTTCTTACCTCTACCAAGGCTCAAAGGGGGGATTCTGTCCTCAGCATGACCGTGTAGACTGCAATACTCAATTCGTTTCCTCCTGCTTATAGGCCCAGCCATATCACTACTCTCTCTACCTCCCTAGACTCCCTAGTGCTGGGAGCTCCTTTGCGTGAGTTCAATTTCTCTCTTTAGATAGATTCAATCTCTCAAGTAGCCCAGGGTGGCCTTGCGTCCTGGAATTAAAGGTGTGAGCCACCATTCCCTGTCCTCTAGTGGCTTAACGCTGCACTCTGATCTTCAGGCAAACTTTATTTATTAAAACATAAAGTATCACTAATTGTCATTATAATACCTTTGGCAAGAGTGTAAAAATAAACCACATTGTATTCTGAGCACCTTGCTCTTTTAAAAATGTTGTTGTGTACATCCTGTGTTTTCTTGATAAGGAATTTCAGTAGCTTGTAATTTATGTTGATAACAGGGTTTTCAGTTGTATCTGGTTTTGCCTGTTTTTGAAACATTCACTGCTACAAAAGTGTTCCTTTGCTCATATAATGAAAGCCTTTTTATTTTTCTTTTTACTGGGATAGGATCAATGTATGAATGTGGGTACTTTTCCTTTATCCAGAGTCTTTTCTCACCTAGAAAGTAGATATAAGTGGAATTGGTTTACCTATTCATAGACTATGTAGTATAGATAGTTTTGAGCATAGGCTGTTTTGGCTTTTCTGTTTTTAAAATTCAGGAAACATAATATCCTGTGTTAGTAAATGTGAGTGCAGTCAGTCTTTTCATAGAGGATAAGAACTAGGCTATTTCCTAGACTTTATGATTAAAGTTTTATTTAACTGGTTTGTAGCTTAGATTCATGAAATAGTATGTAAAATTATGCAATCTGTTTTGAAATATTCTTTCATTTTGTATTTTTCCCCTTCCAGATATAAACCTTCTAGAGGATAGAATCATTTCTTAAGTGTTTTTATATCTTCCTTACCCACTCACTGACCCATGAATATAATGTTCTTTGTGTATTAATTAGCATTTGGTCATTTTACAAGGAAACAGTTTTAGGTTTTATTTATCTATAGCATGTACTATGCATTGATACAGTATACAGGGTAATGAACAATTTTGTTTTGAATCATATATAGCATGGATATTTTAAATTTTTATTTCTTTAGTCAAGTTTTGAGGCTTATCCATGTATAGTACAAATCACCATTTTGGGACATAAAAGTAATGAATTTTGGGGCTGGAGCGATGGTGTAGTGGTTAAGAGCACTCCTTGCTCTTGCAGACCCAAGTTTGATTCCCAGCACCCACATGGTGGCTCACAACCATGCCTACCTCCAGTTCCAGGAGATCTAATGCCTTCTTCTGGCTTTGCAGGCACAAAGAATGCATATGGCACATGTACACACATGCATGCGAAATATTCCACATAAAATTAATATAAAAAATTTGATAAACTGTTATAATGGAGTCAAACCCTGGGGGTGTAGCTCAGTGAAAATGCACCTGTCTTGATGATGTGGTTCTAGCATGACAATAAAACAACCCACCAAAGACAAACCTTTTACCTTCATATTACCTCCCTAACACACATGCTTTCTCTTTTCTCTTCTTTTTGTTGGATTTTTTTTTCTTTTTCTGTTCTTTTGGTTTGTTTTTGATACAGGGTTTCTCTGTGAAACAGTCCTGGCTGTCCTGGAACTAACTCCGAACTCAGAGATTTGCTTACCTCTCCCTCCTGAGTGCTGGGATCAAAGGTGTGCACCACCACTGCCCTTCACAAGCTTTTCTCATCAGTCCTTCTCTTCTCTTCCAGCCTTTGGCAAACATAATGTTTTCTCTCCCAGTAGTTTTTGCCTTTCCCACAAGATCTACTGATTTTAATACAGTCTTTTATGTTTGGCTTCCTGCACTTAACATATTGCATTTGAACATCAGTACTATGTCATTCCATTCTGTTTTGTTGACAGATGGTATTGCAGTATATGGAAGAATTAGAATTTATTAGACTCATCTGTTACTATATTTCTGGATTGTTTCTAGCTTTAACCAGTGATCAATACAGCTATAACCATTTGCCTACAGGTTCCTTTGAGTAAATTTTAGTGAATGGCTCATTCCATTCTGGTGAAGTTAACTTTATCCATGTGGGATTCAGTTTGATTGCAGCAGGTCTGACTCCTGGTAGAGTACTTGTTCCCTTTGTCCTGTGAGATGAGAGGTTTGTGAGGAGCTGCCACCAGCCTTTTCTCACTCATTTTCTGGTCAGTTTTCTATCCTTCTTGGTTGTAATGGAACAAGACTTTCTGCTTGAACTCCTTTTAGGCACAACTGTGACTATAGAACTTCAGATGCAGAATGGCATTAGTTCCTCACAAGTGTCTGTCATCCATGCTGTAGCTCTAAGGCACTTTTTTTGGCATTGTACAAGACCTGAATGTTTTGCTGCTTTTCTACAAATAGTGGACCTTCTGAATCCAACAGGGGCTTAGGTGAGGTCATGCTTCGTCTCCTTCGCTTTAAAAAAAAATAGTGGGCTTATTGAACTACATGCATGGTAAAACTGCTTAATTTTACAGAAACGACTACATTCTTTTCTGTGGTATCATTTTGTATTCCTTCCAGCAAAGTTCAGTTACTCTATATCCTTGTCAGTGGTTGATTCTGTCAGGTGTTGTGATTTGTGCAGCTGTTATAGACATTTATAACTACCCCAAGGTAATTCACACACAACTATGGAAACCTGAAAGTTTCATTGTTAATTGAATTAGGAGTCCCCTGTCATAGTTTTAAATCTTATTTTACTTAATTTTATTTTTATGGGTGTTTTGCCTGTATGCATGTGTGTGCACCACATGTATGCTGGTGCCCATGGAAGTCATAAAAGGGCATCAGATATCCTGGAGCTGAAGTTACAGATGGTTGTGAGCCTGTGCTGGGAACTGAACCCTATTCCTCTGCAAGAGCAGCCATTTCTACACGGAGATCTCTACACTCAGTACCATCTCTACAGCCCCTTAGAGTTTTATTACACATAATACTATTTATGAAAAGTACTGCAAGTCCTAGTCAGGCCACTTAGGAAAGAACAAGAGAGATAGCCACACTGGAAAAGTAGTTGTTTTTGTTTACAGATAACTGTCAGGTGTGCTGTCTGCCTCTCTCTGGATAGCGTCACGATTGACCATTCTCCACGTACTCGCTTACCTTCCCCTTAGGTGTTTTTATTTTATTTGCACATTTCCACATTACAGAGAATGTTTGCCTATTTTTCTGCTTTCCTATTTGTCAGTGAGGACAGGGACTTCTTCCTTCCTTCCTCCCTCCCTCCCTCCCTCCCTCCCTCCCTCCTTCCCTCCCTTCCTTCCTTCCTTCTTTCCTTCATTTCCAACACTTGGAATCAGTGCTTGCCACAAATTAAGTATTTGTTGAATCAGTAAATTAAGTGTTTTCTAGCAACTAGAAAAATTCTTAGATGAGTGAAATAACTTAGTTTTATGAATTTGAATAGTGTATAGATTTATGCTAAAGAAAAAGGAAAGTTTTCCCAAAACTTAAATATTAAATATTTTCCCAAATATTTAACAGAGTCATGGTCCACTGAGACTAGTGTTTCATACATGGTTGGTGTTTTAGAGTTAATTCAGTTCATTTATGTTAGTTAGTGCAAGGCTCGTGCTTTAGTGGATGCAAATATTTGGTTTATCTCTAATGCCTGAAAGTTAGCGGGGGAGATGTTTCCAATTTATAAAATTAGGCAAGTAAACTTAAAGTTACTTTTGACTCTGCTAGACTGAAGTTCTGAGGAGACTGATTACATCGTTTTTCTTGTTTGTTCTGCATCTACCGTAATTTTTTGTTTTTTAAAATGATCTTGATTCACACTATTTTATTATTGTCTTTCTTTTCATTTAAAAGTTTCATTAAGCTGGGCAAGGTGGCTCACACCTTTAATCCCAGCACTCAGGAGGCAGAGGTGGGTGGATCACTGCGAGTTCGAGGCAGCCAGGTCTACAAAGTGAGTTCCAGGACAGCCAGGGCTACATAGGCCCTGTCTCAAAAAACAAAAATCCAAATGACAGTAACAAAAAATGTCATTAAGTGGGTACTACTAGTTCAAGGCCAGCAGCTTAGTCTGTTATGCCTTTGATTCCTGTGAAGAGCTTTTGTTATAAAGTTTGAAATAGTGAAGTTGAACTAAATAGAACATGGAATTTTTCTTTCTCTTACTGTTACCTGTCTTCATGTATTTATTCACTGAAGACTTTAAATAAAGGCAAGAAAATACACTATCAAGAACATAAAGAACCTGCAAAAATCCACACTGAATAGGGAAAGTCAAATGTGTTACTGCAAGGTCCCTGCCGGGAGATGGTACTGAGCAATAATGATTCTTCTTCAGAAACTTGTGTTCCTGGTCTAGAAGAGCAGACTAGTTTCTTCAAAAGAGTTTTAGTTCCTTAGCTTAAGATATAGAAAAGTAAAATGCTAACTGGGCGGTGGTAGCGCACACCTTTAATCCCAGCATTTGGGAGGCAGAGACAGGTGGATCTTTTTAAGTCTGAGGCCAGCCAAGTCAAGGCTGAATGAACAGAGAGACTGTGTCTTGAAAACAAACAGAAAAGAAAAGTAATATGCTTACACAGTCCACTACTGTTTTGGAAAGAAAGTTAGAGGTCACTGACAATAAGTGTACAGTGTTTTTAGTTTTTTTTAAAATTCCGTAGTGCTGAGGTCATGTTTCTAGGTTTTTGCTCTATTTAGATATGTACAGTTTTAATGTTTTATAATGTTTTTCTTTTTTGAGACAGGGTTTCTCTGTGAAATAGTCTGGTTGTCCTGGAACTCACTTTGTAGACCACGCTGGGCTTCAACTCACAGAGATCGCTTGCCTCTGCCTCCCAAGTGCTGAAATTAAAGGCATGTGCCACCATTGACTGGCTTGTAATGTTCTGATAGGTATTATTATGAACTATGTATAAATAATAAAATTATGCAAATTTAATGTCAACAGAACCAATAGAATGAATAATTACAAAGGGGATTTATTAGTTTGGCTTACGTAATATGGTTTAGATGGTACAACAACAATGTTCAGGAGGATTTCTGGGAGCTCTTGGTCTTTCGTCCATGTTGAGCATGCTGGAGGCTATGTTGTGTTCTGGCATCAGGGAAGGGCAGCCAATGTAGCCATCAATGTGGCCAAAACATCAAGCTTGTGGCAGAACATTCTGCTTGCCTTGCAAATCAGAAAGCACAGCAGGAAATGGGAACATAGGGATGGTCGTAACTAATTAAGTTTCTAATTGGAAAGTTGCCGTTGCCTCTATAGATATTAGGCCTTGCTAATAAGTTCTTGATTTGACATTTTGTTTAAGGCCTGGCAGTTACGTTATTAATATGGAATATTTTGGGTAGAATTTGGTATCTAGCCAGATTATCAAATACTAGCATGAAGTATTAATGATTAGAAAGAAAAAATATTTACAGTCACTATCCTGTGTTAAAATGAATGTTAGTTTAATGCTTTTAATCTTACTCATTCTGAATGAATGATATTTTTTTCCCAATTCCTATTTTTCTTTTTTTCTTTCTTTTTTCTTTTATTTATTTATTTAATTATTAAAGATTTCTGTCTCTTCCCCGCCACCGCCTCCCATTTCCCTTCCCCTCCCCCAACTAAGTCCCCCCCCCCCCTTAGCCCGAAAAGCAATCAGGGTTCCCTGTCCTGTGGGAAGTCCAAGGAACCCCCACCTCCATCCAGGTCTAGTAAGTTGAGCATCCAAACTGCCTAGGCTCCCACAAAGCCAGGGCGTGCAGTAGGATCAACTAGGTCTGAAAAAGCATGGGATAAATCCGGACTAGCTGAACATAGCGGACAATGAGGAATACTGAGAATTCAAGAACAATTGCAGTGGGTTTTTGATCCTACTGCACGTACTGGCTTTGTGGGAGCCTAGGCAGTTTGAATGCTCACCTTACGAGACCTGGATAGAGGTGGGCAGTCCTTGGGCTTCCCACAGGTCAGGGAACCCTGATTGCTCTTCGAGCAGATGAGGGGGGGGGGACTTGATCGGGGGAGGGGGAGGGAAATGGGAAGCGATTGTGGGGACGAGGCAGAAATCCTTAATAAATAAATAAATTAAAAAAAAATCCATTGCCATTGTTCTTGAGTTCTCAGTAGTCCTCATTGTCCGCTATGTTCAGAGAGTCTGGTTTTATCCCAGGCTTTTTCAGACCCAGGCCAGCTGGTCTTGGTGAGTTCCCAGTAGAACATCCCCATTGTCTCAGTGTGTGAGTGCACCCCTCGCGGTCCTGAGTTCCTTGCTCGTGCTCTCTCTCCTTCTGCTCCTGATTTGGACCTTGAGATTTCAGTCCTGTGCTCCAATGTGGGTCTCTGTCTCTGTCTCCTTTCATCGCTTGCTGAAGGTTAATATTCAGGAGGATGCCTATATGTTTTTCTTTGGGTTTTCCTTATTTAGCTTCTCTAGGATCACTAATTATAGGCTCAATGTCCTTGGTTTATGGCTAGAAACCAAATATGAGTGAGTATATCCCATGTTCCTCTTTTTGTGTCTGGCTTACCTCACTCAGGATAGTGTTTTCTATTTCCATCCATTTGTATGCAAAATTCAAGAAGTCCTTGTTTCTTACTGCTGAGTAGTACTCTAATATGTATATATTCCATACTTTCTTCATCCATTCTTCCATTGAAGGGCATCTAGGTTGTTTCCAGGTTCTGGCTATCACAAACAATGCTGCTATGAACATCGTAGAGCATATACTTTTGTTGTATGATAGGGCCTCTCTTGGGTATATTCCCAAGAGTGGTATTGCTGGGTCCAAATAATCTTTTTTTTTACTTTAAGATTATTCTTTTAAATTATTTTTTTTAAAACAATCCTCTTTTCTCATTTTACATACCTATCCCAGTTCCTACTTCCTCTTCTCCTCCAGCCTCCCCTTTCTCCCCCCACCCTACCATTCATCCAATCCTCACAGAGGGTAAGGCTTCCCATCGGGAGTAAACAAAGTCTGATACATCACTTTGAGGCAGGTCCAGGACCCTCCCCCCTATATCTAGGCTGAACAAGGTATCCCTCCAGAAAGTCAGATCAAGTACTAGGGCTAAATTCTGGTCCCACTACCAGTGGCTGCACAGACTTTCCAAGCCACACAATTGTCATCCACATTCAGAGGGTCTAGTTTGGTCCTATACAGCTTCCCTGCTGTCACTCTGGAGTCACTGAGCTGTTTCTGTGGATATCCCCATCATGGTCATAACCCCTTTCTTCCCTGTGTTTGATTGGTCTCCAGAAGCTCAGCCCAGTGCTTGTCTGTGGATTTCTTCATCAGCTTCCATCAGTTGCTGGATGAAGGTTCTATGTTGACATTTAAGATAGCCATCAATCTGATTGCAGGGAAAGGCCAGTTCTGGCACCTTCTCCACTATTGCTTAGGGTTGTAGTAGGGGTCATCCTTGTGGATTCCTGGGAATTTCCCTGGTGCCAGTTTTCATACTAGCCCCATAATGGCTCCCTCAATCAAGATATCTCTTTCCTGGAGTGCAAACTCATACAGCCATTTGGAAATTAGTATGTCGATTTCTTAGAAAATTGGGAATCAGTTTACCTCAAGACTCAGCAATATCACTTTTGGGCATATATCAAGGGATGCACACTCATACATACCACAAGGACATTTGCTCAACTGTGTTCCTAGCAGCATTACTTGTAATAGCCAGAACTAACATTAAATACCATCTAAATTAGATATTCTTTCATTTAATCATTCCATTTTCAAACTGTCTAGCATATTATCATACAGAGACCCAAATCCCTCCATTGTAAGTGATTTTCCCATTTTTTAATATTGGAAATATTTTCTTTTAACTAATCCTTCCCTTTAAGAATTCCCAATTGTCTTACTGTTTACTGACAATGTTGATGAAGATGTGAGGCTCATCACTGCTGTGTAGAACACTAAAAGCCTGACTGAATTTCAAAGCAGCTATATAGTTTGGCAGAAGTCCGAAAAGGGGGTTCAGGGAGAGCCCAAAACCCACGGGTGGAGAGATAGAGAATGCCCTCTGTCTGAAAAACGCACAGGGAATTGTTTGGGAAAAGCATGTATGGCCGGGTGCTTCCTGAAGGCAGAGTCAGGCAGTTGGGGCTGGTGATTCCTGTGCCCTTTGGAGCCCTGGTGCTTCTGAAGTTTGGTTGGCATCTGGGACTGTTTCAGGGAGGCTGCAATAGGAGAATCCCAAACTCACTCAGAAGCTTGGGGAATAAAGAAAAGAAAACCTAGTCAGGTGGGGCTGGAACCTCACGTGCAGCTCCGTCCCGTGCTGGTGGCTTTTTCTTGAATTCGTACCCCAAATGTTGGGCATCTAATGTAGCATGATTAGTAAAAACCCAGAGATGGATATTGGGGTTCAGCCTGAAGATCAGAAAAGCAAGCAGCCAAGTCACTAGAGAGCTCTTAACTTTTTGAAATCTTCAGACTGAAAAAAGAGCGAGGTCCTGTCTCATCCTGCTTTATATTCCTCTCTAGTGCTGGGATTGAAGGCGTGCACCACCACTGCCTACCTTCTGTGGCTAACTAGTGTGGCTGATGGGATTAAAGGTGTGTGCAACCACTGCCTGGCCTGTATGGCTGACTAGTGTGGCTGCTTTGCATTGACCTTCAGTCAAGCTTTATTTATAAAATACAAATAAAATATCACTACATGCCACTTCTACAGTCTTTCTCCTTTCCATTGAGCCCTGGGAGGAGGGGGTGTGATAAAGACATCCCATTTAGAGCTCCGAAGTTCATTGCTTCTGCATATTTTCCACTTAGTGGTAGGGTTCTCTGTTAACTAGCATTGTTGCAAGAAGGAGCTTCTGTGGGGGTTTGGTGATGCACCGACATGTGGGAGTTGTTTTATTGCTATGATGATTTAACAGAGTAATAGTGTGGCTTTTCCATAGGGTCTTAGTTTCTTGACCTTATTTCCAGAGTCAGGTATGGGTTCAGGGAATGCACCTTAAATCCAGTTTAAAAAATGATTAGTTATTTTCCTAACATTGTGCCACTATTGCATCATTGGGCGTATCTTTCGGGCAGATGGCTATGATGGCTCTCAGGGTTTGTAGTTGGGTGAGACTGATAGTTACTACCTTTCTCTTCTAGCCTTTTAGTGGCATGTATAGCACCTTTGAGCACCGTGGTCAGTAGTCAGTAGGGGTGAAGCTTCGCATTGAGTATCAGGCTGATTTTCCCATGTTCTATGACATTAAGTGTGCAGTATTTTCAGCAATAGGATTTTATTGTCAAGTTGTGGAAGGTAGCCAATAACATTGACCAATAGCCTGTAATGTTTGGGTGGGGAGTATAAGACTTTTGACCAACAATTCAAAAAGACAACAACAGCAACAAAAAACTCAAAACCCATTCCTAGTAGTGGGGAGTTTTCTTTGATAACATACGATATCAAATTAGGGTATCATCACCCCATTATATGATATATTTAAACTGCTTTTCTCTCTCTAATACAGTTTTGTATATGTATAATTATACATGTAAAATATATATTGAAACGTCTAGACTAGTAGGCTTCAATATAGCTTTTTTAAAAATGGTCTTCAGGGCCCAGGAGTGGTGGTGTATGCCTATAATCCCAGCACTCTAGAGGCAGAAGCAGGAGAATCTCTGTGAGTTTGAGGACAGCCTGGTTTACAAAATGAGTTCCAGGAAAGCCAGAGTTGCTACACAGAGAAACCTTGTCTCAAAAAAACCCAAAAAACAAAAAACAAAAACCCACAGAAAACAGAATAGCATAGACATGCACACACATATAAATGAAAAAACACAAAACGGCCTTTAGTGTTAATTAGTCCTTCTCCATATTCTGTTATCTACCTAGCTTCTTAGCCCCACCTTGTTTAATCCTCTTGTTCTAGCTTTCTTTTCTCTTCATCTCTGTATAATACTGTATCCCATTTTTCCTTCCCTGGGAGATCACCTCTTTCATCCTTATCCTTTCTTAGTTACCTGTCTTGATATTCTCATTGAAGTGTACATATTAAAGCTTAAATGCTAAGATCCACATTCAGTAGAAAACACGCAGTGCTTGTCTGTCTGGTTCTGGGTTACCTCACTGAGGATGATTTATTTCTAGCTCCATCCACTTATCTGTGAATTTCATATTTCTTAACAGCCGAGTAATAATCCATTGTGTAAATGGCCATTCTGATTAAAGTAAGATAAAATCATAAAGTTGTTTTAATTTACCTTTTTCTGATGTCTAAGGATGTTGAACATTTAAAAAGTTTCTCAGCCATTTTGAGAACTCTGTTTAGTTCTCTACCCTATTTAATTGGGCTATTTGTTTTATTGATTAGTGTTTTGAGTTCTTTGTATATTCTATACCAGTGGTTCTCAACCTTCCTAATGCTGTGACCCTTTAATACACAGTTCCTCATGTTGTGGTGACTCCAACCATAAAATTATTTCCATTGCTACTTCATAACTGTTATTTTGCAACTGTTGTGAATTATAATATGAATATTTGTTTTCCAATGCCTTAGGTGGCCTCTGTGAGTCATTCAACCCCAAAAGGGGCCACAACCTATAGGTTGAAAACCACTGTTCTAGATACTAACCCTTTGTTCAGATGTAATTGGCAAAGACCTTTTCCCCATTCTATGGGCTGCCTCTTGATGATGGTGTCATTTGCTGTACAGAAGCTTTTCAGTTTTATGAGGTCCCATTTATTGTTGATTTTAATGCCTGTGCTATAGGGTCGTATTCAAAAAGTTTTTCTTGTGCCAGTGAGTTTGAATGTATTCCCTAATTTCTCTTCTGTCAGACTTAGGGTATTGAGTCATATGTCCTCAATCTATTTGGAGTTGAATTTTGTGTGATAAATATGAATCTATTTTAATTCTTCCACATGTACCTATCCAGTTTGGCCAGCACAGTTTGATAAGAATGTTGCCTCTTCTCCGGTGTGTATAGTTTCTTTGTTAAAAGACATAAAAACAAACCAGGTTAAGAGTAGGTATGTAGTCTTATGTTCAGGGCTTCAGTTCTATTCAGTGAAGCAATGTGTCATGTTTTAATGGCAATATTGTACTGTTTTTGTTACTATAACCTTGTAGTATAGCTTAAAATCAGTAATGGTGACCATCAGTTCTTTTATTGTTAAATTTTTAGTTATCCTGGGTTTTTTGTTTCATATGAACTTTTTTTTTCAGTTTTTGTGAGAATTGTGTTGGACATTTGGCGCAGATTGCATTAGATCTATACGTAGCTTTTGGTAGAATGACCTTTTCCCCCCAGTATTAACCAACCATAAGCATGGGGTATCTTTCTGTCTTTTGGTGCCTTATTCAGCTCGTTCCTTAAGTGTCTTAAAGTTTTTATTATATAGGTCTTTCACTTGCTTTGTTATTCCAATTTTTTGGAGACATTTTAAAAAAGACTATTGTAATCAGGGTTCTCAAGAGTAGCAGAACTTACAGACTTAATCTCTATATACATACACACGTATACAGACACAGCATTCTCTAGAGAAGCAGAAATTACAGAATGAATCTCTTTATATACATACATACACATACATTACAGAGTTTTCTAGAGTAGTAGAACTTACAGAATGAATTTGTTTTTGTTTTTCGAGACAGGGTCTCTCTGTGTAACAGACCTAGCTGTACTGGAACCTGCTCTGTAGAGCAGATTGGCCTTGAACTCACAGAGCTCCACCTGCCTCTGCGTCCTGAGTGTTGGGATTAAAGGCATGCACCACCATTGGCCAGCAGAATGAACCTTTTTGTGTACACACACACACACACACACACACACACACACACACACACACAGGGAATTTATTAGAATCACTTACAGGCTGCAATCCAAGTAATTCAGCAGTGAAGGCCTGTGACAGGAAAGCCACAATTCAGTAGTTGCTTAGTGAGCTGGATGTCCAGCTTGTCAGTAGATGCTGGAATTCTGAAGTAGGCTCTGGGGTTGGTGAAAGAATGGACTTGCTAGAAAGGCCAAGAGTAAGCAGGCAGAGAGCAAAAGCTTCCTTCTTCCATGTCCTTATATAGGCTTCCAGCAGGTGTGGTCCAGATCAAAGGCATGTGTCTTCTCACCTCAAGATCCGGATCACAGGTGTGTGCATTCTACCTCAATGGTTCAGAACTGAAGTGGATTCACCCAAGCAAAAATAATCTCTTAAGAGTATGTCCTCCATTTCTGAATTATAGTTCATTCCAGATGTAGTCAAGTTGACAACCAAGAATAGTCATCACATCTACTGTGAAAGAAAAGTATTGCTTCCCTGATTTCTTTTTCAGTCTGGTTGTCATTTGTATATTGGAAGGCTAGTACGAGTTAACTTTACTGAATTATTATGTGTGTATTCGTCCAGCATCTACTGACAAGCTGGTCATCCAGCCTCACTGACTAAGCAACTACTGAATTGTGGCTTTCCTGTCACAGCCCCTCACTGCTGAATTAGTTGGATTGCAGCCTGTAAGTGACTCTAATAAATTCCCTGTGTGTGTGTGTGTGTGTGTGTGTGTGTGTGTACACAAAAAGGTTCACGTGTATGTGGAGGCCAGAAGAGGGCCTTGGATCCTCTGAAGCTGGAGTTACAGACACTTTTGAGCTGCTCAGTGTGGGTGCTGGGAACCAAAGTTGACTTCTCTGTAAGATCAGCAAGTGTCTTTACCCACTGAGTCATTTCTCCAGCCCATTCATTCATTCATTCATTCATTCAAGATATAATGAATATGATTGAGGGGTCATTTAGAGAAACAGAAATGGCTCAAAGGCAGATGCATCAGCTAAAACTCCATCCCTGCCTGAGTGATAACACATGAAAGCTGCATCCTTGGAGCTCTCTGTAACCTTTGTGGAGGGGTCACATTTTGGGTTTCCTGGCAATTAGGTGATCAGGCTTGGTAGCAAGTGCCTTTAGCTACTGAGCTTTCTTGTCTAGATGTCTTAGTCTTAAAGTCTTAAGGAATACTGTGTGCAGAAAAGAATTTCCTTTTGTGTATTCCTATACTTCACTTTTAAAAATACTGTTTTCCTATACCTCCTGAGTCATCTACACCTTAATTTTTCTTTTAAATCTGCGGTTCTATTTAGTGTAAGTAAACCAGTGAGGTAAATAGCAGTAAGAAACAACTGCTAATAATACTGCAGTTGAGTATCTTCAGAGGGTGTGCAGAGTTCTTACTTGTTTTTTTCTATTCCTCCAGTATCACATCCAATTGAGATATAAGTTTAGTTGTCCCCCTTATTGAGTATACAGTAGGTCATTTGGATGGTGTCAACTTCTAGAATTCCAGTTTTCTGTCTTTCTTTTCCCTCATTAGGTGATAGAAATAGACCATGTGAGTTCCTGCTGAACTGAGCAGGCAGATGGCATCTGTTTAGCTGGATTAGTGAACATCTAGCCTGTGCCCAGTTCCCCTTTCATAGGGTTTAGTTTTCTTTATGACTGTGGAAGGAGAATGTCTTGTGGGAAGGACAATCTAGAAGGCTGTGTTGAATGCTTCATTCTTGTGGCTGTCATTTTCTAGGAGGGGGGGGAGCATAATTCTTATTACCACAGAAAGACTATATAACTTTATATCTTCTGATGAAAATAATGTTATTCAACCATTAGAATGGTCAGAAAATGAACTTGCATCTTACCCATTAAAGAGATACTGAGTGAGGATTGGGGTAAGGATTGCTGTCCAGTACATGTTTAGCATGTAAGTTTGATCCCCATTACTGCAAACAGATAAAAAGTAATAGAAAAGGACTAAGGGTGATTTACCAGTACTATGCAAAGATGTGTTCGGTTACCACCTGTTTCACGAGTCTTGCTGTTATGGGACATGTGAGCCTGGGTAGTAAAACATGCTTCTATTGTGTGATATATAGTGTTGTGAAGGTTGATAACTGTTAGGAAAAATTTCCCTGAAATTCAGGCATTTCAGAATGTTGCAAAAACTACAGGTGAAGAAAAAGACAAAGGTAGGAAGCTATGGCCATATCCTGAGAATCATGAAACTTACTTTTCCATAAATGAAGACCCAGACAGGTTAAATGAGAAGTAAATGTGTGCCTATTGGGGCGGACTGTAAATGGTGAGTAGAGGAGTCTGTTTCTATATAAGTGGGCTACAGGAAGATTATGAAGGTTTTAGGTGGTTTGGAAAGATAAATCTTGATGATGGACATTCAAAAGAGATCCCACACTAGTTCAGAATTGAGTATGATAAAGGGTTATTTATTTAGGGATAGATTTACAGATCACAGTCCTTTCTACCATTTGGGAAACAGGAAACCTAATCCAGCAGTCAGAAGAGAAAGCACACGTGATTCATATTAGCATTTATAATATAAGAAGCCATGCCCAAGTGGGCCGGTATTTTAAAGGCTAGTGGCTAAAGGAGTTCCTACAGCACCTCCCCCTTTTGTTTAAATAAGACAGTTCAAAACTATTCACAATAAGAACAAATATTAAGTATAAAAATTAGAATTACAACCAGCATAACAATATCAAGCAAGAAACTTGATAAATTTTCAATAATTATCCTGTCCTAAGGAATCTAAGTCTTGTATTAGAAATAATTTGGCCAAGTCTTGAGAGGAAAGTAACTATGACTATCTAGTCTTCATTGAAGACTAGAGAAGGGGAATAATATTACTTGAGTAAGCAGAAACTCCAATCAAGCAACATCTAAACTGTGCAACAAATGACAGACAACTGGCTACCTGGGCAATCACTCAAAGTCTCATTTGCAACATTGGAGCAACCAACTTTAGATAAGGCCTAGAGTAACTGACAGACCATTTTCAGACGCAGGAAAAATTTCAAAACTGTCTTACCCTGTCTTGGCAAGGTTTGACAGTCCCTTTCCTTGTATCCTGCTTGTCCTGTCCGGACATCATGCATTTTGTCAGTCAATGCATAGGCAGTTTCTTACCCAAAGGCCAGTTTTGCCAAGAAGAAAACAAGCTGCAAGTGGAGTGGCTTCAGTGCTCAACATTCTCTCGGAAATAGATTGGTGCTGCCAGAAGCAATTGTGTCTCACTTTAACAGAACCCTAAGTTATTTAAATGTCATATTCTACAGCTCCTTGAAGTCGTTGAAGATTACCTATCTTTGCAGAATACAATCTGTATGTATCTAAAGAACCTGATTAGTCTAATTATAAGTATGACAAACAGGGATGACTATTGACCTTTAATTCTTAATACCTTTATAGCTTAAAGACTAAGACTTCATATTAGACTATTAAACAATCTTTAAACAACTGTACAACAAATTAGGACAATGACCTCAACATCTAAACAGTGTATAAGTTTCATCAGAGATTGAAATGTATAGTTCAATATAATAAATATATTCTAAAATTGTATCAATATACAAAATGTTTTAAGCAGAGGTAGAAACATGCAAGAATACAATATGACAAAGTAACTTTGTCCAGGTGTACAAATATTGTAGACAGAAATAGGAGCATATTCAATATAATTTGAATTTATATCAATATACAAAAATCTATACCAATGTAAATTGCCTATAAATAATAGCTCACAAGTATTCACTCTGTTACTCATTATTATTATTAGTGTGCATAAACTCACACTAATCTATTATCCCATCAAATTTTTCTCTTTTTTTTCCAAAGAGATTCTTGAGCCTACATAATTTCCACCCCAACTCCCAAAATATTAATTATAATCAACCCCTAAATGATGTCCCTAACCCTGAGGACAAACTTTTTTGGAGGGGGGACATCATCTTCTAGAATTACTTCCAGCTGTCATGGGGGCAATGTTCTTCTATGGGATCCTGTTAAAGTAAAATGATGGTTAAGTTTCAAAATTACTGTCTGGTATAATTGCAGATAGTCTCTGAGTATTTGGTAGGGTTTTTCTGAGGCTCCTATTTGGAGTTTTGGCCAGAACGTTGTAAAAAGGTGCACCATATCATCTAACCAAGTAGGAACCATCTTGAAAAGTTGGTACCCAAGCAGATTTTATAGTAGCACTATTAGCATTATGACGTCATATCAGTCAGCTGGAGTTGTTGTGGGGCCCCATCTTCTTCCTGGAAACTTCAAAGGAAAAAAGTCATTGTTTTTTGTGGAAAACTTAAACATTATTTCTACAGACATATAGTCAATGAGAGGTGTGATAGAGACATAAATAGGTATGAAAAGTAAACTTTTCCCCAGATTCTTTCTTCCTTTTATCCCATACCAGATGGCTCCTGACATGAGACAGAAACTCTGAATTTTTCTTTTAACAGCATGCTTGGATTTAGAGAAGAACAGAGCCATTGTCCAACTCCAAAGCCAGCTTTGATTTTTTTAAATGAGTCATGACTATTATTATAGTAGGCAGCATATATATGTATATTTATGTATGTGTGAATATATATATTTATGTTTAGTGATTCTTACCCTCAGATGATCTGTCCTCATAAGTCATAATTCTCTTTACTTGGTGATCCTAGCTGGATCATTTCCTCTTTATCTTTTCCTCTTTAGGCGTCTAGATGTCCAGGGTCTCTTGACTTTTTGAAGATGAATATTTTCCTGCAAAGACAAGGACAGACCCTTGCCCCAACCGTTTTGAGGTTTCCTTACCACCTGTTTGGTTGTCACCTCTGTGGATGAGCCATCATTTCTCTTTCTCAAGAGATTTCTCTTTTTCACGACAAATCTTTATTAATTTTGATGATATCCATAGCTTTTCTTCTCCTGTGGAAACAAGAGTAAAACCCCTTCTCCAACGTAGCACATCTCCTGGTTTCCATTGTGAGGTCAACACATCCTTGAAATACACTGGCTGATTTAATTCATGAGTTTTTTTCTATTATGCAGTGTGTCTCTGCTGCTGCTGAACCTTTCTCATTAGCATTAAGAAAATTCAAGGTTAATAAAGCATTATGAAATCTATTTATGGGGGTATTTATCATCCGTTTTTGTTTGTTTAACATATCCTTTATAGTTCGATTTGGTCTTTCTATAACTGACCTGTAGGATTGTTTGTTATGCCTGTAGTATGCTTTATATTATAATAAGCAAAAAACTGTTTCATTTTCTTAGAGACATATGCTGGACCATTATCTGTTTTTATTTGTGCAGGTATACCCATGATGACCATAACTTTTAATAAATGCATGGTTACTGAATCAGCCTTTTCTGAGCTTAAAGCAATTGCCCATTGAAAACCTGAATAAGTATCAGTGGTGTGGTATACATACTTTAATTTTCCAAAATCTGTAAAGTGGAACACATCCATCTGCCAGATTGCATTCTTTGAGTACTTTTTGGGTTATTCTCTGTAGATAGCAGTGTTTGGTTATAGAAAGAGCAAGTAGGGCATCTCTTTATAATTTCCTTAGCTTGTTGCCATGTAAATAGAAAACTTTTTCTTAAACCTTTGCTATTGACATGATGTTTCTTATAAAATTCTGAGGCACCCAGCACACTTCCAATCAATAATTGATCAATTTCTGCATTACCTTGTGCTAAAGGACATGGTAGACCCATTTGGGATCAGGTGTTGAATATATGGAACAGACCCTATTCCTGATTATTTCTTGAACCTGTATGAATAATGAAGTCAACTTTGTATTATCTGGTATAAATTTAGTGTTTTCAATATGCAAGACAATTCTTTCTGCATAGTGAACCAGTAACTATATTGAGAGGTTATTATCCTTAGTACCATGAGAATAGCATATAATTCTGCCTCTTGGTTCATTGTCTTTCCATAATTTTGAAATTTCATCAGTAGTAAAAGATACTATAATCTCTGCTGGGTCTATTCCTGCTAATTGACAGAGTCTCAATTTCCCTTTTATAATTAATTCAGAGATCATTTCCATATAAGTTTTTTAATTTTTTACTTGTTTATGTGGTAAAAAGATCAATTCTAAAATAATATCTTCCCTTTGCATAAAATTCCTTTGGGGGAATTCTGGAAGGCAATAAGACTAGAATACAATTAAGATTTGGATCCACCCTATCCACATGTGCCTCCTGTAATTTTTCTTGAAAGACAGTCAGTTCCTTTTTACCTTCAGCTGTTAATTCCCTGGGACAATTTAAGACTATGTCACCACCTAAGGTTTTGTTTAAATGAACTATTAGATCAGGTGTTACCACAACAGCTGGTTGTAGACTGGAAATGTCTACTAACAATCTTTGAAAGTCAGTAATCACCTGCAATTGGTCTTTCCTAATTTGTGCCTTTTGTGTTCTCTGTAAACCCATTTTATTACCTAGGTAATTGATAGAATCTCCTCTATTTTTTCGGAGCAATTTATGCTCCTCATTTTGGCAAAACTTTACTTCTTCAATTTTTTTAAAGTATGTATTTTTGAATCAGATAGCAGAATGTCATCTATGTAATGGTAAGGTATAGATTTAGGAAATTGCTTGCATATTATTATTATATATATTATATTATTTATTATTATAATATATATTATTTGAATCAGATAGCAGAATGTCATCTATGTAATGGTAAAGTATAGATTTAGGAAATTGATTGAATCAGATAGCAGAATGTCATCTATGTAATGGTAAGGTATAGACTTAGGAAATTGCTTGCATATTATTTCCAATGGCTGACTGAACAAAGTATTGGCACAGGGTGGGGCTTTTGAGCATTCCCTGTAGGAGGACGGTCCACTGGTATCTCCTAGTAGGCTGAGAAGTGTAAGAAGGCACTGTAAAGGCAAATTTTTCTTTGTCCTTTTCTTGTAAAGGTACAGTGCTGAAACAGTCTTTTAAATCAGTAACTATAAGAGACCATTCTTTTGGTAATAGAGAAGGTAGAGGAATTCCAGATTGTAGAGGGCCCATAGGTTGAATACCTTGTTGACAACTTTTAGATCTGTCACCATTCTCCATTTACCAGATTTCTTTTTTACAACAAATACAGGAGAATTCCAAGGGCTGGTTGATTCTTCAATATGGTAAGCATCTAGTTGTTCCTGTACCAACTGTTCTAAAGCCTGCAATTTGTCTTCTGTTAAAGGCCACTGTTTAACCCATATTGGTTTTTCAGTTAAGCCTTTTAAAGGTAGGGCCATTCATACCTCTAAAGGTTTGCTAGTTCCTTTATGTTCTTGTACCGCCTAAATGGCTGGTGACCTTTGTATATAGTACTTTACAATATTCTTCCCAGAAATATGAGTTTCTGAGACTGCAGGAATGTTAACCTGAGTATTCCATTGCTGCAGCAGGTCATGATCTCATAAAGTCACTGTGACATTAGCCACATACAGCCTTAGCCTTCCTCTCTGTCCTTCTGACCCTATGCATTCCACCCATCTTGTGCTTTGTTTCTCTTGAGGTAGGGTTCCAATTCCTAGGGATTGAACATTTGCCTCTTGAAGAGGCCAATTTGGATGCCATGAGTCTGGAGTAATGATACTCATGTCTGCACCCATGTCTATTAAACCCACAATTACAGTGCCATTTATACGCACTCTTAGCTTTGGTCTTTGGTAATTTATAGAAGTCTGCCAGATTATACTTTTCCTATTTCCTATTGGAATTTTTGATTTATCCTTCATGTTTATTCCATCATACAGAACAGTATGGTTTTTTTTTTTTTTTTTTGGTGAGACATGTCCTCCACAGTGACTGGGAGTGACTGGACCACTTTTGACTTGGGGGGCTGCAGGAGATACCCAAGGAGTTTCCTGATGGCTTTGGGTTACCTTTTCTGTCTTTTGTTGATCTGAATTCATTAATCCAATTTAGGTCTTTGCCACACTTCCTGCATAATCCAGAAGGTTAATACCTTTTATTTTTATTATTCACAACAGAAACATTATTTCTAGGAATTTCTTGTCTCCAATCTTTTCTTAGCTGTCCTATTCTACCACATTTAAAATATTTGGCATTTTGATGTCTCCTCACACCTTTAGAAATTGCTTCTCCTACCCATGATTCAGTATTATAGTCAAATGTCTCAACAATCACCGTGTGCAGGATCCATTCATTCATTGGTGCAGATCTAACCTTTAAAGGCCCAAGTATGGTTTTGCATTCTAAGTTGGCATTTTCAAAAGTCAGAGATTTATGTTACTCCTATTTGTACAGCCTTAGTTAATTTTTGTAAAAAATCACTAAAGGGTTCTGTCTGGCCCCATTTAACCCTGGTATATGTTCCAATTTGTTTTTCTTGTTCTTGAATCCTGTCCCAAGCATTTAAGGCTGCTTTGTGGCATGGGGGCAAGATTTATTCATTGTAAAGAACTTGAGCCTGTGGGTGAGCATAAGTGCCCTCTCTAAGAATTTGACCTTGGGAAGACTCAAGTCCTATTGCTTTTGCCTATTCTAAAATTTCTTCTGTCTAATAGCATTTCTACAGCAATTGGGACCCATCTTTCAGGACTGTTGAAACTAATTGAAGCCAGTTCTGTGGATTGGCCTTAGTGTTAGAAGCCCATGTCTTTACCATCTCTCTAACAAATGCTGAATGCAAAGCCATAAGTTACTACTGCTTGCTTAATAACTTTTAGATCATTCATTCCTATAGGTATCCATCTACCTTCTTTGGATCCTTTTGGGCATTTAGAACTTGTTGCTTTTTCAGAGTTGATCACAGGGTAGGAAGCTAAAACCGTGGGTAAGTCATTTCTGATAGGTACTGGTGATGTTGAATCCTGTCCTTGTGCCTTCTTTCCCTGCTTATCAGCTCCAATAATTTCCTCAATTTTTTCAAATCTTTTTACTACTGTCTTTTGTAAAGCTTGAATCTTCCTGTCCTGTATATATTTCTAGTGATTTCACTGAGGCATCTAGTCTCTGGTCCTCATTCTGCACATGTGATTCCAAGGTCTGAAGTTTTTCCTTTAAAGATAACACCTCATCCTTGGACATTATTTTTGGATAGTGTGCAGATTGCCATCCTGGAGAGAAACTCTATCTGCTAGCCTATCATAAGTTTTTACCAGATTTTGATTGTCAAATTCGACAGTATGAATTCTTTCAGATAATATCTCAGTACCCTTTGACATGGATTGATTTTTGTTTGTCAAAATAATGTTATCCTTTTCAATAGTATTAATTTTTCAGGTAACTTGATATTCAATGATATTAATCCTGTCAGCTAGCTGTTCATTACTAGTCTGTAAAGACTGTGTCATTTCCAAAAGTGCCTCATTCTTGGCTCTGTTCACACCATTCTCTTAAGGATATAATATGCAAAAGAAAACTTAGTCCCTATATCCAATAAATGGATGTATCAGAAAAACCATATAAGCCTTACAGAATACAATCCATGGCATAAATAAAAAGATCACTAAATTCCTGGACTAACTTTCAAGTTTATTGATTTATTTAGTAATCAAATAGTTATCTTTATTATGAAATTTTGGTAAATTGTTGAAGATGTAATAATCTTTATTGTCTGACAAGTATTGCGGTTGCAGCCACATGGCGAAGAGATGCTATGGCTGTAGTGTGATCGGTGGCAGCTCGAACAGTCTTGCCTGCTGCTTTTGTTTTGGGTATCTTCTTCTTTTGATTTCTGTCTTACTGACTGGAGACAGAGTGTTCTCACTGAAAAATAACCTCACCTTTTTGGCTGGGGTTTCGCCAGTGAGCTCTTGGATTAGAAGAATATTATTAAAATGTCATCATCACTGTCTAAAGCAATCTACAGGTTCAGTGTGTAAAATACCAATGGTATCCTTCACAGAACTAGAATACTCTTAAATTTTATAGGGAATCCCCAATAAACAAAACCAAAACCAATCAGAGTATAATGTAGACTGTGGGGTTTTCTTCTATACATATTTTTTTTTTGTAGTTTTATTTTTCTTCTTCTTTTTCTTTTTGGTTTTTCGAGACACAGTTCTTCTGTTCAACAGCCCTAGCTGTCCTGGAAATAGCTCTTGTAGACCAGGCTGGCCTTAAATTCAGAGATCCACCTGTTTTTACCTCTCAAGTACTGGGATTAAAGATGTACAACATGACATCCTATCCACAGCAACATTCATTTTTATTAACAGCCATTTTATTTATGAGACAGATATTTTATGTGTGAGAATGAAAGAAAATCAGGTTTCAGAGAGTAGAGCAGGTAGAATTTATACATTCACATCAGTGCTGCCTAAATGATGGAGTTGGGAAGATGTGTATGTATATGCTGCCATTGCTCAAAGTAGTCGTTACAGGATTTTATTTGTATTTACACAAAGATGTATAGTAAACTTGAAAAAACCAGTAAATTCATTGAATCATTTAATTTTTGCATTTGCATAACAGTGGTTTTCAGAATGTTTTTGGCTTGGTGTAGGTTCAGTAACAGAAGGTTTCAGGCAAATAAGTTAGTTTGCTAGAAATGAATTGTCTTTAAATAATGATCATTGTTTTTCCTCCTCTAGTCATCAGATAAGCAGCGAGCCCTAGAAGAAACCAAAGCCTACACAACCCAATCCTTAGCAAGTGTTGCGTATCTGATAAACACCTTGGCCAACAATGTCCTACAGATGCTGGATATCCAGGCATCCCAATTACGGAGGATGGAATCTTCAATCAATCATATTTCACAAGTGAGACCTTGTTACTTTTCTATTTGCCTATGAGTAACACACAGCCTGTTGACTGCCTTTGTTATGCATGTGCTGTTTGGATAATAAAACTTGATATTGTATTGTTTTATGATTCTTTTTGTGATGTTATTACTTTTATAGTTTGATAGCAAAGTAAATTTGATGGATTTTATTAAAACTCAGTTGCCAAGGTAACTTAATCACTCCTGAAGTGAAAATTTACCTTTTTTTTTCCTAGAAAAAAAAATCTTCTGACAGGTTTTATTATGTCTTTACAGCTTTACAAATAGACTTGTTTGCTTGGTGGCTAATTTAAGTTTTCTCTTGTTAGGGTTTTTTTTTAAGCCCCTTTTTGGTGACTGTCTTAGTCCATGTTCTGTTGGTGTGAAGAGATACCATGACTAAGGCAATTTTTTTTTTTTGTTTTGTTTTTTGAGACAAGGTTTCTCTGTGTAGCTTTGGAGCCTGTCCTCCCGTCCTGGAACTAGCTCTTCTAGACCAGGCTGGCCTCGAACTCACAGAGCTCCACCTGCCTCTGCCTCCCAAATGCTGGAATTAAAGGTGCCCGCCACCACCATCCGGCTGATCATGGCAACTCTTATAAAGGAAAGCATTTAATTAGGGCTGGCGTATAGTTTAGTCCATTGTTACCGTGGCAGGAAGCATGTTGCCAAGCAGACAGACAGGGTAGAGGAGAGTAACTGATGATTCTTTTTTTGTTGTTTGATTGTTATTTTGGTTTTTGAGACAGGGTTTCTCTGTGTAGCTTTGGAGCCTGTCCTGAACTTGCTCTCTAAACCAGTATGGCCGCAAACTCACAGAGCTCTGTCTACCTATGTTCCCTGAGTGCTGGGATTGAAGGTGTGGGTCACCACTGCCTGGCAAAAATTGTGTATCTTGATCCATAAGCAGCAGGCAAAGAAACCTCTGGGCCTGGCTTCAGTATTTTTGAAACCTCAAAGTCTGCCCTAGTGACACTTCCTCCAACAGGGACAGACCTACTCCAACAAGGCCACTCCTCCTAATCCCTGTCAAGTATTGCTACTCCTTAATGAATAAGCATTCAAATATGAGACTGTGGGGTTATTTCTATTTAAACTACCATAGTAGTGTTGGGAATTGAACTTAGATTCTTGAACCTGCTAAGCTTTATTGCTGTGTTAAACTCCCAGCTCTGAGGAGACAGGTATTTGCTGTGCTTGGCTTTTACGAAGGTCCTGGGAATCTGAAGTCAGTTATCTTCTTTTATAGAAAGCACTTTGCCACTGAGCCATCAAGCAGCTCCTAAAGCTTCCTAAAATTATGCTTAAAACAACCAGTTTAATACAGTTTGATCTTTAGATTGGGAGAATATTATTTTGTGCCAAGAATTGACCCTAAAGGCCTCCTGTATTCTGAGTGTATATTCTAGGACCAAATTGTCTCTAGTTCGGAAAACTTCGGTAAAATAAAGTTTTTTTGTGTGTGTGTGTTTAGAAAGCAGATACTTAGGAACTACTCCAGAACAGTAATGGCAAATTTAAACGGAACAAATTGTAAATATTTTAGGTATTGTGGGCCACAGTCATCTTATTGTACTACTTTTTTAAACACATGTATCTTTTTTTTTGGGGGGGGGATAAGATTTTACTGGGTATATTATTTAGGATGCGTGTGTATACATCCTTGTGTTTTTGACAACTTGGTAAAAGTGTTAAACCCCTTCTTAGTTTGTGGGCTGTATAAAAATATGTTCTGTGGCCCTAGGCCTAGACTATCTGACAGACTTTTTTTGGGAAGCAGGAATTTTGAAGAATTGTTCTTCCTTGTCTTGGCAAAGTTTGTCAGTTGCTTTCTTGTGTGTTCTGCTTGTCCAGTTTGGACAATATACTGTCAGCTGGTGGACCACAGTCTGATTCTGAGATTCCTGGAGGCAGGATTGCCATTGTAGACTGAGGTAGAGTTAAGAGCTAGTGGCTGGCTGTTTTTGCTTTTCTGACTTTCAGGTTGAACTGCAGTATCTTTCGCTGGGTTTTTATTAATCAAGTCCTGGAAAATTAGCTGCTGCTCAGTCTTGGTGTGATGGGAAGGTGCGGGGCTTCTCTGAGGCTGGACCGTCTTGGCTAACTACTTTGAAGATGTCCTTAGCATTTTGTAGTCAAGGGTGATATTTGGGTGGTGTTTGTCTGCTTAGGCTTCTAGCATATTTCCCATCAATAGCTAGTCAATTTCATCATTACTTTGTGCTAGAGGGCCTGGTAGACCTGTATGGGATCTGATATGTGTTAGATACAAGGGATGATTTCTATTTCTGATTATTTCTTGTAATTGAATAAATCACAAAGTTAATTCTGAATCATTTGGAATAAGTTCTATTGTTTCAATATGTAAAATAACTTTCTGTATATTGAGTCAGTAACTATATTAAGAGGTTTGCAAAAATCTAATAATACCATGAGAATAGCATATAATTCTGACTTTTGAACAGAATCCTAGGGCTTTGAGCTACTTTACTTAGATTTCCTGACTTACAGCCTGCCTTTTCTGATTTATTTGCATCAGCATAGAATGTAGGGGCTTTAGAATTGGTGTTTGCTATGTAGAATTGGTGTTTGCTGTGTAGAATTGGTGTTTGCTGTGAGGAAGGATCCAATTAGTTCTCTTTCTTTTGGAATATTTGTTGCTAATCTCTTGCAAAAAAAAATCTACTGCAAGCTCTTCACCAGTATTCATTTTCTGTCCATATGAGGTAATTAGTTAAAGGCACCACAATTTCTGCTTGGTCTATTCCTGATAATTGATGAAGTCTTAATTTCCCTTTCAGAATCAATACAGAATCTTTCTAAATAGCTCTTTAAGTTTTTTGCACTGTTTGTGTGGCAGAAATGTCCATTTTAAAATATTATCTTCTCTGTGCGTGAGAATTCCTGTGGGAGAATACATAGAAGGTAAAATAACCAGAATACAATCAAGCTCTAAATATAAACAATCCACACGTGTATCTTTTTTTTTTTTTTTAATTTTTTTTTTTAATAATTTTTTTTATTAAGAAAAGAAGAAATAAAAACATAAACAAAAAACAAGTTTCCACCTCCTCCCAGCCTCCCATTTCCCTCCCCCTCCTCCCACCCTTCTCCCCCTCCTCCCACCCTTCTACCCCTCCCCCCACTCCTCTCCCCCTCCCTCTCCAGTCCACAGAGCAGTCCAGGTTCCCTGCCCTGTGGTAAGTCCTAGGTCCTCCCCCCTCCGTCCATATCTAGGAAGGTGAACATCCAAACTGGCTAGGCTTCCACAAAGCCAGCACATTAAGTAGGATCAAAACCCCGTGCGATTGTCCTTGGCGTCTCATTAGCCCTCATTGTTCGCCATGTTCAGAGAGTCCGGTTTTATCCCATGCTTTTTCGGTCACAGTCCAGCTGGCCTTGGTGAGCTCCCAGTAGATGAGCTCCACTGTCTCAGTGGGTGGGTGCACGCCTCGTGGTCCCGACTTCTTTGCTCATGTTCTCCCTCCTTCTGCTCCTCATTGGGACCTTGGGAGCTCAGTCCAGTGCTCCAGTGTGGGTCTCTGTCTCTGTCTCCATCCATCACCAGATGAAGGTTCTATGATGATATGCAAGATATTCGTCAGTATTGTTCTCGGATAGGGTCATTTCAGGTTCCCAATCCTCAGCTACCCAAGGAACTAACTGGGAACCTCATGTTGAGCACTTGGGAGCCCCTCTAGGGTCAAATCTCTTGCTCACCCTAAAGTGGTTCCCTTAACTAAGAATTGTGGTTCCGTGCTCCCCTATCCACCTTTCCTTTATCCCAATTCTCCTGATTCCCCAAATCCCCCCTCCTTCCCTTCTACCTTTTCTCTCCCCATCTCCCCTTACCCCCATCCCATCCCACCCCCAAGATCCTAATTTTCTCCCCGGCAATTGGGTCTACTTCCCTTAGCCAAGAGGATAACTATATGTTTTTCCTTGGGTTCACCTTCTTACTTAGCTTCTTTAGGTTCACCTATTGTAGACTCCGTGGCCCTAATTTATGGCTAGAAACCAATTATGAGCGAGTACATCCCAAGTTCATCTTTTTGGGTCTGGGACACCTCACTCAGGATAGTGTTTTCTATTTCCATCCATTTGCCTGCAAAATTCGAGAAGTCATTGTTTTTTACCGCAGCGTAGTACTCTAGCGTGTATATATTCCATACTTTCTTCATCCATTCTTCCATTGAAGGGCATCTAGGTTGTTTCCAGGTTCTGGCTATTACAAATAATACTGCTATGAACATAGTTGAACAAATGCTTTTGTCATATGATAGAGCATCTCTTGGGTATATTCCCAGGAGTGGTATTGCTGGGTCCAGGGGTAAGTTGATCCCGAATTTCCTGAGAAACCGAAACACTGACTTCCACAGTGGTTGCACAAGATGGCATTCCCACCAGCAATGGATGAGGGTACCCGTTCCTCCACAGCCTCTCCAGCAAAGGTTATCCTTGGTGTTTTTGACTTTAGCCATTCTGACAGGTGTAAGATGATATCTCAAAGTTGTTTTGATTTGCATTTCCCTGATTGCTAAGGAAGTTGAGCACGACTTTAAGTGTCTTTTGGCCATTTGAACTTCCTCTGCTGAGAATTCTCTGTTCAGTTCAGTGCCCCATTTTTTAATTGGGTTAATTAGCATTTTAAAGTCTAGTTTCTTGAGTTCTTTATATATTTTGGAGATCAGACCTTTGTCTGTTGTGGGGTTGGTGAAGATCTTCTCCCAATCAGTAGGTTGCCTTTGTGTCTTATTGACTATGTCCTTTGCTTTACAGAAGCTTCTCAGTTTAAGTAGGTCCCATTTATTCAATGTTGCCCTTAATGTCTGTGCTTCTGGGGTTATACATAGGAAGCGATCTCCTGTGCCCAGCTCCTGTAGGGTACTTCCCACTTTCTCTTCTATCAGGTTCAGTGTGTTCGGGCTGATATTGAGGTCTTTAATCCATTTGGACTTGAGTTTTGTGCACGGTGATAGATAAGGGTCTATTTTCATTCTTCTACAAGATGACATCCAGTTGTGCCAGCACCATTTGTTGAAGATACTTTCTTTCTTCCATTTTATACTTTTAGCTCCTTTATCGAAAATCAGGTGTTCATAGGTTTGTGGGATAAAATCCGGGTCTTCTATACGATTCCATTGGTCGACTTCTCTGTTTTTATGCCAGTACCACACTGTTTTCATTACTGTAGCTCTGTAATAGAGTTTGAAGTCAGGGATGGTAATGCCTCCAGAAGATCCTTTATTGTATAGGATTGTTTTGGCTATCCTGGGTTTTTTGTTTTTCCATATAAAGTTGATTATTGTCCTCTCCAGATCTGTGAAGAATTTTGATGGGATCTTGATGGGGATTGCATTGAATCTATAAATAGCCTTTGGTAGAATTGCCATTTTTACTATGTTGATCCTCCCAATCCAAGAGCAAGGGAGGTCCATCCATTTTTTGGTATCCTCTTCAATTTCTTTCTTCAATGCCTTAAAGTTCTTGTCAAATAGATCTTTCACTTCCTTGGTTAGATGTACCCCAAGATATTTTATGCTGTTTTTGGCTATTGTGAATGGTGAAGCTTCTCTGATTTCCCTCTCTGCTTCCATATCCTTTGTGTATAAGAGGGCGACTGATTTTTTGGAGTTGATCTTGTATCCTGCCACATTACTAAAGCTGTTTATCAGCTGTAGGAGTTCTTTGGTGGAGTTTTTGGGGTCGCTTATGTACACTATCATATCATCTGCAAATAACGAAAGTTTAACTTCTTTCTTTCCAATTCGAATCCCCTTGATTCCATTATGTTGTCTTATTGCTATTGCTAGAACTTCAAGCACTATATTGAAGAGGTATGGGGAGAGTGGACAGCCTTGTCTTGTTCCTGAGTTAAGTGGGATGGCTTTGAGTTTCTCTCCGTTTAATTTGATGTTAGCTGTCGGCTTGCTGTATATAGCTTTTATTATATTTAGGTATGACCCTTGTATCCCTAATCTCTCCAAGACTTTTAACATAAATGGATGTTGAATTTTGTCAAATGCTTTTTCAGCATCTAATGAAATGATCATATGGTTTTTTTCTTTCAGTTTATTTATATGCTGGATTACATTGATAGATTTTCGTATGCTGAACCAGCCCTGCATCTCAGGAATGAAGCCTACTTGATCATAATGGATAATTTTTCGGATGTGTTCTTGGATTCGATTTGCCAGTATTTTGTTGAGGATTTTTGCGTCGATATTCATGAGTGAGATTGGCCTGTAGTTCTCTTTCCTGGTTGAGTCTTTGAGTGGTTTTGGTATCAGAGTAATTGTGGCTTCATAAAAGGAGTTTGGTAATGACCCTTCTGTTTCTATCTTGTGGAATACATTAAGGAGTATAGGTATTAGATCTTCTTGGAAGATCTGGTAGAATTCCGCATTGAAACCATCTGGTCCTGGGCTTTTTTTGGTAGGGAGGTTTTTGATAACCTCTTCTAATTCTTCGCGACTAACAGGTCTATTTAGATTGTTCACCAGGTCCTGATTTAACTTTGGTATATGATATTTATCTAAAAAAGTATCCATTTCCTTTACATTTTCCAATTTTGTGGCATATAGGCTTTTGTAGTAAGATCTAATGATTCTCTGAATTTCCTCTGTGTCTGTGGTTATGTCCCCCTTTTCATTTCTGATCTTATTAATTTGCAAATCCTCTCTCTGCCGTTTGATTAGCTTGGATAGTGGTTTGTCAATCTTGTTGATTTTCTCCAGGAACCAGCTTTTTGTTTCATTGATTTTTTGTATTGTTTTCTGTGTTTCTATTTTGTTGATTTCAGCCCTCATTTTGATTATTTCCAGTCTTCTACTCCTCCTAGGTGAGTCTGCTTCTTTTTTTTCTAGAGCTTTCAGGTGGGCTGTTAAGTCTCCAATGTGAGCTTTCTCTGTTTTCTTTAAGTGGGCACTTAGTGCTATGAACTTTCCTCTTAGGACTGCTTTCATAGTGTCCCATAAGTTTGAGTATGTTGTTTCTTTATTTTCATTGAATTCCAGGAAGACTTTAATTTCTTTCTTTATTTCTTCCTTAATCCAGCTATGGTTCAATAGTTGACTGTTCAGTTTCCATGACTTTGTATGCTTTCTGGGGGTAGCATTATTGTTGAATTCTAACTTTAATCCATGGTGATCTGATAAGACACAGGTGGTTACTAATATTTTTTTGTAACTGTGGATGTTTGCTTTGTTACCGACTATGTGGTCGATTTTCGAGAAGGTTCCATGAGCTGCAGAGAAGAAGGTATATTCTTTCCTATTTGGATGGAATGTTCTATAGATGTCTGTTAAGTCCATTTGATTCATTACCTCCACTAATTCTCTTATTTCTCTGTTAGGTTCCTGTCTGATTGACCTGTCCATTGGTGAGAGAGGAGTGTTGAAGTCTCCTACTATTAGTGTGTGCGGTTTGATGGCTGCCTTGAATTTTAGCAATGTTTCTTTTATGTACGTGGGTGCTTTTATATTAGGGGCATAGATGTTCAGGATTGAGACTTCATCCTGATGAACTGTTCCTGTTATGAGTATAAAATGCCCCTCTCCATCTCTTCTGATTGATTTAAGTTTAAAGTCAACTTTGTTAGAGATTAGTATGGCCACACCTGCCTGTTTCTTAGGTCCATTTGCTTGATAGGCCTTTTCCCAGCCCTTTACTCTGAGTAGGTGCCTGTCTTTGTGGTTGAGGTGTGTTTCTTGTAAACAGCAGAATGTTGGATCCTGTTTTCTTATCCAATCTCTTAGCCTGTGCCTTTTTATAGGTGAGTTGAGTCCATTGACATTAAGTGATATTAATGACCAGTGGTTGTTAACTCCGGTCATTTTTTTTTAGTCGTAGAGTTTGTGTGTTTCCCTTCTTTGTTTTGTGTTGGTGAAGGGTCTCTAGATGTCTGAGTTATTGTGGTCATTGTTGGACTCCTTGGTTAGTGATTTTCCTTCAATTACTTTCTGTAAGGCTGGATTTGTGGCTGCGTATTGTTTAAATTTGTTTTTATCCTGGAAGATTTTATTTTCTCCATTTATAGTGAATGAAAGCTTGGCTGGGTATAGTAATCTGGGCTTGCACCCATGGTCTCTCAGTTTCTGCAGTACATCTATCCAGGACCTTCTGGCTTTCATGGTTTCCATGGAGAAGTCAGGTGTAAGTCTGATAGGTTTACCTTTATAAGTAATTTGGCCTTTTTCCTTTGCAGCTCTTAATATTCTTTCCTTATTCTGTATGCTTTGTGTTTTGATAATTATATGGCGAGGGGATGTTTTTTTTTGATCCAGCCTATTCGGTGTTCTGTATGCTTCTTGCACCTTCATAGGAAAATCTTTCCTTAGGTTGGGAAAGTTTTCTTCTATAATTTTATTAAATAGATTTTCTGGACCATTGAGCTGCCCTTCTTCTCCTTCTTCTACTCCTATTATTCTTAGGTTTGGTCTTTTTATTGTGTCCCATATTTCCTGAATGTTTTGTGATGAGAGTTTGTTGGACTTGCTGTTTTCTTTGATCAGTGTGTTTATTTTCTCTATGGTATCTTCAGAATCCGAGAATCTTTCTTCTATCTCTTGTATTCTGCTGGTTATGCTTGTTTCTGTAGTCTCTATTCGTTTACCTAGATTTTCCATGTCCAGACGGCCCTCTGTTTGTGTTTTCTTCTTTGCCTCCATTTCAGTTTTCAGGTCTTGAACTGTTTCCATTATCTGTTTGATTGTTTTTCCTTGGTTTTCTATGGTATCATTCACTGATTTATTCAATTCTTCAAACTTTCTGTTATATTTCTCATCCATTTCTATAAGGGCGTTTTTTACATGCTGTTTAAGGGTGTCAATCACTTTCATGAAGTCAATCTTTTCTCCTTCCTCTTGATTAAGGGGTTCTTGTCCTCCCGTTGTGAGGTCGCTTGTTTCTGGTAGCTTCATGTTGCTTTTCAGCTTGTTGGGCGAATTCTTGCCTTGACGTCGGCCCATCTCTTCTTCCAAATGCTCCCTATGGATCTTCTTTTACCGGATTAGGTCTCCTTGCCTACCAAACGCTGTCTCTCCCCAATGTTGGCTCTCCCAATGCTGGGTCTCCTGGCGCCGAAAGATCAGGCCTCCGTGCCTGTTGGGCAGCTCGCAGACAAAGCGCCTACCCCGCTTGGTGCAGGCAGGCCACAGAAACAAAGGAACTGCTGCCCGCCCGGGAGCCCCGGATACTCGGACCCAGCGCCCAGATAGGCTGGGCTGGGCGATGCCACGCGCCTAAAGAGGGCAGTGGGGGCGAAGTGGGGAGGGCTCTGGACGGAAGCTGGGCGGGCCAGGAAGAAAGAGGCAGCAGAGAGCCCAAGCAGGACAGGGGGCCAAGAAACCCCCGAGCTCCCCGTCCCAGGCTGGCGCCGTGGGCCAGAAACTCACCCCAATGCTGGGTCTCCTGGCGCCGAAAGATCAGGCCTCCGTGCTGGTTGGGCAGCTCGCAGACAAAGCGCCTACCCCGCTTGGTGCAGGCAGGCCACAGAAACAAAGGAACTGCTGCCCCCCGGGAGCCCCAGGTACTCGGACTCAGCGCCCAGATAGGCTGGGCTGGGCGATGCCACGCGCCAAAAGAGGGCAGTGGGGGCGAAGTGGGGAGGGCTCTGGACGGAAGCTGGGTGGGCCAGGAAGAAAGAGGCAGCACCCGGGGAGTAGAGGCCCTGCAGAGAGCCCAAGCAGGACAGGGGGCCAAGAAACCCCCGAGCTCCCCGTCCCAGGCTGGCGCCGTGGGCCAGAAACTCACCCCAATGCTGGGTCTCCTGGCGCCGAAAGATCAGGCCTCCGTGCTGGTTGGGCAGCTCGCAGACAAAGCGCCTACCCCGCTTGGTGCAGGCAGGCCACAGAAACAAAGGAACTGCTGCCCGCCCGGGAGCCCCGGGTACTCGGACCCAGCGCCCAGATAGGCTGCGCTGGGCGATGCCACGCGCCAAAAGAGGGCAGTGGGGGCGAAGTGGGGAGGGCTCTGGACGGAAGTTGGGTGGGCCAGGAAGAAAGAGGCAGCAGAGAGCCCAAGCAGGACAGGGGGCCAAGAAACCCCCGAGCTCCCCGTCCCAGGCTGGCGCCGTGGGCCAGAAACTCACCCCAATGCTGGGTCTCCTGGCGCCGAAAGATCAGGCCTCCGTGCTGGTTGGGCAGCTCGCAGACAAAGCGCCTACCCCGCTTGGTGCAGGCAGGCCACAGAAACAAAGGAACTGCTGCCCGCCCGGGAGCCCCGGGTACTCGGACCCAGCGCCCAGATAGGCTGCGCTGGGCGATGCCACCACGCCAAAAGAGGGCAGTGGGGGCGAAGTGGGGAGGGCTCTGGACGGAAGCTGGGCGGGCCAGGAAGAAAGAGGCAGCAGAGAGCCCAAGCAGGACAGGGGGCCAAGAAACCCCCGAGCTCCCCGTCCCAGGCTGGCGCCGTGGGCCAGAAACTCACCCCAATCCACACGTGTATCTTGTAATTTCTTTTCTACCAAAGTCAATTCTCTATCATCCTTAGCTTATAATTTTGTTCGACTAAGTAAATCCTTATCACTTTGTAATGGTTAAAATAAATTGCTTAGTTTTTGAGTTGTCAATCTAATTTTGGGCCATACCCAGTTACTATCTCCCAGCATTTTTTGAAAGTCTTTAAGGGTTCGAATTTGATCTCCCCTGATTTGTACTTTCTCTGATTGAATTTGTAAACCTATTTTATATCTTAGGTAATTAATAGACTCTCCTCTTTGTATTTTTTCAGGAGCAATTTGTAATCCCCAACAAGGCAAAATTTTCTTTACCTCTTCAAACATTTTTTCTAAGGTATTTGAGTCTGAATTAACTAGTAAGATATTACACATATAATGATAAATTTTAGGCTGAGGAAACTGTTTATGAATTATTTACAAGAGCTGTTGTACCAATAATGACATAAGGTAATTCTGTTTAACATCCCTTATGGAAGAACTTTCCACTGATAACAGGCTGGGAATTATACGTAGGCTCTATGAAGCCAAATTTTTCTCTGTCCTGTTCTTGTGAAAGTATAGTAAAAAAGAAGTCTTTTAAGTTAATAACTATAATAGCCCATCCTTCAGGTAATAATAAAAACAAGGGAATTTGAAGCTATAAAGAGCCCATTGGTTGGATTACCTTAGTAATAGCTCTTGGATCTGTTACTAATCTCTATATTCCAGATTTCTTTTTAATGACAACTATAGAAGAATTCTAAGTGCTGGTTGATTCTTTAATATGTTGAACATTTAGCTGTTTCTGTATCAGCTGTTCTAATGCCTGTATTTTTCTGATATCAAAGGCCATTGTTCCACCCACACAGGTCTGTCAGTTAACCATTTTAAAGGTAGGGCTGTTGAAAGATCAATAGCTGCTGTGTCTTGTTTATGTACAAGAATGGTTGGGGACTATTCTTGATAATATCTTTTAATATTTCTCTCAGAAGCATTTTTTATGATTTGTTTCTGACATTGGAGGAATGTTAATCTAGGTTTTCCATTGTTGTAACAAATCATGACCCCATATTTATTACTATGTTGGCCATATATGGATTTAATTTTCCTATCTGTCTTGTGGCTGTATAGACTCAAACCATCTTGCCCCAAGATAAAGTTCCAATCCCTAGAAGCTAAATATTTACCATTTGAAGAAGCCAATCTGGATACCAAAATTTTGGTGAAATTATTGTTAGATCTGTGCTTGGGTCTAATAAACCTTCAATCACAATGCCATTTATTTGTATTTTTAGCTTTGGTCTTTGCAATTTATAGGAGTTTGCAAAAATACTTGTTTTATGGTCTTTCTGAAAATTTTTTTTTAATCTCCTGAAGCTGTCTTTCTTTCTTCCAGAGCAGTATGGTTTCTCACAATGAGCATTCATTATGTCTTTTAATTGCTTTGTGGAAAGTTTCCCCAATGCTGACATGGAATGATTGTACCAAATTTGACATGATTGCCTGCAGGATGTCCCCTGAGGCTAACATCCCTTCATTTAATTTTGTCACTTTAAACCATCTGTTGGGGAACCAGGAGAAGCCTGCAGCCCACGGGGAGAGGAAGCCAATGGCCTGTAAAGCGGACATGGGGTTGTGCGGGAGAAGCCTGCATGAGAGAAGCAAGGGCATAGGGCCACCTGAATGACAGAGCCAGCCAGCTGGGAGGGGCTAACTCTGGTGCGATTGGAGACCTAGCCACCTGTGGTGTGTCTGCTGTAGAGAGGCTGCAATAGGAAAATCCCAGCTTTAGCAGAGGGCTTGGAAGAGGAAGGGAAAGCTAGCCTTGTTGGTGATTCTGGTGACTACAAAGCCAGCAGTGAGCTGCTGTGTCATGATCTTGTGCCCCGTGTTGGATGCCAGATGAAGTATTTATCTAATTATTCTTTATCAGTAAAAACTTGGGAGCCAAATATTGGGATAAGAATCTGAGTGATCGGAGAAGCTGTGGAGAAGTGATCAGTGACCGCCTATCTCTGTCCTTCCTTCATCCAGAAGGTGGTGAAAATCTTTCTGAGCCCCACCCTGCTACTTCTTGTGTGTCTCTCTCTGTCTTTGGTCCTCCAAACCTCTATGGCTAATTTTGGTCGGCTTAGTAGCTCTGCCCTCTGATTCAAAGATAAACTTTATTGACAGTCTTGAGTGTGATCAAAATATCTCACAACAGCTGAGTCATTTCACTGGCACCCTGTTAGATTTTCAGATAGATGATTTATGGAAGATGTTAGTTTGGAGCATATTTGTAATTTGAGTAATTTTTAGTTGAAATATATTTTATTTTTTTATCTTTATATTGTTTTTTTAATTGAGAAAAGGAAAAAAAAGTTTCAGCCTCCTCCCAGCCTCCCATTTTCCTCCCCCTCCTCCCACCCTTCTTCCCCTCCCCCTACTCCTCTCCTCCTCCCTCTCCAGTTCAAAGAGCAGTCAGGGTTCCCTGCCCTGTGGAAAGTCCAAGGTCCTCCCCCCTCCGTCCATGTCTAGGAAGATGAACATCCAAACTGGCTAGGCTCCCACAAAGCCAGAACATGAAGTAGGATCAAAACCCCGAGCCATTGTCCTTGGCTTCTCATCAGCCCTCATTGCTCGCCATGTTCAGAGAGTCCAGTTTTATCCCATGCTTTTTCAGTCACAGTCCAGCTGGCCTTGGTGAGCTCCCAATAGATCAGCCCCACTGTGTCAGTGGGTGGGTGCTCCCCTCGTGGTCCTGACTTCTTTGCTCATGTTCTCCCTCCTTCTGCTCCTCATTGGGACCTTGGGAGCTCAGTCCAGTGCTTCAGTGTGGGTCTCTGTCTCTGTCTCCATCCATCACCAGATGAAGGTTCTATGATGATATGCAAGATATTCGTCAGTATTGCTATAGGATAGGGTCATTTCAGGTTCCCTATCCTCAGCTGCCCAAGGAACTAACTGGGGACATCGCCTTGGGCATCTGGGAGCCACTCTAGGTTCAAGTCTCATGCCAACCCTAAGGTGGCTCCCTTAACTAAGAATTGTGGTTCCGTGCTCCCCTATCCAACCTTCCTTTATCCCAATCATCCTGTTTCCCCAAGTTCCCCCCATCCTCCCCTTCTCACTTTTCTCTCCCCATCTCCCCTTACCCCCATCTCACCCCACCCCCAAGATCCCAATTTTCTCCCCTGTAATTTTGTCTACTTCCCATAGATAGTTATCCCTTGGGTTCACCTTCTTATTTAGCTTCTTTAGGTTCACCAATTGTAGACTCTGTGACCCTTATTTATAGTTAGAAGCCAATTATGAGTGAGTACATCCCAAGTTCATCTTTTTGGGTCTGGGTTACCTCACTCAAGATAGTGTTTTCTATTTCCATCCATTTGCATGCAAAATTCGAGAAGTCATTGTTTTTTACCGCAGCGTAGTACTCTAATGTGTAGATATTCCATACTTTCTTCATCCATCCTTCCATTGAAGGACATCTAGGTCGTTTCCAGGTTCTGGCTATTACAAATAATACTGCTATGAACATAGTTGAACAAATGCTTTTGTCATATGATAGGGCATCTATGGTTATATTCCCAAGAGTGGTATTGCTGGGTCCAGGGGTAGGTTGATCCCAAATTTCCTGAGAAACTGAAACACTGCTTTCCAAAGTGGTTGCACAAGATTGCATTCCCACCCCTTCCTCCACAGCCTCTCCAGCAATGGCTATCATTGGTGTTTTTGATTTTAGCCATTCTGACAGGTGTAAGATGATATCTCAAAGTTGTTTTGATTTGCATTTCCCTGATCGCTAAGGAGGTTGAGCATGACCTTAAGTGTCTTTTGGCCATTTGAACTTCTTCTGTTGAGAATTCTCTGTTCAGTTCAGTGCCCCATTTTTTAATTGGGTTAATTAGCATTTTAAAGTCTAGTTTCTTGAGTTCTCTATATATTTTGGAGATCAGACCTTTGTCTGTTGCGGGGTTTGTGAAGATCTTCCCCCAGTCAGTAGGTTGCCTTTTTGTCTTGGTGACAGTGTCCTTTGCTTTACAGAAGCTTCTCAGTTTTAGTAGGTCCCATTTATTCAACGTTGCCCTTAATGTCTGTGCTGCTGGGGTTATACCTAGGAAGCGATCTCCTGTGCCCATGTGCTGTAGGGTACTTCCCACTTTCTCTTCTATCAGGTTCAGTGTGTTCGGACTGATATTGAGGTCTTTGATCCATTTGGACTTGAGTTTTGTGCATGGTGATAGATATGGGTCTATTTTCATTCTTCTACAGGTTGACATCCAGTTGTGCCAGCACCATTTGTTGAAGATGCTTTCTTTCTTCCATTGTATACTTTTAGCTCCTTTATCGAAAATGAGGTGTTCATAGGTTTGTGGGTTAAAATCCGGGTCTTCTATACGATTCCATTGGTCGACTTCTCTGTTTTTATGCCAGTACTACACTGTTTTCATTACTGTAGCTCTGTAATAGAGTTTGAAGTCAGGGATGGTAATGCCTCCAGCAGATCCTTTATTGTATAGGATTGTTTTGTCTATCCTGGGTTTTTTGTTTTTCCATATAAAGTTGATTATTGTCCTCTCCAGATCTGTGAAGAATTTTGATGGGACCTTGATGGGGATTGCATTGAATCTATAAATTGCCTTTGGTAGAATTGCCATTTTTTTTTTTTTTTTTTTTGGTTTTTCGAGACAGGGTTTCTCTGTGGTTTTGGAGCCTGTCCTGGAACTAGCTTTTGTAGACCAGTAGAATTGCCATTTTTACTATGTTGATCCTCCCAATCCAAGAGCAAGGGAGGTCCTTCCATTTTCTGGTATCCTCTTCAATTTCTTTCTTCAATGCCTTAAAGTTCTTGTCAAATAGATCTTTCACTTCCTTGGTTAGAGTTACCCCAAGATATTTTATGCTGTTTGTGGCTATCGTGAATGGTGAAGCTTCTCTGATTTCCCTCTCTGCTTCCATATCCTTTGTGTATAAGAGGGCGACTGATTTTTTGGAGTTGATCTTGTATCCTGCCACATTACTAAAGCTGTTTATCAGCTGTAAAAGTTCTTTGGTGGAGTTTTGGGAGTCGCTTATGTACACTATCATATCATCTGCAAATAACGAAAGTTTAACTTCTTCCTTTCCAATTCGAATCCCCTTGATCCCATTATGTTGTCTTATTGCTATTGCTAGAACTTCAAGCACTATATTGAAGAGGTATGGCGAGAGTGGACATCCTTGTCGTGTTCCTGAGTTAAGTGGGATGGCTTTGAGTTTCTCTCCGTTTAATTTGATGTTAGCTGTCGGCTTGCTGTATATAGCTTTTATTATATTTAGGTATGACCCTTGTATCCCTTATCTCTCCTATACTTTTATCATAAAGGGATGTTGAATTTTGTCAAATGCTTTTTCAGCATCTAATGAAATGATCATATGGTTTTTTTCTTTCAGTTTATTTATATGATGGATTACATTGATAGATTTTTGTATGTTGAACCAGCCCTGCATCTCTGGGATGAAGCCTACTTGATCATAATGGATAATTTTTCTAATGTGTTCTTGGATACGGTTTGCCAGTATTTTGTTGAGGATTTTTGCGTCGATATTCATGAGTGAAATTGTCCTGTAATTCACTTTCTTGATTGAGTCTTTGTGAGGTTTTGGTATCAGAGTGACTGTAGCTTCATAAAAGGAATTTGGCAATGACTTGTCTGTTTCTATATTGTGAAATACATTAAGGAGTATAGGTATTAGGTCTTCTTGGAAGTTCTGGTAGAATTCCACATTGAAACCATCTGGTCCTGGGCTTTTTTTGGTAGGGAGGTTTTTGATAACAGCTTCTAATTCTTCGCAACTAACAGGTCTATTTCGGTCGTTGACCTGGTCCTGGTAACTTTGGTATATGGTATTTATCTAAAAAACTGTCCATTTCTTTTACATTTTCCAGTTTTGTGGCATACAGGCTTTTGTAGTAAGAGCTAATGATTCTCTGAATTTCCTCTGTGTCTGTGGTTATGTCCCCCTTTTCATTTCTGATCCTATTAATTTGCATATTCTCTCTCTGCCGTTTGATTAGTTTGGATAGGGGTTCATCAATCTTGTTGATTTTCTCCAGGAACCAGCTTTTTGTTTCATTGATTCTTTGGGTTGTTTTCTGTGTTTCTATTTTGTTGATTTCTGCCCTCAGTTTGATTATTTCCAGTCTTCTACTCCTCCTAGGTGAGTCTGCTTCTTTTTTTTCTAGAGCTTTCAGGTGGGCTGTTAAGTCTCCATTGTGTGCTTTTTCTTTTTTCTTTAAGTGGGCACTTAGTACTATGAACTTTCCTCTTAGGACTGCTTTCATAGTGTCCCATAAGTTTGAGTATGTTGTTTCTTTATTTTCATTGAATTCAAGGAAGACTTTAATTTCATTCTTTATTTCTTCCTTGATCCAGGTGTGGTTCAGTAGTTGACTGTTCAGTTTCCATGAGTTTGTAGGCTTTCTGGGGGTAGCATTGTTGTTGAATTCTAACTTTTATCCATGGTGATCTGATAAGACACATGAGGTTACGAATATTTTTTTGTAACTGTGGAAGTTTGCTTTGTTACCAAGTATGTGGTCAATTTTTGAGAAGGTTCCATGAGCTGCAGAGAAGAAGGTATATTCTTTCCTATTTGGGTGGAATTTTCTATAAATGTCTGTTAAGTCCATTTGATTCATTACCTCCATTAATTCTCTTATTTCTCTGTTAGGTTTCTGTCTGATTGACCGAAATATATTTTAAAAAACACTAAATTTAGCTAATCAACTGTAACTGATGGGCAGCTATTTTCCTATACTGATGGGCAGCTGAGATAGCTATTCATTAAGGGTTTATTCTAAATCATTAGTGATAGTAGAAAACAACAATATGTGGATAAAAGTAATTTTTTGAGACTTTTTTTTTTTGTAATACCTATGGCTATCATGAAACTCACACTGTAGATCAGGCTGGCCTCGGAACTCACAGAGATCTGCCTGTCTCTGTTTCTCAAATACTGGGATTAAAGGTGCATGCCACCACTGCCTGGCTTCATTTTATTTTTAATTATGTGCCTGACTAAACCAAAATATTTTATATAGTGCCTTCCTATCAGAGCTGGGTTCCGAGCATGTTACTTGGATTCAGGAAGGAGATGTGGGGCTGGGACTCAGGATAAAGGAGCTTTAGGAGTCAGAATGGTTACTTTAAAGCAAAGGGAAGCTAGTTTTGGTAGTGTGTTGATGTATTCGGTGGGGACACCAGCAGCATGCAACACCAACTTAGCAGTAATGGAAACTGGAAAAACTAATTAGTAAGCATCTGTGAGAGAATAGATATTTAAGTCCTCCCCAGTTGTGGTGATAGTCCACAGCATCTGTAGCAGTAGTCGTACTCTTAAGAGCTCTGTACTGCATTGGTTTTGCTCACTGGCTGAACATGTACTTGCCACAGGTTAGTGCTCTTACTGAGACCTTTTCTAAATTTATTTTAGTAAAATTGTTAACTTTAGAATTCTAGGGTAAAGTTTTTATGTTTTCAACTACAAACAGTTTCTTTGTAAACATTACTATGGAACCTGTGCCTCCAAAGGTTCAGAGTTGTATTAAGAAGACAAAAGTGGTAACTGAGAGCTTGTTGCTTGATCTCAGGAAAGCATGTTTCCATTTCAGGAAAACACTTCACTAAATATCCTTTAAAACATTTTTAAATTCAAACTTTGTGTTATGTATATGGATGCTTTGTCTGCATGTATGTTTATATACCTTGTGCAAGCTTGGTCCCCAAGAGGCCTGAAGATTATATCTAGTCTCCTGAAACTGGATTTATAGACCGTTGTGAGCTGCCAGGTGGGTTCTGGGAATTAATCACAGGTCTTCTTGAAGAATAGGCAGTGTTCTTTACTGCTGAGCCACCTCTCCAGCCCCTAAAAACCTTTTAAGTTGATAGCCGTTAAGGTTAGATGATAAGTATGGGTTGGTGTTATTACTTTTGTTGCTGTTTGTTGCATTTTAGGGCTTATAAAAATAAGGGTAGCGTCTTATATAATGGAGTTGGTTTTGATATCAGTATATAGTGAAGGCTGACCTTGAACTTTTGATCTTCTTGTCTCCAACCTAAGTGCCGGGATTATAGGCTTAGTAGGTGACTGCTGAAAACCTCAGTGATCATTGTACCCAGGACTACCAATCCAGGCATGGCACCACCCACAATAGACTGGGCTTTCCTACATCAATCATTAATTAAGAAAATGTCCTAAAGACTTTCTCAATTGGGGTTACCTTCTCTCGGTTGACTTTAGCTTTCATCAAGTTGAAGAAAAATCCAGCCAGCATAGGTAGTCACAATTGTTTGAATCAGAAGTTCTAGACCTTTGGTTTTTGATGTGTGCAGGTTTACTCTCATAAGATGTTTGGCAACGTTAGACAGTTTTGCTTGTTTTCAGAGTGGGAAGTGTTGTATTTGTGTCTACCCATCACACATAATAGCAAATATGATTAAAGGAACAGTAAACGGTACTTACATTCTTTTTGTTTTTTTGAGACAGGGTTTCTCTTTGTAACAGCCTTGGCTGTCCTGGAACTTTTTTTTTTTTTTTTTTTTTTTTTTTGGGATTTTCGAGACAGGGTTTCTCCATAGCTTTTTGGTTCCTGTCCTGGAACTAGCTCTTGTAGACCATGCTGGCCTCGAACTCACAGAGATCCGCCTGCCTCTGCCTCCTGAGTTTTGGGATTAAAGGCGTGCGCCAAGGCCTGTCCTGGAACTTTTTGTAGACCAGGCTGGCTTCCAGTTTAGAGATCTACCTGCCTCTTCCAGTCCTGAATTCAAGGCTTGTGCCACCACTTCCAGCACATTCTTACTACATTAAAATACTTGTTGCTTATAGATTACAGAATCACAGCTTCTTATGTAAAATGCTACATTAAT
This sequence comes from Microtus oregoni, assembly GCF_018167655.1. Lineage (NCBI taxonomy): Eukaryota > Metazoa > Chordata > Mammalia > Rodentia > Cricetidae > Microtus > Microtus oregoni. The sequence continues at coordinate 52,872,871 of NW_024543069.1, forward strand.
GTTTAAATTTCCTGAGAATTTTATTCTTTGTTAGCAAATAATACAAGACTATATGTAAAAGTATATATCATTTGTACAAAATAATGTTTCTGTGAGCACTTGATAAATATTAATGAAATATTTGTTCAACGTTGCGTTATAAACAACTTGCTGAAGCAAACAAACTTTTCTGTCAAATTGATTTTTTTTTGTGTGGGGGGGGTTGGATACTGGGAATTAATCAGGGCCTCATAGTGAAGATTTGTATCCCTGACTCTAGCCTTTGATCATGTGTTTTGTTTTGTTTTTTTGAGACAGGGTTCCTCTGTGTAGTGCTGTCTGTCCTGGTATTCTCTTTGTAGACCAGGCTGGACTCAAACTCAGATTCACCTGCCTCTGCCTTCTAAGTGCTAGGGTTAAGGTGAGCCTATATAAATAGATGAGTGTGATGTGCACTTGTAATTGCAGTGCAGGGAGGCAGAAACAGACATAATGCCTGGGACTTGTTGGCCAGCCAGTTTAGACAAATTACCAAAACCTGTTTCTCAGTGGGTTGATTTCTGGTCACTTGTACAAGCATGCACATATACAACCCTTCAAGATCATACACCCTTTAGTGCCTATATGTGTGCGTTTGCAAGCCTGCACACTTGTACACATGCACATTTTACGTTCTGCTTTTATCGTGTGGCCTATAAAAATCAGGTGGTTGCCCAGATTAGGCCTGAGGGTATGCTTTGGCAACCCTTGCATTAGGTTAAAATGAATAAAGACGGTAGTCTGTAGAGAAGATAGTTTATGAAATGTATATGAAAGAATGTTAAATCTCCAGGTGCTTATTATTTATTGGATGCCAGAGCTGTCTTTGTATTATCTTTTCTTTTGCAGACAGTTGATATTCATAAAGAGAAAGTTGCAAGAAGAGAAATTGGTATTTTGACTACCAATAAAAATACTTCAAGAACCCATAAGATTATTGCACCAGCTAACCTTGAGCGACCAGTTCGTTATATTCGAAAACCTATTGACTATACAATTCTAGATGACATTGGACATGGGGTAAAGGTAGGTGTAGTTTTTACAAGCTTTCAAAAGTAGCAGTCTGTAGTGGAACCCTAGAAAATTAAAGTTTGTTTGATTTCCTAAAGAAACAAATCTTGACACAGTTGTGAAGATTGCTTTTTGCTTACTACTGTTAACTATTGTGTCCTTAAGGATTTCTAGTGTTGTGTTTTCAGAAACAGTCATCTTTCAATGAGATTTGTTTAGTTATGGTGGTAACTTCCATAGGTCAGATAAAGTATGATATAGTTGTGTTATTCTTTTAATGATTTAATATGGCAGAAAAACCATCCAGCATATTACTAAAATGTTTTTCTTATATCAAAAATTTATCAGCATACTTTTGCTATTAGTTTTCAGAACAGCATGTTATTAAACATGAGCTTGCTTTATTTTTTCCTAGGATAATTTTACTTCAACCTTTTGGATAGGAATAGTATTGTAGATAAAAATTACAAATTATTGTTTATTTCCAATGCTTTTAAATTTGTAACATTATTTATTTTGGCCATCTTTTAAAGATAATTGAGTATCTAGTACGTATATGAAGTACCATGATCAAAATTATGGCGTATTGAGATGTGGCCTAGCAGGAGATTATAAGCTTTTCATACACAAAGCCTGTGTTCTAGCACTAGCACTTAAGACACCTAACACCACAGCTGGGTAAAAGTGTACTTCCTGGAAACAATTTAGAGCTGCAGCTGAGTACATTATTTATAGTTTATATTTCAGTAGTGAGTAGAAAAACACAGGTATGACTTCAAATAAATATACACATATGTCTATCTTGAAGCTGTATAGTTCATGTATATTTTATTTTCTGATATAAATCTATTTGTATAAAACATATACCACCATTTTGGCCAGAAATCAGTAAATTCAAATTTAATGTTTATCTTTGTATACATAAAATATACACATAAAATATAAATTTAATTTATCTAACAACTTTTATTTCAGTTTTTTTGTTTTTTGAATTTTTTTTTTTTTTTTTTTGAGACAGGGTTTCTCTGTGTAGCTTTTGAGACTGTCCTGGAACTTGCTGTGTAGACCAGGTTGGCCTTGAATTCAGAGATCTGCCTGCCCTGCCCTCCAAGTGCTGGGATTAAAGGAGTCACTGTCGTCCAGCCTCTCTTCCTTCCTTTCTTTCTTCATTCCTTTCACTCTATTTCTCTCTTTTTTTCCTTTTCTTCCCCGCCAGCCCCCCAGTTTAAGCTCTGTCTAGCCTTGAACTCACAGTGATCAGCCTGCTTCTGCCTCCAGAGTGTTGGGATTAAAGGTGTGTCCTTCCACACCCTGCTTATTCAGAGTTAAGCACAATTATCTGGAATTTGATATTTAATTTTATAGTTGATTCATACATTATTTTAATGGCTAATTAAAGCATATTAAAATAGGATATATAACTAAATGGTTAATTAAAACTGTAATTTCTTTAACTTGGGGAAAGGTTGAAGACTAATAGCTGCTTAATAGAATGTTGTAGACTGCTGCCAGAATCTGATGCCAGAAGGTACTTGTAATATAAAATTAGTGCTGTTTATATAATAAAAGATGATTCTGTCATGTAATTCTTGTTTAATCTGTGAAATAAAATATTTTTCTTTTAGGATTATAGCCTCTGTTGTTTGTACTTTAGTGTTTAGTGGTCATTAATTTGAAGAAAAAGTTTTGAATAAAATAGTGTGTTACTGTCATCAATGAAACTCCTGATCATGACACATTCTGCTTTAACCACTCTTTCTATGACCTACTGAAACATTATTTTGTTAATGCTGATTGCTTAACTTGTTTTTCTTTGTTTTCTTTTTTTTGTCTTCACATCTTGAAGTTCCAACTAACCTTTCAATGCCTTTTTTCCTTACCTCTTTTATTTGCTCCATTAATGCATTAAGTGGTTGCTTAGATTTAAGGTAAGAGATTCCAGGGCTGTATTTCCATTCTGTGTTCTTATGTAGAATATTACATATGGGGAGTAAAAAGATATTTTTCATTTGGCCTTTTAAAGCCAACAAATTAGTTCTTTTTATTTTGGTGTAGCAACTTTGTTGTCTGTGTTCATGTTCCCTGAGGGTAGGTATTGTCTGTTTTGTTCATTGCCCTGTTCTTTGTGCCTAGAACAGTACTGAACACACAATAGGTAATTAGTAAGTATTTTCTGAATAAATGGGTACTTTCATAAAATTGAAATATGTTATTCTGTAGTAAAGTATTATCAGATAAAATTATCTGGGTCTTTATAAATGTGGAAATTTTGTTACTGATTGGAGGACCAACTAATATGCTGTATTTAACCCTCCCCTGTGTAATAGCCTTTTATTCTATAAATGGTGGCTTGATTATATAATTATATGGTATAATACAAAAATTATAAAGCAAAAATATATCATATGCTTTTTTTAAGTTGCAGTACATTTTACAAAAAGTCCTTTAAAATGGTTGTATAAAATATATTTCAATATAAACTCAAGTCTTTTTAAAGGTGAATATTATTTGTATGCACAACATCCAAAGTTCATGATAATGTTTAAAAAATACAAATTAAGAATTAGAGATAGGGTTTGGAAGGTATCTCTCAGTGCTAGAACACTTGCCTAGCAAGTAGAAGGCTCAAACCAACCAACCAACCAACCAACCAACCAACCAAAGTAAAACAAACAAACAAACAATCAATCAATCAATCAATTAATCAATCCACACCCAAACAAAGCAAAGTGTTGTTTCCTGTTGTGACTTGTGTTATAGTTTAGTGTCTTGAAGGATCCTTGAGAAAGCATTTCAACTATACTCAAGAAGCCTATCAAATACAGTGTCACTAAAATGATTTTCATCAAATTTATCATGCACTTTTTTATTACCCAAATTTTGTGATTTCTTTTCAAATATGTTTTTGTTGTCACTCTGTAGTTTGCCGTATTTTGAGTGTAGTTAGTTATAAGCAAGAGACAGGATGACTGTACTACCTAGAATTAACCATGGCCATAAAAATTTGCCTGGTCATGGCAGGTAGATCTCACAGGAGAAAAATAAAGTTACACTGGAGAACAGGCTCTAAGCGTTCCCGTGTTGGTAACCTAGGGATGTGAAATTGTGGGGAGGTTCCTTCTGTTTCAAATGGCTAAATTACAGTGAAATAGACTAAAAAAAAGTAGGCAATATTCAAATTTTGGGTTTTGGTCTGTTCACCTACAAAGTGATAGCAGTGCCCAGAAGTAGTGTACCTGAAGAAAGACACAGAAATAGGCCGATCTCTTCTCTTGATGCTTAGCCTTGTGGAAGCCGCTTTCCATGCTTTTTCTCTAGGTTGGGCTGTGTTTCTTTCTTCACCTTGAATATCTGTTTTCATGTAAGAGATCGGTTCCATGAAGGCATACTAGAAAGATCCCAGTAAGATGCCTCAATATTTTTCCTCTTTGAACCAAAACGTTTCATACTAGAATCTCTAAGGATTTCACTAATATAGTTAATAATTATACTACATGGTACTATAGCAAAGGATAATGCTAGACAGGAAAGTATGGACTTTGCCTGTTTTCCGTCTTCCTCTAATCCATATATATATATATATAGATAAAATTGTTCATAGCCCTCTTTTTTTTCCTCTCTGTATTCAAATGTATTTTTCTTAAAAAAAATAAAAGACAGGTGACCAAACCCAGGGCTTTGAGCATACTAAGTATGAACTTAACTACTGATTCTACATCCCCCATCTCCAGATCCTTTCTTGTTAGGGTCTCATGTTATTCCAAACTGACTTTGAATTTACTGTGTAACTGGGGCTGGCTAGCCTTGAACTACTATCTTCTGTCTCAATCTCCAAGTGATACAATTACAGACAGGTGATAAAATTACAAATCTGATCTTGTTTACTTTCCCCTTCCCTCTTTCCACCACCCCTTTGTTTAAAGTCAGCTCCGTTTTCTCTATGAAACATTCTATTGTGTAACTCTGGAGATATCCATTGCCACGCTGACTCAGCAGTTACGGTTATCCATATAAGACCTTACAAGATTAGACTCACTACACCTCTCTTGGAATGATGAAGAAAGCCCAAGGGGTAGATCCTGGAGTTTGCTCACCAGGTTCTTATCCTCCTCAAGAATAAACAAGTGCTTAACAACTTCTAGAGGAGGTTCTGGAGGGTGGCGTAGTTGCCTGTAAGTTGTCATGCTCTGGAAGCAACCCCTCTCTCATGCTTCTGTAACTCCAGTTAAACCCAGCAGTTCATCAAGCCAGACTTGGATGAAACCCCCTTTGCAGTGGACCTGTGGTCATTTGTCACTTAATGATGGAAGCATATTTTGTAAGGTAACTTTGTTAGCTGTTTTGTTGCTGAGTGAACATCAAGTAAGTGTACATGAATAGAGTATGAAAGCATAAACAGCTGTAATCCCATACAAGGGAGATGCACGATGGAGACACAAGGATCTCCAGAAGTTTGTTCACCAGGTAGGCTGGTAAACTCAGCAGCAAAGGGATCCTGTTTTAGACAAGGTGGAAAAACAGTAAGGATTATACCCAAAGGTTCTTGTCTGACTTTTACATGTACTCTGTGGTATGCATGTGCCTGCAGATGTGTGTATATAAACATGCACTCTCAAATATACACACATGCATTTATGTGTACGTCAAGAGGAATTACTGTTATAAATTGGTTGCAGCAGTGTATGCACACACATATTTCAGGAGGAGGTACTATGACAAAATGGATGCAGTTTTGTTTTTCTTTTTGACATGGTTTGTACATGCACGCAAGCACACTTGGACGTGTTTCCTACAACAAGCATGGTAATTTAGTCAGATGTTTTGCTAATTGTCAGGAAATATGTTCTCTAAAATACCTCAGCTTCTTTTAGTATCATGATACCTATTCAGTAAAGAATTTTTGAACAAATTATTTTAGATATGAATATTTAATTATAGTTTTAAATTTGCCTTTATAAAGAAATAAAGTGTTTTTGTCAATTCTTACTATTAATTTTTTGTATTCATATTCTCTATACTTATTTTTGTTTTATGTAGCACAGAGAAAAATTTCCTTGAGAAAATTCTGATAAACTTAGCTTAATAAGATGGCAGTACAGTGTCAGTGATGAATAAAACATGGTGGTTTGGACATTACAGGGACCTAGGTTCTTAAGTGATTTGTCGCTCATCCAACTCATTAACCAAATAACAATCATTTCAGGATTTTATAGATTATAAAATGTATTCATTTTTTGTTTATATATGCCCACCAAATTTTAACTAAAATTTTATTTTGCTTTTATTATTAGGGTAGATTTGAAGACTTAGAGAAGGTACTGCAATTTAAATAAAAGCACCTTGCATATTGAAACCAAAATCAAATTATAGTTGGAAGGTTATCTTCAAGTATCTTAGCTATCCCATATATAGAATAAAATTCTCTTTTATTCTTTTTCTGTTCTCGCTCCTTTTCCTTCCTGTTTCTAGCAAACTGAATTGTAGTTTAGTGTTTGGTTCACTTCTCCCTCATCACTTATAGTAACTTTGGGTTTTATGTTGTTTAAGGTTGAGCTTAAAGGACTTTAGTTACAACTTAAATCTTGTGGTATTAAATTAAAACTTGCTGTTTTTAAAAGTTAAAGAGGTTATTTGTCAGATTACTTATAAAATTTTCTTTAAATGTGAATTGACTTTTTGGAAGTGTCTTCTGACATTTTAAAGATAAATTCACAACCCTCTGCTTATTAAAGAAGGCGATGACAGGGTAATTCATTTGTTTGATGATTCGTATTTACTGCTAATGCTTTACTTTAAAATAATAACATTTCAAAGGCACCATTTGTCATTAAATACTGTTTCAACATCACACACAACTTGTTCACTGGGCTATTCATTTGAAGAATTTATTGCTCGATATATTATTTCTTGCTTATTTGGATAAGTAATAATTATTATTTTAGAACTTAAAAATATCTACCCTAGTCATAGTTAATTTTGACAGCCTCAGTACTCTGATATGAGTAAGATTCATTTTCATAAAATTTAAAATTGGTCAGATTTGGTGGTATACATCCTTAATCCCACCACTTGGGAGGCAGAGACAGGCTGATCTCTGTGAATGCAAGGCCAGCCTGATCTCCATAGGTTAGCTAGGGCTTCATAATGAGAATCTGCCATATATATGTATACTTAAATATATATATATATTTATAAATTTTATCTTTATATAAAAATATTTATTTATAAATATATATTTTAAAATTAAAGTTGTCTCTTCCAACTTCAGTGGTATAATATTTTATCCTTTTATGTTGTAAGTATAAATTTAATTCTGAAGACAGTATAATGAGGAACTTGAGATTCCTTAAATGTGTTTTGAAGGTAGCAATTCAAGATAATAGGGACTTAAAGAGAACATGTGTGAGTTTACTTTGTTAATCTATTAGTAGTCTCAGACAGTGTGAGGTTGCATTGCACTGTATTCCTTCCTGACTCCTTATAAGATAGCTGGATGTTTAGGGTTTTGTGAGTGCTGGCATATGGCGTGATTTTTCCCAGGTTGCCCATCTTTCCTGTATTTGGAATTTCAGTTGGGAATAGAATTATGAATGCAGTCATGGTCCATCTCTGACTTGAGACTATGTTACACTGTTTCATTCCGCAATTAACCTCTACTTTGGGCCTGTGTGGGTTTAATTCCCACTAGAAGTCACACAATGATGGTAGCTTTTATATTGTCAGTGATGGGTTACCTCAGCCCTAACATTGCCTTGAACTTCTAGCAGCGTTCAGGTAGGTATTTTCCTTGTAAGGAGAACATTAAACCTGAATTGTGAGAGTATTTCACAAGTTTAAAGAGCTGAACTTTTCTTTGTACATCATACAACTGAACATATGCATATTACATATTTTTTAGTTGAGAAACATGCTTTATGATATACTTGCTATATAAGGGAAACAGTCCCCCAAATGAAGAATTGATTTAAATTTAAAATAAATTGTTTTCACTTGAGTTATTTTTTGTTACCACTAAAGTTTTTAGAACTATATTTTGTGATTATAGCTGAGTGTAATATCCAATAGTCTAACCAGTGATCTGTTGGTGTGATGACCTAATGGCAAATAAATTCTTCACATACACGTTTTAAATAATTTGAAAATCCTTTTAGGAAGAGTCCTTTGAGTACAACTACAGAATAGTAGAGTAGAAATTGCATATGAAGTGCATGGCCTCTTGTTTTTTGGGTTTTTTTTGTTTTTGTTTTTTAATTTAACCTTCCCCTTCTTATTTTCCAAATGCCACTTTGTTTTACTGCATAGAAATTAAGTGGTGTTTCCTTCAACATTTGTTAGGTGAGCACACAGAGTATGAAGATGGGTGGGCTGCCACGTACAACACCTCCTACTCAGAAGCCCCCGAGTCCCCCCATGTCAGGAAAAGGGACACTTGGGTGAGTAATACAGTAATAGATCACAGAAAACCATGTCATGTACTATTGTGTTTAAGAAAAAAAATCTGTGTAAATTAGTAGGGAGAGTTATTCGTATTGCTACCTTTGTGTGTTCATCCGTCCGTCTGTCCAACCCCTCCCCCCCTTCTTTGGTAAGCACATCTTTATACTTCTAAAAGTGGTTGTTTGGAAGTTATTCTTGTAGAGAGTTTTAAATTGTGACAAAATCCTAGCCTAAATTCATGGCTAGTTATAAAGTGAAGTCTAACTTCATTCTTTTTTCTTAGAAAATTTTAATGATCTTTTATATTACAGTTGCATTTAACAGGTTGTCCTCATCAAGAGGCTATGTGGATTTGTAACTTGTTATAGTTTGGAGTTGATTTTATTTTGTAAGTTAGAAGGAAAGTGTGACTTTTTTCTTGTGTAGTGTCTTTGCTTTATCATGATTGAGGTTTGTAGTTAGGTGGGTGTGATACAGTCCAGGAGCCAGCTGGTGCGACTCTGGTGTCGCTCTGCTCTCTGTGCTGGGGTCCTGTCATCAGTTCGTCAACAGTTCAGTCTTTTTCACCTGTAAAGGGGGTGATATTTGTCCTCTATCAACTTTCCATGATCACCGTATTGCAAATTGGATTTTTAAAAATGTATAAGACACATTTTTAAATGGCAATGGTGGCAAATGCCTTTAATCCCTGCACTCAGGAGGCAGAGGCAGGCAGATCTCTGTGAGTTCAAGGCCTGCTTGGTCTGAAAGAGCTAGTTTCAGGACACACTCCAAAGCTACAGAGAAACCCTGTCTCGAAAAACAAAAGAAAAAAAAAAAAGTATGACAAGGCAAATGCTTTCAGAACTATTGTCTTTGTGATATTTTCTCAAAAAGAAAAAAAGGGATGAGAACCAAGTGGAAACCATAAACAACAACATGCCCCTCCTCCCCCCGCCAAGCACTTGGATTTGAATAGGACAGAAACAAATTGAAATATAAAGGAGGATAATTTTGGAAAGTGATTATAGTTTGGTCAGTGGAAAGCAAAACAAAAAGGTGAAACCAAAAATATGATGGTTTTAATTAATTAATTTATTTTTGCTTTTTAAGCCAGGTGTTATTACATATTGTAGTCTATATTAATCTTGAACTCATGATCCTCCTTCCTCAAATTTTGGAATGCTGGGATTACAGGTTTGTGCCTGTAATCCAGTTTAGGCTTTATCTAGAATGATCTTTTTGTTCTTAGAATGCAGAGGAAAGAATCTAGTAGGTCAAATAAGATTTAACTTCCAGGTAGAATGAAAATGACATTGTAGGGTGTGATGGTTGCAGAGAAAGTGTTTGCTATGTTTTCTTGTAAACAAATGCATATTTATTTCTTCGGGTGTACTACTTAATGGAATTTGTAAATGTTTAAGTTAATGTTGTTATCAAGTCTCTAGTAAAATTAAAATCTCTTCTACACTCAGATTTTGAACTCATACTTAATGTACCAGGGATGTGTTTTCTTGGGTATTAGCTGGCGTTCAGTTGCTCTGTGGAGATCAGAGTGGCTAAGTTCCATTTGTCCATTTGACGATCTTGGCCTGTTTTCTTTAGTCTTTGCCTAATCACTATATTTTTCCTCTTCTTCCTGCTTACTTTGTTTTATTTATTTATTTATTTATTTTGGTTTTTCGAGACAGGGTTTCTCTGTGGCTTTGGAGCCTGTCCTGGAACTTGCTCTTTAGACCAGGTTGGTCTCGAACTCACAGAGATCCGCCTGCCTCTGCCTCCCGAGTGCTGGGATTAAAGGTGTGCGCCACCATCGCCCGGCTTTGTTTTACTTTTTTAACCTTGTTTGTGTCATTGTTTTTCTGTATAACTTGAAGTTAGTGAAGATAGAATGAAACATTTTAGTGTATAGAAAACATTATCAAAAGTAGACTTTAGAGATTAATTATCTAATATAATTATATAAATTTATATATACATTCTAATTTTAAAGATGCTTGAATTTTTAAAAAATAATTTCAATTCAGAGTTGTAGCATTGCTTCCTTTCGACACAATAACATATATACTTTTATTTATTTTGAATTATTAATTATTTTGTTTATTGAAAAATACCTGAGGGAAGTAGAGTCAACAGTGCCTTTGAAATATAATTTCATTTCAGTGGTGGTGGCACCTGCCTTTAATACCAGCACTCAGGAGGCAGAGGCAAGTAAATCTCTGTGAGTTTGAGAAGTGAGTTCTAGGACAGTCAGGGCTATACAGAGAAACCCTGACTGGAAAAATCAAAGAACTGGAAGGAAAAAAAAAGCAAAAACAAACAAAAACAAGGAAGAAAGGAGGGAAGAAAAAAAAAAACTTCATTCAAAGTCAGTGAGCCATAACTTGAGTGGCTGGGAAAGAAATGCTTAAAGAAACTGCAGGAACCTGGTTGGGGGTGAATTAATGAGAAATGCAAGAGCAGGTTGAGCAGCGCCCTCTTGGAAGGGAAGAAAGCCTTTAATTTTCATACTTTCCGGTGCCAAATTCTTTTTTTTTTTTTTTGGTTTTTCGAGACAGGGTTTCTCTGTGGCTTTGGAGCCTGTCCTGGAACTAGCTCTGTAGACCAGGCTGGTCTCGAACTCACAGAGATCCGCCTGCCTCTGCCTCCCTAGTGCTGGGATTAAAGGCATGCGCCACCATCGCCCGGCAAATATTTATTTATTTATTATGTATACAATATTCTGTCTATGTGTATGCCTTCAGGGCAGAAGAGGGAACCAGACCCCATTACAAATGGTTACAATTCCCATGTGGTTGCTGGGAATTGAACTCAGAACCTTTAGAAGAGCAGGCAATGCTCTTAACCTCTGAGCCAAATTCTTTTAAAGACTTAATCTCAACTGCAAGATGTCCTTGTCCCCGAAGGATTTGGTCACTTGGAAGCAAGAACTGAAGGCGAGCTAAGTTTTGCCCCGGGCAGTACTTCACACCCATTTGTTTCCTTTCTGCTTCTGTCAAGTCCTTTTTTTGGAGGGAAAATTTGAGAGAAGGGAAACGATTTCTTAGTAACTTTGTCTAGTTTGTGTTTTACAGTTAAAGTAACTAAGATATAGAAAAACTTAGGTAGTCTTTTAAAATTTCCTATCAGTGTTGAACTCTGAGGAGGAATCAGCAAAGAAATTAAGGTGAACTTGAGGGCAAAAGTTTGTAAAATTGGAAAATGAAATGAAGTGGTGTATTTTTAATTATCAATATGCTTTAGTTTCCATGTGTTTATAGTATAAAAAGGGGAATGAGTTAAGGCTGGTATTGGTCACCATGTGGAGGTTGTGACTCCAAAAATTTAGATTTGTCATCTGTATTTTTAAACATCTTTGGCTAGGGAGAGAGAGGAGAAGAAGATAAGTTAGCGAGTGCCTTTGGGAGATTCTGACACGATTCGAAAATACGCAAATTCTTCTAAGAGAAGAGTGGCGTCCAGAAAACATTGGCTTAAACAATGGAAAACTTGAGTTTTCTGTGAATAAATGAACAAAATTACATTAGCATAGGGAAATGAGGTTGGAGACTGAGATTTACACTACATATTCACCAGAGCTCTCTCATGGAGGAAGAGTTGTACTGCAGGAAAGACAAATTGATAGCTAGGTTAAACCACATTTCCGATTTCTGCTTACAAATTGTATTGCACTGGCAACTCTGAATTTATCGTGCCGAAACTTGATTAATCACAGAATACATACGCTCTTCTTTTTGTAGGCGGCACTCCCCCTATCGCACACTGGAGCCAGTGCGTCCTCCAGTGGTACCCAATGATTACGTACCTAGCCCAACCCGTAATATGGCTCCCTCGCAGCAGAGCCCTGTGAGGACAGCTTCTGTGAATCAAAGAAATCGAACTTACAGGTATTTTCTCTACCTCAGCGCAAAACATGATGGTCAGAGTACCATAAATCTGTTCAGATAACTTCAGTAAAGCTCTCTCATTTTCCAAGCACTAAGTTCTTTTTCTCTGCTCTCCCAAACCTCATCTGATTCTTCCTCTCTCTCCCCTCATGCTCTGAGGCAACCTTGAGCAGTCAGGAAGGTGAGAACGACATCTCAAAGTATAAACTTAACAACAAAAGAGACAACTCACGTTCATTCAAAAAACATTATTAACCAGGAATGAAAATTGCAAGTTATTTTTTGGTAGAAATTTAAAGATGAGAAACAACTCATACTAAAATATTAATATATCACCATGCCTTTACAAACTGAAATAAAATAATCTAGTTAATCTTACTGTAAGTTTATTCAGATAGATATTAAGTCAGGATATAAAAGGTAATATTTATTATTTTAATATATTAAGCACGAACAGTTTGCCCTTACATTTATAGAGGACTTCTTTAAGAAAGTGTATAAGATAGCCCTCATAAATAGGTAGCAAAACAAATTTACTGAACTCAGATTTTGCCCTTATGGTTTATTAAGAATTTATATTTGAAATGGAAACTTTTTGGATTTTATTTCTTGTAGCTATATCCATTTCAGACATACTTGGGAATGTGATACCTTGTTCTCTATATTCATACTTTGGTGGCTCTTATTTCTTCAGCAGCAGTGGGAGCAGTGGAGGAAGCCACCCAAGTAGTCGGAGCAGCAGTCGGGAGAACAGTGGAAGTGGGAGTGTGGGGGTTCCTATTGCTGTTCCCACTCCCTCTCCTCCCAGCGTCTTTCCAGGTGAAGCATTTGAATTCAATTTGTTATTGTATTACAGTGAGTTTTCTTGGTTTTGTGCACGTGTGAACGTGCACTTCTCTGTGTATATATGTGCATGTTTATGTGTGTTGCTGGCTTTTGAACCCAGAGTCTCTTACAGATGGGTTTTCTTCCTAATAAAGATTTTAAAGATTTCCTTAGCATTCCTTAAGTATTGGGAAGTCTACACACATCTGTTATTTCTGTCCAGTGATCTTAATTGTTGACTGTCTAATTGTTACTTTGTTTTATGTCTTTGGCGCTAGTTCAGTTGGTGCTTTGGGGTTTCATGTTCATTATGGTATGAGTTACTTCTTTAGTTTCAGTTAGGGTTACACCAGTACCTTTCCTTGGAAATGATGAGGATGTGGTTTGAGAATCATTTTGGTAACAGAGGACAAGAGATGTAAATTTAAAGGAGTATTGTAATTCAGTAGTTTCTGAATAATTATTCCCCCCTTCTCCCTGAAACAGAAAAATATAGTTTTTTTTATTTGAAAACAGAGTTTGAATTTAGTTTTAAAAGCATGAACACAAAAACATCAAGATAGGGGCTAGAGAGACAGTCATTTAAGAGCCCTTGCTGCCCTTGTAGAAGGACCCAGGTATGGTTTCGGCACCCATGTTGGGTGACTTCAGCTCCAGGTGACCCAGCACTCTCTTCTGGTTTCTGGACTACATGCAGATGACACACATAATGCTTTTTAGGCTTACACATGTAAATAAAAATCTTTATTTAAAAAAAAAAAACACTAGCAAAATAAGCTGGGTATGTTGGTGCATGCCTTTAGTCCAGTAGTTAGGAGGCAGAGTCAGATAGATATCCGAGTTTGAGGCCAGCTTGGTCTACAGAGCTACAGAGCGAGTTCCAGGACAGCCAGGCTCCACAGGGAAACCCTGTCTTGGAAAACCAAAAACAAACCCCAAACCCAGCAACATAGAATATCTTGTAGTAGGTTGTGGTACATGCCTGCAATATAGCATGCATAGGCTAAGGCAGGAGAATCTAGGTGTCAATAGACTAAGTAGTGAGAATTCTGTCTTTCAAACCAAAACAACATATTTAATTATAACAGTGCAAATAAACAGTACCTTTTTAAAAAGTCATGAAAAGTTTTGGGCATGTTTTAAGGTTTTGCTTTCTTTTTTTCTTTTTCTATCTAATAAGATACTGTCTGGAATATGTGTGTATATTTTGATTTGTGTTGTAATTCTAATTGTATATTGTTGCTTTTTTAAGGTACTGTAGTTTAATATATGTGGGGCATGTCATGTTAAAAGTAACAGTATGTAGGAAGCAGTTTTTTCCTAGGTCAGTTACTTTTAGGTAAAAAGAAAGGTTTGTTTTTAACTAACATTTTTCTATCCTACCTGAGCATCTTGAATTATTTGTTGTTCATATAATACCCTTAACCATTCTTTTTGCAATGCTCTATTCTTTTGACTAGTGTTAAGCGCTGAATACTCTTAGTATTCCAATGCTTTTTCTAATGCTAATATGACTGCCTTATTAATGCTGCCTCTTACTCCTCTTTCCCATCAGCCCCTGCTGGCTCTGCTGTCACCCCTCCTCTTCCTGCTACTTCTGCACCTGTCCCTACCCCTCTTGTTCCTGCTCCTGTCCCATCCTCCACTGCCCCAGATGTTGCTGCTGGGGGCGCACAGACCCTTGCTGATGGCTTCACTTCTCCAACTCCCCCTGTTATTTCTTCCAATCCCCCCACAGGTGAGTATTGGCATGGCAGACAGACCTGGCCATTCTTGCCTGAAACTTCAGCTTTGCTGTATTTGTTGGTTTGGTTTTACTTTTTTTTAAAAGTTGATTTGTGAATTTAGTATGGAGTTAACTTCCATACAGTTTTGAAAACTTGCCATTAGAACTATTATAGGGAGCTGGGGCGTTAGCTTAGTTGGTAAAGTCCTTACTGTGCAAGTGTGAGGACTTGAGTTCTGTCCCCAGGACAGACATAAAAAGCCAGGCAAGGTGGTGTATGTCTGGAATCCCAGTGTTTGGGAACTGAAGCCAGTGCTGTCTAGTCAGCCCGTCCTAATGGGTTAGAAAGACATTGAAAACATGAGGTTGACGGCCTCTGGCATACTCAACTGTTTATCTGCACATAGATCTGCACAGAACACCTGTACCAGTACACACACCAGTAATATTGCAGGTTAAGTAATTAACAAAAACAAGCCTATGACGATTAAAAGTTTCATTTTAATGTAATATTCTTTATAGCTAATTGCAAACTTCTTTGTATATTATAATGAGATTTTTGCTTATATTTTAGCAGTACCAGAAACTTATTAACTGTGGTTCTAAAGGAGTTCAGGATTATTTAAGTTGATTGGTGTTTTGTTTAAGATTTTAACCTAGTGCTAGGGAGATGACTCATTAGATAAGAAAGGGTTTGCTGCCCAGCCTGACAACCAGAGTTTGAATTTCTAGTGGTGGAGAGATAACCAGATCCTGTGAGTTGTTCTCTAATCTGCATGCGCGCGCGCGCGCGCGCACACACACGCACGCACGCACGCACGCACGCACGCGCATTCTCTCTCTGGTATGAATGCATCCTCCTTATAAATAAATGTACTCCTTCTTTTAAAGATCTCAGCCTCAGGTATGTTTTGCTGGGATAGGTGGTAAAGACTCAGTTATCTCAGAATACTCTGAGCAGTTAATATGATGCTGGTTAGTAAGTAGATTCTTTTTGTTTCCCCCCAAGACAGGGTTTCTCTGTGTAAACCTTGGCTGTCCTGGAATTTCCTCTGTAGACCAGGCTGTAGACCAGACTCAGATAACCACCTGCCTCTACCTCCTGAGTGCTGGGATTAAAAGCATGTGTCACCACTACTTGGCTACTAATAAAACATGTTTTAAAAGACATCTTTGTTCAAATTGGGTTTTGGGCAGTGTTCAATTGAGAGAGCCTCTCTCTTTATGAAAAAGAGTTTTCTGTAATTGATGAGTGAGAATGTGATTGGATATGCAACCCTTACTACACTAGTCGGACTAGTCAAATAAAGGAATCTTGTTAATGCTGTAGATGAAGAAATGACCCCTACCTAAAAAATTTAGTAATTAAATTATAATGGAATGATAGGTATTTGGCCAGGCGTGGTAGCACACGCCTTTAATCCCACCACGCAGGAGGTAGAGGCAGGTGGAACTCTTGAGTTCCAGGCCGCTCTGCCTAGTGAGTTTAGGGACTGCCAGCACTACACAATAGAAGGCTCCCGTCACTCCAAAAAGGGTGATTCACGGTTTTCAACAAGTAAACATTTACTATATGAGTAGAAAGTTATATTTACAAGAAAAAGAAAAATTCCTTACATTTTTATTTTACTAAGGTTTAAAGTGTGTAAAGTTTGCCTTTTTAAAGTATAAATATATGTGAATTCTTTTAAGCGTATCCTGCCACCACAAGTAGGATCTAGAATAGTTGCATCACCCACACCCAAAATGACCTCATGCCTTTTTTGTGTTTCACCCTTACCCTGCTCACTGCTGACCTGTGCTTTAGAATGGACGTCGTGGACAGTATGTAGGTTGTTTGGTGTTATGACTAGGAGCTCTGCTGAGGTGTTTTATGTTCCTTCTTACTGTTGTTAGTGCTCTTGATGTGTTAAAATATGTGCCTTTCCAAGTTGAAGGACATTTGGATAGTTTTTATTTTGAGGGATTATGAATAACGCTGCCACAAACATTCATGTACAGGTTTCTGGTGAGTTTAGGTCATGTCATCTTGGTTAATACCTAGGGAATAGAATTGTTAGGTTGTATTATAAAGGGAATGTGCAATCTATTTATTTTATTTTTGAGATAGGGTCTCACTGTGTAACCCTAACTGGCCTGGAACTCAGATGTCTGCTTGCCTCTGCCTCTCAATGGTGGGATCAAAGACATGTACCACATGCTTGGAATATTTAACTTTTAAAGAAACTACCAAGTTGTTTCCCAAGTAACTGTACATTTTTTGTTTAAACTTCAGTGGTTTTTCCATGCAGTTTTAATTTGCATATCTCTAGTGAATGCTGAGGCTGGGTATCCTTTCATTGTGCTTTTTTGGGGGTGGGGTGCCAAAAATCCTAACTTTAGTTGATATAAATAGATGTCTTTGAAATTGTTTTTTTTTTTTTTAAAGTCTGTGAGGGTGGTCATGCACGCCTTTAATCCTAGCACTGTGGAGGCAGAGGCCAGTGGTTCTCTGAGTTTGAAGCCAGCCTGGTCTACAGAGAGACAGCCAGGGCTAAACAGAGAAACCTTGTCTTTAAAAACAAAAAAAAATATTGTTTGTTTTTTATATTTATTTTTATGTGGATGAATGTTTGACCAGAATATATATATGTACACCACATGCCTGCCTAGTACCAAAGGACATCAGAAGACGTTAGATCCTCTGCATCTGTAGTTAATGGAGCACGGCACTGAGCTGCTGAGTAGACTTAAGACAGATGAAATTTTAGACTGGATCCAACGTCATAAAAATTCATATGGTGGTGTATTTTTTGTGTGTGACGATCTTTGCCAAGTATTAGTAAAATGGCAGTGCTTTTCTTTCTACCTTTATTTCTTCTTCTTCCACCTTTTCTCCTTTTTCCCTCATCATATAGCATGTCCTCCCTCCTCTGTCTTCCTGTTATCCCTTTCTCTTTTCCATGCCTTGGTGCCTGCTCGACTGTGTTCCTTCATGGGTTCCTTCTAATGCTCTGTTGATGAGGGCCTTGCTTAGTGGAGAGCAAGTGAGGGCAAAGGCAAGGTAAAATTTGGGGTTTGCATTATTAGAAAACTGGATGGATTAGGAAAGGATATTTCCAGTTGATATTAGCAGTGAATAATTCTTTCAAGAGGTTCAAATGAGTATTAAACATGGGTAGGTTTCTGGGATGATGATGCAAATTTTGATTTAGATTTCATAAACAAATTTTAGGATATGCTCTAGCTTTAGGAAAATGAATATTTTGTGTTGTGTGAAGATGGGCTTGACTTGGAGTTACAGCATCAAGTGTTTCATTGAAATATTTTGTTTTCCTTTTAAACAACTTTCTTTGCTAACTTATCTCCACCATTGTTTTAGAGTAAGATTGTATCAAACATTTTTCTTTTTTCTTTTCCAGAATGTGATTTTTTGTTTAGTCTCCAGTGTTTAGTGGCTGCTTTAAATCATTTATTTTTTGGAGAGGAAGGGAAACCTGTTTTGTGTGCTGTAACAGAATACTGCAGACTAGATTACTTAAATAATTACTTAAAAAAACAGACTAATATAAATAATAATTATTTATAAAATATATTTATAATATATTAGTCTGCTTGGCTCAAAGTATTTCATTATCTGATAGAAGCTTCTTTTAATGATGGGTCTGTGTTCTGTTCCTTTCCCAGGTCATCCCGTTCAGTTCTACAGCATGAATAGGCCTGCCTCTCGCCATACGCCACCAACAATTGGGGGCTCATTGCCCTATAGACGGCCTCCTTCCATAACTTCACAGGCGAGCCTTCAGAGTCAGATGAATGGAGGGCCTTTTTATAACCAGAATCCAGGTTAGGCTCTTCTTTTGCCATTTCTTTCAATTTCTTTCGTGTTGTACCAAAAAAAAGAGACGAAAACCAAAAGACAAAAAAGAAAAACCTCTTCAGTTACACATAATTAACCCATATGAAATAGGTACTTGAGATTATTGTTGAGGAGCTAGAGAGATGGCTCAGCAGTTAAGAGCACTGATGGCTCTTCCCGAGGACCTGGTCTCAGTTCCCAGCACCTACATGGCTCTTCCAGGGCATTTGACATCATCACACAGACATACATGCAGGAAAACACCAATGTAAATAAAATGCAAATAAATAAACTATCAAAACACTTATTAAATGGATAGATGAATGAATGAATACTAACTTTTTAATACTGTTTCTACTTTAAGCAGTCCTTGTATGACTTGGTGTAAAACTAAGGAGTTCCTTTTATTCTCTCGCTCTGAATGGAGTCATTTTCAGTGGATGGAATTTGCTTTTAAAAACTACCATTGTGCTAGATATGCAAGTGCTTCCTTTTATTTCAGCACTCATGGGGTAGAGGCAGGGAGAGTCAGCAGCCTAGGCTTGTAGAATTGAGATCCTGTCTCAAGTGGAACATGTTTGAAAACAGTATTTTCTTTTTATTTAATAAGACATCATTGCTTTATGAATTACAGATGAAATTGGGTATACATGAAGCTATTTTACATTAGACAGTCAAACTGTCTTAACTCGATTATCATATCAAATACCCTGATGGGTATGAGGGACTTGGAAAAATTGGTCTAAATATAATAATTGAAATAAAGAATTGAGTCATATATACAGAAGAGCTAACCTTGCACACTTACACTTGAACACTACAATAATCAACATTTTGTTCATTTCCTAGAGAATTCACAAAAATTTTAGGCACCTTAACCATGAGTGTATTATGTCAACTTACTGTTTTGTTTTAAAGTTGCTAAGAGGTAATGAAGCCTCTGGGTTCCTCTGATTCTGGGGACAGATCATTCAATCTCTCATAAGCCTTGAGTTTATGGAGCAGAAATTAATCTGTTAGTGAAACCTTAGTTAAACCCTTTAGAATCTTGCAAAAAAAAATTGACTTTCCTCTTATTATCTCACTTGATTTACATATGGAAAATAAGATTGGTTATAATATTTAAATGCTTTTAAGTTTTTAAAATTTTATGTGTATATGAATGTTTTGCTTGCAAGTACATATGTTTTTGTAGTATGTATTTGCCTAATGTCCACAGAAGCCAGAAGAAGAAATTGTATCCCTTAAAATTGGAGCTGTAGATGGTTGTAAGCTGCCATGTGGGTGCTGGGAATTGGATCTGGGTCCTCAGGAAGAACTGTCATACACTTAACTGCTGAGCAATCTCTCCAGCCCAAGAATGGTGATATTTACTTATGTATTTTGTATATGAAACCAAGGCAAGGTATTGGTCAAGATAGACTTGAACTTAATGGTTTTTTTCTTATTCTTTTCTTTTCTTTCTTTCTTTCTTTTTTTTTTGATTCTGTATTTCATGACTTTTCTTTTTTTATTAATTTTTTTTATTGCGAAAAGAAGAAAAAAAAACATAAACAAAAAACAAGTTTCCACCTCCTCCCAGCCTCCCATTTCCCTTCCCCTCCTCTCACCCTTCTCCCCCTCCTCCCACCCTTCTCCCCCTCCTCCCACCCTTCTCCCCCTCCCCCCACTCCTCTCCCCCTCCCTCTCCAGTCCACAGAGCAGTCCGGGTTCCCTGCCCTGTGTTAAGTCCTAGGTCCTCCCCACTCCGTCCATATCTAGGAAGGTGAACATCCAAACTGGCTAGGCTCCCACAAAGCCAGCACATTAAGTAGGATCAAAACCCCCTGCCATTGTCCTTGGCGTCTCATCAGGCCTCATTGTTCGCCATGTTCAGAGAGTCCGGTTTTATCCCATGCTTTTTCGGTCACAGTCCAGCTGGCCTTGGTGAGCTCCCCGTAGATCAGCTCCACTGTCTCAGTGGGTGGATGCACGCCTCGTGGTCCCGAATTCTTTGCTCATGTTCTCCCTCCTTCTGCTCCTCCTTGGGACCTTGGGAGCTCAGTCCAGTGCTCCTGTGTGGGTCTCTGTCTCTATCTCTATCCATCACCAGATGAAGATTCTATGATGATATGCAAGATATTCGTCAGTATTGCTCTAGGATAGGGTCATTTCAGGTTCCCAATCCTCAGCTGCCCAAGGAACTAACTGGGAACCTCATCTTGGGCACTAGGGAGCCCCTCTAGGGTCAAGTCTCTTGCCCACCCTAAAGTGGCTCCCTTAACTAAGAATTGTGGTTCCGTGCTCCCCTATCCACCTTTCCTTTATCCCAATTCTATTTCCCCAGGTCCCCCCTCCTTCCCTTCTACCTTTTCTCTCCCCATCTCCCCTTACCCCCATCCCACCCCACCCCCAAGATCCCATTTTCTCCCCGGAAATTTGGTCTACTTCCCTTAGCCAAGAGGATAACTATATGTTTTTCCTTGGGTTCACCTTCTTACTTAGCTTCTTTAGGTTCACCTATTGTAGACTCCGTGGTCCTTATTTATGGCTAGAAACCAATTATGAGTGAGTACATCCCATATTCATCTTTTTGGGTCTGGGACACCTCACTCAGGATAGTGTTTTCTATTTCCATCCATTTGCATGCAAAATTCGAGAAGTCATTGTTTTTTACTGCAGCGTAGTACTCTAGCGTGTATATATTCCATACTTTCTTCATCCATTCTTCCATTGAAGGGCATCTAGGTTGTTTCCAGGTTCTGGCTATTACAAATAATACTGCTATGAACATAGTTGAACAAATGCTTTTGTCATTTGATAGAGCATCTCTTGGGTATATTCCCAAGAGTGGTATTGCTGGGTCCAGGGGTAAGTTGATCCCGAATTTCCTGAGAAACCGAAACACTGACTTCCACAGTGGTTGCACAAGATTGCATTCCCACCAGCAATGGATGAGGGTACCCGTTCCTCCACAGCCTCTCCAGCAAAGGTTATCCTTGGTGTTTTTGACTTTAGCCATTCTGACAGGTGTAAGATGATATCTCAAAGTTGTTTTGATTTGCATTTCCCTGATTGCTAAGGAAGTTGAGCATGACCGTAAGTGTCTTTTGGCCATTTGAACTTCTTCTGTTGAGAATTCTCTGTTCAGTTCAGTGCCCCATTTTTTAATTGGGTTAATTAGCATTTTAAAGTCTAGTTTCTTGAGTTCTCTATATATTTTGGAGATCAGACCTTTGTCTGTTGCGGGGTTGGTGAAGATCTTCTCCCAGTCAGTAGGTTGCCTTTGTGTCTTAGTGACCATGTCCTTTGCTTTACAGAAGCTTCTCAGTTTAAGTAGGTCCCATTTATTCAATGTTGCCCTTAATGTCTGTGCTTCTGGGGTTATACATAGGAAGCGATCTCCTGTGCCCATCTGTTGTAGGGTATTTCCCACTTTCTCTTCTATCAGGTTCAGTGTGTTCGGACTGATATTGAGGTCTTTAATCCATTTGGACTTGAGTTTTGTGCACGGTGAGAGATATGGGTCTATTTTCATTCTTCTACAGGTTGACATCCAGTTGTGCCAGCACCATTTGTTGAAGATGCTTTCTTTCTTCCATTGTATGCTTTTAGCTCCTTTATCGAAAATGAGGTGTTCATAGGTTTGTGGGATAAAATCCGGGTCTTCTATACGATTCCATTGGTCGACTTCTCTGTTTTTATGCCAGTACCACACTGTTTTCATTACTGTAGCTCTGTAATAGAGTTTGAAGTCAGGGATGGTAATGCCTCCAGAAGATCCTTTATTGTATAGGATTGTTTTGGCTATCCTGGGTTTTTTTGTTTTTCCATATAAAGTTGATTATTGTCTTCTCCAGATCTGTGAAGAATTTTGATGGGATCTTGATGGGGATTGCATTGAATCTATAAATTGCCTTTGGTAGAATTGCCATTTTTACTATGTTGATCCTCCCAATCCAAGAGCAAGGGAGGTCCATCCATTTTTTGGTATCCTCTTCAATTTCTTTCTTCAATGCCTTAAAGTTCTTGTCAAATAGATCTTTCACTTCCTTGGTTAGATGTACCCCAAGATATTTTATGCTGTTTTTGGCTATTGTGAATGGTGAAGCTTCTCTGATTTCCCTCTCTGCTTCCATATCCTTTGTGTATAAGAGGGCGACTGATTTTTTGGAGTTGATCTTGTATCCTGCCACATTACTAAAGCTGTTTATCAGCTGTAAAAGTTCTTTGGTGGAGTTTTGGGGGTCGCTTATGTACACTATCATATCATCTGCAAATAACGAAAGTTTAACTTCTTCCTTTCCAATTCGAATCCCCTTGATTCCATTATGTTGTCTTATTGCTATTGCTAGAACTTCAAGCACTATATTGAAGAGGTATGGCGAGAGTGGACAGACTTGTCGTGTTCCTGAGTTAAGTGGGATGGCTTTGAGTTTCTCTCCCTTTAATTTGATGTTAGCTGTCGGCTTGCTGTATATAGCTTTTATTATATTTAGGTATGACCCTTGTATCCCTAATCTCTCCAAGACTTTTAACATAAATGGATGTTGAATTTTGTCAAATGCTTTTTCAGCATCTAATGAAATGATCATATGGTTTTTTTCTTTCAGTTTATTTATATGCTGGATTACATTGATAGATTTTCGTATGTTGAACCAGCCCTGCATCTCAGGAATGAAGCCTACTTGATCATAATGGATAATTTTTCGGATGTGTTCTTGGATTCGATTTGCCAGTATTTTGTTGAGGATTTTTGCGTCGATATTCATGAGTGAGATTGGCCTGTAGTTCTCTTTCCTGGTTGAGTCTTTGAGTGGTTTTGGTATCAGAGTAATTGTGGCTTCATAAAAGGAATTTGGTATTGACCCTTCTGTTTCTATATTGTGGAATACATTAAGGAGTATAGGTATTAGGTCTTCTTGGAAGTTCTGGTAGAATTCTGCATTGAAACCCTCTGGTCCTGGGCTTTTTTTGGTAGGGAGGTTTTTGATAACAGCTTCTAATTCTTCGCGACTTACAGGTCTGTTTAGATTGTTCACCTGGTCCTGGTTTAGTTTTGGTAAATGGTATTTATCTAAAAAAGCGTCCATTTCTTTTACATTTTCCAGTTTTGTGGCATACAGGCTTTTGTAGTAAGATCTAATGACTCTCTGAATTTCCTCTGTGTCTGTGGTTATATCCCCCTTTCCATTTCTGATCTTATTAATTTGCGTGTTCTCTCTCTGTCGTTTGATTAGTTTGGATAGGGGTTTATCAATCTTGTTGATTTTCTCCAGGAACCAGCTTTTTGTTTCATTGATTCTTTGGATTGTTTTCTGTGTTTCTATTTTGTTGATTTCAGCCCTCAATTTGATTATTTCCAGTCTTCTACTCCTCCTAGGTGAGTCTGCTTCTTTTTTTTCTAGAGCTTTCAAGTGCGCTGTTAAGTCTCCAATATGTGCTTTCTCTGTTTTCTTTAGGTGGGCACTTAGTGCTATGAACTTTCCTCTCAGGACTGCTTTCATAGTGTCCCATAAGTTCGAGTATGTTGTTTCTTTATTTTCATTGAATTCAAGGAAGACTTTAATTCCTTTCTTTATTTCTTCCTTAATCCAGGTATGGTTCAGTAGTTGACTGTTCAGTTTCCATGAGTTTGTCGGCTTTCTGGGGGTAGCATTGTTGTTGAACTCTAACTTTAATCCATGGTGATCTGATAAGACACAGGTGGTTACTAATATTTTTTTGTAGCTGTGTAAGTTAGCTTTGTTACCAAGTATGTGGTCAATTTTCGAGAAGGTTCCATGAGCTGCAGAGAAGAAGGTATATTCTTTCCTCTTTGGGTGGAATAATCTATAGATGTCTGTTAAGTCCATTTGCTTCATTACCTCCATTAATTCTCTAATTTCTCTGTTAGGTTTCTGTCTGATTGACCTGTCCATTGGTGAGAGAGGAGTGTTGAAGTCTCCTACTATTAGTGTGTGCGGTTTGATGGCTGCCTTGAGTTTTAGTAATGTTTCTTTTACGTACGTGGGTGCTTTTATATTAGGGGCATAGATATTCAGGATTGAGACTTCTTCCTGATGAATTGTTCCTGTTATGAGTATAAAATGTCCCTCTCCATCTCTTCTGATTGATTTAAGTTTGAAGTCAACTTTGTTAGAAATTAGTATGGCCACACCTGCTTGTTTCTTAGGTCCATTTGCTTGATAAGCCTTTTCCTAGCCCTTTACTCTGAGTAGGTGCCTGTCTTTGTGGTTGAGGTGTGTTTCTTGTAGACAGCAGAATGTTGGATCCTGTTTTCTTATCCAATCTCTTAGCCTGTGCCTTTTTATAGGTGAGTTGAGCCCATTGATATTAAGTGATATTAATGACCAGTGGTTGTTAACTCCGGTCACTTTTTAAGTAGTAGGGTTTCTGTGTTTTCCTTCTTTGATTTGCGCTGGTGAAGAGTCTCTAGATGTCTGAGTTATTGTGGTCATTGTTGGACTCCTTGGTTAGTGATTTTCCTTCTATTATTTTCTGTAAGGCTGGATTTGTGGCTACGTATTGTTTAAATGTGTTTTTATCCTGGAAAATTTTGTTTTCTCCATTTATAGTGAATGAAAGTTTGGCTGGATATAGTAGTCTGGGCTTGCATCCGTGGTCTCTTAGTTTTTGGAGAACATCTATCCAGGACCTTCTGGCTTTCATGGTTTCCATAGAGAAGTCAGGTGTAAGTCTGATAGGTTTACCTTTATAAGTAACTTGGCCTTTTTCCTTTGCGGCTCTTAATATTCTTTCTTTATTCTGTATATTTTGTGTTTTGATTATTATATGGCGAGGGGATGTTTTCTTTTGATCCAGCCTATTTGATGTTCTGTATGCTTCTTGAACCTTCATAGGTACATCTGTCTTCAGGTTGGGAAAGTTTTCTTCTATAATTTTATTAAGTATATTTTCTGTACCGTTGAGCTGCACTTCTTCTCCTTCTTCTACTCCAATTATTCTTAGGTTTGGTCTTTTTATTGTGTCCCATATTTCCTGAATGTTTTGTGATGAGAGTTTGTTGGACTTGCTGTTTTCTTTGATCAGAGTGTTTATTTTCTCTATGTTATCCTCAGAATCTGAGATTCTTTCTTCTATCTCTTGTATTCTGCTGGTTATACTTGATTCTGTAGTCTCTATTCGTTTACCTAGATTTTTCATGACTTTTCTATTGTCCTATCCTACCTCACTTCTTCACCTGCTGAGGCTTCTCCATTTCTGCTAGAGAAGAAAAAGGAGGAAGGGGAAGTCTCTATTACAATATAGGGTACACTAATGGTGGAGTCCTTGTTAGTGTTTTTGCAGGACTGTCCTCAGAAAATTGTTTAAAAATATTGTTGAATATTAAATGAAACCTCACTTCTTTATCCAAATTTTCTTCACTCTCCTGGGCTCCTCTCACTTATGGAATGCTGTATTTGTAGTTAACCTAGTGCAAATGCAGGGTGAATCCTCCTAATTGCCTTGATTGAAATGTATTTCTCCTTTCATGCTTAGTGTTTAAGGCTGTGTTTATGCTTTTCTTTCTTTCTTTCTTTCTTTCTTATTTTTTTCTTTTTTTAGGTTTTTTTGAGACAGGGTTTTGTTGTGTAGCCTTGACTGTCCTGGTTCGCCTGCTTCTACCTTCCAAGGGCTGGGATTCAATGCATGAGCCACCACTGCCCTCACTTTTAAACAATGTCTTAATTAGACTGGTTTTGAACTTGTGGTTTTACTGATCTTCCTGCCTCAGCCTCCTGAGTGTGTGTGTGTGTGTGTGTGTGTGTGACCCATGCTTGACCATTAAATGCTTCTTTTTCCCCAGTCCTTGAATTTTAGTTTATTAGATATAGTCTGCTTAATAGTTTTCTAGAAGAGGGGCTAGCTCTCTTGGGTATCTGGAAATTACTGCTTACAGTCCCTTGTACCTTTATTACTTCATGTAACATTTTGAAACAATATTAATCTAAAGTGGGTTAGATCCATAATGAAGTTGGGAGAGGTTTCACTGTTAAAATTTTGATACCAGCTGTACAAGGTACTTAGTAATACTGTGGAAGAATATTTCATGCTGTGTGTATATACTCAGTACTCCTATGTAAACTCTCGGGTAAAATTTGACAGCTCTTTAAACATCTGTTTCATGTATTTAATTTTTGCAGTATTAAAGATTGAGTCTAGGGCTTTGTATTTGTTAGCCAAGTGTTCTACTCTTGCCTTATGTTTCTAATGGACTAAAGATTTCATATTTCAATAATACTTTATAAGTCAGATTCATATATGCCAAAATATATTTTAAAGTAGAATTAAATCTTTAGAGAATAATTTTAATCTAAGTACTAATAAGGTGAACTGGAATTGTTTGGATCATGAGAGGCCCCTCAGCTGTCAGTATTTTCTGTACTCTAAGTTCTGCCTTTCTTCTATTGGAATTTAGTAACTTTAAAGAAGACAATTATAGCTCTGTGCTATAATTAATTAGTTAATTATAACTAATTAACATCAGCTATAATTAATCTGTTTTTAAAACCTACTTTTAAAAAAAAGCAAAGCAAAGCTCTATTATGTCCTTTTGGTGGGAGAAGTTTCTAGCTTTTGCACCATGATCCTTGAACATGTCAGACAAGTGTTGTGTGATTTTTCTGCACTCAACCCAAGTATGTTTTTTATTTGACGACTCTTTTGTAAGATGTAATACTTAGTGAATTATTTAGTGAACAAAATGATGCTTATTTTTTATGAACCCATATATTTTAGTCAGAGCCTTGCCATAGATGTATGCTTCCAAAGAATGAAGTTTGACAAGGCAGTGGGGTTCTGTGGAGTATAAATCTGATAGCATTCCTCCTAATGCTGTCAACCACTGAGCCATCTCTCCAGCCTACCAACATTGTATTTTAATAAAAATAATATAACTTATTCTAAATTCAGAGATCTTTCAAGTGGTTCTAGAATAAAGGTCTTATATAAGGAAATATCTTGCCGGGCGGTGGTGGCGCATGCCTTTAATCCCAGCACTCGGGAGGCAGAGGCAGGCGGATCTCTGTGAGTTCGAGGCCAGCCTGGTCTACAAGAGCTAGTGCCAGGACAGGCTCCAAAGCTACAGAGAAACCCTGTCTCGAAAAACTAAAAAAAAAAAAAAAAAAAAAAAAAAAGGAAATATCTTAGGTAAATGATGGGAATATACAAGTTTGTAAAGTTACTTCCCATTCTTTTGTTGTTGTTGCCGAGAATGAAATTTAAAGCCTTTCACATAGGAAGCACATATTCTATCACTAAATTGTACTGCAACTTCTGCTTTTTGTTCTTGTCTGTTCACAGGAATAAACACAACCAGGTATAACTAAATTCTGGTTAGATGAGCATCTTAGGGTTTCTATTGTGAAGAGACATCATGACCATGGCAACTCTTATAAAGAAAAACATTTAATTGGTGTCCACTTATAGTCTCAGAGTCTGTTATCTTCATGTCAGGACGTGGCAATGTGGAAGCAGACATGGACATTACTGGAGAAGGAGCTAAGAGTTCTACGTCTTGAACCACAATCAACAGGAAGTGAACTGTGTCACACTGGGTGAAGCTTGAGCATAGGAGGCCTAATCCCCGCCCCCCCTCCCAACACACACTGGTATACTTCCTCTATTAAGGCCACACCTACTCCAACAAGGCTACACCTCCTGATAGTGCCACTCCTTATAGGGGTCATTTTCTTTCAAACCACAACAATGAGTTTTTGAAATTTTCCCGAGAAAAGAAGGCATATTCATCTTTAAAATGTTGTAATAAGCTTAGTTTGTCCATAAAAAGACTGTTGTTTACATTATGCATGTATTTTTTCTTTTTCTTTTTTTTGTCAAGTACAAAAGTTACTGCCTTTATTTAGTGGGTAAATAATAAGTGAGGAAAGAGATTCCCACTTTTCTGCTTGAGAGGAAGAAAGGAAGGAAGCAAACTTGATGTGTTTGTTTTCAGAAGAAGGTGTTCAGTGTTACAGAATGTGTATGTCCTGATGTCCTGTGCAATGCACTGCTTTTCTGCTGTTTCTTGGCTGCTCTCTTGCTCCCACTCTGCTTACTATCTCTTACCAGCATGCAGAGGTGCCACCACAACCTCAGTCTTCGGAGTGAGGGATTTACTGCCAAGAAGTGTGATTTTTAGGGAAAAATCTAAAACCCAAGTCACCTTTTGAAGAGAGATCAGTTTATGGATGTTATGCTCGTTCTCCTACATCTAGACACTCTTAAAAGTGGTCCGTTAGCTTTTCTCTGTATATTTACATGTTCTTGCCTGTCTGTGCACGCCTGTCAGCCATTACCACTTTACTGATAGCTACTAACTTTATACTTCTTGAGGTTTAATATCTCCCACCCATATTTTCCTGTTGCCTCTCATTTTTATGCTTAAGTTATCCTCATGCATCCTATTTATTTTGCCTTCATCTTTTCTAGTGTGTCTACAATCACCACCCCGTGCTTTTCTCATACTTAACTGCCATGGTTAGTGAGTTAATAGCTTCTTTAACTTTAATCACAAAGCTTTGTGATTTTTGTTATCCTTGTATGCTAGTTAAATCATTAGTTACCATATAGTGGTTTACCTACATGTAACAAAGTTTTTCTTTTGTTTCTAGAATTTGCCTTGATTTGCTGTTTCCAGGGCTTGAATAAGCTTTTGAAATAAAATCTGTGCTTCTACTATGTGAAATAGGATTGTATTATCTCTTTCTCATATTTATGGATTAGATCTAGAGTATCTAATTGTCATGGTGTCTAAACACAGAAAATGTAACATCAAGAATTTGAGGCACAGTGACTTAAAAAAAAAATCAGTCTCTTTACTCCAAGCCCTTCATGTACATCCTCTTTTCCATGCCCGCATGCTCACCTTTCTGCAACTTTCATCAAATATTTATTTTTGTTTTATGTCTCGGTGTTTTGCCTGCATGAAAGTATATATATGTACCACATCCATGTTGGGTACCTGTGGAGGTCATCGAGGTGTGTGGATTCGTGGAACTAGAGTTACAGATGGCTGTGAGCCACCATGTGGGTGTTAGGAACCAAACTCGGGTCCTCTGCAAGAGGCAACAAGTGCTCCTAACAACTGAGCCAATTTTGCAGCCCTGTTTGTTTGTTTATTTGCCTTTTTGAGACATGTTTTCTCTTTGTAACAGCCCTGGGTGTCCTGGAACTTGCTCTGTAGACTAGGCTGGCCTTGAACTCAGAGATCTGCACGCCTCTGCCTCCAGAGTGCTGGGATTACACACATGTGCCACCACTGCCTGGTTTAATTTTTAAACATATCTTCTAGTAGCCATATAGAGGGAACATTTTTTATCCTGTGAACTCTGCTCATGCTGTTTTATGCCTTTGTCCTAACTTGGTTCCTTAACCTTGATTGTCTTTCTTAAATTCTGCCTGCTTAACATACATCATTTCTTCAAGTACTTGCTCGGAGATCTGTTCTCTGTTGCCTTCCTCCTTGTGGCCAGCACTGTCTCCTAGGAAATTAATTCCATTAAGAATATGGCTACCATAGTATATGTATTTTCTGAAGAGAACTGTAACTATAGAGTTAACCTTCTAAAAATTATTTTGGTATCTGCTTTATTTGTTCATACTTAAATATCTGTTGAAGGCTTCCTAAATTGTGCCAGGCATTTGAGATGGAGGCACACATCCTGGGAGAAGAATAGTGGTGTTTCCTGTAGGACTAAGGAGGAAATATAATGAATTGGAGTTATGAAAACTTGCAGTAAGAACATCTGTCTCTCAGTGTAAGACTCTAATAACTGGACCAGCAGAGTCCTTGCCTCTTAGCAAGAACTCAGGCCATACTTGTTTAACTAAATAAAGATCCAATTAATGCTTTTTTTTGTTACTGAAGTAATAAAACGCCTATTTAGGTTGTTGGGATGTCATATTTTTTTTTTCTGCTATACTGACAACCAGTTGTTCATGGTAATCAACAGAGATGGTATTTGCAAAGAGGATTGGTTCCCATTACATAGAACAGATACGTGCGTGTTAAATGGTGCCTGTTGTAGTTCTAAGGCTTACTAAAACTCTCTAGTGTGTTATTTTGTTTATAAAGTTACCCTCAAAAGTGGATCCATAAGGTAGACAAATGTCTGTGAAAAGTGGTTTTCCTCCTTTATATATTTTATTGTATTATCCTTTCCTTTCAATATAACTTGCCCTTACCCCTTATCCTCCACACCTTTTTTGTTTTTGCAGTATCTCTTGCTCCTCCTCCTCCTTCCATCCTACAGGTAACTCCTCAGTTACCTTTAATGGGATTTGTGGCCAGAGTCCAAGAAAATAGTAAGTTTATGTCTTCTTTATGCTGTAGTTCAGATTATAGGCATAGCATGTAATTTACATATGACTGACTAAATAGTCATTCACAGTGCTCCTTGCATTTGGATAGTCATTGTAAGAATGGCTAGTGGTGATGATAACGTAATAGAGGTGGGCCGGAGAGAGAGCTCAGTGGCTAGGAGTTTGCTCTGCTCTCGCAGAGGACCTTGAACACCAGCTCCAGGAGCATCCCACGCTTCTGCCTCTGCAGATACTGGCACTCATATGCACTTCACACTTCTACACATAATTAAAAAGAAAGTTAAAAGACAATGATGGGAAATTTCTATGCTTTCAAATGACTTTTATAGCTCAGAGCACATGCTTATTACATGAGATTCCAGATTTGGTCCCCAGAACCATAACTAAAATACCACTACTGATACCCACAAAGTTTTAAAGGTGAAGCAAATACACATACAATAGTATAAGTGAAAGAGAGAAAAACTGCACAAGGAGATATTCTGATTGCCAAATAAATATCCTGCTTTTTTTCTCAGTTGCCTAGACAAAGTGGTAGGCTAGTTGTTACTAGAGATGTGTTATGGGTAGCCTGAGTATATACCTCTCTCCATTTCAAGTATAAAAAAGGACCATGCCACAGTAGGGCATAGAAGATCAGTCTGTCAGTTTGTCTCCCAAAAAGCATAGACTGGCAATGAATTTTCTTTGGTTTGTGGTCTGCTGTTGAATCATCATGCATTGTCATAGAACTAGTTTTATTGGTATTTTAAGTCTTTTGGGGAAGCATTAAGGAAGCTCAGGAGACTTTATTTCTAAATTGGGAGGCCTGTGTTAACATTTGAGGATGAATGGCTGTTACGGAAAGAAATTAACAGTCTCTGTGATAGGTGATTAAGGAACCAAATTAGCCTAAGGTTGCATGATGTCATGTAATCTAAACTTAGAGGAGTTACAGTTGATTCTTGAATAATTGGGGTTTGAGTTGTTTGATAGTAAAGGACAGACAGACAAGACTATTTTGCACAGCTACAACACATTTTAATAATAACATCCAGAAAATACCCATAAATCTATTATAAAAAGTTAAAGTCAAGCATAAAAACATTGTATCAAACATTTGATAATGTCATTTATCAAAGTCAAGCATCAAAACATTCACAGGTCACACACGACCTCTTCTGTAGATGTAGTATTGTTGAGATGGTAGCTGCTTTTTTTCTCTAACACTTTGTCGTCTTCCAGCACTGTTGTGAACTCATGTTGCAGATCTGCTTAGAATAGAGAGTTAGGCTAATTATCCTTGCATTCCCAGTAAATTGTCTATTAAGGTAAAAAGTGTTCTCCTGAGGGTGGGGTGCAGCTGGGTTGGTAGAGCACTTGCCTAGTGCAAAGGCCCTAGTACTAATTTCTGCCACTGGGTGGTTGGGTGTTGAGAGTGATTAATTGTGATCTCTCATAATTTTTTTTACTGTATATAATATGTGTGACAGAATAAGTGTTAGTTGACTACTTAGCAAGGCTTCCTGTCAGTAGCAGGCTATTAATAGGTTTCTGGGAGTCAAAAGTTACAGGTATTTCTGCCGGAGAGGTGGGGAGAGGTGGTATAATCTGTGCTTTTGTTCAAGGGTCAAAATGTGTATTAAGATAGTCATCAGGCTGTACTTGTCCATCCCTGGACTAGAAGTAATTACTAGAAGTAATCTCTTGCTAAGATTCTCTGGAAGTAGGCATTTAATAATACAGGGTCTGTCGGAGCAGGGGCTTTGATCACTTGGTTTGCTGCCTGTGTCCCTGGCACTTTGGCCTCCCCCTGCCCGTTTTTTTTGTTTTGTTTTGTTTTGTTTTTTTTGTTTTTTGTTTTTTCGAGACAGGGTTTCTCTGTGGCTTTGGAGCCTGTCCTGGAACTAGCTCTCTAGACCAGGCTGGTCTCGAACTCACAGAGATCCGCCTACCTCTGCCTCCCGAGTGCTGGGATTAAAGGCGTGCGCCACCATCGCCCGGCTCCCCTGCCCGTTTTTGTACTTTATGTTTGTATTTTAACTGGTTGTAGTCTAGTCTGGGTGCCCATCTAAGTTAGGGTTTCTGTTGCTGTGATACAACACCATGAGCAAAAGCAATTTGGGGAGGATAGGGTTTATTTTGTTTTTACTTCCAGCCGTCAGCCCATCACTGAAGAACCTCAGGGCTGGAACCAAGCAGGGCAGGAACTTGGAGGCAGGAGCTGATGCAGATGCCTGCTCTTCATGGCTTGCTCAGCCTGCTTTCTTAGAGTACTCCTGACCATCACCCACACTCCGCTAGGCCTCCCACATCTATCACAAATGAAGAAAATGTATCACAGACTTGTCCCAGACCAGTCTGGTGGGAACATTTTCTCTATTGATGTTCCCTCTTCCAGAATAACTGTCTGTGCCAAGTTGACAGAAAACTAGCCAGGGATAGGGCCCAAGGGTTGAATTTGTCAGGTGCCTTTGCTCTCCTATTTGCTGATGTCTAAAAATAGTTTGTTTATTATTTCTGTTTATTAGAAGGTACTCTATGAACTTTAATGCATTGTAATTTTAAATATGTAATTTTAAATATGTTTTCTTAAATTTAAGAGCATTTTCATTTATGTCCAAGTATTTCATTTTTTTATGTTTCAAAATTATGCCTTTTCAACCTACTGTTTTTTTTGGCTTGTGTGTGACCCATGCTGGCTTCACGAGAAACATTTGCATAGCAATGGTCAGTAGGTCTAGTGTGTGCCAGGTACAGCCATAGTATTACCCTTTGCCAGACTTTGAGGTTAAATGTAGGTTGGAAGATCCTGCATTTAAAATTTCTGGAAATAGCAGACTGATTAGAAAAGGCTTTTTGGAGTTCCAAATTTGGAGGACTTTACAGTTTAGTTGCAGTGTCATCCCAGTAAGAGTGGCATTCCCTGCATCACAAGTGAGTTTAAATTCCTCGAGTGAAGAAGAGAGTCAGTGGAAAGTTGGTTTGTTTGTTTTTTTTTCTTTGAATCAACTGATATGATGAACATTCAGATTTTGAAACTGGCTTTGAAGATTAATAATCTATCAGAATATTTTTTTTTCTTCAAAAATTGGACTTGAAAGTTAAGTAAGATCATGAAACTAGTAATTAACTTTGACAAGTAATTAGTGAAAGTTGTCAGGTTTGTAGAAACATTAAATATTTCATGAGTAGAAGTAGTGTTTTAATGTTATTTAAGTACATATGTGTTTAAGACTTGCCGCTTGAATGGACAATTGTAAAACATTATTATAGCACCACCGTTAGTATTTTAAAAGCCGTTTTCCCTGTGTATGAGGTATACTGGGATTGGCTTAACAGTCGTGGCAGGGCTTATACATTCAAAGAAATGTTATTTTCTTTAAAACATGCACCTAGGAAAGATGTGTATCTTTGTTTTAGAATCATCTTAAGATTTCCTAGG
This sequence comes from Microtus oregoni, assembly GCF_018167655.1. Classification (NCBI taxonomy): domain Eukaryota; kingdom Metazoa; phylum Chordata; class Mammalia; order Rodentia; family Cricetidae; genus Microtus; species Microtus oregoni. The sequence continues at coordinate 52,907,322 of NW_024543069.1, forward strand.
CATTATTTTAAAGATAATCTGTGGAAATAATATTTTTTGCATTAAATTTAATATGTGGAAGAGTCTGGAATCACTTGCAGTATTTATTATTTAATATATTAAACTACTTACACTGTGATAAAATGTGCAAATATACCCGTTATTATTTTTTAGAATTCTCATATGACACTCTGTTGACAGAGGTTTCTATCCCTCCTGGTCCTTTAGCTGTTCAGTCCCAAAGAAACACATAGATTATTATAATAATATATTTATAATTTATAATATAATTATAAATCATTGGCCTCTTAGCTCAGGATTCTTATTAACTAACTCTTACATCTTACATGAACCCGTTGTTCTAGTCTGTGTTAGCCATATAGCTTGGTACCTTTATCAGTGAAACAGTCTCATCTTGCATCCTCTGTGTCTGGGTAATGACTGCAGACTGAGCCTTTCTTTCCTCTTCCCAGAATTCTTCTGTTCTCACTGCCCTGCCTACACTTCCTGCCTGGTTGTCCCGCCTATACTTCCTGCCTAGCTACTAGCCAATCAGTGTTTTATTAAAACAATACAAGTGACAAATCTTTACAGGGTATAAGACCATTGTCCCATAGTACTTCTCCCACCCCCCCCACACACACTTTTTTTTTTAAACAGAAACTCTGAATCTAATCTCCTTTGTTTAGCTTTCTTCCTGACCATTATCCATAACAATTTGTAACCAACGCTCTAAACAAAGACACATCCATAATCCAGTTTTGGGGAATGTGGGTGAGTTTTCCAGGCTACTTCCTGTTGATTGGGGGCACTGATAATCTTATGGGGACCTAAAGAAAATTTAGGATTATGATCAAGTCCTGACTGAAATACTCTGTGAGGCTTGATCATCTCAGCCAGCACTACTGAACTGTTCTAGATGTGTCAGAGGAAACCCCAACAGAGGTCCTCTGAAATGTTGGATCATCTGGGCCGTCTGCTCCTATTGGAGATTTCCCAGGGGGGGTCTTCCTTGATCAAACCTGACTTTTCTTAACCCAGAATGAATCCACAGGCTCTGGTTTCCTATGGAAACAAAAGCAAAACCTCTCCTCTAGAGTAACATATCTTTTTGTTTAAAATTTAAAGTCAAGGCATTTTCAAAATATATATGTTGGATTGATCCCACAGCATTTACAATCAAATTTCTTCTAGCTGCTGTTGCTTTTACCTCAGCCATCAAACAATTCAAAGACAACATAATAATACACAGTACCCAGATTCTCTGTGTATTTTCTATCTGAAAGTGCCTTTATTTTAAACTTTATTTTTAATTTTTGGTTTTTGGAGACAGGGTTTCTCTGTGCTTCTTTGGTTGTCCTGGAACTCACTCTGTAGACCAGGCTGCCCTTGAACTCACAGAGATACACCTGCTTCTGCCTCCCAAGTGCTGGGATTAAAGGTGTGTGCCACCACGCCCACCTACTCTTTTTTTTAAAAAAAAGACTTTATTCTTTTTCCTTTCTCTCCTAAGCAAATATGCTGTAAACCATTTAGAGGTTTTCTTCGTTTGAATCTATCCTTACTGTATATCTCTCATTTCTGACCACATGAGTCATTGCTAAGTGATATGTCTAGGATTAAAGCCATGGCTTTGACAACTGGCTCCACCCCATTAGCTTTGTGAGAATCTAGCTTCATGGCAGAGGTACTGGCAGGAGCCCTGTTTATTGTCACAACTCTGTGGAGTTTCCAGGTCCCTGTCACCACCAGGAAGCATGCTGTTGGCTTTTCCTCAACACCATTTAAGTGTTTTGTAGCAGAGCTGTTTAAAAGGCTGCAAGATTTTTGCAGCTTATGCTGAGTCAGGAAGCCTCTCTTAAGATGCACTTGCCTCTAGCAAACAGAGCCCATCCAAGAAAATGCTGCTACCAAACAGCCATGCTTAACTCGGTTATTTTTGTGTCTAGAATTCCTTCTCAAACTCTCTCAGGTTTTATGTGGATATAGTTGTCCATGTTGGTGCCATTTTTTGACAGAGGTTACCGTCCCGCCTGGTCCTGCAGCTGTTCAGTCCTAAAGAAATACACGGGGGCCTACATTAATTATAAACTGGTTGGCCTATAGCTCAGGCTATTTATTAACTAATTCTTACATCTTACAGTAACCTATAATTCTTGTCTTTGTTAGCCACATGAGGCATTCTCATCTTGATTCCTCTGTGTTGGGGTGACAACTGTAGACTGAGCCTTTCCTCTTGCCAGAATTCTCCTATTCTGGGTGCCCCGCCTTTACTTCCTACCTGGCTACTGGCCAATGAGCATTTTATTAAAACAATATAAATGACAAATCTTTACAGGGTACAAGACCACATTGGCACCATTGAGTACAGCCCAAACTCAGCAAACTTTTTTGTTCCAAGTCCTTTTAGGCTTCCTCCGCTGTCTAACTTTGAATGATTCTCTGAAGCTTTCCTTCCTGCTTTATCTATGTACTTTGAAAAAAGATACTTTTATTCTTTACAATCAACTTGAATGTCTATTCCCTATTCCCCATGTCCTGCTACCTCCAGACATTAACTTGACTCATCCTTCAGGTCTCAGGAGCCTTTTCTGCCCACATAAAGAGTTTGATCTCTGGTGTACACTGCTATAATTTTCACTCTACTTAGTTATAAATCAAAATTTGATCACATTTTGGTGACACCTGTCCACCATATTCTTAGTGACATTTGCCCACCTTCCTCTCCTTAGTGCAAAACTCATTCCTAGTCACATGAGGCTCTTGGGTGGTATTTACCTAGTGATGATGAAGCATTACTTAAAAACTACAAATTTTATTCCATAAGTATAGTGTAGCTTCTAAGGTAATAGGCAGAGGGAAGTCAGGTGCTTTTCTGTCTATTGTTATAGGGACATTAATCTTCTTTCCACCTCCACAAAATTAAAATTAAAAACAACATCTTGGCTTGGGGTATAGTTTAGAGGGTTTGCGTAGGATGTGTAAGGATCTTGAATTGAGCCTTAGAATCACAAAAATGTAAAAATAAAGAGAAAAATTAGGTAAAGAATATATTTTACAGTTCCAGCTGAATAACTGGCATACTGCACAAATAAAAATAATCTGGCTCTGAGGATTATAAAGAAGGTAAAAATGATCAGAGTTGGTATTTTGAATAATTTATAGCATAATTTCTCTGATTTTCCTGAAAGTCCCTTGGATCTCTGTTTCTGTGTACTCAGTCTCTTATAAATGTACACAAGTTTCACTGTTGTTTTCACACCATTATATGAGAAACATTAAATTTGAAAATTTGAATAAAGGATATATTAGGAGCACGAATTTGTGATTTACATTTGTAAAGACCCTCCCCCCAGTCCAAAACCTAAAAATCTTAAAACATAAGACATAAGTTCAAGGCCAATCTAGGCTACATGGTAAGGCTACCCTGCCATCAAGAAAATAAAGTTCTAAGCCAATAGGAGTAAAGATTTTTTAATGAGACACTCTTTATAAAGTAGGTAAGTACAAAATGGAGGAACACTGAACTATCGAGGATGGTGTTGGTACGACTGATTGTTCAGAGAATTTCATGTGTACAGTTTTGGTAGTTTATAAGTAAGAGTAAGTGTTGATGATTAAAACTGAGTAGCTGGTCAATGTTAATTTATTTTTCTTTGTTGTGTTCAAATATGTATCAAGAATTTCAAGAGTTCTCTGGGTTTGAAGATGATTTTTTTTGTTACATCTACAATGTGATGAGACTGATTCTAATAATATGGACATGTAGTCTCAAGAAATTTTAAATAATGACTAATCCTGAATTAGTTTAAATTCTACAAAGAAACAAAATGTTTTATTGACTCAAGTTATCCTAAGTTGTTAGTGATTTTCCTCCTCAATTCGGTACATTTCTGTTTACTGAGAATTAGACTGCTGGTGTGGGAAATCCTTATAATTCCAGTACTCGGAGCCAGTTTGGGTTAGAGTGGGAATCTGAGTATGTATGCAGAAAACTGAGAACAAAGTAGTAGATTGTAAAAATTTGACTATTTCTTTGACTCACTTTCTTTCTTAGGTGATTGTGACTATCCAAGTTATTAATATCTCTGATAATTCCTTGACTAGGATATAAAAACCAAATATATAGTACTCATTTCTTTAGAAAGGTGATTAAAGGTTGTGGAGGCCCCATTAACAATATTCTGACCAAACCCCATTCGGCATCCACCAACACTCAGACAAAGGAGGGAGAAGTTATGCTTGGCAATTTAAAATATCATAATGGTGGGAAAATTTCTCTTATTCGTTTCTTGAAAGATGATTATTTTTGAGTATGGGTTTATACTTAATGAATCTAGAAACTTAGATGAATATTGAACTTTGCATGATTTATAGTTTGTCAGCTTGATAAATTCTTAGTTTCAGATACACCCCCCCCACCCCCGCCTGTGGAAGAGCCGGTCTTTGATGAGTCCCCCCCTCCACCGCCACCTCCAGAAGATTATGAGGAGGAGGAAGCAGCTGTGGTTGAGTACAGTGATCCTTATGCTGAAGAGGACCCACCGTGGGCTCCAAGGTCTTACTTGGAAAAGGGTAAGTGTCAGGAGGGATCTGAAAGGACAAAAAGCAGAAATGAGACTTGCTGGTACAGAAACGAGTCTTGTTTATTTTTTATTTTTAAGTGAAACTTTATTTATTTGTATTATTTGTTCCGTTTTTGCTCTTCTGTCAGATTATAAGGATTATGATTTTGAAGGCTATTGGTAAAATTTTATTTCTGTCACTATTGAACTTGGTTTTTCCAAATGTTTGTATAACACAAAAATCAAAAAACAAGTAGTCTTTTCTTTTGGAATCCCCCAAAAAGATGATTATTTTTCCAAATTATTTCTATCCCTGTGCTTTCATCCATCATCAGCAGCATTATTATTTTAATTTTTTCCTCTTTGGGAAGCAGTCTCACCAGGTAGCCCATGTTGCTCTCTCTTGACCCTTCTTTCTCCTGCTGGAATTAAAGGTGTGCACCGCTGTGCTGGAATTAAAGGTGTGTACCACTGTGCTGGACTTCTAGATACTTAATTTTGAGTTATTTCTATGTGTTTGATTATCTCCATAGGAAACTTTCTTTTAAAGAATGATGTCTCAGTCTCTTCTGTAGAATAGTGTGTGTTGTGTGTGCCTGTGTGTGTGTAAAATTGTCTCTGTTAGGTGACCATGACATTCCATCTTGAACCAGGAGCTTCAAAGTTTGGAGAGTAATCAACCAGTTGAGCTGTACATGGTGGCTCAGCTACATGGTGAGGTCCAGGTCAGCTTGGGCTACAGATTAAGACCCTGCCTCAAAAGGAGAAAAGAAAAAAAAAAATCTAACTAGATTAGAATGGGGGGAGAAATTTGTTGATGTAGAAGGAAATTTTCTGTTAAAGAAACCAAAGTAGGCACCCACTGTGTCTCAGAACATGTTATAGAATCGTGTTTTACTGTTCTATTGACGTGATGAATCAGCATGACCAGGCAACTCACAGAAGTTGGAGCCTTACCTACAGTCTCATGGAAGTTCAGAACTTCCTGGTCTGGCCCCTGTGGATACTTCATGCATTTGGTACATAGATGTACATGTACATAAAATAAAGTTAGAAAAACTTTAATAAAAGCAGGTCAGTAAGTTTAGCCAAATGTAGGGAGTGAGTTTTGGCTCAAGTACCATGAAGCAGAAACCATTGGGGGATTATTGGAAGTTATCTACCACAAAAACTATAAATTCAGGGTATCAAGAAGTAGACTCCAGATAGAAGAAACAAAGAAAATCTTGCTAAGGCCCATCATAAATAACTAAAAACTACTAATAAATAGAATGATATTAAAGATGTTTAGCGGGGAAATAACTCTTTACATAAGAAAGCAGTAACAGCATAGTTTTCCTGCAGGTCGGAGGCAGAGCATCTTTAAAGCAGTGAAGGAAAATGTCAGTCTACAGTTCTTTAGCATAAACGCCGTACTTGTTATTGTTACTATTATTAACTTTTACTTATTTTGAGACATGATCTCTCTATGTAGTACTGACTGTCCTGGAACTCAGAGAGATCTACCCGCCTCAGCCTTCCAAGTGTTGGAATTGATGTTGTGCACCGCTACCGCACAGCTAAGTATCCATTTTTAAAGATCTTTTGATACAGAAGGGATATCAGATGAAATCTCAGGTCTACAAAAGCAGAATGAAGAGTAAATGGTAGGTATATGGGTATACACATGTTCTTCATATTTTAAACAGATATGAAAGTGACTTCACTGAGACAAATAATGGAAGGGAAATCCCCATAAAGTTTATAGACTGCCTGTGACCTAGTGTATCTTAAATACCCAGTGCATAAACATGCCTGACTGTGTAAATAATGTAAGCTTTGGAATAAGCAGTAAAGACAGAAAACAAAGTTTAGACTATATGCAAGTAGAAGAGTTGAATAAAATAAAAATACTCAATCCAAAGAGTCAAGAAGAGAACAAGTGATGAGACAGAATTAAGGAAAGAGATCTCGTGAGTCCGTGCTGACGCACTCTGGAGCTGAGAGGACAGTCTTTGGTATCAGGCTCACCTTCAACTCGTTTGAAACAAATTCCCTTGACCTTTGTCATTATGTAGGCCAGACTAGTAGCCCTGCCTCCGACTTTCCACGTTGCTGTGGGAGCCCTGGGACTGTAGATGCGCTGTTGTCCTGCTTTGTGCGTGAACTTGGGTGCTGACGACTTTACTCACTGAGTCAGCTCTGCAGTCCAGACAGGTTGGGTTTGAATATACAGCTGTAGTTGGAAATACAGCCTATACATGTGTGTATTGAACAGCAAAGTAGTTAAAGGATCTCAAATAAAAGTTGAGAGTTGGTCTCATATATTAAGACCAAATGTGTACATCACTTATAAGAAACCCACTTTAAAACGATACTATTGGAAAAAAATAAAAGAATGTTTATCAAAAGAAGGCTAGGTTAGCTGAATTAAGGTCAAAGATTTCAGAGCATGAAATATTATATACAATAAGAGACAATTCTTAAGGATAATTGAGTTATTTCATTAAAGGAGACTTAGCAATCTTATCTCTATAAAAAATTAAAAAACACTGAAAGAAAAAGTACAAATCATAATTTTAGTTAGACTTCAGTATTCCTGCTTATATCTTTTTACAAAGGAAATGGTAAATCAATAATGCTACAGAAAGACATGAACAATGTAAGTTTGCCTGTGAGAAGTATGGGGTATTTCATCAAGCAATACATAATGTAAATTCCTTTAAAATACCAAATTCATTTTTGTTTATATAGATTGTATTTTAGGCTATAAAAAGGCTCTATAAATAAAGCTTGAAATGATAGAAAGTACACTTTTGACCATAATAGGATTTCTCCTGTTTATTCTCTCTCTATCACCAGCCCAACCAGTCCTTTCTCCTGCTTTGCTTTTGGCCATTCAACTCCTCATTAGACCTATCAGGTGTTTTAGACAGGCAAAGTAACAGCTTCACAGAGTTAAACAAATGAAGCATAAAAGAATGCAACATATCATTGCATCATTAAAAAATATCCCATAGCATAAACAAATGTGACATATCTTAATATTCTACAGCACATACCTGGTACTAGGAGCTGAACCTGAGTTTCTAAAAGAGCAGCCACTGTTCTTAACCACTAAGCCATAGTTCCAACCTGAGAAATTTATGAAGAAAACTTTACAGAAAATAGAAACGGAGGCAGTGCATCTGATGAGCTATGGAAAAGGGGTGAACTGATAAAAGCCAAAAATAAAATCCTTGAAAGTATCTTGTAAAAATAGAAGCTGGGCATGGTGTCACACACCTTTAATCCTAGCAGTAGGGAGGGTGACAGGAGGATCTTTGAGTTCAAGGATAGCCAGAGTTACACAGTGAGAACCTGTCTCAAACAAACAAATAGAAAAATTTTTAGAGTTTTCATTGAATGAGATCTAGCAGTGCAGGAAATGGATAATAATAGATTGTGACTAAGTAAAATTTATTGGGATGCTTGATTTAACATTTGAAAAACTAACCTTTGTAATTTTCTTCACAAATTAAAAGTAAAAATTAAAGGTAAAAAATATTTTGTACAAAAATACTATCTGATGATTCATAATGAAAATTCAAATGTAAGAATGAAAGGGCGGCTTCAGTCCAATAAAAGGCATCAATTTAAAACCATCGACTAAACTAACATTGTGTCCATGTGAGAAGAATAAGTATATCCCCCAAGATTTCAAGCCCTACCCACTGCAGCAAAGAAGGAAGTCATCAGGGTGTAGATATTGGGGAAAAGAGCAAAAATGTTTGAATTTTTCTCTTGAGGAACTTAAATATGTGAAAAGAGTTGATAGAATTAAAAAGCAAAATTATTACTAGTCAATATGGAAAATTAAGTGGTTTGATGTACTAGCAATAATTGAAGATTGAATTTACAAAACCTTTGTAATATCAAAATTATGAAATACTTAAAAAGTCAGTAACATACTTGGGCATGCTAGGGCAGGAAAGCCTATAAGCCTGCTTATATGGGAGGTGGAGTGAAAACTTACATCTTAAATTGTAAGGAGTGCCCCCAGCTTATTTAGACATGTTTGTAGGAAAGGTGTTGCAGCTCTGAAAAGCTAATTTAGTTATTCCTTTAGATAAAATCACAGTGAAGTTTACTTTAAACACAATCAAGTCTTCACTGGGCATGTAAAAATCTAAAGAGGCTTTCAAAAGAAAGTTTTATGTTCAGCTAATTCTTTAAAGTCTAAAAGAATATGCTCAATATTTCTAAGGTTAGGTTCTGTTAATATTCAATCTTTCAAAGCAAAGATTAAGGTGTTGTGGCACAGATCTGTAATCCCAGCTCTCAGGTGACAGAAACAAAAGGATTGCACCTCAGGGGCTAATATATATATATTAGATTTTCAAGACGGTTTCTCTGTAGCTTTTTTGGTTCCTGCCCTGGAACTAGCTCTTCTAGACCAGGCTGGCCTCGAACTCACAGAGATCCGCCTGCCTCTGCCTCCCTGAGTACTGGGATTAAAGGCGTGCGCCACCACACCCGGTGGGGTTGTGTATTCTGACTTAATTTGGGTAGAGGCAAATTTTTGTTTTGTTTGAGACAGGATCTTACTGTATAGACCAGATTGACCTTGAACTCCAAGATCTACCTGCTTCTGCCTCCTAAGTACTGGATTAAATACCTTAATACCCAGACTGACAGGTATTTTTATGTGTTCTTTTTGTGCCCGTCACAGCACAAAACTTATTAATAAACTAATAATGATTTAATTGAGTGTGTGTGAATCACCACATTTAATGTGACAGTACTTTCAGGTACCAAATGTGAGAACTATTGTAATTCCCACAAAGTAGTAAAAAAAAAAAAAAAGCTTGGTAAAAATTAAGTAGGCTTGTGAGCTAGGAAGTGAGAGTTGAGATTTGAACTGTGTCGCTTACCCCTCTCCCACTGTCCTAAACTTTGTGGTTTGCCAGCTTCTGCGCTCTATTTACTAGCATTCTGTGTGGTGAATGTAGGACTGAGAAAGGCCAACAAAGCACATTGTTTCTCAGATATTTCAGAGCTTTCAGAGTGACCTGTTACAAACCAAATAATGCTGTTTTTAAAAGCATTTGTTTTAGGATGTGTTAGCTGATATCTCCATTTTAAGGCCTGCAGAAAGATAGGCGAGAGCAATTTGACTTTCAGAAAGATTGGCTTAGTAAAGGTCAGTTGTTTTTGAATGTCTTTTCCCCTGTCATCCAGATTGTTTTGTACTTTTTAAGTGGAAGGGTACAAGGGAACCAAGAGCCATTACTTGATTGATGGTTGATCATAATATCATCAGGAAGTAATGTGCATAAGAGTTGAAAGTCAAGAAGAGTCTAGAAGTCAGTGCTCATACTGCTTCCAGGTACTGTTGAAAGGCTGGTAAGGACAGTGACCATGGTGATGAGGAAGTGCTGTGGGAATTTGGTCCATAGCCAGTTGTATTGGGGTGGCGTGGTCCAATGGGTATGGTCTTCTCTGGGGATACATGACCAGATAAGAACCATAGGGCAGGAATTCCCACAACAAGAAGTGCTTCTGTTTCAGAGATTCATGGAGTAGAATTTTATAGGGAAAGTATTAGGGGAAGGCAAAACAAACTCCTGGTTTCCTGGCTCGTGTAGAAATTCAGCGAAACTCAAGAGAAATAGAAGACACTGTTGGTAGAAACTGGAGGGGGAGGTGTCAAGAGGGGGAGCCTAGGTAATCATTGCCAAGCAGTACAGGATGAGAGGACTAGGGATCTCAAAAGGACCAGGAGGTTTATTAGTTACTTTTGTATGAAGTTTCATTAGCCTTGTGGGGGCAGAAGAAACATAGCTTCATTAACAAAGGGGTATTGTTTTCATAGTAGCACCATCCACAGTAAATTCTGAAATTTGTTTTAGCTGAGATTGCATTGTTAAGAGGTTAAATTTATTAGTGATAATGACAAAGTCAACTTTGGTTACCTCAGGGCAGATTGTACATCAGTTCCAAAATATCTTGGATAGGGTTTTACTGCCTTATGACAAGCCTTCACTCTCCATGTAAGTAAAATCACCTCAGTCCACAACAAAATAATACAAAAACAAATGGAGATGGGTAACTTGGTTACCTTCTGATTTTTTTCAGTGTCTTCCCAATTGCTGACATTTTACAGTGTCTTTGTTGCCTTTATCAATATTTCTCCAGACCATTCTCACTTACCTTCAAATGTATATTTGTTATACTTATTACTGGCTGAATATAAATCTGTTTTAGATGTCTAGTCCTTGTGTTGTATTGGGAACACATGTGTGAGCAATATCTCTAGTTTTCAGTATGTGATGTTTGTTACCTTTATGAGAGAAAATAGTTGAACCGTCTCTTTGTCCCACCTTCTTCCCTCCGGAATTCTCCTTACTCCTCCTGTTTTCTTTCCCTCTTCTGGTCTTTAACACTGTTCATATTAAATTTAAAATGAAATGTTTCATTTTGCTTAGCTAAAGTGTTTCTTATAGTACACCCCACTGGGGTGCTGTCCTTAGAATTTACAGTGTTTTCATGTTAGTACAACAATTGAGAGAAAATAACAAGCACCATTAGTTTTTGCTTACAACTACACAGAAATAGCCAGATGTCTAACATACATGTTTTATATATGCCTATGTTTCCCTGGAATGAAAATTGGTAATTTTAAACAGCATTGTTTGGGAGAATTAAAAATTTTAGTTGATTACTAATTTTGACCCTTAAAAAATAGGGTCTCCTGTGCTACTACAACCAGAGTCCATGGACTCATATTTGCTATTAACTTTTTCTGAGGCAATTCCCTTCCCTCTCTTCTTCCTCTTCCTCTTCCCCTCCTCTTCCCCTTTCTCCTCCTCCTCCTCCTCCTCCTCCTCCTCCTCCTCCTCCCCCTCCTCCCCTCCCCTCCCCTCCCCTCCCCTCTCCTCCCCTCTCTTCCCCTCCTCTCCCCTCCTCTCCTCCCCTCTCTTCCCCTCCTCTCCCCTCCTCTCCTCTCCTTCCCTTTCCTTTTTCCTTCCCTTTTCTTTCCTTTCCTTTTTGTTGGAGGCCGTGCGGGTCCAACACAGACAATTATTTCCCCTAACTGAACTGGTACGGAGTCGTGAGGAATAATCAGACACAGTTTACACAGTCATCATGGAAGGGCATCTCAGGGTCTTTTCTCCTGATGATCTCCTGAAGAACTCCCGTGTTTATTATCCAAACAGTTTATATACCATCACCTCAATTGAGTGGGAAAATACATTAGGCTATTAGGTAACCAGGTAAATGGCCTTCTGTCATGTCCTTATCTGTATGCTAGCTGTCACATAGGCCTGAATTAGCATCTCTATAAGACATCCTCCAAATTACAAAAGAAATAAGCACCAAACATCCTGACCAGCTTTAGCCAACACCTCTCCTCAGGTTATCTACATTTATAACAATAGAGAAAGAGGAGCAGCACATCCTTGGCAATTGTTACGCAGAGACAGCTTGTCTGCAGAGCTACATGGCCATCTCAGATCGGGCTTATGGCTTTTGTGCCATACAGAAATATGGGCCTACACCCTTTTCCTTCCCTTCCCCTTCCCTTTCCCTTTTTCCTTTTTCTTTTCCTCCCCTTCCCTTCTTTCCTTTCCTTTCCTTTCCTTCCCCTTCCCCTCCCTGTCCCTCCTTTCTGCTGTACACTGAACCTTGGGTCTTTTTACCACCAACCTACATCCATAACTTCCAGTTTCTATATCTTAAAGAATGCATACATTGAGTGCAATAACTTTGTGTACTAATTTACTCTGTTGCTACAAAGTATAAAGCTAATTATCTTCTGGATTACTTTTTATTGGGTCCATTTTTCTAAGTACCAAGAATGTTACCTTTTCTTAAAAAAAAAAAAACTAGAAAATATTGATTGGCTGGCAATACTAAACACTTTAAGTCTAAATTTCTTATACCTAAACTTGACATATAATTTACACTGAATTGTTTTTAGACATTTAGTGATATTTTGAGAAACACAATATTGACTCTTCTAAGTTAGGCCTCTGTAAAAGTATTTTCTGATGTCCTCAATGTACCCCAATAATAGAAAATAATTATGTATGAGGGAAGCGAATAGATTTTTTTACACAAACGGTCCAGAAACACAGGGCCCAGGGCTCTGTTAACTGGGATACATCTCAGCTCTCACGTTTTAAGACAAGTTACAGTATATGCTTAGAAAAACAGCTGGAGATATTAAGTTTTAAAAAATACATGTATTTATATGTGTGGGTATGTACATATTATGCACACATGTGTGAGTGCCATGGTAGAGGTCAAAGACAGTGTGTGGGAGTCCATTTTCTTCTCATATGTGGGTCCAGGAATTGAACTGGGTCTTCAGGCTTGGTGGCAGTGCCTTTACCCACCAACCAACCATCTTGCTAACCCAAATGAAGATTTTTTTTTTTTTGAAAAAAAAAATTCTTTGTGATACGCAGAAAATACACGGTGTTGGAACAAAGACTGTCTTAAGTGAATGTGAGTTAAGTTATAAAACATCCCATTTTATCAAAATTCTTGAGGGTAGATGTAATATTAGGAACTAGAGATTATCTGAGAGAGAAAGGTTCAAAAGCCCATTGCCAAGTGATTTAACCCATAAAAATCATAGAGGAACGCACAGGTGTCCTGGCTTTCTTCATTCTATTATTGTGGCTGTATTAAATTGGAAATATAATGCAGTATATGTTTTGAAAGAAAAAGTGTATGTAGGGCGGAAGGGGCAGGGGGAGGGAAAAAAAGTGTATGTATAGTAGACTTAGGTTGTAGGAATTCAGTCCCCATTCACCAACAGGCAGAGTCCAGAAAAGGAGACGAGGCCCTGCTGTTCCTTTAGCCTATCTCATTTCTCAGTTGCCTGATAATATATCTCCAAACAGTAGTGTAATATTTAAATATAAACATTTGTTTTTATACAATATGTTGCCTTAGTATAAGTTTAAGTGAATAGCTATCTTTCATGATCCTTCGATTTCTTCTCTGTAGTTGATTTTTTTATTGAAGGGTAAGTTTAACTAAACATTTTTTTTGTTTGTTTGCCATTTATACTAGATTTAGAACCTTTTTCTAAAAAAGGATGTTTGATTGTATTGAACTGTTTAAAATTTATATTCATGTGTTTTAGTAATGTTTAGAAAGTTGCTATGTATGAGTGCTTATTGGCTTTGTCTTTCTAGGACTGGTATTCTCATTCATATCCTATTTTGTTTTCCCCTAGTTGTGGCAATTTATGATTATACAAAAGACAAGGAAGATGAGCTGTCCTTTCAGGAAGGAGCCATTATTTATGTCATCAAGAAGAACGACGATGGCTGGTATGAGGGCGTTATGAATGGAGTGACTGGGCTCTTCCCCGGGAATTACGTTGAGTCCATCATGCATTACTCAGAGTGAAGCTCAGCACAGCTGTGCGTCCTCTCAGTCAGGTCTTCCCAGATGAGCTAGAGGCCCTGGGAATTTCCTCCCAGTGAAACAAGTGAAGCATACAAATGATGGAGTTATTTCTTTTTTTCTATGTTTTGGTTCATCCCCTAGTATTAAAAACAAAAAAATCAAATTTGAGTCTGAACAAATGGATCTTCTTGCTGTTATTTGCACGACACTGTCTGGATTGAAAATGTGACCATTTCTCATTCTATGGAAGGCATAACAACATGAACGTAGAGCTAAAACAAATCAGACCAAGACTGGCTTGAGAAAAGTCTGGGCTCTTTCTCAGGAATACTGTACACCCTTGGATTTCTCTTCAGAATCTGTGACATTGGATATTCATTGCCTCTGCCTTGGGGTTAGTCTCATGTCCCAGTGGACACCCGTGCCCCTTACTTTCTTTCATGCGAAGAGGAAGGAATTAGTGTTTAGATACCATATTTAACTACTTTTTGATTGTTTCAAAGGCTGTTTTTAACACTGTAAATCCTGTGTTCTCTTAGCACTGGAGTGTGCTAGGTGAGTTAATACTGAACTCCCTTGCATCCTGTCCTATTTGTAGATCGTAAGGATGACAAATGTGAGTCTCCAAACATTCCCACACTCCCAAACAGTCCCCACAGTTTGATTTTAATGTACTGTTGCATGAGGCTGCATTGCTGATAACAGCCAGTGAACCTGATATGAAATGTGATCCATACTTGTACTGAGGTAGAGGACTGGACACAAAGCTACCTAAGGCTCTGAAGGGAAGAGCTCCAGCCTTTGGCCCTAAGTGCTCCTTCAGGAAGGACTTAGGTCAGGAAGTCAGACCAGTTATTCCTGCCCTTTTGGTATTTAAAAACATTTTCTCCTTTTTAGAAGAGACTTGGTGTCCGGTCTCTTGACAGTCACTGGATTGGGAATGACAGGTGCTGCTGTGCCCTTGGATTGCTGTCGGTGGCGGTGTTAGCTGATGTGGAGTCATTTTTATTCTCTCAGCTCTAGAACAGATTGGACTCTAAAGTAGACAATCCTAGGAAGATCTGCACCTCGTGATTCAGACTCGAGTGTAGTGTAAAAGACAAAATACTTAACCCAGTCACTCTGATGAGAGTCAGTATGATTCTGAGATAATGGGCAACTCCCTCACCTACGATTAATTTATATTTAGTGGTGTTTGCACATCTGGTGGCTTTAACAATCACATCTGTGATTAGGGGTGTTGCTGCCCAGAATACCATGGTGACGGGCCAGTTTGTAGTTAGAACCAAAGCTTCCCTGTGGATTCTTACCAGTCCCATGAAAAGACCAGAAAGAATCTGACCTGGTAATTTCACCTGAAGGCTTAAAAGAGGAAATAATCGCTATGTTTAATTAAGATGCAGGCCTTGAATGTCCTGGATAGTGATGCTAGGATAATTTGGTTGAAAAATGAATAAGTGTTGTAGAAGGGAAGAAAAGCAGGTCGTACAGGCATAAGCTAACTCCACTAAGATCTGTTATCTGAGCTTTGCTGTGTAACTGAGACTCAACCAGTTTCTTGTCCAAGACTTGTTTTTTTTTGCTTTAAAATTGCAGGATTTTGTTTGTTTTCAGACGTGCTGTTCCTCCTGCTTTAGCCTCCCAAAACTAGGATTATAAGCAGGAGCATCATTAGAATATTAGGCATCAGCCTTTTTATCTTTTCTTTTTTTAAACATTATACTTCAGCCATTATACTTTTAGATGTTTCTGAACACTTTGGATTCATCTTTAACATGCTTCTAGTATACTTTCCACTTGATGCTTTTGTTAGGTCATATTGCCTATCTTCAGGATAATGTCCCTGGATGTCCCTGGAACTTTAGCTCCATTACGGGCACAGCAAGACCATATATGCACATGTTTAACTTTGCTTGTATTGGTACCTGGAAACTTTTGAAGATAGTTGCACTAATTATTTATTTAAGTAGCCATTTGCTGAGCAAGCTTAGTGGATTCGCAAGATGATGTTTGGAAACCCAGGAAAGAGCTGGTGGTGGGCAAGGAATACAGCTTACCTGTTGAGTTAAGGTTGCAGAGAACACTTTGTGCTGGATACTTGCACTAGGGGAATCCACAGGTCAGCTGATTCCTTCCAGTTGTATTACTGAGTACTGATGCGATTTTACAAAAACAAAAAAATGGAATCTGTTGAATTTTTTTTCATCTTTTGAATTTTTACAATTTTGAATTCTATAAATTGTCTTGGAAGGATAAACTCTGTAACAGTGAACTAGGCCTACAGTAATTGGAGACTTTTAATGTATGTAATATTTTGTAGATTGCATGCTATTAATACTGTGAGGTTATCTCCTATTTTATTGTAAATTTTCCCATTTATTTGCCCATAAACTAAAATGCAGTTGATATTAGAAATTTTAAATGAATGTTGAAACTTTGCTGACCAATAAGCAACTGCTTTTCCAGGTCACAGGTGCTTTTAAGGCATTGGTCTTCCTTGAGATTTCTGATTACACTTAAAAAAAAAACTGGATATTTGTCTCTTTTTTGCTATTAATATTTGAAGGTCAGTGGATCTGAGTGAAAATACATTCTTGTGCTTGACCTTATAGCCAAGGCAAATTAGAAACAAAAATAGTGCCAATGTTTTGAAATCTAGATCCAAGGGATTTCAGCCTGCTGTGTTTGGAATAAATATGAATTTTTAAAGATGTCTCCTACAGTATTTTCCTTTTGGTTACTTCCTTCTCTCTTCCTAAGAGGCACCTGCTGTTCCCATGTTGGGATTGGTACAGGACTGCTGATTTTGCTGTTCCTGAAAGCCGCTGGGTGGCATCTACCTTACCCTTACTATTGCTGTGTTGCCCAGCTAGAGCCTGGTGTGTGCATCCCCACAGTGGATATCTGCAGTGTAGTTGGACTTATTAACAGTTTATGATGATTCTTATGCATGGGGCATCAAAACGTTAGCTTGCTTTTATTTTTCACTTTTCATTTTCTTTAAAGATCACCTTCCTGCAGCATAACTCATGTTTTACCTTATTACCCTCTCTCCTTATGGAGAGAACATGGTGTGTCCTGAAGGCCATCTTTACTTCTAGAAAGGGCTTTGGTGAGGAAATGATTGATTGTTAAATCTTTGAAATGAGTGGGAGTTGTTTACTTCTGAATAGTTTTGACCAGGAACTGATGGGTGTGGAGGTGACATTTCTCTAACACTGTTAATTTTGGAACTCATAAGCCTTAAAATGCTTGTTCCAGTCACTTTAACAATGGGGTTAAATGCTTTGTTTCAGATAAACAGCTATTTAGTTCTTGGAACTCAGTCTTCTCCCCAGTGTACCAACTGCTGTAATTAAATGTGCTTTATTTTTCTTTAGAAAGCAACAGTTCCTGTTTTTAGGATGACACTTGAAAAGATATGCCATGTTTTGATAAATAACCACCCAAGTATTCCCATTGCTTCAAGCCTAAGTGCAGCCTGAGTAGAAATAATCATTTACCCTTCGAAAACTTCACTCGGAGACACATTTCCATACAGCGGTGTAGTAAGAACGCATTATATTTAGTTCTACACTGGCAGAAGCAGAGCGGAGAGAGCCGTAACAAAGTCACTGAGTGGAGGCATTGAGCTTGCTATCTAATTTTACTTTATGCTCTTTTTTTTTTAATTGAGAATCTCTATTAAAAAAAATGAAATGACAGGGCATAGCTGTGTAAATGAACCTTGCTAATAAATATGTTACATTTTTTGTAAGACAAAAAGCTTATTTTCACATTAAACTGAAGCCTCTTTTGCAAGTCCAGAATTCTACGGAAAAGCAGTTTTTAATCATATTTTGTGTCCATGTACTTTTTTTCTTAATGAAATGGTTTACAAAAAGAATGTCAACAATTTATGATCTGGCCAGTTAACACTTTACAGCTCCCAGAGAGTTGGTGGTACTGAGTAAAAACCATTCAGGCAACTTGAGTGGGCAAGTGTTGCCAGTAACATTCCTTATGTGTGCTATTGAGCACCTCCAGAAGAGTGAGGGACATTCACCTAATTTTTAAATTGTATTTGGAATAATTACTGCTGTGTACTAAGAACTTGACCCAAATAAAAATCACACGAAGTATATCCCAGTGTCTTGGCAGAATTATTTATGTATTCACTGCTTCTTTCTAACATGGTTCTAAGCATTGATGGTACTATTCAATTACTTACTTAAGGCTTTGAATAGTGTCGAACCTTTAATAAGTTTGGTGCCTGAAATACTTTAATTAAAAAACTGCTTTTTCCAAATATACCTAAGTTTTGTTAAGTGTAAATTTTTCCATCATTGGAATGAGGTTGATTAAAAACATAAGTGTTGGTTAAGATCCCAGATGATAATTTGACTACAGAAGTTTTCTAGTGATTTGTCTAAGTAGTAAATGTAATCTCCAGAGTGAGGACACTGCTCCAGCTCTTGCTGCCTTACAAGTCCATAGTCCTCACTGCCTGTGTCAGTTCCATGGGAAAAGCTCATTTTCAAAGAATGTTCTCAAGAAAAAGATTTCCCTATAAATAAAAGGGTCCACAACTGGTAGCATTGACAGATGATGAATAACTTTTATTATAGTGTGATGATAGTCAGGTGATTTGCAGTCTGTAACTAAACATATGCCACTTGATATGGCAGTCCCATACATAATTGTACTTCCAAGTCATTGCAGGGGTGGAGGAGGGGGATCCTTTTTGGCATTAGTTTTTACCCAGTTGTACTCTATACAAAATAAAAAGATCAAGGGCTAGAGAGATGGCTCAACAGTTAACAGCACTTAGAGAACTTGGGTTTGGTTTGTAATCCCACATGCTGGTTCACAACATTCTTAAGTTATAGTTCTAGCTCATATACTCAGAAAGGCGCTCTCTCTCTCTCTCTCTCTCTCTCACACACACACACACACACAATTTTGTGGGGGTAGGAGGGGTTTTAAGACAGAATTTTTCTTCTGTGTAGCCCTTACTGTCCTGGAACTCTCATCAGTAGACCAGGCTGGCCTTGAACTCAATGAGATCCACCTGCCTCTGCCTCCTGAGTGCTGGGATTAAAGCACCACCACTGCTCATTTTATCACTGCCCATCTTACAAATATATTTTTACACATTTATTGTATATGTGTACACAGGCAGAGGATGACTTGTGTGAACTGGTTCTTTCTACCCACCTGAGTTCCAGGGATTTGAACTCCTATTATCAGGGCTCTTGGCAAACACCTTTATTCTTCAGCCCTTAATCACTCCCTAATTAGTAATATTTAATGGCTTGTAAAGAAGCAAAACACTCTGAACTGTAGTTAATTCTCCTATAATATTTAATTTATCCTGACACAACAAGCTTTAAAACCAGGTTCTTTGAAGAATTTATTTTTATTATTATGCATGTATGCCACACGTGTTCAGGTGCCTTTGGAGGCCAGAAGAGGACATTGGATCCTTTGGAGCTGGAGTTATAGGTGGTTTTGAGTTGCCCGACGTGGGTGCTGGGAACTGAACTCTGGTCCTCTGGAAGAGCAGAAAGCATTCTTAACAGCTGAGTCATCCCTCCAGCCCTATAAAACCAGGTTCTTAGTGGTATTCATCCAGAACACTCAAAATCCTTGTGTTTAAATGGAATCTATTTAATTTTTTTTAAATTAATGATTGGGCTTGATGACATAAAATATGCAACTACAAAAACAAATTTACTCTGTCTATCCGACCACTGTCCTAAGCCATTACAACAGTTTATGACAAGTGGCAAGTTATAACCCAGAAACTTAATCCAGCAGAACAAAAATCATCATCAGTAGTACTGAATGAATATATCTCTTTCTCATATATGTGTGTATATATATGTGTGTGTGTGTACAGCTTTGTACAGTCAGGGAGCAAGGCACATGATGAAATGAGTGTACATTTATGCAGAAGAAAATAATAAAGGCTGAAAGAAAACCACAACTTCATCTTTACCAAATTGTGCATAATCTTCTGAATAATGACCTCTTTCGGGTACATTTGTTATCGTCATGCCTTAAAAAGTATACTATTGTATGTATTATGACAAAATTCCCACAGCTAGAAGTCAGAGTGAGCCTGGACTCCATTTTTGGGGGAAAAAACCAAACAAACAAACAAAAAAAAACCAGGGAAAGGAGACAACAACCCAGTGAAGACAGCAAACAGTATTTTTACAACACTTAGCACAAGCTAATCATATTTTACCTTATTTATCTCTGCTCTGGAGAAAGAGTTCACTAAGTGGCTGATAATAAAACTAAGCAAAGTCATTTCAAACATTCCAATTAATGCTTACTTTCTAGGGGGACTATTTACAAATACAGGAAAAACTAGGAGGTGGAATATGAAAACCAGCATTTTTGGTATTAAATTGTAACAAATTTAACGAATGGATAGTTTCTAAAAATGTATTCCCTGTTTCCCTTGTCTTCCTAAGAAGTTGATGCTTTAACAATCACTTGCTTGAAATTCATAGCTTATAAACAACAAGCTCCCAAATTTGGCCAGCTCTTGACTTGAGCCACTTCTCTAAGTATCTTTGGTAGAAAACAGACTCCATTTAGGTGGATGAAAACTTCTCCTGTAATACAAGACAGTCATCCCCCTCCATTTCTGCCAAAAGTTCAGAAATACTTACCTGTCCCCTCTCTTATTAGCACCTCAAAGTTTACTTGGTTGTTTTTGTTGTTTTTACATGCGTTCCTCTAAAGAGTTCAAGGCACTGGGGATTATAGCAGACAGCTGTCTAGGATGGTTTACGTCAGAGCAAACCAGAGCCCCCTGCCCTCCAACACATTATATTACTTAAATTTTAGTTGTCTTTTACATATCAACCCCTAAGGGCACTGCACACTTTAGTTTTGATGGTAGAGTATTAAAGGGTAACATGTTTTCACTAGGTTTTCAAAGGACCATCTTGAAAGATGGTGGGGTCCCCCCCCACCTTGCATTTCCCTTTGGGTCAACTTTGAGAGAGGTCACATATAACAGATAATAAAAAGTTAAAAACTTAATGGTTCAAAAGATTTTTGTAATTTGAAAAGGACATTTTTGTTTTAAAAGAAAGCCATCTTCATGTATAAACAAAAACAATTATCCGAGTCTTATCGAAAGCCATTACACAACCATACAGGGCATTGTTTTACTTGTTCTAAACTGGGGTAAAATCTGGAATTTCATCAGTTATATTGCTAGTTTTGGTGATAAGGAAAATTCTTTGAATGGGTTTATTTGCTTAAACACTGCCCCGTGTTTGTAACATAAAACTGCTTTATTTGAGTAGCAAGGGTGACAACATGTTCTGCTGGAAGTCTGAGGAACCGGTCACACTGCTGCCCAGCTCCTGAACCCTGGATTCTGTTGATCCAGACCTTAGAGTTGTTACCCTGTTAGAATTACTGTGACCTCTCAATTCTAATTTATCAAAGTACAATACAGGGAAGAGACCCAAAACAGTTCTCAGCCCATTGCAAGATATACCATCAGTGGGTCAGAGCACCTTGATTTTGGACGACTTAAGAAAAAGCAAAAACAGAAACCCATTGTTATCTCTCTTCATTGTCTAATGAAAATAGATCTTTTTGATAATCTTTAAGATCCAGCCATCTTTCTTATGTTAAAAGTTTAGACATTGGGGGAAAAAAAGTGTTATATAGTTAAGTAGATGTCTGAAACAGACCTTTATTCCTCCAAATGAAAATTATGGTGACTAAAAGATGAGAGAAAGCATATTTTTACTTTTGGGACTAAATTCCAAGCTGGGGAGACTTAATATACAGTGTACTCATGCCGGCACCTGTGGATCACCGTTAGTTCATTTTATTGAGAATAGGTTTGGCTGCTTCAGAGTTGGTGCCCAAACTTTAAGTACTAAGAGACTTGAAATTACTATATAATAAAAATTGAGGATGTCACCAAACCAATTCCGAAAAGCACCTATCTGTCTGCCCTCAGGAGCAAAGGTCCTTCACTCTGTTCACTGTTAGTGTCCAGGCAGCCTCCACAGGCCCTGCACTGCCCAAAAAGGCTGTGCGAGCTGTCGAAGAAGGCACAGAACTAGTGTTGGCTGGCAGTAGGTCTTGTCCATGGACACACCAGAGAAAAAGAAAGAAAACTACATGTCAGCACTAAGCAGTGAGAAAAAAAAATTGGAATGTGGCACTTTGGTTTATTGTTTTGTTTTTAATTAACAGCTCTTCCTGTCTCTGGAGAACTATAAAGAAACTGCATGCTGTCACATGATGAGTTAGAATGGACAGCGCTTCAGGAAGGACATGGGGTTCCCAGAGAGTCCACACTGACAGAATGAAGGAAGGACATGGGGTTCCCATAGAGTCCACACTGACAGAATGAAGGAAGGACATGGGGGTTCCCAAGGACATGGGGGTTCCCATAGAGTCCACACTGACAGAATGAAGGAAGGACATGGGGTTCCCATAGAGTCCACACTGACAGAATGAAGGAAGGACATGGGGTTCCCATAGAGTCCACACTGACAGAATGAAGGAAGGACATGGGGTTCCCATAGAGTCCACACTGACAGAATGAAGGAAGGACATGGGGGTTCCCAGAGAGTCCACACTGACAGAATGAAGGAAGGACATGGGGGTTCCCAGAGAGTCCACACTGACAGAATGAAGGTTGTTGATTTAGGGTTCAATCTAGATTGGAGGTACAGATTTTTGCACTCAAGGAAATCTTAAGTTGCCTAGCTAGCTTAATTTAAAAAGAAAACAGAAACACCCTAGAGGTAAACCCCAGGGATCACTGATTGCACTCCTGATTTTCTGTAGATTGAATGGAGAACTGCAGGTTGATGGGCATGAGGAAGTACTTCAGTGTGGCTTGGCATCTGTATTCAGATTAAATACATTTGTGGTACACGTTGAAACTAACTGCAGTTATGTTAAAGATCATTTCATAATCATAAGAATTGTAAGCACATAAATACTTGGTGAGCAATTTCAAAGATCAAAAAAAAAAAATCTAAGCAGGGTTTTTTAAAAGTACAATGACTTTTCGTCTTTTTCCCCTAATTGCATGGCTGTCTGAGGAGTGGCTGGAGATGTGTGGGAGGTGCCGCTTACACATCTTTATGACGCAGTTCCTTACTGGAAATTAGGGTAGTGAAACTTGACACACAGTGTGAAGACTATCTTCTTTATCCAGATTCATTAGCGTTACTTTCTGCTTGAGGGACAGGACCAAAAGATTTCTGCATCTGGCACTGGTTATCTTTACAGCAGGCACAGACTCTTTACAAGATGTGCTCATTTGTAAGAAGTGGGATGGACAGTTTTCATTCTCTTGCTTAAAAATAACTAGGATTGCATTTCTTTCCCATCAACCTATCACTCTAAGTTGGTAAGTACACACTTTTCTCATGTACCAAAAGCGCAGAGAACACTGTGAACATAGTAGAGCTGTCAGTATGTGCTTGCTTTAAGTGGACTACGACGCTGCTCCATCGGAACACCTGGCCACCTGTAAAAGCCCTACACTCAAGCTAA
Source organism: Microtus oregoni (assembly GCF_018167655.1). NCBI lineage: Eukaryota > Metazoa > Chordata > Mammalia > Rodentia > Cricetidae > Microtus > Microtus oregoni. The sequence goes on from NW_024543069.1 coordinate 52,930,790, forward strand.
ACAGAAAAGATCTTAGCAGCTTCAGTAGCTATGAATGAAATTGTGAAAACTCGTTTTGATCATGATAGTCCTATCCCAAATGGATTCTTTGCATTAAAACATGATGAATGATACTGTCTTGTCCTCTTTATCTCTCGTGGAGAACAACTTGTAAAGAAGGCATTGCAGAAGTTGACTTTGTTTTTAATAATGTACTACAATGGGCACAGGGAGTATATTTCATATTTCTACTGTCCACAAATTCAAATGTCTGTAATGTACACACTATATGCAAAGGTAAATAAGTGACTCAAAGACATAATTGGGGCAGTACATTACAGTGTGTACTGGACATTCTACAAAAAAGCAAGACTCCTGAAACCAAACTGATGAAGCTTTGCAACTACTGAAAGTAGTTAGGATTCTAGCATTAGATATTCCTTGTGTTTTAGGCAAAAAGCTTACCTGTGAAGACATCTCAAGATGTGGCTGGGGTCATGGCAGAACTATTGCAACTAGAACGCCATGACTTTCCTATGTACAACCACAGTGTCTTCAGCATTCCTGCGCCATTTACCCGTTCTGTCTATGGAAGGCTTTCCTGAATTAAAGTGCCCCTTTATATGTAGAATTCAAGTGTCAGTTAAGCAGTTCTAAATTCAGCCAACTGGGAAAAAAACAAAAAAGCCCTACGGATTTAGCAAACATTCTTGTGATATCCTCAAACTGAGAAACTGTCCATCTATTTCTTCTATAACACATGCACAGTGGCACATGGGCAGACAGTTATGAAATACCTTCTAGATTTTGGTCCAATCCATATGATAAACAAATTCTAAGTGACAACATAGCTCCTCCTATGTCTCCTTCCACTCAAAATATACAAAACCCTCTTTTCTGATTAGGAGGCAAAAGAAATAAATAGAATCAGTTCTCTCCATATATACACATTCACAGATGTATACATACGTATATACACACAATCAACACACATACAGCTGGACACTACCTGAACAACATATCAGGAGGCTCTGAACACCTGGATTCAAAGATGATCAGGTAAACTGATTGTAGAACTGATTATAGATATTAAGTCTTGTGGCTACCAGTCTCTTGAGAGCTTAGTATTCTGGTCTCTTTTAGGGGGAGCGGGAGGGGGTCCTCTTCTCAAGGTTGCATAGCCTGAAATGTGACTGCCTCCAAAGCCAGCCTTCTGCTGGTCAGACAGCAGCTCTGGTGGTGGTGGGGGTAGTGCCATGTCGTCCATGGTGGCTGTGGGTTCTGCTCTGGACATTCGTGAAGAGGAGAGGGAGCCATGCCGCGTGATAGACTTGCGCTGCAGTGTCCTGTTAAGATCAGCTAGGAATCCAGGCTGGACACTAAGGCTGGATTTGGGAGAGGTGGGCACTTGTGGCACAACTGTGGTCATCGCTGGCTGCTCAGAGATGTCAGCTTGAGTGAGGCGGGTGCTATCATTCCGTTTGGGCCGGGTGGGCGGGGCCTTCTTCACAGATGTTTTAGACCATAGCTGTGGCTGAGGATTAACAACTGCCACTTTGGGGGAGGTGCTTCCCGAGAATATGGCTGGAATCTCAATAGGGGGCAGAGGAAGCTCTATTTCAGGTGGAGGGGGTGGAAAGTCAGAATCGGATGGAGGAGATGGAAATTCCACTACGGAGTCCTTTCCACGCCCACTCAGAACAGAAGGCGTCGTTGACACACTCCCTTGCTGGTGGATTCCGGGGAGATTGACTCCAGAAAGGTGTAGTTTCCCAGGTTTGGGAGGCGCTGCAGGAGGAGGCGGGGTCTCCTTGTGGGGAGATCCCGATTCTGCTGGCGGTGCAAACTTGCTGACTAGACTGTCTACCGAGGGTCGCTTGGGCTCAGGGTGCTCGGCAGACTTAACGCTGGAGTTGCGCTGTGGGGTTGGGGGTGGTTTCTTTCCCCCAGGGCTGGACATCTTACTTGGCTTTTTGCCTGGAGATCCACCTTTGTCAGGGATTGGCGAAGCCACGGGTGGCACTGGGGGTGGGGGTGGGGGTGGGGCTGGGGCCGGGCTTGGAGGAAGTGGAGGAGGAAACACCAGGCTGCTCTCTGGAGGGGGAGGAGGGAAATCTGGGGAAGGGACAGGGATTGAGCTGGGCTGCCACTTGGGTTTTGCTTTCACGGCAGGAGGAGACTGTGGGGCGACACTTGCTGGGAGGGGTTTTAGGGGTTGTGAGTCCACAGGAGGAGGAGTGGGAGAGGGTGGAAACTGGCTGGCTATCTGCTTCACAACTGAGGGCATGGGGGACAACGGAGAGGGGGGTGGCTTCACCCCAAAGCTCTGCTGCTTGGGTAGTGTTGGTGGTGGACATGGAGCAGTCTGAACAGGGGGAGAGGGTGGAATGTGAGAAATGGGGAAAGCTGGCTGTTTCTTTGCTGGGGGCACTGGAGGTGCAGGGGTGAGTGGTACAGCCTGTGCCACTACTGATGGTACAGTTTTGGTGCTGGCTGAAAGAGGAATGGTCACTAGGGGTTTAGGGGGTGCTTGAGGAGGGACAACTGCAGGGATGGGAGGAGCTGGTGGGGGTGTGGGAGGTGCCACTTGATGAACTTGATGAATCTTCAGTGGAGGGGGTTGGGAGAACTGTGGCAGGGACTGGGCACATGGCACTGGCTTTAACTGGGCCATGGCTGAACCAGGGGTTGGGGGTGGTGGAGGAGGAGGGGGTGGAGGAATAACTCCATTGGGGGGCACCACAATTTGAGCCTTGAGGGACTGTGAAGCCAAAGGCGGAGGTTGCATCGCTGGGGGTGGCGGAGACTTAAACAGGGACCCTGAATGCTGAGCTGCATTTTGCAGCCTGGTGATTGTGCTGTACTTGACAAACATGGTGGCTGATGAGCCTGCAGAAGGTGCAGACTGGCTAGGGAGAGGAGGAGGAGGAGGAGGTGGTGGTGGTGGAGGCGGAGGAGGAGGAGGAGGAGGTGGTGGTGGAGGAGGAGGCAGAGGGGGTGAAGGTTGTGAGGCAGTATAAGGGGTGATGATCTTAGTTTGAGGGGACAGAGGGGGCATAAGTGAAGTGTAGGATCGATTCATAGATTCCATTCTGGCCTAAAAGGAAGTATAAAAGGGAGGTGGGAGGGAGAAAAACACAACAAAACAGTTACAGAGGTAAGCTTTGACTCTATCAAACTAAAAAGCAAGGGATCTAGGGCATGCATGAGGAGGATGCAGCAGCTGGTGATTATAAAGACAGACAATGTCAGGAAGGTTAAAATCTGATTCTCTAGGTAACAAGGATGCAGAAAGTTTGTTTTACCCTGCAATATTCTCTTAACAGCTATACTGACTAACAGTCTAGGAACAAGCTCCCGTTGTAAAGTCATTTGGGTGGTAACAGGATAGGTGATTTCTGACCTTGGCAATGGGACTTTCACAAACCCTGCCCTAGGTCCTCCTGGGTCAAGAGTTCACCTTCAGTCCATGACTGCATCCACGTCACGCAGATGCTGTCCTAGGGTAAGGAACGCTGGTGGAGTGAGGATAGCTTTTTGATTCTAGGAAGCTGACAGAGTGTGAGAATGCTCAGCAGTTGTACAGTCACACAGGAATGAAAGAACTCGACACACACACTTGTGTTGTGTGAAACACCTGCATCCAACATGCACACAAGCCCAGCAGTGCAAGTAAGGGGAGCATTCTTTGCGTTTGCTTTACTGGGAAGTACATAAAGAAATGTGCTGTAAACATTACAGCAAAAGATAAAACATCACACAGAAAAAGCCAGATGAAAATAAGAAGAAACTCTGTAGAACTAAGAGAAGTCATCAAGTAGGAGCTAGGGTTTGCCAGTAAGCTGCCGACCACACCGTCTGGGTAGTATTAGTATTGCCGAAATGACTACATTCGGTTGCTTGCTGCCTGAAGCAACTATGTATAAATCTCTGGCTCAAGGACTTCTGAAATAAGGAAATGAAGGAATTTTGATTTAATAACTTTGGGAACGCCTTTTGGGCTCTTATTTCTGTGAACTCTTTTCAATCACAAATGACACCTGATTGAGATGGAGGGTACTTAGAACTAAAGTGTTCATTCACAGAGCTGAATTCTAATGCCTATCAGGACGTTCACATGGTTCTCTAAAAATTATACATGAAAAGAAAAGCATTAGTTTGTAAGATTTGGTTATAGGCGTCACCCAGGTTAATGTATTTCAGAGAACAGCCCTGACCTTAACTTGACCCTGTCTTGGCTGCTTCAGGCCTGCTGACCTTAGCTGTGCGGGCCTTCTCATGTGGCACCTGAGACTGAGGTAACAGAAGAAACACACAGGATCAAGACTCAAACTGACACTACTGCATAGCAGGGTTGATTCTCTTTCGGAAACTACAGTGACAGACTTTGTTTCCTAATCACAGAGCCTTTGCTTTCCTTGATTTCACATGACAAACCTGGAGTTTGGTGCATGCTAGACAAGTGCTCTACCACTGAGCTACCTCTCCCCAAGGTGCAGCGACCATCGTGCATGAGGGAGAAGGGACATTTTAACTTGGAGAGGACCCAAGTGGATAAGCTCAGCTGTGGTTGCCCACACAAAAGCAGGTCAGCATTGTAGCGGAGAGTGGAAAGGAGTTCATGAGCCCCCACCCCTAACTGGGGAGCAGTTGACAGCTGACGGCTTGTTTTCTGTGATGGTGTGGCTCCTGGTGAAATGACCCATATTCCAGTGGCTCATCAGCTATGTATATATCAGCAGGACAGCTATGTATATATCAGCAGCTAGTCAGCTATGTATATATCAGCAGGACAAACTGGACTAAGTGAATTGTTGAAAGGAAAAAAAAGGACATGAACTCGGGATGTGAGGTGACTCTGGGGGGGAGTGGGGATTATTCTTAAAATACTTTGTAATTACGTCTGAAATTTTCCATATATATATATATACATATATATACATATACATATTATAAAACACACATATAATGTTCTTTTATATATAAGAAAAATTCTTTTATATATATATTATATATAAAACATATATAATATATATAAAAGAAAAAACTCTCAACATTATAGCCTGTAATAATGTTACTGAATATTAATTATCCAAGGCTCAGAAATCCAAAATTTTAAGAGTGAATTTAGCCTCTGCCATAACACATAGTTTGAGAAAATTTGTTGGGGTCTACAGACCTCAAGAATGAAAGATAAGGACTGAATCTGAACTAATTAAAACGATTAAGAATTGTCAGCAACTTCTCTGGGACTTTAGGGCAATGGCACTGCATGGTGTTGTTCCAGTGAACTGGTAATGCTGAACAGGGGAGGGGTCGCTGTAACTGAAAAATGTAAGCCGCTGGTTAAACTGCATAAATAACGGCCACTAAAAATCAAGATCTTCAACAGCTCTAAATGGTTTTCCCTATTATAGCATCAGTTGACCCTCTAAGAAGGAAGACTAAAATAGTGCCAGATGAGACTCTGATAAAGGAATACAAGCTATGCCAGTGGATGACCACAGACTTTTATGTGTAAATAAAATTAGTGTGTTACCTTGCTGGACTCTTCCAACTGAGTGCCACGCTTCCAGGCTTCTGAGAACATGGAGCTCACAGTGCTTTGGGAACGGATGTGTCCTGTGGGTAGGGTGTCAGAGACTCCACTGTCAGACTGGTTAGAATGATTTGACTGAGACTCTGTTTAAAATATTAAAAAAATTTCATCAGTTATCATTTGATCATATGGATATACACATTTTAAATGTTATGGGTAAACACTACATAAAATGGCAAATCAGCTCATCTTATTCTAAACTCAGCAAATATATTCTAGTAGAAAAATCTTATCTTACGATTAGTTTTTAATTAATTTGACTCTAACTTTTTAATAGTTCCCCATGAAAAACTGACACAAGTCAGTAGAACCCCCCCAAAAAACTGTCTTGGATAAAAATTTACTCTAAAAAAGTTTTAAAAAGAAAAGAAGAAGAAGAAGAAGAGGAGGAGGAGGAGGAGAAGGAGGAGGAGAAGAATTGCTGAGTCATTAATTACATCCACATTAGCTTAAGAATCAGGCTTTTTCAGCCATTGCAGAGCAGCTCATACATTCAGACTCTTCCTTAGCAATCAACAGTATTGAGAATAAAGATCTTCCCCAGGGATTCAGGTATGGCACCACTGAGCAGCAGTCATGCACAGCCTGCTTCCAGGCCAGGTGACAGTGGGGAGGGACAGGGCTGGGGCTGAGGCTAACAAGCACCTTCAACTGATATAGGGGCTGGAAGAACTGGAAAGATGACTTCCCAGTACGAGTATGTATGCACCTTATGTGATGTCTCGCAAGTAGTGGAGACTCAAAGCTCTTCCCAGACAAACAATCACCTTGTGAAGAATGGAAGCTATTAAAATAACCCAGTAGCCTAAGCCCCAACTTCTTCAGAGTTAAGACCATTCTTAAGGAATATGATGAAAAGCTATGACTATGACACTAGGCTCGTTCACTATCCCTATTTGACAAGAGCCTATAAGACTGGAGTACATGAAGCTTTGTGCTCTTCAACAGCAATCATTCTGATTTTATGTTTTATCCTAGAAAGTCTAACATTTCAATGAAGTGTGAGGATGGCACTAGTGAAGGAAAAGGCATATTATTTCATGAGGGAATGTATGTGAGCACTGGAGCTAAGTGCTACGTGACTGAAAAACAGAATATGCCTTTCCTCAACCCCCTGGCCTTCTCTGAATCCTACTTGCTGCATGGCTTTTTAACCTTGTCTTTCTAGTCCAACTTCTCAGCATTTTTTCCACTTTGATGAACATCTCATTTTAGATTTTTATACATTATTTTCAAATTAAAATAGAGTAAGTCTGAGTTCTTACCGATTCAGCATCTAATCTGTCCCATTACTCTGTTTATAGTACATTTGCCATAGCTATGAAAAAACACTGATTTACTAATAACTATATGTCACATTTCATATATCCATACTCTGGTCCAGGATACCACAATACAGTTCCTCTGAAAGTTGCTCCACTTTGGTCAGATCTCATCACACTGAATCAAGGGAACCTACAATCAATGGAACTAGACACTGCTTGTCTACTTTCTCCACTGTGAAGTTTCTGCTTTCTCAACCCTACTGCTTTTAAGGTCAATCACTATGTGTAGCTCTGCAAGAGGGCAACGTGTGCACAGAAATCACTTAGAAATATTTTGTGAGGCTGGAGTGTGTGCCGTTCTTGCAGAGGACTTGGATTCTGCCCCACACCCAAATTAGGAAGCGCACAGCTGCTGATAACTCTAGTTACATGGGCCCAGTGCCCTCTTCTGGCCTCCACGAGCACCTACATGTACATGGTACACACAACGTTTGTAGACACACACAAAGAGTTGGTAGGACATGAAAAGAGCTGGGGGAAAGGACATTTTAACTAAAATGTACTTAAAGTCTTTAAAAATATTTTGTATGGAAATTATGTTATCATGGATTCAAAGTGATATATCTGCTAATTTGGTTATAATTTTATACCATTGTATATTTCTTTTGCTCAAAGTGTTAGACACTGAAACTTTCTCCAGTTGGCATCTATGCCCTATGATAATCCCTTATCCTATTTTTAAGTCCTTCTGCTTAAGGCTCATCTCGTTTGTTCTCTACCACAGCTCTAGAACCAGCCACCTGCCCAAGAGCTCTGGTTCCTTTTGGTGACTGGGCTGTGGGCAGTCTCATTATTACTGGGGTGTCCCTTCTTCTAGACCCCATTCAATGGACAGAACCAGAAAATACATACTTACATATGTATACATTACATTTTCACAGGTTAGTGTTTGTGTGTACCACAATTCCAAATATTTTTTTTTTTTACTATTTAGAGATATTGTCAAATCATGCAATTTTAAATCATTAAACAATGATTCAGGGAAGATTCTGAAAGAAGCATTTTACGGAAGATGTGAGCACAGATATGGGAAGTTGTAATTCTGAACTAGCTAGAAGTGTTTTCCCAGCACGGCAATGTCAGGGATGTAGTATCCTGATGGCTTATGAGTACTTCTCCAAGTGGCTTCTATACCATGTCTTATTAGTTAGTATGTATGAGTTTTATAATAAACTTCATAAACTATTACAGTGCATTTCAAATACTTGTGAATAGTTCATAACATTGCACTTTTAACAGTTTTGTGGAGAAATAAGAAAAAAAGCTGAAATTTCACTCTTGATACTGGTAGTAAAATAGTGCTGTGTGGTACTTTTGAACTACCTGGGATGCTGGAAGAACTGGACCCAGATTTAATGCTGGAGCTGGATAAAGAAGTCCAATCATAAGCGGACTCTGTCCTCTTCAAGGCTTCTTGGTAATTTGTGTAGAGCTGCTTCCCATACTAAACAAAAGCGGACAAAGAGTGACATTAAACTCTGAACTGGTACGTGGAAGAATGTGGGAAGGGAGAGAAACATCTGTACACTACTTTATTTTCTACTAATACCTACAGTACTATAAATAGTCCTTAATTCTATAGAATTACATTCAAACTCATTTTCCTCAGTTGTAAGGACAGCAGGAAGAGATAATTTTATTGGTGTTTATAATAGAAATAAAAGTTTTATCACTCCAAGAGATCTAGGGCTAGATTCTTAGCACTATTCAGGGGCACTGTTCCAAATCTACTTGATAAATAACCATAACTTAATTGAAAGCTTTTTATTTGGGAGTTGGCGAGATCTGCTTAGGCTAAACTTGATGACATAATAATCATATAATGCGAGAGACCTGCCTCCCGGCTGCACCACCAGCCCCGCCACCCACTAGACTCTGTCCCTCCAAGACACACTCCACCGCACAACCCCATGCACCTGAACACCTTCCCCGAGGCCAGCTCTCCCCTGCAACCCCAGCAGACTAAACAGGCACAGACACAACCCACACCAGTTGGAAGAACAGATGAGTAAACAAACGCCAGTGTAAGAATACATCCAACAATCGAAAGAGCAGTGTGACAGGTGGAACCCAGGGATCCTATAACAGCAAGACCTGAACATTCTGATGCAGCTGAAATACACAAAAAAAGACGTCAAAAATAACTTTATGAAGATGAATTCCCTCAAAGAAATCAAGGAAAAGACAAACAAAAAAATTGGAAGAAATCAATAAATTCTTTTTAAAAAAGCAAAGAAAGCCAAGGAAAAGAAACAGGCAAAGGAATGGTTCAAGTCTTGAAAACTGAAACAAAAACAAAAAACATAAATGAAGGGAATTCTGGAAACGGAAAATCTGGGAAAGTGAACAGGAATTATGGATACAAGCATCACCAACAGAATAAAAGAGATATGAGACAATCTCAAGCGCTGAAGATAGAATAGAGGAAATCAGTCAAAGAAAATGTTAAATCCAATAAATTCCTAACGCAAAACATCCAGGAAAGCTGAGACACCATGAAGACCAAACCAAGAGAATAATTAGGATAGAAGGAGAAGACCAGCTCAAAGACACAGAAAACATTCAACAAAACTTTCCAACCTAAAGGAGGACATGCCTATAAAAGTAGAAGAAACTTACAGAACACCAAATAGACTGGACCAAACCAAACCAAACCAACAACAACAAAAGTCCCCTTGTAATATAATAAAACACTACAAAATAAAAAAAGAATATTAAAAGCTGCAAAGGACCCAGGCCAAGTTACGGCATATCTATCAATCAGAATTACACCTGAATTCTCAGTGGAGATGTTAAATGCCAGAAGGTCCTGGACAGACATTTTGCAGACACTAAGGGATCGCAGATGCCAGCCCAGACTACTACACCCAGCAAAACTTTCAACCATCATAGACAGAAAAAACAAGATATTTCATGATAAAACCAGATTTAAACAATACCTATCCACAAATTCAGCCCTACAGAAAACATCAGGAGGAAGACGCCATCACAAGAAAGCTAGCTTTTCTGCATCCATAAAAATACACGCAGCAGGTAATCTCACACCACCAAAACCCAAAGAAAGGAAATACACATACTATCACCACTACCATCACCAAAACAACAAGAAAATAACAGGAATTAATAATCACTGGTCATTATCATCTTTTACTATCAATGGATTCAATTTGCCAATAAAAAGACACAAGCTAACAGAATGGATACAAAAACAGGATCCATCCTTCTGCATAAAAGAAATACCTCAACGTCAAAGACAGACATTACATCAGAGTAAAGAGTTGGGGAAAGATTTTTCCAATCAAATGTGACTAAGAAACAAACTAAAATCAGTCAAAAGAGATAGAAGACATTTCATATTTGCCACAGGAAAAAAAAATCTATCGAGGAAATGTCAATTTTGAACATCTATGTCCCAAATACAAGGGCACTCACATTGTAAAAGAAACATTATTAATGCTTAAATTGCATATTAAACCCCACACACTAATAGTAGGAGACTTCAACACCCCACACCCCCCCCAATGGTCAGGTCAATCAGACAGAAACCTAACAGAGAAATAAGAGAACTAACATGTCATGACTCAAAGGGCTTAACAGATATGTATAGAATATTCCACCCAAACACAAAAGAATATACCTTCTTCACATCACCTCATGGAACCTTCTCAAAAATTGACCACATACTCAATAACAAAGCAAACCTCAGTAGCTACAAAAAAAAAATTGGAATAACCCCCTGTATCTTATCAGATCACCATGGTAAGAGTTCAACAACAACAACAAACTAGAGAAAGCCTACAAACTCATGCAAACTAAACAGAGTTCAAATGAATCATCTCTGGATCAAGGAAGAAATAAGAATATTAAAGACTTCCTAGAATTTAATGAAAATGATTCCACAACATACCCAAACTTATAGAACACTATGAAAGCAGTGCTAAGAAGAAATTTCATAGCACTAGGTGCCTACATCAAGAATTTGGAGAAATCTCACACTAGCAACTTGAAAGCACCCCTGAAAGCTCCAGAACAAAAAGAAGCAAATTCACCCAGGAGTAGATGGCAGGAAATAAAATAAAAACTGTGGGCTGAAATCAATAAATCAGAAACAGAATACAAAAAAAAAAATCAGTGACACAGTTGGTTCTTTGAAAAAAATCAAGATAGACAAACCCTTATAAAAATTAAAAGACAGAGAGAGAATATCCAAATTAATAAAATCAGACATAACAACAACACTGAGGAAATCCAAAGAATCTTTAGGTCATACTTAAAAAACCTCTACTCTACAAAATTGGAAAATCTAAAAGAAATGGACAATTTTCTTGACTAGATAAACAATTTAAATAAACCTACAACCTCTAGGGAAATAGAAACAGTCATTAAAAGCCTCCCAACCCCACAAAAAAAAAAAAAAAAAAAAAAAGGCCAGGGCGATATGGTTTCAGTGCAGAATTCCACCAAAACTTCAAAGAGCAAATACCAACATGCCTCAAGTTGTTCCAAGAGTATAGAAACAGAAGGAACATTGCCAAGTTCTTTTTACAAGGTTACAGTTACTCTAATACCCAAACTATACAAAGATACAACAAAGAAAGAGACCAGTTTCCCTCATGAACATTGATGCAAGAATACTCAATAAAATACTGTCAAATTGAACCCAAGAACACATCAGAAAAATCATCCAAGTAGGTTTTATCCCAGAGATGCAGGGTAGGCTTTATCCCAGAGATGCAGGGATGGTTCAACACATGAAAATCTGTCAGTGTCATCATTACAAATAAACAAAAAAGAAAAACCACATTAGATGCTGAAAATTACTTTCATAAAATCCAACATCCCTTCATGATAAAGGCTCTGGAGAGAAAAGGAATACAAGGAACATACTTAAACATAATAAAGGCAATATACAATATACAGCAAGCCGATAGCCAACATCAAATTAAATGGAGAGAAACTCAAAGCAATTCCACTAAATTCAGGAACAAGACAAGGCTGTCCACTCTTTCCATGTCTATCCAATACAGTACTCAAAAGTTCTAGCTAGAGTAATTAGGCAACAAAAGGAGATCAAGGAGATCCAAATTTGAAAGGAAGAAGCCAAACTCTCACTATCTGCAGATGATATGACAGTATACATAGATGACCCCAAAAATTTACCAGGGAACATCTGATAAAAACTTCATTAATGTGGCTGGATACAAGATTAACCCACAAAAATCAGTAGCCCTCCTATACACAAATGGTAAGTGGGCTGAGAAAGAAATCAGAGAAATAATACCCTTTACAATTGCCACAAATAATATAAAAATATGCTGTGGTAACTCTAACAAAACAAGTGAAAGACCTGTATGACAAGAAGTTGAGCTCTTTGAAGAAAGAAATTGAAGAAGGTATTAGAAAACAGAAAGATCTCCCATACTCATGGATCAGTCGGATTTACATAGTAAAAATGGCAATCTTACCAAAAGCAATCTACAGATTTAATGTAATCCCCATCAAAATCCCAACAAAATTCTTTGCAGATCTTGAAAGAGCAATACTCAGCTTCATATGGAAAAAACAAAAAATCCAGGATAGCTTAAACAGTTCTGTATAATAGAGGAACTTCCAGAGGTATTACCATCCCTGAATTCAAGCTCTACTATAGAGCTAAAGAAATCAAAACAGCATGGTATTGGCATAAAAACAGACATGTGGATCAATGGAATTGAAGACCCTGGCACAAATCGGCATACTTATAAACATCTCATTTTTATACTATTATACTATAGGAAAAAGAAAGGATCTTTCAACAAATGGTGTTGGCATAACTGGATGTTTGCATGTAGAAGAATGCAAATAGATCTCTATTTACTGCCCTGCACAAATCTCAAGTCCAAGTGGATAAAAGACCTCAACATAAATCGAGTTATACTGAACCTGATAGAAGAGAAAGTGGGAAGTAGCCTCGAATGCACTGGCACAGGAGACAACTTCCAGAATGTAATACCAGTAGCATGGACATCGAGACTGACAATTAACAAATGGGGCCTCCTGAAACTGAAAAGCTTGTAAGGTAAAGGACAATGCCAATAAGACACAATGGCAGCCTACAGAATGGGAAAAGAGCGTCACCAACCCCATGTCTGATAGATCTTCCAAAATATATAAAGAACTCAAGAAACTAGACATCAATATACCAAATAATTCAACTAAAAATGGGGTAGAAATTTAAACAGAATTCTCAACAGAAGAATCTCAAATGGCTGAGGTACACTCAAAGAACTGTTCAACATCCTTAGCCACCAGAGAAATGCAAATCAAAATGGCTCTGAGATACCATCATACACCTGTCAGAATGGTTAAGATCAAAAAACACTAATGATAGTTTATGTTGAAGAGGAAGTGGAGTAAGGGGAAGACTCCTCCACTGCTGGTGGGAGTGAAAACTTATACAGTCACTTTGGAAATCAGTATGGCGGTTTCTCAAACTGGACTCAATCTACCTCAAGATTCAGCTATATCACTCTTGGACATATACCTAGGCCCTCTGCATGTGGGGGACAGTTGTGTAGCTTGGTCTTTTGTGGTCCCCATAGCAGTGGGGTCAGGACATGTCCCTTGCTCATGAGTTGGCATTTTAGAACCTATGCTGCATGCAGGGAAGCCTTGACAACCTTGATGCAGTGGGGAAAAGCTAAGTCCTGCCTCAATATGATTATGCCTTGTTGACTTCCCTGGGAGAAGGAGTGGATATGGGGGTGTAGATGGGAGGTGGGGGAGGGAACAGAAGAGAGGAAAGAGGGGAAATCGTGCTTGGTATGTAAAATAAATTTTAAAAATTTAATAAAAAAATCATAATGCATGCTCCAAAGTAGAAATAAGTCACTCTGATACCACACAAGTTATTTCCACCAATATCATTCCAGGGACATAAACATATTTTGCAACCTCCATGGAAAATAAGGCATTTAAAACATGAACTTAGGAAACTAGACACTAGCAAAATGATGAGCACGAAACAACCAGAACCATCATCAACCCAAATTACCTAATTAGCCATTTCATTATTCCAGCCTCAAATGAAAAAAAAAAACTGTACCTTTGCAATTCGAATCCCATTGACCCACTGGTGCAGAGTCCTCACATCATCACAGCAGAGGTACTTGATATACTGAGACTTCTTCTGGATCTGTGGGTGCTGCCAAAGGAAAGCAGAACCCACTAAATCTAGAGAACTGACACTTAACCCTAAGTCATGGTCTTAAGAAATGGCAAACCAGTGCAGACTTTTTCTTGTTTTTTTTTTTTTTTTTTTTTTTTTTTTTCAAGACAGGGTTTCTCTGTGTACTTCTGACTGTCCTGGAACTCGCCTGTAGACCAGGCTGGCTGCACAAACTCAGAGATCTGATGGGGGAGTTTTCTGTTTTGTGTTAATTTCATTGGTTAAATAAAGAGACTGTCTTGGCCCTGGTAGGACAGAAAATTAGGTAGGTGGAGTAGACAGATAGAATGCTGGGACAAAGAAGCCGAGTCAGGCAGTTGCCATGATTCTCCCACCTAACACAGACTCAGGTTAAGATCTTCCCTGGTAAGCCACCTCATGGGCTACACAGATTATTAGAAATGGGTTAGATCAATATGTAAGAGCTAGCCAATAAGAGGCTGGAACTAATGGGCCAGGCAGTGTTTAAAAGAATACAGTTTCCGTGTAATTATTTCGGGGCATAAGCTAGCTGGCGGCCAGGAGCCGGGCAGCAGGAACGCGGCCCGCTGCTCCTTCAACAGAGATCCGCCTGCCTCTGCCTTCCAAGTGCTGGGATTAAAGGCATGCACCACCATGCCCAGCTCGGTAATACTTCTTATTTAATCATAAAGTGGAATAAAACAGCCCATACTTATATTTTTTTAAATAAAGTATAAATCATGTTAAATTTTATGTCAAGTTGTCCACGTAAACCATCCCACTTGGGAAGTTCATAAGTATTCCCTTTTACATATCTATGAACAACTCTATCAAGATTAAGTCAGCAGAATTCTCAGTATGTAAGACTGAAAATGGAAGAGAAGTGTTTATCCAGGAAATCATGGTTTAGAAGGAGACGGTCCTTCCCTGGGAGTCAACACCTACACCAGGCACGTAAGGAATATATATGGCACCCTTAGGACAGAAGTCCATGGCCACACCTGACTGGTGGAACAATATTTTGTAGGCTTCTTTCTTTACAAACTGCAGCGTGTACTCTTTGGTGGGATAAGAGGATAGTGTTGAAGTTTACTATTTCCCTGCAATATTTTCTTTATTAGAAATTAAAATGAGAGGAAAATAATTAAGATAAAAGAACACAACTGTCCCCAAATACCTCTTCATAGTTAAGATAGGAAAAATATCATTATGGAACCTGTAAGAAAATTCCTCTATACAGTCAGAAAACAAGAATGTTGAGGCAAGTAATATCTCAGTATTACAAACCTCATGTTGATATAATGGTCTTTGGGTTTCCCAAGGGACCTTGGACTTAACAAGCCACTGGCTGAAGTTACCCCTATCAACTTCTTAAGAATTACTGGCTAGTGTATGGTGACACACATTTGCAACCTCAGTAATCTGAAGGCCAAGGCAGAGGAGCCCAGGTTTGAAGCTAGATTGGGCTACACAGGAAGGCTGTCTCAAAAAGATGAAGAAAAAAAAAAAACTAAGACAAATTAAAAAGCAAAAACAAACTAAGCTTCAATGATGCATTCATGTTGTCTAAGAAAGTTTATTTAGTACAGGACTGTTATTATATTACATCCATTTTTACCAAAGAAATCAGAATCCCACCCCAAATTCTAAACAAATGGTACTCCTTAAACCCAACTAAGGCTTCTCACAGAAAAAGAGTATGATACAAACATGCAGACCTAAGTAGTACTGAGAGTCCTGAAGATGGAGCCACTGAGTATTACTTAATTCTCTCAGTAACTTTTCTTGAATCTTTGTAGGCTGCTGTGGGAATTCCTTTAGTCAATACCTTTAAGGTCACATGATAAAGATATAACCCTAACCTCACGTGGTATATATATATATATATATATATATATATATATATATATATATATATATATATGTGTGTGTGTGTGTGTAGATGTAAAAGCATGCACGGCCCTTTTTGGCTATTGGGTTTGGTCCCAGTTTCACACCCACGCAGAGGACGGCTGAGCACCTTTTTTTTTTTTTTGTGAGTCTACCCCTAAATAATAAATAAACCTCCATTCTGGGCTAATGTAAGACTATTTTACTATAAGCTGCAACAGTAGGCTATCTTTATAAATGTTAATTTATATCGCTGAAAATACTAAAAAGTGCCCACTCTCCTTTAGTGTATGGCCACAGTTAGGGTGAGAAACTTAAAGCCTGACTGATAGAGAAGAACACTCCCTAATAAAAGCATAGATAACAGACTAGGATGGCTATAATTTGGGGGGAAGGTATAGACAGACCTGGTTATTCCTTAACCAGATGAAAACAGGAGAATTTTGAACTTGGGAATAGTGCCCTCTTCAGGTTTTACTAATAAAGTTGAGGAAAACCACAAAAAATAAATGTCTGATGGTAAAACTCTTTTTCCACGACAGGGTCTGGTTCCAATCCTGATGATCCTGAGTGCTGGGATCACTGGTATGAGCTACTAGGTCACACTCTACTTTTACCTTGTTCTCCCTGGTGCTAGGATGGAGCAAGAAAAAAAAAAAAAACCCAAAACCTTAATACTTAACTGCTGAGCAACGCCTCGTCCTCTTATCTTTTTACAAAGACACAGAACCTACTTGAAGATCCAAATGTCAAGTAACCTCTACCTAATGCTGATCACAATTGCTGAGCTGTACCTTTAACGCCAGACAACAGTCTGTGGGTGCTTTGTACTTGCTCCGATAGTCCTGCCCATAGTACACATTAACATGATCCAGCTGAAGAAAGCACACCAGTTCCCGAGATACCTTAAAAACAAAACAAAAAACCAAAGATCAATTTAATAATGCAAATAAGCAAGTATCATACCAGGTAAGAGTTTTCAGTTGGGAATCAAACCTTTATTTGGTAGAAAGTAAGAACATAAGATTTTTCTTCGTTTACAATATAGCCAAAAAGGCAGAGTACTTGCTTGAAATATGTAATTCCTAATGAATATTGATTTAGAGATGTTGGTACTTTAAACATGCTATACACAGTATCCACATCACATAACAGCCATAGTTAACAGGTACAGGTAATAGCAGCACTCTTAGGAAAGAATAAGAATCTATCAAGTAGCTGAATGGCTATAATGCCAGCTTCAAATACAGAGATTCTCAACTGGGAATCACCTCAGCAGGCAGAGGTGATGCTTACACTCATAGTTTTTAGGACTAGGATGATATTGTAAATGCTTAAATTAGCTTTGAACCCAAATAAGCACAACTGGTAGCGTATACCTCAGCAAAACCACATTACTCAAGATTGAAGCTAACGTAATCCTAGAAAGCCATTCTCCCTAGATCAAATGCACACAACTCTAGCAAGACCTTCCCTACACCTCCCAAATAATAAAACTATGTTTAGCTGAAATGGTGATGCATACCTGTAACCCCAGCACCTAGGAAGTGGAAGGGGGGAGTCAAGAGGACCAAGAGGTCAGTGTCATCCTAATCTCCATAGTGATTCTGAGGCCAGCCTGAGCTACATGAAGAAGATCTTCCCATTACAATAACAAATCCCAACAGGGGAAAGATAGTAGAGAATTGAGATAAACCCAAATAAAGGGCAGAGAAATGAACAGTTTTTAGCTTTCTCTTCTTTACAACAGATAACTACACAAAATTATCTTCTGTGTGTCTTACACAGGTACAATGGTATTGTTACTATGGAGACATTGCAGCTAGCACAATGTGTAGGAAGCACAGAAGTGACAAACCTTTGCTTTTCCTTTAGGGACATAGTAGATGCCAGATGCTCGCAAGAGAAAGTAACGCTTCTTCCAGGACTTCTTGCCATCGTCTTTTAACCAAAGGACTCCTTCAATTTCTGGGACAGTTACAGAACTTCCACAAAAACATTCCTTTAAAAAAGAAAATCATTTGGAAAGATTTATGATCTTTATATTTTCAGAAAATGAATTTGCTACTCCTGTGAAATGCGTAACACTAAGTAAAACAAAACAGTTTTGTATTAAAACCACACCAGTTTTCTGAAAGAACTTTCTATTCTAAACACAGTAGGAAAGTACTTTAGAATTACTGTGGCAATCTAAAGTGTTTATTAATAAATATGTGTCATGGGGCTGAGAAATAGCTCAGTGGGTAGAGTGTTTGCTGGCAAGCATGAATACCTCAGTTTGAATCCCACCACCTATATAAGAAGCTGAATATGGCTGCACGTGCTTGCTGGGTAGCCAACTTAGTTCAGAGGGGCTAAGGTAGAGTGAGAGAAGATACCTGGCATTCTCCTCTAGACAGGGGTGTGTAATCCTGAATGCCCATGTACATACTCAACACATACACCATAGCACACAAGATGTCTGACTCCACAGTGCTGAGATTAAAGGTGTGTGCCACCACTGCCCAGTGGGAAATATTCTTAATTATAGTCATGACAGAGGCAGGTGGATCTTTGTGAGTTTGAGGCCAGCCTGGTCTACAGAGTAGGTTCCAAGATAGCCAGGGCTATGCAGAGAAATACTGCCTCAAAAAACAAAAACCAACCAAACAAAAAAGAATATTTTCCTATGAACTCAATTGAGTTGCATATAATACTACTGAGTCCCACTTCTTTTTCTTTGTGTGTTTGTGATGTGTGGTGATATGGAAGTCTGGAGGCTAAAGGCTGATGCCAGGTGTCTTCTTCAGTTGCCTTTCACCTTAGTTTCTGAGACATGGTCCCTCACTAAGCTCAGAGGATAGGCTGGCTGGCTAGTGCATGCCAGGAATCCACTGTGATTACAAATGCACAGTCCTCTGCCTGGCTTTTACTTAGGGGCTGGGGCTACCAACTCAGCTCTTCGTGCTAACTAAGAAAATACTACTGACAGTGCTATTTGACCCTCTGGAAAAGCTGATGTAACCAGCATAGGCATATTTTAATTCCTCCTATGTGGAAACCCTTAAAAGGTCATTACTCCTTTTAATCTACTAGAATATTGCTTGGCAAAAAGTAGTTTGTAAGAGGTTTGTTAGGGACTCAACAGGTACACACAGTTAAAACACTGACAGACCTGACTTCAAAGATGCTTAAAGTTTCAATTTTAAAATGAGCAAGAAAGGGAGAATGAGCCACACCTCTAACAGCACTTCTTTGTTTCTGTCTGCCATCTCAACTGTTTCCTTTTTCCCAAGAAGGTAATTCTAAAAAAAGAAAAAGAAAGGGAGGGAGGGAGGGAAAGAAATGAAAATTAAACTCATTCCACTATTCCCTTGGGAGTAAACACATACATCATTTGCTCTAGAAAAGTAGCCACTCCAAGTTTAGTTCTGCCAGTACGTAGGGAAGGGAAGTATTTCATGAAGCTCCTTCCATGTAAGAATCATCATTAAAATGTTCCTCATCTTGCCCAAAACACATTCTATGAAGTATTTCATAGACTGTTTCTTCCACATTCTGAGGTGACAATATATGCAACAGCAAGTATTTCGGGATATTTAACTAGTTATATAAAACACCCAAAAGCATTATAAAGTAGAATATGAGATATGCTAAACCAGCATAGTTCTATTCTGGATCTAGCATGCTGTTCCAGATGATGATTAATATTCTGGCTTTTTAAGAGGAAGCCTCAAATTCTGCTATGACTATAACAGTTTTGCTTTTTAATTAAAATCTGAATTGTAATTATGAGTATAACTATTCTTTCAGTCTTCTACAAAAAGATCTCCTGACATTCCTGAACATATACTCTTCATTAACCACTGTTGAGGGAGCTGCGGGCCTCTTCCCACAGCCCGGCTCCCGGCCGCCTGGCTAGCTTATGCCCCGAAATAACAACACACAAACTGTATTCATATAAACACTGCTTGGCCCATTTCTATTAATATGTGTAGCACCCCAAGGTGCGCTTACCGGGAAGATTCTAGCCTACGTCCATCCTGGGTCGGAGCTTCATCGCGTCTGCCCCAGAGAGGAGAGCTATCGAGTCTGAGCTCACTTCCTCTTCCTCCCAGCATTCTGTTCTGCTTACTCCACCCACCTATGTTCTAACCTATGAGGCCAAGCAGTTTCTTTATTGATTAACCAATGACCTTCCCACATCAAACCACCATAATTAAGTCTAGGGTAAACGGACCACCTTTAACACTACTGCTGCTGACCAACCACAGTCCAGTCTGCAGGTAAAAACCTTTAACACTACTGCTCTTTTTTCACCACCGCTTTGTATCACAGAGTTCTTGCTTTTCTTGACCGACCCGGGAGGAGTGGGGCAGGGGAGAAGGGAAGGTAAAAAAGGATGAGAATAAAGTCTGTCTGGAAATGGTAAATGAAGCACATTACTCCATCTGCTAATTTAAAACAGGCACAGGTGTTGTGAATGCTAACCCAAACATTACACTGTCATAATAAAGATGACAAAAAAGGCTATTATGTAACCCATCAAAGAAATTAAAGTAATTAGCTAGGTAAAAACCTCTGGCCTGCTTTGGGGAAATGAGAACCTCAAATGTTAATGAACTTCTGGGCTCAACAATCTCCGGATTTACAGAGGAGAAACCTAGTAATACCCTGCAATTATTTATATTTCTATCAAAGTTTACCCCATGTGGGACCCAACACCTGGCTCCCAGTTACTTTTCAGTCATGACTGTTCCCATGGGGGTTTGCAGTTACAATGCCCAATCACGTGGCTTTCAGTCTTTTAACTCTACCGACTCCGCATTTACAAGTTAGTCAGTCTTACCTGTGGGTTTTTAAAAAGTGCATATTTTTCTATACGTTCCATAAATATAAGCTTGTTTTGGCTATCTCTTGTCCAATTAAGAAGATTTTCAACTAAGTTTTCATGGTCTTCAAATATTCTCTCTGTTACAAAATTAAATAACAGTTTTTTGTTAGTATTCATCAGACTTACATGAAAGGCAAGATAAGTCATAGCAGAATTATGGAAAGCTTAAAGGCTGATGATGGCACTGTCTTCAACTGCTCTCCACCTTACATTTCCAAACAGTCCCTCCTGAACATGGAGCTCACTAGTTCAGTTCCGCCATCCTTCTTTCTCTATCTCCCCAGGACTGAACACATGTTTCTGTGTGGATTTTTTTTTTAAACGTGGATTCGGGTGGTGCTGTGTGTGTCAGACTAAAGTCTGTGTACACACACACACACACACACACACACACGAAACAATACTGAACATGTGTGAGAAGTGCTCTTTCTAATTTGCTAATGTGCTTTGTTTCCCTTAGAGTTGATGACTCCTGCATAAAAACACCAGTAATTGTAACAGTACTGGGGCCGGAGAGAGGGCTCAGCACTAACAGCTTCTGCTGTTCTTGCAGAGGATCCAGGTTCAGTTCTCAGCACCAGCGTTAGGCAGCTCACAACCACCTTTAACTCCATTGCCACAGGATCTGACACCCTCTTCTGGCTTCCCCATGCACAAGATGCACACACACACACTCAGACACATAAAATAAGTGAAGGAAAAGTAACAGTTTTTAGTAAATGTATTTGTGTAGCTCTTATTTAAAAGAAAAAGCATTTTGTTATTATTAAGAAACTTTCCCTTAATCATTTTAAAATACAAAGTGAACTGGAATTCATCTTTTAGTCAAAGAACTCTCCAGCTAAAAACTCACCAGGAAAAACATTAAAAAGCCAAACTTTAAAAAGATAAAGTGCCTGATAATTTTATAGAAAAAAAATCAAAAATGTCTCAAAATGCTTCTATCAACATGAAGATTAAGGATTACAAAGACGCTAAGAAGCAATTAAAGCAGCAGGGTTACTAACCCATTTGTAACTCAGAAATGGTCTCTACCAGCGACCAGTCTAAACTGTAGCCACAGTGAGATTTGTCCATCAGGTTATCCAGCACTTGTCTCACGGTTTGTCTCTCATCCACCATCATGGTTTTAGAACTGTCATCAGACATGTGGACCCTGATCACCAGCTGCAACAGGGAAAAAGGCAATTAAATGGTAACCTTAAAAGACGGTATTTCAGAAAAGTATTTTCCAGCATTAAATAGCATTCTGAGTCAAGTCTTTAAAAATGAATTAAGACATATGACTATGTTGACTTTATTATTAAAGGTAAAATCTGAATATCAAGAAACCTGCCTACAGGTTTTTAATTTTAAGCCTTTAAAATATACAATTATTGTGCAAATCTTACTGATTTGTGTTTGTTTTAAAAGTAGTGTGCAGCCTTTATTTAACATCTGAGGGATAATGTGGTCAGATGTGCCACCAGCAGTGGCCTAAGTTAGGCCCTTCAGACCTGCGCAGAGACAAAGGCTGTCATAAAACATCTTCACAGACCCTCATGTGACAGATAACAGAACACATTTTCACCTTTCCATAAACTAGAGGAACAGTATATATAAACAGTAGAATTATTCATGAAGCAAGACAAAACAGGAAAAAAATCGTAAATATTTCAAACCTAGCGAAGAGCCACACCACACATCACCTTTTTCACTTGAGCCTCTTTAATTTTTTCCAGGGCAACTCTAATCTTCTCAGCTTTCAGTTTTGCCGCTTGTTCCTCCTGCAAACACACAGCATTTCAGACAAACTGCTGCCGAGAGGGTAAAGACACCAGGCTTCATTAAAGGGGCTAGTACTGAATTTCATTCAGAACATATCGTTGACGTTTTATTTTTAAAACGGCCCTGTTCACAAAATGAAGTAGACATATTGTAACGAGGGAGCACGGGTACGAGAGTAAGATTAGATTTCATATTCTAGAAAAAAAAAATCCATGATGAAGTAAATTAAGTTCCATTCTGTCAACTAAGTTCAAGTACTAGGTTTGGGGAAATACGATATATATGCCGCTGCCTTCCTATCTGTTACACTCAGACACCTCTGAATTCAGACCCCTCCAGAGTTTAGGCAGGATTTTTACAGTTTTGTCTTGTTACACTGAAAGATTTAGATCACTGTAAAAGTATATACAGCAAAACCAATCTACTTATTTACAATAATATAAAACCCTTAACAAATAAAAAACATAGGTATTAATATGAATTCTTGATAATATGCTAATACAAACAAGAGGCTGCTTTATATTTTAAGTTTTACTGATTTGGAAAATCATGCCAATTATGTCAGTAAATTCTAATATTTTAACCCATCAATAAGATCTTTTTAAATGTTAAATATAACTTTACAAATAACCCAACTGTAAGTAATTCTACTCTAGAAAACCTATTATGAAATAGTAAAAATTTTAAGGAACTAAAAAATAAAGCATTGTCCATTTTTCTAATAGCATAAAGTATTCTACACTAGTTAGTACTTACAGGTAACTTCCAGCAATAGGATACAATAAACAATATAGTTATAATTTCCAATTTAAAAAGCCCACATAAGTAAACTTGTTTATAAAGAATTATTTTCTATCTCTAAGCTTTTGATTACGGTTACAAAACATCAAATATCAATATAACTGTCATCTTCTATAATCCTTTTATATGTCTTTCTTTAAAAAAACAAAAACAAAAGGAAAACCTAATTTTATCAGTCAAACTTCATCCTCTCTGGATTGTGCCCAAATCCCTCAATCCATAAAAATCATAAAAAGCTAATACTTCTAGGGTAGGAAAACTGAAAAACCAAAAAAGCTAAATCCATTTACTGACTATTTTTCTCTATCCACCAAAATTTTGATGGCTTTCTTCTCTTTCCATTTTCTACTCAGATGCCTCTCCTTACACGCTTAAATTACTGCTGGGGGTGGGGGGGTGGGTGGGGGAGCGCTCATGCACAGAAACTGGATCCCTTTCAATGGGAGCCACTAAATCAACAGACTGACTAAGGTCTGGGAGTACTATCTGTAAACCCAACAGTCAAAAAACAAAGAACTTTATTTTAATAATGAAGAGGATTAATACTATTTAGTTCTTGTATTATTATAGATACATGCCTTTGACTGAAAGATTAATTTACTAGTCTTCTCCTTTATGCAAATAAATAGCATTATAAAACATGTAGATTACATTTTAATATAAGACTTTTTTTTCTTTTGAAAAACAGGTTTAAGAAACTTAAACTAGTGTTATTAAACCTGTTTCCAGAATGGAAATGTTTCTAGAACTAAGAAACAAAATCATTATTAAGTAAACCACCAAATATGCAATTTTGATGAATACATAAAAGTTCTATAATGAATTTGAAATACTTTAAACAATTATAAAACTGATGTCATAAAAAAAATCATTAGAAAGCATTCACCATTGCTTCATTGCTGTATTGGAATGAAAGACCACTAGAGACTAAGAATATTAACCAATGTATTCATTTATAAATTTCATTTATGTCTCTGAAAAGTAAATTTGAAATTTATTGTGAAGAAACTGAATTGGAATCAATGCTTTGTATATTTGAAATACCAAAGTGAATTTCTAAAAATAAAATATTTAAAAATAAACTTGCAGTTATATTATGTTTGGCCTCCATGTATGTGTGTGTGGTGTGTGTAATGTAGTCTATGCGTATACTGCCTGTACAGACCAGAAGAGGACACTGGATTCCCTGGAACTGGAATTACAGATGGTTGTGGGCCACCATGTGGGCTGGGAATAGAACCTGGGTCTCAAGAAAACAGCAATTCTTAACCACTGAGTCATCTCTCCAGAAAAGACATTGAAAAGAGGGCCAATAGTCCTTCTTGTCATTTGGGAAGTGAAAGTTAATTTAAAAAAAATAATATACATTTACTACCATGCCTCAAATCTAAACACCAAGTGCTAATGAGGATGTGGAGCATAAAATGCATTCACTATCAGTGAGAACCCAAAGTGGGTCAGCTGCTTTGGAAGACAGCTTGGCTGATGCTCACAAAATTAGATGTCCTCACACGGGCCAGTGATCATATTTCTAAATATTCACTCAGATCAGCTGCAAGCTTTTATCTACAGAAAATCTTCACATGTTTATGTATGCTTTATTCATAATTACCTGTACTTGGAAGCAACAAAGATGCCCTCTAACAAGGGAATGAATAAATTATGGTGCATTCTGACAATGAAATATTATTCAGCACTAGAAAGAAATGAGCTATCAAGCAACAAGAGGGCAGGGAGGGACTGTAAACACATATTAATAAATAGAAGAACCCAACCTGTAAAAGTGACATACTATATAATTAATTATAACTGTACTGTTCTCTGTTCAGCTGTTGTCAGGTTAAAATGGAAATGAGGTTATTAGCCAGACTATAGGGGCCTTGCAGGGCAGTAAGACTACTGCTTGTCATATTACAATAGATGATTTATGTCAGCATGTCAGAACCCAAAATTGCTCTAAGATGTCTAAAAAAGAATAAGCAAAATTAAACACTGAACTTCATCAGTCTCGCTACAATAACCGTATCTGCATGCCTCCAGTTTATTTTAGTGTACTACTGTTTGTCACACTCCATGACAAGTGCGGCTTAATTAAACTCAGAGATTAGTTCCTGTTCCACACACTGGAGTGTTGAACAATAAGAGAACTGGATAACTAATTCACGTTTATTTATCCAATCACACTTCTCACATATCAATAAGGATACTGCAAAACAGGTAAAGCTTTCCAAAAAAAAAAAAAAAACCAAATTCACCCTTTCTTTTAGCTACAGAAACTGGTCAATATAATTTCCTTTTAAAAATTGTTTTCGGGGCCTTGCATATAAAAAGCAAGTAACTATCACTGGGTTATATCTCTGGTCCTTATAAATTGGTCTATGTAAATAATATCACATTTAAGAGCTAGCTGTTTTAATTTCAGAAAAACGCGAGTTTTAGTTTATTCTTTCTGAAGCAGAGAAAACAATGGTTACTGCTAGCATAGTTTTCTTACACCTTGACAGACTCTGGAGGTTGGGTACTGGAGTACTAGGCTTTATGGTAGAAAGCCAGATTATTCCATAGATTGATGTGTTAGAAGTATACATACTTGGGGCTGAAAGTAAAGATCAATGGAGGGTATATAAAAGGTTCAGGATTCAATACCCAGCACCATAAAAAGAAGGTCACATAGTTCACAAGAGCCGGGTGCTCTGACAGAGGGCACTGACAATAGTCAGAGTAAGGTGCATCTGAGCTCCATGGTCTGGGTTGCTTAGGATTATACACCACCTCTTCCACGGCACTATTCCAAGCCCCTTCTTAAGTGTTTGGATTCTACACGACTGAATCACATTCTTGCTCAAATTTCTTACCCTACAAGCAGGGTACTATGCCTGCGTATGCAGTGGTATATCTGGTTAGCAACTGTAGGTAGAAACCTTTCATATTTTAGTCTGTATGGCTGTTTCCTTGCCAGATGGGGATATGAAGTTGGGAAGAACTTGCTTACTGCCCATATTTTCCAGGACCAGAGACATGGGCACATAAAAGGTACTCACTCAACACTAGTTGAATGGATGACTACTTTCCCCCAGTAGCTCCCCACTGCATTTATAGAAATATTAAGGTCCTAGCAGGCCTTGATCATCTCGTTCTTGTTTGTGCTTTTCAACACAAAGCAAAACACTTGTAACTCCACTTTATTATGGTCTTTTCAACAATACAGACTGTAGCTTCTCAGGTATGACAAACCCTTGTTTTCTCAGCCTTCCTATACGGATCATGCCTTTCTCTTCATCTGTTAGGCTTTAGCTTCAATTTCATCCTCTAAAAGGGGATTTTTCTGGCCTCACCATCAGTGAAATATTCTGTTTATCTTCTCCTCAGGATTCTCTACTCCTTGTTTCCTTCATAGCACTTAATATAATTTAGGTATTTTTGCGTGTTTGCATATAGACATATGTGTGTATATATTTATATTAATGTTCTCTCTCTCTCAATTCAGGATCTCCTATAGTCCCAGGCTGACCTCAAATTTATTGTATAGCTGAGGACAACCCTGAACTCTTGATGCACTTGCCTTTATCTTCCAAGTGCTAAGATTACAGGAGTGCACCATAAGGCCTGGAAACTTTATACTTTATCTTCATAATAGACCTTAAGAGTAAGGACTATGTCCATTTTATAGTGTGGTATACTAACTAGTACTTCATAGTACAAAGGTCAATAAAGAGGAATAGGCAAGAGAAGTGGTAAAATGTTAAACTCAATCTGGGAATAGTCTAAGAAAAAATAGAAACAAAGCTGGAGACAATTGTAATGGTGGGAGAAGTGCTGAGGGATTGTTATAGTGGAGGCAATGGGAATGGAACAGATGGGTAAAGTTTGAGAATTACAGCACGCTCATTTTGGATTTGAGATACTAAGTGAGAAGTATAGGGACAGGTGATCAGAATGCTCACTCTGTATCACCACAAGAGTGGTGGTAAGTTGTGGGGCTCCAGAGAGAAGATGGATGATTTTCTGCAGGATTTAAATGTTAGTAAGTAAGACGCTGATATCCAGGAAGCCCTAACAGCTATCAACTATCTGGAAATGACATAGAGACAGCGCACAGGGCAAGATCTAGCACTCTCTTCTAAAACAGATCCTAGTCAAGCCATGAGGGTAGACACGGGTTAGAAAGTACATGGACAAAACCTGCTTAGATTTCTTCACTGCTCTGATTCTGGATTTGTTTTTCGAAAGGAAGTTTGGGGGAAAGAAATGGTCTCACTAATTATTCTGTCAAAAAGCCTTTTTCTTTGAGCTGCTTCTTAGAGGAATTTTGACTTTAGTCAGTTACCTTCTCTCCAAGTTTATGCTATGAATTAATGAAAGGGAAAAAACTCTCAGATATAATAACATATATAGTAGCTTCTACACTGTTTGTTCTTCAGAAACTAGAAGTCTGGTAGTCTTGAACTTACTATTGTACTATTTAAATAAGATAATGATAAAGAAAACTCATTCAGCTCCTTGATTACTGTTACCTAGTTAATAATGAGAATTAATCAAAGATTTTAAGTTGTAAAATAGGATCCCAGTAAAATCCAACGAACTGAATCAAACTGAGGGTAGAGAATTGAGAAATTCAAATTGTGATCTTCTCTTCCGGTAAGACTAGGTTAATATAAATCAAAATTCTATCTATGTAAGTAAATGTTGTAATTAAACCAGAGGTAATAATGTAAGTAAGAACTGTTAAAGCTTGCAAAAGAAACTCATAGCATAAAACAATTAATAGCAAAAGTTAAATTAAAGCAATTTTTTCAGGCTTTGAAATACAATAGAAAATTAAACTAGAGGAAGTACAACATATTTGAAAAAATACTAGGCATCTGTAGAAGTTAGAAACAAGTGGAAATTACTGAACATATTTTTGGCTCTGATTATTAACAGTCATTAGGTTAGGAAGACAATAACTTTTAGCAAGAGAGAAAGCAACCTGTACTAAAGACAGTGGTGCTACTAATAAGAGATACGAGAATGCAATCCCAACAAGAGATTGTATTCTGTCTACAAGGCAGGGAATAATTACATGCACATGGGAAACAGTGACATCACCTTGGTCAGCAAATGAGAAGGTTTTCCTGCAATGTTTCTCAGAAGAAGGGAGGTTTCCCTGTCCAGATAGGAGTGCTTAAGCAGAAAGAGAGAGAAAAAAACGAAAAAGGCAATAAGAGAAGTCAGTGGAGGCTTTATGTGTCTTAAAATAAAACAGAGCAAGTCTTGACTCTATAATTAATCACATATCTATTTTTGTAAACTAAGTGAAATATGTCCATTAAGAAAAAAGTTATTTTAAAAAAACTAAACCATCACTGTCAACAACAGAAAGGAGAAAGAGGTGCCCACGGATGTGCTTCAGGTGAAGGGCTGATTTCTGGCTCTGTGTAACACATGCAAAGATCCCAGAGCCAGTCTTGTTTACAAGCAGTGGTCAAGAGTGCTGTGCACAAAGCACAAATAAAACCATGCCAAAGGCTGACGTCTATAGCTCTTCCTATTAATAATCCGCAAAAGATTTGCAGAGATTTAAACAGTATACTGTGTTTAGAACACAAATATTTAAAAAGCTGGCAACCATTTCTCATCACTTCAATGATAGCCACACCAAGAGGAAAAACACCCCCATGTATTTTGCCTGCTATTTTGTTTACACTGAAACTTTATTAACCCATTCATTACAAGACAGTGTTACACAGTGAAGGACTTTCATAGAAAATGAACACTGAATTTCCCTTGAGCTGATTTAAACTATATTTATACCTTCTTAGTAACTTAAAAAAAGATTAATTTTATTTATTTATTTATTTTATTTTGGTAATTTTAAAGACAAGGTTTCTCAGTAGCTATGGAGCCTGTCCTGGAACTCGCTCTGTAGACTAGGCTGGCCTCGAACTCACAGAGATCCACCTGCCTCTGCCTGCCAATTGCTAGGATTAAAGGTGTGTGCGACCACTGCCTGGCTTCATTTTATTTTTAATTATGTGTCTGTGTGTGCACATGAGTACAGGTGCCCATGAGGGCCAGATTTGTTGGATACCCTGGGGCTGGAGTTGCAGGCAGGTGTGAGCAACCTGCTGTAGGTACTGGGCAACAACTCAGGCTCTGGAAGAGCAGTACACCCCTCCTAACAACTGATCCATCCCGTGATAAATAACACATTATAATGCAAGCATATGTAACTATATTTATCCTTAAACTGAGACTGTTTAGTATGCATATCATTGGACTTGCCTGTCCCTTAATAAATGTGAATTAGTATTTAATGCCATGTAATTACTTTCCCTACTGAAAGGAGGTATTGTACCAAAAAATGTTTTTATAAATCTAATTGTATTTAAATTATTCTGTCAAGTAATTTGGAAATAAAGTCCAATGAATAGGTACAAGACCTGTAGACACTTTCCCAAGTCTATATAGATGATATAGCATATTACCTAAAGATGCTAACTTAAACTTAGCTCAGATCTATACTACATTGAGTCTGTTACATAATACTTGCTTGTACTGCTAAACTCCGTTTTAGTTCAAGATGAATCTATAAAAATGACCCCTTTCATCCATTCCTCCAAAACAACAAAAGAAAGAAACCACTAGTGTGTGCTAAAGGGGATTCCTCATGATCACCACTAAAAAGTTCAAACATTAAGAACAGAGAATTATTCCTAGGCCCTCATTTACAATATATGCCACAGTCTTGCCAAAGATAAAGACTAGTTATCTCATCCATAAAATAGTAGGTAGGGAGAAGTTTCTGTGAGCCACCATGTGGTTGCTCGGAACTGAACTCAGGACCTCTGGAAAAGCAGCCAGTGTTCTTAACCTCTGAGCCATTTCTCCAGCCCTGGGAGAAGTTTCTGAAAATTCAAATTTAGTTAAGACTACTGTTCAGACAAGACTAGAGAGAAAACAAAAGAATAAAGTCTAAAAAGCAAAATTTTTAAATGTCACCTGTAACGTCCACTGCTCTCATTCACTCATTGATTTCACCAGTCTAGCTAGCTAGCTTTTTCATGGAATCCTGTCTTTGTCTCCAGTGGCTGGGACCTACCACACCCATTTGGCATTTATGTGGGTTCTGGGGATCCAAACTCTAGTCCTCATATCTACGCAAGAAGTGCTTTTTATCCCCTTAGCCATCTTTCCAGCACAAGAAAGTAATTTCTGGAAAGCTTATCTCAATTTATCTTACAAAGGTTACCTTTCAAAAAAGATCCCCAAATAGTGGAATATCAATATTCATGTAACCACACTTCAAGTTTAATTTCTTTTTACAATTTTATTTCATGTACATGTATGTGTAGTAATATGGGGCGGCAGGGCTGCGTCCCCCACACCCGGCCGCCCACATGGCTAGCTTATGCTCCGAAATAACAACACACAAACTGTATTCTTTTAATCACTGCTTGGCCCATTCTCTTCTAGGCTAATTCTCACATATTAATTTAGCCCATTCCTAATCATCTGTGTGTAGCACCCCAAGGTGCGCTTACCGGGGAGATTCTAGCCTAGTCCATCCTGGGTCCGAGCTTCATCACGTGTGTCTGCCAGGGAGCAGGGCATGGCGTCCCTGCTGAGGCGTCTGCTCCGGAGAGCAGAGCTGTCGAGACTCTGACCTCACTTCCTCTTCCTCCCAGCATTTTGTTCTGTTTACTCCACCCACAGGGCCAAGCAGTTTCTTTATTGGCCAATGACCTTCCTCCATCATGTATGCACATATATCTTGGTGGTTCTATGGGGTGTGTGTGTGTGTGTGTGTGTGTATTGGTGTATAGCATAAAGACCAGATTACTTGCAAGAATTCAGTTTTCTTCTTCTACCATGTAAGTCCTGGGAGTCACACCCAGGTCACAGAGCTTGGTGACAGGTGCCTTTAGTCACTGAGCCATCTTGTTAGCCTTGCATTTCCAGTTTTAAAAAGTGAAATTTGCCTCATGCCATTCACAAAAGGTATGATTTGGTAAAATAAAATTCTAGACATTAATTCTAATGTAATTAGAATTACATTAGATATAAATATTTTGGCACCTGGTTTTCAGAAAATATTTTGGTTGTTGCTTAAGAAACAGATCCAGGGGACCAGATGGCTCAGCAGGTAAAAGTGCTTGCTTTATAGACACATTAACATAAACTCAAATTCCTGAAACTTAGGTAAAAGGCTAGATAGCCATTTGTAATCCCAGTACTCCTATGGCAAGATTTCCATGGACAATATAATTGCCTGGTATACACAGTAAGGCAGAGCAGTAAGGGAGATGCTACCTTAAAACATTCTGAAAGGAGAGAATCGACTCCCTAAAGCAGTTGTCCTGTGACCGCTCTACAAGTGTGGTGGAATGTGCATTTAATAATGTATTTTTTTTAAGACATGGCTATGAGATAACTCAGTGGTTAAGAGCAACGGTTGCTCTTCCAGAAGACCTAGGTTTAATTTCCAGGACCCATGTGTGGCTCACAGCTGTCTGTAACTTCAGTCCTAGGGGAACTGATGCCTTCTTTCAACCTCCACAGACACCAGGCATGCATATGGTGCACAAACATGCATGTAGACAAAAACGCCTATACATATAAAGTAATTTTTAAAAAATAAATTTAAAAAAGACATAATTTGGATCTCAGGGGGGAAAAATCAATCTAGAAATATATTATCATAATGCTTTTAGTGATTTACTATAGGTAATAAAAATTTGACTTATGAAAGTACAGTAATGTACTTTTCTAATGAGAACAATATTCTGAAAGTAAAATAATTATTTGGGTTGAAATTTTTACTAAAGAACAGGACATGGTCCACTAGAAAAGCAGAATGCTGGGGTATTTTAAGGGAGGACAGACCCAGTTCCTTCTATTTAAACTATAGGTGTATGAAACAGGGGGCACCCCATCTAGAAACCAGAAGCTGAAATCAATTCTCCTTTAACTAAATGCCTATGTTACCTGTCTCCCTGTAGTATCAGTCAGTCACATGCACTCCTTCTAACTCCTGGCTTTCAGAAGGAAGAAGGAACGAGCCTTCTCAGTGGAGAAAGATACAAAGGCAGTGAAAAAAGGTGTACGTGCAGTTAACAGTCACATGTGGCTAGTAAACAAAACATACTTTGGCCAGTGAGATGGTGCAGAGCTTGCTGCAGAAGCCTGATAACCTGAATTTGATTCCAGAATCCATGTAAAGGTGGAAGGGAAGAACCAACTTCACAAAATTGTCCTCTGCACTCCATATGCACACTGTGACAGGCATGTACATACAAACACATTAAAATAAAAACTAAAGTTCCGGTGATGGTGGTGCATACCTTTAATCCCAGCACTTGAGAGGTACAGACAGGCAGATCTCTGTGAATTCGAGGCCAGCCTGGTCTACAGAGTGAATTCCAGGACAGCCACCTAAGTAAGTAAATATAGATAGATAGATAGATAGATAGATAGATAGATAGATGATAGATAGATAGATACTAAGGCCTGTATGTTTTCTTTTATTCTCTCTCTCTCTCATCTTTCAGATTCTAATGTCAAGCCTGCTGTCAAGGCAGGCACTGTCAGTCACTTACCAGTTGCTTCCCACACTGCCTGGTCTGTACCTCTTATTAACCCTGCAATGTCTACTGACAACCACAATGAGGTGTGTTAGGTGGCATGGGAAGGAGGAGGGGAGTACCTATGCCAAAACCAGGGGCTTAGGAAAATATTCTGGAAAAAATATACAGTCTTGAAAAATGAGAAGGAGGCTAAAAAGGATGGAGTAGAAGAAATGAAAAACCAAGCACATATTTAGTGGTTCTCAGGGCACCTCAGAAAATGACGACTGTGTTTTGGCCATTGGGTTAATAGTTTAATATTGAGAAGAAAGTCCAAAGTGTCAGATATCTTAAAGCATGACACAACAACCCCTAAGAGAACACAACCCATCCCACAAGACATTTATGTCCTTCCATGGAAAATCATATAGATAAAAAACCTTGCATATCTTAATATACAAACACAAAGTAATTTGTATGATATTAATTTTCAATGAATTCTGGAATATCTTGTCTTATGAAATTGAGGAAATTCTATACTTATTATGTTTAATATCAAATATAATGAGTTTGATTAACTTTCATACATATAAATACGGTACTTTGCTTATGCTCACCTTCCCTCTTAACCATGCTGTCCCTACCTCTCCATGGATTCTTTTAAAATTTATTTTTATAAAACTGTTTGTAATCATGTGAAATCATTACTAATGAAACCCTAGCTTCAATCACAACGGGCAATGTTGGCTATACCAAGATCTGAAATTCATCTGAACAAAACTAAGAACAAAAGCTATATTAGTAAAAATATGAAACATGGGAATTTCATTGAGCTTCATTAGTATACACTGTTGAAAAATATTTCATATTAAGTGTACAATGAGAAATATATGTTTTGTAAAATAAAATATCAAAAATCATTTCTCACTAACTCATCTCATTTAATCACTATAACTACAGCAAGAAACTTATCTCAAGAGCCAGATAAGATGGGGAATGCTCAGAAAGGACCAAGAGGTGAGTGACAAGTCACCCAGCGGGACATCTCACCCCCAAGGCTTCCACAGTGGGGAAAAACCCTGGGCCGGGTCCCTCTCCCAACTGCCTCAGCTTCTATAGCCAGCCAGCAGGAGTTTCCTGCAGTTAGGCTGCCCCAATACCACCGGGCCCCTACAAATTACAAGCCCCATCCCACCACCAAACTCACTTATCCTCCTGCAACCTCAGTAGAACTCTGAAACAGGGCTTGCTGAAATACTCAAGAGGACCAAGAGGTCCCTGCAGGACACAGCATTCTCTAGGCCCTCCATAGTGGGGCAAAACCCTGGGCCCCTCCCCAACCTGCATTCTCTTCTCTAGGCATCCAGCAGGAGAGTTCCCTGCTGAGAGGACCAAGAGAGCAAACCAGGAAAGAAGACCAAGAGAGCAGGCTAATAGAGATCCCAGTGGCTCCCTGAGACAAAGACTTTGGCAGTACAGAGCAGACCAAGAACAATTCCCAAAGACACAGACAGCCACTGCAAGGATTGGACCAAGATGCAAAGACAGTGCTGGCATCAACTGAAGGAAGAGATGGGTAGGCGCCAATGCAAGAATTTATCCAACAACATCTGACTTAAAAGCACACCTAAAAGCTCTAGAACAAAAAGATGCAGACACACCCACGAGGAGTAGAAGACAGGAAATAGTCAAATTTAGCGCTAAAATCAATAAAATAAAAAGAAAACAACACAAAGAATCAATGAGAAAAAGAGCTGTTTCTTTGAGAAAATCAACAAGATAGACAAACTTTTATCTAAACTAATCAAAAGGCAGATAAAGAATATCCAAATTAACAAAAACAGAAATGAAAAGGGGGACATAACAACAGACACTAAGAAAATCCAGAGAATCATTAAGTCATACTACAAAAACCTATATTCCACAAAACTGGAAAACATAAAAGAAATGGACAATTTTCTGGATAGATACCATATACCAAAATTAAATCAAGACACGGTGAACAATTTCAATAGACCTATAAACTGTAAGGAAATAGAAGCTGTCATCAAAAGTCTTCCAACCAAAAAAAATGCCCAGGACCAGATGATTTTAGTGTAGAATTCTACCAGAACTTCCAAGAAGAGCTAATACCTATACTCCTCAAAGTGTTCCACATAATAGAAAGAGAAGGAACATTGCCAAAATCTTTTTATGAGGTTACAGTTACCCTGATACCGACACCGCCCAAAGACTCAACCAAGAAAGAGAATCACAGACCAGTGTTTCCTACAGATTGTTTTGACATCTGATATTCCTACTAAACGGTAGTGAGACTCATATTTGCTATCAAAAAAAATTGCAGAAAAATGGATGGACTTAGAATGTATATGTATGTATGTATAAAAATATAATCTCAGAAAGAAAAAAATTGCATTTTCACTCTCATATGCAGAATCCAGCCAATACCATAAGTATTTAGGTAAACAAATACACATGTGGGTACAGTGTAACATGAAGAAAGAACACAAAAAGCAAAATTTTAAGGTATAACGAAGGACTGAATGCAGATAAAGAGCATGAATTATTAAAGCGGATATAAAGCTAATTGCTTTTCTATTTCTGCCTGCCATAGATTTTGTTTTACTTTGTTTGGTTTTTGACGATGGGTAAGTACATAAACTATATTCAGTAATGAAATTGTAAAATTCAGAATGAAGCACTGACTTTGGGTCTGGTGAATTTTCATGTGGGATTTTTTTCTTTTTAGTTTATAAATCTTTTTAAATAATTAAGCTTATTAAATGAAAAAGAAAAAATGACATTATTATATGATCAGATGTTATCATCTGGTACTCTAATGAATCTATTTTCTTCATTGATATTTAAATAGCCCCATGACATGTTTACAGAACTCCCAGGTGCCAGCTCTGTCTGCTCTTCTGTGATGTCATAGTGGTGCTTTGCCTGCTTACTGAGGCATCTCAGAGAAATAGCATGCTGTGGAAATGAGGAAGGAAAAAAATGACAGGTAATGGAGGTGAAAGAACAGCTCTTTATTATGCAGGAAGAGAAATGGACCACTGAAATGAAATAAATAGTAATGAGACAAAACAGCAATAAAAACCTCATGCAATTATTGCAATGATTTTACCATTCATTCTTTTACATAAAAATTAGAGAATTAAGAACCAGATGATCCTAATCCTTAACAATTTAAGAATTTCATTTCTAGACAATACAGCTCTGTCAGAAACATTAAGAACTAATGTTATGCCAATGCATCTTTCCTTGCCCCCACCACTGGCAGCCCTCTATCTCCTTCCACTGTTAATCATCCCTTCAGTGCCTGTGCTATATCTCCTCATTCCTCAAGCTTCTGTCTTTCCCCTTTACCTTTCTCTTACAAAGAATATCACACCTCAGGCAGCAGTGTATTCTATACTAAATTCATTTTTTTCCACCCATCTTTTCAAGTTTTATATGAATAAATAGCCTTCCCCCCCAAGCTAAGTGTTTTTCAATCTGACGCATTCCTCCTTCAGGATTTAACCACATCAACCCACTAGGGTAAGAAAGGGACAGCAAAATGTTCAACTATCCTGGCTAACCTTCCTCTCGCCTCTAAATTTTCTGTACTGACAAATTTCCTGAATCCACACGAGGCAGTTTTTCCACTTCCTAGTCATTCATCAGTTCCTTAATTCTCTGCAGTCTTTCCCCTCAACCTTGCATGTATGATGCTGTGTTTGTATGTGTTTATGTAAATTACAGGTTGGTTTGGGAAGTCCTTCTGTATATGTGTTGCTTTTATTGGTTAATATAGAAACTGCTTTCAGCTAATGGCTTAACAGAGTAAAGCCAGGCTGAAAGAGATATACAGAGAGTAGGCGGGATCAGTGAGATGCCATGTAGCTGCTGCTAGAGACAGACATGCTGGAACCTTGCCAGTAAGCCACATTCATGTGGCAATACACAGATTAATAAAAATGGGTTACTTTAGGATATAAGAGCAAGCTAGAAATATGCTTAAGCTATTGGCCAAACAGTATTGCAAATAATATGGTTTCTGTGTGATTATTTCAAGTCTGAGCAGCCAGGAACGAATGAGTAGACTCTGCCAACAACAGGTTGGTGTCTGATGTCTTCCTCAATAATTCTCTACCCTACTTGCTGAGACACGGTCTCTTACTAATCTTGGAGCTCACTGATTTGGCAAGACTGGCTGGCTACCAAGCCCCTAGAATCCACCTAACCACTGCCCTCAGCACTGGGGTTACAAACCTGCATCATCATGCCCAGTTCCTACATGGATACTAGGGATCTAAACTCAGCTTCTCATGCTTGTCCAGCAAGCACTTAACTCACTTAGCTATCTCTTCAGTCCCCAATAATGACAATTTATCCTCTCCATTCCAGTGTAGTATCTAGGCACTGAGTATCTAAGGAATATTTACATAACTATTTATGAAATGGATAATTAATTCTGCTTTGCCTTTATATCATATGATTGGTCAGATAAAGACTTTTCATTTTTCGATGTATTCCCATTAAACATGTTTTTAGCACTGTTTCACTTACCAGATAAATAAGGTCTGTCAATTCTATATGGTCAATATAGTTCTTAGGAAACAGAAACAGTAGTACCCACGACAAACAGAAAAGGGTCATGACAAATGCAGCCAACTCTCAAATAGTTTATGGGGAAAGTACACATAAAATGAGTAATGAGGTAAGCACTCCAGACACAGCAGGACGGATGCACATCTAAACTCAGAGACTGTGGCAGCATGAACAATGTGCACAGGTTCAAGTCAGTCCCAGCACTAAGATGGGGAAGTGGACATTGGGCCCCAACTCTAAAGAAGCCATTTCTTTTGGCAAAGGAAAAATCAGTATTCTCCATTAGCATCTCACAGGGTATATTAACCATACCTCAGGGAAGACACCATGCCCAGAGTGGCTGGTCAACACAAAATGAACTCAAGGGTATTTCTGTAGACTTTCTAACTCATTTTGCTTTGTTTGAACATTTTGGCTTTATGAGTTTTTTGCTCTTGTGAATTTGTTTGTAGTGTGTCTATTTCTTGTTTTTTTTTAATTGTTTTATTTTTGTTTAAGAGAGAGAGGGAAAGAACATAAAGTTGGGTGGGTAAGGAGATAAGGAGGATTTGTGGGAGGGAAAAACATGATCAAAATATATTGTATAAAAAAATTTTAAGTAGGTTTAAAAAATTGGGAGTTGTCAATGTAGAAGGATGTGATCAAAACAGTTAGTCTGAAGACTCCACTATGGGGCACCCCACAGACAAGAGGCTACAGTGAGGAAGAGGGCTACGGAGGAATTTCTACTCTTTCCAAAGCCCAGTAAATACAGAGCTTTTAAAAAAAATGACAAACTTACAAGCAGACAAGGACAATTTCAGGAAGGTACAAAGTATGTGGTTGTGTTGAACACAGAGCTGGCTGCAGAGAAGAGCAGACCAGCACCGAGCTCTGTCCTCAGAAGCAGTAGTAGTGCCTGTGTTCTTCACTTGTCCATCAGACTCACACTCAGATGGATATTCACTCACAGGGCCCAAAAGACTAGACCACAGTTTGAGATGAGGTTCACTCAGTTCTGCAACCTCTGGAATGTTATCTGCAGAGGGAGTTCATGCTGTTCACAAGAGACCTTTCTGGGCCTAGTAAATGATAGCTGGTTGTACGGGAAAAAGAACACACTGGTAAGAACAGACATTCCACAGGAACCAGTCATATCTTACAGGAATGAATACAAGTACTACTGCCTCTCAGAGACATGTTCTTTCTTACTCATTACAGAAGTTATACCACATGAGGAAGTCAGGGTCTAGGCCCTACCATGTTCTTCAAGGCACTCTTCCTGTACTCTATGTACTAACTAATCTGGGGCAATTTAAAAGTAAATAATAATACCTGGTGACTTTCCTGAACAACGATTTTCTCTCTGGTGCTGCAGTCTGAAGGCAGAATCTCGTAGGTGTTAGCTAAACAATGCACCACTGAGCTACGTCTCTGGCCTTACCTAGAGGACGTCTAGAACTAACCTTACATTCTGTTTTGTTTCAAACAGCATCTCACTCTACAGTCAGGCTGAAGAACTCCATTATCCTCCTACAGTAGCCATCTATAATTAAACTTAACTTAGTGTGAAAAAGAGATCAGGAAAAGGAAAAGCCAAGGTCATTTTTCCTGAAAACAGAGTTCTAACTTGCTATTAATTTTCTATCTATCTATTAAAATTCTCAAAAGGGAGTGATTTTATATTTCATGGACATGTAAACATGTCTACAATTGGAAGGGAGCTAATGGCACCTGCTGTAGGAATTCCTAAGCCAGTAGCCTTTAAGTTACCCGTCCACGTGGGCGTGGCTTCTTATACTATTTATACCAATGTAAAGCGCCTGTCAGGCCTCTTTAACAGCTCTGGGATTTGGTTGTTGTTCTCCGTTTCAGCAGAGGATTGTGATTTGTGAGTCTAACCCTAAATAAATAGCCCTTTATTGTTCTCAATTCTGAGCTAGTGTTGGATTTCTTTTAAGTGTCCAGCTTCATCTGGCACCCCACGTGGATTCAGACTCCACACCTACTGGGTGGACGGCCTAAAGGCCTAGCAGGTCCACGGACCAGAAAGTCCCCCAACCCTGCCCGCTTGGGTTGGTTTTACCTAAGCAGTTTTTTTGTAGAACCCCCACCACAGCGGAGCTTACTGCACGTGGAGACTCTGAAATTTCCCAAGCGCATGCATGCCCCCCCACCCCCACTACCGCATTCCCTGGCACTGAACCCTAGAGTGGTTCCATGCCGGGTGGCGACTTGTCCAGCTTCTGGTCTGTGCTCCCTGCCCGTGAGTTCTGGATTTGTTGCTCTGAGTATGGAATTGAGTTAGTTAATTGCTTTTAATTTGTCAAGCAAAGCATATTTCTCAGTATTTAACCAGTACCAAGGTAGGAAACTAAAGCGACTCAGGATCTTTCCTGTCGCCACTGGTTGCATTGCTGCTAGGTTGCAACTCTGCAACCACGACATCTGCTGGACAATAAAGAATATTACACCTAAAACAATTTACCGGATCTCATAACAGATAATTAATCAAATCAACATGGCAGACTACACTAGTGTTGAAACTTTTAGTAACTTTTTTGCTAATACTATGGATTATATTCTGCAAGGTTTATACAATTATGGAGATACTTCCATTTATTGGACATTGTGACTCAGTTTTTTTCGTCATTTTATATCCTTAAGAAAGAATGTGGTGCTTTTAGGAATGATACAGTTTTTACAGACTAATAATGAATAGCTAGTTCACAGGATTAATACCACTGAAAATTAAAAGTTACCTGAAAAAATTAATACTATTGAAAAGGGTAACATTAATTTGACAGAAAAAACTGAATTCATACTAAGGGTACTGAGAAATTATCTGAAAAACTTCATACTGTTGAACTTGACAATCAAAATTTGTTAAAAAGTTATGATAGGTTAGCAGATAATCTCTGCAGGATGGCAATCTAGAAGCTATCCAAATAATGTCCAAGGATGAGGTGTTATCTTTAAAGGAGAAACTTCAGACCTTGGAATCACATGTGCAGAAAAAGGACCAGAGGCTAGGTTGCCTCAAGAAATCACTAGAAATATATATAGGCCAGGAGATTCGGGCTTTCAAAAAAAAAATAATGAAAAGATTTGAAATAATTGAGAAAATTATTGGAGCTGATGAGCAGGGAAAGAAGGTACAAGAACAGGATTTAACATCACCAGTAGCTGTCAGAAATGACTTCCCCGGGTTTTAGCTTCCTACCCTGTAATCTACTCTGACAAAGCATCAAATTCTAAAGGCCCAAAAGGATACAAAAAAAAAGGTAGATGGATACCTATAGGAATGAATAATCTAAAAGAAATTAAGCAAGATGTCCTAACTTATGGCTTGTATTCTGCATTTATTAGGAAGATGATCAAGACATGGGCTTCTAGCATTAAGGCAACACCAGATGACTGACTTCAGATAGTTTCAGCAGTGCTGAATGATGGGCCCCAGATGAGGTTTAAATGTTATTTCAGGGGAGAGGCCAAAATTTGAGAAGAAGGAAAATCAAAAGGACTTGAGACTGTCCAAGATCAAATTCTTGGTGAGGGCACTTATGCTGACCCACAGGTTCAAGCTCTTTATGATGAATAAATCTTGTCTCTATGCCACAAAGCAGCCTTAAATGCTTGGGACAGGATTCAAGAATAGGAAAATGAATTGAATCATATACCAGGGTTAAACAGGGCCAAAGAGAACCCTTTAGTGATTTTTTTTTTTTTTACAAAGGCTAACTAAGGGTGTACAGACCCACTTGCTAGACAAGTACTTATTGAATCTCTGGCTTTTGAAAATGCCAACTTAGAATGCAAAGAGATACTTGCGCTTTTAAAGGTTAGATCAGCACCTATGGATGAATGGATCCTGCATACAATGAACATTGAGACATTTGACTATAATACTGAATCTTGGGTAGGAGAAGCAATTTCCAAAGGAATGAGAAGACATCAAAATGCCAAATGTTTTAATTGTGATAGACTAGAATATCTGAGAAGGGATTGTAGGCAATGAGTTCCTAGGAATAATATCTCCTCTGGGAATGACAAGAATAGGAGGACTCAGCCTTCAGGTATATGTAGAAAGTTTGGCAAAGGCCGACATTGGATCAATGAACACAGAACAACAAAAGACAGACAAGACAACCTGATACCATCGGGGAAAGACCTTGAAGGGCCTCTCACAGGCCCCCAAGTCAAAAGTGGTCCAGTCATTCCCAGTCACTGTGGAGGACATGTCTCACTAGGAAAAAAAAATCCAGAGCCTTCTGTAAAAGACCATACTGTTCTAGATGTTGGCATAAACATGGAGGATAAGTAAAAATTCCAATAGGAAATAGGAAACGTATATTCTGGCAGACTTCTATAAATTACCAAAGACCAAAGCTAAGAGTACGTATAAAATGCATTGTAATTGCTGATTTTATAGACACAGGTGCAAGAGTATCATTACTCCAGAATCTTGGCCTCCAAATTGGCCTCTTCAAGAGGAAGATGTTCAACTACTAGGAATTGGAACCCTATCTCAGGTTAAACAAAGTACGAGATGGGTTGAACGCATACGGCCAGAAGAACAGAGAAGAAAGCTGAGGCCTTATGTGGCTAATATTGCAGTAAATTTATGGGGTCATGACATGCTGCAGCAATGGAATACCCAGATTAACATTCCTGCAGTCCCAGAAACTCTATACACAAAGGTGTATTTGTAAATGTATATTAAAGGTACTATACACTCAGGCTGTACAAGAACACAAAGTAACTGGCAAACTTTTAGGGGTTCCAACAGACCTACCTTTAAAATACTTAACTGAGAAACCAATATAGGTTAAGCAATGGCCTCTAGTTGAAGAAAAGCTGCGGGCTTTAGAACAGCTGGTACAAGAGCAACTAGATGCTCACCATATTGAAGAATCAACCAGCTCTTGGAATTTTCCTGCATTTGTTGTAAAACAGAAATCTGGTAAATAGGGAATGGTGACAGATCTAAGAGCTGTCCATAACGCAATTCAACCTATGGGCCCTCTACAGTCTGGAATTCCTCTATCTTCTCTATTACAAAAAAGATGGCCTCTCATAGTTATTAATTTGAAAGATTATTTCTTCACTATACCTTTACAAGAAAAAGATAGAGAAAATCTTGCCTTCACAGTGCCTACTTATAATAATTCTCAACCTACTATGAGGTATCACTGGACTCCCACATGGAATGCTCAATGGCCCCACTCTGTGCCAATACTTTGGAAATAATACGTAAGCAATTTACTAAGTCTATAATTTACCATTACATGGATGACATTTTGCTATCTGATTCAAACATAGATACTTTAGAAAGAATGTTTTAAGAAGTAAAGAAAGTTTTGTCAAAATAGGGATTACATATTGCTACTGAAAAAATACAGAGGAGATTCTGTCAATTACCTAGGTTATAGAATAGGTTTACAGAAAATTAGAACACAAAAGGCACAAATTAGGAGAGACCAGTTGCAGACTCTTAATGACTTTCAAAGATTGTTAGGAGACATTTCCCGTCTACGACTGGCTATTGAGATAACACCTGATCTAATAATTCATTTAAACAAAACCTTAGATGGTGATAAAGACTTGAATAGTCCCAGAGAATTAACAGCTGAAGCAGAAAAGGAATTGGCAATTGTCGAGGAGAAATTAGAGGAGGCACATGTGCATAGGATGAATCCAAATCTTAATTGTATTCTAGTCATATTGCCTTTCAAAATTTCTCCTACAGAATTTTAATGCAGAGGGACAATATTATATTAGATTAGATCTTTTTTACCACACAAACCAAGTTAAAAATAAAAAACTTATGTAGAGAAGTCTCTGAATTAATTATAAAAGGTAAATTGAGACTTTGTCAATTAGCAGGTATAGACCCAGCAGAGATTATAGTGTCTTTTACTACTGATGAAATAAAAAAGTTATAGGAAGACAATGAACCATGGAAAAGAGCTTGTGCTAATTTTTTGGAAGAAATAGCAATTATCCCAAAAGCAATAGAGTTAACTTTATAAAGAGAACTTTTTTGTGTGAGTCTACCCCTAAATAAATAACCCTCTATTTTTCTCAATTCTGAGCTAGTGTGGGATTTCTTTTACGCGTCCATCCACAGGCACCTACTGAGTAGAGATTAAGGGTACTTCTAAACATCCTACAATATCCAAGGCAACCTTTTACAACCAAAATCCATGTAGCCCAAAGTGTCAGTTGTATTTGTGTTGAGAAATCTACAGGATCAAATTAAGTTCACACTGAGAAACAATCGCGCATGTAGCCCAAAGTGTCAGTTGTATTTGTGTTGAGAAATCTACAGGATCAAATTAAGTTCACACTGAGAAACAATCGCAAATCCTAACTTTTTCTTCTCCCTAATGGGCTGCTGAAATACTGGCTGCTAGGTCCTTCTTGCCAGAGACTGATAGAAGCTTCTCTGCAGAAAGTTAGTGGTTGAGGAAAGAGACATAAATAATCCTACATAAGAGACTAGGAAGAAAATGAATT
Organism: Microtus oregoni; assembly: GCF_018167655.1. Taxonomy (NCBI): domain Eukaryota; kingdom Metazoa; phylum Chordata; class Mammalia; order Rodentia; family Cricetidae; genus Microtus; species Microtus oregoni. The sequence continues at coordinate 52,974,837 of NW_024543069.1, forward strand.
TTAAGAGGGAAGAAATGCATATATTACCTCCGTTCAAACTAACCAAGATTAAATCAATTGTGGTAAATGAGAGCTGAAATAATGATAAACACAGAGAAAATTAAGTAGTTTTGTTGTTTTTAAAAGCAAACTGTTATCCCTTAAAAGAAAGTAAGAAATATACAGTTTTGCAGCAAAGTGCAAGTGTATAGTCATTATAATAAGAGCACTGAGTGTATTGGGAGGGCTGGGGGGTTAGCTCGGTGGTAAGCGTGTGTAAGTGCTTGCCTAGCACATGTAAGGACCTAGGTTTGCTCTCGAAGACCACAGATAATAAAGGAAATAAACAATAACTAAATGTGAGAAACGGGAAAAGAAGGGAGAACTAGAAAGGATGGAACAGGAGTAGAGAAGTGAACGGTGTTGTCCAAAGACAAGCTATAGTCTCACACAGAAGGGGAGGAGAGGGAGAGGGAGAGGGAGAGGGAGAGGGAGGGAGAGGGAGAGGGAGAGGGAGAGGGAGAGGGAGAGAGACAGTGATTTAAGTGTGGATTTAATGATATGGAGATAAATGTTAGAAGCACCAGCTCAAGGATTAGAAAGTGTTTATTTCTTTGAGCATAATATGGCATGTGTGTGGCAGAAGATGTTTCATAAGTCTGACAGAACTATTTAATTCCACGTATGAAAAGCTAATTATAATTTTTAAAACTGTATTTCATTTTAAGACTATTTGATACATGAATTTGGATCTAATGAGCTCATCTTAGTTCAATTTGAATCAGAATGCAGTATATCAAGAATAAAGAATATTGAAGCAAGTTATTAAACCATTTTTTTTACATTATTCTGGACAAGATAAAAGAGGAGGCCAGTTAAGACTAGACAATTCCTTGATTTACCTACCAAACCCCATGTGAAAGATATTATATGAAATATGATACCACCAAATGTTGTTATCTTTACCCATGGGTATCACCAGATACCATTTCATGTGTTTCCTGAGAGATGGGTCACTTCACTTTATATTCTCTCTTACATTGTTTGAACTTTACAGATAGAAAGACATATGAACAGGACAAGGAGTCAAAAGCCACAGTCACACAGAATATCCTTAGTAATTAGTTCAGATCTGTTCTCACAAATTTTGATCTAACTCAAAATAATAGGACAGAAAAGAAAAACATATAAGACAAAGAACATAAAAACATCTCTAATAAAATACTGCCTTCTTAAATCTCATCAGGTAAATCTGACAGGCATGAAATAAAATGCTGAGAAGCTGGTACTAAGTAGAATTCATAGGCCATAAAGTGACATTGGGTTTCCTCATAAAGTAGAAATTTCAATTGTTATATATATATATATATATATATATATATATATATATATATATATATTACAGAATGGAGGCAAGAACCATTTTAGATAAATGAGGGTTTATTCTTTAGGTTCATGTACTTGCTTCCTTTCTTTGCAATAGCTCATCTGTCTCTAAACCATGATGGTTAATGTTTCTTTTGCGCTCCACAGTACCTAAAACACAGCTAATCATTTGGGTAAATACCAAGAGTTACTGATTAAATTAAGCTGAAGAATTAAATCATTTGGGCACAGGAGAGTCTAACAATGTCAGAGAGTAAATTTCAAGTTTCTCTGTAATTCTTTCAATGATATTTGACACTATTCCACACTTGTGCTAAGAATGCACAAATTCTTCTACTTTGTCACAGAGTATATAAACCCAAGCTCATTGGAAAGGCTGGCTTTGTTCTGCTCCATTCCTTCTCTTTCTTGCTGCTATCATACAAAAACTGCGATCTTCTAGATGAAAGAAGTCACTTTCTTTTGTTAACTTTATTATCACAAGGTCATCTCCTACCCTTACCCAAAAACTCAGGAAAACGTCATCTTATATCCCTCACATCAATCACTTCTGAGTCTCGGAATGACCCTCTGAGGAAGAGAAGAAGGCAGACCAGGTAATGGGAATTCAAGTTTTCTTACAAAAAACTGATGTCTAGATAAACTGTCTGGTTCCATGGGTACCAAATGACAAAGACACAAGTTCTTGAAGTCCAGCTTTTCTTTCTACTACACCACACTAACTAACCCTTTGATAACAAAATGGAGCAAACTCCAAACAGTAGAATCTTCAAAGATTACAATTATGATTTACATGGCCATAAGGTCTCACTTCAATCATGTCAAAAACAATTATCAGCTTATTAAGTATTCATGGCTTTGCAAATCATAATTCATTTTTTAATCACATGAAATAACTGGCATTAATTCAAAGGTTCTAACAAGTCAGAAGACAGAAAGAAGACTCTAAACCTCCTCTAACTTACCTTCATGACACTACCCTGACTGATGATGTAGTTCTTCTGTGGCCTTATTAGGCTGAGAAGTACTTTTGATAAACTTTTATGTTAAAGAAGAAAGTCAGTTTAAAAACAACAAACAAACAAACAAAAAAACCCACTCATTTCTCCATAGTTTAAAGTCAAAAATAACAGCGGAAGTAAATTCCATCTATTTACCTCAGTAACTGGCTGTCCCTGATGTGTTGTCAAATCCAGTTCTTGAGGGCGCACCACTTTGTCAATATCCAAAGAATCCATGCTAGAAGCTGCAGAAGTGATGCTCGAACGGGAGGAGTTACTAACAGAGTGCACTTCAACATCATTCACAGTGCCAGCTGATGCAGTCCTTCTGTGCTGATTCGTCATTGAAGGTTTAGAATCTTCTACTACAGATTGCTGAGCGGCCTCATCCATGCTCAAGGAAGCCTGTTCTAATTGTGCAGTGATGTCATCCAGGGAGTAGTTAGCATGGGAAGGTTTAGTAGTTGTTCTATTAGAAGAAGATGATACTCCTACTCCTCTCAGAGAGCCATGTTTCGACGTATGCCGGCTAGGTAGCTTCTGAGTGACTTTTGGTTCTGTGACTTGACGCTTACTATTTCCTGAGCCAATACTGCTGAGCTCCTGTTCTATGGAGCAGAGATCAGCCATCAGGGCATCCAGATCCACAGTCTCTCCCTGATTCAGAGCTTCTACAAAGAAGACATAAGTTTCCAGAACATAATCAAAATCTATACATCCTACGATAAATTAGTCATAGGCAGTAGAAAAAAAGCAAAAGAACACATTTCATTGGGTCTAAAACCAATAAAATAAAGCACTTAGTTGGTTTTGTTTTAAATTTTAAGAGAATTTTTAAAGCAAATAGTCCGTCTTTTAAGATCTCTATTAAAGAAAATAAGGTTGTAAGTTCAAAGACACAATACTGAAAACACCTTGTGCTATGCCATGGCTTTAACCAAATCTCCCAGGTAACTTTGTACTGTTATGCTGGCTAATTTTATGTCAACTTTACACAATCTGAAAAGAGGGAACCTCAATTGAGAAAACACCTCAATTAGGGCATTTTCTTAATTAGTGATTCAATCCATTGTGGGTGGTGCCACTAGTGGGTTCGTAGTTCTGGATTCTGTACGAAAGCAGGCTGAGCAAGCCATGGGGACCATGGCTTCTTTATCAGCTCTTCCCTCCAGGTTCCTGCCTTGTTTGAGTTCCTGTCCTGACTTCCTTCACTAATAGACAACGATATGGAAGTGTAAGCCAAATAACCCTTGGCTTCCCAACTTGCTTTTGGTCATGGTGTTTCACTGCAGTAATAGAAACACTAACAAAACAGCTGTTAATATCGTCAGTGTCCAGGTAGATAAAATACTGCCAAGAGAGAGAAGAGCATAAAGAGAAAAAAAAGTAAAAAAACTTAGAACATTTATTCCAAACACTAAGAAGTGGCTAGGTACACTAAAGAAAGGTCACACCAGTAATTACTAAAAACAATTTTCTTTGGACTTTAATCCAGTCAGAAAACAATGTAATCAGATTGATGTGGGCTTTCTCATTAGCATACACAATATCAAGTATTAAATATAAGACAAGAAAACTATTTGTTATGTTCTAGTTGCTTTTTTCTTCTGGAACTCTTCCAGTTAATTTGAATTAATATGCACAAATCAACAACAGAACCCAGGATGGAAAGAAAGATGGCTCAGTGGCTAAGAACATGTGCTCTTTTTCTGGATGACCTGAGTTTAATTCCTAGCACCCACACTAGATGGTTCACAACTACAACTACCTATAACTCTAGCTCTAAAAGGATCTGACACTTCTGGCTTCTGCAAGGACCAGCACTCATGTGCATAGCTCCCCCACACAAAACACACTAATTTTAAAAAGGAGAAACAAAACCCAGCCAAGTTATATATATAATTTTTATACTGTTTTATATTTAGAATTGCATTTCTATCATTTCTGTATTACAGAACTCAGTATATTATCTTAAACTTTCCTTAATCAAATCTTACCATTCAAGTTGTATATGGAGAAGCGGTAAGAAAAGTTGGCCATGTTTGTTTCCTGGCGAAGAGGAGATCTTTTCACTGGTTCTTTAGGCTTGTCGGAATCCAAACTCTTTTAAAAAATGAAAGTTTAACAAATAACATTAATATGAAATTCCATTACACAAAAAGATTAGAGAAGTACCATACTGTTCATCATCAAAGGAATTCAGGAAAAGAATTAAAGCAGGGTAGGAGCTGATGCAGAGGCCATGGAGGAGTGCTGCTTACTGACTTGTTCCCCATGGTTTGTTTAGCCTGCTTTCTGTCTTTCTTTCCTTTCCTTTTTTTTTTTTTTTTGTTTTTTGTTTTTGTTTTTCGAGACAGAGTTTCTCTGTAGCGTTGGAACTAGCTCTTGTAGACCAGGCTGGCCTCGAAATCACAGAGATCCATCTGCCTCTGCCTCCCAAGTGTTGGGATTAAATGCATGCACCACCACTGCCTGGCCAGCCTGCTTTCTTATAGAACCCAGGACCACCAGGCTAGGGTTAGCACAACAATGGGTTGGGCCCTCCCCCAACAATCACTAAGAAAATCATCTTATAGAAGCATTTTCTCTCTCAGAACATTTTAGCATGTGTCAAGTTGACATAAAACTATCCAGCACACATATTAACAAAGCCAAAAGTTTTTTCTAAATGATAGCCTCAAGAAAGAAAAAAAACTGATTTTCATTAGCTATCTCTCATTTCTAAATACTTACTTACTTTTAAGATACCTGAGACTCAGAACTATCACAGTTCAGAGTAAACACCTTTTCAAATACATTGTTTAGTCAATGACATCATTCTACATAAATTCATTGTGAAATAATCTAAGTATATGAATACGGACATGGCAAAGAACCATGAAGGAAGTTTTGTGATCTTTCATTAAATGGTTCTATTTTTGATCTATCATAGCCTCATCCATACCTAAAGGCAAAATACAACCTTGAACTTCTTTCATCCACTCACCCACTCACTCCCTTTTGTGGTGCTGGGGACTGAACCTAAGGCCTTGTGCATAGCAGACACTCAGGTCTATCACTAGATTATACTTCTAGCCCTTACCATCTTCTTACCATAATACTCTTCACCTGTAGCCTTTCTCCAATAAGGAAAAGATATCTAAACAGAAAATTACAACAATAACAAAGAAAAAAGAGAAGAGAAGAGGAAAAGGAATTCAACTACTTAAAGTTACAATAGAAAGAAAAGTTAGAATAGTCTTTTACAACTAGTTTCTATATAATGTCCTATCAAATAAGCTTCAAGTTTTAAAAAAGAACTTCAGTGTTGGGTGTGGTGGTGGTGTATGCCTTTAGTTTCAACACTTTGGAGGCAGAGGCAGGATAATCTCTGCATAGTCTACATAGCAAGTCCCAGGACACCTAGGGCTACACAGGGAAACCTTGCTGCAAAAACAAAAACAACAAAAAAGAACTTCATGTATTCTATTTATAGAATCATAAAGTTACATTAGAATGCTATTTTTATTATTTATATAGTTCAAGATTTTGATAATTCATATAAATAGTGTCCATCTTGTTTTTATTGTTTTGTTTTAGACAGTCTCTTCTGTACACCAGGCCTGCCTAAAACTAATTATGTAGCAGAAGATGACCTTGAATGAAGATGCCCTCTAGAATGCTGTGATTATAGCTATATGCTACTATACCTGCATCATGTGGTAATAGGTATGGGTCCTGACCTTGAATGAAGATACCCTCTAGAATGCTGTGATTACAGCTATATGCTACTATACCTGCATCATGTGGTAATAGGAATGGGTCCTGGTGTCTGAATTGTTAGGGAAGCAAGCTATGAAAAAAGCTACACTCCCAGACTCCATTCTGTTTTACTTTTATTTTATGTATATGAGTATTTTGACTGAATGTATGTAAATGTATCATGCGTGTATATAGTAACTGTGGAGACTAGAGAGGCAGTTGTATCACCTAGAACTGGAATTACAGTTATAAGCTGCCATTTGGGTGCTGAGAAATAAACCTGTGTCCTCTGCAAGAACAGCCAGTATTCTTGGTCACTAAGCCATTTCTCTAGTTCTTCATTCTGTTTTTGAAACTATCAAATCAATGTGATCTACAACCTACTCAATGGTTTACTTCAAAAATTTAAAAAACAGCTAAGAAATTCTCCTATAACCCCCAAATTTAATTCTTCAGAAGCAATTTTAATTACTCCTTTCAATAGACTTGAAGGGAGAAATATTTCCTATAAAATAACATGCCTGTAACTGAAGACTTATGAAAAGTCAAACCTCTTTCCAGTTCAAATGAATGAACATGTATTTTAATTACCTGTCCATGGTGCTGAGGCAACAAAGGACATATAGGGAAACACTCGGTAAGTTAAGAAATTGGTAATAAAACATGGTAAATTTTAACCCTCGGGGAGGTAGCTAAAAACCTACAGATCCTTTCCCAGAAAAAAAAGGCCAACATACAATTTTTTAACCACTATTTTAGAAGAATCATCAACTACTTAAATCTTAAGTTTGATTAACCATTAACACTGAATATATGCAGATAATCCTGTAGTGAACTAAGTAATAAAATAAATCTAAGTATATACATGACCATGGCAACTCTTATAAGAAAAACATTTAATTGGGGTGGCTTGCTTACAGTTTTAGAGGTTCAATCCTTTATCATTATGGCAGGGAGCATGGCAGAGTACCGGAGAAGGAGCTAAGAGTTCTATACCTTATGGGCAAAAAGAAGTCGACTAACACACTTGGTGGTATCCTGAACATAGGAATCTGTTGACAGAAGATTCCTATGACAATGGTGCCACAGCCATTCAGTCCCAAAGAATCACACAGAGACTTATATTAATTATAAACTGCTTGGCCTATTAGTTCAGGCTTATTATTAACTAGCTCTTACAGCTTAACTTATAATTTTTGTCTATGTTTAGCCACGTGACTTGGTACCTTTTGCTCAGCAAAGCACTGAGGTATTCCCATATTGCTTCCTCTCAGTCTGGCTGGTGACTGTGTCTCTGGCCTTTCCTCTTCCTAGAATTCTCTTAGTCTGGTCGCCCTGCCTATACTTCCTACTATACTGGCCAATCAGCATTTTATTAAACTAATACAAATGACAAATCTTTACAGTGTATAAGAGGACTATCATACAGCAGGAATCCTCAAAGCTCACCCCCACAGTAACATACTTCCTCCAAGGCCAGACCCACTCCAAGAGAGCCATATCCCCTAATATTGCCACTCCCTATGAGATTATGGAAGCCTATTACATTCAAACTACACATTCCACTCCCTGGTCACCAAAAGCTTGTAACAATATCATAATACAAAATACATTTAGTCTAAACTTCAAAAGTCCCCATAGTTTATCACAGCCTCAACAATGTTTTAGAGTCCAAAGTCTCTTCTGAGATTCATGCATCTTTTAATTATAATCTCCTATAAAAATCAAAATCAAAAAGCAGATTACATAATTCCATCCTATAATGGCACAGGAATTTAGAGTTTGCCCAGCTGGTTTGGGGTCTTGTTTTGGTCCAGTGTTTCCTCACTATGCTCTATGTATATACATTGTCATTCCAAAATGTTAATAGCTCTCCTCAGCAGGTATCCCACTGTTCTGGCACCTCTAACACTTGGGGTCTCCAAGGCAATCCAGGTTTCAACTTCACAGCTTCACACAATGGTCTCTCTACTAGGCCTCATTCAGGGATACCTGACACATTCCTGACCTCAGAGGCTTTCTTTAGGTATGGAGGCATACCCCCTTTTTCTATCCTTAATTCTAAAGCTAGAACCATGTGGCTGAAACTGCCAAGTTCTGCTGCTTGCTGGGGCTGGAACATGCCCCCCTTGTTCAATTACATCTTCACCAGCTTTCTTTCCTTCACTGCCTAAGTCTGGCTGTCCTGAAACTTATTCTTTAGACTAGGCTGTCCTGAAACTCAAAGACTACCTGCCAGGTGTCCCCTTTCCTCCAGCAAGGCTGGACCACTCATTCAAACAATAACCTCTCCAAAAGAGCTACAGACTAGGGTCCAAGTATTTTAAACCCAAGCAGTTGGGCACAACTGTGAGGGGTTTCCTTGATTGAATTATGAGGTGGTAAGACATACCCTAAATCTGGGCCACACCTTCTGGTGGCAGCCCACTTAAAAGGATTTGGAATAAAAAAACTTTTGCTTTTTGCCTGCTTGCCCATCCTCTCTGTAGTATCTATCTACCTTTCAAACTGATCCACAGCTAAGAAGGAAGTTAGAACTTTAAGCCTTCATTTCATTTTTCCATTAGTTATGGAATTTTATACTTATGTATTCCCAAAGAAATTATTTAAACATAAGTAAGTTTTAACAGTCTCATTATTATGAAATTAAATTTGTTTTAATAAATATGACCATCTTTATTATTACATACAGTACATTAACCAGGGAAGTAAAAACTCCATTTTTTTTTAATTCTAAAAAAAATAGGGGATAGGGGATAATGGTTTAGCAAGTAAAATGCGTGCCATGAAAACCTGGGCCCTAAATTCAATCCCAGGGATCCACATAAAGGTAGGAGAGACTCCACAAAGTTGAACCCTAATGTCCACATGCAAACTGTGGCATGCATGCACTCGCCCCTCCCCCTCACACATACACACATACAATATAACAAAAATTTAAAAACTAAGACCTATGATCCAAAACAAATGAACAAACGGACACCATGATGTCCCATGCCTGACCCATGCCTGACCCGTGCCTGTAATCTCAACATTTGGGCAGTAGATATAACAAGATTGGCAGCTCAAGGTCATCCCTGAAATCAAGTTACGTGTCAAGTCCAAGATCAACCTGGGCTACATGAGATGCTATCTCAAAAACTAACCAACCAACCACTCACCACCACACTCAATCCACAATCCAACAAAACAAAGCAAAAACCAAACTAAAACAGAAACTTTAGAACAATTTTAAATGTAGCCTGGAATGAACTTTTGTCAGTATTTTGAAACTATGAGCAAGAAAATACGAACAATATATGTCATAAGGTATATTTAAATTTGTTACAGAACAAAATATGTCAAAATTTAAATTTTTAAAACTTTAGACTTTAAAATTGTTTTAGCTTACAATTCAAATTTATGAAAGAGGTATTAAATTCTCTCTCACATTAACAGAAACCCTGTTAAAAAATTGTTTTTTTTAAAACCTTAGAATATTAATAGAAAAGGGGCTAGGAAGATGGGTTAGTTGGTAAAGCACTTGCAAGCATTTGACTCTCAAACCCAAATCTAAATGGTGGGCACTTGTAATCCTAGCCCCTGGGTCGGCAGATTTAGGAAGATTGCCCAGTAAGCATGATGCCAAGGAAAGACCTACCTTATCTGGCGACTTCCTCTTAGGGAACCCATACCCACACTGCCTCCCTACCTTCTTCTGAGCACCTTTCCTCCCATCCTGTCCTGTTGCTTACACCTATATTAAACTTATCTTTAATAAACATCTTTAACTCTGCTTCACTAAAAGGGGGATACTCAGAAAGAAAGAAGAGGAGAGAAAATAGGACCCTATACTTCAAAGAAGTAGTGGCCTTCCAAGGAAGAAGCCCTGAGGATATCCTCTGGTCTCTACCTTGCATGTACACGTTCACACAGATAAACACACATATCACACATACATTCTCACATAAGCATATACAAATAATAACCACAGATTATAGTATCTTGCATTGTAAAGTTTCTATTCCTCTACCTGTTAATGCTTTTTTTTTCTGTAACCAGCATTTTAAAATTTAGCTTGCACTCATATCTTTTGTTTGTACATTAAGCTTTAAACATGTAGTGATAGCTTCAAATCTTCAATCAGTTTTTTCAATAATCCTAACCTGAGTAAGTTTGTCCAGTTCCCCAAGCCAGGCTCCAAACATTTTATCCAGGTCCTGATCTTCCTTGTCACTGTCTTCTTCAGCACCATGGTCAATTTCTTCATCTGATAATTGCTCCATCTGAAATACAGGCATCTGTATTGAATGAGCAGTTACAACTTTATCTTAAAAATTATTCAGAACAAGGTATGATACATGATGTGATTCTCTGAAATCAAATCTTCAAAACTAGACTATAACATAAAAAAATAGAAATGATTAACAAAGACAATCTTGACAAACAGAATGAGGAAGGAAGCCTCAGTTCAAGGAACAGATGAGCCTAGGAGTTCAGTTCCCTACAGAAGGGAAACTATCAAATATGACTAGATTCACAAACAACAATTTTCAAAATACACACTAGCAGAAAGTACAACTGTAGTGTCAATCTCTGTGCTGAATGGCTCTGTAATACTCCAAATATAGTTTCAAAGACTTCACACAGAATTCCACAAATATTAGACTAGATATCTTACAGAATACGTTAAAGTTCCACTTAAGTTTCCTGATCTGTCACATGAGGACAACTATGTTCTGAACATACTGAACCTCAAATCATGCACCGACATGCAAAGTTACTGAAGCTATAATAAAGTCCAAAGACAGTGGCAGGTAAACAAAGCTCTGCAAAATCCTAGCCTTCAGGGACCTCCCCTCACCATTTTCTGCTTCCTCACTCCTTCAGTTTTATAGACTCAACTGTCTTACTCATTGGAACATACACACTTGTTCCAACCTCCAGTCTTTGCAATGTCAGCTCTCCTACCTGGAACTCTTTCCTCCAGATATGTGCAGGTTTGTGCCCTTGCTTCATTCAAGAGAGCATCCCATCAAAATAGCACTCCGTCCTTGTTACATTCTGTCCCCTGTAGGGTTTTAGTTTTCTTCATAAAACTGTTTTGTTTTTAAGAGGGAGTGTAGAGTTTCTCTATGCAGTACTAGCCATCCTAGAATTCTAGGTAGACTAGGCTGGAATTGAACTCACAGAGGTCCACCTGCCTCTGCTTCTGAGCACTAGGATTAAAGGTGGGCACAATCATACTCGCCTTCTTCGTAGTACTTCATTTATTTATTTATTACAACCCAACTGCTGTTTCCCCTCTTTCCTCTCCTCCAAGTTCCTCCCTCATCACTTCCCCTCGATCCCCCATCCACTCCTTCTGTTTCTTTTCAGAGAAAGGCAGACCTCCCATGGATATCAACCAAACATGCCATACCAAGTTGAAACCCAGACAAGGCAACAATCCACTATAAGAATAAGAATCTCAAAAGCTGGCACAGGAATCAGAGATAGCCCCTATGCCTACTGTTAGAGGAGTCCCACAAGAAGACCAAGCTACACAACTGTAATAGCTATACATAGTGCCTAGGTCAGTCCTAATCAGGCTCCCTGGTTATTAGTTCAGTCTCTGTGACCCCTATAAGCTCAGGTTAGTTGATTCTGTGGGTTTTCTCGTGTGTCTTCATAATACTCTTAACCACATTTATCATTTCTCTTCTCCACTGGAAGGAAAGATCCCTAAGAGTAAGGGTTTATTTCCTTCTGTATTTAAATACTTTGAGTGGTTTGGGTCATAGTTGTGTCACTGTCATTAAGTATCTGTTTAATAAATAAGTATTTAAACACACACACAGTTTTTTAAAGGTCCCTAAGAACTTAAGACCAAAGACCACAAAATAAATATTATTATACAAATAATAAAGAATCAAAATAAACCCTGAGTACTAGTCCTTCAAAACCAGGTAGGTAGTTCATAAAGAACTCCTTATTTGAGGCTGGATAAATGGCTCAGGAGTTAAAACCCAGATTCCATAGCCAGCCGCTCACAGCTGCTTATAACTCCAATTCCAAGGAATCTGATGCCCTCTTCTGGTTTCCATATGTACTGCATATACACAGTCCACAAGCATAAGCTCAGGTATATACTAATAACATAAATAAGTGAGTAACTTCTATCCTCTTGCCTCTGCTTCCTGAGTGTTGGGATTTACAAGTGTGCACATTAGACTATATGGGGTGCAGGAGATGGAATCAATGATTTTATGCATCATAGGCAAGCACTATACCAATCAAACAACATTCCCAGCTAACATTACACTAATTATTTAAGACTTTATTCAATTGTAAATGAAGAAAATTGGACCAAGAAAAATCAAGTAACTTTCCGAAGCTTAGTAACAGTAAATAAAAGTGCAAAAATCTTATTTTCTATATTCATGATTATTGATTATTGTAGGTTGTTTTTACTGGCCACCATGTATATAGGGAAGTTTGACAAGAGTAAAACAATTTAAATACCACATTTTTATTCATTTTTTTTAAATAACATTGACTGGGTAGCTGTCAAATGCAAGGCACTATGCCAAGACCAGGGACACAAGCTCAGCTAAAATCCATTCCTAGGGATCCCTATTGTACTGGCATGAGGAATGTAAAGTCAGAGGACAACCTTTGGGAACTGCTTCTCTCTTCCCAACATATATGAGTCCCAAAGATCAAACTCAGATTGTCCAGTTTAGTAGCAGGTACCCGCAGTCACATTTCACTGTATTTTAATAAATAAAGCTTGCCTGAAGATCAGAATATAAAATAGCACACTAGTAATGATGGGGAAGAGTCTTCTGTTTTGTGTTAATTTCATTGGTTAAATAAAGAGACTGCCTCAGCCCTTTAAAAGGACAGAAAATTAGGTAGGCGGAGTAAACAGAACAGAATGCTGGGAGAAAGAAGCTGAGTCAGGAAGTCACCATGATTCTCCCACTCCAGACAAACGCAGGTTAAGATCTTCGCTGGTAAGCCACCTCGTGGGCTACAAAGATTATTAGAAATGGGTTAGATCAATATGTAAGAGCTAGTCAATAAGAGGCTAGAACTAATGGGCCAAGCAGTGTTTAAATGAATACAGTTTCCGTGTAATTATTTCAGGTAAAGCTAGCCGGGAGCTGGCCGGGAGGGAAGCAGCCCCGCCGCTCTTATTTCAACAACTAGTCAGGCACATAGCCAGGGAATGGTCGCGCATACCTTTATCGCAGCAGCCACACCAGTTAGCCAAAGAGGCTGGATGGTGGTGGTGCACGCCTTTAACCCCAGCACTAGAGAGGAATGTAAGGCAGAATGAGATAGGAACTCACTCTCTTTCAGTCTGAAGATTTCATAGAGGTAAGAGCTCTCTAGTGACTTGGCTGCTTTGCTTTTCTGATTTTCAGGTTGAACCCCAATATCTGTCTCTGGGATTTTAGTATTTGTGCTGCACACCCTTTCATCTTGCTGGCCCCATCAAGGATTGAAAAAAAAGGAAGGAAGGAAAGAAGGAAGGAAGGAAGGAGACAAACGAAGAAAGAGGGGAAAAAGGAAGAAGAAACAAAAAAAGAGAAACAAAGAAAGAAAGCAAAGTAGACTAGCAATATATCATTGTTATATACTAGGCAGTAAATAACTGTGCTAAATTATTAAAGGTCAAAAATTATAGTATATAGTAAACTCAACTGCACTCAGTCTATAGCCAGAAATCTTTGTGGAACTATTAAGAAGCTCCTCTGTACCGCACACACTGTGTGTGTGTGTGTGTGTGTGTGTGTGTGTGTGTGTGTGTGTGTATGGAATGTGTATGGCTGCCACCTTCACAATATCATAGATGACATCACTAGTGATGCAGCAGAATGCCTAGCTAGTTAAAAACAAGAAAAAAATAGGCCTGAAGAGCCTGTAGTGCAATGTTTTCCTTGCTGTGGTCTGTTCACGGTATACATCAAAAGTACCTGGGAGTATATATTGTTTAAATGTCAGGGTTGTTTGTTTGAGTAGGAGCTGGGAAATGAATTCACCTTCTCTGGAGGAGCAGCAAGTATTCTAAAGAACCGAGCCATCTTTCCAGTTCACTAAGAGACAGAATATAAGTGACCTAACCTATGTCAAGGAGGTAGGACATTTTAAAGAAACTCCTCCACGTATTATGTTCTCTAAAGTTTGTCAACTACAGTATAAATGACTGTGTTATCACGGCTACTAGGAAGACTTTAGAACAAGTGATGCAGTCTTATGCAATGACTGTGTTATCACTGCTACTAGGAAGGCTTTAGAACAAGTGATGCAGTCTTATGCAATTGCAATTAGCTTAAAGGCTGAACAAACTAGAATACTATTCTAGTATGCTATAAAAAATAAGGGATCATAAGGATAAAAAAGTTACTGGTAACCACTTATTTCTCTTCTATCACAACAGAATTGTTTTTTAATCACTTACTTAGACAATTTTAGCTCTTTGTTTCAAGTTACTTTTCATCAGCTTTCTCACAAAAATAGTTTGTTGAAATATTTCCTAAACTGTTCTAATATTATAAGTAATTCTATAGCAAACTTCAGTATATAGTATGTGAAGACTTTCAGGATCAAGGAATGCCTCCAACTATGCAAGATACAGCTGCAATAACACTCCAAGGTATTTACCCAAAGGAGACTTCAAATCATTGTCAGAGATACTTGCACGTCAATGTTTATTGTAGCACTGTTCAGTATAGTGAAGTCTGCAGCCAATCAAGGTGCATTGACGTGGGAGTGTCACATATCAATCTGTTGCTTTCATTGGTTAATTAAGAAAGAAACTGCTTGGCCTGATAGGTTAGAACATAGGTGGGTGGAGTAAACAGAACAGAATGCTGGGAGGAAGAGGAAGTGAGGCAGATGCCAAGCCTCTCTTCCCCAGGGCAGACGCAATGGAGCCAGCCACCAGGTCTTACGTGCTGAATCTTTCCCGGTAAGACACAGATTATTAGAAATGGGTAAAGCAAGATATGAGAGTTAGCCAAGAAGAGGCTAGAAACTAATGGGCCAAGCAGTGTTTAAATGAATACAATTTGTGTGTTGTTATTTCGGGGCATAAGCTAGCCAGGCGGCCGGGGTCAGGGCAGCAGGAACTCAGCCTGCAGCTCCTTCTACAGTGCTTAACAAAACGGATAAAGAAAATGTAACATACAAATAGGATGGATTTTTTTCACCTGTAAAGAACAATGAAATTATGTGATTTGCAGGATGTAACTAGAAACAATCATATTAAGTAAATTAATCCAGTCTCTCAAAAAGACAAAAGCATTTATTTTCTCATGTGAGTCTAGATTTTAATTTATATAAAAATATAAAATCATTTTTATATATGATGTGGAAGTAGACATAAACTGTTCAGGGGAACATATGGATTCTCAAGTAAGAAGAGAAGGTAAAAAAAAAGGGAATATGCTCAGAGGCTTTAATATGCTCAATGTGCAATATACATTATGAACACACACGTTCTTATGTAAAATAGCAGCATGTACAGTGGAAAAAATTTTAAGGAATTTTGTGTAAAGGAGTACAATGTCTGCAATGTTGTTTTCCTAAGACGGAAGGAGAAAGGTGTGTGTGTGTGTGTGTGTGTGTGTGTGTGTGTGTTGTGTATGGTAGAGAATACTCTAGAGGGTAGATGGGGAATAAGAAATGACAACTAAGCAAAATGTAAACGGCAAGTGGATCTGAGGGGAAAACCCAAACTTTTGTGATATTACCACTTCTCCGTAAGTTTGAAATTATATTAAAATAAGCTAAGGAACCAAAAGAAGAAAAGAAAAAAATAAGAGGAACAAGAAAGTTGGGGGAGGGGAGAGGGTAGTCTTTGTCCTAGGAAGTTATAATTTAGTTGAGAAAGTCAATATACAAAAATTCAGAATAATCTTAAAATAATAAAACATAGGCTACTATGTCTTACTATACTAAGTATATAACTTAGTCTAAGGACTGAAAATAACTGTATAATTCTTTAAAATATGGTTTTAAAATTATATGTACATATGTATTACTTTTCCTAAAGTATTTTCCTGGCTTATTCAATTACCTTTTAAAACATATTCTAACCATGATAATTTAATACAAAGAGAAGCTTGATATATTGGAAAAATAATTCCTCCTCAGATACTTCAAAGAGACAAAGACTCATTTCTAAATCTTACATCAAAAACAAGTAAACAAACAAATCCTAAGCAATTAGTCAGGTATAACGGCTTACGCCTATAATCACAACATTCAGGAGGATGTGAAGCTAAAGGACTGCAGTGAGTTTGAGGTCAGCCTGGAGTGAAGATGTCTCAAATCCACATTCACTTCTACGTCTGAGTACCAGAAAATTTAGCTGAAGTTGGTTAATGTCACAACTACATCAGGAAAACATCAGAATTTAGTTCCAAATCAAATACCACTACTACTTGCCAAATAGAAAGTCTAAAACATAGGTTTTAGGACTTTAAAAAAAAAAAAAAATGGAGGTTGGAAAGATTGACTTAGTGATTCAGAGCATGCTCTGTTCCCAGCACCCAAGTCAGTCAGGTGCCCAAGATTGTAACTCAAGCTTCCAAAAAGCCAAAGCCTCTGGCCTCTAAGAATACCTGCACCTGGCCCCTCACAACAAACACACACACACAAACATAAAAACAAACTAGATGTTTAAAACTTTTGTTACCATGAGAACAAAAGGAATAAAAGACTATCCTGGAACTACCTATTATTCATTAACATTAGTGTGTCCTGACCTCTTGCAGACATTCAGAGACACTACAATTGACCAGCTATCCCCTACCTGACAAAGCTTCCAAATGTTCATTTCATTTATCATATAAACTTAAGATGTCTAAGAAAAGCCATTTAAAACTCCTGATATAAGATGAATTCAATAGTTTCCCATGCAACCAACCAGTCCATCCACTAAAAGTGACACCATTAAATACTCATCAGTATCTGTGTCAGAAGGTTTTCATTTTTGTTTTGAAAAAGCAGAAATATTTATCCTCTAACCCTTTAACTTGTACAATTCTGTAAATCGTAATTATATTCACAATGCCACACAGACTTCCACTACCAAATTTTAAAATAAACTTATAAAGAAATTTACGCTGAGAAGCCTTGGGAGTTATCAGGCTTCACTACTCCAAGCCGTTGCACACCTCTTGCAGGTATTTATGCCAGCTGCCTGATTCAATTTCAATCCAAGAGGTTGTTTTTCTGCAATATAAATACCTGCAGGACGTTTTCTAAGCACACACTCCTTTATTCTGCATTTCTATACCCATGACACATTTTGGTTCAGCTCTTTTTAAAAACAAAAGTGTTAAGATGCTATGCAAGATAAACAAAAAATAGACCCTACTTTCTCTTCAAGGGCCATGAGCTATGCACCTGCCCACGTCAGTTAGTTCATTGGCCCTGCACAATGTCACGACTATTTGTCTCATTAGCCCCGACACCCACGTAGGTTACAAGTTCTGGAAACATGGAACATAGTAGTTTCCATTTATCACTCTGGAGCAATTATCAGAGAATCATATTCTTTACTGATCTAAAATGTAATATTTCCTCTTTTGCCAAACATTTCCAATTTAAGATGTTTAAAAATTAATATGATGCTAATTTAAGATGACTCAAAGCTAAAAGTACTCTTATTTAAAAGAAGACCAATTTATCTGGCTATAAGTAAATACTCAAATGAATCAACACATATTAAAATTTATTTCTCCACTAATAGCAGAATGATTAAGAAACACCAGAAAAATTCTACTATACACCACTTGAGCTGAATGTTTCCCTAAGGGTATTTTAAAAGATGATTTAGCAGTTATGCTAACAGTACTATTACCAGTAAAGACAAAGCCTGAACTCGAATTGGTCCATTCAAATACAAAATATTAAGAAACCTTATAACACAGGTAAAAAAGTGCTGGCCTCAAAGAACTGAGTTTGATCCTCAGGATTCACACTGTAGAAGGAAAAACCAACTCCCACGAGTTGTTACCTGACCTCCAAACATGTCATGCACCACTGTGTTGGGGGGGCATATATGCACACTCATTAATAAATGTATTTTTTTTAAGAAAAAGAAATCACATTGTCATGTAGCTGTCCTTTTAACTGCTGTCTATGTTCCAATGTGTTTTTTCAAAAGCACTACACCTGGCAGTGTTCAGGGTCATTCGCAATTATACAGCAAGTGTAAGGCAAGCCTGAACTACATGGAACCTGGGTGTGGTCGCATACAGCAAGCACTTAGGAGTTCAGGCCAACCTGTTCCACACAGTAAATTCCAGCACAGACAGTGTTACAAAGTGATACCTAATCCTAAAATAAAATAAGTTTTTAAGTCCGTTGAGTATTCAAATTATACATACTAAATGTCTCCTTTTTGTGTAGACTTTCATTTTTTAGTTATGTATATGTCACTGTGTGTATCTGTGCATCTAAATCTGTCATTTCAAATAAGTAAATTTCAATTTGTATGTCCTAAATCTGAATGAGCAACAGATCATCTCGCCACTGAAAAGATCAGCTTAAGGAAACAAATGTGTAAGAATCCTCTAGTTAACAAGGAGTCTGGAAAACTCAAATTCTTGTTCTATTGTAATTCTACCATTAACTAGACAGATACCTGGCTAAGTCAACACTACTTTTCTTATCTGCAGAGAGGGGAAAGAGGGAATTAATGCCAAAGGAATGCCCTTTACCCAGCTTAGGTCATTCAAACTAACTTCACTCTAACTTCCCATCAATTTATCAGTCTTCTCTAATCTTAATTCCAGAAGAGAGGCACCAATAGCTCTCCACCCTTTAGGCACATTAGTTTAGGGGAGGGAGAAGCTTGAAGTGTTAGCTTTCTCACTTTCCCCAAAGACCAAACCTCTATCCACAGTGATACAAAAAGTCTCAGCAGGAGTCTAGAACCAAGGTTCTCAGCTCTCTAATGAACTTAATGCATCTGATATGTTTTCCACTTTTTGTTACTTTTGTTTTCAGAATCACTGTCTATATTGAACAAACAGTCATGGGTTTGCTGTGCAACAAAACTGGAACTCTAGAAAGCACAAAGGGCAATTACCCTTGAATAAATAATATTCTAGAGTGGGCTTGCTTCATACCTAAATTTTTATACAACTATATTAAAGCTGATATCAATTTTATATGTTTAAAGCTGACTATCATCAAACAAAATTAAAGTTCAGATAATGCTGTCATATCTGTTCTTTGCATTTGTAGTGCCTCTCCTGACCCCAAACCTTGTGTGTATATGTATACACACACATGTTGGAAGGTTAGGTGGAGGCAGATTACAGTATTCTAATTTAAAAAGAAGGAAAATGGTAGCGTAGTCTCTGTTCTATTATCAGCCGAGAGGTGGAGGTGCACACCTTTAATCCCAACACTTGGGAGGCAGAGACACAAGATCTCTGTGAGTTCAAGGCCAGCCTGGTCTACAGAGCTAATTTCAGGACAGCTAGGGCTGTTACACAGAGAAACCCTGTCTCAAAAAAGAATGTGTGTGTGTGTGTGTGTGAGAGAGAGAGAGAGAGAGAGAGAGAGAGAGAGAGAGAGAGAGATTCAAAGAGAATCTCAAAGGATCTTACAGGTTACTTATCTTTCCTAATAACTTTTCAATGAAATGTGAACAAAACTTAGAAAAATCGATTAACTTCACTAAAGAAGCTGCCTATAATGCCTAGCTAACCATTATATGTTTTGACCAGACATTAAACCAAGTAAAAAGAGAATCAATATTTAAAAATATCAATTCTCATCTTACCACCTGTATAGAAATAAAAATAGCCAGGTAATACATTGAGTTTAATGGCCTGTTTTTGATCATGACTATAATACCTTTTCTTCTCTCAACAAATATTTTATACTTTAATTTCGACTGAATGGATTCTAAAATGTTAGAATAGTCTAACATGTATGACTGGTCTAATAGTCATTTTGCACACACACACATACACACACACATACACACACACACCAGTAGTTACAGTATATTCTTCCATTCTCCTTCTCTTGCTCTTTGTGATTATGAATACTAAACAGGCATACTGCTAACAAGCCAGTGCCCTTTATTTCATTATTGTTTCATATGTATTACCTGTTGACAAGATGAACTTCATTTTATTAAGAAGGAACATTTTTTGAGACAGAGTCTCACTATTATAATCTGGCTAGCCAGGTACTTGCAATGTGGACCAGGTTGGCCAAACTTACTATGACCAATCTGCTTCTACCGCCAAGTATCGAGATAAAAGGCATGCATTACCACATCCAACCCTTACTTTAAGAGCTGGGTTCCAGTTTTTCACACTATTGAGTTGAAATTCCAAGCAAATACTTTAAACACTCTGTGAACTTAAAGAAGAAATTAAAGATGAGACTAGGTAAGACTTCCACTTAACATCTTAGAATCCAATCATGAAAGATTAAAATAAAATATTTAATATTTTGAGAGAAAAATTAGTGATGAACATAGGACTTCGGTACCATGAAAAGTCATCCTTCAAAAGTAAAGGAAAGCTGGGCATGATAACGCGTGCCTGCAATCCCAACACTTGGGAGACTAAGGCAGGAGGATTGCTCTGACTTTGACAAGAGACCTGGCTACAGAGACACCCCCACCCCTTTTAAGTTAATTCTCTTGAGACTCTACCAGATAGACATTTTCATCTCTTTCCCCTTGCCCCCATGACAATGATGTATTTAAGACTTCTCATGCTAAGAATGAGGACTATAAAGAGCTTTCATGCAAGAACCTTAGTCTCAGAATTTCTAGCTAAAGCAAGAACCTGAAGGTCATCTCTGTGCAGTTTCTAGAGTAAGAATGCATTACATCTATTTTTTTATGCAAATGAAAAATTCTTAATAGGCTTTGGTACCCTTACAAATCATTTACAGTACTCAGTAAATCTTTCTCCAAAGTCTTTGATATCTGTTACTTGTTTCCTAAGTTGCTTGTTGTCATTTTTTTTCATTTTAAATAAAATTAGATAAATGCCGGGTTTTTATCTCTCTATGCCTTCAGTCCTGGTACAAATAAACTTAATGCAAATGAAAAAAAATGTAGAAAAACAAAATATTTCTGGAACAATCAATTAACAATAACTATCCACAGAGCTACAAAAAATATAAAGAGTATGATATAGTTAGTCATTCTGTTGGATAAGCGAAGATATAAACTAAGACTTCAGCTTTTGTTTCCTTACTACTATAAGAGACATCTTAATATACAAGTATGCTGGCCTCTTTCTAAATCTCCTGAGAGCTGGCATCAAAGACATGAAATACCAAGCTCAGAATCAACTTTTCTTATTTTTTTTTTGCCTGAATTTGACAGGAAACTTTTCTTATTCTTAGCTGACAAATAGATAACTATTTGTTCAAAATAACAACAATGTATTTGATTATGTACATTAATGCATATATTACATGCAAACCTATGAGTGCTTACATATAAGTGAAATGGGTGACAACAATGATACAAGGAACAAGCAGAAAAGAATCAGAATAATTTGTCATAATAAGGTGCTCAAATTATATTCTCGAAGCAGTGTTATCTGAAAATGTGTTTATAGGTTGGAGGGGAGGGATATCTTTAATTCCAGCACTCGGAAAGCAGAGGCAGGCAAATCTTTGTGAGTTTGAGGAAAGCCTGGTTTACAGGACAGCCAGGACACAGACTGAAATGCTGTCTTGAGAAACCAACAAGAAAAAAAAATGTGTTTATATTAGCTATAATGTATATGGTAAACTCCGAGGCAACCAACCACAAAAAAAGTAGGGAAGGAAGTATAAGTGATCTACAAAGGAGAAGAGAAAATGTACTCATGTAAAATATTCTAGCAGAACAAAAAGGGGCCGAAGGGGAAAACAATATAAAAACAGGAACAAAGAATAAGCAATAGTAACAAATCCAATATTTATCCAGCTGTATCACCATGGAATACAGTGGTATCTATACACTTAGAAGACAAGATGCCGACAGAATAATAGAAAGGTAAAACAACTAGAACTTGAAGGGGTAGCATTTGCCTCCAGGCAAGAGCACCTAGGTTCAATTCCTAATAATTAAAAAACAAAACAACAAATCCCTATGGCCTAGAGGAAAACACAAGTTGAATGTAAAGTTATACACAGAGGAAAGTAAATCCAGAATACTATCTTAAAGAAACTAAAATCGGGCTGGAAAAATAAGAGCTCAGCAGTTAAGACCACTAGCTGCTCTTGCAGGACTGAGGTTCAATTCCCAGCAACCACATGGTGGCTTACAAGTCTATAATTCCAGTTCTAGGGGATCTAACTCCCTCTGCTGGCCTCCATGGACACCAGGCATCCAAGTGGTATGTATACAAACAAGTTAGTGACAGGCACCAAAAGAAATATTAAATGTCATCCTAACCCTCCTAACCAGAGCTACATAGCAAGGCTCCACCTTAAAAAATAATAATAATAAAAAAAAACACACCGGTACATTTTGGGGTCTGAGTTGGATTTGAGTTCAAATCAGACTGAGCAGAGTAAGGAACTATCTAAAACCAACCAACTCCACATGTTAAAACAACATATGTAGTGATATTTCGTTTGTAATCTAACAAATAAAGCTAGCCTGAAGATCAGAGTGCAAAGTTAAGTCACTAGGTAGCCACACACCTAGGCCACTGGTCAGTCATAAAGGACAGGCAGTGGTGGCCACACCTTTCATCTCAGGGACACCTGGGCGACTTGGAGTGAGTCATTCTAAGAGAGAAACAGATTTCACAACTTTGATCCCAGCACTTGGGATGATGCATCTTTAATCTCAGAACTAGAGAGAAATGCAAGGCAGGAACTCAGTGCAGTCTCTGTGCAGTCTGAGGTAGTCATCCTGAGGACAGTATCGCCCCTTTGTTTGCCTGAGCCTTGGTAGAGGTAAGAACTCTCTAACACCATGGCTGTTTTGTTTTTCTGATCTTCAGCTTCAACCCCAACATCTGTCTCTGGGTTTTTATTATTTGTGCTACAAACATAAGCATGTAAATGTGTGTGTATGTTGAACATCATATGTCTGTGCACCACATGCATTCCTGTTGTCCAGAGGTCAGAAGAGGGCATTAGATCCCCCAAAACTGGAGTTATGAGTGACTGTGAATGAATTATGAATTATGAATCAAACCTGGGTTCTCTGCAAGTGCTCCCAATCACTGAGCATCTCTCCAACCTCAGAAACCTAAAAGTTTATGAACATGTGGGTGTATTAAAACATGCCTGGGAACCCAGAAAGACAAATATCATATGTACTCACTCATAAGTGGCTTCTAGACACAAAGCAAAGAAAAACCAACCTACAGTCCACAAGCCAAGACAACCTAGGCAACAAAGAGGGACCCTAAGAAAGATAGACATGCATGCATTTACACAGGAAGGAGAAAAAGACAAGATCTCTTGAGTAAATTGGGAGCGTGGGGGTCAGAGGAGAGAAAAAAAGGGGAGAAAAAAAGTATAGCTCAGTTAAAATTTAAAAAGATTTGTTTATTAAAACATGCAAACAAAAATATTCCTGGGAATACAAATTATCTGGGTGAGGAGTTCCATCATACAGCTCTCCTCTCTCTCTCTCTCTCTCTCTCTCTCTCTCTCTTTCTCTCTCTCTGGTTTTGGTTTTTCAAGACAGGGTTTCTCTGTAGCTTTGGAGTCTACCATAGAACTCGCTCTGTAGACAAGGCTGGCCTTAAACTCACAGAGACTCATCTGTCCCTGACTCCCAAGTACAGAGATTAAAGGCATGCAACACCACTGCTCAGCCATCATACATCTCCTTGAACATAATTATTTGAAGAAAAATAAAAGCAACTGATTATTACTAGTGGTAATGTTTCATACTTTATATTATATTTTATACTTGAATTTAAAAATACACTTATTGTTGAAAAGAAATCCAAAATGTAGAAAAGATAATATATAAGTATGCTCAGGAAAGCAAAAACAGTTTCAATAAAACAAGCAGAACTAAACTGTGTTCCCAATGAACTATGCAAACACAAAAACACATATAGGAGAAAATAAACAGAAAATGGTAACTAGTAGTCATTTCTGAATAGTAGGATTATTTCGTTTTCTTCTTTATATGTTACTCCTTGTTAATATTAGTATAAGAAAAAAAAGAAAGCAAACCATAAAATGTAAACCAGTAAAAAAAAAGGGTATGCTCCAATTAAACTTGTAAGACTATTGTTTTTCAGATTCTGAAAAGTTTAGGGCTAGTAAAATGACTCAGTGAGTAGAAGTATTTGCCACTGAGCCCAACAACCTGAGCTAGTTCCCCAAATCCATACGGTGGAAGGAGAGAACGGACTCCCAAAGTTGTCCTGATACCTCCCCCTCCCAACAAATAAAAAATTATTTTAATTTCAAAATTCTAAGAAAGATTAGACCATGTTAACTGCCCTAGTTAGGATTCTACTGCTGTGAAAAATACCATGACCAAAGGCAACCTGGGGAGGAAAGGGATCATTTCACCATATGGAGAACTCAAGGAAGGACCCTAGAGGGAAGAACTGAAGCAGAAGCCATAGAGGAATACTGCTTGCTGGTTTGTCTGCCCTAGCTTGTTTTGTTTGCTTTCTTAAACACCCAGGATCACATGCCCAGGGGTGGCATCCCCCTGCCAGGAGGCTAAGCCCTCCCACATCAATCATTAATCAAGAAAATGTCTCACAGACTTGCCTACAAACAATAACAATACTCCTTTTCCTAGATAATGTTGGCCTATGTCAAATTGACCAAAAAAGAAAAAAAAGGAAGGAAGGAAGGAAGGAAGGAAGGAAGGAAGGAAGGAAGGACATTAACATAGCTTGTTTAAATTAGTATCCAAAACCACACAAGCCAAAAGAATTTAAACAGCGTTAAACTTCTAATTTTTAAGTGTTTAGGCAACCACTGAGTTAAATCCCTAGCCCTGGGAATATCTTTAGTTTTACATTTCTAAAGACAGTTTAAGTTTCTATTTCTAGCTCTGTGATATCACAATGGATAATAGTCTCTTCCTCTATGAATCAGATAAAGATATCACTTGGAAAATCTTCAGACTAAATCTTAATTTATATTGTAAAAAGAAAGTATGTATAAAGGAGGATTTGAGTATAGGAAGTGTCAGAAGTAGGGCTGAATGCGATGCTTATGTAACACTGTAATAAAATGTTACATATGAAAAATACAGAACACTACTGAGAAATTGGGGTCCTAAACAGACAGATACACAATACCATCTTATTAAAAAATGCAGTACTTTCTAAGTTCTCCCCAAACTAAACTAGGAAGTTGATACAATTACAACCACCATCAAAAGAAAACTATTTTTTTTAAAAAGAGAAATTAACAAGATGGAGGTAGGAATGTGGTTCAACTTCCAGCATCACAAAAATAATAAATCAAACAAAGTGATTCTAAAATCCATATTATTAAAAATGACTTTGATTAGTCAAAACAATCGTGAATAGACTGAAGGATTTACTCTACCTGATTTCAAACTAATGATATTTAAAATAATTAATACTGGCAAAAGGACAGGGAATTATTACATCAATGTAACAGACAGTCCATGGATTGACCCACACTTATAAAATCAAATGATTTTTTGAAACAAGGAACTCAAGGCAGATAAAGAGGAAAGTGGTTTTTGAAAAATATTGAAACAACTAGACATAAAGAAGGGAGGAGAGCTTCAATTTCTACATCATACCACAATAAAAATTTAATTTAAAATGGAGCATAGCAAGAAATGCAAGAACTAAACTTATAAAACTCATACAAGAGAAAATACAGGAATATGTCTTTTCAACTTTGAAATAGGAAGTTATTAGGACACAGAAAATACCTATAATCATAAGAAACATTAACACTCTTAATGAAGTCCATTATTAAAACATTTAAAAAGTTATACAGCACAAGGTGAGTATTATGAAACACATTGTTAATCTTGGCACTCAGGAGGCTGAGGTCAAAGTATTTTAATGAATTTGAAGTCATCCTAGGATACATGACAAGCCCTGTCACACACAAAAATGAATAAATAAAAGCAGGCAAGCACCAAATTAAGAGAAAATATATCTGGCTAAATAGCTTGTATTTAGGATATAAAGAACTGTTACAAGCCTAAAAAAAAAAAAAGGATTGAATTTTAAAAGTAAGCAAAAATCTTACACAGTTATATCCCAAATGACTAATAAGAATATGAAAAGTTGGAACTGGAGAAAAGGCTCAGTGTACTATTCCTGCGGAGGATCTGAGTTCAGTTTTAGCACCATATCAAGCATTTACAACTACCAAGAAGAAAAAACACTTGTTCTTGCAGAGAACCCAGGTTCAGTTGCCAGAATCACAACCCCTCGTAACTCCAGTTCCAGGGGATCCAAAAGGCCTCTTCTGACCTCAGTGGATACACATGGTTACACATACATATATGCAGATAAAACACTCATACACATAAAAAGATGTAAAGAAAAATAAAAATAAAATTTTAAGCCAGGCACCTGCCCCTAATCCCAGCACTCAGCACTTCTGTATGAGTTGCCTTGATCAAGGTAATCTTTTCACAGAACTACAGCAGTGTTTAAGAGACAAGACAAAATAACACAATGAACTGCAAAAACATTTATGATATGCTATCAGGACTTATTGTTAAATGTTCATTGTTCTTAACAAGCAATGACTTAAACAGGATGAGTACACCCCCATAGAAATGTTTGACTTTGTCCATTTAATTGAACAGAGTGTACAGTAATATGTTGTTGAGACAATTTTATATGAACAAACAGTATGCAGGACCGAAGTTTAAAACGTCTCCAGTCTATTAAGTTTCCTATCAATTGCTCATTTAAAACTCCTAAGTAAACACACAGATAGTGTAAGGGAAGCTTGAGTCTGTAGGTCATTCGGATCTCTAATGTGCCTAAATAAATAAGCAAACAAACAAACAGGCTACAGTGATGAGCTTAAGTCAGCATGAACTATACAGTGAATTCTAGTACAGCCTGGGCTCCGATTTAAGATTCTGGGTAAAAAGAAAAGCCCAACAACAATAAAATAATGACTACACTTTCAGAGAGTACCCCGAGGAGTCAAAGGCATAGAGACAAAGTAAGAAAGTTGCTATTAGAAGCTGCAGTAGTAGATGTGAAGTTACTGTTTAACAGGTAGAATTTCAATTTGGGATTGTGAAAATGCTCTGGAAATGGACAATGTAACAGTTACACAATAACATGGAACTTCTTTCCTCTGGGAAACAGGGATTCTCTGTGTAGCCCTGGCTGTTCTCTAACTAGCTTTGTAGACCAGGATGGCCTCGAACTCAGAGACCCACCTGCTTCTGCCTCCCAAGTGCTGGGATTAAAGGCATAAGCTCCTCAACATGAACAGATTTAACAGCACCGAAAGTTAACTATTTAATGCTTAAAATGGCAAAAGTTGTATAAAGATTTTAACACATGAGAAAAAGAGGCAGCACAGGAAGGTGGTAAAAATATAAGAATTAGGCTACCTAGTTTAAATCTCTATGTTTACTTCATAGCTGTGTAGTCTTTGGGAAAGAAATTTACTACCTCTGCTTGTTTTCTCAAATAACAGACCTCCTTCATAGAGGCATGGTGAGGAATAAATAATTCAATACTATAAAGTGTTGAAAATAGTACATATTATATAGTAACTATTTATTATAATTTTAAAACATCTTTTGAGTCAGGGCTTCAGTATATAGCTTAGTCTAGCCTTATTCCTCCTGCCTTAGCGTCTCGAGTGCTCTGATTACAATGGTTACTCCTGATTTCAAACATTACAAACTAGACTATGGGCTTTGTGGTGGTGGTAGGTATCAAATCCAGGTCCCTACCATGGTAACTGCTCTCGACTTGAGCTGTATCTCCAAACTGTTTTTTTTTCTAAATATTTATTTATTTACTATGTATACAATATTCTTTCTGTGTGTATGCCTGCAGGCCAGAAGAGGGCATCAGACCTCATTATAGATGGTTGTGAGCCACCATGTGGTTGCTGGGAATTGAACTCAGGACCTTTGGAAGAGCAGGCAATGCTCTTAACCTCTGAGCCATCTCTCCAGCCCCCTCTCCAAACTGTTTAATGAACTTTAGGTCAAGTGTCTAAAGACCCTTAAAAGCTCTTTATCAAAATAAAATTTTAATTATTCTTTTTGTTTTGAGGCAGTCTCATGATGTAGGTAGGCAGTCCTTAAACTCAGCACCCTCCTACCTAAACCCTTCAAGGCTCATGCTACCAATATTAGCTCCTCAAAAAGCTGGGTGGTGGTGGCACACACCTTTAATCCCAGCACTTGGGAGGCAGAGACAGGTGGATCTCTGGGAGTTCAAGGCCACCTTGGTCTAGAGTCCCAAGACAGGCTCCAAAACTGTCTCAAAACAAAATCTTAAGATCAGTAAAAAAATAACACAGAAACCAGTAATCTACTCCAAGCTCCTCATTTTACAGGTAAAGAAATTAAGAACACAATAGTTAGCCCGAGGTTACATATCTTACTCCATTAATATTACTTTTCTTAAAGAAATAGTTGGGGATAATACCAATGTAGACATTCACAACTTCCAAAGCAAAGCAAATATGCATCCCAGACCTGCTGCCCTCATTTCTTTCTAGTCCAGAGTCAAAACCCAGTAAAACCGAAACAAAAAACAACACAATTATCCTCAAAGATGGTTAAAAACATCTGGCCAGAAAAGTGTTAAAAGTTGTGTAAACATTCTCAAAAGATGCCTGCCACTCCACTGAATAATCTCATGAGACCTGAAGAGTCTGCCTGTGTGGAATACTACATAGAGCTAATACTCATCACAAAGAAACGACCACACATAGTTCCTCACTAAAATC
The DNA here is from genome assembly GCF_018167655.1 of Microtus oregoni. NCBI lineage: Eukaryota > Metazoa > Chordata > Mammalia > Rodentia > Cricetidae > Microtus > Microtus oregoni. The sequence continues at coordinate 53,003,825 of NW_024543069.1, forward strand.
AAACAGAAGTGAGTAGCAATCCAAACACCACAAAACACCTGGTGAAAAAAAAAAATCAAATGCAAGAAAGGTTTTTAAAGGGTGTCCTTATTTTGCTACTTCTCTAACTTTCTTCTTAGAGAATTTGGATTTTTTTTCATGTGTGTGAGGGTGGTGATGGCTGGGTTTGTTGGTTTTTCAGACAGGGTCTCATTTTGTAACTCATGTTGACCTGGACTGCATTGCAATCCTCTTGCCTCAGCCTCCTGTGTGCAGAGACTACAGGCATGATCCACCATGTCTGGCTCCTGAATCCAGCTCTAAAAAGATAATCACCACCTACACGTGGAATGTCTTCCTCTCCAAGTCTACACTGTTGAAATCCCACCAGTCCTGTTGAAATAATAGAAATACATGATGTACATGTATGAAAATATGAAACTCATTATTATGTAAAATTAATATGTGCTAATATTATTTTTAAAGAAAATATCCAACCTTTTAAAAGACTCCACCCATACATTGGCAGCTTCCATAGATTCACCCCACCACTAACCTCAACGTAGAATTCACCTTTTCTTCACTGCCTTATACTGTGCCTCTATAATGCACTATTACCAATATTCACTTCTGACTCACCCCCTCACAAGATCGACAGCCGACACCCCACCCCCAGCAGTAGGAAAAGGAATTAGCATGTACTGAGCCTCTCACAGGTAGGTAAGGGGCTACCAATTTTGCGTTGTCTCGGTCAACCTTCTTGATAACAGGTGGTGTATGGCTGTTTACCTGTAGAGAACTACTGCGGAGTTAATGGCTTGCTTATCCACCCTCACATTGCTAGCCTGTTATTCTGTATGCACCGTTAGTTTACTCTGCTTCAATGCGCCTTTTCTGCTACTCAGTGTTGTAGGGGTGTTCGTTTTGTGTCTCCCACTGTACCTGAGTAGGTTTCCACACTGTTTGCTGACTTCAGTATTCTAACGAACACGAAGTCACCCTTTAATAATCGAATCACGCTAGCCCGCTACCTCCACGGAGGACTTTACCCACTTGGGCGGCTCTCCACTTCTCCATGAGAAATGCTGCCGGCAGTATCCACCCCGAACTGCTCTTCCCACAGAATGTATGAAATGCAACACACAGGAAACGTGCAACTCTTGTATCATTTTTCCAAAGCTCTTATTTCATACTAAGGCACATCTTTATGTCTACATAAGGATCAAGCAGTCTCCGGTTCACACAGTGGGGCCATTCTAAGACAATGTCTGAATGGGAAAAGGGTATCAGCATCTTAAAACGAAGGCATCCTTCCGACACTATTAGGCAGCCTCCTCCCTTTCTGCCGTCCTCCACTGAACTGCAGTTTGGATTTCCGGCGGGAATGTACGCGGAAAGATGAGATGAGGCTAAAAAGCACTGGAGCAATTACTTTGCTTAATTAGAAGACACCGAAAGCACCCCGCCTTTCGACGTCTCTGCATTGAACTAATTTATGAAGGCGGGCAGGGCATAAAAGCTAGAACAAACCCGCATCGAGCGGTGTCTGCGGCTACCGGGGAGCCAGTCCCTTTCCACCCGCGAGCAGTCCCCGGCCACCGGAGCCCAGCGCGGAGTAGAAGCCCCGCCGCACCTACCCAGGCGCCCACTCGCCCTATTGTCTGCACGATGCCGCCCCGAGTGGGGGGCAGCCCAGGCCCCGCCGACCCCTACCCACCGTAGGCCGCCTGGCTGGGCGCAGCCCTAACGCCGAGAGCTCGGCAGCGACCCCGCCCCGGGCTGCAGCCGCTTGCTCTCGCCCGGAGGGCCACGCCGGGAGCCAGGAAAATGGAGGCGGCAGCGCCTCCCGGGGACCTGGATCCTTCCTTTCCCCGATCTCGAGGGCCAGGCGGTGGAGCACTCACCGTGGCAGCCCCTCGGCCCTCCGGGAGCCCCGCGCGAGGCAGTAGCTGCTCGCGTCCTCCCGCCGCGCCGCCGCCTCTCCAGGCGCGCGGCTCCTCTCCCTCAGCTCCCGCGGCGCGCGCTCCGGGACTGACTGACCGACCCACAGAGCGGGCGTTGGCAGGGACGGGGCGGGGCGACCGAGCGCCCAGCGGCTCAGACCGCAGAGCCCCCGCGTCCGGCCCCGGCACGCAGGGCGGGGCTGAGGGTCGTGCGGCCCAAGGGCGGACCGACTGACGCCCGGCCGCGCGCGCGCGCGCGCGCTCCCCGCCGCGGCCGCCGGCTCACTTCCGGCGCGGGCGGTGGCGCGCGCCTCCCGCCGCCTGGTCAGCAGCGCCCCCCCCCCACCCCGCCCCCGTCCCCCCTCCCTTCCCCCGCCCCAGCGCACACCGTCCGACCCGCAGGCGCCGGGCCGCACCCAGCCCTGGCCGGCCTCCTGCGCGCGTCCCCGAGAGCCGCCTCCTCCAGGAACCGGTGAATCAGAGAATGAATGAGCGGAGAGGAAAAATCCTGCTGCGGTCCCGCCCTCCGTTGCCCTTCCCGGTGGCTCCCGCCTGAGGCTGTGCACCTTTGCCTGCAGTCCACGTACTCAGTCTCCAGCAAACAGCCCCGGGCTAACCCAGACACCCGCTGCTTTAGGAAATCCCATTTTAGCCCCAAACTGCCGTTTCAGGAATCAGACGCCCCGCTCATCTCTACCTTTTCACGTCAAAGCCTGCTCATCTGGGTCCCCAGTTTCTGTCCTCCCTTACTGAAACTGTTCGTAGTGCGGGTGTTGGCATCTTATATGCCCGAGTATTACACTTAAATGGTGAATTTGCTCCCAAGCTCCGTGAGGATACTGCTTATTTTTTATGCAGATTCGACTTAGGCAGACTTAGATTTCTTTCGATTAACGTCCTTATTACGACCTTCATGTAAAGTTGATCAAAGGAAAGAAAAAAATAGTATTAAATTACCTTTGCTTGGCTATATACTTTGTTAGCACTAAAGAAATTGAACTGTGATCTGGAATTGGCTGCGTTGAACGTTTAGCATTCTTTTTTCTTGTCTTCTGGTCAGCTCTTTAACAGTTTGTGTATTTTGAATTTTCACATCCCTTCCCCCGCCCCCCCCCCCAAAAAAAGAGAGACTATGTCTTTCTGAAATTCTGGCTCTCTTTCTAAGAATGAGTGTTCATTTCCCTGTTCTAGGACCAAATCCTAGTTTGATTAAGTGCATTCTCCTTCCTGATATTCTTAAGGATTTCCAAGTGGTTTCAGTCCTATTTTACAATCTTTAACGACCTGGTGCACAATCTGTCCAAACTGGTGTTTAGAACCGTAGAAGTTTCACACTTGAGATGCCCGTGCTTTGGAAATACATGCAATTTGTATTTTAAGTTCAGTAGGTTCTTCAATAATCTGGTGTAAGATAACACCATCTAATAAACTAAAAATAGTGGAGGTGACCAATTCCTATGGTCTCTCTTCCTTGCTGAATTTGCCATTTGTTACCTGTAATTATTTCAGTGTGCTATGTTTTTCCCTTGATGAGGATCATACTTTTTCTTCATCCTTAGACCCTGCAATATCTACTGCGCACCTTTGTATAAATAACAAATCCTTTGAGATTTTAACCAATAATTCATACACCAACCTGGTCTACAGAGTGAGTTCCAGGACAGCAAGGGCTACACAGTGAAACCCTGTCTCAAACAAAACAAAACTATACAAAACAATCTATACAAATGTGTCTGTAGCCTCTTTATTGTGGCCAGGTTTGTTGATATTAAAAACACCTAGATGCCCAAACCTAATAAACAACCTATTGTTATCAAATGTTATTGCTAGGCTGAATGTGAACATTACAAGAGTCTCATTTTTTTAAGAGTCTCATTTTTATGGAAACCTTTATCAAACAGGCTTTTGAATGCTCTTTCGATTACTCTTAGCCATCTCTTCCCTGAGTTTTTTGGTTGGTTAAGACCAATCTTAGAAAACAGTCACTTTTCACCTTTGAGCAAAATGAGCAGGTTCTCATCAGTTTCATTAAGCCATGAAATAATCCATTCACTTGATTAGAGTTTATTGAGCTCCAGCTAAGCTGTAAGAATGCAAAGATAAGAAAAACTCGATGTCTCCTGCCCCCACAAGTCACAGACTGCTGGATAAAGGAGGTAGGGAAGCCACTACTAGAAAACTGTCTATAGCCAGACCAGGAAAGCATGTTTAATGACAGGGAGGATCTAACTGGATAAGGAGGAACAGTCATTCCAGACAAAGGCAACGACTCTGTGCAGGTGTATGAACTTTAATAGTACCATGCCCAAGAAGCCTGACTTTCAAGTAATTCCATTTCTTCCAGTCAGATGCAGAGAAGGTTCGGCTAGGTGGGAAATGGTAGTAGGGACCTCATGTCAAGAGCTCGTGTGCAACACTAAGGAGTTTGAACTTAATAAAGCATAAACTCTTTGATGTGTTTTAGTCTCTGCATATATTCAGAAACCAGAGAAAACTGACCGAAGAATGAAAGCAAAAGGGGGGGGGGCGGGGTGAGATAGCTTATAGCAGCTGGGCAGAGGCAGAAGGGTGATTGGGTGAAGGATATATAACAAATCTGTAGACTTTCACGTAAAATAGACTAGAGGACAGAAGGAGACAGAAACCTCTACAAAAGGCAAGGGACTTTCAGTCTAGGGAGACTGACTGTATGAAGCTAACCCTCCATGAAATAAGAATGCAGCAGGAGGAGCCTGACTGAATACTTAAACAGGAGAATATTACCATAGGAGGCTGGGAGCTCAATCTGTAAAGAGCTTACTGAACAAAGATGATGATCTTAATTCAAATGCTCAGCACCTGTGTAAAAAAAAAGGGCTAAGTGGTTTGTATCCCTAATCCCAGCACTTGGGAGGTGGAAATGGGAATGCCCATGAGATTTACCGGCCAGATAATCTTGAGAAATGGATATGCCCCGGTACAATAAGAGATCTTGTGGGGTGCCCGCACACACCGACACACGCACACGTGTGCCATAAATCTAGGCACCTTAAAAGATTCCTAGTCCATTACTCTGCAAAGTATGTTCTTTTTGTTTGTTTGTTTTTCTTTCTATTTTTGTTTTTTTTGTTTTTGTTTTTTTTAGACAGGGTTTCTCTGTGTAGCCCTGGCTGTCCCAGAACTTCCTTTGTAGACCAGGCTGGCCTCAAATTTACAGAGATCTGTTTCCCTCTGCCTCCCATGTGCTGTAATCAAAGGCTTCTGCCGCCACCACCCAGCACAAAGTGTGTTATTAAGGACAGTGACTTCACAGAATTTTAGTAGGCATGACGGCTATTCTTGGTTGCCAACTCAACTACAACTGGAACTGTGATCCCAATGACTGGGCACATCTCTGTGGGACTCTTAACTAAATTATCTGAAGTGGGAAAACTCGCTTTTAATATGGATATTTGAGGTGGGGAGATAAACCTTAAATCCAGATTTTTTGAGGTGTGAAAACCCACCTTTTTATCAGGACCATACCTTGTTTCTTCACTGCTTTAAAGCCTGCTTCTTCAGGATTCCAGCATATGCTGAAGCCAGAGGAGACATGGATTGAATGAACAGCTACTGGATTCTCGGAACTTCTGTTCATAAGAGGCAGCCATTGCTGGGTGAGCTGGACATGATTTCTAAAGTAGCTTTGAGTTCCTTTAACCAAACCAGTAAAAAATGATAATAAAGTTCAATGGATTTCTCAACCAGAGAACTTTTCAGAGGGTGCAATAATGTGCCCTATGAAGATATTGGATGCAGCATGTCTCAGGTCTGTTCAGCTATGAAACCCTTTCTCTAGTGGAACAGATCATTAGACGTGTGTTCCACAGAATACCTTTTGCGAAATGCTGAGCGTACCCAGATTTTTATTTTACAATATAAAACTGCTGCCTTAATCCATGAACTGACTCAGCTGAAGTTAAACACCTGTTGCTGGCAGGCGCTCAGCCCGAACTCCTGCCTTGACCCTGGTCACTTTCTCTTTTCACTCCTGTTGCTCTCTGGAACACAAACTCATTCTAGGACTTCCCACCAATCCTGGGGACAAAGATATAATAAAACAATTCCTGACACTATGAAAGTTTAATGTTAGATTTGATTTCTCTGTCATGATTCCAGTTCTCAGACCTAACTGCTAATAGATGGGGGTGGGTTTCTTATCCTAAATGCATGGTCCTTATTCTCGGGGACATTTAATAGTTTCTATTCTTAGAAAAACAAGGCAAGTTGTTCATTCCAAGAGACTTCTTAGGACTTTGGGGACAGCTTTTATTTCAGAAGTCACTTCTGTAACATTATATTTGATATCAGTCAACATCTTAATTTATGTGGCAATAACAGATGGTGTTCTGTGTAACTTTTATATCCAGATCGAAGTTATCAGATATAAGACTAATAGGTCAACTGAATGAGTAGTTCATTTGTTAATCCACTTATCAAAAATATCTTAGTGTCTACTATGTTCCCAACTCTGTCATAATGGCTAGAGAAACATAAGGCATAACCTCCGGCCTTCAGACACAATACCATTTATTGTTAGTAAGACAGAAGGATATCTGGAGGTGGGATCTTGAGTCATTGCAGTTTTTTAGCTGCATATTTGATGGTAAACATTAAAAAGAGTAAGAACAAAATAGCTAGAATATTGTGGGTGATGACAAGTAACTAGAGATTTCTTAAATGTTCACTAACAGAAAATTGTTTAAGAAAATGATTTGTAGAGAAATATTTAAAATACCGAAAAGCTGTTCGTAGTACGTTTGGTTAAAATTTGCAAACATTACATGCAATGTGAATTCGTGAAAAATGTGGAAAATGTAGAAGAAATTACAAGAAGACAAAAGTGCTTGTTATGCGGTGATATGATTATGATACTTTAAAATTTTTCTTTAATTTCTTTAATTAACTGAATTCTTTAATTGGCAGTTGAAATGAATTAACTAGCCGGCTGTTTGATGGCACTTGCCTGTATTCTCAGGATATGGAAAAATAAGATTGAAGGATCCTGAGTTGAAGGCTAGTCTGGGCTACATAAGAATTCAGGGTCTCAGGAGTGAGCCTACTACTATTATTTTGATAAACGAACACAACATCAAACATCCGTCTAAATTTATGTATCTCTACCCGTACACAATGCTGCTCTCAGACCTCATCAGAAAAATACCTTTTTGCAGTGAATGAGAGTTAATATAGAAACTCACAACTGTCTAAAGTGCAGAAAATATTTGTCAATGGAGTGTCCATCCCTCGTCCACTACCCTTGGACTTGGGGACCAATGTGGGAAAGGAAGTGGGAAGATTGCCAGAGTAGAGGTTAGGAAGGACCAAACTGAAAGGGTGTCTTTTGGATGCAGCAGGACAGCTGTGCTCAGGATGAACTCACAGCAGCTGTGGTTGCCTACATAAGACCAGCACAAGATCAAGTCAGCCGGTAGTGCTGCTGAGGCTCTATTGACAGTTGATGTCTTGGGGGGTGGGGGGAGATTCAGGCCCTGGTAGGTAGCCCAGTCGCTACCTGATCGCCCCATACCATGAGTTCATGGGCAGCACAAATTAGAATTAGTGGGCTTAAAAAAGGTTGGGGTCGTAATGGTGATGCATCAAAGGCCTCAGTGTTCCCCACTGAACACTCCTCCCCCTCTCCGACTATGAATTGAAGAGTCTATGACCTTTGCTGGCTATTATATCTCTGCTTCTTTTATACAAGTGAGATAAATATAAACATAGCGTAATTATATTCTGCATATTCTTTGTAATGGTAAAATTACCTTGTTTGATATTTACAAGTAGCCCTGAGAGGCACTTTATCAACATGAGCTACAGAACATTTCCATATATTTATTTGAAACGAATGCAAACTATTACACAATAACAGATATGGTAACAACCCTTGCGAATGTTCTGATGTCTGTGTCCATCAGACTGTGAATGCAGTCAGTCAATCAGAGCCCAGTAATTCTCTGATTACACACAAATGCTGTGCTATTTTAAAGATAGCTTTTCAACATAATAACCAAATTGCTTTTGTAATATTCGCCATTCAACATCAGTCCAAAGAGTAAATGACTTGTGTGTAATGCCCAATATTGAACTTAAAAGATTATGACCTTTAGAAAGTTTATAAAGGGAATGGCCGGGCAGAACATGAACTCCCATTTAAGTAACCCTTTAGAACGGGTATCATCAAGGTTGGCATCACCTCTAAAGAAAGGAAAGCACTTTGGGTGGGAAGATGCTGGAACAAATATATTGTAGTAAGTTGATTCTTAGTCAATTACAGAGGCACATGTTTTATTAGCTGAAGATGTCCATTTAGGGATGTAAAGTTAAAGGACATAGATTATGGAGACTCTCAGGCCAAGCAGAAGGTTTGGGAAACAAATGCAGTAGGTAGGTGATCAAGCCAGTACTTGAATCTGGCAGCTATTTCCCTTGCAGTGTGATTCCCTCTGTCTGGAATGTTTCCCCTCCCTTCTCTACCCTGCTCCTGTCTGTGATGGATCAGTTACATCTCCTTTATCTCTAGTTTCTCTAGACAGAACTATTGCTGTGTATCATGTTTTCAAAAATCTTTACACAGTGGTAGTGCAAGTCTGATTCTTTTTAAAAGACCTTGAGTTTCTCAAAAGACACAGACAAAGAAGCTGATTTTTCTGCAGCATCTTGCATGGAATATTGTGCACAGAAAAGTTCAGCAATATTTATAAACTGGAAGGACGATAAGAGATCTGATGAGAAAAATCTGGCAGATCTTGAAGAAGAGGTTGGAGTAGGGGAAAGAAATTGGGAAGTCACTTGAACTAATCCAGACACGGAGTGCTGAAAACTGGAGAGTTTCTTTTAGAAAGACTGACAGGTACAGGTGGCAGATGGGTGGATAAGTAATAGTCCAAGATAACTCTGGGGTTCCCAGGATGGAAGATGGGCGACAAGCAGAGGATCAGTGTCACTGCCAAGGCCACAGATAGATGTTGACTGCCTGTCAAGTTCAGAGCACTGTGCTGGATGACGGAGAGGCCATAGGCCAGTATTTCCTCTCCTAGTACAGCCCGCTCACCAGCAGGGAAGCCGAGGGGCACAAGTTCAATTTTGGACAAGTTATATTTGAAATAATGGTTGGACAGTCAAATGAATCGGTGCCTTTAGTTGCTGGAAACCAGGAACTAGATCATCCTAGAGGCTAAGAAATATGTTTTGTATACTGTTGAAAACCTCATTGCTATCCTCTACCACTGTGCTTAAAATATAACAGATTTCTGTATTCGGTCATCATAACAAAATACTACACACTGAGTGTCTTAAACAAAAGGAATTTGTTACCTCACAGTTCTGGAGGGTAATGTTTCCCTCAAAGCTTCTCTCTTTCTCTGGGGATGGCTATATTCTCCCTGTGTCTTCACATGCTCATTCTCCTGTGTGTCTGTGGCCTAATTTCTTCTTATAAAGGCCATAGATATACTGGACTGGAGCACATCCTAATAACCCCATTTTAACTTAATTACCTCTGATCTGCAAATATACTCACAATCTGAGTTTCTAGGGGTTGAGGCTTCAGCATATAAGTTTTGAAGGGGACACAATTCAACACACTACAGTTACCTCATAAGTATTTCTTGAAGGAACTATATTCACAGTGAGAAGTCAGGGCTCAGAAGATACAGCCACACATGTTCTGCAATATTTAACTATGTAAAGATGAGTTACATTTGTTTATGCTGGGAGACTATTACATTAACTGTGTAAAGGTGTGTCACATTTGTTTCTGCTGCCTATGTTAACGATGTAAGGATGTGCTACATTTGTTTATGCTGTATTTTGTTTAACTATGTAAAGGTGTGTTGTATTTGTTTTCCCTTGCGTGCTTAAGGCACCTGATTGGTCTAATAAAAAGCTGAACTCAAGATCTAGGCAGGAGAGGGATAGGCAGGGCTGGTGGGCAGAGAGAATAAGTAAGAGGAGAAATCTAGAGGGGGGAAGAAAAGGAGGGAGAAAGAGGACACAACTGGGGCCAGAAGTCAGGCATCTGCCATCTGATATGGAGACAGCAGAAAGTAAGATATACAGTAAGAAAGAAAGGTAAAAAGCTTAGAGGCAAAATGTAGATAAAGAGAAACAGATTAAAATAAGAACTGAGATAAGGCCGAGCATTTGTAACTAATAAGGAGTCTCCGGGTCATAATTTGGGAGCTGGTTGGTAGCTTAAAAGAGAGCCTGCTACACACACACAGGATGCCTGTAAAGATTGGAAACATATATGCACATTATACATAACAAATTTTTGTTGACATTATACTAACATGATCAATGGTGTGTTTAACACGTAACTTAGCAGTATAGAATCTATTGCATTACAGTGAACATGATAAATTAGTACTCTCCATAAATCCTGCACATTCATCTGGGTCTCAGATTTTTATTGAATAAATAAATATGCATCTGTAGTATGCCACAGAAGATGTAAACAGGGAACTCAATCTGGAGAAATTAAATTATTAAATTTCTCATACTTCGTGGCATATAAATATACACACACATATATGCAATTTAGAGACAAACTGTTTTGTGGGAAGTTTTAATTATTTTATCAAAAGCAACTTTTGTTTGTCCTACTGCTGTCTACCTATCATTTACCACATTTTTTTTGGTAGAATTTATCAAAGGGACTAAAGATTGAGTTAAAGAATTATTCTCTGCCTTTGTTGCCTTGTAGCCTTATTTATCTGATTCTTTAAACAGCTTGAGAAAAGTCACTTGACAAATGTGTCATGGAAAACAAGCAATAAACAGATAACAGCTGATATTTAGAACTTTTGTTCAGTCACGTCCTCTGAGGCAAGGCTCTGCCACAGACCATGGTTCCACCCTAGTGCTGTCCTGGAGCCATCAGTCAGGCTCCTTGAAGGTCTCATACTGTTGCTTCTCCACTGTTCCCTCTACTACCACCCTTCTCCAAACTTTCAGTACATCTTACAGGAGCTCATGGGCATGCTCTCTCCCAGGCCTCTCTCTTTTCTTTGAAACACCTTGCATGATATCCTAACCAGTCTTTGCTGCTATCAGAACTACTTACAAAGTAAATTTTCCCCAAACAAGCTAACCACAACAAAAATATGTTATTTTTACTTTGAAAATGCAACGTCACTCATCAGGCAGTAGTGGTACACGCCTTTAATGCCAGTCCTTGGGAGACAGAGGCAGGCAAATCTCTGCATTCGAGGCCAGCCTGGTCTTCAGAGGAAGTTCCAGGGCGGCCAGGACTATTTTACAGAGAAACACTGTCTTGCAAAAAAGAAAGAAGGAAGGAAAGAGACAGTGTGTGTGTGTGTGTGTGTGTGTGTGTGTGAGAGAGAGAGAGAGAGAGAGAGAGAGAGAGGAAGAAATAAAGAAAGAAAAGAAAGTGCACCCTCACAAAACATCATTAACAATGTTATTCTGATATTGTTAAAAACAAGAGCTCTAATCCACAATTATGTACATGTGTGTATCTATTGTACAACACTGTTATAACAAATTAACATAAACTGAGTGGTTATAAACAATATAAATCGCTGTCTTACAGTTCCTAAGGTCAGAAGTTCACCATCAGTGTTAGTAGGATGGGAAGTCTAAGTTCGTGAGGTCTCACCATTCACATTTTAATGACACAATAAAAAGAGCTGGTGCAGGCAAAAGTGGGCACACTCTCTTGTTACCTTTGCCCCTCGGCCTTCCCTACAGTAAGAAAGCCCCCACAAAGATAATTCCTTGATATGGGGTTTCTCAGCCTCCAGAACTAGGAGCAAATAGATTTCTCTTCCCCTTAAGTCACACAGCCTGTGCTATATGTTATAGTAGCATAGTACATAAAAGGATAATCATGCCCTTAATTTCATCCCAGCACTCTGAGGGTGGAGGCAGGAAAATCTCTATGAGTCTGAAGCCAGCCTGGTCTACATAACAAGTTCCAGGACAGCCAGGGTTACACAGTGAAACCCTTTTCTAAAACAAGCGAACAAACAAGCAAATAAATAAATAAATAAATGAATAATGGTTTTATTGATTTTTTTGCATCCATCAAAAACATCAACAACAAAAGAAATAAATATTTTCTATAGAGGCAATCCACTATTTGATTGGTCCTTTCTTCCATCTAGAGGCCACTGATTTCATTTTAAACTGCTCCTCTTATCCCATACACAAACTCAATTTGCTGCCAAGCTTAACACCTTTTTCCCTTAGTTCACAAGAAGGATGCTACAGACAATATCATGTGTATAATGTGTATATTCTCTCTCTCTCCCTCTCTCTCTCTCCCTCTCTCCCTCCCCTCCCCCCCCCCCGTGCCAAAATTAGGGGAAAAAAGAATCAATTCTCATCTGATAGGGCACTTAGGAAAACTCAATCAACAGCCACTGCTTATGGTTCTAGATATTGTAGAAAACAGGACAACAAAGCAAAGACGAGGCAAGGAGCAGGACACATCTCAACAGTTTACATCCTTGATTTAGTGTATCTGAGGAGCAGTCACATTTTTGTCTTGACCTAAGATTGAATATATGAATCTACAGATTTCCCCTCTCTACCCAAAATGGCATTTTCTATCTTTTGCAGCAAAAGACCAAGTATGAAAATAGGGATGTTTTTAAAGCTGCAATAATTCCCCATTGCCTGTAACAGTCTTAGGTCAGCTCCTCTGACATCTTTAAAGCCGTGAGTCTTTCCTTTTCAGTCCCATGTCACTTAGCTAGCCCTTTCATCTTTTCATTGTCCTTGGTCTCTTTCCGTGGTCCCACTCTTGCTTCCCCTTATTCCTTCTCTGAACTGTCTCATCTGCCTTGCCTGATCATCTGTAACCTGTCCCATCTTGCCAGCCACCTTCATGCAATGCCCCCAAATCAGCCATGAAGGGCTTCCTTCTCTACATGGTTTGCATGATGTAAGACCTGTGTCATGCATCTTATTCAAAGGTCCATGTTTTCTATTTGCGATCATGTAGATCACCACTCACTCAAAGCTGGATTTGGTGGTGCATACCTGTCATCCTGAGTACACGGAAAGTGAGAACAAAAAGATTAAGAGCTCAAGGTCAGGGAACTGGAGAGGTGGCTCAGAGGTTAAGTGCACTGACTGTTCTTCCAAAGGTCCTGAGTTCAATTCCCAGCACCCTCATGGTGGCTCACAGCCATCTATAATAAGATCTGGTGCCTTCTTCTGGCCTGCAGGAACACATGCAAGAAGAATGCTGTATACATAATTAATAAATAAATCTTTAAATAAAATAAACAAATTAAAAAAGGAAGAATTAAAGACCAGCCTAAACTGTGTAGTAAGCTTAAAGATAGTCTAGGCTAGGCTACACGAGAATCTGTCTAAACTGATACAAACAAAAATTTCACCTATAGAGCTACTGACTGATTAGACAACATGTTAAATAATAGCTCAGAGATCTTGTTATAGCCCTTAATAGAAGGAAACGTATCGGCCTACTGTATTGTTCATACTGCATGTTTCCTCATCATCTCTACATAAATAAATCAAAAATGGGAAAGAGAAACATATGGGGGAAAGCCAGAATTATTAAATTGCAGGAAAACAAACAGTGCAAGAAAGACAAAGACTCTAAGCATTGGTGATGATCAGTCGGACCAAAGCTAGGGAATCATAGGAATCAGGATGGGTGGGGAAGAAAGCATCTAATCACATGATGAAAATTGTGTCTAGACAGATTTTTTTTTCTCTGTGAAGGAGTCAAACAATGAAATGAATTCTTTGCTTGGATGATGTATTTTTATGGTACTTCTCAAACAAACAAACAAAAAAGCAAAAAAAAAAACTTTCAAAACTAGATTAAAGGTGAGTCTGCCTAAATGTAAAAAGAAAGAAGAAAATAATTTTAATTGCATTAAAATACAACATTTGGCACATAGCTTTTTTTTTTTTATCATTTCCTCTGCTAAAGGAAAGAATTATTTCAAACACACAAACGGGATAAGTTAAAAACCTTTGATTTATTTATCTGCTTTCTTCCAAGAGAAAATAAAATACTACTATGCTCAAATGTAATCCCTTTCTGCCTTTGATATCATACCTGCCTCTTTTACATCAAAAACAACAAAAATTGACATAAAAACAAAATAAATAATTCTTAACACTTAACAATATTCTGTGCCTAGACAATGATGCTCTTTTCTCAGAAATTCTAACACAAGTATTATAGCTTATCCACTGTGATCCAATACTTAGGAGAATACCAAATACTTGTGGCAAATTTTCCCTCTTCCTTTTATGCCTCTCTGTCTACAGTAACATCTCAGTATCTATTTGGGCTTTGATCTGGAGGAGAGACTCTGTTGGCAATAGTGTTGGATCATGATAGATCAAGGTTAATATTTTCATTTGCTGTCCATAGCATTATACTCTTTCTTAGACAGTTTCCTCAGTGAAGGAAAGCAACAATAACAATGACGACAACAACAACAAAACCCCAGCAGATGTTTCTTTTTTAAAGACTTTCACTTGTTGGTGAAAAGAACCCTTTTCTCATTAAGGAAAGAAGTCTTTTCTTTCTGCAATTCCCAACTCATTAATTCTCAAACTCTCCTGTGTAGGAGAAAATGCCCCATTTGTTTGGGTTTTGGGAGTTAATTTAATTTTGACTGAGCCCCCCTTTCCTTGGGAGCAAAGAAATCCAACCTTAGTTACCACTGGGGTTTCCTCCCTTTTCCCCTACCCCCTGCTAAGAAAACTCACAACTTCACAGAGCCACGGATCCAGGAACCTGTTTGGTTTAATCTTAAGAAAACCCTCTCCGCCAGTGCAAAGAACTCCAATCAAACTAGATCAGACCGAATTAAAATGTCCATGTTTTTAATAAATGCAGCACTCTCGGGTGGACTGAGACAGCATGGTGGGAAGGGGAGTCCACACAAACCCAAAACCTTGTGTTCTTTTTTCCAGCGCAAGCCTAAATAGCCCGTGGGAGTGGTCCTGACCCTCTCCGGGGGTGGGGTCAGCATTTGGCAGGCTGGGAGTTGGAGTCCGTACCTGGGCAACTCCCAGACCAGGGAGTACCAATCATCCCAGACTTCTTGGAATATGGGGATGTTAGAGGGCTGGGGTGATGCCCCCAATTTAATATTACATTACAGACTCTTTGGATATAGCACTGTGACAAGGAGCTTCCAATATGTGCAACAAATGACAAACAACTGGCTACCTGGGCAATCACCCAAAGTCTCATTTGCAATGTTGAAGAAACCAACTTTGGCTAAGGTGTAGAGTAACTGACAGATCATTTTCAGAGGCAGGAAATTTTTCAAAACAGTCTTACCCTGTCTTGGCAAGATTTGGCAGTTTTTGTTTTTGTTTTGTATCCTGCTTATCCTGTATGGATATCGTGGTCAGTGAATAGGCAGTCCCTTGCCCAAAGGCCAGTTTTGCCAAGAAGAAAACAAGCTGCAAGTGGAGTGTCTTCAGTGCTCAACATTCTCTCGGAAATAGATCAGTGCTGCCAGGAGCAATCGTGTCTCACTTCAACAGAACCCTAAGTCCTGTAGATGAAAACAGGAGCATATCAATATAATTCAAGCTTGTATCAATATACAAGAATCTATGCCAATGTAAATTGCCTATAAATAATAGCTCACAAGTATTCACTCTATTACTCACTATTATTATTAGTGCGAGTAAGGTCACTAATCTATTATTCCATGAATTGTCCTCTTTTTTTTTTCCCCAAAGAGATCCCTGATCCTACATAATTTTCCCCTAACCTCCAACCCTATACCAATTATAATCAACCCTTAAATGATGTCCCTAACCATGAGGACAAACTTTGTTGGGAGAGGGGACATAATCTTCTAGAATTACTTCCAGCTGTCATAGGGGTGATGTTCTTTTTATGGGATCCTGTGAAAGTAAAATGGTTAAGTTCCAAGATTACTGGCTGGTAAAATTGCAAGTAGTCTGAGTTTTCAGTAGGGTTTTTCTGAGGATCTTATTTGAAGTTCTGGCCAGAACATTGTAAAAAGGTGCACCATTTCAGCTAACCAAGTTGAAACCATCTCGAGCAGCTGGTACCCAAAACAGGTCCTATAGTAGCACTATCAGCATCATGACGTCATATCAACCAGGTAGAGTTGTTATTGTGGGGCCCCATCTTCTTCCTGGAAACTTCAATGATTATGGCAGGAAAATTCATTGTTCATTGTGGAGAACTTGAACATTATTTATATAGACATATACAGACATATATATTCAATGAAAGGTACGAAAGAGACAAAAATAGGTATGAAAAAAAGTAAATTTTTTTCTAAATTCTTTCTTTCTATCCCATACCAAATGGCTCTTGACATGAGACAGAAACTCTGAATTTTTCTTTTAGCAACATGCTTGGATTTAGAGAAGGACAGAGCCGTTGTCCAACTCCAAAGCCAACTCACTCTCTCTCTCTCTCTCTCTCTCTCTCTTTCTCTTTCTCTTTCTCTCTCTCTTGTTCTCTCCCCATATATATATATATATATATATATGTTTAAATATATATATGTTTAAATGTATGTATATCAGTTACCTGATCTCATAAATTGTATTTCTTTTTCTTGACGATCCTTAATGGATAGTTATTTTTCCATCTGTCAGCATTCAAACATCCAATGTCTTTTGAATATTTGAAGATGTGTATTTTCCTGTAAAGATAAAAGCAGAACCCTGCCCCAACCCCATATGATTTCCTTACCACCTGTATGCTTATCACTGTTTTGTATGAGCTGTCATTTCTCTTTCTCAAGAGATTTCTCTTTTTCAAATCAAATATTTACTAATTTTGATGGTATCCATAGTTTTTCTTTTCTGTGGAAACAAGAGTAAAACCCCTTCTCCAACATAGCAAATCTCCTGGCTTCCATTGGAGGTCAACACATCCTTGAAATATAGCACCTGATTTAATTTAGATGACTTCTCTATTATCCAATGTCTCTCTGCTGCTGTTGTCCCTTTCTCATTTAGTGTTAAGAAAATTCAAGGTTAATAAAGCATTATGTAATCTATTTCTGGGGGTATTTTCCATCCCTTTCTGTTTGTTTAACATATCCTTTATAGTTCGATTTACTCTTTCTACAACTTCCTGACCTGTGTGGTATACCTGTAATATACTTTATATTATAATAAGCAAAAAACTGTTCCATTTTCTTAGAGACATATGCTGGACCATGATCTGTCTTTATTTGTGCAGGTATACGATGGCTATAAATGTGTGATTACTGACTCAGCCTTTTCTGAGCTGAAAGCAGTTGCCCACTGAAAACCTGAATATGCTTCAATAGTGTGGTATACATATTTTAATTTTCCAAATTCTGCACAGTGGAACACATCCATCTGCCAGATTTCATTTCTTTGAGTACCCTTTGGGTTAGCCTTTGCAGGTAGTAGTGTTCGATTATAGAAAAAGCAAGTAGGACATCTCTTTATAATCACCTTAGCTTGTTGCCATGTAACAGAAAACTCTTTTTTAAACCTTTGCTAGTGAAATGATGTTTCTTATGGAATTCTGAGGCCTTCAACACACTTCCAATCAGTAATAAATCAATTTATTTATTACCTTGTGCTGGAGGACTTGGTAGACCCATATGGGATCAGATGTATATTATGTATATGGGACAAAGACTATTCCTGATTATATATTGGACCTGTATTAGTAATGAAGTCAATTATGTATCATCTGGTATAAATTCAGTGGTTTCAATATGCAAAACAACTATTTCTGCATATTGTGAATCAGTAACTTTATTAAGAGATTCTCTCAAATCCCTTAGTACCATAAGAATAGCATATAATTCTGCCTTTTGGACAGAATTATAAGGGCTTTGTTCCACCTTACTTAATTCTTCTAATTTGTAACCTGCCTTCCCTGATTTATATGCATCAGTATAAAATGTATGGCCTCCAGTTATTAGAACATCATGTAAAATTCAGGTAAGAATCCATAACTTTTTTATTTAATCAGTAGTAAAAGACACTATAATCTCTGCTGGGTCTATACCTGCTAGTTGACAAAGTCTCAATCTATCTTTTATA
This sequence comes from Microtus oregoni, assembly GCF_018167655.1. Classification (NCBI taxonomy): domain Eukaryota; kingdom Metazoa; phylum Chordata; class Mammalia; order Rodentia; family Cricetidae; genus Microtus; species Microtus oregoni. The sequence continues at coordinate 53,021,815 of NW_024543069.1, forward strand.
ATTAATTCAGAGACTTTTTCCACATAAGTTTTTAATTTTTTACTTGGTTTATGTGGTAAAAAGATCCAATCTAAGATAAAATCATCCCTCTGTACTAAAATTCCTGTAGTAGAAATTTTGGAAGGCAACATGACTAGAATACAGTTAAGATTTGAATTCACCCTATCCACATGTGGCTCCTGTAATTTCTCCTCAACAATTGTCAATTCCCTTTCTGCTTCAGCTGTTAATTCTCTGGGACTATTCAAGTCATTATCACCATCTAAGGTTTTGTTTAAATGAGTGATTAGATCAGGTGTCATCCCAACAGCCGTTCATAGATTGGAAATCTCTCCTAATAGTCTTTGAAAATCATTAAGAGTTCACAATCAGTCTCTCCTAATTTGTGCCTTTTGTGTTCTAATTTTCTGTAAACCTATTCTATAACCTAGGTAATTGACATAATCTCCTCTCTGTATTTTCTCAGGAGCAATTTGTAATCCCCAATTTGACAAAACTTTCTTTTTTCTTCAAACATTGTTTCTAAAGTATCTATGTTTGAATCAGATAGCAAAATGTCATCCATGTAATGGTAAATTATAGACTTAGTAAATTGCTTACATATTATTTCCAATGGCCGGCTGACAAAGTATTGGCATAGGGTAGAGCCACTGAGCATAGGATGGTCCATGGGTATCTCCTAGTAGGTTGAGAGTTTTTATAAGTAGGCACTGTGAAAGCAAATTTTTCTCTGTACTTTTCTTGTAAAGGGATAGTGAAGAAACAATTTTTCAAATCAATAACTATGAGAGCCATTCATTTGGTAATATTGAAGGCAGAGAAATTCTAGTTTGTAGAGGGCCCATAGGTTAAATTACTTTATTGACGGCTCTTAGATCTGTCACCGTTCTCCATTTGCCAGATTTCTTTTTAACAACAAATACAGGAGAATTCTAAGGGCTGGTTGATTCTTCAATATGGTGAGCTTCTAATTGCTCCTGCACCAGCTGTTCTAAAGTCTGCAGTTTGTCTTCTGTTAATGGCCACTAGTTAACCAAAATTTGTTTCTCAGTTAACCATTTTAAAGGTAGGGTTGTTTGTACCTCTAAAGGTTTGATAGTTGTTTTGTGTTCTTGTACAGCCTGAATGGCTGGTGACCTTTGTGTTTAGTACCTTATAATATCTTTTTCAAAATTATGAGTTTCTGGGATTGCAGGAATGTTAATCTGGTATTCCATTGCTGTAACAGGTCATGACCCCATAAATTCACTACAATATTAGCCACATATGGCTTCAGCTTTCCTCTCTGTTCTTCTGGCCCTGTGCATTCAACCCATGTCATACTTTGTTTCACTTGAGATAGGGTTCCAATTCCTAGGGACTGAGAATCTGCCTCTTGAAGAGGCCAATTTAAATGTCAAGATTTTCGAGTAATGATGCTAATGTCTGCACCTGTGTCTATCAAACCCACAATTACAATACACACTCTCAACTTTGGTTTTTATCAATTATTGAAGTCTGCCAGAATATATGTTTCCTATTTCCTATTGGAATTTTTGATTTATCCTTCATGTTCATTCCATCATCCAGAACAGTATGGTTTTTTACAGAAGGCTCTGGACTTTTTAATTTTCCTGGTGAGACATGTCCTCCACAGTGACTGGGAATGACTGGACCACTTTTGACTTGGGGGCCCATGAGAGGTCCCCCAAGGAATTTCCCAATGGTATTGGGTTGCATTTTCTGTTTTTTGTTGATCTGCATTCACTGGTCCAATATTGGCCTTTGCCACACCTTCTACCTGAAGGCTGAATCCTCCTATTCTTGCCATTCCCAGAGGAGATATTATTCCTAGGATTTCCTTGTCTACAATCCCTTCTCAGATGTCCTTTTCTCTCACAATTAAAACATTTGGCATTTTGATTCCTTTGGAAATTGCTTCTCCTACCCAAGATTCAGTATTATAGCCAAATGTCTCAATGTTCATTGTGTGCAGGATCCATTCTTCCATTGGTGCTGATCTAACCTCTAAAGGCACAAGTATCTTTTTACATTCTAAATTGGCATTTTCAAAAGCCAGAGATTCAATAAGTACTCGGCTAGCATCTGGGTCTGTTACTCCTATTTTTACAGCCTTAGTTAGTCTTTGTAAAAAAATCACTAAAGGGTTCTCTCTGGCCCTGTTTAACCTGGGTATATGATTCAATTCATTTTCCTATTCTTGAATCCTGTCCCAAGCATTTAAAGCTGCTTTGTGGCATAGGGACAAGATTTGTTCATTGTAAAGAGCTTGAACCTGTGGGTCAGCATAAGTGCCCTCACCAAGAATTTGATCTTGGCAGGAGCCTAAATAGCCTGTGGGACTGGTCTTGACCCTCCCCATGGGAGGGCTCAGAGCTTGGCATGCTGGGAGTTCAAGGCTGGACTGGGGCAACTCCCAGGCCAGGGACTTCCAATCATCCCAGACTTCTTGGATATAGGGGTGTTAGAGGGCTGGGGTGCCACCTCCAACTTAATATTATAGAACCATCAGCCCAAGAAGGTTCCAGGGAAGCACTCACTGCCTTTACTCCTAGAAGCTCCTTTAATCCACGACCACTGTTGCCTTTACAGCACCACAGAGGCAGAAGTCTCCAGTGAGCTAGAATTGCTTATGTGCTTCTAGGGAGCAGGACGGAAAAAAATGAAGGGGAGCGGTTAGGCTCTGTAGCTCCTCACACTTCTAAGCATCCCTCTTTCCTTTCTGGAAGCAAACCCAGTTCCCCTTTCCCTCCATCGGGTCCACCACAGACTTTCTTGTGGGTTTTGGAGGTTGGACATTAAAACCTAGGCAACTTCTGCTTTCCACCTCATGACATACTCCCTGAGGCTAAGAAGTACAGGGGTTATGTGCTCTGATTGTGGAACGGGAAGAGGAAGGCATAAGTACTAGCAGTTTTCACAACTCAGCTGAATTAACAGGGACTATGTTTATGTTTTGCCTGAATACTCAATGCAAAAGAGTTGATCAACCAATTACTCAGTATTCACCTTCCTTACAAGTCTGTAAAATGTTAGTTTGAGCACATACAATCTGGGTCTGTTGATAAAGTTAGAAAATTTCAGTAGCTGCCAATTGAGGCTCATTTCTATGATAGCACTGGAGAGATCGAGGCAGGAGGATTGCCATTAGTTTGAGACCAATCTGGGTTGCATAGTTAAACCTGGGCTACAGTGAGAGAGAGGGGGAGGGACAGAGACAGATACACAGTGACAAAGAGATAGACAGACACAAATAGGGGACAGGGAGAGAGAGTACAGAGACAAACAGAGAGACAAACACACACAGAGACAGAAAGACAGACAGACACATATAGAGAGAGGACAGAGAGAGACAAAGATGATGGGAGGCTGAGGGGGGTAAACTCTAGTAATGACTGTTGGTGGAAAAGCTAAACTCTTTCTCCCAAAATGTGACCCAGCAAATTACAACCAGTTTATTGTGAAGGGTGTAAGACAGTTTGTGGTAAACCTATTCGCACACAGTTGTTCAACTCACACTCTCTGATTTTCTTTAATTCCTAGAATAATTTGGCAAAGAGTAAGGTGAAGCACTTCCAAGAGCTGCACCAGTGCACATTTACAGCTGCAGCAGCCGCCTTTGCTCTGTAACTGCCATTTCTCATCTCCTAAACACTTAGGAGTCTTCAAAGGGGGACGTGGAGGAGCTGCCATTTTGTCTGGAGATTTTCATGTTCTCTGTCCCTCTGTTCCAGTGTTGGCTGTATCTGTGCATTCAACAACAGTACTAAGTAGAGGTTATAATTAGAATAACATAGTAGTGTAAGGCCGAAAGTATGTGTGTCTGCTGCAAAACTTCTTGACCATTACCATGACAAACAAGACACTGCAAAGGTTCTTCAGGCATTTTCATTTGAAGAGCCATCCTATAGAGTATTTGTTGAAGTTCTGCTCTCTACTAAGTAAAAGGTTTTCTCTTAATGTTGACACTTTAAGCATCTTTTATGTTTTTATTTGTGTAACAAAATGGTTTTCCTTTAGATATTATTTAAAGAGATGATGACCTTTAGCTAAATATCAGTGTGTGTTTAAAATATCATGGTTCCTTCGGTAGGTCATATTTCCTTAAAGCTTTTCTGAGGAAAATGGGTCCATCTGCTGCCAATTATCCACATCTATAGATCATGACTCACAGAACAAGAGACACTGAAACTATGCATGGAAGGTTAACTGAAAAGGTCACTAGCTCTCTGTGTGACCTGAGTGTGTTTGATTTCTTCCCAAAGCTCCAAGAAGGAAGAGAAAACTTTATCCTCCAGTCTTCTCTAAGTAGCATAGCAACAAAAGAACAAAACATTAGTGAGAACTTTAATCACTTAGAAACCTGTGCTCCCATGGTCACACAGAACAAAGAATTACCGATTATTTCCTCTGAATTTTTGGCTTTTCGTAATTTTCTCATTCAAAGCCACATCTCCCAGCTAGACATTTCCATTCATTCATTCAGAAAAACATTGTTGTTGAAGTCTTACTATGCATTGGTTGTATTCCAAGGAACATAAGATCAAATTGAGTGAAATTAAATTGTATCCCACAGCTGGTGTGGGAGCCCAACTTTCCAGCTTGGTTTAGAGGACTTGGGATCACGGAGCTTCGATTGTGTCCTGACAATAAAGCAGGTGCTTTGAAAGTGAGTTCAGCTAAATCAACGGGAAGCTGTTCATCGAGGGAGTCGCCTGAGTGTGACAGCTATGCAAAAATCCCAATCAAGCCAACTCACAACAAGCCAAATTAAAAATATCCAGGTTTAATGGGATTCTTGCCCTCTTGGGTGGCCCCGAGGGGGAACTAGGGAGCTGCAACCATGGGGCACTGGGGACAGGAGGAAAGAGACCATGAGGGAACTGTTCAGGGACGCAGTTTAAATAGACTGGGGGAGTGGTCACAAGGATGGGGCCAGAGACTGGGACTTACAACACTAATTAATAGAAATGGGTTAATTTAAGATATAAAAGTTATCCAGAAATACGCTTAAGCTATTGGCCAAACAGTATTGCAATTAATACAGATTTCTGTGTGGTTATTTCTGTTCTGGACAACTGGGAAACAAACTAGCAGCCTCCAGCAACAGATTGGTGTGCCAACGCAATCTGAAACATTTGGGGCTGATGCCCACCACCCACTTCAGGTCTGGATGGTTTTGTGCCCACTCGAGATCCAAAGGAAAGTAGCTGAGACCATGCCAATGGCTCAGTGCTCCTCACCTGGGCAGGCAGCAAAATCAAGTCTACTTGGAGTGCACAGGTAGGAGAACATGGCAAATTCTCGCCACCATATGCAGAGATATTTGTAGACTGTGCAGTGAGCAGCAAGGCAGATTTAGCTTTTACTCAGATAAAAAGGGTTTATATGCTGCATGGTGCTACCCAGAGTTGAGGTGGTGAGGATGGCTCCCACGTGGCAGTCTCAGAGTCAGTGAGCATGCCTCTGCCATGTTGGACTGGGTGGAGCAAGCAGGCAGGACTGAGGAGTTGGTCCTAGCTATGCCTGTTGAGCACTTAAAAAAAAAACCTCCTGGTCAAAAAATAATTATAGATATGGATGCAATAAAGACAAATACAGAGAGAAAAGAGCTCTAAATGGGTCACAGTGTTGGATAAATGTATGTAGCTTTGTAGAAAAAAAGAGTATAGACAGGTAGAAAAAAGTACAGTCATAGATTAAAGTAGTAAAGATAGTAAAATAAATATTAAACTTGTAGAAAAAGTAATAGAGTAAAAAAAAGGCCACATAAAGATGGAATATACACAGAGAGTCTGGATTGTATATATTATTGTGTTTTTTAAATTTTTTTTTGACTGCAAATGAGCTCAGTACAGAGAGACATTTCATTGTTCAAGCTGCTAAGCTAAACCAGCATAGATATTTTAAAGGTATATTGGGTCTAAGCATATGTTGCTTTGGAAAAGAGGTTCTACTTTTGATTCCACAGAAGATGAGAACCTGTAGATTTCTTCCAGACTAATGTGGTTTGATAGACCAAGACCATGAACACTCCCAAAACTTATTTCGCCTGACAAAAAGCAGGAAGCAGTTTGGAGAGAACCATGCCCATATTCCCAAATATTGTTTATAAATGTTTGTTTACATTTAGAGAAGGATATGATATAGAGATGAATACTTTGCATTGGTAAGAATCTTGGTTTATGGATGCAAATTTAAGCTCAATTTTGTTTTATATATACATATATATATACATATAAATACATATATTTCTGCTCTTGATTAAGGTATTGCCTTTGTGCAGCTCATTTTAAAATGTATAGTTAGAAAATACAGGTTAATAGTCATCTGTAATAGTCAAGCTTGTAGTTATATTAGGTTTTCAAGATGTACAGAGATATATTTCAGATAGATAGGTATTTTTCAAACCATCTCAAAGACCTACAGAATATGGCATTTAAAATGTTTTAAAAACTTAAGACTTTTCATGACAATGAGACACATCTGTTCCTGGCAGCACCAATCTACATAAAGAGGAAGATGGGCATCAAAGAGGCTCTTTATGGAGTTGGTTAGCCATTTGGGCAAGACACTGCTCTTGCCTGCACTGATGCATAAACTGGACATGAAGAACCTGCAGAAAGATGACTGCTGAAATTATCTAAAGAAGGTATGTTGCAAGGGAGGGCCCGCTGTTTGTCCCAGCTGCCCAAGCCTAGTAGACCTGATCCCGCCATCTGCCCAGGCAGGAAGCACTGAGCCACAGGTATGGTCTCAGCTGCTTTCCTTCCCACCTGAGTGGGCACAGAAGCACCTGGGCCCACAAATGCCATCGAAATGCTTCATAGCCAGAGTTCACACTGGTGGCACAGCCCAGGAAGCTGCTTTTTAAAACCATGTGGCTTTTTTTAATGCTACAGCTGCTGAGTCAGGAAAATCTCTCTTAAAGGAGCCAGCAAACAGCAAAAAGCCATGTTAAACTGTATTTTTCATTTAAAATTAAGCTCTCTCAGATTTTTTTAAAGTAGAGTTAGTCCATCACCTTGGCACCAAATGTTACAAGGAGGGGCTGCTTGTTTGTCCCAGCTGCCTGGCTAGCTTATACCTGAAATAACCAGACAGAAACTGTATTAATTAAAACACTGCTTGGCCATTAGCTCTAATTTCTTATTGGCTAACTCTTACATATTAGTTTAACCCATCTCCATTAATTTGTGTATTGCCATGTGGCAGTGGCTTACCAGAGGTTCTAACTGGTGTCCGTCTCCAGCAAATACATGGCCTCTCTCTCTCTCTCTCTCTCTCTCTCTCTCTCTCTCTCTCTCTCCCTGCCTTCTCCCTGCCTACCTAAGTTCTGCCCTATCAAGGCCAAAGCAGTTTCTTTATTCATTAACCAATGAAAGCAACACATAGACAGAAGGACCTCCTATACCATTTTCCCTTTTCTGTTTAAACAAAAAGGGAGGCTTTAACTTTAACATAGTAAAATTTCATATAACAAAATAGTTATCAAGCAAGAATTACAGTTACTATATATATATATCTACTTTATCTTTTATCATAACAAATGAAAACTATAACTATAAATTTTTTTAACTCCATTAAAGACTCCAGAGGATATAATGTTACCTAAGTAAACAGGAAATGCATTGTAAGTAAGTTCCAAAACTCTAGAAATGACAGAGACGTCTTGCTGCCTGGACAGTCATCCAAAGTTGTTCTGTACCATTGGGGCATCCATCTTCAGCCTACAGGCCCATAGTATTCAGCAGACTTTTTCATGAAGCAGAAAAATTTAAAGACAGTTTAGTCACTTTCTTCTGTATCCTGAAGAATATCTCACAGACTCTTTTATGAAGCAGGAACCCCGAAGATCATCTCACCTTTAGGCAAGTTTACCAGTCATGTTTTTTTTTTTTTTTTTTTTTTTTTGTTTTTTTTTACCCATACTGCATGTTCAGTTAAGCAGTTTAGGCAAGAGCAGTTTCTTGTCCACATGGCTAAGAAGCCTCTCAATGTCCATCTTTCTCTTGAAGTAGCTTGGTGCTGCCATGAGCAAATGTGTCTCACTGTCATGAAAAGTCTTAAGTTTTTAAACATTTTAAATGTCATATTCTGAAAGTCTCTGAAAGATTTGAAGATTATCTATCTAACTGAAATATATCTCTATACATCTAGAAAATCTAATTAACATGATTACAAGCTTGACTATTATAGATGATTATCTATTAATCTATATTTTTTTAAATTATACATTACATTTTTTAAATGAACTACACAATCACAATACCTTAATCAAGATCAGAAATACATATACATATAGCAAAATTGACCTTAAATTTATATCAATAAACCAAGATTCATATCAATGCAAATTATTCATATCTATATCATATTCCCCTTTAAATGTAAACAAACAATTATAAACAATATTTGGTAATATGGATGAGACAGTTTCTTTATTCATTAATCCATAAGAACAAAATAACTTCCTACACCAAAGGTGAGACAATTCTTCAGGGTTCCTGCTTCATGAAAGAGTCTGCCAGACATATTGCAGGATACAGAAGAAAGTGACTGACAAGCTGCCAATATAGGTAGAACTGTCTTTGAAATTTCCTGCCCATGGAAAAGTCTGCCAGATACTATGGGCCTATAGGCTGAAGATGGGTACCTGCAGCATTACAGAAGAACTTTTGGTGACTGTGCAGGCAGTGAGATGTCTCTGTTAAGTTTTGGAAGTTGCTTACAATGCACTTCCTGTTTACTTAGGTAATATATTCTTTGGAGTCTTTGATGGAGTTGAAGAATAGATAGTTATAATTTTCCTTAGTTAAAATAAAAGATAAAGTAGATATTAATATTGTAACTATAATGCTTGTTTGATACCTGTTTTGATATATGTAATTTTACTTTTTACCTTCCTTTTTATTTGAACAGAAAAGGAGGAAAGGTGTGGGAGGTCCTTCTGTATATGTGTTGCTTTTATTGGTTAATGAAGAAAGCTGTTTCAGCCAGCAGCTTAGCAGAATAGGGCAAGGCAGGAGTTCCAAGCAGATAGAGGAGGAGAGAGTAGGCAGAGTTGAGATAAGCCATGGAGCCGCCAGAGGAGAAAGATGCAAGCTGCCAGCAGGAACCTTGTCTGTTTGGGGAGGCTGCTTGTTCATTCCAGGCTGCTCAGCTCTGAAATAATCACTCAGAAACCATATTATTTGGAATATGGTTGGCCAATAGCTTAAGCATATTTCTAGCTAGCTCTTTTATCTTTGGTTAACTCATTTCTATTAATCTGTGTGTTGCCGCATGGTTGTGGCTTACCAGCAAGGTTTCAGCTTGTCTGCCTCTGGTGGCAGTGGCTACTTGGCTTCTTCCTGACTCTACCTACTCTCTCTCTTTATCTCTTTCAGCCTGGCTTTACTCTGTTAAGCCAGTGGCCGAAAGCAGCTTCTTTATTGACTAATGGCAACAAAACATATTTACAGCATATATCAACTCTCATATCACTTGCTGGTAGGCTATGAGCCTCATGACAAAATATAAAATAATAAAAATGGGTTAATTTAAGATATAAGAGCTAGCTAACAATATGCTTAAGCTATTGGCCTAACAATATTGCAAGTAATAAATAATAAATTTTTGTATGCTTATTCTGGTTCTGGGTGGCCGGGAATGAATGAACAGCTTCCAACAACAGAGGGAGAGATCATTATAATAGATTCCTGTGAATATTGAAGGAAAGGGAGGGAAAGTTAGGACTGAAATATGAGGCACAACCTGTGCTGAGGGGAATATGAAGATGTTGAGGAGGCAGAAGAGCCCCGAAGGTCGCCTGGTGTTATCTGGGACTTGGAACATTTCTGATGTTAAAGTTCCATGTGCACCCAAGGGAAGCGCTTACACAAGTCCATCAAGACAAAAACTCACTGGAAGCTAGAGAAATGGGTTAGTGGTTAAGAGAATATGTTGTTCTTGAGGAGGACCAGGGTTCAATATTCATTAACCAACCACATAATGGTTCACAAATATCTGTAATTTAGTTCAGGGGTTACTGAAACCTTCTGACCTTTTTGGACACGGTACATAGATATACATGCAAGTAAAGCACTCAAACACGTAGAAAAAAAAATAAAAACATCTAAAGGAAAAGCTTTTAAAAAGGGCTTATCTACTTTGTAGAGCCGGGGGTGTGAATGATCTCCAACAAAACTAAACCCCAACTGACTTTGTGTCTATGCAGAGCAGAACAGGTCTCACTCTGTAGACCAGGCTGACTTCCAGCTCACAGAGATCCACCGGCCTCTGCCTCCTCAGTGCTGGGATTCAAGGAACGTGCCAATGCCTACCTTCTAAACTTCCTGTATGTGTATTTGTGAAGAAATGAGTGTATGCAGAGCCCAGAGAAACCACAAAGGGCCTATGAAAAGGGGGAAAGATTCTTTAAGGGACTGGGGAGTAGGAGAAGGGTAGAAGAATGTGTGTGCCACGAAAGTGGAAGGGAACAAGCTGGGAGTGTCACTGAGGGTCACCTAAGTAAGGCTGTGTGGAAAAAGTCTTAAGGAAGTATGATATTTGATAAGCTAATCAAAATAGAATATAAAAATGTGAATGAAGGTAAGCTGTGTGGATAAATAGGATTGTTCCTAGAAGTAATAGGCCACTAAACACAACATCCTAGTGCCAGGGGTAGACAAACAAAATTCTTGTGATTCTGAAATAATTTTAAATCAGATTTAATGCATTGCTTTATGGAGATTAAAGACATGACAAAAGTAAAATGAAAAAAGATAAGAAAAGAGAATCCTGAAACAATGTTTGTATTTTTGTTTGTTTGATTGATTGCCATTAAAATACATTGAGTGCTACAGAAAGTGACTATTTTGTGAGCACTTTAAAAACTAAGGTTCAACGTGTTTATAGACATTATATTCAAGGACTGTTGTAGTACAAAAAAAGCAAAGACAAATATTGGGGTTCAATCTGAAGATCAGAAAAGCAAAGCAGCCAACAAGTAGAGAGATCTTTAACCTCTACCAGATCTTCAGACTGAAAGGGAGAGGTCCTGTCTCCACGAATCCTCAGACTCCACACTCCACGGAGTTCCTGTCTCTTCACCTTTGTATTCTTCTCTTTGCCCAGCCATATGGCTCCTGTTTCCACCTCCCTAGAGCTAGGATTAAAAGTGTGTGATTCTCAAACACTGGGATTAAATGTGTGAACTACCACCACTTGGATCTGTTTCTGGATCAATCTTGTGTAGCCTAGGCTGACCTTGAACCCACAGATATCCATCTGCCTCTGTCTCGCCAGTCCTGGGATTAAAGGTGCGTGCTACCAGTCCCTGGCCTGTATGGCTGACTAGTGTGGCTACTTTCCCTCTGATCTTCAGGCAAGCTTTATTTATTAAAACCCAAATAATATGCCACTCTAGACTGTGGTAGAGATGGCCAGGAGTTTAACAAAATGTGTTCTTCCTCACATGGCTAGAACTCTTGCCAGAACATGGCTACTAAGCCAGGACATAGACCGCCCAGTCTTTCTCGCCATTCTAGGCCAAGACTTTTAAAAAGCAGGTGTGTTTTTAAATAAACATCTGCGATCTTTCTCCCAACTCTTCTTCCTCAGTCTACCTGGAGAAACATGAAAACGGGCCCTAAGGAAGCCAGAGTCACACATGCACAAACCCTGCATTCTCAAGTCACCATCTGGAAGAAAGCTGACTGGCCAACTTGAGAGTGTGTACTTCCCGAATGTGCAATAGCTGCTTGACAATCAGAGTTGATTTGCTACAGCAGCCAAAGCTCCTCTAGCAATGCAAGTGCCTTCAGACTGTCATTTAATGAGATATGGGTTTTTGTTTGTCTACATGTATGGTTGTACACCCCAGGCATGCCTGATGCCCTCATAGCCAGAGGAAGGTGTTGGGTCCTGTAACACTGGAGTTACAGGTGGTCGTGAGTCCCAGCGTGGATGCTAGGAATTGAACCCAGTTCCTTTGGAAGAAGAAGCTCTTAATCAGTGAGCCATCTGTCCAGTCCCAATCTACTTTTAATAAACAGGACAATTTGAACTCTGATTTTAAAATTTATGGTACAAATTAATTTATCCAAGCCAGTCATGGTAGTTCACATGTAATGGCCACAAGTTCAAGGATATCTTGGTCTATGTAAAGGTTTGAGACACAATCCCAGATTAGAAAAATGAAATGACCCTCTTAACAAATTTAAGTGTCTACTAAAGTATTATGTATTATCAACTGGCTACAATTTCTTGTTGTCTAGAACTCTTACATCTTGCATGATTGAAAGCTGTATACATTGAGCAACACCTGCACAGACTTTTAAAGTTTTCCAAAAAAAAAAACTTATGCTGTTAAGGAAATAAAATATTTTCCTTTCTTTATTTCTCTTCCCTTCCTCCCTCTCGCCTTCCCTTTCTTCTCCCTTTTTGGAGACAAGGTCTCATCATGTAGCTCTACAGTGTCCTGGAGCTCACTATGAAGCATGGGCTGGCTTTGAACTCTCTTTTCTCCTGTTTCAACCTCCTGAGTGGTGGGATTGTAGACTTGTATCAATCAGACTTGGCTAAAAATATTTCCTTGAAGTTTTAGTTTCATCATCAGCATTGAATAATAGTTAATATTATGACTCTCCCTATGTGCCAGATAGTGTTCTAAGGGTGTAAAAAGGAAATGTGGTACTAGGGACTGAACGGAACTGAGGGCCACAGTTTGATAGGTGGTCCACCACTGACTTCTATCACCAGCCTTCTTTTTGACTATTTGAGGCTCTCATTTATTTACCCAAGTCTGTCCTTCAACTTACTTACCCAGGTTGGTCTTGAATTTGTGACCCTCCTCTGCCTTATCCTCCTGAGTATCTGGAGTTATAGGCTTGTACCACCAGGTTCTGCTTAACAATAGCAAAAATGTTCAAATCGTCTATGGGATCGGGGAAGAAATAAAACTTTATGTTTACTGTTTATTTTCTTTTAAACAGAGCATAACTTTATAGCTCTGGAACTTTCTATGTAGTCAAGACTAACCTTGAACTTTCAGTGACCTCTCTACTTCAGTTTCTCAAGTGCTGGGGCTACAGGTATGAGATACCTTACAAAACTGCTTATAAAACTGTTTTAAGAGGCAGACTTCCTTATCTGTATCAAACCTTTTACTGTTTTTTTCCACATTCCACATTAATGAATATGAAATGGATAATAATGTTTTTCAAATTAATAGCTTTACATAAAGAATAATATTTAAAATAAACTACAATAATTTTTGTTTTAAGGGTGGTTCTCATGGAAGTCAAGACTGGCCTCAAACTTGCTATATAATAGAGGATGGCCTTGAACTCTTGTCACTTGTGGGGTGTAGCATGTGCACCGCATGTATACTTTATATATACCCTTGGAGCTCCCTGGAACTGGAGTTGCAGGCTGTTGTGTGGATGCTGAGAACCGAAAGCAGGTCCTCTGGAAGGGCAGCAAGTACTCTTGACTGTTGAGCCACCTCCCCAGCTCCCAAAATGAATTTCTTATCAAGATGCTTTCTTTAATCTGTACTATCATAGAATGTTGATTTGTCTGTCCTAGACTCAAGGTTCTATTAAAAGATTTGGTGAATGGACCGATTATAACTTAAAACCACTCTTCATTCAGAACGCATATCAAAGGATTGTTAGTGGACCGTCAAGCAGAACAGAGATTGAAGCCATGTTGACTTCAGTACTGCACTCTCTCTCTGGAGTGATAAAGCCTAGAACATTCTAGATAGCCCACAAAAATGGAATGGTCACAAACCACTAGAACCTACTTCAAACCACACAAGAATGGTTTGAAATATTGTTGATTGCAATATCAACAGATTGCAATTTTATTAGATAGGTGAAACAAATAGCAACTGAGGAAGAGGAGTTTTGGGACTGACGTGGTGTGCCATGGATAAAGACACAGAAGCAGAGTGCATGTTAGAGTGTTTCTGACATGAAGAAGGAAGGAAATATGTGACCACATAATGATGTCAGCTTGTAATAGTGTCCTTTGTAGTATTACACAATCTAGTCTGATTTTGTGGCAGCCAATATAAGCACACATCCTTCCTTTTTAAGGAAGGAACTGAAGATGGCCTAGTTTTCATTTTCTGCAAAAGGGACTTCAGCACAACCAACATGGATACTTAGTTCCTAGGACCCACCTTGTGTGTTAGAAATTGTAGCAGTTCTAAGTGTTCTAGATGCTATTGGTGGGAGTGTGGTGAAGGTAGGAACTCTGAAATTTGGCTCTAGCATCAGGAACAGCCCCTTGCTAATTGTACTGTGTGTGTGGTACAATATAATTTATATTAAAATACAGTATCATGTTATGGAATACAGTATTTGTTTAGCTATGTAAAGATGTCTTGTGTTTGTTCATGCTACATTTGTTTAATTATCTAAAAGTGTGTTGCTTTTGTTTATGCTGCATTTGTTTAACGGTGTAAAGATGGGTTGCTGTTTCATCTTGCCTGCCTAAGGCACCTGATTGGCCTAATAACTAGCTGAATGACCAATAGTTAGCAGAGGAGGGATAGGGGAGGTTGGTGGGCAGAGAGCAAAGGGGAGCCAGCCAGTCAGGGCCTAGTCAGCCAGACACAGAGGAAGCAGGGAAGCAGGATGTAGGTGATGTAGGTGAGGTAAATGAGTCTCTAGACAGCACAAAGATGAATAGGGATGGGATAATTTAAGTTTAAAAACAAAAACAAAAAAAGCTAGCTAGAAACAAGCCTAAGCTAAGATTAAGCATTCATACGTAATACAAAATTTCTGTGTCATAATTTGGGGGCTGGCCCTCCAAAAAAGCCTGCTACAGTATTATGTTGTGCAGTTACATGAGTTTTTTTTAATAATTCTTTTAGAAATATTTATTTATTTATTATGTATACAATATTCTGTCTGTGTGTATGTCTGCAGGTCAGAAGAGGGCACCAGATCTCATTACAGATGGTTGTGAGCCACCATGTGGTTGCTGGGAATTGAACTCAGGACCTCTGGAAGAGCAGGCAATGCTCTTAACCGCTGAGCCATCTCTCCAGCCCCAGTTACATGAGTTTTATGGGTATCTTTCCAACTTGTTTCCTTCTGCCTATATCCTAGGTTCTCTCCAAGCTCGAGTTTCTTCTTAACTCACTTAAGGCTCTTGGACTGAACCTGTGGCCTTTGGTTCCAACCCCCAGGAGAGACAATACTTCCTAACCTTGCTCTCAGCCTGCAATTACTACTCTCTGGCATTTGATGTCTTTTCTGATGTGGAATATTTCAGGTTTTTGTGCCTTTCTTGTCTGAGTTTCTTCTTAGTGTCTGCCTGAAGCAATCTTGGAGCTCCCCATCCACGGAAGAACATTTGATGAATCATTACAGCCAAGATTCTCTGGCCCAAATAGTCCACAAATAACCCTCAGTTGTTTTTCTCTGGTAACTTTTTCAAAATATTGTTCCTTTCCTAGAATATTGTTTTCCTTTCTTGTGATATTATCCTACCACTCTTTTTGATTTTTAGTTTAAAGGTCTTGTTTTGAGACAAGGTCTCACTATGTACCTCAGGCCAGCTCTGAACTTGTGATTGTCATGACTCCCTGCCTCCCAAGTGCTGGGTTTATATATGTGTGCCATCAAGCCCATTAAAAGATTTTTTTTCTGAAGCTGCAGTTCATACTTCATGGATATATGGAAGAATGTTAAAATAATTCTGCAAAAGAAAGGGAGGTTGATTTCTTTGGGTAAATATTTAAATGAAATTAAATAAGATTCTCTATCATAGGAGATTTCAAACCTTAAAGTTAATATGCTTTGTAAATTCTCCTTAAAAGTCTTTAATAAATAATATTTCTCAAACTCACCATTAGAACTCGTTCTTACGATGTCGCTGTTAATCTCTCTGGAAACCACAATCGGGAAAACACCATTTTAGGGGAATGAGGAAAGACATTATTTAGTTGCAAATAATAATTTTTGAATTATATTTCATTGATCCAACTGAGAGTAGCGAAAAGTCTGCAGACACAGTGTTATATGCTGGAAATGGTGCAATAATCAGCCCTTGAGGAATTCACAGGCAGAAGCATGTTCATGTTCTCTGATCTCAGACTCTATAATTTCCTTTAGTAATGACTGAGCTTAGAAACCATGTTTCAGAATGTACTGACTTCATACAAAATTCGCTATTCCTAACAATTTGGGTTTAGAGTCAGAAGGTTCTCAAACCATGTACCACCTCTGAGCTTCATTTTCCTATCTGTAAAATGGGTGTGACAATTGCTTATTGGATTGAAGGGTGGAGAGATGGGGGAGATGAAGTATTGGTAGAGGAGGGCATGGTTGAAACGAAATGAAAATGGAGCAGTTTTTTCAAAAGGATTAAGGTTTTGAGGGAAAGAAAACTGTGGTATGAGCTCTAAGTAGATACCCAAACATTATGGTGAGAGGTTCCAGTTCAATTTTTGAAAAATGTTTAGGATAATATTCTTCCTTAGACAAGAAACAATACTGTGAATCCATAGTCAAAAAATAAAAGTCTTGTGTTTTTCAGAGTTAAATTGTGAGGAAGCTCTTCTTCCTCCCACATTATTACTATAATTAGACTTCTAATTTAAAATTTGAGGTAGTGGCAATGCTACCTCTTACTAGGATTCACAATTACTTATGTGGAAACTATACTAAACAAACTAAAATTCTTCAGTGCTTATTTTGAGGAAAACCTGTTAATACTTGGTCCCCAGTTGGGGACACTGCTTGGGTGGGTACAGAAGTGCATTAGTAGGGGCATGCTCTATGGTTTTGAAAGACACGGGACATTCCCAGTGCACACTCTCTGTTTACTGTTTGCAGTTTGAGTTGTGAGCGCTCAGCCTCCAGGTCCAGCCACTGTGACTGCCACCTACTGTGCCTGAATTGTGGACCCTAACCCTCTGGAACCGTAAACCTCAAATAGGTTCTTTCTTTTATACAATGCCTTGGTCATACTGTTTATCACAGCAATAGGAAAGTAACAAATAGGAAAGTCAAGTGTGATATGAAGCCAAAGGAGAAAGAGTGTGAAGAATTTAATTATAAATATTACTAATTCTGTTTTTATCCCTCTTGGAACTCACACATTACTCTAGGAAGGTTTCCCAAAGGCAATATTGTATATTTCTCTTAAACACCATGAGGCCTATCCTGTAGGGCTTTACCGTCATTAGTCAATAAATTTCAATACAATAGAGGCTGTAAAAAAATGTGGAACGATCTAGAAGGTTGTATACTATCTCGCCTTCTGAGATAAATTGCTTGCCATATGGAGAACATGTCTCTTTCCTATTCCTGACATTGCAAATTAAACCATCTGGGTTTTGGTTTAAGTCTAGGAACTTCATTAACATGGCAAGGCATAAAAGAATTGCCCAAAGTAAAAGTCCTATTACCACTGATTCATTGCAATTAACTAATTTGATGAATTGCTGCTCCCCTGCCTCTTGATGGAAAGAAAGAAGCAAAGTCTGCAAGAGAAGAGAACCTCGGGGACCATCTTTTTGCAGCAGAGGAATCTTGGATCTTTTTTGCTAGTTAGGGATGGTGGGTACTAAATATTATTTATAATACCGTCTTTTCTTGTACTTTCAGTGTACTGATGGAAAGGAAATTTTTTTAGGCTTATTTTTGTCTGGCTTATCTAGAGTCAACTGGTTCTTGTGTGTGTTTCTAACTACAGTCAAGAACAATATCAGTGTTTAGTCACTTTCTTCCATGTGTAAAGAACTATTAATCCTCTATTTGAAAAAAAAAATTTCCTCTTCTGCTTGAAAAGCCTAAATTCCAAAGTCTGTTTCTTTTCTGATGGTGTTCTTTAAGACTTTTTTTTAAAAGAGTATTTGCATTTGAAATGTTATTTTGGGGACTGAAAATATTTCTCTTATTTACTTTCCAAAACAATGGAACTGACTTAGGAAAAGAGTGCTGGCATTCGTTGAAAATCCCATGAAGTTACAAAGTCAGACGTGATGTGTACGGCCTTGAAGTTTGGAGTTGTTTCATGTCATTTATCCTCCAAGTCATCACTGCTGGTGGAGAAACCACAGTGTAAGAAGGCAGAGAAAAGAAAGAAAGTGCTGTTTGGGGGTACTCTATACTTCCATCATTTGAGGCTTGCTTCTTTGTGGTAAGGTACTTCCAGGATTAGCAGATGAATGCAAAAGCCTTTGCTAAAATGCAACACTGGACCATTGTCTGCTAGTAGCACTTCAGAAACAAGCAATTCTCATATTAGTGGAATTATTTGGAGAGTTTAGAGCGGGAGGCTAGAGACACTGTGGAAAGAGCTGGCCAGAGTGCTGAGACCACGGAGAGAGACTCCAATTTCTGCTCCACTAGCCTCTGATTGTATGACTTGAACAAACCTCCACTGGACAACCCACTACCCAGCCTGCTCATCATTGGTTGAATGAAGGAGTCATTGGTTGAATGAAGGAAGGGCAGCCTGAGGGAAATGCACTGAGCGGCGTTGTCCCTGACATTCCTGGTTTTGCTGACAGAGACAGCTTCAAGGGCTTTCTCATTCCTGTTCTGTGACTGTGTCTCAAGTTGTTTCAGGTGAAGGGTAGTTCCTGACCAGGGGGCAAAGTTCAAGCAGCCACACTGAGCCCCACCTATCCTGACTTGGACTTAACTTTGTAATTCTAGAAAGTTGTCCAGGAACTCATTCACAACTTTCTTTGATTTATTTTTTTAAGTATAAAATAGCCCCAGAAGCCCAATTCTTTCTGTTCTATTGAGCCTGAAGTCCTAGTTAACTCTGTTCTTTCTTTTCAGAGTGGGGCAAAGTGTCCTTTAAATGTAGCCCAGCTCTCTTCTGGTTCACTCCATGCTCCTTCATACAGAGCATGTTTTACCTTTCCCTAATCCCAAACAACCAAACAACCACCAAGCTGTTTATAAAACTCAGATGTTGGATTCTTTCTGATTTGGGAAAACCCTAGACAAAATATGAGCTAGACACCTTTTCCAGGCCTCCTGCTGTCCTCAAACCTCTTGTTTGTGATCTTCACCAACCTGCTCCCTTGGCAGGAAATAAGCACTCCGGGATTCCCATGGAAATAGAATCACTCTCCTAACCAGTGCAGAAGTAGATTAGTCGCCGAGCTTGGTGGGTATTGGAGACTTAAGTTGCACCTGATTTCTTCAGGAAAACAAAAATTGTAAAAGAAAAAGGTGAACGATGCAAATGTGTGGAAGATGATACGCAAAGACCCTTCTAGAAAGTTTCAGTACGCATAAACTGAGAATTTTTTTCTCTTTAAAAAATAACCTTACCTTCTGCTTCACTGTACAACACATTCACATATTCACACCCACTTTCCAGAAACAACCTTATTCTATCCATTCGCCCTTGCTTCCTGTCTTGTGGTCAAATAATGTTTTGCTGTGCTGGACATCATCGGATTGATCTCCAGCTGTTGGAAGGCGAAAGCATAGACTAAAAGTCAGATTTGTAAGAATGACTTTGACAGGAGGTGTGTCTTCTGTGTTTCTTGATGATTAGAGGGTTTTCTCTGAAGACAACGCTCACCTATGCTGTAAAATCTGCCTGATATCTGGTGCAGTTTCATGCATTTCCTTTGTTTCCCATTTAGTTGGTGATTATGATCATGCTTCAATATAGAGGGAAAAAATAAACAGAGAGAATCAGATACACAATGACAGGCCAAATTGCTTTCACTTATAAACGCTTTCTCATTATTTCAAGGATGGTTATCATTGTTAACAGCATAAAAGCCTGGTTTAAACTGGCAAGAAAAAAATCCAGAACCAGAGAGCTGAGAAACCATAAGATGCAAATGAGAAGTTAACACAAGTGATGGGCTGACAGTAGAACTCAGTGGTCAGGGTTCTTGCTGCCAATCCTGGAAGCTACATGGTAGACAGAACTGACTCCTGGGAGGTGTCCTCCGACCGCCACATGCATCTGTGCACGTTCATGCATGAGTGCGTGCACACACACACACACAAAGAATAAATTAAGGTGGTTCATTTCAGAAGACTGAAAAACGAACGATTATTATCAGTGGTGCAATGCCCCAGCTGAACTGAACTAGTACGAATACATTATCGCTGATTTAAATCCTGAAAATGGTTGAGTAGAAGGTCTCATAGGATGCTCCTTCAAGATGAGCAGTGCTCCAATTTTCTGTGGTCTGATTCTCTACTTGTAGGTGCCTCTTCTGTAGTTTCTGGAAGATGTGATTTGCCGTGCAGGGAGTTATAGCAATTACCACATTTCTCCTGTGGGCTGGAGCTAATGTTCACTCTCACCTTGCTTCTTACAAAGCCGTGCAGCAGACATCAATCGTCATTCCTGTGCAGCCTGTCTGCAGCCTTAATTGGAAAATAACATACAACAGAGCTTAGAGGTGGAGTGTGAGATGCTATACATTTTTGATTGTTTGTGGTGAGAAACAGTTCCCCCAGAAATTGTGCAATAGCTTGTGTGGCATGAACTAAAATCTTAGAGAGCCAAGACTTTCTCTAGTAAAATCTCCCAAATCTTTTTTAATATACCTTGTCTGTCTGAGCAAATTTATACTTATGTTATTGGATACACACAGGATTCTTCCAGATTATCCCTCAATTTTCTGGGCGCTTCCCACCTTGGCTCACCTTGTCATGCTTACTTCATGTTGTCTCCTTGTCTGTTGATTTGGCCTTTGGTGTGATTATCTGCTGATAGTCCAGCACATTGGGAGACCATAGTTAAACAGAAAAACATTACGATTTATGACTTATTGATTTACTCTGTGTTGTTTCGCTGTTCGTCCTTATTTGTCTTGTACATTATTGTGCAATAGAAAGTGGAGGAAATTAGTCCCACTTCAGGAGAACAGGATGCTTACTGAATACCCACTGTGTTTCAGGCAGAGCTCCCAAAACATTTTCTTGTTTTATTTTCAAAACATACCTGAAAGGTATTATTGTCTCCACTTAAAAATGAGGAATCTGAAATTCGGATTATATAATTGCTTAATGTAGCACAGCTCAAAAGTGATAGAATCTGGATTGAAATCCAAGTTCGTCTTTTTCCTGTTAAGTTGGTCTGTCTGTCTTACTTTTCCTATAGGTGTGTACCTGTGTGTGTATAAGCTAGAGGTTGATGTCAGGCATCCTGTATCCTCTCCCACTGAACTGGATCTCATCAGTTTGGTTATCTGGATGGTCAATGAGCTCCAGGAATCCCTGTCTCGACTTGTAGACCTGTCCTGGGGTTATAGATGTGCCCCACTGTGCCAAACTCAGGTACTTAGACATTTTAAAGGCTGGACCATGTCCCCAGCCCAAGTCATTCCTTTAGAAACAATAGAGCTCTATATTTCACAAAGTACTTTGCCCTATGTTATCACTTCTCACATTCCTAACAACTCCATGAGGTATGCGCTGTTATAAGGAAGCCGTGAAACACTTATGGCCATGGGATCGGCCTTAATTTATGAGACCAAGTTTATCAGCTTTCCCATGACACCACTGAAGCCTGAGAGCAAACCAGTCCCTCTTTAAAAAAAAAATAAAATAAAATACAGATTATTTATTTTCATTTTTTGCTCTGTGTTTTCTCATGTATCTATAACTCTCTTGTGTCTGTGTCTTGTGTACTTGGATAAATAATACATGAGAATCACAGCTGCAGACATAGCTCTTCTCCCTGGACAAAGGCAAAACCAAAGAGACCAACCAGTGAGTGATGCTGTAGTAGAGAACTTAGGTGAGGGCCACACACTGGTAACCATGAATAGAAGTCTCAGAAGTCAGACATTAGGAAGTGTATAAACAGAGTCATCTTCATATTGTTGCATGTTATTAGATGCTTTTGACAAGTCTTATTTGGTAAAAAACTGTTGGCCCAAGAAAAGGCTCATTAAGACATTGAGAGTCAGGTGGAGCAGAGTTCTAGGTGCGAGGGCAACAGGTTATCATAACAAATGAGATCTACTCACGGCTCCTAGGCCTCTTTTCCCTTTCATTCCCTCTTCTAATCACAGACACCTAATAAAGGCACTGACACCAGGTGTGAAGAACTGCCATGCTTACTTCTTCAGCAGAGACACATGACCATAAGTGGCCCTTGAGTGCTAGAATGTCATTAAGGGGGCTCATCTGAGTAGGGAGCAGTTTCTGTTGCTCTTTAGTTCTGTCAGGTAGCTACTGCCCTAAATTTACTCATATTTCCCTTGGAACACTCCATTCGATATAGCTTTCATCAATATATATTGATTGGGCATAATTTGTGATAGGCACTGTACCAAGTGCTGGAGACCTACTAGTCAGAAAATGCAGAAAATACACAAACTCCAGGAAGATGGTACTATAATTTACGGGGTTCAGGTTGTTAATACCGACTTCCATCACTTGGACAAAAGGTTCTGTCCTCTGAAAAAAACCTTAGAGCTGATATGGTATAGAGGGCTCGTGCATTTGCTGTTGGAATAACGGAAACTGTAAACAGAATTTCTGCAATGGATATTGTGTTGCAATCTCCCCCCTTTCTCTCTTACTCACCCTTCTTTTCTTCCTTCTGTCCCTTTCTCCATTACCACCTAAATTATCTATGACAACTGAAGTGGATTTACAGAGAAATCAGACTTCTAATTACACGACATAGACCTTATTATCCATTTGCTACTTTTATGCCGATGAGGTTCATTTTCTCTGTCAGGAAAGTGAGAATAGTACCTTTAAGCATGTACACATTAGGTGCTCAGTAAATAGAAGCATTAGAATCATTATTGTCTAGGTCCTTCATACGTAATTCATTACCTTTATAATATTGAAGGTGTTTTCTTGAGGGGTTTTTTGGGCGTATATGGTATTTATACTAATTCTGTCCATTTCCTATTACAATGCTTTACTTAAAGGAAGGGATTTCATAGCTTAGGTTGTTTTGACTGTTTTAAGGAGGCTCTTTACTACCATTTGATTAGCGGGGTGTTTACATCAACAGATATGAGCATAGAACACCTGCAGAGTACTCACAACACAAGCCAGTTTCTCTGCCATTGGCTTTGTTCATTCCCCCCGCCCCTCAGACAGTGTGGTGTGGCCAATTGGTGTGACTCAGAAGTGCTGCCTTGAGTGCAGGGTGGAGCCCATGGCTTAGGCTGTTTGACTGTCCCCATCCCAGTGAAGCTAAGGTTTGTCAAAACTTTCAATTGTAAGATGAATAATCTATGGAGACCTAAAGATATTATTACTATAGGAATAACAATGAATTTGAAACTTGCTAATATAGTAGTCCCAGTTTGCTTTAACTCTCAACTGACTCTCTTAGAGTCATCTGAGAGGAGAGCCTTGACTAAGAAATTTCCTAGCTCAGATTTGCCTGCTGGCAAGTCTGTGAGGGAGTGTCTGGACTATTAATTGATGTAGGAAGGGGCAGCCTACTGCAGGTAGTCCTGAAATATGCAAGAAAGCTGGCTGAGCATAGAGCAGCCAGCGAGCCAGCTAGTGAAACATTTTCCATGGTTGCTGACATAAGTGAGTCCCTTGGTAGGAGGTAATGCTATCTGGGAGAGAAAGCAGGTTTGCCTTGGAGCTGCTGCCTTGACTTTGCTCAATGTTGTCTGTGTTTGCAAGCAAAAACAACCCTTTTCTTCCCTAGGTTGTTTTAGTCAGAGTATTTTATCGCAATATACATTTTTAAAAGTGTGAGTGATAGGTTAATTAGTTTGATTGGTGAATAAAATGAAGAGAAATAGATTGTTTACATTGAATATATGCAATTTTTGTCAACCATACCAGGAAAAAGACAATTACACATATATGTGTGAAAAAAATCTCGAAATGATTTGTCTGTTTGCTTTTGTGGTTTTCTAGAAACCTGTTAAGTACAAATATAAAGCCAGTATGTCTAAACACAACCATTCCAAGTAGTCTTCCTTTCTTAGTAAGATTATACACATACTCAAACAGTACTGCCATTGTTCAAGGTATTAATGGATAGCCTTCAAGGCTACTGGTATACTCTTTGAAATAGCTTCAGTTAGGGGAAGTTTTCAGCTTTTGAAAATAGAAGTGATTTTTATAAATCATCAGTGGACATTTAGAGACAAGCCTGGATAATCAGACTGAGTAATTCCACTTGAGGCTAAAGCAAAGCAAAATCTTATAAATACAAGACTTGATTAAAAGATTCTTACACATATGGCATATAAACTGACTTTTAAAAAAACCAAAAGAAAAATTTTAAATAACTTCAGATACTGCCAATATCTTTGGAACTGCGTTCTCTTCCAAGGTGTCTGCTTAACAAATTTAACTTGTGATTTATTTGTGAAAATTTAGCTTTTTGAGTCAGGCGGTGGTGGTGCAAACCTTTAATCCCAGAACTTGGGAGGCAGAGACAGGTGGATCTCTGTGAGTTCGAGGCCAGCCTGATTTACAGAGTGAGTTCCAGGACAGTCTGAGATACGCAGAGAAACCCTGTTTCAAAAAACAAAAAAAAACAAAACAAAACAAAACAAAAGTTGGCATATGTTGTAAGTATAGAAAAAAAAAGTTTGGCCTCGAGGAAATTTACATGTTAGTAGAGGGAATGACAGTGAGCAGAAATAACAAAAACCAAATGCAAAGTATGACATCATGGTAACAATTTGACAGGCTATCTGGTCTGAAGGACAGTTACAGGAATTGAGGGTAAGATTGTGAGCCGGCTTATCACAGTGAGTAAGGAGAAGATCCACGAGGGGACAGAGTGAGCTGGTTGTTCCACTGTCTGGTATTTGGAATATGACAGGGAGGGGTGGAAGAAGGTAGGAGCAACTGGCGAGTGCCAGGCTGCAGGCAGTGAGCTGTGAACAACAGAGGGTTCTACCCGAGCTTTGCTTTCAGGGAGCACGGGCTGGCGGTGCTGTTTCAGGGAGAACTCTACGCTGAACAGCTGCCGGTGTCCTCCCTCATACCAGCCGGAGATGTTGTCAGCCACCAAATAGGACCCAGATTTGCTCTGCAAATGCATTGTTAATTCTGCCGGAATAAACTATTAGCTATAGCATTCTGACTGATGGTGAATTAGACTTCATAGAGGACTGTGTTGGTACATATAAGTTAGCTTTATACTGCCCACTAGCCAGACACTAGTAAATATTGGTTAGTTGCATGAACTGCTCTTAAAACATGCCTCATCTGCCTGCTTACAGTCGCTATAGTAAGAGGAGACCAATGGGGTGATTCGTTCAAGTCTTTTGGAGGCTGTCTGTGGCAGTGTACAGGTTGGTACAAGCTTCATTCCAGTGCTCCAGGCTACAAGAAGCTCCTCCCCTGCTCTCTTCCTCTTGTTGGATTAAATCTACACGTTTGTCCAGGAAACCAGCAAGTCTGGCCACACTACCAATATGTGCTGATTTTGTTATCTAACAAAAGCAAGCAAGCAAACCCTAAACCTAAGAATTGTTCCCTGTGATTAGTTAACTCCAGGCAGCATCAAACAGCACTGGCAGAGGCGGTTGGCAATGGTTGGAATGTGGACACCATCATGGTGCTGAGTCACACTCAGAGGTATGTGCTTCCACTGAGTTAAAGTTGCAGTGTTTTGCATGTAACTCTTAGCAATACAGAGCTCTCATAACCAAGTGTGGGAGTAATAACAGGACCAACAAATTACTGGGAGCTGGAGATAGAATTCCACCACTGAGGAAACAAACCAAGGGAATAGCTCTAATGGGAGACATGAAATTGGTTCTCCACACATTTCACTGTCCCTTCCAAATATAGATTTTGTTTTCATGTGGTTACTGATGACTTAAAATGTTGGTCACACACATAATAAATTCCTTTGCAGCAGTGTTGTAGGAGGCTACTTGTTCATTTCCTGGCTGCCTAAGCTTCCTAAATAATCACACAGAAACTATATTATTTGAAACACTGCTTGGCCAATGACTCTAGTATATTCCTAGCAAGATCTTACATATTAAATTAACCCATTTCTATTATTATATATTTTAGCATGAGGCTTGTGGCCTACTGGCAAGTTTCCAGCTGGTGGCCCACGTGTTTCTCCTCTGGCGGTTCCAAGGCTTCTCCTGACTCCTCCTTCTTTCTCCCAACATTCAGTTCAGTCTTCCCCACCGAGCTCTACTCTACCCTATCATAGGCCAAAGACAGTTTCTTTATTAACCAATGGTATTCACAGCATGCAGAGGGGAATCCCACATCACAGCAGGGACTCTGCATGTTATAGTATCTCTTAGAATCTTTCTCTGGTAGTTTTCTTCTGGTTAAACACAATTATAGCTCACTTTCATTAACTGTGCATGACAGATAAAATATATCTAAGAAGGGCCATTTTTCCTTTTTTAATTATCCTTTTTTGCTTATTCATTGTGTGTTGAGACAGGGTCTTAATATGTAGATGACTTTAAACTCTCCATACTCTTGTCTCAGCACTCTGAGTGCTGGGATTACATGCACGTATCAACCACGCATGGTTAATGTTCTCTACTTTGTACCAGTTCCTATGCTAGGTCTCCTGGGTGGCCTACATTGAATAAAGCAGGTTCTTCTCAGATCTAGCAAAGAACATAAACTGCATGGATAACAGACTAGCTTATACAACGGTACTGCATACAAATGCATATACCAGACAGGATGAACTGTCTGTGAAAAATAGAATAAAAACATCACAGTCAGATCTTCAGAATTTAAGGTGCTGGGAAGATGGTGGCTCCATTTATAGAAATTTCAAAGTCAGGAAAAATAGGAAGTTTGCCTGTAAATGTGCCATTTGGGAAACAAATTAGATACCATGGGTATGATTTCCTAGAGATAGGTGGACATCTTTCTAGATAAAATTTGAGACCAGTGATGTGGTTGGACTTGTAGTCATAGTAGTAGAGGTTGTGGATCAAGAAAAACTATGGAGAGGTGTTGGGGAGATCGTTGTGTGTGTAACGTGCTTCCTGAATGTGTGATGACCAAAATGACCTGAGTCAGGAACCCCAAGATCCATATAAAAGCTGGATGAAGTGTGCTCCAGTGGGAGGTGGAGGTTGAGGCAAGAGAGTTGCTGGATGCCCAGGAGTCAGACAACTTGAAGGGTGCTGCAGGAGAGACCCCATGTCACTCTAGATGTGTGGGAGGAGCTTAGACCTCAGGTTGTCCTGACCTGTACACACATGCACACAGGCACACATGCACACACTCGCACACACACATACACACACTTGCACATGCACACACACATGCACACATGCTGGCACACCCCCAACAAAACCTATCCAATGACACAGATAGAAAAAAGAGGAGCACTGAGAACTTTTAGAGACAGGAGGAGAAGACAGAGTAGAGAAAGTAATATTAATGCCCTGAAGGACTGGTCTAAATACTGTGGAGAAACCTGGGTTCACAGTGGGAGTGTTTTAGATAGGGTTTCAGAAAGAAGTTGAGCTGCTGAGGTTTACAACTGAGTGCTCCAAGAGGATAAAGACAGAAGAATAAATTACAGTTTAGTGATTAGAGAGTGACAGGTGAGGGAGTTCTTCATTAGAATGTAAACATCACATTAATTGTTGAAAATTCACTGACATTTATAAGACTAATGATGTGAAGATGAGACATTTTCATTTAGGTCAACTACTCAGTCCCTTAACGTCAGGGAACTAACACACTAACACCACTTGGCAAGGCTATCTGTCTGAGGCATTCTCACACTTGGTAGTGTAAACCTATCCTTGAGATAATGGAGTGCCTGGTCTTTCCATTTGTAACTCACACTTGTTAATACCATGAATAGAAACTGCGTATCACTGGGTACAGAAGTGGATAGTGTCTAGAGTCAATCTCAAATCACATCAGAGACGTTTCTGGTTCCTGGGGCTGAGCACATAAAACCACTCCAGTTAGTTTTTAATTTGTCTTGATGGGCTGATGACTCTCCTTTCCCACCAGTGGCGTCTTGAGTGGCTGAAGATGATAATGGAATGAAGGCTACAAGACACCGTGGCAAACATCTTCATTTGCTTTCTTTTGTAGGATTAACAGTTATTTATGGAAATAAAGAGACAGCAATGCCTACATCTTTTATTTCTTTACTGTTTTCTACCTCTAAAAACCCATTTGTAAACATGCTCTCATTTAATTTCAGATGGCATGGATAAACAGAGGTCTTTGGGATAGGAATAAGGAGACAGAAAGAATATAGGATTATTTAGTTATGAATTTTTCCAGCACCATTGTGAATTCTATCTTCTTTTTCAGGCAATATTTTCCTTGTCGGTAAAATAAAGATATTCAGTAAATATTACTTCTATGACATCTCCTTTTTAAAAAATGGACAAGACCCTTCAGTGCAACTGAGGTGGTTTGAAAGAAAATGGCCCCAAGGGAGTGGCACTATTAGGAAGTATGTCTTTGTTGGAATAGGCGTGGCTTTGTTGGGGGAAGTGTGTAGGGGAGTGAGTAGGGGAGGACTTTGTGGCCTCATATATGCTTAAGCCATGCCCAGTGAGGCAGACTACTTTTTGTTGTCTGCAAGTCAAGATGCAAGATACTTGGCTACTTCTCCAAGACTGTGTTTGCCTGCATGTCACCATATCGCACCATAAAGATAATGGACTAAATCTCTGAAAATGTAAGCCACCCCAATTAGTAAGAGTTGCCGTGGTCTTGGTATCTCTTCAAAGCAATAGAACCCTAACCAAGACAGTAGCCCAGCCTGGGTTTAAACTCGTTTCTTCTTCTTTAGGAGGATGACTACTGGTGTGTGTTACTGCCATAGAGAACTGGCCTTCAGTGTAGCCCAGACTGTCTTTAGACTTTCCAGTCTTCTGTCTTTACCCTAGTACTAATACAAGTACCACAATCCTCTACAATGCCATTTTAATACATATGAATGTATGTATACATTTCAACACATAGATGCAGATATATGTTGTTAAAAATGAGTTTTTTTAATACTGTATATCCTGACCACTTTCCCCTCCCCTAACTCTTTCCATATCTTCCCCACAGCCTCACCAATCAAACTGCATATCTTTTTTCTCTCTTTTTAGAAAACAAACAGGCAAACAAACAAAATCTAAATAAACCAGAATTTAAAATACAAAACAAAAATAAAAATAGAAAATGAGAAAAAGTTCAAGAAACACATACAAGCAAAACCTACAAAAATACAAAATCAGAACACATAATATACAAACAAAAAAACAGTAAGACAAAAAATGTCCAAACAAAAGCAGTATGAGACAAAAAGTCTACAAAAATACTGCTGAGTTCATTTTGTGTTGGGCATCTGCTGCTGCCCTTAAGTGTGGTTTGTACACCCAGTGGGATTGCCATTCTTCTTAAAAATTATTTTCTTTCCTTTGCTTCCTTTTTCCGTTTCTTCAAATCCTGTGTGCTCATAAAGACTGAGCAGTGAGAAAGTCCCAATATCTGTGAGAGTCCTGACACTCATTGAAACTAATATTGAGTGTGGAATTAACACTTGTGTTAATGTGTCTTGTTGGAACAACATACCCGACAAAACCCACTTAGGGTAGAAAGAGTTTGTTTTGATTCGCAGTTTCAGGGTGCGACAGACGGCGACAGAAACACGAAGTGGCTGCCATACTGCATCACAATCAGGAAGTAGGGGGTGATGAGTTCTAGTGCTTGGCTTCCATTTATTTTGTCTAACTGTGCCATCCCAACTCCCAGGATGGGTCTTCCTAAATTAATTAAAACTAGATAATTCCTCACAGGTGTATCCTGAAGCTGTATCCTACGTGATGCTAGGACCTGTCAACCAAAGTTAAGGCTGGACAATTAGAGTTGTCTGATTTGTACTGGAAAGTTTTCTCCTTTTCAACTTGACAAGAAAGTCCCCACTGAGTGGATTAATAATTTAGAGTCATTGAAAGAGTACTCAGGATATTGAAGTTAAAAGAGGAGAATGGAAGAGAATAAAAATCATTCATTCATAAAGTCTCTCATCCGGTCATTCATTTAGAAGCTACTGGTATTGCTGCAAGTTAGATAATGTACTGGGTGTGGAATGTAGAATAACTTTGGTGAAGTATTTTCTGATACAAGAAGAGGAAAAAAAAATTTCTTTGAAAAAAAAAACTTTGAAAGGAAAGTTTTTCCTGTAGTCTTGGAGTATTGAAGAAGAGCTTGATGCCAATCAGATCTGAAGAGGTGCAGGGGCCAAAGGGATCCCAAAGTAAATTCCTGAGGGATGGGTTATCACTGAGTACTTCTGCCTTGTCAGGAATAGAGGTGGATCTGGGGGAGAGAGACTGAAGAAAGGGGCTCTAGTGGATTCTCAGACTGAGCGGTGGCTGGACAGACTATCCTTGTCCCACACCTGTAAGGTTTTACAGGAGGGTTAGAGAAAACTCTGCCCAGTACCTAACTAAAAACCACAAAAAATGTTTAGGAATAAATTAAAATATCTTTCATAATCTTTTAGTGAGCAATGACACATTAAAACAACCAAACAACAACAACAAAAAGAAATAAACTAGAACAAAAACCAGGCCTGGAGGACTATGCTTCAAATAGTGTTAATTCAATGCAAACTTAAAAGAGAAAAATTGCTCCTTGAATCACAAACCGCAGTTTCTGTAGAACCAGAAGTTTTTTTTTTTTCTCTAAAAGCTCTTGCATAAGAATTGTTTGGAGTTAGGTGAGGGGTAACAGGTTCATAGCCCAAAGAACATTGTGTCTCGGAGTTATCATAATGCTAATTATCCGTCCAGTCCTTTAGCAGGGATTTCCTGGAAAATCCCCTACTTCTAATAAGCAGTGGAGAATGTGAATGGGAAGTCTACATTTGGAAAGTTGTCTTGAGAAGAAAGTACAGTGATGACAGAACCCAGGCATGGCTGAGCTGGCAGAAGCGAGATAATGTTGGTTGTGTTGACAGTTGACAATTAGAGCCACGGGCATGATGCCTTTGAGACATTCGCTCTGAAGTTGGGTGTATTTTTTGCCTGGTACACTAAGGGGTAGTGACAGAAATGATTGTTTGCTCTTGCATCGATAAAAAAGACACAGCCTCCACAGAATTCAAAAGTTAGGCCTTTCACAATTCTGTAAAGTCTTTTATGTGGGTGGAATCTTACAGACACTTTGAAGAATCCCAAAATAGACTTGTGGGACTAACATTTAGCAATCACAACATCAGGAACAAAATATGGAATTTCTTGAAATGATAGGATTAAGTCATTATGAATTCTGATAAAATTTGTCAACTTTATCTTCATGTTTACAGTCATGCTAGTAGTAAACCAATTTTACAAATTCTAAAAAAAAAAAAAAGTTAGGCTGGCTCTGCTCTTGGCTGAGTGAGTGATCACCACTAAAGACTGCTCAGGGTTATTGGAGCTAGTCTGCACAGGTCTCAGGTCTCTATGAATCAGTACTTGTAAGATTCCACAAACAGTAAGGAACAAGAAATACTGGTTTTCGCCACATCTTGGAGGTTGAAAACTTCAAGTCCTCTCTGGGGAGGAGGCGGGACTCATAAATAAACAGAAGGCAAACACACCTGCCTCAAATGGAAGTTCACGGCACTGCTTTGATAGGGAAGACATGCTTATTTCAAGAGCATTGAAAAGGAATCGAGGTGGGTATTATGTATTTTGATAAGACAAAATAAAACCCTGCCAAATAATAGTGGTTAGTGTGTTAGAGACATAGAACATATGCTTTTAAAGTCTGTTTTAAAATAATCTTGTATTGGTTACAAAATTATTCTATCACTTTCTCACCTTCAAAACTAATATTCTTATTTTTTTTAAAAATTAAAACTTCTTATATTTTTGGCAGTTTCATGGCACTGAAGAAAATTGCTCCCTATCCTCCAATAATACTGAGCTGTCAATATTCCCTCAAGGTAAACTGGTGTCTCATGAGACCCTCTCTTACCCACCAGGGAATGTGGATGGGCCTTATCTTGTGCTGATCTTGTGCAAGTAAGCGTAGCTGTTGGGAGTCTATGAGTGTAATTACTGTATCATATCTAAAAGACAGTGTTTCACAGAATTCATCCCCATCCTCTAGCTCCTACATTCTTTCCACTTC
This sequence comes from Microtus oregoni, assembly GCF_018167655.1. Lineage (NCBI taxonomy): Eukaryota > Metazoa > Chordata > Mammalia > Rodentia > Cricetidae > Microtus > Microtus oregoni. The sequence continues at coordinate 53,053,851 of NW_024543069.1, forward strand.
CTCCCTAGGCCTTGAAAATGGTGATACAGATGTTCCATTTAGTGCTAAGTACTCAGTCCCTTAGTCACAGTGCTTCGAACATTTTTGACCCTTGGTATTAATCATCACCCACTGTAAAGGAAAGCTTCTTGACCAAGACTGAGAAAAGCACTAGTCTACGGACATAAACACAAATATTTAGGAGACAGTTTGATAATATGCCCATTTATTAAACAACAGTAGCTGGTCCTTCCCTTCAACCCCCAGAGCCTGTGACCTTCCCACGCATGGACTTTTGACCAGTCTTACAATTCTAGGTATTCCCTCCTGTGAAGCCTAAATCCAAAGAAAGAAGTTGATTTATTCCACAACAGTCATGCCTCTATTGCACCTATGGGCACAGCTTGCATGACAGCTTGGTTGTTGCTTGCAGGGTTCACGGATGGGCAAGGAAGACTACTGCTGACTTTTCTCCCCTAGCAATCTTCATGGCATCCTTCTGTACAATGGAAATTGGCCAGCAGGGGAAGTTCTCTTTAAGAAAATACAAGTTTCTTTAAATTTATCTTCCCAATTAAAAAACAACAACAACAAACTAAAGACATAATGAGTTAAATACATTTTTTCACATTTCAAGCAATTCTTATTTTAAAAGGGTACACAAAGATGTCCATATTTATTTTTTAATGCTTTGAGGGAATGATAAACAAATTGATAGTCCTGGTGCCTGTTGTTGGTGCTGTTCACTTCCTGTACTGATAGAGTAGACACTGCAATGTCATGCATAGCACATGGACTCCTGGGATTAGGGATATAAAAGTTGACCTGTGGGAACAGAGCTTTCTAGAGGCAAGCATAGCACATTAGCCAGCCCAACAGTAGAGCTGACCTCTATTCCCTGCCTTTCACTGCAGGGCAAAGAGAAGCAGTTGCTGTCAGAGGGGCTTCTCATGCTCCATTGTAAGCATGAAAGGTAGACGTGCCCATGATCATCAGCTGCCAGGATCTCGGAGAGCTACAAATTAACCCCTGTAAGGCATTTGAATACCTAACTGGATTTTAAACAGAAGCAAGCTCTCAGAGCTTGCTGTTGCACCCTGAGGCCCACCTCTCCCTTTAGTAGGCTAAGAATGGAGGCAATCAAAAGTGAGCACTTTTCTTCTTTGCACACTGTTTCCATTTCTAGAACAACTTCCATATAAATCAGCACTGCTATTCCCAGTACACTTAACACTGGTATTTTAGTTGGCCTAGTCACTTCAGAGTTTAAAGCAGTTAATATTCTTTTAGGCTTCAATCAAAGATGCCTGGTACCTGAGAACTAAAAATGGAGGATGTAGAGAACAGTTAAGATCTTTGGAACACCAACCAAACACGTGTGCCTTTTCTCTTAGGCTTAGCTTCTCCAGCTTCATACAGCTTTCAACTAATGAGCCCATCATCCAGATGCCTTACCGTGACTCCCTGAGTTTCAGAGGTGGGTCTATAAAAATCAGTTTTCTTTATTTTTTTTAAATGTGTCTGCGGGAATGTGTTTCATGTATGCATGGATGCCCGCAGAGGCCAGAAGAAGGTGTTGATCCCCTAGAACTGGAGTTACAGATTATTATGAGCTATCATGTAGATGCTGAAAACTGAACTCAGATCCTCTGCAAGAGCAGCCAGTGTTATTAACCTCTGAGCCATCTCTCTGCCCCTGTTTTTTTTTTTTTTAAATAAAAACTTAGCATGCATTTTTGGTTCTCTAAAACATTTTAGTAATAATGTGATAATCCTTATTTTTAATTAAGAAACTATAATGATAAAGTGATGTGGGATTTTCCTCTGTATGCTGTGAATACCATTGGTAAATAAAGAAATCTGTCCTGGCCTGTGATAGGGTAAACTAGAGCGAGGTGGGGAAAACTAAACTGAATGTTGGCAGAAAGAAGGCAGAGTCAGGGAGAAGCCACATAGCCCCACCAGGGACAGATGTTGGACAGAATGTTACCTGCTAAGCCACAGCCATCTGGCAATACACAGATTAATGGAGATGGATTAGTTTAGGTAAAAAGCTAGCTAGAAATATGCTTAAGCTATTGGCTAAACAGTATTGCAAAAAATACGGTTTCTGTGTGATTATTTTGGGGCTGAGCAGCCAGGAACAGACAAGCACCCTCTTAATACAAATTGGTGCTCCAATGTGTGCTAGCTAAATTCACATAAAGCCTGAGAGGGCTTGGAAAGGAATTCTAGACACTAACAAACAAAGTTTAGCTACATTTTTTTTCCAAGTGGGCTCTGCTTGCTGGCAGCATGCTGCAGTTCCTCTAAGAGAGGTTTTCCTGATTCAGTGGTAGCAGAAAAAAAGCTGTGCAGTTTTGAAACAGTAGCTTTCTGGGCCGTGCTGCCAGCGTGAACTCTGGTTCTTTCAGGAGGCTGGGTATTTAAATGGGGTTTGTGGGCAGTGTGTTGCAAGCTACTTGGAGGCAGCATGGGCTAACTGGTTACCAGAGCTGAGGTGGTGAGGACAGCTCCCACCTGCCAGTCTCAGAGGCAGTGAATGAACTTCTGCCATGTTAGACTGAGCTGAGCAAGCAGGCAGGGTGGTATTTGCCCTAGCAATGCTGCTGCTTAGGTTTTTAAGAAGCGTTTAGCATTTTAAGAAGCTGTCCTAGTTAGAAAAGGATTACAGATATGTAATAAGGACAGATTCAAACATAAAACTCCTCTAAATGAGACACAGTGTGTTTAAAAAATGTGTGGAGGTTTGGGAGAGAGAAGAAAAAGAGTAAAGAGACAGTAAAGAGAATATAGACAGTCATAGATTAAAGGAGTAAAGATAATAAAATAAATATTAAACTTGTAGAAAAAGTAATAGAGTAAGAAAAATAAGCCATGTAAAGATGGAATATATACAGAAAGTCTGGATTATGTATATTATTGTGTTTTCTTTAAATTTTTGACTGTGAAGAAGCTAAGTACAGAGAGACATTTCATTGTATGAGCTGCTATGCTAAACCAGCATAGATTATTTTAAAGATATCTTATCTTCAAAATTTGGGGCTAAGGATTTGTGGCTTTGGAAAAGAGGTTCTTCTTTTGTCTCCACAGAAGATGGGAACCTATGGATTAATTTCAGACTAATGCGGTTTGATGGACCAAGATCCCCTGAAAGGTTGCCATGAACATCCCTAAAAATTACTTCAACCAACAAAAATCAGGAAGCAGTTTGGAGAGAACTACACCCATATTCCCAAATATTGTTTAAAAATGTTTGTTTACATTTAAAGAGGGATATATTATAGATATTTGCACTGGTATGGATCTTGGTTTATTGATACAAATTTAGGATCAGTTTTGTTATATGTATATTTTGTTCTTGATTAAGGTATTGTGGTTGTGCAACTCATTTTAAAAATGTAATATATAATTAAGAAATATAGGTTAATAGAAAATCATCTATAATCATCAAGCTTGTATTCATGTTAGGTTTTTTACATGTACAGAGATATATTTCAGATAGATGGTTATTCTTCAAACCCTTTCAAAGACCTACAGAATATGGCATTTAAAATGTTTTAAGAACTTAGTACTTTTCATGACAGTGAGACAAATCTGCTCCTGGTAGCACCAAGCTACTTCAAGAGGATGATGGGCACCAAATAGGCTCCTTATGGCATTGGTTAGCCATTTAGGTAAGAAACTGCTCTTGCCTGGACTGCTTGCTGTATGAACTAGACATGCAGGACCCACAGAGAAATGACTACTGAACTTGCATAAAGGTGAGATGGTCCTTTGGGGTTCCTGCTACATGAAAGAGTCTACCAGACATTCTGCAGCACACAGAAGACAAACTGCCAATATAGGCATAACTGCTTTTAAAATTTCCTGCTTCATGGGAAATTCTGCCAGATACTGTAGGCCAGTAGGCTGAATATGGGTGCCTGCAACATTCAGAAGAACTTTGGGTGACTGTCCAGGTAGTGAGATGTCTCTGTCAATTCTAGAGTTTTAGAAGTTGCTTACAATGCACTTTCTGCTTACTTAGGTAATATTACATCCTTCTGGAGTCTTTGATGGAGTTGAAGAATAGATAGTTATAATCATAGTTTTCCTTAATTATGATAAATTGTAAAGTAGATATGAATATTGTAAATATAATTCTTGTTTGTTATATGTAATTTTACTTTGTTAAAGTTAAAACCTTCCTTTTTATTTAGATAGAAAAGGGGAGGTGATGTGGAATTCCCCTTTGTGAATATCATTGGTTAATAAAGAAATCTGTCTTGGCTTGTGAGAGGGTAGAGTAGAGCTAGGTGGAGAAAACTAAACTGATTGCTGGGAGAAAGAAGACGGAGTTAGGGAGAAGCCATGTAGCCCTGCCAGAGACAGATGCTGGATGGAACTTTACTTGGGAAGCCACAGCCATGTGGCAATACACAGATTAATAGAAATGGGTTAAATTAAGTTGTAAAAGTTAGCCAATAAGAAGCTAGAGCTAATGGGCCAAGCAGTGATTTAATTAATACGGTTTCTGTGTGGTTATTTCAGGGCTGAGCAGCTAGAAACAAACTAACACATGGCCTCCTACAATAATGAAGCCGTGAAAGGTAATGACAGAACAGCAGCCAAGATCTTTCTCTGGTCTTGCTAATGCCAGTCCAGAGGAACACAGACACATTATGTAATTCTTTGGAGTGGTGCCAGAAGAGAGGAGAAAATTTTCAAGTTGGGTCAAGATGGGTTAAGTAGTGAAGACACTGATGCGCTTTTAGAGACACAGTTGCTGCTCCATAGGCATTTACATGATGCTTGGTGTGTTTTCTAATCTATGCTGTTCCCATTGGAGGAACACTAGATCTCTTGGCTGGGTGGGGTTCCTCTCCAAGTTTCAGAAGCTAAAACAACAAGCAACGTCTGACAAGTGATTTTCCACATCTGCCCCGTTTAAAGGAAAAAGCTTGTTCTGCTGTAAACAGTGATGGGAACTGTTTGCTTTGGATGGGCTTGGTCCTTATGAGCCAGAGAGTGCCTTCTTTGTCTGGGTTCTTGCCAAACTAGAAACGGAATGCCAATAGCACAGTGGTCCTGTTAAGACATTCTCTAATTATGACATGTTTGATCTGAAGAAAGTGTCGTGAAGCATCAGGGACAGTAGTCATAGCCCGACAAATTAGAGCCTGTACCAACCACTAGCATGAAGCAGAGTTCGTTTTCACCTTGGTTGGACTATGACTTGGATTCTATTTTCACACATCTCTGATCAGAGAAAGCTTTATCAGGAGACCCTAGTGAATCCCTTTGAGAGTTTTAGATTCCTTCATATCTATTGCAAGGAGAAGACAAACATTCCGGGTGATTTTACCCAGTCTGGAGCATGCAGGCAGTGCATGGGTTTTGGATGAGTGTCTGGAATGAGCTGGTATGGCTTTGAAGTCAGTTTTGCATTTTAGTTGTTCTAGTATTTGCTATACTCAAGAACTGACAATCCAGTTAGTATTGTGGTTCCAAGCAGAAGCCTTGGAGACAAACTGGCTTGACATTGAACACAGCCTCTACTACTTACTTGGCAAGTGACCTTGGACAAATTTTCCAAACTCATTATGTTCTCTGCTTCTGTGAAATAGAAGTCCTTGTGATGTTTCAACAAGGGAATATGCATAAGGCCCTTGGAATCCGATCCGCTGCCTTGAAGTATGGATTCAATATATATTAGCCATTTTTCTCCTTCTCTTGAAATTACAAGTGTTGCCACCTACTTGCTAAACTTCTGGTTAGGAAGGGACTTATAAGACAGTGAGAAACTTGTGGACATGTCATCTGTCCATCTTCACTCCCAGGTTTATCCACATTTGTGTGCAATAGCAACAAAGGAATCATTAAGTACTCAAACATTTATGAAAGCTTTTCTCAGCAGTGAGCTTTCTGGCTGCATGTTATTAAAGGGATCAGTTCTTTGCTTACTACCACACTGTCTTTTGGATGTTTTAAATACGAGCTGTGCTTATTATAACTGACTCTTATCCAGAGATGGTTGTGTGCCAATATAGGATGGTTGGCAGTGATCTAGGGACGAATCATTTTCCATGTGCAAATTGTGATGGACTAAGTCTATATGTTCTCTCAGGTTAGAGGCAGGATGTAAAAGAGCATGGAAAAATGGGGAGGTGAGGGTAGGGTATTAATAAACAGCAGACCATTCACTGTACAAATATTTCCTGTGTCTCGGTCTGCTATGACATCAGCTACTTTTTAAAGTCACTCACCCACAGCTCCTGCTATGAGCCATACCCCAGCACCTCCTTTTGCAGTTTTACCAGACTGTCTTAGTCTTTTAATGCTGTGAAGAGACATCATGACCATGACTACTCTTATAAAGGAAAGCATTTACTTTGGACATGATTAGAGGTTCAGAGGTTTATTCCATGGTGGGTAGCATGGCGGCACATGGGTAGACATGGTGCTGGAGGAGTTGAGAGTTCTACAACTGGATCCATAGGCAGTAGGAAAAACAACAGTCTCTGGGCTTAACTTTGACTTCTAAAACCTCAAAGTCAACCCCCAGTGACACACTTTCTCCCAAAGGCCACACCTATCCCAACAAAACCACACCTACAAGGTCACACCCACCCTAACAAGGCCACACCCACTCCAACAAGGCCACACCTCCTTATCCTTTCAAATAGTGCCACTCTCTAAGCACTTACATATACGAGCCTATGGGAACTGAGCTTACTCGAACCACCACACTGATGTGTCTTGCCTTCTGTTGTTCTATCAAGCAGCTCATACTACCCAAATTCAGAATTCTCTTGTTGCTTCTTCTGTCATGGACCCTGTAGCTCTGGTTGTTTGTGCATTCATTATTGCAGGCACATATTCATTCATTTGTTAGGCATTTATTATATTAAGGTTCCCTACATGCTAGGCATTGCACTAGACACTGTGGATTTGGAGAAGACTGAAGTTCTTGGTAGCAGGAACAGAAATACAGATGGAGCATGACAAAGACAGCAACGTGGTGCAGGATCCTGTTTATAAATAGGGACTTTGAATTAGAATGTTCCAGTTTGTGTTCTTGCTGATCACTTACCAGCTGTATGACCTTGGACAAGTTATTTAACTGCTCTGTGCCTAGTGTACTTATTTGCAAAACTGTGATTGTCATTGTGCTAACCTCATAGGGGTTATTGTAGGCACTGATATTTAGGGATATGCAAAATGCCTGAAACGGACTAAGTGCTATTATATATTGGTTAAGTTAATGGATAAGTGAATAACATAATAATGATATCACAAGGAATTATAGACACATAGAGTCCAATCAGTAAGATTAAACTTCTGCCTCCAGATTTGGGAACATTTTTCAGTTTAAGAAGATATAAAGGAAGTAAGTCCAGCTAGAGATTGACTGTCTGTGCCATTGCAGTGCTGGTGCAGGCCAGCCCATCCTAATTCAGCTCTGCATTCTCAGTAGTGAGCCCCTTACCTGATCCCCTTGGCCCAAACTTCCACCTGTATCTTTAGCCAACACCTGGTCCTCTGTCCTACTTTCCTGTCCTCAGTCTCTGCCTTCCTTTCTGGCCACGTCTTAGTTCTTTTGGAGTAGACGTCTTGCTTTGATGTTGTCAAGCTGCCCATGTGCTCCACTGCCCACCAGGGTTCCCGGCTCCAGCCTGACAGCCACCAGATTTTCTTGCTGTCTGGATTTCTGTATAATAGTCACCCTAGGATTCTGTACTGCTATATTCTCCCACTGCTCTGCTACCCACTCACCCGCTACTTTTACTCTCCTGACACTATGCCCTACCTGCCTCTCTCATCTCTTCTAATTGCCCACTCCCCTCAGGAGACAGTGTTTAGTTTTTTGGTCTTATCTAGATGATCACCAGCATTTACTCTTCCCTACTGACAGAAGGAGGAAGCAAGCAAGAAAGGCTGAGTCAGACTTTCCTGTTCTGCTAATGGAGTGATCTAGTTTAGCTGACCAGTTTAGGAATGTGTGTGTGTGTGTGTGTGTGTGTGTGTGTATCAGGAGGTAGCTGCAATAAATAGCTGTGCTGAGGAGGGGGTTACTAAATAAAGTCTGCTGCACAACGGGGGAGGGGAGAGTTTTACTTGATGCTCGGGTTAAGAAAAAAATTCTCAGTAATTCTAGCAATTCCTGGGTATACATCGAAAGGACTCTAAGTCAACCTATTCCAGAGATCCTTACTTGCTCATATCAGTTTATTGATGCACGATTCACAATGGCCAGTAAGTCAGTAAAGATGTCAATCAACAGACAGATAATGGACACGTTATACACACAATGAAATTTTTTATGCAGCCATGCAGGAAAATAAAATTGTATTTTTTAGGAATATGTGTAGAGCTGGAAGTCACTGTGTTAAGTGAAATAAATCACATTCAGGTGACAAATACTGCCTGCTTTCTCTTCTACGCAGATCCTAGGCTTGAAATTCTATACAGATATATGTGCATGCATGTGCATGCGTGTGTGCATGTGTATGTGTGATGAAGCTGCAAAGGGAATCGGGACAATGGAAGAAGAGCTCTTGGGTGAGGTGGGAAGTGGAGAGGGTAATGGATACAATGTAATAAGAAAGAAGGAAGTGGAGAGGGTAATGGATACAATGTAATAAGAAAGCAGAAGGGAAAAACACCAGAGCAGTGGTTGTCAACCTGTGGTAGCCACCCCTTTGGGGGTCATATACCAGGTATATCCTGAATATCAGATATTCACATTGCTAGTCCTAGCAGTAGCAAAATTACAGCTATGAAGCAGCAAGGAATTCATTGTACGGTTGTGAGTCACTACAGCATGAGGAACTGTATTAAAGTGTTGCAGTGTTAAGGAGGTTGAGAATCCCTGGGAAGAGGAAGAAAGGGAACCGGGACAAATTAGAACAAAACATAATGACACTTGTGTATGACAATGTTGTGAACCAGGGCTTTGTATACTAACCTAAAAACTTAATTAAAAAAATGTTTTCTAATTTATCCTCTTTTTTTTGAAATAGGGTTTCTCTGTTTATCTCTGGCTGTCCTGGAACTCACTAATATATTGGTTTGTATAATTGGCCTTCCCCATACCAGTTATGCTTATTGCTAACTCAATCCAGTTCCTTGTTCTGTGGGGGGTTTTTTTTTGTTTTTTTTTTTATTTCTCGGTAGCTTTTGGTTCCTGTCCTGGAACTAGCTCTTGTAGACCAGGCTGGCCTCGAACTCACAGAGATCCGCCTGCCTCTGCCTCCCGAGTGCTGGGATTAAAGGCGTGCACCACCACAGCCTGGCTTCTTCTGTGTTTTTGATTCAGTTTTCTGCATGGTTTTCTGGCTGGCTGTTTTAGGAACCTGTGGGTTGCCCCTTTGTTTCTCCTATTCCTAGTGTTGCTCCTTAGAACTTTCTAAAACTGAAATACAATTTAAATATCATTCCAAATAATGTCTCTTTCCCTGGACTCACTTCCATTGAGCCTGGCTCCTCACTTTCTTTTGAATAAGAAAACACCGTCATCTCCATTATGGCAATAACTTCAAAGCTTTCTCGCTGAGGGTGTCATGAAAGGAATCAGTAGTGGAAGGCAAAGGGAGCATAGTAAAATGCCCTGCTTCTAGTGACACAAGTTAATTTTCATTAGGTCCCATGTAGTTGTGTAATTCCATTAGGCACATGCTAATTTCTTTTGGCCCTATGCACAGAAGACCATCTTATTTCCCCTTCAGATCTATTTGGTACTTAGACATAATGGAAAACTTAATTATAAGTGCTGCAAGTCATTTGCAGAGTGTTTCTCATTTATGAATTGTGTTCTCATCCATGCTTTAGGGCATGCATTTATTTTCTTGATTAAAATAATTTTCACTTCAAATAGCTTCTGACATTTGCAAGGGTTTTAATGCACATTTGCCTACGCCATTGCAGTGTTCACTGCAGCTCCACGGGAGGAGCAGAACGGTTATTGTTAGGTCACAGATTAGGAAAGAATGGCACCAAGGAAGGATGCACGAGAATTGTGTGAAAACAGCAGTGGAGGGGCACTGCCGGCCCAGCGCTAGCAGCTCAGACAATGCAGACATCAACTGTGTGCACCTCCATCAGTTCCTAACCTCTGAAGACATACCATTCTTTATCTGAAACAGGAGGGACTTCCTTTTAGATTTAGACTTCCTTCCTAAACATGTATAATGTTTCTTTGGCCTACCTCTCCATCCCCAGCCCCCACACTCCAAGTGCTCTTTTGGAAAAAGAGTGGAGGCCAATGGAGGCCAAACAATCCTAAAGTAAAGCTGAAGTCAGCGGTGGTCCTGGACTGAGAGGACCAGGGAACTGAACATGCTCTTGAAAAGAACATGGCTAGTCATTCTAGACATAGTGAAGTGGCAAATTCTGGTTGAGCCAGCTTTTGGCCCAGTTCAGTAAAGTTCTGGAATGATGGTAAGTTGGGAAGAAGTTGGAAAACATCTTTCAGGGAGAGACAAACTGAATTGGACATCAATGGCAGTTTTGTTGTTTGTTGGTTAATAGTAATGTGCTGAGCATTAGAATTTGGACCAAAAAGAAGAAGAAAAACCCTGTAACCACTTCCACAAACTTAAATTGTAATAAAATGCTCTTTAAAAATACCAATTTTATTAATTATTAATTAATGGCTTATTTTTGCATACATATTGCTGTAACATTTTAAGAAGGGGGAAACATTTTCTTCCTCCTATTGTGTTAGCTTTGGTTTAACTAGTAACAAAAAGGGGGGGGGGAGTGAGATTATAAGAGTATATGTTTTGAAACACGAGTTCTGGGAGGATTTGGATTTTGGGCTTACATAGTGCTTGTGTGTGTGTGTGTGTGTGTGTGTGTGTGTGTGTGCGTGCGCGCACGCCTATCCACACATGTGTAGGTCACCTGTTTCTGATGATTGTCTAGAGCCAGTCACGGTGTCTGCTAAATTATGTTTTTTTCTTCCTTCATTTCCTTTATTTTCCTCCTCCTTCCCCCTCTCCTCTTTATTGTGATGTTGGGGATCAACCCCAGGACCTTGCGTATACTTTACTCCTACTATCTACCACTAAACCTACATCTCCAGTCTTTATTCTCTTTTATTGATCATGAGTAATCATGGATAGAAGTATGACAGTGTCATTGGGATTCTTCTGGGTTTGAACTCAGAGCCTTGGACTCCAACTCCCACTCAGAACAGAACTAATAACTGTGATATGCCTCGACATGTGTACGGCCCAGCTACTCTGGTGCGCATAGCCCAGCCGGAACATCAAGTGAGACATTATCTCAGAAAGGTAGAAAGGCAGAACTGACTCCTGGAAGTTGTCTTCTGAACTCTACAGTGTGCCATGGCAGACACATGTCCATACACTTATATGCACGCAACAATAGTAACACATAAAAATAAAAAATACATGGACTTCTCAAATAACTAGTAAAAATGTTCTAGTAAATGTAAAAGACATCTAAATGCAATATTGAATGTATTGCATGGAGCCCCGGTAACCTAACCTCACACAGAGAGTCATTTTTTTTTATTTTGTTCATCTTGCAGCAATTATTTTCACCATTGGCAGTTACAATCATTGTTATAGTTATTGGAGGACATGTTTTGTTCAGCCACAACTTTAGTAAGGCTCTACGAGTGTACACAGGTGACTCCTATTCACATTAACCTTTTTCAAGACAATTGTAGCTGTGGAGCCTGTCCTGGAGCTCGCTATGTAGGCCTCGAACTCACAGAGATCCACCTGCCTCTGCATCCCAAGTGCAGGGATCAAAGGTGTGAACTTCTTCTTAAAAGTTGTATCTCCTAGACCTCCCCAAATAGCACTACCATCTGGGAACTATGTATTCAAATGTCTGAGCCTATGGGGGCTGACTGTGAATGCAGTGTCACCAGCTGCCTCATGATTCTGCTACCTTGCTATCCCCAACATCATGAAGTGTATCCTCAGACCGTGAGGTAAAATAAACTCTTCCTTTTTAAATTGGCTTTCATCCAGTATTTTATCACAGTAATACAATTAGTGCAGGTGGAATGATGAAGAGTAAAAGTATCCTGTAAAGAATATTGCATGAGAATATTATCTATATGAGGAATTTATTATCTAAACAGAAATAACAGTGGTCCACAGGAGACTGATATCTACCTTAAAGAAAAGAAAATTGGTGTAGATTCTTTGAAGAGTGGAGTATATTTCCTATAATAATTAAAAATGTGTATGGGTGTATCTTTTAAACTCCACGTGCATTCTAGTGCCCTTGGAGGCCAGAAGACAGTGTTCAATCCCCTAGGACTAGAGTTACAAATAGTTGGCAGCTGCCAGATGGATGCTGGGAATTGAACCACAGTCCTCTGGAAGAGCAGCCAGGGCTCTTGACTGCTGAGTCATCCCTCTAGCTGTCATTTTTGACTTTTTCTAAAGGAAAACCATAGATTTCCTATAAAAGAGTCTCATCTGACATATGAATATGAAGTAATGAAGACCTTTTTGTTTCTTCTCTTTTAAATTTTGAGACATGGACTCACCATTTAGACAGGCAAGCCTTGAACATAGCAGTCCTACTGCTACAATATCCCACATATAAACCATGCTAGTCTTGAACTTGTAACAATCCTTCTGCCTCAGTATCCCACAGTATCCAAGTGTCAGACCCCAGCAGGCTCATCCTCTTTGTGCTTCTTTGATTCTTCTTTCTCCTCTGCCTCTCAACTAAGGAGGCACAACGAGCAGCAGACTGATTTGGGTGAGACTGGAACAAAAACCGTGTTCTTCCTTATTGCAGGTTACTAAGACCCAGGAGTGCTGACCTAGATTGTAGGTGGTAAAGGCATGACGGAGTGAGGGTTGGATCTACTAAAGAAGATTAAAGACTAAACAACACCTTCAAACAGCACTGCTATCAAAAGGAAAGCACGGGAGAAGTTTTCAGTTCGATCAAACTATCGTTTGGGACTGAAAAAAAAAGATATTGGAAAGAGAAAGTTTTAAGCATAATGGGGGAGGGAATAAAATATGAAATAAAATAAAGTTATTTTGTTGCTACAATCTTCTAGCCTAGGAATGGAACTGCTAAAGTCAACTGCTGGGAATTTTAAAATATTTATTTGCTTATTTATTTTGCATGTGTATATGTATGTCCTATAGAATGTGAGTGGAGGTTAGAGGACAATGTGAGAAATTCACGTGGGCCTCAGGGATGGAGCTCAGTCTATCAGGCTTGATAGCAGGGGCCTTCACTTTGTGTGTTGGCTAATTTTGTTTGTCAACTTGACTGCATCTGGAATCATCTAAAACGCAAGCTTCTGGGCACACTTGTGAGGGATTTTTGTAGTTGGATTGTTTGAAGCAGGAAGACCCATGCTAAATCTGGACCATTAAAGTCCAAGGGAGAAGGAAATTTTGATTTCTGTCTGCTTGCCATCACTCTTACTGGCAAGTGGTCTTCCCCATTGCTGTGGCTGATAGTAAAGCCAACTTCTTCAGGGTCCCAACACAGACCGAAGAGCAGTGGTTCTCTGGGAATCCTTCAGGACTCTAGTGCCAGTCTGGAACAGCAGGAGACTTGCACCCCCAAGGACTGATCAACTTCTTGGCCTTTCCATCATGTGGCAACCATTCTTGTACTACCCGGACCACGCACATGATGTAAGTCAGTCTAATAAATGAGTGTGTGTGTGTGTGTGTGTGTGTGTGTGTGTGTGTGTGCGTGCATATTCTACCAGCTCTGTTTTATCAGAGAATCCTGACTAACACACTTGCCGAGCCACCTCACCAGTCTCTGGGTGTCCTAACTACACATAACCAGGAAATTCTGTCTCTGCCTCTGTCTCTCCCACTCCCTTAAGTTTCTGCAACAGGATTTCCAATTGCATGCAAAGGACTCCAGATTCACCCTTGGGTACTGTAACTGGGGTACCATGTCCCATTGACCTGGTATCTAAGAAGAGGCAGAAAAAGAAAGCCGTTTTGATTTTTTCTTCATCAGTAATGATTGACTGTTCCTTTGCTGGGGGCTCATCACTCTTGCTTTCCATGATGGAGAATATAAATCTGTAGGTGGTGTTTTATTGAGCAAATATTTTAATTTTAAAAATCCATGTGAAAAATCAAATGTATGATGTAAATGTATGATGTAAAATGTTCAAAACAAAGAAACATGTTTCAATTTCTGGGTACAGAGTTATGTTTGTAGCTCTCTAGAAATGCTCAATTAATGCTAAAAATACTTTGATAGATCAATCATCTTAATCTTATTAAAACAAGATTTTCTCACCACAGGAATGATAGTTATGAGACCTTGGTTAGGGAGATTTCCTTCTGCAGAGCACAGATCCTCCTCCAAGTAGTTTTGTTTACTGAACATTGTGAAATTGTGCAGGAGTCGTGCTGTGACATACCACGGCCGGAAGGTCCATTCCATGTACACAAGGTCAAGGCAACTGAAGGCTAATGCGACAGCCCCCTTTTCCTTGACAGCGAGCTGATAGCAAAAAGATGAAATTCAGCAGAGATGAATTCATTTGGCATAAATGTAAAACTGTTTGTCGATGTGCACCCTAACATGGAATGAACTCAGGAAAAGCTGGATCTTCTTTGATAGCAATTCATGTTAGAAAGAACAAGTATTGGAAATGTGACAGGGGCAGGGAGTGTATGGGAAATCTCAGTCCCCACCACTCAAGTTCACCACAAGCCAAAATTTGTTCTTAAAAAATGTCTATTGTTTTTTCAAAAACAAATCATTAGTTGACCCTAACTCACTGTATAGAAAAGGCCATTAAACACCCTGGTGCAATTCTTACTGTTTAATTCTTATTTTGCCTGGGAGGGAACCAGGAAGCCATTGTTCTCACCTTGCTGTTCTCTCATTGTTCTCAAAGACACTAACTTCACTTTGTTCAAAATAGCAAGGAGGTTCAAAGGGGATGCTGGGAGGAGGACGCAGGTCTCTGGTTTAATTACAGAGGACACCTTTACTCTGTGAAGGTGAACCTGGGGCCAACGGGTGTCCTTAAAGCAGAATACAGTAAATCCAACGTAAACAAACACAAAACAAACAACCCCCAAACAAGAAACAAAACAAAATAAAAAACAGTAAGAAGCCAAGTGTGGTGGCATATATTTATAATTTTATCACTGGAGAATCTGAGGCAGGAGGATCACAGTTTGAGGGCAACCTTGGTTACAAAGTAAAACCCTGTCTCAAGACAAACAAAGCAGAAAGTGCTCTCTAACAATGGAAGGAGACCCCACCCTAAGCCTAGCACCTATGGCACTATTTCAGGAGAAATTAGATACTCTATAGTTTAGAGACAAAGAGACAGTAATGAAAAATCAGCTGCCTGGGCCAAAGGCTAAGCCCAAATAAACTCAGAGATTCATAAAATCCAATGCTTCTGCAGCCTCGAGTGTCCCCATTTTTACTGTGACTCTGAAGCGCATGACTGGATTGAGGCTCGTAACTATGGAGACTGATGTGACTTACTGCTGAGAAGGCTCAACACCAACAGATCTGAGGGAAGAGAGAGGAAGGAGCGAAACCAAGGAATCAGAGGGAATGTTAAAAGAAGGCAAACATGAACAAAATGGAGAAAGAACCAGGTGAAATATGAGGCCTGATGCTTCCTCTCACCGTTACTTCTCTGTCATCTATTTTTCTCTTATATAATAATGTCCTCCCCATTTAGAAGATGACCTTCCCCTTAACTCTACTAGCCCAGGGCCTACCCTCTACCCAGAGCATTCTTAACCCACCCTTTCCTGACTAGGAGTGTCTGAACCATGCTCATTTGCAGTGTGTCACATTGATCCGAAGATTTTAATTATCTCCTCCAGGGTTGTCCCTTGTGACTGTGTATTTTGTGCTCAGTTCAAGGGCTCCTGGCCAAGGGGTCATGTGTGGCTGGGAACTGGCTCACGGTCTTCTCTCCATGCCAATAGCCCATCTGAAAGGGGCTGCCTTCTCAGATTCCTGTAAAACACTAGGTAGATTAACATGGTTCTGAGTGTGCTCTGAATGCTTCCTTGGATTCGCCATCTCTTCCCAGAGAGCTTGTGTGCTCACTGAGCTACAAAATAGGAGGAAGCGTTTTCTCAGAAGGTGAAGCACAGACAAGGCGGGCTGCAAAAGGGAGAGAAGGGAGAAGGCCTGGGGGAAAGGAGCATGCAGAAGAGTTAGGAAACACACACAGTCTGAGCTCTGCCTTTCTTTCTGCACTCTCTTGTCAAGTCAACCTGATGATTGCTAGTCCTCTCCCAGGACTGTTAAGCATAGGGAGGAAGGGCCTCCTTATAGGTTGAAGGGCTGGGTTTTGTTCCCAGTGTTTGGGTCCTGCTGGTTGCCAAAGCTGGGCAAAGGGGCTGAGCGATAAGGGCAAGGATCTGCATGGAAATGGAGTCACAAAAGAGAAACAACAGAGTCCTTTTGGGAAGTAAAAGGCGTATTTCACTGGCTCATGTTTGCCACTCTAAACATCATCCCCACTCACTTTTCAGATTGATGCCATCACTTGGGCACAATCTTGTCTTGTGCACACATCTGTGGTGATCTCACATTAGATTCTTGGGACAATGGTGGCCCGCCTCAGCTCCTTACATGTCATTTCTCTCATTTCAGAGCCAATGTAAATTGTGCACATGACATAAGAAGAAACCCCAGGCTGCCTTGTTTCCTTCCTCAAACTTCCCTACCTCAAACCCCAAGCCCCAAATACCATCCACTCAGCACTTCTGAGGAAACTGGAGAGGAACCGATTCTTCTGAGATACGACTGCTTCTAAGGTTGGTTGCAGAAAGAAAAAGATAGGAAAAGAAAAATGCCCAAAGCATGGAACTTTAAGAATTGCCTTTTGCAAGGCAGTGTTGGCACACACCTTTAATCCCAGAACTTGGAAGGGGAGGCAAAAGGCAGGCAGATCTCTGAGTTCAAGGCCTGCCTGGTCTACAGAGCAAGTTCCAGGAAGAACAACCAAGGCTACATAGAGAAATTCTATCTCAAAAGACACAACACAACACAAAATAACAACAACAGAAGAATTACCTTTGGTTTTAAGTGGTAAGAAAACTGGATCCGGTTGCCAAGATAGTCAAGACCCATCATCTGGGGTGGGGTTCAGAGGCTTACAGGAAGTGGAGAGCGTTGCTGATGGAATTCCTAAGGAGCAGCTGAGCACCTTCCCTGCTTGCTATGAGCACAGACCTCATTAGTAATGCCAACCCAATGAATTCACAGTGTGATGTGTTAGAAACAGTAAAGCGGAGCAGGAGACCAGTGGCCTCCATAGTCCTCTTTGATTTGTTTGTCTGAATATATCCCAATAGCCATATACAACTAAAAGAAAGACCTATTAGAGTAGATGTTGCAAAAAACTATCTCATGTTTGCTCATCAGTGGCACCTCAGGAAATTTGGTTTGTGGCATGAAATGGTAAAGTGTTCTTTAATTTCCAGTTTTAGATTTCTGGGACCAGGGACTTGAAGTTACCATATCTAGTTAGTTTATCTGTGAAACAAAGGACACTGTAAGTCTTAAATGAGAGGATCCATGTAAAACAGACTCTCTCTCTCTCTCTCTCTCTCTCTCTCTCTGTCTCTCTCTCTTTCTGTCTTAAGTATGTTGCTTTGATTTTTGAGACAGGAGTTTAATATGTTTCTCAGGCTGGGTTCTATGCTGGAATTATGGGTCTGCTCAACTCCTCATCCCTGCCCCCACCCTCCACCCATGGGCCAGTCATAAGACAGGCATTTAATGTCCTGTCTCAAATGCAGGGATCAATAAATGTTTCTGGTTTCTGTCAATGATTAATCCATGGATTCCCATGCCAGCTTGCTTGTCTTTGGATCCTGGCTTTACACCTGTTGTCTCAACAACTCCTAGGAAATCACTTAACCTCTTGTTCTTCCAAACACCCCAAGCTGTGGGGATGACAATTTACCAGCTACCTGGCTGGATGAAATGAGGAAAGGCCTTTAAAACACTGCCAGGCACACAGTAAACACATGGCAAGTGTTAGTTTCTTTTTTAAGGGAAAATATTTGTTTTCAATATTTTGTAAATTAGAACTTTGGCGTCAGACACTTCTCCTGGCCTCTTCTGCTGTTGACCTTAACTTCCATCATTCTCAGACTGCGCACCTAACTCCCCTTTTTTGACGTATGAGTTACTAGTGGAGGTTGGGGAGAGACTGTGGGAAACAGGACTTGCTCTGCAAGGATGAGAACCCGCTTTTGAATTCCTACCGCTCGTGTAGGGTCACATCTGCCGTTCCAGTACTCTGACGGAGAGAAGCAGGTAGATTGGTGGGGCTTATTAGCCACTAGCCTAGTTCTCTATTCGGTAAGCAATCATGTTTCAGGGAAATAAAGGTCAACATGATGGAGCAAGACGTCTGACATCCTATGCTGGCCTCCACATGGGCTCACAGATTTGCTTACATAAACATTCCAAATGTATACCACATATGCTACACTGGTATACAGACAGACACACACATGCACACATAGATACTGGAAATGTCTCAATTCCTCAAGCGTATAGAGAATTATTCCTTCTCTTCTGGAGTATGTGGTCATTGGTTCTTTTTTTTTTTTTGTTTGTTTGTTGGTTGGTTGGTCGGTTTTTCAAGACAGGGTTTCTCTGTGGTTCTTAAGTGATAGAACCAGGAAACCTAACCTGGAGAAGAGTCCTGGTAGCTCCTGTCCATTCCTTACTCCTCTCCCAGTTTAATCATTAAAACTCAGGAATGGCCTCAGGGATCTTGGGAGCCTGGTAAAACATGGTGAAACATGATGAGACACCATGGCCAAATCAATGTGGGAAGGAAATGTTTTTGTTTTTGTTTATACGTCTACAGAACTGTTCACCACCATAGGAAATCAGGACAGGAACTCAAACAGGGCAGGAACCCAGAGGCAGGAGCTGATGCAGAGACCATAGAGGAGTGCTGCTTACTGACTTGCTCCTTATAGCTTACTCAGATATGAGTAGGGGCCACCAGCCCAGAGAGAGATATCACTACCCAAAATGGGCTAGGCTATCTCCCATCTGATTAAGAAAATGCTCCTAAGTTGGGTTTTATGGAGGCATTTTTCTCAACTGAGGCTCCTTCCTTTCAGATAACTTTAGCTTGGGTCAAGTTGACAAAAATCTAGACAGCACACACTATTTATTATTTTCATCAGTGTTGGTTCATTTTCTTTGTCTATTTGAGTGGACTAAGGGATGTTTAGAGATCTGGCTTGTTTCTGGGTATTTCTCTAAGGGCATTTCTAGAGGAGAGTAACGCTTGATCAGTAGATTAATTGAAGAAATGGGCAGCCATGATCCTGCTCATCAGGCATCTGAATAAAACAAACAGGCAGAGGAAGAATATATTTATTCCTCTTCTAGACCTGGGACTTCCATCTTCTGTCCTCAGATGGACGAATCAGAGCTCCTGTTCTTAGGCCTTTGGACTTAGACTGGATGACACCACTGACTTCCTGGTTCATCATTGGCATTTCTAGTATGTTCCAAATAGCATACTGTGGGCTTCTACAGTAAACCTCTTATCTTACATTATCTATCTATCTATCTATCTATCTATCTATCTATTATCTATCTATCATCTATCTATCTATCATCCTATCTTTCTACCTACCTACTTACCTAATGATCTGTCTTGGTTATGTTTGTTTGGAAAGTATGAATTTTCAATCATTTTCAAAACTTCCACCCAGAGAAGAAATAGACATTTAAGTGTGTACATGAACTTAAGCTAATGGTGTCACATTCCAGGGGGAGAATCTTATTTTAAGATCCTTTGCCAACTCTAGAATAAAAGGCTCTACTTTATTGAAATATTTGGGGTATTATGACTAGTGGAATGTAGAGAGACACTTTGGAAATTATACTCCTAAAATAGTATAATTATTACTCTGATGTTAGTCTTACTAATCATATCAACAGCAACAACAATGGTGATTAAAATAATGATGGATCTAATGACTACAGGAGGGGCTTGAGTTTGGAATACCATACAATGTCATTTATGTAAATAAATTCTTTTAATTTTTAGATGGATATTGCTAATATCAATTTGTAAGTGAAGAGGCCTTGGTTCAGAAATGCCTTCTTAGGATCACAAAGATGGTCAGTATTGGAGCTGGTATTTGATTGTAGTTCCATGTGTCTACAGGCACTGAGCATGGACTTGCTCTCTCTGCCATCCTGGAGAAAGCTAGGCTGTGGGGAGTCCTTTGTGAGATAGCCACAAAGTCCTTTCTTTCTGTAGGTTTTCCTGCTTTTCTTATGCATAGAGCCACACACATGAATAGATCACAATGCAAGGGATGCCTTGACTAGTCTCACAACAAAGCAGCAAAACAAACCTAAATCCTGGTTTTAGCATCCCAGAGAAAGGACTTCTTGACTAACATGGTCACGCAGAACCATAGGATAATCAGATTCTGTTACTGTCTTTTAGTTCTGTGTCTTGTTTTAGTGGGCCATATTCCTAGGTCATTTTCTACTCCATGGTTGATTTACTCAAAGTGGAGTTTTCAAGAAAAACTAGAGCACTGTTTTGTTTTGGTGTATACTCAGTTGAATAACCCAAAATTGGAAAGGAAAGAATTCATATCTTGGAGATTTTAGAAGATAATAGTTGCCCTCCTGTTTCAAGTTCCCAAGACATTTAACTCATAATACCCTTAAATCACTATTTATAAAAGAAATCAAAGTTTGTAAACTCTAAGAGCCTAAAGAACATGTGGGGGTTCACAGCTTTTTGGAAGAGCTCTTTTGATTCTGTTAAATGCACAAATAAAAATAAGCAATAGGTATTCCTTTGTGCTGTGGAAGGCAAAAGAGTAGGGGAAATTTTTAGTGCACAGTGAAAGTGAACCAGCAGCTTATGAGATATATATGAAATTACTATGATGTTGAGTTTAGATGATGAGCTAGGAAACTGCTTATGAGAAAAATGGGAGTCACAAAAAGTGTTGAATGTAACTGTAGAATGTAAGTTGCTAATCTGTAAAACATGCTGAAGAAAAAGTGGAATAAAAAATAAGTGGCGGGAAATGAAAGTTATTTATAGATGAAAAGAGATGAAACATTGAAGTCCTGATCATTCCATCTGTGGCCTAGCAGCTATACCATCTCCAAGCTGGCCCTCCCATTAGCAATGCCCTTTATAGTCACACATATTCACTGTATAAAAGGCACACAGAGCTGTCCAGCAGGCTAATTGGGAAGCCACTCCTATGGCTATTGTAGCAGCTCTAGAATTTCTCTGCTAGGGTATATGTGCATCATTGGCCTTGGTACCATCTCCCTGGGTCTACTTGCTGCAGCCACACAGGTTTATTTCTTGTCCTTACCACGTACACATCATCAGTGGGGAAGGTTGTTGCAGGAGAGAAAAGGGGGGTATGAAGACTGCCTACCTCAGGATGCTGAGAGTGTGCTCTTCCATCTGTTAATGTCCTTCCCTAACTGTGTTCACTCACCCCACCCTTTCCCCTTTGCTTTCCATGGTGTATTTTAAATTGAGTCACTAAACAATAAGGTTTGAGCATGTCCACTTTTGAGGCCTTCTATCTTTGCATCAAGGTCAATTCCCATATGCCATCCTGGTGTGGGAGGTCCTTCTGTCTATGTGTTGCTTTTATTGGTTAGTGAATAAAGAAACTGGTTTGGCCTATAGCATGGGAGAAGGAAGGTGGAGTTAGGGAGAAGCCATGGAGCTGCCACCAGAGACAGATGTGCTGAAGCTTTGCTAGTAGGCCACGACCTTGTGGTGACACAGATTAATGAAGATGGGTTACATTAAGATGTAAGAGTTAGCCAATAAACAGCTAGGGCTAATGGACCAAGCAGTGATTTAATTAATACAGCTTCTGTCTGGTTATTTTGGGGCTGAGCAGCCTGGAACCAACAATTGCCCTCTCCTACAATATCCAGATTAGCTCATTTGAATTTGAGTCTTCTAGCTGCATGTTTTCACCAGTCTATCTGTCTGTTTTCTTGGATAAGACACCAATAATAAATGCTTTCACTTCATTCAAGTACATAGGAAAGGACTGTGCCAAGAGTTTGGAATGGAGGCAAACCAATTTTGAAGAGCACCAGTGTGTGTTGAAAAAGAAAACAATTAAATATATGTGCTGTACCACATCTTTAAAATGATCTCAGGCCATATGGTCTCCTCTGCTAGGGAGTCCATGAACTGTGTGTGTGTGTGTGTGTGTGTGTGTGTGTGTGTGTGTGTGAATTTGAACTTTTTCCATCAGGAAAATTATCAGACCTCTGAATTAGCCAGAATAACACTGGAGGAGCATAGACTTTCTGTCATTCACACAGAACACATTTGGAAGAAGGAAAGAATGATTGCTTGTAAAATGGGCCATAAATAACAAAGGATTTTAATAACTCCTGGTGACCTAGTAGCTTATATTGAGTGATCCTCTTAATATATTATTTATGGCTTTTATGTATTTTTCTTCTACTATAACATCTTTTTCCCGTCTGGCCACAGTATTTGATTGCTCTTTTACTATGTTTTAACCACAAACTTCTTGCCACTATCACCTTCTTGCCACAAGGACCTAAGTGAAATAAAGATTATTAAAAAAAATACTTCCCAACTGGTCTTTAAAGTATCTCCAATTCCCCCTAGATGTAAGCATTTATCTGTGAATGCTTATCACTGGGGACTTTTCTTGCTCAATTTCAAAAGTGGGAATGTGGAGATTAAAGCCAATATTTTAAGAGATTTGTATTTGAGAAACAAAATTGATGTAAATATCATGGTTTTATAGGATTTTTTATATGTTTTTTTGAGATATGCTATGTAGCCCTGGCTAGTTTGGAACTTACTATATAGACCAAGATGGCATCCAACCCACAGAGCCTGGCCACCTCTGCCTCCTGAGTGCTGACTAACAATAGGCATCACTTTTTATTTGTATTTTATGCAGTATTTTCCCTGCATGTATGTTTTATATAAATGTCAGATCCCCTAGAATAGGAGTTACAGACAGTTGTGACTGCCATGTGGGTGCTGGGAATTGAACCCAGGTTATTAGGAAGAGCAGCTGGTACTCATAAACACGGAACCATCTCTCCAGCCCCTAGGCATCACCTTTAAATACTATATGATGAAATTTTACCAACCAACAAACAAGCATTAACCACCTTCGCTGGGAATATAAAGGTTTGTACTTCTGCAACCTGGAGGAAAGGATTTGGACATTCTGAAGGGTAGAGAGGTGTCTGGGCTGAAGTACCAAGAGTTCCATACATCCCTGTAAAGGACTTTAGGATTGTGGGTGTAATCTGTGGGAAATTGTTTGGCAAGGAGAAAAACACCCATTTGTTACCATAGAGACTGTAGAACTATTACCATAGAGACTAGAAATGTACTGTTCTCTTTCTGCCTTGATAGCTCTGAAGGCTTTGCATGCTTGTTTAGGTGACCCTATTTTTGAGATTTTGTGGGTGTAGCTTCCTTGTCATGTCTCGAAGACACTATCTTGCAGCAGACATCCTGGTCCGTATTATCTTTCTTCCTATTATGCAATCTGGCCTTCCTCCTTGTGATTCTAGAGTTATAATGATCACAGGGTTCATTTAAGGTGATCCAGTTCCAGAAGATACATGGTGGCATTTACTAAGGATACAGGGAAGAGCTCATTTACCACATGATAGAGCACCCGATTATAAAGTAACACAGTCTAGGAGAACTCTCTGTGAGCATGAAGGACAGCCTGGTCTATAAAGTGATTTAGTTCCAGGACAGCCAAGGCTGTTACACAGAGAAACCCTGTCTCAAAAAAAGAAAAAGAAAGAAAGAAAGGAAAGGAAGGAAGAAAGAAATAAAGAAAGGAAGAAAGGAAAGGAAGGAAGAAAGAAAGAAAGAAAGAAAGAAAGAAAGAGAAAGCTGTAGCTTGACTACTAAGTCCTCTGAGTTCACTGCACCCACCAGTTAAAAACCACTTTTGCTCCCTGTTAGCTTCCTTTGGCTTTGAAAGGGATGGGATAAAGTCTTTGGAGAACAGCAGGCAGCTTCTCTTGCTTTCTATTAAAGAGAAGAAATAAGATTTGTATCAAGAATATTCCCTAAAGCTGGGTGGTAGTGGCACACTCCTTTAATCCCAGCAGCACTCAGGGTGCAGAGGCAGGAGAATCTCTTGAGTTCAAGCAGCCTGGTCTACAAGAGCGAGTTCCAGGACAGGCTCCAAAACTACAGAGAAACCCTGTTTTGATAAAGCAAAAACAACAACAAAACAACAACAACAACAACAAGAAAGAACAGGTCAATACTACAGAGTAGCCCAGTTCCTTAGCAATAAATTCTCACTGCCTCTGTGAATTACAGTTGCGGGTACATTTTCCTGGGTGGGTTTTCCCAAACTCTGGTTGTTTTCAATTGCTCGAAGTTTTGTTCAGCTTTCCTTTGTTTTAAGCATTGTGTATGGTTGAAAGAAAGTTGTGAAAAGTAAGTCCTGGATTAGACAAATTTCAAGAAATCTCCTTTTACAAGGCCATTCAACATTTTGAATTCACTATCGTGCATTGTATGCCCTGGAATTAATGGTTTGCAGAATGCAGTGTCAGAAGCATAGAATAGTGACTCCATACACACTCTAGGGTAGCAGTTGACTTCCTTAGGACCAACAGTTAAGCAAAGTTTTTGACAGTCACCCACTGTCATAAGTTGGAGAGTACAGGAAAAGAAAGGAAAGACAAAGCTGAAAATATATAAGAGAACACACAAGAGAGCAAAAATTCCTGCTTCAGTGCTGGAGAGATGGCTCAGTGGTTGAGAGTGCTTGCTGCTCTCCTAGAAGTCTTGAGTTTGGATCCCAGTACCCATGCTGGGTAGCTCACTACTGACTGACTTTAGCTTCAGGGAATCCAATGCCCTCCTCTGGCCTCTGAGGGTCCCTACACACACACACACACACACACACACACACACACACACACACACACGAAATGGATCTTCAAAACCAATTCTAGCTTCAGAAATAACCATTTTAACTCATAGCATGCTTCCTTTCATTCACTAAGTGTGCATATATATGCATAAACTTATAATTATACTCATTATATAACCATACATGTATGTCATTTGACAATCTACATTTGAAGCTTAATGTTTATGTACATTAAAACATAAATGAGATATATCTTTTTACAATTAATCATTTTACTACAATTGATACTTAGATTATTCCTAATTTTCTCCATGATAAAAAGAATATATTAATGGCATATTTGATAAATTAGGTTTGCAGAAAATATCCAGAAAGCAGAGTTTGTCCTCAAAATTTTGACTTAATTTTTTTCCAATATCTTTTCAAGATTCCAAAGGAAACTTGAACATCTCCATGATTTTCCTTATCTTAAACAAAACAAGACAAAACAAAACAAAACAAAAACTTGTTTATCTCTGTGTGGTGTGTGCTTCAACCAGGACATACATACTAAGGACAGGGAACAGGTCTTTCCACCATACAGCTTCTGATTAAGGTTTGGCAGCAGGTTCTTACCCATTAACCAATCTTGCCATGATTTTTGTGATTATAAAGTTACTTGAAGTACCATGAGCATTGTTTAGAAGTGACAATGTCTGATCCAGGAAAAAAAAAAAAAAGAAAAAACCTTTTAATCTCATTTATTTATTGTTTGTTTGTTTGTTTTAAAGGTAAGCCTTTTCTATGCCCATGTAGGCTGCATGTTATTGTCAACTACTTGCTAACTTCTTCCTTCAGCTATCAGGGCAGGGATGGGTCAGAGGTCAGGAGTGCAGTAAGGAAGGTTCTTACCTGGTGCATGGGAAGGAAGGTGCACCTTGTTGCTAGCTTTTGAGAATGCTGATGCCTTCCGCTGACCACTTTCACGGGGCCTTGTCATCAGCCGTCCACTAAGTACAGACTTGCTCTGTCACCATTCCGCCCACGTGGCTTTGTGTAGGCTCCCCTGTAACAGGGTCTGGCAGGCAGAACTCGGACCCACTCCTGACCCACTATCATGTTTGGTCTACTATTGTACTTCCTTCTTTGCTGCTGCTAGTCACTTTCTCAGATTCAAATTAGAACCCAGGGTTTGTCCTACAGCTCCTCCAGCTGCCATCTCAAGCTTTGGGTTCTCTTCCCCAGCCCTAAAGTGCAGGGACAAACATTTTTTTTTTTCACGTGGCACAGTTTCTTCTTGAGAAACCCTCTCCACAGATCTCTTCTCCCTCCCCACCCCAGCCCGTTCATATCTTAAATGTAAGCTAGGTATTCCAGAGATTTATAAAACCCATTTTCAGCTGAGTCTTTTTTTAAATGTCGCATTTGTATTCACACCTCCTTTGGAACAAGCAATGATTTTTATCTTTGTGCCTCTGTTAAAGCTTCACTTCTAATCTCTGTTACAAAAATATTGTACATGTATGGATTTCTCTTAAATGGATCATTTACCCTGGATGGCTTGCCAGAAGGAAAATTGTTGGCTTAAAGGGTTTAGAGAGAGTATACTCATTCTGAACGTATAGCAGTTATATTTAACCTAGAGTTGGAAAGAGAAAGGTTGGGCTGACTTGAGTGTGCAGCAGCTGATTAAGATGAAGCTGGTGGATCTATGTTTAATCTTGCCAGGCTGGGCGCTGCAGTTTCTCTATAGTGTTTGAGGCTCTTCATATTACAGTCCTCAATAACATCACTCAGTGCGGGAAGACCTTTAAAGGGACAAGGCCATGTTTGTAATGGCAACGGCAGAATCTTCAATGCCAATGATTAATGCATCTCTTATTAAAAATAACTAATGATGATAAAGCATTGAGCAAGCCCTGCCACAGTTACACTCATGCATATCAGCTTAGGCCTCATATTAACTCTACGAAGTAAAGGTAGGATTATAGGTCCTTATTATATAGGTGCAGAGACTGAAGTGACTCATAGTATACATGGTATAGCTGAAGGCTGAGCGCAAGCCATCTGCCAATCATCTAATTTCTGTTACAGACGCATGCCTACTCATTGACTGTAAGAACTTCTGACACTAGACAAAACACTGGCTCTTGGCTTGCCCTGAGACACTGTGAACGTATTCAGGGGCAACAGAAGGCCAGACTGCGCAGAGAGGAGTTATGAGGCAGAGAAGTGGGAGCTTTGTTTTGCTCCACCTTGATGGGATGTGTGGTCCTCTCTTGACTAGTTTTTCATCAACTAGACACAAACTAGAGTTGAAATAAGAGAACCTCAATTGAGAAGATGCCTCTGTAAGATCAGGCTGTAGGCAAGCCTATAGTGCATTTTCTTAATTAGTGATTAATGGGGGAGGGCCCAGCCCTTGATGGGTGATACTGCCTCTGGGCTGGTGTTCCTGGGTTCTATAAGAAAGCAGGCTGAGCAAGCCATGGGAAAGCATGCACCCCTCTATAGCCTGTGCAGCAGCTCCTGCCTCCAGGTTTCTGCCATTTGAGTTCCTGTTCTGACTTCCTTTGATGATAAACAATGATGTAGAAATGTAAACAAAGTAAACCCTTTCCTCCCCAAGCTGCTCTTGCCATGGTGTTTCATCACAGCAATAATAACCCTGACTAGGATGGACTCCCTAGGCCAGTTATGCCAGCTGCTTAGCAGCTGTGAAGCAAAATGTCAGTGAGTAAATGAACGGTACAGATTCTATATCATGAATAACTCAAGTGCCTGCTTTCTGTATGTCCATCTTCATATCATCTACTGCACTGTCATCTTTAGTTGTCATAGCAACAGGGAAAGGTAAGGTAGATGTTACTTCCTCTGTATTCAAAGGAAGCTGGTGTTTCAGAATAATCAAGAATGTATCCTGCAGTTGGTCAGTCATAAACACAAATTACAAATTGTCTTCTCTGCCATATTCTCACTTCATGCTTGTCAGTCATGTACTCTGTCTATTGAAAGACTAGCATTAGGTACTGGGTTGCTCCCTGCCTCGATACCTCATTTCCAAAGTCTAGCTAGTGTATCCTCATTTAAATTCCTTGAACTCAGTCTTGCTATTAAATTATTTTTGTGTGTGTCTCCAAATTGATTGCTTACATCTTTTTCTTTAAAATTAAGCTAGAACAGGCCTAGTCGCCTAATGACTAAAGCAATCTCTTCTTAATTCACAACACTCTTGGCTTTGTTGGAAAACCTGCAACTACATTTTTCTCACATGACATCTTTTTGAATTAATTATTCCATCCTGTTTTAAACTTTTTTTCTGAACATAAACCTGCAGCTCTGTGAGAAGCCTGAGAAGTTTTTTGCCCATGCCTTCACAGGACCAGGTCTCTTCCAGCCCTGCAAAAGCCAACGCTCAGACTCAGTGTCGTAGACCCAAGTCTTTGCTCTAGTTTGCCCCTCACTAGAGAGGGAGAGAGATTTAACCGCTCCTGACTTCAATTTGAAGAGTTGCGACTAGGTCAAGGAATGTATCAGCTGTGCCTAGGGCAGACCTCAGGGATCACTCTGGGATTCTTCCCTGCTGACTTTCAAAGTACATCTGCATGGAAGTTTCCCTGGAGCTAAGGAGCTGGCACTTAAGGTAAAGCAGGCTTCTGTCTTTGGTAAATGGGAATGCTCATGTTTCATGAAGGTCTACTTTTAGCATTTGTAGAGCCTACCCCAGGAACAGAAATGGAGGCTACATGCCGCATGTCTAAATATTTAAAAGGTATAAACCATCAAGGGGCACACAGACATTTGCACTCCTAGCATCACTATTCACAATCGCGAGGAGGAAGTAACCTAAGAGTCCATTAACAAAGGGATGGACATTTGTGGTGTGTACCCTGGATGGAATAACATTCAGCTTTAAAAAAGAAGAAAATTCTAGCACATACTTTAACATGAACAAGCCTGAAGGACTTTATGCTAAGTGAAGTAAGCCAGTCACAAAAGAATAAATACTCTATTTAATGAGGTACCTTGAGTGACTAAGTCAATGGAGAGAGGATGCAGGTACCAGGAGTGGGAGGGAACGGGAATAAAAAGTTCTTTTAACGGATACCATACTTCAGTTTTGTGCGTTAGGATGATTATATGCTTGCTAACGGTGAGGGTGGACAACTTTATGCTATATGTATTTTGTTTAAAATAAAACTATCATCATCATCATTTGAGAAAGGGTCTCAGTCCTTGTCCATACTATGAGGGGACCTCCTTGCAAGTGTAAGCTCACTCTAACTTACATAGCAAAGCTTTGTGCACACTCATGTGAATAGCTGTCCTTGCCACTTTTCAGGCCTGGTGCAGGGTGGCTGCAGAGGACAAAGGGCCCATGGTGCAGATGGCACTGGGGTGCTGGTCTAGGAGAAGCGATGTTAGGTGCGTGGGCTCCGCAAACTCTTTACCCTATTAGAGGGCCGCAGTGACAGCATTGGGGTGAGGAGGACAACCTGTTTTTCCAGAGTCAGGGTCTCCCTGTGTAGCTTAAGCTGTCTCAAACCTAGGGTCCTCTCACCTAAGTCTTCTAACTGTTGAGATAATAAGCACACATTGTACTGAACATAATGACTCTTCAAGAAACCAAAAAGTGGAAGCAAGAAAAAAGGCAGGAGATACACTGGGATTTAGAGTCAAACACTGTTGAAAATGGAAGGTGGTAGGGAATGTTTATAAACTGAGAAAAGAAGCTATCAGGAAGGGTGGGACTGGTAACTGTTGGGACAAGCAGAGCGTGTTGGGATCAAGAATCAGGGAGGGGCTTGGCCTTGAGCTAGAGGTACGGGATTCAGTGTCTGAAGCTGGAGATAGTGGTTCACATGAGAAAGATAGTAACTGAGGCAGATTAATTTCTGTGAGTACAGCTACATGCTGAGAATGAAAGGAGGAAGATATGACTGCTTAGGGGAATGGGGAAACTGGTGACCTGGGCAGTAAAGCAATTGTCCCCTGTTACAAACAAAAGCTAAGTTTGATGAGCATGAACACTGAGAGTCAAGAATCTGCAAGTGGGGGCTGGCACAATAACTCAGTGGTAAAAGCATTTGCTGCCTAGCTTGACAACTGAGTTCCGTTCCTGGGACCCACACAGCAGGAGGAAAAGCCCAGCAAATAACTAAAAAAGTAATAGGAACAATCTATACGGTTAAATCTCCCCTCTCCCCAGAAGGTAGCTGCCCACACAGAAGGCAGAGGACAAAAGTCTGTTGGAACGGTCTAGGAAGTTTCTGTACCTAGGCGAAAAGCAGGAAGAACAGACGTGCAAGGAGCCAAGCACTGAGGCAACGTGAGAGAGAAGGTGAGTCACAGCGGTCAGGAGGGGTGGGTCAGAAGAGAGCCCAGGGGTTGGTGTTATCTCAGAGGGAGAAGTCAAGTAAAAAGCACACCTAAGTCAACCTGGCTATGTGGGAGAGTCCTGGATACTAGTGTTCAAGATCTCAGAGAGGAACAGGTGCCGTGGCTCCAGTGGGATTTGGGGTAGAAAGTCCTTAAGGGGCGGTTGGAGTGAGTTGGGTGGAGCTGAGAATATGGCGGAAATCTGATGCAGGGACTAGTTGGACTTAACACGCAGTAGCTTTTTTTCTACCATTTAATTAGCTCCGAGTTCTTTCCTCAGAGATTTGGAAGCCTCTGGCACTTAGGTAGAGAAGTAATAGATTGCAGCCAATGGTGGGGAACTCAAGGGATGTGTTCTCCTTTCAAACACAGGAGCACGAAAGGCGTTCCCTGAGAGAGTAGCACAGGGGGAGCCAGGGCGTCTCACAGCTGGAGGCTGAGGTGAGGCAGCAATGCAGGAGGATCAGGAATGAGTCAGTACCGCCTCTGAAAAAAGGTATAAAGAGGTTGGCGAAAATACCTCGCGCTAGGGGGATGGCAAGGTCAAC
Organism: Microtus oregoni; assembly: GCF_018167655.1. NCBI lineage: Eukaryota > Metazoa > Chordata > Mammalia > Rodentia > Cricetidae > Microtus > Microtus oregoni. Next base: position 53,084,650 of record NW_024543069.1, read on the forward strand.
AGTAATCAGAGCAAGGAATTGAAATGCAGGCTAGAGTGGAGACCATGGACATTTGATGCCAGGTTGATGTGATTTTGTGCACGGTAGTTAAAGGACAGAGCTTGGAGAAAACAGAAAAACAGACAACAGTATTCACAACCCTGTCCTTTAATATGGAAGCCTCCGTGTGCTATTCAGGTTTCATTTCTATCACTGGTGAAGAAAGCAGAATCTCACAGGGATGCAACGATCAAAATACGCAGGGAGAGGGTTAAACCGAGGGGATTGCAAGTTGGCCCTGGCCTAGGCTAGCGGAGACACACCGCTGAGTAAATTCCAAAGAGAACAGTGTGCTTCACTGAAGTGACTTGATTTGTCCGGGAACACCCCGCTTCCACCCCCTAACTCCCCACCCCCCTAACCCCGCTCAGCAGCTTGTGACATGGAACCCTGAGTCTCAGACATTTCAGTTGTGTGAGGGGGTTTTCTCAAGGGAGAACAAGAGAAAGAGGGGAGGTAATTTGTGTTCATTAAGGTCTCTGTGCTAGCATTTTATATGCTCTTGTTTAATTCTTATGATAATGCTAGAATCGGGGAAGCATCATTTTCTGCAGTTTAGAAGTGACCTGTCAGCTTGCCTGCAACAGAATGTAAATTTCTACGTCAATGTAGCTTTTTTTTCTTCCCCAAACCTCAAGCCAGATAATGCATTCATAGGAAAAAAAAAAAAGACAAACACATACAAAAAAAAAAAAAGCCAACAACAACAAAAACCACAACTAACCAACAGAACACAGAAGTTGAATCGGTCGGTGTGCAGGTGGCCTCCAATATTTTCTTGTACCTTTTGTGTCTCCTTTGTTTGATTTTGGCTCAGGGCCTATCTGTTTCGTCATTTGACAAGACTCACATGAGCTATTTCTAACCTTCACCAGTAAAAAGATTCAAATTATATGCTTTAAAGAGTAATTGATTTCAGATTGCCTGTCTCTGGGGAGGCAGCTCTGATGAACTCCGTGAAGATTAGTCTTTGCGACTGACTAATGCGGATACTCAATAAGACAGGCAGTCCTCTGATTTCCAAGTTCTAAAACAGGCGCGGTGATTCCTACACTGCTTACCTTCCTGGACTGACGTGTAGCTGAGAAAGCCTTGAAAGGCTTTGCAGACAAGCTGCTTGAAGTAGGGAAATCCAGAGTCATAAACCTTTATCTAAAAACCTTGGGGGTGTGGGATGCTCCAGGGCTTGTCTGATGTTAGAGACCACGAACACCATAGTTATGCACAACATTCAGTGTTCCTGTTGAGGTCTGGAGCAGTACTCTGCTATCCCACACATGAATATTTCTTTGGTGAGACACTACTATTCACTTCTGGAGAGCTAGATAAAGATCACAATTGCCTTTTTTTCATTGAGGTTAATAAGTAGAATGAATAATAGCCACAAGAACGCATCAGGTCCCAATCCCTGTATATGCCACCTTGTAAAAGAGAAGTGATTGAAGATGTGACTCAGTAAGGCGTCTGATCACCCTGGGTTACCTAGTGAGTCCTAAACACCATCACATGCATCCTTATAACAGGAAGGCAGAGCCAGATTTAACACAGAGAGAAGATTAAAAACAACTCAACTTTTGAAGCAGGCAGATTGAATGGAGAACACCAGTAGCCATTAAAAGTTGGAAGAGAACAGGGATGTATTGACCCCTACAGTTTTAGGAGTAACTGCAGCCCTGTAGACACGTTTGACTCTGGTGCAGGAAGACTGACTCTGGACATCTGGCTTACACAGCTATAACAGCATATACTTCCATTGTTCCAGACACCAGGTTTGTGTGGGCATGTCACAGAAGCCACAGGCAACCTGCATAGTCAGCTTTTACTAGTAAACAAATGATAAAAAAAAAGTCCATTTTTAGAGTCAGTGAACTTCTATCCAGATATATGGTCTGTAAGACTCTTTCAAAGTGGTGGCGATGACACTTATTTGTTTATTGTAGTCAGAGTGGGAGTGGTGGTGCTACCGTAAGCTCTGCACATTGTAGAGGCGAAGTGCTTACTGAAGTCTGTTGTGGGTAAGGGATGGGTGATCTTCTCAGCAGTAAAGTGAGCTTGGGGTGGTAAAGTGAGCAATGTGCTTAACCTCAGAAGCGCAAGGACATTTAGTCTCCGTGACTCCAGCAGTGACTGGGTGGCTGTTCTGTTCTGCACAGATGTCTCTCAAAAGCCCAACTAAATAAACACAAGTAAGAGGGTCTGGATCAGGTATAGATTTGGACAAGGACTAGAACATCAGGAGATATTGGAAGTAGATGGGTTACTGCTATGGTATGAGTATTTGTGTGCCTCCAAATTTTATATGTTGGAGTGTAAACCACATGATGAAGGTACTAAGCAGCCAGTCCTCATAAGAAAGGACTTTGAAAGCTTCCTGAATCTTCCACCAATTTTGGTTCTTTGTTGTTGCTCACCAGGTGAGAACACAGCAAAAAGGCAATGTCTTGGGAGCAGAGAGCAGCCTCCACCAGGGGTCATTTCCTGTCTCCAGACCTGTGAGTAGTACATGTTAATTTATAAATAACTCAGTGTAAGGTTTTTTTTTTTTGATAGCAGTACAGTGACCACAATAAAAAGTAAAAAACAGAGAAACTGGTGAAAAAGCATAGTGTGTGTGTGTGTGTGTGTGTGTGTGTGTGTAAGACCCCGATAATAGTGTGGTAGTTTGAATATATTTGGCTCCTGTAATTTCATAGGGAGTGGCACTATTAGGAGCTGTGGATTTTTTGAAGTAGGCATTGACCTTATTGGAGGAAGTATGTTACCATGGGGTGGGGGGAGACTGTTAGGTCTTCTTTGCTTAAGCTTCCCTCAGTATGACATTCAGTTTACTTCCTGCTGACCTAGATGTAACCAGCACTGTGTCTACCTGCACACTGCCATGCTCCCTGCCATGATGGTAAGATTGAACTGCTGAAAATATAAGCCACCTCATTTAAATGTTTTCCTTTATAGGAGTTACAATGATCATGCTGTCTCTTCGCAGCAATAAAACCCAACTAAGACAAGTGGTTAGACTATCTAGGTGAGAGGTTCTATGAAGCATCATGGAGATGAGATGGGAATGATGGCTTAAGAAAAATATAGACTTGATAGGGTCAGCCAGACTAGTTTCAAGACAAACTTGAGTGAATTCACAAGGGTGTCTCTTGAAGAGTAAAGTAGGAGTCTGGGCTATCATTGAGGTGCTTGTTTTGAGTCAGAACAACAGGAGACTTGGCTCCTCTGTAGTCTAATGAGGAGGGCAGAGGCCCCAGAACAATTACTGCTTCATACCCCAGCTTTACCAGGAAGTTGAGATAATTGTCCCAGCAAGACAGAACTTTAGGACAAAGAAGAAAACAGTCTTTAGCGGGATGAAAGTGGAGAGCTGTTGACACTAAAGACAAAGTCCAAGTCTGTATCATTTCTTTTGGTTTGTTTTGAAGTCAACTTCTTGACAACAAAATGGTCTTCGTATCATAAGACCACTGTCTACGATGAAATTAGTTAAAATCGCCACTTAAAAAACCATTGTGCTTATCTGAAGGCTATTTAAAAAGTTATGATCTCACTTACATGGCCAACTCTAAGCTTGGTTAAGTAAACCATGAGCATGCGTGCAATCAAATCTCCAGAACCATTAAAATAATGTTTATAATGAGCTTCTCAAGGGCTCGGAAAATGTTTATGCTGTAATGCTGTGTGTAAAAGGCTGGATGGCACATCGCTTATGAGCACGCAGAAACAAACACAATAAAAAACTATGCCTGGAAAACAGTCCAGTGGGAAATCCATAAAAATATTAATATGGTGATCATCTCTGATTGATGAAACTATATGAAATTGGTTTTTTATTTGTTTGCTTGTTTTTTGTTTTGTTGTTTTTTTTTTTTAAGACAGGGGTTCTCTGTGTCGTCTTGGCTGTGCTGGAACTCACTCTGTAGACTAGGCTGGCCTTGAACTCAGAGAAGCGCCTAACTTTGCCTCCAGAGTGCTGGGATTAAAGAAGTGCACCACACCAGTTGTTTTAAAATTCATCTTTTAGTTATTCTATTTTCCAGATTGCCAGTATGTTTTCATTTTGACCATCTTCTTGTTTTATCGCTATTTCTTTGTCATTGGAAAGAGCCAGTAATCCCTCTTGGGAGAACCTGTGTTCCTTCAGAGCTTGTGATTGAGTCCAGTGGAGCAGACAATCTGCCACTAAGCTGCTTTCACACCCTTTGAAATAATTTTTTGAGACTGGCTCTAGTTTAGCTGCCCAGATAGGCCTTGGATTTGTGATCCTTCTGCCATGGCTGGGATTGCAAGTGTATAACATCACACCCAGGTGGACCTTACTTTCTCTAGTCTGGATTCGAAGCATTTTGTCTTTCATTGCCTTTGAAAGACAGCTGGTACTGACCCACATGACAGCAGCATGACATCTAGATGTGAAAATACAAAACAAAACCCAAACAACCCTTCCCCACAAAGCAGACTTCCCATTCTTTCTCCAAACTGAGTCTAAAGAGAATGGGCCTGTTTCATAAAGCCAGGCTGGGAAGAGACTTCAGGCTGTGGAGAATCAGTCAGAAGAATCACACACTTTCCTCTCCTGTGGAAGTCCCTTGGCTGCAGGAAGGGGCTGCATTTAGAGCCCAGTGTGGGAGGAAAAGATTGTTATTCCCTCTTGCCTCCAATTTCCTGTACTGCTTGCATTCTTCAAGATTCTTCCATGCTTTTATCTCTGCCAGCATGCCTTTTTTGAACCCTGGGCTAGAGTAAGTGTCCTCCCTGCTTCCTCAACACCCCTTACACGACTCCCTCCCTAGATTTACATGACCTCCATCTCTCAACTAGACTATTAAGAGAGAGACTTTTTTTTTTTAAATTTATGGTGCTTTCCATAGAACCCAGAAAAAGTCCCTGGCAGATAGTAGGTGCTGAATAAATGTTTGTTAGAAGAACTGAATAATTTTACAAAAGCGTGAGAGAAATCATATGAATTTCTGAGGCTGCCATAAAAAAGCAGCACAAACTGATAATTCAGCAAAAATGTATTTTATTTTACAATTCTTGAGTCTAGGAGTCCAGAGTTAAGGTGTTGGTGAGACTGGGTCCTTGTGGAGGGACCTGAGAAGGGGCTATTCCATGCATTTCTCAGCTGGCATTCCCAGAGAGCCTTTGGCTTGTGGCTGAACACATGAACTCCACGTCCATCTTCACATGGCGTTCTCCCTTGAGTGTGTCTTTTGCAGCTCTTTCCTGGGTCCACACATATAAGGAAACCAGTTATATTGGATTTAGGGCTTACCTTAACCTAGTTTGATCTTATCTTAACCTGATTATATCTGCCAAGACCCTGTTTACAAAATAGTTTCATTCACAGATTCAGAATAGGACTTGAGCATATCTTTAAGGAAGTCATATTCCAACCCAGTCAACAGCCTAAATGTTGTATTGTACAGACACCATGTAAACTATTGATAACTGGCTGATATACTAGCATAATAGTCATCATGTATCAGAGAGGATATTGAAGCACAGGCAACTCTGTATGGCCAGATGCAGGAAGCTAACTCAACATGTATCAGTTAGGCACAAGGGGGAAGGAGCATGATGAATCAAGCAGGTTGATATAAGAAAGAAATGAATTTAGTTTTAGTAATCGGGCAACACTGGCAAGCACAGGACACACGACCTGATTTTAATGGAGCAGAAGAGAAGTTTGATGAAGGCTTCCAAACAATTTCATCTTGCCCCAGGCATGGTGGTCTGTTCAGCACCTGGTCCCAGGTCCACACACCATGGACTTCATCACTCAATGGAGGTAGTAAGAGAAAGCCAAGATTTTGAACTATAAAACAAAGACCAGGGAGAGATGGCTCAGCAGTTAAGAGCACTGGCTACTCTTCCTGAGGACCTAGATTCAATTCCAGCACCCACATGGTAGCTTACAGCTGTCTGTAACTCCAGTTCCAGGGGATCTGACACCTTCACCTAGGCATACATGAAGGCAAAACACCAATGCACATAAAATAGAAATAAATAAACAAATATTTGTAGGCAGAGACTGATTGTTTCCCAACTTTTCAAACCTGATTAATCACACAGAAACTGTATTAATTATAATACTGTTCAGCCAATGACTCAGGCATATTTCTAACTAGCTCTTACATCTTAAATTAACCCATTTCTATTAACCTATATATCGGCACGAGGCTGTGGTTTTCTGGTAAGGATCCAGAGACTGTCTCCTTTGGCAGCTACATGCCATCTCCTTGACTTTGCCTTCTCTCTCTATATCTTTTTCACCCTGGCTATATTCTTCCTTGCCTTAGGCCAAAGCAGCTTTATTTATTAACCAAGAAGAGCAACACATATATTACAGGACATCCCACATCAAATATTAAAGAAGAAAAAACACGACAATGACAACTACAACAACAAACTGTGTTGTTTTTGACAGGATTTGCAAAAGAAGGCCACAAATAAGTGCCCTAATCATGCATTTTAATTTCTGATAAAACCAAACCACATTAATTCTACCAGGTCAATTTCATATATAACATATAAGTTTGTGAATAGAAGAATAAGAAGACATGTTGCTTATTATTCTTTCAAACTGGAATTTTTAAAATACTTAATTTATACATTAAATCTCTCTCTATGTTCACATGCTTTGTGTGTGTGTGTGCCGCAGAGTACCCAGAGTGTGGCAGTCGGAGGACAGCTTTGGGGAATAGGTTCTTTTCTTCTACCAGGTGAGTTCAAGGGACTGAATTCAGGTCATCAGTCTTGTGTCAGGTGCCTTTACATGTTGAGTCATCTCAAGTCTGAAACGCTTAATATACTATGTAAAATTTTCCATCTGGAGGAAAGGTACCTAGAACACAGGACGTCCTAAGAAAGGTGAAACATTCAGCTTGGGAAGAAAACAACTCAGCTTTAGCACGTTTCTGAAACTGAGTGGATTGGCAAGGCCCCTCCCTCTCTTGTATCTCAGGTTGCTGACAAGAAGAGGCAGAGAGAGCCCAAGAATCAGAGACCAGTCAAACCACCTGAAAAGGCAGACACTGACTGAGCTGTCTGGAAGAGGTTCAGACCAACTGAACTGCCTGGAAGGTATGCAGACAGTCCTCAGCTTTTGTAGCTGTCACCCATGCTGGGCTGGGTTTGTGGTAATCCAGCTGTCTTTGAGACATTTCTGCTCCTGTAAATAATCCTCATCCATACTAATATAAGTAACCCAATTAAAACTTATCGGTTGTCAGGTTTAATGGACAGTAATGCTCCTGGGTGGCCTTCCAGCTCCCCAGGGATGGAGATGGGGAAGGAAGACAGGAAATCACCTGTTTGTTCTGGCTGGGGGGGCAGTTTAATACCCTGTGGGAGTAGTCTTGAGCATCTCTGAAGAGGGGTCATCATTTGGGGGCTTTCTCGGGGATGGAGTTTGGACTGAGGCAACTCCCAGGGGAGGGGGCCTGGGATGGAACTTTCCACCCAAACATTCTATACTCTTTGGATATAGGGATGCCAGGGACTGGGGTGACACTTTTAACCAAACAGTATCCTTCCTTACTTTGGTCCACTGTCAATTCCCTTTTGGAATGAGTTTACTTACCTCTCCCCAGAAATAGATTACACAACCCCCGAGAAGAGTTGTTAATAATAATGAAACTTAATAAAGTAGACTAGTTGCTCTAAGATATTCTTTCAAGAGAGTCACTTTTCCTGATGTCTCAAAGGAACAGCTCACTGCTGAGCTGGAGAAGACAGCCAGGAGCTTAATGTTTCTGCCATAAAAAGTTACAATTTATGCTTGTGAGCTTCCCTATGAACTACTTGTTCAAGAATCCCAGGCATATGGAAGATTTTAGATTTGGATATCAGAGGGTGAAAAACCAAATTAATGAGTTGAAATGACCTTGCTGTGACTGAGACCACATCAGTGAGTTCAGCTGAGTTGAAATAAACATCGTAAGCCTAGGAGAAAGACAAGGTGACATGCAGGAAGGCAGATCCTCAGGAAGGGAACTGGGAAGCTGGGCTGGGTATTCATTAACATTCCAGGGGTGGCTGTTTATTTTCCAATCTTCTCACCAAAGGATTGGGAATTTAAAAGTGCAAAAGTAATAAGAACTTCATCAATCCCGCCATTATTTCCACTCCTTTATGCATTCTTTGGTTCTGTTTCAATAACCAGGCATATCATTTGCAACCCAGGCCAAAAAATAAATAAATAAAACAAATAAAAAAATATTTGTCCTACTGAAGGATCTGGACTTGGCTTTGAGATGGGCTCTGAGCATTCCAGCCACAAGAAAAATGAACACTCAAGTAGTTTTCTTCTTGAGCAAGAGTTCAGGAAAAGTTGATACTGACTTACCACCTGGTTTTCCACCAAAAGCGTCAGCACCCTTTTATTTGAAGTATTAACTTACTTGACCCCTAGTTTGTACATGAAACTGGCTAAAGAAGAGGGGAAGCAACATGGAAAACAGATTTAAAAAATCTGGTTTTGAACTATGCCTGGCATGCTAAAGCATTTACTGCTTTAAAACTTGGCAGTTAGAGCCGAGGGTGGACTGACATAGAGATGACCAGCTGGCTAATTGTGTGTTGCCAACATTCCCCTCCAGCTACTTTCTGGATGAGTCCTGTTTATGTCAAAGGCTGATTCTGTCCCCTATCCTCTACCACCGCCAAGAAATGGAATGCTATGTGTTTTACTTACAATGTCCCTGTGGAACCCAGAGAAACAAAGGCCACTTCACTGTCTTGATAAGCTGGACTGGGCAGGTGGTACTGGAGAGAAAGCTGTGAAGTTGCAGAACAGGACGGACTGGACGTTGGGAACAAGGACGATCCCAGCTTACTGTTCTCCAAAGCTGAAGGCCGTGCTGCACGTCCAACACTAGGTATTCAGCATGAAGGCAGAAACCAATTACTGTAAACCCAATCAGCCTTCAACCTTAGGGAGTCTTGTGGGTAAACTGAGGATTGATGACTGCAATGGAGTGGCCTCTTCTCGTCCAGCGATAAAAACAGGCAACCTGTGTGGTGGGTTACTTTAAAAAGGAACAGTTGGTGGAGTTTTGAAGCTACTAGAAAGGAGAATGAGAGTATAAGCTAAATGCCCCAGTGAAGTTCATTCAGAATCCCATCAAATTCCAGCAGAAGCTGTGAACACGAGTGCCTCCAGGCAGGAATTACTATATGATTTATGTCTGAAACATATGAGGGAGACTGAGTAGAATTGCAGAGCACAAATCCATATAAAGACATTTAAGTAACCATTTTTAAAAAGGTAAGAACACTGTTTTACCTAAGGGCTACCAATTTGTGCCTGCTATCAACTGAATGAGCAAGACTGAAAGTCTGAATTTTAGGGTTCTATTGCTCTATTGAGAGTGGTTCAGTAATGCTTTTTATACAACAGGAAGTTATTGTTTTATTTTTCTTCCCTGACTAGAGACTGTAAGGTTCTCCTCGTCCCTCCCCTTTTGTGCGTGTGCTGTGTAGATGTGCGTGCCTCTGAGTCCGTAGAGGACCACAGGGCAGGTGTGTTGTTTGTTTGGTAGTTGTCCACTTTCTTTTTATTTGGGGGAATGGGCAGGGACTCTAACTGACCTTGTGGTTGCCAAGTAGGCCAGGCTGGCCAGCCAGGGATTCCCAGGGCTCTGCCTGTCTCCACTTGGGTTTGCTTGCCTAGGGGCTTCCGGAATAAACCCCCTCCCCTAGGAGTTCAAACTCCACCTCCGAGAAAGCCTGCCAAATGGTGACCCCACCCCAGGGAGGGTCAAGAAAGCCTGCCAAACAGTAGTCCCTCCCCAGAAAAGTGCTCCCCAACACCTCTCCCACAGGCTACTTAAACTGCCCCCCTAGAGAAAGAACATGTGGTCTCCAGGTTTCGCATGGTCTCCCCACCCCCCCTCCTTCTCTCTCTTTCCCTCTCTATGTTTTTCCAGGGCCACCAGGAGTATTCCATTAAACATGGGCATCTTTTATTCAGTCTGATTTGGTCTGATTGGGATTATTTGCATCAGCAGAGAGGCTTGTCTAAGAGAAAACACCTAACAGGGCTTTCATATGCCTGGCTTCTGGGGATCAAACTCAAGTCCTCAAGTTTGCAAGGCAAGCTCTTCACCAACTGAGCTGTGTCCTCAGCTCTCCTTTGTCTTTTTTTCTGTGGCTATGAAATGAAGGACTCTTGGAAAAAAGATGTTCATCTTTGAAGGTTATCAGCGTGCCTGCCCCTTTTTTTTCCCAGGGTAAACACTCACAGTTTCCCTTTCACCCTCTGGCGTTATCAGCACATCAAACAGGATTCTCTGAATCCCAAGAATTCTGAGCTCCCTGCTATGTCTTCCTCTAAGAGGAAAGCAAACCCGCACAATGGTGAATTTTAAGTCAGTTTTGTGAATGGAGGCCGCAACTTTTGTTGACCAGAGAGATAGGTTTGCTGCATTATATAAATAAATTAACACAAATTCTTTTTCGTGAGGCACCCCCCATGGAGAAGCCTAAACGGTTAAGGCTTATAGTTGGGATAGGAATTAGCCAAAGTTACTACTGCTTTTGAAATTCTCTAGAGACTTTTTTTTTCAGAATTCTTCCTTGAGAATTCTCTCTAGACCCCACAACAGTACTATTATTTTTAAAAGAGCACACATGTATTCCTGAGCATGTCTGAGTCTAAACATTGTGGGAGAGCTGTGTTCCCAGCCTTAGCTTTGCAACCACGGCTGAGCTTTTCAGAATCGGCTGTGGTTGGGCTGGGTTTTCTGGGCCTGTCTTCCCTCTGGGCAGACCATAGTCTTTTGGATCCACTCCCACAGTAAGATATAAACAACCTTACTGCAGGATGCCAGAGCAAAAATAACATCGACAAACAACCACAACCACTTACTGTGCTCCCATCAGAGCCTGTGTGGCCCACGGTGGGGCATTAGGTGGGTGCCGTGAAGAAGAGTGTGTGAGTCTCACTGGAGTAGAAGGTTAGGAACGCAGACTAGAGCAAGCTAAACTCAAGGAGGGGTCTGGGCGTCTTTTCAGAGATATGGAGTCATTGAAGCTTTTGAGCAAGGAATTGAATATGTAGGAAGACCTTTTATAATGCTTAACTATAAAGTAGCTGCAACTAGAAAGCATTTTCAGTTAAGAATTGTTGAAAAAATTAAACTCTCCGTAGAATTGCAAGTTACATTGGCATAGGGAGTTTTGGTGAGGAATGCCTGACATGCGCGGCGTGTTTGCCAGGCACCATCTTTCTCAGTGCTTTAAGTTTATTTTCTCACTAATATTTGCGATATCGTATTGAGGTAGGTGTTACGTATTTCGCCCTCTTTCAGACAAGGAGACTGAGGCACAGGGCAGTAAAGAAGCTGCTCAAGGATAGCAGGCTAGGATGTTGTAGTGGGAGACAGAGAAACAGTGGGGTCTAACTATGTTCTTCATTGCTCTGACAGAAACAGCCTAAGACAAAGAGCATTTATTTATTCAGGATCATAGTTAGGGGACACAGCCTATCACGGCAGGGAAGGTGTAGGGGCAGGGCTGTGAGGTGGTGGCTACAATGTCTCAGCAGTCTTGAAGTAGTGAACTCTTTGGTCATAACAAGGGCTGGGTTGTAAAATGTAGGCCCCGCCCCTACAGGCCTACATTTTCTGGGGCCCTATATCCGTCCATGTTCTACAACCTCTCTGGACAGTGCCACCTGCTGGGGACCAACTGCTCAAACATAGGGTCTGTGCAGGGAGTGTTTCACAGTCAGATAACTTGTTACAGATAACTTGTAACACTTGTTACAGAGTCTGCCTGAGAGCACTGGCCTCACCACCGCTGTGGTGGTGATTCTGAGGCCTGGCGGGGGACTGTTGCTACCATCTGACTTCATTATCCGCTGTGTTTGTATATAGACTTCTTGCTCACATAGCCTCCTGGTCAGGTGCTGAAGTCACAAAACTCAGAATGCTTGCCAGTTTCTGCATCTCTTTCAGAGGAATCTTGTGAACAACAGAGGGGATAATGATGAGACAGTCACGCTGTAAACATGTCCCCAGGATTGCCTACTGCATTCTAGCAGAGCAGGGAAGGGAACCGGTTCTGTCCACTTGCAGCTTTCCTTTAGACACTAGTGATTTTTCTCACCTGGCTTTGTTGGCCTTGGTTCAATGATTTTTAGAGTCATTTTTACTTACAAAACAGGAGAGCTGGACTTCATTTGATGTCAAATTGTAATAAAATACTTTATTGGTATCTCAGAGTCATGGTTAGAGGAAGAGAATTTATTGTAGGCTCAAGCTGAGTACACGTTTTATATTTTTTTCAAAGCTATTAAGATAGATCCACTAACCTTTGGATCCTGGAGATGATTTAGGCCAATACAACTTTGTAAGAACAAAACCAACATGCTTTCTGTTGAGTTTCTTTTTTAAATACTTGTTCTTGTAAATTGAAAGCCACTCAGAAACTGGCCTAATTAAATCATGTTTAAATAAAGGTAATTCCATATAGGTTGCATGAACAATTTGTGTTTTTTTTGCTCATTGCAAAATTTTCTTGTATAGCAATTCGTAGAAGATTCATTTTGGCTAGGACTATGGATTTACATGTTTATTTCTTAAAATGACTAAAATACTAACACCACAGTGTTCAAGAAGTCCTGTTGTAGGAACACAGAAGGTACCATAACTGTAGACATGAACTATTTGCAGGCATCTTGTCATACTATGGGGCGGTTTGCTTCTCAGTCTCAGCAGACATTTATGGAGGCTCTTCCTAGATCCACACCACTAGATCTGTGTGCTAAGGTCTGATTGCTTAGGTGGATTCTCATTGACTGTTTTAGGAGGCTGGCCTCTGGCTGTGCCTGGCTACACTCCACATCAGCAGGCTGATAACTGTTGAGTCTATTTTTAAGTTTAAACTTTGGTCAGGCAGTGGTTGATACGAATTTATTTTTGAAGCAAGCAAGGCAGGCAAGAAAGCAGATTATAGAGGAGGGGCACACAGCCTTAGGAGGACACTTGGGAAATCTTGAAGCTATTTTTTTTTTATTCAGGAAGTTAAGCAAATGCTATTTTTCATATAAACATCTGTATTCGAGCAGTTGTATTACAAAATTCTCTAGTTGTTGACATTTAAATATGCATTGGTAAATGTCAATTTTCTGAAAATATCACTAAGATATACAAGGTTAAAGTTATAAAACTCACAAAACTAGCTTACCACTAAGTAATCTTTATTTGATTTAGTATGAGTCTAGCTTTAACAAGAATTGGTATTAGAAAGTAGGACATTTTTATTTTAACAGGAGAGAGAGCATTCATTAAATCCTTGAGGAAAAGTTTAACATTTGGGTCACTTGTCCTAATAATATAGGGTTTGTAGATCTGATACTGATTGAGAGCTTAACAATTCTGCTACTTCTCAGGGGCTTTAAAAATTGATTTCAGAGAATCAACCTTTAATCCTTAAAAACTAACCTCCCCAAATCCACATTTTTCACTCAGTTTTGCATCACACTATTTTCGCTATGTTTTCTTTAATGTTTTATTCATACAACAGAAAGTTTTTCTTATTTGAATAGTGAAATTCCTTAAGGTGGTTTTGGGTAGATGAATGTAATAAGCACAGTTGCTTTAAAAAAATTGAAACCCAAGCATTCTTCAGATGTCTCATTGTTATAAAGGTGGAATTGGGTGATAGAGTCCTCCATGTTTCTCCCACACCACCTCTCACTGTTATTACACTGAGTTCCTATTCCTTCCGGAAGTTGGCACATATAAGTCATGGTAGGCAGATGGCTTTCAAGCCTGATCATGTCTATTTTATTTTTATAATAATGATAGTGTAGTAATAGCTTTATATGGCGAATAATGATCACCTCCTATTTGGAAGTAGGTTAACAGTTGAAGCAGATGATCAAGGATCTCTCCACACGAAATCTCTTCTCTGACTTATGACCCCCGTCCACACTATCTGTGTTGCAGGGGCATGTTGGAGACTCGTGCTTTATCCTCTCAGGAACACAAGACAATTTGTTGCTATACCACATTTCTCCTACAAAACAAGTGTTACAGAGCGGAGGTCACCGGAAAGGTCTTCTATCTCCTTCCTGTCCAGGTGTCATTGTCCTACCCCTTGCTGACCAAGGCTAGGGCCTGTATGTACCAGGCAAGCATTCTATCAAGATGCTACTTCTCCAGCCTTTCCCACTTTCTCTCTCTCTTTTCCCAAGTCTGTGAGATGCCCACAATTATGAACCAGAGGCCAGTCTGGGATACTTAGTATAACCCTGACTCAAAAAGCCAACACACACACACACACACACACACACACACACACACACACACACACGTGCATGCACATCCCATTGCATGCACTTCAGTGACAAAATCAAATAGTTAAGATACAAGATGGAGAAAGATGGGATTTAATCCAGTGTGGCAAATATTATAGAATTAGTCAAATATGCGCTATTTATTCTTTAAACTAGTGAGGCAGTAGATGTAGGAAGGGCAAAGAGCCGGAAGTGGCCTGTAAGCTTGTCTCAGCACTGAGTTGACATCATCCGTGGCTACTTTAAAGGAGGATGTGGAGAAATGGCAGAGCTCCAGAAAACGAGAAAAAATTTAATTAAGGCATAGAAAATAAGGGATATGAGGAAAGGCCAAAGAGCTGTGGGGCTATTTACTTAGAGAAAAAAGGTCCAACTGATTGGAAGGTTGCTATAAAACAGACACCGGTTCTTTCCTGTCTCCACAAACCGGAGTCAAGGAGGTTCCAGTGCTGGGGGAGGACGTTTTGGGCTGTGCGAATTGCTAAGAAGGTCACACCCGGCAACTGGAAAAGAGAAAGCATTAATCAGGAGAACGCGGAAAGAGTGCTCAGCCACTAGCTTTGGCATTACCCTGGCACCGTCTTCTTACTCTTTATTTAGTTGTTTATTGGGTAAATGCAAAAATCAGTAAGTTAGTTAGAAGATATAAGTGCAATTAGGATCACTCGGAATTTTCTGAGACAAAGCTTAGATTGGTCTTGGCTAATTCTTCCGTACAATCATCGCACCTTTGAGGCTGTGTCCACACGCTCACCTCAGAAGCAGCTACACTGGGTTGTGACTTCTAGGAGGGGGCTGATGAGCCCCGGCGCTGTTAGACAGCTGCGTGGTGAGGTAGCGCTCTGCATCCCAGGGCTCCTGTCTCTTGGTTTGGCTCTTCGGTTATGGGAAAAGAAGGTGGGGTCACACAGCGATTGTGAGGGGCCTGAGCCAAGGATGTGGTGGTGTCGAAGTCTGAGGAGAGAAGTGCACCGCCTTCTGAAAATCGTGTGGCCTGTCCACGTCAGTGCTTCTGGACATTTTACATCCTCCCAATGACAGGCGGATGGCTGACTGGAGCCTCCTCCGTTGTTAAGTGAAGGCACACTCCGTTAGGAGTTAAACAAGACCAGAAGAACTTTATCTGTCATGTTCTTCATCTTTCTTTATATTATCATTTCTGTTATCACCACCACTGAGAATGTAATCAATGTAACTAATTCTAACTATATTAAGAATACAGAATATGTCTTTGGATTTTTCCATGTTGGTATACGCAGCTCACTTTTTAAAAAACAAACAAACAAAAATCCAGTAAGTAAGAAGAATGGTTAGATCTGATGGGTCCTTGTTGAATCTTCTGGGTGCTGAGACGTTAGTCTGTACTCCACTCTAAGAGACAGTCTATATTCGATCCTGAGAAGTGATTACCTGGTAGGGTGGACAAACTTAAAGGTCTTCCCTGTGGGATGGAAGGATGGTTCAGTGAGCAGAGGTGCTTGTTGCCAAGCTCACCCGTGGGCACCGAGGACCCACGGGATGGGAGGAGAGAACAGACTTCACATATGCTTGTGCCTGCGTTCACATATGAAATTTAGTAAGATATCATTAAAAACTCATGTATTCTACATACTTTGTTACATGCAAATTATATCTCGATGCAAAAGTTTGAAAGAGCATGTTAAAATCTTAATAATGTAAGTATCTTATATTTAGTTATATTTCTAAGCAATAGGGCAGGAGATACAGCAGAGGGGAGCAGGGGAGGAAAAGAGCTACCACCGTTTAGAAGACACTCCTGCCTGGTAAGCATATAATGTAATTTCTCTACAAAGAGGATATGCTTATTTCGTTTTTGGTTTGAGGAGACAGACACCAGGGTAAGCAAATCCCTCACTTTCACACATCGGCCACTCTGAAGTTCGGAGTTCAGCTCAGAAAAGATGCCCGCTCAGCAAGAGTCAAGTTCAGACTGAGAGACTTGCCCGCGCTCACGTTCCCGCTAAGTGGTAGGTGTAGAGCTCCCCGTGCTGGGTGATCTTTTGTGCCAAACCTACTTTATTTCTACTTAATTTTCTAAGTGTTTTACAAGTTGTTTTTTTAAAAAAATTACTGAACCATGTATTAAAAATGAGAATCTACTGGAGAAACTTGTAGAAGTTTCAAACATTTAACATTCACAAAAAGCTGAACTAAACTACTTAAGGATCTGAGAACTTCTCTAAATTTGCCCCAGAACAAGAGAAAGTCATATGGTTTTGTGGAAAATGATGAGGGTTTTAATATCAGAACTATGTATAAGAACTATAGACTATCCTTGTTTTGCTCAAATTGACAAAGAAATGATTCTGGGACAAAATGAATCTATCTATCTATCTATCTATCTATCTATCTTCTATCATCTATCTATTTCTATTGTTTTGGCTAAAGAGACAGGCCCTTTTCTTTCTTTTTTCCTTCCTGCTTTCCTTCGATATTTTCCCCTCAACTTAATTTGATAAAAAATTAGTTATCTCTTCTATACTTCTTGTTTTTTAAAGATTTATTTTTATTAGGATTTAGGTGTATATATTTATCTGAGTGTATGCCATGAGTACGCAGGTGTCTGGAGGAGCCAGAAGAGGGCAGCAGAGTGCCTGCCCAGAGTTACAGGTGGTTATGAATCACCTAGTATGATTAGGGTTAGGGTGTTGGGATTGAACTCAGATCCTCTGCTACACTAGTAAGTGCTGTTAACTGTAGAGACAGCTCTCCATCAACACTTTAAATTAAGTAGCAATAAGAACCATAAAACCACCTTTTTTTCATCTTCCTGCTACTGAGAATTTTTTCCTACTTTCTATTTCCAAGTCATATATGTTTTTATTGCAACTTTTGGTGTAGGTGCTTTCATTGGTTAAATAGACTGCCTTGGCTTTTTGATAGGACAGCATCTTAGATAGGCAGAGTAGGCAGAACAGAATGCTGGGAGAAAAAGGCAGGCAGAGAGCCGCCATGGAGCCAGCCACCAGGTCAGACATGCTAAATCTTTCCCGGTAAGCCACAACCTCATGGTGAACACAAATGATTAGAAATGGGCTGAATCAAGATGTAAGAATTAGACAAGAAGAGGCTGGAAATAATGGGCCAGGCAGTGCTTACATGAATACAATTTGTGTGTTGTTATTTCTGGGTATAAGCTAGCCGGGCAGCCGGGAGCCGCTCCTCCTCTTACTACAACTCTGCACTTGGTATGGGATTTGTTGGATTTGCATACTCACATTTTAGAAACTGGTAATTGGTTAGTCACGATAGGAATGCAGCAAAGACACACGCTCCTGACATAGTCAGTTCACTCTCCTCATTGAATAATTCTTCTCTGAAATGTGATGTGTTCAGAACCACCTAGCTTTCAAACCATCAAGAGCTTGTGTCTGTGTATCAGTCATGGAAGAGAATACATTTTTATTCCAGGAAACAAAATTCCAGGATACTTTCTTTCTTTATCTTATTGATTGAGTCTGTACTACCTATTTTTTAGTTGAATTAGTTCTGCAGCAAAGTGGGAATGCATGCTGGACTCTTGTCATTTTGTTGATTACCCCAGAACCACTGACAATGAGAAAGAGAAGAATAAAAACACAACCTATTTCTTCTGAAAACGTGGATGCATGAAGAATGTGCGGCCAGGTTAAAAGTCTGCCCCATCTCTATTTTTTATGTGGTGTAATTTTTCTAATGATGATAAAGCTAATAATTTCAAATTTAGTACCTGATGCAGAAATCACTTTGCTCAAGAGAAGGGAAGGTATTAGTACTCCAACAGAAACATGTTTTGAAATGATTTTTTTGGGAAATAATTTGTAATAAGTATGCCTGAAAGATACATTCTTCCCTCTTCCCCAGACAAGATTATTATCTTATTTTCCATTTACTGATTGCAAAAAGTAAAGATTCGCATAGAAATCTAAACAATATAGAAGAATATTTAAAAAAAAATCAAAGTCTGATTTCCCTGCCAATGCCAATGTTTGGCAAATATCTTCTTGGATAGTTTTCTATGCATTTAACTTATGCATACTATGTGTCCATTTTTGTATGTATGTGTGTGTGTGTATAACTATGTATGTAATTTTAGAATTTTTAAATGATTTTTTAGTGTTTTAGCTTTTTGTTTTTTTATGGTGTTTTGTCTGCATGTATGTCTGTGTGAAGGGGTCAGATCCTCTGGATCTGGAGTTACAGACAGGTGTGAGCTGCCATGTGAGTGCTTAGAATTGAACCCGAGTCATCTAGAAGAGCAACCAGCAGTCTTAACCACTGAGCCATCTTTCCAGCCCCTAAACTATTTATTTTTATTTTATGAGCATTGCTGTTTTGCTTGTATGTGTGTCTCTCGGGTCCTCTGGAACTAGAGTTACAGACAGTTGTGAACTGCTATGTGGGTGCTGGGAATTGAACCCAGGTCCTCTGGAAAAGCAGCCTGTGCTCTTAACTGCTGAGTCATCTCTCATTCTCTTATGTATGTAATTTTAATGCAGATAGTATCATGATTTTTTTTTCTTTTTGTAATTTTGCCTTTTCACTCTGCCATGGAAACGCTCTTTAATAAGTACTAAGCTCTGTTTAACAGCTGCAGAGTGGCCCAATGTGTAGATATAAAATAGGGATTTAAATAATCCTCAACTAGTGGATTTCAAATTGTTTCTAGTTTGTATTATAAGAGCAAGGCTTGACTTAATGTTCTTGTAGGTCTCTCGTTTTCTCAGGAGCTCATCAATAAAGTGGACAAATTGTAGAGGTCTGATTCATGTCCCTGTTTTTCTTTCAAATACCAAAACAAAGCAAAAGAAATGTATCAGCTTTCATTGCTACTGATGTTTGAGAGTATAGAAGCAGGTTTTTCAGTACAGAGACTTTTTCAGTTATCCAAAATCAATGCGATGGTACCTTAATTTTGGTGACTACACCCCAGATGTTCTTAATGGGCAGAATAAAATAGATATGATGATAAAGATAAGTAGGCAAGACTGATTTTTTTTTCCAACAGTTTGACAAACAGTGGGAAAAACATTCTAACCCCCATTAACACAATAATTCGGGTATATCTGGACTACAGCACCCATTTGATTTGACTTCTATTTTTTAAATATGCATTGTTTTTTACCCACATATATATGTCTGTGTAAGGGTGTCAGATTCCCTGGAAGTGGAATTACAGACAGGTGTGAGCTGCCATGTGGGGGGCTGGGAATTAAACCTGGATCCTCTGGAAGAGCAGTCAGTGCTCTTAACTCCTGAGCCATCTCTCCAACCCTTGACTTCTATTGTTATGTGTCTTTTCAACTAAATTATTAGCTCCCCGAGGAGAGGAACTGTACTGTAATCTCATGTAATGTTTGTCCTTTAATAACCTGCAGGATTTTCCATTTGCTTTGCCCCTAGTTAATAGCTCTCACCTCCCTCTTTCTCCTTAGTGTTTGAAATATAAGCATAATATTTGCCCAGGGCAAACAAACTTGGAGTTTGGGAGGAACATTGTGTAATGGATGTTAAATTACCCTGACTTAACTCTTGGCCCTCTATGACCCAGGACAAATCCTTTAATTCTTCTGAGTCCTAATTCCCACCACTATAAGGTGGAGATAATAGATTCAGAAAGTGTTGTTTGGATTGAAGAGCTTGTGTTTTAAGGCCATTAGCATGATACCCACCCTAATGCTTGATTCATGGTACTTACAAGCTAATAGTGTTTCAAAGGTTTGAGATGTTCATATTTATATATGTATATGTCACTGACCAGTGTTTGTCTTCTTCCCTAGTGAGCATAATAACTTCTAGTTTGAAAGCAACAAGAAACTAAAAAGCAATAGAAAATAAGGGCTAAGACTCTCTCCATAAAATCAATTTGGAACACGGGATGATAGATAAAAATTAGATTTTTCTTTTCAAACCTGGAAGAAGTATCTGGAGTATTGAAATGGGGGAAATAAGATTGGATTAGGTAACTGGCATCATGAGAGCATTTTATTAGGGTAGAAAAATAAATTTAGATAATCTGTAGCATAAAGTGTCTCTTTATACAATCTTAAGGAGTAAAAACAAAAGCTAAAAGTGTAAAAGGTGAATGATAGTACCCTGTGCGCTTTTACAAATAACAGGCAGCCTTTCAGAATGACAGCCTGGTGAGACTTTTGCACCAGGCTTCTCTTTCTGGGAGCAGCTCATGTGCCTGAGCTGCTTTTCCACCCAACAGTCTTAAAGACTCAGCCAGAACCTGGAAACAACCTAGATGCCCTTCAATGGAAGAATGGATGAAGAAAGTATGGAATATCTACACATTAGAGTACTACGCTGCGGTAAAAAACAATGACTTCTCGAATTTTGCATGCAAATGGATGGAAATAGAAAACACTATCCTGAGTGAGGTATCCCAGACCCAAAAAGATGAACATGGGATGTACTCACTCATAATTGGTTTCTAGCCATAAATAAGGGTCACGGAGTCTACAATAGGTGAATCTAAAGAAGCTAAGTAAGAAGGGGAACCCAAGGAAAAACATATAGTTTTCCTCTTGGCTAAGGGAAGTAGACAAAATTGCCAGGGAGAAAATTGGGATCTTGGGGGTGGGGTGGGATGGGGGTAAGGGGAGATGGGGAGAGAAAAGTTAGAAGGGAAGGAGGTCGGGCCTTGGGAAAACAGGAGGATTGGGATAAAGGAAGGTTGGACAGGGGAGCACGGAACCACAATTCTTAGTTAAGGGAGCCACTTTAGGGTTGGCAAGAGACCTGACCCTAGAGGGGCTCCCAGGTGCCCAAGCTGAGGTCCCCAGTTAGTTCCTTGGGCAGTTGAGGATAGGGAACCTGAAATGACCCTATCCTAGAGCAATACTGACGAATACCTTGCATATCATCATAGAACCTTCATCTGGTGATGGATGGAGATAGAGACAGAGACCCACACAGGAGCACTGGATTGAGCTCCCAAGGTCCCAATGAGGAGCAGAAGGAGGGAGAACATGAGCAAAGAAGTCGGGACCACGAGGGATGCACCCACCCACTGAGACAGTGGAGCTGATCTATTGAGAGCTCACCAAGTCCAGCTGGATTGTGACTGAAAAAGCATGGGATAAAACTGGACTCTCTGAACATGGCGAACAATGAGGGCTGATGAGACGCAAAGGACAATGGCACGGGGGTTTGATCCTACGTAATGTGATGGCTTTGTGGGAGCCCAGCCAGTTTGGATGTTCACCTTCCTAGATATGGACGGAGGTGGGAGGTCCTAGGTCTTACCACAGGGCAGAAAACCCTGACTGCTCTTTGGACTGGAGAGGGAGGGGGAAAGGAGTGGGGGGAGGGGGAGAAGGGTGGGAGGAGGGGGTGTAGGGTGGGAGGAGGGGGAGGGAAATGGGAGGCTGGGAGGAGGTGGAAACTTGTTTTTTTTTTTCTCCTTTTCTCAATAAAAAAAGAAAAAAAACAAAAACAAAACAAAACAAAACAAAAAAAAGACTCAGGAGTACCTTGTGGTCCTGCTCACTAAGTGTGGAAGAGGTTTCTGCATTAATCTCCTGCTGAGGAAGGTGCAAGGAAGTATATTGTCCCCCTTGGAACTTATTTCCAATGTTTGCTTTCCTTCACCTGAGTGGTGAGCTACTTGACCGAGTGAGTACCCTTCTGAAAACACGCAGAACAGAAAATGTCTTCCCAGAATAAGCACTTTCAATTTTTAGTTAAAGACAGTGTCATTTGAAAGGCAGAATTTTTGAAAAAGAGATGAGAAAATGTATGTACTGTGGGACTTAGGAGATCTTGTTCAAGAAAGCAAGCTCCATCTTTTCCCTTGTCTGCAAGGAAGCCAGATCCTGATTTATTTTTTATTCACGACTCAGAAGAAACACAATGCTCCATTTCATAGAGGCTTATTACCACACAATAACAGAACTATAATTTCCGTCTCTATGAAGGTCTTTAGGCAGGCTGACCTCACTGTCCGTTAGTAAGTCTGCTGCTCTGGACACGGGCGAATACCTTCTTCATATTTATGCATTCTGTGTTCTTTTAACAAGCATTTTATAAGTGGCTGTTATTAGCTGCAGTGGTTGGAGTTTGCATACATGCAGATTTCTTACGCTTGATGGGGACATTCAGCTAATCTATATGCCACTATGAGTGAAGTTACCTAGTCACTTCTGAGGCCAAGGATGTTGTAAAATCAATTTAGTGCACAGAGGACCTTTGGGGTCCTTTGTTTCAGGAAACCTGTAATTGTAAAATTCTTTCTTGATATTATCATTCACACAGACCATTCGCACAGTCCTAAATAATGTTTACCCTCTGCCCCTCATCTGTCTGTCACGCTAAGTAGAATTTAGCCATGCATGATGTTTGGAAGTTACAGTCAGTTAAGATAAGTTTTCTGGAAATGGCTGTGATTTAAAGCTAGGAACACCGCTTAGTTTTGTCTATTTTAATAACCCCACCACCACCACACACACACCCCGGAAGCCATTGGACTTCATCCTCCATGGCTATCATGGACCTTTGCTCTGGGCAGTATAAACGTGTTGTAATCCTTGCTTCCTGAAGGGCAACAACCTGAACTCTCCCAGTCATCCTCCCCTCCCACGGGGACAGGCTTGGCTGTGGTGTACTGGTGTCTTGTCATCCCAAAGGGGATGTGCTGGGGCCGAGCTGGGATGGCTCTCAGTGCTAGTCGGAGCTGGGCAACAGCTTTTTAGGCAACTGCAAAGTCAAGCTTAGCGAGTCAGTCCTTTCATTCTCCCTTCACAGTCTGGTCTGAGAAGCATGTGACCACTGTTTCCAAATACTTTCCTTGGAAACTGGGAGGTTGAGGGAGAGACAACTGTCTCCGTACTGACTATAAGTAGGGACATTCAGGGAGTGTGCTGTGCAGACTCCCTGAAACCTCCTAAGGACTATCTTTCTTTATTCTTACACTAACTTTCAAGAAGATGAGTTTCCATCTCTATTTGAAATCAGGTCTTTAGGAGGGTTTGGAAACTCACCTCAGGTTACATATTAGCAAGAGGCAAAACTAGGACTTCACCATGCTGTCGTGCCAAACCGGCACTTAATTTTTTTTTTTTGTAATTCTTTGAAAATTCATCCAATATATTTTCATCATGTTCACCCACCTCCTCCATCGCCTCCCAGGTCTACCCCCTCCCAACTCCCTATGTATCTAACATTGCATTCTCTTTCTTTAAAAACCATCAAATCCAATTTGTGTTGTTCAAAAATTCTTGGTTGTGGGGCCAGCCCTGGATCTGGTGGATCGATCAGTGATCAGATGCTTGAGGACAACTTCCTCCTTCCAGCTGCTATCAACAGCTGATAGCTCTCTGAGACTCCACTCCTGCACTTTAACCGCTGTTCTATACTGCCTTCCTGTGTTGATGCATCTTTTGTCTTTATCCCCAGCACTGTGAAAGACAGACAAAACTGCAGGTGTCTGCAAATAATATGTTATATAATAGTACCTATATCTGCTATTTTAGCTATATTGTATTGTTATATTAGTTACTATGCTACAAATGAAACAACCAGAAAATCTAACCAGGCTCAAGGAAATTCAAGTGTCTTGTTCTCTAAAATACAATTATAGCTAACTTTCGGCTGACTTCTCCAGGTTTGCTCCTGGTTTTCTGAAGTGATCTTTTGTATTGCATGAACAATTGTTATGGAGAAATATTAGCTGGAGGGAACAATTCTCAACAGTACCTCTTCCCATTCTCCTTCTTCCTTTCCCACAACCTCCAGTCCTGGCAAATGCTGTTATTTTGAATGAATTTGATTGAAAGAGACAGGAAACCCACATTTATTTCTTTTATAAAATTCATGAAGCAAAACATCCTTAAGAAACCTTGGCATCATTCTTTGGTTCTGACAGAAACCTTTAAAGGAAAGAGAACAGTGCTGCAGTAACTGAAGTAGTAGGAGGCTCAGGGACACTCAGAAACCCCAAGAACGGTGTCGTTGTCTTCTGCATGGGGCGTTCTAAGGGATTCAAAACCAAAACCAACCAAGTGGAATTTCCAAGGTTTTGTAGTTCTCTAACGGAGACATCTGGCTTACGGTTGCTCTAAGTTTCTTTGACTCCTCATCTTTGAAAATGGACCCTGAGATGCAGGACCCATCCTTAGGCTAAGTTTTCCCCTTACAACTTCTGCATGAAGACTCCTCAGATTACCACTTATGTCTATTCCCTAGGTCTTCTATTAGAGCACACAACTTCCTGTTAGAGGCTGGCAATCTTCCCTGTTCACGGCACTCTTTTTAATTCTGTAATGACTGGTGACACAAATAAAGAGCTTAAAGAAATCATCTCTGCTATGATGAATCATCTCCTGGTGCTGGTAAGGTATAACATATGCCTGTCTTTTAGAGCCAGGCCTAGGTTTGAGGACAAGGCAAAGTTATTCCCTTTGCCTTGCTGTCAAAGAGAGTCATGGAATGAAACATTCAGGTTTCAGAAAATATACAGTTGGTTGTTGACCTTAGGTGAATAGATCTACTTCCTTGTAACAATATGTAGATTCATTTTATTTTGTTAACAAATGAGAATACCATGCTACATTGTTTAGAGTATAATAACATCCTGTTTGAAAAACATTGATTTGTACATAAATATAAATCACAAAAGGAAGAGAAGAATGGAAAAAAAAAGCAGAAATACATCTAAAGGTGCTTGTCCAACTGATGGCCTTATAGTGGCATTTGGAAGATGACTTTGCTATTCTCTTTGTGGAGTGATAATGCTAGGTTTCTCCTCTACTGAGTGACACCCAGACTTGGCCAAGAGTTCCAGTCTATCCCCATAATTTGATGATTTAGAATATATGCAGGAAAGGGTGTTAGATACATATACTTCAAAGCTGGTACCTGTTTGGTGTTGAGAGACCAGTTTGGTGTATGCTTCCTTACAGATAGAGAAGTATGTGGCATTGCTACTAGACATACATATGCAAATATCTCCAGTGAGAATAGGCAAATTTATCTTTTCCTTATGCACATTAATCTAGGAACCAAAATGGAAACTTTCTTGTTTTTCTCCTTAACACCAAATATCTAAAACTCATCTCTTTAAAATACCACTGAGTTCATACTCCTCAAGATTTTTAATGTCATAGGCAGATGTAAATCCTAAGTAGCTCTGAGGAATGAGCTGGAGAGAAAAGGAATAAATAAAACCTGCACATTTCATCAAGTGAGACTGTGGTAATGCTTGCATCCAAGTATGACTAGGACATAGCTACCTGATTCAAGTGTTTGTTAACCACATATTGTGTAAGGAGTTTATTCCAGTCTCTGAGAAGAAAACCGCAAGACAGATAAATGTTGTCCACTTAAAATTTAGTAGTAGGGACAGTGATAAGTACACAAATTAATGTATAAGATGTCAAAAAGGAAGGAAATAAAGTGATGACTTGGGAAATAGTTCATAGTGAGTAGTTAAAGAAGGACTTCTGATAAGATGGCATTTGAACAGAAAACTGGTGAGTTGTGTGTGTGTGTGTGTGTGTGTGTGTGTGACAAGTATGTTCTAGTCAGAGGGTAGCATAGGTAAGGAACCAAGGAGGCAGAACAATGTTCAAGAGCAACAAGAGGACCATTGTGTCTGCATCAAAGGGAATCAAGAAGATGGTAGCGGGTGATGGGATGGGGGTGGGGAGCATCATGTTGGTCCTTGTAAATTACTATAATAATGGCATCTAATCTGAGCAAGAGGCATCCACTGGAGAATCTGAGCAGGTTTTTTGATAGGTTTGTATTTGGGCTACAGTGCAGAAGACAAGAAGGAGGAGAATGTGTAGGAAGCTACTCTCATAGTGTAAGTGCAAGACATTGGTTGGACTAGGATGGTAACAGTGGCAGCCAAGGGGACTGTTCAGATGTTAGGTGGGTTTTGATATGAAATGGACGAGAATTGCTGCTGGGCCAAATGTGGAGTGCAAAAGAAAGAAGACTCAAAGGGACACCATCAGATAGGCCACCTTCCTGAGGTGTTTCTAGGTGAGGAGCCTGGGTGAAATGAGAGCATGGGGAGAAAGGAAACACACAGAACAGAGATGCAGGCAATGCAGTTTATGGTGTGCAGTGACAAGCTGTCCTGGTTTAACTTCGTCACTCAATGTCTGGGTCTGTGATGACATTTAGGAACCTTCAAACCAGACCACAGCATTTCCCCTGAGATTCCAAGGGCAGTTCTGATTGCTCCTTCTCACGTGAGGAGGGTACAGAGGAGAGGGTAGAGAAGAAAGTCAGACAAATTCACCCTTTCAGGGAAAACAAGGGCCTGTTTGAAATGTGCAAAATTTTGTGGAAGAAAATTATTTTTACTATTCTTTTGAACATGATAATTAATTTGGTAAAAAGTTTAAAGAAGGGGTGTTTAGGCAGTGAGTAAGACGTGTTATTTTGCACAGTAGATACTAAGCATATTTCTATATATTTCTAAACATATATTTCTATATGTTTAGTTTCTATATTTCTATATGTTTAGTTTCTGTTGTGCAAAATGATATTTTGATATACTAAATATACAGAAATATATTTAGAAATATGTAGAAATACATTTAGTATCTGCTGTGCAAAGTATATTTCTGTACATTTAGCATGTAAGTGTACTTGAAAAGCATTTATAAAATGCAGAGCTTTTGTATGCATAAGGAATTATTGTGTATAATATATAATATCTATAATAATTTATAAATGAGGGGTTTAGAGATATGCTATAAAATTTGTTAGTGTCTAATTTATGTGTATTATTTGGCTAATGGATGTAGGGTATATAGTAATAATAAAGTATAATTACTCCACTCTAAAGTTTATAATCAGTGACCAGACATGATATATACTTATAATTCCAGAACTTGGGAGGGGCATCCAAAAGGATCAGGAATTCAGTGCCAGCCTTGACTACATAGCAGTTTGAGGATAGCCTATGTTACACCAGAACTGATGTTCATTTTTAGTCTTTTTAAGGCCAACAAACAACAGTAATAAAAAGAATTATGGTGTATACAAGTACAAAAGTCTAGGTGCCCTTTAGAACTTTATACAGAAGACTGTGACCTTTCTTTGTTACTATGGCGTTTGTGCGGCACCTGCGAAGCTCCCTCCTATGCTGACTCAGAGCTCATTTCTTCCACCTGCTTTGGCTCACTGACTGTAACCAAGCACGATGCAGGCAGGGGCTTGAAAAAGCACACAAATTTCCGTAGCCCATTTGCATGGCTGATTTATTTATTGTCATGAAATATACTCAGGTTAGCTTTCTGCAGATATGTGACCGACACACGGAGAAGTTCCAAGGCCATCCTAAATCCCTGACAGTCAGCTGACCCCTGAGCATGCAAGAAGCACACAAACCCAACATCAGCAGAAGTGACACTATAAAGAACAGTGCTTTCACGGGTCACATGGTTTGTCGGAGGTCAGGAAGGAAGGAAGCAGATTATAAAGTACCAGTACTTGGCTTTTTGCAACAATTGTGATACTGGGAATGTTGAAGAACACGTAGGATTGCGGGAGCTGGGAAGGAGGAGATAACTGAAGATGCACTGTAGTTCGAGGTCTCTAGCAGAGGATAGAAATGTGGACCTAGAGCTCAAGTTAGAACTCAAGTGTTTAGGGGCCTTTTGCTTTCAAAGAGTCTTCTAGGAACAAGCCCCAGAATGATAAGCCCACTGGTGAGTCAAGGCATAGTATCTTAGGTATTAGGGCAAGAAAGGAAAATGAAACCTTTAAGAGGGACAGGGAAAGAAAGGGGCACTAAAGTGGGATAGAAGGCAGGAAACAGAACAAAGAAAGAACTGAGAATAAGACGAGGATCCTCTGAGATAGGAGGGCAGGCTGCTGGGATTGAGTACTAAAAGAGGCTGGTGAGTTTGATTGCTGAGTTGTTAGTGTCTTTGAGAAAACAATGCTTTAGTTTGTATACAGTTATAGAGTTTAAAGGCAAATTGGGATTACTGAAGAGGGAGAGCGGTAGATCTAAGGAGATTCCAAGGAAAAGAAAGAGATGGTTAGCTTATGGCTAAGAGAAAACATTTATACGACTTGAGCATCTGTGTAGATGTATGGGTAGGGGTGAGAACGGAATAAGGAATGCTTCCTGGAGAACTGCGAGAAAGTAAAATCTAGAGTATAACACAGGTCTTGCTTTGGGCTTGGGAGGAACTGCAGGCTTCTGATTTGGGAGGTAGGAGGAGCATTCACCTGAATGGCGATGGGACACAGCCAGGTCTTCACTGTGCCTACAGAAATGACTTTGTGGTGTTCTGGGTTTTCTGTGGGGGCATGTGTGTGTGTGTGTGTGTGTGTGTGTGTGTGTATGTTTTTCACACTTTTTCTTTTTTTTCCTTTGTTTATTTGTCTGTTTTCTAAGGAGAGAGAGAGAAAGAAGGCATATAGTTGAATGAGCAGAGAGGTAGGAAGGATCTGGGAGGAGGTGAAGACAGGGAAACCAAAACAGAATATATTGTACAAAAATCATTTTTCAATAAATATAATTTAAAACATGTTAACTAAGAAAATATTTTCAGTGATTTAATAAAGGATTTTGAATTTCTCTGTTTTTGTTTTTAAGAAATTAGGTTTATAATTCTTCTATTGGTTTTATTAAATCGTTCCAACACTCTCGAGTTTGTTTTTGAAAAATGCTTTACCAAAACATCTGAGCAATATATTCTGATTTTGTGATTGGCGATGCTAAATGCAGATGAAAGTCTAAGGACAAACAGGCTGTTGATCATTCTTGAGTTGCTTTCATGTCCTCTTGGCAGGAAGTGAGTGGCCACCCCCAACTCTGCCCACTCCTGGCCTCTTTTTCCCTCAGCCCTGGCACAGAAAGCTGTTGTTTGAAAGGACAAGCTGAGGAGTTGAGGGCTCAGAAGGACAGCAGCTTTGATCTCCACTGGACTGACTGGTGACCCTAGCCATTTGGGTCACATCTTGTGAAGGATCTTCAGTTCAGGATGGCATCTAGACAGAAACGGTCTCTGTATTTCCAACCATGGAATGCAGGTTCCTTTGCACTAGAGATTCTAGAACATCTTATTGTTAAAAAACCCTTCCGAGTATGAACTGGGGTTCAGAATGAGATCAGTTTTCTTTGGAACCATTTGATCTTTTCAAGATACTTCAAGGAAAACACCTTTAGTATTGGAGCCCTAATAAGGAACTTAAGAACTTTGTGGGAGATTGTTGAGATAGTCCACTTGACAAGATTGTTTGCCCAGAAAGCAAGAGTGCCTGCCTTTGAAACCCAAAAGTTATGTTAAAAAATAAATCTGGGTGTGGTATCTTGTAATTCCGGCAGGGGAGGGGAGACCACTGGCTTGCTGGCCAGGGGATCCTTAGCCCACTTGGTAAGTTTCAGGCCTTTGAGAGACCCTGTCTTGAAACAAAAAGGTGGATGGCACTTGAGGAACAACACTAGAAGTTGTTGTCCAGTGCATACTTATTCATGTATGTGTGCATGTGAACACACAGACATACACACACACAGACACACAACTTAAATGCTTGGTTTCTTTTTTGATGAAACAACATCATGACTTAAAGAGATGATAAGGTCTCCCTAAATACTTCGTCTCCCTAAATACTGTCAATTCATTTATTTATTAAATGCTGGATTTTTTTTTTTTGAGAAGCAAAGTATAGGCCACGGAGAGAGAAAGGAGAAACTAGATCTTTCCTTTTTAGACATATACATACAAGGATATGGAAGTCACTGTGGGGACTTTATAATTCTTCTTAAAGGTTCCAAGGAAATCTCCTGCCATCACCAACATACATAATGCTAAGAGAAAAAGAAAGCCACTTAACGATGAATTTTCAATATTAGATAATTTGGAGGGGGTCACCTAGGTATCATAAAGACAATCCATGTCAATCAAATTTAGTCCTTCTGCCCCTGTTTTCTATGACTTGAAATTTCAAGAGTGGGTCCTGAAGCTGAGAGAGGTTCTTGGCTGAAGGTTCTGTATTTCTTCAGGCTCTTTTGAGTTCCCTTAATTAGTAAGGCAGTTACTGTTATCAGGTCAGACCCTGTGTCTCTGCCCCTTCATGAAAGGGAAGACAGATCCCAGTTACAACCTCTCCTGGGGAATATCCACCAGGATGTGCTTGAAAGTAATCTAAATCGGAATGGTTCAGATGTAAAGTTCTTATGCTTTGGGGACTAGTCTTGATTTCTTAATTATTTGTGTATATCCACTTTGTATGCTCATGTATTTCTACTTGAGTCTGTAGCCCTCTCTTGGATACTCTAGTGAATATTCATCCTCACATAAAGTTCTTGGTCTTCAGGATGTCTAGAACCATCTTTCTCTTTTTACGGGTTTAGCTCAGTGCTCATATATGCAGGAAACATCTGAGTTCCCAGTATGTAAACAGGCTTCTCATTTCTGCTTCTGTATAACTGAGCATATTATAATAAAAATCATTGACTTACCCATTGGTTCAGAAAATCGTTAAGGCATACCTATTTTTATTAATCTTTCTCTTAAACTTCAACAGGGCAGAACTGTCATAAAATAGACCTCTATAAATGTTTTTTTCAGCTAAAACATATGTGTATATTAATTTTAGTATTAGGGAAAGGCTTAATTGGTTACTATGAATGAATTGTTAGAGAGGCTGTTTATCTGGGGAAAACTTGCTGTATTACAATCAGAGTTACTTGTTGTAGATGGTGGCTAAGAGCCTGCATTTTAGATTTAAACTGCCTGAGTCCAATGCTGGCTTCCCGGTTTGCTGGCTTCGTGACATTTGGTCAACTGTCTACTCTCCTTGTGTTTTACAGATAAGATGGAGTGTACCATCTTACTGAGAAATTAAGTAAGGGTAGTGTGGGATAGCTCAGTGGGTAAAGTGCCCGAGAGCAAACATGAAGGCATGTCAGATCCCCAGTACTTCCGTAGAAGCCAGGCATGCTAACATGTCTTATCTCTAACGGGAGTAGAAATATGTGGATAGCTAGACTTCACTGACCCCTGGCTCTAGGTAGTCAGTAAGCAACTCTGCTTCAAAACAAAAGAAAACCAAACAAACAAAAGGGTGGGATAACCGCTGAGGAAGACAGTAGACAGTTGACCTCTGACCTCCATATACAAGTACTCCCACAGGTACAAACACACACACACATACACACACACACACACTAAGGCAGGTACAAGAGTACCATATTAATTTAATTACTCAGATTTACTTTTTCAGTTTCATCCTTGAGTGTGCAATACACATCATCTAGGGAGTGCCACAGTGGAGCGTCTGGTTCCTTAGGTCTGGACAAGTGCCTGAAAATGTGATAAGGTCCCGGGGATTTTACGCCCTAGTTCACAGACCACATCTAGCTGTGCCTGTCAAACCTTACGTGCATTCAGGTTCCCGGGAGGACTTGTTCTAACAGGATTTCTAGGCCCTGCACTGGAACTTCTGCTTCAGCAGGTGGAGGTGGGGCAGACGATCTGCGTTTCTAAGGAGCTCCTAGGTAATAATGGTGTTTCTGGGTTAGCAACCTTGTATTTGAAGAACCACTGATTTAGAAAACAGATGATTATTTTACGTGGGGAATAAATTACTTTGCTATGCTACAGAAAACAGAGGTTGGAAGCTCGCTAGATTCCAACTATGAGATTTTTCTTCTGGTATTTAAGCACATTTAGCATTACCATTAACGACAAGCTCTAACATGTCCCAATAGGCATTGCACTGAAGTGACCATCTAACCTCCACTGGGGCTCTTGGCCGGGATTTCTGAGACCTTTCAAATGAAGGTGAAAAAGAGGAAGCCATTTTAGTAGGTTCTCATTAGCCATGGTGAATGTTGGTTCACGATTTGACAGACATTTTTGTGTGCATGTGCGGATGGTGTATTTCTGTCTAAGCACACATGTATTCTAGATATGCTTTTCTGTGTCTGTGCGTGTGAGGGTCAGACGTCAACACTGGGTGCCTTTCCTCTATTGCTCTCCACCCTATTTTTGGTATGAAATTTCTCACTGAACCTGGAGCTGCCTGTTTCTGCCAGACTGGCTGGCCGGAAAGCCATCTGAATCCACCTGTCTGCCCACTCCAGCAATCACTGGGGTTCTAGGCATGCTGCTCTACCCGGCTTTCTGTGGGTTCTGGGGATCTGAAAGCAAGTCCTCATGCTTGTGTAGCAAGTACTTTACCCTCTGAGCCAACTGCCCAGCTGTCTTAGTTAGGGTTTCTATTGCTGTGATGAAACACCATAACCAAAACACAAGTTGGGGAGGAAAGGTTGTTTTTTGTTTTTGTTTATTTGCTTACACTTCCATTATCATCAAAGCAAGCCAGATCAGGAAGTCAAACAGGACAGGATCCTGGAGGCAGGAGCTGATACAGAGGCCATGGAGGGGCCTGATTTGCTTTCCCTGGCTTGCTCAGCCTATTTTCTTATAGAACCTAGGACCACCAGCCCGGCCTGGCTCCACCCACAATAGGCTGGGCCTTCCCCTGTCAATCACTAATTAAGAAAATGTCTTACAGCTGAATGTTATAGAGGTATCATCTCAGTTTTGAGGCTCCCTCCTTTCAGATCACTCTGGTTGGCATATCAAGTTGACATAAGACTAGCCATCACACCAGCCCTACGTGGATATTTCTATTCAAGGACTTGATGCTGATAAATTTCTGAGTTGACCTAGAAATACTTGGAGGATAACATGGGTTACCTGATTCCTTAATGGTTTAACTCACAGAAACTTATTTTTACAAGGTGTGTGTGTGTGTGTGTGTGTGTGTGTGTGTGTGTGTCTGCCTGTCTTTAACCATGGGTTACATGATTCATTAAGGGTTTAACTCACAGAAAATTATTTTTCCAAGTTTTGTGTGTGTGTGTGTGTGTGTGTGTGTGTCTGTCTTTAACCATGGGTTACCTGATTCCTTAAGGGTTTAACTCACAGAAAATTATTTTACAAGTTGTGTCTGTCTGTCTGTTTTTAACTTATCCATAGGTAAAGAAAATATTAGATGAGACAATATAAAAATATATGTAAGGGAATCCTCCTAGGCTTATGAGTAGAGACCTGTCATTAGTATGTTCTAGAAGATGAGCTGTTCTCTTATGTCAGTATAGTCAAGTAGTCTCTTCTGTCTAGAGGAGGGATTTAAATGCCCACGAAACAGACTGACTTGTCCTGAAATGAAACAATTGCCTGCACTTGCCATTTGTTACTGAGGTGGTTTGAGTGAGAAGGGAATGGCCCTCATAGGCTCAGATACCTGAATTCTTGGTTCCCAGTTGGCGGAACCATTTGGGAAGGATTAGGAGCCATGGCCTTGTTGGAGGAAGTGTGTCACTGGGGGTTGCTGTGAAGTTTCAGAAGTATTGAGACATTCTGGTGTGCTCTTTGCTTCCTACCTGTTGATCCAAATGTGAGCTCTCAGTGACTCCTGATGTCACTGCCCTCATGGAGTCCTGTCCTCTGAAACTGGAAGTCCAGATTAAACGTTTTTTAAAGTTGCCCCAGTCATGGGGTCTTATCTCACAGCAACAGAAAGTAACATTTACACCCTCTTCCAAACAGGACAGCATCAGTACCTGGGAGTGAGTTCCAGAGTGACCCTTAGTCCGATAGTATTTATAGCTTTAAAGAGACGAGGATTTCTGTTGGGGAAGTGACTTCTGTTCAGTCACATGCTTCACTGTGGGTCCACAAGTGAAGGAGTCAAACGACCATGGACAAAACCCACTGAAATCATGAGTCAAAATGAATCTTTCTTTCCTCAATTTTTTTCTCAGATTTCTTCTCTTGCTACAACCACAGAGAATTGACACACACATCCACCCAAGTTTTAGAGCCATATACTTATTGTACTGAACCTAGAATTAAGTTTCCATTTAATGTGCTTTCTGAACATTTTAAGGATTGCTTTTCCTTAAAATAATTGTGGATAATTCTGAAAATGTGTCTGTCCTATTGATGTAACTATGGCTGACAAGAACAAGAAAGGGGATTTCCTTTGGCTCATAGTTTGAGGGTGAGGGACTATGGCGGCAGGAACACAAGACAGCTTCTGCACTATCTGGAATAAGGATGCAGCGGGGGAGCCAATGGGTCTCAGATTACTTTCTCTTTTATTTGTCCTTAGAGTGCCCACAACTGGGGGTAGCCTTTCCATCTCATTAGCTCAAACTAGAACTCCCTCGAAGATGGGGCCATAGGCTTGCTTCTGGGATAGTCTACATGGGTTAAAAACCAGTATCAACCACCAGTTACCAATTGTGCTTCAGATTTCTCTGCCAGGATTCACCCAAGAGCCTAAGTGTGCTTTGTTTATCAGCACTTTCTAAGGTGGAAATCAAGAGCGACTGATTATAGTTTCAGACTTGAAACTTCCAGCTGGGCGGTAGTGGCACACACCTTTAATCCCAGCACTCGGGAGGCAGAGGTAGCCAGATATCTGTGAGTTCGAGGCCAACCTGTTCTATAAGAGCTAGTTCCAGGACAGGTTTCAAAGCTACAGAGAAACCCTGTCTTGAAAAACAAATAAATAAACAAACAAAAAGACTTGAAACTTCAAAAAGCTCCACCTTTGTAGCTGTCACTGCGAATTATTTCTCTCTAGCTCACAGTAAAGAAAGTTGGTTTAGACTGTCACTAACAATGAGGATTCAGACTCCAGTCTTACTCCTTTTCTTAGTTTATTTCTTCATTTATCTACAGTGGTGACTTCATTCTAGACTCAAGTACACTGTTTTATAAGGTACAAAATTTATACCTCTAAATAATATTACCATATTTGAAGCATCAGATGTATTTTGGTATTTCCTCCCTTCTGTTTGGTTTACTGCTAACCCTTGTGAAAACAAAAACAAGCACAAAATGAAGTTGCTGGAGTTCCTCGGCTTCTGAGGCTCCAGAGCCCGCTGGACGGTGAATGGAGGCAGACACTTGGGCCGAGTGCTACCCAAGTTGTTTCCAACCTGCAGTTGGCATATTAGTTACATTTAAATATTGCTTTGATCAAACACCAGGATCATGGTCATGGTCAAAGAGTCTATTCTGGCATTCAGCCTACAGGACTAGAGGTCATGATAGCAGAAGGGGCAGCTGGTAGCAGGCATGGTGGCAGGAACAGGAAGCTGAAGGCTCACATCTGGGGCTGCAAGCAAGATGCAGAGAGTGAACAGGAAATGGCAAGAGTCTGTAAGGTGACAGAATGCTTCCTCAAAAACATCAATACCCCCTAAGTCTCTTCAAACAGTGCCCTCTCCTGGGGACTATAGGCATCCTATGGGAGACATTATCATTCAAAGCACTACAGGTGGAATATTGGAGCTGGGGAGATGGCTCAGTGGGAGAGTGCTCATCACACAGGCGTGAACCTATAATTCCAGCAATGAGGGTAGAGTGGGGAAGAGAGGGGAGAGGCAGGGCTCCTGGGACTCCTGCCAAGCCCCCTGGCTACCCAATCAGGGAGTTCCAGTTTCAGGGAAAGACCATGTCTAAAAAAGGTGGAGGAGCAACTGAGGAAAACACTGCTGTCCATCTCTGACCTGCACACCCTACACACATGTACACATATAGGAACATGTACACACACACACACACACACACACACAGAGAGAGAGAGAGAGAGAGAGAGAGAGAGAGAGAGAGAGAGAGAGAGAGGAATCTTTGAGAAAGATTTGATCTCTAATCAGCAAATCAAATTATACATGTTTGAAATGAAAGGCTGATTGATGATTTGTTTCATCTGTTGTACACTGCGGACATAGCTATATCAGTTTCCATTTTTGTAGCGAAAAGCATCACAATTGAGACTAAAATCTGGGTCATTTAGAAACGTCCCACTTGCTGCCGTCAACTCAAGAGCTAATAAGGTGGCATAATTTCTCCCTTAAATTTGAGCTATTTTAACTCAAAGAAACTAAGATTTGTTGTTCTTGCTGTGGTGCCTCCTAGGCAGTTAGCCACATCACCACGTCAAGATGAAATTGACTGTTTCCTTCCTGGCTACCAGCTGTCAGAAACTCAATGAAATGGACAATCAAAAGCACATGACAGCAGAAATAACTGAATGGTGAATGGGTTCTGTGGCCTTAATCAGTGGTGAGAATGGCAAACAAGGTTTCCCCATGGCAGAGTGTGCCTGCTGTTGAGCAAGGGGCATATTTAAATACACACACACACACACACACACACACACACACACACACACCAAGGAGCACTAGAGAGAGGAAGTGTGAGTCTGTTCAAAGATGCATTGTGGATGCCGATCTGAGTGTTTCAAGCCAACTTGGTTATTAAAAAGAAAAAGAAAGAAAGAAAAGAGAGAGGATGTTTCTAAACTGACTGCCTCACAGCTTAAGCCCAAAAGAGCTGGCAAAGCCTGAAACTTTTCAGTCTCTCTGAAAAAGGTGAATGTCTCTAGTATGTTGTCAGAAAACCCTTAAACAAAGAAGGCCAGAAGCCCAGGACCAAAGCACCCAAGATTCGGCGTCTTGTTACTCCATGTGTCCTGCAACACAGATGTTGGTGTGCTGCTCTGAAGAAACAATGCTCTAAGGAAAACTAAGAGGAGGCTGCATAATGTCCTGAACTCTTCGCCAAGAGAATGAAGGAGGCCAAAGACAAACACCAGGAGCAGACTGTCAAGAGATGCAGGCTGTCCTCACTGACAGCTTCCAACTTCTAAGCTGAGTCCAGTAAAAAATAAATATTAAGAGGAACAAATAAATGGCCAAACATTGGAAAAAAAGAAATAAACTAAGAGTAATTCTCATTTTAGGTTGGAATAAGAACCAACATGAAAGTTCAAGCCATTCCTGTTCCTTTAGTCGTTATAGTTGGTATAATAGTATAGCAGTTTATGTATTGCAACTGCAGCAGAAAATAGGTATCTAATACTTAAGAAAATTCCATATTTTCTTTTGGTAATTATTTTATTCATGTTTTTTTTTCCAAAATAGGGTCTTATTCTGTAGCCCAGGCTAGCCTTAAAGACATTTTACTGTCCAGCAATCCTCCTGCATTAGTCCCTTGAGTGCCGGGATTGCAAACATTCCTCACCATACCCAGCTCATCCCATATATGAAACCCTGAGATAGTAAGAGAAACTTGAAACTCTTTGCTTAATGCTATGTCTACTTTTAGCTAATACTCGTAAGAACCAACGTCATTCCTCTTCAGTAACTATGTTTTCTTATTTCCTTCAAGGGTCATGTGAAAGACTGTGTAAATGCATAAAAGTTATTTCTACAGTGAAAAAAAATACTTCACATTTAAATCAATCTAAGTCTGTTCCTGACATCCAGGCCAAATCTAGGACACATCTGGACAGCTGGAAACATCCAAGTTTGATTGGCTTTTCCAGATTTTAGAACATTTAGCACATAAAAGACTAAGGCACTTGTCCTAATCACTATGTTTTTAAGGAGTCAACAATGTTTCCGTGGACCTGGCAAGCCCATAGCACAACCCGTTTCCTGTCCCGTGTCCCTGTCAGACATGCCCCATGCTGGTGGGCAAGGTTAACTTTCAAAGGGTGTGGTTTCTGAGGTTGCCACATGCCTTGCCATGACTTAAAATAACCCTCTCTGGCTGCCAGATGGCCCAAGGAGGCACCAATCTGAGGTCCACTGACTGTAGAGAACTCATGAGTGCCTTAGGACTAGCCCTCTTTCAGGATCCTTCCTATGTTCTTATTTTTAAACACCTGGACCACTTTCAGCCTCAAACTAGGACCTTACTCTCCCCTCTCCCCTTGTGTAAGCGAAAGCAGAGGGTAAGAATGAGTTTTGGGCACAGAAAGTGATTGCTGACCTGTTGCCATTCCCCCGAGAACATTACTTTTAACTACTCTCCAAAGGAAATTCCTGTTTTTTCAGCTTAAGTTCTTTGGATTCTGTGTATACAGGAGTCAAGAGAAACCCCATGGAGAAAAATTCTAGGAGCCTACAAATAGACCTGCTTCTCGTGACCACCTAAAGAAAGCATCCTTATATATGATCCTCAGGGTCAATTCTTCTCTGAGTAGAGATCCATAAAAAGAAATTTATTCCCAGTATCTGGGGCAATCAGCGAAAAAAAAAATCTTGAAAGAAAAGTCAAATAATATTATTTAGGGAGGGAAATAATTTTCTATTAGTTGAATGAAAGAATGAGATAAATGCATTTAAAAAGAGAAAATAAGTATACTGTAAAGGAGTTTTTTCATAAAATATTTCTTGAGCACTTACTCTGCGTGAGAAACAATTGCAAGCTCTGGAGATACAATAATCAAGAAACTAGGGGCATTCTTCGGCCTTATGGGCTTCACCATCCAGTGGAAGGGATTGGCTGGCTCCCTAACACTCGTGTGTGTGTGTGTGTGTGTGTGTGAGTGCGCGCGCGCACAGTGGAGATACTTCTAAGTGATGCTGAAATCAAGATCTTAAAGGAATTATATGAACAAAACTCACAAGTTAGTTTGGCTTTGTCTTAGTTAGGAGTACTATTGCTATGATGAAACACCATGACCAAAAGAAAGCTGGGGAAGAAAGTTTATTTGGCTTTAACTCCTACCTTGTAGTCTGTCATTGAAAGGAGCAGGGCAGGACCCTGGAGGCAGGAGCTGATGCAGAGGTCCTGGAAAGGTGCTGCAGACTGGCTTGTTCATAATGAATTGCTCAGCCTGCTTTTCTTATTGAACCCAGGACCACCAGCCCAGGGAAGGCGCCATCCACGTGGGTAATAACTAATTAAGAAAATGCCCTACAAGCTTGCCTATAGACCTATCTTATGGAGGCATTTTCTTAGTTGAGGTTCCCTCCTCTCAAATGATTTCAGTTTGTGTTAAGTTGGCATAAAATTAACATCACAGGTTTCATTTTCAATGAATTGGTTCAATTCTGCAAGGTTTATTTTCTCTCATCCTTAGACGGTTGCCTGCCAAAGCACAATTCAGATTTCTGCAGGAGACAGTTGTCTCTTTCCCCTTACACAGACATTGTTTCCCACATGTTTCTGTATGATGATTTTTTGGTTTGAGTCCATCTCCCCCAGTAGATTGTAAGTTATTGATGTTGTCCTTGCAAGAGTTCATTCTTATCTGAAGGTTTAGGTTGTGAGGAACGTGTGCCTGCAGTTGTAAATATGGACTAATAGTCAAACACGTTAAAACATGAGTGGTAAGATGAACTCTACAAGAAGTCAGAAAACAAAGATAAAGTTTGTATCTATGTCCACTTAGAGGCGACAGTCTCAGAAGTTTGTGTCCTGCAAACTTCAGATGTTATCTTTGTGTATTAATCTGAGTGCTGGCGACGTTAGGATGTCCTTTCTTCAAATCTGTGGTTTTGTCTCCCATTGAACTAAAAGTTAATAGTTAATTCTGTCACTTCTACTTCCTTTTGACTTTCCAGTTACCATTATTGTTAATTGATTTGAGAAGAGATATGGAACCATCACAAGGAACTGAGTGTTGGTTGTTTTGATGAAGGCCTATCTCACTAAGCAGAAACAAGCTGAAAGTTTAGCTGTCAGAAGGCTGCTGGAGCAAGGTGTAATGAGACTAAAGACCATTCTGTTTTGCACAAGACAAATGCTCATTGACACCACTCTGTGAAGGTCCATCGTCTTCCTCTCCAGTAGTCTTCCTGTTATATTTGGTCACTTATTTCAGTGAGGGTTCTGGTAGTTAAAAGATTAGTTTTTCATGAAAAGACTTTATTTTTAACTTTAAAGTTTGTGGGGTTTTTCCTTTCTTTCTATGACTTGATAGATATATAACCCTAGCTGACTTGGAATTCATTACGTAGATCAGGCTGACCTTGGATTTACAGTGATTCTCCTGCCTCCTGAACACGTACCCTTAATATACGCATGAGTCACTGTGTTTGGCATTCTTAAAGAGATTTTAACAGCCAGGTGGTGGTGGCACACTCCTTTAATTCCAGCCCTTGGGAGGCAGAGGCAGGCAGATCTCTGTGAGTTTGAGGCTAGCTTGGTCTACAAGAGCTAGTTCCAGGACAGGCACCAAAGCTACACAGAGAAACCCTGTCTCTTGAAAAACCAAAGATAGATAGATAGATAGATAGATAGATAGAGAGGCAGAAGAAGAAGAAGAAGAAGAAGAAGAAGAAGAAGAAGAAGAAGAAGAAGAAGGAGAGAGAGAGATTTTAGAAATATTTTAACAAATGGATATTTTTAAGGAGTGTGGAAAGTGTTACTAGTGCTAACAATGGTATTAAAGGACCAGGGAGACTAGCAATGTTGGGAAGCTATTACTGCTCTTAGATTTGAGGGGACCAGGAGAGTGAATGTGAATAGAGAGAACCCAGAAGGAGCTGTTTCTATAGAGAAGGCCATGCACTCAGGATGAGGGCTGTGTAGAGGGTCAGGGGAAGGGTCCCTTTGTTTCTATCCACGGAGTCTCATGTAACTGTTGGAATCCAACTGGAAGTTTCAAGAGTCCAGGCTGTATCATCGAAAGTGGTCAGAGCAAGCCAAACCTAGCCACGCCAACACTTCAGTCCTTCAAAAGTTTACCTTTCAGTTCCTCCCAAGAGAAACACTTCACTAAATTCTGAAGGCTTAGAAATACAAATTTAATTTTTCAAGACCAGGGTCTTGATCTGCTGTTCAAATTGGCTTTGAACCTGGGATCTTTTGGTCTTAGCCCCCTAACTGCTAGGATTGCAGGTATGTGCTAGAATCTGGATGCGAAATTCCTTTTTGCTTTTAAGCCCCAGTAAGAGTCTTAGAGAAGGTGCAATGAATAGAACACGCTGGGAAATGACATACAAACGACAGCTGGAAGCCAAACTATCCTGCTTGTGATTGATCAATTCCAGTTGCAGGGAAGGGCTTAGCATGAGGACATGGGTATCTGCCAGCAGGACCCAGAATTTCGATTTTTACCACCTAGACCCGGAGATAACACTAAAGTACGTGGGAGGGCAACCTCCCGAGGAAAAGTAGAGAATGTTTGTTTTCTGCTGGCGAAGAGTCTGTCTGCCCACTAGTACCCGTGAGGACCTCTCATCTAGGAAAGAAATTTCTGGAGGTGGTTCACACAAGGCTAATTATTAGTCTCGAAAGTCTCAGCAAAGAAGTCCTACGAGTACACTGTATCAGACAAGTGAGGACGCTGGAGATGCTTGTCCTTCCCTTCATTTTCTCACGCTTTCAGGGATGGGAATACACAGATGAATGGTCCTGACCTAAGTGAAAACGGGAGTCATCGCTGGAGAGTGTTTTTCATTCATTTGTCATGAGATTTTTCACAGCTGACAGTCTAATGACCGATTATTAACTTGGCTTTGCAGAGGGTAAAACAGAAGCTTGGCACAGTTAAGGGGCTTGCTCAGGGTCATGGAAACTAGTTAGTGGCAGAGCTAGGATTCAGATCCAGACAGTTTGGCTCCTGAGCTAGCGTTCTTATCCTTCCCATGCCACAGGCCTGCTCTGTGACGAGCAGATAATTACAGCGCAATGAATGAGGCAAGCGCTAAAGGAGAGCTGTAGGGAGCAGCAGGAGGAATGACTGAACAGATCTGAGAGTCAGTCCTTCCTACAAATCCCCTTGCCCACTGCCAGAAACGAGCATACCAGAGTCCTTTTGGGACATGTGATAGTATTACTTTAGCATAGCTTCAAATATGGAGGTCAATTCACGTTCTCTGCTGCCCCTCTCATACATAACAACACTTAAAATAATCTCTTCCTCACACCCTGGATCTCTTCCAAGAGTTTTGTTCCAGCTTTTGGACAAGGCAGAAACAGGAAAAGGATGTGCTAATGTTTCCTGACTAGAGACCTATGCTGGAATCTAGAAGAGTTTTGTAATTAAAATATTGTTAACGTTCTCAGGCATGTATAAGCATTATCTGCATTTTTATGTCATAATGAATGTGCTGTATAAAATTACAAACATCAGGTGTATGACTGATTAAATTTTCACATTTCTGTGGTTTATAGGTCTAGGTTGAGTAAAAGTTGTTTGTCAATATTTCTTACATCAAATATTTTCTTTTTTCCCATGACAGTTATAATTTAGTAGCAATATCAAATGATTTCTACTTATTGCACAAAACAAATTTATCTCTCCGTCTCATCCCTCGAGGAAGAACTTGTTTCAGTGTGGTTCCCATTACTGGTTTGTCTCTCAGTCTATCTTTGAAATATTGAGCATTCATGTATTTGGTTCTTATATTACTTGATAGAAGAGCCTCATTAAATTTATTTGGCTAGAGTGGACACTGAAAGCAGGTGCTGTTCAATGCTGCCAAGAGATGGCCTATTCATGCCAGGATATTAAACACATCCTGTAGTTGGTGTAAACACCAGGTGGGATTCTAATCCACTCAGCACAGAGCCCTTTTTCACTCCTCCTTAGCGAATGAAAGTGTGGGAAGTCCCGGTGAGGAATTCTCTTTACCTTTAGAAGTCAGTAAGCTCCATTCCAAAATGACACATGAAGAGATCTGACCCAGTCACTCCCAAGCCTCCTTTGTACTTACACCTCTTTCTTGGAACAGTCCCAGGAGCTTTCAGAGAAGTCCCAAGCTGACACACATAGGTCCTTTCTTGTACTAATTTACCTTCTTTTGGAGTTTGGAGAAGTTATATTTCCTTTCCAAAGTTGAAATTGTCTGGGAGTCAAGTCCTTGACTCATTATTGGATGACTCCCTTGTTATGGATATAGAAAAATAAAATTAAACCAGATGACCTTCACAAGCATGGGAGTAATAGCTGGGCTATGGTCCTCAAGGTGGAG
This sequence comes from Microtus oregoni, assembly GCF_018167655.1. NCBI lineage: Eukaryota > Metazoa > Chordata > Mammalia > Rodentia > Cricetidae > Microtus > Microtus oregoni. The sequence continues at coordinate 53,127,717 of NW_024543069.1, forward strand.
TCTTTGGTCTACAGGATCAGAGGTGGGAGAAAAGCCTGCCCACACATCTGGCCAGCTGTTACCTCACGGTTGTTCACTTGGACTGCAGCTCTGGTCTTTCGCTCCTTAGCATGCCAGTGTATCAAGCTAGCACAGGGGTCTGATTCATGGAGTAATTTGGGAGGCATGGGTACCATAGCTTTGTAAAGCAAGAAGTTACATCTTCTGACAACTTACGCAGCATGAAATGAAAGACTTGAAAACTGACAAGTGTGGCCGACTCCCAGCTGACTCCTACATTGGTTGGTTATCTTATAGTCACAGAATTCTGAGCATGCAAATGGAAACAACCAGGAACAACCATGCCATGTTGGTCATGTGACTAATCTTTGGTCGCTGGGAAAGAAGCAGAAATGCTGCCATTCCTGGGTTGTGACCTGAAAGAGAAGGGCATAGCTACTTGGTGGAAGGTAACTGAGTTCTGACTCTTGAGTCAACATTTTGAGGCCTAAGTTGCTCAGTTGCTGACTGTTGAACAAGGCAGGAAAACACATTCATTATCTTTAGTGTCTGCCAGTTTGAGTGTCTGTCAGGTGGTCCCGACAGGCTTTCATCCCAAGGTAGTGACTTGGGAGTTTAGTACAATCCTGTCAGTTTCAGTTAGGAACATGGCCTTAGGGCTCCAACTCTTCTGTTTTCCGCAGGCAGCCTACCTTCTCTCACAGACAGGTTGCTTTGACTCTTCATGGCTTTGCTTTAGATTGCTGCCTTTTGGGGATTATATAATGAAAGATTGGGCCATGATAGCTGGCCACAGAAAAGGGGATGGAGATCTTGGCTTGTCACCTAGGCTCAAAAGCTCTGCAGAAAAACTCCACTCTTTTAAATGCTGCTACATTTCTGTGCTGCGCCCTGGGATGGATGTCTGAAAGGGCAGGGTTGGTTTCTCAGCCATAACTACAGTGTTTGAATTTGTTGCTAGGACATCTGTTGAATTTCCAAATTCTATCTTAGGAAAAAAATATAATTTTTCTTTGATGCTACATCCTTCTTTAGGCAGAGAAATACAAGGAAACCACTGTCTGTGGTGGCATTTTGGCAGAGTTCTCAAGTGCAGCCAGGGACTGGGAACCCACAATCCAAGAATAAGGAGCCATTTACGTATAACACTGTTGGATTTGGAAGAGTACTAGGTTTGGTATGCTCATGAAGCCACTGACTTACAGGGTCAAAGAGCTTATTTTTTTAAGCAAGTATATTTCACTGTTTATGGGAGACTACCAAAATAATTATTTCCTGTGCGGGTCGGCAAGAGTGAGGTAATCTCAAGGAAAATGTTCCATTGTGCTTATTGGCTTGGGCGGGGCAGTGACTCCAGACATCCCTTAAAGGAACAGTTATTGAATTAAATGGTGAAGTCTGGTTTGTACTTCTGTGGGAGACGGGTTCATTTTTCTTTTTTATACTTTCAGGGACACATGGGAGACAACAAATGTGATTGTACACATATATTTTCACAGACTCATTCATTCTTCTGCGGGTACACTTATAAAGTGGTTTCATTTACATGGTGTATGGATGTTTTAGAAAGATAATTCTATATGAGCCAGAATACAACATGTCCTGTTACCATTAATTTGGTAGGAGAGATTTACCTTGTACTTGTCTGCCTTGAGTCACTTGAGATGTTTTATTTGCTTTTATCTTCCCAGCCTATACTAAACGGCCTAAGCAATCTCATTAGCCACTTTCAGGTGAACAAATGGCTTTCCAAGGAAGTCGATTCCAGTGGCGAGATTTGTACCTCCATTCTGACCTGTTCTGTACTCTAACTCTGGCTGAAAGTTTACCTTGCTAGCCAGGACTAGAATTTGCCTCAGGCAACAAGCTCCATTATTCTAGAGATGAAGTAACTCTACGTTTCATATACCCATCTGCCAGGCCTCCTTAGCCTTATTCCCCAGGGAAAGGTGAGTGTGCCATCCACCCATTTTGCAGCCCCACGAGGCAGGACAATCAGACACAATAGGGAGTCAAGTCAAAGCAGGAACTCAGTTTATTACTTGTAAGCATCAGCTTATATAGGCTAGGTGACATGGTGTGATGTGGGCGTACCTCCAGACAATGAGAGACAGCCGAGCCCTCCCTCTGGCTGGAGGGGCATCTGCCTAGATTTTGCTGTCTCATCCCCACTTGGTAGCTTTGAGACTATCCTTCACACTCGAGCCAGGCTTTTCTCTGTTGTACAGTCCTCAAGGTACAGGCCCGGAGATAATTTTGGCCCCAAACCCATCCTTCTAAGAATCAGAGAAGTAGGCAAGAATTACCCTCACCTTGTGAGATATTGGTACTGATTATGACAGTTGGATCATCAGGTGACAGACCATCAAACCAAATCAAGTAAGATTCCACTTCTGGTTCATGTATTAGAGGACTTTGGATATACGCTGCCTGATACACTTCATTCTGCTTTGCTTTCTCAACTGCTATGAATAGAGCTTAGAATACACATTACAGTTCATAGAACTTCATATTATAATAGAGAATGTTCAGCAATTACTCATTTTTTTGTGGAGTACCTGTCAGGTGCAGGCATGTATTGGTGGTGCAGGCAGGCAGAAGTGAACAAGTCAGGCATGATTCCTGTCTATAAGAAATTTGGCCTCTGACAGAAGACATACCTAAAAATACATGAAATAACTAAAAATTGCATTCATTTATGGAAAACAAACTACATGTTGAGGTAGGAAATAAGTGGAAATTCATAAGGTGGTGAAAAATGACTGTTAGGGAAAGATATGCCTACTGGTGTGATAGTGGTATGACTGTTATAGTAATAACCAACTGTTTCCTGATAGGATTTGAGCTTGGTTCCACAGGGAAGAATTAATGTCTGGTACTATAAACTTGGTTAAAAGCCCATGGCTGGAAGGAGGCATAGGGATAATGGTGTCAAACTCCCTCTAAATATCTGTGTTTATACCTATAGAGTGCCACTGTTTTTAGCCTTGGTCAGAAAAGCTTCTCTTTTTAGTAAGCAGTGGTTAATGCAGAGACTCAAAATTGGTTCAAGCACTAAGACTGGCTTCTGAGTAGTTGTCTCTAAATGGGATATCTAGGTCACTCTCTTCAAGGATGAAAGAACATTGCAGAAGTGGACAGGGAGTGGGGAAACTAGAAAGAATGAGATGCTGTCTGTGCATATCACATGACCACTATACTCACAAATGAAGCAGGTGTGGTTACTTGCATAAGACCTGAATGAGATGAAGGCTCATCACATTAGTATCATGAGGCTGCCACCCCTTTCTGAGGAGTTATTGGCAGTCAGTGGTTGCTAGGAGAGGGAGACTCATATTCTTCAAGGGTGTAGTTACTCTTAAGTTAACCTACCCCATGCTCATGAAAGCAATCCTACTTAGACTCAACGAGTCACATCTCCTACCCTCCAACAAACATAAAATACACAAAACCACTAGAGGGAAGTGCTGAGAAGCAGCCAGTCAGCAGGGGCAGAACTTGTGAGGGTATCCTGGGTGAATGTGAATGTCCTGGTTTGCTTTCAATTGCTGTAAGAAACACCATGACCAAAAGCAACTTTTGGAAGGAAGGGTTTATTTCATCTTACAGCTTATAGTCATCGTGAAGGCAATGAGAGCAGGAACTCAAGACAGACACCAGAGACAAGATCTGAGGCAGAACCACAGTGGAATTTTGTTCACTGGTTTGTCCCTCATGGCTTGCTCAGCCTGTTTTCCTATAAAACTTAGGAACACCTGCTTAGGGGTGGCACCACCCACAGTGGGCTGGGCCCTCCCACATCCATTATTAATCAAGAAAATGACCCGTAGATTCTCCTATGGGCTATCCAATAGAAGCATTTTATTTTTAAAGTGTGAGTCCCTTTCCCCAGAAGACTCTAGTTAGAGTCAAATTGACAAACAAACAAACAAACAAAAGACTAACTGTCACAGTAAAAAGAAACATAAATATTGTATATATGTATGAAATTGTCAAAGAATAATACATTTTTTTAAATGAAGGAAGACAAATAAGAAGAAAAAGTAAAAACAAAAATAAAAGACTCAACAATGAAAACTACCAGGAGAAGACATAAGCCTTGGGGAGAGTAAAAAGGGAAGAACATGAGGCTAAAAAGAATTGGTGTTTTAGAGGAGAAAGCAAAAGGAAACACAATGTCAGGAGTCTCCTGAGATGTGAAGGGTTTTGCTTCCTAACTGGCAGATAATCTCCAAGGCTGTTAGATCCACATGTCACAATATACAAAAGTCTGTGTTGAATGTGTACAAGAAGTTGGGGGTTTTATTTCAATATCTAGAACAAGAATTTTTTGGTCTGGAGAAAGAATTCAGTGCTTAAGAGTGAGGCCCTGAGTTTGATTTCAAGTACCCACATTGGGGGGTTCACAGGTGCCTATCACCCTAGTTCCAGATGATTCAACACTCTCTTCTGGCTTCCATAGATACTCCACACAAACATGGTGTGCATATACGTACACATAAAAATAAAAGTAATTAAACAAACAAACAAAAAGCTAGAATGGGGTCTTCCCTTTTGAGCTTGAGTGAGGTCCTCCCACCATGGGTTTAAGTTTTTGTCTCAGCTGAGTGATGGTAGTTAGAATGGAAAGCTGTACTTTACCTAAAATGCAAGAGAAAACAGGTCCCAGAGAAGAAGCTGGTAGAGATTGTGATTCTGTCTCAAGCATCAAGACCATGGTGGGAGCTGCCATCCACATTCAACAAGCATTTGGAAATGGAGGATTATGAGCATACTGATGCTGAAGTGTATAATGTTATTTACACTGTCTGTTTCATTAACTTGTAGTATAAAAACCATCCGGGAAGCATCCTTGTTCATGGATGTCATTAAGATGGCTTCAGATTCCAGCTCTCAAATAATACAGTGCTTGGTGTGTGTGGGGTGTGTGTTTATTATTCCTATGTAGTTAGATGACATGCTGATGGCTGTAGATGTTCTGTCTTACCTAGGACTTTTTGCCTCCGGGTCTATATAATCTTGGTTGGGAGCAAAACTCCCTCCCTCCCTCCCTCCCTCCCTCCCTCCCTCCCTCCCGCCCTCCCTCCCTCCCTCCCTTCCTCCCTTCATTCTCTTTCTCCCTGTCTCCCTCCCTCCTTCCTTTCTTCCAGGTTCCATGTAGCCCAGGATGACTTTGAACTCATGATCCACAGGCATATAGTGCTGGTTTCTGATGATGCTTCTCCTGTCAGTTCCCACAGCCTGGTGGAAGCTTATCCTGAAGTTGTGAATGAACAACAAAGACCAAGAAGTCAAGACACCCACCAGCTCCCAGATCACATGCTGGGAGAAGCATGCCTGAGTTCTTTGTGGCCATTTCCTAGGTCTTTTCATGGATAAAGTGAGCTAAAAGCTCCCACGTAGAACTTTTCTTAGATAATAAGGGTTAATTGGAAAAGTGCCTGATCAATGCCGGTCAGTCTGTAGTTTCTGTTTTCCTAGACAGCGAGCACTAAGAAACTGGCTTATGCCCTGGACCACTTACTTTCCTTCCTTCTTTGACTCCCCCACCCCCACTCTGAGACCATCTCCTTCTCTGGCCCCCAGTTTTCCTCTTTCTGATGTGTCTTGTTGTCGATTTGAAATCTTGCTGTTTTTTCTCTCAACTTAAACAATCCCATCTCTGATTTCACATCTTGACTGACTCTCTTGTATCTCATCCCCACTGCTGGGGTCAACCTTTCTCTGTACCATGTGCTAGCTTAGGGGTAAAGACTCCATCCCTGGAGGCCATGCCCGCAGTTCCCTAGCAATGCCTATGGCTGGCAGAGAGACGTGCTGAACTCTGGAATGTGTGTTCTGGCCACAGGGCTCAGCCACAGTCTCCAGTATTTTTCTCAGTGATAGTTTTCTGCCCAGCAGCCTGGCTCCTTTGCCTTTCTTGGCCTTTCTTACTTGATTTAAAGCTGAAATTGAAAGGGGGAAGACAGTAATTTATTATCCTTTCCAAACGTCCACAGTGGAAAATTACCAAGATGTAAGGGACAGGTGGGGAAGAACAGTTTGCAATCTGATCCAAGTTTACAGCTTACCCTGGTCCTGAGCTGGGAGTCGTCCCCCCCCCCCCCCCCCGTGTTACTGCCTAAGCTCCATCTCCCCCCCCCCCCCATTCTAGGAGCACTCAGAAATCAGGTTGGACACAGAGCTTAAGGTAATTGATATCAATTATATGAAGCTGATGTTCCAAATATTAGATCTACAAAGCTGATGCTTTCTATGTCTGTGGCAGAGAAACAGGTGTGTGCTGCGCCCTGTTGCAAGGCTCGTCACTGAGCTCAGTTCAGATAGCAAGCTCTCCACACGGCACAAAGAGCCGTGGTGACTAGCCTGTTACAGCTCAGGCCTTCTTCAGTGTCTAGTCATTGTGACTTCATTGAACTCCGTGGGTCTGCAAGCAGGTCAGGAAGTTTTAGGCCTTTATTGGTAGTGCACATTGTGCCTGAAAAGTAAGTTCCCCTCCTGACTGTGGTCTGGACAGTTCATCATGGTGACTCGGCCCACACAAGCCTCTCCAGGTAGCTTAGGACTTTCTTCCCTGATGGTTTTCCAGGACTTAAGTTCTTTGGGCATACATTATTCCATTTGTCTTCCGTGTATGTTCTCTGAACCGTCAGTTGGGTGAATCAATGTGTTTTTAAGTGACTTATGTGACATACAGACATTTCTAGTCTTATTTTTCTGTTTAGACGTCTGCCATATGACTGCCATTTTACCAGAAGAGACCTGTAAAAATTTGGTGCGGCAAACTGGGTAAATGTCACAGTAGGAGCAAGAGCACATGAGAAGAGCCCAGAACCGATTCCTGGGGCGGGGGTAAGACTTTCCTATATTTCCGGTCTCCATCCTGCGTCTGTAATGAACAGAGTGCCATGCACTCCAAAATCTGAGCAGCCTGAGCTATCAGGGCAACTACATTCTGTGAGCACAGAAGTAGCCTGGAGGTGTTCTCTGGGCAATATGTAAAAGACACCGTATGTAGTGTTATGTGTGTTTCTAGACAAGCCCCTCTCCTTTCTAAGGAGGCACCTAATTGCAATTTCATCCTGTGCACCTATGGGAAATCATTAAAGACCTTCTCTCTGTCTCTGTCTCTCATGTGCATATGTGTGTATGTGTGTGTGTGCACGTGACTGTGCATGTGTGTGTATGTGTATAAAGTTAATTAATCATGGTTATTTAGAAGAAAAGAATATTGACTTTTTTTTTAGAAAAATTAAGTATTCAAATTTTGAGAAGCTTCTAGCTTTGTCCTACATTGGACACATAACGAATGCTTAATAAACTTTAACTGTAAGTATAAAATTAAATATTAGTAATTGGATACAGTTTTTAAAAGCAGGTTGCATTTATGCCACTATTAAAGCCCCGGGGAGTGCACTGTCCTGGCCCTACATTCCCCCTAGGAAGTAGAGATTGTATATATTAGCTGGAGTTCATCCAAGCTGCCTTTGGGACAAACAGAATAACGTGTTCGGAACAGAGGTCAACAGCTGTTACTCTTCTGTGACATTCCGGAAAGTGGACAGATGTGTTCAGATTGACCCTTCTTATTCACTGAGTGTGGGAACTTGTGGGAAGGGTAGGAGATGGAGCCACAGAGAGGTGGGGAGGAGGAACAGATTCCCATGGGGTTCAGTAACATGAGCGACCACGGAGTGCAATGTTGAAGCTAACGGCTTTATTTCCTGGGGTGCTGCTTCAAGCAATGCTTAAGAGGAAGGAAGGGCTGTAAAAATTGTAGCAGTGGAGGAGGAAGCCAAAGCATGAGAGTTTTCCCAAGACAGAGACAGGATTGTAGTTCCTGAAGAGGTCAGAGGTAGCCTGCTTACCCTCGCATTGATTGCACTGCCGGGAATAGAAGGGGTCAAGACGGGTTCAACACAAGAAGCAGGGTGAAATACCTTCCTTACCGTACTCTCCTATTGCCAGTCATATTGAATTACCATTCTGGGCTCCAAAAAATATCCAAATATCCCAGGTTTTTGTTTGTTTGTTTTGTTCTTTTTAATGACAAATCAGTCAGACACAGGACTCTTCCTGCCTCTGTGTAATGCCAGCCTGGAGGTACATGGCTGTTTTTAGAGGGAACTCAGTGAAACCACCAGATATTCAGAAATACAAAATTTAGGAAATGGTTGATCACTTCACTGATAACTACCTTTTTAGTGAATGATGTCAGATAAGTAAGAACAGCCCATTGTAGAGGTCTAACGAGAATTCTGGGGCAGCACACTTTCTCCACGCTCATGATATCTTGCTTCCTTTGCTTTCCTCAGACTGATAAGCACGTGAACCTTTTGTCAGAGCACTGTTGGCTGGGCTCATAATATATCCGTCATGCTGACAGTATGTGAGCTCAGGATAACTTTGCTTAAGATGATCGCAAGATTGTATGGGCATTGCTTCCTCTGTTGATGGGGTCCACATGAACATAAAGTCAGCATGGAAGTGCTGAAAACCATGTCTTCTTGACTAAAGAAGACTTTAGAGCAGTGGTTTTCAGCCTGCAGGTCGAGACCCTCTGGGGGTTGTCTATCAAATATCCTGCATATCAAATATTTACACTACATCTTGTAACAGAAACAAAATTACAGTTCTGATATAGCAACAGAATAATTTTATGGTTGGGGTCACCCCAACGTGAGCTGTATTAAAGGTTCACAGCATTAGGAGGGTTGAGACCACTGCTATAGAGTCACATTTAGCAGAACGAGACAAACTAAGACAACTGCTTAGAGTTGCATTGTGGGTACGTTACTCAACCACTCTGAGCTTTTGTTTCCTTAACCATAGAATGGAGATAATGTTGGTCCTGGCTTCTGGGGTGGTACTGAGGATTATGTGAGATGAAGCATGGTTAGTGTTCAGCACAGAGTGGTTGGAAGCCTCTAATAAATTTTAGCTTTTATCAGAGTGATAAGCTTACCTCGCTAAGTGGTCAACGTTTAGGTAATTGTTTTAAGGAAATTTTCTCAATATTCTTTCATGTAATTCTTGATTTAAAAAGCCCTCATAAATTGTTCTTGCAAAAGATTTTTAATGCTAGGATTAATCCTACTCAGCAGGATTAGACGGTCAGTGGAGCAACATTTCCTTGCTTTTCATTCCTTTTGGGTTTAGCATAATTTTTGCTGTAAGACTTCAATGCTGCTGGTTTGTGGTAATATCTACCACTTTCTTAACATCACAATTGTCTATCATTTAAAATATATTCTTTAAAAGACGCTAGTAGCTGGAATAATACTATAAAGCTCAAAGACAGAATCTCTGGCTTCATTCTTTTCTTACAACCATCATGGGAGCATTTGAACCTCTGTAAGGAGTTGTGGGAAGAATTAGAAAGGAAAAAGAATAGCAAGTTTCCAGCTGGAACCCAGATCTTGTTCCGCTTGTTCCCTGAGCCCGTAGCCATTCCTCTTCTTTCTCCTCCTCCTCCTCTTCTTTAGTTTCTTGAGACAGGGTCTCTGTGTAACTGCTGTGGCTTTCCCGGAACTCTATAGACCAGGCTGGCCTTGAACTCATAGGAATCCTCCTGCCTCTGCCTTCCAAGGGCAGGATTAAAGGCGTGAACCACCACCACCCAGTTAACTAGCTACAGGTCTTCTTAATGATAATTTGCAGCTTGACAACTGTAACTCTTGGAAGCTTTCAAGGCTACTTTGTAGTTATACCGATATGTGATAAAACTGCAAGAGTGTCCAAAAAGAAACCCAATGATAATTTCCAAAGCAGAGTTCTGGAGGAATCCACCTGTGTAGTAGAAGAGTAGATTCACCTAAATAGAGTGACCACACGTACATTCAATGATCTGTTCTGATTGATCCAGCAAACATTTATTCAGCATCTACAAGCAGTGTGAAATGGAGATTAAATCTATCTCTATTTTAAGGGTGTAGAATATGAGCAATAATGTGGAATATGAGCAACATATTGAGTGAGATATTTTTATGTAAGAGAGATGAAGGCTGTAGCTCTCTCGGAACATATAGCCCCTAATTCTGTGCAGTTTCAAATACTGTGCATTTAGCTAACAGAAGCCTCAAGCTCACCATCTTTCCCCCTCTGTATACAAGTTGGCAAACAAAATCTTGAGTGTGTGTCCTGTGTAGGAAACATCCCATTTTCCCTAAATCATAAGGGACCCACAGAGGATCCTGGAGAGAGGGGGAGGGGATGCTGAGTGGCTAGATGTAGCTCTGGTTTGGGCTGCAAGACGAATGATTCATGAAAGAAGCAGGTCTTTGAGACTCCTATCATCTTAACGTACATCACAGGGTAGAGGAGCAGACAAGACCACCATGCTGAGGTCCCAGCTTGAGACAAGGTAGATATTCACAATTGCAGTACTATTGACGGGAAGATTGGGAGCGTCATTGGGTGGGGGGTGTTTCATGCCTCTGTTCCTTCATTCAATGTGTTACTGAGCACTCACTGAGTACTAGACATAGGGATGCAGCTGCGGATGACAGAGGTGTGAATTCTGTCCTCATCCTTACATGGTGCTGAAGAGACATTATGCAAATAACAGCACAGAGTACATATATAGATTTTGTGGGTGCTATGTGTTATTAGACTATGTTATGAATTGTGTGATATGCTATAGCTGGCGGATGAGGTATATGTTTGGAAGTGGTGTGTGTGTTGGTTTGTTGTTTGGTTGGTTGGAGAAGGCATTACTGAAGGGGTCCTATTTACTTTGAACTTGAAAGATTGAGTATGAGTTACCTAGACAGATTGGAGAGAAATATACTAACCAGGTAACAATAAGTAGAGAAAGTTCTGGAATTCATTTTCACCCCCTTCATGGCTATGCCCAGTTTTACTTCCTATTATGTTTCAAAGAAAATGTACAATTGAGTTACTTTTTATTATGTATTTTTCCTCCAGCAAAGCTGTGCTTGGAATTTTGATACATTAGTTGATTGATTAAATTGATTTACTTCATCACTATCTATATCTGTATCTGTATATGTTCTTAATTTTCAAGAATATGTAGACTTGCAGTGTCTGGAATTATCTTAGTAAAATACTGACCCATTTTAATAAAGTTTTCAAATGTTATTGGGATTTTTCTCCTCTACTTGAATGACTAGTGTTACTGATAATATGTTATATGTCAGCCAAATGATGTCATAAATATTACTTTTTGTTGTTGTTGTTGTTGTTCTGAAGAATCTCTGATTACAGAGAAAGTTACAGGGCCAGTAGAGAGTAGTGCTTTGGTTACATGATAACAACTCTAGAAATGTCTCGACTTTGGTCTGGGATCCATTGTTTGCTGAGTCTCTTTATCCTTACTGGGATCAACTTTCTCTCTGCAAAAGGAGATGGTTACAACTTCCTGTTGACTATCAAATGACAGCAGGAATGTAAAGTAATTGGTACCTAGATGTTGGTGTTGCTCTAGTGGTCAACTGATCTATAGACACATATGTTGGTTATATTGGTAAATATTATTTTCAGACATGTAGCAGGGTAGTTTTGTGTATCAATAGGGTTAAGATTCCTTATTTCACCTCTGTCATTTCTACTTCTTAGGATTACGTGAATGCCATTGAGTCTCAAGAGCAAATGTGAACTGACAAATAAAATAGTTGACTTTTTAAAAGAGGTCCTGTGAGTTCAAAGTGATAGACATTTCCCAAAATAAGACATCATGAACGGACAGCAAACATAGGAAAAATGCTCAACATCATTAATTATCAGGAAAACACAAACCAAAGCAACAGAAAGTTACCACCTCAGTACAGTCAGAACATATATTGCTGAAAAGAAGAATGGCAAATGTTGGTAAGGGTGATTTGGCCATCCTACTAAGGTAAATTAAATCAGTAGGAGAAGAGATAATTACATTTCAAAGTACACTGCACCACTATTCACAACGGACAAGATGTGGGAACAACCTACATGTCTCTTAATAAATGGTTGAAGAGGATGTGGTAACACAGACCCAGTGGTGAAAAAGAGCAAAATGCCGTTGTATGGGCAGAAATGGAGAACATTACATTAAGAGAAGTAAGTTGGGGGCTGGGGACATGGCTCAGTGGTTAAGAATACTTGCTGTTCTGGAAGAGGACCTGAGTTCAATTCCCAGACCCCACATTGAGTTGCTGACTTTCCAGCTCCAAAGAATCTGACATACTCTTCTCAATTCTTTGGGCATTTGCACTCATACACACACACACACACACACACACACACACACACACACACACACACAATTTAAAATATAATAAAACATTGTTTGCCCTGAGTTAGAGTAGGACCAAGTATTGCAGTCCACATCTATAATACCAGCATTCAAGAGGTTGTGTGTCAAGATCATTACAAGTTTGAGGCCAGTCTGTGCCACACATGGAGACACTGTTTAAAAATAATTGGAAGTAGAACAGAAAGATGGGACGAAGACAGAGGGGAGAAAAGACTGGGGAAGAGAAGAGGAAGGTTGATTAATGGGTACTAAGCCACAGTTAGATAAAAGCAAGAAATTTTGGTGTGCTACTACAAAATGGAATGACTGTATATAATATAATGAAAATTAAAGCTAGAATTTTAATGAAAATTAAAAAAGAGTTTAAATACTTTGATCATGAAAAAATAATAAATGTGGCTGGGAGGTGGCTATATTTGTAAAATATTTTCTATGTAAGCGTGAGTTCATATCTTTAGCTCCCATGTAAAATCCAGTATTGCCATACTGGTGTCCACACACCAGTGCTGTGTGGTGGGGAAGGAGTGAATATAGGTGGATTCCAGGTTCCGTGAGTGACTCTGTCTCAACAAATAAGGTGGAGATTGGCATTAGAAGACACCTGACAGCTACCTCCAACCTATATGCATAAACACAGCATACACACACACACACACACACACACACACACACACGCAGATATAAGAAATACTTGAAGGATACTGTTTAACCTGTTTTAAACATTTAAAAATGTATACCTATATCAAAACATCATATGGTGCTCCATTCATATGTTTAATATTTAAGTTTTAAGTGCCAGCTAAAACTTAATTAATAAAAATAACTATATCATAGAGGGATGCATTTGAAATTAACAAGTGGTAACATTTATCTCTTGAAAATGATAAACAAAGCTACATAAAGAGTAACGGCTCTGAATATTAAGTATTTTCCACTGTAATAAGAATATAAGTAAACCTTCATTTACTTATATTCATATTTATTCATATTTCTATTTATAAATCTTCTGTATGCGATATAGCTCATACTTCCTTAGTCAGAATAAAAAGCAATACAAATCACTCTTAGAAATATACACAAAATCACAAATCAGGGAACTTCTGAAAAGGCTAATGGGTATAAGATAATATACAACCACAAACTAGGGTGCTTATATAAAAGCCAGACTATCAGTAAAGCTATTGAGTACAGATGCTGGCCAGGGAGATCAAGGAAGGCTCCAGAAGAGGAATATGAAGTTGGCACAAACCCTATCTATGGAAGGCCAGAAACGGGGGAGAGGTATGGGGTACTATAGAGGCCCTGTTTGCCTATGTTGAGCATCTTCCCATGGTCTGCTTTTAGAATGGTTCTTTGAGGGACACAAGGAACACGAGGCAGCAAAGGGATTTTGGTGGCTCTCCTGTCTCCCTGAGAAAATATGGCATTTTTACAACTTGCTTTTTGCTTTGGAAACTTCTGCAGATACACAGATGCTTGAGTGCTTGCCAAGTGGGTACTTGGAAGCATTTTGTAAAGTTTGTAGAAGATTACCTTAAGATTACCTTAAGACTATCACACACATCGATTCTGTAACATTTATGTAGAATTTAAACACTCATGTAGAAATCTTCCAAGTCCCCAAACAACTCCCTGTGAGAACTTCTCTTCTGTGAGGTCTTCTCTCTGCCTTAGATTGCTTTGTTTGGCTGCTCTTGTCATTGCTAGACCCTAAGTACCCACTTTCACAGTGCTGTTACTCATCGACAAATAAAGCTTCCGAGCACATTATCCTGTGATTGACACTCTTCAGTGACCAAAAAAAAAAAAAAAGAAAGAAAAAAAAAAAGAAAAAAATTGTCGCTGAAAGAAGTAAAAGTCTAGTCATCAAAAACAATGTAATTTCCTGTGTGAAAGTCACGAAGCCTTGTGGTGGGAGTCCTTTGATCAAGTGCCCTGTAAAGTGGCCTTGGATGACAGATACTCAAAGACCTTTGCAGGTGTGTCTTCAGTTCATCTCACACCCTGCCCTGCTCAAGGAGGAGGGGCTGAAGTCCTGACCCTCATTAGGACAATGATACTCACGCTGCTGTTCCTGGCTCTCAGCTTCTCCTCAGTTCAAGCAACAGGTAAACAATTTTGATTTTATTTCTTTTCTGTTTTTTTATTCATGTTCTTGTGATCAGCCTGGTTTATTTTAAAACTGTGGTGACCTGTGAAATTTGAGCACATTTAAAGTGTTTTGCTTTAATATGACAAACTACTATTGAGAAACTAATTCTCATAATACAGTATATCAAAAAAAAGTATATCAAAAAGACCTTACCAAAAGTTTTTTTGGAAAGAGATAGCATTTTATTTAACAACTTGTTGATACTGTTCCAAGCACTTTTATGTTATATTCAGGACTTTATTTTTTAAATCCTAGAAAACTTCAATAAGTAGGTAAGTTCTGAAGGCTTTGGATTAGTTTGCCTCAGTTTGCATTTCAGAGTCAAGTCTTCCTAGGTGAGTTTGGGAGAGTATTTAAACTACCCAAATCTCTATAAAATGGGACCCTATCACCTTAACTTCATTGTGAGATAAAATGAAATGATCATTGTGAAAAACTTATGTTACTCAGTACTTGGCCAGTAAGCATGGGATTCATTTAAGTACTACCTGAATTTAGCAAGAGCCAAGAAGATTCCAGTAGTAAACACAGATGCTAATACAAATATCAGTAAGTTTCCTTTTACTGTTGGCTGAAACATGTTTATTTAGGTTAAAATCCTTCACACTTCCAATAGCAATGGCAAGGAATCTGTACCTATCAGTTAGAAAGCTCACTCTCAACTACTTTCAGTTCTCAAAACTCAGAGTTGTTTCTTATTCCAAACTCCCTTCCAGATGAAGAAATCACCCACTGAAGAGAATGTTCAATAATTTTCCCAGAGGATGCAGGTTCCGGCTATGGACTGCAGATTTCAAACCACCTTAGTCTGACTCGAGAACCTGTGCTCTTGACCATAATGCTCTTCCAGCTAGCATGATAAGATTTGTATTTTTACAGACTTAGACAAAGTCAGTATTATATTATCTCTAGAAATTATAATCCCTAACAGAAGGAGATAGATACATTAGCGCTGGAACAGAAGGCAGCAACACTCAGTTTGACACTGAAATGCAAGGGGTCTATAGATGTACTTAGATAATCTCTCTGGGAAAGGTAAATTATAAAGTTAATGTCTCCGGTTTTCTTCTCATACATTTTGACGGTACAGACTGCATTCTTGGTAGATGTTATTCTTAAATACCATGAATGCTCACTCCAAAGAATATCATTTCCAAATTTTGCAGAAATCCAGTAGTAACTCATAGATGTCCACCTACTTTTGTTGTTTGACACGTCAGTGACCATGACTATAAAAAGTGCTGCTGGGAAGGCATGAGCTCATGTCTGGCCATGCACACCTAGAGCTAAGGAGTCCCCGAAACTTATTGTGAAAAAGTTTCTGAGCTTTGTGTTTAAGGGACCTTAAGTTTCTTTCGAAGGAATAGTTAAGACATTATAGTTAAGCTAATTTATTAGACAGTAAAGCCTTACCTGGATTAGAAGCTCTTCAACATTGGTAGTTGTACACAAAATGCTTTTCTGATGCCCTCTGTGGATAATCAGAGTGATTCAGGTTGGCTACAGAACAAATATGAAGCTAATCTGAGCTACATAAAACTCTGTTTTTTTTTAAGCTATTGTCCTTGATCTTCCTAGAAGTGTAAGAAACTGCTATAATATCTGCATGCGTGTGCATGCAGGCGGGTCTTTATTTTCAATAATTTAATAAGTTTGATTCATTGGTTCACAGCATGGATTAACATACTTACTTGATGATGGTTAAATCTAGCCCAATTCTCATGTTTTGGGTGATGCTGCCAAAAAGATCTTTAAGGCTCAATTAAAGAAGTAGGATTAGGGAAGAGTTAGGAAGTTGCACCTTAGTTATGTCCTCTGCTAAAGTTACATGCTTTTATGAATATTGGATCACGGTGCTAGTGAGATCCGAAGACAGGATTTTGTTACATGTTAGATTGTGACTCTAGCTTATAGCTGCAGGCTCCTGAGAGCAAAATCATCTGTGTAGAAGTGTATTGGTCATATAAACATTTTCTAGTCAATATTTCTTATTTTTTCCAGCAAACTGACTGCGTAGTATGGAGACTAAAATAGGGAAATATGTTCACTTCTCCATGAGAGCATTTCTGTTCCCTTCTTTCCAAATCTTAACTGATGAGCTATGTCAGGTTGGCCTGTTGAACCAGAATGATCCCTCCAGTTACGATGCTTTCTCCTCAGCACTTCTTTTCCTCAGAGAGACACATAAAATGATTGGCAAAGTAACGGAATGAAAAGCTTTATCTTGCTCAGTCTTTGGCAAACCATTTCCTCTGTGGTAGATGCACAGAAAGAAGCCCTTGACTTCTCACGGTTAAGCGTTGCTCTGAGGCTGGACTTGGGAAAGTGAGACAAAAACAATGAACGGCCAAAAAAATGCAATGTAAGCGTCAGACGTCTGCAGTCACACAGCTTTGACTACACTGTAGCCAGCTTTTCTGGCCATTAAAAATTAACAGGGTGTTTTGTCACTTGAAGTAAATTTGATAGCTATTTCCAAAATGTGGAATTTGCTAAGAATTTGCTTCATGACCATGCTCTTGATTAATACACTATCTCTTTAGCTGTCTTCCCCCTTTTAAAGGCAACCCATCTAGCAAAGACTTTAATAGCAAGGACTGTTAAAATTAGTATTGATTTATCAATTCCCAGAAGTAGGGTGAGTCATCACCACGGACAGATCAGAAGAAATGAATCTGTGATTCTAACTGTGAAAAGCTTGTGTATGCAAAGTTTGGCTATGGGTGAAGGGATCTCACTGCCTCCCTGACTTAGATATGGGCTCTCCTTTTCAATGCCTTACTTTTTTCCTATTTTCCCCAATGAAGAAATTTTCTGTGACTATGTATGCCATGTGTGGATATCTTCCTTCAAGTGTTTCTTGTACAAAGTGTGCTGACTTTTACATTACAAAGTGAAAAAAATTATGCCACCAACATCCCAGAAGAAAATTTCATTTGCGATTTATCATCTAAAGCAGTAGTTCTTTTTATTCAGTGGCTGGGATGGTGGTAGGACACAGGGTTTACTTGTCCAGAGATCAGAAGGCTGGCGGCTTTGGTAAAGCATTATTATCTCACAAGTCATCTCAGATAAATTATAGTTTGCCTTTTTCTTTATGAAATTTGTTCACAGATGTGGGAACTTTTCTGTTGAGAGCTTACTCAAACTTGGGAACAAATGACCCCTGCTTCTGTGAGTCACTGACTCACACTAAATCACATTGACTTCCTAAATCACATTTCTTTGGACTCTTTTGGTCAGTGATGTGGTAATTGCACCGCCTGCTACCACTCAGCCTCCCAATCAACCAATTAACCAACCAAAACAGAGGGCCAAAAGAACACAAGCTCAATATACCCAGAACTTTTAGCAGAGGACTTAGTGAGTGGCAATCAGTTCCTGAAACTGGGATGAGGACAGAAGGACATTTAGGCCTCAGGGGAAAAGAGTTTACAAAGTAGGTTTTCATGTTTTTGCTTGTGACTCTCAGTTTGATGACCCTGAGTTCTAGGTATTCTGGATGGGATCAAGAAGTTCCCAGTTGCTCGGCAGAGACTTGGCAACAGGGTGTTATTTTGGCCTGAGTGATTTAGTACTAATGTCATAGGGACTGGTAGTTTTGTCTTTGTGTCATTATGCAAACTGTATTTGTGTTCTTCATGCGTAGGAGACACCCCACAGTGGTGAAGATTTTTTATTTTGATTAACTTTGAGCTCCTTTATCTCTATATCCATCATGACTACCGTCATCTCTTTGTCACCATCTTTGTTATCTTGGGGATGTTGGTTGACAAGGTAACCAGGTTAATGGTGTCATTCAGAATTACTTACAGCTCACATTAGTCTCTTATTTAATTGTGAGATCCTTTCTGCAACTTCTGAATCACTTTGTTGGCTCCTAATCCAACATACAGTGTATAATCACAGCATCTAGGTCTCATCATCCACTGTCATTTAGACATCTGAATTAGCTGGCGTGGCTCTCATTCTGACAACACATGGGTCCTTTTATTGAAACTTGGATGGTTGTTTGGATTTTTATCTTTGGTTTTCATGTTTTATTGTATGTGTATGTTTGTGTATTTACAGGTGTATGTGCAGATGTGTGCACGTGTGTGGAAATCAGAGAGCAGCCTCAGATTCCATTTCTCAGGTGCTGACTGCCAGTTTTTTTTTTTTTTTTTTTTTTTTGACACAGAAGTCTCTTACTTTCCCCAAATTTACCAAATAGGCCTCCCTGACAGACCAGTAAGCACTAGGGATATGCCTGTCTCTATCTCCTTGGCACTGGGACTTCGAGTGTATGTACCATCACTTAGTTTTTTAAATGTGAGTTTTGGTAATTGAACTTGGGTCCCCGTGCTTGCAAGACAAAACTTTACCAACTGAGATCTTTTCTCAGCCTCAATAATTTAATTTTGGAATCAGCAATCAAGTAAAAGGCTGTGATTTTTGTTGCTTAGGGAGAAAGAGTCAGATCATACACTTAGATATATTTGCAGTATGTTTGGGATCTGACAACTGTCTTTAATATTGAGTACTGCTAATACATAATTTTAGATCAGCAGGGATCTATCTAAAACATATAGATTCTATCTTTAGGTAGTGTGGGTGTGAAAGGCCATATAGGAGAAGAATGTTTTCTTCCACTGTGACACTCCTGGGACCCCAAAACAGGGTGCTGGTAAGTTTCTCTTCTATACAGTGCATGCTTCTTCATGTACTTTGGCAAGACAGATTCTCATTTGTGTGCTCCTTTAATAAGTATTTATTGAATTTCTTCTATGTGTATGGTTCCTGTGACAGACTAAAAAAAAACACTTTAAGATGTGATAAAGTAAAAACGAGAATGATACAGTTCTTAATTTTTTCTTGTAGTTAATTATGAGTAGTATTCTACCCACACTAATTCATTATTGTGGAAAATAATTATAAACCACAGATGGTTAGAGGGATTAAAGTTTTTCTTTGAGAGTCCTAATATCAAAACAAGTGACTTCTTTTCTAGTTAGAATTCCTAAAATTGATACTGTGGATTGATAACTTTTTTTTTTTTTGCATATTGGACTGTAAGCTCCTTGGGCATAGGCTCTTGTCTCATTCACTCATGTAAGCTTGGTGTTGGGTACAATACTGGAAGCATGTAGGTACTAATAATCAAATATTTGGTGAAAAGGGAAATGAACATGGAAAATGGAGAAGTATGCAGCACTCTGTCAAGATTAAGGTAGGAACTGTAGTTCCAATCCCAGTATTCAGGAATCGGAGGCAGGAGGATTACCATGAGCTTTGGGCTAGTGTGGCTTTCGCAGTAAATTTCATGTCAGCCTGGCTACAGTATGACACCTTGCTTTAACCTCCCCCAACAACAAATTAATGTAGGATGATAAGTCTTTATGAAGAGTTGGGAATTGATGCTGTTGGTAGGTAGGATTTTAATGGATGATTTTACTGATGAAACTTGCTAGTTAACATTTAGTTTGCACTTATGCTGTAGACACTGTTCCACTTGGGTTTCCGTTATTTAAGTCATTCAATCTCCCCCCAAATCCTATGAAGTAATTATCATAATTATACCCATTTTCAGATGGGAAAACTGAAATGTCAAACAAGTACAACTAACTTGCTGTCACACGGCTAGGGAATATGTGAAAGTCTAGGGTGTCATTTCAAGGTTTGTGGTCTCACCAAGTTCATGTTGCCTGAGAAAGAAGGAATATTAGTAAGGAAACCAAGTCAGGAATAGGTTCCATGTTCTTGGAAGTCAGCCCTGGAGGTCCAGGGAGGTAGGGTACAACCAGGTCAAACAAAGTGCTGTTTAAAATACTGATAAAATTGTTGAAACTTGATGTTCAAGGTATCTTGAAGTAGCTGAAGTGAATAAGAAGAAAGCACTTAGAAATGTTTATCTGTGGAATGGAATAGAAGGCACAGGAATGACAGGCTAATTAACAGAAGCAGGAGAAGCGAGTTGCATAAAGTCAGGGTCCTCTGGTTAACAGGCAGCTGGAGTGAGTACTGGCTTCAGAGCGAGGAGGGGAGGGACCTAAGGGAACATCATTGAAGTCAAAGGGACGGGGGGCGGGGGGGCTCCAGACTGGAGGAGGGAGGCCAGCCAGACTTCTGAGTTTAGGCAGTGCTTTCAGGAAAGAAGATAAAGCTTCAGATTTAGAGAAAACTGAGTAGGACTAAATAGATAGTGCAAGGAAGAGGGAATTAGCAGATAAGGCAAGACCATCAGGAGCTTAGATCAACTGAAATATGTAGCGTGGTATTTTGTACATAGCAGTGATGTGGTAACTGGTGTGATTCAGTGACTTGATTGTTTTGGCTATGTGAAGGGAGCTGAGACCTGGACATAAGTGTATGTGTGTGGGTCTGTGGAGCTAGGGGGAGAAAACACTGTGAGAAGAGAAAGGAGGAAGGAGGAAAGGAAAAGGGAGGTGGGGCAGTTTTCTCAAGGAGACAAGGAAACTAAAGAGAGCACAAATCTCAAAGTATACAGTGTGAGTGGGCTTGACTTCAGCTCATGGGTGACAACAGGATCACAAAGTTCAAACAAACATCGTGGGTAGACTTCCAGTTTCCGTTAGAGACGTTAATCTTAGCATCGCTATTTTTTGTTTGTTTGTTTGCTTGTTTTACTTTATATCTCACTCCCAACTCAAAATGTAAAGTAAGTATTCTCAAGGTAGGGAGGTGTGATTAGAAGTTTTAGTTTGTCGCAACATGATATACATTGTCTAGTCACCGATTTCCTAATTTGATACATGAAGGGTTGGATTAGAGAATACACACACACACACACACACACACACACACACACAGAGAGAGAGAGAGAGAGAGAGAGAGAGAGAGAGAGAGAGAGAGAGAACTGCAACCCAGATAGTTCTGGAATCTCTTAGATTTGTTATTTAGGATCTTAAATGCCAATGTGCTTAGATATGACTGCAGTGTTTTTGGGAGCAATTTTTGCTTTTGCTGACTCCTATTTTCCACTGTAAAGTTAAGGACTAAAACACTAACTATTTCCAAACTTCCAGGCTATGCTACCTTCCCAGAAGAGTCTGTGTACACCACAATAACCCTGAACAGACTCTTCAAAGGTAAAAGATTTACAGAGAACAGAGCAGATCAGACAAATTCTCTGTTGTCTTCTTTACATAATTGTTTTGAATGAAAGCGCAGAATGATGATGGTTCAGGACTCCCAAGATCTGGCCATTGGATTAAAATGTACATGTAGAAAACATCTTATGAAAGTAGCCAGATTAAGGAAGTCACTCTAACTTAATCATCTGTGTAATCATCTCTTTTGTGAGTTTATACAACACAGTGATTAAAAATATTATATTGGCCGGGCGATGGTGGCGCACGCCTTTAATCCCAGCACTCGGGAGGCAGAGGCAGGCGGATCTCTGTGAGTTCGAGACCACCCTGGTCTACAGAGCTAGTTCCAGGACAGGCTCCAAAGCCACAGAGAAACCCTGTCTCGAAAAAACCAAAAAAAAAAAAAAAAAAAAAAAAAAAAAAAAAAAAAAAAAATATTATATTGATGTAAGTGGTTCTTTTATATCTGTGTTTTTCTTTGATTTGAAAATTGGATTATTGTCAAAATGTTTGTTTTGAAAGTGAATAAAGGTTGCCTACTCTTTGGGTCCTTGACTTGCAAATGGTTCAGTGGTATTTGGTGTGATACCACTTCCATTTAATTAAATTGCTCTGCTATGATGTGCCTCTAGCTCCAGGGAATAAGAGAACAATGGTTGACCTATGAATGATAGGTGACATAGGAGTTTCAGTCCTATAGTGGTGTCTCTGCTCTAGAGGTGGGGATGAATTACAGCACAAGACGAGGCAGTGACTTTCTAGGCATCTTAAAATGACCATTCACCATAACACAGGTGACCTACGTACATTTCAACCTCTGATCACCTTCCTTAAACTCTAGTCCTATCCTGTTTTCTTATTGGTTTTTCTTCAAGGGGCTTTATTCATTCTTCAATTCTAACAGTTCTGAAACAATCCATCGTTTTCTTTTCTCCTAATAGATTTCTTTTATTACCTTACCTAATTTTGTCACTGGGGCCTCTAGTCTTGCTTTTAGTCATCATTTGAACTCATGCCAATTTCCACTCCTGCTCACTGTCTTTGCTCATCCCTTTCATCCCAGCTTCCACATTGCAACTCAGGCCATACCAGCTCATATCTATGTTAGGACAGCAATCTCTCACTAGTCTCTGAATTGCCTTTAATCTAACTGTGAACCAATCCTGACTGCTGGATTAACTCACCCCAGGAGGCTCCTTTTTCACCTTAAATGTAGAGAATTTCTGTTTTTTCACCTTAAATGTAGAGAATTTCTGTTTCCCTTCCTGGTAAAATTTATGTGCCTTTTCTTGTCATCAAAGGCCCCTCATGATTGGTATAGACATCTTACCTATTTCTTCCTTAATTAAAATTCTTTGCTACTTCTTAATAAACACTTGCAATAAGGTCATTTCCTTAATCTTACTGTATTTAAATTTGCTGTAGACTTCATGGTCCAGCTAAAGGCTATCCTGTATAGAAAACTCCAGAATCATTCTATCTGTGACCAAAGCTTTTTGTTGTGACTGTCAATCACTCTCTATATAGTCCATACATCATCCATGGACTTAGAATATAGCTGTGTACTTAACAGGATTGCTCCTCATCTTCCCATCTCCAAAGAAACAAACATATTACAGCCTACTACTTATTTGCTGAGTACATTATTTTGTCATGTAAGAGTTCAAGATATCAGAGAATAATATTTTGACTGATCAAAATTTGTTTCAGAGTGTATACATCAATTACTCTGTTATTTTTTTCTCTCTTATAAATGAAAGCTTTATGTCTCAGTGTTCAGATGAGACTTTTTGGTATCAAACTATTTGACCCCTGAGTTACTGTCTGACAATTGCATGTGGGACAACAATATTTTAAAGAGACAAAGACAGGAGTCCTCTACATTGTTGTGTTTGCCTGTATAAGAACATTGGTCAGAGTTAAGGGTATGGCTTAGACCAGTGGTGGTCTAAAGTAACTCATTTAGTAAAATCTATTATTAGGTTTCTATTTTTGTTTTCATTATCACCTATAACCATTTGTTATTGTTTGAGCAATATTTACGTTTTGTTTAAAAATTTTATGTTCTATTGATAAGAAGTTAATGCATTTAATAGAATTGATACGTGTGCCATACACAGTCTTGGACAAGATTAGTTGTTTGGTTTGTTCTTTTCAACAGAAGCCATGCTTTGTCATGTTTCTGGCTCTCATAACCCTCTCTTCTTATCTAAGAGTGGTCACAGCTGTGCTCTGCATACCACAGGTGTTCCCTGTTCCCAAGGGTTCTGTTCTCTCACAACTTAAACCATGCATCTTTTATAAACAAGCTAACTGACTGGCACCCATGACTGAGAAGACCATTTGTTTACTGTGAGAATCCTGAAGGAGACAATATACATACTTGTATATCATACTGTTCAAATTCTTTTTCAAAAAAATACTTTACTTATACCATTATTTCTTATTTAAAAAATGAGAATTTCAAGAAAACAATGAATGGAAAATGAGAAAAAAATGACCATAGTTATTTTGGAACTTTAACTTAAATTAAAAGAAAATAGAGTATGAATTTCAGAGTGTGGGCTCATCCAAAGCTGTGGGTAATTAACAGGTTTGTTTTTTACCATTTTAGTAGATCATGGAGAATAGTGGAAAACATTATAGTCTAATGGGCATTTGTGCTTTCTCTCTTGATATTTGAACATAGCTAAGCTTCCAACTAGAGTTCCCTGAGTCCCAAGCTGTTGAGTCTTCAGTTTGACTTACAGATTCCAGAGCAAGCTCTGGATTGACTCATCAGAGAGCCTGTGCCATACAGAGCTTGAAAGGAAGCAAGTGGTCAGAGGGCTAGAAGTTGAATGACCTCCTCGTCCCAAACAGGAAATAAACTCAGAGGAATGTTAAAGTAACTTAATCAACTCTGTGGTCAGAACAAAAGAGTTCTCCACCAGAGCAGCCAATGGCATCTTCACAGTTGGCTCATAAACCCCAGAGTGCAATATGGTCAAAAATGTAGAAAACTTTTTTTTTTTGGTCCTTACCTAACATGTTAAAACACATCATATTCTGTTCAATTATATTTTTTTAAAAAAAGAAATCAGAGTTATAAGCTATAATTTCACTTTTTTTGATGTGATAGAAATGTGTGACAAGAATAAATAGAATCCATTAGAACTCCTAGAAGAAAAATCAGTTTCTAGTTGTACTTATTATATCTTTCTAATATCTTCTTTAGCTTCCCAGGTGCATTCTTCAAATCTTGAGTCCTGCCAGCCTTGGTGGGCCATTTCATTTCACTACTGTGCTTATGATATAAAAAGGAAAGAATGAATATTATAAAGTTAAACATGATTAAAAACACATTGTTTTAGTTAAGGGTTCATTCATTAAGGGTTGGACTGAAAAGTGACTTTATGAGCTGACTGACCTCCCTTTTGTACACAAGTGAGGCTGAAATAGAAGGGCTGCAATGGACAATCACTGCTGCTGGTGAAATGGAAGTTGTGTTTATGAGGGACGTATCGCCTGCTGGCCTCACCTGAGATTCGCTAACGACCTTTAGGCAGTCTCTCAAATTGTGAGCAAACTCTTTGCGTATAGTTATCCCTTATTATCATGAACAACATCTTCCAAGACCCTCAGCACACATCTGAAACCCCTGATAGTACGAATTCTGTAAATGAACCCTTCCTATCTTCGTCATGCCCGCCACGCAACGTGACGGCAGCTTTGGCAGGTGGAGGCGAGCAGCAAAGTAGCGTGACTTTCCCTCAGCGTATATCCTCGGTGCCTCAGCATTTGACTTCTTCTTTCTTTATTAAGTATAGAAGCTTTGTTGGAATCACTATTCTTACATTGGAGGCCATTATTAAGAAAAAAAGGCAGTTGATTGAACAAAAGCTGTGAGCTACCCCGGTGGTTGATCTGACAACAGGGAAAAGTTACAGGACTAGCTGGTGAGGTGCTGGTAGCACACGCGCTGCAGACCACTGGGTGGAAGGGTAGTTCACGCCTTAGGTGACTAACTTTGCATTTCACCACCATACTCAGAATGATGCAAATTCAAAATTTATAGACTTTATATCTGAACTTTCCCATTTAATATTTTGGGTTTGTAGTTGACAATAGGCAACTGAGACTACAGAAAGCAAAGTCATAGACAAGGAAGAATTGGTTGGAAACACATTTCTTTTAAATATGAGCACAAAATCAACTCAGTCTTGTCGAATGAACAAAATTGTCTTTTTTTCCTCTTCATTCATGATGGAGAACATCAGTTTTTATACACATATATAGTACTCCACTAATATGGTGGAGAAAGTGAAATTTGCTTTGGTCCAGGCCTCTTTGCGTTTATCCAATGGCTCTCCCTGGCTCTCATTTGAAACTCCAATACCAGCTTCTTCACCAAGTCCAGCCTCAAGGGGATGGAGAACAAAGCACTGAAATTATGTTACAATTTTGATGTATTGTGGTAGATGGAACAGAACGATAGATCAAGATCTGTTGGAAGACTCCATCTCAAGTCTTAAAGGTCGCACTCATAATTTTACATATGCATGTAGGTGTATTAAAGAGGTCCACAACTCATTTGCCCTGAACCTTGGACTCTTTGAAATCCTTTTTGCAGTCTCATGAATTCTAAGCCAATATGTTCTCTACATTGTACTTTATGCTTCATATTCTTTGTAAATACAAGCTTTGGCTTAGTTGGGAGGGGTGGGTGTGGGGGCAAACTTTAAGGCCAAGGTTCTTTGATGCTAGGAGCTATCCTTTAGAGATTGTACTCCACAGCACCTGCACAGAGGCTGGCTTAGTCCCTAAATATAGTAACTTCTTTCTTGACCCACTTAAAATTGATGCAAAGGAAAGAAGTTACTTTTGTAAGTACCCATTTTCTTGGAAACACAGTTAATTTTCAACCTTCCAGAAGCTTGTTCTACCACAAATCCGGCTCTCACAGCCTTGCCATGGGCTGCAGATAAGTTCCTTCTCATCTCTGATCTTGCGAGTTGCCTGTTGTTGAACAGGAGTTGTGAGGGAAAGAGTTTTGAGGTTACTGCTTCCTGTCTCCACACCTTTAGCTCATTTAGCTGCTAGGACAGGCTTTGAAAAGCAAAGCACTAAGTTCCTCATCAAAACAACCTGCCAGTTAGTGAAGGAAAACCAGCCAAAGCAGTATTTTACTGTGTTAAGCAAATGCAGTTGGGAGGGTATCAGTGTTTCTGGTAGGTGTAACCTCGACAAATTACCCACAAGAAGGAAAATAGATCAAGTGTTTACAAAGGGAAGGAAAGGTCATTCCTAGTATGATTTAAAAACAGCAAATCCTCAAACAGAAGCCAGTGTAAGAAAGCTGAGTGTATTCTAGTTTCTTCTAAGTTAGTGATCCTCAATCTTCCAAGTGCTGCAACCCTTTAATGCACTTCTTCAGATTTTGGTGATCCCCATCCATAAAATTATTTTGTTGCTATTTCATAACTGTAATTTTGCTACTGTTGTAAATTGTAATGTAAATATCTGATATGCAGGATATCTGATATGTGACCCCAAAAGGGTCACAACTCACAGGTTTAGAACTGCTATTTTAAGCCTAGGTATGTCTTGAATTTTAAGTATTCCCTTAAGTGGTTGGAAACACCACAGATTCCCAGATACCCAAACAAACAAATAAAACAACAACAACAACAACAACCAAAATCCATAGCCAAGCTGAACACTATCACTTGATTGGTTTGTCCAGAATCTTTGTACTCTACTGCTGTAGAGTGAGGGGTGTGTCTTCTCACACATGCTCCATTTTAAGGGAAATTAAAAGAAGCTAGCAATACTGTATGTTCTAGAAACCACAATGATCACATATTTAGGATAACTATGTGTCAATATCACTAGGATAACTGTAACCTCTCTTTAATACCAGGCATAAATTTATTTTATTTAGTGTGTCTCCAGAACAGATGTAGAGTTTGAAGTCCTGTCAGATAGCCTCTCACATGGACTTTTTAAATCATTGGAATAAATTAAAGTGAGACCAAATCCTAGAAAGAATATTAACTTTAAAAAAGAGGTTTCATCAGCTTGAATTTTATGCCAGGAAGCAGTTAGCCACATATTAGCATAAAACAAGAAATTACCTCAAATATAGTATCTCTCTTTAAGCATCAGCTAATTTAAAAATGTTAATATGTAAACATTAACAGATGAATTGCCCGCCTTTTTCATAGATGTTTTCAAACTCTTTTCCAACAAAATTCTGGCACAGCCACAAAATGAAGTATTTTCCCTTTCCTTGCTCAGTGGCAGGCTGTGTTACCAGAACAGTGGCGTGTAACAAACAGTCTTGACACAGGAGCCGTTGAGTTTCTGGTGAGAATGTTCTTGATTTTTAATCTGAGATCAAATGGGTTCAGAAGAAATCAGACAACCCCAACCACGCTGAGGCTTGAGCTCAGAGGCCCCATGACGGGAAGAAGAAAAAGCTACCTCTAGTTGTTATATTACTCCATGTGAAGAAAAACCGTTTCAGAGAATGACTGCTGCCTCTTCCTTCTGAAAGTTTCCACTCCGTGTCATGACCCCCAAGGCTGCAAACCTGTCTTCTTGATAGTCCAGATGTCCAAACTTTCTTTGGTTTTGGATCTGTCTATTCTGGTACTGCAATGAAGTAGAAAAAAATGGGTGAAGAAGAGGTGTGGGCAAAAAGGAAAAAAATAGATACTTTTTCCTTCATCTGTGAGGCTGAGGAAGTCATTTTAAAATCTTCCTTTTCTCTTTAACCAGACCTGAATCACTGTCAAGTTGTGTAAGCATTAGCCTGTAAACACTTCTCACCTCTGACCCAGAAGACAACTGAATCTTGGTTACTCTCCATACCTTCACTTTTGCACACTCCAAAGTACTACTTCCATTTTTGCTAAAGTGATCTCCATAAATGAAAACACTACACTCACCTCGCCTACTTTTCTGCTTCAAAGCCTTCACTAGGTCTCCATCACTGGCAGGAGAGGGACCAAGGTCTCTGATGAGGTGAGCAACGCTTGCTTTTCCACTCTTGTCTTTCCTAACCCTTGGTCAGAAAGAGTGGAGGTAGTTGTAATTCTCTCCAGAGTGTCATACTCGTTCTTAATTACTATTTTCCTTGCTGTTTTTTCTCTTTTTTCCTCCCCACTTCACCAACTTACTTTTAGTTTCAACGTGCACACACTTACCCCACCACCCCATCTTGAGGACACGTCTTATCAAGGCTAACTTTTTTACGTGAGAAACATTTGATAGTCAATGTGGGCATCATCATTTATCTCCCAGAACAGCAGTCTTCATGTGTACAGAATCTGCGATTGGTTCTTCAATTGCTCCCAGAACCTGTAGGTCTCTATCTACTGTGTCAAAATTAGTTATCGGTTCATACATTTTTCTTTCTTCCTAGACTGTGACCTGCCCAAGGAACTCATGTATGGGAAATCAGTTTTCTCTCTGATGTGTGAGTCTTGGGAAGATGTCACCTGCTGAATCAGGCAGGAATCACTAAATGAACACTGGAGTCTTTATTCTAGGACTTCTCCTTTCCCTTCTCGTTCCTCCCTCTCAACTCCTACACAGAAGCCCATAGTAGCATTGTTCACAAGAGTCAATGTTGACTATATTGACACAATATATTGTCTAGCCATAGAATAAAGTTCTGATACTTTCCTACAGCATGGATGAAACTTGATAATTGCTAACTGAAAGAAGCCATAAACAAAATGACACACATACTGTGATTCCATGCATATGAAATGGCCTGAATGGGCAAGTAGAGACAAGAAGTAAATGAGTGCTTGCCGAGGCTGAAAGACAGAATTATGGGAAGTGGCAGCCACTGAGCATCTTCTTCATGTAATGAAAGTACTTTACAGATAGTAGAGGGATGCTCACAACTCCTGGACTATTACTCTTTAAAAGGAGAACTTTACAAGTTTGTAAATTACACTTCAGTAAAGTTACTCCAAACACCAATACCAACACTAACCACATCTTAACTTATACAAAATATATCAAAATTTCTGGTAGTAAAAGGCATGGATATGGGTTTTCTTTTAAGGTTTTTGATGTATAGAAATACTGATAATTATACAACAAACAAGAAAGAAAACTCCATCTATGTTCATGAATTCAATTCCAGATTAAACAACAAATTTTATTTTAACAACTTCCAATTCTAGCTGGCTTTGGGGTACAAATAACTTTTTAAAAATTGTAAACAGTGGGCTTAAGATATTGCTCAACTGTGAAGGCTAGGCTCACAACAAAAAAATCATAAATAGGTAATTATTAGCTTGCCCCCAGCAAAAATTGATTTTATTTATATTAAATTTCTTTCACAGAAAAATAGCAATGTGTTTACTTCTAAATAACTGAAGTTATGTTTCAGAAAAAGGTTGTAGGGTCTTTGATCTGTGAAATTGATTCTCCATGCGTAAGGGGTCAGCTATCTATGTGGTATGGTTTTTGGTTTCAGTTCTGAATTTATTTAACATTTCTTCAATGACTGTAAATGAATATTCATGTTTCTAGACCTCATTCACCCCCCTTTGGCCACCCCCTCCCAAAGGAATATATAGGCATGGTGGCCCACACTTTTAATTCCAGCACTCAGGAAGCAGAGGTAGGTGAATCTGAGTTTCTATGCCAACCTGATCTGTGTAGTGAGTTCTAAGTCAGCCAGGGTTACAGAATGAGACCCTGTTTTTTTTTTTTTTGATGTTGTTTTGTTTTCTTTGTTTGTTTGCTTGCTTGTTTAGAAAAATGAATATAGAGCTAAAGACATTTGTAGGCACCTGTTGCCAAGCCTAATTTCTGATTAGAAGGAGAGAACCAACTCCTTCAAGTTGTCCTACACCCCCCACACAATATTTAAAATGAAATTATATTTTGTGAAATGGGAATACACTGGAAAATGGTATCAATGTGGTCTCCTCCCTAACAGAGTTGATAATGTGATTTCATTTAGTTTGCTTTTGAAGTGAGAAATTGAATGAGATAATATCTAGATCTTTGATTGTTTATTGCACAAAGGTAGAACTTCTCTTGATTTAAGACAACAAACAGGCAAGTTTCTTGGGAGCCTGTTCTCTGAATTTGCTATGGAAGAAAAATTAAAGGCAACACTTGAACTACAGATTTCTGCACCTCTTTATCCTACTCTTGGTTTGGTCAATAAGCAAAGTCAAAATGTTTTGAAAGTTTTAAATCCTTTATAGAAACCTGTCACATGATTGAAAACAAATTTATCTGGGCACCAGTGTCAGGTTTTCAGGCTGCTTCCAAGCATATCACTTAATCAGGAAGTCAACCTAAGGCCTGATTGACATCTTAGGAATCTCAATTTGATTAAAAAATTCCTAGTGCATAGCTCAGTGATGACAGAAGGGTCACATTTTGCCATGTTTCAGGTGGAAACATGCTCCGTTTTCCCTTTCACAAAAGGATGCCAACATAATCAAAATATAAACTGATCACTCCAAGAAAACATATCTTTATCTGTCAGGAGATTTTGTTGGAGATCTATTAAGTTGACTAATTCCTTTTGATTTCAGGACAAAAGAGAATTATTGTTCTTACATTGTAACTAAAAATTTTCCGTCCTCAGAAAACAAGATTTTGGTGAAACAGTCACCCATGCTTGTGGTGGATAACAATGACGTCACCCTCAGCTGCAGGTATTCTCACAACCTCCTCTTGAAGGAGTTCCGGGCATCACTGTACAAGGGAGTGAACAGTGATGTGGAAGTCTGTGTTGCGAATGGGAATCTCACCTCTCAGCTTCAGTTTCACTCAAATGTGGGGTTCACCTGTGATGGGAATTTGAACAATGAAACAGTGACATTCTACCTCCGGAATCTGCACGTCAATCAAACAGATATATACTTCTGCAGAGTTGAGGTCATGTACCCTCCTCCTTACCTAGACAATGAGAAGAGCAATGGAACAATTATTCATGTGAAAGGTAACTGTACTTGTGTTTGGCAATGCTGAAGTCAAGGTTGGGGTAAATGGTTAGGCCGGAACACTCACCAATGATCTGAGACTAAAGACAAATAATTTTTAAACCTGTTTTCCTTTTACTTTAGAAATAATTCCAGCTTATATTTTGAATGCCTGTGCCTTTCTCACTGACATTATGTGGAAGAATGAGGGAAGAAGTTACAGACCATGGGAATAGAACCTATAAGATAATTCTCAATTCAAGTAGGTCATGTCAGGAAAAAATTTGTCATTAAAATGCTAGCCTGGATTTTTTTTAATGCCTTTTGGCTAAGATCAAGTATAAAATTGAACACAGAGTCCTCTAAGAGGAAGCATAGCCTGATGGATCAGGACTCAGGAAGAATGGGTTGGATAACAAATTAATTGTTTTTTTTTTTTTGTGATCCATGTTCTTTCTCCATTAGCTTTCTTTCCATTTTCCAAAACATGGAAAGGATGCTGAATTAGAAATTTAGGGGATATTAAATTTGTAATCTTGGGTAAGTTAACCAACTATTTAATAG
The DNA here is from genome assembly GCF_018167655.1 of Microtus oregoni. Classification (NCBI taxonomy): domain Eukaryota; kingdom Metazoa; phylum Chordata; class Mammalia; order Rodentia; family Cricetidae; genus Microtus; species Microtus oregoni. The sequence goes on from NW_024543069.1 coordinate 53,159,721, forward strand.
CCCCAAACTCAATATGATGAAGCAGTACTCATGAATCAGCAGCAATAAGTGTACTATGTCAATATTGAGATTATGTTCTATCTAGTCACTGGGGAGAAAAATAATAGGATTCTTAAACTTGAGATATGGGTATTGGCATTAACACATAAAACTGAGAGAGGCCAGGTAGATTATTGTGTATATGCCTATATCATAACTTTTCTTTTCCACAGAGTGATAAATAAGAAAACATGTTCCATTTTATATTCAATTCTAGCACAGTTGCAATAAATGCATTTTCTTTTAGGCCAGAACAAAACTGTCATTGAGAAAAATCAAATACTAAACAAGGAAAAAATATTATCTTAATATGGCAGAGTAGCTTTTGTGTTCTGTCAAAGATAGAAGCAATAATGAGAGAATTCAGATTTCTAATATCAATATTGCTCAAGCAAAATATTTGATTGGATTAAGTCAAAGGATAAAAACGATATGTCATTTTGGAAGCCAAGAACAAAACATTTCTTCCATATAAATGATATACTACTTAGGCTAGTATTTTGTGTGTATGTATACACATATACACATTTAGGAGAACTGGAAAAGATACTACTGATTATGTACTTATCAGCTTTCAACCTTTTTTGTATATTTGAAATGTAAGTAGGTAAACTAAAAAATACTTACACTCAACTTTGAGCTTCTGGCTTAATCAATATGGCTTGAGAAAGGTGAAATAGATAATGTTTTCAAATATTTTCAGATAATTCTAATGTGTAGCCAGGATTAAAACTTCATGGACTAGAGTATTGTTGGTATTCTTTTTATTTATATATTTTATATTACAACTTAATTATAAAGAATTTGTTAATAAAAATGCTTTTAAAGTCTGATTATTTCAATCAACTATGAAGTATTCTTCCTAGTTGTAATTTTCTGTGAGTTTCCCACTTCTTTCTGACACTAGAGATGTGATGTGTCTCGCTCAGCTTCAGGTAACCTGTTGGAGCTGGAGTCAGACATTTGTCTTTGTAATTTTTCCAGGCTGGGTGTCTGACTACCATGTTAAGCTGGTGGTTTTTCTTAGGGTTTAAAAACATTTATATCATTTTACTTATTTCAAAGATAGAGTTTAGTGTATAGATAAATTACCTTCTGATGGGGGTAAGGGGATGGGGTCAGGTTAAAGTCGTTGAACATTGCCATTTTGAACTGCACAATGTTCAACAAGATCCAGTGACTTCAGTGTCACCAGACTGCCACTCCAAAGCAATGGTTTCCAACCTCAGTGCTGTACGCTGCATGCTGAGATCAGAGGTGGGCTTGAATACGTTCCAAAATAGCAACACTAGAGCATCTATGCTGGTAATAGTTTGCATATTTTAGTACTTTCAAATTCTTCTCTGATGTTCAGGACAGAAATGTACTCAACTGCTGTTGCAGTGTTCTTTAATCTACTCTGTTATGTTTTTCAGAGAAACATCTTTGTCATGATCAGACAACACCTAGGCTGTTCTGGGCACTGGTCGGGGCTGCTGGAGTCCTGTTTTGTTATGGCTTGCTAGTGACAGTGGCTCTTTATATTATCTGGGTAAGAGAAGCAACATTGCTTTTATGTAACTTCTCTGCACATGCACTCTGACTATATTAAGAATCCTGCCTGCATATTTTCTACTGCAATGTTGAGATAGATGATTTTTTTTTTTAGACTGTTCAACTTTATGTGAAGTAATGATCTAATGTGAGTTCTGTTTTCTAGAAGACACTAAGTGGCCAGGAAGAATTAGAAACTAAATGGGGATATAAGAGTAGGAGATTAGAGGTAGTTAAATTTCTTATCCTTATTTTTGCAATATAATAATTGCATATAAAGCATACACATAAATGCAAACATAAAGTATAAAAATCTAAGCCTCATCAGAAAGTTAAGAAATGAAACCAATGAACAGCTTCAGCTCAGGGTCAAAAATCAGGAGAAAGTAGGCTGCCGAAATTGTGTATTCAAACCAGAAGGAAACAAATCTATTTATGTCAGTCCTATTTTCTGTCTCTTGTGAAGCAGTTGCAGTGTGTGAGGCCAAGTATGGCGCTGTCTTTATGAAAGCATAAAGGGAGGGAGACTGTTTGGAGCTCTCCCCACTGAATAGAGTTTATCAGCCTCTGCGGATGGTTCTGCAAGAAGGTTGGTATATATATATATATCCACCTTTCTCAATGTGGAATTTTTGATCCAAGCTTAAGAATTTTTTATTTGTTTCATTTTTCTGAGACAATAGCTCACTAGTGGCCCAAATTGGCCTCGACCTTGTTATGCAGTCCAGACTGGCCTTGTCTCAGCCTCTCAAGTGCTGGAATTATAGGTGTGTGCCACCGTGTCTGTCTTTTGAACATATTTCAAATTTTCAAATTTTATGTGTATGAGTGTGTGCCTGTTTGTGCATCACTTTTTGTGTGTGTATGGTGCCTATGGAAGCCACAAGAGGGTTATCAAATTTCCTGAAATTGGAGTTACAGGTGTTTGTTAGCTACCATGTGGGTGCTGGGAACTGAACCTGGGTCCTCTGGAAGAGAGGCCAGTGCTCTTAACCTCTGAGCCATCCTTCCCTCTCTCTTTTGAACACATTTTGATGAATACATTCACTGTTAGGAAGGAACAACCTTAGCAAGGATTATCTGAAGATTTTCTTTGAAACCTCTTTATGTACAAAGAACAGAATGGCTCGTGTATTGATTTCACATGATTCTGTATTTTTTCCCAGAATATACATGTAAGTAATTTCTTTGATAAGAAATATATGCTGTGTGCAAGAGGAAAGGGCTATTTCTCTTGTTATTCTCAACCCATCTGCTATTAAGAACACTTAGGATTTAATGAATGCTTATTCTGTCACTAAATTGTGAAGGCCTACAGTTTTGTATCCATTCCATCCTTTTTTTATTATTTATTTATTTATTAAAGATTTCTGTCTCCTCCCTGCCACTGCCTCGCATTTCCCTTTCCCTCCCCCAATCAACTCCCCCTCCCTCATCAGCCCGAAGAGCAATCAGGGTTCCCTGCCCTGTGGGGAGTCCAAGGACCTCCCACCTCCATCCAGGTCTAGTAAGGTGAGCATCCAAACAGCCTAGGCTCCCACAAAGCCAGTACGTGCAGTAGGATCAAAACCCAGTGCCATTGTTCTTGACTTCTCAGTAGTCCTCATTGTTTGCTATGTTCAGCGAGTCCGGTTTTATCCCATGCCTTTTCATTCCATCTTGATTAAAGGTCAGAGAGTTCAAACCTATTCTTTCTCCTCAAGGATGGACAGCAGAATGTTTGACCAAAGGTGTGGCTACTGGATGCTTTGCCCCTCAAAAGTCAGACAACGGGATGTTTGACTTAGGGTGAGGTTACTGGGTGTTTTGAGATATAAGGAAGTTATTATGCTTGTTTATTCTTTGTATCATGGGAGTCTTGTGCCTTCCCCTTTTGATTGGGGCATAGAAGGACTGTGAGCAATGAACTCATGACTTTTTGTATTTACTGGAAGCCTCCCAACTCTATCTTCTGTCTCTTTTCTATTTCTTTCCTCAACCTGCACTCCCCTTATCAGGAACGTATGGCCAAGTTGGGCTGGACCTGATACTAAATAGGCAACCCTCATAGAAACCAAATAAAGACCTAAATAAGCCTGCTTGAAATATGATACCCATTTCAAGGCATTATATATATACATATATGTATATATATTTATATATATTATTATATATATTTAATTGAGCAATGTACAGTCAGGGACTTCTGGAAGTCAGGCCCTGTAATGTTATCTTACTTTTACTATATTGTTGGAATGGGGACAGGACAACCTTAGTTTTAAGTCACCAAGTTCTATAATCCAGTCTTCGGTTTAAATTATTTTCATATCTAGTATTCATCACATATTTCTGTATTCACAAGACCACAGAGAACAGATGGATCTTTGTCAGGCTACCTTTTGACTGATCTATAACTTCTACACAGTAAGGGAACATAGTGTTTGAGAACTCTTTCTACTGTCTTTGGAATCTGCCTAGTTTGGCTTCTATAAGTTGTTTAATTATGATATGAATTACAGGAAAATATTGTTCAAGTCCTACCTCTGGTATTTGTTTAGAAGTTTCTCCCTTCTGGAGTTCTGAATGTGCATTCCTTGTTATCTTGTAGCTCTACGGTGGTTGCCAATGATTTTAGAATCCTAAGGTTTGGCTTGGTTTTACTAATTCTCAACCCCTGACTTTCTTGCTTGTTGTGTGGCTTTCAAAGTCTCTGAGAACTTCAATTTTCTAATTTGAAGGCCGGGTGCAGTGGCCCTATGGGTACTCTTCCAGGAAAGGGGTTCCCTTGTTGTATGTTGACCTAGGTCAAAGGAGTTTACTAGCTTCGTGGGCAGTAGTTTTGGGAACTGCTTTAGCTCTCAGTGGTCTCACAGGAACCACTTTAAAACTGATGGTAAATATGCATTAGAAACCAGCTCCTAAAATGAGACACTAAGTTACTGAGTAACTAGAATCATCAAAATAACAAAAGAAGCTTCTCACTTTCAATGAGTTAAAACAACTCACATTTCCAAACAGACATCAGAAATGTTTTGAGTTTTTCTCTGGCAGTCCCATAATTCCTTGTAAGTTTCATTTCTGCCTTGAGAGAGATGTTTTTGGCTTATCTCACAAGGTCACTGTGACTTGGATAGTCTTAGTGCTTGAAGTGTCTTGTCATCTGTGGCTTTTGGGAGTCAACCCAGGTTGTCTAATAAGAACATCACTTATTTGGACCTCAAACCCAGGTCTTTGTACTCTCTGACCAAATAGAGCATGTAAAAATAATGTACATTTCACAGAACAATGTAACAATTTTACCTTGGGTTCATCTTTCTCTCTTTCTACTGTTTGATCAATAAGAATCTTAGTAAGCTTAACCACTTTCTGCAATCCTATTTTGGCTGCTCAGTAGTGTGTCTTGGTAGGTGTCAACTGTTTCCCAGAGCTTCCTGAGAGCCCATGACATGCTCCTAGGCTGTATGGGTTCCTAGGAGCAGCTTCAGTTTGTCTCTGTACTTGACCTGCTGTGAGCATTTGAGTAAAGAAAACGCTTCTCAGGCTGCCGCCTGTCGCTCTCAGTTCTGGATTCCCTCTGAGGAGCTGTCAAACTTCTTTCCCTTCTTAAGCTTAGAGGAAGGTTATGTTTGTTTGGTTGTTTTTAGCATGCTCTTTGGCAGCGTGTACTACAATGAGTGGATAATGTGTGTTTAGGGTTGGAATCTACTACATTTGTGACCATTTGAGTACATGGTTTCTGTATGTCCTGTTTGTTGCTGCCTTGTCTAGGAAACAAGTGGGTAGAGTTGTAAGAAAGGGCAAAGGTGGAGTGGCACCCATGTGCAGACACAGGAGGTGGGTACTCTACACACACACACACATTGTGGGTGCACATGAGCACTGTAGCTTCCAGATTGAGTTCCCATTCATTTCTAGTTTAGAGTCAGGATGATACAAACAAAACCCTCTATCTGATAATGGTTTTGTGGTAAGCATGGGAATTGATTGTAACAGGTTTTCTTTATCTTTGTGTGTAACTTGGAGGTCTTCAGTCATGGCACCTCTCTCATTGAGTTCTTTCTTTAAGTTATAGTTTCACTAGATTATCCAGTGGCAAGGATTAGCGTTTGGGGGTCGGTAAGGAAACCCTAAAGGTTAACATCAGTGCTGAGATGCTTACCTGAGTAGCATCAGTGCATTCTTTGCTTACCCAAAGCCTCTGGGTGTAGAAAGAAAGCCAAGGCTATCGTCACTCTCTCATTTATCTGTTTGGGAAAGCTTGTTACTCATACTTAGTGCATAGGACCTATGTGTTTAGAAATAGGCATTCTTTTTTTTCATAGTAGAAAATCTATAATAGAATTCCATAATAGACAATCCACATGGCTTTCTGCTTTTGTTGCAAAGCCTGGGGAATAGTGGTGGGTGACATTATTGCCTCTGAAGAATACACACACACACACACACACACACACACACGGAATAGGAACATAGTGTTCAGAACTAGAAAACCTCATTCATTTGGTCTCTGCTGACATAAATTTATAATTATTATTTCAGATCCTGAAAGGAATGAAAGATTTTTCTGGTTAATTATGGAAAAACAACTTACTTAATGAATGATTAAAATAAAAATGCTTAACTTATCCAGAAAGGAAGGGCATTTAAATATCAATGATATTTAATTGTCACCACTGTTCCCCAGGCTTAGCAACATCTGGTTGAAATTTTACCAGGATCAGAGAAAAAGGAATGACCCTGAACCTGGAGTTTACTTACTTCAAATCTTGACCAAGTTTTTGACTGGGCATCAAAAGCATCATTGCTAGATCAATGCGATGGTAATATGTTCTTAAGTATGCTCTTGGACTTTTGATTAGGTGACAATGTTGTGAGTAAATGGGCCCATTTCTATAAATCAGCTTCCTCTATATTTTTAGTAGACTGGCAGCCAGCTTTTGCTTAATCTCTATCACAATCCAATGCTAATTCTTAGGGTCATTTGGCAGCTGCTGTTCTGAATAACTAACCCTAAAGTCTTAGGACCTCTCCCATAATAGCTCCTCTAAGTCCTTCCGTATTGACTTCTTTCCTCTGCAGACAAATAGCAGAAGGAACAGACTCCTTCAGAGTGACTACATGAACATGACACCCCGGAGACTCGGGCCCACACGCAAGCATTACCAGCCCTATGCTCCAGCGAGAGACTTCGCAGCCTACCGTCCCTGACAGGGACCCCTATCCAGAAGCCAGCCGGCTGGTGCCCCTCCACCTGCTCAACACCACTGCTCTGGATAGGAAAGGACTGTCTCATCTTCAGCCGGCCACTTTGGACCTCTCCTGGGTCACCTTTGCTAATTGTTTTGGAGTGTCTAGATCCAACAACACCAACATCTGGAGACTCTGGAATGAATTCAAAGAAACTTTTATGGCAGGTTAAATTCTGCATGCCTTGACCCATATTCAAGCTTAGTATATTTATTGACTTGATTGAAAAGTTAGAGTAGAGAAAACAAAAAAGCAAGAGGATTCATTCAGCTGTGGAAGTCCATTTTTTCAGGCTGCATTGAGCCTGGTTCGTGTCTCACTCACTGGCTCATTTCAGTCATGTGAAGTGTGACAGCTCAAGATGTCTTAGATGGAGTAGAAAGGCCAGAGCAGCCTTCTGTTAGCTAAGCTGGTGTTTAATGTGGGGAAAGGGTACAGTTACAGAGCATAGACTGAAGTATTTGAAAATAACTAAAACACTGTTTCCCACCCACAAAATGAGCCACTTAGTTCCATCTTTAGTGTTTTTCTGTTAGTTTAGGAAGATGTAGACACATATTTAATGAATTCTGACCACTTTTAATCACTTTGACCAGTGGAATGCCCTCAAAGCACCCCCAGGGTTTGCTTTTCTCATTCCTTGTCATGGGAATTCAGTATTATTAATAGTCACAAGATGATTTCAAAACTAAACAGCCCTCCCACATCAGGAAGCGTGTGAGAGGAAATAAGGTCACTATATATATCCTGAATGCTGTGGAGGATTATCTGTTTAGTAGCTTGTTCCAGGCAAACCATTTAAACCATGGTTTCCTTGTTGTCTTTGTTGGGACCTGAAGTGGAGTACTGAAATTGCATCTAAAGAGTGCTAGTCATGATACTGTGAAAAGGGGATATTAGCATTTAGTAGGCAGTAAGGATGAGTTCCAGGGAGCTTCCTCTGAGGAAGGGGATGAGGAAACTCTTGGTATGTACTCAAGAGATGGATGTTTTCAAGACTGCATCTTAGAGAGCCCTGCTATGTGTTCCTTTAGACTTAAAAGTTTAGAGGCAATGTATTTGCGCCAGGGCTCAGAACTGCAGAATTTTGTGAGCCCAGCTGCTTTGTACCCTGTGGATTCATTGACATGAAAAATCATTCTGGACTGTGTCTTTAGGGACATCAAAGTTCTCATGAGCATCTACAAACATTTTTTTTCTTTGCTTCCAGTTTGGGTCAACTGGAAAACATCTATGGACCTTAAAGAATGAGTCTATAGCCATCTTTGCATTTGTTTAATGCTTTGAATTATTCAGAGGTTTTAGAGCCCAGTAGGCCTGGTAAAAATCTCTTTACTAGTTGAATGGCCTCAGGCAAATTACTGTTCATCTAAGACTACGATTCCTCAACTGTAAAATGAACATAATGAAACTTGCTGTGATCCTCCTGCCTCTACCTCCCAAGTGTTGGGATTTCAGGGGCCCACAATCATGCCCATCTTGTAATATAAATTTATACCCAAACTCATGAGGATCTCTCAGCTTCAATAATTTTCTAGCCAATTAGAATAGATTCTCTTGCAATCAAACATAAGGCATTTCCCCCTACTGCTGTCTTTGTATATAAAGAAGTCTTTAAACATTATTTTTGAATATGAGGAGGAGGAAGGGATAGGAATCTTTTCATTCTAGACAAATGACATTGTGCTCTGATAGATTTTTTTTTTTTAAGTTGGCTTCCACTCTGTGCCTTTAGTTAAGCCAGCAAAGGCCAAGATCAGCCTGACTTGTGTGATGAAAGACTGCTGGCTTGCCCCTGGCGCTTGTGATCACAGCCAGCCTTTGACATGTGGCTTTCTTGAATCAAAGTTACAAAATTATATTTGAAGATGACATCACTGGAGAGTTTTTAGAAAGGGCAAGAGCAAATAACAAACACTTTTTTAATGGAAAGATTTAATCTTTGGTAATCAATAACTTTATTTTCTTACTGGAAAAGGACTGAAGGTGAATCATACCCAAGATTTCTCATAACTCTCTGAAAAGAACCAAAGTACAGGAGTCATCGATGTTTCACTATTGAAATGAACCAACAAATGGTTTAAAAACACTGGTTTAGAGTAATGCTTTTTGCCATTTTGGATGTAGTGTTTATGAGGAAAACTGTGTCATTTGCTGCTATTATTGCAAGAGTCTTGAAATTAAAGGTGTGCCTATAATTTTTAATTGTGAGGTCACCTGTTTGGGATTGAGCATGCCAATTTAAAGAGGCCCGGTGTACCTTATATCTGCATCCAATGATAAAATAACCACACTAACATGTGCCTGTTTTTAATCTCGTGCTTTAATGTTGTCCCCAGGATGGTTATGCAATGAATCTGGAGATATTTTGCTATTTGAAAGAGTGTATCATAAATCTTTTTACATCTCTTTATTCTTTCTCTCTCTCTGTCTCTCTCTCTCTGTGTCTCTCTCTCTCTCTCTCTGTCTCTCTCTCATCTCCTCCTCAACTCTATCTCTATCAAGATTTTCAAATATTGGTTTCTGTTGGAAAAAATGCAACTTGTGGTTTCTTGGCTTGGCTTCAAGGGGAGTGTGTCAACAGGCCAATGTTTTGACTCTTCGAGATGTCAGGCTGACTTTACTTGTGCTCTGTCTGCTGTGTCTGCCATGGGACACCTACAGCTTGACTGAGCCTTCAGACATTTAGTTCTTCAATCATTTAGCCAACTAACTGAGCCACTAATCTGCATGACTGTTTGAATGGGCACACTGAGGGTCAATTCGATGGCTGATCCCTCATCCCAGTCTCTGTACTGCACAAGGGAACTACAGTGGACTGTGTTCTCACCTAGAAATGTTAAATTCAACTACGTGAGCTGGATCTGAAACCACCATACTTACTTCCATTTAGCCACCACTAACCCAGGTCATACAAAATGGGGTGGATTCTTTCAGGACTGGGGGAAGGGAGTTTTTCCTATCCATAAAGTCAGTTGAAGCTTAAATCTTTCTTGCTATGATATGCCTATGCAAATATCAAAAGCTTGTTTCAATATCAGGGACTTTATATATACTGCATTCTCTGTCTAGGATGTTATTCCCTAGATATCTATTTGGTTTCCTCTTACTTCCTTACATATTAGCTTAAATGTTTCAACTTTCAACTGTAATTAATTACCCAATACATCCTGTTTTCTTGCCTTATTTTCCTCCATAACATGTTACCATCTCTTATACTAGATGTTTTTCTTATTCACTGGTCTATTGTTTCTTTTTCTAATCTAGACTGACTCTTCATAAAGAAAGAACTCCATTTTCTTTTTTCTTTTTTTGCTGTTTTCCCAGTGCTTAGAATAATGCTTAGTGTGCAATAAGTATTTATTGGCTGAATAAACGGATTTCCCATGGGCTTATGAATTAATGGTGACTCTAAATGATCTAATCACACTCTGAGAGGGAAAGAATCAATTCTATTTTCTGCTTCTTATTAGAAAAGTGAGAGGTAAAGCATATGCAAAAAAATCTGGTGGAATAACATCTAATTTATATAAGTTAATTTACAATTTAGAAATTTTTGTGTAATCTGAAAAAGTACAGTTATAATCATTCTAAAAATGGTATTCTAAACAAACCTATTAGGAGAAAGTTGATTTTCCATTTAAAATTTCCAAATTCTCTCTTAATAGATTGTTGATAATGTTTTATTTTCTTTTATCTTTACATTTTGAAATAAATGTTTATTTCATAGACAAATGTCAAGTGCAAATAAGGCTTTTGTATTTTATCTATTTTTGTAATATTTATTTATTTAATTTTAAATTTTATTTTACATTCCCACCACAATTTTCCATCACACTCCTCCTCCTGTCTCCCTTTATCTTCCCCCATTTCTCCCCTCATCCAGTCCTCCCAAGTGGTAAGGGCTCTCATGGGGAGTCAACAAAGTCTGGCTCATTAAGTTGGGGCAGGACCAAGCCTCTTCCTCCTGCATTAAGGCTGAACATAGCATTCCACCATAGGGATGGGGCTCTAAACTCGCTCATGCATGCACCAGGGATAGATACTTGTCCTACTGCCAAGGGCCCTTCAGACAATCCAAGTTTCATCACTGTCTCCTATATATGTAGTTCAGTACCATGGAGATTCCACAGCTGTTGGTCTAGAGTTCATTAGTTTCCACAAGCTTGGTTCAGCTGTCTCTGTAGATTTCTCTATCATGATCTTGACCTCCCTTGCTTATACCTCCCCTCCTCCCTCTCTTTGATTGAATTCCTGGAATTTGGCTTGTTGATTGGTTGTGAATCTCTGCATCTGGTTCCATCAGTTACTGGATGAAGGCTCTCTGATGATAGTTGGGGGTATTCATCAATATGATTACAGGGGAAGGCCAGTTCAGGCACCCTTTCTACTGTTGCTAGGAGTCTTAGCTGGGGTCATCCTTGTAGATTCTTGGGAATTTCCCTCGCACCAGGTTTCTCCCTAACCCCATAATGGCTCTCTATATCAAGATCTCTCTTACAAGCCAGGTGATGATGGCACACACCTTTAATCCCAGCACTTGGGAGGCAGAGGCAGGCAGATATCTGTGAATTCGAAGCCAGCTTAGTCTACAAGAGCTAGTTTCAGGACTGGCACCAAAGCTACAGAGAAACCTTGTCTCAAAAGGAAAGAAAATCTCTTTCACTACTCTCTCACTCTGTCCCTCTCTTCCCTCGACCATCCAGTGCCCTCATGTTCTCTCATGTTCTCATCTCTTCTCCTCTTTACCACTCCTCTCACCCCAGTTTACTCAGGGGATCTCATTTGATTCCCCTTCCAAGGGCAATCTATGTGTCCCCCTTAGGGTCTTCCTTGTTACCTAGCTTCTCTGGAGCTGTAGATTGTAGTCTGGTTATCCTTTGTTTTATGCCTAATATCCACTTAGGAGTGAGTACATACCATGTCTGTCTTTCTGAATCTGGGTTACCTCATTCAGGGTGTCTTTTTTTCTAGTTCCATCCATATGCCTGCAGACTTCATGATGTCATTGTTTTTTTACAGCTGAGTAATATTCCATTGTGTAAATGTACTACATTTCCTTTATCCACTCTTCAGTTGAGGAGCATCTACTTTGTTTCTAGGTTTTGGCTATTATAAATAATGTTGCTATGAACATTGTTGAGGAAGTGTCCTTGTTGACTGAATATCCTTTGGTATATGCTCAAGAGTGGTATTAATGGGTTTTTGGATACATTTTATTTATTTGTTAATAGGATTGGAGTGATAGATCAGTGGCTCAGAGCATGGGGTGCTCTTCCAGAGACCCTGAGTTTAATTCCAAACACCTCCATCTGATACTCTTCTTTGGCCTCCATGGACACCAGGAATTCTTGTGGTGCAGCTGACGTACATTTAGGCAAAGCATCCATATACATAAAATAAACAAATAAATAAAAATAATTCTTTTTTTGACAATTTTATATATGTATATGATGTATCTTGATAAACTCCTCACCACCATGTCCCCTGGATAGTCCTCAAGGCATCTCCCTTTCTTTTTCATGTCCTCCCCTTTTTCTTTATTTTATTTTTTTTGGTAGTCCACTAAATCCATTTAGTTGCTACTTGCTGGAATGCTTGCCAGTCTTATTGGCTTGACCTTGTCCAGGTCTTATGCAGGGGATCATAGCTGCTATGAGCTCACGAGTGCCGTGTCTGGAGCACAGCATCTCACACACTCCTCACACTCTTACACTCTCTTAGTTCCCTCGTCTATGATGTGCCCTGAGTTTTTGGGGAAAGGTTGAGTAAATGTCCCTGAGCACTCAACAGTCAATCATTCTCACCAGTATGACTAGTTATGAATCTTTGCATTGCTACCCAGTGCAGAATAGAGGCTTGTTTACCCAAGGCTGAGAGCAGCACTAAGATATGGGTAAAAATGGAAATATTTAGAAGGCAGTCCTCATGTCCATTTGGAAAAACAATGGTAGTAGTTTCCTTGTTGTGACCCATGAGTTTATAGTGTCAGGCCTCAATTTCCTTCTGTGAAGTAGGACTCAAATAAGAAAAGTAGCTGGTAGCTCCCATAATCTTCTTGCCACTATTACATCTGTGGGCACATCTTGTCTGGCAGGTTGACAGTGTAGCCTTCAGGATCCAGTTCTAAGTGAGACCATTTATAACTACCCCCCCCAACCCCCAGTCACTTGTAAAGCACTTCTCAGCACTATGAAAGTTAGTCAACCAGAGAGAAGTTCTCAGCTCAGTTCTGGGTTGATTTCTCTGTTCCATGATCAAAGCATGTTGTATGTCCAGCAATAGGACTTTACCATGTGGTTAAGGTAAGCAACCAAGAACAATGACAACAGCCTGTGTTGCATTGTGTGCCTCTGCAGTGTCCGTGACTAGTAATTTGTCGAGACATATCCCATGCCTAGCACTGAGGTTTTTCATTGAGAATCCATGCTTTCTGGGGAATGCATTTTGTCAATGCTTTAAACCTATTTTTGCTTATTATTTCTGAAAATATGGCTTTTGTAGTTAAAACTCACCCTACAGCTGAATTACTACTCTTTTCTATGAAGTGATTTTTATCCCAATGAAGTCTATAAATGCCTTGTTTGGCTCTGATTCAAAAAGATCTCATTGGTGAGGACACAAAATGCCAATATCTTCACCTGTCATGTTTGTGGCATAGTGGATGCTTGAAACACTTGCAGCAGCTTCAACAAAAGAGAACAACAAACAAATAAAACTTGGAGCAAGATTAAAATTTATACCAAATCAATATTTAACACACATGTCACCAGAAAGGGGAGCTGGGGGAGGAAGAATGCACGTGGAGTAGGCAGACCCTTGAACCACAGACATAAGAGCTTGTCTGGTGCCTGATAATCCAAGTAGCTGTTTCTGCTTGGCCTCAAGTTTTACTTTGAAGATGACCTGGAGTAAAAAAAAGATGTATAATTAATTCATCTTTAAACACACTTTTTCTTTTCTTGAAACAAGACTTATTAAATTTAGTAAATGTAATGAAATCTTGAGAAAAAATGGGCTCACATGCCTGGTACTATTCAAGAAAGACTCAACTAGCTTCACAGATGTTTCAACAGAAAATCAGATCAACTGAAAAGGTACCAGATTGATAAATGTGAAAAATTCAACTACTACACAAATCTCAGCAAGGAAATCCTTATTGTATTGATGAAAATTATATAACCCATCTCTGTTAAAAAAGAAAGGTTCAAGTACCTTCAAATTCCTCTTCAAGGTGGAACACAATGCAGATTTTATGACATCACCAGACAGAACCCTCTGCCATGTCTTAACTGTACAAATGTGCCAATTTACAAATATCAATCCCAAGTGCACTTTTTTTCCTTTGTCTGGGAATTAAGTCCAGGACTTCATGTAGGCAAGGACACAACCAGCTGAGTAGCATGTCCAACCCAGATCAATTTCCTTTGATAGTGGGGAGAGAAATGTGTATATATATCTTGATGTACTTGCATGTGTGGGTGAATGAATAAGCACATGTGTGTGCATATACACATTGATGATGGCTATCTTGGTCTATTATTTTGCACTCTATGTTTTGAGACAGACTCTCACTCAGTCTGGAACTCATGCCAGTGAGCTCCAGTAGGCTCCTGCCTCCACCTTCCCAGCCCTAGTATGACAGACAGGGAAGCACCAATGCCCGACTCTTTATGTGAATGCTTAGATCCTAGTGCTTGTGCAGCAGGTCCCCCACTGACGGAGCCACATCCCTAGACCCACATTCCTATTTAAACAATATTGTTTGTCTTCTTTCGTTGTATCTGGAACAGAGATAATGGATATAGGTAAGACAAATGGAAGAAATATCTGGACTCATTGCGACAGAGGTCTGATCACCACAGTAAAAAGCAGCATAGAAATGGCCCGGGAACCATCTCTAAAACTTGCTGGACTGTGCTTCTCCTGAGCCCCCTGAGCTCTCCTCCACTGAGGCTCAATTGACCTGCTGGCAGTGGTCCTCAGGAGTTTGGTTCTTCAAAAACACTTTTCCCCATCTGGCATCCTGAAAGAAAGGTGTGTTTTTATTTTGTTTTGTTTGCTTTGTTTTAAGATTCACGAACTTCTTGCTCTTAAACTCCAGATCACTTTCAGAGCAGGATGTGGGGCGCCAGCTTATGTGCCTTTTGCTCATTTCAAGGTTCACATCGAACGAAATGCTTGAAATCACTTGCGTTGAAATTTAAGGGGTCCAAGAATATGCTAGATTTCCTGAGCTGACCTCATTCTTGGGGCCAAATCAAAATCGAATCCATGCTTTGGACAGGTCATGCCTTTTCCATTTGCCCATTTGACTCTGTGAAAGGATTTGATGGGCTACAAACTCAAGGGGACAAAAAGTTGTAAGAGGGGGTAATTTGCATTTCAGTCAAAGGTATCTCACTGACAGATAATCTCCTTTGTCTCCAAAGAGCAAACTGTGAGCTGGGTGGAAATGTCAGTTGAGACAGAAGAGCAGCAAACAGCTTTGTTTTCCTATAGTTGTGGTTTTACCGGGCGATGGTGACACACATAGATGAAAATGTGCAGCATGAACTCCAGTTATTATCTGAGTGAGCATCTCTGCCAGAGCTGAAGGGTATGTGTGGGTGTCACCTGCAAGCAGAGAGAGAGGAAAGAAGAAAGGGAGGGAGAGAGAGAGAGAGAAGGGGGAGGAAGAGAGAAAGGGAGGGAAGGAGGGAGTGAGGGAGGGAGAGGGTACAATAAGTGAGTTTGAATTAGCATCAGTGAAGTTAGCCAGAGTCATCTGGATATTTTTTTCAATCTGTGTACACACTGAACATCTGATATGTTGGCTTCCAAAGTGGGGATTTTTGCTAACTTCTGGGAACCAGTGATGTATGTTCTACATAGCAGACTAACTGGAGGTTGCTCTTTCATTTCCAACAGTGTGCAACTCATGCTTCATCTGCTTTATGCTTCTTTCTCCTGTCTTCCTCTTCATTCATCAACAACTTTTTAAGGACCATCTTCCAATTTCTGAAAAGTGAGCTGGGTCCAGGAGATATAATAGAAAGCAGCACTGTTTTTCTTATCTCTGCATGTACTAAACAGAGTATATTTTTATAACTCTTTACCTCCCACTCCCTGTTCATTATTCTCTGCTCTTCCGGCAGACGCCTAGTCTCAACTGTAGAACTTAGACCCTGTGAGTATACTTGTTCACCTTTGCTTTCCTAGTTTGCCTGAAATTTATTTTTCTGAGATGGTCTTGCTTAATATCTCTAACATCTTTATGTTCTCAGACCAGAAATTGGATTTTTTTTTGAAGGAACAGGTAGTACATATAATGGGGTTGGTGACTGCATAGTTTCTTGTAGTTACTTCAGTCTGTCATTGTATTATGAACATAGACATAAATTAGTGGGATTACCTTATCTATTCATTTCACCAAACCTTTATTTGTGGATACTGGTATTCGATTTTCATGTGATTTTCTTATCAGATATTATGATTCCCTTGATTCCTCAGCACTCATTCTAGCCATATGCACATGTAAAATCCTTTCTTAAACTCATGGACTGTACAAAGTCAGACAGCGGCTGGACTTGGCCTGTAGGTGCAGTTCGGTGGCCCCTAAGATAGAACCAAGCTGCTTCAAGCTTTGAACACCAGCCACCATCTAGAAAGGGACCAGTCTGGATTTGTGTAAAGATCTTTGGAGAGTGGTAAGTGCCCAAGTAACTGTTTGGAAAGATCAGTGGAGAATGAAGGAGAAACTTCACCTCTCAGAAAGTTGTCCTGGGGAGAGGAAACAGGAATTCAGAGGTAAAGGGAAGGAGATTCCTCTGGAAATGAGTGCTAAAAGTCTAAAAATTTTTAGGAACTATTGTTGCATTTCCCTTGCTCTTTTCTCTTGTGTCTAAATCTTTGTAATCTCCAAGGAAACAAAGTAAATTTGTATTCACAGTCGGCTGGGGGAGGGGGAGAATATGGCCTGTGTCCAAAGTAATGAAAAAGATTGTTTTCTTCTGCAAATCCTTCCTCATGGAGCACACTCCTCTCCAGTGTACAGTGGGTGGGACGGGAGCAGAAGTAGCTGCCCCAGGACTAGCCTCCTACCACTTTCCATGAGTTTTTCAATCGAAATTTAGCTACTATTTATAGATGACCAGGAGTAGCACCCCACCCCAAGTCCAAACTAAGTCTTAGCATTTCACAGGTAATGGCAAAGTCAGTTTTACACAGATCAACAATGCACTGGTCTGACCTTTGCCACCCCTTATCATCACCCCACCCTGCCTGTCTACAACTGCTGGTTACACCCAAGGTACAAATAGTTCTTTCTGGAAACAGTATAGTCTATGGGGCATCCTGAGCCACACACCCTTTGGTGCCATCTGGACATTTTAAAAATAGGGTCAAATGTAAGATTCAGCTTCGTTTGTGCAGCCAAGAATAGGAAATTGCCACCAAAAGGTCAGAAACCCAAGATTTATTATGCTAACAGTCTAGAATATCAGGAGTGGATATGTCTTTGTAAGAGTGGCATATCCCAACTTTGTACACACATTCAAGTTAAAGTTCAGGTGAACAGCCTCAGGAACTCAAGACTTTTCGTACATGTAATGTAGGGTTACTATGTACTTCCTGCACAGGGACCTCTCTAGAGAAAGGATAAGATAGACTGAAATCTGTTCAGCCTCCTCTTAGGAAGCTATGAAAAAAGAGCATACTTATCCTTAGTGCTTCATGTTGTGCCCAGTGAGATACTTCTACCCTTTGGTTAATGAGCTTTATAGCGTGAGGCATACTACCATCCTCCAATGGAAATGACCCAGGATGGAAACCACTAAAAACAAAAACAGAAATGGAGTGGTCCTGACGACTATAAACACTTCACTCCTGGGTTGTTTTTATCTTCCCTGCCCCTTAACTCTGCCCTCCTTCAGTGTGTTGCTTTTTGTTCCCATCTAGTGAGGCTAGAAATGTAAGAATAAACTTCCTAGTCTAGATCTCAGAAGGAAAATTAGTGCTATTGTGTTTTGTAGAACACCAAGTTAGGGGTTAACTTGTGGCACAAAGGCAGATCTCTATTTTTTTCTTACTTGTGTATGAAAGGGTTAGACAAAGTGAGTTCTGGTCCTAATACTTTTCATATTCCATATTACAATTGCTTTATCTTATTTTTTCATATTATGACTTATATACACATATATTTTTGAGATTTTTCAGTTGGGATTATTTGAGTAAGCTTATAATTTCTTGTACACATAATACTCACTAGAGGTTAAGAGTACTGACTGTTCTTCTAGAGGTCCTGAGTTCAATTCCTAGCAATCACATGATGGTTCGCAACCATCTGTAATGACGTCTGGTGCCCTTTTCTGGCCTGCAGGCATACATGCAGGCAGAGCAAAGTATACTAAATAAATAAATCCTTTTAAAAATTATGAGTCACTTTTTCTTAAGGAAATAGTCAATTATTTGTGGATTTAGACTAGAAATATTTGTGACATTAGTGGGTTTTCTGGTGTGGACTTAATTTAAAAATCACCATCATGTAATAGCATGAAAACCTATTTCATTGTTTTTAAAAGTTCAATATTTCCTTAACAAGCCTAGTGATTACTGAATTCTTCACAGTTGATTATATCTTGAGTATAACATATGGGTGCTCAAGACATCTTAACTGTGAACAGTTATGACCAAACAGCTGACTAAATGAGTAGACTATCTTTCATTTGAAAGATGCGCACAAGCTGTTTTGTCTTTTGGCAAATCAGATGAACTGGGTATTATGAAAAGTCTTTGGAAATTTGAAAACTACTGATAAAACTAACAATTTCCTAAAATATCAAAGCGTATTTTAATACTATGTATCTTAGGACATTGCTCAGGCACTCAAAATCAAAAATTGTGTCCTCTGACTTGGCAACAAACAGAACTCTGGTTATATTATTTTCTCTCTGTATGCTTTCCAGGAATTCCAAGGAGCTGATTGTTGTAAGTCTAAGCTACAGCAGTAGTAAATCTCTCATCCACAGCTGGTTGGCATATGCATAGACACATGATACAATTCTAACCACTAAGGCAGAGGGTGTGTCCCAATAAACCTGGTTATATGTTTCCTTGGACTTAAAAGAGATATTTCAAAATAAAAAATTAGAATATTAAGATATCCTTTTTTTTTTTTTTTTGACTGTTGTGTCTTCAAGCGGTATCTGGACTCTGGGAGGAATTGACCCAGGCAGGGCAGGCTAAGGCCCGACAGAGAAGAACAAAGAAGGTGGCTGAATCCTGAACTGGAGACTGAAATCTTGAACTAACCCTGAAAATATCTTTTTTCAGCTTCTTTATTATTTAAGCCATTTTGTTTGTATTTTCTTGTTACATGAAGAAACTCAAATCCTAACTAAGAGCTTTTTCATGTTGACTGGCATATATATATGGGAAATAAAGAACTGAATAGCACCTTACCCTCTTGACATGCTCAGTTATTAGTCTCTAACAACCTGGAGAACTAAATGTTATCAGTAAGAATGTTCTTATCTCAGAACAGATGAAATTCAGGCTACTGTCTTCTTTGAAATATTGCCTGCTAGGTTACTATAAGTTGGAGAAAAGCAGAGGATTCAAGCAATCATTTAGGTTTTCTCTTCTTAAAACCTACCACCACCATTGCTTTACTTAAACCAGCATAATCCCTAATTGTCTTCTAAGATATTTAGGATGCTTATCTCTCGTCAAGGAAACTTCCTGTTGGAGGAGGCCACTTGTTGCTTCCCAGCTGCTCAGCCCCAAAATAATCATACAGGAACTGTATTATTTAAATTGCTGCTTGGCCCATTAGCTCTAGCTTCTTATTGGCTAACTCTTACATATAAATTTAACCCATCTCCATTTATCTCTGTATTACCAAATGGCAGTGGCCTACTGGGTAGCGTTTTGGTGTTTGTCTCCGGCGGGGCTACATGGCTTTTCTCTGACTCTGTCTCCTTTCTCCCAGCATTCAGTTTAGTTTTCCAGTTCTATCTAAGTTCTGCCCTATCAACAGACCAAGGTAGTTTCTTTATTTACCAATGGTATTCACAGCATACAGAAGGAAATCCCACATCACCTCACAGCATCCATAAGGGAATCCCACATCAACTTCCCTTCCCAACAGAAAACCACAATGAACCAAAGGGCAGAGTTGTGGCGCTCAGTACCACCTGATACATCTACAATTCAACTCCTGCATCTAAAGCTCAGGGTCATTGTGGAAGAGGGGCTGGAAAGACTCAAGATCCAAAGGAACAGGGATTTTGTCATGAGACTGTATCTCTTAAGAATGTCAGAAGCCACATCCATAATGTCTCAACAACATGACTGCCTAAATATGAGCAGAACAAGGACAATACCAAAAGACAGGCTAATGTGGGTGGGAGCAGCGACTCATGAGTCCTCAACCCTACACAAAGAACTACAGGTAACTAAAGAATGCTGAGAGCACTTTCCCTAATTTCCTCCTCAGCCCATTCATCGTTTAGGTATAGGAGGCCTACTGATTTTTTTTTTTATTGCGAAAAGAAGAAAAAAAAACATAAACAAAAAAACAAGTTTCCACCTCCTCCCAGCCCCCCACCTCCCCTCCCCTCCTCCCACCCTTCTCCCCCTCCTCCCACCCCTCTCCCCCTCCTCCCACCCCTCTCCCCCTCCCCCCACTCCTCTCCCCCCACCTCCCTCTCCAGTCCACAGAGCAGTCCGGGTTCCCTGCCCTGTGGCAAGTCCCAAGTCCTCCCCCCTCCGTCCATATCTAGGAAGGTGAACATCCAAACTGGCCAGGCTCCCACAAAGCCAGCACATTAAGTAGGATCAAAACCCCCTGCCATTGTCCTTGGTGTCTCATCAGCCCTCATTGTTCGCCAAGTTCAGAGAGTCCGGTTTTATCCCATGCTTTTTCGGTCACAGTCCAGCTGGCCTTGGTGAGCTCCCCGTAGATCAGCTCCACTGTCTCAGTGGGTGGATGCACGCCTCGTGGTCCCGAATTCTTTGCTCATGTTCTCCCTCCTTCCGCTCCTCCTTGGGACCTTGGGAGCTCAGTCCAGTGCTCCTGTGTGGGTCTCTGTCTCCATCTCTATCCATCACCAGATGAAGATTCTTCTTACTTAGCTTCTTTAGGTTCACCTCTTGTAGACTCCGTGGTCCTTCTTTATGGCTAGAAACCAATTATGAGTGAGTACATCCCATATTCATCTTTTTGGGTCTGGGACACCTCACTCAGGATAGTGTTTTCTATTTCCATCCATTTGCATGCAAGATTCGAGAAGTCATTGTTTTTTACCGCAGCGTAGTACTCTAGCGTGTATATATTCCATACTTTCTTCATCCATTCTTCCATTGAAGGGCATCTAGGTTGTTTCCAGGTTCTGGCTATTACAAATAATACTGCTATGAACATAGTTGAACAAATGCTTTTGTCATTTGATAAAGCATCTCTTGGGTATATTCCCAAGAGTGGTATTGCTGGGTCCAGGGGTAAGTTGATCCCGAATTTCCTGAGAAACCGAAACACTGACTTCCACAGTGGTTGCACAAGATTGCATTCCCACCAGCAATGGATGAGGGTACCCGTTCCTCCACAGCCTCTCCAGCAAAGGTTATCCTTGGAGTTTTTGACTTTAGCCATTCTGACAGGTGTAAGATGATATCTCAAAGTTGTTTTGATTTGCATTTCCCTGATTGCTAAGGAAGTTGAGCACGACCTTAAGTGTCTTTTGGCCATTTGAACTTCTTCTGTTGAGAATTCTCTGTTCAGTTCAGTGCCCCATTTTTTAATTGGGTTAATTAGCATTTTAAAGTCTAGTTTCTTGAGTTCTCTATATATTTTGGAGATCAGACCTTTGTCTGTTGTGGGGTTGGTGAAAATCTTCTCCCAGTCAGTAGGTTGCCTTTGTGTCTTAGTGACCATGTCCTTTGCTTTACAGAAGCTTCTCAGTTTAAGTAGGTCCCATTTATTGAATGTTGCCCTTAATGTCTGTGCTTCTGGGGTTATACATAGGAAGCGATCTCCTGTGCCCATCTGTTGTAGGGTATTTCCCACTTTCTCTTCTATCAGGTTCAGTGTGTTCGGGCTGATATTGAGGTCTTTAATCCATTTGGACTTGAGTTTTGTGCACGGTGAGAGATATGGGTCTATTTTCATTCTTCTACAGGTTGACATCCAGTTGTGCCAGCACCATTTGTTGAAGATGCTTTCTTTCTTCCATTGTATACTTTTAGCTCCTTTATCGAAAATGAGGTGTTCATAGGTTTGTGGGATAAAATCCGGGTCTTCTATACGATTCCATTGGTCGACTTCTCTGTTTTTATGCCAGTACCACACTGTTTTCATTACTGTAGCTCTGTAATAGAGTTTGAAGTCAGGGATGGTAATGCCTCCAGAAGATCCTTTATTGTATAGGATTGTTTTGGCTATCCTGGGTTTTTTGTTTTTCCATATAAAGTTGATTATTGTCTTCTCCAGATCTGTGAAGAATTTTGATGGGATCTTGATGGGGATTGCATTGAATCTATAAATTGCCTTTGGTAGAATTGCCATTTTTACTATGTTGATCCTCCCAATCCAAGAGCAAGGGAGGTCCATCCATTTTTTGGTTTCCTCTTCAATTTCTTTCTTCAATGCCTTAAAGTTCTTGTCAAATAAATCTTTCACTTCCTTGGTTAGATTTACCCCAAGATATTTTATGCTGTTTGTGGCTATCGTGAATGGTGAAGCTTCTCTGATTTCCCTCTCTGCTTCCATATCCTTTGTGTATAAGAGGGCGACTGATTTTTTGGAGTTGATCTTGTATCCTGCCACATTACTAAAGCTGTTTATCAGCTGTATAAGTTCTTTGGTGGAGTTTGGGGGTCGCTTATGTACACTATCATATCATCTGCAAATAACGAAAGTTTAACTTCTTCCTTTCCCATTCGAATCCCCTTGATCCCATTATGTTGTCTTATTGCTATTGCTAGAACTTCAAGCACTATATTGAAGAGGTATGGCGAGAGCGGACAGCCTTGCCGTGTTCCTGAGTTAAGTGGGATGGCTTTGAGTTTCTCTCCGTTTAATTTGATGTTAGCTGTCGGCTTGCTGTATATAGCTTTTATTATATTTAGGTATGACCCTTGTATCCCTAATCTCTCCAAGACTTTTAACATAAATGGATGTTGAATTTTGTCAAATGCTTTTTCAGCATCTAATGAAATGATCATATGGTTTTTTTCTTTCAGTTTATTTATATGCTGGATTACATTGATAGATTTTCGTATGTTGAACCAGCCCTGCATCTGAGGAATGAAGCCTACTTGATCATAATGGATTATTTTTCGGATGTGTTCTTGGATTCGATTTGCCAGTATTTTGTTGAGGATTTTTGCGTCGATATTCATGAGTGAGATTGGCCTGTAGTTCTCTTTCCTGGTTGAGTCTTTGAGTGGTTTTGGTATCAGAGTAATTGTGGCTTCATAAAAGGAATTTGGTAATGACCCTTCTGTTTCTATATTGTGGAATACATTAAGGAGTATAGGTATTAGGTCTTCTTGGAAGTTCTGGTAGAATTCTGCATTGAAACCATCTGGTCCTGGGCTTTTTTTGGTAGGGAGGTTTTTGATAACAACTTCTAATTCTTCGCGACTTACAGGTCTGTTTAGATTGTTCACCTGGTCCTGGTTTAGTTTTGGTAGATGGTATTTATCTAAAAAAGCGTCCATTTCTTTTACATTTTCCAGTTTTGTGGCATACAGGCTTTTGTAGTAAGATCTAATGACTCTCTGAATTTCCTCTGTGTCTGTGGTTATGTCCCCCTTTTCATTTCTGATCTTATTAATTTGCAAATTCTCTCTCTGTCGTTTGATTAGTTTGGATAGGGGTTTATCAATCTTGTTGATTTTCTCCAGGAACCAGCTTTTTGTTTCATTGATTCTTTGGATTGTTTTCTGTGTTTCTATTTTGTTGATTTCAGCCCTCAATTTGATTATTTCCAGTCTTCTACTCCTCCTAGGTGAGTCTGCTTCTTTTTTTTCTAGAGCTTTCATTTGGGCTGTTAAGTCTCCAGTATGTGCTTTCTCTGTTTTCTTTAGGTGGGCACTTAGTGCTATGAACTTTCCTCTCAGGACTGCTTTCATAGTGTCCCATAAGTTCGAGTATGTTGTTTCTTTATTTTCATTGAATTCAAGGAAGACTTTAATTTCTTTCTTTATTTCTTCCTTAATCCAGTTATGGTTCAGTAGTTGACTGTTCAGTTTCCATGAGTTTGTAGGCTTTTTGGGAGTAGCATTGTTGTTGAATTCTAACTTTAATCCTTGGTGATCTGATAAGACACAGGTGGTTACTAATATTTTTTTGTAACTGTGTAAGTTAGCTTTGTTACCAAGTATATGGTCAATTTTCGAGAAGGTTCCATGAGCTGCAGAGAAGAAGGTATATTCTTTCCTCTTTGGGTGGAATAATCTATAGATGTCTGTTAAGTCCATTTGCTTCATTACCTCCATTAATTCTCTAATTTCTCTGTTAGGTTTCTGTCTGATTGACCTGTCCATTGGTGAGAGAGGAGTGTTGAAGTCTCCTACTATTAGTGTGTGCGGTTTGATGTCTGCCTTGAGTTTTAGTAATGTTTCTTTTACGTACGTGGGTGCTTTTATATTAGGGGCATAGATATTCAGGATTGAGACTTCTTCCTGATGAATTGTTCCTGTTATGAGTATAAAATGTCCCTCTCCATCTCTTCTGATTGATTTAAGTTTGAAGTCAACTTTGTTAGAAATTAGTATGGCCACACCTGCTTGTTTCTTAGGTCCATTTGCTTGATAAGCCTTTTCCCAGCCCTTTACTCTGAGTAGGTGCCTGTCTTTGTGGTTGAGGTGTGTTTCTTGTAGACAGCAGAATGTTGGATCCTGTTTTCTTTTTTTTTTTTTTTTTTTTTTTTTTTTTTTTTTTTTAATAATTTTTTTATTAAGAAAAGAAGAAAAAAAAAACATAAACAAAAAACAAGTTTCCACCTCCTCCCAGCCTCCCATCTCCCTCCCCCTCCTCCCACCCTTCTCCCCCTCCTCCCACCCTTCTACCCCTCCCCCCACTCCTCTCCCCCTCCCTCTCCAGTCCACAGAGCAGTCCAGGTTCCCTGCCCTGTGGCAAGTCCTAGGTCCTCCCCCCTCCATCCATATCTAGGAAGGTGAACATCCAAACTGGCTAGGCTTCCACAAAGCCAGCACATTAAGTAGGATCAAAACCCCGTGCCATTGTCCTTGGCGTCTCATCAGCCCTCATTGTTCGCCATGTTCAGAGAGTCTGGCTTTATCCCATGCTTTTTCAGTCACAGTCCAGCTGGCCTTGGTGAGCTCCCAGTAGATCAGCTCCACTGTCTCAGTGGGTGGGTGCACGCCTCGTGGTCCCGACTTCTTTGCTCATGTTCTCCCTCCTTCTGTTATCCAATCTCTTAGCCTGTGCCTTTTTATAGGTGAGTTGAGCCCATTGATATTAAGTGATATTAATGACCAGTGGTTGTTAACTCCGGTCACTTTTTTAGTAGTAGGGTTTGTGTGTTTTCCTTCTTTGATTTGCGCTGGTGAAGAGTCTCTAGATGTCTGAGTTATTGTGGTCATTGTTGGACTCCTTGGTTAGTGATTTTCCTTCTATTATTTTCTGTAAGGCTGGATTTGTGGCTACGTATTGTTTAAATTTGTTTTTATCCTGGAAAATTTTGTTTTCTCCATTTATAGTGAATGAAAGTTTGGCTGGATATAGTAGTCTGGGCTTGCATCCGTGGTCTCTTAGTTTTTGGAGAACATCTATCCAGGACCTTCTGGCTTTCATGGTTTCCATAGAGAAGTCAGGTGTAAGTCTGATAGGTTTACCTTTATAAGTAACTTGGCCTTTTTCCTTTGCGGCTCTTAATGTTCTTTCTTTATTCTGTATATTTTGTGTTTTGATTATTATATGGCGAGGGGATGTTTTCTTTTGATCCAGCCTATTTGGTGTTCTGTATGCTTCTTGAACCTTCATAGGTACATCTGTCTTCAGTTTGGGAAAGTTTTCTTCTATAATTTTATTAAGTATATTTTCTGTACTGTTGAGCTGCACTTCTTCTCCTTCTTCTACTCCAATTATTCTTAGGTTTGGTCTTTTTATTGTGTCCCATATTTCCTGAATGTTTTGTGATGAGAGTTTGTTGGACTTGCTGTTTTCTTTGATCAGAGTGTTTATTTTCTCTATGTTATCCTCAGAATCTGAGATTCTTTCTTCTATCTCTTGTATTCTGCTGGTTATACTTGATTCTGTAGTCTCTATTCGTTTACCTAGATTTTCCATGTCCAGCCGGCCCTCTGTTTGTGTTTTCTTCTTTGCCTCCATTTCAGTTTTCAAGTCATGAACTGTTTCCTTTATCTGCTTGATTGTTTTTCCTTGGTTTCCTAGGGTATCATTCACTGATTTACTCAATTCCTCGAACTTTCTATTATACTTCTCATCCATTTCCATAAGGGCGTTTTTTATATGCTGTTTAAGGGTGTCAATCACTTTCATGAAGTCAGTTTTTTCTACTTCTTCTTGATTAAGGTGTTCATGTCCTCCTGTTGTGGGGTCACTGGCTTCTGGTGGTTTCGTGTTGTTTTTCAGATTGTTGGGAGATTCCTGCATTGGCGTCTGCCCATCTCTTCCTCCCAATACTCCCTTTTGGATCTTCTTTTACAGGATCAGGTCTTCTTGCCCACTGATGTACCTTCCCAGTGATGTCACTCCCCAGAGATGTTTCTCCACAATGATGTTTCACTCGGTGCCCAGATCGAAACTCCGCACTGCTTGGTTAGCTCGCGAACAAAGGGCCCACCCCGCTCGCTGCGGGCAGGCTATGGGAACAAAGGAGCTACCGGCCACCCCTTTGTCCTCCCGGTTCGGTCCCAGCATCCTAGCAGGCTGGGCAGGGAGGCGCTATGCCCCAAAGGAGGGAGAGAGGGAGGGAGACAGGGGGTGTGGGGATCTGGATGTAAGCTGAATGGGATAGAAATAGAGAGGCGGTTTGGGCAGTATAGCCCATGTAGGATGGCCTGGAAGTGTGGGCGGGCTGAGGTATGATCCCAGCTGCCGCAGCACTCACTCACCACAATGATGGTTCACTCGGTGCCCAGATCGAAACTCCGCGCTGCCTGGTTAGCTCACGCTGCCTGGTTAGCTCGCGAACAAAGGGCCTGATTTTTTTTTTTGAGTTTATTTTGTGTCAGCTGTAGGAGTTCCCTGGTAGAATTTTGAGGTCATTTATGTATACTATTATATGTCTGCAAATAGTGATACTTTGACTTCTTTCTTTCCTGTTTGCATCCCCTTGATCTCCTTTTGTTGTCTTATTGCTCTAGCTAGAACTTCAAGCACTATATTGAATAGATATATAGAGAGTGGACAGCCTTGTCTTGTTCCTGATTTTAGTGGAATTACTTTGAGTTTCTCTCCATTTAATTTGATGTTACTTGTTGGCTTACTGTATATTGTTTTTATTATATTTAGGTATGTTCCTTATATCCCTGATCTCTACAAGACTTTGCCTACAAGTTATTCTGGGACAAAGGTGACAAAGAAATTAAGGGAGTGGCCAACCAATGACTGGCCCAACTTGAGAACCATACTATGAGAGGGAACCCAACCCAGACAATGTGTCGAGGGTCAGGACTCAGTGGTTAGACAGTTAAGAGACTTAGGATACAACCAAACATGACTGGCAAAAAAGAAAAAAAGTCAATAAAATGATTCCCAATGAGATTTTACTATACTCATAGATTGTTGCCTAGCCTGATTGTCATCAGAGAGGCTTCCTTCAGGAACTGGTGAAAACAGATGCAGTTAAATATTAGAAGGACCTCAGAGAATCCTGTGAAAGAATGGGGGAAAGGATTATGGGAGTCAGAGAGACCAAAGACACCATGAGAATACACACAGAGTCAACTGACTTGGGTTCATGGGTCTCACAGAGACTGAACTGTAAGTCAGAGAACTTGCATGGGACCAACCTGGGCCCTTTGAACATGTGTGCAGTTGTGTGGCTTGGTCTTCTTGTGGGACTCCTGGCAAAGGGAGCTGGGGATGTCTCTGATTCTGTTATCTATGCTTGGTACCCTTTTCTCTTGCTGGGTTGTCTCATCCAGCCTTAATAGGAGAGGAGGTACCTGGTTTTACTGCAACTTGATATTCCATGGTGGCTGATGTACATGAAAGGCCCGTACTTTTCTGAAGGGAAGAGAGAGGGAATGGATGGGGAAGAGGTGCTAGGAGGATGGGAGGGAGGAGAAACTTTGATCAGTCTGGAAAAAATTAATTAATTGATTATTAATAAAAAAAGATTTAAAAAAAGAATGCTGAGAGCAGGAGAAATAGTCTTCCTCAGGGAAGAGCACATCAATTGGTTATCCAATACTAAATAGTCATCCCTGAAAACATATACACATAATAACGTTACTCAAACTGAGCAGGTTGTATTTATGTATTTAGGAACACACACACACACACACACACACTAATTAAGAAGGAGGTCAAGAATTTGAAAGAGAGTAAGAAGGTGTGTATGTGAAGACTTGAATTGGAGGAAGGGGAATGATGTAACTATACTATAACTAAATAATTAAAGAAATAGAAAGTACTCTTTCTCTTTTTTATATAAATTGATGCTCTAGAAGGAGCCTGGGAGAATTAGAGTTTTGCTTTGAAATAAACAGAAAAGTAGGAATATTATGATACTTTCCAGAGTCCCCTCAAAACACAGCATTAGGCTAAGATTTTTCTATGCCCTGAAGTCTCTTTCTCCCACTGTACCCTCTAGTTTAAAACCTTCTTAATTTATTGAATTTAAAATATACTTACCTTTAAAAATGTTTAAATGCTACTAACATTTAGATCAAAAGCATATTTCTTTATGAATAGTACCATACCTTATTTTATTTTTAAAATGTCTATTTATTGTTATTATGTGAGGGATACACACATCATGGTATGTGTGTAGATGTCAGAGGACAACTCTGTGGGGCTGGTTCTCTTTTCCACCTTTACATGGGTTTCAGGCTTTGAACTCAGGTCATTGGGCTTCATGGCAAATGCTTTAATCCACTGAGCCATCTCTTTGGTGCCCTGTTTTTCTCCTAATGAAATCTAGATGGAGAATTGATTGGTCTTAAAGTCAATGTAAGTTCCATTTAAGGCAGAGGTTGGAATGACCCTTTCATGGTGATCTCGTATCAGATATTCTGCATATCAGACACTTACATTATGATTCATAACCGTAGAAAAGTTACAATTATGAATTAGCAATGAAATAGTTTTATGGTGGGCCCTCTACAATCTGGAATTCCTCTGCCTTCCTCTATTACCAAAAGAATGGGCTCTTATAGTTATTGATTTAAAAGATTGTTTCTTCACTATTCTTTTACAAGAAAAAAAAGAGAAAAATTTGCTTTCATAGTACCTACTTATAATAATTCTCAACCTACTAGGAGATACTAGTAGACCATCCTCCTACAGGGAATGCTCAATACTCCCACACTGTGCTAATACTTCGTAAGTCAGCCATTGGAAAAAATAATTTCCTAAATCTATAATTTGTCATTACATGAATGACATTTTGCTATCTAATTCAAACATAGAAACTTTAGCAAGAATGTTTGAAGAAGTAAAAAGAGTTTTGCCAAAATGGGGATTACAAATTGTTCCTAAAA
This sequence comes from Microtus oregoni, assembly GCF_018167655.1. Taxonomy (NCBI): domain Eukaryota; kingdom Metazoa; phylum Chordata; class Mammalia; order Rodentia; family Cricetidae; genus Microtus; species Microtus oregoni. The sequence continues at coordinate 53,189,199 of NW_024543069.1, forward strand.
AAAAAAACACAGAAAGGAGAATCTATCAATTACCTAGGCCATAAAATAGGTTTACGAAAAATTAGAATACAAAAGGCACAAATTAGGAAGAGATCGATTTTCAACTCTTAATAACTTTCAAGTATTGTTAGGAGATATTTCCCGTCTACAACCAGCTGCTGGGATAACACCTGATCTAATAGTTCATTTAAACAAAACCTTAGATGGTGACAAAGACTTAAATAATCCCAGGGAATTAATAGCTGAACCTGAAAGGGAATTGATTGTCACTGAAGAAAAATTACAGGAGGCACATTTGGATAGGGTGAATCCAAATTTTAATTGCATTCTACTCATATTGCCTTCCAGAATTTCCCCTATATGAATTTTAATGCAAAGGAAAGATATTATCTTAGAATGGATCTTTGTACCACATAAACCAAGTAAAAAGTTAAAAAGTATGTGGAAATATTCTCTGAATTAATTATTAAATGAAAATTGAGACTTTGTCAACTTTCAGGAACAGACCTTGCAGACATTATAGTGTTTTTTTTTTTACTACTGATGAAATTAAAAAATTGTGGGAAGACAATGTACCTTGACAAAGAGCTTATGCTAATTTTTTAGAAGAGATTAATATCAATTATTCCAAAAGTGACAGAATTAATTTTTTATAAGTTCTCTTCATAGAACTTGGATCCTTCCTCACAATATGCAGAAAGAGTTGTTTTACATATTGAAACCACTGAATTTATACCAGATGATACAGAATTGACTTCATTATTCACACAGTTTCAAGATATAATCAGGAATAGGCTTTGTCCCATATACATAACACACATCAATCCCATATGGGTCTGCCAGATCCTCTAGTATAAGGTAATACAGAAATTGATTGATTATTGATTGAAAGTGTGTTGAAGGCCTCAGAATTTCCTAAGAAACATCATGTCGATTGCAAAGGTTTAAAGAAAGACTTTTCTATTACATGGCAACAAGCTAAGGAGATTATGAAGAGATATTCTTATTGCTCTTTCTATAACCAAACACCACTACCTGCAGGGAGTAACCCAAAGAGTATTCAAAGGGATGAAATCTGGCAGATGGATATCTTCCACTTTGCAGATTTTGGAAAATTAAAATATGTACACCACATTATTGACACTTATTCAGCTTTTCAATGGGCAACTGCTTTGGGCTCAGAAAATGCTGATTCAGTAATCACACATTTATTAGAAGTTATGGCCATCATGGGTATATCTACACAAATAAAGACAGATAATGGTCCAGCATATGTCTCTAAGAAAATAAAACAGTTTTTTGCTTATAATAATATAAAGCATATTACAGGTATGCCAAACAATCATACAGGTCAGGCAGTTGTAGAAAGATAAAATCAAACTATAAAGGATATGTTAAACAAACAGAAAGGGATGGAAAATACCCCCAGAAATAGATTTCATAATGCTTTGTTAACCTTAAATTTTCTTAACGCTGATAAGAAAGAAACAACAGCAGCAGAGAAACGTTCTGAATTAAATCAGCTGGTGTATTTTAAGGATGTATTGACCTCATAATGGAAAGCAGGAGATTTGCTACCTTGGAGAAGGTGTTTTGCTCTTGTTTCCACAGAAGAAGAAAAGATATGGATACCATCAAAATTAATAAAGATTTGGTTTGAAAAAGGGAAACCTCTTGAGAAAGAGAAATGACAGCTCATCCACAAAGGTGACAACCATACAGATGGTAAGGAAACCTCATAACAGTTGGGGCAGGGTTCTGTTAGTCAAGAGACCCTGTACATCTAGATGCCTAAAGAGGAAAAGATAATTATCCAGATAAAATCTCCAAGCAAAGAGAAATATGACTTATGAGGGCAGGTCAGCTGAGGGTAAGAATCACTGAACACACACACACATGCTACCTACTATAATAATAGTCATGACTCACTTAAAAATCAAAGCTGGCTTTGGAGTTGGACAATGGCTCTGTCCTTCTCTAAATCCAAACATGTTGTTAAAAGAAAAATTCAGAGTTTCTATCTTATATCAAGAGCCATTTAGTATGGGACAGAAAAAAGAAAGAATTTATAAAATAATTTTACTTATCTTTATACTTATTTTTGTCTTTATCATACCTTTCATTGAATATGTCTATATAAATAATGTTTAAGTTTTCCACAATGAACAATAAATTTTCCTGCAGTAACCTTGGAAGTTTCTAGGAAGAAGATGGAACCCCACAACAATGACTCCACCTGGTTGATATGACATCATGATACTGATAGCACTACTATAAGATCTGTTTTAGGTACCAGCTGCTCAAGATGATTCCAATTTAGTTAACTGAAATGGTGCAACCTTTTACAGCATTCTGGCCAGAGCTCTAAATAGGATCCTCAGAAAAACCCTACCAAATACTCAGAGACATTTTGCTATTTTATCAGACAGTAATCTTGAAACTTAACCATCATTTTACTTTCACAGTATCCCATAGAAAGAACATCACTCCCATGACAGCTGGAAGCAATTCTAGAAGACGACATCCTTTCTCCCAACAAAGTTTGTCTTTAGAGTTAGGGACATTAATTAGGGGTTGATTATAATTGGTATAGGCTTGGGAGTTGGGGTGGAAATTATGTACGCTCAGGGATCTCTTTGGAAATATAAAAGAGGAAAATTGGATGGGATAATAGATTAGTGTGAGCTTACTCACATTAATAATAATAATGAATTCTAGTAAGCTATTAACATTGGTATAGATTCTTGTATATTGATACAAATTTAAATTATATTGAATATGTTCCTATTTTCGTCTACAATACTTGCATACCTAGGCAAAGTTATTTTTCATATTGTATGCATGCATGTTTTATACCTCTGCTTAAGATATTTTGTATATTGATACAATTTTACAATATATTTATCATATTGCAATATACATTTCTACTTCTGATCAAGATACTCATACATTGTTTACATTTTTAGGTCATTGTCCTTATTTGTTGCACAGTTGTTTAAAGATTGTTTAATATTCTAATATGAAGTCTTAGTCTTTAAGTTAAGAATTATCAGTCAACACAGACTATGCTGTCAAGCAATTTTTGTAATCAAGCACCCAGTGTAGTTGGACTTACAGCGGGAAGAAACCTAGCATTCCCTTTCAGCCCTTTACAGAAGAGATCAGGTCATATATATATATATATATATTGTGTGTGTGTGTGTGTGTGTGTGTGTGTGTGTGTGCAGGATTATTTAAGTAGGGCACTTTGTAACATGTGTTTAGAGTGTGAGTTGTTAAAAGTTATTGAAACATTAGTATTAATATTAGAGCATGAAATGTTAAGGGAAATCAATATTTTCATACATATGTTTAATGTTTGGTATTAGTATTAGGAAATGTTAATTGATAAGTTGCATTAAGGTTAAGAAGTGCTTCATGAATAATTGATGAGCTGAATTGAGGTTATGAATTGGTTTTACATATTAGGATTAGTAGGATTGGTAATTGTGATATTGAATTGCCTGTGTGTTCCCTTCATCAGTCCCCCATGCCTATTAAGACTGTAAACCCCATTGATGCATTGGATATTGAAATTGCTGGTAAAGAATCATTATAAAGACAAAAAAGAATTATAGGTCAATTGTCATCTTTGTCATACTTATAGTTAGACTAATCAGGTTCTTTAGATACATAGATATTGTATTCTGCATAGATAGGTAATCTTCAACCACTTCAAAGAACTGTAGAATATGGCATTTAAATTATTTAGGGTTCTGTTGATGTGAGACATGGTTGCTTCTGGCAGCACTGATCTATTCTTGAGAGAATGTTGAGCACCAAAGACACTTCTCTTGGAGCTTGTTTTCTTCTTGGCAAAACTGGCCTTGGGGAAGGAACTGGTAATGCATTGACCACTGACAAAATACAAAATGTCTGGACAAGACAAGCAGGATACATGAAAAAAGACTGTCAAATCTTTTTGCCAAGACAGGGTAAGACAGTTTTGAAAAATTTTCCTGCCTCTGAAAATGATCTGTCAGTTACTCTAGGCATCAGCTAAAGTTGGTTGCTCCAATATTGCAAATGAGACTTTGGGTGTTTGACAAGGTAGCCAGTTGCTCTGTCATTTCTTGCACATTTTGGAAGTTGCTTGATTGCACTTCCTGCTTACTCAAGTAAAATTATTTCCCTTCTCAGGTCTTTGATGGGGTTGAAGACTAGATAGTCATAGTTACTTTCCTCTCATAACTTAGCCAAGTTATTTATAATACAAGACTTATACTCTTTAGGACAGGATAATTATTGAAACACTCATCACATATTTCTTGCTTGATACTATTTATGCTAGTTGTAATTCTAATTTTTATATTTGATATTTGTCCTTATTGTATATAATTTTGTATTAGACTTAGAACTCTCTTTTTTAAACAAAAGGGGGAGATGCTATAGGAAATCCTTCAGCCAGTAGCCTTTAAGTTATCTGCTCACTTGGACGTTGCTTCTTATACTATATATGGTGATGTTAAGAGCGTGATCCTTCTCTTTCTTCCAGCCCCTGGATTTGGTTGCTGTTCCCCATTTGAGTGGAAGACTGTGATCCGTGAGTCTGCCCCTAAATAAATAACCCTTAATTATATTCAGTTCTGAGCTAATGTGGGATTTTTTTGTAGCATCTGTCTTCAGATTTCTAACATGGAAGCCTTTCCCTTAGAACACCAAAAATTGTCCCTGGCAAAGATTGTAGTATGATTGAGAACTGTAAACTGGTCATTATCATGACTGGAGACCAGCAGCAAGTGAAAAAGGGCAAGCTTTGTGTGGTCAAACATAATGTAAAATTCTTTAAGATCATCATTCCCACTGTTGTGTACCAAGTTGCTTGTTGTTTCAAACATATTAGATATCTTGCCCTGCACAGCTTGAAATACAAGTGGCTTTCCCCACAGTCAAATTATCATAAGTGGTTGTGTTGTGATCTGGATTGAGCTTAGTTCAGTTAATTGATGGGAGAAAGGCTGGGAGTCCACTCGCCAAACTGTCGGGGATGGGTTCTTAGGGAGTGTGAAGACTTAAGTGTGCTCATGTGGAGGGCCATGGATGTTACTGGCATCTCCAGGAAGACTCTCACCCAGAACTAGGCACTGACAAATGAGGAGCCATCGAAAGAGGGATTGACAGTGCTGCAGAAGAAGCTGGAGGACTGGGCGAATGGGAAAATGCATAGTTGAGGGAAAGGTGAGGACTGGCTCAGTGAAAGCTAGAGGGAAACAGGTCACTCCAGAGTTCTGATGATGGACTTCACTTGGCTATTGATATGCTTATGGAAACAACTACAGATGCCTTATGGGTCAGTGGGAAAGATCTGGGGTCACAGGATGAGTAGAGGCTAGGAAGGCATTGCTCTGTGAGTCAGTCACCAGTGTATGGTTTATTCATGTATTTGCCCTTCCTCCTTCCCTCCTTTCTTTCTTGAACACCCACTGAATGCCTTGGATGAGCTTCATGCTAGGTAGAAAATGGCAAGAGAATGGATAATTTTCTTCACCTCATGGATCTTTTAAGCCGATGAAGGTGATTAATACACACACACAAACTTGTGAATACATATGTAATTATAGAAAGTGGTAGGTGTTACTGAAGAAAATTAGGTTTATGTGAGAGAGTAACAGTATGAACCAAATTTAGACCAGGGGGTGGGTGGGAAACATATGGGCAGCACAGCTTCTCTAAGCCTTAGCCTGCTGGATACAGAGGAGCTAGGGAGATGCTGAGCAGAGGGCATCAGCAAAGGAAGGCGATGGAAAGAACAGTCCACAAAAACCCATCAAATGACAATCGTAAGACAACAAACTGCCAATATATTCTCCTACATGTACGATATATGCTCAAAGTGATAAAAATATATGCAAAGTAAGACCACTGGCAAAATATTAATGACAACTGAATATAGATATTACATAAGTCCTAGTCTTCTGTTAATGGTCTGAAGTGATTAGAAGAACAATACAGTTAAGAAATGTACAGTGGTTGATCCCGAATTTCCTGAGGCCTAGGTCTGAAAAAGCATGGGATAAATCCGGACTAGCTGAACATAGCAGACAATGAGGAATACTGAGAATTCAAGAACAATTGCAGTGGGTTTTTGACCCTACTGCACGTACTGGCTTTGTGGGAGCCTAGGCAGTTTGAATGCACACCTTATGAGACCTAGATAGAGGTGGGCAGTCCTTGGGCTTCCCACAGGTCAGGGAACCCTGATTGCTCTTCGAGCAGATGAGGGAGGGGGACTTGATCGGGGGAGGGGGAGGGAAATGGGAAGCGGTTGAGGGGACGAGGCAGAAATCCTTAATAAATAAATAAATTAAAAAAAAAAGAAATGTACAGTGCTTGGCTTCTTGAACTCAGTGTTGGTTACTACATATTTTCTGATTACTACATATATCTGATTTGTATATTGTACTGCATGGTTATCAAATGTTTAAAAAGTTTAAGATACCAATTGTGCTACATGCCCTGAGACAATGGGGATGTTCTATCGGGAACTCATCAAGGCCAGCTGACCTGGGTCTGAAAAAGCATGGGATAAAACCGGACTCACTGAACATAGTGGACAATGAGGACTACTGAGAACTCAAGAACAATGACAATGGGTTTTTGATCCTCCTGCACGTACTGGCTTTGTGGGAGCCTAGGCTGTTTGGATGCTCACCTTACTAGACCTGGATGGAGGTGGGTGGTCCTTGGACTTCCCGCAGGGCGGGGAACCCTGATTGCTCTTTGAGCTGACGAGGGAGGGGGACTTAATCGGGGGAGGGGGAGGGAAATGGGAGGCGGTTGTGGGGAGGAGGCAGAAATCCTTAATAAAAAAAAAAGTTTAAGATATACTCATGCCATAATATTTCACCCCATGGAAATGTCATAATGAAACTCCTTTGTGCAAAAAGAATGTCCATGAGTAGATAGAAGAGTTTGAAAAAAAAAAGGCTTTACACATAATTTGTGTATTGGACTATAACATTAACCATGGTTCTTTTTCTTGATGGAAATTTGTCTCTCTCTCAGATGGCCAGAACATAGTCTCTAGAGAAATGAGTTTTAGATTAGTCAAAGGTGAATCTGCTCCTTCATGTCTGCACAAACATTTTTTTTTGTTCTTAATACCTATGTTTGTTGAAAGGCCATTTTAATAATGTGTTCTTTTCACACGTATTTTCTTTTCATGGAAAGCTTATTTCCTCTATCTAAAAAGGTACTTAATCTTTTAAACACAGAACATCCGGATCTGCTGCTTCTTATGGTAACTTACAAGTTCATATCAAACAGCTACACTGGAGCTATCATAGAGGTAACTTCATTTTTGTCAACTTTGTAATTTGTTCCCAGAGACTCCTCTTGTTTCATTTACCACTTTAAATCCATCCAACTTTTGTCAAAATTACCTGTAATTGCCTCGGTAGTATTTAGTTTGATTTCTGTTTTTGGTTCACCCTGCCAAGACAGATTACATGAACAGACATCTATTTCTCACTCTTATGCAAGCTGGAGTGTCCGAGACATGTCCTGGATTGCAGGTGAACAACTTCTTGCTGTGTCTTCATATGGCAAAAGACCGAGAGAGAAAAAGCACACTGTGTGGAGTTTCTTCTTATGAAGGTTCGAATCCCATCCCGAAGGCCCTAGTCTTGTGAGTAAGCAACTTGCAAAGCTCCACTTGCTGATATCATCACATCAGTGAGGGAGGGCTCGACACAGGAATTTTTGATAAGACACAAAGATGCAGCATATAGCACCAATCATGTACGCAAAGACGTTGCAAGGCCATCTTTGAAGTGTGTTCCATCAGTATTTTTATCCTTAGGGAAATCTGTAAAATACTGTTTATTAATTTTTGTACAATAGCATCGCTACCTGTATATTTGATGTTATATCTCCTAGTACCCAAATAGAATTAAGGTTATCTACAGCATCTGTATTTGGGGCCAAAATTTCATCTTGTATGTAGCTGTTTTCAAATATGAAAGAGCCATTCTTGTAGACCTTCCTTTGGTAATTTAAAATATATTAGCATAAAATAACTAAAGTTATTTTAGTATTTTGAATGAAATAAATGTGGTAATAGCCTTATAAAACACTTGCAGTTCTACCATTGGTGTGTTCTGTGCTGATGTAGATGTGGTCACACTAAGATGTGGCATCCAGATTCCCTGTAGACTAAGGCAGTGGTTTCTGCAGCTGCCAAAGTGTTTACTTCTGATGGCTGCAAATGAGTCCCTCTGTGGGAACTGTCCTCTATTGAAGACAGCTGCCTGACTTAAGGTCATGCCTTTTTCCTAAAATAGTGTCTGTCTAATGGCTGAGTAATTTGGAGGTGCCTCCAAGGAGGCAGGTGAGAAGAGCCATCTATCCCTGCTGTAGAACTTCTAGTAAGTATCGGATAAGTCTTCTGTTTGAACCAAAACTACATTCGAGTTCTAGTTCTCCTTCTGCCCACTCCTGTTTCCCCTTCTATCCCAATCTACTTAACATACTCTTCTGTAAAAACTCTAACAAATTTCAGAATCTTAGAGTGTGTTCTCTAGATAATATAAATAATGGCATGGACCCAGCACAGCATGCACTTGTGTCTGGGGACACACACACACACACACACACACACACACACACACATTTTGGAGTTATCTAAAATATTTGCTATTATATATTTTTTTCCAAATATCAAATAGACTCCTGTAAATACTGTATTGGCTTTTGAAACACAAATTAAAACTTTAAAGAATGTGAGAAGTCAAGTGCTATAAACTGTATGGAAACCAATGGACTATAGAAAACTTGTTTTTGCAAATCAGCATCCTCTTCTGTTGGTGTAAAATGCATAGAGGTACAAAAAAATCAATAGTTAGAGCTTGTATTGTATTCTCTTTGCATGCTCAAAAGAGGCATCAGTGACTTCTTGTAGGGGTGGTTGTCTAGACGTCCAAATAATTCTAAAATGTGAAAGAAATTCTCTTTACTTTTAAATGTTTGTTTTCTTTTTAATGTTCATGTGTATACATTTGGGGATGGGTATATAAATGCTGCAGGAGGCCAGAGAGAGTGTTGAATCCCCTGGAGTTGGGGTCATAGGCTTGTGAGCCATGTGAGGTGGATGCTGAGAACTTGAAGTCTGCAAGAGCACCTATCTCTTTCAAACACTGAGCCATCTCTTCAGTCACATGGGATTTTCTTTCTCTTTAAAGGGTGGTAATATTTATTTTATAACGATTTCAGAGGTTATAACCCATGATGACACAGGAGGAGGGATGGGCAGGATGTAGTAAGTATGTCCCCCATCATATGTTTCCTTCAACTAGGTCTTTTATCTACTTTCTTTCTTTATTGATTTTTATTGAGCTCTACATTTTTTTTTCTGCTTCCCTCCTTTTCGCTCCCCTTATCTTCTACTCTATTCCATGGTCCCCATTCTCCCAATTTACTCAGGAGATCTTGTCTTTTTCTACTTTCCATGTAGATTAGATTCATGTATGTCTCTCTTAGGGCCCTCATTATTGTCTAGGTCCTCTGGGATTGTGGATTGTAGGCTGGTTTCCTTTGCTTTATGTCTACAAGGCACTTATGAGTGGGTACATATGATGTTTGTCCTTTTGGGTCTGAGTTACCTCACTCAATATGATGATTTCTAGATCTATCCATTTGCCTACAAATTTCAAGATGTCATTATTTTTTCTGCTGTATACTACTCCAATCCATAAATGTACCGCATTTTCCTTATCCATTCTTCAGTAGAGGGGCATTTAGGTTGTTTTCAGGTTCTGGCTATGACAAACAATGCTGCTATGAACATAGTTGAGGACATGTCCTGGTGGTAAGATTGAGCATCCTTTGGGTATATACCCAAAAGTGATATTGCTGGGTCTTGATAAAGGTTGTTTCCTAATTTTCTGAGAAATTGGCATACTGATATCCAAAGGAGCTGTACCAGCTTGCACTCCCATCAGCAATGCAGCAGTGTTCCCTTTACCCCACTTATCCTCTCCAGCATAAGTTGTCTTTTGACCTTGGCCATTATTACAGGTATAAGATGGAATCTCAGAATTGTTTTAATTTGCATTTTTCTGATGTCTAAGGATGTTGAACATATCCTTAAGTGTCTTTCAGCCATTTTAGATTCCTCTGTTGAGAATTCTCTGTTTAGGTCTGTATTCCATTTTTTTTTTACTGGATTATTTCTCCTTTAGATGACCAATTTCTTGAGTTCTTTGTATTTTTTGGAGATCAGACCTCTGTTTGATGTTGGGTTGGTGAAGATCTTTTCCCATTCTATAGGCTGTCATTTTGTCTTGTTGTCCATGTCCTTTGCCTTAAAGAAGCTTCTCAGTTTCAGGAGGTCCCATTTATCAATTGTTTCTCTCAGAGTCTGAGCCACTGGGGTTATATTAAGAAGTGGTCTCCTGTGCCAATGTGTTCAAGTGTACTTCCCATTTTCTCTTCTATAAGGTTCAGTGTGGGTGGCTTTATGTTGAGGTCTTTGATCCATTTGGACTTGAGTTTTGTGCATGGTGATAGATATGGGTCTATTTTCATTCTTCTACATGTTGATATCCAGTTATGCCAGCACCACTTGTTAAATATGCTTTCTTTTTTCCATTTTATATTTTTTGCTCCTTTGTCAAAAGTCATGTGTTCATAGGTGTGTGGATTGATATCTGTGTCTTCAATTCTGTTCTATTGGTCCTCCTGTGTATTTTTATGTCAATACCAGGCTGTATTTCAATACTGTAGCTCTGTAATAAAGTTTGAAGTCAGGGATTGTGATGCCTCCAGAAGTTTCTTTACTGTACAGGATTGTACAATTCTCATAATGGGAATACTTAATTGGAAAGCTCGCTTACAGTTTTAGAGGGCCAGTCCACTATTATAACAGGGAGCATGGCTTTAGGAAGGAAGACATGGTGCTGGAATAGTAACTGGGAGTTCTACATCTTGCAAGCAATAGGAAGTCAACTGAAATACTGGGAGATATCCTGAGCATAGGAAACCTCAAAGTGCACCTCTCCAGTGACACACTTTCTCCAACAAGGCCATACCTACTTCAACAAAGCCACACCTCCAAATAGTGCCACTTCTTACGAAATTATAGGAGCAGTTACATTCAAACTACCACAGAGAAGAAAGGATTTATTCAACTTACACTTCCACGTCACTGTTCATCACCAAAGGAAATCAGGATAGGAACTCAAGCAGGGCAGCAATCTGGAGGCAGGAGCTGATACAGAGGCCATAAAAGGGTGCTGCTTACTGGCTTGCTCCATGTGATCTGCTCAGCCTGCTTTCTTATAGAACCTAGGACCACCAGCCTAAGGATGGCTCTATCCATCATAGGAAGGACCCTCCCCCACCAATCATTAATTAAGAAAATACCTACAGCCTGATCTTATAAAAGCATTTTTCCAAATTGAGGCTTTCTCCTCTCTGATGACTCTAGCTTGTGTCAAGTTGGCATAAAAGCGGCCATTATGTATGCTAAGCCAATCTGATGGTAGGATCTCATAAGTCAGACATTCTTTAAGCCTTTGAACTTTTTAACAAGGCATGGCAGCAAAGGAAACAAACTAATCCTGTGGGAGATTTCCTTCACATCGTTTCTTCATGTTTTTAGGGTAAAGGGGTCTAGAAACTGAGAAGAGTAAAACACGGTAACTGTTTTAGCAAACAGGACCATAGTGGTTTTACATTCAAATCAAGCCTGAGGTTGTTTTTCTGACTCCAGATAGGCCTCTGAGAAGCTTGAGCTTGGCAGCCATGGCTGGAGAGGAGATGAGTCATTAAAGTTTATTGCAGTATGGGAGTCATGCTGGGGAAGGTATAGGTGATATTTAGAGAGACAATCATTGTAAATCAGAGGTGTCCTGTACCTGGGTAGCCTTTGGGTGTTTGAGAAAGATTATAGGTGCTAAATATGATACAACAAGAAAAAGGAAGGGCAAGGGAGTTGGTTTGGGCTCAAAAACTTACAATCTGAGTCATAGAGATGAGAAACTATTTGACAGAAGGGAAGCGGGTGCACAAACAAGCCAGCAGGTTCGTGACATCGAGAGAGTGCTGGTAACTTTTCATACTCTAAGTAAGGAAATGAGTGGCAGGTAGGCTGCTCTGAGTCCTGACATGTGCCAACTGCAAAGCTGTCCTTGCCTTGCACAGCAGTGATTGCTGAGTCCTATGATACTCAGACAGCCTTCACTTAAAACTACTGTATTAGCCAGGTGGTGGTGGCACTTGGAAGGCAGAGGCAGGAGGATCTCTGTGAGTTCAAGGCCAGCCTAGTCTACAAGAGATAGTTCTAGGGCAGACTCCAAAGCAATAGAGAAGCTCTGCCTCAAAAAACAAAACAAAGCCAAAACCCTGGAAATAATGTTATGGGCAAACTCTGCTTTTAAAGACTCTGTGGTAGCAGGGTTGGTGACACATACCCGTAGGATTATCCTCGTAATTGGGAAGTTGAGGCAAAGATATGTGTTCAAGCCTCCTCACCAACAAATGAACTAACAAACACACACAGATAAAAGAAGAAAAATAATCTGTAGTAAAGAGAATTGTGATTAAGATACTTCATTACATAAATGGAATTGACTATTGAATCATTTTATTCCAATCTGACCTATAGTTTGGGAAGGGGGCAGGCCGATGCAGTATGGTTAATATTCCTATTGCCTTGAATTCTTATAGCTTCTTTTCCAATTTCCACACACTAAATTATGTACGGAGGGGTCAGTTGTGTACCTTTGTTTGAATAAAACATTTTTTTTAATTTGTTTGTTAGCAGAAATCCAATGTAACCAAAATTATAGAGTATGTTTTAAGAATTAAGTATCATGAATTAGGAAAAGAGATATTATTAAAAAGTAAGGATCAAGAGATAGGTGTTTTTGTTAAGATGGTATTTTAGAAGAAAAGAGGAAAAAGGGATGGGGTAAGAAAAATTGATGATACTCCTGTCAGATTGTCAAGTTAACATGCTGAAATTCCTGAGAAGTGTGGTGATAAAAAAGCTGACTTAACGCCGTGAGACCATTGCTCTCTGGTCTGCTCTGATACTCTCTGTCTTTAGCCATAGTTGTCAACTTGTTGTAGAGTTGATGAGTAGCTGTCTAGATGTCTTGACTACTAGGGATATCAGAGAGCAGAAGCCTCAGCTGAGGCACTGCCTAGCTCAGGTTGGCTTGTGGGGTGTCTTTGGGGGATTTGTCTTGATTAGTCATTGATGCAGGAAGGCTCAACCCACAGTGGGTGACACTATTCCTAGGTATATAGTAAGGGCTGTCATGTGAGCCTGTGGATGGTGAGCCAGAGAGGGAGCCAGAAAAGAGCTCCCATGGATTTTGCCCGGCATCCCCGCTTAAATCCCTTCCCTCACTCTCCTCTGTGATGGATTGTGAACTGGAAGTGTAATCCAAATAACAACCCCCATTGCTTTTGGTTAGGGTGTTTTTATCACTCAATAGAAGAGTAACTAAAATACTGTTTTCCCCAAATTCTTAATTTTTACATAACATCTATTAAGAACTCATGGAACTGTTATTTTATGACCCATTTTGGAATGTTAATCCTAAAAGTTTTTGCTCCAACATTGGCCTTCTATTCAAGGTTACTAACACTTGTATCCACCTAAAGCTGCAAACCAAATAACAATAGCTTCAAAGTGTGTGGAGCTTTTTAGTTTATGAAATGCTTTCTCTGTCCATCTTCATGGTAGGACTCAGAGGTAAATGTTTATTACCATTCATAAATGTGGTTTCTGAGGCACAGAGAGTATAAGTGGTTGTTATGACAGCACAGAGGAGGTAAAAGGTTTGAATTCTCTTCTGTTTCCAAATGACAAGCCTATAAAGAACTTTCTTCTGAAATTCTTTTGTGTGGCAGGATATGTGTGAGTGACATGTGGGCCTGACTTGCAGGGGTGTGAGGAGTAATCTACTTGTTCTTTGCCAGGTCAGGATCTAAGTCCAGAGAACTCCCATCCTTTAGACACAATGGGAATCCCAGACACTGTGGAAGACCAGGCTTTGGGTAACAGAACATATTTCAGAGTTTGTAACTGATACTGGGAAAACAGGTTATTTTGCTTATTAAATTTGATTCCATGATGAGTTTTTTACATATTTTTTTTCATAAAAAAAACCAAAATAAAACCCCCAAATGAAAAACTACTTTTGTTATGAAAGGTAGCCTAAAGTGCACCTACTAAAAGACAGAATGCTTCAGGCCTGTGGCCACTAATTAATTAGATCACAGGCAGAAAAGGAACAAAGATTTCCAAATATCTAAGACCAAAAGTTTTAAAGAAAAGTGGTCTTGCATAGGAATTAAACATTTTACCAGAATAAAAGGCTTGATTTTTTTTAACATAGGTGTGTGCTTGTGTATATGTGTATGAGAGAGGGAAAGGAAGCGGGGGAAGAGAGAGAAAGAAAGGGGGGGGGGTAGAGAAGAAGCGTGATTGATATAGATCATAAGACCTTAATAACTCAAGAAACATAATTTTAGCCATAGTAGACATTTTCATATTGTGGATAAAGAGACAATCATAAAAAGAAAAACATATGAATAATACAGAGTAAAGATTCAGGTCATATTACACCCAGAAGTAATACTTCTTTCCTGCCTCAAGTAAGAAGGTGTGAGAATTTTTTCCCCATAGATGCACAACATTTTTTAATAGTAGTATCTTATAGGACACATTTCCTGGGACCATTCTAGCTCATATTTCCCAATGGGAACTTTGTGCTTCCTGCATTTTCAAACATACTGCAAATACTGGAAGCACAAATCCGGAGGGTCGGGTATAAGAGCAATAGATGACAGGTTCATGAAGCATGTGGTTGAATTAGACAGTATTGTTTAAATCGGAGTTCCTAGCATTGAAGACACTCTAGTGTGTTTTGGGGTTGTCTCTTATTACCATACCTGGTACAAGAAGGGGATGTGTACAAGCAGAAGATATTGACTTGGATGTGATCAGCATTCGGTACAGAAGACTGTAAGGGACTAGAATCTTCAGTGTTACTTATAGTACATTCCCTTAAAATTCTTATTCGCTGAGAGTAAAAATAGTTCTATTTTTGGAAGAAATTACAACAGAAACCTAGGGTTGGCTACCCAGGTTTTTACTTCCAGTGCCGCCATCTTTAACTGATCATCCTCAAAATTCTAAGGAGGGCTTCCTTTCTAGGAATAGTATCTACACAGAAAGTATTCCAGAAGGAGGCTGAATAGTTAAAGGTTTTGTTCTTTTTGCTTTCAAGTTGTTTTTCCTTATAAATGTGTCAGACACAATAAAGTAGTACAAATAATATATGTGTATACATGTATATGTACGTATACATGGTTCAAAGTAAAATAATGCCATGTATACCAGTATATACCTGTCCTATTCTAAGAAGTAGAATTTGACTAGTAGTCTTGATCGTTCATCTATTCTATTTCTTTTCCTCCTCACCAGAGGAAAACATTGGTTTGTGTTTTTCTTGTTTTCTTGCTTTCCTGAGGTTATTGTGTATATGACTCTTTAGTTTTATACATGTTAACTTTTATTTAAAGAGTTGTCGTGTGCTTTCTTTGACAACTTGATTTCTCACTCAGTAGAGGTGGTGAGAATGGGTTTCTCCATCTTTGTCTTGATATAAAAGTGAATGAATTAGTTTTAGCTTTAAGTGGGAGATTTGCTCTAGCTTTACCCCGGGCTTTGTATTCAGCATGCATCTACCAGTAAAGGATGTTCACTTGTATTCCCATTTGCTGAAGATTCTTTGTGAAAAATTGCAAGCAAACATTGAACAAAAGCAAATATTTTCCTCTCATCTTTCAGAGCTCATCTCAAGGCTTTTCTGATTTTAAACTCTGAATGCCATTTTGATAGGCATGACGATGTGTCACTCAGTTTTCTGAAGGGAGTACAGTTGACTTATGGTCCCTACTGCTGTTTTGCTGGATCCAAGTGCTAGGTCCCAACGAAAGTGAACTTTTTCATGGTCTCTTCCTGGTCAATGACTAAACAGGGTGAGATGATAATTACAAGACTATTTCCACAAGTCAAGCACGCAAGTTGACATGGCTAGTGTGCCATTTTTGATTGTCGGGTGCAGACTGAAGATTGCTTGCAAATGGCACCTCTGGGCTTTCACTGGCTATTTCGGTCTCCTAAAAATTTGATATGTCCTTTTCAAACATGATTTACTGATGGCATGAGACTTTCAAATACAGAGGATAAAAGAGAAGGAATGAAATAATTGATCATCAATGAAGACATATTCTAATTGAAAGTGAAGCTAATATGGGGAGGGTGGCATCTTCCATTCTAAAGCTTAAAAACTAAAATGGAAGATTTAAAATGAATGAGTTAATGAGTACAATATTGAGCTTATTTCAAAATGTTTTGTTTGGTTTTCAAAGTCTCCAAAAGGGAGATAATGCAAAGCAAGTGGGCTTTTTATCTATCTATCTATCTATCTATCTATCTATCTATCTATCTATCTATCGTGTGTCTAAGTAAGTGTATATGTGTAGGTAAGTCCTCCTTAGTGCTTGTCTTCTTTCACTCTATGAGTTCTGGGGGTTGAACTCAGGTCATCATTCTTTGGCAGTGAACACCTAAACATAGCGAGCTAGCTCATCAGCCAGACTTTTCTTAAAATGAAACAGAGATTCTTATAAATTATTGCATTAAGAAAGAAATGGAAACATCAGAGCCAGAGGGGAAGGGGTTGCTGATGAGCTGGGCTTAAAAAAAATCAAATGAAAGTCCAAAGTCCTCCCCCCTCCATCCTGGTCTAGGAAGGTGAACATCCAAACTGGCTAGGCTCCCACAAAGCCAGAACATGAAGTAGGATCAAAACCCCGTGCCATTGTCCTTGGCTTCTCAGCAGCCCTCATTGTCCGCCATATTCAAAGAGTCCGGTTTTATCCCCTGCTTTTTCAGTCACAGTCCAGCTGGCCTTGGTGAGCTCCCAATAGATCAGCCCCACTGTCTCCGTGGGTGGGTGCACCCCTCTTGGTCCTGACTTCCTTGCTCATCTTCTCCCTCCTTCTGTTCCTCATTGGGACTTTGGGACTTTCCACAGGGCAGGGAACCCTGACTGCTCTTCAGACTTGAGAGGGAGGGGGAGAGGAGTGGGGGGAAGGGGGGAGGAGTGGGAGGCTGGGAGGAGGCGGAAATTTTTTTCTCAATAAAAAAAAATAAAATAAAAAAATAAAAAAAATCAAATGATAGAAGATAAAAATCTGCTCCAATATTACTAGATCATATTTCAAAATATCAGTTCTAACACCCTCCCATCCTTCCTCCCCCTGGTCCAACTTTTCCAAGGGGTTCAGTCAGTGAGAGGCATCAATGGGATTTTAGAATAATGGTCAGAGTGTGGTTGGGGTATTTATTCCTTTGCTTCCCCATCTATCTAATACCTGATTCTCTGACTTTGTTGGATTGACTGTCCTACATGACAGTCTCTAGATTCTAGCAATAGCTTCCTCTGCTTTATTCAGACTCAGGGGCTAGTCCCTTCCTCAATTCTTATTCACACTGAGGTACTCAGTGTACTCTTATTTACTGTGAACATTGTCTACAGATATTTATTATGTGAAAAAGACAAAATAGAAAACTAGCAATGAAAAAGTGGTTGTCATAGAAGTTCCAAAAAATAGTCTCCAAAAATAATCTATATAAAATAGACTCCTAGCTTATTTCCAGAATGGACTTTTAAATGATGTATTATAATAGCTTAGGAGAAGTGATCCCCATTAAAAATTCAGCATAGAGTTCATTCAGAGAAAGCAGATTTTTTTTTCATATTTTTAAAAGAGATAGATACTGTTGGATCATGACCTCTATGCAGTGTAAGAACATGCTGACGAAAATATTGTGGTGATCTGGTAGAGAAATGAATGCTGGCTGGAATTTATTTAGGTTGTTCCAGTGAAGATTTGTCTTCTTGCAGGGGGGAGTGTTGTAAATTAATGGTGAGTGTCAGCTTGAAAGTCAGTCTCATGGGCATTCTCCACAGCTTTGTTTTTAGTCTTGTTTAAAAACGTTTCCTGGACACTGATTTGAAATACATGGGATGAATATTTACCATCTACAAACTTGATAAATTGCTGAAGAAAAGATAATATTCTGAATTTAAAGTCATGGTTCAAATTACTTCAACCAGTTGGAATTTTTGACATAAAAAGGAAAAATAAAATTCAATAGAGAAAGGCATAATTGGAAGGAAAGAAGCAAAGTGACATTATTCATAAATAAGATGATTGTATATATAGAAAATCCAGAAGAGTCTACAAACTATATTGGTATGTGAAGATAACGGGCTCTCTAGATAATTGGCATATGTGCAAAATTAGTCATATTTACATACTAGCAACAGAGAGTAAAATAAAAGATGTCCTTTGTAATAGCATAAAAACCATTACATATATAAAGATATATGTAATGAAATGCTTGCATGACTTGTGTCCTAAATAGTGAAAAACAATCTTGGGAGAATTAAACAACACCTAAACAAGTGTAAGAAGGGACCAGGTGCATGGATTCGACGAAATTCCTGTCAAGACAGCTGGGATGATTTTGTGGTATGTGCCAAAATAATTCTACAATATTTATGGAAATACAAACAACCAAGAGTTATAAAGGACAGGCAAATTAACCAAAAGGATAGAATATAACGTAGAAACAAAACCCATAGGTGCATTTTACCTGATTAATGATAAAGAAACCACTCAGTCCAATATAGAAAGGAAAGACTTCTCAATAAATGGTGTAGAGTCTACTGGATAACCAAACAGAAAACAAGGAACAGCAAAACAAAAATGTATCTTGGTCCTTGTCTCATGCTCCCAACTGTAACCTTAAATGAGTCATCAATCTCAATTTAAATAATAAAACATGAAGATTATGGTAACAAACCATTTTCTAATTGATGCTAAGGGCTTCTTCACTAGACAGAATTCATTTCTATTACAGTGAGTTGGTCAAAGGTTCCTGGCAGGCCAAGTATGATGGTACATGCTTTTAACCCCAGAACTTGGGAGGCAAAGGCAGGAGGATCTCTGTGAAATGAAGGCCAGTCTGGTCTACATAGTTGCCAGGTTCTCTGGCAAAGGGGCAGGGGCAGAGCCGGACCTGCCAGACCTTTCCCTGGGGCTGAGCAGAATGGTGAGCATTGGAAGATCCAGCCCTCCCCCATGGCCACAGGGAAGAAACACACACACACTGAGTCAGGAGTCTGTTGAAAGAGGATCTTGTTTAATGGTATCAGGCAGGAACTTATATAGGGTTGTGATGGGGGTGGAGAAGCTTGGGATGGGGTTGAAGCGGAGTAAGGAATAAGGGCCAATAATATTCTGTCATGCTAGCATTGCTGGGAGAGGCGGGTCTAGGTCAGGATGTGCTGAGTCACTCACATGCAGAAGTCATGGCCAAAGACAGGTCTCCAAACTTGAGCTACGCTCAGGAAGTTATACTAGGCCTCACACCAAATCAAGTTAGGCTCAGGAAGTTACACTGGGCCTCATGCTGGGGCCTCATGAGGCTCAACATTTAGTGAGTTCCAGGACAGCCAGGGACACAGAGAGAGACTGTTTCAAAATAAAACCAAATCAATCTAAAACCAAAACAAAGCAAAGCTCATGGCTTGGGAGAAGATAGGCCCTAATGGGGAGCATACTACTGTTATTTTGCTAAATGATCATGTTGTCAAACTGCCTTTTAAATATTTATGTTTGTGTTCATGAGCTAATGTTGCTCTCAGCCTTTGCCAGAGAAACTTCCCACTGTAGAAGCTAATGCAGACACATGTAATTAGTCAAAGTGCTGGGAATAAGGAAGTGCTGACTCCTAAATTGGACATCTATATCACATTTCACATGCCAAGGCTCAGAAAACATAGAA
Source organism: Microtus oregoni (assembly GCF_018167655.1). Classification (NCBI taxonomy): domain Eukaryota; kingdom Metazoa; phylum Chordata; class Mammalia; order Rodentia; family Cricetidae; genus Microtus; species Microtus oregoni. The sequence goes on from NW_024543069.1 coordinate 53,209,117, forward strand.
GAGGGGTCAGGAGGAGTGTAAAAGCCAGATGCTGGGAGGTGCTGTGACATGGTGTCTTCTGGACATGTCCTCATGAAGTCATGTGTAAGATCACCCAATAAGGAAGTATTCCAGCAGCCAGCACTAATTAGACTCTTGGGTTATAAAGAAAACTGAGAGGACATGGAATTAGGAGTGGGATGTGTTGCCAAGTGTGTGGGGAGAATGGGAGAGAATGCTGGGAGTTATATCTGATCAATATGCATACATATGAAACTATTGAAGATAAAATGAAAGATTAAACAGTAAAATAAAGTCTTTAAGAGAACATAGACTAGCTGTGTCAGGGTTTCCATTGCTCTGAAGAGACACCATGACCATGGCAACTCTTATAAAGAAAAACATTCAATTGTGGTGCTTATAGTTCAAAGGTTTAGTCCATTACTATCATGACAGGACATGGTGGCGTATAGGCAGACATGGTGCTGGAGAAGGAGCCGAGACTTGTATATCTTGATATTCAGGCAATAGGAAGTGAACTGAGAGTCATACTGAGGATAACTTAAGCAAAAGAGACCTCAAAGCCCACAATGACACACTTCCTCTACCAAGGCCACACCCACCCCAGCAAGGCCACATCTCCTAATTGCACCACTCTCTGTAAGTTTGAATGTAATTGGCCCCCATAAGCTTACTTTAGAAATTAGCTTGTGCTGCTAGAAGCCAGATACAGTGCTTGCTTTTCTCTCTGCTGTGAATAAAGTGACTAGAGGACGAAGGGCTTGGTTTGGCTTGCAGTTTGAAACACAGCCTGTTTGGGTGGGGAAGCGTGCCAGCTGGAGTGAGAGGACCTGGTAATGCTGAGTCCACACTCTGAAAGTGGAGGGAAAGAGAGATGAATTCTGCTGCCCAGCATGCTTTTGCCTTTTTATTCTATCCAGGACCTGGAGAAATGGGATGTCCTTCAGTTTTAGGGTGGTTCTACCCCCGCTCAGTTAAGCCTTTCTAGAAACAGCCTCATAGACACACCCAGAGAAGTATTTCCATTGTGATCCTAAATCCTGTCAAGGTGAAAATCAAGACTAACTATAACACCAAGGTAATGTTTATTCTTGGACATACTATGGATAATCAGGGTGGGGTGGGGATAACGGAGCTTCTGCGGCACTGGTCATACTCTTAGTTAGTTATAAATGTGTTTTTAAAAGTCCACTGAGTTATGAGTTGATGTTTACACTTTCCTGTAGGTGTGTTTCCCACCAATGAAAACTTTTACACTAAGAACAGTTATGGAGCTTTGAACTGGAGTACAAACGAGTGAATTGCATAGGTAGAAGTTAAGAAGCCCTGCTAAACGACTAAGGCTTTTGTGTTGGAGGATGCAGAGGAAAGTAAAGGTGTCATAGATGGGAACAGAGCTCAATTCTAAACCTGCCCTGAGTGCAAGGCTGCTGTTCCGTGAGCATGGTCCAAATACATAATACACCTGAATGTGATGTCTTTATGAACCCTTCCCCAAAGCTTTTAGGGGAACAAAATGACTGAAGGTGCTATTTCATGTGCATGAGGCTTCGCTTCTGCTAGCAAACCTAGTTGAGTCACTGCTTCCAGGAGTGTCGCTAGGTGTTGGTTAGGTGCTCAACACCTCCCCCTGCAGGGCTTGGAAATATGAAGCCTCTCCCTGACCTGCTTGTAGTAATCTGCTTAGTTCACACTCAGTTGCAGAGAAGCAGGCTCTGGCAGTCGTAGTAATTTTGACAGGTAACCATGGAGACACTGTGTTGCTCTTGAAATAATAGCCTACACAGGGAGGCTGGATGCTGTCTGGCTCGCTTTTGTAAAACTAGATGTGTAAGACAAACACCATGGCTTCCGAATATCCAGACCCATGGACAGACTCAATTGGACAGGGTATAACACAAGTAGCCCTGCCTCTGAAAGTAGGCATGGGCATGTTTTTCTCTTGATTTGAGTAGTCGTTCAGGAACTGCTTCATGCCAAGAATTAAACACAGCTTGATTATAGCCTGTCTAAGGTGGTTCAGGGGACACCAGCCCACAGCAGTAACAATATGTCATTTAAATATAAAACAAAACAGAGTTCACCTAAAAAGAGGAGAAAGAGTAAATATGTTTAGACCACAGACTCGAACAGATTACCACATGTGGGCCAGAAAATTGCTCTCTGATTTGTAGTTGTTGAAGCCATGAGAGATGGTGATGCAGTTTTCTTTTTCTGACAACAAGAAGCAAATGAACTCATTCGCAACGAGATTTCTCCTGAAAGTAATCCAGGAGTGAGTGGCATGGGTTCTTCTATAAGACATAACCTCTTGTGGAGTAAATAGAGTCTGAAGAGGGTTAAAGATACCAAAATGAGGCCTCAGATGGATCTCGGATGAGCCACCCTTCAAGGCAGAAGGAATAATTTTTACAAGTAAAACAATGAAGTTTTTTTGGTGCCACGGACTCTGTCCACAGGGTGTGAAATTCTCTTCCAAAGGCTTAAGTTCATGGTGGGGTAGAACTGTGAAGTTGTGGTAAAATTCGCAGGTTTCAGTGATTTATCTTGACTATTCTCCAGAAAGGTGGAGAATAGAATCCTAGGCTTCTCTGGATTCAGTCAGTCTTAAAAGGGGCCTAGAAATATGCATTTAGTTATCATCCCAACAATATTTGAGATGGAGGTGGCTCCAGAAGTGATTATGGGAAGCGCAGACTGGATGACTGACACAAGCAGACTCGGGGCAAGCGATGGGCCAAGAGCCCTTCATCACATAGGATGCCAGCTGGCGGTATCTTGTGCTCTGTGTGGGACTGCAGCCCGTACGGAAGGAAGGCTGAAGTAGTGAGAATCAGAAACTTTGATAGATGTCTGTATTTATCAACTCATTTGAGGAAGCAAGGAGCAACAGGCAGGATTTCTCTTTTCAGCGTTCTCAATTAGATGTCTGTTTAAAGAATCTGACATGGTAGTGGCTCCCAAACTTTTAATACTGTGAACCTTTAATACAGTTCCTCACGTTATGGTAAACCCCCAACCATAAAATTATTTTTGTTGCTACTTCATAACTGTATTTTTGCTACAGTTATAAATCGTAATATAAATACTTTTGAAGATTGAGGTTTGTCAAAGGGATCATGACCCAAAGGTTGAGAACCATTTGCTTAGAGCATCGCGTCTATCATTCCAGCAGCAGAATCATGTGAGCATCGTGGTATGTCCAGAATCCCAAGAATGGTAAGTGTATCCTTGAATGATCTCACTTTTTTCTTTTGCTAGCAGTTACGAAATACAAAGTTTTAAGTCCATGTCCCCATGAAAAGAGTTCATACTTTGAAGTTATTTCTACATCTGAAAAATCTAAACATAGCATTGGCCATCATAAACTAACCTTGCTGCCCTGGGGAGGGCACATGGGTGACAGGCGGGGAAGTATGGGGGAAGATCAGAGACCTCCTCCTGCTTTTCTCATTGCCATCACCACAGGCTGCGTCCAGCTTTCACAACACAAATAAAACAAACAAGCAGAAACACACCTGGCTCTTTGGGTCAAAGAGCAGCTGACTCTGTACCTCCCTACTGTGATAAACGGAAGTGGGGAAACCCACAGCTCGACCTGAGTCTAATTCAAGGACATACCCAAATAAGAGTCACAAGCACCAGGCCTGTGAAGGTCCCTGGAGGAGATTTCCAAATCATGGAAATCATGTTTATTATCTTTACATTTTTAAAAACATGTATAGGATATCAATTTGGGGGCAATATTATAGAAAGCAAGAGAATGATCTGTTCTAGATTCAGACCAACAAAAGATAGGAAAACGGCAAACAATATACAAGACTTCCATCCACCAAATTGGAAAGTTGAAAATTTTATCAGACATTTGCTTTGTCTTCACAATAAGAAACAATTGAAACATATTTTTTTGTGTGTGTGTGGTTGATTAAGCAGCTGTTTTAAGTCAACACTCTTATTTTGATTATTTGTTGGTTAACATTTGGCTAGGATAACACTATCAGTTTTAAGTGCTAAGAAGAAGTTTGAATCAACTAAAATAGTTTGGATATGTTGTACTTAGGAGCCTTTTCTCTGTCTTTTAATCTCTGAAAAGCAAGCAGCCAAACAATTAGCTCATCCATCTTGGCAGAATAAAACGATGAATGGTTTAAAATGCTTGGCACGTGTAAAACCTCAGAGACCTCACAACACCGACAGTTCAGGATATTGTTTATGTACTTTCTATAAGATGTGTAACTTCATCCTGTGGAAGGATTTCCTCATCTGGAATCCCCCAAGGACTCTGGCTGATTTTCCTCTTCCTTTAAGACTGTTTGTGTTTAAGAAATGATGCCGGAGAAAAAGATAACCATCTTTTTGTTGCTCTGTAGCCACATGAGTTCTCCAGTGACTTGGGTGATGAAATGGGTTTCGGCCAGTACATCTTTAGAACCACACAGTAAGTGGCCTGGGGTCTTAAAATGACATCAAGAGGGGCTGAGTCACCAGTGAGGAAAATGCAGCTGGAAGCTGGTTATTGCATCATCTGGCTTTCCTCCACTGAACAGAGAGAATTGTTTTTGCAAAGTATCTGCAGATCCTCTGATTCCAAGTGACTTAATGAACTTGTTGCAATGGAGAGTTTCAATCTGTCTTGGGATATAGTGGAGAGAATAGAAGAATCTTAAAGATAAATTAGCAATTTGGATCCACTCAGAGGGCTATTTTTCCTGGGACATTTCCACTGTATATTACAACACAAGTTCAGCCTTCATGTCAAAAGAAAGCTCTAGGGCCACAAAACTATGCTATGAGATTTTAAAATTGGCATTGAACACTATGGCATGAGTGTTGAAACTGATATTCTTAGGGGTTATGAATTTTATTCTTTAGGAAAACAAACATCAATGTGGATTTCCAAAATGAGTATTTTATAACTGTGGATAATTTGCTCAAGACATAACCCTCATATTTAATAGTGGGAAAGTGGAGGTTCTTCATGAACTTGCTATATCATGAGTATATACCCCAGTCTTCTCCTCTACCCAGTAAGAAAGTACCTTGAGGGATGGAGAAACATGCAAAGTGTCCAAGAATACCAAAAAGAAAGTAAAGACAAGAAGACTATCCAGAGGGAAATCTCATTTTGATCAAAGTCTTTGGGAAATTTCTTGGTGTGTCTCTTACCCTTTGCATAACAGACACTGAGATAAATATGGGTGCCAGAAAGAGTGGCTTCAGATGCTTACTTTTACTTCCAGTTTCTCAGAATTCAAGGCCAACATTATGTTATTGACTTATTGCCCCTCCTGTTTTCTCATCTCTTTAGCTTTGTTTCCTACTAGAGCACCTCCTTGAAAACACACACATTGAAGTGGAGTCAGGGACTCAAGGACTCAATCCACATTCACTTATGAACTGCTCATAAGACAACCTGTGTTAGACAATATGAAGATCACCTAGCATTTTCAGTACAGAATTAGGCTTCATACTCTTCAGAAAAGTTCTGCTTTAGCCAAGCCAGTTCCCTTGCGGTACATGTGGAGAATGAGAATTCCTACCTGGAATATCTTCTCCATACTTCTCTGGCAGTACTTATCCTCCAAGCACAGCTCAAAATTAAGTTCTTAAAAACAAAAACAAAACTCTTATAGATGTCATAGGGTTTCTGTTGCTCTGATGAAACACTATGTTCAAATGTGCTTAGAGAGGAGAAGGTTTCTTTCACCTTACAGCTTGGAAAGGCAGGTTAGGAACTCAAGGAAGGAACCTGGAGGTAGGAACTGATACAGACATCATGGAACAGTGCTGCTTATGGCTTGCTTTTCATGGCTTGCCCAACATGCTTTCTTATAACACCCAGGACAACCAGCCAGAGATGGCACTGCCCACAGTGAACCTGATCCTTCCACCTCAATCATCAATTAAGAAAATAAAACACAGGCTTATCCATGGGCCAAAAGGGTAGGGACATTTTCACAGTTGAGGCTCCTTCTTTTCAAATAACTCTAGCTTGTATCAAGTGAACATAGAACTAGCCAGAACATTTGACCCTTTGCCAACTTCAAACATAAGCACCTTACTATTAAACTATAACCTTTCCTTTCTTATTGTTCTCTGTCTTGTTGTTAAGACTGACAATATGAAATTATAACCTTTAAAAGATCCACAATCTTTAAAAATGCAAATACTTTAAGAGTTCAGTCTCCTAAAATAAACAGTATCTCTATAATCCCCAAATCTGTGTCCTGTTCCAAAATTTCTCCAAATTTTCAATGTCTTTTTAAAAGTGCAAAATCTCTTAACTGTGGGCTTTTGTCAAATAAAAGAAAATGAGATAAATACTTTCTTACTCAGGAAGGAAGAACTCAGACACAGTTACATTCAAATCAAAGCAAAATCAATATCCAATAATGTCAGACTTCCAGGATTTGCAGTATTCCAGGCCTCAAAGGGCTTGTCCCAGCACTCTCAAGGTATCTGGTGGGCTCAGGCTGACTCTGCTCCAAAGATGGCACCCTCTAATGCAGGAGGATGAGAATCTGAAGCCAACTTGGCTCACAAAGAGATCAGGTGGCATGGGGGGAGAGCAATTAGGTAGGGAACAAATGAGAACAAAATGTAATGACTCACATCTGTACAAATCCTATGATGTGCTTGCTAGTCTTACTCCCATTTGACAGACTAGAGTCATTAGGGAAAGGGAACCTCAGCTGAGAAAATGCTTCTACTTGAGTAGCCCATGGTCAAGTCTGTGGTGCATTTTCTTCACTGATGATTAACATGAAAGGGTCCAGATCACCGTGGGCAGTATCATCATGGGCTAACTCTCGGTTCCTGCCTTGAGTTCTGGCCCTGACGTCCCTGGAAGATGAACTGCAACTTTAAGATAAAATGAACCTTCTCTTCCCCATGTTGCTTGGGTCTAAATTGACTTTAGACCCAAGTATGAGACTGTCAGAGGCCAATTGCTATGGATTCTACCTCTTACTCCTTATGAGGGGCCAATAAGTTTTATAAACCACAGGGCAGGAAAGTAAAAGATATTATCGGCGGTGACATGTAATTACAGTGTGTTTCATAAGGCCACTTCTTATAAAAAAATTTAATATTTGAGTCAGGTCTCAATGCTAAAGTTTACAAAGGCAAAATTAATTCTGTAAGAAGAAAGCCATGGGTTAGTTTCTGATGACTTTGTTTAAGCTAAGGAAATGCTTGATGTTTCCAGTTCAACAAAGAAGTATTGCATAAACACTGCATCTTGAACAGTGGAGACATCTCGCCTGTACCTTTTGATAATGAAGATCTTTATTTTGATCTTTGCTTTTGTGTTATGAGGAGCCTGAGAAGCACACGTAATTTCTGTGTCTAAATACTCAGACACTCCTCTACGAATGTGCTATAAGAAAATACCAGTCACTGGAGGGGAAGCTTCTAGATGTCTTAATACATCAATATGGAGTTGACTCTTAAACAAGAAAACCAGATTTCTATAGAAAGGAAAGAAAATCACACCTCAAATTTATTGATCCAGTCTTGAGTAAAATGAATGTGAGATCAGAAATTGAAAACACTAATTACAACCATGAAACCATAAAAACAGTTGAGGAGCTGGTGAATTGGCTCGGCAGGGAAACAAGCTTGCTGTACAAGCTTGAAGGTCTGAGTTCAATCCCTAAAACCCACCAAACACACACACACACATACACACCACAAAGCTGTATGAGGTGGTGTGACCTCAGCTCTTCCGTGGTGAGATGGGAGGAAGAGAGAGGGGAATCACCTCTAACCTCAAGAGCCAGCAAGACTGGAGTATGAAGCAAGGCAGAAGCAAGAAGAGAGACGCTACCTCACCCAGGTAGAAGGAGACAATCCATTGCTGAATGTTGTCCTTTGACCTCTGTAAGTATGGCCTGTCACAGGTGTGTATGTATTGACACACATACACATCACACGCACACACACATACACACACACACACACACACACACACACACACACACACAGAGAGAGAGAGAGAGAGAGAGAGAGAGAGAGAGAGAGAGAGATTTTCTTTAAAACAAGAAAGACAGACTTGAAGTGATCTTAAGGCTTCCGATGTTGAAAGAGTACATTAGTGAACTGTTTATGAGAAACTTGATAATATAGGACACCATAGAAACCTCCATAGGAAGCTGATTTTAATCAACTATGACAAAATTGTGTTATGCCAATATTAGACCATGCCTCCTTCCACAATAGCAGGCTGTCATCCGGTGCAGGCAGAGAAGTTAGCACACAAGCAGCGAATGATACCCATGTTACTAAACGGTGGCCAGCAGGATGTGGGCAGAGGTCACTTGTAAACTTTGGAAAGTAATTCAAAAGGAGAGGATGCACGTTGTTTCTTCCCTTCTCCCTTCCTGAGATGGTGGAATGGTTGTTGTAAATAATCCCACTGGTGGAGAACAGGGCCACTACCACAGTTTAAAGCCAAATTCAGAGCAAGCTTTAATTAAATACTGGCCAGGTGGATGGGTTCTGGCCAGGTCCTGTTTCCCAGGAAATGACCCCTAGCTATGTTTTGTAGGGGTTTAAGAAGACCAAACGCACACTTTACATTCCCCAAAGGGTCCAATTAGGGTCAAGCATACATCCTCATGCTCATGTATTTCCTGCCTGCATACGTCGGCCTCCATCCAATTAGAGGCAAATATACATCCTGCATATTTCCTGCTCATGAACCTCCTGTCCACATGAGATCAAGCATATCCAGTGAAGATGGGTCAAACAAACTTGATTAGGGGGTGAAAGCATGTGACTTGATGTCTCCCATAAACAGTAGCCTCCAGCATTTCTAGAAGTATCTGTCCTGGGCAAGGGGCTTGCACATCAAAGGCATTTTTATTTCCTGGATCTCTTAGGCACAGTAATAAAAATGTAAACTCTAGTTTTGGCTGTCACAGTTGCCCTTAATCGGTTCACTAGAGAGATTATTGGCCTATTAAATGGGATTTTTTAGTGTACAAATCTGTTATATTTATTTTATTTTGTTTATTTTTCTTCTACTGTAAATAGCTTTTTCCTTCTCACATACTGTATCTGATTACAGTTTCTCTCCCCTCTACTCCCTCCAGTTCCCACCTCCCTCCCCTGCCATTCAGATCCACCCCCATTCTATCTCTCATTAGAAAATGAAATAGGCTTCTAAAGGATGATAATAAAATAATAAGATAAGATAAAACAAAGACTAATGCTTCAGAATAGGATTCAACAATCAAAAGGGAAAGAGCCCAAGAAAAGGCATAAGAAACAGGTATAGAAGCAGAGATCCACTTGTTCAAATACTCAGAAATCCCAAAAAAACACAAAACTGAAAGCCATAATATATTCACAAAAGACATATAGGGTAAAAAGAGATAAAGAAAAATATATAAATAAAATTAAATTAAAAATAAGATTAAAGGAAGGAAAAAAGAAAAGGAAAGGCCCTGGAATGACATGACAAGGAATTTTGAAAGATGCCATTGAGTTTGGCCATTTCCTGAGGTACATGCAGTCCATCGTTAAGAGTGGTTTGTTTCCCCAGGAAGGTTCCCTTGAAGAAAACTAAACTTTTATTTGCAAATGGTTATCAATTGGAGATAGCTTCTGGGTTAGGAATGGGGCATACACCCACTCTTCTATTCAGCTCTAGGACCGCATCTGGTGCAGACCTCCCCTTCCCCATTGCTCCCATCTCCTGTGGATCACATGAACTTTCTCATCCAACTTTCCTTCCCCAGCTCATCCTGTTATCCCAGCCCCTAGCCCCAGGCATTCCCTGGGAATACAGCAGTCAGACCCGCCTGAGAGACAAATAGACCAGCAAACAGGTCAGCAAGCAGCAGAGTTTCACTCTCCCCACTCTTCTCTATATGCAGGCCCCCAGTCTCATCCCCAGCACTGTAGCAAAACCTGCTATAGCCTTTCCTCACCCTCTGTTCCCATTCCCAGGGACAGAGCAGATCCTTGATCCCTCCTGTGAACCCCCTCCATACCCACCCTTAGCCCATTCCCATTTCTAAGTGTCAGCTCCCAATACCTAGAAACATATTTTACCTGGAAAGCTTCTCTGATGATGGCTGAGTAAGGCATAAACCCTTTGATCTACAATGGTGTCCTGCCCACAAGAAATATTACTACAATGGTGGGTCAAAGTCTGTGGGAGTAACTAACCTATATCCAGTATGACTTAAGGCCCACTCCATGAGATGGAACCCATACTCAACATTACTCGAGTGACCAAGAAGTTGAGACTAGATAACCAGAGACCTGTGGTAAAACCAAACACTACTGTTCTAAAAACAATTATTTTTAAGTAGCAATAAAATGGCCCCTAATGACATTCTTCTGTCCTCAGATCAGAGCCTCACTCAGTCAATAAAATGACTCCTAATGAGTCCTTCTGTCCTCAGGCATCATCAGAGAAGCTTCCTCCTGCGGCAGATGGGAAACAAAAGCCACAGTCAGGCACTGTGCAGTGTGACAGACATCCCAAAATGGATGTCTCCACCAAATCTTTCCCTTTATATCTCAAGGAACTCTGTGGCAGGCCAGAGGAGATGGAGGACACCATGAAAATGAGGATGCCCTTTAACATTGATCCCATCAACAGGATCAGTGTAAGACTGAGGTAGCGTGCACTGGGCCTGCTTGGGTCTGAGACAGAGCTGGGGATAGCTGGGGGCATTGGATTTGAAAGAGAGGAGAGAGAAGTGAGGATCTGCAGTTAACGTCCCTGATTTTCTGGCTGGAGGGCAAGTGAGATATTTTTGAATTAGTCTAGTTGATAGTTACTTCTACTCTGAAACAGTAATTAGAGGTAGGACCAATGACTGACCGAATATGTTCCTGGATTATGACAAGAAAGCTGTTCTCTCTGGTGGAGCAGCATGTGTTTAGCTCAGCCAGAAGTGAGACTATTTATACATAATTGTCCAAAGCATGGATGAAATCAGGCCAACAATCCATTTCTAGTGCAAGAAGCTGGCTGGTCATGTGACCTTTGTTGCCGATTTCAATGTCAGATATTGATAAAGATAACAATAATTCCTAGTGACAGATTTACGAGGCTCATATGAAATAATTTACATTAGGCACCTGGTACAGGACTAGGATCAGAGTAAATGCCCAAGTCTTATAGAAAGATAGGCTACAATCTAGCCCCAGAGACAAAGAATGAAAAGGAGAAAAGATAAAAAAAGAACAGATACTGCAAATGGAAAAGACTTGGTCACCAACGGGACTGCGGTGTTCTTGCAAATACTTTGGAGTACTTCTCTGTTGAGTACTCCAAAGTCAGAAGATTATGAAACAATTAATTTATGTATAAGTAGATAGTGACTCAATAGGGCACGTTTCAAAGATCATGCCCGCTTTCCAAGAAACAAAATTGGAACTTGAAATTTTATGAGTCAGAAAGCTTCAATGCTATTTCATAAAGTTGACGAAAGCAAAGCTTGGTTATTTTACTCATCAATTACTTTATTGCTCCAAAATCCTCACAGACTAAAGGTAACAAAATTTTTACGTGGAAAATTAAACACTTAATGCCTCTTGTAAGCAGGCAATTGGTTATTTTTAATCAAACATATTTTGTATATACTAATCAAATTAACCATCTTCAAGAAAACTACCTATTTTGGTTTGTATTAAGGTACTAATGGAGGGTAAAATAAATCCTAAGAAAGTAATAGATTGAGCCTCACTTCTCGACACTTTTGGTGCTGAAATATCTGTTTTATCACAAGTAGATGAGTGAAGAAAACAGAAATAATTTAGAAGTAAATGAACCTTATGTACACCAATTACAAAGTTTGACAGTATAACAACCCCTAACAACATCTTTCAGATTACTTTACCCAGTTTCATCCTGGTGTGTGTGTGTGTGTGTGTGTGTGTGTGTGTGTGTGTGTGTGTGTGAGAGAGAGAGAGAGAGAGAGAGAGAGAGAGAGAGAGAGAGAGAGAGAGAAGAGGCCAGAGGACAACCTCAGTTGTTCCTGACATGCTTTCTACCTTCCCACTTCTCTAATTGATTCAAGATTTACCAAGTAGGCTAGGCTGGCCATCCAGTGAGCCCAGAACTATGCTTATCATTGCTTCCTCCAGCACATGAATAAGTGTGCACCACCATGTCTAGCTTCTTAAAAAAAAACATGGGTTCAGGAGGATCAAATGTAGGACATGCTTGCAAGACAAGCACTTTACTGACTAAGTCATCGCCTTAGCCCTTCTGCCTGATTTTTAAGATTGTTTTAATATTTTATACAACCTTGCCCTAAAGCCAAAGATATCTTAAAGGATTTTACAAAATCATATGACTTTCATCTCAGAATAAAAATATGAGCAAAAAGCCCCTGAATCTTTAACATTGAACTTTCTTGCTTTAGTGAAAAAAGCTGATTCTCAGAAAAGGGACATCGAGGGTCTCTGGGGTGAAAGTAACTGGAAGACAGTGTGTGTTGGAGCCAGAGTGGGGCTTGATAGAACAGAACTGAAAACAGCTGTTGCTTAGCACCAGCTAAAGTCAAGGCCACGTGTGTCACAGATCTTCCCGAATTAAGCCAAGGGAGCTCATTTGGTTTCAGGCACGCTAACAAGTTCTTAGACTCGAGAAATCTTTCGGTCATCGTGGATTCATTTGGGGTTCTGGTGGTCAGCATCACAAATCAAACCTTGAAAAATAAAGGAACTACCAGGCAGCTTGCAATAGAGCCAGGCAATTAAAACATGTTGTAACTGTAGTTGGAACTACTATTTTGCAAATAATGACACGGAAACTTATTATCAACTGTGAAAGCTCAGCCTTGGGCTTAGGCTTTTCCCAGCTAGCTTTTATAATTTAAATTAACCCATATTTTTTAATCTACCTTTTGCCATGTTACTTCATCTCCATACTGAGTGTCCTGTTTCCTCTCTGTCTTGCTGGTGAATCCAACCTTTCCTTTTCTCAGGGTCCTCTTCCTGCCCCGAAGCCCCACCTATTCTCTCCTGCCTAGCTATTGACTGTTCAGGTCATTAATATACCAGTCACAGCAACACATATTTACAGACTGGACAAATATCCCACAACATGTAAGTTAAGGAAAGGAAAGCCCAGTCAGTGGAGATCTAAAAATTAACTTTGGAAAATGGACAGAAACCAAGGGAGATCAGGCTGTAGTGAACATGGGACAGATAACAGTACAAGTGTTTGAAAATGTCTTAATGAATTGCTATTATCTATTGATCTAAAATTGTATTTTATATTTTTCTTAGGTGAAATTATGTCACTTGGGTTGACAATGCTTGCCACAAGAGTCATAGACTAATGAAAGCCCTCATATCAGACATGAGAAACCATTCAAGCTACTAGTCAGAAGAGTCCAAGAACTGGGGACTCTCTTGGACTCCCAATAAGGGGTATTGCTTTCTTTTGGCCTTGGTAGCCTCCTGGAATTTGAGGGTTAGTCCCTATTGCTAAAGGCAGGAACCCTTATAGAAAACCACAACTGGTCAAAATGCAGAGATCAGCTGATTGTGGTGCCTAGCATCAGTGGGTAGGTCTACAACCCAAGTACTGCATCTGGATGCGATATAAAAATTTTAAGGCCCAGCATATGTGAAAGTCTGCTGTGAGATGGTGTCTTCTAGAAATGACAGGAAAGCTACACCAAGGATAACTCGACAATATGGCTGCCTAAACAAGACTTGAAGAAGTATACCAGCAAAGGTGCTAATACTTGAGGAAACTCTTACAGTATTCTCATACTAGAAAAAGAACTACAGGCAACTAATCACTGCGCTCTCTCTCTCTCTCTCTCTCTCTCTCTCTCTCTCTCTCTCCCTCTCTCACACACACACATACACACGAGAGAGAGAGAGAGAGAGAGAGAGAGAGAGAGAGAGAATGAATTAGCCTTTCCCAGGGATGACTTTACTAACTGCACATCTAATACCAAGTGGTCAGCTTTGAAACCATATACACACAGGCAACACAAAATAGACTCACCTGGGTATATTCAGATATTTATGTATAGATCTGTAACAATAATAATCAAAGAAAAAGAGTTCATCAATTTGAGAAAAAGTGAGGGGAGACATAGGAGGAGCTAGAGGGAAGAAGGGAAATAAGGAAAATGATGTACATAGATTTCAATTGAAATAAAAAGTTTTTATTGAAAACTATTGCAGGGTGGTAATGGTGCATACTTTTAATTCAGCACTCAGGAGGCAGAGGCAGGTGGATCATCACTGAGTTCAAGGCCACCATGGTCTACAGAGTGAGATCCCGGACAGACAGCTATACAGAGAAACCTTGTCTCAAAAATACAAAAAAAAAAAAAAAGAAAAGAAAAGAAAGAGAAAGGAAGGAAGGAAGGAAAGAAGGAAGTAGGGTATAATAAAACCAGTTCTTTGTAAAAGCTGATAGATAAATCCTAAATCCTTTGAGAGTTTGATAAGAAAAAGAAAAATTGGGAAAAGGTATATAATATTTAAGATGGGAATGAAAATACCACCACAGACATATAAGAGATGATAAGAATTATAGACTAACACTACACATAAGCCAATACTAACAAATTTGAAAACAAAATTCCACAAAATTTGATTAGTCAAATTACTCCCAAATTGCTTTGAAATTTTGATTGGACTAATAACTAAATTACGGAAAGAATCACCTGTATTTGCTAAGATGAAAATCTCAATATAAATGACTCTGAGTCTCCAGGGTAGGAGCTGGATGGTTTCCCTGATTATCAAGAGCCCAGGTACTTCTCATCACTAAAGCAGGGGAGAGAGTTTGCCCTATAGTTATAGGCTGAGTGATTACAACCCTGTCACCTCAGGAGAAGCTTTAGGACCCAAAGGGTACGTTATGGCTAAACTCTATTTAAACTTTCTCTTCATATAACTATTTCACACTATAGAAGATAGGAGTCATTCCTATGACATCAGCACCGTGTTAACAGTAAACTTGATGGAGTAGAAAGCAGAAACAAAACCTTGAAGATAATGTTTACTACTGATTATTTATTGAATGGTTTTACATAGCATGTAGAACCCAACAAAGGGCCATAACAACATATAATCTCAGGCTTCATTTCATGCTTGCAAGATTAATTTAAATATGAGACTCTGTCAACAGCATTTATTAATTAACCGAAATATATACAAACATGTTAATAGATGTTGAATAGTCATTTGACAACATTGAGCCTTCAAAAACTATAAGTACAATAGCTATCTGGTAAGATTATTTAAATATGATAAGGTCTGCTTTTTGAAAGTGACTATCAAATATAATTGCAAGTTGAACTCTGCTGAAATTTTCAATAAGAAACTACACAGGACGCCAGTATGCAACTTTGTTTAATAATACCTGTCTGAGCAAATGAATGACACAGAAAATTGGACATAAATGCAGTAAGAAGAGAAGCTTTCCTACATAGCTCAGCAATTACTTAAAAATGGTTTCTCAAAGACCAGGTGATGGTGGTGCATGCTTTTAATTCCAGCACTTGGGAGGCCCAGACGGGTGGATCTCTGTGAGTTCGAGCCCAGCCTGGTCTGTAGGCGGTTACACAGAGAAACTATTTCAGAAAGCAAACAAGCAAACAAACAAAGAAAAAAGGTTTCTCAGCACCAGCAGTGCCATGGACTCCAACGAGAACTGGTCCTGCCCTTCGCTGCGCTCAGGCCTAGGCTGACCACCAATTCAGCTATCGCCCAGACCCACAACCAGGGCTTTGAGTTGACCCTTCCAAACGTCTACCCCATCTCTGACCTGCTAGAGTGCGTGAAAGGACTGCTCATGTGATGCAGAATCATAGCCCCTGGGTCTCCATGACTCAGGATAAGAGTTTTGGTGGGTCCAGTATTGATGGTGTACCAGAAGCCAGAGGCCTCGAACCAAGGACTCACTGCAATGAATACATGAAAGTGGAACAGAAGAGTATACTGCGACACACTGTAGCTTCCAATGCCTCGGAGAAGCGAGAAAGACAGAGGAGCAGATCCACGGTGCAGTTGGGGATGCAGCAGCTCTGATGGGTATGAGAGAAGGAAGGCTGCGGCTGACGGGCGCAGGTCATTCGTTGCCCAGGGGGTTCAGTGAGATGTTCTTGTTTGTTTGTTTTTTCTTAACTTTAATTTCCATTTTTTGTAGTAGTAGGAGCAGCAGGCTGCGGTCCCGCTGCCCGACTAGCTTACACCCGAAATAACCACACAGAAATTGTATCAATTAATTACTGCCTGGCCCATTATCTCTAGTCTCTTAATGGCTAACTCTCACATATTAGTTTAACCCATCTCCATTAATGTGTATCGCCACTTGACTGTGGCTTACCAACATGAGTCTAACCAGCATCCATCTCAGGCAGGAGAATCATGGCATCTGCCACACTGCCCTTCTTCCCAGCATGCAGTTCGGTCTACTCCACCTATCTAAGTTCTGCCCTGTCAAAAGGCCAAGGCAGTTTCTTTATTCAACCACTGAAAGCAACACAAATACAGAAAGAACTCCTACACCAAATTTTCTTTTCTGGGGGAGGTTACAAGGGTAGGGGATGGACATGGAAGGACTGGGAAATAGGTGGGGTTCGGTGCAGAATGTGAAATTCACAAAGAATCAACTAAAAATACTATGTTGAGAAAAAAAGGATGAGAAGAAACGAGCAAAAATCTATAAACACCTAGGAACAAATATAACAACAGTGGCTCAGAAACTCAGATAATAACTGCAAAAATCTTTTTGACCCCACATAAAACTGAATAAATAAATAAGAATAAATCCTTATTTTATATAAAATCAAGTTGCTCCAAATAATATGCGAATGTGATGAAACTTGAGAAAGTTTTGAATTATATGAAACACTTCTATATGGAAGACTGATCCTTTGAAATAGCTCAAGAATGTATGGAAAACAGTAGTAATTATTACTGAGTAGTATCCTAAGAAGTTCGCATATATTAACTTACTCTCCATATAAAGTGTGTGTGTGTGTGTGTGTGTGTGTGTGTGTGTGTGTGTAGGGATTTGTGTCTATGGACTCCTGCGTGCCACTGTGGATGTGTGGAAGTCAGGGGACAACCTTGGATGTTGGTTCTTGTCTTTAAACTCTAACCTGTGTAAAGATGGTGTCTTTGGAGTCTGCTGGCTCTACCCACCTTGCCAAGGGATCAATTGCTAGGATTAATTTTTGTGCTTCTATCCAGCTTTGTGTGGGTTCTGAGGATCTGAGCTTCAGAATTTGTGTACACGTGGCAAGCACTTTGTCCACGAACCATCGTCCCAGAGTCCTTTCTGTGTTTTTGAACTGTGTAATCTCACATACTGCAGTAAACATGGGAAAACTGGTGATTTGGATCTTTGGGAGGAAAATCTTGGAATTGACAGAGGCTGCAGCAATATGGGCTGTCTTTCCCCTCATGTTCGAAGTAGTTTGCTTAAGTGAACATAAAATAAATAAACCCTTAGTGAGGAAATAATTTTGTAGGGCTCTTAACCAAACTCCTTAAGGCTAAGATCACAGTTAACAGTCAGAGGCCATGGGAGAGTCCCCAACTCTGAAGTTTACACGCATCTCCACATCCTAAACAAACAATCCTGTGTTAAAAATCCTTTGCTCTGAATGTTATCAAATAGATGTACCTAAGTAATTTTTTTAAATGTTAGGCTTCCAGGTTATTTCAAAGATAATTATGCAGTACGTATCTTGGTGGGTGCTGTCATAAAAATTATGTTTTGGAAACATATATAGATCCACCTGGAAATTGGCAATAGACAAGATTACCTGACAAAATTGTGATCGTGGGGAGGGGGTATAGAAGGAAGGGGAGAAGGGGAAGAGGAGGGGAGAAGGGGAGGCTTGAGAAGAACTTGAGGGAATCGGATAGTCGAGATGGAGGAAGGACAGAGATGAGAACAAGGAAAGAGATATATTGATTGAGGGAGCCATTGTAGGGTTAGCAGAAAACTGGCTCTAGAGACATTCCCAGGAAACCACAAGTATAATCCCAGCTAAGACCCTAAGCGAGAGAGGAGAGGGGGCCCGGTCTTAACATGCCCTGTTGTCAGACTGATGAATATCTTAAATATCACCTTAGAACCTTCATCCAGCAACTGATGGAAACAGAGGCAGAGACCCACATTGGAGCACTGGATGGACCTCCCAGTTGAAGAGTGGGAGGAATGAGAATATGAGCAAAGAGGTCAAGACCATGATGGGTTCACCACTGAAACAGTCTACCTGAGCTAATGGGAGTTCACCAACTCCAGCTGGACTGGGAAGGAACAAGAATAGGACCAAACTAGTCCCTCTGAATGTGGTTGACAGGTGGGGAAGACTGAGGGGCCACTGGCAGTGGCAGCAGGATTTATCCCTACTGCATGCACTGGCTTTTTGGGATCCTATTCTTTTTGGATGTATACCTTCCTCAGCCTAGATATAGTAGGGAGTGCCTTGGACCTTCCACAAAACAATGTGCCTTACCCTCTCTGATGATTGGATGATAGTAGGGTGGGAGGGTGTTTGAAGGGAATGAGAGGAGGCATGGAGTGGGAACTTGGATTGGTATTTTTTTTAAAAATATAATAAAAAACAAACAAATAAATAAATAGGAAAAAAGACTCCGGGGTTATTCACAAGCCCTTAGTTAAATTCTGGAGTTCTGAGAAAACCTGATTTTGGCAATTCCCATTGCTTTATATGGAAGAACAATTGTTCAAAAGTAAAGGTGGAAAAAATGTATTTTTTCTTTAACCCTCAGGAATTCATTGTTTGGACAAAGTCCTCTATAACAAAAGAGAGAATTGCAGAACAACAAATTCTTCACAGAGTGAGTTACAGGTCACATGGCAGAAAATGTGCTCCAGGCAGTGCTTAGGAGTGAACCGTAAACAGCGCGTCAACAATGAATAAAACACTCTAAAGAAAAAAATCAAAGGAGAAGCAGTCCTAGGCTTCAATGAAGAGAAAAAAAATAAAAACAAACAGGAATATAAAGTTATGAGAAGAAAGACTGTCTGTAGATTCCTTTAGTACAAAAAACTCTTGACTTTTGAGTAGGCTTTTCAACGCATTTCCTTCTGCTCCAATGCGATGTGTGTAAAGAATCTCTGTGCTACCTTTAGGAAACTGCAGGAAGGCAGAGCAGTCCCTTGGTCTGATTGTCTTCTGTCCAACAATCCTTCATATAGGGGAGAAATCTTTTGTTTCCTTTATAGATAGTTATTTCTAGAAGTTCCCCCTACCACTCATTCATTTTGTTTTTATTTTACCTCATGGTCTCTCTGAGTTCCTCCTCACCATCAAGCTCTATTACAGAGCTGCAGTAATGAAAGCAGCTTGGTATTGGCATAAAAACAGAGACATTGTCAAATGGAATCGAATCGAAGACCTGGATATTAATACACACACCTATGAACACCTGATTTTTGACAAAGAAGCTAAAATTATACAATGGAAAAAAGAAAGCATCTTCAACAAATGGTGTTGGCATAACTGGATGTCAACATGTAGAAGAATGAAAATAGATCCATGATGGAGGAAGGTCATAGGTTAAATAAAGAAACTGCCTTGGCCCTGATAGGACAGAAAATTAGGCAGGCGGAGTAAACAGAACAGAATACTGGGAGGAAGAGGAAGCGAGCTCAGACTCGATAGCTCTCCTCTCTGGGGCAGATGCGATGAAGCTCCGACCCAGGATGGACGTAGGCTAGAATATTCCCGGTAAGCGCACCTTGGGTTGCTACACACATTAATAGAAATGGGCCAAGCAGTGTTTATATGAATACAGTTTGTGTGTTGTTATTTCAGAGCATAAGCTAGCCAGGCGGCTGGGAGCAGGGCGGCAGGAATGCAACCCAAAGCTCCTTCAACAGATCCATATCTATCACCATGCACAAAACTCAAGTCTAAATGGATCAAAGACCTCAATATAAATCCAATCACACTTAACCTGATAGAAAAGAAAGTGGGAAGTAGCCTTCAATATATGGGCACAGGAGACCACTTCCTAAATATAACCCCAGTAGCACAGACACTAAGAGCAACAATAAATAAATGGAACCTCCTGAAACTGAGAAACTTCTGCAAAGCAAAGGACATAGTCAATAAGACAAAAAGGCAGCCTACTGTATGGGAAAAGATCTTCACCAACCCCACATCAGACAAAGGACTGATCTCCAAAATATATAAAGAACTCAAGAAATTAGACATTAAAATTCTAAATAACCCAACTAAAAAATGGGATACAGAATTAAACAGAGAATTCTCAGCGGAAGAACCTCAAATGGCCAAAAGATATTTAAGGAAATGTTCAACATACTTAGCTATCAGGGAAATGCAAATCAAAACAACTAGCTATACTCTGTGGGCTCCTGCAGACACATGGTACACATATAGACAAGCAGGTAGACATACACACACACACACATACACACACACACGAGACTCGTTGATTTAAGGTACTTAAGGAAACCACTGCCCAAATGTTAGCCGACAACCAAGTTAACCCAGTACTGATTCCCATGGCTGCACAGGACAGTGAAGACCTTTGCAGAATTATTCCAGGACAGTAACTGAAAAACCCAGCAGCAATGAACACAACAGCCAAGTAGGTACTGGGGCTTCTCTGGGACCTAAGTAGAATCTGATCTTCAGAGTTGACACATTATATTATTTAAAATAGTCATCTTTAAAAAGTATAAAAGCAGCTACCAAGGGCTGGAGATATGGCTCAGTGGTTAAGAACACTGGCTGCTCTTCTGAAGGTCCTGAGTTCAATTCCCAGCAACTACATGGTGGCTCAGAGCCATCTGTAATGATAACTGGTGCCCTCCTTTGGCATGCGGGATTACATGGAGGCAGAATGTTGTATACATAATAAATAAATAAATCTTTAAAAAAGAAGAAGCTACCAAGCTCAAAGTTATGCCTATAGCAGGCATGGCGGGGGGAAACCTATAGCAACTGCCTCGGGAAGCCCAGATGCCACACTACACAAGACTATAAGTTAGCTATTATAAATAAATTGTTAAAGATCTAAAAGATGCAATGACTGAAATTTAAAATAAAGTGTGAGAATAATGTCCAAATTACATAATATTGATACAGAGTTAGAAATTATTAGAGAAGAACCAAGCAGAAATCAATATTTGAGAAGTTGCTGCTGAGTGAATATTTTATTGCTTCATGTCAATTATGTATAATAATGAGTTTCATAATGAAAATTGCATGCATGCATAACATGTATTTTGGTTGTATTTTCCTGCTAGTCCTTTGTCCCTTTCCCCACTGTCATTTTTTCCCTGTAAGTCTCTGAATTTAATTAAGGTTGCTTATAGGAGTATAGGTGTCTGGGCAAATGTTCATCATGCAATGTGTTATTGGTCACGTTCAGGACGTCCAAGGCCCCTAGCTTATGGTATACCATCAATACTGGACTCCTCTTGAATATTCTGCTGTTGCCCGAGTCATGGAGATCCTGCAGTCGTGGTTCCACAGATCCAGTCCCTTCTCAAGCTCCAGCAGGTCATAGACGGGGTAGACGTTGGGGAATGCCAACTCAATGCCAACTCAAAGTCTTGGATGTGTGCCTGGGTGGCAGCTGAGTAGGTCAGTCTGGGATGCTGGGATACATGGATTTAAAAACTTTGGCATAGACACATAAAACAATATTGTTTATTTTTAAAAAACAGCAAAGCTCTGATAGATGTTACAACATAGGTAAACCTTGGAAACAAATTTAATGAAAAATATCGAGTCACAAAAGACCTCATAGCTTATAATTTTGTTTCTATGAAATGCAAATAGGTGAATGAACAGAGACTGAAGGAATACTTGTCTCCTAGGGTGGAAAGCTGAAAGATGAAAAATGGTCAGTGATCGGAAAAAGGTGATTAAAAATAAAAACTCTTTGAATGAAACAGCAACAACTGATGTTCAACATTGAAAATACAGTAAAAACACTGAATTAAATACTTTCAAACAGTGAGAGATGTACATGGACCTAAATAGAAATGAGAAAAAGACAAGATCTCCTGAGTAAATTGGGAGATTGGGGGTCATGGGAGAGGGTAGAAGGGAAGAGGAGAGGAAGGGAGGGGAGCAGAGAAAAATGTATAATGCAATAAAAACAATAAAAATAAACAAAAAACAATAAAATAAAATCGTGAGACCTGTGAATGGGTAGTTTATTCTAAAAACAGCTTTTATTTAAAGACAGACAATCCACCTGGCAGGTGCTTCAGGTAGGATGCTGTCATCTGGAGAGGAATTTGAATTACCAGGAAACTGCCCATCATTGCCGCAGTTAGAGTGGAATGCAGGGGGGCTGATGTCTAGTCCTAAAGAAAATGATTTTAAATAGCCTGTAGATAGCTAAAATGAGCTATGAGTCAAGTCCTCTTTTCTAAAATTGTAGAGGTTTTCGCTTTGTCCCCGAACCCTGGAAAGCAGAAAGGAAAAACCAATGAACGAAAGGTGCAGTTTATCGTTTACCTGGAATCCTCCATCATTATTTTACACAAAATAAAACTGCAAATTTCATATTAAAACTCTAATCTCTATTAAAAATCATTGGCAAATGTGTTGTCTCTTTGTAACACATCTGGAAACATGTACTGAGGGCATGGAAAAGCCTGTGCTTTTCTATTTTGTTA
Source organism: Microtus oregoni (assembly GCF_018167655.1). Taxonomy (NCBI): domain Eukaryota; kingdom Metazoa; phylum Chordata; class Mammalia; order Rodentia; family Cricetidae; genus Microtus; species Microtus oregoni. The sequence continues at coordinate 53,231,762 of NW_024543069.1, forward strand.
AATTCCAAACCTTAGCAAACTCAAGACTGGCTTTAGAAGCTATTAAAATTTTAACCCTGTCTCTGTTTACCTCTCTGTATTTTCTCCCTTCACCCCCCCCCCCATGGAGAGTATGATTCTGTGTAGGCTCAAGTGCTGTCAAATAGCATCCAAGCAATTGCCCTGTCTTCTGGGGTCCCAGATGGAGAAACACAAATCTTGGAAAACTCAACAGCTCACATTAGTTTTCAATGCGATCATTGAGATACCAGGGCAAATGACTTGTCTGAGTTCATATGAGATACGGAGGCCTCGTCATGGGCACGACTGTGTCCTTCTTTTTACAGTCTTTCTCAAACATCGGGCTAAAATAGCTCCAATGGTCCAAGGGAAACAGAAGACTATGAGTCAGTACCACACCTTGCCTGTAGCTCAGGCAATCTGAATGTGCTTCTTTGTACACAGAAAACATCTTGTTCAGAGAGCAGAATGTGGGTAGTGGCCCATGACCATGGCAGGAGCCAGTGGACAGGGATGGATTTGAGACTACTTGGAGATTTCAGGAAGTGAAAACCTAAGGACTCATGAATTAATCATTTCTTCTTTGACCAGAGCTACACAATACTCAGCATTCAGCTAGTTTTAAACACATGGATCATTGACTTAGGTGTTGGGTCTTCTACAGGCATCTGATATCACGACACTACTCTGTGGAAATTCCAGATCACATAGAGGGATGCAAGGATGAGGAGTGGCCTCAACACCCAGAAACCAGATCAGAGTAAGAGATGGGATCCAGTCCGGCAGTGGTGGGGCACAACATTAATCCCAGCACTTGGGAGGCACAGGCAGGCAGATCTTTGTGAGTTCAAGGCCAGCCTGATCTACAGAGCAAGTTCTAGGACTGACTCATAGCTACTGAGAAACCCTGTCCTGTCTCGAAAAACCAAAAAAAAAAAAAAAAAAGAAAGAAAGAAAAGAAGAAGTAGAATCTGTGGTGCTATTTTAAAGTAACTTGGACACCATCTTGTTGACAACAGGACATACCCAAAGATTCCCTGTCCAGACAGATACAATGAGGATGGAATTGCTATTTTGCAGGATCACTGAGTTTGCCCCATGAAAAGTCGGAAAGATCGGAAACCGGTTAGGAATGAGCTCGGTCTGAATGTAATCATGGCCAATAGCACCCCCAAACGTGAGGGTGCTACTTTATGTCACTGTCTCAGAGCAGGGCATCAGGAGGCACGGTGGACAGTGCTGTTCTGCCTGCCGCCTCTTTGCCTATCAGGAGACATGTGTATGATCAGATTTGAGTCCTGACACAAGTTTGGATGATGGGTGTAAATGTTATAAGAAAAAAAATAGCATGAGGAAGAGAGGAAAAAAAGAGGGGGAGAGGAATAAAGAATAGAGATTATGTTACCCAGAACAGAAGGACCGAGAGGTCATTTGAAAACTTGTTTTGTAAGAACTGCTTTAAGAATAGTGCCAGAATTTTCAAACTGTGTAACTTCTTTAGTGATTATATTTATCTTAAGATGCATTGTAAAGAGCTTAGATATTAAATAAAAAAGCCATCTCAAAGTGAGTTAATGCATATATATCATGCCAAAGAGGTAAAGGGTTATCAAACCTCAGGAAGAAATCTGGTCAGCAGTCTTGTTTGACATTGTGTCTGGAGCAGGAGCCAATCCTAACTTTACATCTCAGAGGACATATTTTCCATGAAAAATATGCACTTCCTGGGGGTGGTGGAAGAGATAGGGCTAGAAGCCAGTTTACTCTGTCCCTGATTGGAGCACGTGGGTAGAAGTGAAAGTGGGGGTGATGTTCAGACAACACATTGGTTTTCTTGTGAAAATGCCAATGTAATGTAACCATGGAAACAAAACAACACTATTAAAACACAAAATCTCTATCTTTTCACTTAATTCCCACATACAAACCCACTCCCAAAACCAAACTATATAAACCCAACCCCCCTGATTTCTTCCTAATAAGTAAAGTTAGCATTTATTCTTTTTTTTTTTTTTTTTTTACCCATTTCATTGGGAACATCTTGTTAAAAGACTCCAAAGGAAAACATTTTAGATATGGAATCTGGGTTTGAAGAAGGTGAGTCCTTATGATTCTAGAAGGGGTAATATTTAGAGACAACCCCAACAAGAAGGGAAGAAATGGCTTTAGAGGTTTCTTATTTGGGCACAAAATGAGGGAAGGGGCAGCATGTCAGAGCTGCCAGAGGACTCAGAGAGGGTGGGGGAGAAAGAAGTCCTGCAAAGCTGTCAGGACTCCTTGAGATCAGTGCTGGGAGTGAGGAGAGGGATGTGCTCATGGAGGTATCAGCTCAGATCCAGTCTTCAATTATTTGTATCTTTGTTGTTGTTGTTGTTGTATTGTTTTGTTATTTATTGGAATTTGTTTCATTCATTTGATTTTTTTAAAAAAAGCATCTATCGTTTTTCTTAATGTATTTTCTGTGCCCTTTTAAAGTTGATATGTGATGTTTCACTTTACCCCAGTTTCTGCCTTATTAAGGAGAGAGATTAAGGAATAAGGAAACGATACACAGTATACATTAGAAATTCTGGCTGCGTTCTGAACACTGATTGAGGGGTGAGGGAATATTCTCCAGGCTTGCACACCCCACTACCACCCCTGTATCCAGGGGCATGTGGAAGGGGACATTCCTCACCTGAGCAAGGCAGAACAACCAGATGCTCTCCTCCTCTGAAAGCTTTGAAGAGTTCTTGGTTGTAAATAATTTGGTTATATACCTTAGTGCTACTTTCTTATTTTTCCTATGGTTTAATTTGAGTGAGTACTTTGGATTTGTGGGACTATAACTTTCATCAAATTAAGAAAATAATCTAAGCTATTTATTGAAATGTTTTTCAGTTCCCATTTACCCAATTTTCCTGAAGAGTTTTGTTTCTTCAATTAGATGTGTATTGGTCTGTAGCTGGGCCCTAATGTCTTCCTCAGGGGAGGGGCTGAGAATGTGTCATATCAATGAATACAGAGGCTGGGAGGCCATTGAAAGGGATAGGACAGACTCATTTATTTAACAACAAGGAAAAACTTAAATACCCTCCCAGCACTTCTGATCCTTGACATTGCATGGTCACCCCTCATTGACTAGGCATGATCAGGACCTCTGACAGCCCCTGTTGCTAGGCCCTAACATACCTTAAAATAATATTCTACAACATTTCTTGCCTTTTTGTCTGAACAAAAATTAAAAGGCTTTAACTTTAACAAATTAAGACTGTATACAATAAGAACAATTATCAAATAAAGATTACATTCACAATGCAATGAATTCCAGGTCATTTGTGTCTGGTAAATTAAAAGAAAATACTTTATTATCTATACTATCTTATTGAATCTAAAGTTTTATACCTCATTTACTCTCTATTGTAACTCAGAAAAACTACAACTATAACTATCTAGTCTTCAACTCCATCAAAGACCCCAGAAGGTAAATAAAAGGTGCATTGCAAACAACTTCAAAGAAAAACTCTACCAATAACAGAGGCATCTGACTTCCTGGGAAGTCACCCAAAGTTCCTATGCAAAGTTGGGGTATTCATCTTCAGTCTGCAGGCCCTGTGATAGAGGAAGGTCATTGGTTAAGTAATAAAGAAACTGCCTTGGCCCATTTTATTGGTTAGAACATAGGTGGGTGGAGTAAACAGAACAGAATGCTGGGAGGAAGAGGAAGTGAGCTCAGAGATGCCATGCTCCCCTCTCCCGGGCAGACGCAATAGCTCTGCTCTCTGAGATGCACACGATGAAGCAAGCCGCCAGGTCAGACACGCTGAATCTTTCCCGGTAAGACCGGTGCTACACAGTTTATTAGAGATGGGTTGATTGGGATATCAGAATTAGCTAGTAAGGGCTAGAGCTAATGGGCCAAGCAGTGTTTAAAAGAATACAGTTTGTGTGTTGTTATTTTGGGTAAAGCTAGCTGGTGGCAGGAGCTGGGTGGCAGAATGCAGCCCCGCAGCTCCTACTGCAGCCCTGACTTCCTGGGAAGTCACCCAAAGTTCCTTTGCAAAGTTGGGGTGTCCATCTTCAATCTACAGGCCCTGACTGCCTGGGAAGTCACCCCAAGTTCTTTTACAAAGTTGGGGTGTCTATCTTCAATCTACAGGCCCACAGTATTTGGCAGACTTCTCAATGAAGCAGGATGATATGGGATTCCCCTCTGTATACTGTGAATACCATTGGTGAATGTAGAAACTGCCTTGGCCTGTTGATAGGGCAGAACTTATGTAGGTGGGGAAAACTAAACTGAATGCTGGAAGAAAGGAGGCAGAGTTGAGAGAAGCCATGTAGCCCCTCTGGAGCTGGGCAGAACTTTACCTGATAAGCCACAGCCTTGTGGCAATACACAGATTAACAGAAATGGGTTAAATTACTATATAAGTGTTAGCCAATAAGAAGCTAGAGATAATGGACCAAGCAGTGATATCTATAATATAGTTTATGTGTAAGTATTTAGGGGCTGAGCAGCTGGGAACCAACAAACAGCCTTTCTTCAACAGCAGGAAATTTGAAAGACTGTCCTCCTTATATTGGCAGCTTGACAGTATTTGAAGACCATCTGTCTAAAATGTATCTATTTACCCTAGAAAACATACCTAACATATCTACAAATTTGTTATAAATGACTAACTACTGACCTATGTTTCTTGATTGTCCTGTATAGTTTATAATAATAGCCTTCAAAAATTAGAAATTTACCTTATATTTTAAAATGACTGCATAGGTACAATTCCTTAAACAAGAGGAGAAACTCACATACAATATGCAGTAACAAAAAAACCCTTAAATTTGTATCAATTTACAAAAACCCTTTAGACAAGAGTAGAAACATATACAGTGCAACAAAATAACATTAAACAAAAGTCAAAATATATATACAATGTGTTGTGACAAAAATTACCTTAAATTTGTATCAATCCTTATAAATACAAATTATTTGAGATAAATAATTGTCCCTTAGTTTATGATAGATTCAATAATCTACCCTATTATTTGAAATATATTCAACAATCTACCCCTTCATACTATATCATTCCTATATCCCCTCCTTTTCCTTTCTTTTTCCTCTTTTTTTCAAAGTAACAATTAATAAAAAGCCCCCCAAAATGACGACAAGCATCCATAACTGAACAACTGACCAAATTCCATTCTCTCAAATCTTAGGAATGTGAGCATCATCCCCAAAATTACTTCCTGTTGTCTGGGGGCAATGATATCCTGAAGAAACTGAAATGTTGGCCAATGGAATTAATTGTGATTAAAGTAGAATTGTTGTGGGGTGCCATCATACTTTGGGAGACTTCAGAGATTGCTGTTAGGAAAATTCATCATTCACTGTAGAAACCCTAAACATTATTATTATCAGGAAGGAAAGCTGAATTTTAAAAGAGTAAAACAGATTTGAGGGAAAGAAATCTGTGACAACAATAGTCCCTAGATTGGGTTTTCTTCCATTTCATACTAGGTGGCTCTCAGAGACTCTGAATTTTCTTTTAGGAACATTCTTAGGTTTAGAAAAGGAGAGAGCCACATTCCAACTCCAAAGTTAGTTTTGGTTTATCATTGAGTGGGGACAACAAATATTTCAAAAGGTAAAGAGATATTACCCTGTAGAAAGTAATTACATCATTATGGTAGATTGTTTCTTTTCTTGGTAATTTGTTTTCTGGACAGTTCTCACTTCTTCTTTAGATGTCTATCTCCTCAAAAGTCCTTGATGTCTTTAAGATAGATATTTTTATTCTCCTATAAAGACAAAAGAAAAACCCTGCCCCAATCCTAATTGGGTGAGTTTTTACTTTCAACATATTAAATTGCCATCTCAGATAAACTGTCACTTCTCCTGATAAAGAGGTCTCTCCTGTTTGAATCATTAATAATTTTGATGGTATCCATAACAAATATGGGGATATGATATTTACTTGTGGTTGGTTCTATGTGACCTCCCTTTAGCTGTTCTGAAACTAATTCCTTTATGGTTGACAGGTTGGGTTCAATTATAGGTCACTGTTTCACCCAGACATCCTGATTCAAGAGCCTTGCCAATGGAATGGGGCTAGGAGGCTCAATCTAGGTGGATTTCTGAGAGACAGAGCACTTAGAATTGGGGTTGCTATTCATGCGCAGGATTGCGATTTGTCAAACTTGTCTTTTCATGGACCTGAAAGTCATCAAAGCAAACTCTATTATTAATAGTGAGGATAGCATCCATACCTCCAAGAGATCTCTGCCTCAGTGGTTTTCTAGTACTGGTCTTTCCAATGGACCAGACGGGTGGTAAGTTTTGAATCTTGTTGGCTTCCTACTCCATTAATGGGAGGGCCAAGTCTAAATTTTCAATGTCGAAAGCGGAGTGCCTCCATTTATGTTAATATGTTGACTTTTGCACCCATGTCAACCAAGCCTCTGACAGCTTGTCCATCAAGATAGATGGTCAGCATTGGGGAACATAGAAAAATGGGCAGTGTCCAATATATTTTTGGATTGCCAGAGCATCCTCTTACTGGCAGAGCTGAAGAGTATCCTACCTGGAGTTTAAATAAGAAGGTGCTTTGGTGGTCTGTGATCTACAATCCTTTGCCCAATGATATCTCTTATTGCATCTGGAGCATCGGGTCCTAGGATTTGCCTGGTGGAAGTCGTGACACAGATGGACTGGTTTTCTGCATCCCCAGCAAGATCTATCGACTTGGGGAACCTTGGGTGTAGCCTCAGCATGATGTCTGTCTGCAAGGAAAGCATCTAGGGAAGCAGTGAAGGCAGCAATGGAACCATTACTGGGGTCAAGATCTTTTGTGACCTGATGTTGGCTGTTAGCTTCTGTATGTTGCCTTTATTATGTTTAGGTACGTTCCTTGTATCCCTGCTCTTCCAAGACCTTTATTATGAAGGGATGTTGAATTTTCCCAAAGGCTTTTTCAGTATCTAATGAGATGATGGAGAGAAACTCAAAGTGATTCACTGAAATCAGGAACGAGATAAGGTTACCCACTCTCTCCATATCTATTCAATATAGTTCTTGAGGGTCTAGCTAGAGCAATAAGACAACAAAAGGAGATCAAGGAGATACAAATCAGAAAAGAAGAAGTCAAATTCTCACTATTTGCTGATGATATGATAGTTTATATAAGTGACTTCAAAAATTCTACCAAGAAACTTCTGTAACTCATAAACACCTTTGGTAATGTAGCAGGATATAAGATTAACTAAAAAAAAATCAGTTGCCCTCCTTTACACAGATGATAAATGGACTGAGAAAGAAATGATAAAAACATCACCCTTCACAATAGTCATAAATAATATAAAATATATTGGAGTAAATCTATCCAAACAAGAATTTAAATCTTTGAAGAAAGAAATCAAAGAGGAATCCAGAAAATGGAAAGATCTCCCATGCTCTTGGGTAGGTAGAATTAACATAGTAAAAATGGCAATCTTACCAAGAGCAATCTACAGATTCAATGCAATGCCCATCAAAATCCAAGCAAAATTCTCCACAGACCTCAAAAGAAAAGTACTCAACTTCATATGTAAAAGCAAATACCCAGGATAGTCAAAACAATCCTGGAAAACAAAGGAACTTTGGGAGGCATCACAAAACCTGATTAAAAACTCTACTACAGAGTTACAGTACTGAAAACAGCCTGCTATTGGCATCAAAACAGACAGGAGGACAATGGTACTGAATCAAAGACCCAGATATCAATCAATCCACACACCTACAAACGCCTGATTTTTGACAAAGAAGCAAAAAAACATAAAATGGAAAAAAGAAAGCATATTCAACAAATGGTGCTGGTATAACTGTATATCAACATGTAGAAGAATGAAAATAGATCCATACTACTATGCACAAAACTCAAGTCCGAATGGATCAAAGATCTCAGACATAAAACCAATGACATTGAACCTCATAGAAGAGAAAGTTGGGAAGTACACTTGGCCACTTCCTAAATATAACCCTAGTAGCACAGACACTGAGAGAAACAATTAATAAATGGGACTTCCTGAAACTGAGAAGCTTCTATAAAGCAAAGGGCATGGTCAACAAGACAAAACAGCAGCCTACAGAATGGGAAAATATCTTCACCAACCCCACATTGGACACAGGACTGCTCTTCAAAATATACAAAGAACTCAAGAAATTGGTCATCAAAAGAATAATCCAGCCAAAAAAATGGGGTACAGACCTAAACAGAGAACTCTCAACAGAGGAACCTAAAATGGCTGAAATACACTTAAGGAAGTGCTCAACATTCTTAGCCCACAGGATCTCCTAGAGCTTGGAAGGCCCTACACTAAACAGCAAAAGAAATATAAGACCCTCAAAGACCATGGAGGACCCTGAGGAGTAGCTCTAGATGCCAACCAAGTAAGTTCTCTGTTGTTTTTTAATCAATAATACATAAAATTGTATGCTTCTCCAAGATCTCTGATGCAGTTTGACAGCTGAGAGGTTTTGTCATATAAAAAGACAGCCTCACCAAACAAATTCCACCAAAATACAAATACAAGTTATTAAGGCATGTACCTGCAAGTTATAAAGGTGTGAGGACAAGCACATGCTACCAAATTTCTCTCTCATGCTGCCTTTCATAATCTTAAGGATACTTTTCATTATGCAAAAATATCTGTCACAGTCATTCTGATATAAATATGCTGCTGTTTAAATTTTCATAAACCCAAAGAATTCTTGTGAGTTCCAGGGAGCAAAATTGAAAGATCCACCTTACACAGGTCAGATACACTCTTCTCAATTCCCTGGTTCTAAAAATTTTTTTTCCTAAACTTAACCTTATCCTCTGTTCTGCCAATACCTTAAACAGGTATAAGAGACACCAGATATTTCCATACCACAAAAAACCAGACAGGAGCAAAGAGACCAGTTACCCCAGGATGTGACCAGCACCCAGTTTTCTCAGGTTCTCCCCAAGACAATGCTCACAAATAAGCATGAAGCAGTCTTGAGACTCTACTGTCCTAATTCTTTTAACTTGTGGTGCCTAACCTCCTATTTTTTTTATTATAAAATAGAGATGGGAATGTAATGGTCTGTCCTGTCCCTTTAAGAGACAAGCCTCGCCCACTCCCTCCCAAATCTGCTGAGGCAAGCAGATCCTCTGCTTTTAGCCTGAGTCCCTTCCTTTCCATTTCTCTCCCAAAGAGGTTGCTGCTACCAAGGCTCCTCTCCCCCACCCCCGTTTCTGTTTCTCTCTTTCTGCCTCTCTGCTCTTCTCCCTTCTCTCCTTCCTCCTTTTCCCTTTTCTCTCTATAACCCACTAAATAAATATCCAACCTTACTCTCCATGGCATGTCTATCTGTCTGTCTCTCACCCGCTGTGGCTGTGGCTCCTCAGCGAACTGACTGCCCCTCTGAGGTCTCTCACCAACCACATGGCTCCCTGACTGGGATCTGCTGCCTCTCGTGGCCCACAGGCCACTCAGGGAACAATGCTGTTTTACTTTTACCATGGCAACCACTTTTGGATATATCCCCAAAGTTGCTCAATCATCCCATAAGGCCATGTGCTTAACTATGTTCATAGCATCCTTGTCTGTCATAGCCAGAACCTGAAAACAACCTAAATGCCCTTTGACCAAAGAATGAATAAGGAAAATGTGGTACATTTACACAATGGAGTACTACACAGCAGAAAAAAAATAATGGCATCTTGAAATTTGCAGGCAAATAGATGGATCTAAAAAACATTATATCGAGAGAGGTAACCCAGACCCAGAAAGACAAATATCATATGTACTCACTCATAAGTGGCATTTAGACATAAAAAAAGAAAAAAAACATCTTACAATTCACAATCCCAGAGAACCTAGGCAACAAAGAGGACCCATCTAATCTACATGGGAAGTCGAAAAAGACAAGATCTCCTTAGTAAATTGGGAGCATGAGGACCAGGGAAAAATATATAGCTCAATAAAAACAATAAAAAAAGGATCCCTTGTGACCAATACCCACTTGTGAATGTACTCATTGTAGACCAGTGCAACCACATAGTGGGTGGGGACATTAAACCCTTTCCAAACCAATTGTTTGACTAACATTTCCCTAGTGCCTACTCTCTGCTCCATGCCTCATTGACATGGGAGAGACAACCAATTAGAAATTCCCCTGGCTGTTGAATAAGGTGGCAGATGTAGGCTAGTGAATGCTGCAAGCTTAAGAGCCTTGAAGGCCAGGTCAGAACCCTGTTGATAGTAACCTTGATGGTCAATCTGTGCTGGTGGATTGGATTAACAAAGTTACCTCATCCAGTGAGCATGTGACTGCAATATTAATTCAGAGGCTTGTTTGTGCTTGAGCTTTTGCTTGATCTCTTTAAACAAATTTCCACGTAGGAAAGGTGGCCCATTGCAGCACAGCCTTAAGGGAGAGTCCAGCTAAGGCGGTGGGAAACTTCCGTGAAGGCATCCGCTGGCCTGGAGCCCTGGGGACAGGGAGGCTGCTGGGAGTCACACCACAGCACAAGGGAATTTCTGCCTTCTGGGGCTGGTGACATTGTGACACTTCACTCTAGGGCTTCTCTCCAAGGGAATTGCAGCGAAGGTGTAGCCTCCAAGGGCTGAAATGGAGCTGACTGGGAAGCAGCTCTTGCAGTCTTAACTCTGGCGGCACTGTCCACAGCAGGCCCCTTGAGGCCTGAGCTCTCTATTTCTCCTTGGGCACAGAAAGATCAGACATGGAAGCGGTGGAGGTGAAGGAGAAGTTACCCATTTTGTAGAAGGAGACAATAGCCAAGAGGGGTGATAAATAGTGTAATAGGAAAAAATGTGCCTTCCTAACTGGATGGGGAGACAAACCTGACAGAAAACACAAGAGAAGGAAAGGATGAGGGTCCCAAGGCTTACCTGCCAAAGGGACTGAGGGGCCTTCTCACTAAAAATAAACTGCACTGGGGGCACTCCAGCACCACAGGTGAGGAGAGGGAAACTAGCACCTGTTGTGGGCAAGTTACAGCCTCAATGAAAGAAAGGACTCTAACCAGGTAAGCTCAAAACCTATGCTAGAAATCCCTGTTTCATATGCCAGATGTAACTGGACCCTAATGTCTTCCTCGGGGGAGGGGTGAGACCGTGCAGCTTCAATGAACACGGCAGTGGGAGTCCAGTGAAAGGCAGACAATGGGGGTAGGGTACTTATATACACTTTCTGCACCCAGGCAGACATCATGTGGTTGCTCCTCATTGGCTAGGCATGATCAGGACCTTTGACTGCACCTGTTGATAGGCCCTAACACACCTTAAAATAATAGTCTACAACACTGAACTACTTGAAGATCCTGAATGCTCTGTTTTCTATTTTTCCCACTCCTGGTTCATCCAGAGATGGGTGAGGTTGCTGTGCCTTTGCCACTAATCTACTTTATTCAGGTGTGACTCACTGTTTACCTTGAATTTCAGGCACTTAATCAAATAAAGTTCTGGTTGAGTCATTTTAAATATATTTCATTAACATGTTTAATCTTCCTCCCACCTTCCTGAACATATAGAATAATAATAACTGCCCTTGTCCACCAATTCTAACATCTCTGTTATTTGGGGTTAATGTTTTGTTATATTTTCTTGCTTCTTTAGATAATTGGTAATCTTGGATTAGATATCAGATATTGTAAATTTTTACTTGTTGTCCAGTGGTTATTTTCATATTTCCATAAGTATTTTAGTGTTGGTTCTAGTCTACGATTTGATTCTTCTGGGCTTCATATTAAAGCTTTATGAATTAAAATTAGATCAGAGTTTACTTTAAGGTTAATTTTCTCCCTGACTTAGGATTCTATACCCAGTAAGCTATGAGACAAGAGGTTTTCTACTCTGGCCGATTGGAACCTGAGTCATTGCCCACCTATGTGAGTAAGAAGTATTATTTCCTCTAACTCTCCATCAGCTTTAGGTGGTTTTCCTCCTTCTAGATCCTGTTCAAATGCTGACTGAAAATTTAACTAGGGTTCTTCATTCTTCTCAGATGTCTGTGCAGCCATGTCCTCTCTCATAGTCCTGAGAACTCTGCCCTGGTGTCCTGTAATTCCAGTTACACCTCCTCAACTCAAGGAGACCTCCTCTCTGTGTTCTGGAAGAAACATTTCAGGCAGAAAGTAGGGACTAGCAGGGAGTTCAGATAATTTGTTTTTCTTTCCTCAAGGGTACCTATCCTGGTGTCAAAACCCATCATATCTTGCCCATTTATTTTTAAGCTTTTCAAAGAGACCCTGGTAGATCTTTGTGAAGCCTCTTTGCCAGAAGTGGAAATTTGCAATTGTATAGTTTCAAATATGGCTGAAGAATAATATTTTTGGCACACAGTAAATTACATCTGGACAGACCAATTAAAGCTCTCTGAATTTTTTAAGATTCCCTCATAAAGTTTACATCATTTTCAAGTGCTGAAGCATAATTCTCATAATCACAATTTTTACATAACTTGTTGGGGAGCAAGTCAAAGTTTTATTTCTCATTAATGAGATAACTGGAAAGACACTAAAGTTAGTTATAAAAATGAGACAAAAGAAGGCAAATGACCTATTAGAAGGAGGGATAGAAGAAAGAAAGGGGAGAAAGGGAGAAGAAAAAACTGGGGAGAGAAGAAGAGAGGAAAATGCATACTGGAATAAATTTACTGACTTAAAAAATAAAACTTGCTAGTGTTCCAAAGGGCAGAAAATGTCATATGACCCCTGGGTATGTCTTCTTCAATGAACAAAGATAATTTTTATCTTTTCATGCAAAATTTATTTGTACCATACCACATTCATTTTCTGCAAGTTAACATTTAAACCTTTATGGATTGAAATAGATCTGATTTTTAAATTAATGGTGTTAAGTAAAATGGTAGTTATTTTCTCCTAGAGTCAGATGGCCCAGTGTTTTCCTGAGGCATTGAGTTTTGGAAAACTTAGCTGGGAACTCCTTGTAAATCACTGAGATCTGCAATCACCTGGTTTATTGTTTGCATCAGCATTTGCTCATTTAATGGAAAGATTATGCTAAAGGTAGTAGTGATATTTCTAACTGTGGTATTTATGTTAGAATCACCTGGGGGTGCTTTTCAAAGTGAGGAAAGCCAAGACCTCTTACCAAATCAACCAAATTAGACTCTTTCAGGTTGTAGCCTGGGCATCGTTAGCTCTTTAAAAAGGCCCATAGTTATTCTAATGTTCAGTTAGGGCTGAAAGCCACTGGTCTAGACAGGGCTACTCAGACCCCTTTCAAAAATAATGCCCTGTGACTCTCCAGCTTGGAACACAGACAAATCACTCTTGCACTGAAGAAAGCAGACACAAACATAAGCCCTTCTGACTGCAGAGCATTCCCTGTGACTTGAGAATGATTCAGGGCTGCCAGCATTCATTCCATAGCACGGAAGCTGCCGGAAAGGCCAGGGGTGGAAGAGCCGAATGACTGGCCTTTGTGTCCTAATTATATTCAGCTTGAATTGTTAGAAAGAGATAGGAATGTCTGCTGTCAATTTCCCTTAGAAAAAGATAGATCAAAATTCATGTTGGGTCCCTGCCTCCAGCCTGCAGAGCTTGGTTGGCCCCGCCCTCAGAGTGAAAGTTCTTTCACCCAGTTATTATTGGAAATAGCATTTCTGATTCCAGACTATACATTAATAAGTAAAGGCCATGGCTACTAATATCCACCCAAAGAAAACACTGCAGCAAGTACAAGCCTTTTATATCGCCTCGGACAATGAAGCTCTATTTCAAACCCCATCCCTTCACGCTTGTTATTGCTGAAAAGCGTTTTTGTAACCTTTATTAAAAATGGGAGAAATCATTTTCAAAAGCATGGGCCTTTGAAGCTTCTCTTGTTTGTATGGCTAAGAAGACGATGCAGAAAATGTTACCAGCTGAGGAAGGCAGATGTTAAGGAAAGTAAGCTGATATGTTTAAAGCATTTTTTGTATGTTTTTAAAATATAATATAAGAGGTTTTAAAAAGCAAAAATTGGTGTTGATTTATTTTCAAATGACTTTAGGTATCTTTCTTAATTGTATGATGTCTTTGCTGTGTTATAATAATGAGTAATATCAATAGAAGTCCAAATATTAAACCCTTCACCCGGTTCTTGATTTTCTTGACATATTTCTTGGTAATCTTTTTTTTTAATTAATCTATTTCTTCCCTGATACTACTGATAATAATACCCCCCGCCTCCTGCTCTTATAATGAAATGTTCCTGTGAGCTGGGTAGGGACAATATTAACTTATACAGTTATTTGGCTGGTGAGAAAACTGTGACTCAGAGATAGCAAGTGACCTATTACCCAATGAAAAAATTGGCAAACAAAGGATAACCGTAATATGTACATATTGAGCCCTTCCCCCATATACTCCATTTTTCTTTAGAACGTATGTATTTACATTAAGAAAATACCTCAACCATTAATTCTTTCATATAACCTCACAATATTTCACATAAACAAAGAATAGTGTTTCAAAAATAGGACTTTCTAGTTCAGTTACATCATCTATCAATGCTATTTGCCATCATTTGCTCTCTTTTAAATTTTTGCACGGTGTTCATTATTTTAACTATAATTAAATGATCACGGGACTTGGGAGGAAGCAAGAACCAGGGAGGTGGGTAGACAGCTGAACCACTTAGCAGAGCTAGAGCAACAAGTAGCCCTGAGGGTGGGCCCAGGCTAGAAAGGTTTTAGGGAGGCCTGGACCTTTAGTTTGAATTTCCAGGTGTGAAATCACAAAAGAGCTGAGAGCATAGTTCCAAAACTCTGCAGAGGAACTGGGCTGAGCATGAACTGTTGGTAGTGATTGGCCTGGAGGTGCTATTAGCTAGAGTCTTGGGGATGGATGAGGGACAGAATGGAAAGCTGTGAGAACGGAACAAGAAAGATCAACTTGTCTGTGGACAGAGAGTCAGCTTAGGAAGAAGTCAGAAAGGAAGGAGAAAAGCAAGAGAGGGGGACTCCTGGGCTCCCAATCCTACCCTTGGCTCACCCCAGGCTTCCTCCTCTCTGACTCACTACCGACCAGCTGCTCTGGGAGCAAGCAGGGGTCTCTGCGCTGACATCCTACCTCCTCCCATCAGCATGGCTTCTTATCAGTTCCTAATAATATTTGAATTTGTTCACTCCTCTTTCCCCTTCCGTTGGTACTTTCAACCTGCCCTCCGAGCCTGACATCTCTGCCCTGGACACGGCATGGCGACAGGCTCTTCAGTGGTCTCCTGTTCCGATCCCGTCCCCTCGCTTACCTGGGAAGGGTGCTCATTAAAGCACACGGAAGATCCTATGATTTCTCGGCTTAACCCCCGAATTCCTTCTGTGGCATAGCATATGGTTTCTGCCAGGCTCTTACACCTCACCCTGGACCATTCCCTCTCACAATCCCTAGACCCAGCTGCAGTAACCGCTCACTATTGTTTGAATACCCCAAACTCTTCCCATGGCCCTTGGCTTTGCTATTCCTCTATGGAAAGTGATCTTCCTCAGGGCTACCATGGACTGGCACTGTTTTTCAGTGGGTGCTGCCTCAATGGAGGGGCCTTTCCTGGCCACCCTATCATATCAACAGACGTGCACCTGCTTAGTGCCCTTGTTAGCGAAGTTTCTCCCCCTAGGAGGCTTAAACAGCAGACACTAAGTGTCTCACAAGTGAAGAGAAATCTGAGATCAAGGTTTGTTTCCCTCTAAGGGTTGCAAGCAAGAGTCTCTTGCAGGCTCTCGGTGGTTTGCACATTGGCTGACTTCCCCCTGTATCCTTTCCTGTGAGATTCCCTCCTCCGGAGCCTCTGTCCAAATGCCCATCCCTGCCCACCCACCTTTATAAGGCTATGTCTCTTACTGGAGTAAAACTCACTTTAATGGTTTCACTTTAACTTACTTCTGTAGGGAGGCTTTGCACACTAAAACTTCAAGTGTGGGAGGGGCACCACTCAACCCACAAAGGCACAGAGCACCATCCCATTACAGAGCTGCATTTTCTTTACAGCGTGTGTCCCTGTCTGAAATTACATTGTGTGTCTCTTACTATTCACCGCTGAAATTTGAAAATTCCATGGGGACAGCAGAGGGGGCAGCCTTGTCTGTGGAGCAGCACCTGCCAGTGTCCCTAACATAGCCCATTACCATAAATACCAAGGCCACCTAGCTGCCAGCATCTGCAGTTTTTTGTCCGAAGTTTCCCCTAGCAATCTTGTGGTTACAAGAGTCAGAAGGGGATGCTGGGAAAGGTCATTACAGGTGAGACTTGGTAGAAGAATAACCCATCTTCCTCACCGACTGGAGGCAGCTGAGGCTGTTTGCTGTCATCACCAAGCTGTTGTTACAGGACTGAGCCAAGTTATCCATAGCATTCATGAGTGTTCCTCTGTTGGCTTCCCTTTCCCACCGACCCATTCTTGAGTTCCATACTAGAACCTCCAGTGTTCATGTCTCCAATAAATGACTTACACTCCATTTTGTACCTGGGAAAACCCACTGTAAGAAGGTCTTTATCACCATGTACCCTGACCCTTAAAAGCCCATAATACAAAATTTATGGTAAATGTTCAATATATAATAATGAATGAATGAACAGAGGTCATGACTGACACTGTCAAATGCTGCACAAGGGTTTATGGTAGAGGACATTTTTTTTGAAAAAAAGAGCAATGTGGTAATATGGGATCACTGATGGAAGGAGTGAAAGTCTAGTTTTGGGGAAAGATCAGAGTTGAATAACAGGCAAGCAGGGGCAGGAAAATTAGCATTATTAGGTGGCAGGGTAGAAGAATGATCTGACTTTTTTAAAATGAAAAGTATTTGTGTATGTTTGATGTTGATTTAATGGCAAAGGAAAAGCTGAAGGTAAATGTGGCCAGGTTGTAGATCAGCCTATGGCAAATTATTGGCTGGGTTAGAAATCTAGCTGGAGAGCTGGGCAATGGTGGCGCACGCCTTTAATCCCAGCACTGGGAAGGCAGAGGCAGGCAATCTCCGTGAGTTCAAGGCCAGCCAGGTCTACAGAGTGCATTCCAGGGCAGCCAGGGCTACACTGAGAAACCCTGTCGCAAAAAACCAGAAAGAAAGAAAGAAAGAAAGAAAGAAAGAAAGAAAGAAGCAGGAAGGAAAGAAAAGAAGAAAGAAAGAAAGAAAAGAAAGGAAGAAAGGAAAGAAAGAAGGAAGGAAGGAAAGAAAGAAAGAAAAGAAAGGAAGAAAGGAAGGAAGGGAAGGAAGAAAGAAAAAAGAAAGAAAGAAAGAAAGAAAGAAAGAAGGAAGAGTTAGCCAGGACAGGAGACTTTTTGTTTTCTATTATAAGAAAGGAAGACCGAAAGTAAGAAGAGAATATAAGTGTGTATATCTATATATGCATATATATGCAAATACAACACTCATTAACATTTTTCACAGAATATTTAAAAACATATTTGAAAATGCATAAAATAACTAACATTTATTGGACATATACAATATTTTAGGCTCCAGTCTATGGACTGTCACACATTAAGTAATTCATTCTTCAAACTGCCATGTGAAATAGGCATTGATGCTGTCTTTTTACTGTAGATAAGAGAGATTAAATTTATTGCCTAAATCGGAAGACTGGTAAGTGGTGGAGCGAGGATGTGAACTGGGAACTTGTGGTGTCTGGATCCAGATTGACTCATGTTGGACACAAATGAAAATCCAATGAAGAATTCTGGATCTAAGGTAACAAACACTTGTGAGATTCTTAGGTCTACACTGATTTTGTGTGATTTTTGTGGGATGCGAATGGTGATTATGAGGAAGGAGATGGACACCACACTGTCCTGGACTCAACTCAGAGATGATATTCCATGGAAAGAGGAAAGGGGGGAGGGGCATTTTGAGCTGCAGTGAGGAGCTCATGGTTGCAAATCCTGAATTTGGGGAGGCTCAACTAGAGACTTGAGTGACCGTCTCTAGGGACCGTGGTCTGTTGGAGGTTTGCTGTGGGAGATAAAGAGACTGCCAAGAAAAGCAAGACACTGAGAGGAAGTGTAGTTGGAATGACTGTTTCTTCACTTTTATCCTGAAATCAGCAGAGTTTTAGAACGAAGAGTTTAATAGCTGGTAACCTTAGAAAAATCCCCGATAGGAGAGATGGGGAGTAGAGCTGGAGAGAGGGCTCAGTGGTTAAGGACACTTGCTGCTCTTCCAGACAACCAGAACTAACAGGATCTTCTGGATTCTGTACACACGGGAGAGTGCATGCATGTACACGTGTATGCATGAGTGCACGAGCACGCACGCACACACACACACACACACACTAAAAGAAAGAGTGAGAAGAGTGCAACGGGAGGCAAAGAAACCTATCGAGTGTGTGTGTGCAAGACAACTGTAGCCAAGTTCTTCTGGCACTAAGGGAACCAGAACCAGAGTGGATACACCCCTTAGAGTCAACCCCAAGCCCCCATGGTGAGGCACCACTGCCACCACTGGGAACTAATTTTCCCTGATGTTGGTTCGGAACGTGCGCCAATGTGAGTTATATCAGCTGACATAGACGTAGGGAGAGTAGACTCTGGAGGCCACAGAAGTTCTTAGGTGGAGAGATGGGTGGCTGTGGAAATCTTATATACCAGGGAAGCTTTACTGAGTAAGTATCCTTTGGAAAATCTTGATGGATGGTATTGGCATATGGCTTAAAGAGTGAGAACAAGAATATATTCTGAAAAGTGATTCTCCTTTCCCCTCTCAGTCTTCTCCTGTTGTGGTTTCTAACATATCATGTCAAAGCTGGTGGAATAGGTTGTATGTGTGTGTATCTTTTTGTGTTTGTGTTTTACATGGATAGCCATGAAAAGTATTTAGAATATTTTTTAAAGATATGTGTAGTGGCTGATTTTGTATGTCAGCTTGACACAAGCTAGAGTCATCAGAGGAACGAATGGAAATGCCTCTATGAGATCCAGCTGTAAGGCATTTTCTCATTTAGTGTTCAGTGGGGAAGGTCCCCCTGTAGTGGGCGATGCCATTCCCAGACTGGTGATTCTGGGTTCTATAAAAAGGCAGGCTGAGCAAGCAAGAGAAAGCAAGCCAACAAGCAGTTCCCCTCCATGTCCTTTACATCAGCTCCTGCCTCCAGTATGCTGCTCTATTTGACTTCCTTCAGTGATTAACAGCAATGCTGAAGTGTAAGTCAAATCCTTTCCTCCCCAACTTGCTTTTCAGTTATGGTGTTTTGTACCAGCAATAGAAAACCTAACTAAGACAATATGGTTAACAAATAAAGTGCATATCTACAGGTGTGTGTGTTTGTATGTGCATGTATATATATATGTTTATGCATTTATAAACACATGCATATGTACATATTATTATTATTGCTCTTTTATGACTGTATAATGGGAAAATTTTTATATTGTTAAGCCTCAGGCTTAAGTGGTTTCATAAAGTTTGTAGGCAGACTTTTCCTGTCCTAACTGCCAGCTCCAAAATAACCACAAAGAGGCTTATATTAATTATAATTGTTTAGCCAATAGCTCAGGCTTATTACTAACTAGCTCTTACATTTTAAGTTAGCCCACATAGCAGTACCTTTATGAACATGGTATGTTCATCTCTTGCTCTCTCTGCATCTGGATGACAACTCTAAACTCTGCCCTTCTCCCTCCCAGCATTCTCCTAGTCTGGCTCTCCCGCCTAACCTTATTCTTTCCAGTTATTGGCCAGTCAGTTTCTTTATTAAACCAATCACAGCAACATATATATTCACACAGTGTAAAGGATTATTCTACAGCAAAAGTTCAATTTTATGGACATACCACAGCTTAACATATCCTTTAATTTTTTTTTCTGTCTTTGAGACAAAGTTTTGGGTAGCCCAAGCTGGCCTCAGAGTCTTTATGTAGTCAAGGATAAGCTTAATCTCTTGATCCTCTTACCTCGACTTCCCTGTTGCTGGGAGTGCAGGTGTGCAGCACCATGCCCCAACATCATGTTCTAAACTTTTGTTTATGGAGTTTTTTAAAAAAATTATTTTTATTTTATATGAATGAATACCTGCATATATATTTGTGTACCATGTGTATGCCTGATACCTATAGAGGCAGGAAGTGGACTTTGGATACCTTGAAACAGAAGTTACTGAAAGACCCAGATAAATCCAGACCCCTCTAGCAGGAAAAATAGAGCCAATAATCTAGCAGGAAGAGAAGAGCCAAAAATCTAAGTTAGCCAGTTCAGTGACTCTGTTTCAGGAACTAGCTGAAGATAAAGTTAGATTATAACCTTAAGAATAATCTTGAGAAACCGGGAGTTACCCCCTTGTGATTATCACTGCTATTTTCGGAATTTTTCAATGATTACTGGTATTTTTGGAATTTCCCAATGACGCCCTCCCTACCCCCTTTGGATTACTGGGTTGTGGTTTCTTCCCTTAAATACCCCTTTTCCTAGCTACTCAGGGCTAAACTCTCTACCCCTGCATGGGAAATGAGTTTTGGCCCCAGTGCACTGGTTCCTGTCCTGTCAGTAAACCTCTTGGGATTGCAGTAAGGATGGTCTCTCATGACTTCCTGGGGGAGTTAACCCGAGACTTGAGTGAGAGTCTCCCCACTCCAGAGTTCTTTCATTACAAATAGTTGTGAGCTGCCACGTGAGTGCTGAGAACCAAACCTGAGTCCTCTTCGAGAACATCAAGTGCTCTGAAACAGAAAGCAATCTCTGCAGTCATGTGTGTGTGTGTGTGTGTGTGTGTGTGTGTGTGTGTGTGTGCATGAAACAGAAAGCCATCTCTCCAGTCTTGTGTGTGTGTGTGTGCATGTGTGCACGTATGTGTGTGTGTGCATGTATGTTACTACTATTGCTGTTGTTTTTGGTTTTATCCTTTGAACATAGAATTCTTTTATACACAGCACAGAGCACATCTCAGATATCTGTAGGACCCACGTCTAGGAACAGAAGTATTGGAGCAGCACACACACACATACATGTATTATATATGCATATGTACATATGCACATATACACATACACACATATATACATAAACAGTATCTACATACATATATACACACATATATACATACATACATACACATGCACACATACATGTATTATATGCATATGTACACATGCACATATACACACATATACATAAATAGCATCTACATACATATATACACACATATATACATACATACACATACACACATACATGTATTATATGCATATGTACACATGCACATATACACATACACACATATATACATAAATTGTATCTACATACATATATACACACATATATACACACATACACACATACATGTATTATATGCATATGTACACATGCACATATACACATACATATATACATACATAGTATCTACATACATATATACACACATATATACATACATACACATGCACACACATACATATACGTATATATGTACACATACAGTGTTGAATTTCCCCCAAGCAGTGGGCACTTCTGTGGGCTTGGCCTCCAGCCTGAGGCTGAAGAATGAAAGTGGAGGAAGTTGAGCAGAGGTGGAGGGGGCAGCCAGGTGGTGAGGTCCTGCTGGAGAAGCTCCAGAGCTGACAAGGTTCAGGGTGTGGATACACCAGGAAGTCACTGACAGGGTGGAGTACGGGTGAAGGTCCAGGAGGCAGAGGAAGTCAGCTGAGCTCTGAGCTGGAGGAGCTGATGGTGTTGATGGTGATGAGGCTTCCTTCAGTCTGCTTGTCCCTTTACTGCGATAACGTATGGACCTCAATTAGAGAAACCCATTCCCCTCAGATCTAGCAGGAGCAGAAGTGAGAAGCTTCCTTGTCGCTCTCTCTTCCCAGAGTAACACACTCCCCAAGTTAGCTGAAGAAGCTCCTGGATCAGCATGGCTGCCCCAGGGGACAGGACATGATGGCTCCATGTTTTAGGATTGCATTAGTGGCAGAGAGACAGGCAGTGGTGTTTTCTTCGCTCCTTAGCTCCAAGTAGATATCAGTTAGCTAGGTGGCTAGCTCATTCTACGTCTTCAGTTTCCTGGGTCTCCCTGACATTGTCAGCCCTGCTCTGGTAGTGCACCCCTTTCATGATAAAACCAGCAGCTGCAATACATACAGGGCCTAATGTGGTGGGTTGACCAGGAGCTGTGCTCAGCAGTGGGTGTCTGGGGTAAAATCAGACACCAGTTTTTTCTCTCAAAGACTCCAAATGGAGGCATAAGCCACAGAAGCCACAGCAGCCCCACAATTTCCTCAGGCCCTCAGCTGCCTTTCTTTTTTACATTTGTTTTTCTGTACACCAGTAAACAGGTGTCCTCCCCAGTTTTCATGGAGCTCCCCCGGAACCACCCCCTCAGTAACTTTGGACAGCCTAAAGCCATATCTTATAACCACCATTGCCTTTAGGGACGTTTCCCCTCAGGACACATTGCTAACCCCCCAACAAATCAAGGTTTTGCTGATAAAAAATAAGAAATGGATATGGCTTGGTAACTTACAATCAATATCTAACAAATGCCCTAGATACTTTTTTTAAACTGTGTGTTTTTTTTTTATTGTGGTAAAATATACATACTGTAAATTTTTACTCTTTTAACTATTTGGTCTGTACAGTTAATTGGCTCTAAAGAGATTCACGCTGTTGCATAACTGACAGCACGGCCGGTTTCAGGAGTCTCTAATGCTAACTCTGTGCCCCTTTCCTCTTCCTCATAGGCAGTATATTTTTTCTGTTTCTGCCTTATTCCAGGAGTTTTCTAGTTTCACTCCTGTTGGAGCACCTCAAACTTCACTCTTTTTATAACAGAATTACATTCTGTTACATGAACAAAAACCACCAAAACATTATTCCTTGGTTTCTGGACATTTTGGTTGTTACCAGCTTTGGGCTATTGTACATAGGCTGCTAGGAATTTTAAAGTATAAGTATCCAAGCTTCTGTTTTAATATTAGGGAGAGACATGTTCACAATGAACTGGACTTACTAGATTGGGTGATAATTTTATTTTTAACACTTGAGCTAAGTCCATTTTGCATTTTATCTAGTGTTTACGAGCATGCTTTAATATAACACTGAAGCTCTCGTGTACAAGGGCTGCCTTCTTGGGATCCCATGTCCCTCTCAGCTGGGGAAGCTGCTCCCCATATGGTCTAGGAGAGCTGTTTTGCTAGATGCTGTGGTTAGTATGATGAAATTGCTCCCATTTTAGAAATATGAAATACAAATGAGAGGCAAAGTCAGCTTCATACCCCACCGTTCTCCTGGTAATGAGATCTCTGCCAACTCAACTCCTGGTTCTGACTCCTGGAGTTTGTGTTGGATTCTTTGGGCCAGTCTGGACTTGTAAAGATTCACAAGGAGGTTTCAGGCAGGAGCTAATTGTATGCTCAGACTCCTTAAGCTCAGGATCACCCTCAAGCCTTTTGATAGGGAGAGAAGATGAAGTAAGTTCATTCTGAGCCTCATGTCCAGTTCAAGGTGATAGTGGCTAAGGATGTGGCATCTCCAGCCAAGTGACTGGAGCACAAATCCTAGTGCTCCAAGTGACTATTGAAATATTTTAATTTCTCTGTGCCTGATTTCCCCTCATGTAAATTGGGGATAATACCAATTCCTGTTAGGAGTGCTCTTTCAAGGACACCTGGGCTCTGGACGTGTTCTGATTGTGGGGCAGAGTCAGGGTGTTGACAATATGATGTCAGCTCTTTATACTGCAGCAGTTAATGGCGTGCGTCATCGCTGTAACTCTGACAACTAAATCAGAGGGCAGGGGTGGGGCTCAGTGGCAGAGTGCTTACCTAGCATTTGTGAGGCCCTGGGTTTGAATTCCAGCAGAAAGCAAACACCAAACCCAAACAAACAAACAAACAAAAAGTCTACAGGCTCAAAAAACAAGTGAACAATGAACAGACTCAGTCAAGCGGGTTGAAAATTCACTGGTCTGGTACCGCAAGGCTGGAAAATACTAGCCCCATGTTGTCTTCTTCACCTACAGATTGCAGGCATCTACCTAGTTCTACCAAGCACCATTTACTGAGGCAAAGGTCAGGCTTGCGAAACCATTAATACCAGGGCAAATAAACATATAGACCTGGAGTAGCCATCAGCCACAGTTTGGTGCTTATGGCCAGGTCTGGGCTATAGAGCTGCGGGAGACTGTGGGCAGCGTAGAGAAGGCTCAAGGTGAAGACGCTAGAGGAAGATGGGAGTAGGGTGAACTGCGGTCTTGTCTGCGGAGTTGGGCTCATTTCCACAAACGACAGAAACAATTTCTTACTATAGGAAAATGTAAGGTCTCCTCCACGATCACGCAGCTTTTGAGGAGAAATGGAAGTCTCAGAACCACTCTGGTGGTTCTAGCAAAGATGGAGGATCCTGAAAATCCCACCCTGATGCAGCAAATTTAGACAGGGCCGATTCCTTGTGGGCGAGACCTAGACATCTGTGGAGCAGTCACTGTCTGCCACCTATTGGTCAATATGCTTCACTGCAACTGTAAGAATGTAAGCTGTGACGGCTTCCGACACATTGTTGATTTTTAAAACTAGCCTTGTCTGTCTCTTATTTTGCCTACTAGAGCTATTTCTTAGTATATGTTTGGTATTGGTATATATCACAATTTTTGTGAATATCAATAATTATATCTTTGGAGCGAAATGGGATGGGATGTGCATCAAGAGAGTGATGTCACTGCAGGGAGAGAGCGTCCTGGATTCCAACTGCTAATGTGTTTTTCATAGTTCAGAAATTCTTCCCCTGACATCAAATGACCCAGGGATCATTTTAAAACCCAGGGAGGCTTGCATTTTCTCACGGTTTACTGGAAAAGGGGGTAGAGGCTGGAGAGGCTGCTGCGTTCTACCGTCCTGACGATATTCTTAGCATCCCCGGAGGAACAAGGACACCGAATGGAGGGAAATCCAGGAAGGCTTATGGAGGGGATGAAGTGGGTTTTAAAGGAAATGTGAGTCTTAAGGATGGAAAAGATTGTTCACCCCGTATGCTCCACACCTACAATTCAAATTTACAGAATGATAATGAACAGTGGATACATGAGAAAGTGCACGGCATCCTTAGCTATGGGGAAATGCAAAATAAAATGGCACTGAGATCCATCTCCTGCCTGTCACCAAGAAAACAACAAGAGCTGACGATGATGACAGATTGTCAGAGGGGAACGCTTCTGCATTGTTGATGAGAAAGGAAGCCGGTACAGCCACTAGGGAAAGCAACAGGACTGACGATACAGTTACCTTGTGCTCTAACTACACCGCTCCAGGGTGCATACCAGAGGAGTCTAAGTTAGCACACCACAGAGATTCTGGCACACTCACGTTTATCAGTTCTCTGTTCTCAATGATTAAGAAGCCAACTTAGATGTGCATCAAGAGATGGGTGACCAAGAAGATGTGGTATGTATGTGTGATGGAGGTTTATCCAGCCGCAGTAAGAATATATTAGCTCATTTGCAGCAGGAAGATGCATGGAACTGGAGATCATCATGCAAAGTGAAAAAAAATATAAATAGAAAAAGACAGAGGCTTCCTCTTTTCTCTCATGTGCACAATATAGAATATGCATGCCTCTAACTGTATGTACCCACCGAGTAATAAAAGCAGAGAGGAACTATGGGAGTGGAGGAAGGAAATTGGCAGAGTTGGAGATAAGGGAAAGCAATGGAAGCGGAGAATATGACAAAATACAGTGATTTATCTATGGAAATATCATAATGCAACCTATTACTTTTGTACATTAAAAATTAATGAAAGTGAGTTTCCTTCAGAAAGGTCTCCCAGGGCTGGTCATCCATTAAAGGGTAAAGCTCACAACCAAAACTTCAAAAAGGTCACATGTTTGGGATTATATCTGTGTTCCTAAAATTCGGTCAGAGACCTGGGGAGGTCCAGAGAGACGGAGCAGGGGCACAGCTGCACGTATTCTGGTATTATGTTGTCTTTGGAGAGTGGGAGCTAAAGGTGTCTAGTCACCAGCTCATGCTATGGGTGCCCAGCACGGTAATGGGGTGAGCTACCAAGCCCTGCTATTATCCCTGGGTAGGTGAAAGCTACCATTCTGGATGGAGCTCTTTCTTCCAGATCCGCAAGTGTTGAACAGACTGGTGTCTGCAAAGAGGCCCCTGCTGGAACATAAGACCAAAATCAGGAAGTGGAGGAGGGAACTTTTTCCGTTCACAGAGAAAAATCTATTTCCCAGATGGGAGAGGAGAACTGGGAGAAATGAATTAGGTCCCCAGTGCAATCCTCGAGAATTGTTTTAGAAATTAAGAATGGGAGATGGAAAGGGTATTTCAAAAAACCAGTTTGGAAGAAGTTTAGGGAGGTTGGAAAGATGAATTCAGGAATGGGTGTTAGGGTTAGAGCAGAACCTACAAATGGGATGGGAATGAAGATCTGGGGCTCAGAGGCAGTGATGTTGCAGGTTCCTCCACACAGCAGCTGAGCCATCGGGGGCATGTGGCTTTGCAGAGAGTGTTAAAATGGTCCTGGAAAACTGTCCACAGAGTTTTGCAGAATCCTACCTCACATGTCCATTGTGAGAGCCCTGTCAGTACTTTTTGAGGTTCGTGACAATGCTTCTAGTTGTCAGCAGGAAGTGCCTGGTTTTGCAAAGCTGGGACAGAAATTGGAGCTGGAGTATATAGGCTACGCTCCATGCAGGCCTGGCCGTTTGGCTTCTGAGTGGCCAAACAGATTCTAGAATGATCTCGAAGGATCATAGGTCTTCACAGTTGTACCATGGTAATATGAGCTTTCTGGAGAATGAGGCCCAGGAATACGAAGGCTCAAGTGTGCTGGAGGGATGACTCAGCAATGAAGAGTGTTTCTTTTTCTCAGCACCCACATCAGACTGATCTCAACCACCTTGACTCCAGCTATGCAGGATCTGAAACCTGCTTCAGGCCTCTGTAGGTCCCTGCACGTGTACATTTGCACACTTACACGCACACATGCATGCACACATACAAACCTTTTTATTAAAATCAAAAGAGCTGTTGTGTTTGGGGTTGGAAATTTGACTCAGTGATAAAGGACTTGCCCAGCAGATGCAAGGTCCTGGGTTTATTTTTCACTGGGAAGAGGAAGAGCTGCTCACGGTATATATCCCTAGACCCAGCTAAAAGTCCCTGAATCTTGTTCTTGACAAGAGAAAATCTTTTGCTAACTTTTAGGAATGGGTTTTTAGTGGAAACACATGATTTTATAGGTCTTATGAGGAAAACCTTTGCCTGGTAGAAGGTCATGGTGTAAAACACCCATTCCTGCCTTATGAAATATTTTTTCTAATGAGTTGACTCTGGGGTATTTTACTGAAGCAGTAGTGTGTCTGGTGGGAGTCTGGCATCCTCTCCCAGACCCACCACTGCGTGGTTACAGCCACATGCACAGCCACGTCCCTTCTATCTGGAGCCCTGTTCACCCTTACAGTACAATTGAGGAGCTAATGCTCTCTTTTTCATTCTGTAACTTATGATCTAGTGACTATAGGTAGAGATGGAAGGACACAAGTGGAGGCAGCCCTTCTGCTAATAGACTTGAAGTGTGTGTGCATACTCCATTGTGTTTGTATTTAGAGATGGATAGATAAATGTGGTTATTAGTGTGAAGCCCTAAACTATGAGAAAAGGAACAGCAAGTGTTTTCCTCTGTGAGCTCACAAAGCAAATGCCATGAAGGACACAGTGAGAAGGTGGCTGTAACCTAAGATGAACACCCTCCAGTTACAACATCTTGGTCTTGGGCTTCCAGGTCCCAGATCTTTAAAATGTTAATGTCAAGTCACCCACCCTGTGGGACTGGATGAGGAAAGCTGAACACACTAAATATACTCCTTCATCCCTCAGCGATTTAGTAGCTTTTGGGAGAGAGTATTCAGCTTTGTCCATTGACAAAGGAATAGAAAAACAAGTTGAGCCCTGGAAAACAAAGTACACTAATGTTTTGGAATTTTTTGAAACACCTATGACTCTAGTGACTGGGTCTTTTCCAAGACAGATTTCTGAATGTCTCTAGGGCATTTTCTCTGCTATCAACAAACTCTCTGACACCAGCTTTGGTGCCCAACAATGTAATTCAGTTCTGACATGTTGTTAAGAGTCACAATCATATATGACTGGATAAGCTCAGTCTCACGTGACATCCCTTACCTTTGGAGGCTCTAGGCCAACCAGCGTTCTTATTGGCTATGTTCCAGGGGTTCCCACCACCATCCCCTTAATCCTGATGGTGTGCTCAAGAGGCTTACAGCACCCACAGAAACGTTTTCTTATGTTGCCTTGTTAAAAGATGCCAATGACAAACAAAAAGATGCCAATGCAGGGACAGTTAAACACAAAACTCACCTAAAGCAAGATGTGTTCAAGGCATACAGCTTCCATGTTGCCTTCAGGAGTGCCTTTCTCCAACCACAAAGTTATCCCAAACTGCGTATCTCCGGTTTTAAAACTACAACCTGTACTCCGCTCACCCTTCCCCAGAGGCTTTGGGGCCGGGTTGGGATTTCCGGTCCTCTAATTCCTTGTACTTCCTGTGGCCAGCTCCATGCTGATGCTGTCTAAGGGTTCCACCTTTAGTCACTTCACAGAGAGATTCTGGTGTGATGGGAAGGGGCACAATAGAAATAACAAAGAAAATTCTTAACACCCAGAAAACCTCTTATTTTTCGAAGCCGCTAATCAGGAACTTGAAACAAAGACCAAGCAGGTGTGTCATATCACAGTGTCCAACGTGGAGTATACCTGGCCTTAGGTGGTCTTCTGTGCTGGTGTGAGGAGGCTGTGGGACTTCATTTGGAGCAAAAGCATTTGATTTGGAAAGCTTGAAAAGATAATAATTACTGGCTAAATGTTGTAATAGGAGCGGCGGGGCTGCGTCCCCAGCATCCCGGCCGCCTGGCTAGCTTATGCCCCGAAATAACAACACACAAACTGTATTCTTTTAAACAATGCTTGGCCCATTAACTCTAGCTTTATAGGCTAATTCTCATATCCCGATCAACCCATCTCTAATAATCTGTGTAGCATCAGTCTTACCAGGAAAGATTCTAGCCTATGTCCATCCTGAGTCTAAGCTTCATGCGTCTGCCTCAGAGAGCAGAATGATCGCGTCTGCCCGGGAGAGGGGAGCATGGCGTCTCTGAGCTCACTTCCTATTCCTCCCAGCATTCTGTTCTGTTTACTCCTCCCACCTATGTTTTAACCTATGGGGCCAAGCAGTTTCTTTATTACTTAACCAATGACCTTCCTCCATCAACTAAATAAGTTTGCTGGAGCTTCTGTTGAAATACCTTGATTGAAGGACATTAGGCATCTCAGGCAGATACGGGGCAAATGAACTACAGGCTGCTCACTTCACTGTCACCCTAAGTACCTACATCATAGAACAAAGAACTTGAAAATGTGGCACTGAGCTTCTGTGCCCTCCCTGGGGGCTCTGGTGGGGTTCTGAACTGCTTGAATGGTCTCTAGGAACTGCCCTATTCTAAGAATTCACAGAGGAAGAGCAAGTCAGGTACAGAAGATCTGGACATCAAATACAAGGGTCCCCAAGAGAAGTCAGGGATGTCTGAGGACTCAGCCAACAGAAAACATAAGTGTCAAGAAACGTGACCTGGAACCCCAAGCTTTCTATGATGCCAAGATAGACCCTGTCTTGACTTCTTTAATTGGAGCAAGATATTATTATTATACAGTTGGGTGGAGAAGGCAGGACCACGGGACAGCTATGACTTGCTGTGAATGTAGTGTGCTTGCCAGGTTGAACTCAGACTCAGCCAGTCATACTCCCTGGGCCTACAGTGAAAGCACACTGTGCTGGTTAATTTCAACTGGCAACCGGCAAAGATCCAGAATCTCTGGGGAAGTGGGCCTTTGAACATGCCTGTGGGGGCGTTATCTTGATTAGGTTATGAGATGGGAAGACCCACCATCCCTTGGGATTGGAATTTCGAATTGTGTAAGAGGAAGAAAGCAAGCTGAGCCCTTGTGCTTTTTTCCTTTTTTTTTAAATTTGATTTTTATTGAGCTCTACATTTTTCTTTGCTCTCCTCCCTGCCTCCCCCCTTTCCCCTTCAACCCTCCCCCAAGATCCCCATGTTCCCAATTTACTCAGGACATCTTGTCTTTTTCTACTTCCCATCTAGATTAGATCTATGTAAGTCTCTCTTAGTGTCCTCATTGTTGTCTAAGTTCTCTGGGATTGTGGTTTGTAGGCTGATTTTCTTTGCTTTATGTTTAAAAACCACTTATGAGTGAGTACATGTGATAATTGTCTTTCTGTGTATGGGTTGCCTCACTCAAAATAATGTTTTCTAGCTCCATCCATTTCCCTGCAAGATTCAAGATGTGGTTATTTTTTTTCTGCTGTGTAGTACTCCATTGTGTAAATGTACCACATTTTCCTTATCCATTCTTCAATCGAGGGGCATTTTGATTGTTTCCAGGTTCTGGCTATGACAAACAAAGATGCTATGAACATACTTGAGCATATGTCCTTGTGGCATGATTGAGCATCCTTTGGATATATA
This sequence comes from Microtus oregoni, assembly GCF_018167655.1. Classification (NCBI taxonomy): domain Eukaryota; kingdom Metazoa; phylum Chordata; class Mammalia; order Rodentia; family Cricetidae; genus Microtus; species Microtus oregoni. The sequence goes on from NW_024543069.1 coordinate 53,262,267, forward strand.
CCCAAAAGTAGTATTACTGGGTCTTGAGGAAGGTTGTTTCCTAATTTGCTGAGAAATCACCACACTGATATCCAAAGGGGCTGTACCAGCTTGCACTCCCACCAGCAATGCAGGAGTGTTCCCTTTTCTCCACAACCTCTCCAGCATAAGTTGTCATCTATATTTTTGATCTTGGCCATTCTTACAGCTGTAAAATGGAGTCTCAGAGTTGTTTTGATTTGCATTTCTCTGATGACTAAGGATGTTGAACATTTCCTTAAGTGTCTACATAAAGCTAGCCACACTGAACCTTATAGAAGAGAAAGTGGGAAGTACACTTGAACGCATTGGCACAGGAGACCACTTCCTAAATATAACTCCAGCAGCACAGACACTGAGAGAAACAATTAATAAATGCAACCTCCTGAAACTGAGAAACTTCTGTAAAGCAAAGGACACAGTCAATAAGACAAAATGATAGCCTACAGAATGGGAAAAGATCTTCACTAACCCCACATCAGACAGAGGTCTGATCTCCAAAATATATAAAGAACTCAAAAATTGGTTATCAAAAGAACAAATAATCCAATAAAAATGGGGTACAGACCTAAACAGAGATCTCTCAATAGATGAATCTAGAATGGCTGAAAGCCCATGCACTTTTTACTTGCTTCTTCCTGATTGCAATATGACCTCAAGCTCCCTGCTGCCTTGACTTCCCCACCATGGACTAAATCTCAAACCCTGGAGCAGAATTAATTCTTTCCTTCCACAAGGTGCTTTTTTGGGGTTATTGTTATCACAACAGAAAAGTAGCTGACAGTCACTTTATTTGAAGTATGTCTAATTTGGGAGGAGGCCACATTGAGCTTGGATTTTACATTGTCACCAAAGCTGTTGGGTTAAGGAGATTAGAATAAATGATTCTCTTCTGCCATTGGCAGAGCTATATCCTAAGACCACTCCAAAGACACCCACTGAGGGATCCTGAAGGTAAGAATTGTAATGAGATGTTCCCTTCAGCACACCTTACTCATTTTCTGTTTTTAAAAGTTTGGCATGTATAGACCAGACAGATTTTTTACTATATCCAGAATACTTTATGCTTTAGAATCTCTGAGAATTTACTAGATAGACACAAGATTGCCTAGATACCTTTTATTGATGTAAGAAAACAAACGCTTTATACCCATTGAAAGCATAAGATAATATTTCTGTGTGGTGTATTCATGCATTCATGTTCTTGTGTGACCATGCCTGTTAGGCCAGAGGTAATGTTCCAGGTTCTCTCTATTATTCTCCACCTTATTTTTGAGCAAGGTTTCTCACTGGATCTCGAGCTCACCAATGCAGCCAAGACCAGCCTGATCAATGAGTTCCAGAGAACTGCCCTTCCCCACCTCCTCAGCACCCACCCTCCCCTGCCTCCCCAGTGTAGGAGGAGGGCCTGCTTGTTCATCCTGGCCACGTGGCTAGCTTAGCCCCGGAATAACCACACAGAAACTATATTAATTAAATCACTGCTTGGCCCATTAGCTCTAGCTTCTTAATGGTTAACTCTTTCATCTCAATTTAACCCATTTCTATTAATTTGTATATCACCAGAAGGTCGTGGCCTACCAGCAAAGTTTCCGCACATCTGTCTCTGGCAGCGGATCCATGGCTTTTCTGACTCCACCCTTCCTCCCAGCATCTAGTTTCATTTTCCCTGTCTACCTAAGTTCTGCCCTATCAATAGGCCAAGGCAGTTTCTTTATTCATTAATGCTAATCACAGCGCACAGAGGGGGCTCCCACATCACTCCAGGACTTGCTCTTCCCCTCCCTCCCCAGGACCTGACCTTCTGCACCTTCCCAGGACCTGCCCTTCCCCACCCACCTTGCCTACCTCCCAAGGTCCCACTCTCTCCTCCCTCCCCAGGACCTGCCTTCCCCACCTCTCCAGGACTCACCCTTTCCCATGGTGAGTACTACCATATTTAGCTTTTCACCTGGGTAATGGAATCTGAATTCAGATCCTCATGCTTATGTGACAAGAATTTAAATACTGGGAATGGTGGTATCTTTAATCCTGAAGCACCAGGGAGGTAGAGACCTGAGGATTGCTATGAATTTGATGTTAGCCTGGCCTTCATAGGAAGTTGCAATAGAGCCAGGACTACACAGAGAGATCCTGTCTTAAAATTTCATCTCCCCAGCTTCATGAAAGCCATTTTACTAACTTATTGTTTAAAAATAATTCTTGTAGGTTTTGAGATTAAATATAATTATGTCATTACTCCTTTTCCTTTCCTTGGTCCAAATTATCCATGTATGCCCCCTTTAAGTTCATGGCCTCTTTTTCTTTGTTGTTATGTATATTCCCAAATACAACTGCTCAGTATATATGTATTTGTATATATATGTTTTCAGGACTGACTTTTCACTATATTAATTTACTTTAGTTGATAAATCATAATCAAGTGTTTTTATTGTGTATACTGGCTTTTGTTTTTTCTTCTGTGTGTTTGTGTTCACGTGTGTGTGTACAGCGAGTGTGGAGGTCAGAGTCCCTTCCTCTATTGCTTCCCACCTTATGTTTTTAGACAGGGTCTCTCAATGAACCTGGAACCTGCAGATTTGGCCAGAATGGCAGGTCAGCAAGCCCCAGGAACTTTCCTGTCTCCACTTAGAGACTTGTAGCTAATCCAACGTTTTTTCTCTATTCTCCTTTCTTCTTTTCTTCCCTCCCTCCCTCCCTCCCTCCTTCCCTCCCTCCCCCTCTTCCTCCTTCTCTCCTTCCTCCCTTCCTCCATCTCTCTCTCTCTCTCTCTCTCTCTCTTTCTTTTTTTTTTCCTCATGGGTGCTGGAGATCAGATTCAGGTCCTCAGTTACTCATCTATGTCCCCAGCCTAGTAATGTTTTCATGTGGACATTGATAAATTAGCGTATATATTATCTCATCAACATATTAAGTATCAAAAGAATATAAGACTTGGAATTTGTCGGGGTACTTTGTGAGCATATAATATGATTTTTTTTTTTTTGTAAATCTGGAGCCACTAAAGCCTGCATGCTGTTTGTATCTGAATTTTTACAAAGCCCCAATTGGTAATATGTATGTGAGACATGCTTTCTAGATTTTTTTTTAAGTGATTTCTTAAAAATAATAATAGGTGGCTGGGTGGTGGTGCATGCCTGCACGTCTTTAATCCCAGGGGAGACAGGCAGATCTCTGTGAGTTTGCGGGCAGACTGATCTACAGAGCAAGTTTCGGGACAAGCTCCATAGCTACACAGAGAAACTCTGTCTTGAAAAATCAAAACCAAACAAACAAAAAACAAACACAAACAAACATCTCCCCCAAACCCAAGAAGTCACTTATTTAAACTCAGCTAAAAGATTGGAGAGATGGCTCAGCAGTTAAGAACCCTGACTGCTCTTCCAGAGCAAGCTCAAGTCTCGGCAACCACATGGTGGCTCACAACCATCTACAATGAGATCTGGTGCCCTCATCTGATGTGCAGACATGCATACAGACAGAGCACTAAGATTAAAAAAAATAACAATGCATACATAAGTAAATACAACTAAAGATGTATTAACAGAAATGGAGCTTCATTTGAAGCCAACTGGGGGCCAAAGCTGTATGTTTGTGGTTTCCCATGCTCCCGGTTTATGGGCACCTATTGCTGTCTCTTACACTTTCATGTTCGTGAGGCACAAGTAGTTGCTTTGATCTGTTTTCTTTCAGGTTCCATTCAACACACCGCATTGTGCACCAGTCTGCGTCCCCTAATTGCCTGCTCTGCCCTCAGTTGCCTTGGGCTGATATGTTGAAAGACTCAAAGACTGCATAGGAGCCCCCCACCTCTAGGGGAGGGTCTGCTGGACACCGCATGGATATTCATATTTTATGTGCAAGTACCCTGGCCCGTTGTTTTCTCAATGTCGCCCTCCTCTTTTTGGTTCTCAGAATCTATTAGACTTAACCCGTAGGCAACACAAACAGACCCCAGCTGATTTAAATTCTGTCATCTAAACACCACCACCACGCGCACAGGGTTGCGAGGTGAGCTGGAGGACCAGGCTACGGCTTCTGTAGGGGCACAGGGACCAGCAACTCCTGCCACAGGGAAAGGGTTGTTGCCATGACTGCAGCTGTTTGCTTGCACAGTAGACTGTCTACTCCAGGGACAAAGCGGGCTCAATCTACAGCCACTGCTGTCAAAAATGCCATCATCTGCACTGCAGCCACCTCTAGAGCACACCACACAGCCACTGTTTCTTCGTGTCACTGATTAGCCCCGTACTCAGTCTTGGCCAGTAACTTCTTGCAAAGGATGTTGTGAAGGGTATTCTGCAACGTTTCAGCTTTTTTCTTTTCTTTTGTGTGTGTGTGTGTGTGTGTGTGTGTGTGTGTTCTGCCTCCTTTCACAGAGGATTCCTAAGACAGTGGTTTCCCATTTAAGGATAGAACGTTCAGATGACAGGCAGCTAGAAGTGACAACTGTCCACGTTGTGAACTAAATGACATTAACTTTCTGCCTTGAAGCACAGATTATTAAAATCTAAACCAAACCAAACCAAAACTGGTGAATATTAACCATGATATATAACAGGTCTTTCTTTGTACTGTCAGTCATCGAATAACAACGTGGAGACTTCTATTAATTATGAAAGCTTTGCTTTAGCTTGGGCTTGTCCCCACTACCTCTACTAATTTAAATTAACCCATTTATATTAATCTATGTTCTGCCACATGCCTCATTACCTCTCCTCAGTACCTTAAGTCCAACTTCCCCCACATCTGACTGGCAAATCTCCTGTACCTCAGGTTCTTCCCCAGAGTTCTTATCTCTTTCTGGAAGTTCTAACCTATCCTCTCCTGCATAGCTATTGACTGTTCAGCTCTTTATTAAACCAATCAGAAGGTTCCTTAGGCAGGCAAGGTTAAACAGAGACACATCTTCCCATCCTGAACTAAAAGATTATCCCAACAACGGTGGCAGTGGTGCTCTATGGCTTTGCCTTTTTGCTGTCACTTACCGTTTCAAACCCCATCGTGCTGTGAGAAGCACGTACAACGTTGTTTAACATTTACTAGACTAAGAGTTCCAACTCCACCCATCTATGTTCAGGAAGCTTTGCCCTGCTCGCTTCCTTATTGTTAGGATTTGGTATTGAACTGGGGTTGTTTCCCACTCAGGAATATTTCTAATTTGTAGACCAAAGTTATATTTTTAGAAAATTTCCAAACTGGAGAGTTTCAGTCCTTAAAATTTCCAAGGGGATGGATGATCAGTGTAATCCTATTTTAGCCAATTTCTTAGATTTTATATTTTAAAAATGGTCATAAGTAGAGCCAAAGAGGTCACTTGGTGTCCTATCTCAGAGTTTTACTGGGTACCCCTTGCTATCCAGTCTCTTGCTCAGAGACAGAGTCAGAGTGCAGGGTGTGTGACATCCTGGTGAGAAAGGAGAGATGAAGCCAAGAGGGTGAGACAGCAAGGAATTGAACTTTCTGAGCTCTAGTATGAGCTATTTACCTTCTAGACAGTGAGCCTGAACTGGATCTGTTCACCCAGTTATTTTAGACAGCAGATCACATTACCTCAACATTGCTGTTGCTGCAGGGGAAACATGAGTTTGGGACCATCCAATAGGATTTGTTTCTCCACACTGACAAAGGCCATGTCTTAACCAAGGAAGTCTTGGGAGTGGAGAAAAGAATATTGCTCATACACCCAATTCCCCAAGTTATTTAAGTAGTAAATACATCATCCATTCTGTTGCTATTCACTGAGATCTTTCTGTGTGTAAGCTCTGTAGTAAGTGCTTGGCAGTTATGATCTCTTTGACAGGCTCTCTGACAATCCAATTCTAGGAGTTGATTGAATCTAGTTTTGTAGACTGAACAGCTACCAACATCTAAACATCCCCAGTGTTCAGACGACCTCACCAGCAGGTAGATTAGTTTGGTTTCACACCAGCTTCAGTCTTTGTATTTTCTGAACATACGTCTTTAGTGTCTAATGTCACAGAAATCAGACAAAAGCTACTCATCAGAGTTGGTTAACAGATTGCCTTCAGTTTAAGTTGAACCCCTGAAATGTTAGGGATATCAGGGGATTCCTAGAAATTTCTGTGTTCAGTAGTGCAACCCTGAACATATTGCTGATAGAAAACCGAAAAAAAAATTTAAACGATTTTATAATAATTTTTTTTCACCTAATTTCTCTCTGTCAGGATAATGTTCTGAGTTAGATACCCTTTTCACTCAATACATGCTTACTATTGTTTCTGCCTTCCAGTGTCATGGTGTGTAAGCAGAGGGCAAGTGCGACAGTCGCTGGAATGGAGTGTTTGGGTTTTGCTTAGCGATGGTACAAGAAACATTCAAGAGCTGAGGTGACTTTCTGAGAGGGAGGGGCAGTTTGTAGCACTTTGGGGGGCTGCGGCATCCATATTCTCAGTGACTAATTACATGCCTCCGCTAAGGTGTCACTGAATGTAGGAAGGGTAGGATATGCCAATAGCCAGCTCTTCTGAGCAGATACTCACTAGTGTCCATCCACCATCCGGACTCCTAGGTGCTGGGCACAGCCCAGCGCTGGAGACAGTGTGGACTACAAGTGAGTTTTGAATCACCTTCTCTGTACTGTTTTTTTCCCGTCCCCAATAGAAGATATGGGCCCCCCAAATTCTTTGCAACCATAATGCATTTCCAGGTAAAGCAGTACACACTCAGTGACCTCTCAGAGTATCTTTTTGAGCTTTGCCTGAGCCAGTGGCGGAAATGTGACATCTGGCCTCTTTGCAAGCCAGCACTCTTATTTCCACAGAGTCGAGTAGGATGTGAACAAAGCCAGAAATGTTACTCCTCTTATTGGTTTTGGTTTGCTGTTGGTGGAGAGGCTTCATTTCCTGGAGGCCCACTCAGCAATACTACAAGGAGGTGAGGGCTCATCCAGCCGTTACCCCATGGCCTGGATGACCCTGGCGAGAACAGAGTCATTTCCTAGCTGTATGAGGTCATACCTACTTATCCATGCTCACACCTCTCTCTCCCAGGGTCCTTGATGATTTGGGGGATTCCATTATGATTGACATCTGATATTCTTAATAGGAAAGCAGTTCCCTTGCCCTCAAAGCAGGATAAAGATTTTTGTGAAGACCACAGAAAGAGGCACACTGAAAAATGTCTCTCTGTAGACTGCCTGGGAATGTGTAGACCCACCAAATTAACCCACAAGGAGAAACAGGTTGTCTCCTTTCTGTCTCCTTGAGTCACTTCATGTCATTTCTCAGAAAGCAATTTCTGTTTTAGGTTAAGTTTCCATATACGTTGATATTAAGGAGGGGGAGTACAATGCAAACACTGGTACAGCTATTTAAAAAAGGGCTGTTGAAGCAGGGCTAATATCTGCCCTGCCTAATAGGACACCTAGTCGGAATTTGATACAAAAGTTGGGACTCTAATGGGTTTTCTTATGGGATGATTGGGATTATGTCATTCATTCATTTTCAACCACATTAGAAAATTATGATGGGGGCTGGAGAGACGATTCAGTGCTCCTGCTGGTGACATGGTCAGTGCCCAGCACCCACATGACGGTTCACAACTGTCTAGTTCCAGGGTCTCAGACCCTCTCCCAGCCTCTAAAAGTACAAGTCACACATGTGCTGTGCATACATACATACATACATACAGTCAAAAACACTTATGTGAACATAAAATATAATTTAAAAAATAGGTAAAAGAAAACAAAAGAAAATTGCAACCTGTATTTAATGTGAATTCCAACTACACTCCCAAGCTTTGGCATAAAGAAAAACTCTGGATTTCAAAACTGCCCCATAGTATAAATAGGAGGAATTAGGACTTGGGAACTAGGACAACAACCATAGTTTATTTTTAGACCCTGTATGAGTCTGAGAGAGAGTGCTTTCATTTGGCTAGTCCTTGGTGGTTTGTTTCAAAGTTTTTCCATGCTAGACAACTATAATTGGCTTCTCATGTGCCAAAGATTCAGCATTATCAGTTTTCACACAACTTTACATTTATTATAGTATAAAATAAAGCTTTCCAGATTGAAATGTTTGAGTTCTAGAAAGCAAGTTGTAGTGAGAATCAGATCAATTCTTTTTTTAATTTCTGTCTCATTGACTTTTCTTCCTTCCTTCTTTTCTTTTTTCTTTTTTTCTTTGCTGGAGGTCTCAAGACAATGCTGGTGGTTATAAAATTATAGTTTCTTTCCTTCATTTTTTTTTCTAGGCAGCGTTTCTTTGTGTAGCCCTGGCTGTCCTAGAACTAGCTCTTTGGACCAGCTTGGCCTCAAAATCAGAGATTCACCTGCCTCTGCCTCCCGAGCCCTGGGATTAAACGTGTGCACCATCACCATCTGGCATATTTCTGTTTCTTATGTTGAACTCTAAGGTTGATTCCTTGTTCTAGAAAGTTGATGTGTGTTGATAAGATTTGAACCCAAGAAAGCACAGACTGAGTTATGGGGACAGAGGGTAGGATAACATCAACTGAGAGCGATTAGGTGAAAGTCCAATAGACTGCTCTTTAAGAAGGAATTGGGATAGCTTTAAATACTGGGGAAAGAGGGTTATGTTAAAATCAACTATTATTTCCCATTTTGCCTAAAAATTAAATGCAGGGACGGGGTAGGAGACATGGTATAGAATGATGAGAGGTACAGCCTTTAATTATGTCTGGGAGTATATAAATTGTGAAGGGTAGAGAGGAGGAAGAAAAGGGTAAAGGTCAGTAGGAGTGCTAGAGAAATGCAAGGCGCTATACTGCAATTACATTTGAATCCTAGATGTACAAAGTCCACCTTTTCCTGTCAGTATTCCATTTGTAATGCTTGGGAAACATTTGGGACATGCTAAAAGTGATTTATTTGAAATTCTTACTCAAGCTTCCTTCATGTCTGTGTGTGTGTACACGTGAATGTGTGTGTGTGAGCACATGTGCTATAAATCGTGATCTTATTTATTAGAATAACAAAGGGCTGACTAGGGTAGTTGAAGAGAAGATTGATAGAAGAGAGTAGATGTGAAAGAACCAAGAAGATAGAGTCCATAAAAGAAAAAGATGTGGCTGAAGATAATTCATGTGGGAAGATAAGCCAAATTTAATATGCTAAATTTCTATTTCTGGTATTTCAAGGGCAGTGGGAGCTAACTGGCCATAAGATAGACATATGAGACATTTTTCCTTCCTGGCTTGATTGGTATAGTGAAATGATCACTAAGAAATTCTCGCAACTTTAAATTAAGTCTAGTTAAAATTTAATGAAAGTTACAGCCCTTAAAATGATTAGTATTTTCATAGGTTCATTGACTATTTTAAATATTTTATTAATAGCATTTGCCTTTACACAGCGCAGACAAATGAAACTCAAGCCTTTTTTTCCCTCTGGGCTTTTAGAGTCGTATCCCAAAAGCAAACAATAGCAGTGTACTTCATTTCTTCTAAGGAAATGGTCAGTTAAAACCAGTTATTTAGTGGCACAAAATAACTTCTGCCCACAGCAACCAGAAGTGACAAAGTGTGTTTCATAAAATCCCGTATTAAAATATTACACAATGTTCTTTTGTTACTTAGGCATAGTAATACCTATTTCTAAACATACATGGATTTATGTTGTATTTAAAGATGGAAGAATAAGCTAAAATTGGAAAGATGTCTTGAACCCCTTTAAACATTTATAAGCCATTTTAATTTACTTAATAAATATTTATTGGGTACCATTACTGACCAAGTTTTTATGATTCAAAAAACTAATCCTTTTCTTTAGAATTTGAAGGTCAAATTACCTATGGAATAATTGAATGGGACTGTTAACTTCAGGAAAAAGGCAACATCTCTAGACATTCCCATTTACTGAAGCAGCGGCTGTATATTTAAGGAATTGTTAGTTAGGTATGATATGACTGACTAGAGTTTTGAGAAGCAATATCATGGAGGGAACAGCTGCACTTTGGATTCCCAGGGCTAGATGAACAAGAGAAGAATATAAAATGAATAAAGCATACAACTTTGCAGGAGAGGGCTTGTGTGCTTGGGACACAGATCTTTGACTCTCCCGTGGCTACTGCTACTGTTAAATTCTGCAAATCTTAGAAAAGATAAAGCATGTTAAACTGCTGTAATGGAGAGGATGATTCTTTGGGTGGAGAAGCCAGCCCAGAGTAACATTCAGCCAAACACAAGGCAGGTAGAAGAGTCACAACCTCTCTTGCTTCAGCCTCACAACCACCCAGAAGCATCTTGTCCCAATAGTGACTAACATAAGTCCACTGGTCAAAACTGAAGTGTAGCTTGAGGAGCTCCAATCTCAGTGTGGCATAGCAAAATATATAGGTGCCAGTTTGACCTGAGAGACTGTACTCTCATCACTGGCTTACCTTCTTACTCTTTCTGACCTCTTGCCTTTCATAAGGTCTGTGCATCCACTAGGGTGTTCAACAAATACTCACCTCATGCTAGGATAGCTAAGCCAAACTATTTTATGAAGATAGAGGGTTTTATGCCACAATGTAGGATACTGTTGTAAGTTTTATCATTTCCCTATGCAGAAAACAATGTCTGAAAGTGGGTCAAGCTTTCAGAGCTCAGGTTCTAGATGGCGAGTCCCAAACAACGGGAGACTGTTCTAAGGTCCAGTCTCCAAGTGTTCTTTTTTATTTCTTACATTGACTTCCTTCTTGGAAGGAATGTTCATATCATCCATGGGACCAGTTAGAGATGCCTGCAACAGAAAACAATAGGCCAGAACTGATATAGACAATATACATACAGAGGTATGAAGGTGAATAAATATACACGTATGCGAGTAAATGGCCTGCTTGTTCCTATAGTTTTCTTTTCTGAATTCCAAAAGCAAAGGGTAGTTTCATTCATTCATTCATTCATTCACTCATTCATTCATTCATTCACTCACTCATTCATTACTCATTCATTCATTCATTCATTCAAACCTTTGTCAAAGTCTAGGTTGTTTTTGTTTCAATCACACCATGAACACGGCTACAATGGTGAAACCCAAGGCAATCTATTTTTGCACGAAGTGAGACCAAACCTGTATATCTTTTCAAGGCCCCAGTAACGGATTTTCTGTATTCCTCTCTTCAAACAAAACACTGGTCCATGAGAACAGAGCAAGTGTGTAGGCACAGCACCATCCAAGTTCGTTCTCAGAAAAGAAGCATTTCTTCAAAGGAAGCATGGCCTGCCCAACCCGTAGACAACCTTTTACATTCTCAGAAAAGCAGTTTGCTTTCCTGGTGACACAGTCTCAGACATCTGTGCTTATGAATAGGGTCTTTGGTCTGTGATTAAAAAGCCTACTCCAGCGATTTTCCCAGAATGGCAGATGCCTTGTACCAGTTTCCTTTGCGTCTATGCCTCAGAAGATAGAAAAGTGCTTAGAGCCTAGAAATGGTGGTTCCAGTTTTTACCCTTCCCATCAATGCTTCAAAAATGTGAAGAGTAAGTTCTGGTCAGGGCCTGCACTTAATGTACCATGACTAACACATGCCTGCAAGGAGTCTCTGAAAGAAAAACATTTCTTATGCATATGCTTATTTATCCTCTCATCTGCCCTTCAACTCACATTTGCTTATTATTTGCTATGGATAAAGCATTTTGTTGGCATAGGAGCTGCTGAGGTGACAAAGAAATATAAGTAACAAATAAACAAGATAATTTCTGGTAATGATAAATACCATAATGAAAGAATAGAGAGATACTTGTAGGCAGGTCCACCATGAAGAGTAGTTATTGTGTCTCTGTCTCTGAGAAGTTGGTGTACCAGCTGGAGTCTGAATATCCAATGGTGACTGGGCTTATTAAGACATTTCAGATTGAGAGGACAAATATGCTCAAGTGATCAAGTGGGATGAGTGGGAATAGAGTTCATCAAGTGTGACTGGAGTTTAGGGGTCTGAAACAAAGGGCCTTGCCCAGAGAGTGTCCTGAAAAGGTGCCTAACCTCCTCTGTAGTCTGTACCATTTTGTTTTTTCTCTGTAGGGGTCAATCATATTTTCTGTTAGACTCATAAATAATTTCTTCTTGAGTTCATTGAGTTCCCAGCTGCTTTGTTATGCTATAAACCAGCAGCTGCTTTGTTATGCTATAAACCAGCATGTGAAATACAAGAATAGTTTGGGAGAGTGATAATGTAGTTATGAGCTTAACCTGAGACATTGTATGTTACTTTATAGATCAACCATTACCTTGCATTGTAGGTCACTGAGAAATTGGATAAACAAAATGTGTTTGTGGGACTATCTGTTCTGCTGGATAACACTCCCCTCAGGTCTGAATAGTGCCATTTAAAAATGTTATCAAAACCCAAGTGCCTCTGCATAGATAACAATACTAGATGCCTGCAGAGATACCAAACAACCAGAACATCCATATGTTTCTTGTAGAGGAAAGAGTGATGCAGCCAGTTGACAATTTCTTAAGAAATTAAAGATGAGCTCCTCATGTTACACAGCAATGTTACTTCTTAATATTTATCTAAGAGAAGCAAAAGTATATATTCATACAAAATCTGCACTCACCAAAAGTTGAGATAGCACAGTCAAAACGTCCTTCAATGATTGAATAGATACAATTATGGTACATCCACCCAATGACATACTACTTTGAAATAAAGGAACTATCATTATATATAACAAGTTGGGTAGATTTCAAAAGCATTAAGTGAAAGAAGCCAGGTTAGAAAGGTATGTGCAGCATGTGATACCATTTATTTTAAAGTTTGTAAGAGATAAATTTGTGGTCCTGAGGAAAGTGGATGACCATGGAAGGCTTGTGAGAAGGTATTACTGAAAAAATGGGGTCAATAGGATGTAGCTCAGCTAGTAAAGTATTTGCCAAGCATGCTGGAGGTGGTACGTTGATCCCCAGAATTGTATAAACTGGCCATGGTGACCCATACATGACATTCCAGCTCTTGGGAAGTTGAGAAGGAAGATCCTAAGGTCAAGGTCATCCTTGGATAAACAGTCAGTTTGAGACCATTCTAGATATATGAGACTGTCTCAAACAAATGAACAAAATAAGTAATAAGAGAGAGTCTGGGTGACGATTGGAATTGTTTGGTATTCTCATATTAAGGATTCTATTAATTTATATAATATATATGCGAAAATTTATAGAAACTCTACCCATTTTTTAAAAGTATACTTTGCAAATTAAATTTGAAAATTAAAATAAGATCTAACAACAATTAAGAAATATGCCAGTCAGGCTGTTGTGGCACACATGTTTGATTCCAGCACTTAGGGAAACAGAGGTAGATGGATCTCAGTGACTTCGAGACAGTTTGGTCTACAGAGAGAGTTCCAGGACAGTCAGAGCTACATAGAAAAACTCTGTCTCAGAAAAACAACAACAAAACAAAGAAAGAAGACAGGAGTACATAGGTACAAGGGATGACCGCTGAAGGAGCACACCTGAGCCAGAGAAGCCTGCAGGTTTTGGTGCCAGTCAGGGACCTCCAAGGGAATAGGCCTGAGCCAGAGACCTCTGAGGGACTGGGCCCAAGTCAGGGACCTCCATGAGAACAGACCAAAGCCAGGGACATCTGTGGGAACAGGCCCAAGGCAGCAACCTCCACAGGAACAGGCCCAAGGCAGTGACTCCCACAGGAACAGGCCTGAGTCAATGATCTCTGCTGGAGCAGGCCTAAGACAGTGACCTCCACAGCAGCAGGTACAAGGGAGTGACCGCAGAGGGAGCTGCAGCAGTGGGCAGCAGACAGTAGGTCCCGAGAGCAGCTAGTCCTAGACAGGGATAGGACAGCTCCCCAAGTGGCTGCAATGGTATGCCACGAGACCATGCTGCAGGTCTCCGAAGGTGGCTGGTCCTGGACAGGAAACCACGCGGCTGTTGAGAGACAGATGGATAGGCCTTCTGTGCAGAGTGAGGTTGGATATTTATTTAGTGGGTTATGGAGGGGAAAAGGGGAGAAGGGGAGAAACACGCACACACACAGAGAGAGAGAGAGAAAGAGAGAGAGAGAGAGAGAGAGAGAGAGAGAGAGAGAGAGAGAGAAACAGAAGCAGGGAAAGGGAGAAGTGTGGAGAGACAGAGAGAAGCAATTAATAAATGCAATGTCCTGAAACTGAGAAGCTTCTATAATACAAAGAACACAGTCAACAAGACAAAACTGCAGCCTACAGAATGGATAAAGCTCTTCATCAACCCCACATCAGACAGAGAACTAATCTTCAAAATATACAAAGAACTCAAGAAATTGGTCATCAAAAGAACAAATAATCCAATAAAAAATGGGGTACAGAACTAAACAGAGAGCTCTCAACAGATGAATTTAAAATGAGTAAGATAATTCAGTAAACAGAGCTTTTGTCTTGCAAACACAAGGATGGTCAAACATATGAAGCAATACAGTGACAGATCCTCTCAAGGTTCTGTGGTTCTGTTGCAATTTTGTTTTTTATATTTTTCCACACTTATTTTAGTGTATGCATGTGTCTGTGTGTATGTGCGTATGTGCATGTGTGTGTGTGTATTTGTGTGTGTGTGTGTGTGTGCACTATGACATGATGCATGTGGTGGTCAGAGGACAACAGTGGGAGTTGGTCTTCTCTTTCCACCATGTGGGTTCTGGGGATGAAACTTGGGTGATCCAGCTTGACTGCCGAACCACTTCAAAGGCCCGGATTCATACAATTTTAGCCTCTGATAAGTTATCACCTAATTCTGATTTCTCATATGGCTGGATATGAGTGTATTCATTTATGCCTTACCTGTGATGAGCACACAAGAAGTCCAAAAGGATGTGAGATCATACGTGAAAGGTTCTTTTCAGTTTGTCTCATCTTTTTGTCCTCCTACCTTGCCAGTCCCAGGTTGCCTTGGGTGTCTTTGGTGTTATGCTAGGAAGAGGCTGCCCCATCAATGACAGTCTCTGTGTAACCTTATCTTCCTAGTGGGATTCTAAGGCTTACACAGCCCCATGTGATGGCTAATAGTGATTGTCAACTTCACAGAATCTAAAGTCACATAGGAGATGCCTCTGGGCACATCAGTGAAAGGTTGTCTCTATTACATTAACTTCTGAGCATACCTGTGAGGAACTTTCTCAGTTACATTAGTAAACCAATGTGATAACCATCATTGGGCTACCTTAAAATATACTTATTATTACTGTTGTTCTGGTTTTCTAGACTAAGAGTAGGCTCAAGTGAATTCACCTATGGGCATATAGCAACAAGTACATTATCTGTGAGGACCCAAAGGGTATAACAAGACCCAAAAATAAATGTTACAGAGAAGAAAAGGTTCAACTAAAAAAGTATTCTTTGTATAAATACGTTGTATTACCCAACAAGGAAGTAAGTTGCCTCAAAAGTTAGAGCATACTCAGCATGCTTGAAAGATGGGGAGATCATCAGAACACACAAACTAAACCGATTGGAGTGAGAGACAGATTGGTGTGGGTTGCTACATCACCTCGGAATCTCTTTCTAATACAGAGGCTAGCTTCAGGGTGAGTTGGAAATTCAGTGAATGAACAGCTTAATTCATTCAAGTTTTAAGTTAGACAGACTTTGAATCCCCGGTCTGATAAAATCACAATGACCAGGAACACTTTGGGTTTTTCCTGGCATCCTTCTTATACCAAGCTCCTCAGCTGTCTTGTCATTATTATTTTTCTCTTTATGACAATGAAGCTGAAAGTGTACCTTGTTCTGTGTCATTTGCAGTGCCTTCCACACTGCACAGAGGATAGCAGGCAGTTGAACCATTCAAGGTTTTATAAACTTTTTAGTTCATGCAAGTCAGATTATATTTCACTAATGGATTAGAATTTCTTGGTGATGGCACATTCATTTTTCTAAATTTATGTGCAAGTCTTTCCCATCTAGAAAGACTAAAACAACATGGAGAAATTATACTACTAAGATTTCAAGGGGAAGAATGGACAGATGTATAGATGGATGGAAGAGTAGATGGATGGGTGGGTGGGTGTGTAGATAGATAGACAGACAGACAGACAGACAGACAGACAGATGGATAGATGGACAGAGAGACATACAGACATACAGATACATTCTGAGTTTGGACCCCAGCACCATCAAAACAAACTTTTTCAGACTTGCTGACAACTGGCATATTTGTTTTCTTTCTTTCTTTCTTTCTTTCTTTCTTTTCTTTCTTTTTAATATTTTTTATTGATTTTATTGAGCTATACATTTTTCTCTGTTCTCCTCCCTTCCTCTCCCCTACTTTCCTCTCCCCTCCCCTTATAACCTCTCCCATGGTCCCCAGGCTTCCAATTTACTCAGGAGAGCTTGTCTTTTTCTACTTCCCATGTAGATTAGATCCATGTATGTCTCTTAGAGTCATTTTGGTTGTCTAGGTTCTCTGGGATTGTGTATTGTAGGCTGGTTTTTCTTTGCTTTATGTCTAAAGGCCACATATGAGTAGCACATATAATAATTGTCTTTCTGGGTCTGGGTTACTGCTCTCAATATGATGTTTTCTAACTCCATCCATTTGCCTACAAATTTCAAGATGTCATTATTCTTTTCTGGGGTGTAGTACTCCATTGTGTAAATGTGCCACATTTTTCTTATCCATTCTTCAGTAGAGGGGCATTTAGCTTGTTTACAGGTTCTGGCTATGACAAACAATGCTGCTATGAACATAGTTGAACACATGTCCTTGTGGTAGCATTGAGCATCTTTGGGGATATACCCAAAAGTGGTATTGCTGGGTCTTGAGGTAGGGTGTTTCCTAATTTTTTGAGAAATTGCCATAATGATATCCAAAATGGCTGTACCAGTTTGCATCCCACCAACAATTCAGGAGTATCCCTTTTATCCCACAACCTTTTCAGCATAAGTTGTCAACTGTTTTTTGATCTTGATCATTCTTACAGGTATAAGACGGAATCTCAGAGTTGTTTTGATTTGTATTTCTCTGATGACTAAGGATGTTGAGCATTTCCTCAAGTGTCTTTCAACCATTTTAGATTCCTATGTTGAGAGTTCTCTATTTAGGTCTGTACCCTATGTTTTTTTTTTTACTAGATCATTTCTTTTGATTATCAATTTCTTGAGTTCTTTGTATATTTTAGAGATCAGCCTTCTGTCCGATGTGGAGTTGGTGAAGATCTTTTCCCATTCTGTAGGCTGTCATTTTGTCTTGTTGACCAAATCCTTTGCTTTACAGAAGCTTCTCAGTTTTATGAGGTGCCATGTATTGTTTCTCTCAGTGTCTGTGCTACTGGGGTTGTATTTAGGAAGTGGTTCCCTGTGCCAATGCGTTCAAGTGTACTTCCCACCTTTTCTTCTATGAGGTTCAATGCGGTTGGTTTTACGCTGAGGTCTTTGATCCATTTGGGACTTGAGTTTTGTGCATGGTGATAGATATAGGTCTATTTTCATTCTTCTACACGTTGATATCCAGTTATGTCAGCACCATTTGTTGAATATGCTTTCTTTTTTCCATTTTATATTTTTTGCTTCTTTGTTTGTTGGTGTGTGGATTGATATCTGGGTCTTGGTTCAGTTTCATTGGTCTTCCTGGTCAATACCAGGCTATTTTCAGTACTGTTGCTCTATAGTAGAGTTTGAAATCAGAGATTGGGGTGCCTCCAGAAGTTCCTTTATTGAACAGGATTATTTTGGCTATCCTTCTTTTCTTTATGCTTTTCCATATGAAGTTGAGTATTGTTCTTTCGAGGTCTGTGGAGAATTTTGCTTGGATTTTGATGGGCATTGCATTGAATCTGTAGATTGCTGTTGGTAAGATTGCCATTTTTACTATGTTAATTCTACCTACCCAAGAGCATGGGAGATCTTTCCATTTTCTGGTGTCTTCTTCAATTTCATTCTGAGTCATTTCCACAGTGTCTGTACATGCATTTCTTTTTTAGTCTCTCTCTCTCTCTCTCTCTCTCTCTCTCTCTCTCTCTCTCTCCCCCCCCCTTCCCTACCCCCCACACCATGGCCTATCTAATGGCCAAGAATCTATAAACACCATTTTCTTTAATTTCTAGGCTATGGACACAGACTTTTTACATATTCTTCTCAAATTCTCAAAACAAGATCAAAGTTTTCAGGAAGTGGAAAGCTGTAATAGTTCCCAGGCTTCCTAAATGGATCGAAGAGCCTTTAGATACATTCACTGATATTAGAACCACTTTCTGCTGTAGTCAGGGCTCTAGAGAATCAGAACCTATAGAGAGACTATATACTGAGAACTTGTTAGATGGACTTCTACGATACAGTTGGAGCAATCCAACAATGGCTGCTTCATACTGAGAGAGGCTAAAAGCCCAGTATTTGCTGAATCTACTGTATTGGCTGAAGGAGTCAGAAGCTCTGAACTGGTACTGAAGACTTGGGTGGTGGCTGGTCTTCAGTCCATGTTGGAAGCCCACAGAAGGGAGCTGGTCTTCAGTCCATGTTGGAAGCCCACAGAAGGGAGCTGGTCTTCAGGCCATGTTGGAAGCCCACAGAAGGAGCCTATAGTATTTACAGTTTGACAAAACAGGTGATTCACGACGTAATCTCTGTCTTCTGCAGACAAATATCTTGGGAATTCTATTGTAAGAAAAATTATCATGACTCAATTCTGCCAAAAGAATTCAGATTTCTAGTCTGGGGCCTTCAGCAGTCTGAATTTTTAACAGTTTCTTTAGCAACCCACCATGCTGATGAACATTTGAGGTATTTCTGCTAACATCCGAGGAAAAGGAAGGGCAAATGAATAGGTAATAGACCCGGTAGAGAACAAAAATTGAGGAAAAGGCTCTAACCAAGGGACTCAGACAGAAAAAAATGGTTACATAAATTATGACTCACCTATGACATAAAATATAGCAACCAAGTACTGTAGAAAGAATATATCCACATATATTACATGTACATAGCCTGTGATCTAAGTGAAGATGAAAAATAATGTGTATGAAATGATTTCATTTTATATGTATATGTGCATAGAAAATATCTAGAATTCATTCTTCCAAAGTTTATTCATCGGCTTAGTGGTAAACAAGATTGATAACATCCTTTCTTAACAGTCTGATATTCATATATATATATATATATCACATATCATTCATTATGTCAGCATTTTATGAATATAGGAATTCTCTCATATGAATTATCTTAAGTGAATTTTTCTACAGGTAAGTATAAAAGTTTTTACAATGAAATAATAAAATGACTACAGATGCTTTTTATTTACATTTGATTTTGTGAATCATTATCCTTACAGGAATATAACTTTATAACAGGCTGCATCCCTGCCTTCATCTGCCTTTACCCTGGTTTCTTATCTACAGTCACATCACCAGTCTTATGTCAACATCTTTCTATGAAGAGAATTAAGTTTATTGAATTAATTTCCTTTACCTCATGTATCTGTTTTCACTAACTCTGCACTCAAATCTTGTCTCTGATGTCTCGTCTAAGCATTGGGTAATGTCTTCCATTACGGTGCACCTCCACCCCCAGTCCAGACTGCATAGTACACACATGAATAATAATTTCTTATAAGAAAGATTCACTCAGAAGTAAGAATACCTCTCAGTGTCTCTCGCTAGGTCTACACTGTGTGAATACGCCTGTCTGTGGTTTTTTGTGAGCTCCTATCTGGTGATTCTTCTAAAGGTGGATAGGGACTAAAGAATCAGGGCTAACTCATGAAAAACCTGTGCTGAGCTCAGGTGTGTCTGCACAAGAGACATGAGAGAGTCAGAGGAGAGAACGGAATATCTCTGGCCAGTCTCTTTCTCTTTTCCCCAGATTATGCTTGGCTTTTAGGCTCCCTTCTGCCAAATAGATGTATTCTAGTAACCCAGAAAACTTTATAAGCTGAAGGAAGAATATGCAGGTGCAACTTTTTAATTTTATTTTTAAATTCAACTTTATTAGAGCCGACAAACCTACAGTTGCTCCAGATGATGCAAATCCAGAAATAAGAAACATGTTTTTTTCCTTTACCTGCCTTCTTTCTGGCTTTGTAAAGCCACAGAAACTTCAACTTATTGCGTTTTAACATGTTTTCAACTTATTTTTGGTTCATAAATGTTTTGATTGGTTTTCTACCAGCAGAATCCATTCCTCATGCTTTTCTATTGTGAAGTAATGACTCACCTTCTAGAGCATGGTTGCCCTCAGGAGTCTTCTGCAGATAGCAGCATGGAAGGCTTCCCTCTGGAACTTCTTTCACGCATGTCATACTTTGTTAAGCTAACAGTGTTCTGGGAATGACAGAGACTGTTGCTGGACATTGGTTGAATGTGACCAGTATTTTATGAGAGTGTTTTTCAGAGTTACAACTTCGGTTCAGGGTTATTTTCACCTAGTATGTGCGGGTTGATAGGCAGATCCCAAGAATCCCTCCCAATCTACCATTGTTCAATTCCTTCCTCAGTCCCAAACAATTAAAAGTTTCTTTCTGTAGACACGTGAAGGTTGTGTAAGACTTTGCCTGTAAAATGGAGGCTCAGTAGTACACTAAATTGTAGTGCAGCTTGGTCTTCACTATGTCCACAGAGCAGCTGTGAATCTTCACATTCCTCTAGCTTCCCCATGAAAGTAAGGCTGAGCTGAGAAGGAAATGGAAGTTTGAATTTGACTTCCAAATGTTTTCGTTTTTATTGATTTTTATTGAGCTCTACATTTTTCTCTGCTCCCCTCCCTGCTTCTCCCTCAACTTCAACCCTCCCGCAAGGTCCCCATGCTCCCAATTTACTCAGGACATCTTGTCTTTTTCTACTTCCCATCTAGATTAGATCTATGTAAGTCTCTTTTAGTGTCTTCATTGTTGTCTAAATTCTGGGATTGTGGTTTGTAGGCTGGTTTTCTTTGCTTTATGTTTAAAAACCACCTATGAGTGAGTACATGTGATAATTGTCTTTCTGTGTCTGGGTTATCTCACTCAAAATAATGTTTTCTAGCTCCACCCATTTCCCTGCAAAATTCAAGCTATCATTATTTTTTCTGCTGTCTAGTACCTCATTGTGTAAGTGTGCCACATTTTCCTTATCCATTCTTCAGTCGAGGGGCATTTTGATTGTTTCCAGGTTCTGGATATGACTTCTAAATGTTTTTCAATGTAGCACTTTACATCTGGACTCATAAAACATCTAGGTGCACAATTATTACAATTATCATTTTTTCTGAAAGATGGGGGTCTCACTATGTAGCCCTCTTGACCATTCTTTAAAGTGTCATTGACTGTTTTCCAGATATCAGAACTGTTGTTGATTATAGTAAAACAGTCCCACACTAGCTCAGAATGGAGTATAATAAAGGCTTATTTATTATTTAGGGGTAGACTCACAGCAAAGGTAGTGATCAGCAGTCCTCTGCATGGGTGGAGAACTGGGACTGAATCCAGCAGCCAAAAGAGGGGCTACACAAGCTTTTTCATCTGCATATATAGTACCTGTGACCATGCACAAATTGGGCCAGTATCTTAAAGGCTATTGGCTGAAGGAGTTCTTACAGCATTCACCTCTTCTGTCTAAATAAAAGATTTTTAAGCCTATTACAAAACAATATACAATAAGAATAATATCAAGTATAAAAATTAAAATCACAACCAGTATGAACTACATCAAGTAAGAAACATGTGCTAAATGTTTTAATAGTTATCCTATCCTAAGGTGTCTAAGTCTTATATTAGAAATGGCTTGGCTAAGTCATGAGAGGAAAGTGACTAAGATTATCTAGTCTTTAATCCCATCAAAAACCTGAGAAGAAAAATAATATTACTTGAGTAAACAGGAAGTGCAATCAAGCAACTTTCAAAAGGTGCAAGAAATGACAGAGACAATGGGCTACCTGGGCAGTTACCCAAAGTCTCATTTGTAACATTGGGGCAACCAGCTTTGGCTAAGACCTAGAGTAACTGACAGACCATTTTCAAGGGCAGGAAAATTTTCAAAACTGTCTTACTCTGTCTTGGCAAAGTTTGGCAATCTTTTTGTTTGTATCCTGCTTGTCCAGTCTGGGCACCATGTCTTTTGTCAGTGGCCGAGGGAGGGACAGTTCTTTGTCCAAAGACCAGTTTTGCCATGAAGAAAACAAGCTCCAAGTGGAGTGTCTTCAGTGCCCAACATTCTGTTGCAAATACATCAGTGCTGCCAAAAGCAATAGTGTCTCAAGTCAACAGAATCTTAAGTTATTTAAATGATGTTTCTACAGTTTTTTCGAAGTGGTTGACAATTACCTATCTATGCGGCATACAATCCCTATGCATCTAAAGAACCTGATTAGTTTAACTATAAGCATGACAAACATGGATGACTATTGACCTGTATATTTTAATACCTATATAGCTCAAAGACTATTTATTAAAATATTAAACAATCTTTAAACAACTGTGCAGCAAATGAGGACAATGACCTCCAAATATAAACAATGTATAAGTATCTTGATCAGAGGTAGAACTATATAGTACAATATTATCCTAAAATATCAATGAACCTCTTGTTTTTGTTGCTCTTCAATCAGTGAATGCTCTGTTTTATAACCAAAACTTTATAGATCAAAGTTGGGTAAAATAATGAGAAACTTTCACAATTACGAAATTAGCAGGTATTAAGTAAAACAGAGCAAAACACAAGTATGCCAGCAAAGTTTCAGAATTATACACTACTGATAGAAGTGTAATTGATGCATTTTACCTTGTACTATATATATCTATATGCTCAAAACCATAATATTCTTTGAATTACAGTACTGCTTCTGGAAAATAATCTTAAAAACTAAAATGAATATAGACAAAACCTGAGACTAAGGTTCTTGCATAAATTTAAGTATCAGTAATGACTGTTCTAACTACTTATGTTACAGAGATTAGAAAACTTATGAGTGAGTGCATGGGGTCTGATTTAGAATTAACTGAATGAGTATTTAACCCAAACCAAGACCTTATAAGGACATTTCCATACCCAAAGGTCCTGAGTTGCTGATAGTGACCAAATCTGGAGCCCATAAACTCATAGTAAATTGTTATTCCAGCCTTTGGGACTTCTAAATCCAAGAAGTGCTGACCAAGCCAACAGGTACACACCCTGAGACCTTCACCATATGTGTATTGAAGTCACAACCGCCACACTTAAATGTGCTATGACTCCCACTCACTAATTAATATAGGTAGGGGTACAGAGAAGCAACCTTCTGGGAGATTCCTTTGGCATGAAAATTCCCCAAAGGCATGAATCTTCCTAAGACTATATGGTCAATGGGATACTTCCCCGAGATCTTCCTCTCCAGTCTCTTTCATTCAGGGTTAGACTTCCATAATGGTCTGGGGGCTCCTTGAGCCTTCTCCAGCTCTTGCCCTCTTTTTGCCTTCCAGACATTTTCCTTAACAAAATCCTTTCTTATTTTACCCCATTTTTGTCATTGTTTTCATTTTGGACTAGCTTTCTCACCAACCAACATGTGAGAGGCATACAATCCTGGATCCTGGATGGATACAAATTGCCTCTGCTATAACCCAGAGGCTCAGTTGCTTGACAGAGGTGGCCTGGAAAAGCATCAGGGTTAAGAGGAATTCTGACTATGGTATAATTACCCAAGTTATTAAAAACTATGGGCTGAATAACTGGCATACAGAGAGTGGGAATTGCCTGAGTATTTCTGAGTTGTAGTAATACCTTGAAGATGAATATTGAAAATAGAGGTGTTAGAAAACATACTGCCTTAGTCACGGTTACTACTGTTATGATGAAATGCCATGACCAAGGTTGATCTGTGGAGGAAAGGGTTCATTTGGCTTACACTTTCACATCACTGATTATTATTGATGGAAGTCAGGTCAGGAGCTCAAAGAGGGCTGGAACCTGGAGGCAGGATCTGATGCAGTGCTGCTTACTGGCTTGCTTCTTATGGCTTGCTCAGTCTACTTTCTTATAGAACCCAGGACCACCAGCCCCAGTGGTAGCACCACTCACAATATACTTGGCTATTCCCCATCTTTGATGACTCTAACTTGTGTCAAGTTGACATAAATCCAGCCAGTACACACACCTTAGTCTGATATGGATGCCTGAGAACTGTGGCAGTTCTCAAAGAGGCAGATATCTTTTGTCTCAGGACATGTATAGTTGAAGGTCAGGTTAAAGACCTGATTAGAACTATAGAGCTTCAGAGATTGTTTGATTGGCATAGAACTATGTGGATAATGTCCAAGGAAGCAGATTATTCCCCCTTTCCAAATTCACTGAGCTTGCAGAAGTGACTGACCATAGGAGAGACTCTCAGATCTAAGGTGCTAGAAGATGGAACAGAACTCTCATCCTTGATGAGCATGGTGGTATTCACCACTAATATTAGCACTGGAGAGGCAAGCAGGTCTAGATAGCAAGTTCTAGGCCAGCCTTGTCTACATAGTAAGTACCTGAGAACCTGTCTCAAAAATCAAACAAACAACAAGAAAATATTTATCTTTATAAGAGGTGCTACATTCAAGATACTCTCCTATCTCCTTTCCTGCCTTCCAAGTTAATAGCTTGGATCAATTCTCAGTACCACGACTAAGGTCATGATAGACCTGTTAGTTATAAAAGAGATTCTATGGCTAAACCCTGAAATTATTAGCTTGACAGGAATTGGCATCAGATTTTGAGGTACTTGATCAAAGAGTCTGGCTGAACTGTAAGGTTGGATAACCAAGAATTCATTGACATAGGGGCTTTTCTTTAAAACATGAAGTTTGAGACCTTAGAAAAGTTGTTCATAGACTGGGTGAAATCACTGCTGGGTGGTACTTAGAAGGCTGGGTAAAACAGTGGAAAACATCCTCAAAGTGGAAATGCTTGGGTTAAGATGTTAGAGGAAGAATTAAATGGGTTAAAGAGGTAGGCACGCTGGATGGGTGTAGTATGCATGACTAGAAGACTCCCTAGAAGATGATGCTCCATGACAGGACCAGAGGACAAATCATTACAACTAAGGTTGTGAGGAATGCACTTTTAAGAATGGCATCCACATCTCAAGGAGTTAGGAGCTATGGTAGGAAAGACAGTCACAGATCACGGTTTGTTAACATCCATGAGGATGATGATACTCTTGGAAACCTAGGTTATTACAAGAAAAAGTAATGGCAGGAGGCTAAGCACAATCCTGCTTAGTTCTTGGACTTGAGTCAATTTGCAGACTTGAAAAGGTGGCCACATAGCTAGAAGGAGAGGTCTGGTACCACTGCATCAAGAATGTACTGTGCCAATCTTTGTATCCCATCTCTAAGGGACTTATGAGAGATGGAGATAACTAATCGCATCTGGTATTAATGGACATAAAGTTTGAGGTGATACCAACACTTAGAGACCCAAATGTCATAATGATACCCCTGTTAGAGGGAGTCTATACAGTCAAGTTATAAATAAGATCCTGAGTAGTTGAGCATTTTCATATTTTCCCAAATGCACAACTGTAATCTATATGTCTGTCTATCTATCTATCTATCTATCTATCTATCTATCTATCTATCTATCTAATTTATCTAATATATACATATGGAAAGTATAGTGATATCCATAAAAGTTTCCTGATCTATGGAAAAGAAACTATTAAGGAAGGGAAGACCAAATGGAAAATTTTGCTACTATCTAGTTCTCTTTTCTCTCATTCAACATAATAAATCCCAAATTAACTGCCATGAATGGACAGTAGAGATTTATGCCATTATTAAAAACCTAAAAGATGCAAGGGTGACAACTTCTTTTATCTCTCCATTTAATTCACATTTCTATTACAAAAAAAAAACAAAAACAAACCCTGAATCGATGATTCTGGGAGCCTTGTAGACTGGCCAACAAAACTGACTAGCATAGTCAGGCTATTTTATCAAAGCTACACCGGAACAGGAAAGGGACAGGGATACACACACACACACACACACACACACACACACACACTTACATGCATGCACACATGCGCATGCACAGAGGGGTAGAGAGAGAGTAAAATGCACATGCATAAAAATGAAATTAAAAATAGAGAAGAGGTGGCATATTACTTCTAAAAGCATGAACATTTTTGTTTTTTGCTTCTTTTTTTTGACACGATTTCTCTGTGTAACAACCCTGGCTACCCTGGAACTCACTCTGTAGAACAGTCTGGCCTTGAACTCAGAGATCCATCTGCGTCTGCCTCCTGAGTGCCGGGATTAAAATCACAAAAATAGGGTCGGTCACCTAAACAAGCATGCAAAGCCTTGATCTATTATGAATGCCAGATTTTAAGGAATACAGAATATCTCATCTGGTACAATGCCAGAAGATCAACTAGCAAGTTGACTTCATCAAGATCTTTCCATTCTTGGTGGCAGTGCAAACTTGTATAGCTGCTCTGGAAATCAGTATGGCAATTTCTCAGAAAATTAGAACACAACCTTCCTCAAGACCCAGCAATACCAGTTTTGGGTATATGCCAAAAGGATGCTCAATAATACCACAAGGACATGTGTTCATGTTCATAGCAGCATATTTGTAATAAATAGCCAGAATCTGGAAACAACCAAAGAATGGATAAAGAAATTTGGTACATTTACACAATGAAGTAATACTCAGCAGAACAGGAAAATGGCATCTTGAAATTTGTAGGCAAATGGATTGATCGAGAAAAAAAACACATTAAGTGAGGTAACCCAGACCCAGAAGACAAACATTCGTACTCACTCATAAGGGGCTTTTAGACATAAAGCAAAGAAAAACCAGCCTATAGGCCACAAGCTCAGAGAACCTAGACAACAAAGAGGACCCTAAGAGAGATATACATGGATATATGTAGGAAGGAGAAAAAGAAGATCTCTTGAGTAAACTGGGAGTGTAGGGGTCATGGGAGAGGGTAGAAAGGGAGAGGGGAGGAAGAAAGGGGATTGGAGAAAAATGAAAAAAAAATCTTTCCATTCTGAAAGGGCAAGTTGTTCCTTTATCCTCACAGTCAAAATTACCTATTCTAAGAATACTTTCTGCTGTCAAAACATTATTTAAACAGTACTATCCAGAGACAAGTAGGATGCCATATAAACACACTCAGAAGTGCATTTTGAAAAGAACACAATTAAGAAACTTGATTGATATCAAAGGGATGTACGAATGGGCTTATATCCATAGGCTCCACATGTTCTATCACACTATATAAATGAGATGTAACCATTCTCATAAAATACCACAGTGGGTTTCAAAAGATGAAGCTAAGTTTCTGTTTTCATAAAACAATGCATTTATCAGAACAGGGGCACCTACATGACGCCATATCCACATCAGGAAGAAGACGAGTACAAAGACAAAGGGTAGAAGCAGAGTGAGTCCATTTGCCATCCCTAAAAGATTCCTAAGGAGAGATTATTTTTTTTGCTATACAACACAGCAAAGATCCCATTCAAATACCCATTATGGCTATTAATTACTAGAACATTTTGGAGTCCTTTGTGCAAGGACCAACAAGCAAGAAGCAGTTGTCATTTGGGTGGAGATAATTAGACTTGATCAAGGAGGAAGGGATAAGGCTAGCTCTGTACAATACAGATAGAAATAGCTATTACCCGGATAATAGACTAGGGGTGCTTCTAGTATTCTTGCCTCCTTTTAACTATGAGTAAACATAAATACAAGGCAGAACTGTAAAGTGTATGTTTGTTGGAGCCTCAGAACCACTCCTCAAGAATTAAAGCCACAGAGAAACCCTGTCTTGAAAAACCAAAAAAAAAAAAAAAAGAATTAAAGTTTGCTTCCTATCACCAGCTACAGCACCAAGATTACCAATGTGAGGCTTGAAATTGAAGACAGAGAAGTCAGAATAACTTGCAGAAGTTAAGCAGTGTCATAGAACAGTTGTAGTCTTTTAAAATTATTGATTCCTTTAGTTAATGTGTGGGTGCTTTGCCCTTGTCAGTATCTGTGCGCCACATGCATGCCTGGTGCCAGTGGAGGCCAGAAGAAGGCATTACATCCTCTGAGACTGGAGTTACAGATAGTTGTGAGGTGCCATGTGGGTGCTAGGAATTGAATCTGCATTCTCTGGAAGAACAACCTGTGCTCAACCTCTGATACAAGCCTAGTTGTAGTGTTGGGATCATTTGTAGCAACAGGAGCTGGTCATACCACTTGCTCCTCCTCTGAGTTTCTCCTCAGAAAGAAAAGCCCATAGAAACTGTAGAAGAGGAGTTGTGGGAGAGAACTGTGGAAGAAAATGCCAACTTTGTGTGAAGAATTTCATTCATATCAAGTAAGGAGTAGACTATGGCACTCATGGGGACAAGTTGCATAGACCCTTGATTCTGAGGAGTATAATTATCTAAGGGCCAAGCTTCTACACTCTTGACATCTACTGTCCTGTGTTTACTCTGTTTAGGCTGCTGCAAGAGGATGGGTGTATATACTAGGTGGCTCATGAGCAGGAAACAATTCTTTTGGAATCCCAAGGCTGATGATTTCAAGATCACGGCATTGACCATTGTGTTCTCCTGAAGGCACCAATTTCATTCATGAGCCTTTCTCCCTGTGAACTGATTACTTCCAAAGGCCCAATCTCTAAATACCATCATATGCTAGTTTTCAGTGTAGGAAATCCAATCTATGGCACCTGAAGTCTTGTCTTCTCTGTGCTGCTCCCAGTCACAGTGACTAAAGTAAGCCTACTTTAGTTGGTCTACTGGAGCTCAAGGATTCTAAATAGTTTTCCTAAAACTTTCAGACGGTCCACAAATTAAAATGCTGCCATTCACTCTCCCTTCTTCCACCCCTTGCTTGGGGGTTAAATTCACATTATCACCTGATGGGGTACCCTGACTTTCTCCATTTCTCTTCTCTACATCTTCGCTAAACATTTCCTTTATCAAAATTCTTTATGCTGAATTCAATTTTGACCCAGAATATCAAATGGTTGTGCCATTGACGAACTCTTTTTTGGTCAGTTGCCAATACTGACCCAATTACTTTGTAATTCCTTGGTAATAGAGATTTTTCTGAGTTTGGTTCAGATAGTAGACAATAGATCAAAATATGAATTTTAGGAACATTCAGAATAAGATGAAAAATATCTTTTTCCTTTATCAAAACTAGCTTTTTGACTGCATGAATTTAATTTATTCCTTCCTTCTTTTCTTCCTCCCTCCTTCTTTCCTTCCCTCCTTCTCTCCTTCATCTTCTCTCTCTCCTCCTCTCTCTTTTTCCTTCTCTCCCTCACTCCTCTTTTTGGCCCCTCAAGGTTTTCCTTTCATGATCATAGTAACTGGCAGAGGTTGCTTTACAATTGCACTGTGAAAACACGGATCTCATGCAAATAGTTTATAGTGACTTTTAGTTTGAAATTTCTCATGGTTTAGTTGCAGATAAAGGGTGAATGTTCTTGGAAAGTTTGAACTTAATCAGAAAAGTTATTTTAGAATTATTATCTTAGAGTAGTTTCTGGGGTTTTAGACCTGGAAATATTTTCTAACTGGCTATGTCCATTCTTTGCTCAGAGGTTTGAGCTAATACATTAATCATTTAACAATAACTTTTTCCTGGGTCCTGCCTACCACGTCATAATGTTTTCCTCCACTTCGAACCCACTTGCACACATTTAGTTTCACTTCTCCTGCTTGCAATGCACCATGAATTAAAACAGAATATTCCCCAGCTTTAGATTATAACTGGGTC
This sequence comes from Microtus oregoni, assembly GCF_018167655.1. Taxonomy (NCBI): domain Eukaryota; kingdom Metazoa; phylum Chordata; class Mammalia; order Rodentia; family Cricetidae; genus Microtus; species Microtus oregoni. Next base: position 53,291,900 of record NW_024543069.1, read on the forward strand.
AAGTTTAGAAGGACTCAAGCCCAGTTTATGAACTTTTCTACAAAATTGACTTGGGTTTCAAGAGTGTAGTGAAATGAGAACATGGGGGCGTTTAGAATACAGTCTGTTCTCAATTTATCTATTCTTTGAAAACCACGGTCTGGTTTCAGCCGTACTAATCTTGGACAGTTGAGTTAGAACAACAGAGACAAGTCCTATCCATCCATGGAGCACAGCAGCTCCCTTCTAAGAACAATAAACTGCAAGGGAAGGAGGTGCAGGGTTTTCCCTGTGGGGCTTGTCAGCAGAGGACTGCGAAAGATAATGTAAAACAGACGCAGCAGATCTTGTGTGTGTGTTGATCTCTCTGAGAGGTCCTGGGCTTCAAGAAGACCCTATTTGTGTCTCATCTCTCTCTTCTTCGGTTTCTTTAACCTGTGTTCTCAAATGTCTTTATTTCCCTAATCCCCTCCTATAGGTTGTGGTTGTTGTCTTAAGTTCTTCTGTCAATGAGGCTTAGAACTGATAATTGTTCAAGACTTGGATCTAAGGAGTTTTGGACCATGGGACTGACTGATAGCTTGGGAATTGGTGACTGGACCACCTCTAAGCTCAGGTAAGACCCTTCTTTCTTGAAATCCCTCTCACCTGGTACTCAAGAGTACTGAGTTTCTGCTTTAACCTAGCTTTCTCTGATCAATCATTTTCCCCAAGGGCAGAAGTTCTGATGACTCGAGCTCCATGTCTATCGTGGGGCCTTTCTCATCACCTCTGTTGCCAGATCTTCTGAACTGCCTGCCTAGATTTCTTTTTGTGCTTACCCCACCTCCTTGTATGCAATCTCTTTGCCATAGGTTTCCAGACTGTGATGTGGATGACTCACACTGTGTTTAATAGAACCTTTAGCTCACCCCCTTGGGTCCTGGTGCTCTGTTGTGGTCCTACAGAAGTAAGTGATGAAATGATCTCCGTTGTCTCCATCTTCCCCAGGTTGCAATTAGAGTATCTCCTGTTCTAGCGAAGCTGCTTTCACTGAAAACATTCTTGGTAGTGAAAAGCCTTTAACACAGTCTTCCCATCTTCTTCAAAGGCTTTATTTATTTGCAGTTTGCAAGCGAATTTGACATCTTCCTTTATAATTTCTTCTTAACTGCTGACCAGTGGGTGGTTTTGAATTTAGTATCAAAACCAAGGCAGGATTTTAAGATAATAAAATGTCACATTTATTTTTCTAGTCTGTAACAGCAACAGTGTATTTTAAAAGAAACAACACTCATCAGTGAGTGTGTCTCTAGAAAATGCAGTCTTTCAAAATGTTGCATTTTGATTTTGAGTTCTGTGCACATGTTCTTAAGAGAATGATGAGGCAATTGAAATTTTCATTGCAGAAAGTCTTTTTGAGCTATCATGAGCTGTGGATGCTATCTCTGGACATTTCCTAGAATTCCCCTTCTTATATCCTAGGGGTGTCTTGCTGCATGTTGCAGTGGTGTGCAGAGGTCTGTGCACTTCTGAAAGTCGGACCTTTTCTTCTCTTGTCTGCTTTCTGAGAGGAGGCCAGGAGGGCAGAATTTTAACTATACAGGTATGGATTCCTGTAGCAGAGTGGGAGGGAGGGAAAGAGAGAGGAGGGAAGGGAGGGAAGGGGAGAGAGAGTGTGAGAGCCTTGTCTTCTTCTTCTTCTTCTTCTTCTTCTTCTTCTTCTTCTTCTTCTTCTTCTTCTTCTTCTTCTTCTTCTACAGAAGTCTCACTCTGTATCTTAGGCTAACTTAGACCCTGTATATAGCCCAGGTTGGCTTCAAACTTGAGGCTCCTACCTCTACCTCATTCTTCAGAGTTCTGGGGTCACAGGTGTAAACCTGTATGCCCAATTTGAAAAAGGTATCTAATTCAAAACATTAGCCTGATAGAGAGAAATTAGTTTAAAAAATTATTCTAAAATTGTTTAATTTTTTTTCAGTTTTCTATCAGCAATATGTTCAGGGTTGCACAACTGAACACAGAAATTTCTAGGAATTCCGTGATATCCCTGACACTTCAAGGTTTACCTTAAACTAAAGGCAATATCTTTGCTCATCCTGATTAGTAAGTTTTGTCTGATTTCTGTGAAGTTAGACACTAAAGACATATGTTAAGAAAATGCAAAGACTGAAGCTGGTGTGAAACCAAACTAATCTACCTGCTGGTGAGCTCTAGCCACATTGTCATGAACAGTAAGAGGTCTGCTTGAAAGGTTCAGTTCTCATGTTCTAAGTTTCAATGAATTAGGGCCCAGAACTCAGATTGCATTAAATACATTTTTTATTTTCTAATAAAATTTCTCTTATGATATATGTTTAATACCTTGGTTGTAGTTACAGTATGCATATGTCCAAACTCACCAAGCTGTGTGCATCAAATGTGTATATACATTACATCTGAATAAAGTCTTTTAAACTTGTATTAAAGCCTTATTTCTTTATCAGTCATACAAACCATATGCTTGTGTATTGAATTAATCGCATCTATAATGTTAGTTATCTTTGCAGAAAGGATATTTCTTTCTGTACGTAGCACTTTTTTTTTTTGATTTTTCGAGACAGGGTTTCTCCGTAGCTTTTGGTTCCTGTGTACGTAGCACTTTTATAATAGTCTTTACACATGAAGCACTTTTCAGATGGTTGTGCTGCTGACAAGGTGGCCAGAGTGGAAGAGCTGATGGTTAAGGGTATGCTGAGAAATTGGGGTGATGGTGGAAGATGTGCCTGAGAAGTTGGGGCTCAGATGTGGACTCATTTAGATGTTGAATCTCTGAAAAAAGAAAAGAATCTATATCCATATTTCTGTCTTTTTAAATTTTCTCCTTCATATCAGGTTCTTCAAGTTCTGACAAACCTGGAATACATTTTGTGTTCTATAACCTTGGAATGACTCAGTTTTTATTTTAGTTGTTTTCCTATTTTTATTACTACACAATAGTAATATTCCTAAAGATGGAAACCACATATAAATAAAATAAGAACATAAAAATTTTATGTAATGTCACACATAGCTGTGTATAATCCTGCATGCATGTTCTAGTTTAAGTTTATAAAATAGATCATATCTTAAATTTTCTAACCTGTTTTTCCATATACAAATCATGAAAGGAGATACATATTTTATCATCACTGTGTCCAAGATTAAAGTACATTTCCAATTAAAAATTATTTAGACTGAAAGTTGGCTCCTCCTAATTGAGCCTTCTATTTCTCAGGCAGGAAGATTAAAATCTGGTGACATTATACAGTTTGATTCATGTTGAGGCCAAGGTAGGCGAATAACAAAAACTTACAGGGCCCTTCCTCCCTTTTTCCTATTACTAAGTCCCACACGGAAAACTAGGGCTTTTGAGTAAAAAAATTCTAGTCTTGGAGTTTAGTTGCCTACTTCTGGGGAAGATCAATTGACTTAACATTTATGGAAAGTATTTTCTGAAAAAGAATTTGTGAATCTTAATGATTGGTTTTCAAACTTAAGACTTCAGTTGAGCTCTCTGCAGCGATGCTGAAGCATCTTGATCCCTTCTCCGGCTGCTATAAATCTCTGTCAAGTCAATCAGAGTGCACTATCAGCAGAAATATGGTTAGAACTAGTAAGAATTTCCTGACTTTTGGGTTTATGACATAAAAAAATCTTTATGTTGCAGTAATTTGACTTAAAGAGTCTGAAAAAGGTTCTGTGAGTCTTATCAATCACAATCAATTTTATTTGCTAAATTTAGTACTGGAGTGATGTTATTTATGTGCTCTTTGTGTGGAAATATTTCACAGAGCACATATTTGGAGGTGTTGTTCTATCAGGTGACTTTTGGAATTTCATAAAAATTTCACCCACTCACAACCAGTGCTTTCCTACTGATTAACTTTGTCAGATGGGTCATAACTGATACTTGAGTGAATATATATGTATGTATATGTGTATATATATAGCAAATTCTCTTTCATTTAAAGTTTCTGTTTTGTCTTTCTTCCCTGGTTCAATTTGTTTCTCATTTTTTTCCTTCACTTTCACTCAAATTAAAAATCTTGAGGCTTGTGTTTGCTGCATAAGACGAGTAAAATCAGATAAATAAATGTCAATGCCTCACGTTTTACCACGACTGTTAAAAGCTGTCTGTAGAGCCAGAGAACTGAGGAAGTGGCTTGTGTACTCAGGGGAAACAGTGGCTCCAAAAGACAAGAAGAAAAGGTGTATTTACTCCACAATATTACCATAAACTTGGTTCTAGAGACATATTTAATAAATCAAGGTCCTATGTTCTAGCAGAATAGTGAGTTTTAAAATATGACTTTTGTGTCTCTTTTTCTTTTTACAATATGAGTTTATTCCTAATACGTTCATTTGTTCTAAGTTTATATTTTCTTTCTAATACAAAGGGTGACACACAAGGGATATGGCTGACTCAGGGATATTGACCTGCTCATATTTTGAGAGGGCAGGAAACAAATGTCTCTGGCTTATCCCACCTGTCAGCATTTCTTAACCAATGGAACAGAAATGGCCAGAACCACAGAGTTCAAAGTTTACGTGTAGCGAGAATTTGATCAGTCAAATTGAATAATGTTGGGAAATAATAGCACCATGAGTGACGGATGGGCTCTAAATAGTGTCTGTGTATGGAATTCCACAAAGAAATGCAGAAATTGTTCTTTGAAAGTGTTGGGTTTCAGCTGCACTCATGACTAAAACCCTCAGTAGGTCCCATGACTATGGCTGTGGGATGACCTACCTTCCTGCTCGTGAATAAACACCTGGCCAGAGTGTTTCGTCTGAACACTCCAGTTTAAGAAAGTTGTTAAATGCAATCAGCTGCTTCTAAATCATCCTCCATAGCACACTTCAATAATGCGATCCTTGAGCTAAACTTTCCTACCAGACTGTAGGAGGAGGGCCTGCTTGTTTTTCCTGGCTGCCCAGCAAGTTCAGACCTGAAATAATCACACAGAAACTGTATTATTTAAAACATTGCTTGACCCATTAGCTCTAGCTTCTTATTGGCTAAGTCTTACATTAATTTAGTCCATTTCTATTAATCTGTATATCGCCATGTGGTAGTGGCTTGCTGTCAAAGATTTGGCATGTCTAACTCTGGCGGCTCCATGGCATCTCTCTGACTCCACCCTTCTTTCTCCCAGCATTCAGCCCAGCCTTCCCTGTCTACCTCTGCTCTGTCCTACCCTGTTCTGCTATAGGCTCAAAGCAGTTCTTTATTCATTAACCAATAAAAGCAACACATAGAGTGGGCTTTCACACCATATGGCCTTCCTCCATCTCATTTAGTTACTCTACAACTGAGTAACCTTTAGGAAACTGTGTCCTGGGAGGGCAGAGCAGAATGATCATAGGCCAGACCTTGACGCTGGCTAGCAATGGCTCAGTGTGATGTGTGGTCAGTATTGTGGAAGATGACAAATACCAGAATCTCTTCCCTTGCCACAGCCTGTAAAGGATATGTCTATTGTGTGTGCATGTGTGTGTGTGTGTGCGAGCACATGTGTTCATGAGAAAATGTGCTTGTGGCATATTCTTCACCATTTAGTCATGTGCTAGTCCCCATTTTACTTTTGATTTTGAGACAGGGTCTCACTAAAATTTATAGGCTAGCCCTAACAATGATCCTCTTCCCCCAGCCTCTCAAGAAGCTTAGATTATAGGCTTGGGCCACTTTTCCTGGCTAAGTTCCTGACCACAATCCATGGTGATGAAGGAACAGAAGAGAATTAAATTAGAGCCATGGGATTTGGGATCTTAACTTGGTCTTGTCACCAGCAGCCTATGTGTGATTTGGGACACACCATTTTGTCTGTCTTAGTGTTTGAATCTCCTGCCAAGTGAGGAAGCATTTGTTTGGATTCTAGGATGAAATTTCTGCACACGGCAGGTGTGACCAGCTAATTCAAGCTCCTGTCATCTTAACAAACTGTGCCTTTGAACTGGAAGCCAAAAGAAACCCCTTCTCACTTGAGTTGCTTTTGCCAGGGCTGTTGCTGTTTGTTTTTTAAAAATGATAATAGGAAAGGTCATGAAAATATGTATCTCTGTTAAAGCCTCTTACAAGAACTTATTCATAACTTTGTTATAACAAGAGTGAAGGATTAAGGGAAAAAAAATCATGAAACTTCCAATTCACTTGTAGGTGTATGAAGATAAGGAGACTTGGAAATAATAAAGCTTAACTCAGAGCATTGCATTTAGCTAGAGATAGGAGAGTTTTAAAATACTTAATCACATAAAGTAAAGAGCTTGGGAAATCAAAACATAGGTATTTTTATTGTGTCTACAGGTTGACTTCTGGTTCTTTAAAAAAAATATCATTTTCATCTTCATGTGCATGAAGGTCTGGCAGGCAGGGATTGCCTTCAGTTGAAGCAGCCTCTGCATCTCACACAGTCATCTAGAATAGCAAAACTCTTCCTCCCTGACAAAGCCAGGGAATAATGTCAGCTGAAAAGGTAGCAAGAACTACTTGCATAGCCCCATGAAAGAGCATACAGAAAGCCCACCTCTGAAAAACATCCATTTTTGCTTAATTTATGGTGTGGATTCTAGTTGCCTAGGGACTGAAATTAATCTGCCACATTTATTTAAATAAATCTGGCTCTGCCCATATTTCCACCCTCTCGTGGTAGTGAAGTTTAACATTTCTTTCCAGTCACTTTGCATAGCGTTTCCTTTTTCTTTGTCTCTTTCGAAGTGTGACTGATAGATTCTTCTTCAGCAATCTCTTCGGTAGATGATAGCCTTTTTCCTTTGCAGCTGATTCTGAAAGGAGCTGTATTGTGATGAGCTAATTAACACGAAAATAGAGTCTATAACCTTAATTAGGCAAGATTATAGGCTCAACGTAATGGGATGTCTTGAAACTGCACACTATGCAAATATTAGACTCTTCATTCTTCCCATTGCCTCTGAAACCATCACACAAAGGATGTTTTGCAGTATGAAGCACACTCAGTGCCAGGTGCAAACCCCTCACCCAAAGGCTCATAGTTTGGTTGTACTAGCTGGGGAAAGAAAACAGAAGGAAAAAAGTTGAATGATATTAAAAATTGAAGTAGACTCAGAAAGAGCTTTGAAAACTGGAGAAATTTCACGATTCAACTAAGTGGTTCAGTCACCCCACTTGACTATGTACCTCATTTGGAATTCTAAAACACTTCATGCAGACACCACTGAGAATTATGCAAATCTTAAGAGAGCTTTCAAGTCCAGCAACCACTAAGAGTACTATAATAAGGCCAATCTGGGGTTTACTTAGGCAATTTGGATATAGGAAGACAGTGACGAGATGAAGTCACAGTGAATCCCCGGGTCCTAATTTTAGCCAGTGATTTTCATTTCCTTCACCGCCAACTTTTAAAAAACATTGGAGTGGTAAAAGTAAACATAAAGCTGACTTTCCCCTTTCCAAACCTGATGACAACATCCTGGAGAGCAATACCCTGAGACATTTGAATAACTAGCCCTAGTATAACATCATGAAAGCCGCTATAAACAATGCTTAGGTTCTGTGTAGAGTGGTGAGGCTTTTAATTTGGTCAGACAGAAAAAACAAAACAAAACAATTGTTTGCTTTCAGGAAACTACCAAGGAATACACGACAGGGACAGAAATCCAGCAGACATACATGTCAGCCTAGAACCTGGTTTTATTCTAAGATACCATTTGTCAAAAAGAGGGAACAATAAAAAGGGTGTGTTGTGTAATAACTGAAGATGGCCATTGGTAACTTTGTGTTCAACAGATAAACTAATATTTTAGCCCTAGGCTCAAAACTCCCATTTACTGTGGCTGGTGTCAGGGTGCATTCCCGTTGCCCCTCATAGTAAGTCTCAAACTAGTCTTTTCATTATTTTAGACCTAGTTGATTGATTTGTTTGCACAGGCTCCTTGAACAATTACAACAACCATAAGAACCTTAGAATGAGGTACTTTTTATGGATGGAGAAGACGAAGAACAGAATTTGAAGGTCTTCTATGGGGACCGGTTTAGCAAGGAAAGATGTTGACTACAAAGCCTGACAACCTGAGGAGGAAGGAGAGAACTGACTCCCTCAAGGTGCCCTTTGATATCTACTAGTGCACGAAGGAAGCAGTACAACCAGGATTTGAACTTCTGTCTGTGTGACTCCAACCATACTATTAGCCAACCCGCTAGGCTCTTTAGTGCTCATCTAGTGTAAAAGGTTCTTCTGTTCATGTGTTGCTTTCATTGGTTAATGAATAAAGAAACTGCTTTGGGCCTGATAGGGCAGAACTTACATAGGCAGAGAAGACAGAACTGAATGCTGGGAAGAAAGGCAGAGTGAGAGATGCCATGGATCCTCTGCAGGAAATAGACATACTGGACTTTGCTGGTAGGCCACTACCTTGTGGTGATATACAGATAAATAGAAATGGGTTAAACTAATATGTAAGAGTTAGCCAATAAGAACTTAGAGCTAATGGCCAGGCAGTGTTTTAATTAATACATTTTCTGTGTGATTATTTTGGGTGTAAGCTAGCCGGGCGGCCGGGACAAACAAAGGCCCCACTTCCTTGCAACACACATCAAGCTTCCAATTGTCCCGTTAATTATTATTACTTTCTCAGTGCTGGATGAGATTAAGAGAAGTAATGAGGCTGGCGGTCCAAGTTGAACTACAGAAATTCTCTACCATCTTCTACATGCAAAAGGACTCTGGTGGGCTACTATGTGCGAGGTTTGTCTGCAAGCATCCCGAAAATAAAATATGATGTAGGGGAGGCAGAATTCTACAGGGGTGATTAGCATAAATACAAGGCATATGATGTAATATGTTAATGTTGTATGTAACCTAAAAGGGGAAAATATGTACTGGATGGAGATCAGGGGCAAATGTTTAAATCCAGTGTTTTCTGCTTGGTAGGTACAGCCAGATTGATCAAGGTTTTAACAAGAACCAGGTGGTTCAATGAAAGTCAATAAAAGAATCCTTTGAGAAATGCTAAGGATGACAGTGACAATACACCCTGACATTAGCCACAGTGGAAGGGGTTATCAGTCTTAAGACTAAAGGGACCCAGTTGGTGGGGGATAGAATGCAACTAGGTTTCAGGGAGAAATGACATCATAAAATGGAATTCACTTGAACTCATGGGGAGGCACTGTTACTACTGTACTCAGGGCCTGAATCTCAGAACCAGAAGAGAAGGAGTCTTTCATTTCATTTTGGTCTAAATCCTCCAGATGCCAATGTAATAGGGAATGGGGGCAATAGACACAAGGGTCCTGCCTTCCAGGGGTAACAGAGCTCTGAGGAAAGAGGATGGGAGTAACCCAGAGCAGGAAACTTGTCCTTTCTATGTTCTATTTTTGAGCTGGTATGTTGCTGACCACATTTAATACACACACACACACACACACACACACACACACACACACACACACACACACATTTGTGCTCTGCCAACCATGAGCTACTTGCTGACATCCTAAGACAATAGTATAATAGAGTTACTGCCATGTACACTTCCTTTTTATATTTTATTTTGTTTCTTAATGGTGCCCATGATCAAGGCTCACATCCAGTCCTCAGCCTATTTTCATCTTCCTCTTTAATCTAGAATTGTCTTCTAAGCTTTTTATGTTTATCCTTGTCCAAGATACTAACTTTTAAAGAAAGCACAACACCATACCAAGAGTTTTGTGAGGCACAGGTTTGACTGATAATTTCTTCGACATTAGACTCAGTGTGAACATCTTGGAAATCTTGCTGCAGAGGTTTAGCATCCTCAATTCCCTGTATATGGAGACACATAATTTCAGAATGTTCCATCACAAGTAGACTGCACTATCTACTAAACTCAGTAGTCCAATCATCTAGTGACTGATATATGTGAATCCCTTTTTATCCACACTTTTTCCACCCATACTGCTTTACAGTCAGTGAACTTGATTGCAGTGACAAGAGATAGTTTTATGGAAGCAAAACCTGGCAGATGTTCTTTGAAAGTTACTATAATTACCATCATCTTTTCCCAGTGTTAAACTGTTTTTAATACACTCATCAAACATTTCTAGAGTGTTCATGTCAAGCCTTCCTCTAAGGGATTTTCACCAGGGTTTTCATAGTTGTCATGACAATGTCTTTGGATCATACCTCTTCCCTGAGGATTCCTGTTGGAAATAGTTTGGATCTTTCTATAGATGCCTTGATGTGACAACATTACCCTTAAAAGAGCTTTGGTAAGCAGAAGCCATTGTCTGGGGAACAGCAGACTCTCAAGGCAACAACTGGCAAGTCTTCATGGCAGGATTCAAGTTTAGCTCTCTTGGACTTCTGTGTCTCCTTTTATGGGAGATATGATAAGTCAGTTAACTATCAAGCCTTTCTTTATTCCTTTATTAAGTGGGAAAAGTAATGCTCCTTTTTTTTTTTGATTTTTCAAGACAGGGTTTCTCCGTAGCTTTTTGGTTCCTGTCCTAAAACTAGCTCTTGTAGACCAGGCTGGCCTCGAACTCACAGAGATCCGCCTGCCTCTGCCTCCCGAGTGCTGGGATTAAAGGCATGCGCCACCACCGCCAGGCTGCTCCTTCTTTTGTATGGTTATTATGCGGCCTGAGTGAGATAAAATGACAAATATTTGGACAATTTTTGATCGCTGCCCTTGTGATGGTTAGTGTTAACTATCCACTTGCTGGAATCTGGAATCATCTAGAAGGCAAACACTTGGGCACACCTGTGAGAGATGCGTTAGTCGCATGGCATACCTATGAAGGATTGTGTTGAAAAGGTTAATTGTGATCAGCAGCCACTTCAAGGTCCTGCTGCCTTGACTACCCTTCTATAATGGGCTGTGAGTCCTGAATTGTGAGCCCAAGAACGCCTCTTTTCCCTTAAGTTGCTTTTGTTAGGGTGTTTTATCACAGCAACTGGAAAAGAAACTGAGAACCATCATTCTTCCCAAGCCATACATCTTGTGTCCCTGAAGTCACTCCATTGATTCAATGACTATAAATAAGTCCCTTAGGAACCTTGTCTCCAAAGCTGTCATTACCTTTGTTAATGAGGGGTTATAAAGCTATGACCCATAGGCCAAGTCCAGCTTCATTTGTGTTTATAAATAAAGCTTTATTAGAAAGCAGTCACATACACATTTGTTTAAGCATGGTCTATGGATGTTCCCACCCTAAACTTGAAGAACTGAGTAGTGGCCATAAGCCACATGGTCTGCAAATCAGAATATATTTACTATATGTTTTTTACATTAAAACATTGAGAATTCTTGCTGCTTAGGATTATTGCAGGAAACTCCTGTCTGGTTATATCTCACTCTTTCTTGAACCTGTCTTCCCTTTCTTTCTGGGCCAGAAGAAAGTTTTATGAAGTTTGATCTTAGTTGTGCAGATGACTTTTTGTGTTTCATTGACTCTTGCAGAAGTATCAGCTCCTATCAGGTTGTTAGGCAAATACTGTTCTTTTTGTCTGAATACACTCACCTCTTACTTTTGTCCTTAATAATGAACCCAGCATTTTCCTCATCCAAGAAAACTTTCCCGTGCCCACAGTTGAATCAATGGCTTCTGTTTCTCTGTAGCTTGTGCAATGCTTCAACTTTGTCATCTATCTCATTCTGCCATCATTATAATAAGCCAGCTGCCATTGTCACTGCTGTGAACTCACCTAGAGGACAGGAACATTGTGTGTGTGTGTGTGTATGTGTGTGTGTGTGTGTGTGTGTATTCACTTTTAAAGTCTTTAGTGTCCAGCCTGGGACCTGGCCCAAAATAAGTGCAATTAGGTTGTCATGGCTTCTTGGCTTATGAATTGGGGGCTTCTCTATAGTGCTGGTCAATATAGAAGAGAGACACATCCCAGGAGGCTTCTTAGAGTGTTGGCAACTTAGCTAAATACTAGAGGGTGTGGAGAAGATAAAATGAGGCATAGGAAGCTTGTGGAAATGTGACAAGACCTGAAAGAAGCATGTTGGGAAATGACATTCAGAAAGAAAGGTGTGTGCGAGAGAATGCTAGCAGACAGGCTTTAAAGGAAGAAGCACTCTACAAACCTCTGCTGATAGGGTGCAGAGATGGCAGGAAGCCACAGAAACACTGGAAACACCTACTTCTACCTCTCCAGTGCTGGGGTAAAAGGTGTGCTCCGCCTTTAACTGTCAAGCAATCAACTGTGTTATCTTGTCATCCTAATCCAAACCTAAGTGCATATATAGCATGTTATAGATTCTCAATAAACATCCCTTTCATCCTTGAACTATATGAAGACTGCCAAAATATAAGGAGAGTATTCAATTTAGTATTCTAAACAACGTGATATATATAGTGTGTGTACTAATTATCCTACATATTTAATATGCACTAATGTATAATACTTAAATATTCTAATGTTAAAAATTCTAGATAATGTAATGTTATAAAATTATCATAGTATTTATGGATGAATATTTGTACTCTCTATAGCTTTCATGAGCTTGAGAACTCTGGTCATATTTATCCTTAGTGTTAAATATTTTTCTGGTGCTGGGAAATGAGCCTAAGGCCTCCTGTATACTAGGCTGGTACACTACCACTGATCTGCGTCTCCACCACTGAGCTGTGTCTCCACCACGGAGCTGTGTCTCCATCACTGAGCTGCGTCTCCATCATCACTGAGCTGTGTCTCCACCACGGAGCTTCGTCTCCACCACTGAGCTGCGTTTCAAACACTGAGCTGTGTCTCCACCACTGAGCTGTGTCTCCATCATCACTGACCTGCGTCTCAAACACTGAGCTGTGTCTCCATCATGGAGCTGCGTCTCCATCACTGAGCTGTGTCTCCACCACTGAGCTGCGTCTGCATCATCACTGAGCTGTGTCTCCATCACTGAGCTGCGTCTCCATCCTAGTTTTTAATTTTTACCCTTTAAAAGACAGGGGTACACAGAAAAACCCTGTCTCAAAAAACAGCAACAAAACAAAAATAAAACAAAAGAAAGAAAAAAGAAGTCTTACTATTAAAAAAGACTCATTCTCCTGTGGAGGTTTTGAATGCCTTTTCATTTGGATTGACTTTTCCCGGGCTATCTATAACTTTGTTTTGCTTTTGTGAAGTCTTTAAGAATATCCAAATTCCTTCCCAATTGTCAAAATCAGAGACAGTTTCCCCTGCTTCGTGTGTATATGTGTCGTTCATTTCTGTGGTTTTTGGCATTCTCTCTCAATAAAATGGAGTTAGGTAAAATAAACTCTTTTCACATCTCTGGGGCTTATAATAAGAAGGTCAGAACTTCACAGCTAGAACACATTTTTAAATGGATGCCTTCCATAGCCAAATTCTACCATCAGTCCTTGGACTAAGGGCTGGTTATGGGGATGTCAAAAAATACTGGGTGATTAAAGATGAACAGACAGGTGGATAAAACTGGGATTGGGTTTAGGGGTACCTTGTACTACAGGAAATTCTACTCTCCAAGGCTCTACCTATCCAGATCCTCGGTTGACTTGAAGCTTCAGTTTCAAGTTGAGTACATTTTCCATCCATGGATTTGCTTGTTTTGTTCAGTTTTACTTTGAGTAGTTGAGGTCGTCTTTACGACGTAACAGCTTAACCCACGGCTTCCTTTCTCGTAAAACCAAAACAAAAAGGCTCTCTATTCATGTGCCATGTGTGTGTGGTACACACATGTAGCACGTACCTGGGATCAAAGCTGTCTATATAAAGTCCTTGAACCTGTGTGGGTTCAAACACATTTCAAAGCCTCAGGATCCTGAAAGGTTTCACTCTGCTTCCTGAAGACCTGAGCGCGGCTCCCATAAAGCCATGGCTCGTCTTGGAGTCGAGAGGAGCAAGGTCCAACTGCAGCTGGCTTCTAGGACTTGGCCCTTTGTAGTCCTGCTTGCTTTTCTCTTCATCCCAACTTTGTCCAAAGGTGAGTGGACACTTCTGGAGCATGGAGGTGGAGGAGGTGATTTTCCTACATGGGTTTCATTTCTTTCAGCAGCTAAGGACAGTGATTTAAAGAAGAGCCATAAGTGAAAGGCAAATCTCTACCTTTCGGCTTAGCAGCTCTGTGTTCCAAAGACAGGTGAAGGGGAGTTAGCAGCAGCAAACAAGCAGAGACCACTAATAGCAGACTGGGGGATTCCAGACAGAATTCCAGAATCCATGAAATCTGAGAATTAATGAATCCATGAGAGCTGGTTTGGGAGAGAACAAGTTCAGATACTTTTGTAACATTAGGAGGACATACTGCAAAACTAAGAAATTTAAGGGCTTCTGAAATCCTGAGTATATTTGATCTTGGTATCAGAGGAGCCTTAAGATTTTCCTCCTTTTAAAAAAAGCAAACAAACAAAAACAAAGCAAAACAAAAAAAAAACTCACCTGGATTTAAATAAATATGAATTCTTTCTTGGTTCACTTTAAGCTTTTGAGACACTCTTAGTTCTTAAAGTTACCACACCTAAGGCTCAGGGGATTTTGCAGAAGAAGGGGTGGAAAGACAGTGATAGCCAATAGATATTCTAAAGTGTATGGAGAAAGAAACCTCAATTCTATACAAATAACTACAGGTAACTAAGGAATATGGAGAGCAGGAGGCTTCCCCAGGGAAAAACACACCAACTAGCTATCCAATACCAAATGGGCACCCCTGAGCACATAATGCAAATAATATATACAGACTGAGTAGGTTGCATTTAAGAACGCATACCTTTATGACTATGCATGTAAGAACAAGCAATGAAAAAAGAGGCCATGAATTTGAAATAAAAGAAGGAGGGGTACATGGGAAGGTTTGGTGAAATAATGAAATTATATTAAAATCTCAAAAACTAAAAGAAATAATAAAAACAAATGAAAGAAAAATAAATTAGCTAATTATTTTAAAGATAAAATAGCTTGAAATTGAAAGAAGAAAGGAATGGAAGATAGTAAAAAAGGGAAAAGAAGGAGAGGAAGGAAAACAGGGAAGAGGGAAGCAAGGGAGAAAGAAGGAAGGGAGAAGCAAGGAAGGGAGGGAGGAGGGGAAGGAGAGAAGATGGAAGGAATGGAGAAGAAGAAGGAGTCAAGGGAGGAAGGGAGGAGGAAGGAAGGAAGGAAGGGAGGGAAGCAAACATCAGTCTGGTTGTCCTAAGATTCATTTTATTTTTTCTTCATAAAATCCCTAATTGTTGCATTAACTACACATGTATTTTTAAGTGCAGCTCCCTGATTTTCAGATGAAATAAAAACTCTTGAGAGGCTGATACCAGGCTGGTTATGTACCTTGAAATGCATATGTGTACCAGATCCTCACCCCTCCTCTTTCTAGATCCTTTAAATGAAGGAATTATGTAGTTTGTGTGAAACTGATGCATAAATGATATTTGATGATTTAATTTCTACCAAAGAAGCAATAGTCGTGTACAGTTTCTTGTCTGAATAGGTTGCAAATCTTTAATGTAGGAGAAAGCTTCCTTAAACTCTCTAGTGGGGTTTCTATGGGACAAAGGATGTGTAGAGACTGTCTGTGGTAGCAGAGAAGCAGACCAGGCAGACACCTGATATCACCAGCCAGGCTGTAGGAAAGGAATAACCATGGCAACAGCTGCTGCAATATTGCTCTTTTTTTTTTTGGAAGACAAATGTTCTGCAGTACAGGTGCTTGCAAGAGAAACTAGTGTATCTAAAATAGACTGACTTATGAGCAGGAATGGAAACTAAGTCTTGGAAACTAAGCTTGGAGTAGTATTCAAGATTGTAATACAGAAGACACTGAATGCTAATTATTGTCTTGTTTTTGCAGTTGATGCTGGTGAACTGCCAATGACACTGATCAGTTTAGGTTTTGGGTGTAATTTGTGATATTGACCAAATAGCAGCCAGGTTAGTTATGAAAAATAATATGATACAAAACCACTTTTTAATTGAGTGCCAAGGGTAGAACCCAAAACCTTGTGTACTCTGACACTGAGCTATATCTCCACCCTTCTGCCTGTTGTAATTTGATTTTTAAAACAATGTCTTATTGTTTAGCTGAGGTTGGCCTTCATCTCCTGTATGCTGGGATTACAGATGTGTACTACCAATACCAAGCTGCAAACCCACTAATTTCAAATGATGAATGACAAATGCATGTTTGTGTAGAGAGATAGTGTTGTCTGAGGACTTCCTTCTTTTGTAATATATAGAGAGGAAAGAGAAAAAAACAAAAACCCAAAGGACCAGGAAAGTGTTAAGTGAAGGAGAGAAGGAAGGAAGAAGAAGTGGTGGGGAGGCAGGGGAAGCCCACAGAAGTTAACAGCAGGGTTGCCTCAACTCTGAGAGGAAATGACCTGGTGCTCTAGGTTCTGTGGCTTCCTCGTCTAACATCATAGGCCATGCTACCACTGTGAGAGCAGGGACAGGGAAACCAGTGCACTGAGCTGAGGTCCAACTGTTCTTGTTGACAAAGGTATACTTATATAAGTGGGCAGTCCATTTTGAGGTTCACTTTGAGGGATGGGACAAAGCATGGTTCTGTACCCCAACCTCCAGAACTCCTTCTATCCACTATCCTCCCTGCATGGAATAGTTCTATTATCACTGCAGGATGCTGGTCTGGAAGACCCTGCACTGTCATGCACTCTACCTCCCTTTCTTACTGCATGTGAGAGAAAATGAGAGGAAGAACGATTTGCCAAAATGACACATTTCATGAGAGCCAGGTCTTCTATTTGCTACATCAGGGCTCTCCTTGCCAGAGCCAACTGTCTTCAAGAAACTATTTATCAGTAAGGAAGTCTTGGAGAGTGACTGAAGACATCTAAAAGATGGGAGGTGGGTTGTTGGGTGGATGGATGGAGAGGCAAAAGGTAAGGGGGGTGATGAGTTTGTTGAGAGGCGATCTTTTAGGTCATCCAAGATAAACCTTCCCTGTTATAAAGTGTGGCTTAGTATTCCCAACCATGGATGACCATGAATCCTTTGACTTTTCCACGCCAGCCATACAAGTGAGCCAACCTTCAGTGGTATTGGCCAGCAGCCATGGTGTCGCCAGCTTTCCATGTGAATATACATCATCACACAACACTGATGAGGTCCGGGTGACAGTGCTGCGGCACACAAATGGCCAGATGACTGAGGTCTGTGCCACGACATTCACAGTGAAGAATACGTTGGGCTTCCTAGATGACCCCTTCTGTAGTGGTACCTTCAACGAAAGCAAAGTGAACCTCACCATCCAAGGACTGAGAGCTGCTGACACTGGACTGTACTTCTGCAAGGTGGAACTCATGTACCCACCACCATACTTTGTGGGCATGGGCAACGGGACCCAGATTTACGTCATTGGTGAGCAAAGTCAATTCACTACGAACATGAATGTTGCATTGCTGCTGTGTTTACACCAGAATAGTTCTGCTTCTTGGCTTGAGGTTCTTCATAGTGTGGGATATGATTCGTAGCTGGAATTCCCTAGTTAGATGTTTTGCTTACGATGAGCAGTTACATAAACACAATTGATTGCGTTAAAATGTGTTTGGGGAGATGTTTTATGCTGCTGATAGGCTTGGTCACTTGTTATTTTATAACTATGTTGAAGCGTCCTTATCTTTGTAATGACACTGTGGGAAAGTCACACATCAGTCAGACTTACATGTGGGTTACTGTACAAGTTAGGATTGGCTAGCAAAACTTGGATGCTCTAGCTGTTTCCCTCCCTCCCTCCCTCCCTCCCTCCCTCCCTCCCTCCCTCCCTTTCTCCTTTCTTTTTTCTTTCTTCTCCATCCTTCTCTTCTTCCTTCTTCTTTTCTTCACTCATAAGGAAGTAGGGCCCCAGAAGTGAAAACTGTCTCAAGAGGTTTGTTCTTTGCTTTCTGTTGCAGATCCAGAACCATGCCCAGATTCCGACGTCCTCCTTTGGATCCTTGCTGCGATTAGTTCAGGATTGTTTTTCTACAGTTTCCTGATCACTGCTGTTTCTTTGAGCAAAATGGTGAGTGTAGTACTGATGTTGCTCTGGAGTTAATGGGGACACCTTTAGCTGTACCCTACTGACCAAGTGATGGAGGTGTGGGGTTGAAGTAATAAACAAAGAGCAGGAAGAACACACTAGAACCCCATGCACTGGCCTTTGAGGTTTCGGGATGACTAATACTGTACATGAACATGTTTGACAGTGAATGTTGTGTGCTTCTGAGCAGGGTTTCAGTTTGAGTAACTGTTTGAACAACAAGGGGCAACTGTTTTGGTCCTCACCATCTTGGCTATGGTCCTACCCTAAAACACAGAATTATTCTGGGCAGCTGCTGCTAGTTAAAACCACCTGGATAGCCTTTTATCCTTCTCCTGAGTATTTTTTCCCTGAAAACCATCTCTTGGTATCATTCTTGTGCCGTCTTTGTTCAAACCATAGCTGCTCGTATAATACCTATCCTTATCCTAACATCTCCTTACAAAGGTGCCTTGATCACTCCCTAGTTCAGTGAATGAAAATCCTGATTTTATTTACTATATTAGTAATGAAAATAGAGATGTGTGGAATCAAGTCTCCAGTCCGGGTTTCTAGTAGTCCTTCTCAACCACTGCCGTGTGAGGCTGGTTTCCTTATCACAAACAACAAACACTCTTTGTTCTCCCTCTCCACTTCCTCTTCTTGCTACCCCTCCATTTTTCCTTATTCCTCTACCTTTGTCTCTTTCTGGCTCTCCTTCCAGGTCTGTTTTACACACACACACACACACACACACACACACACACACACACACACACACACCTTTTCATTGAGCCTCTGTTCTGTTGCTGTCTTCCTTTTTCATTTGCTATTAAATTACCACCCAGGCTAGCTAACTAGAATTCAGTTGTCGAAGTTGAGATGATAGAAACTGGGAACTAATACAGACAAAGAAAAAGCATAAAAGTAGTGGAGATGAGAAATAAAGTTTCAAAACAGGATATCAAAGCTACCTTTAAACATTTACAGTACATTGATTATGACAGACAAGATCTAGTCAGTTATCTTGGGCATTTTGAGTGTTCTTGGTGAAGTTGTCTCAAAGCCCTTTTTTCCCCCTACTTTCTATTCTGGATTTGAATTGCAGATTCTGTTTTGGATTTGAATTGCAGAATTATTTCTCTAAGGTGAATTGAATAGCTGTATCGAGAAAATCTCCAAGAGTCTATAATTCTGCATGTTGTTGTGGATGTTTGTTTTTGCTTGCGAGGGACCCAATATTTACTGAGCCCTATTATGGTTGAAAGTGGTTTCTGTATGCTTTGCTAATAATTGCTCTTTCTTTCTGTGTTTTGGCAGCTAAGGAAAAGAAGTCCACTTACAACAGGGGTCTATGTGAAAATGCCCCCAACAGAGCCAGAATGTGAAAAGCAATTTCAGCCTTATTTTATTCCCATCCACTAGCAGACCATTTATGAAGAAGAAAGGCCGTACTTCAGCCTCTAAAAGCTGAGGCAGTTTCAACTTTCTTTTGCTGTCCAGCTATTTTTACTCACTTGTGTATTTTAAGGAGAGCATGCCTCTCTTTAATATGAAGCTGGATGCAAAGTTCAAATTAAGCAAACTACAATTTAAAGCTAAGGGTCAAGAAGAGAGAATTGGGATATTTCTGGAAGTATCACTTGGAAGCAACTTAAGGATGTAGCATTATGATGTGGTGTCAAGGAAATGTTAGGGAATGGCACAGTCCAAAGAAAGGAAGGGGGTAGAGGATGGGGTTATATTGTCCACACTTTGTATTTACCTGTGAGATGTTTATGACTTAAATAATTTTTAAATTTTTCATGATGTTATTTTTTGATGAATGTATAGTTATGTGAAGATTTAAAAATTTATCCACAGAGCTATGTGATAGCCAGTGATTCCAATGGTTACTTTGTTCCAACATGTATTTTAACTGCTATTGAACATGGATGCTTCATGTGCTGTTATGTATTTGCTGGTGGTTTGAATATAAACACTATATATTAGTGTCTTCCCACAGTGGGTTCTGGGGAAGTTATGTTGGGAAGTTCAGGACACTAATACATTAGGTAGGACACAAGGTCCTTTGTTAACTGGCTTGGAAATTGGACAAGGCTAAAGATCAGTGCTCAGACGTACTAAACTGGTGTTGACTTCAGCACTGGGTTTTTACACTCATTGTTTTTTTTTTCTCTTTTTTTGATTTATTTTTGTTTCTGATTTTGTTTTCTTCAATGATTTGCAAGGAAACCAAAGCTGGTGGTGTCTGTGTGAACCTGACAGAACACTGTTTTCAAGGAACTGCCTTACTCAGGAGTCCTGTAGGTCTGATCTTCTAGGAAGCTCCGGTATTGTGGCCCCTACTCCTCACAGACACAAAGTTAATATCACAGAAAGAAGAAATCAGCAGGAGGTAGAATTGGGTCCATGACAGTTTCTGAAAATTAACACTGTTGGTGTTTTTTAACTCAATATTTTCCATGAAAATGCAACAACATGTATAATATTTTTAATTAAATAAAACTTTTGGTGATTGTTTTATGCCTTTATCATCCTTGTGTTTAAGTGTTATGTTTGAGTCTGGATTTGAAAAATGTTTTAATTATGTGTTTGTGTGGGGGTGTGCACGTATGTGTGCGGAGACCTCTGGAGGCCAGAGGTGTGGGACCCCTCCAGAGTTGGAGTTTCAAGAGGCTGTCAACTACCTGATGTGGGTCCTAGGAGCCAAAGTCTGGGCTGCTGCAGTATGCTGAGCCAGTTCTCCAGCCGCAGGGCTTGGTTTGATGGATTCATTCAACAGCTGAGTGTCTGATGCTGAAAATTCCTGAAACAAACCAGGAAAGTGAAAAGGGGTAAATAATGTTTCATGAGTTAGCCACATACTTGCCCATTACCTGAAACCCATTCTTGGAAAGAATCTACCATTTCCTTTCAAATTCTCCTCCTTGGATATAATATAGACATAGCCATCTTTACCCAGATTCTTCACTTCCTCTTCCTTACCCACAATTTTCTCAACTCAGATTCCTGTTGCCATGACAACTTCCAGTGCTCTTAGCCATTCCTCCTGCAGTCTTTTTGATTAGTCTTAATTGTAAATGGCCCATTCTCCTGTGTCATACAAATGGATTATTTTGCAAATGTAAAGGAAATAAACCTGTTCTGTGTTGCTTTATTTATTTATTTATTTATTTGTCTAGACAGGATTTCTCTGTAGCTTTGGAGCCTGAACTGGAATTCGCTCTGTAGACCAAGCTGGCCTCGAATTCACAGAGATCCACCTGCCTATGCCTCCTAAGTGCTGGGATTAAAAGCGTGTTCCATCATGGCCTGACATGTTGTAATTGGCACTTGAGACTTGGACCCACAGAAGACTCTCTGGTTCTTGGTTAACCAAAGTGTATCACTAGCCTGGTTGGTTTCAATTCAAGTTTGTCATTCTTGACCTCTACATCCTGTTATTGTCATGTGCATTGATCTCTGTGTGGTCTTGGACCACCTGTCACCGGAACATTGCATCCCTCACCGAAAACCCTGACTCAGGTGCACAACCTTCGTCTGTCTGACTCAGGATCTTCGGATCGCAAGTTTGGAAATTTCCCAGAAGCTCAGCCGTGTTTCCTGTTCTTACCAGCACTGGGCTGGTATCCCTGATCCTCCCATCTCCTCTCCCTCTCCCTCCTTTGCTCACTGTTGCCCTTTCACACAAAGTCCTAACAAATGAGACAGCACCACTGCCAGCATTTCAAAAGGGTTTGCCAAGTAAAACTGACAGGTGTTTCCATGCAGGGTTCTGGTTATTGCTTAGGTGCTGCTCTAACCACATGAGGACCTGCTCCCTGCTCTCCTTCTGTTGGCATCCATCACAAAATATGCAAATGTCTTTCTGTTCCAAATATCTCTAGACAAATTTCTCTTCTCTACAGTTAATAATACTGCCGGGCAATATTATTAACTTTAATTCCAGCACTTGGAAGACAGAGGCAGGTGGATCTCTGTGAGTTCAAGGCCAGTGTGATCTACAGAGTGAGTTCCAGGACAGCCAGGGTTGTTACACAGAGAAACACTGTCTGGAAAAGAAACAAAAAACAAAACAAAACGACAGTCTCAAAGACCAAATAGCCACGGACAGATGGAAGTTTTCTCAAACCTATTTTATATATGAGGATAAACCCTTCACCTACAGTAATCAGAGAGGGACCTTGTCCCCAAATCAGAGGACCAACGCTGTCATTTCATTTCTAGCTACAGAGCTCTGGGAACAGGCACTAAAGAAGCCTACATAGTTCCGCCTCTAAGTGAAACTTAGTCTGTCACACACAGGAAGGCCAGACACTCAGACATCAACTTGGATGGTAGGGGAGCAGGGCAGAACTCCAGGGATGGAAAGCTGGTTTCATCTTCTTTCTGGAGCACACCCCTCTGCTCATTTCTTCCATTATAACAACCTCATTTCAGCTATTTCTAGTTTCCTATTTTCATCTCTAAAGATATTTTTAAATCTGTGTGTATGTGTGTACACGGTATGTGAGTGTCAGATGGGTGCATGTAGAGTGTAACAGTGTCTGTGTGGAGGTCAGAGGACAGCCTCAGGTATTGTCTCTTGCTTTCTATCTTATTTGAGACAGGATCTTTGTTGGTGACACTGTGGGCCAAGCTCACTGACTCCTCTCATAGGAGCATCGAGAATCTAGATGTGAGCTACCACATTTGGCTTCCCGTTGTTTTCAGCGGTCCAAACTCAGGCCCCTGTACTTACACGGCAAAGCTCTATGCACTGAGTCATCTTCCTAGTTCTCTTGGAATATCTTAATCCCCCCCTTTCCACATCTGGTGAAGATCAACCTCAGATTTTGCCCCCATCATCAGATAACTGACACTTTATGCCCACACAAACTCCCCCTTTCTGTTTTACAGATATCTTTGATTTCATCTCTAATCGTTTCAAGTGTGTCTGAATTTTATGCCTTTGTTTGATTTGGAAATTCTCTGTGATAGGCATCATCATCACAGCTCTTGGCTTACTAGAGATGCTCAAACAAGTGGTGCTGGGTAGCTGGGGACTATGGAGAGGACAGCTAACTGTCTTCTACTAAAAAGCTGTCTGTGTTTTCTTAGGTAGCCCCAGTCGAATCTCTTCCCCTGTGATAAGCAAAACCCTGTGTAGGTGAATTCATTTTGTCTTTAACTTTTAAGATTCTGGAGTGTGAGTTCTGGCTGGTTACCCTGCCCACTATATTCTACATTGTGCCACACTTCCAATCATTTTATGGGGAGAACACTCTCAGTTTTATTATCTTTCTCCAACCATGGGTGACTGCAAAAGTCAACTAAATTTTCATACTTAAGCAGAGTCTTCTTCCATATCCGTGTTAGAGACATACTTAATTTAAGCTTTACTGAGATTGGACTTGCAAAATGTTGAAATCATTATGCTGTTAACTTACAAATCCAAGGTATCATGTTGGAAGAATAAACACAAATACAAGAGAAAATGATTGTTGGAGAGTTTTTGCCAAGGCCATGCTTCTCTTTTGTACTTAGTGGCCATGACTCTTTAGAAACCATGCTTTGCTATATGTGCACTTTTCCCCCCAGAGCTCAAATAAGCTTCCCTGTATTGAGCCCAGAGGTATGACAGTGTACTGATGAAAGAGGGAAAAGTTCCCTTTTTCTTTTGTGTTTTCTTGGGTATAGACTATAATAGACATTAGTAGCTAGTTGTCACATTCTGTCATGAAACTACACAAACACAAAAATTTAAACCATCATTATAGTAGCAACAACAATACCCCTTTGTGATCCATATTTCATTTTGAGGATGCTGTCATTAGGACAGTTTATACTTTTAGTGTCAGTAGTAATAAAAGGAATGCTTGAGAGCCCCCACTTGAAGTTTTTGGGCAAGCACAAACTGAAATCCGTGGTCACTGCTGTAATTCTAACATGATTCTTGCTCCCACTCCTGGGCACACACAGAAACTGTGTCACTGGTCAGGTAACCAGTCCCAAAGCAGAGGCAACAGATTATCTTTCAATCATTTTCTTAGAAGTCAACTCATTCTGGTGTACACTGCACCAAGTCTTACACTAGCCCTTCCTGGAAACCTGCCGTCTCTGGGGTTCATCTGTCACAGATACGCTTACATTCACTGTGTGGTTGTCATCTGCAGCACTTGGGGAAAATGCAGATGGGGTGCTTCAGACCCCGAGCTTCACATGTACCAGAGACCAAGCCCAGGGCATTCAAACACTCCCCTGAGTCTCTGAGTCACACTACCTGAAACTCTCACTCAGCATCCTCCCATCATAAGCGACTAGAGTTAGAGGCAGTGTTGTAAGTCACCTTCACCCTGTAGAGGAAAATAAGCAGAGAAACCAGGGAAGTTCTCCAAAGTCACAGTGTGAGGCAGCTTTGAACCAGGCTGGGAAGTTGGCTCTCTAGGTTTACACATCAAGGATGTGCGCTGAATTCTGCTCTGAGCCTTTCTTCCTAAGGGCTGCCCTTGTCAGTTGCTTCTGGAGAGCCAACAGTGGCACAAAGGCTGCTCTGGGCAATCTGCTTCCCCAGTCTCCCAAGTGCTAGGCAGAAACCTCTGGATAAATGAAATGTTGGTCGTCACTGACTGCACTGGCTGGTACTGTGTGTCAGTTTCACAGAGGAAGAAGCCTCAGTTGAGGAAATGCCTCCATTTAAGGCAATTTCTCATTTAGTGATCAATTGTGGGGAGGCATCTGTGGTAAGTGGTGCCATCCTTGGGTATTGGTCCTGGGTTCTATAAGAAGGTTGGCTGAGCAAACCGTGGGGAACAAGCCAGTAAACATCTCCTCTCCATGGACTCTGCATCAACTCCTGCCTCCAGAATCCTGCCCTGTTTGACATACTGTCCTGAATTCCTTCAGTGGTAAGCAGCAAAGCTGAAGTATAAGCCAAATAAGCCCTTTCCCCCCCAACTTGCTTTTTGGTCATGGTGTCTCACCACATTAAGCTATAAAAGCCTTTATTAAGTCACCATCATTGGGTTGTTTCCATCTTTCCCATCTCTCCCTTAGTCTTTCCCACTTCTAGCAAAAGAGATCAGTGCATCCTTAGCAATTTTGCAGAGGACTGCTTCTGGGAAAACATAAAACATACCATTGGGATACACCCTGTCAGCAAAGCCTGGGGAAGTCTGAGAGAGCCTCTATATCCTGCTGGCAGTCACAGAGTGATTTAGCGTGCACACACACACACACAAGTTACCATGGCAAACAACAGTGTTTCAAAAACATAATATGATTTTGAATTCACACAAAGTGAAATCATGTATTGAAAAAAAAGAGGAAGTTCTCTCTGAGAAGAACTGTATGAAATGTATTTTAGAATTTAAAGTTCTAAAAAGCCTCTTAAATTGTTGCTTATGGACACCCCCTTTCCTTTTCCTTTTTCTTCTTGTTTCACCTTGAAACTGTTTGAATCCACACCACCTTCAAAATTCGTTGATTTTCTTCACTGTGTCAAAATGCTGACAACTGAAACTTAGTCTATGTCCTGGGAGCATCCTTTTTGCCCCTGGCATTCTGAAGCCATTTTAACCACTGGTAGACATTAATGATGGGAAGCTTTTGTGAATTAAGACTAGTGGGCCAGTAAGACGGCTCACCGGATAAAGGCGCTTGCCACTAAGTCTGATGACCTGAGTTCAATATCTGTGACCTACAATGTGGGAGGAACCAGTTCCCACAAGCCATCCTCTGTCCTAAATACACACGCAGACTGTAGTGCGTGCACATAGGTCTGTTTACTAGGGGACTCTAGAGCTTGTCAAATAGACAATATTAACACCACTGAGAGGATAGAAGCTGCCGTGCTACATAAAGAGTCACACACTAGCTTGACTAACTCCCACAATATCCCATAAATGAGTTGCTGCCCTCAGTTTGTTTTCAGATGAGGAAACAGGTTGACAGAGGTTTTAGGTTTTGCCTACAGTGAAACAGACATTCAGTGCCTATGGCAGGAAGACTATTGGTGTTCAACTCTGGAGGCAGCATGACCACATCTGAGTTCTGGTGGTCCCTGCAAACAGGGAAAAGAACGTGGAAAAGATTGATGTGCTGGAGAAGCTATGCATGTGTTGAGGGTGTTACAAGCTGTTATTGGAGCAACTCCTAGAGTACAAACACTTTTAAAAGTTTTCTGAAGGAGTTTGTGGTAAGGCTATCCCCAGACTGTGACTAGTGGCAGAGGAAAACAGGAGATTGATGGCATTCAAAGATGAGTGTCCGGCTGCAGCCCTCAGCCTTGGCACCAGCATTCCCAATTCCCTGGTGGATGAAGAGAAGAGCTTCTCACACTGGGACTCACAGGTGAGGAAGTAGTTATTAGTTCAAAGTGTGATATCTCATTCTTATATGACCTGTAGCATGTTTCCTGAAAATGAGATAATAATCTACCCCAAACAGGCTTGAGATAATAGGAATAGAACCAATGGAAGTCAGTGGCTGTTACCCCACATGTATGGCTGTGAACCTTGGAATAGGGCTATAAAAGAACAATAATCAGTCAGGAGTAGAAAATGAGAGTGTGGGGCATGAAGAGGAGGAGTGGAAAGCTGGTAAATCCTGGAAAACAGTCACAAAGCTTCCAGAGACAAAAAAGTAAAAGACTAAAGTTTGACCCCAAATAGTAAACAAGGTACCCTATTAATCTGTGAATAAAATTACATAGCAGAGCTCAACACTGTAGGCCTTCAGGGAGACAGAGAGGTGCCAATATCAGAGTCCAGGTCTGTGGGTCTGGGGTTTGTTGGATGAGGCTGTCCCTGCTTTCCTGGCTGATCAGTCCTGAAATAATCGCACAGAAACTATATTATTTGCAGTACTGTTTGGCCAATAGCTTAAGCATATTTTTAGCTTGCTCTTATATGCTAAACTAACCCATTTCCATTAATCTGTGCATCACCACGAGGTCGTGGACTACCAGCTAAGTTTTGGTGGGCTCCAGAGGAGGTTTCTGTTCCCAGCAGCAGCTACATGGCTTCTCATTGACTCTGCCTTGTTCCTCCCAGCATTCAGTTTAGTTTTCCTGCCTAGTATACTCTGCCCTATCACAGGCCAAAAAAGCAACTTCTTTATTAATTAACCAATAAAAGCAACACATATACAGAAGGACCTCCCACATCAGGGGTTGTTCCAGATGCAGTCATAATTCCTGTCAGGATTTGTGGAAGTAACTAAGGACAAATTAGGAAACCTTTCTTGTGTGTAATGGACATGGATGGCAATGGTTTCACCCTGGAGTGAAGGAGGCATCGATTCCACTCTGGATTCGAGAAGATGGAGACTGGGGTATATGTGATATGTGTGGGCACTGAACAGGGGTGAGAGCTGACCATGGGGAGAAGAGTGAGGGATACATCACAAAGGAATTATAGAGTGAGAACCCACTAAAGTCTAATAACCAATTTATTAAGTCGTGTAATAAAAAGGCAAACTCACAGATACAGAACAAATCAGATGCTGCCACTGATCCAGCTGCCTTCATCCAGCTGTTCTGCCCATGGGAGAAGAATACCAATTGCAAGCCTTCTGCTCCACCATCTGCTCCACTCTGACCACCCAAGGGAGCACGAGAGCAAGAGAGATCTCGTGACCCTTTCCCTCAGCTTTTAAGCTGTGGCTTAGGCAGACAAGACCACACCCTAGGGCTTCCTTCCCCCAAAAGTAATCTGTTAAGTGGATTGAAATCCAGCCGCACCTCCCCCTTTTTATCAATAAGAATATTCTGATCCTAACATAAAATTGTATACAATAAGAACAACTATCAAGTATTGTGCAGAAGAAAGGAAAGGTAATAACATAAACAAAAATGAAGCTACAACCACCAGAGCTGCTGAATACTTTTGCCTGGACCAAGCTGAGTGGCAGGTACCACATATGTGCCAGCTTGAGTGTTCACAACCCATGCTTGAGAAGACACGGTTTAAACATGGCATGATGGCTGTGTTGAAGGGATGTCACATGACAGCATGGATTTCCTGGAGTCTTCAACCTGAGTGCCACACAGAACATGTGATGGAAGGGAAGTTTGGCATAGTATTTCTATATATGCCAGACTTGAATTCAGAGTCATGCAGAAGGTCCTAGATTCTGTCATGTTGGAGACTAGCTTGGGACAGGCCTTCTGGATCCTCACTAACTGATGGGTAAGAGAAGGGATGGGGTGGAGTCTGGAGAGGGGAGAGTGATTTGGAAGTGTATTTGGTTGAAATTCTTGTTTTTAATGAGATACAATGCTCACCTGGAATGCATCTGAGACTTGAGGTTTAGCCTTCATTCGGCCTACAACTCTGTTGGTACAGCATGAACTCGGTGGGTAGCTGTCATAGCAGGAATTGGTGAAAAATACCCCCAAATCAGAGATGATTGATTCTTGATGACACATAGAGACTCAGAAAGCAGGATCTGAACTGAGCTCCATAAACCGGGGAACTATAGTCTTCTGGGAATTTAGCATAGAAGTACTTGATTGAGACTGGATTTAGCACAGATCACTGGGCCATTAATCTTAGCCATGCCCCAAAAATGTCTCCATACACAACTGTGGGGAACCATGGATAACAATCTCAGTTGGCACTCAAAACAACAATGATACCTGCTGGGATTTTTATGCTTCCTGTCTTACTAAAGACCCTGCACAAATGTCTGTTACTCCCTTTTTTTTTTTTTGGTTTTTCGAGACAGGGTTTCTCTGTGGTTTTGGAGCCTGTCCTGGAACTAGCTCTTGTAGACCAGGCTGGTCTCGAACTCACAGAGATCCGCCTGCCTCTGCCTCCCGAGTGCTGGGATTAAAGGCGTGCCCCACCACCGCCCCGCTGTTACTCCCTTTGTAATTGCTACAGAGTCTTATTAACTTTTGGGTGCTCTCTTGCAGCTAGCACTTCTTCCAGCTCTGTTTTTGTATCTAGATTATTCTCACTGTGGGCAACAAGAGAATCTCCATTCCTGCTTATGAAAATCTATAAGTCAGTAAGAGAGTGTTTCTATTTTTGCCAAATAATTTGCCCAACATTTCAAAGTTATATTTGGATTCAAGTCAGTCTGGGCTCTTTTTTTTTTAAATTCTGTGCTTGGTAGTGCACACTGACATAAGCTTAGATATCAGGACACCAAGGCTGCTGCTGAATGAACATTGAACACGTGAAGATATAGCATGTCTGCACTACTCTCAGAAGTGTCCATCGTCTGCAGTTCATTACATACACTCAACTCAGACTAGTCATGATCACTCTGATGTTTGATAACTTTTCCCAACATTACCTTTGTTCAATAGCAACTGAATTACTTCTGCCTAACTTGGCTGCTCAGCTTGCGAACTGTTTTAAATTAGATGTTTGCTTTGCACAGTGAAACTGAGACAATTATTTTATAATCATGCTCTCTGGAAACAAAATAGTCATTGGAAAAATTTAATAAAAACATATGTGGTAGTAACAGAATTTTAAGTCATGAATTGGAAAATATGTGGCAAACTTTTATCTACTAATCTATATAGTATTTCACCTGTGGAAATTTTTTGATATTAAATTAGACCAAGACTGGTTTTTCTGTTTGAAGAAATAACAGGAACCAAACTTTAAACCATACAACCAAATGTACTGTCTAGTTTCTTCTATATAATATATAAGGTATATATCATCTATCTATCTATCTATCTATCTATCTATCTATCTATGATGTAAACATCATTACTTGCCTTGGATTTGCAATAAAAAGAAATCTGTTAGTCCTATTATTAAGTGCTGCACATTTGTAAGCTATATCAACCCTGGATTCTAAATTATATCAAGAGTGAATATAATAAGCATAAAGGTACAATGGATAAAGCTAACTTTCCATGTACATACTCTATCATTTGGATGTTTTCCGGTCATGGATTTCCAAGTTTGTGCTTAGTTCCTTGAGAATTACTGGTCACTGATCTTCCCATAGAATCTAGAAAGTAGCCAGAGAACCATTGCTTTATTTGTCAAGGAGTTTATAATGGCCCAGAGCTGAAGGAAGGGGGCTGACTAAGATGATTCTGCCATATATGGTTAGGTGAAGTATCTGGGATCATACCTGTGAAGCTTCAAAGAGAGTTAGTTGTGAAAGGCAGGGGGACTAGTTATCCTTGTTTGGAGAGCCAGGGTCCCTAGTTTCCACTCTTGGCTCTCTTCTAGCAGCTTGGCAGAAGGGTGAGCCATTCTTGGATTAGGTACTATTTAGTAGGCATGGCTGGTCTCTTGCCCAGTTGCTCCAGCAACAGTGAACTCCCCACCCTTGGACACAGTCTTAAGTTGTCCTATAATAACATAATTTGTTGTTGCTTCACTCCCACACTTTATGTGCATTTATATCATTTCCCCAAAACATAGTGAGCTCCTTCCACTCTGCAGAGGCTGTGAGGAGTTTGGTTTGAGCTGGTCTCTACAGTGAGTGTGGGATTGTCTTGCTCAGTGTTCCATGCCCCAGTTTTCTCATATATAAAATGAGTCTGTGTATTAAATATTAGGCTACTTAAAAAGCTTAGGATGAGTTGGCATGGGTTAGCTACTATAAGTTAAGTGTTATAGTCTATTTTATTTCTTTATGACCACCTCATGGTACATTAGCTATGGTAGGAGACCGAGACAGTTCTACTACTCTTCTGCTTGTCTTCCTTTTTTTAACCTTCACCTCATTTCTTTCAATAGAGAGTTGTTAGGCAAACAAGTTCCATGCTGGTTAAAATGGGGATGCCTGTTAAACTTGGGCAACTGAGTTGCCTGAGATTTCTGATTGTCCTCCTTTTGCTCTTCCAATCTCCCCAGGCTCTGTTCTGTTCCTGGAAAACTGATTGAAATGAATGGTGTCACCTGTCTGTCCTCTGTCAGCTGACTCTGGAAGCCCCAGCAGGAGATGGAAGAGTGAGAAGACAGAGTGATGGGGCCCTTTCTCTGTTTTTATCTGCTTTGATTCAGCATCTGGGGAAGCACTATGCCCTTTCTTGGCCAGGAATATGGTCTAGGTGATTTTCCCCTTTGCTGTCATTGGCTCTAATTTTTCCTTCTCCAGCTTCATTAAAAGTAAGGAATTCTGCTACTGCTTGTTGCTGAGGGTCTCAGAATCCACTGATTCCCTTTGTTAGAAATTATTTTATTCAAGTGTCTTTGGGTGAGTCACAAGAGATTGCATTTGGCAGTGATCACATGATCACCTATCTGGTATATCACATAAATTTGGGCATATCCTTTTATGCCTCTGAACTCTCTCTAGTTTTAAGGAGTTTGTCAGCTGGCTATTATTAGCATTTGGAGAGACCTTGTGAATCTATGGAGGTTTTCAGTTATAAACACGGCAAATTTACACTAAGAACAAGGGCAGAGAAGTGCGCTTTGAAAGGGAAAACAAATCACAGAGATTGTGGGTGATAATTGTTGAACAATATGTAAGTGCACCGATCTAAGACCCAGGGGTGAATATGATGCTTAACATTGCTCCCTTTGAGCAAATCTGCAGGGGCAGGGGACATAAGCAGGGTGTGATCTGTAGGCAGAGGAAGGCAATTCCCTGGCAAGTCTTGTCATCATTCACACCAGATTTGCACACTGGACTTTTGTTTGTCTCAGTAACTTAAAAGGTGTGAGCTCAAGAGACAGAAATCTGAAGTATGAGTTGAGTTCGAAGATGGTGTGCCAAAAAGTCCATTTCTTACATTCTCCTCTCCTTCTCTTTAAGAGATGAGGTGAGATTAAGGAGCATTCATCATGCATATCAACAGAGATTCTAAGTTCCCATGTCTTGGAAATAACTTTGTTAAATGTCTAAGTTCTTTAAGTAATTTATTCACTCACAATATTGGAGTCTAAAATGTCCAAGCACGGGATGCCATGGTAAGGGCCTCATGCTGTTTTATAATACAGTATACGGCATTACATGGAAAGGGAACCTGCTGCAACAGGCATTATACTTGGAATGATTTCAATTTGCCCCTGTGGTGTTGAACCAATCATGAAAGATGGCCATTGACTCCTTCAGGAGAGTGATGTCTTCAGTGATCTGCTCACTTTCTTCTTAGAACTTCCATTGCCTTTCAGTACTCTTAAGTTGAGGACCCAACACCAGCACATTAAGCTTGGAACAAATCACACTTTGGTTAATCATCCATGTAATCCTAGACACGAATTATAACCGGCAGGAATTTACATGTTGCTAATGGGTCTGTAACTGGTACTGGTGAAGTGTCTTGAAAACATTTTCTTTTCAATATGCTCATTTTAATTTTAACTTTTCTTTAACAATTTTATTTATTAATATACCAATTTGGGCAGTTTTCACATGCCACTCTGTGAGCATTTATCCACTTCTTTCTCCTGATTGAACCCTTCTTCTTAATAAGCTCCTTCCTACTCTTTCTTCTATTTCTCCTTCTTCTTATCCTTCTCTCTTCTCCCTCATCTTCCACTTTTTAACTTACTGTGCCTACATTTGGTTGCTTATATGAGTATGAGCTCTGGATTATTTATGGTAATATGAATAACTTATCATTGGCATTGAAGAAATGATGCCCGTTAGTACCATCAATTCCCCAGAATCTTCCCATAGGCCTTGTAAAGTTCCTCTCTTCTGCCCCATGAGTAGTGGAATGGAGAAGTACATCTTGTACAGATGGTGAGCAGATAACCATAGCACAATGAGGTCATAAATCTATTAGCTGTCATGTTCAGGAAACACTATTTCATAGCACTCATTCCCAACCTCTGTCTCTTACAATCTTTTTCTTCAGGGTGTTATTTGAGGCTTTGGGGTGGTGGTGACCTGAATGTCCTATCTGGAGCAGGGC
The DNA here is from genome assembly GCF_018167655.1 of Microtus oregoni. Taxonomy (NCBI): domain Eukaryota; kingdom Metazoa; phylum Chordata; class Mammalia; order Rodentia; family Cricetidae; genus Microtus; species Microtus oregoni. Next base: position 53,324,640 of record NW_024543069.1, read on the forward strand.
ACTCCACAGTCATCTGTTGCCTTTCTCTGACCCCAGTGAGTCTCCACTGATATTTTCATTCTTTTTGGTCCACTAAGATAGCTTGGCCACTGAATGGCAACAGAGTGACTAGCACAGAGTAGGTGTTTAGTGGAGAGGAAAAGCCTGCCTGATTGAATACGATGAGCATTGAATGGATTTGAGATAAGCATGAAAAGCAATTCTGAAGAGAGGGAAGGGCATTGATATCAGAGGTCCGATCTGCTTCTACCTCCTAACATATCCAGTTGGTCAACAGTTTGGAAAGGAAGCCTGTGCCATTCAGTAGGACAATCTATGTCTGTATCTAAGCACATGTTTCCCAGAGTTGAGTCCAGAGAAGAATAGTCAGTAATTTTAACTAGAGGATGACCATATGAATATGTTAAGCCACTTTCAGTTGCTACCAGGTAATAATGCTTGGGTGCATGAATTTATTTCTGGAGCAGAGAGAGCATGCCTTCTGAAATGCCCATTTTGGTGTCATAGTGGATTCCCAGAAGAAATTTATACAGGGAACAACAAGATCCTGGAATCTAGAGTTCGAGTCTTAGTCATCATTAGCTAGCTGAACTTTGTACAAGGCAGTTGATATCTTTGGGATAGAGTGTTCTTACGACCTTTTATTTGAAGGACACGTTTGTGCTTTCAAAATATTTCCATGAACATTGCTGAAATGCAACGGTCAAATTCCTTTAAATATCAAAACTGCCCAAAGAAGTGCATACAGCTAGACTGACATGACTTATATAGACGAGAAAGTCAAGGTTTAAAATGCTAATTAACTTAGAAAACAGAGTTATATTTGACCCTTTAACTTACATCATATTTTTTCTAACAACCTGTTTTCAGCTTCATTTTGCTGTGATATTATCTTTGTGATATATTTCATAAGGAACACAAATGTTAATATCATCATTTTTTGCAAGTTTTGAAATGAGAGTTTTATTTAACCCAGTCTGTATTTAGAATTCTTTCTTGTAGAAAAGTAACCTTTGTCATTAAATAAAAGGCAAGTTATTTGATGCAGTAGATACTCTTTTCTCCTTGTTCCCCCCAAACCTCAGATATTTGGTCTCTGGAAAGAACTGAGTATATAAACTCCACAACAAACAAGACTAGAGACCACACATTTGGAACAGTCAGAATAGGTCTGCGTGAGGTTTGCTAATCGAGAGAGGAAAGGAACACAATTCATTTCTGAATTGGTGATCATATTCTTCTTGTAAGTGACATGACTGAAACTACCAATTGGCTTTGCAAACTGCTGAGTCCATATTTCTACATCTGTGAAAACCCAACACATGGGACCTTCTCAGCAAAACGGGAGGGTTTCACCAGCAAGAGCTGTCAGGAGGTGCTGCGCCCATGACCAGCCATTTCTCAAGAGCTCTCTTTCTGTTTCATCTGCTGAATTCTAATGTGACTGGCAAACAGCTCCACTCATTGCTCATATTTGCTTCATGTTACTTCTTTAGCAAACTTGGTCATCATGGTATTTTTTAGAGGCACAGATATTATCATTGTGGGATCATTCAACACAAAAGTTTGAAGGGACAAGAAATAATACAGTTGAGATCTATTTACCCAGGATTATCCATTTAGGTTCCATGTGCTGGAGCTTAATAAATTCATCCGAAAATTCTGTCTTCATCTTTGATAAAATATTTCACAGAAATTCTTTCCAGTTATTTATACACAGCTCTTTAAATCTCAGATTCTCCATACAATAGTTAAATCAGAAGGCCTTCTACCAAAATCATATTTGAAAATTATAAAGAAAATTTTATTTTTTAAGTGGGAAGATGTTACCCATTTTTAGCATTGTAAATAAGCAAAGCCTTAGGTCTACCTTCGCTGTCAGAAAATAAGTATCTACTGGAGGCCTATTAATGATTGAACAATGTGGATTGAGTCAATTTCACAACACTCCTGAATCTTGAAGTCTTCTGTATTCTGAGGAGTATGGTGTGTTTATTTGTATAGAGGCCAAAAAGCGTTAGGGTGTTTACTAACTTTTTTATGGGTGTTTTCTTTCCTTCTAGACATTATGTCTATCTCAAAAACAAACTTCAGAGAACAGCTATTACTGCATGAATAAACATGTTGTCTAGCGGAGAGAGAACCATTCAGGTTGCTAAATATACAGACAACTCTAGCAATAGTACCCAGACTGAAGAATCGCATGTTGCCATTTAATGAGGTACAGATGCAGACGTTCGTTTTAAAAAAAGAAATGTGGTCTTAGTTTGTTCCACTCATCACAAATACACAAAAGGGCTTTAGACTGAAAACGTGGAGAAATGCCGCCCATTCAACAGCACATATGGAGTTCGATGGCTCCTTATGATTGATGATTTTCTTCATTTAAACATCTACCTACAATCAGAGATACTTAATGCTTTTTTTTTCTGGGCCATGGTTGATTAAATAGGAATTTAGTCATATCTACTTATTGCTACCATCTTTCTTGGAATATGGTAGAGTACATTAGTACATTAGAGAGGCCCGGTAATTATTACAGGCTCCACAAGGTCAACTGTGTGCTTTGTATTTCTGTCTTAGCCTCATATTACCTGGGACAGAACTATTGCAAAAATTCTTTCATCATGCTTAACAAGAACATGCTGCCCAAATATTCTCGATAGTCTCTCTTCCTGAAGCTAACAAAGTTGCCTAGAAAATTCTTGTCATTTGTTTACAAAACGCTTTCAAGTAATAAGAGGTTTGGAACTGAAAATGATGGAGACAAAACATGACATAGAATTTTACAAGGAGGAAGGGAACTGAAACTAGGCTAGTGAGATGTGTGGGGTCTCTACAACCTTGACCTTTAGCCTCAGGAGACAAGGCAGTTGGTGTACAAGTCAGTAGACAGTGTTGGTTCAGACTTCGGGGTCTGACCCTGAGTTGCTTAGGCATGTTTAAATGCAGTGCAATCTGATGAATAGTATTCTTGGAATAATGAACTGATTCCATGTGTACCACAAAGCACACTTAAGTCTCTTCGGGAACAAAGTAAACTAAATACAGATCAGATGCGAATACATTGAAACTCTTCATAAAGCACAAATAACACCTTCCATAAAGATAGGTTCTCTAGTTGACTCAGAAAGACATGTTTGCATGAATGGGTCTGGAGGAGGGTGTGGGGCCGGAAAGTCTTTGGCCACACAGATTGTGCAAAAGTTACCAGCTAGAATGCATATCCACTCCAGCCTTCTGGGTGGAAAACTGATTTTGAATTCCTTTCCTCGAGGGAACAACCCTGTGTGCTTAATGCTCCAGGTTCCTGTAGTGCAAGTCTGTGAGCCAAGAAACTTCCCTGCCTCCTCCTAAAGTTTGAACCGTCACTGACTACTGGGTCATGTTGCATGAAATTGCTTTCTTGTCTCCCACGGTCCATCTCTCTGCTGCCCAGGGCCACAGGATTCCTTCAGAGGAGAGAGTGAGCAAGGGAATTCTCAGTTAGTATCTACAATCCCATAGGATTCTGTCTATTCCAAGTTCCAAGCTCAGGAGTGAGTTGCTCTGGTTCCAGGATCATGAATAGCAGAGGTACAGACGGCACTAAAACTATACTATCTAGCATTTCTCAGCAATGAATGATCTATGGGGACCCGTGGGAAGCACCTGTTTAGAACTTATGGGAGCCGCATTCAACATGGTGACTGCCATTTTGAACAGGAAGAAACTTGATTCTATAGTTAGTTAGTTGCTGAAATATCTCCCACTATTTCATAAAAATTTTGCTAGTATTAATGACCACTCTTAGGTGGTATGGATAGCCTTCTTGCCGCAAAGCTACAGCTATTATAACTCTTGCAGTCTTTCTGATTTCAAATGCTAGTCTGGGAGAGTAGAGGGGAAGAAGTAGAAAGGCACATGGTTAATTCTTTTGATTTAATCATGTGATGAAGCCCTCTGGGGGCAGCTTCCCTTAGGAAAGTCACATCATTATTAGTTGTGAATCATTGGAAAAGCCCCAGTAATTCTTGGGCCCACTGCAGAGTCAACATTTTCTCAGGCTGTTGGGAGTCTGGTAGGAAGGACTGGGAACAGAGGACTAACTTCCTGGTTCATAGTGTTATGTTTATATTCAGTTATGGTGTTTCACATTGCTTAGTTGTTTTTTTATTTATAAAGATACTATAATTGAGGAGAGGTGGATGACTCCCAAAGGTTGCCCTCTTCAAAGAACTTCAGGTGAAATGATGGTGGTGGGATTATTGCCACACCAGGAAAGAACACGCATAAGAATGTGTAATTAATTTATGATTCTAGAACAATTACGACAAGAATATATAACTTACAGGTTTTTTGTGTGTTTTTATTTTTTTATTTTTTATTTTTTTTAAATTTATTTATTTATTAAGGATTTCTGCCTCCTCCCCGCCACGGCCTCCCATTTCCTCATGACGTATCTGCTCAAAATGACATTTGCTTTGGCAAATGGTTCCCCCCAACAGTATGTGCATGTATATGTATAGGAAAAACCCTTTAGTAAGCTGCTATTGATGAAGACACAATGCATGTTGGTCACAGGATCTTCCCTGGATCTGATCTAAAAGCCTCTTCCCCAAGGACTAGCTTTCACAGTACTGTGAGGTGCCATGCAAGCTTCCAAGAGGGAAGCAACCAGTGGTTCTACCCAGCTGTGATGCCTATGAGCCACAACAATGCTCAGCATGGCAAGATATCTTTATGGGTAAGTTAATGGTAACCAACAGCTATCTAATGGGACATAAGGCCCATTCAACAGGAGGGAAATCATTCCTGGCACTGGAAATCTACCCAGTTTTGCAGTGAGATCATGGATCTTAAAGGAGAACTTTATCTTGCCACTTACTAAACCATATAATTTTTAACTACATTCTAAATGCTTTTTCTTGTATTCACAGATAAGTCCAGCTCTCCTCATCTGAAGAAATTTGTCTTGGTAACAGGCAGGTACCATTACAGAAAACCACAACTCGTCAAAATACAAAGAAGAACTGACTGTGTGGGGTCCAGTACCAGTGGATATATCTACAGTGCATTCTGGCATCGGGGGCTCGGGGAACATCAAGGGGAGAAAGGCAGAAAGATAGAAGAAGAGCTAGAGAGCCAGGAAATCTGTTCGTGCATCATGTCTCTTAGAGATGTCAGGGAAGCTGTATCCATGAAACCCCAACATTATGTCTGCCTAAACAGACCCGAACAAGTTCAACAATAGACTTGCTGACATGGTGATGGAACTCTAATGTTATAGATCCCCACAGCTAGAGAAAAGAAAAAAACTATGGATACCTTAGAAATGCTGAAAGCGAGAGAAATAGTTTTCTCTAGGGATGGGTCTCCTAATTGGTTATCCAGTACCAAGTGGTCAACCCTGAAATTATATACATTCAAGTAATACTAAATGGACTTAGAAGGTAGTGTTTATATAGTTACACACATACACATACACTAATTAAAGAAAAAGAGGCCATGAATTTGAAAGGGTGTGGGGGGATGGCACAAGAGGAGTTATAACAAAGAAAGAGAAAGGGAGAGATGATGCAACAATATTTTAATTTCAGGAAATTAAAAAATAACCCTCCAGAGTCTTTAGAAATAATAGAATAATAATTATAAACATTTATTTCTTAGTATGCATCAAAACTATTTTAAACATTTAAAATCGATTATCTTATTGTCATAAGGCCATTGTGAGGCAGAAATGTTATTACATTCACTTGTAAGATGAAAGAATTGAGATACAGTGTAGGTAATTTATCTATTGTCAACTCAATAAGAAGAAGAAAGGAGGATGGCTTCACACTACAGGTGATTCTGAAGATGATGGGGTGAGCAGGTTGGAAAAGATACCAAGATGTGGAAAGATTTCCTTCTCAGTGGAGTTGAGAACTAGGGCTGGGCATTCCACAGACAGATAGAAACCTCTGTTAGTCTGTCCTGCTCAGGGGGCCAGGAGCACTTCAGAGACAAGACAGCTTAATACCAAGTGAGCTATCAAAGCATCACAGTTGTGTCTCCGGGTACTTTCATCCTCACCCTATAGGGCATCTTTATGCTTCTCACTTAGAAAATCTTGGAGTTGAGGTTCTTCTTTCTCTAATTGCTTCCTTTGAAAAGTAGAGGCGAAAATATCCTGTTAGTCAGTTAGTGTCATCTCATCCCTTTTTATTCGGCTAAGAGTAGGTAGGAAAAACGGGGCGGGGGGACTGTTTGTGCTTCCATTATTTATTCTTTGTGTTTAGCAAGTACAGTAACCAACAAAAAGCCTGCCTAGTACAGATAGGATTTGAAACAGCAAGGGAGTCTTCCTATCAGGCATCGAGACTGATAATGCGATCAACTCTGGCATCACAACTCTGCCTATGAAACCATATATGTTCCCTGCGTTCTTGCTTTACACACCAAATTACAAACTATTTATTTTTTGTTTTGTTTTTTTTGTTTTGTTTTGTTTTGTTTTGTTTTTCGAGACAGGGTTTCTCTGTAGCTTTGGAGCCTGTCCTGGAACTAGCTCTTGTAGACTAGGCTGGTCTCGAACTCACAGAGATCCACCTGCCTCTGCCTCCCAGGTGCTGGGATTAAAGGCGTGCGCCACCACTGCCCGGCTCAAACTGTATTTATTATTTAAGAAAAAAAAATGAAAGAAGTAGCTTTGGAGGTGTGTGGTGAGTTAACACCTTGAAGCAGCGACTGCCTGTGATCAGAAATGTGAAACCATATTGCTCTCTGACAAGCAGAAATGTAGAAGCCATTGTCTGGGGTGTGGGGACAGACAGAGAGCTTGCTCTGAGCAGGTGGGGTGCCCTTTCTGCATTTATCCCAAGCGACCATCATGAGGTGATGACTTAGCTGTTTCTCACTGTGATAACTCCTCTTCCAAATCATCAACAGGGAGAGGTTCAAGGATATTTTTAGCAATGTGAAGTGTAGTGTGAAATAATAATGAGGGCCCAAGGCTGCTGAGAGGCTGTTTTCATTTTTTGGCTAACACCCGAGCCTGTCTGGTGATAGCTGGATGCCCAGGGCCAACATCTCACTTGGAAACACAACATTCCAGATTTCACAGTGGTCCCAGGGCTCCCAAACGGTTAATGCCTTCACAGTCGTTGTAAAACCACACATAGCAGCTGTCTGCCTTTCAGGGTTAGCTCTCTGGTGAGAAGGATTGCCGTCCTCTGTGCTAGATCTTTAGTGTCATACAAGAGAATGGAGCTGGGAAAGCAGTTATGAAAGGTCCGCTTTCAGTTCACATTCTCCTATTCCAGTGGTTTTCTGGATACAAGCTAGCATAACAAAAATGGAGGGGAGTTGTTCCGGTATTTTATCAAGTGTACTGGTCATTCATTCAGCCAGCCAGCATTACCAAAAGAGGCTACTTTTGAGCGACGCGTTGTTCCAGGAGCTTCGAGGACAAGGAGCTTGCGCAGAATAACATTTAATGGACAATCATTGGATTCCCAACATTATGTGAAGTGGATTCCAACTCGAATTGTTCAGTCAGTCACAAGGGACCGTGATGTGGCACTGGAGTTTATTTATGTCTCAGTCCTGATGTCTGGTAGGAATGCCTTTCCCATGCTTGAAATCCAGCTCTATTATGCAGATGATTTTTTTCTAGCTACAGAGTAGATATGATTGTGAGACAGGTTATATATTTAGCAGTAGTCTTCATTTCAGTAACCAGCTTCAGATTTTAATTTCTGACTGCAAGCTTTGTTCTGCTAGGCTAGTGGAAAGAAACCTTAATCTCAGTCCTTTCGGGGCTTCCCCAAGTCTCTAGGATTGTGTCATACTTCTGGGTCTTGTGCAATATTAAGACACTGGAGTCAGGGTCTGCCATGTACTCCTACACCTGTCCACTTGCACATTTTTGTCCCCTTCATTCTTCAGAAATAGTGACTCTTATCCCCTACCACCACACTTGACTTGGGGTAGGGTGCATTTCAGGAGAGGCGTCTCTGCTCTCATTTGCCTGTGTGTACCCCTTAGCCAACTCCTGTCTTGCTCTGGGTCCTTCAGGACTTCTAGGCAGAGGTACTAGAGATTGGAGGGTAGGCCCTTTCTTTCCCTCTTCTCATCTCTCTCTCTCTCTATTCCTGGAAGGAACCCTGGAGGAAGCTGTCTAGAGGAAGAGGAAGTCTCTTTCATTTTAGGCCCTGCAGAGAGCTTCCCTAATCTCAAAGACTTTGGTAAACAAATAACAAAAAAACTAAGGTAATGATTCTACCCTTTGCTTTGACGACACTTTCTTCCTCCCAGGCAATGAAGGGCAGGGAAATTGTGAGTTCATTGGGAAGTGGTAGAGAGAAATAGAAAGGGATAATGGTAGGAAGAAAAAAAACTAAATGATTATATCAAAATATCATCTCCCTCAAGCCATGTGGATGGCTCATCAAAATGCCAACAAGGGGTGGGAGCAAAGAGGCCAGGAGAAACAGACAGCACAGCTCCTGTGGGATTGAGAATGTCCCTTGTGTGTCTGGACATAGCTACGGGTTCTCAAAGGGACCTCTGTACAATTAGTGAGTTTGCCAGCGAGTAGCTTGTAGGAACGATTGGCCAGGGTGGAACAGCCCCCATCTGTGGGAACTGATGAACACTTGTGGAAGACTTGAAATACAGTGTAACTTTGTGTGTGTGTGTGTGTGTGTGTGTGTGTGTGTGTGTGCACATGGGAAAGCAGAGGGAAAGGCAAAACTTTCTCTGAAGTAATTCTGTTCTCTCAAATCTTTCAAAATTTTGGCCAAATCATGTAGTTCTTGGTAAGAACGGAAGTTACCTCTGTCTTTGGGGTCCCATCTTTGGTACATTCTGGAACATTCCTATATGCTGCAGACATATTTAACAATTTGGTTATTTTTTAAAGGACAGATTGAAAAAGAACATCTTGTTAGTGTCAATGCAACAGTGCTTCGGTGGGTTCAAAGACCATACTCTTTGTTAATATAATTCCTCCAATTATATATGTTAATATAATATATCCAAACGCTGAAGATGTCATCTAAGGACTTAGATTACATCAAATGAATTATCATTATGTTCCCAGACTCAGAAGCCCAGGCCAGCTGCAGGGCCAGATGGCCTCAATTTTCTCATGAGTCCTATCCTGCTGGTGTGAGAGAAGAAACACAGCATAAGAGGGAGTGTGGGGGCAGTAATAGCCAGTAGCTCTTGCAGCCACGACTATTGACCTGCTTCCACATATGAGAAGGATTATGGTCTGCCTGCCAAAACCAGAACACATTCTCTAGCCAGAGGGAACAGCTGAAGATCCGATGGCGTGCCTCGAGACAGGTGTGTTGTCTCAGAAGTGTCCAGAAGCTAGTGAAGTTCAATGCATCTGTTTTCCTCACTGTGATTTGGAGGGAAGCTTTGTGATTTGTTATGACTTTCCCCGCAGTGGCATGATTCAGAAGCGCTGTTGTCAGAAATGCAGGCTCTCAGGTCCTAGTCCAAACCCAGCGACTCAGGCTGTGCATTTTTAAACAGGATTCCAAGGGGTTTTGCTGCATTTTCAGACAGAAAAGCACGATGGAAAGCACATAATGTGAGCTCACAGTGTTGGGTAAACAGAACCAGTAGTTACCAGCACTGGTCCTGCCAAGTAGTTCAGACTCCGATAGGAATGACTTCTGGACCTGGTTCTTCATCTTTGTCTGTGTGTTCTTTGGAAACAATTTCTCTTTAGGTCTTGCTTTTCTTTTTTTTTTTTTTTTTTTTTTGGTTTTTCGAGACAGGGTTTTTCTGTGGTTTTGGAGCCTGTCCTGGAACTAGCTCTTGTAGACCAGGCTGGTCTCGAACTCACAGAGATCCGCCTGCCTCTGCCTCCCGAGTGCTGGGATTAAAGGCGTGCGCCACCACCGCCCGGCTGCTTTTCTTGTCTTTAAAATGAGAAGGCTGATATCTGACTTTGCCTCGGGATTGTAGTAAGGGTCAAATGAGATATTGTACCAGGAAAATGATCTATAAAGGTTATACACTTTCCAAATATGGAGAGACAAAAATTGTAGTTACTCACATCTACTTAAAATGGATTTGGGCTTTTTTGACTTGTGAAATGAGTCACTGAGCCATTTTAAGACAATCACGAAGAAGAGATACGTGACAGGCAAGAGACACATGGGTGTGTTCAGAAACCAGCATCGAATTTAGGTTATAAGAGGGAGTTAGCAGTGATTATTAAGCTGAATTATTCATCACCATAGTAACAACACAACAGATCAACTGCATAGAGCCCCCGGGGCTCTCACGTATTGTTTGCACAGAGCTCCCCAGAGCTCTGCTGCATGGTTGACGACCATGGTTGAGGATCATGGGTAAAGAGCAGGTTATTGTGTGCAACTGAATGTTCTTGCCACCATGATCTAAAACGAGGACAAGGAACTTCTTTTGCTTTCTTTCCCCATGTTTCAAAGATTTCCCTAGAGTAGCTCACTTTAGAATTTGAACTTGACCAGCCTTACAAGAAGTCAGGGATCTCAGGTTATGGTACCATGAGCTTAAAGCATGAATAAGTTTCCGTTCAAGTGGTGTGACACAGGACTGTGACCGCTTGTCAGAGCTTTATAAACGGGACCTAGAAAAAAGAGGGATGTGGGAATACATGGTATAAACTCTGGGATTCAAGGGAAATGTTTAGAAAGTCTCACAGACATTGAGGACCGCAGTTCAGGAAATCATGGGAGCTTTAAGATTCTTCAAGCAACAATCTTTGGTGTCAGGTAAACCTAAAGTTCTGGGTCATTGAAGACATCGGTGGGTCATGTCTTCCATTAGTCCATTTCTGAGTATCTTTGGAGGGGAAGGAAGTTTCTTACAATGAGAATGGTTTGACAAGAGGGGACCAAAGTGTGGCTCTTATAGGTGACATGTTATCTAAACCACTCCATTGGGTCTTGAGATATGGCTTGGTGATTGAGAGCATGGCCTGTTTGTTTTTTTTTTAATATTTATTTTTTTTGTTTTTTTTTTGTTTTATTTATGTGTGTTGGTGTTTTGCCTGCATGAGGGTGTTAGGTACCCCGGAAGACATCTGTGAGCTGCCATGTGGGTGTTGGGAACTGAACCCAGTTCTTCTGGAAGAACAGCCAGTGTCCTTAACCACTCAGCTATCATTCCAGCCCCTATATGTGCTCTTTAGTTCCCAGAAACTCCAGGTTGATGACTTGCAGCCATAACTCTGGTTTTGGTATCTACCGTGCTCTTCCGACCTTCTGCACTCACAACTGCACATCCCTACACAGACAGACAAGCACACAGATAACTTTAAAACAACAAAGTAAATCTAAAACACCTATGCCATGAAGCTCTGGATGTGTGCTGAGCTGTGTAATGTGCCATCCCCATCACAAGCATGCATGGAATCTTAACTCATTCCTTCCTTGTCCCGACCTTGTGACTTAACTTGAATGCCCAGTCGACCCTTGTTTTGTCACCTACAGTAGCTCTTTCTGTTGGCAGAGGTCCCTATCTCCTCTCATCACTTGGTCTTGCTTGACAAATACCAGCTCCCCCTTTTTGTCCTTTTCAGACCTGGTCCTGGCTTATGGCACAGAATGTACCGGTGTCGCCTGCCCAGAGAGTCCAGAGAGATGTGGCCTATGCTCTCCTGCTCACAAGTTATTAACTTGGGCTCCCCAATTTGTCTTTTCTCCTGGGAATCCCTCTCACCTGTTTTGATAAACCAATGGGGTTTGAGAAACTTCCTTTAGAAATTTCCTTTAGAGTAACATATTTATTATAAAAGCAAAAAGTAAGCTGCAGTTTGAAACTTCCCTGTAACTTGTGTTTGCAAAGGGGAAGTGAGGGGCAGGCAGGCACAGGGCATTTTCCCTTGGTCTTTTTCATTTACTTTATTACCCTGCTCCAATTCTTTTACTTCTCATTTTCTCTACCATTTGCCATAGTTCTAAAAGAGGTCAGGAAACAGGGTACCATATCTGCAAACTAAGATACTGGTTATTCTCTTCCTGATGTGGTCCAAGGAAAAGAGCTACATTCTCAGGTAGGGTAGGGGTTGGGGTACACATCCCCCTTTGGAAGGTTTCCAAAATCTTAATCAGGTTGAAAGATGGTTTTCAGCCTAGAAGGTGGTAAGTTGATTTGATCTCCAAGCAGTGACAATTCTTCTCTTTAATGTTTTAAAAACAGGATATCGATAGTCAGGTGTGTTGCTCTTGTGGTATCTCTGAGGGTCCTCCCTAACTGGTATGAGCTATAGACTCACGTCAAACAATAGCCAAGTCTTCTTCCTGCTTCTTATCAGATTTCCTATGTTATGTTGTCCATATAATGAACTGAAAATTTAATGTAACCTTGTCAATGGACTGCAGACTTTGTTGATCATTAAACAAATTCCAGAGAATTTTACCCAGATCCACAAATGGCACTGTCTTTCGCACAGAGTTTCTCTTGATTTCTTGAAATATTCAGTTCCTCAGCTCTCTTTCACTTCCCATTACAAAGTGCTGACCTAGCTGCAAACTTTCTTCTGGTAATCTTTTTACCCTGCCTGACTTCTATAGAGATTTTTCTTTTTTTCTTCCTGTTATTGTCATTTTTGAACATTGATGAGGCATTGGATGTAAGTGTCAACGAGCACTAACCATATAGGTCTTTACTCTTTATGGTGGGGCTCTTGAAGAATGCCAGCAGAGAACTCTATGGTTTGTAAAATTCCAGCTTACGAGAGAGAGAGAGAGAGAGAGAGAGAGAGAGCGCATCTTCTCCACCACTCCATTTCTATTATGGCCTTTCTTTGCCTCAATCTTCTACGCCTGTAAGTGTAAGACTTGGGGGGATGAAAAGTGTCTCATTATTGCCAAACCCTGTGGCCCCCTGCTTTCTAGAAAAACCACAGAACTGTAGTACCATTCTCATGAACCTTTCCTCCCTTTACAAAAATCCTCCCCTTGACATAAAAGTCTCCAAGTCCGTGTGTTACCTTTTAACTTTTCTCTATTTCACTTGTAAATGTCAAGATTTATGCTTTGAGTTTCACGGTAAAGGAGGTTATCATCTTTGACGCTCATGCATCTGCCTTCTTCCCCAATTCAAAGAACACGTTCAGCAAGGAGGCCTCGCTGCTTCCTCTCTTACTGTACGATCACCTCTACCAGTGCCTGGGTCATGAGGAGCTGCCAAGGATGAATGCATTGGTGACTTTGTGGGGTGTGCAGCTCTGCTTTTTGTTGGCCTACATCCAGAAGTCAATTGATGGAAAAGCGTGGTGGTTAATTTTATGTGTTAACTTGACTGGGCCACAGGATGCCCAGATTCTTGATAATGATACCAATTGCTTACCTCATTTTCAGGCTTTTGAATCTAAACTAGAACTATACCATGATTGTCCTGGGACTCAATTTGTTATCTGAAGACCTTTAGACTTTGCCAGTCTCTGTAATTGAATGAGCCAATTTTTCTCTCTTCATACACCCCAACTCTCTCTCTATCTGATGCTATTCTGGAAAACTAATATGACAGGTGTCTTTTAGGTTGGAGAGATGGCTCCATAAGTAAGGGCTTGCCATGCAGGCCTGAGGATCAGAGTTAAGATCCCCAGGGTGTGGCAGCCATCTTTAATCTCAGCACAAGGGAGGCAAAGACAGGAGCTACCTGGAACAAGCTGTCTAATCAGAGTGTCTGAAACAGCAAGTTCTGAGTTTAGTGATCCTGCCTCAATATAGAAAATGGAGGTGATCAAAGAAATCTGGGCTACCTCCACAAGCACGTGCACACCTATGCACACCCACACATGTGAAGATTCATATACACCTCATGCATGTGCATACAATCCCATACTCTACTCTCTTAGAAAGTAACTAAGACCCTCAACTTGTACATTAGGTTCCTATCATACATTCAGTTGTTCTACTTTAGACTTCTTTTTAAATCTTACACATCTGCAACCTTGAACCCTATAGAGTCCCGGAGAGAGGGTTAGGGAAGAGAAGGGAGGACAGGATCTCTGGAAATCTTAAGAAACATTATCATCTGATGACATATTTTGTAGGAAGAAGGTGCCGCTTGTTTGTCCCAGCAGCACAGAACCAAAATAACCACACACAATCTGTATTAATTAAATCATTGCTTGGCCCATTAGTTCTAGCTTCTTATTGGCTGACTCTTACATCTCAATTTAACCCATTTCTAGTCATCTGTGTATCAACATGAGGTCGTGACCTACCAGCAGAGTTTCAGCACGTCTACCTCTGGCCACAGATCCATGGCGTCTCTCTGACTCTGCCTTCTTTCTCCCAGCATGCCATTTAGTTTTCTCCACCTAGTTCTGGTCCCCTAGAGCTCTGCAGTAGACCCAAAGCAGTTCCTTTATTAACCAATGAAAGCAACACATAGACAGAAGGACTTCCTAAAATATTTTTTGCCTTTTTCTCTTATAAGTCCTGGATTCCTTACTTTCTGGACCAGTTGCAATGCTTTTGGTAGAGGGACAGCAGGTTAGCCTGGCAGTGGGACTCGCAGGGCAGTTGGGCAGCAGGGAAGCAGAGCTCGCAGGGCAGTAGGGCTCGCAGGACTCAAGGACCCCAGTTTGCTGGCTGCATGTTTGGAGACTTGTCAGTCTAATTCCAATCCACTTAATGAAAAAGTTATCTGGATATGGTTGTTTATACCTATAAGTCCATCAACTTGATTGGCTGAGGCAGGAGGACTTCTTGAGTCCAGGGAGGTTGAAGCTAGCCTGGACAGCATAGTGAGAGCTCAACTCAAAATATATTTATGTACATATGCACTTGTATACACACATATATGTGTGTGCATGTGCAAAACTGTGTGTACACATATGTGTTCTTACATATGTATGTAAGTGCATGGATGTGATTGCTTGGACAGGCTAAAGGCTATTAAATTTCTGGCTTCATTTCTCCCTGAAATATCTCTTTGTCTTCCTATGTCTGCTCATGTCCTAGGGAACTGTCATAGCTTCTAGGGGATGGGAGAGGCGAGGCAATTTTTGCCGAGGGCCCTCAACAGATCTTCCCTCATCTGATTAGTTAGAACTGGATCCTGTGCCCCCTTCCAAACAATTACTGACAAAAAACCCACAGATGTTATGATTTGCTAGACAAAGGATTGGCAAACTATCACCAAATTCATTAGTTGGTTTTGGTCTGGTTTTGAGTGGCCAAGAAGTCAAAATGTTTTTACATTCTTAACACACCATAGAAAGTAAGCAATAAAAATCCACAAAGAAAACAAGGGTTTATGTTGCTGTAAACCTTGGAACATCCAAGACAATGAGGGCCAAACATTAGTTCTTTAGGCACAAGTCCTAAAACTCCCGGCTTCTAGAGAGGGAAGTATTTTCTTTTTGGATATTCTATTTTACCTGCCAACAGACTTTTAAAGTTATGACCAGGCTGTTTTTCCACTGGAAGTCTCAAAAGAGCATTTTCAGGAGATAGACACACATTGTCAGGCCGGCCAATAAGAAGAAAACTTATCTCTGTCTTAGTTATTCAAGTGAACTCACTCTGGAGGGACACACATGGTGCCGCCCTGGATTTCGTCCTGCTCTGTCTTGCTCAACTCTTGGCTTCCATCTTAATGTCTAAGATGGAGGCTTTACCAGCCACTGTTTTCCCAGGAACAAACAGAAATAGGAAAAAGGGGAATTGATGGAGGAAGGTCATTGGCTAATAAAGGAACTGCCTTGGCCCATTTTATTGGTTATAGGATAGGTGGGAGGAGTAAACAGAACAGAACGCTGGGAGGAAGAGGAAGTGAGCTCAGTATCAGACAGCTCTTCTCTCGGGAGCAGACGCCTCAGAGAGACACCATGCTCCTGGCTCCTGGGCAGACGCACGCGATGAAGCTCCGACCCAGGATGGACTAGGCTAGAATCTTCCCGGTAAGCGCACCTAGGGGCGCAACACAGATGATTAGAAATGGGCTAAATTAATATGTGAGAATTAGCCTAGAAGAGAATGGGCCAAGCAGTGTTTAAAAGAATACAGTTTGTGTGTTGTTATTTCGGGCATAAGCTAGCCGAGCAGGCAGCCGGGGTGCTGGTAACGCAGCCCCGCCGCCCTTATTACTACAGATTGGCGTCTGCTCCCGAGAGAAGAGCTGTCGAGACTGAGCTCACTTCCTCTTCCTCCCAGCGTTCTGTTCTGTTTACTCCTCCCACCTATCCTATAACCAATAAAATGGGCCAAGGCAGTTCCTTTATTAGCCAATGACCTTCCTCCATCAGGGAATCTAGCCCATGTTTCGAAGGTGTGAATAGTAAGATTCGCATCTATGTCCTGTATCTATCTCTTCCTTCTTGTTGGCCAGAATCTAATCATATAACCTCACCTAGCTTTAAGGGTGACCAAAAAACATGGCTTAGTGCTACACAGTTAAGTGTCTAGCTAAATATTTTTTATTTCTAAAATGGAAACAAGAAGAATAGATAATGTAGTGACAATTACCAGTTTCTTCCACCAGAATCCTTAGAAAATAACTAACTGAACTGTGACTAAGGAGAAAAAATATTTCCTTATAGTTACCTTGAACATAATTATAAACAGTGGATATAACTATGGGGTTTTATTAGTAAACTTCAGTTTTATCTGATTAGGAATTCAGCATGGTTATTTTCTGAGAGGTGGGGTGAGCTGAGGACAGTACCTATGGAGTGAGGGTGGAGCCTTAGGATGATGGACATACCTTAAGGTGTTGGGAAAGCAAGATCCAAACAAAGCTATCTGTAAAAGAAGGAAATAGTTAGCATCAGTGTAGACACCTGTGATATAGAAATAGAGAAAAACACAATGAACAAAAACAATGGAACAAATAATTTATTCTTTGAAAAGTTAAGTAAAATAAAAGTAATGTTCCAAATTAACCAAAAGAAACAAGAAGAAGATACAAATTACTAATATCAGAAATGAAGAGGGAGGTACTACAGCAGATAATATGTAGAAAGTTGTAAGAGCAAACCCTGGAAATTTGCATTAAAGGAAAAGGATGAACGTTTTTGGTGCACATGATCTTCTCATGTTAAACCAAGAGGAGATAAACAATTTAAATAGACTTATAACAAGAAATAAGATTGAATCAATAACAAAAATTCTCTCAGTGAAGAAAAGTGCTGGTGGATCCAGATGGATTTACCACTGAATTCTACTGGACCTCCAAGGAACTGAAACCACCACTTCTGTCTTTCTTTCCCTTTCTCTCTCTCTCTGTCTTTCTGTCTTTCTCCCTCCCTCCCCCTCTCTCTGTCCTCCCTCCTTTCCTTCTTTTTTCTTTTGTTCTTTCTGTTTTTTGAGACAGGGTTTCTCTGTGTAGCCATGACTGTCCTGGAACTTGCTTTGTAAACCAGGCTGGTCTTGAACTCACAGAGATCTACCTGCCCTGCCTCCTGAGTGCTGGGATTAAAGGCATGTGCCACCATCACCCAGCTACCCAAGGCTTCTATAATTACTTCACAATGCGGGGAAGAAAAGAATCCTTCTAAACTCTATGAACTAGGCATCACTAAAGCAAACAACCCAATTAAAAAAATAGGCTGTAGATCTGAACAGAATTTTTAAAAATAAGAAATGCAAATGGCAAACTAACATTTCAAAAAGTTATCCAATAGGGTGAGTTCCTGATAGAACATCCCCATTGTCTCAGTGTGTCACTAAGACAAAAAAGCAACCCACTGACTGGGAGAAGATATTCACCAACCCCGCAACTGACAAAGGTCTGATCTCCAAAATATATAAAGAACTCAAGAAACTAGACCGTAAAAGGTTAATCAACCCAATTATAAAATGGGGCACTGAGATGAACAGAAAATTCTCAACAGAAGAAGTTCAAATGGCCAAAAGAGACTTAAGGTCATGCTCAACTTCCTTAGCGATCAGGGAAATGCAAATCAAGACAACTTTAAGATATCATCTTACACCTGTCAGAATGGCTAAAATAAAAACACCAATGATAGCCTTTGTTGGAGAGGTTGTGGAGAAAGGGGTACACTCATCCATTGCTGGTGGGAATGCAAACTTGTGCAACCACTTTGGAAAGCAGTGTGGCAGTTTCTCAGGAAATTCGGGATCAACCTACCCCTGGACCCAGCAATACCACTCTTGGGAATATACCCAAGAGATGCCCTATTATACAACAAAAGTATATGTTCAACTATGTTCATAGCAGCATTGTTTATAATAGCCAGAACCTGGAAACAGTTTTCTTACGCAACTGTGAACTCTGCTATCTACAGTATCAACCTGCCAGGAAAGATGTGCCCATTGGTTCAAAAGCGGAATGACTTTTATGGGGTTAGCCAGCTACTATCTGGTTGGATTTGAGGCCAGTTCTACAGTGGAAATTTCATGCCTGGTGCTGAAAACCTGTTCAAAAATCCATGGCTGAGGGTTTTAAAAAAGAAAATCTGAAAACTTGTATTCTATAATATCAACTGTGTAGCTAAGATTTAATTCTTTATGTAAAATTAAGTATGCACATCCATCACATTTGCATAAGAATTTTTTCTTTCATCTTTAATAGATAATAAATATATATGCATATGAAAGAACTGTTATAAAATATCTTTATGATTTATTAGTAATAGTTTGATTTGTAAACCTGTTTGATTTACCTATATAATCATGATTGCATACAAATTACTCAGGGGTTGCAAATAGAAGAAGATTAAGAAGCCAGGTGTAGTATACAAAATGTCTGAAGCTGGATGTCCCAAAGATCTAGGATAGAACCAAACATGACTGGGGAAAAAGTCAGCAATTCCTAGCAATATCCTGCTATGCTTATAGATTGGTTCCTAGCCCAATTGTCACCAAAGAGGCTTTATCCAGCAACTGATGGAAAGAGACACAGAGACCCATAGCCAAACATTAGGCAGAGCTTGGGGGATCCTGCTGAAGAAGGGGATAAAAGATTGTAGGAGCCAGAGGGGAGGGACATCACAAGAAACCCCACAGACTCAACTAACCTGGGCTCCTAGGGGCTCATAGATACTGAACTGACAACTGGGGAGTCTGTTTAAGACTGACCTAGGTCCTTTTCATATCTGGGACAGTTGTGTAGTTTGGTCTTCTTGTGGGACTCCTAAGAGTGGGATCAGGGACTATCTCTGACTCTTTTGTTGGCTTTTGGGACCATGTTTGTCATACTGGATTGCCTTGTACACCTTTAATATATGGCGGGGTGCTGCTTACTGCTTAGTCTTACTAAGGATTGATAAACTATATTTTGCTGATATCCATGGGAGACCTGCCCTTTTTTGATTAGAAATGGAGGAGGAGTGGATGGCTGGGGGAGTATGCAGAGGGGAGGGATTGGGAGGAGAGTAGGGAGGGGAAATTTAGGTAAAGATGTAAAAAATAAAAAAAGAGAAAAAGAAAAAGAAAAAAATTCTAATGCCTTTGCCGAGTGAGCTGGAAGCTTCCTCTTGCTGGCCATCTTTCATGGTGCTGGAAGGTGCTGTACAGGCTTGTAGGAGAATTGTCACCAACAGTCATAGCAATAGTAATATGACTTTTGTGGGGATAACCCGTCACCGTTTGTTTGGATTTGAAGTCTGCGATGCAAGAGGACTTCACAGCTGACACGTGATCTTGGCCAGGGAGATCACAGTTCCCAATGGAGACAAGTCCTGTTTCTGTTTTACTGAATGAACATAATGTACCTATCAAATTGCATTCTGGATATGCTGGTTTGCACCAGTGGATGCATACTGTTTTCGGTACTGGTCAGAGAAGCTCCCCTAGTGGTGGTTACTGCAGAGATACAAACCAGAGGAATGAGAATAAGCAACTATTGAGTGTTCATTCCTAAATAGAACATCTATAACCCAACCTCCAAGGTTCAAGGAAGATCCCAGGAAGAGACGTAGAAAGGATGTAAGAGCTGGGGGAAGAGGAAAGTGCTGTGGCCGCTGTTTTCTGAGAGTGTCAGCTATTGCACAGCTGTGGTTACTAAAGAAAACCCGCAGAGATAGGGTCCATCCAAGTTCTACTGTGGAGTTGGGAGGGACTCAGGAGGCCCTATGCCTTGAGTATTTACTCAAAGTTAATGGTTCTTGGGAGAGAGGGAAGCATTTTCTTATGCAGTGTGCAGATTCCAGTAAGAGTTCCACATTCCTACAACTCATTCCCCATTGATTCTCCTGTGCTGTGGGAACTACTTTTGCTCCTTTAGCCAATAGCCTTTGAGATACCAGCCCACTGGTGTGTGATATCTTTCACTTTAAAAAAGTGGAGGCAGCCCTCTGCTCTCTCTTGCTTTGGATTTTGCTTCTGGCTATCAGACGCTTTTCCTGGTTGTGTAGGAGGCTGTTGTCTAGGTCGGTGATCTGTAAGTTTTTTCCCTATAAATTGTCCTTGGGTTTAGGAACATTATTTAGGGGTTGATTATAAATAATATACAGTTGAGGTTTGGGGGAGGAATTTTATAAGCTCAGGGATCCTTTTTTAAAAAAATAAAAGGGAATATTGGATAATGGGATAATAGATTAGTATTTGTGAGTTATTGTTTATAAATAATTACACTGGCATATATTTTTGTATATGATACAAAGTTAAATTATATTGAATATTGTATGCATGCATGCTTCTACCTCTGTTTAAAACATTTTTATGTATTTATATATATTTACCATATTGCAGTGTACATTTCTACCTCTGATTAAGATACTTATATATTGTTTATGTATTGATACATTTCTACCTCTAATTAAGATACTTATATATTGTTTATATAATAATATACATTATTTACATTTGGAGGTCATTGTCCTAATTTATTGAACAGTTGTTTATTCTCTTAGTCTTTAAGTTAGATAGATATTAAAAATTGTAGATCAATAGTCATCTATGTCTGTCATATTTATAGTTAGACTAATCAGGTTCTTTAGATACATAGAGATTTTATTCTGTATAAATAATCTTCAACCTCTTCAAAGAGCTTTAGAAAATGACATTTAAGCTAATTTAGAGTTCTGTGGTAGTGAGACACAATGGCTCCAGCAACACCGATCTATTCCCGAGAGATTGTTGAGCACCAAAGACACTCCACTTGGAGCTTGTCTTCTTGGCAGAACCAGTCTCTGGGCAAGGAACTGCCCATACTTTAACTACTAACGGAATACATAGTATCTGAAAATGGATAAACAAAACCATCAAATCTTGTCAAGACGGGGTAAGAGGGTTTTAAAATATTTCTTGCCTTTAAAAATAATGTCAGTTATTGTAGGCCTTAGCCAAAGTTGGTTGCTTCAACGCTGCAAACGTGACTTTTGGTGATTGCCCAGGTAGCTAGTTGTCTCTGTGATTTGTTGCATATTTTGGAAGTTGTTTGATTGCACTTCCTAATTACTTAGGTAACATTATTTCCCTTCTCAGATCTTTGATGGGGTTGGAGACTAGATAAATGTAGCTACTTTCCTCTCATGACTTGGCCAAGTTATTTATTATACAAGACTTAAGATAGTTGGAATAGGATATTTGTTCTTATTGTATGTAATTTGGTAGTAGGTTTAGAACTCTCTTACTTAATCAAAAGGGGGAGGTGCTGCGGGAGCTACTTTTGCTCCTTCAGCCAATAGCCTTTGAGATACCAGCCCACTGGGGTGTGATATCTTTCGCATTAAAAAAAAGTGGGCAGCAGCCCTCTGCTCTCTTGCTTTGATTCCGCTTCTGGCAATCAGACGCTTTTCCTGGCTGTGCAGGAGGCTGTTGTCTAGGACGGTGATCTGTAAGTTTTTCCCCTTTAAATAAATAACCCTTTTATTGATCATAATTCCAAATTGGTGTGGGATTGTTCACTCCTGTAAGGAAACCTAAGGAAACTCACTTGTTCACTCTTAAAAAAGACATGACAGTTCGAAGTGTGCTAATGGGAAGAGAAAAGGTATTGGGAAATGGATGGTGAACCAGAAAGGGTAATGGGGAATGAAAATGATCAAAATATATTATTATATGTATAAATGAAAATATCATAATGAAGCCCATTATTATGCATAATTAATATATGCTAACAAATTCCTTTAAATCAATATAATGTGTGCCTCACCTAAAAGACCCTGGTTTACAAATCTAGTCTATCATATTGACTGTTTTTATTAGCATATATTAAATATGTAATAAAGGAATTAATTACACACACACACACACACACACACACACATATAACACTTGTTTCACTGACCAGTTGTTTCTATTCAAAGCATGGTCAAATAAGCAGTTTTCAATTGTTGGCCAACGGATAACTGTCTTGCTAGGGTTCAAATGCCTGTGGTGGAAGTTGTTGTGCCAGGATATGTTCTGGGCAGCATTCTGAAACTATCTCTTGGCAATCCCTTGTTTTTTCCTGATTAATTTCATATCATCATAAGTAGTCTACTGGCCTTCAAATACAGGTCCTAGAGGAGAAACAGTTCCCTTTAACAAAATCTCATTTGCCTGTAGTAAAATTTAAAATGAGTCAGTCATCCAACAGCACAGGCTGATGTCGTACACTTTAAACGAAACACGGCTCTAGCGTTTTAAGACTACTCTTCTTATTACTTTGTTAGGATATATATCTTTTCTGTGGAGTTTTCATGGTCATGAATACCAGAATCCTTCTAGTTTTTACATTTTTATTTCTTCAATTGCATCACTTGGTAAGATAAAATGTTAATAAGGAAGGTTAATTAATTTAGTTTAGAAGTCTGCTTTGTGAAATTCAAGCTGGGAACTATAAGAAGTAAGTTAGTGGAAGAAAAGGAAAGACTAGCCTCAGTTTGACCTCAAAATGGCATGGCAAATCTTTACTGGCATCTCCAAGCCCTGAGGCTCAGTGTCTGAGAACAGGAGAACCCACAATGCAGGGGCTGAGAATGGTTTAGTGCTGGAGAGTAGAGACAGGGAGAGCATGGCTTCACCAGACCCAGACTTTGTTTTTCTCGATAAAATGCTTTTTGAAACTATAGGGTGAATCATAAATTAGATTGCCCATTTAGTTTTCCAAACTCGGGACTCCAGGGTATGTAATGGGGGGTCTGTGTTTTCTGCAGCTTCATGGGATTGCCTCGGCTGTAGTCTCCACCCCTCCACTCCACCTTACCGTATAACTATCCCTTTCTTGTCTCATTTCCCTTTCCTCCCCAGTTTTTCTGACGTCTTGTCCCTTCAGTTCTCTTGTTATCAAGTAGAACTGTGTTGCGGAAAAGAACCAGAAGGCAGTTCGAAAGATTTGGGGTTGTATGCAGTCTTGATGTCATGCCTCAAAAACAGAGAGGTTGTGATGTGGAAGGCAGGAACCCTCGATGTTTTTAGTGATCAAAAGAGGCAGATTTAGGTTAAATGGGCTGATTCTTTGGTTAAGCAAGCAGAAGCAACCCGTACTTTGGGGCAGCAGCTATCCTTGAGCATTTGGAGATTGAGCCTGATGCTCCGGCCCCTGTGGAAGCTATGTCAACTGAGCCGCTGCTATCCTTGAGCATTTGGAGATTGAGCCTGATGCTCTGGCCCCTGTGGAAGCTATGCCAGTTCACATGTGTCCACACTTCAGACACTGAGAGGGCCCGGGGACCTCTGTAGCCCTCCCAGCCTTCCGATTACACCGTGTTTTCAAGACCTCTTCAAAAACTGTCCGTGTTTTTCATCAAAGTGTGTTCTCTTACAATCTACAAGTTCCTTAAGGAAAGTCTGCAAACAGCAATGACCTATGACTTCAAAGTGCTCTTCCGCCAATAAAAAGGTGACAGAAAAGAACAACATAATTTAAACCGTTTTATTCCAAAATGCTATAAATTAAAATCCCTTCTGTTTGCCAAATATTTTACATATTATTAATAAACTCCCTTTTAGGGTAGTTTTAGGTTCATTCCAAAACTGAGTTGAATGTATACGGTGTTCCTACATTCCTCAAGTCCCCACAGACACACACCCTTTCCAGCAATCCACAGCCTGCTCTGGAGTGCTACATTGTTATAGCTGAGGGGTTATGTGCACAAGCTGCTGTTTTCTAAAGCCCACAGTTAACAGTAGAGGGAGCCTGCTCTTGGTCTCTTTCTTTTTAAAGGCAATTAGGTCATTTATTTTTAAAATACAGTTTATGTAAGATATAATCCTTATATACATGAACTGTTTTTTGAGCACATGCTCTCTATAGGTTAGTTCAAATCTACCATTCACAATGTATGCATATGATGAACATATATATCACATATATGCAATGTTTTATTTTTAAGAGAATTTTATCTTCCAGCAAAGCATCTATTACTTATTCATTTGATGCTGGACTTTGCAAATGCTAACCATTCTACCAATGAGCTAAGCATCCATCCCAGATTTTACTTTGATATGCATAATCTTTTCATGTTGTACTTTCTGTAAATGTACATCATACACCAGAGATGCCTATGGTTTTCTGAGGACTACCACCATCATTGCACTCGGTATACATAGCAAAATTATTTCAGCCATGCTAACTAACAGTCTTATCATTTCCACCATAATTTTTTGGAGCAAGAACACCTAAAGTTTACCCTTTTGACAAATTTTTCATATGGAATATTAACTATAGCCTTCATACTGTGTAAGTAGGTGTCTAAACTTGTTTATCCTGCTTATGTGAATATTTCTTCTGACTTACTCTCCTCCATGTCCTCTTTTCTTTATTTATTGATTTTTATTGAGCTCTACATTTTTTTCTCTGCTCCCCTCTTTCTTCCTCTCCCCTCCCACCTTCAACCCTCCCCCAAGGTCCCCATGCTCCCAATTTACTCAGGACATCTTGTCTTTTTCTACTTCCCATGAAGATTAGATCTATGTAAGTCTCTCTTAGTGTCCTCATTGTTGTCTAGGTTCTCTGGGATTGTGACTTGTAGGCTGGTTTTCTTTGATTTATGTTTAAAAACCACCTATGAGTGAGTACATGTGATAGTTGTCTATCTGGGTCTGGATTACCTCACTCAAAATAATGTTTTCTAGCTCATCCATTTCCCTGCAAAATTGAAGATGTCATTATTTTTTTTTCTTTTTTCTTTTTATTGAGAAAAGGAGAAAAAAAAAACAAGTTTCCACCTCCTCCCAGCCTCCCATTTCCCTCCCCCTCCTCCCCCCCTACGCCCCCTCCTCCCACCCTTCTCCCCCTCCCCCCACTCCTTTCCCCCTCCCTCTCCAGTCCAAAGAGCAGTCAGGGTTTTCTGCCCTGTGGTAAGACCTAGGACCTCCCACCTCCGTCCATATCTAGGAAGGTGAACATCCAAACTGGCTGGGCTCCCACAAAGCCATCACATTACGTAGGATCAAACCCCCGTGCCATTGTCCTTTGCGTCTCATCAGCCCTCATAGTTCGCCATGTTCAGAGAGTCCAGTTTTATCCCATGCTTTTTCAGTCACAGTCCAGCTGGTCTTGGTGAGCTCTCAATAGATCAGCTCCACTGTCTCAGTGGGTGGGTGCATCCCTCGTGGTCCCGACTTCTTTGCTCATGTTCTCCCTCCTTCTGCTCCTCATTGGGACTTTGGGAGCTCAGTCCAGTGCTCCAGTGTGGGTCTCTGTCTCTATCTCCATCCATCACCAGATGAAGGTTCTATGATGATATGCAAGATATTCATCAGTATTGCTCAAGGATAGGGTCATTTCAGGTTCCCTATTCTCAACTGCCCAAGGAACTAACTGGGGACCTCAGCTTGGGCACCTGGGAGCCCCTCTAGGGTCAGGTCTCTTGCCAACCCTAAAGTGGTTCCCTTAACTAAGAATTGAGGTTCCGTGCTCCCCTGTCCAACCTTCCTTTATCCCAATCCTCCTGCTTTCCCAAGGCCCGACCTCCTTCCCTTCTAACTTTTCTCTCCCCATCTCCCCTTACCCCCAACCCACCCCACCCCAAGATCCCAATTTTCTCCCCAGCGATTTTGTCTACTTCCCTTAGCCAAGAGGATAACTATATGTTTTTCCTCGGGTTCTCCTTCTTACTTAGCTTCTTTAGATTCACCTATTGTAGACTCCGTGACCCTTATTTATGGCTAGAAACCAATTATGAGTGAGTACAACCCATGTTCATCTTTTTGGGTCTGGGATACCTCACTCAGGATAGCGTTTTCTATTTCCATCCATTTGCATGCAAAATTCGAGAAGTCATTGTTTTTTACCGCTGAGTAGTACTCTAATGTGTAGATATTCCATACTTTCTTCATCCATTCTTCCATTGAAGGGCATCTAGGTTGTTTCCAGGTTCTGGCTATTACAAATAATACTGCTATGAACATAGTTGAACAAATGCTTTTGTCATATGATAGGGCATTTCTTGGGTATATTCCCAAGAGTGGTATTGCTGGGTCCAGGGGTAGGTTGATCCCGAATTTCCTAAGAAACCGAAACACTGACTTCCATAGTAGTTGCACAAGATTGCATTCCCACCAGCAATGGATGAGGGTACCCCTTCCTCCACAACCTCTCCAGCAAAGGTTATCGTTGGTGTTTTTGACTTTAGCCATTCTCACAGGTGTAAGATGATATCGCAAAGTTGTTTTGATTTGCATTTCCCTGATTGCTAAGGAAGTTGAGCATGACCTTAAGTCTCTTTTGGCCATTTGAACTTCTTCTGTTGAGAATTCTCTGTTCAGATCAGTGCCCCATTTTTTAATTGGATTAATTAGCATTTTAAAGTCTAGTTTCTTGAGTTCTCTATATATTTTGGAGATCAGACCTTTGTCTGTTGCGGGGTTGGTGAAGATCTTCTCCCAGTCAGTAGGTTGCCTTTGTGTCTTAGTGACAGTGTCCTTTGCTTTGCAGAAGCTTCTCAGTTTTAGTAGGTCCCATTTATTCAATGTTGCTCTTAATGTCTGTGCTTCTGGGGTTATACATAGGAAGCGATCTCCTGTGCCCATCTGTTGTAGGGTATTTCCCACTTTCTCTTCTATCCTTTTCAGTGTGTTCGGGCTGATATTGAGGTCTTTAATCCATTTGGACTTGAGTTTTGTGCACGGTGAAAGATGTGGGTCTATTTTCATTCTTCTACAGGTTGACATCCAGTTGTGCCAGCACCATTTGTTGAAGATGCTTTCTTTCTTCCATTGTATACTTTTAGCTCCTTTATCAAAAATGAGGTGTTCATAGGTTTGTGGGTTAAAATCCGGGTCTTCTATACGATTCCATTGGTCGACTTCTCTGTTTTTATGCCAGTACCACACTGTTTTCATTACTGTAGCTCTGTAATAGAGTTTGAAGTCAGGGATGGTAATGCCTCCAGAAGATCCTTTATTGTATAGGATTGTTTTGGCTATCCTGGGTTTTTTGTTTTTCCATATAAAGTTGATTATTGTCCTCTCCAGATCTGTGAAGAATTTTGATGGGATCTTGATGGGGATTGCATTGAATCTATAAATAGCCTTTGGTAGAATTGCCATTTTTACTATGTTGATCCTCCCAATCCAAGAGCAAGGTAGATCCATCCATTTTTTGGTATCCTCTACAATTTCTTTCTTCAATGTCTTAAAGTTCTTGTCAAATAGATCTTTCACTTCCTTGGTTAGATTTACCCCAAGGTATTTTATGCTATTTGTGGCTATCGTGAAAGGTGATGCTTCTCTGATTTCCCTCTCTGCTTCCTTATCCTTAGTGTATAGGAAGGCAACTGATTTTTTGGAGTTGATCTTGTATCCTGCCACATTACTAAAGCTGTTTATCAGCTGTAGGAGTTCTTTGGTAGAATTTTTGGGGTCGCTTTTGTACACTATCATATCATCTGCGAATAACGAAAGTTTAACTTCTTCCTTTCCAATTCGAATCCCCTTGATCCCATTATGTTGTCTTATTGCTATTGCTAGAACTTCAAGTACTATATTGAAGAGGTATGGAGAGAGTGGACATTCTTGTCGTGTTCCTGAGTTAAGCGGGATGGCTTTGAGTTTCTCTCCGTTTAATTTGATGTTAGCTGTCGGCTTGCTGTATATAGCTTTTATTATATTTAGGTATGACCCTTGTATCCCTAATCTCTCCAAGACTTTTAACATAAATGGATGTTGAATTTTGTCGAATGCTTTTTCAGCATCTAATGAGATGATCATATGGTTATTTTCCTTCAGTTTATTTATATGCTGGATTACATTGATAGATTTTCGTATGTTGAACCAGCCCTGCATCTCAGGAATGAAGCCTACTTGATCATAATGGATAATTTTCCTAATGTGTTCTTGGATTCGGTTTGCCAGTATTTTGTTGAGGATTTTTGCGTCGATGTTCATGAGTGAGATTGGCCTGTAATTCTCTTTCCTGGTTGAGTCTTTGTGTGGTTTTGGTATCAGAGTAACTGTAGCTTCGTAAAAGGAATTAGGTAATGACCCTTCTGTTACTATATTGTGGAATACATTAAGGAGTATGGGTATTAGCTCTTCTTGGAAGTTCTGGTAGAATTCCGCATTGAAACCATCTGGTCCTGGGCTTTTTTTGGTAGGGAGGTTTTTGATAACAGCTTCTAATTCTTCGCGACCAACAGGTCTGTTTAGATTGTTCACCTGGTCCTGGTGTAACTTTGGTATATGGTATTTATCTAAAAAAATGTCCATTTCTTTTACATTTTCCAGTTTTGTATTATACAGGCTTTTGTAATATGATCTGATGATTCTCTGAATTTCCTCTGTGTCTGTGGTTATGTCCCCCTTTTCATTTCTGATCTTATTAATTTGTGTATTCTCTCTCTGCCGTTTGATTAGTTTGGCTAGGGGTTTATCAATCTTGTTGATTTTCTCCAGGAACCAGCTTTTTGTTTCATTGATTCTTTGGATTATTTTCTGTGTTTTTATTTTGTTGATTTCAGCCCTCAGTTTGATTATTTCCAATCTTCTACTCCTCCTAGGTGAGTCTGCTTCTTTTTTTTCTAGAGCTTTCAGGTGGGCTGTTAAGTCTTCAATATGTGCTTTCTCTGTTTTCTTTAAGTGGGCACTTAGTGCGATGAACTTTCCTCTTAGCACTGCTTTCATAGTGTCCCATAAGTTCGAGTATGTTGTTTCTTTATTTTCATTGAATTCAAGGAAGACTTTAATTTCTTTCTTTATTTCTTCCTTAATCTAGGTATGGTTCAGAAGTTGACTGTTCTGTTTCCATGAGTTTGTAGGCTTTCTGGGGGTAGCATTGTTGTTGAATTCTAACTTTAATCCATGGTGATCTGATAAGACACAGGTGGTTACTAATATTTTTTTGTAACTGTGTAAGTTAGCTTTGTTACCGAGTATGTGGTCAATTTTCGAGAAGGTTCCATGAGCTGCAGAGAAGAAGGTATATTCTTTCCTCTTCGGGTGGAATAATCTATAGATGTCTGTTAAGTCCATTTGCTTCATTACCTCCATTAATTCTCTAATTTCTCTGTTAGGTTTCTGTTTGATTGACCTGTCCATTGGTGAGAGAGGAGTGTTGAAGTCTCCTACTATTAGTGTGTGTGGTTTGATGGCTGCCTTGAGTTTTAGTAATGTTTCTTTTACATACGTGGGCGCTTTTATATTCGGGGCATAGATATTCAGGATTGAGACTTCATCCTGATGAATTGTTCCTGTTATGAGTATAAAATGTCCCTCTCCATCTCTTCTGATTGATTTAAGTTTGAAGTCAACTTTGTTAGAAATTAGTATGGCCACACCTGCTTGTTTCTTAGGACCATTTGCTTGATAAGCCTTTTCCCAGCCCTTTACTCTGAGTAGGTGCCTGTCTTTGTGGTTGAGGTGTGTTTCTTGTAGACAGCAGAACGTTGGATCCTGTTTTCGTATCCAATCCCTTAGCCTGTGCCTTTTTATAGGTGAGTTGAGCCCATTGACATTAAGTGATATTAATGACCAGTGGTTGTTAACTCCGGTCACTTTTTTAGTAGTAGGGTTTGTGTGTTTCCCTTCTTTGAGTTGCGCTGGTGAAAGGTCTCTAGATGACTGAGTTATTGTGGGCATTGTTGGACTCCTTGGTTAGTGATTTTCCTTCTATAATTTTCTGTAAGGCTGGATTTGTGGCTACGTATTGTTTGAATTTGTTTTTATCCTGGAAAATTTTGTTTTCTCCATTTATAGTGAACGAAAGCTTGGCTGGATATAGTAGTCTGGGCTTGCATCCATGATCTCTTAGTTTTTGCAGTACATCTATCCAGGACCTTCTGGCTTTCATGGTTTCCATAGAGAAGTCAGGTGTAAGTCTGATAGGTTTACCTTTATAAGTAACTTGGCCTTTTTCCTTTGCGGCTCTTAATATTTTTTCTTTATTCTGTGTATTTTGTGTTTTGATTATTATATGGCGAGGGGATGTTTTTTTTTGATCCAGCCTATTTGGTGTTCTGTATGCTTCTTGAACCTTCATAGGTACCTCTTTCTTCAGGTTGGGAAAGTTTTCTTCTATAATTTTATTAAGTATATTTTCTGTACCGTTGAGCTGCACTTCTTCTCCTTCTTCTACTCCAATTATTCTTAGGTTTGGTCTTTTTATTGTGTCCCAAATTTCCTGAATGTTTTGTGATGAGAATTTGTTGGTTTCGCTGTTTTCTTTGATCAGTGTGTTTATTTTTTCTATGGTATCTTCAGTGTCTGATATTCTCTCTTCTATCTCTTGTAATCTGTTGTTAGTACTTGTTTCTGTCATTCCTGTTCGTTTACCCAGATTTTCCATCTCCATTCTTCCCTCGGTTTGTGCTTTCTTCATTGCTTCCATTTCATTCTTCATGTCTTGAACCGCTTCCCTAACCTGTTTGATTGCTTTTTCTTGTTTCTCTTGGTTTTCTTGCGTGTCTTTGAGCGATTTATTCATTTCCTCTACCTTTTTGTTTGTAATCTCTAATTGTTTATGGCAGTTTTTCACCTCCTGTTTAAGGTCCTCTATTATTTTCATATAGTTCACTTTTGAGTCGATTTCTTCTATTTCTTCAGGAGTAGGGTGTACAATTCTTCTTATTTCGGGATCCCTGGTTTCTGGTGGTGTCATGTTGCCTTTCAGATTGTTGGAGGAATTCTTGTATTGGCGCCTTCCCATCTCTTCCTTCAAATGGAGCCAGGAGAGGCCTGGTCTCTTGGTCCAGACTTTGCTGTGATTGACTCTCAGGGTATATCTCTTCAGTGTAGAAGCAGGAACCGTTCCTGTCCAGATGGGATTCCTCCGCAACCGTCCTGATGGGATTCCTCAGCAACTAAACAGGGCCGCTGGTAGCCCAATGATCCAGGGCCAACAGGATGAATGGAGCAAGTGGGGGGGGGGTGGTATCCAGGAGCGCGCAGGAAGCCTGGCGCCGGAGCTGGAGGTGCCCGGCTCCCTTACAGGGGACCCTGAGGCCTGCCCGGCTGGCAGGCACTCACCGCTCTGGGTGGGTCGCCTTAGTTTAGGAGCTTAAGACTGTAGTTGAGCACTGGTCCTAGCATACAGCGGGGCAGGGTTGGGGAGGGGTGCTGGGTCGTGCGAAAGAAAGACAGCCCTGCAGAAGGAGCTGGGGGAGGGGGTTTGTGCTCGCTTCCGGGACAGTCCGCCCGCCCCTGGGTAGCACACACTCACCCGTCCTGATGGGATTCCTCAGCAACTAAACAGGGCCGCTGGTAGCCCAATGATCCAGGGCCAACAGCATGAATGGAGCAAGTGGGGGGGGGGGTGGTATCCAGGAGCGCGCAGGAAGCCTGGAGCTGGAGCTGGAGGTGCCCGGCTCCCTTACAGGGGACCCTGAGGCCTGCCCGGCTGGCAAGTACTCACCGCTCTGGGTGGGTCGCCTTAGTTTAGGAGCTAAAGACTGTAGTTGAGCACTGGTCCTAGCATACAGCGGGGCAGGGTTGGGGAGGGGTGCTCCATTATTTTTTTTCTACTGTGTAGTACTCCATTGTGTAAATGTACTACATTTTCCTTATCCAGTCTTCGGTCGAAGGGCGTTTAGGTTGTTTCCAGGTTCTGGCTATGACAAACAATGTTGCTATGGACATAGTTGAGAACATGTCCTTGTGGCATGATTGAGCATCCTTTGGATATATACACAAAAGTGGTATTACTGGGTCTTAAGGAAGGTTGTTTCCTAATTTTTTGTTAAATCGCCACACTGATATCCAAAGGGATTTTACCAGTTTGCGTTCCCACCAGCAATGCAAAAGTGTTCCCCTTTCCCCACAACATCTCCAGCATAAGTTGTCATCAGTGTTTTTGATCTTGGCCATTCTAACAGGTGTAAGATGGAATCTCAGAGTTGTTTTGATTTGCATTTCTCTGATGACTAAGGATGTTGATCATTTCCTTGGATGTCTTTCAGTCATTTTAGATTCCTCTGTTGAGAATTCTCTGTTTAGGTCTGTACTCCATTTTTTATTGGATTATGTGTTATTTTGATGACCAATTTATTGAGTTCTTTGTATATTTTGAAGATCAGACCTCTGTCTTATGTGGGGTTAGTGAAGATCTTTTCCCATTCTGTAGGCTGTCGTTTTATCTTGTTAACTGTGTTCTTTGCTTTACAGAAGCTTTTCAGTTTCAGGAGGTCCCATTTATTAATTGTTTCTCTCAGTGTCTGTGTTGCTGGGGTTATATTTAGGAAGTGGTCTCCTGTGCCAATGTGTTCAAGTGTATTTCCCACTTTCTCTTCCATAAAGTTCAGTGTGGCTGGCTTTATGTTGAGGTCTTTGATCCATTTGGACATGAGTTTTGTGCAGGATGATAGATATGGGTCTGTTTTCATCCTTCTACATGTTGATATCCAGTTATGCCAGAACCACTTTTTAAAAATGATTTTGCTTTTCCATTTGATATTTTTTGCTTCTTTGTCAAAAATCAGGTGTTCAAAGATGTGTGGATCGATATCCAGGTCTTCTATTTGGTTCCATTTGTCCTCCTGTATGTTCCTATGCCAATACCAGGTTGTTTTCAGTACTGTAGCTCTGTAGCAGAGTTTGTAGTCAGGGATTGTGATGCCTCCAAAAGTTCTTTTATTGTATAGGATTGCTTTGGCTATCCTGGGTTTTTTTACTTTTCCATATGTAGTTGAGTACCATTCTTTCTAGGTCTGTGAAGAATTTTGATGGAATTTTCTCTTGGTCTCTTAATGGCACACATCTTTGGGTTTGAACATGTGGGTCCACTACTCGACCTACTTGATTTTAAATGTTTTATTGACTTCAGTAATTTCATTATCTTGTTCACAACCAAAAAGCTGGCAGACAGGTTGCAGCAAGCCAGCCGGGGCTCTGCAGAGCTGAAGTGGTCTGTATTTTTATATCAGAACCACAGTGGAGCTTCTATTGCTCAAACATAACACTCTGTTCTGCTGTTTTTGAGACAGGTTGGGGTGGGGTCAAGGTGGAGAGAGAAAGAAAGAGAGAACCACATTTTGTTTGTAAGAGGAAAGAAATGATGATCCACAGAGGTTAACCATCGTGTACACAGTTACCCAGTTAGCACCAGCAGCCAGCTTGCCTTGCTCCTGCCTATTCTTTCCAAGACAGTGGGCTCTCTCCCTAAGGATTTCTCCTCTCAACAGTCAACTCTAAAGGAAAATATTTGATTAGGGTGATAAAAGCTATAGCGCATCTCTGGGAAAGTCCTTTTGGTTTTGATGAGGGAAATTGTGATGTTTGTATAGAGAGCACCTGCATTGCAGCCCTCACATCCGCTTGATTGAATCCAAGCATTGACCGTGGGAGCATGAAGGCTTTGAAGAAATGTCCACAAACTGGTTTTCAACCTGTGGGTTGTGACCCCTTACAACAGGAATTGCCTAAGACCATCTGAAAACACAGATATTTACAATATGATTCATAGCAGTAGCAAAACTACAGTTATGAAGTAGCAACGAAATCAATTTTATGGTTAGGGTCCCACAACATGAGAAACTGGGTTAAAGAGTCGCAGCACTGGGAAGGGTTGAGAACCACTGGGCCAGATGAAAAGTTCTGAAATGATGAAAGATTTAGAATTCTTTTTTCACATAAAGTGTTCCACAGACTCTGTCTCTAAGAAACAGCCCCACCTGGCACTTTTCTCGTGGGTTTGAGGCAGGAGATGGATCTACTTCCCTCCATTTCAGAGTTCCCAGCTTCTGTGTGAGAGCCCAACCTGGTCTTTGTCTCTCGATTTACTCCCGAGGACACTTGAGACATGCCTTTATTTTCTTGAATAAACTATTGAGAAAAAAATATGTTGAAGGTCAAAATTTGATTCTTTGATATACTGAAACTTTTTATTTTACCTAAGTGTATGTAAGTTGAGAATAACTTGTCTCTTGGACTTTGAAGTGTAATTTTATTATTATTTTGTGTGTGTGAGGGGAACTTTTCCCCCTTCTCTTTTAAAAAATGTTTTAGTATTTTTTAATGTGTCTATATTTTGTTTTTGTACCTCATGTGCTTGCATAGACCATAAGAAATGCCAGACTCCTTTCCTGGGGCTGTAGCTGCAGGCAGCTCACAGCTGCTTGAAGGGGATCCGTATTAGGAACAAAACACAGGTCCTCTAGTAGAGCAGTACACACTTCTAATCACTGAACCATCTATCCAGGCCTCCTTTCTCTTAACAGAATTTGATTTAAAACTGTTCTATTTGCTTCAATCTTTGTTTTTAATGCCTGTAATTATTTGCTTTTAAAATAGACACATGTAAGTGTGTATATATGCATTAATAACACTGTTCTATTCCCCTTAACACTGACATGTTAGTGAACTATTGAGCCCTTACTTTGCATATCCCATTTCACTTACTATTTCTGCATAGCGTCTTCATCACCAGCAATTCCTACCCTGGCCTTAGGGGTGAGCGCCCTCTGCTGTTAGGCCTCATTAATACATTTATTTGCATTTTAAATTAATTCTGTTTCATTAACTGAAATTCTACCAGCTATTGTCTCATTTAGTGTAATAATCATTTTTTTCTTCAAAATATAAAGAAATAAACTTGTGGTTTGGGTACCAGCATTTTAAGAGTTTAGAAATTGTCACAGCATCCTAGCAGTGTGTAGAAAGCTAAATAAGTCATCTTGGGGTTACCAGAGACATTAGGTAAGAAGACCATAACACCAAACTTGGAGGGGCAGATGCAGGTAGGTGTGTACGGACAGTAACAACTCTCTGTGCAGAAACTCCTGAGCTGGAATCTCAGGGAAGTGATTTTGAAGCATATTTAGACACATGTACACCCCCAAGCAACCAACCCAACATTTTAGGAAACAAAGCCAGAAGATTGACAGTTCTTGTCCTTCAGGCATACTGACTATATGTCTGAAGTTACAGTAATCAAGACAGCATGCTTTGGACAGTAGCAGACAGATAGATAAACAAAACAGAATAGAGATGAACTATACACAAAACTATACACCAGGAAACAACCACATCTGAGAAAAATTGAGCCGCCCTTGACTACAATGATGATGTTGGAGCAAAAGCATTAAAAGTCTGAGAGAAAATAACAAATGATCTGGATTTGACTAAGCTTTAAAAAGTACATTCTGCAAGAGACCCCAGAAGGGGAATGAGATGATAAGCTACAGAAATATGTGCAGACAGTGAACTCATAAAGGATTGCCCAAAGAACAACCGCGGCTGCTCTCAAAATCCAACAAAGAGAAAACACACCTCAATTAAAAGTTGGGTAAAAACCCGAGCTGACATTTCACTAAAGGAGGTATTGCCTTTCGTTTTACAGCCTCAATGGCATCCCTTTTTGATACACAGATGGGAAATGCTCAGTATCATGGCATCAAGAAATTGCACCTATAAGTGGGTGACTACCATGTGTAGCTAGCAGATAATGGAATGTTCAAAATACAAACTATCCACAACACTTAGTGTTGGTGAGGATCTGGAAAAACAGAAAATGAAGGTCTTTGCCAATGGCAAAAACAGAAAAGGTGATTATTATGTTGGAACTGAGTTAAACAATTCCATACAAAAGTTAACATCATTTTATCAGTCAGACAGTCATGTATGTAGTCAAATGAACCAAAAATTCATGTCTCCACAAAAATCCATGCATTGATACATTGATTACAGAAGCTTTGTTCCCAATAGGCAGAACTTAAGAGAGAAAGATGCCTTTCAAAAGGTGGGAGAACAGGCAATAACAACTATGGAACATCCCATCACAGTAGACTGTACAGCACCATGTGCAAGCATGAGGGGAGTTCAGGTTCCCAGAACTCACGCAAATGCTGGGTGGTGGTTTGTCTGCAATTCCACACTCTGAAGGTAGAGACTGGGATCCCTAAGCAAGCTGGCCAGAGAGATTTGCCTATCCACCAGCTCTAGGTTTGACTGAAAGATCCTGACCCAAAGAAGATTTGCCATATCAATCTTGGGCCTTGACACACACATGCACATGTGTGTACATCCATCCTTACATACATGTGTGCCCTGATACAGGCAATTGTGCATACTCAAATGTATTCATATGTTCCCAAACACATAAAGAAGAAAAAGAAATGAGATATCAAGCTATAAAAAAACAAAAATACAAAGAAATAGTAAAAGTATGTAAAAGCACCAATAATCATACAGTAGTATGATTAGAGCTGTGATGTTCCAAAGGAGAAAATTACTATAGAGATGGTAAAATAATTAGTGGTTTCTACGACAGTGAACTTCTTCTGGGTTACAATACAGCAGGTGTGCACACCATTTTTTTTTCTCAAATGAACAGACTGCAACATCAGGAATGAGGCTTAGATAAACTGTGAGCGTTGAGTGATGGCCACTGTAGCTTCACAGATTAGAACAGATGTCTCACCCTGGTGAGAATGGTGACAGAGGAGGTGCTTGGGCATATGTGGGGACAGAGTATACGGCAACTGTCTGTACGTTCGGTTCAGGTTTATTCTTACTCAAACATAGGATCAAGATGATGTTTATAAAGAAAAGAAACAAAATTTTGGATCCATAAGGACAGGTTAATGATTTTCACAGTTGTATATGTATTCGGTAGGGGGTTGACTTTTCCCAACCAAGCTATGACTTTGCATAGAGAAAGGAGGAAGGTGGGAATTTTAAGCACTAAAAAAAATGCGGGAAAAGCAATTAGCAGGGTGTAGGTAGTATGAAGGCCAAATACCGTCAATAAGTTTTGCTACTTTAGAAAGAGTATCCAAAGAGTTAATTTTATGTGTCAATGAGTGAGATAAGGGAGTCCCAGAGAGCTGCTAAACATTTCAGGGTGTGTCTGAATTTCAGGATGTATTTCCAGGGTAGAACACCATTCTGATGGGTAGACAGAGTCAAGATCTGCCTCTCTATGTACCAAGCATCACCATGTCTTTTGGGAACCAGTAGAACAGCAAGAAGTTGGAGGAACTCTATGCTCCTGGTTATTGAATCCTGGACTTGCATATAGACTAAACCATTAGTTTCTCTGATTCTCAGGCCTCTGGGTTTGTGTTGGAGCCACAGCTTTTCTTATCCTTCTTGCATGCAGATGGCACACTGTGGAGCTTTTCAACTTCCATTATTTGCATAAGCTAAGACCTTATATTAAGTATATATGTATGTATGTCTATCTATCTATCTATCTATCTATCTATCTATCTATCTATCTATTGGTGTAGATGGTCCTTCTATCTTTGTATTGCTTTCATTGGTTAATAAAGAAACTGCTTTAGCCTGTTGATAGTGCAGAACGTAGGTAGATGGAGAAAACAGAACTGAATTCTGGGAGGAAGAAAGCAGAGAGGGAGAAGCCATGGATCCTCTGCCAGAGATGGACGCCGGTTAGAATCTCCAGTAAGCCACTGCCACATGCATGGGGATATACAGATTAATGGAGATGGGTTAAACTAATATGTAAGAGTTAGCCAATAAGAACTTAGAGCTAATGGCAAAACAGTATCTTAATTAATACAGTTTCTGTGTGGTTATTTCAGGTGTAAGCTAGCCAGGCGGCCGAGACGAACAAGCAGCCCTCTCCCTTGCAACAATCTATCTATTATCTATCCATCCATTCATCATGTACCCATTCATCCCCTCTTCCAATTGGTTATGTTTCTTTAAAGAGCTCTGACTAATAGAGTAGGCTTAGTCTTATGCTGTGGTAAGGGCAGTATATGTTAATTTGTCCTTTCTTTTCAGTATTACATTAATTTGTCCTTCCTTCCTTCTTTGCTTCCTTCCTTCCTTTCTCTTTTTTTTTGTTTGAAGATTTATTTTTCTTTAATGTGTATGGGTACATGCATGCACTGAGGTATACT
The DNA here is from genome assembly GCF_018167655.1 of Microtus oregoni. Classification (NCBI taxonomy): domain Eukaryota; kingdom Metazoa; phylum Chordata; class Mammalia; order Rodentia; family Cricetidae; genus Microtus; species Microtus oregoni. The sequence goes on from NW_024543069.1 coordinate 53,362,756, forward strand.
GGATGCATGCCTTGTGTCCGTGGAGGCCAGAAGAGGGTTCCAGATCCCCTAGAACTGGAGTTAAGGGTAACTGTAAGGTGAGTTAAGGTATATGTCAGTTCTGGGAATGGAAACCAGGTCTTCTGCAAGGGCAGAAAAAAAGTCTTTTTAAAATATTTTTAAATTTTTATTTTGTATGAATAAGTGTGTTGCCTGCATGCCTGTGGAGAGCAGAAGAGGGTGAAGGATTTCCCTAGAACTGGAGTTGCCACTTGGGTGCTTGGAATTAAATCTGAGTCATTTGAAAGACCAGTCCATGGTCTTTACAGCTGAACCATCTTTCCACTCTTGTTCTTTTATTTCCTTCCCTCCCCCTCCTTCCTTCTCTCCCTCTCTTCCTTCCCCCAACCCCAGTCAGGGTCTCAGGCACTGCAGGCTAGCTTCATATTTGCTGTGTAGATGAAGAGACCTTGAATTTTGGACCCTCCTGTCTCCATGTGCTGGGATTACAGACATGTATCACTTCTGGCATATGTGGTGGGAGAGAATTAAACAGGACTTCCTTCATGCTAAACAAATGTTTAAAAAGAGCTATGTACCACCCCTATTTTTCTTTATAATAAAATAATTTATAGATGTAATTTTGCATTTTCTTTTAAAATACTTTACTTATTTATTATTATTATTATTATTATTATTATTATTATTATTAATCTGTCTTGAGAGAGGGTCTCAAAAAAGCTATGTAGCTGAGGCTGACTTCAAGACCCTGATCCTCTTCCTTTGTCTTCTAAGTTTAGGACAATGTGCTCCACATAGCACCCAGCTCCCCTTCATTATTTTTTTATAATAATGCCTTACATAGGTACATCTTATGTAAAGTTGCACATTTTGTTGTTTTCATAAAAAATTTCATAGAAATTCCCACGTTAAACAGATGTAACCTTTTAGTTCTGGCTCCAACATTTATTAATTGCGTTTCTTTGTGTAGATGACATAATCTTTCTGGCACAGGCTCCCCACCTCAGCATATGGTCAAGCATTGTTTTCTTCTGGGACAATTGTGAGAACAAATTGATATCACATGTATAAATCTCTAAAAGAACGAGCCCAATAAATAACAGGTTCTAACCTAGAGTTGCCTAATCATAACCACTGCAAGGAAAGCAGGCCATTCTTTCTCTTGGCAGTTACAGCCCCTGGTCCAAAGATTAGAAACAGCTGAATAGCATCTAGTGAGGGGTGTAGGGACCACAGACTGAGGGTGTAGGGCATCACAGACTGAGGGTGTAGGGACCACAGACTGAGGGTGTAGGGCATCACAGACTGAGGGTGTAGGGACCACAGACTGAGGGTGTAGGGCATCACAGACTGAGGGTGTAGGGCATCACAGACTGAGGGTGTAGGGTATCACAGACTGAGGGTGTAGGGCATCACAGACTGAGGGTGTAGGGACCACAGACTGAGGGTGTAGGGCATCACAGACTGAGGGTGGAGGACATCACAGACTGAGGGTGTAGGGTATCACAGACTGAGGGTGTAGGACATCACAGACTGAGAGTGTAGGACATCACAGACTGAGGGTGGAGGACATCACAGACTGAGGGTATAGGGCATTACAGACTGAGGGTGTAGGACATCACAGACTGATGGTGTAGGGTATCACAGACTGAGGTTGTAGGGACCACAGGCTGAGGGTGTAGGACATCACAGGCTGAGGGTGTAGGGCGTCACAGACTGAGGGTGTAGGACATCACAGAATGAGGGTGTAGGGCATCACAGACTGAGGGTGTAGGGACCACAGGCTGAGGGTGTAGGGCCCCATAGACTGAAGGTATAGGCCCCCATAGACTGAGGGTGTAAAGAACCGAGGGTATAAGGCACTGCAGACTGAGGATATAGTGTATCACAGATTCAGTGGTGTAGGGTACCAGAAACTGAGGGGCTATAGGGTACCACACACCGAGGAACATAGGGTGCCACTGATGGAACATTGGCTGGGGGTCTGACCACATCGGTTTCTGGCTGTGTTACCCTGCAAGAGTTTCCTTACCTGTGCTTCAGTTTCTGCAGCTTCACAATGGGAGCGATAACAACATTGCGGAGTCTACAGCGGTGCACACAGAATTATGGGGGCGATGCCCAATGAACTGAAGGAATTCAACCAGAATGAGAGAGGGGACTGAGAGGGCACTGGCTTAGCCCCTGCCGTTTGCTGCCTGGTTAGCTTTGGCCTTCATTTAAAATTTGATTACTTTTTTAAAAATAGGGTATTACGTTGCTCAGGCTGGCCTGGAAATCATGATCCCCCTGCTTCCACCATCCAAGTGCTGAAATTCTGTATATACATCACCATGCTTGACTTTAGATTTCACTCTCTGTCTGTGGAATGAGGAAACACTCATTGAAATGCTTTAAAGCATTGCTTTGAGAGCAAAACAAGACAGTGTGTGAGTGGACGTGGTGCTGTTTCAGAAAAGGTCACTGTAGGGCGGCTGTTTGCCATCCCTCAGTGCCGGGGTACAGTTTGTGCTTATATTGGCTGTTCCAGGACTTTAACCTTCCTTCACTTCTCTCTTAATTCCAAACCTGGTCCTGTCAATGAACTCTCAGAATCCAAGTCTGCAGTAAATGGGCTTGCTTATACCTTAGCTGTCCAGCTGTCCGTTCCCTGCATCAGAGGGAGCTGGGATCATGATTTACCCTCGGCAGCCAATACCGTGGTGTTCTGTTTCTTCCCTGTGTATGGGGTGGGTGGGTGGGGAAGGGTAGACGTAATTTATTTAAAGCCGCAAGTAACTCCTGCCCTCCACAGCGCAGGTCTGTCACAGATTCCTGCAAACCTGGCAGGGTAGCTGCATAGTATGTCCGCTGTCAGAGGATGTGGGAACGGGATAGGAGGAGGCTGGGTTTATCGCTCTCAGACAGCTTCCTTATTTACCCCCCCCCCCCCCCCGCAAGGGTTTTGCAGCCTTCCAAAGACGTCTCAGCTCCCTCTCAAGTCTCTAGAAGTTCCTGCACTTACTCCCAAAGCAAAGCAAGAGAAAAACGTGCACCTTTTCAGGTCTCTGGCTCTTTCAAGGCAAACAAAGAAAAGCTTTCGTCAGACTATTTGTCTTCTAGTTGAGACCTGGCTTCCGATGAGAATAGAAAAAAAAAAAAGGAAGGAAGGAAAGAAAGAAGAAAGAGAAATCCGTTCCTCACACTGCTCCTCACATTGCATTTCCTGAATGCCTGAATCAGTTCATGCCTCCTCCCAGAAAAGGAATACAAGCTTTTGCAGGCACAGCTGTGGCTGGGAAGACGGACTGTGCGTGCGACTCAGCAGTGCCCTCCTGTGGTCACAAGTGGTAACTACAGAAGGCTCAAAGATGGGAAGGAATCGAGATTTCACAGCAGCGAATCCTTAGAAATACGTTTTTCTCTTTTAACAAATAATAATACGGCTTATCATGCTCACTTATTTCTGTAGGGGCACACTTTTCAAAGTCGCTTGGATTATTTTACCTGTATGTGGTGCTAACCAGTACTGCTCCATGGAACCATAAGCACCATTTGCACGATTACAGTTTTTGAAATAAAAGTAGAACTGGCCAGCAACAGGACAGTGATGTCATGCTAGGATTCAGCGAGGACTCTTCTGTCTGAGATTCCTCCTCTAAAGGTCATAACTGATTCTCATCATGAGACGTCAGGACAAACCTAAGTTGGGAGACTTTATACAAAATAATAGAACAATGAGTCTTAAAAGGGTTAATAAGTTCATGAACAATAAAGAACTGTCATAGGACGAAGGAGGCTAAGTGGGATATGGTAGCCAAATAACTTATCTCCACATGAGCCAGCACTTAGGAGATAGAGGCAGGAGAATCAGGAGTTTAAAGCCAACCTCAACTACAAAAGGAGTTTGAAGGCAGCCTGTGTGTACTCACTGTGGTCACTTGCAGGGATGCTCCTGTCTCCACTTCCTAAGTGTTGGTACCTGAGGAGTGAACTGCACCTGGCTGCATTTCAGTCTGGACTCTCCACTTCCAAGGGCTCCCTAGCCCTGTTTGTCCTGGGATGAATTTTGGGCAGCACAGGGTGGATACAGTGATAGAAATGGTACCCATATCCCAGTGCTTCTTGACAGTGTTACTCCGGGTCCTGGGGCTCTCTCCGCTCTGGTTTTGTGCTCTCCCCTACAAGCTTTTAGTTCTCTCTGAGGTAATAACTTCCTGGAGGGGGCTCAGGTCATTTAAATTCTGGTGGGCAGTCTAAGAGAAACTGTATTAATGCATAAAAATCATGATCATGGTCCTTTCTAGGACACGGATGCTCACGGCTCTAGCTTTCCCTACAGCATGGAAGAGATTCCATTTAAACAAAATCACTTCTGGTGGTTTTTGTTTGTTTTTTAACATGGCATTAAATAACATTACTTTCAAAGTGAGAATTTTTTCCCCATTTTGAGTCTCTTCATTTCTTTTGGGTATGATCTGGAAAAAAGACCTTGTTTGCCCTTATCTCCCCCAGACTCCTTAACACTGGAGAGAAAGATCTTCTTCTCTCCCTCCCTCTTCCCTTTCTTTCTTTCTATCTTTCTTTTTTCCTTCCTTCCTTCCTTCTCCTCCTCCTCCTCCTCCTCCTCCTCCTCCTCCTCCTCCTCTTCTTCTTCTTCTTCTTCTTCTTCTTCTTCTTCTTCTTCTTCTTCTTCTTCTTCTCTTTAAGGACTTGTGCAGAATTTAACTCATCATTTGTTTCTGTTTTCTTTACTTTCATCATCTCCTTTTACATTTATGGAAAATAATACTGGACTTTTACTTAATTATTGTTAAAATTTTATCTGATTTATATAAATTTCAAAATGGCAACATAAGAACAAATTTACTAAAAATGTAAATATTAAGATGTCATACATAGCCCATTAACAAAGGAAAACAGAAAAACTAAAGACACAGACACTAAACAACCAACCAAATAAGTAAAAATAGATTTAAACTAGCCAACACACACACACACACACACACACACACACACACACACACACACCCTCAGAGTTCCCGAATGTTCGAATGTTTCCTATATGGGACATTAAGTCACCATTTCAAACAGTGCCCCCTTGTGGAATTATATGAGGAAACAGTCTGGAGGTGGTCTCAGGAATCTCCCTTAGCTATTATGGGAAAAGTTAGCTTCCCTTGCCACACCTCTCTTACTGTGGTTGTCTCTGTCATGTTTTTATCCCTATCCTCTCTCACTTCTTTCCTTTTCCTTTCACCAACGGGACAAAGACTACTTCACCCAACAACCAGTGCTCCTGTCTCCTGAGCTTTCTGCCACCTGAGCTTTCTCTTCAAAGGCTTGCCACCTTACCCACACAGGCCTTTTCTCCTAGATATGTTTAACCCCTTCCATATCTTTCTCAGAGTCTGAGCCACTCACTGAGAAGTTTCCTAGGACTCCAATACACTTTTGTAGCCAAGCACAAATACACAATGGGGATCCAAAATCAAGCTATATTTCAATGGGGGAAAAAAAAAGTCCCAAGCATTGGGTACAATAAAAAAGTCCATTTAAGACTGCAATAAAACTTGTAATTTTATATAGCAGAAGGGAAAGCTCACATGTCCTACACTATATGGTTAACCCAGCAAACCACACAGAAGCTATAACCCCTGGAACTCCAAACTCAAAGGAGTCAGTTGGAAACAAGCATCCTCACTCATGGAGCTAATCCAGGTTAGATTTCCTTTAAGATTTTTAATTAGTCTATGCATTTTGCATTCTTTTCCTAAGGCAGTGAGTACGGGGGAAGCAGACATTCAGGGCAGTGATCAGCTGCCTTCCAAGGATGGTGATAGAAATGGGGGGGGGGGTGCATGCAGGTAGAGCTTAATTCCTGTGGGAGAAAAAAAAGAAACGTGTTTGCCTGGGTCCTTTGCTTTGCTCTGGTCCACGGATGTTTAGAGTTTTCATGATTAGAGAGCACTGACAACAGCTAACTAAATAGCTACCTTTAAAAAGCAAACTGCACCTTGAGATTTCTGTCCGGTGCTCCCATGTGGGTCTCTGTCTCTGTCTCCTTTCATCGCCTGATGAAGGTTAATATTCATGAGGATGCCTATGTGTTTGTCTTTGGATTCACCTTCTTATTTAGCTTCTCTAGGAACATGAATTATAAGCTCAATGTCCTTTATTTATGGCTTCCCACAGGTCAGGGAACCCTGATTGCTCTTCGAGCAGATGAGGGAGGGGGACTTGATCGGGGGAGGGGGAGGGAAATGGGAAGCGGTTGCGGGGAGGAAGCAGAAATCCTTAATAAATGAATAAATTAAAAAAATAAATAAATAAAACCTTATAAAAAATAAAAAGCAAACTGCAGACGAAGGTGCTTGTGTCCAAGGGACCCAACCATCTCTGTAAATAATCTTTGTTGGAGAGACAGCGCCTGGGGTGCTGCACTCAGAGGCCTGACCTTCCCTCGTGCCAGTTGCCTTCTCACTCCTTCCCTATGGGTTGAACTTATTAAGGATTTTCCATATCTCCTCACATAGCAGTCATCCTTGTGCCGCAGCATCTAGAGCTGAGGGTCACTTTCTCGCTGTCTCTTTCCTCTGTGCTCCCATAGATGGAACCAATGGGAAGCTCAGCCTGTGCACCTTGATCAGTTGGCAAGGGTCAGTCTCTCAAAGCATGGAGGAGGCTGGACAGAGCCCATCTCGGGAAGTGTTTCATTTCTTCTTTCTTCTTACCTCACAAGGTAAGTGACGATAAAGTTACACAGCCTTCTGTCAGTCAACCAGTGTGAGGTAACTGCAGGTTTCTGATGTGGGAGTCCCCTCTCTGTGTTGCTTGTATTGGTTAATGAATAATGAAACTGCCTTGACCTGATAGGGCAGAACTCAGGTGGGTGGAGAAGACAGAACTGAATTCTGGGAGGAAGAAAGCAGAGTCAGGAGACACCATGGATCTGCCGCCGGAGATAGATGTGCTGAATTTTACCTGGTAAGTCACTGCCATGTGGTGATGTACAGATTAATAGAAATTGGTTAAATTAAGATGTAAAAATTAGCCAATAAGAAACTAGAGCTAATGGGCCAAGCAGTAATTTAATTAATACAGTTTCTGTGCGGTTATTTTGGGGCTAAGCTAACCTGGCGTCCAGGACGAACAAGCCTGGCTCTTCTTGCAACAGGTTCCCACTTCCTCATTCGCCAATTTGAATGATGGAATGACTTAGGAGATCTTCCTTTATTACCATCCATAGATTTAGCTGAAAATGCTCATCCTATAGTAGTGAAGTGGTTGTTGTAATTTTACGAGGCAGGATCTTGCTTGCTATACAGTTCATGCAGGTCTGGAACTCATTATGTAGCTCATTATGACCTCAAAACACGATCCTCCTGTCTCAATTTCAGAACTGCTGGGATAATACACATGCACCACTGTGCCAGCTCCAGACTGGCTTTTCACACAGTACCTGTGCCTTGAACAACCCCCTTTCACCTCTTCTTCCAGGGTTGAGCTAAAGAGATCATCTCATGTGCAAGACATCTCTGAGGTGCACCTGCCCAACATTTCTCTTCCTTTTTTCTGTTTTCCCCAACTCTTGTTTCATGTGGTAGGGGAAGGCTGGTTTCCATCCTGAACTCTCTGGATGGAGAAAGGATGAAACCTAGACTGTGGGAGGATCTGCCTCTTCGCTACTGGAATGCTTCCGAAAAACAGGCTGTGACCTGTGTCAGGCTAATGCACCATGGTGAGGATGCTGGTTAACACTGTTCTTATTGTAGCTGCTATGCTTGTAAAGGTGGGAAGTCATGTAGGAAGACACTCAGAATAGCCTGCTTCAGAAGAAACCACCAAAGAAAGCAGTGGGATGGAGGTCAGGGGAGGTGCAAAGGGGGCAGGGAGATGAGGGGAGCAGGGGAAAGAGGGGACAGCTAACTAGAGCTGCACATCAAGGCAGTCTCTTGATCTTCCTTTCATTTTCCTTCCAACCGTTTCCTTTCTTCTCTTAAGTCAGTTTGTTTTTCAGTCACTTATAAATGAAATCTGGAATTGACATAGTCTGTTAAAGTCAACATTGCTTTATGTTGGGTCCACACATCTTGCTTGTCATAACGTGACCTGGGGTGTTTTTATGTTGTATGTCAGAGATAAACAAAATTTGACAGTTAGCTCATTTGTTGAAAATAAAATTCTTTAGAGGTTGTTTGTTGGTACTTTTGATGCCACCTATACAATTATAATTGGTATTATAAAGATAATAATATGTATAATACGTCTGAAATAAAGCATGCAAGAATGGGGAGCATTGACATTTAGTTTTTATATAATAGTGGCAAGACTATTGAAGAAGTGAGAAAATATACATTTAGAAGTTACCATTGTTACTTATATATCTTTGTCACCTTAAATATATTCTAGGACTTCCTTCTTTCCAAAGAATAGTTGCAATTAAAATTTCTATTTTCTTTGCTATTTTTCTCTTTCAGTCTGTAAGTATGTTTCTAGTGTTATTCCTAGGGCATGCTTTCAGAGCTGGAATAGATTAACACATTTTGCTAATCTTTTGACCACCCAATACTTAATGGTTAAAAGAATAAAACTTAGGTATTTGAATATTCCAAATAGCTTTAAAGATAATACATCTGTAGACTTTCAAGTTTATATCACAATAATTTATAACGTAGATGCATATATGTAGAATGTGTAGAGTTGAATCCTGACTTGAATTTCAGTGGGGACCGTGATCTGCTTGGAAATGCCTGCTAAACTCACGCCTCCTGGGAGGGCATTGTGTGGTCAAGAGACAGGGATGCCTCAGAAGTCTTCAGATATTCAGGAATTAATTCTCTCCAGAAGGTTTGCTTGGTACTCAGGCCCACCAGCTGTAAACACAGGTGCCTATCACTTACTTTCTTATTCGAACTGAAAATCATTTTATTACTCATATTTTATGTGTTTGGGGTGTGTGGATGCTATGTGGGTCTTGGGGATTGAACTCAGGCCATCAGGCTCCACAGCAAGAACCTTATCCTGTGATGTATATTGCCAGACCTTGATTTTATTTAATAGTGTGTGTGTGTGTTTGTGTGTGTGTGTGTGTGAGTATGTGCATTGTGTATTCAGGTGTTTGTGTGCACATGATGTGCATATGTGGGGGAGAGGGCACACGCCTTCCTCAGTCAGTCTCCACAGGCACTTGGGCTTGCCCAGGAGCTCACTAGTTTGGCTATACTGTCTGGTGAAAGGCTCAGATCCATCTTGGTCAAGTCCCCTTCCCAGCGCTTAGGTCACAGACTCATGCAAGCTCCGTACCCAGCTTTTGTGCAGGGGCTGAGGATCCAAGCTCGGGTCCTCACACTTAAGCAGCAAGCACTCTACCAACCAAGCCGTCTCCCCAGCCCACCTTAGGGCGGCTTGGAAACCCAGGTTTCTTGCTACTGCATCTCCCGGACATCGATTGCTTTTGTTGTTCTCAACTCTGATCTTCTAAAGAATTTTTAAGCTCACTGCTCATATTCTCAAACACACAAAAAAAAATTCAGCTGATATTTCACTTGGAAAACCTTTACATTTATAAATTGATTGAAGAGGAATATTATTGTAACACGACTTTCCAATCAGAAATATTGCGGGCCTGTCTACCAATTCAAATCCTCGTTTATATCACTTGGTAGAGTTTGTAGCTCCTTCCGTATGGATGTTGTATCTTTATATCATCCTTCTGCCTACGGTTTTTCTAAATACTGGTTTTCCCCTTGTATGTAGAAAGCTGTGGGGGTTTTGATTTTTATTTTGTTTTCGTCTGGCTTACTAAGCTTAATTCCTCATGATAACAGCTTTTCAGTTTGTTTTCGTGGCAATAAGGCACATCAGAGCAAATATCTGATAATGGTTTCTTATTTTTTGGGGGGGGAAAAGTGTGTCAAATATTACTTTTAAATATTTCTCCGAATACTGAAAAACAGGAAGAGTAGTCCCTTCCTCCTAACCTCAGATGAACCCCGCAGTGTTTTCTGAACCTGTGTCCAGTGAGGTTTCGTGTGGTTAAATGCATCCTTATGGTTCTCATATCTTAGTAGGTGAAGCTGCTCCAGCTTGCTTTCTTTCACTGTGAAAAACACCATGATGAAAAGCAATTGCAGAGAAAGGGGTTATTTTAGCTTATAGGTTTTAGTCCATTGTTGAGGGAAGCCAAGGCAGGAACTCAAGGCAGAAGCTTGATGAGGGATGCGTGGAGGAATACAACTCACTGGCTTGTTCTTTCTAAGCCCACCTGTCCAGACAGACACTGTCCACCTTGGGCTACATCCTCCTCTATCAATTAGCAATCGAGGATCCACAACTTGCCTACAGGCCAGTCTGGTGGGTGCAGTTCTTCAGGATTAATCCTCATGGATGCTTTATTACTGAAGGCTTTTTTTAGCCTATTCTGAGATAATGTTTTATTTACTTATTTATTTTTATGTTTAAGTTAATGGTACCTAGATTTCTTTTTATAAAGAAATATCAGGCTGAAAATACAGCTCAGTTGTTAAGAGCACTAGCTAATCTGCCAGAGTACACAGGTTTGTACTCTGGGTACATGGAGGCTCACAACTCTCTGGTCCTCCATTTCAGGGGATCCCATACCCTCTTCTGGCCTCCAAGGGCACCAGGCACCCACTGCTACCCAGACAAACATGTAGGCAAAACACCCACACAATAACAAAATAAAGTCATAAAGGAAAAAAAAAACCCAAATGCCTACATTTAGGGAATTGATTTTTCACGGTGAATTTTCTTTAATAAACCATCAAATTAGACATGTTGAGTATTTAAATTATATATATTCTCTAATTTATCTTGGGTAGGTCTTGCTCTTACCATTATGTCGGCCTCATAAGCTGCAACCTTTCGGGTTTTGCCCCCAGAGTACTTTAAATGGCCCAGAGAAGCTCTGGGTTCTCAGGCCGCTGGAATTCATGTGTAGTATGGTGTGTTTTCAACCCTTCTGTACTGTTGCTTTCTTAGTTCTGGTTCTGATATCTTCACAGTCTCCTAGTCTATTCCACTCTCCATTTTCTTTGCACATTTTATGTGTTCAGAAAATTGACAATATCTAACATATTTTTAGTGGTTATGTGGTTAATAATGCCTAACAATATTCTGCTATATCATTTGTAGACTGGTGCCTAGTCCACACACAGTTACACATCAGGTGGAACTCCAGGAACCCTGGAGAAGAAAGGGAGAAAGGATGGTAGGAGCCAGAGGGATCAAAGACATCACAAGAAAATGCACAGAATCAACCAGTCTGGGCTCATAGGAGCTAAAAGAGACTGAAATGACAAGCGGGAAGCTTGCATGGGACTGACCTAGGCACTCTGCATATACGTTACAGTTGTGTGGTTTGGTTTTCTTGTTGGACTCCTAACAGTGGGAGCAGGGGCTGTCCCTAACACTTTGGTTGGCCTTTGGGACCCTACTCCTCATACTGGGTCACCTTGCCCGGCCTTAATACATGGGGAAGGGTTTAGTCTTACTGAAACTTGATATACCATGCTTCACTGATACTCATGGGAGACCTGCCCTTTCCTGAACAGAAAAGAAGGAGTGGATTGAGGGATGGAAACAGAGGGAGTGGGTATAAAGGAGGGAGGGAGGTGAAACTTTGCCTGGGATGTAAAATAAATAAATAATTTTCAAAGTTATATGGTATTTATTTGGTGGTATATTTTCTTTAAAATTAAAATAAAACTCATTAGTATATATGATCCTTTTGTTTCTAATAATTATAATAATAATAATAAGGATTCTCTTTATCTTCATACTAAAAGAATCTTGCTCAGATTCAGTGTTGAAATAAAGGCAGCACTTTTAGTTTATTATTTAATATTTCCTGCTTCTTAATTAAATATTTTGTTTTAATAATGTATTAATTCTATATCTATGATTTACAAAGGTTCATTTAGTTTTTTAACTTACTGTCAAAGTATTAATTCATTGATACTGTTTAACTTTTGCGTGTGTGCTGCATGCGTGTGTGTATGTAAATGCATGTGTATATGGATATGTGCTCTGTGGGGGGGGGCACTCACACACAGAATATGTCAGGCACCTTCCTCTAGTACTCTCCATCCTGTTGCCTGGAGACAGGTTCTCTCATTGGATAGGGAGCTTGCTCTTCCGGTGAGGCTGACTGAGCAGTGAGCTCTCAGGACCACGAGAACAGTCTTCTCGTACTTCTTCCTCTTTTTTCACACATGTTCCTTGGGAGATTTTGATTCAACATGCCATTTGAGAAAACCACTTATGCCCTGAGCTGGAGAATCCTCCTTGGCTTTGATAATATACCTAGTAATGCTGTCCTGTACTAATTTGAAGGATTAAATGAGGGGAGGTTGAGTAATAAAGAGTGACATTAATATTCATGCCCTACAAATGCACCTGTAGAATCTTTGTTTATATTTATACCCAGATGATTTATGAAACTCCAAAACCAAAGAGGTATGGATGCTTCTGCACACCTACAGTTAGAGGAATGACTAGTGGTTAGCTATGTCCAAGGTTACTCTTAATTGCATCTTTAGGCAATATAGCTTTGAGACATTGGACGACAAGCAAACTTTCATGGTCAGTTCTTGCAACCCAGAGCTTTGGTTTTTTTTTTTTTTCCAGCACACAAAAGAGCACTAACATGGTAGCAGGCCTAACTGAGTTTTAATGGTAATCAAGGTTTATCTGTGTAAAGCATCTTCTAAGAGACCAGCTCCCGAGTTAACGAGACAGAGATTATAGTACGTATCTATCCTGTGCGAGAGTTGTCTGACCTAGCTTCTAATCAGTGTAGGTGTTGTCCATACTGCACCATGCAATACAAATGAATTTTCTGCTTTCCACCACCCCGTCCACTTGCCTCTCACTGAGGCATTTATATTGGGCTGTTTCCCGTCATCTTCTCCACTAACCTTTGCAGCCAGCTTTGATTTTTCTTGACATAATCTGAGCCCCAAACAGATATCTATTTACCTTCTCTATTGTCCTTTTCCATGACTTCCTGTCATACCCCTACCAGCTTTTGAAAGAGCTTTTCTTTTCTTTTCAAGTGGTTCAGCACTCAAAAACAGGAGAAATTCTAGTATGTTAACTTACTATAACAAGACAGTCTGCTTAAAACATAAAACAGTTCAGAAATAAAAGTGGATGTGGGTATCTTAAAGCATGTGGTAGTTTTACATCTGACTTTTTCTTCTTTTCGTGTGTATGTAGTATATGTGTGTCTGTGCATGTTTGCATGTGTGTTGGAGAGACATAGGCCTGAGGTTCATATTGGGAATCTTCCCTGATTACCAGTAAACCTTAGAGATCATACCGTGGTCTACATTCTTCACAATGCTGGGGTTACAGGTGAGCGAGCAGTCTTGCCTGACTTTTAAAACTCTCTCTCTCTCTCTCTCTCTCTCTCTCTCTCTCTCTCTCCCTCTCTCTCCTGTGTGATGGGACAGTTGATGGAAGTATATTCTCTCTTACGATGTGGGTCCTGGGATCAATCTCAGGTTACCAGGATTGGTAGCAAGCCCACTTTACCACTGAGCAATCTTGCTGGCTTTGTCTCGCGTTTTCTACGTGGATATTGAGAAAGGTCATGTTTGTGTAGCAAGTATTCTTACCCACTGAGTCATAGCCCTAGTTCTAACTTTATGTATTTTACATAAAACTGTAAGTATTAAGATGAAATATATGGCATGCATATTACTTGCCTTTTTCATTATCCTAAGAGGCTTCTTCACCATTCCATGCAATCCTTGTCTTGAACCTCTGTGCTGGAGTCTACTGAATGTAGTTTTTCTTTTGCATTTTTTCCCTATGGCCTGAAAGATGGCTAGTGCTTTTCTTTTCTTTTCTCTTTTTTAATTTTTTTTTATTTTTTCCATTAAAAAATTTACACTTCCTTCCCTCCTCCCATTCCCCTCCTGCTTCCCCCACTCCCCCTTCTTCCTCCCTCTCCCTCCTTAAGAGAGGGCAGGGAACCCTGCCCTGTGAGAAGTCTAAGGCCCTCCCCTCAACATCCAGGCCTAGGAAGCTTTGCATCCAAATAGACTAGGGTCCCAAAAAGCCAGTACATGCAGTAGAAACAAGTTCCAGTGCCTTTATCAATGGATTCTCAGTCATCTCCCATTGTCAGCCACATTCAGAGAGTCCGGTTTGATTGCATGCTCATTCAGTCCCGGTCCAGTTGGATTTGTTGCGCTCCTATTAGAACAGGCACACTGTCTCAGTGGGTGGACCAACCCCTCACAGTCCTGATTTCCTTGCTCATCTTCTCCCTCCTTTTGCTCTTCAACTGGACCTTGGGAGCTTAGTCCGTTGCTCTGATGAGGGTCTTTGTCTCTATCTCCATCCATAGCAGAACAAAGATTCTATGGTGATATTCAAGTTTAAACATCATTGTGATAGTGGGGCCCCTCAATAGAAGAATGGATAAAGAAAGTGTGGAATATATACACATTAGAGTATTACTCAGTAGTAAAAAACAATGACATCTTGAATTTTGCATGCAAATGGATGGAAATAGAAAACACTATCCTGAATGAGATAACCCAGACCCCAAAAGATGAATATGGTTTGTACTCACTTATTAGTGGACTCTAGCCATAAACAAAGGACATTAAGCCTATAGCTTGCAAGCCTAGAGAAGCCAAATAACAAGGTTATAGATCCTCCTGGAAACTGGAAGCAAACAAGATTGCTGGGCAAAAGTTGGGAGCATGGGGGTGGGGGTGGAGGGTAGGGTTGGGGGAAGGGGAGGGGGGAGAGAGAAGGGAGAAAGGAAAGATTGGAGAGATCTTAGGGGAGTGGGAGGGTGGAGATGGAGGAAGGGCAGATATAGGAGCAGGGAAGAAGATATCTACATTAAGGGAACCATTTTAGGGCCGACAAGAGACTTGGTTCTTGAGGGGATCCCAGGTGTCCATGGGAATGTCCCCAGCTAGGTCCTTGGGCAGCAGAGCAGAGGGTGCCTGAACTGTCCTTGCCCCACCATCACATTGGTGCTTTTCTTTTCTTAGGAAAGAGAAAGCACACTTATAGTTTATACCAGTAGATGTCATCAATTCACCTTGGTCTAAGAAGGCCAAGCAAGTCAAGCTTTGTCCAGTCTTAGCCTGTACGAGTGCCTTAGGTGAAGGGCATTTAGGTTTGAGCAGAATTTAGCATTCTCTCTCTCTCTCTCTCTCTCTCTCTCTCTCTCTCTCTCTCTCTCGTGTGTGTGTGTGTGTGTGTGTGTGTGTGTGTGTGTGTGTGTATGTGTGTATGTGTAGGTCGGAGGACGACTTTGGGTTTTGGTCCACACATTACACAGAATCTCTTTGTTGTTCGCTACTATATACCCCAGGTTAGCTGGACACAAGCTTCAGGAAATTCTCTGGTCTCCCATTTTACTGTAGAAGCACTAGAAATATAGACATGCACCATGCACTAACACACCTGACATTACCTCTATTTTGGATATCTGAACTCAGTTTTCATGCTTGCATCTCCCCAGCCAGAGAGTAGTTTTTAATTTTTTTTAATGGAATGAAGCTCAGAGATTTGGAGGTGGCACTTTTATAGACTCAAAATCCATCAGTTACTATGGGGAGGTTATTAAAGCCTTACTTTAAATAGTTACTCTAAGAAGGTTGTCATGGTTTCCGTCAAGGGGTCACTAGTCTCAATCCTGTCGATGAAAATTTGAAGCATAATAAGACACTTTAAAGCCTAAAATAACCACCACACTAATGAAAAATTTAAACCATGACAACTAGTATCACGTAATGATTTTTGAGAATTTTCATATGCATCATCTTTTTTTTTCCTTATAAGAATCCTCTGAGGTCACAGGTAAATTAATTTCTGTGCAGAGAAGTCAGACTTCTTCTTCAAGGTCAATGACAGAGTCAGATCTAGAATAAATCTCTTGAGTTTATTCAAATCTGCATGCATTTGATGTCAAAGTGTTCCACTTTAAAAGACAAGTTTGAAAAGAATAGTCCACGCAGGGCAAGGCGAGGCATTCCTGCAATCTCATCAGTCAGAAGCAGAAACAGCAAGACCAAGAGTCTGAGCACAACACGGGCTGTAGAGTGAGACTCTGAAAGACAAATAACCCCGTAACAAAAGCCACCTCCACTACCAAAAAAGATGTGAAAGAAAAAGCATTCCACAAGCTAAATCAGATCTTTAGATACATTTTATTTGGTATTTGTTATATAGACTCACACTGTTTTTATTTTAATATAGATTGAAGAATATAAAAATTGATATTTTAGGGGCTAAAGAGATGACTCAGTGCTTAAGAGCACTGGTGCTCTTCCAAAGGTCAAGGGTTTAATTCCCAGCACCTGTATGGCAGCTTACAACTATCTGTAACTCCATCTCCAGTGGATCCAATACCCTCATATAGACATATATGTAGGCCAAATACCAGTGCATAATAAAATAAAAAATAAACCAACATTGAAAAATACTGATATCTTACAGAGGTTGAACATTGGTTTCTGTGTAAAACCCAGAAGACGTTGTAATTCTCTTCCCTGTGGCATATGTAACTGGCACTCACCTGCCACCATTTCACCTGGGCTGTCCCACTCCCTATCACGTTTTTCTGGGCCTGCGGCATTGTTTTATATGGCCACACATATGTGTATGAATTTGTGGGTCTCTTCAGTTGTAGTCTTTGTACTTATTCAAACTTTATTGTTGTGATGTTCTTACAGAACGCTTAGCACAGCTCTCAGAACTAGCCCAACCATCCCAAAGGAAAACAGTGTCAGTATCTTAGCACCCTGAATCATCAGGGCCAGGATTACTGTTTCTCAGAGTCTGAAGCAATCATCAGACTCAGATAATAAAGTTTATCATTAAAAGTTTCCCACTACCTCCCTGTCATAGAATATGCTCATAGTTTACTATGACATTGTGTGTTCCCCTTGTAGTTTTCTCTTAGTCCCATATAAATGCCATTATTCTATGAAAATCTCTTTCTGAATTTTTGTTTGTTTGCTTTTAGGTTGACAAAATCAAATAGTCCATCATACTCAGATGGTGGGTCCTAAGATTGGGGTGGGGGACACTGAATCAAATGGAAGCAGAAATGTCATCAAGAAGCCAATGATTGAAATCCCTGGGCAAGTCTTCCCCTCTGAACTGATGAGTGTGAAAGAAAAGGCCCGAAGATAAGCAGATTTCTGTGGAAGAAAGGACAGAGAGAGGGGGTGGGGAGAGAGGGGGGAATGGAAGGAGGGAGACAGAGAGAGAGGGGACACAGAGAGACAGAGAGAGAGGGAGGGAGGGAGGGAGAGAGAGGGGGACAGTGAGAGAGGGGAAATAGAGAGAGGGGGACAGAGAGAAAGAGGGAAAGGGAGGGAGGGAAGGGGCCAGAGAGGGGGGACAGGGAGAGGGAGGGAGGGAGGAAGGGAGAGACACAGAGAGAGGGACAGAGGGGGGGAGGGAGAGGGACAGAGAGAGAGGGTGAGAGAGAAGGGGACAAAGAGGGGGGAGGGACAGAGAGAGGGAGGGAGGGAGAGAGAGGGAAGAATGGAGAGAGAGGGGGAGGAAGGGACAGAGAGAAAGGGAGAGGGGCAGAGAGAGAGGGAGGGAGAGAGGGGGACAGAGAAGGGGAAAGGGACAGAGAGAGAGGAAGGGATAGAGAGAGGGAGGGAGGAAGAGAGAAGGAGGGAAGGAGAGAGAGAGGAAGGGAAGGAGAGAGAGGGAGAGAGGGAGGGAGGGAGAGAGGAAGGGACAGAGAGAGGGGGGAAGGTTCAAGAAAAGGGCTCCTGGAAGCAGGGGAAAGTGTCTGCTGGGGGATTTGGAGAAGCTCACACCATTCAGTGTGGTCTAAACATTTAGTGCAGGAAGAGGAAAGAACAGATGTGTCAAGAGATGAGGAACAAGAGAGAGAGAGTTGCACTTGTGCAGGATCACGTGGGGCATTTGACCCTAACCTAATTGCCACAGTAAACCATGGACAGTGTGCAGGAGAGGAAGGACACATAAATTACAGTTACACTTACAATGCTGGTTGAAGTCTTTGAAATGGGATGAGGAGGGGCTAGAAGGTGATGAGAGAGGTACTGGATGCTGATAACAAAATGACCATGGCAAGAGAGGAAGAGACACACTTGGGACATAGCTGAGAGGGACAGGAATCGAGGCTCCCTGTGAAGCCATGGGAGACAGATGAGGGCTAGTTGAGTGGCTGGAGGGTGGTGCTACTCCAGAGAGAGTATGGAGGAGGAGAAACCATTCTGATTAGTGAGGACACAGCTCTTTTCATGCCTGCCCATCTTAAAATGGTAAAGGCAGCTTAAGGAACTCACAGGTACTTTTGAAACGCTTAGTTTAACTCCTAGTCATTGTTGTCAGGGCCATGATGTGGGAACTCCTCTATTCACCCAAATTTATTTTCTGAAAGCTTTAGGCAAAGCAAGAGAAAGAGAACTGAAGAAAAGCAAGTGTGTGGCTCTGGGAACACTGCAGTTCAGAAGACTTTAATGTAACGAACTTTCCACTCCCCACCCTCTGCTTAGGCATCTGCACACACAAAGCAAAACCTTCTTAAGTCATGGAATAAAAAAAAAAAATAAAAAAAAAAACCCAAGCAAATAAAAAGTACTTCCTGGGTACAAATGGAAATTTTTTTCTTTTCTTTCTTTCTTTCTTTCTTTCTTTCATTTCCTTTGTTTTTTTTCTCAGTTTGTTTTTCAGGCACAAAAAGAGTGATTCTGAATATTTAAAACCACAAACACTTGTATTCTTTACAGAGATTTTGGGAAGGGTCACGTAGCTGAGATGTTGGCAATAACATCATTTACACAGATACTAGCTTTGCTCCTCTTCTTGGTACCAAATGTCTTACATATCCGAGAAGCAAAGCTATGCTGCAGAAGCAAACAGATTCATTTCAAATACAAATATATTACATATTCCACTAAAGTGGAATTCAACCATAACTGGTCCAAACGTTCTCCCCTTGAGGAAGAAATGCTACACTTAAATTTTATTAGAAAAGTCTTTTTTTGTATTCAGGAATTTGGAACTTCCTTTAGGACCCAAGTGCCCTTCCTCCATGAACGTAAGAAACGAATGAAGAACCCAAGTTCATTGCTTGTGAATGGAAAAGGCGGAGGGCTCAAGCACAACTTATTTGGGGCAAAGAGAGATATTTACTTGTAAAGTTATCAAATCACCTAAGACAGAGAGGTGGAGGCCGCTGCCAACAGGACCATCATCCAGCACAAAGCCCATAGCACATGGGTTATATAGGGACTTTTGTGGGGAGGCACCAGAGTAATTATAAACATCGGATGCTGTGATCTTGTGATGTGGGGCTGCTGTTCTCTGTAGTCAGTGGAAAGTCTGGATTCTGTAAATCTGAAGTACTGATTAGAAAGGTTATGACTCATGCCTTTTAGTTCCACTTCCCAGAAATAGTCAATTCTTTAGTGAGTTGCTAACTATGCAAACGTTATCTTCCCCACCCCCAAAACACGGAGGACATATTGGCTGGCCTCAGTCAGATGTGTGATTTTCTGCAGAGTTAGTGGCAAATGAATAATATCATCCAACCATGTCACTTCCACATGGAGTGATTCTAAAATCTCAACCTAGAGTAAGAGACGCTAAAGGGCTAATTAGGACTTTCCTCTATAAAAACATGATTAGTAATTTCTTACCAGATGAGCATGGGCCAGCACCAGTGTGAATGATGGTAATGTAAAGTGTGGAACCCGGAGTTCCACTGTGTTGGGCTTGACCTGGTTCCTCTATTTGTCAACTATGTGTCCCTGGGTTCATTGCCACAAGGACCTGTGATCAGCTATGCTCATAGCAGCTTTGTTTGCCATAGCTGGAACCCGGAAACAACCTAAATGCCCCTCAACCAAAGGATGGATAAGTAAAATGTGGTACATTTACAGTGGAGTACTACACAGCAGAAAAAAATAATGACATCTTGAAATTTGCAGGCAAATGGATGGATCTAGAAAACATCATATTGAGTGAGGTAACCCAGACCCAGAAAGACAAATATCATATGTACTCACTCATAAGTGGCTTTTAGACATAAAGCAAAGAAAAGAAGCCTACAAATCACAATCCCAGAGAACCTAGACAACAATGAGGACCCTAAGAGAGACATAGTTGGATCTAATCTACATGGATAGTAGAAAAAAAAATATGATCTCCTGAGTAAACAGCACATGAGCAGTGTACCAAAAGTTTCTTGGGCCAAGGGCACATGTGTAAAACATGTGGTCTCTCCAGTGGTTTTATTAATTGGTGGCCCAGAGAATAGTCTTGGGCCAGTCACCTCGGACTTTGTTCAGTCTTTGTCATCACCTAGGCAATGAGGTTAAATGACTTTTTCCTCTCTTGGAAACTCTTTCCACTCTTGGGAGTTTCTCAAACTTTTCCTTAATTTCTAACCTTCTTCAGTTTTTACTTTCTTGAAATTCTCTGTAATAATGTTTGCCCCTACTTCGCACACTCCCAAAAGTATCCCCATATCTAATCTTTATTGGCACAAGACCAAGAACTTAGAGCCACTATACTGGTGTGTCTAACTATAAGTATGGCACTGTAGGTCCTTGAGAAAACACAACTGGGCCATAAAAGGTCCCACATCTCTCAAAAACCCTGTTAGTCGAACACACAGCTTAGTGGGACGTTGGTTGGAAAAGCACATCACCTTACCAACAACTCCTCTTGATGGTTTTAGGGGTACAGTGAAAAGGGAGGAAAAATTGGGGTCTTGGGAGTCCTGGGAGTCCATAATCTGAGGCTGGTTCATGCCCCATGAGCTTATTTCTCACTCTTACAAAGTGCATGAGTCTTGGAAAAGATACCAAGGGACAGCCCTGGAGGCTTGAGAAAGCTGCAGGATCATCCCCCTCCCACCCTGACTTCTAATGTTAGGTTCTCTTCCAGTATCTATACCTGCTGTGGTTCTTTAGCTCCATATCTGAATCTGCTTCAGACAGACACTTTTGTTTCTCTCAGGTAATGTCTTCTTCTCTGCTAGAGGTCACTTTTGAGGGTCAAGGGTCAATTACTTCTAAGAGGCTCAGCCTAGATCCAGCATTCTGGAACTCAGATCAGACGTTTGAGTGACTGGATCATAGGCCTTGGGATGAGTGAGGGAGTTGATCACAGGCGTTGGGATGAGGGAGTGAGCTGATCACAGGCCTTGGGATGAGGGAGTTGATCATAGGCCTTGGAATGAGTGTCAGGATCACAGGCCTTGGATGAGGGAGTGAGCTGATCACAGGCCTTGGGATGAGTGTCAGGATCACAGGCCTTGGGATGAGGGAGTGGATCACAGGCCTTGGGATGAGTGACAGGATCACAGGCCTTGGGATGAGTGTCAGGATCACAGGCCTTGGGATGAGGGAGTGGATCACAGGCCTTGGGATGAGGGAGTGGATCACAGGCCTTGGGATGAGTGACAGGATCACAGGCCTTGGGATGAGTGTCAGGATCACAGGCCTTGGGATGAGGGAGTGGATCACAGGCCTTGGGATGAGTGACAGGATCACAGGCCTTGGGATGAGGAAGTGAGCTGATCACAGGCCTTGGGATGAGTGTCGGGATCACAGGCCTTGGGATGAGTGACTGGATCACAGGCCTTGGGATGAGGGAGTGGATCACAGGCCTTGGGATGAGTGACAGGATCACAGGCCTTGGGATGAGTGTCAGGATCACAGGCCTTGGGATGAGGGAGTGGATCACAGGCCTTGGGATGAGGGAGTGAGCTGATCACAGGCCTTGGGATGAGTGTCAGGATCACAGGCCTTGGGATGAGTGTCGGGATCACAGGCCTTGGGATGAGGGAGTGAATCACAGGTCTTGGGATGAGGGAGTGAATCACAGGTCTTGGGATGAGTGTCGGGATCACAGGCCTTGGGATGAGGGACTGGATCACAGGCCTTGGGATGAGTGACTGGATCACAGGTTTTAATATGAGTGGCCCCTTCTGCTTAGTTAAGACAGGCACCTTGGGAACTAGACTCTTCAAATGCCAGCACAGACACTTACTACAGGACTTGGACCACGTCAGGTACTTTACTTCTCTGTGCCTCAATTTCCCCTATTTGTGAGATAGAAAAAATAATGGCCCCCAATACCTAGGGTGATTAATAGGAATAAGGAACTTACTACATCTATAATAACATGATTACCTATAAAAATCCTTGTAAAAGAATGTAAATATAATATTAGCCATATTCATAGTATGGTATATTTATACATAGTAAGCATGTATGTAATAAAAAGCAACAAAATTTAGGTGTCCATAAATAAATTATTTGTCTTATTGCTGTTGCTCGGGTCTCCTTTATCTTTTTGCGGGGACAGGGGTATTTGTAAGGATTTTTAGCATTCTGTTTCCATCTGCACCTGTTCCTGCAGGTAGATTCTTGAGTTTCTACAGATGGCTGTAACATAGAGAGCAGGGATTAAATTGATGTAAACCTGGTCCTATCATTTATAAAACTATAATCTACAATGAATATCATGTAAATATTATTTCTCGGCTTCCTGGAGCATTCCTCTTTCAGAAGTTTGAAAACTTCAATTTCTTCTATGGCTTCATTTATTTTTCTATTCTACTCCAAGGGATTTTTTATTTCTGGAACAAATATCCCAAACAGGAATGCGTGAAAATATGTTTATTTGTCCAGTGGGTTGGATCCTGCAGTCCCCAGTAGCTATTAATCCAGGGAGATTTCTGAGTGAATGAGCTTCTGGAAACTATAGACTTTGTCTCAACCAGAATGAGGGCAGCATTTCCTCCTGGCTTCCTGGTCAACAAGAATCTGTGAGTTAAATATCCACCCCATAAACGATAGTGATTCCTACCCAGCCCCGCTATCAATGGCCGTGACGCCCTCACCACACACACACACACACACACACACACACACACACACACACACACGCGCGCGCGCGCGCGCGCGCGCGCACGCGCTCACACACACAAATAGCTTTGAGAATAAAATTCGCTCACTCACTCATCCATCCATTCATGGGGCGCTGGGCTCTTGTCATGCAGGAGGCGCTGTGTGTGTGAAGTTGTCCTTGTAGAATCTTCAGCTGGGTGGCAAATGTGACATTGTGTCAGCCTCCACAAACCCACTTCCTTTCCAGAAAACAGAAAACAACCGAGAACGTGAATTCACTGCTGCACTTGAGCACCGACGAGAAGACTGCGGCTGCTCTTGCAGACATGAAGACCTACTTCTGGTGTGCCCTGGCTCTCAGTTTCCTGACCGGAGCTTTAACAGGTGAGTGGCTTCTGATTAATTGTAACTTCTTATTAAGTTATAATTCTAGTGAACATTAAGAAAAACTCTAAAGTAGAAACATGTGGTGCAAATCGGTTATTTTTTGAAGGCGCAGACAATTTCAGAAGCCCTCCAGCCCATGGCTCAAGCCTCCACATGGCGCTGTCAATGTGGAAGGCACTGAGTTTACATTGCTTCTTTTGATACTTTGTTTTAACATGAAAAAGCATGTTTCAACAGACCATTAAATTTTTAAATTACTTGCTCAAAGTTACCTGTCAGTGGATGAAGTAGAAGACTGGCTTCACTGTTTTCAGAGAGAAATAAAAGGCAAGATAACCTGCACCAGCAGAATGAAAATTAAATAGCCTCAGCCCTTGGGCTGGGAATCCTTCTATGGAAGAGAATAAAGTGGATGGACTACAGAAGAAGAAGTTTGGCTTTCATCTTACCTGGATGGTTCTCTGTCTTAAATGCATAACTGGCCATAGGGTGTTGCCTTTCTTGTCTTTTTTTTTTCTTGTTTATTTTGTTTTTGTTTGTTTGCTTGCTTTTTGAGACAACGCCAAACCAATCCTGGATGCTCTTGTAAGGTTTTTAAACACTAAATATGAGGGTCATCCTGAAATTCATCAAAAAGGGGGCGGGGGAGAGAGCGGATGACTAAAAGCATTCACTAACCCCTGTAGACCTTAAATGGACTGGTGTCCTTATTCTTTTTTGTGGGTTGCATTCCTCAGCCTGCATGTGAGCAGATTAAATGGGGGCCATATGCAATGTAAATTATTACACATTTTTGTTGCTTTTTATTACATACACGTATATATTATTTTTCCTTTTTCTTCTTTTACTATGGGTCCTGTTCTTGAACTTGAGATAAGTGGAGTGAAACATTATGTAGGGGAAAATGCCTTTAATAGCAGAAGCAAAAGCAGAATATCCGGTGTATTAAGTCCATCCAGAAATGCATTTTCAGTGATACAAAGAAATAGACATTACTTTTCTCTCCAAAAAAATGTTAAAGCTAAAACTGGGCTATTTAACTTTGGTTTTGTGCTATCTCCCTTAAGAAGAATGAGGGATGAGCAAAGAGGGCCATCCCTCATTGGTTTGCCTGGAATAAATACCGAGAACAGCTCTGGGCCACTTGCCTTTTCTGTTCCACACCCCTCCCTTCAAACCCTGAAATTCTGAGCAGCATAAATGACACAAGAA
Organism: Microtus oregoni; assembly: GCF_018167655.1. Taxonomy (NCBI): domain Eukaryota; kingdom Metazoa; phylum Chordata; class Mammalia; order Rodentia; family Cricetidae; genus Microtus; species Microtus oregoni. The sequence goes on from NW_024543069.1 coordinate 53,387,244, forward strand.
CATCCATGGCGTGGAATCCAGTTGTTTACTCACCCACTCATCTGATCATCAGCATCCCTGGACATTTGACATGCAGAAGGTGTTGTGCTAGCTGTTGTCTGAACAGTAGTGAGGAAAGCCAGGTATGCCCACCCTACCGAGACTAGCTGACCACAGGTGAAAGAGACATCAATCAAATAATCCTTTAAACTTATGACAAGTACAGAAAAAAAAAAAAAAACCTCATTTCCAAGAGAGTGTACCAAAGAGTTGGGGCAGATAGGGAAGCTGTGTATGTAGCTGGAGTCACACATTTTTTTAGCAATGGCACTTTGAGTTGAAATTGAAAATACAAATGGGAATCAGTAGGGATCAGTGTCAAGGTAGGAAAGAAAACTCTACGGAAAGTCAATGCAAAGTATCCATGGTGTTCAAAAGAAGGTTAGAGGGCTGGACCAGGGAAGACGCAACTGAGCACAGGAGGAAGAAGTTGGGGACGATGCCAGATGAGGCTGGAAAGGAAGTTAGGGGTCAGACCACAAGGACCTTACGAAAGATTTTTCTTCCAAGAAAATTTACAGAAGTTGTTGCATGGTTTGTTTGTACTGCCTCGAAGTTTTCTGTATAGCAAACTTCTATGGGCAATTACGATGGTGGTGTTACAATCAAGAGACTCGTGAGAGCAGTGGTGCTATTGCTGTAGGAGGGTAGATCCAGCCCCAGGATTGCCACAAGGTGACAAACTAAGCTGATCAATAAATTCTTCTGGAATAGTCACCTGAGATCCTAAAGGAATCAGACCAATGTTAATTATTCTTATCACATAGAAAACTGTATTATGTAGAATGCCATTTTCCAGAAACAGGTAAAAACAAACAAACAACAAAACAGAGGCATGAGCAGCTTAAAGGAAATGATAAACACATAAACAATAATCATATTCAAAGTGACTCCCAGGGTACATATACCCAGGAGTTCCTATTTTCACCGCTAGAAACGCAGAGTCAAACTCAAGTAAACAAAGCACTCATGGGTCCTCTGTAATCATTGTAATGCTTCCAGCTCTTGGCTTCCCATGTCACGGTTATGTGGGGACGCTCACCCCAGTGTGCCCAGCCCCATTGAAGCAGGAGAGAAATACCACCCATCTCCAGGAGGCACGGTTCTGACCAACTTTGTTATTTAGTCAATGAAGTAAAAAGGCTGAGTTGTGAACGTTCCCGGTCTCCATTGGATCTCAATCTAAAATTTAACAAAGTCTTATTCCTTTCATGATGCGGGGATAGTAGGAGGCTCTTCCTTTATGGAAGAATCTGCAGGAAGAAACTATACTTGGAGAGCTTCCTCCCAGGCAATGGAGGTGTTGTGGGCGACCTGCTGAATTCCAGCTTTAGAGAGAGACTGCTTTGAAGCACTGTGGAGAATGCAGCCAGTGAAAATAATTGCTAGTAGGTGATTTCTAATAAATACATGTCTTCTATGTGTCTCAGGAAGCCAGGAGGGTGACTCTCAGGCTCACTTTATCTGTGACGGTGACTGAAGTTTTAGAATTCTACCATCTTGGGAGAAACAGTCCTTTGGTGTTTTTAGCACCAGGTCCTCCCCACAGAGAGGTCTGGGGAAATGGACTGGCCTCTGAGCCCCTTTCTTTCAGCCCTTGTTTACATTACATTAAAAACTGTGCACTAGCAACCTCTTCTTTGGGTAGATGAAGCTATTTTCAGCATGATAAGCCTTGAAATTATTCTCCTAGAATGTATGCATTTACCTCTTACTTTTTTGTGTTATTGAATCTTGTCTTTTTTCTTTTATGTTTTGTCAGAGTAGTAACATTTCCTTTTACTATTCTTTGCTTCTGGTGAATTGGGAAGGTTGATGATTCTCTTTTTAAAAAGAATTATTTGTTTTTGTTCTATGGGATTGGGTGTTTTGGTTCACTTAGGTCTATGGACCACATTTATGCCTGATGCCCATGGAGGCCATAAGAGGGTGTCAGACTCTTCAGACTAGAGATGGTTGTGAGGCAGGATGAGAGTTCTGAGAATTGAACCCTGAGCCTCTGGAAGAGCAGCAAGTGTTTTTAATCACTGAGTCATCTCTCCAACCCCTGATGATGTTTCTTAATCTATCAGGTCATTACGTTCAGAGGATTACAACTGAATAATCTGTTGAATTGATGCGTTGTTGGGAATTGAACCCAGGATCTTATGCCTGCGGAACAAGACTCCTACCTCTGAGCTGCATCTCCTGTCCCATTAGAAATAAATGTAGCTATGCCCTGGCCTGGCCCCCCACTTGCACATTGGCCTGAGAACCTTGAAGTGCCCTCCTTCCCTCAGTCTCCCGTTGGCTCCATCACTGGCCCATGCATGGATTTTGCTAAACTATTGTCAAGTAGATCATTGCCATGTTCTGTCTTGACAGCGTCCCTTTCCTGTCTCCCACATCCTTTCTTTACCCCTCTATCACAGAACTGCCCTTCAGTGACAGCACCGTGTGGGTGCTGCTGTCTTGTGACCTCTGTTTTGCCAGTGCTCCAAGGCCTTCCATTAGTCCCAGCACAGGGGACGCTGTCCTTTGTCCCTATAAGGTGACTGATATCTTGCCTGTGAGGGCGGGGTGTTCTGGGCTGCAATCTCTTTTCTCTGGAGATTTTTACCCACTTTTTGTGACCTTCTGGGTTGTGCTAAAGTGCTTTATGTTAGTTTGAGTCTTGTTTTTCTTTACCTTAAAAAAGAGAAAAATCCTTTTAAAATTTAGTACAAAATAATTTTTGAGACAAGGTCTCATGTAACCTAGACTGGCTTTGAACATCCGATTGTCTTTCCACCACCTCCCAAGTACTGGAATTACAGGTATGTGCCTCCACTGGCCTATGTGGCTGGAGACTGAACCCAGGACTCCCGGTATGCCATAATCTATTAACTGACAAACTGCCTTACTTCTAGAATTTTGTGATCTTGAAAGTTTTTCATTGGAATATGGAAAGTTATTCATTGTTTAATATTGGAACTCAAGAATTCCTTGCTCATACGGCTTATTTTTCATGTATGTTCCTGAATTTTGTATAGGAGCGGATACTTCTTTGCTATTTGTGAACTAAACTTTACTCTTTATTTTAGGTATTTTTTTCTAGTGTTTTTGATGACAGTTTCCTCTCTGTGTCCTTTACCCCATCTTTTTTTCCTAGAAATCTCTGTTCCTCTCATGTAATTTTTTTTCTCACCAAAGTGAACAAAATGAAAAATGTTTTCATTTTTATGCTTATTAACTACAGCTTCTTTAGATTTAACAGACCCTTAGACATTCTAAGTTACCAGTACCTTCCTAGTAACCCACAGGCACGCAGGGTAAAAACCAACTTTCGTCTTAGTTTTGCTCACAACACCTTCTATAACGTTCATTACTTGATGCAAAAATGTTCACATCCATATATGTGGTTAAACCGTAACAAACACCACCGTTTATGCAGAGTAGTGTTTTCCTAGTCTAGGGTCATTCAGTTTGAGACATAAAGGGAATTACCAGGCTTCCCAATTTTTAAAAATATATTTAAGAATCATTGTCACATTTTCTACATTAATGGTGACTCTGTGCTGTTATTCTTCTAACAAACTAAGTCTGTCAAGTGGTAGATTTTAGCCATTTTGGGAAATTTTATAAAAATTCAAAATTATGCTTTGAAAAGTGGTATGTAAGCATATACAGACTAAGAAATATAGATTGAGGCTGTTAGACAGACCATATTTGTTTTACTAGTTTGGTCTCTGAAGTTATCTAAAACAGGCAATGATATGCAAATTTAAAGAAAGTATCAGAAGTCGGGGCTGTGGACCTCTGAGAGTGTTGCGTGGTACAGCGGTGCTCATGACTTGTTTTGCGCAAGGAAGAGTAGAGAGGAGATGGCTGTGACTAAGCCAAGTGATAGACTCGTGTGTGTGTGTGTGTGTGTGTGTGTGTGTGCTTGACTACTGAGGAGTCAGCTCTTTCTGAGTCATATTGTCATGGGTAGAGCATGTCCCACAAGCAATTAAAGATTCTTTACAGGTGACTGCATTTGCATTTGAGAAATCAAACTTAAACAGCTAAAGTTTATGTTTTCCTTGGAGAATCCATTCATGCAACAGTAGCAACATAAACACTCCACTACACCCAAATCATTTTGTACCATCTAAGACTAAAGAAAAGTTCCCATAGAAATGCTGGCTTGCACTTGTTTAATTACAATGAGAGTTTCTTGTATATATGAATCCATTTCTTCAGGTAGGTAAGTTACTAAGTAACTGTGAGAAATTTAGACTGATATAAAAAAACAGATTATTTTTTATGTTCAGATACACAGGGAAGCTTAATATACAATGGGTGATAAATAAATATCTAGATAAATAGAGTATTAAACACATGTAATTGATTGTTTGAGAAATTATCTTAATGTTTTTGATACATAATAACCCTTCAGGCACAGAATACATACATGACACCATTGTGAGTATTGAGAATTTGTAATACCAATACATATACCTTAAGGGAAAAAAATGCTAACGAGGATTTCCACTTCCAACTTAATGTTTATTTTTCCATAGCAAACTGCTTCAGATGCTATAGCTCTGTTGCTATAGAGTGAGGCTGTAGCCCTAGAGTATCAGACTGGGGAGTGGGGCATTCAAGTGAGTGAGCTCAGAAGTCACATTGTCTGGATTCAATTTATAGCTCCAATACTCACTGCTGATTTTGTTGCCTTGATCCAAAGGGTATTGAATATGGTCAGTCAAGCCTCATTTTCCTCAGCTGCAAAACAGAGATCAAGAAAGCTGATCTGACTTACAAGTTAGCTTTGATAAAGAGATGGTTTATTTTATGTAATGCATTTAACAATGTAATCTGGGCAGAGTTAATACAATGGAAGCCCCTGAAAACTACTGGGGTTCAAAACTGGGTGGGCATCAATCAGTTGAGTCTTTGCCTTTGCCTTTGCACCAGGATATAAAGAGATCACAAATTTCCAGCAAACAGGACCTCTTTCTCCTCTTGTCTTACTCTTCTTGGCCCATGCTCAAGACATTTGCAAATATCACGCTGAATCTTCATGGTCTTATTTTCATTTGTTTGGAAAGTATCATTGAGTTTCGTTTGTGTTCCAGGTCCCAGGAACAATTTAACTCTTATCCTTTTAGACTTCAGTGATTAAATGAAGAAACAAGACAAGAATAATTAAGATCTAATAACGTATGTGCTAGAAATATTAATAAAGTTGTGTTGAGAACCTAGAGTTAGAGTCTTTCGGCATCTCAGAAGGACCCGAAGAGAGGACTTAGAACAATTTTTAAAGAATGACAGAGTATTTCTAGTTGGGTAAAGGGCTGATTAGATGTTCCAGTTTATGGAAACAGAACAAACAATGTGAAAAGAATGGTCCACAACTTCAGTGATGCTGGAACAGATGGTCTATGGGATTATGGAGGCTTTTATGTCATACCAAGGAGGCTGGGCTTTTCCCTTATAAACAACAGGGGACTAATGAAGACTTTTAAGTTGGGGAATGAAACACAATTTTAGAAACAGATGGAGGAAAGACAGGAGGACAGACTGTCATCGGTGGTGAGGGCAGCCAAGGAGATGCTTTAACAGACAGAAAAAAAAAACATGAATAAGGTCTGGATTGGCAATGGTAACGGAGAAGAAAGACTAAGTTTAATAGACATCTATGAGCTAGCGTCAACTGAACTTGGTGACTGTGGATGAAGAGAGTTGGGGGTAGAAAAAGACTGAATGTCCTGGGCTGATCAGTGATTCACTAAAGAGAGTGAATGGGTTCAGCTTTGATATGCTACCCCTGATGAACTGACTGTATCCAGAGACAGATGCTGAAAGTCTTGGGAAACTGGTGTGAAGGGCTGAGCTGGAGATAAATATCAGTATAATATCAGTGTAAATTAATTCACATACAAATGTCCTGTGTGTGAGCTTAAAGCACTGTGCATGGCAACAGAGAAATGGGAAGCTCTCTCTCTCTCTCTCTCTCTCTCTCTCTCTCTCTGTCTCTGTCTCTCTGTCTGTCTCTCTGTCTCTCTCTCTCTGTCTCTCTGTCTCTCTGTCTCTCTCTCTCTCTCTCTCTCTCTCTCTCTCTATATATATATATATATATATATATCACTCTTCCCTCTGTGTAACAGAGACAGTCTCATTTAATCTCATGTGATTTTCATCCTTTGATAATTTCAAACTTGTGAGAGTGAAGTCACTAACAGAGTAGTTTATTTGCAAATTAATTATTTTGTGAATATTGATTCAAAGTTTTATAGCACCTTTGGGTCTTTTTCATTTTCACAAAGAAAATAACTTTTAACTACAAGAAAATGAATCTTTCATTTTTCTTATTATACTTGCTTCAACAACAGAGGTTTGTTTTTTTGCCCCCTTCAGAGTTCCTTGGAGAGTAAAAGCAGCTTTTATATTGTGTATGAAGGTGTGTATGTATGAGAGAGAGAGAGAGGCTTTGGTTTGGTGGTTTGTCTTCACTTTTCTTCACAGCTTGCTTTTCTCTCAATGGGATGGGGTTTATTTTGTCTACTTATCCCACTGTGCAATCCATTCACACTTACTAGCTTTTGGGATGTTTTTGAATTATAGTGTGAGTGTAGGCGTGATGCACAGATAAGAGGTTTTTAGCCAGGAATCTAAAAGTTTTAGCTAGTTGATTCATAAGAAATGACATTGTTTTTATTACAGATGAATGAGTGATAGGAAACACATTTTTTTTAACACAATGCTAAAACTTATGAATAAAAGACCCAATGTAACCAGACTCCAGTACCAAGCATTTTAACTTTGATAAATGCCTCTCATGGCCACACTCTTGTGCTTCATGGAGCCAACTAAAGCTTATCATTGTTTGACTACAGAAAATATGTTTAATAAGCATTACCAATAATTGCAAGCTCAGGAGATCTTATCTCTCACTCTTAGGCCTTTATAGAGGTTTGTGGTTTAAAGGCTGAGTGAAAGAAAATAAAATCACTTTGCTAGTCTGTGCTCCATCCTCTGGCTGTGTGAGGCCTCTACATGACTCTTTAATGCTTTTTTCTATCAGATCTAATACAACTGTTTACAGAATGCTAGGTCCTAGGTGGACCATCTGATACTTAGAAATAAAATAGCTTGGATATCCTGAGAATCAATTTGAAAGTAGACTTTTCTGATCTGCCATGAATTCTTTGGGGAAGGACTTTTTCTAGATATTTTTTTTCTTTTTCCTCCTCTTCCACTCCCCTCCTCTTCTGCCCAACTCCTTTTTGTTTATTGCTTGTTTGTTTGTTGAGATAGAATCTCACTCTGTACCCAAAGCTGGGCTGGGGCTTGCTACACAGCCCCAGGATGACCTTGATCTTCAGAAATGTGCCAATGTGCCATAACACTGGCTCCAGAGATTTTAATAGCCCTAGAAAAAAAAAAGAGACACAAATGCTCTTGTCTTTGGGAAAAACTGAAAATATAAAAACTCACATAAAGAAGAACTCTGATTTTACTTTTGAGAATAGTCTATTGGTAGTAATAGGTATAACTGCCAACAAATATAACAACTATTATTTAAAAAAATCACAACAGAAGGTAACAGATTTGAGTCTGGTGACAAGAACATACCCTATAAAATATAGTGTTCTGTGTGATTCAGGAAATATAGGCCTCTTTCTCTAGAGTGAATATCATCTAGATGTATCGACAGAAGATAAAAAGATATGGGTATCAAAGCAAGTGTTAAACTTAACACTCAGATTTTAAGACATCACCAAGATATAAACAAGCAGATTCCCATCTGTGTTTTTAACATAGTTGAAATGTGTATCATTAGTGCTTGTATTAAAAATCACTAAAATGTGGTTTTTAATTGACATTTGGGGTGGATTAGCAAAATGGTTGTTCTGGGGTCCCACAGCTTACTTATCCACACACTGGACAAGTTAAACTATTACATACTTCAAGGAATTTAAATACTCAGTCAGAAACCCTCTGGCCCTCAGTAATCATGAAATGACCAAGAAAAACACTGATCAGCTAAGCAAAACTTTTTGAACTTGGTAAGTATCTACAGGCAAAGAACTTTCTTCTTTCGATCATTTTCTATTTATTAGAACATTTTCTAGTTATGTGGCATGCAATATTGGGAAAAATAATCACATTTTTGGTTCCAGCTTAACTCGATGTATGCAAATATAAGATAAGAAAGAAATGTGAATGCATACATCTATGTGAGTAAAATTTAATCGTAATTTACTATTTATCAGGCGCTGTTGTAGATACTTGGGATGGAACTGTAAATTACAAATGAGGCTTTTTATTTAAAGCTTACATCATAGTGCAGGTAGCCAGACAATAAATACCTGTTTATTTTATACAATGGTAAGATTTTCCACTCTCAGGAAATATGTCAGAAAATGACTTAAATATGCACTTTGGATATGTTGACCAGTAGTCTTTGAAGAAACATTAGTTTGAATAATGGAGACAAAGCAGTCATTTATAGAGAAGAGGCTAGATATAAGCAGGCCAGAATGAAAGCCAAAAGTTAAGCAGCTATCTGTGCAGAATATTCTGCACCCTACACAGAAGCAGGGTGGGGAGAGGAGGGAGGAAGACGAAGGGTGGAGGAGAGAGATAATTGTAATTTGTGATTAAAATTGGAGTAGAAAGATTTGATTAATCATAGGAAGAAACAGCAAAGCTTTCTTCTTGTTGATATACTTTTAGCAGTGGTCTTAAAAGACTTGGCTCTTAGCAATCACTTTCCTGCTTCCAGTGCCAGCAGCACTTTGACTATGGATTGAACTGATGCTCTTTCATGAACTCAGGAAATTGTATGACAAGAGGAAGAAAATTTAATCTGGCTGAGCCTTTGTCTGTGCCTAGTAGACTTGTTGCTTGGTATGTAAGCCCAGCAGGTCTGACTGTGTGTGTGTGTGTGTGTGTGTGTGTGTGCGTGTGTGTGTGTGTGTGTGTGTGTGTGCACATGGTGCTGGGATGTAGATCAAACTACAGGAAACCAGGAGTATGAGACAAGGGTATTGGTAGGATGCTCAGGACATAGACAAACAATGCATATAAGAACTTATTGGGCATTGAGGTGGTATGGGAAGAATGTGATAAACACATTTAAAACAGTAGCGGAGGTCACACTTTGGAGGAAGGTTTTTAGCTTAGTTGGTGTGTGAAGAAAACATAAATGATAGAGAAATAAACAAAGAGATGGGTGAGAGGGATACTCAAATCTTTGACTCTTTTTGTGGCAGATGAATTAGCCAAACACCAAACAGAACAGATTCTGGATGTATATGCTGTTGCTATAATGCCAGTAATCCAGACTGAGTATTAGACATGGAGATAAGAATATCCAAAGAGTAGAGGAAGGATTTTGGCTTCTTCTGCAATTGTAAGATACCAGTATGTTCACATTTTCCTTAAACTGCCTATCCATTTGTCCATTAAATGCTTTTCATTGTTACCAGGGATTTCCTTGCTGGTCTTTTTGTCCCTCTCCACTACTGTGTGTGTGTGTATTTGAGCCTGTGCACATGTGCATGCATCTTGAGGTTGGAGATTAATGACAGGTGCCTTGCTCTAGTGTTCTTCATTTTAGTTTTTGAGACATGGTCTCTCACTGAACCTGAAGCTCACTGCTTTGGCTGGATTGGTTATATTTGGCTAGATTGGTTAGTCAATGAGTTCCAAGAACGTCTTCCCCTCCTGCCATCTTGCAGTGTTGGGGTTATAGATACATGCTGGCATATTCAACTTTGTTTATGTGTGCTGGGGATTTGAACTTGTGTCCTCATTCTTTCTTACACGGTAAACTCTTAACAAACTGAGCCATCTCCCCAGACCATACTGCTCTGCTTTTTTTTTTCTGGTAGGATTGTATCAAATTCGGCTAGAGGGTAATAAGAATTTGTGATTTTGTATTTAGCACATCTGTTCTGTAGGTGCAAAGTAATGCTGAGGTAAATATTTAACCGCTGTGGTTGTAAACATTCACATTGCAAGTTTGCAGTTGCCAAATGCTTTTCTAGGCTGAAAACTTAAATGTAGGAAATGCAGAAAGAGGAGTCAGCCTTATTGCCATGTCCAATAATGAAAAGGTAAGCCAGGCTATGTTTAAGAATGATCCCTGAAATGAATATTTATGAGTGCTTGATGGATGACACTCTGGAGGCCCCAGCTGATTATAGTGACACACAACTTAGTTCTGTTTGAAAGGAAAACAGAACCCTTCCTGACTGCCCCAAATGCTTTCTGTAGGCTGGAAAGATAATTTCACTCACTTTAATAGTTTCCTGACTCCTTGTAATATTCTTTTTTAAGAGACGATTAGGGAGGGACATGGTATCACCTGATAGCTAAGTTGTGTCTCCCTTGGTTGTCTGTGGTCTCTTTTGGATGTATTCTGATCCTCAACCCACAGAAAGTAAGTGTTGGAAAACCCCCCTATCTCTCTTTCTTTGTGTGTATGTGTGTGTGCATGGAGTGTGTGTGTGTGCATTTGTAGAGGCCGGATTCTAGTGTGCATGTACACAGAGTGTGTGAGTACAGGTAGGTGTGTGTGTGTGTGTGTGTGTGTGTGTGTGTGTGCATTTGTAGAGGCCTGATTCTAGTGTGCATGTACACAGAGTGTGTGAGTACAGGTAGGTGTGTGTGTGTGTGTGTGTGTGTGTATTTGTAGAGGCCGGATTCTAGTGTGCATGTACACAGAGTGCGTGAGTACAGGTAGGTGTGTGTGTGGGGGGGGTGTGCATTTGTAGAGGCCAGAAGTCAACGTCTAGTGACTCCTTAATCACTTTTTACCTTAGTTTTGAGACAGGGTCTTTCATTAGACCTGAGCTCACCTTTTTTGGCGAGTGTTTGCCCAGCAAGTCCTTGGACCTTGCCTGTTTCCATGCACTGGGATTACAGACGCCAGGCTTTGGGTGTCCAAACCCGAGTCTTCATGCTTATACAATAGGTAATTTGCCCTCGAAGCCATCTCCTCAGAAAGAACCATTTAAAGACATTGTTTTCTCTTCTTATTTTACACATGAGAAGAGAGAAGTCCACAGGGTATGCTAGGTGCAGACCCAGTAGCTGGTCATGGGGCAGAACCAGAATTCGCTCTTGAATTCCTTGAGCAGCACTGCTCAGTTACTTACATTGTTATTTTTCACCACGTGCTGGCTTGTGGTTCACGAGTGGGCAAAGAATGGGAAACAGACAGACAACACTTTTTATGTTATTTGTGTCTATAGTGGCTGCAGACAGTTTTGTCCCAGGGTCTCTTTGTGGTTTGCTTGCTGCCACTCTAAACTCTCCGGGGAATTTTCTCTGAAGCAGTCCACTGATCTTATCTTCTGCAGCAGGTACAAAGCATCGCGCTCCGCTCACAGACAAGCGTCCGCAAGCAGAACGCCCTCCACTTGAAGCCAATGCAGCTGCACCCATTTGCCTTGTAGTCTGTTCCCACGCCTTTGCCTTTAACTCACACTCTCCTTTGTATTAAATAAAACGAAAGCAGCATTATTTTCCTTCTGCATATGTTCTGACTTCTAAACTGCAAGGCAAAACATCCATACAGAGACATGGACAACTAGCAAAAAACTCTTGAACGATCATATAGGCTACCTCACCCCCACAATTACCACAAGCCAAGACTAAGACACGGTCAGCATGCAGACACCTCTCTGCTTTCTAAGTTCTTTCCTGACTCAAACTCTCTTCTCCCCTTTAGGCAAGAGCGTTAGGGTGCATTCATTCAGGAAATTTAGAATCACATCTTCTGCACACTTAAAGCGGTCACCTGTCCCCGCCCCCTAGAACACAGCAGGAGGGCAGTGGAACTAGGAGCACCTTCTGACGAGTAAATGTCCACAAACTGCAACTCCTGTTATAAGCACCTCTGCTCTCCAAGGTCTTTGCTTTGCAGATTCTGGGAGATAAGGCATCAAACAGAAGTTTGAACTCGGGAGAACACTAATGTTCTCAGAGCAAAAGTCCCTCTAAAGTTCTGCTCGCGTCCATGGTTCCAGGGTCTCGTTTTAGGTTTCACCTGCATTTTTCTGCACTCTCTTCAGATCAGCTACTTAATCCTTTCAATACTACTTTTGTTTACTATTTCCTGTCATTTTATTGTTGAATAAGGAATATTGACAAGATAGAAAGCTGGGACACCTGTGTGTGCATGTGTGTTTTTTTTTTACAGCTAAGTGTCTAGTTTGAGAATGTTTCCTGGAAACATGAGAGGTATTCACTAAGGGCTAGAGATGCTAAAACAAATAAACAAACAATAGATAAAATGATTGTGATGAAGCATGAAAGGAGTTAAGGCATCAAGCATAAACAGAGAATTGGCAAATGGATCATTATGTATGATACCAATCTTAATTTAAGTTGGAGCTCTTCTTTAAGGAAGTAATATGGCAAGACATATTTGGGCAAATGCTATGGTGCTTACAGAAAACCAGAGTGATGAAAATAATCCTGGTGTCACCTTTGTGCTTAGTTTTAATAAATCATGAAAGATTAACACAAATTGTTCATTACATACTCATTAAAATGATCATATCAAACATGTAAAAAAATGAATACTTATGGTAGGATATCATATGACTTTAGCAGAGCACAAAATACTATGTTTGCTATATAAAATTATACCACTAAAAAGTCAAAGTCAAAAATATGGATATACTCCCTGTTTTAGCAAGGATGCCTGTTTTTTTTTAAAAAAATTAGTTTATACTTGTTTGATCTTCTTAAGAAAAAAGAGATTTTACAACTTAAAGTTACCATTTTCCAAACAATTTTAGTATAGCACTTTTCATTAAAAAATTAAGTCATTTAAAAAAAAACCCAAAATAAACAGAAGAAAATCTTGAACCTTTAAGTCAGAAGTTCACAATCTGCAACCAGGATAAACCCATTTATTCCTTTCCTCTTGTGTAGCTCACAAAAGCAACTCTGGTTCCGGGAATCAGAAAACATGAAAAGGGGAGCAAAAGTTTGGGCCTCATCCAGTTTTGTTCCTAGCGAATGGATCCATAGAAGAAATATTACTATTTGAACATAACTGATTAATTTATTTTTCAGTTGGTGGATGTAAAGCTATTAATATATAACCATTCAATTTTAGACCCAGTAAATTTATATACTTTAAAAAAATTTTCATAGCATCTTTCTGCAAGTCTTTTCTTGCTCAGCTAAAAGAAGAGCATGCTTAAAGTTTTAAAGCTCACTACTTCAAAGGGACGTTTCCTGACCCTCCCGTGACTATTACAGTTCACCACCCAAGCAATGTCATTTTCCCTGATAGTACTTTTTTCCTATAGGAAACTATAGCAAACCTCTCATTTCTCTGTTTACCGTCTAGTCCCAGTGTGGAACCTGTAAAAGCATGGAGACCCCTGTGTTTGAGTCATACTATCTACACATGCTACTTGATGCATAACATTCTATAGGCTATTACATGGAAAGTCCATTCATTGTGCGTAGTTTTGCCTTGTCACATTCTGGTTTTGTTTTCTTGACTATTAAATCTTTCATTTTGGTATAAATAGAGGTGACTTTATAAACAGAAATCATGCTCCCACTTAAATATAATTATTTTGGCAATATGTTCGCAAAACAGCGTTCTTACTTCGTTCTCTTTCTTTTGACCCAGGAGAAATCAATGACGCAGCCAATCATAAGATGTTTTCGTTTCATAATGGAGGCGTACAGATTTCTTGTCAATACCCTGAGATTGTCCTACAGCTAAAAATGCAGCTGTTGAAGGGGGCAGAAGTTCTCTGTGATTTCACCAAGACCAAGGATAAAGGAAACGTGGTCTCCATTAAGAATCAGAAGTTCTGTCCGTATCAGCTGTCCAACAACAGCATCTCCTTTTACTTAAACAACTTGGACAGTTCTCACGGGAGCTATTACTCCTGTAGCCTGTCAATTTTTGATCCACCTCCTTTTCGAGAAAAGATCCTTAGCAAAGAATATTTGCATATTTACGGTAAGACATTGGTTGCTTTCTATCGTTGGGGCTTAAGAGTTCATGCACATTTCCAAGACTTTTCTCACCAATAGACACAAACAAGTATCTTTTGTATTACATCCTTTAGATGTAGTTGGCAACAAATCATCTTGGATGAAGTATGAAAGGAATAATATGTCCTTAATATTAAGCTGATATTTATTGTCAAATAAGTGATTTAGCTAAACATACTGTTGAGTTAGAGTTAGGGCCTAATCTTTCAAGCATCCAGACCATGGCTCAGTGAATATTACCTCTACTCACTTAAGGTTGAAAGCAGTTTGGAGAATGAGATGCAGTGATTTGAAAACCAGTTTTATACCATGTGTTTTCCTTCTTATTCTTTTTTTTTTATTGAGAAAAGGAGAAAAAAAAAACAAGTTTCCACCTCCTCCCAGCCTCCCATTTCCCTCCCCCTCCTCCCCCCCTACACCCCCTCCTCCCACCCTTCTCCCCCTCCCCCCACTCCTTTCCCCCTCCCTCTCCAGTCCAAAGAGCAGTCAGGGTTTTCTGCCCTGTGGTAAGACCTAGGACCTCCCACCTCCGTCCATATCTAGGAAGGTGAACATCCAAATTGGCTGGGCTCCCACAAAGCCATCACATTACGTAGGATCAAACCCCCGTGCCATTGTCCTTTGCGTCTCATCAGCTCTCATAGTTCGCCATGTTCAGAGAGTCCAGTTTTATCCCATGCTTTTTCAGTCACAGTCCAGCTGGTCTTGGTGAGCTCTCAATAGATCAGCTCCACTGTCTCAGTGGGTGGGTGCACCCCTCGTGGTCCCGACTTCTTTGCTCATGTTCTCCCTCCTTCTGCTCCTCATTGGGACTTTGGGAGCTCAGTGTTTCCTTCTTATTCTTGTGGAAGATGCAGATAGCAAGTCTCCACCTATTGGTCACATTTGTAAACTAGCATAGCCTTTCCAGTCTGAACTTTGGGGTCCTTGTTATAATGTGGAGGTGACGTTGGTTGAAATCTACTGGATCCTCTGATTGAAAGGAAGAAAACCCTTCCTTGATTAAAAACCTTCTTTCCATTTTATGAAAGCCTTCTCTATGCAGTGTTGAATGAGGACACAGTGTTTCTGGATATTTTATCAATGTATCTTTTTCCCTTCTCCAACCCAGAATCACAACTTTGCTTCCAGCTGAAGCTGTGGTTGCCCATAGGGTGTGCAGCTTTTGCTGTGGTATATATTTTTGGATGCATATTTGTCTTCTGGTTTGCAAAAAAGGTAAGTGATTTCTACTTTCCCTTATGCTCTTTCCTAGCTGGTTATAGACTCACCAATGTCTCAAAGTAACCTGAACAAAAGGGACACAATTCTTTTCTCCTAATTTATACACTAATTAAACTAATGACTTGGAACAGAGATTATCTGTTTGTTTCTTAATAGCTCACATCATCCCCCAAAGGACTTGGAGGCTCACAGAGATACATTATTATTTCTGCTTTTTTCATAAGAGGATAGAAAATTTGGGCCTATCACAGATAAATGTTAGGAAGGAGGTTTAAATATAAAAATAGGTGCCTTTGATTTTTAAAAATTATTAAATGTTGGATTAATATGGAGTGTACACTTCCTAAAAGTCAAGCCAAAGCTGGAGCAATTAGTTGTTAAGTTTATCTTAATGGGCAAATTGAAACAACGAGGTAATATTACTAGGTACCAATAGTAGCTAGGAGGGAAACTGCTTCTTTAGATGTTACATTGCCAGACTCCTTGTGTGTGTGTGAGTGAGTGTGTGTGTACCAGACAACCATTTGAGAAGGAGTTAGGGTATGCCCTAAAGTCCATCATCAAACTCTATTTAGGAAGGAATAATCAAGTCAAAAATGAGGATGAAAATGACGCAGAAAGCATTTTTAAAGATCTTCTCACTGTGTGTGTGTGTGTGTGCGCGCGCGCGCGCGCGCGCGCGCGCACAGGCATAAGAATCTTTTCTCTCCTTCCACTATGTTGGTGGTGAGGATTGAACTCAGGTCATCAGGCTTGGCAACAAGAGCTTTTTTCCTCTGAGCCATCTCCTAGTTCAGAAAGCACTTTTTAGCGGAAATATTTTGCATGTTGTTCAACTGAGCCTTTTGTTACTGGCTACTTCAACAAAAACCAGAAAGCACTTGGAAAACAAGCATGAAGGTGAGAAAGATCAGAAAAATAAACCATGTTTCTAACTTTCTTTTTCAGAAATATGGATCCAGTGTGCATGACCCCAACAGTGAATACATGTTCATGGCAGCTGTCAACACAGCCAAAAAGTCTAAATTTGCAGGTATGGCTTCCTTCAGAGGTTTGGGGGAAGGAGGGGTACTCTTCATGCTTGAAGTCATTTCTATATTTTTATTTTAAAAGAAAGGAAAACGTACCTAAGGATAATTTTAGTATCTTATGTGAAAACCTTGATTTTTCACTTTCACTGGGTTTTATCCATTATGTAGTATATTAAAAATAATGTCTGTAAATCCCTATTACAAAGAGATCATCAGGGTCAAATACGTAGTTAAGTTGGTAGAGTGCTTATCTAGCATATCTGAAGCCCTGGATTCAATCCCAATACCATGTAAAGGCACGGTGCTACCATAGTACTCCCATTACCAGGCCATGTAATCCACAGGCAGGATTACACCTGTAATTCCCGTACTCAGGAGTTGGAGGTAGGAGGATCATAAGGCCATCGTAATTTTCAGCTACATATTGAGTTTGAGCCCAGTCTGTGATATATGAGATCCTGTCTCAAATTCAGCAAGAAGAAAGAGGGAGGGATGGTAGAGAAGGGAAAGAAAAAAGCAGGCCACTTGATGCATCCTTGTCTCCCAACAAATAGTACAGAAAAGGCTCATTGTGTTCAGCTCATTGGTAGAGCACTTGCCTACCACGCATGAGTTCTTTGGTTCAAATCTTAGTACAAAAGAAAAAGATCCATAGGTCAGAAAGCTTGTTGAAGGGAATTCAGCTCATGTGGAATTTTTGTTACAGGCGTGACTCCATAATCTGGAACACTCTGGCACCCATGGAGGAACCACACTGACCAGTTTCCCTGATACTTGAACTGAGAAATTCTATTTTCTGGACCATGGGGCATCTGACTGCAGGAATCTCCTTCGGGTTTTTGTTTGTCTGGATCAGTGACTGCCTGAGACTTGCTGAGTTATTTTATGGCAAACCCCTTCTAATAGAAGGTCCAACTCACGAGTACTCAACAAACAGACCTCACTGGGTTAATCCACACACACACACACACACACACACACACACACACACACACACACGGCATCTGCTTCTAGCTACACAGAGGCCAGTAAAACAAGCACACCTACAACATTTTCACAAAAATCCAACGGTATTAATCTGCAGAACACACAAGCAGACAACGGTCAGCACCTGCCCTCATATTTTAGATTACTTTTTCTTGCTGTAGGGATCAGTATTCCTTCTAGAATCAGCCAGTAGAGGGAGATGCTTCATGACTGTAATTCTTGTGTTTCTAAGGTGTTAGTGTATAAAACACACTGAACTTCTAGACTCCAGCATTTCACTGTTGGAGGGGTTTAGATGCCTTCTCTTGCCTTCAGTTTTTCCTTTAAAGACACATCCACATGTCTACTTGGCAGCCTGCCGCCCCTGCAAACAGGAAGTTCAGTCTACATGTTTCTTCATTCTGCTGCTCAAAAACAGCAGTAGATATAATTTTCTCATATTCTTCCTGCCAAAGTAGTTTTTTTTTCCTCCAAAAACATCTTATTTTCTCAAATTCAGTTAAAATGTGTTGATATTAGTGGTAGGAAACATTGCTCAGAATCAAAAGCAAATTAATTTTGCTATTATGTTTTCTACCATTATCCACATTTCCATGGTGCTATTAATCACAAGCATAGCTATTTTTGTAGATCATATTATAGTTGCAAGCAAGCAAAGCAATCTGTGGTTAATGGACAAACATTCTTCTGGGGTAGAGTGAATTAACTGCTTAGCCTGCCAGCTGTAGTTTCTGGAGGTGACTACCAGACTGCAGCCACGTTTCCTCTGGGTTTGACAGACTGAAACCATTCCCATGAGCCTGGAGTAGCACTCCAGACTGAGTTGGAATCCCAAGGCTGTGAGAAGTCATCAAGTCTGGGACAAGCAGCTCCTTTGGACTCTAGGAGGTGTGAAGAAGCACAAAGGAGCCAAGACAGAGTTGCCTGTCCTAAATATGCAGCCTGGAAGTCAGCCCTGGCGCACTAGGATAGTCTTCTTTAGAACACGAGTTAGCTTTAAGGATTGCTCTGAGCAGGACCATTTTCTCCACATTCCTGTCAGCGTGCCTGAGGCTTCTGGAGCCGTCAATGTGTGTGTAACATTTTATTTTAACTTTAAGTAAAATAAGGCTGCTTCACAGTCTTAAATTGTAGTTGCCTACTTACAGTTTACTTCAAAAGTGAGACCTGATGTACCATTATATACTTATTACATTAAGCATGTGTAATGCTGGCTATGTACAGTACAGTACTGAAATTGTAATTTGAATCAAGTATGGTATTCTCTCTTTTCAGCTGACTCTGGCAGCCTGGCTGGCTTTGAAAGGGTATTCCCTGAGTTGGATATACCTTCCTAGGTGTGTGTGTGGGGGGGGGGGGGAGGGAGTTTCAGAGGCTAGCATTCACATTGTTCCGTGGAGGATCCCCAATCCCAACACTGAACAGTTAGTTAACCATGAATTATAAAAAAAAAAAATACAAAATTTCTGTGAAATAGAAACTGGCTTTAAGAGGAGCCACTTGTTAAAAAATACTAGCAAAATAAAAGTTAAATATTTGTGTCCAGCAATGGACTATAACCTTGCTGTGTTTTCTGTGGGCAAAGAAGTGATGACCTTAGTTAGCTACCACATACAAATTAGACCTTGCTCTCCAATGACCACGTATGCTGTATAATATAGTTGCTTTCTTCATCTTGCTCTCTCCCTTTTAAACATTGAAATATCTACAAACTCATAAGAAAACAGACATACAAAGGACAAAGAGTGCTCCGGCTTCTGAGTTACTTTCCCCATGGACCGCCGAGTCCCATGGAATGGTGCTTATTTCTTACAGAAAAGAAGGCTGTACTCTCAGATGACTTGACAGCCACCAACATCAGATTTCTATCTAGTTTTTGGTCTGCATTCAAGATCTGTCCCTTGTTTCTAGGATGCATACAGGAACTGGAAGTTCTGCTGGAGACTTCCCTTTGTGTGTAGTTGTTATGTCTCTGGAGTGTTTATTCTGGACAGTTCTTCAGTCTTTGGCCTTGGATCTTTTGCAGACCACCAGTCATTATTTTTTGAATGTCCCTTGTTTGAGTCACTCTGACGTTTCTTCATGAATAAAATCAGGTTATTCATCTTTATCAGAAGTAACAGAAGAGTGGTATTGTGTTCTTTCAATTGTGCCCTAAAGGGCAGCTCGCAGCTTTGGTTTGTTATGTTATTAACGATCATTTTCATCACTTGACTGAGGTCATGTCTCTCAAGCTTCTCCATTGTAAAGTGATTCTGCCCTCCACAGTTATTAAATATGCTTTGTGAGAAAGCATTATGAAATCCTCTGTTCTTCATTATAATTTCAGTTTATTCATGTGTTCATTTGTAGCTTCATGGTGTCATGGCTTCTTATTTCGTTCAATGTGTAAAAATAAATGTTAATATTACTATTCTATTTTCTTTCATTGCTTAGAAATAGTCTTCTGTGGCTCTGGCTGGCCCTCACATTTGCTAAGAATGACCTTTAATTTCTGATTCTTTGGCCTCTACCTCTGAGGGTTGGTATTGCTAGTGTGAGTCACAACACCTACATTTTTGGGATAATGGGGTTGAAATCAGAACTTCAAGAATGCTAGGCAAGTATTCTGTCAACTGAGTTGTATCTCCAATCCATTATTCTGTTTTGAAAATAAAGTTATTCCATCCTTAGCAGTCAGTAAAGAATACATTTGAAGTACATTGAAAGTCAAAGTCTAGGCATCAGTTATAATCATTGTTACTGGGATTTCCATTCTCTGAGGACCAGGCAGTGGACAGTGTTGGAGATAAATATCTATCCAGATTGATAGACAAATAGAAGCCAAAGTCTAGACATCAGTTATGATCATTTATTCTGGGGTCTCCATGCTTTTAGGAACAGGCAGTGGACAGTGAGGAGATATACATCTGTCCAGATAGATAGTATAAATACAGAGACAACCAAGATGCATATGTCCATGTCTGTGTATCTACAATACTGTGGACACATACATACCTATATTTGTACCTATTCAGAAATCTGTAAGTTCACATACATGCCATGGATCTCACACAACAAACACTTCATGGATCATTCTAGTTCGATATCCTTTTATTTATCTGACAGTAGGAAACCCTATTTTTACATTTTTAATACACTAATTATAGATTAATTCCTGGCATAAAACCAACATGGCATCCTCTCCTTTTTTTCTTCTGCCCTACTCCACATTGTATCTACTTGGGCACTGACTTTTGTGCCCATCTACCTAACCTTGTTACTCTCTTTGTTCAGGTTGAGCTCCAGTTCCCACCCTGAGCTTTCCCATTGCATGGATGCCCTTTTATCCTGTGTGGAGGTCTTACACTCCAGCCTGGGATTCCCCTTCCTTGCCTCACCCAATGCCACAGTGGACCCTGGGTAAAGAAGCACAGATGCAAGCTCTAGGCTGTACATTGGCCTGCAAAGTGTGTTTGAAGGGCCAAGTTTCAGTTGCCTACTTGGCTTACTAAATATCAATAGATATTTCTTCACCGACTTTCTTCTTTCCACAACTGTTAGTATTTTTTTTTCACTTGTCACAGATATTTCTTACAATGGAAAGCTGTTTCAGTGTTCCTAGGGGAACTCAAGTGTAAACACTACCTTTGATCTGTTGGACTGAGCCACCTCATATTTCCTTGCTCACTTTGCAACAGCTTCCACACCGTGGGGAAAAAGCTCTTCTTTAAGATTCTCCATAGAACTCTTTAAAATTCTATAATATTTCTGTGGAGCCACTGCCAAGTCATGGCAAAGTGTGACTGGCTTCCCTTACCCCATCTCCAGCATGGTCTCAGAAGAAGGGCTCTTAAGAATGGCTTCCCTTACCCTGTTTCCTGTTTCCAGCATGGCCCTGGGAGAAGGGCACTTATGAGAGTTTCAGTAACAGTGTCTTAACTTCCAGTGAACAAAATTCTACATCTTGTAATATTGGTTTTTTTTTTTTCAAATCAGTTCACAGTCCTTACAAGGAGAGATTTTTTTTTTAACTTTTGTGATCTAAATCCTTAACTCTCCATTAAAAAATAAAGACTTTTATCGGGTAGATAATAGAAGACAGGCTGTGCCCAGACTCTGTTGGTTAACCTTCCTTCTACAGAAAGAAGAGCTGGTGGATCTGCAATATTCCAGAAGACTGAATGCATCAGTGTCAACATCTACTCTCCTCTTCCAGGGCCTGTGCTTTAGGTAAGATGAGGAAGATGATGACTGCACTGCCCTTCACACCAGAAGGCAAGCAGTGGTGTCTTTCCCTCCACGCCATATTTATTTCTCTCTGCTTTGCTTGTTAGTGCTTCTAATTTCAGATTCTGAAACTTAACAGCTCACCACCTTGCAATATGTTCTGTCTATGACAGTGAGACAGACTGGCATCTGTCTGCCAACCCCTGTGGACTCTTCACTTTCTTGGTCTTTCAAAATCTTCCCATTGCTGTGCCATTTTGGGGACATGTTCTAATCATGACCCAGTATCGTCCCTTTTCCCTTAGGGTCCACACAAGAAGCCAGAAGCTGTGGTCAGGGCGATTCACTGGAAATATGATCCCTGAGAAAAGAGATGGGCACAAAGCATGGTTGTCTGGCCTTCTTTCTCCCAAGAAAGGGGTGCATCCATCTGTCAAAAGAGGACTACAAACAGCTTTGTGGTGCTAATAACACAGTAGCACCGACGTGTAGTCTCTGACGAGTATACTCACTCCTGAAGTGTGATTTCTCCTAGTATGTCTCAGTATTCTGCTATTTTGGCTCTATAGTAATGACCCAACATGACTGCAATGTATGACTGAACAATGTTGCAATTCCTTTTCAATCATTATTGCAATGATGTGGAGTCTACTGAAAATACTTTCTTGGTGCTAAATTACTTCATCTGCAGTCCAAACTCTTATATAAATTCCTGTTGACTATGGTTTCTGTCCCGTCCGGATCCCACGGTCGTTAGGTCCCAAAGAAACACACAGAGGTGTACATTAATTATAAACTGGTTGGCCTATTAGCTCAGGCTTCTTATTAACTCTTTCTTATATCTTATATTAGCCCATAATTCTTCTCTATGGTAGCCACATGGCTTGGTACCTTTTTCAGCGAGGCATTCTCTTCTGAATCCTATCACAGGAGCCAAAACCCTCCCATCAATTCTTTGAGACACTTGAAATTCTTATGGTATGCTTAGATATGCCAGACAAGCAATCTTCCATGAAGCTGTTCCTTCATCCCTGGGAAAAAAAAGACTGGAGAGATGACTCAGAGGTTAAAAACACTTGATGCCTTTGCAGAGACCCAGTTCCCAGGCTTTTTAGTTCCCAGCACTCACATGATGGCTCGCAGCCATTTGTAACTTCAACTCCAGGGGATGTGGCACATTACACTCCTAGGTACCAGGCCAGGCATGAGGCAGTACACATAAGTGTAGGCATGGAAGCAAAACATTCATGAACAAAAATAAATGAGTCTAAACAAAAATCAAAAAATATTTCACAATTAGCATGCAAGTTCTCCCCACAATGTTTTTCCTGGATGACTCTGACAGTTAACACAAGATGTTCATATAGATATTAAAACCCTGACTTCACTTCAAAGACCTACATATGGCAATAATCACATGAAAAAAAGTGTCCCATAGCAGCCAATGTAAATAAAACAAAAGTAGTATAGTAACAACCACACAGTAACGTTTGTTATGGAATAATCTTTTTGTACATAGTAAAGATGTGTATTTGACAAGGTGCCTTCTGATTGGTTTAATAAAGAATTGAATGGCCAATAGCTAGGTAGGAGGAGATAAAGTGGGATTTCCCTGCAGAGAGAAAAGAAGAGATGAATCAAAGTGCAAGGAATTTCTCTCCAGAGGACACAGAAAGGAAACAAGAGTTGCAAGATAGAAGAAAGTTAAAAAAACAAACAAACAAAAAACCATGAGGAAAAATGTAGATTAATATAAATGGGTTGATTTAAGTTATAAGAGCTATGGGATAAGCCTAAGATATAGGTCAAGCTTTCATAGTTAACAATAAGACTCAGTGTCATTTTTTTGTGAGCTGGTGGTCCAAAGAGATGTCTACACAGTAATGTACCTCAAATCATGGTGAGGCCCTTTAGAACAACTGTACCTTTCATACATTGCTATTGGTAATCCAAAACTAGAAGACTAATGTGGAATTCTCTTCTGTATCCTGTGATAATGTGCTAATAAAGAAGTTGCTTTGGCATATGGCAGGGCAGAATATAGCCAGGCAGGAAATCCAAAAAGAGATAGAGAGAAGGAGTAGGCAGAGTTGAGGATACACCATGTAGCTGCCAAAGGAGACAGATGCCAGAACATTACTGGTGAGCCACAGCCTTGTGGTGATACACGGATTAATAGAAATGAATTAATTTAAGTTGTAAGAGCTAACAAGAAATATGTTTGAACCTATGGCCAAACAGTGTTGTAATTAATCTGTGTGATTGTTTAGATCTGGACAGCTGGGAAACATAAGCCCAGTCTCCATTTACAGAAGGCCATTTTGGAAAACAGTCTGCAAATTTCTTATAAAGTTTAAGAGACTTTTACCATATGACCAAGGAATTTCACTCGTAAGTCTCTTTCCCCAAAGAAATGACAAATATAGGTTTAAACAAAAACCTGTGTGTAAATCTTTGTAATAACACTATCCATTGTTGAGTAAAAACTAAGAACAAGCAAAATGTTCATCAGCTACTGAATGCATAAATTATGCAAAATCTATACACTAGAATACTAATTTAGTAATGTGAAGGAACTGATGCATGACAGGGCATGAATGTTTTACAAGAACACCTGGCGAAGATATTCTTTTACATAATTATAAATTATAATGCCATTATAAAACAACCCAAACTATATTGATAGAAAACAAATCATTACTCTCTTGTAATCAAGCTGATAAGAATACAAAGCTTTCTGATGTTGCTGTTGTATCTCTATCTCAATTTCCTCTATAGAAATGCATTTCTATAAAGGAAGAAAATAAAAAACTTCCTAAACTTCTATAAAAATGACCTCACAACATACCCAAATTTATTGGACACGATGAAAGCAGTGTTAAGAGGAAAGTTCATAGCACTAAATGCCTATATAAAGAAGCTGGAAAAATCCCACACTGTTGAGTTAACAGAACATTTGAAACTTTAGAACATAAGAAAGCAAACTCAACCAGGAGAACTAGATGACGGGAAATAATCAAATTGAGAGCTGAAATCAATAAAATAGAATCAAAGAAAACAATAGAAAGAATCAATGAGACAAAGAGTTGGTTTTTCAAGAAAATCAACGTAATAGACAAACCTTTATCCAAATTAACCAAAAGGCAGGGAGATAATATGCAAATTAACAAAATCAGAAATGAAAAGAGGGACATAACAACAGACATGGAGAACATCCAGAGAATCATTAGGTCATATTTCAAAAACCTGTACTCCACAAAATTGAAAAACTTGAAGAAAATGGGCAATTATCTGGATAAATAACACCAAAATTAAGTCAAGAACAGATAAGCAAATTAAATAGACCAATACCCGCTAAAGAAATAGAAACAGTCATTGAAAGTCTTCCATGAAAGACTCATGATGAGATGGTTTCAGCATAGAATTCTACAAGAGTTTCAAAGAACTAATACCAATACTTCTCAAATCATACCACACAATAGAAACAGAAAGAACATTGGCAGACTCTTTTTATAAAGCTACAATTACCCTGATACCCAAGCCACACAAAGACACAATAAAGAAAGAGAATTACAGACCAATCTCCCTCATAAACATGGATATAAAAATACTCAATAAAATATGGCAAACAGAATCCAAGAACACATCAGGAAATCATCCACCATGAACAAGTCTGCTTCATCCCAGAGATGCAGGGATTGTTCAACATATGAAAATCTGTCAATGCAATCCACCATATAAACAAACTGGAAAAAAAACCCACATGATCATCTCATTAGAATGCAAAAGCCTTCAACAAAATGCAACATCCCTTCATGATAAAGGTCTTGGAGAAAACAGGGATATAAGGAACATACCTAAACATTATAAAGGCAATATACACCAAGCCAACAGCCAACAGCCAACATCAAACTAAATGGAGAGAAACTCCCAGTGATTCCACTGAAATCAGGAATAAGGCAAGGTTGTCCACTCTCCTCATATCTATTCCATATAGTTCTTGAGGGTAGAGCAATAAGACACCAAAGGAGATCAAGGGCATATAAATTAAGAAAAGAAGTCAAACTCTCACTATTTGCTGATGACATGATAGTTTACAAAAATGACCCAAAAATTCTACCAAGGAACTTTTACAACTCATAAACACTTTAAGTAATGTAGCAAGGGTAAAATATTAACTAAAAAAAAGAGTAGCCCTTCTTTACACAGATGATAAATGGGTTGAGAAAGAAATTAGAAAAATATCACCCTTTACAATAGCCACAAATAGCACAAAATATCATGGAGTAACTCTAACCAAACAAGTAGAAGACCTGTATGACAAGAACTTTAAATCTCTCAAGAAAGAAAGTGAAGAAGACACCAGATAGTGGAAAGATCTCCCATGCTCTTGGGTAGTGTCATGTCCACCCTCGACCAGCAAGGAAAAACGCAACACCCGGAGCTCTTCTTGCAGCAGTTTTCAGGACTTTATTTACAGCAATCTATTTCCTTCTCCTTCTCTTTCTCTCTCTCTCTCTCCTCTCTCCCCAGGCAAAACCTCTCCCAGCCCTTAAGTAGGCACGGGCTGCCAACCCCGAACTGCCAGGTGGGCACTGCCCATAGGGTCACGCATATGCAGGCAGCTGATAATCATTGCGTGATCATAGCATAGGTCAGGCCTTAGCCATCTCAGAAGTTGATTATACATCTCCATCAGGTGTGACACCACGCAGCTCGCTACAGTTCCCCCTTTTGTTTTGTAAAGCATCAGGTAAGAGTAGAGGTCTGATCTCTGTTAAAAATGAAACATGTACTAGTGTTTGTCCAGGTGTCATCCACTCAGAGAACACTAGACCTGTCCGGTGCCTTTTTACAGAGGTGGGAGCTAGATACCAACCCACATGCAATCAGACTTGCTCTTACATCTCTAGCCAAACTTGAGGGGACTGTCCTGCTTCAATGGCTGTGAAGGCCTGAATGATCATAACTGCATTGCAATGCTGTGAAACCCTTATGTGACAAATGCACCATAGGCATACCAGGGAGGCAAGCACCATTAAGCTTGTTAGGGCTCCTATCCCGCCCACTCCTTCAGATGATCCATGGAGTGATCCAGGAAGATAGTTCTGCCAGGCTGGTATCCATGCGTGTGGAATCTGCAGTCACCATCGCCACTGGCAGCTTTTCCAGTTGTTTTTTGAATTCACCAGACCAATTACCTAAAAGATATCTAGACAATTCTTTAAATTTTTCATATCACACACAGCCCCAGATACTTCCATTCACAGCCAAGCTGAGCCAGTTGCCAGAGGACATCTATCTGAGTCATGGCCACAGCCGCGGCTGTGCTTGCAGCAGCAGCAAGGGCAGTCAGAACTGGTAGCAGAGGGGCCAGCACAGAGGAGAGGAAGGGGAGGCAATTTTGCTTTCCCCTCCCTGGCTTTCCTCTGCCTGCTCCTGTCATTAGGAGTGGCTTTGCCATGACCCCAGGAGCAGTCAGAAACGACTGTTCCTTCAGCAGTCCCCTAAATAACATACCCCAGCTGCCATACTCCCGTGGCTAATTTATTCCTATCAGCTGAGTGCATGGAAGACACCTTCTCCCTTGTGCACCTCTTTGGCTTCCCTAGCAACCCAGCTGATCCTGCTTCTGCTCTGAAGGGGTCCCGCTTAAACCGCATTTTAGGGAATTTGGGTGTTGTCAATCTGTCTGGCTACTTCCTGCTGAGTGGGGACAATGCATTCTTAGCTTGCAATTTAAGGGTAGAGACTACAGGGTAGGTAGAATTAACATAGTAAAAATGACAATCTTACCAAAAGCAATCTACAGATTCAATGCCATGCCCATCAAAATCCCAGCAAAATTCTTCAGAGACCTCAAAAGAACAACACTCAACTTCATATGGAAAAGTAAAAAACCCAGGATAGCCCAACCCATCTTGTACAATAAAGAAACTTCTGGAGGCATCAGATCCCTGACTTCAAACTTTACTAAAGCTAAAGTACTGAAGAAAGCCTGGCATTGGCATCAAAACAGCAAGGATGATCAGTGAAACCAAATCGAAGGCCCAGATATTAATCCACAGACATATGAACCCGAATTTTGACAAAGAAGCAAAAAAAAAATCAAATGAAAAAAGAAAGCATATTCAACAAATGCTGCTAGCATAACTGGTTAACATATAGAAGAATGAAAATAGATCCATATCTATCACCATGCACAAAACTCAAGTCCAACTGGATCAAAGACCTCAAAGCCAACCACATTGATCCTCATAGAAGAGAAAGTGGGAAGTACACTTGAACACATTGGCACAGAAGATCACTTTCTAAATATAACCCCAGTAGCACAGACACTGAGAGAAACAATTAATAAGTAGAACCTCCTGAAACTGAGAAGCTTCATTAAAACAAAGGATATGGTCAACAAGACAAAACAGCAGCCTACAGAATGGGAAAAGATCTTCACCAACCCCACATCAGAGGTCTGATCTCCAGAATATACAAAGAACTCAAGAAATTGGTCATCAAAAGAACAAATAATCCAATAAAAAAAATGGAGTACAGACCTAAACAGAGAGGAATCTAAAATGAGGAATCTAAAATGGCTGAAAGACAATTAAGCATAGGTTCATCCTTAGTCATCAGAGAAATGCAAATCAAAACAACTCTGAGATTCCATCTTACATCTGTAAGAATGGCCGAGATAAAAAACACTGATGACAACTTATGCTGGAGAGGCTGTGGGGTAAAGGGAACACTCCTGCATTGCTGGTGGGAGTGCAAGCTGGTACAGCCTGTTTGGATATCAAAATGGTGTTTCTCAGAATATTAGGAAACAACCTACCTCAGGACCCAGCAATACTACTTTTGGGTATATCCCCAAGGGATGCACCACAAGAATATGTACTTAACTATGTTTATAGCAGCATTGTTTGGCATAGCCAGAACCTGAAAACAACCTTAATGCCCCTCCACTGAAGAATGAATGGATAAGGAAAATGTGATACATTTATACAATGGAGAACTACACTGCAGGAAAAAAATCCAATGATATCTTGAAATTTGTGGAGAAATAGATAGATCTCGAAAATATCATATTGAGTGAGGTAACCCAGAGCCAAAAAAACCCCACCAAAAACAAATATCATATGTACTCACTCATAAGTGGTTTGTAGACACAAAGCAAAGAAAAACTAGACTATAATTCACAATCCCAGAGAACCTAGACAACAATGAGGACCCTAAGAGAGACATACTTGGATCTAATCTACATGGGAAATAGTAAAAGACAAGATTTCCTGAGTAAATTGGGAACTTGGGGACCATAAGAGAGGGTAGAAGGGGAGGGAGAGGAAGGGTGATGAGTGGAGAAAAATGTATAGCTCAATAAAAAAATAAAACAAGAAGTGGACAAAGTTGAGAAAACAATAACTAAGGAAAGAAAGAAATGCTTTTCTATGCACATTATCCAAAAAAATCATCAAGCTGAAAATACTGGACATAGGCGAATGCATTGAAGCCCTTCAAAAACTAAGAAATGATTACTGATTATAAAGAAATATTTAATTACATGATTTTTAAAAAGGAATAATCCAATAAATTATTGTCGATCAAATGCCAAGAAGGCATACTGAATTGACTCCTTCTTTGACTCTCTGCCTCTAGTTATTAGAATCTCTCAAAAGAGAGGCAGAGCTGCCCATGTCCCTTGCCGACTGCAGCATTCAGAAGAGTGTGCCCTGCACCTCACCTTATAGGAAACAGAGATAGAACCAGGTCACAGCTAAATAGGGCATTCAGCTGGTGGAGCATTGCAGTGCTGGTGAAACACTTGTGGTCTAAGAGAGAAAGAGAGGTGACTGCTTAGAGAAGAGACTGGGGTCAGTGGGGAGTATCAAAAGGGACTGACTACATTAGAGCCTTGAATAAGATGCCTATGATAAGGACTGTCAGAAAACTGACCCTTGTAGATGACAGGACTCTGCTCACATTTAAGAGGTGGAAGCTAAAACATTAGCATAAAATACTAAAGGAATTACTGGATGAATTTCAAGGAGGCGTTGTTATTTTGCACAATAGGTGTGTAAGTAAGGCCTCACAAAGGGAAGCCTATTTTAGGAGAGCCATGTTGGAAACTTCCAAATTTAATCTAGTTCTTGGATAGATATTAGTTTGGTGAACATTTTCAGGGGATTTTTAAAGTCAGATAGGTGTAGACAAACAAAATTTGATGAGTGAGAGATTCTGTAGTTTAGCTACTTACTGGTTTTACATTTATTGCTTAGTGTTGGCATCATCTAAAAGGAGTAAACAAAATAGTTTATTTGAAGTCGAAAGTACAAGAAGACATTCAGATCCAAAATCAAATGCCCTATGTTAAGTAAGGGAAGTAACCATGTGAGGTCTAAGCCATTGTCGACCACTACTGAGACTTCTGAATAGAAGGAGCCAGATGGCATAGAGACAAATCCCTGCAAATGCACCCTACTATTGCAGAGAAACATGGACCAGCGTGAGATGCAGCTCAAAGCTTGCAGTTTCTGCACACCTAATACAGACAGTGAGTGCTGTAATGGTACAGTCTAGGAAAATGAATTGTCAATTCCATTTGGAAAGAAAATATTCTGAAACCTCCATAGGAATTTAAGGGGCTGAGACTTTCTGCTGGAAGCCTAGGGTTTAAGAAACAGATTCCATCACAAGTCCTAACAATTCTATTTCATGAGGTTTATCTGGGGAACAGCCATAGTCCTGAAAGTGCTTGTTCTGAAGAGGGTCTGGAAAGTAAGGGTGATACTACATTCGATATGGCAGCAGGGCACCAGAAACAGAAGACAGGAAGGTGAAAAGAATAAGAGCTGTGACTGCTGCTCTAACTTTAGAAATGACAAATGTCTAGACTTTCTTTAGCGGTGACACTGTCTTCAGTATTTACAACAGAAGACATAATACACCCTTAGATTTCCCCTCAGATACAATAGATGTTATGCAAAAAAAAATTCCCACCTGGATGCCTGCTCACATTCATGAATATTAAGCACCGATACCAACTGTCTGGCACCCTGTGATGGCTGCAGATGATAGCTTTTCCCCTCTGGTTCCCCTTCTTCTGTCAGTAGCCATGATTCATTGCTGTGATCTTTGGCCATGTTAACGTGCATCTAGATTCAGGGCTGTGGTCACTCAGATAACCTCTCTATAAACTGGGGTTTGTGTTGGTCTAAGTTTAGGAATGGAGGGCTTTTCCATGATAATCTTGGTATGTCTTTAGTCTTCTAGTGTGAGTTTAGAGAAAGTTATACTTGCCTCAGTGAGAAAGGTCCCAGGCTCTAGCAGATATGTGTGCCTGATCTCTGTAGCTGAGCCCACGTGGAACAAGAATTTGTGAAGGAAATAATTAAGGATACTAATTTTTTGCATCTTAAATTACTTGAACTTTAACTTGGAGGAGAATTTAATCTTTTAGACCATTTTCTTCTGGGAATTTCACAATTTGAGGGAGTTTATATATAAATTTTGAGCATCTTTGAATTGTTCGAAACTTATTAGTGGAATATACTAACATTATCAATTAATCAACAAGATCTCTTATGTGAAATATTGAGCAGTGGTGTTGCACATAATTTGTGGTGGAGAGTGGAAGAGATATTAAATTCTCAGGCTTGGATGGAGTATATATTTGGAGTTATCTAATTAGTGTATAGTCTTGGAGCAATTTTATGACCCTACCGTGAGTCAAAAGAGGAAAATCACTCTGAAAATCAGTATGGCAGTTTCTCAGAAAATTGGGAATCAACCTACCTCAAGACCCAGCAATACCACTCTTGGGCATATACCCAAAGGATATTCAATCATACTACAAGGACATTTGTTCAACTATGTTCATAGCAGCATTATTTGTAATAACCAGAACCTGGAAAAAACCTAGATGCTCTTCAACTAAAGAATGGATAAAGAAAATGTAGTAATTTACACAATGGAGTACTACTTAACAGCAAAAAGCATGACATCTTGAAATTTGCATGCAAATGGATAGAACTAGAAAACACCATCCTGAGTAAGGTAACCTAGACCGAGAAAGATGAACATGGTATGTACTCACTCATAGGTGAATACTAGTTGTAAAGCAAAGGATAATGAGCCTATAGTCCATGACCCTAGAGAAGCTAAGTAACAAGGTGAATCCTAAGAAAAACATATATAGTTCCTCCTGGGAAGGGGAAATAGACAAGATCTGACAAAATTGGGAGCATGGGGGTGGGGGGAGTAGGGACTATGGAAGGGGAGGAAGAGGGGGAGAAGAGGGGAGGAGAACTTGAGGAAACAGGATAGTCGAGATGGAGGAAGGACAGAGATGGAGAACAAAGAAAGAGATGTTTTGATTGAGGGAGACATTATAGGGCTTGCAAGAAATCTGGTACTAAAAAAATTTCCAGAAATCTACAAGGATGACCCCCCCACTAAGACCCTAAGCAATAGTAGAGCAGGTGGCCTTGCCCTGTAGTCAGATTTATGACTACCTATTGTCACCATAGAACCTTCATCCAGCAGCTGATGGAACAAAGGCAGAGACCCACGTCGGAGCACTGGGCTGAGCTCCCAAAGTCCAGCTGAAAAGTAGGAGGAGTGAGAATATGAGCAAAGAGGTCAAGACCATGATGGGCACACCCACTGAAACAGCTTACCTGAGCTAATGGGAACTTACCAACTCCAACTGGACAGGGAAGAAACTAGTTTAGGACCAAATGTTACCCTCTGAATGTGGGTAACAGTTGTATGGCTAGGGCAGACTGCGGGGCCACAGGCAGTGGCACGAGGATTTATCCCTACTGCTTGTATTGGCTTTTTGGAATTCATTCTTTTTGGATGGATACCTTGTTCCACCTAAATATAGTAGGGAGGGCCTTGGACCTTCCATAAAACAACATGCCTTACCCTCTCTAAGGAGTGGTTGGGGAGTGGCGATGGGGAAGATGGAGAGAATAGGAGAAAGGGAGAAAGTAGGAACTGGGATTGGTATGTAAAAGAAAAAAAAAACAGTTTGTTTTCTTTTTTAAAAAAATAAAAGGGGGAGAGGGAGGGAAATGGGAGGCGGTGGCGGGGAAGAGACAGAAATCTTTAATAAATAAATAAATTTAAAAAAATAAATAAAATAGAAGATCAGTACTTCAACATAATTTGGACTTGATGAAGAGAGAGCGAGAAAGAGAGAGAGAGAGGGAAGGAGGGAGGGAGAGAGGGTGCTGCTGGGTGGGTAGGAAGGTTGGAGTGAATCTGTGAGAACTGACTTAGGGAGTTACTATGGTCTTAAAAAATTAATAAATATATAATTAAAAAGGAAGGGGTCCTTGAATGTGAGAGTAACATTAAATAAATGTTTTGTGGAAGAGAGTCATACGCATTCTTGGCTGACAAAAACTTCATTGTCTGTTTATTTCTACTGATGTGATAAAATACCTTGACAACAAAACACAACTCAGGAGAGAAGGTGTGTTTTTTAACTTACAGTTTCTGGTTGTTGTTCATCATTGTGAGGAAGTCAGGAAAGGAACTTTAAAGAGCTGGTGATAACATTCACAGTCAAGAGCAGAGAGAAAGGATGCATACAGGCTCACTTGCTAACCCCATTGTCTTTGACCTGGCTTTCTTATCCAACCCTACTAGATATGATTAAAAAAAAAAAAACAGAACGAAAGGGCTCTGACACAACATTATGAGACAAGGAACCTCCAAAGATGCCACTGAATTTAGGTGCATGCAGCCTATCCTAAAGAGTAGTTCGTTTCCTCTGTGAAACTCCCTTGGAGAAAAATAAATTTTCATTTGCAATTTGTTATTACTTGGAGATAGTTTCTGGGTTAAGAATGGGCACATGTGTTCACATCTTTCAGCTCCAGGACCCAATTGGTTCATTTTATCAATTTGATGGGACCGTGTTCCAAACACAAGGATCTTTTCCTTCCTTCCTTCCTTCCTTCCTTCCTTCCTTCCTTTCTTCCTTCCTCCCTTCCTTCCTTCCTCCCTCTCTCCCTTCCTTCCCTCCTTCCCCTACTCCCTTGTTATGAGCTGGCTATGCAGCCAAAGATGACCTTAAATTCTTGATCCTTTTGCTTCAGCCTCCTAAGTGCTGGGATTGCAGGCATGCACCATCATGATTGGTTTAGGATTTCAGTATCTATTATTTTGTCTATCTATGTGAAGTAGAAATCCAAAATGTTTTCTTTTTCTGATCCAACCTATTTTCTTTTTAAAAATTTTACAAGTTAGACATATATTCACTACAGCTTTAATAATTATAAACCTAGTATTTTAATCTCTATTTTTATGTTTCTCAATAATATATATTACTTAGTTGTTGTTTCTAATACTCAGGTATGTGATAAGGATGCTACTTTTGGGGGGGATTCTCTTAACTCAGGATTTGATATAAAAATTACAAAGATAGTGAGAGTAGGTTTAGTTAGAGATTGATGACTAGAAAGTACATGACAAGAATGGAAAATAAGTCAGAAAATATACTTTGTGTTCAAACAATGGCCAGCAGTTTAGACTGACAATGTTTTTTAATCAAACAAGGATCACTGGAGAGCAGAAACATTTCCAGCCATGTGTTTTCTGAACAGTAAATTGGTGACAGCAAAGAGGCAGGAAGAATGATTCTACTCTTATAGAGATGTTAATAACAGAACTTGATTCTGACTTGGGGAATAGAGCCATCAAAACAATAAACATATTCATTCTTAGAATTTCAAATTATGAGTCAGCAAACATTCAACTGTGGCCATACAAACTCCATGGTGACAAATTAACTTTTCCATTGTGATATGAAAATTTCTGTAGATAACACATGGACTCATGAGCAAGGTATGTTCCAGTAGCTTTATTTGCTGTGGTGTCTTCTCACAGGTTGTGTTTTGTTGACCCCTGGTTTAAAGGTTTATGGTTCCAGTTAGCTAGTAAACCGTTGTCTTTGTGGTCTTAATTCAACCTCCTGTCCCTGTCCTGGGATGCTGGACTATGACTCTGCAAATGGCATTTCTATTTTCTGGAGGTCTGATGCAGCAAGGAAGAGATACATCCTTATTCTTGCTTTGTTTCCTGTTCTTGTTAGGATTCACCAGAATGTTTTCTAACTAAGGGAGTTGGAGTTGATTTAGTTTGTTCTCACAGTTGTAGGACACAGCTGTGAGTGAGCTGCTTGAAAGACACCAACACCACTGCTAGCATTCCCTTCCTCAGATGTTCATTTCGGCATGCCGAAGAACCATCCAGGCTCCCAAGGGATCAACCCCAGCCAGCCTGTCCACACACTGGATGCTGTGTTTCCTAATAACCATAGCCCTCCACTTCGTTCCACCAGTTCTAAGAGTGCAGCTGCTTCCTGAAGTCTCTGTCTTTGTGGTACATCAGTATTTCCTTGTACCTTTTTAATCCCTCATGAGCTGCTTACCCCATTCCTTGTACTAAATTCAATTTAAATAGCTGATGTAGTTTCCATTTTTTTTTCTGACTAAAATCTGATCAATATAAAATTATATTTTTACTTAGAATATGGTTTTATATTTGGGATAGATAGGAAGTCAACTAAGTATAGGCTTGAAGGCTTAGTCCCTTAATATGATTTATAATATATAGTATACTTTCAGAAATGAGTCACTTGAAGACCTGAAAAATTGATGACTTACAGATGTCTATCTGGCTTCAGTTTTTGGAAGAAGTTGAGGGCATGTTATTCATCTAGAAGTACTGTTTATATAAGCAGAGAACTAGAAGTACACACAGAGTGAAGACAGAAATAGGAAACATTTTCATTTTCATAAATTATGGCTAAGAAGATAAAAACACAATAAGCATAATAAAAGATTGTCCCAGAGACTGGAAAGGCACATGCCAAATCCAGGAAATCAAGAAGTACTCCCAAGTTGTATAGCATCAAGGGAAATCGCTAGGGACTTACTTGAGAATTATTTCAACAGGAGATCAACAATATAACTATTTATTGCTGTTTGTTTATTTGTGGTTTTGACACTTGTCCCAAACTCACCATGTGACTGAGGATGACCCTGAATCCCTGATCCTGAAGCCTCTTTCTCTCAAGTACTCAGATTATAAGTATTCACCACCATGCCTGGTAGAATTGGAAGAACTGATGAGAGAAGTGGTATTTAATGGCAAAAGACCATTTATGAGCCTAATTGAATCAAATAATTTTGGTGTGATTTTTTATTGTTGATTTTTATTTAGACCGAGGAAATTTTTAGTTATATTTAGAGAAGAATTATTGGTTGTGAGTGGGTAATAGAATATGTTTTGGTGGGTCTGGGCATGAGTCTAGGACCTCCAAGGAACTAGGTCTGAGCCAGGATCTCTGTCAGTCTGGGCATGAATCTGGGATCTCCAAGGGAATAAGCAGAAACCAGAGATCTCCGTGAGGTCAGGTGTGAGTCTAGGACCTCAGAGGGTCCTGGGCCAGGACCTCTGTTGGTCCAGGCATTGGTCTGGGACATCAAAGGGAATAGGCAGGAACCTGAAACCTCTGTAGGTCCAAGCATCAATCTGGGACCTCTGAGGGAGTAAGCCTGGGCCAAGTCCTTTGTGATTCTGGGAACACTGGAGCCAGGAAACTATGACGCAGTAAACCAGAACCAGAGACCTTCACAGGACCAACTTCAAGCCCGGGACCTCTGCAGGAGGGGATCCAGACCAGGATTTACAGAAACAGGTCAAAGCCAGTAACCTAGGCCAAAGTAGGCCTGAGACAATGATTTCCACCTTGGGCTGAAGCAGGATTGAGGCAACAAATTCCACAGGAGTGGGAATGAATCAGCTGCCTAGGCCAGGGTGGGCCTGAGAAAGCAAGCTCCATGGGAGCAAGAGCTGGGAGTCAATCCAGTCCTGGGACACTGGCAAATCAGTACAGAACCAATAACCTGGTCAAGAGCAGACCAGAGACAGCAAATTCCACCAGAACAGGTACAGGGGAGTAACTGCTGAGAGAGTGAGCCAGAGCCAGAGACCACTGAGGGTCTGGATGTGAATCTGGGACTTTCAAGGGAGTAGACCTAAGCCAGGACCCCTGTGGGTCTGAGCATGAGCCTAGGACCTCCTGGAAACTAGGCCTGTGCCAGGACCTCTGCCAGTCTGAGCATGAATCTGGGACCCCAAGGGAGTAGGCAGGAACCAGAGATCTCTGCAAGGCCAGGCATGGGTCTGTGGACCTCAGAAGGAGTAGGCCTGAGGCAGGACCTCTGTGGGTCCAGGTGTTGGTCTGGGACATGAAAGATAATAGGCAGGAACCTGGAACCTCTGTGGGTCCAAGCATGAATCTGGGACCTCTAAAAGAGAAAGCCTGGGCCAGGTCTTCTGTGGTTCTGGGTGCACTTGAGCCTGGGAACTACGAGGCAGTAGACCTGAGACAGATACCTTTGCAGGACCAATTCCAGGCAAGGAACATCCACAGGAGGGGATCCAGACCAGGATTTACAGAAACAGGTCAAAGCTGGTAACCTAGACCAAAGTATGTCTGAGACAGCAAACTCCAAGGGAGCAGAGCAAAGCACAGGAGCTCTGAGCTATCTCCAGGACACAGAGTAACCAGCCGAGTGACTAGAATTTTGGCACTGACTGTACCATGAGGAACAACCATCTGAGCTTTGGATTCACTGGAGAATATCAGACAGCCCCAATCACCAAAATCCCAGCAAACTTTTTTCACAGACCTCATGAGAATGGTACTCAACTTCACATGAATAAGCAAAAAACCCAGGATAGCCAAAACAATCCTGTACAATAAAAGAACTTCTGGAGGCATCATAATCCTTCACTTCAAACTCTACTTTAGAGCTACAGTATTGAAAACAGCCTGGTATTGGCATAAGAACAAACAGGAGGACCAATGGAACTGAATAGAAGACCTGGATATTAATCCACACAACTACGAACACCTGATTATTGACAAATAAGCAAAACATATCAAATGGAAAAGCAAAAGCATATTTAACAAATGGTGTTAGCATAACTGGATATCAAGATGTAGAAGAATGAAAATAGACCCATATCTATCACCATGCACAAAACTCAAGTCCAAAAAGATAAAGACCTCAACATAAAGCCAGCCACACTGAATCTTATAGAAGAGAAAATGGGAAGTACACTTGAACGCATTGTCAAAGGAAACCACTTTCTAAATATAACCCCAGTAACACAAACACTGAGAGAAACAATTAATAAATGGGACCTCCTAAAACTAAAAAGCTTCTGTAAAGCAAAGGACATGATCAACAAGACAAAACAACAACCTACAGAATGGGAAAAAATCTTCACCAACCCCACATCAGACAGAGGTCTAATCTCCAAAATATACAAGGAACTTAAGAAAGTGGTCATCAAAAGAACAAATAATCGAATAAAAAATGAAGTACAGACCTAAACAGAGAACTCACAACAGAGGAATCTAAATAGGCTGAAAGACACTTAAGGAAATATTCAACATCCTTAGTCATTAGAGAAATGCAAATCAAAATAACTCTGAGATTCCATCTTATACCTATAAGAATAGCCAAGATCAAAAACACTGATGACAATTTATGCTGGAGAGGTTGTGAGGTAAAGGGAACACTCTTGCATTTTTGGTGGGAATGCTGCTCCTTTGGATGTTAGTGTGGCAATTTCTCAGAAAATTAGGAAACAATCTTCCTCAAGATCCAGCAATACCACTTTTGGGTATATGTCCAAAGCATGCTCAATCGTGCCACAAGGACATGTGCTCACATATGTTCATAGCAGCAGTGTTTGTCATAGACAGAACCTGGAAACAACCTAAATACCTCTCGACTAATGAATGGATAAGGAAATGTGGTACATTTACACAATGGAGTACTACACAGCAGAAAAAAATAACGACATCTTGAATTTTGCAGGAAAATTGATGGAGCTAGAAAACATTATTTTGAGTGAGGTAACCCAGACCCAGAAAGACAGTTTTCACATGTACTCACTGATAAGTGGTTTGTAGACACAAAGCAAAGAAAAACCAGCCTACAAATCACAATCCCAAGATCTTCAACAACAATGAGGACACAAAGAGAAACTTACATAGATCTAATCTACATGGGAAGTAGAAAAAGACAAGATCTCCTGAGTAAATTGGGAGCATGGGGAGCTTCAGGAAAGATTGAAGTGAGAAGGGGAGAGGCAAGGAGGGGAGCAGAGAGAAAAATGTAGATTTCAGTCAAAATCAATTAAAAAAAGAGAATGTTCTAGATAGGGGGAAACACATATGGCACCTGAATGGCAGAAGTTGGGTGAAGATATATGAGATAGAAAAATGAATATAATCAAAGTCTCTCCTTTCCAGGAACATCTCATGTTTACTGATGTGACCCAATATAGAACATATCTGATGAATCATTCCAATGCAGATCTCCAAAGAGGAGATAATTAAAACCGTGGAACCCATGTCACAACCTGAAAATAGACAAACCAGCGTCCTCCCTGTCTATCCATAGATATGCCCTCAATGTCATTTTCCAATGTCATTTTGAGTACTAAGCTGCTCCCTGAATCTGCCCCAAGAATGCAAAAACAAACTCCACACTTACCTCTTACAGACCAGCATTTGAATCCTTGCCTTACTGTGCTCTCTAAATCAAGTCATTTTGTCACAAACTCTCCAAAATCCCAACCAGTTTCTGCCTTATAAGATCTGCCTCCAGGTCACCAAGCTTAGTACTGGATCTAGCAATTGCCTCAGTACGTTCAATATATTTGATTCTGCTTGGGGTACAAGTTCTGATGTTTTCTGATGCTGATAGTGAAAATCTTGCAGCAAAATTATTATTATTAATATTATTATTATTCCTTTCAGTTTGTAGGAAGCTGGTAGCATCAATGAAAGAGAAATATTGTCAAATACCTCTGATGAGGTAAGTTGAACTCATGAAAGTGGGGTCCTTAAAAATCTGCTTTGAGGTGAGCAGAGAAAAATGTAGAGCTCAATACAAATCAAAAAATATATGCTTTGACTTTGATGTCATTGTCTCCTTGGCTCTAAGATGGCTTCATTTCATTCTGAGCATTTTTGTATCTCTGATCTCCCTAGACTTCTCATTTGTCCTCCTACATAATCCTCTCCTGATTTAAAAAAAAAAAACAAAGCAAAACTCAACAAGAGGAGCTGGTAGAAAGTGTGTCTCCTCCTTGTTCAAGATATACTGGAATGGGTTTAAAAGCAATAGTTTTCATGTCAAATAATCCTGAGAACACCACTAGAATAGTTGCAGGGGAGATGGACTGTGGTATGTTGAGATGCAATTTTGTTCCTGAGAACATGTTTATGGTATTTCACCAATCCTAAGATTCTCAGAGATGATTGTTTCCTGTGTATTACTAGTAGTTATCACTAGCTTGTTTTCTTCTTTGCGTGTGAAAGTGTGTGTGTGTGTGTGTTGTGTCCATGGTGTATATACTCCTTAGTATGGGGGTATATCTGTGTATTGGGTGGGTCTACAGGTACCTAGGTATTTGGGGGAGGCCAGAGGTCAATGAAGGATGTCTTTTCTCAGTCACTTTCCACCTTTAATTTTTGAGTCAGGATCTCTTTGGAAACCTGAAGCAAGTTAATTTGTCTAGATTGGATGGCCAATGAGCTACGGGGTTCTACCCATCTCTGCTCTTTCTCCTCTTCCCCATTGCTGAGGTTGTAGGCATGTGTGGGGTCTGAGGATCTGAACTCCTGTCCTCATGCTTGCACAGCAAGTGCATCTCCCTAACCTGTAGAATGTGTTTCTTCTCCCACCCCTTCGGTTTTTCAAGACAGGGTTTCTCTAAGAGTCCTGGCTATCCTGGAACTCTCTTAGTAGACCAAACTGGCATTGAATACATTGAGATCAGCCTGCCCCTGCCTCCCATGTGCTGAGATAAAAGGTGTGTGCCACCACCATCCGGCCATTAGAATGTATTTCTTATTTACTGAAATTTAAACCAATTTCTTTTTTTCTTAAATGAAAACAACTCACATTAATTACCGTTGAATGGCCATTAGAACAAGGCCACCAACTCTCTATTGATGTCATGTTTCATTCTTGAAGACGGCCAGCAAACCCTACTGCTGCTTTTAGGTCAAGTGGTCCCGGTGTTTTCTTTTCTATTATTTCCAGAAAACTGTTTCAATTTCTCTTTTTTAAATGCATTGTTGTTAAAGGCAGGAGGGGTAAGGCTCTAGTTATGTCAACTGCATCCCCATGAAAGATCCTTAACTCAAATTTACCAGATTCTGACTTGTTAAACTTTTGAAGTTTGGGCGTATTTGAAGTTTTGTGGGTTTTTGCCTCCTTTTATTATCTTTACGATCAAGAGTGAATGGTGTACAGAGGTATTGACTATCACAAGGTCAAGCACCCAACCTAGCTGAGCCTGTTCCTGCCAAGCTTGAACTGAGAGTAGGGGCTACTTCACAGTCATTTGTACTCAGAGGCCCAGCACAGGTGGGGCACCAGAGATGAGAGAGAGTTCAATGTAGATGCCTATAGTCTAGAAACTCTGCCGCCGCCACCACCCCGCCACAAAGAACAAAATAGAAATTCTTGCTAAGCATTTTTTTCGATAGTATAATTTGTTTTTCTGAAGAGGAGCTGTAGATTTAATTAACACATGAATCTTTCTCTTTTTTTAATAAAAGACAAATCTGAATTTTAAATTTGAATTTCCTTTTAAGAAAAAAAGATTAGAATTTTTTTGTTTTTGTTTTTTTCTTGCTTGAAAGGAAGTTTACAGTTTGTTTATACAATGTTCACTAAAAGTCTGCCTAAAATTAGTCCATTTTCTGTTGTTATAATTGTCAGAAGCTCATTGGCTGTTGCACTCTGTGTTCATTTCTTTCTCCACAACTATCACCAGTTTTGAGTCCTCCAGTTTCTTTGTTACCACCTTCATGTCTTCAAATTTTTCTCTGTGCTCTGGGATAGGGAGAGAGAGAGAGAGAAAGAAAGAGAGAGAGGAAAGCAAATCTAACTTGAAGTCTAGGCTTGTGAAAGACCAGGCCACTTTATCTGCCCCAATTGTACCCATGTTCTTTAAGTCCAAACTCTTGTATATAGACTTAAGTGATCATCTGGCTAGGTATTTCATATTGGCCCACAATTCCATATGTAGAGCAAGCTAGCTTCAAGCTCATGGTCTTCCTGCCTCAGCCTCTCTAGACTTGAGATTATAACCTTAACTGTCACAACATCTGGCACCCCATACAGCTTGGCTTCTTCCTCCCATGTTCGCCAGAAGTGCCTCAGACTTGAGCTGTTTGTCATTGTTCTTATTTCTCAAAGCACATTACCTTTTGTCTGTGTGGTCACCTTCCCATACACATCTCAATGTCAGACAAATTTTAATGCCTTAATTTCTTCTGAAAAGATTTCTTACTCATCCCTGCATTTGTGGCTGTAGTCCCTAGGGGCAAAGAAAGACATGTAAAAATGTGGAAAGTTGTTTTAATATAAGTATTCTGTTTCTATCCAGATACAGATAGGAACTTCTGATTTTTTTTAATGGCTTGGTTCTGATAAACCATGGAAAAGAATAATTGAGCAGGTGGAGGCTTGATTTCAGAGTATAAACTCAAAAGAACTTAGCAAAGCTATTTCATTCCTATTCTGCTGTGTCCTTATGACTTGTGGGAGCAACATTCCTTTTTTCCCAGGACAGGAGTGATGTGGGAAGTCTTTCAGTATATGTGTTGCTTTTATTAGTTAATAAAGAAATTGCTTTCAGCCAATGGCTTAACAGAATATAGCTAAGCTCTCTCTCTCTCTCTCTCTCTCTCTCTCTCTCTCTCTCTGACTTTTCATGACACATCTGTTTCTGGCAGCACCAAGCTACGTCAAGAGGATGATGGACATCGAAGAGTCTCCTTATGGAGTTGTTTAGTCATTTGTGCAAGAAACTGCTCTTGCCTGGACTGCTTGATGTTATGTTGTATGAACTGGACATGCAGGACCAGAAGAAAAATGGCTGTTGGACTTGCCAAAAGAAGGTGAGACAGTCCTTCAGGGTTCCTGCTTCAAGAAAGGGTCTGTCAGACATTCTGCAGGATGCAGAAGAAAGTGACTGACAAACTGCCAATATAGACAAACTGTCTTTGAAATTTCCTGCTTCATGGAAAAGTCTGCCAGATACTATGGGCCTGTAGGCTGAAGATGGATGCCCCAATGATACAGAAGAACTTTGGGTGACTGCCCAGGCAGCAAGATGTCTCTGCCAATTCTAGAGTTTTGGAATTTGCTTACAATGTACTTCCTGTTTACTTAGGTAATATTATATCCTTCTGGAATTTTTGATGGAGTTGAAAAGTAGATAGTTATAATTATATTTTCCTTAGTTATGATAAAAGATATAGTAGATATAAATATTATATCTATAATTCTTGTTTGATAACTCTTTTGTCATATGTAATTTTACTATGTTAAAGTTAAAACCTTCCTTTTCATTTAGACAGAAAAGGGCGATGATGGGGGAAGTCCTTCTGTACATATGATGCTTTTATTGGTTAATGAATAAAGAAGCTGCTTTGGCCTGTGATAGGGCAGAGCAGAGCTAGTCAGGGGAAACTAAACTGAATGCTGGGAGAAAGAAGGTAGAGTCAGTGAGATGCCATGTAGCCACTGGAGCAGATAGATTATGGAACTTTGCTCAGTAAGCCACAGCCACATAGTGATACACAGATTAATTGAAATGGGTTAATTTAGGATATGAG
The DNA here is from genome assembly GCF_018167655.1 of Microtus oregoni. Lineage (NCBI taxonomy): Eukaryota > Metazoa > Chordata > Mammalia > Rodentia > Cricetidae > Microtus > Microtus oregoni. Next base: position 53,430,453 of record NW_024543069.1, read on the forward strand.
TTAGTGAGAAATACACTTAAGCTATTTACCAAACAGTATTGTAATTATTACATATTTCTGTGTTATTATTATAGGAGTCAGGGTGGCTGGGAAACATTCACTCAGCCTCTGCCAACACAGAAGGGCATCTTTTAAATGAGGGTCTTAGGATCTGTTTCACAGTGAAGTAGTCCGGAAAATCCCAGACCTCACTGTGAAATACTTTGCTAAATTTCTTCTGTTGCTACAATATTACTGTAACTCTATCATTTAAACTTTAAGGCTTAATTCTCAGGAGCTGGTTCCTAGTGTTTCTTTATATTTGCCAGAAGATAAAATGGGATAAGGATGCTGCTTACTTCTCTACTTGTACTTCAGAGTGTATTGTTATTGTCATTATAGTTACTGGTGTTATTACACTATCTTGTTATATAGTACATGCTGATCTCAAACTCAAGATTGCCCTGCCTCAGCCTCCTGAGGGCTGGCTCTGGGATATTGTTGTGGGCCACTATGCTTGTATGGCTTTGGCTCTTGATTTTGTTCAGGGGGGTGAGAAGACCATCCTCTGTGTGCAAACATATCATCAATTACATTTGCAACAATTCTCTGAGTCTTTTAAAAAGTTTTCCTTGGTATTACTTCTGAGAGCCTCACACTCCAAATTTACACAATTTACTTCTCTATTTTCTAGGAAAGTCCTAAAAATTCACAGAAGTGTGAAAAACACCTAAATCAGAGGATATGCACTTTCATGCACCCACACATGTACATAATCATATGGACACATCTCCATCTCTACTCTCTGTCATCATGCACACATGCACATAATCATACGCACACACCTCCATCTGTACTCTCTGTCATCACCCACACATGTACATAATCATACGCACACATCTCCATCTCTACTCTTTGCCATCACGCACACATGCACATGATCATACGCATACACCAACATCTCTACTCTTTACCATCATGCACACATGCACATGATCATATGCACACACCTCCATCTCTACTCTCTGTCATCACGCACACATGCACATGATCATACGCACACTCCTCCATCTTTACTCTCTGTCATCATGCACACATGCACATGATCATACGCACACACCTCCATCTCTACTCTCTGTCATCACGCACACATGCACATGATCATACGCACACTCCTCCATCTGTACTCTCTGTCATCATGCACACATGCACATGATCATACGCACACACCTCCATCTCTACTCTCTGTTATCACGCACACATGCACATGATCATACGCACACACCTCCATTTGTACTCTCTGTCATCACGCACACATGCACATGATCATTCGCACACACCTCCATCTCTATTCTTTACCATCATGCACACATGCACATGATCATACGCACACACCTCCATCTCTACTCTCTGTCATCATGCACACATGCACATGATCATACGCATATACTGTTTTTCATCATACTTAGGAAAGGAATAATCCATTCAGGTTTCACTTCAGATTTTACGTTCCCATTTTTCCAGTTTTAGTATATATGTGTTTTGATATTTATACTTTCTTCCCTTAGAAGAATGCTCAGGCAGGAACCACTTAGAAACCATGATGAGCACTGTTTATTGCACCAATCTTACATGTAGAATATGTCCACTTAATAATCACCTAATTCTTAGCTCCACTCAAAAGGAATATACAGATCACCGCTCTCAAAAATATCAGCTCAAGAAAAATATTTTTTAAAATGTCAAAGATGGCAGCAGAAATACTTCCTGTATTTAAATATTGGCAAATATAGATGAGCAATCTAAAAATCAGAAACATTTGGACAAAATTCTTTATAAAATATGGCAGGGATTTGGAAAGATTATTTCTATGTAGTTGCTCTCTTTTGTAGTTTGTAGTCATTTGAGTTGGGTCACAGTGAGTGAAAATAGTGGAATCCAAAGCAACACTGTTTTCCTCTAAGTGAGCTCCATACATTTGGTCCAATAAAGCGGCATTTAAACTTCTAAGTCTGCTAGAGCCAAGACTGCTTGGGTTTGGGACAGGGAACAGCGTGAGAGTTCCTGAGCTGTGTAACTGAGTGGGTTACCACAACCACATTTTCAGAACAAGGTGTTACAGTGCCCAGCATTAGCTTATTCAGGTGCAAGTCAGCAGTGTCGTGCGGATAGAGAAACCACGTGAGACCTGAAAGGAAGGGGAGGTGAACAATTATGGTATCACTGGCAAAGGAGTTTCCTCAAGCCCCAGAGTCTAGAGCAGAACATTTGAGATAAACACGGGTACAGTCAACGGCATGAAGATGTGCACACAGAGTCCAAATTCCACCCAGGGAGGAGGGTCCACATATATGCTGTGATCCTGACTTGGAGTCTAAAGATTTTCTTGGTCCAACTTCTGAAATGACAATTTCTAATAAACAGCTGCCACATACAGGACGGAGAGCACGCAAGGCTCACTTAATCTGTATTTGAAGACTTGTATGTCTTAAAAATCCACAGCTTTCTCCCTGCTTTCCTTTCCTCTATCAGCCCCTCCTATTTTGAGCACTTAAAATTTTTTCCACTGGTTCCTTTTCCCATTCCTCTTCCCTTTTCAGGTTTAATACATGATGCCTATCTCTAAGCACTTAGATATTTCCTTAAAAATTTTCTCTACTTCTAAAGTATTCAGTATGGGGCAGAGGTGTAAACTGAGTCTGATAGGCATATATCCATTCATTTGATCATTTAGCCAATAATTCTCTTCAGTGCTTAGTAAGTAAGACATTATTTGAGAAACTGCAGCTACAGCAATCATTAATATATAACTTCTTGTTTTCAAGGACAACAGTAAAACAAATGCCTAAAAGCCCAGAGGCTTGAGTGAGTAACTATGAAAATTTAGCAAATGGGTCTTCTCATAGTATGCATGCATTCTAAATAAATGTAATTAATAGACATCTTTATTCTGGAGGATATGTTTGAGATTAGCCTTGAAGAATGAGTAGGAGTTCAGGCAGCAAGAAATAAGAAATAGAGAAAAGAGGAAGATCGCATGAACAAAAGCACAGGAGATAAAAGGCTTAAAGTCTTCTGATGATGGTAGCTTTTTGTGGGGGCATAGTATACCTGGAAAGGAACTGGAGAGGAACTAAAGGCCAATGAACTTCCAGCCTAGGCTTAGGAGATTGGATCTTATTTTGTAGTCAGAAAAAAAAAACCCTTTTGGTTTTTAAGTAGTTCAAATGTCATGTCTGACACTTTGATGGCAGAATGGAAAATAGGTGGAAGGTAGGAAAAAAAAAACTTCAGAGACAATGATCGTAAGGACCTGAGCTAAAATAACAGTGGGAGCTGTGAAATGATTTAACCAATCTGCTTAGCACTTAAGACACAGAGCGACACCACTCCCAAAGCATTTGGGTATAGAGGAGACAAAGATAGCTTGCCAAACAAACATGCAGGTAGTGCGGTCTGTGCGTGGAGACACTGACTTCACAGGCTGACACAGAGAATTCTGGCGCTAAGCTCTGGGAAAAGGGTAACTCAAGTGTGAATTTGGGCAGCTACTTAGTGCTTTAGAAATAAGATTCTCACCTTGATAGCTTGTTTCAGGTGAGAGGTCGTCTAGGTGACATTTAAGTTCCATCAGTCTTATGAGTCACTTACAAGTAAATACTCTTTTCTCTTTCCCAAGCCAGTTTCCCCTTCTGACTGGAGTGTTATTTCCTGGAAGGTGGGGCAGTCATATTTATCTTGATCCTAGTTACCTGACATGGGAGCCGGAGGAGGGCCGGCAAGGGGCTGCACATGCCATGACAATACTCTCCCCCATTCTCTCTCCTTCCTGAGACTAAAACAGAATTCCGTGACCCTCCACTTACACAACACCCCACTCAACCTTGTACTTGCCTATCAGAAGAGGAATTCCCCCTCTAACCCTCTAAGTTTCTTTCACCCTGATTCCTTTCCTACTCCCAGAGAGCTCCTCAGTCCTCTGTATTTCACCTTAAGTTAACACCTCTTGCACTGCCCCCATTCTAAATCTATCCCACGTGCTGCTATGTGTTAAGCTTCAACAACTTCACGGTTCCTGAAGCTCACAGGCCTACAGGGAAAAGGTTTACCTTCAGTGCTCATCATAACCTGGTTGCCATGCAGGCTGACATTATGCTCCCTAGAGCCTGTCACACATGGCCTTCATTCGTATACGTTCCTGCCAATGTTCCCCATCTTCTCACTTCTTCCTTTCCTCCCCATTTCTTGTTAGTTTATTTCTTTTTGACAAGATCTTATGTACCCTAGGTTGGTCTTGAACTTGCAATATAGCCAAACTTCTGTTCTTCCCGCTTTAGTCACCGTACCTAGCTATTGTTATTTCTCTGTCTAGAATTCCTCTTCCTCCTCCTCCTCCTCCTCCTCCTCCTCCTCCTCCTCCTCCTCCTCTTCCTCCTCCTCCTCCTCCTCTCTCTGTCTCTCTCTCTTTCCCTCCCTCCCTCTCTTTCTGTCTCTCTCTCTCTAAGGACAATTTGTCAAAACCCAACTTCTCTATGTAGCTCCTGGAGTCTTTCTAGACTGTATTCTAGTCTACACTAGTATATCCTCACCTGACAGATAATGGCCTCATGTAAATTATTAGGATATTTCTTATCACATGCTTATATCTTGCCATCTAAGTACTGTATAAGTTCTTTGAGGGTACAGAAAGTGGTTTAGATATTTTTATATTGGTCATTGTCTAATGACAGCTATAAAAACAAAAGTTAATATTAGCAGAGCATTTACATTTCAGAGACACTCCAACAAACTCTTTGTTATCTCTCCTATATATGGTCCCCAACTTACGATAGCTCGATTTTTCTATTAACTCTATGGTAGTGTGAAAATAGAAACCATAGTTCAGATTTTGACTATCAGTATTTTCCCAGGCTAGTGATTGATCACTATGATACTCTCTCATGAGGTGGGGCAGAGCAATAAGCTACAGTTCCCTGTATCCTTGGGAGCCCAAGGGGGAAATGATGAGGCTGTGCAGCGTACTGTGTGGCTGTGTGAGGACACTCAGTAGGCAGGGTCTATTCAATCCGTTTTCAACTTACAATGGGAACATTAGAATGTGACTCAAACCACCTTAAATACTAGGCTTCTACTGACTCCTTTCTTCACATAGAAAAAATCAACTCAGGGATTAAAAAACCTGCATGAGGTAATCTATCACAGCTCAGACTCTAGTTAGTCTTTTATGGTCATAGGACTCCAAAAGTTGAGCCATTAATCATTACAGGAGGTGTATGGTGTTGGTTTTCCTGTCAATTTATGACCCAAAAAAAAGGTTCTATAAAGGCAGAGATGGTTTGAGGTAAACTCTGGAAGAACTGTGAGAATCTGTCGGAGAGTAACAGAACAAGCATCAGGAAGGAAGAGATGCTTCTGAAGTGGCAAGATAGAAGACACTCTGGGCCAAGGACCTATGGAAAGGGGGAGTTGGGACAAATGTTACTACATAAGCTTATGTGTGCTGAAGATCTTTGCAGAGCATGGAACATTTTCAGCTAGATTTGGAGGAGTAAGCATGTTCTTTATAATTAAGACAATATTTTGGGATGAGAAATCTGTAATGGTAATAGGATTCAATTACAAGTAGTGGGTTGTACATGATAGTCTAACGTGTTTAGGGCCTAAGAGGAAGTTCAGGCTACATTCTGTTTGCTCCTGGGAACCATAAAGTGAGAACAATAAACTTTTATTTCTTATTCAAAATACTCCCTAGGGGCCTAACCCCTGGGTGTCAGAGTGGAGCAATGATAAGGGTCTGAGAAGATGGCTGGCTTTAGAACTTGTGAAAGATCTTCTGGATGCTGAGGATCTGGTCTGTCCTGAGACAGTGTCTACTAACCGAGGCTGCACCTTGGCAAAAGCCAACATTCTGAGGAATCTGACTGCCCACAAGGTCTCAGCTCTATACATGAAGGAAACAATGGTGGGACTATGGGCTGGGAGGCACCTTTAGAGGATGGCAGTTAAACTTAATTGGTGATAGGACTATGGTAACTACAGTGTTTGCCACTCTGCCCTTCATCTCCTTCCATTGACACTGGGCCCTAAGAAGGCAGCTTGGTGAGATTAGGTAACTGTGCAAGTTCCCAGAGCAGAATGACATTCCATAGCTCGTCTTTTAAGTCTGATTCGTGCATATGTGGCCTTTTCTTCCCCAAGACATCTCCTTCCCTCTGTGTTCTAACTCTCGCTCTACTACTAACTGGCTGTGTGGCTTTAGTAGGTCTTGTAACAAGATGCTGATGAAAGTTGTTTCCATTACTGTGAGTCTCTCTCTGATGATGCTAACTAATAAAGGAATAGATATAAATACAAATTGTGGGAGGAAATCATATGACCAATGTCAGCCTGGGTACTCAAACTAGATTTGGCCCATTAGGGTAAGACAGTAGCCCCACCCCCCAAAAATCAATATACAGAATTCCTAAGACCAAATTCCCATGAATTTCAACTACTATATATTCTTGAGTTTGTAAGACAGGTGAGCTACGCAGCAAGAACTGGAGAGGAGCTTTTCGGATTGATACACTTTCAATCTGTTCTTTCTTCCCATGTGATAGGGTGGCAAGGTTGTGGTGGTCAGTCCTTTTGCCTTTGACTTATATATGAGTAGGAAATTCCTAAGCCAAATGATGACTAAGCTCAAGCAGAAGACAGTAGAAGACAATGCTGTGTCTCCTAAGAAATGTCACAATACTGGTTGTCCTTCCATGGGCCCTGTAGAAATTATGTGAAGATAACAGCACAAGAACTATTAAAGACCTCACCAGACAGGGAATCTGTTGCTACAGCACCTGCCCTTCATACAGGAGAATTAGCTTTCTCAAAAGGTAACTGAGAAAGGAATGAAGTACCAGAGCATGCAATGATGTCAATGAACTTTGAAAACTGTGACAATGGTGTGTTCTGTTGAAAAGACCTAGCATTTAGTAACTATGTCGACACAGATGACATTATTGCTCATATGTCTAAAAATGAGACTTTGTAACAGGACTTCTCCCACAACACCTAGTCCATGGCAAATTCAATGACTGTTAGTATCCCTCTAGTGAGAAGAGTGCTGCTTCCCTTTTTATTAAAATGCGTGATGAGTTAGACACCCATTCACACCTGCCAAAGTTCCCACATATTCTTTCCTCTAACTGAAATGGTGGTGTTATTAAAAGAAATCAGAGGACTTGGTTAAAGATCATGTTTTCCTTCTCCAGAAATTCACTAAAAACACATTTTACCTTCTTGTCCTTCAGTGGCCTTGGTTCAGAGACTGACTGAGGACAAAGGGGAGCCCTGGCTCTTGTCATGAAGTTAAAGACTTCATCTGTTTGCTTCATCGGCAAGTTTATGATGTTTTCCTTTAGAAGATTTTCTGTTAGAGGCCACATGGTACCTGACTGAGTCAACCTGCAGAATCTTAGTCATTCAGAAACTTCCCACTCAGCCAGTTAATTGTGTGCGCAGTCTCCTCCTTTCTCCTCGGCAAAATCAAAGGCCCCTGCAGATTTTCTTGTAGCTCCCTGATTTTCCATTTAGAGGACGACATCTACAAAAGAGGTGACCCCCAAAATGTGATAATGAAGACCTGCTTCTTAGTGTTCAATTTTGTAATCTTCTGACCATACATCTAAGTCCGAGACAAACATCATGTTAAGTGTCTTTGGGAAAGAGAGTTGCATTCATAACTTTTTATACAAGTGCCAGACAAGTTGAATAAAACTATGTGACATTTAAATGCCTTAAAGGCAAAGTATAAATTTGCTGTGTATATACTGTAGGTGACACAATACTGCTGGTGGCATCATCTTGTATTCAACTCTCCCAGAATGTTGGTTCTAGTGGGTGTGGTTGTTTGAGGTCTTAGAGGTGATTTGAAAGTAAACAAAGACTTGGAGAATCCTGGGAAGCATTCGAGACCCCTGGACGTGACTGGACAACTTCAGCCCTGCTCTACATGGCCAAGACTATGAGAGAGAGAGGTCCTGTCTTTTCACTTTCTATGGCAGCCTTCATCCCTTCCTTTGATGTCAGTTGAGATCTGCTGGGTTGAACCTGTGATTTCTTGGCATCTTCCTGCTACTCAGCTTGTTTCTTCCCACGTGTCTAGCCTTTCTAGACTAAAGATGTAAGATAGGGATATACGAGAAATACATATCTTTGTTTTTCTCCTACCTACATCCTTCCTCTGTCTCCTCTTTACTGATGGGGCTGTGATTTGCAACCCCCAAAAGTGTCTGTCTCCAGTACTTAGTAGCCAAAGAAAGCACATAGAAATGGTTATTTCAATAGAATGTTAGAGTCATTTCACTTTTAGCAAAGTATCCTGAGCAGAGTCTTAAAAGAGGGAATAGTTTTGGATGCTATCCAAGACCAGAGATGGTTATGTAGCAAAGTTCACTTTACTTGAGATTTTAATTTTCTCAATATTATTGCTTTTTCATTAAATTTGGTTCTTTCTTTGTATTCCCAATGATAATGACCCTATTTAAAATCTTAATATAGGGCTTAAATTGGTCCATTAATCCCCATCTCCTCCTCCTGACTTTGGTCTTGAATTCTTTCTGTTGAGTGAGGTGATGTTAAGATTCCTGAATTAAGGATTTTCATTATCAGTGTTCTTGCTTGTTCATGAACTGATGGTGGCCCTGAGCTACTCTTCAATCCTGAAAACTTGAGTGAATCTACATCATCCCAACATTCTACATTGACCTTCAAAGTTCATCAAAATAGGGTCCAACCATCTCCCTAGACGCCTTACTTTCTTAAATTTTAAACAGTTTTTTTTTCCAGAAAAGTTGTTTTAGCCACTAAACCTCTTCTCTCATCATTCCCAGCCTCAGCCCCAAAGAATTCTGGCACCACAAGGTGAATGACATTTAGAATCTCTAGGAACATACTCATAGCAACTTTATATCATTAAAAATCTTCACTTCTACTCATTCTGTTCATCTCTTCATTTATTTAATATCATTCTTTTTATATACACCTTTGGAACAACCTTTATGTTTCCACATTAAACCCAATAGACAACATGAAAAACTAGTTGCAGTTCCCAACCCAAAGATGCTTCTAATAATGTAAACAAGCATATAAATAAAAAGCATAAAAAGAAGTAAATAAACAAAATTGTTTAGCCAAGAGTCACAGGTAGAGAGGCACATAATGGGAGACTCCCAAAGAACAGAAAGTTGGTGAGGAAAAATTTTTATAGAGGACATGATAATATTTGAACTGACTCTTGGGGATTGAGGTAGAATATATCTGAGGGGCATGGAATGGTAGTAGGTGGGGTGAGTTTGAGCTATAAGAGATGAGGCTGCTAAAATGAAGAAGAATAAGAATAAGATAAGAAGAAGAAGGAGAAGGAGAAGGAGAAGGAGAAGGAGAAGAAGAAGAAGAAGAAGAAGAAGAAGAAGAAGAAGAAGAAGAAGAAGAAGAAGAAAACCATTCAAAGCCAGAGCAGGGGGGTATGAAGCTGGTACTCAACTATCAGATCTCAGTAGTTCTTTTCATATGTTATGCTAAGGACTTTGTACTTTGCCTCAGAAGCAAGGGGGGTTGAAAGATCTAATAATGGTGTCTAGGCACCCATGTGAAAGACATCACTCTCTACAGAAAACAGCATGAGTAGGAAGCATATTTGTGGGAAAGGTGAGTTCTTTTGTTTATCTTTGAGTTTCAAGCATGTTTGGTACTTCAGGAGGTGTTAGTAGATGGTTAGTTGAAGAGAAAGATGGGCTCCAGATGCTGCACTTAGAGCAAGCAGTCTAAAGTTCACTGAGGAACATAAAAAAATTATAGAGTGGGAAGGGAATATGACATCAGAGAGAAAACTGGGAAGCGGTGATCAAAGCTGTGAAGGGGGACAGAAGTCACAGGAGGAAAAAAGTTCAAGGAAGAGAGGGGGGAGAGAGAGAGAAAATGATGAAGGGAGGGAAACCATTTAGGGGGCATCAGAAGGGAGTGGCAGGGGTGAATTTGGTGTAGAGGTGTGGTCATATATAAGATATAATGTATACATGCATGAAATCATCAAAGAATAAATTAAAATCAGTCTTTGAGTTATGTTGTTTATAGTGGGCTTTTTTGTTGTTTTTTGTTTGAGGCACAGTCTTAGAATGTAGCATTGGCTGGACTGGGAATTCACAAATGTATATACCAGGCTGACTATGAACTCCTAGACATCAGTCTGCTGCTGCCTCCAGACTGTTAAAATCAAAGGCTTCATTACTAGTGACAAAAGCCAATGGAATGGGGATTTCAGAGGACTGGCGAGAACCTGTAGATGGAGGATGGGTTGAGTTGTTCTACCTCTGAGTCTTGCAGCCAAAGAGAGTGGCAAAATATGGGATGTGAATACAGGAACCCACCTAACTTTGAAGGAAAGGGAAGTCAGAGTAGATTTGTGCAAGGTTGTACCCTGGGGCAGGGATGGTGAGTAGAGTATTGTATAGCACAAGGTGGTTTGTTTGGTTTCCTCTAGAGTCAATAAGGATGCTGCTGAGCTGGAGGTAACATCTTTGGAATTGGAGCTGCATTGAGGGTGTATGTGGAGCACTTGCCCTTCTTCTACTGTGAGTGAAGACGTTAAGAGACATCTGAGAATCTGTTTGCTAAGGCAAAGTTGCACTAGATTTTCTCTGAGGCCGCTTTCAGCTCTGAAATGTTATGATTCCGTGATTAATTTTTTAAATAAATTAATAGGACAAACAGTATTTCAAGAGGAATGCTTAATTTGTTTATGAGAACAAACTTTTTAAGTACCCTTAAGAATCATAAAATATACACTCACACAGAAATAATTGATACATCAATTATGAATCTTTCTTAGCTGTTCATTTATGCAGATTTCCTTAGAACTCTCCTTGATCATGTTCTGTTTACCAAGTTCAAGTTCTTGTTTGTATTTCAAAGCTCAAACTATATATCTTTCAACGTGTTTCAGCCTGGCCGATTGCAGAGTATCGCTAAATTATTAAAGTTTTCTATTACGTGCAAAATGAGTTCTTGATGAATTGGTTCATCTCCGGAGAAATGCCCATCTTCTCCTTAATTTAGGACGTAGCTGTCAGAATTGCAAACTTCATCAAAAATGGCCACATATAACTCAGACACGTCTCAGAAACATTTCCTCTCAACTGGCATGGTCTTTGAGGACAAACCACACTCTGAAATGTTTGTGTAACAGGAAAATGTGGTGTCAAGATGATCAAAACAGATAGGAAATAATATATTTTCACAAAATTTGCATACATTATTAAAAATAATAGCAAATACACCTACAAAATGGGGACATGGCACTTAAGAGAAAGACACTGATGAAAATGCAAGCTGACCAAGTACATGTGGAAGCCCAGACCTGATGTTAGCAATAATGCAGTTGGCCCTTTTATGTTTAGGACAACATCAACAGTCTCCCTAAGACAGCAAAAGCAGATGAGACTTCTGTTATTCTTCTTAAGTGGTTACCTGACATTTGGATGAAATGTGTGAGGTAATCACCCTGAACTTCAGTTTGCTTTAGAGGGTACTATAAGGAAGAGTCTTGACAGAAGTAAAATGACACAATGCAAACTGAATTTTCTTTCTTTTTGAAATTTTATTTATTTATTTTTTTACACGTCAATTCCAGTTCCTCCTCCCTCCTCTGAATTTTCAAAGGAAGTTTTGAATATTTGTTTTTAACTCTCTCTCTCTCTCTCTCTCTCTCTCTCTCTCTCTCTCTCTCACACACACACACACACACACAGAGAGAGAGAGAGAGAGAGAGAGAGAGAGAGAGAGAAAGAGAGACAGAGACAGAGACAGAGAGAGAGAGTGCACTTGAGTGCAGGTGTTTGTGGAGGTAAGAGTCAACTGATTTCCCTAGGCTAGAGTTGTATGCCATTATAAGCTTCCTTATGTACTGGGACTTGAACTCAGGTCCTCTGAAAGAGTAGTAGATGGTTGTAAGTGTTGAGTCATCTCTCCACCCATACAGGAATAGTAATAGCCTACTTAGTCATGTGTAGGCAAGATCCAAGAACAACACCAGGTGACAGGACAACTTCGGAGGTTAGCAGAAACATGGATCATGTGAATACATTCTCTATAGTGTTATCTGGTATAGTATGACCTTAGGAGACCACGCAATTGACCTGTGATAACATGGGAGGGAAAGAGATGGGGACTTTATGTCTCCTGATTTTGTTTCCCGTTGAAACTCAACAGGCACTCAATTTGATTTCCTATCATCTAGATCTCTTAGATGAATTTGCTTCATTTTGTTCTAAAGTTTTCAAATGTTCTGTCAATTCACTAGTGTAGAATTTTTTCAGCTCCTTTATGTAGGCATTTAGTGCTACGAATTTTCCTCTTAACACTGCTTTCATTGTGTCCCATAAATTTGGGTATATTGTGTGGTCATTTTCAGGAAGTCTTTAATTTCTCCATTTATTTCTTCCTTTACCCACTGATGATTCAGGTGAGCATTGTTTAACTTCCACGTGTTTTTTAACTTCCACTGGTTTTCTGGAATTAGTATTGCTGTTGACTTCTAGTTTTAAAGCATGGTGATCTGATCGGATATATGCAGTTATTCCATTTTTTTATTTGTTGAGGTTTGTTTTGCTTCCAAGTATGTGGTCAATTTTAGAGAAGGTTCCATGAGGTGCTGAGAAAAAGGTATATTCTTTTATGTTTGGATGGAATATTCTATAGATGTCTATTAAGTCCATTTAAGTCATAACATCTGTTAGTTTTCTTATTTCTCTGTTAATTTTTTGTTCACACATCAGACAGAGGTCTGATCTCCAAAATATACAAAGAACTCAAGAAATTTGTCATCAAAAGAACAAATAATCCAATAAAAAAAATGAGGTACAGACCTAAACAGAGAACTCTCAACAGACCTAAACAGAGAACCTAGACAACAATGAGAACCCTAAGAGAGACATACATAGATCTAATCTGCATGGGAAGTAGAAAAAGACAAGATCTCCTGAGTAAATAGGGACCATGATGACCTTGGGAGAGGGTTGAAGGGGAGGGGAGAGGCAGGGAGGGGAGCAGAAAAAAATGTACAGCTCAATAAAAATAAAAAAGGGAAACCCAACTGGTACTAGAGGTCACAGGAGTCAGCTGAAGTGCTCTGTATGAAGTCACTCTCTATGGCAAGAATCAGGATGTAGGAGGAAGGAGTTCATAATGAATACATCCATCTTGCAGGACAGTAAAGTAATTAACATTACAGATCACTGGAAAGATGCAGTAGGAATGAAGACAGGGTTAGCACTGCTGACACATGAATGTTTGCCTCACTACGTATTAGCAGGTACTATTGTTTCTGTTATGAGAGACTTCCAGTTGTACCATTTGTCATGTGTTTCGTCTTCTTTGTCAGGAGACAACTATGCTAGAACTGGTATCACTCAGCTGGACTGACAAGATTCTATACTATGACCTCGGAGCTAAAGATAATCCAAGAAGGAAATGGTGTGTTGATTTTTTATTACTGCTGTAAAAAAAAATCACTACTTATTAAAGATACTTCTATCCTCCTAGAGAGTATCTGATGCTCTTTGTTGCTGTGATAGAACACCAAAGGTTATTTACAGAAGACAGTATGTCAGTATGTTTGGGCCAACTTCCAAAAAGATAAGAGTCCATCAAGAAGGGAAGCAGCTGTCATGGCCTCAATATGGCAGCTGGAATAGCAAGCTAAGAATTCACATCTTGAACTCTAAACAGAAAAGAGAAAAGGGTGAGGCCTTAATCTGCCAAAGCCCACACTCATGACCTCGTCCAGCAAGGCCGTGTTCCCCAAACAGTTCTATGTGCTGGGGATCAACTCAGACGATGGCAAACATTTCTTATTCAAAACACTATACAGAATTCTTGGAATCAGGAGTTCAAGGTTAATTTCATTGGCTTATGATCAAGGTATTTTCCTATGGCCTCAGCAGAGAGTCTATATCCTTACTTTTTTCACCTTGGAGGGGTCCAAAATTTCATTTCCCCATCTTCACAGTTTATCACTCCAATCTTTGCTTCCATTGTCACATAGTCTATTACTAATTTATTATTATTATTATTATTATTTACAGTGTTTATATTTAGGGATCACTTTGATAAATCAAGTTAATCTATGTATAACAAGGTCCTCATCGTAATCACGTCTACAAAAATTCTTTTTACATTATAACTAAGAGGGATTACAATATACACATGAGGTGGTGCTACCATTATTTAGATTACTGTAGAGAGGAAGCAAGTGGAGTTCACTTGTTATATAGTTAAGTGGCTGCTACTATAGACTCCTAGTTGCAAAATTCATGTCATCATTTTATACTGGGTCTTAGTCAGAGTGAAGGCCTGGCACAAAAGTTTATATACAGATAATTTCTTTGGGATGCAGACTCTAAAGCATGAGGGAAAGACTTTTAAAAAGAAGAGGAGGGAAAGTCAATTCAAAGATACATTATTGGATTAATTGTTGTTGTAGACAGTTGTGGCTAAATCTAGGCAAGACCCTTTGAAAAGACACAGGAAACACTTCAGAATAGCTGACCAAGACAATAGGGCAGAAGGGAAATCATTATTTCTACCATTGACTAAGTCCTCAGAGATTGTTAAATCCTTGAAGTCCTAAGCTTCCCAGTCCCCCTGGTATCTTACAGTAAATCACAAAAGTCTCAGGTCTGAAAGCTACAGCTATATGAGCCACTACAGTACACCAGCTGCTAAAAGATATTTGTTTATAAATGTTGCTGAATTAATCCAAGAGAGGTATTTAAAAAATACCTTGACTTCAAAACTGAAGTCAAAAGGTATATTACTTTGGAGAAGAGATTTTGCTTTTGTTTCCACAGAAAATGAGAGGCTGTGGATTCATTCTGAGTTAAAAAAAAATCAGGTTTGACCAAGGAAGACCACCTGAGAAATCTCCAGTAGGAACAGATGGCCAAGATGTCTAAGTTCTACATCCTGAATAGATTCAAGACTGTTGCCTGAGATGATCAAGACTCACAGGATACTTCAGTCAGGACTTGATCATA
Organism: Microtus oregoni; assembly: GCF_018167655.1. Classification (NCBI taxonomy): domain Eukaryota; kingdom Metazoa; phylum Chordata; class Mammalia; order Rodentia; family Cricetidae; genus Microtus; species Microtus oregoni. Next base: position 53,445,500 of record NW_024543069.1, read on the forward strand.
GTTCTGAATTTTCTTTAGGTCTCCATAAGATAATTAGCACCCACAACCAACAGGAAGTAGCCTGGAATACTACACCCACATACCCCCAAAAAATGGACTATGGATATTTTCCTTTGTTTAAAAAAAGAAGAGGGGGAAATGGTGCAGGACAATTCTGTATTCTGTCAATTATGTTTTAAATAAATTCTGATTGGCCAGTAGTCAGGCAGGAAGTATAGGCAGACAACCAGACAAGAAGTAGAGGCAGGACAATAAGAACAGGAGTATTCTAGGAAGAAAGAAGTTCTTCCTGCAGTCCTGTCCAGACACCAAAGAAGCAGGATGTGACCTGCCCTGTTGAAAATTGTACTGAGCCATGTGGCTAACATAGATAAAAATAATGGGTTCATATAAGTTATAAGAACTGCATCACTCGAGTGAAGAGTTGTCCACAAGAGCATGAGATGTAGCACCAGAGATATCTAAGACCTTCTTTGAGGAGGCTATCACAAGAAGAATGACTTCACACTGGGATTCATAAATGTGGTTCACTCGTAAGGTGAGCATCCAAACTGCCTAGGCTCCCACAAAGCCAGTACGTGCAGTAGGATCAAAAACCCACTGCAATTGTTCTTGAATTCTCAGTATTCCTCATTGTCCGCTATGTTCAGCTAGTCCGGATTTATCCCATGTTTTTTCAGACCTAGGCCAGCTGGCCTTGGTGAGATCCCAATAGAACATCCCCATTGTCTCAGTGTGTGGGTGCACCCCTCGTGGTCCTGAGTTCCTTGCTCGTGCTCCGTCTCCTTCTGCTCCTGATTTGGACCTTGAGATTTCTGTCCGGTGATTGCTCTTCGAGCAGATGAGGGAGGGGGTATTGATCGGGGGAGGGGGAGGGAAATGGGAAGCGGTTGTGGGGACGAGGCAGAAATCCTTAATAAATAAATAAATTTAAAAAAAAAAATAAAATAAATGTGGTTCACTGAATAACTCTAAAAGAGAGGTCAGAATCATTGTATGTATGCCCACGCCTATTCCTTACTTAACAGGAAGCATTGTGTCTAGAACATGTGGTTACAAAAAAGAAGATTGAAAGTGTTTTAATAGCATAAAATGCAAGTTTCTTTGTGAACACCCACTCATGGTTTGCTTTAATGTCTGACAGAGAAGGCCAATATTATCAATAAATGAAAGATAAAGCAGACTTTACTCTCGAATGTTCTAAACCTAGACTGAAGTCAAGAAAGTTTCTTTGAGAAATGAGACTTGAAAGCTAAATAGAAATTTTAACAGTGAAGGGGAAAGCATGCTGGTGTGGGGAGAACAGACAAACGCCTGAACTGAAGTAGATTGTGTTGTGCTTGAGGGGTTTAGAGAGTCCAGGGTGACTGGAATAAAGAGGAAGAAGGAAGAAAAACATAAAGGGAGAATGATGAAGTAGGAGGTGGTACAACAGAAAGAGATTTTGAAAGGCCCAGTCAAGACCTTTGTAGTGGTTTGAATGAAAATGGCCCTCATAGGCCAAAAGAGAGTGGTACTATTAGGAGGTGAGGTCTTTTTTGGAGTAGGTGTCACACTGTTGTTGGAGGAGGAATGCCACTGGTGGAGGGTGGGGGTGGTGGTTGAGGTTTCAAATGGTCAAGCTAAGCCCAGTATTACTCCCTCTTCCTGCTGCCTTCAGATCCAGATGTAGAACTCTCAACTATTTCTCCACTCACCATGTTTGCTTACATGTCTCCATACTCCCCACCATGGTGATAATAAATTAAACCTCTAAACTCATAAGCCAGTGCCAATTTAATCTTTTCCTTTATAAGAGTTGTGTGGTCACAGCATCTCTTTACAGCAATGAAGCTCTAACTAAAAGAGCTGTAAACTGTAGCTTTACAGTATACGGAAGTCACTAGAGTCTATTACTAATAATCTTCATTGGGAGGATAAAATTTACATGTTTAAAAGGCTAATTGCTTGGTGGAACGAGAACAAGAATGATTGCAGAGTAATAAGGCATTCAGAGTGAGAGAAAAATGATTGACAGACTGAGGACATGGGTTACTGTGATTAGAACTTAGCTATCCAACTACAAATGCTAACTAAAAACCAGACGGGAAGTGACCTATGTTGTTTGGAAATTAAATGGTTTATGAAAAAGCTAAGAAATATCAAATCAGACTATGAAGCACAGGTGATTCAACAAAGAACATCAGGTCACAAATTAAATTTGTATACCTTGGTCTAAAATATGGAGGCACGTTAGCATTGGAACCATGCCAAGTGAGATAGGTTGACTCAGAAATGAAAGGATTTGGGTCGATCCCAGCAGAGACTAGCTGCCTGGCTAGATGTAGTGGAGGCTACTTTAAAATTTACATCTTGAGTTCCTTTTCAAAAATGTTTCTGGGATAGAGTTTTTCAGCAAAGCTCTATGAGCTCAGTCAGTGTCTTTCTTATGCTTTCTTAAAGGCAGACTTTAATCACGGGAAGGCAAGGCTTAAACACAGCTGGTAACTTGGGTATGTAAAGAGGAGTAGTTCTCTGGGTCAGATTACATACCATTAAAAAAAAACAGGAAGAGAAGAGAAAGAGGAGGCAGAAAATATGACCTGGCACATAGTTCAATACAGCTCTAGACAACAGAGTTTAACCTCTAGGCACAGAGAATCTTTGTTACTTGAAGCTGAGAAGGTCTTGTTATGTGTTGTAGAGGTTCAACACAAATATCAGTCCTATTTTCTTCACACTAGATTCTCCTAAAAGTCCCCCATTTCCCCACCCCCCAAAATAATAACGCAACCAAAAAGTGGCCCTAGGGGGGAAAAACATGAAAGAACCATTGTTCTAGACCTGTGGTAATTTCGGAGCCATCATAAGGAGCATGAACAAATAAAGGATTCTAGAAGGATTATTTCTTCTATTTAACTCCATTTTAGAGGTACCCAGCTTAGCAGTAAGCTTTGAAAATAATTTATTTCCAAATAGTTTTGACTTTAAATCAAATAGGAGCTGTATTTTGCTGTCTGAGCCAAAATGTTTCACGTGTGGAAAACAAGTCAAGTTGAAAAACAGGTTGAGTCAGTAGGTAACCAAAACTGTGTGTGAAGAATAAACTTTTATGCAAATGTATCTGCATTTTGCCCCCGAAAAAGAGAAACACTGAGAAGATCAAAGGACTGGCACTGCTAAAGAGCAAACATTCAAGTTTGCCTTTTTCCCCACAGTCCGAAAAGAGCTTAAATGACGTTTCCATGATGCAAGCCAACATTTGTCTCACTTGCAAATCCCCAAAGTACCCAATGCTCTCTTTTAGAAGACTGGTAAATTTAGCTGTGCCTGCGGATTTCTCTTTGTGCGGCGCTCTATGTCTCTCTTAGTTTCTTTTCTGTGACAGGATAAAATACTCTCAGAAAAAAAAAAGAGTTAATTAAGAGCTTACCTTAGCTCACACTTCAAGGTTGGTGGGGGTATAAAGGGAGCAGGATCTTGATGCAGCTGAACACATTGCATTCACAATCAGGAAGTCAAAAATGGTAAATAAGTGCTTGTTAGTGCTCAGCTCGCTCTTCCCTCTTGCGCAACCCAGGACCTGAGATGTAGGAATGGTCACCACTGGAGTGAGCAGTTCCTCCCATCTCAATTAATGTAATTAAGATAGTCACCCACAGGCATGCCCAGAAGACCTTCTCCCAGGTGATTCTAGGTTCTGTCAAGTTGATAGTTTGCACTAATCATCCAGTCTCCATCTGCATTTTATTTTAACGCTTAGTTGAAGGCACGATAGTTGAACGCATGATTATTTTAGCATGCAAATACCATTATATTGAAGGCTTATTAGCAGCTTACATTGCTCTGGACTAAGGATCATCATCTTCAACTAGAACCACCAGCCTTTTTTATCATTCCATATCTTAATCCCTAGACCACCAGAGAAGATTCCTTCATCATGTCTTAAACTTTGTATCTTTGAAAAGTGTACTTTGGCTGTGTTCTATTCTTTGCATATTCTTCTTCAGAATTTTGCCTATGATCTATTCTTTGTTTGGGAAGCTTCTCTGATTTGGTGAACTCATCCTCAGATTTCAGTTCTTAGTTCAAGTAACAGTTCCTTAGAGACTTCTCTAGCCAATTTTACCAAATACACAAATAAGGAAACACCTCGTTATTAAATCCTGTATCTTTCCTTCATTGCCTTAATGATGTTTGTAACTTTGTATGTGTGTTGACTGGATTTGTAACTACCTTCTCCACATAGCTTTCTTTTCTAATGAACAGAAACTGTATCTGTGAGTCTTGTAACTATATTTCCAGGATTTAGCACAATAGGTTCTATGAATATTTGTTAAAATAATTAGGCAAATTTTATTGATGCAAAACAAAACTCTCATCTCATAGGAGATGGGAGCTAGTTTTCTGTCTAGCAAAATGTGAGTGGCTATGGCACCAGAACAAGATTTAGACTACCTCGAATCTGACTCTGGATACCGTTGATGGCTCTCCTTTCTTTTGTTTAATTATAAACTTTTTGGCTTATTGTTCAAGTGCTATGGGACAATGGTCTTGTATACTGTCACTTGTATTATTTTTAATAAAATGCTGATTGTCCAGTAACCAGGCAGGAAGTAGAGGCGTGGTGAAGAGAACAGGAGAATTCTGGGAAGAGTCTGCAGTCAACACCCAGATGTAGAAGATGCGCATGAGAATGCCTTGCTGATAAAAGGTACCAAGCCACATGGCTAACACAGACAAGAATTATTGGTTAATATGTAAGAATTAATTAATAAGAAGCCTGAGCTAATAGGCCAACCAGTTTACAATAAATGTGACCTCTGTGTCTTTCTTTGGGAATGAACAACTGTGGGACCTGATGGGACAGAAACCTGTATCAACACTCAAGTTTATTACTAATTAGCTCTCACAATTTAAAATAACCCATAATTATTATTATGTTTAGCCATGTGACTTGGTACCTTTTCTCAGTAAGGCATTCTCATCTTGCTTCCTCTGCATCTGGCTTGCACTGTGTCTCTGCCTTTCCTCTTCTCAGAATTCTCCTAGTCTGTTCACTTACCTTTACCACCTAGAACTCCATATTCTAACATGAAAGCTGCTTTGTAAAATGCATATGGCAACAGAACAGAGAAAGCAAAAATCAAGACACTTTTTAAATACATTTGTGAGTACATTGGGTATGTAGGTTATAGCAAAGCAGAGAAAACTCTTCTATAGGCTTTAAATGCTGTCGGACACCATTCTTGGTCTTTTGATTGGTGGAAACTAGGGGTATGTTATTACATTCCAAAGGATTTTTATCTGTTAGTTACAAGATGTTAAGCCTAACAAAAGGGTAGGTAGATGATTATTATTTTGAAGGCTAATGTGGATCTTAATCTGCATCATTCCAACCTCTCATATCACTGAAGTTCTTCACTCAGCTGGAAATTCACACACCTTTCCATTCTAGTGACCAAATACTGGAGACAAACAACTCGAAGAAGAAAGAACTTATTTTATTCCATGGTTTTAGGGGGTTCAACCCATGGTTATTTGGTTCTGTGTTTCTGGGTACATTGTGAGACAGAATATCATGGTCTCTAGTATGGAAGAGGAGGCTGTCCACCTCATGGCTAGGAAGGAGAAGGGTGTGTGTGTCGGGGGGAGAACTAGAGACCATGTATATCTTCCAAAGCATCCCCATGAGACCTACTCAGTTTCACCATGTAACTCACTCATCTGATGGAACCCAGGACAAATGTGAGATCCTGGGCAATTCTACAAGTGTTTGTGTGCTTAATTTTTGGCTTCTTCTCCAGAGACTGTATTTTCTAGGAGCTGAGGAAATGCTCCTGCTGTTCAGTGAAATACCCGGCTCAGGGTAGGCACTGAGCACACAGTACATAAACAAACGAATTACTATTGTATTTGTTTGGGTTTGACTCTTCTTTCTTTCCATTCAGAGAGCTCCTGGGAGACAGGGCTGTAACTCTTTCTCCTTCAGGAACTCAGTGTATGTCACCGTACCTACTACATGGTAGGTTGACAGCATTGTGTTAAATATCAGTGACAGAATGGTCTCTAGTTTGACTAGGAATTGTATCCTAAGAGCTTCCTTAGCTAAAAGGCAGCAAGACAAGAATGTCTTTATGAAGAAAGTATGTTTTGAGGAATATTTCTTTATTGTGCAAATATTTTGTTTCTGGTCATCTGAAGGCCTTTTCAGGCCTTGCTTTCACAGTGTGCTTCTTTCTTCCTGACACTGTTCATCCATAGGCATACTTAGTAAGTGACATTTTCTTCTTCTCTTTGGTCTTAACTTCCAGGCTTTCTTTCCTGGTGATTTTTAATAATATTCCTTCTGTACCTCCTACGTCTCCACTATTAGGCTTCAGCTGCCTACAGAGACCATCATTTGCTTTCCTTACTCTGCCAACTTAACTGTACTCTCATCCTCCTACCTCCTACCAGAAATAAAATGACAGTAGAAGAGGGTGGAATCCCCCATCCCCAGTTTTTTTTTTTTAAAAAAACACACAGAGAGAGATTGCTTCTTTACTCAAAGCAGAAGACATTTAAAGACAGCGGTAGGAGGAATAAGTTTTCTAGAAAGACGGAGGTGGGCAACTTGCCATTCCTTTTATTTTTAAAGGAACAGAAAAAAAATAGATGCAATTAAACCTGAGGGTTGAGCTGGAAAATGCTATATGGAGTCTTACCTCTGTGAGTGAGGGTGAATGGCAGGATGGGCCTACACCTGCTAGGTACCTTGGCACTGCTGTGGGAGTTTCTGGACTCCTTTGGGCTTCAACAGGAGTTGTTTTGACAGAATTCGCTTGATTCCGCTTTGTGTTATTTCTTAACTAGGAGTCTGGAGCTTAGCTATTTGCTAAATGAATTGCATCCTCCAATAGATGAAATTTTCTTGTAATATTTTATTTGGGGAAAAGAGATTTTATTAGTTTTTTTTTAATGTAAGAAACATTGTGCTAGGTGTTCTGTACTGCTCTGTATTATAAGAGCAGGTCCACAATGCTTTTTGTGTGATATAATAGCCTGAGGTTCCAAAGACTCCAGATTATTGTGCAAGATACATTTTATACATTTTAAGATTGTAGTCAACAAAATGCCCATTCAAAACTGAGTACTTAGACAATGTTTTCAATACTTGGGTCACTGTTCTTCTGAGCCAACTTCTTTCCCCCTTTGGGCCTGCCCTCCTCACAAGCTTTCAGGGACTAGTAGTGTTTTTGTTCCTAGTACTGAGCCATTTTCCAAGCATGTCTCTCAAATAGCTCAGCTGCTTTTTGAATCAGGCAGTCTGTGCCACGCGTCCCATCCACCATGGGATTATGTATTCTTGTCACAATAAAACTTGCTTCTCTACCTCTTCTTTCTTCTAAGTATTATTCTACTTATCTCACTCACATTCACAGAAGCACAACTGTGGTACAGATTATTAAAAGAGATGGCTTGCCTTGTTAATTCAGGCCCTTCAGATTCCAGAACACTCATCTTTGAATATCAGCTCCTGGATCACTCTGAAAATGATTGGAGAGATACATACAAGGATATGCATTATCCATGTTTAGCCAACATGGTACTCAGAGGAGGTATGTTCATGGCTCATGGTATCTTTTCTTGTAGGAGCCATGGATAAATTTCTGCATTTTTGCGACTGACAGAACTCTCTCCTCTCTCACCGAGATACTCTATGAACCTTAAATCTCATGTTCATAGTCAAGATAGTATGCATATTGCCTTAGGAACCTCGGCCCATATGAAGGTAGGGTATCAGAATTACTGTTCCTCTTCTCTACATCTCTACTTCATTGGTAGACTAATCTGTGTGCTGTGCTTATGTTGGGGAGAAGTGGCAGTTATACCTATGTTCTTTCAAAGCCTGCCACCTCATTATGATTCATTTCCCAAAAGTTCTTCATGGGGCGATAATTGCAGGCTGGAAAAAGATGCTAACAGGATTTCATGGCCTACATGTAATTTTTCTTCTGATTCTTCTAGGTAGATGTACCTGGATTCCTTGGGTTTAGGGCTGCTGAGGCTCTTCTTCCTACTATGCAGCATAAGACTGTCTTCAAAAAGATCACAATAAAATAACAAGAGAAGCATGAGGGAGAGGAAAACTGAAAACGAACCCCATATAATTCTGAGTCACCTTGTGAATCACCTTACAGCAGGTGAGTTATTTTTGCATTTTGCATTTTGTTTGCAATATGTCTGTCATTTGATAGCAAAGGGGATTTGGCCACCATAATAATTGCCAGTTTTGGAAGGCCCTAACTCAGTGCTTCTCAAACTTCCTAGCACTGCAACATTTTAATACAGTTCCTCATGTTGTGGTAACCCTCAACCATAAAATTATTTTGTTGTTACTTCATAACTACAATCTTGCTACTGTTATGAATTTTAATGTAAGTATCTGATATACAGAATATCTAATATGAGATCACCCAAGGAGTGTTGACCCACAGGTTGAGAACCACTGCCTTAGTTCATGAACTGGGTCATTGTCACCTTTGGGGTTTTATACTATGAGGTTACAAATTTTGTAGCAATGGGACACTTTGTTAAAGAAATATCAAAATATCAAATAAGTGATACCGACTTTTGAAGTCTTCACTATTTCCTTCAAAGTTGGAGAACTAAAAGCAGAGGGCGAATACTCCATATAAAACATAGAACACAAAGGGCAGCATAATTATATATTGAGGAGTTGTGACTGTCAAAATATTGGTGCAGCCCTCACTTTGCTGTATAAAAAGACTGTGTTGTGAAGGCTGCTTGTTTGTTCCTGGCTGCTCAGCCCTGAAATAACCACACAGAAACTATATTAATTAAATCACTGTTTTGCCTATTAGCTCTAGCTTCTTATTGGCTAACTTTTACATATTAATTTAACCCATTTTTAGTAATCTGTGCATACCCACGTGGCTATGGCTTACCTTTAGTCTGTCTCTGGTGGCAGCTCCATGGCTTCTCATTGACTCTGCCTTCTTTCTCCCAGCATTCAGTTTAGTTTTCCCTGCCTAACTCTGTTCTACCCTATCAGGCCAAGCCAGTTTCTTTATTAACCAATGGTAGTCACAGCATACAGAGGGGAATCCCACATCAAGACTGGAACCAGAGAAAGGCCAGAGACTATGAGAACACCTCTCAAATGCTCCCTTCTCTATGTCACTACGCCAAATATAACTAATAATTAACCCTATACATAGACTGTATCCAATGGGAAGCTCAGGCTAGGGACAGGTTATCCGTACCTTAGTATCCCCATCTATTATTATCTCATAGTCTCAAAATAGTGACAAAGACTGGTGAGTGAAACACAGATTAGGAATGTAAACAGGGGACCAAAGCTTGTAGCCTAGAGACAGAAATTTGAAAGTCAGGATTCAGATTCATGAATCATGACTGGCCAAAATTTCTGGCATTGGTTCCAAGCTAATGGAGCTTTTCCAGAACTTATTCCATTAAAAATTTACTAGAGTTTTAAGGAGTTTTGCTAGCATAGAAACCCCACATCTAGAAAGAGACCTGGGACATCTATCTCTGAGAAGCCTGTGGTTACTCTGGGGTGCATACTACTGCCCTTGTCTTACATTTCTCTTCCCACTCCTTGATGCCTGTGCTTAAATCTACACTGGAAGTTAAAAATTAAACTCCAACTTTGCTTCACATTTACTTGTTCAGAAATTCTTTTCTGTGGCCAAGAATGTCAGGTTCATCTAGGTGGAAGTCTCTGGAAAGAACCCCCTGAAATGCTGCAGGCTGCAGTATGAGGCATTGCCACCAGCGTTCCTTGGTGACTCAGCTGGGGATATTCCAAAGCATCTGTTGTGTAGTTCAACTGCTCAACTCTGCTTTTCTGGTATGTTACTTTTGTTTATTTGCTTTGTTGTTTTCTAGCTAGAGACCTGCTTGGTATTTCATGAGCAACAGAGATAAGAATTCCTTGTGGCATTTCTCATCCCCTCTTTCCAGGTAAGATGGGAACACCATGGATGTCCATGAGAATATCAGAATATAAGGACTGATAGAAAGGGCTTCATGACTGCTTCACCCCTGGGCAATTCCCAGGCCTCCATAATTAGGTCATGAGAATTAGCCTACTAGAGAGATCCTAGTAGCTGTTGTCTACTGAAAGAATGGTTTGGCAATCAGTGGTCAAGCTTCCTTACAGCAGGAGTAGGGATGGGTTTAACATTCCATAATCCCCCAGCCCTATGGCATGTGTTCTCATGATTTCTGTTCAGCAGACTACAGCATGTGATATTGGTGTTCTTTTGTCTGCTCACAAGGTGACAGTTCCAATTGTTGTGACTATGTGCTCATCTACTACTTCAAACAGGAATGTTGTGACTAGATATGGTTCCAAGAAACCACGCCTAAACCTAGTCGGAGCATACAGTCCAGAGATGCCAAACTTGCATGAGATTTCTGCATGCTGTTGGTTTTTGTCAGCTCAATACAAGTTGTGTTTCTCTGGGAAGAAGAAACCACAATTGAGAAACTTCTTCCATCACATTGGCCAGTGGTGAGTCAGTGAGGCATTTCCTTGATTAACATTTGATATGGGAAGGCCCATTCCACTGTGGTTGGTGCCATCCCTGGGTAGCCCCTGACTTGTATAAAATGTGAGGTGAGTGAGCCACGAAAAGTAAACCAGTAATATTCCTCCACTGTCTCTGCTTCAATTCTTGACTTCAGGTTCCTACCCTAAACTTCTTCCTGCCTAACTTCCCTCAAGGATGGACTGTGTCTAGAACATGTAATGCAAATAAACCCTTTCTTTCCCGAGTTATTATTGGTCATGGCATGTATAAGCAGCAACAGAAAGCAATCCATCTTCTAAAGGGAGAAAATGATAGGGTTCTCAGTTAGGCAGGCAGAAACTGCATGTATTAGATAAGCATGTATGCTGGGAAATCAGGAGGAGAATAGAGTGAACATCTGCTGTGTCGATCTAAGATGTCTTCATCCCAAATGGAGAAGGCATGGATCTGGGGAGAGGGGAGGTGGGAGAAAGGGATTGAGAGGAGTAGAGGGAGGGGATGTAATATATGAGGTCATCATCATCAAAGATGTCATCATCCTGTTCATCCTGTTTTCTTCTAGCATTAGTTCACATCCTTTTCTTTTCTTTTTTTTTACCAGTACCATGCTGTTTTTATTACTACAGTTCAGTAATATAACATGAAATTGGGGGTGGCGATGTCTCCCCCTGTTCTTTTTTTTATTGAAAAAATTTCCGCCTCCTCCCCGCTTCCCATTTCCTTCCCCCTTCCCCCATTCCTCCCCCCCTCCCCCCACTCCTTTCCCCCTCCCTCTCCAGTCCAAAGAGCAGTCAGGGTTCCCTGCCCTGTGGGAAGTCCAAGGTGCTCCCCCCTCCATCCAGGTCTAGGAAGGTGAGCATCCAAGCAGGCTAGGCTCCCACAAAGCCAGTACATGCAGTAGGATCAAAACCCAGTGCCATTGTCCTTGGCTTCTCATCAGCCCTCATTGTCCGCCGTGTTCAGAGAGTCTGGTTTTATCCCATACTTTTTCAGTCCCAGTCCAGCTGGCCTTGGTGAGCTCCCATTAGATCAGCCCCACCGTCTCAGTGGGTGGGTGCACCCCTCACAGTCCTGACTTCCTTGCTCATGTTCTCCCTCCTTCTGCTCCTCATTTGGACCTTGGGAGCTCAGTCCGGTGCTCCAATATGGGTCTCTGTCTCTATCTCCATCCATCGTGAAATGAAGTTTCTATGGTGATATGCAAGATATTCATCAGTATGTCTATAGGATAGGGCCATTTCAGGTTCCCTCTCCTGATGGAGGAAGGTCATTGGTTAAAAAAATAAAGAAACTGCTTGGCTGGCCCTCATAGGTTAGAACACAGGTGGGTGGAGAAAACAGAACAGAATGCTGGGAGGAAGAGGAAGTGAGCTCAGACTCGACAGCTCTCCTCTCGGGAGCAGACGCCTCAGAAGAGACACCTTGCTCCCGGCTCCCAGGCAGACACATGCGATGAAGTTCCGACCCAGGATGTACGTAGGCTAGAATCTTCCCGGTAAGACTGGTGCTCACAGATTATTAGAGATGGGTTGATAGGGATATCAGAATTAGCCAGTAAGGGCTAGAGCTAAAGGCCCAAGCAGTGTTTAAAAGAATACAGTTTCCGTGTAATTATTTCGGGTATAAAGCTAGCCAGCAGCCCCACCGCTCCTATTACTACACTCTCCTCAGCTGCCCAAGGAACTAACTGGGAACATCTCCCTGGACACCTGGGAGCCCCTCTAGAGCCAAGTCTCTTGCCAAACCTAAGATGGGATTGGCAAGATATATCCTTAATTAGGATATATACTTCCCTGCTCCCATAGCCACCCTTCCTTTATCTCAACCATCCCATTCCCCCAAGCTCCCCCCATCCTCCCCTTCTCACTTTTCTCTCCCCATTTCCCCTTACCCCCATCCCAACCCACCCACAAGATTCCAATTTTTGCCCAGCAATCTTGTCTACTTCCAATATCCAGGAGGATGACTATATGTTTTTCTTTGGGTTCACCTTCTTATTTAGCTTCTCTAGGATCACAAATTATAGTCTCAATGTTCTTTATTTATGGCTAGAAACAAATTATGATTGAGTACATCCCATGTGATCTCCAAAATATATAAAGAACTCAAGAAACTAGACTTTAAAATGTTAATTAACCCAATTAAAAAATGGGGCACTGGACTGAACAGAGAATTCTCAACAGAAGAAGTTCAAATGGCCAAAAGACACTTAAGGTCATGCTCAACCTCCTTAGCTATCAGGGAAATGCAAATAAAAAAAAACTTTGAGATACCATCTTACACCTGTCAGAATGGCTAAAATAAAAAAACACCAATGATAGCCTTTGCGAAAGGTTGTAGAGTAAGGGGTACACTCATCCATTGCTGGTGGGAATGCAAACTTGTGCAACCACTTTGGAAATCAGTGTGGCTGTTTCTCAGGAAATTCGGGATCAACCTACCTTAGGACCCAGCAATACCACTCTTGGGAATATACCCAAGAGATGCCCAATCATACTACAAAATTATATGCTCAACTATTTTCATAGCAGCATTATTTGTAATAGCCAGAACCTGTAAATAACCTAGATACACATCAATGGAAGAACGGATGAAGAAAGTGTGGAATATATACATATTAGAGTACTACTCAGCGGTAAAAAACAAGGACATCTTGAATTTTGCATGCAAATGAATGGAAATAGAAAACACTATCCTGAGTGAGGTATCACATCCTTTTCTTGACAGAATCACCCATTCCCTTTCCATGAGATGCTAGTGGAGCACACTCTAGGTAATCATTACATCTTTTCTTCCAGAAAGAGTGATTGCTTAAAGATCGGGCACACAACATCATCTGACTAATACATGGGCTCTTAGAGAAACAAACTTGCCCCTCTGCTGGAATTTTATGACTGGAATATTCTATGAGTGGGATTATGCTGATCATTATCTTCCATCAAACTAGGGGTACTGTCTACAAAAGTTGGAAATGGTGTTGACTTAGAAACAGAAGCAGAGGGAAGAAAAAGATAGAGAAAAAGAAAAGACAAGGGAATGGACAGATCTGTATTTAAAATTTATATTTAGGTTCTGATTAGTAAATAACAGCAAAAGCTCTATTCCCAATTGTTAGTATCAGATACTAATATACTCCTAGTTCTATGAAGCTACTTTGAGCCGTGTTTCTGTTTACTGAAACTGAGTGGAGCCTGACTAGTGGATTCAGTCATCGTGCACACACAGCCAGGAAGCCACTGAGGATTTGTTGAGTGGCTTTTATGTTGCTCCCACAAGGAAAGTTACTACTCTCTGCCTTAGGAATTGGCCTGTCTTTGCTCTCTCCTGCTCCATATTGGTTTACAAGCATATGTCAACACTCTTGGGTTTCTTTTTTTCTTTTTTTTTTTAAATATTTATTTATTTAATAGGTATACATTATTCTGTTTTGCTTGTATGCCTGCAGGCCAGAAGAGGGCACCAGACCTCATTACAGATGGTTGTGAGCCACCATGTGGTTGCCGGGAATTGAACTCAGGACCTTTGGAAGAGCAGGCAATGCTCTTAACCACTGAGCCATCTCTCCAGCCCCCACTCTTGGGTTTCTTTGCATGGGTTTTAAGGGTCCAAATTCAGGTCCTCCTGCTTGCTCAGCTAGCACATTACCTGCTGGGCTGTGCCTAGCTTCCAAATAATCATCAATCAAGGTAAGTGACTTTACCTATTTGCAATTGTTCCTACAGTTTCTATTCTAGGATAGCCGATCTTGATGGAGTCTTTTGAATGTTCTATTTGTCCAGGTTTGGGGGTGGTAGTCTGTTCTACAACCTTACCTAACGGTAGATCCAGGAAAGGTTTGATTTTTAATTTGTCTGTTTTTCATAAAGACAGTAATGATGACTTTCAAACTTTATACATGGCTGAGGCTAGAAGTCACAAGGAGATTTTAGTTGCCAGTTCCCCCATCCCTTAATATCTACCTTGGTCACCATGCAGCAGACAGGACAAGAACTAGCACACCCTTCACATTTTTGACAGTGACTCATTGAGACCCCAGGAGCCAGACGTTTGGCAAAGGAGCTAAGTATTTCTTCTCAGCTCAACAGCCTGCCTCACTGAGAATAACCCAGGACACTATCAATCTTTTAGATCTCTTTCAGCAATTGTCAAGTTCAATCACTTATTAATAAATCAAAATATCTTTTACTGCAGCTTCAATTGTAAAGGATCATAATTTCCCCCAAAATCACTGCTCTCAGTCCCTTTTATCACCGTCTTCAATTGAGAAATGTCTCTGTCATGTTTTTTATTGTATGTTTTGGGACTTAACAAGGCAGTGCAGCTCAAAAAGGGGGAAATAATTGGAATATTTTAACTTTGTGATTGTTGTGTAAAATATTTTTGTGACCTGAGCTCATTTTGGGAAAGGCTCATATCTGAAGTCTTGAAATAATTTGTATGGCCAGTCTCACCCAAGGGAATGTATTCAGACTTTAGACTATACAGGTAACTCTAAGCACAGTACATTTTAAATTTAAAACCTTAGATAATGTGAAGTTTGGATGATAGAGGCAATAAATCCATTGCTGCTATATTGGTATAAAGAGCTGTGGTCAGGCTGGGCATGGTGGCATGTGCCTTTAATCTCAGGCATTTGGGAAGCAGAGGCAGATGGATCTCTGTGAATCCCAGCCCAGGCTGCTCTACATAGTGAGTTTAGGCAGTCAGGGTTACATAGTGAAACTCTATCTTCACAATAGAGAGAGAGAGAGAGAGAGAGAGAGAGAGAGAGAGAGAGAGAAATCAAATTACAGCCTCTGCCTATGAACCTTTGGTCATTTATTCTTGCCATTTAACTACAGCCATTGAAGTCAAGTTCTTAACAGTGATTGTAATTTTTGTGTATTTCTACCAGTAGATCAAACAAACAAAATGTGTATGCTGGGTGTGTGTTTCTAAATCTGTTTAGCTCAATTGGTTTGGTGGTGTGTATATTTTCTGACTTCTTTGAATGCTGGAAGGATGTGAAAAGACGTTGAAACTTATCATTCATGCTATTGTGACCATATTTCATACAAATATATTTTGCATGCAAAAGAAAAATACAGAATGTCTTCTACAGGTCTCTATTCTACATAAACAAGGAAAAGAGTTGAATTGTCTGTGTGGCGATATTAATCTGACTTACAAAAGGCTTACAAAATGTGTGCTGGCTTTGGTGTGAGCAATTATTCTAAGTGAAGCTATCAAGCCAGAAAGTGAATCAGATTAAATTTTGCTTTCCACTGCAAATAAGCGTACAATTTACAAATGTGAATTATGAATAAATTGTGTTCTATTGCTAAAGTTCTATAATGTTATTAATACCTAACCATTGTATTTTCTACCCATTGTATTAAAAATACCCCATTGATAATTTGATTTTAGATTAGATCTGGGAGTATAAATTGGGTTCAGAGATGAATGAAAATAAAGGTTTGAATAGACCTCAAGAATGCCTCTAGTTATTATTTATTTTATTTGTATTAAATGTGAGTATGAATGTTTCATGTACATGTATGCCTGGTACCTAGAGGCCAGAGAAGGTGGCAACGTCCTTGGAACAGTCATCACAGCCAGTTGTGAGCCACCATGTAGGTTCTGGAAACCAAATCTGGATCCTCTACAAGAGCAGCCGGTGCTTTTAATTGAGCACCTGATGGCCTCTTTTCTTTGTTGTGTTTTTTTTTTTACTGTTTATTTTTGCCCTAGAACTGGGATAAATAACTCTGAGCAGAATCTGGATTAGAAATTCTGTGAATTTTCCCTGGGCTGACGCAGGTATAGCCCATTATAAACATACACAATGTATAATTCTATCTTTCAAAGAAGAGTCCAGTTTAATATTTCACAGGTCTCCACACTTCACTCAAGAATTCGTCCTCATGTCCAGAGCTTGAGGATACACACCACTTCCCACACTGTCGATGTGGCAGCTCCTCTCCAGGTGTCACACTAAGAAAGAAGGTTCTCTCCTGAGTTTACATCTGTACACGTGTAGACCTCTGTTGGGCAGGGTAAACAAGATGGCCACTTACTCAGATTCTATTTGAGTCAATCTAGTGCCGAAGGTGCTTTGGAAAGCCCAGACAGCTGCTACTGGATCTCAATTCAGTCTCATGTCTATAATACTTTTTATTTGAAGTTACTCTATTGTTGTAGCATAGAAATCCAGTACAGGTCTAGCAATCTTGTATGTTTAACTAGAGATGCAGTGACTGCTTGGGGCCATTCTTTTATTTTTTAAGGATTTTTTAAATTAATTAATTAATTAATTTTTTTAAAAAAAATACTATCTTTTCTCATTTTACATACCAA
This sequence comes from Microtus oregoni, assembly GCF_018167655.1. Taxonomy (NCBI): domain Eukaryota; kingdom Metazoa; phylum Chordata; class Mammalia; order Rodentia; family Cricetidae; genus Microtus; species Microtus oregoni. Next base: position 53,462,377 of record NW_024543069.1, read on the forward strand.
CCCCATTCTCACTCTCTCCCCTCCTCCTGCTTCCTCTACCTCCTCCCCATTCAATCCCCCTTACACTCTTGAGGCCATTCTTAACCATTGTAGAACAGAAGCCATTGGCAAATGTTTCCCCTCTTAGTGTCCTAGACAGATAGATGGTCAGAGTCACGTTTGTAAGGATCTCAGATGTTTACGGGACCACATCCCAATTGCCTCAGCCACCTCAATAACTCTTGCATGTGTTGGCTGTGTGCCTTCCCCTTATCATCTTCCCTCACCTGGATTCCTACTCCCTGGTGCTACATTCAGAAATAAACCATCTGTAAGCAGGCCTCTGTCTCAGACTCTGCTTTACTTTGGCACAGTGGTTCACATCAACATTTTTGAGTCTCGTATCAAGAGGGCTTTGCTACATCTGCACCATCTGTTTTCTGGAGAATTAGAATGTCATTGGATTTTCCTTCCACAGAACCTTTAGGGAAATCACAAATAAAATCTGGGTCTGATGGTATGAAATCAGATATGAATCTCAGCTTATAGAAGTCGAGGCAGGAGCCTTGTGTAATCCTAGCACATGAGAGCTGAGGCAGGAGCCTGGAATACATAGTAAGATTTTGTTTGAAAAGGCCGTGATTCAGAGGTATAGCTCAAATGTGGGTTACTGACTTTCCCAGCATATGCAAGGCTCTGGATTCAGTCCTTAGCAAGAAGAAAAAATGACTAGCAGCAGATGAGAGGAAATCACCTTGACAACGACTAGCTAAGGGGTGTGATGACTGCATCAGTATCCTGAGGGAAAACAGATGGCACTCTCAAATCAGGGCATTTTAAGAATGGCTTAGAGACAAAGGGATTTGTATCAAAGGAGGCAGAAAAAGAGAAACTTGAGTATAACTCAGGGTTAGCAACCACCAACAATTTAGGCAAGGTTGTCAAGATGTACTGTTACATTTGAAATACAGGTAAGCAATGGATGATCTCTCATAATGTATAACTCAAACATTGCATGATACATAATTACATTAAAAAGACATTATTGGAGGCTGGGTGGTGGTGTCACACTCTCTTAATCCCAGCTTTTGGAAGGCACAGGCAGATGAATCTCTGAGTTCATTGCCCGGCTGGTTTATAGAGTGAGTTCCAGGATATCCAGGGCTATACAGAAAAACGTTATCAAAAAATCAGAGGGAAAAAAGAGACATTATTGGGTTGAGGAGATAGCTGAGCTACTAAAAACAGTTGCCATTCTTCCAGAGGATCTGGATTTGGCTACACACACACACACACACACACACACACACACACACACTAAAAATAGACTTTCTGAAATCCAAGTTTCATTTGGAATGTTCTATTCGTATAGCTGAATTTGGATACTTACCTTAGACTCAGAGCGAACAGAAGAGAGCCATGTTCAGGGAAAGTGGTAAGCCTCTGTTCGGAGATGCAAATAATTCATGGCACCTTCACAGGGCAGGCACTGGAATATGGTGACAGTGCTATGGTTCTCATTTTCCTTTTGTTACTCTGTTTCCCTGTGGGGACCACCAAAGGGTGAGATAATGAGAGTAAGAGGGCAGGGTAGCCTGCAGAAGTTGGCCACCATAGACCGAGCATGTGAAGGCAATGGCAGAGTAGACAGAGGGCAGCTATAGGAACTCATGGAAGGGTTGGGAACATAGTCCTCTCTTCTTCTCAATGACCATGTTCTGCTCACGAACCATGGTTCAAGGCTGCATCTCCAGACTGGAAGCCAAAATGTCTGATTGTAATTATCACTCCCTCTCAACCAACCCCCTTTCTTTCTTTTGTTATTTTAAAAATATGTTTGCATTAATTCTCTGACTTTGATTATTTTTACCCTCCTTCCCTTAATTCCTCCCATCTACCCCCCATGTCCTCTTTTTTTAAATTAAAATATATCACTTCCTTTCCCCTTTCTCCATCCAACCCTTCTCATATGCACCCCCTCATGTTTCCTCTTGAAATAATGGCCTCATTTTTGTTTTCTAAGGTTGTTATTTTTACACACACACACACACACACACACACACACACACACACACACAGACACACACATACACACACACACTCCACTTATTGTTACTTGTTTAGTGTTATTTTTATGTATCTGAATTTAGGGCTAACTACTTGGTATTGGTTAACCAATCAGGAGGCTCATCGCTGGAGAGGATTATTTCCGTATTAGTTTTAGCCTGTAGTTCTTTGTCTAGGAGTGGTGTAGTGGGATTGCAAATGTATTTTAATAAATAAAGTCTGCCTGAAGATCTTAGACTAAAGCAGACCAGATTAAGGTAACATGCACCTTTAATCCCAGTAACCACCCTACTTGCCATTGAAATTGGATGGGAACGAGACAGATCTCAGATGTAGTCTCCTTCTGAGATTCTGGGAGGCAGGATCGCCATTTCAGACTGAGGTCAAGGTAAAAGTCAGTGGCTGGCTGCTTTGCTTTTCAGATCTTCAGGTTGACTCTGAGATTTTATTAATCATGCTTCAGGGTGGGACCCTACAAGATGAGTCTTCCTCCTTCCACGTTAGCATGTTTATGGGTGTTGTGTGTTGTACTTCTTCAGGTTTATTTAGACAGACACATTGTCAGGCGTCATGGGTAAAGTTTCCCTGTCAATTTTCAGAGGACCCAATCTCATAGCCTCCTTCTGATCCTTTGACTCTCACAGGCTTTCTGCCCTCCTCTCTGCCATGTTCCCTGAGCCTTTCCTGTGGGAGTTTTGTTATAGATGTATCCATTAGAGCTGAGGACCACGTGGCCACTTGTTTTCTATATTTTGACTGGTTATGTTTTATAATGGTCTTCTGTTGCAAAGAAGCTCCTCTGATGAGAGATGAGAGCTATAAGAACAGATACTGAGGATGTAGCTAGGAATTACATTGTTTTAGTAAAGTTCTTTAGTAAATAGGTTCTTCTCTAAGATTGATGGTCTCACTAGTCCCAGGAAGTTGGCTAGGTTTCCAGTATCAGGTATGATTTCCTTCCTGTTGACTGTGCCTTAAGTCCAATTAGGAAGTTGTTGGTTGCTACTAAGATGCAAGTGTCATTATTGCACCCTTAGGATTATCATTCTGTGGTGGTCACAGCTGAGGTTCATAGGCATGGCAACTTTGACACTACCCAATTTCTCCACTCATTTCCCCTGACATCACTGATTGTATAGTTGTATTAATTCTGTGCCTGTCATTGTAAAATGTTTCCTGGCTTTGGAGGAGCAGAGAATAAGTAGGTGTGAATTAAGTAAGTGGAAGTTGCTTCTCTTTTGGAACTGATCTGAAGCAAACTTCATTATCAAGAGTTTGTAATCCTGCAGGTACTAGCCCATCTTGATTCTTTCACTTTGTTGCCTCTTGGGTTTTGCCTGTGGTTCATAGACCATAGTAAGCCTTAAACCTTTGCTAATGAGACAATGAGGGAAAGGGTCACATTTGATAATCTCTCAAAGCCATTTTCTTTTGCCTTGGAGCCTATGGCAGACACATTTCCATCACGGCACAAAATCACAGCTACAGTGACAAGTTTCTCACTAGGAAACATCAATTCATACCCTTATTAGGATTTTAAATGTTTTCTTTATTGCTGTCACGAGAGCTGCATTTGGCTTTTCTGTTTTAGTGCTGTTTACACAAAGAAACAAGGTGTTAGTCATATCATGAGTGAGCCGGTGCCTAAGTGGAAGACAACAGCGTAGGGCTGGTAGGAAGATGGCAACCTCCCTAGCTAGCTAAATGACTCACCTTCTCAGAAGTCAGGGTTCAGTTTCATGTTTCAGAACATTAAAGACCGAAGCTTTGCTGAGAAACTCCCCAGGTCACTTCTCAGTTGTTGAAACTGTCCTACACTCCAACGTCAGGTATGGAGAATGTGGCAAGGAGCTGTGCCTTACCATAGATTTTTTTTTCTATTGCTGCAATTAAACACCCCAATGAAAGCAACTTGAGGGAGAAAGGGCTTATTTAGCTCACAGTATCACGTTACAGGCCATCATTGTGGGGAAATCAAGGCAGTAGGAAACTGGAGCTGCTAGTCACGTTCTATCCAGAGGTAAGGGCAGGAGCAAGAAGCATGCTGCAGCCGACCACCAACACCAAACTAAATATATATGGAGAGAAAGTCACAGTGATTCTACCAAAATCAGAAACAAGACAAGGTTGTCCACTCTCTCCATATCTATTCAATATAGTTCTTGTGGTGCTAGCTAGAGCAATGAGACAACAAAAGGAGATCACGGGGATACAAATCGGAAAAGAAGAAGTCAAACTCTCACTATTTGCTGATATAAGAGTTTACATAAGTGACCCCAAAAACTCTAACAAGGAACTCCTACAACTCATAAACACTTTTAGCAATGTAGCAGGCCACCCTGATCCAGATAAAATCCCTTTTGGCATTCCCTTCCCAGATGATTCTAGATTCTATGAAGAAAACAATCAAAAGCAACCACCACATTTTCCTACTCTATGTTTTGCCCATAGCATATCACCTATTCCTTACATATTCCTTTAAGCCAGACATTGCTACCTTCACTTTCATTCACTTAGTAGGATTTTTGTGTCAGCATATAATATGGTAAGTTTCATGAAAACATTTTCATATACATATATTACTGCACTTCTCTCATTCACTTTCACAGGACTCTCCTCTGTCTACCCTCTTCCTGCCTGCTCGCCTCTTTCTTCCTCCAGAGCATCCTCCCTTCTGCTCTCATGTCAGTGTCATATGTAACTCTGTTTATACACACACATACGTTATATAGAATATATATGCAAATCTAGATTCTGAGTACAGAAGAAAATGCGAGAGGTTTTTCTTTCTCCTATTACTCTTTTCTTGTTCTTCCCTCCATCTCTTTTTCCCTTGTCCTCACCACATATTCCCCCTTACACACACACAGTCACTCATACACACACGCACACACACACCACACACACACACACGACAGAAGAGATGTATATTTGTCATTATGAGTCTAGCCTACTTGGCTTACCACGATGATTTTTAATTTTATTCATTTTTTCTGCAAGTGTCTGAATGAATAAAACACCATTCTGTGTGCATATGTAGGTATAATACATGCATATATGTATATTTCTAGTTCACAGTTTTTGATTCACTCATCTGTTAACGGATACCTATACTGACTACATTACTTGGCTATTGTTACTAGACCTGCAATAAACATGAGTGTGCTGTATGCCTGTGGTATGGTGACTTAGACTTCTTTGGATCTATATCCGGTGGAAGAATGGCTGGATCGTATAGTAGTTCTATCTTCAGCATTTAGAGGAAACTGGTGCTGATTTCCACAGTGGCTGAACATGCTGTCATTCCCACCAGCAACATATAAGGGCTTCTTTCTCACCACCATTTGCATTGCTCCCAACTCTGACACCAAGTAGATTGTAGATAGGAAGGAAATGGGTGAGGTGTGACAGGAAGGAAATGCCTGCATGGCATGCACTAGCTTTATTCTGTCTTCTGATCTCAGCCTACAGAAAACCCACTCATCTTTAATTCTGTGCAACTGAAAAATAGAAATTAGCTACACTTAAATTTATCTTCATTTTGTGGAAATGGAAGTTGAGGTGAGGAGATTAACTTATCAAAGGGCTGTAGCCAGCATACTAACACCGGAGCTCCTTATTTCCTACTACTAGAGATGCTGGCAGGGGCAGGAAAGAACCGGGGTGGTAGCTCCTTGTGACTTGGGAAACTCCAGTTCTAAATTCCACATTCTACTCTCGCATGGGCACCACATGGTTCAAATGGCTGTTCAGAGTAGGAACAGGGGCTGTCTCTAACACTTTTTGGGCTTTGGGGACCTACTTCTCATATTGGGTTGCCTTGTGCAGCCTTAATACATGTGGAAGTGCTTACTTAGTCTTACTGGAATTTGATATGTCATGTTTTGTTGATATGCCTAGGAGACCTGCTCTTTCCTGAACAGAAAAGGAAGAGGAATGTATTGGGGATGGGGAGAGGGACTAGAAGAAGAGGAGGGAGGGGAAACTGTGGCTGAGATATAAAACTAATTAATTAATTAAAAAAAGCTATTCAGAATAGCATGATCCAATAGAACTTTGGTTTGTAGAATTATTATTGTTGGCATTATTACTATTACTATTATTTCAATTCTAAGGTATTTATTTGGAAGGAAATTCCAACAAGCTCCATTGCAGAGATAGGAAACAAGAAATTGAAGGAAACCAATAAATAGTGTCTTATCAACAGGAGGTAATAATAATATAAACAATAACAACAGCAACAACAATAATAATCAAACATGTAAACACTGAGGTAAAAAGGAGCTACTCCCATGTACAGAAGAGTATTTTTAAATGTTTCAAAGTTTTCTTGTATGAGGAGTGTGTTAGTAACTAATTACTTGTTCTCATTATCTTGAGCCACATAGGCAACTTTGGAAGGCTGTTAAATAAAGATAACCTGACATGGAAATAAAAAATCTCAGGATGAAGGGTAGAGGTCTTATAGAATACACACATAACACGTGGCTTGGTGTGTAAAAATTCTGAGTCTAATCAGCAGTACTTCTTCCCCCACCTCCACAAGAGGCAGCACCAAAATGAAATCTTAAGGAAAGCATCAAATCTTAGATCTTTTAAAAATCTTGTTTTGTTTTTGGAAACAGGCTCTCTCTCACACTGTAGCTTATCCTGACTAAGAAATTACTGTATAATTGAGACTGGCAGTAAACTAATAACAATCTTCCTGTCTCAGACCTCCCAAGGGCTGGTGAGACAAGCGTTAGTCCCCACTGGAAGTAAGGATGGCCCCATGGTGGTACATGATCTAGTCAGGAAGCACATGTGACCTAACTGGGCAGGTAATGGTGGGACAATGTAAACCATGTGGATTCTGCCCTTGTTTAGACATGATATGGAAAACAAAAAACAATAGAAACTAAAAAATATTCCCAGTGAAGATTCCTCTGTCTCTATCTAGTTTCCACAGAAGATCCACAGAAGGGCTGAACATCAGCATCCCTTCTTGGAACCACCTTTCTCGAGAGTTTGTCCTCATTTTTCCTTAGTAACTTAAGAATAACATTAATAATAACATTTCCTGCTCAGTCCTATCCCATATTTCCTTATTCTTCTCGAATGTGAGACAATGAACTTTCAACCCACTTACTGGAGGTGGCTTTGGTGACTCCAAAACCACCATAGCCTCCTGAGTTAAGCTCCCCAAGAACTGAGGAGAGCCGCCTCATGCTAAACCCATATGCATATTCTAATCATAAACTGCCATGCCTTACACAGTCTCAAATCTTAGGTTTTTACATAATATTTTTATTGATTACTTGGTAATTTCACATGAACTTCAATCAGACTCATTTACTAGTCCCCCCAGGTTTGCCACCCTCTAGAGACAACACCTCCCTCCCCACAAGAAAAAGAGGAAAAGATGATGAAGGAGGTGATAAAAGCTGTGAATATGTTTTGTTGCCATTGGTTAATAAAGAAGCTGCTTTTGACCAATGGCTTAATGAAATATAGCCAGGGTGGAAGATATATCTATATATCTGTATATCTATATATCTATATCTATTTATCTATCTATATATCTATCTATCTATATATATATATATATATAGAGAGAGAGAGAGAGAGAAAGAGAGAGAAAGAGAGAGAGAGAGAGAGAGAGAGAGAGAGAGAGAGTAGGCAGAGTCAGAGGGACACTATGTAGTCCTGCTAGAGACAGATGCGTGTGATGGAACTTTACTTGGTAAGCCACAGCCTCATGGCAATACACAGGTTAATGGAGATGGATTAGTCCAGGATATAAGAGTTAGCCAGAAATACGCTTAAGCTATTGGCCAAACAGTATTGCAATTAATACAGATTTTTGTGTGGTTATTTCAAGACTGGGTGACTGGGAACAAACAGGCAGCCTCCCCCAACAAAAAGAAGATGATGAAGAAGAAGAGGAAGAAGAAGAAGTCACACACGTTCAATTTGTATTGTCCATATATTCACCAGAACATGGTCAAACTTCCAGCGGCCTGCCCTTTAAAGAAAACTGAATACTTTCCCACCTGTATTCCCCACCTAAAGTCATTGGCTGTGCAGAGCTACACTTCCCTATCCTTAACACAATTTGTAAGAGTTCTCTTTGATGGCTTCCTGTCTAGGCTGTTACTTTTGGTGGGGAGGGGAAGGTAGCAGTTGACACAGAAGCCTTCTATGTTCCTCTTTCTCAGATGTGAATCTGTAGTCATCAATACCATGGCAAATTAGCTTCCTTGTCTTTTCTTGTCATGGACTTCCCCAAGGTTCCTGATAATGGCACGGACTAAGGACATCTACATGGTCTCCAGCATCAATATGTTCCATGGACCTCAGCATGGTCTCTGGTGGCAGTATAGACCACTGGACATCAACATGGCCCTCTGCCACAACCCAGGCCATGGACACCATTATAGCAGCAACAGAACAGGCCAAGGACATTATGGCTTCAGGGGGCAGCACATATCATGGACATCTGCGTGGCCTTCGGTGGTAACACGGCCACAGATATCAAACACAGCCCTGGGCTGTAGTAGGCATGGCATATTTTTTAGTATCTTGGCATTCTTCATTGTGGCTTTCCCCCATAGAGTGTTCTCATTTTTTATTTCAGTATCTTACACATGGGTCATCATTATCAAGAGTGTTAAAGTCACACCAAGAGAGTCTGACAAAGACAAACTTCTTTGAAGAATAGGACTTCTGAGAAATAACCTGGAGAAACAAGAAGGGCAAACTAAGCACTGGCTTCAACATCCCTAGTCACCTTTTTGTTTTTTTTTTTTTTTGCTTTTGTTTCTGCTTTAAAGAAAAGGCCTTATAAGTGAAAGACCCCAGCTTAGCTGCTGTAACGCCATTTTGCAAGGCTTTCACACAAACAAGTATAGGTTCAAGGTAAAGTTGGTACTCCTAGGCTGCCAAACAGGATATCTATGGTCAGACATCAGGCCTAGGAGGGGAATGAAAAGTTCTGGAAAAAACCACATGTACCCTAGATAGAGCCAAGTCAGCTATTATCAGTTCTTCATGTCCCCGAGGAGCTTGTCCCCAAGTGAACCCATCGCCTCATCCGAACTGACCAATGGAATCCCTGTAACCATGCATGCTTCTGCCGCCTGTTTCCATATAAAAAAAACCCCTGCCCAGCCTGAGAGCATGCAAGTCTTCCAAAGAGACTCTAATACCCGCAGGTACCTGTGTACTCTCAATAAAGAAACCTCTTGCCATTTGCAGCCAATGGTCTCGGACTGTCCCTTGGGTTCAGGGGTCTCCTTCTGAGGGAAGGTCCTCTCTGAGGGTCTTTCAATAAGCCAATTGGACCTCAAAGAAGCTAACATATCATATTATCTTTCTGTCTTCATTTATAAAAATCATTTCCTTAAGTAAACTATTTCTCAAAAGAAAATATAAAATGCAGAAATTTCTCAAAACTCATGCTGGTAGTGGTAATGAAAATTCGAACAGCAAAAGCACATTTGATTAATCATATACAGGCATGATTTTCTCTTCTACCATCTGTTTAAAAGATGAAAAATGTATTCTTCTGGTAGTTTGGCATAAAGTGTATTTATAGAAAGGTTTTATTTATAGTCTGCCTGTGGATTCTGAGCCTGCCATGACATAGTTTTCAGAACTAGGTACATTGAAATGTTCTAATATTAATGCCAACAACATTCTTATCACTAAAACATGAACGTTAAAATGTTTTCATATTCAGCTCATATTTTGGAGTCTGTGGCTGTAGACTGAACAGTCTATTTGGAACTCTGCTTAAAAAATACTAGAATAACTCTGGGTAGCCTTGTTTAATTTTCGTGATTGATGGTATCTAAGTGATTTCAGTTAGCCCATTTTATCCTGTGCCTATCCACCATTCAGGCAAAGAAGGCTTACCTCAGAAACACTTTCACGGACTGAACACATGTAACCACCAGTTTCAGTGATGGGAGCCTTTATTATGGGAATTCCAAAGTGATGGGGGAAACTCTACAGGGTGAAACTGAGATTTTGGATCTTTTGAATTTATGTCCTAGAACCAGTGAAATGATTAAACAATAGATCCTCTTAAGAGAAAACAGCCCCTAAGCCCTTGCCACATTCTTATCCACGCACGTACTGCATAAGTTAAAATTTCATTTACACTTGGCTGTATTCTCAACCCCAAGGATGCCTGTGTAATCTAATTTGCCACCTGAGGCAAAAGAAGAACCTTTTTGCTTTTGTGGGTTTTATGAGAAACAGATGGGGCAGTTGGACACTGGGAATATTCTGGAAGGTGGTTGTCCTGCTCTTCTTGGCCAGCTGCCTCAAATACCTCTGATACATAGTGAAACAAGCCCTGAGTATCCTTTACAATCTCCTAGTCTGACGTGTTCTTGTACAGTCCTCAGGATGAGGCAAATAGGCAGTAGACTAACATACAGGAAGGTGATAGGTCGCACCTAAGAATATGGAATGTTATTTGTCAGCAATAAAATTGGATCATTCTAATCATTCAAACAATACACTCTGTGGCCAAAAATCAACTCCTAAGTGATACTGTGAGGACACTTCGTCTTGTGCTGCATTCAAACCCAGTGCGATCGCAACCTCTAAAAGATTTAAGGCTTCTAGGGAGGGGCCAGATTACCTTGTTCTCTCTTCTTTGAGAACCCAGAATTGCATCAACAAAACAGCCAACAGCACACAGTGGCTAATATGTGGTTCTGCAGGTGTTTGCTAGCAGACATAGTGGGAAGAACATTTGGACTCACCTAAGTGGCGTCTCTTCAGGCCCCTTGAGGAAGAGGACAGGTTTTAGAGGAGTCAGAGATGTTACAAAGTGTTCCTAGCAGCAAAACCCTGCACCCACGTTGAGACAGGCCCTGCCAGGATGTTCAACTTAACAGTGGTAACTAGGGGGCTAGGCAGTCCTCATGTTTAACATTGTCTGAACAGACGTCCTATCTCCTATCTCCGTAGGGTTTGCAGAGACCTCGCTGCACAGTAAGCATATAGCATGTCTACAGAGTGCAGTCATTTCACAGGCCCTGGCCTGAGCATCGCAACCATGACCTCATTGAATCACAGCCATCTAGAAGCACCTTTTAGGGGAATTTTATTTCTTCTACATTAAAAAGAAAAGACTCTCTGAGCTCACATTCCTGGAATCAGAATTAGGCAGAAAACTGGACTGAGTTCAAAGAAGTGTAAGACAAGTGATTAGCTACTTGGCAGAAGTGAGTAACAAGAAAAAGTGAAATTAGCTTAGTTAGAAGAAGGCATGGGAGTAAGAAGTGGAGACGCTCTTTGAGGTTTGTAATGATCAGGCATGACCAACAGTGGCAAATATAATGGCTGAGTGACTGCGTGGATTTAATCAAATATCACTCTTAACTGAGAGCTATGAGAAGACAATGAGACATTGCTGCCCTCAGATGGCATTACTAGGAGCAAGGCAGACTGTACTTGTAAATATTACAATATGTGTCTTTGTGCTGAAAAAAAAAAAAGCAAAAAGCTTCTTGGCTACATCCTGGGCAGAACTGAATTGTCCTTAGAGATGGATGGGATCTGCGTGACTCGTAGATCTGTGGTTTCCATCGCTTCCTGCAGCTTTCTCTTTCCTCCACTTTCCTCTTCCTTCCTCCAGAGGGCACCAACACCCCATCCTGGACCTGTGGTCTCCAGGCTGCATGTTGAAACCACTCTCAACAGGAAAGAACCTGGTTATAGACCAATAAACCAATAATGAGACTTCCCATTTTAGTTTCAAATATCTCTAAAAACAAATTACATTTTGTTTAAACCCAGACTGATCGTTAAACAACAACAACAGCAAAAATCTGGTGATTCAGAGAGAAGAAAACTGCGAGGCTCTGTTCATGACTTCCAAATGGGAGTGGCCAGGTTCATTTGATTGCAACAATTACATAGAGCTATGCATTCACACTAACAGGACATTTTTCTTGTCTTGGTCTGCACATGAAAAGGGACATTATTTTGCATGTAGCAGTGATATATAATTAGAGATAATGAATTACCCACAAATAGTCTTTTTAAAGCCCAGGCAGCAGGTATGTTTGGGGTATGCCAAAGAAAGCTTGATACTCCTCTGTTGAACACATGACAGTTTTATTTGGGGCTTGGAATAGCACATATAAAAGGGTACATTAAAATTATGTGGAACATATATGTACAAACAAATGCCTTAACATTTTATCAATAAATGAACAGCGTCATGTGATCAGTAAAAAAAAAAAAGGGTACATGGCATCACTGTGGACTTCTTGTGTTCTTAAAACATTTGCTTTCCTGTTGAATGGTTAATTTGTTCTAATACTTATCTTTAAATCCCGTCTGGATGGTAAAGTTCATGAATAACATGCATCATGCTGTTTTCTGTGCATATTTGAATGATAGAAAACAATGTTACTGACTGCTTCTGTTAGTGTATCTCTTTTAGAGTGTGAGCCAATAACAGCTACATTGTGGAAGTCCTTGTTTATATAGAGTTGAATGCATTGATCAAATAAAATTTACAATAATTTAAATCTAACATTGAAGGGTACACTTGTTATTAGCCATAAATGGTAAGCAAGTCACATAATTAATAGTTTCACCTAGGCAGATTTGGGTGTTATTCGGCTTTGATTCAAGTCAAAATATAAAGTCATAGGAATGCTGCTTTTTTTTTTCTTTAGAACCATCCTGTTCTTCCCAATCCCCTTTTTTCTTTTGTCTCTATCCTCTTCTGTTCCTTCTCCAGTTCTTTGTCTTAATAATCAGTGTTTCTACCATGGTGATGTTCTCACCATCATCTTCCCCGTACACTGACACTTTGACATTCATGTGAATTAGAAGAACAAGGGAGACTTTTGAATGTCTCCCCACACTGAAGAAAACTGTATGTTAGCTTCTTTATCTTCCTGTTCAAGAAGATGCCCAGGATCGTTGGCTTCTCTACCTGTACTTAATCTCCTTGATAAATTGAATTAATTTCATAGTGTGGCTACAACAAATTACCACTGATGTGGTACCTTAAAATAACGGTTTATTTTGCAGTTCCAGAGGGCAGAAGGTAGCAGCAGGGCTTTGCTTTCTTTCACAGCTCTAGAAAAGATTACTGTTCAAGAAACATACTTGATAAGGAGTTTGATGTTGTGTAACTCCAAGGCATGAGGCTATGTATGCCTTGTAAGGAGAAGTTGTATAGAATGAGGGAATCTAAATTAACCCTGACTCTGTAGAAGGATGAGGAGAGCTTGGTGAAAGTGGTTGTGGGGTCTCCTGGGAGCTTAGACTAGAATACTGAGGTAACTTTCCTCAAGGGGTTAGGTTAGGATCCCTGGGATGTAGCTCTCTAGCCTGAGAGAGCACTAAACCCATCCAATAAACTCTGATCTACCTTCTACCACTGCATATTTTCTAGAAAAGAAAAATCTACATGAATGTATTGCTGCTTTTAATTGGAATGGAAAAGAAAGATACGCTAAAGCCTAAACAGGAACAGAAAAATTAGGTTTGGTAGGTCTGGTAGAAGGGCGCACGCTAGTGTTTTCTACTTAGAGCAGCAGGACTGGGCCTCATCTCAGCAGGAGTGTCTTCTGAAAGGGGTCATACCAATAATGACAAAGGCTATTCCCACTGTGCTAAAATTCAGGGATGAGTCACCTGGGAGGGCTGGAAGGCCACATTCATTACAGTTGCCACAGGAGACCCTTGAATGCACATCCAGGGATGCAGAAAACTGTAAGTGATATTTAAGACTAGAGTAGAAACCTTATCCAACTAGATACTCTGTGCAGGTTTCAGGCAATCTTAAAGTCAGCAGCGTCTCATGTGTACTGGCTTAGGGTCATAGGACCAGAGATCTATCTAGATCCCTCTAATCCACCTCTAATTTTTCCGTTGAGAATTGAAGGCCAAAGGGTTGAAACGCCAATTTGAATTCAGGATTGTTCAGGAAGACACCAACTAGAATGCAGAATGTCTCATGTATTATACTAGTAGGCACAGCATGGTGGGTGTTGCCCAGATGATTGATATTGGGTTATGGAGCTGTGGTTTATGTGAGAGTTTCCAGAGGCCAATGGAACTATCATGATCACATTAATTGTTGTTCCCTCTATACTGTAGACATGTGGAGTTACTCTGTAGATCCCTTCCCTCATTTTCAAAAGCTCTTATGAAAAGATAATATTTGGACTAAAAAGGTAAACATTGCGAGCCATTCTTTGCCCTATTCAGTTCTTTTCCCTAGTTCTCACTTTTAATTGTTAACATGTGTTGGGTGAGAACAATCTAGCTAGTTAAAGCACAGATACTGTCAAAGCCTAGCAGAGCTGAGAGTATGCTCTCCTTTTAAACTTTACGCTTGCACCGCCAGGGGCTCTTCCACTACCTGGCAGAGATCTGGGGGCCACCTCCATGCATTTTATTCAAACACCCCATTTCTATCACAATGTCCCATAGACTCTTCCTTTAAATTAGCCCAACACTTCTCTTAGTCTGTTTACTTCTATGACTCTAATTTAGACTGTGGTGGTCATGTGGAATATGGTCTTCTTTCTATGTTGGGTTTTATTCCTGTTCTAATTTCCAAAATCCCAGACGTAAGTATCTTTCTTTTTTATAGTTTTTAAATGGTTGAAAGACACTTAAGGAAATGTTCAACATCCTTAGCCTTCAGAGAAATGTAAATCAAAGCACTCTGAGAATCCATCTTATACCTGTCAGAATGACCGAGATCAAAAACATTGATGACAGCTTATGCAGGAGAGGTTGTAGGGTAAGGAGAACGCTTCTCCATTGCTGGTGGGAGTGCAAACTTGTACAGCCAGTTTGGAAATCAGTATGGTGATTTCTCAGAAAATTAGGAAACAATCTACCTCAAGATCCAATAATAACCATTTCTGGGCATATACCAAAGGATGCTCAATCAGATGTAAGTATCTTTCTAAAGCAGCTGAGTCTTCATAACACATTTGCTGATGTGTCCAGAACGGTGCCATGACTGTACTGTGTGCCTCAAAGTCTAAGAATTCCTTCCTCAACCTCAGTGGAAATTTGAATTCCCTTCCCTCCTATCAACTGGAATCCCAACACCCAAGGCTTTTCTTCTAAGTGAATTTCCTGATGCTTCCCCAAGTGTACTTCCTTTTCTGATTAGTGTTTCCACTGTCTAATCTTTTCCAGTAGCCTCTTCCTTGTGCATACTTTAATGAATAGATTTTTACTTTTGCTTATGTGGCTTTTTGCTGTAGTGCTCAACTTCCCATCCAGACATTGTTTCATGTCTTACAATCTTACATCTGTGTTGAAAAATCCAACCAAGGACCACCTTCTTTACAAAAAGGTAGGGGTCACTCTTAAAAATTATTTTATCTTTTCTCAACTACCTGTGCTACTCACTAAGACCCAAACTTTTGAATCTGAGTATGTTAAGCATGAGACTTCATTATACACTATGATGTAGTTTTTTTTTACAGAAGGAAGTTTTTAATAAAGTGGGTTGTACCAACTTAGTTTAGAATTTTTTTAATTTATTTATTTATTAAGGATTTCTGCCTCCTCCCCGCAACCGCTTCCCATTTCCCTCCCCCTCCCCCGATCAAGTCCCCCTCCCTCATCTGCTCGAAGAGCAATCAGGGTTCCCTGACCTGTGGGAAGCCATGATGTAGTTTTGCAATTGTTCTATTTACATTTCATTCATAAAATCCTAATCCTCCCTTGAAGATTGCCTCACTAAAGGTAAAATGCTTAGAACCATGTCTGGCATGGACTTGACCTATGATAAGTTCCAATTTCTTCTCTTTCCCTTTTATTGAAAGATTATCAAATAATATCTCCTCCACGGCAAGTAGGACATGCAATGATACAGTAGATCTTAGTCAATATTTACTGACCAGAACATAGTTCACCTAGAGACACATACCTCTGAACCTGACGTCAAACGTGGATATTTATGAACTCTTGGTTCTTATTATTAATTTTTGAAATCAGTATTCTAAAATCATTAAGCCTACTAAAGTGTTGCTGGCATACCCATCTACCCATTTTCTGACACAGCTCAGTACTGGTCTGGAATGATTTTGTTCAGTCACTTCGTCGTTACGTGCTAAGCACTTGGCCCTGAGACTTGAGGACTGTGAAACTGACAAACCTCATGGAAAGTGTCCGTTTTCTTTTCTCACACATGCCTTGCTTTTTCTCTTGGCAAAAGAGGAAGCCAGCGCTACAGAAATTAGGAAGCTGGGCTGAAGGGAGTCCAACTTTCCAGTTCTCAAAATTGTCTCCTGGAAAGCTGCCCTCCTGAGGAAAGCTGTCCGTTTTCACTCTTGCTTTCAAGAGCGCCCTTGTTCTCCTCAGATGTTCTTTCACGAACTTTTTAACTCACTAAAATTAAAACATTTGTTTCTGACTTCCCGGACATTGTTTATAGTTCTTAACTGCTGGCCAGAGTGCACAATTACCCTCTGGAATATAAGTCCTCTAAATCATGTTTATTTCAGCTTCGGCTATTATCCATGAAAGCTTGTTTGAATTTTCTGTATGGTGATAAGATTGATGTTGCACACAATTATCCTCCGCCGTGTATATCCTGAAAACAATCCCCGTTTGGCAGTGGTCGTTCTGAAAGCAATATTCCTTTGCTAGCCTGTATTGTACCATGAAACAGATCCTTGCAGAGTGTCTTAATCATCCAAATCTAAGACAGCATGCTATTTATTTCAAATGGTCAGCAATGTTCCAAATGCCACTGCAAATTAGATTAAAAATTATCCAGTTCGAGGATAAACAACTCACTAATTCACCTAGTGTCTAGTACTTTTATTTGATATTTGGAAATTTAAATAATTTACCGTTGTTCAGCTTTCACTTCAACCTTTGCTTTCTGGATATTTAGTTGGAACTTTTCAGTGTTTATTTAAGGATATTTGAGGTGCTTAAGGAGCATTTTCTGACTGCCCAGGAGGTTGCTGCAGCAATCATAGCATTTGTGAAAAGAACATGGCAGTAGGTTCGCAGAGGTCTTATTTGCTTGGTTACAGAAGAGGCCCTCTAGATTTCTGTTCTCATGGACACACCCAGTTGCTCAATTCTGCCGAGGGATTCCCGTCAGTGACTCAGATTTAGCAAAACTGATAAGATGGCCAAATTCTGCTTGAACACTCATAGTGTTCCACCAAAACACATCCCCTGTGAAGTTGAAAGCTTCAGCAAAAATGAAATCTCTTCCACCTTTTGCCTGTTAGTTCTTTGACAAGTTATTTAACTGTCTGATACTCAGTTTCCTATCTGTAAAATGGACATAAGAAATACCATGCTTGAGAGATGATTGCAGGAGCTGATTAAGAAACATCTAGCACAATATTAGAAGTTTCTGTTCTCAAAAATTCCCTTTCCTTTTAAAAAATTTATTAGGGATCTGTTTAAAGACATGACAACTTATTTAAAGCTATACACATTTGCAGGAAAACACTCTTTTCTCCTCCTCTTTTTCTTTTCTTTTCTTTTTTCTTAAAGACAATTTTGTGATGTAGCTCAGGCTGGTCCAAGCTCCCAACCTCCCAATCTTCTGCTCAGGACCCTGAAGATCATTGGTGGGTTTAAAGCCATGCTTTTTTCTTTCCTTAGACCATCAATCTTTCCAAGTCATACTCGTTCTCAAGGACCCATATGTTGAAGCATACATTACAGATAACTTAGACTTTTAACCTTTAAATGGAATTTTTGCTCAAGTATTTCTCCTAAGACTGTATTGTGATGGTGTAACTGAATGGTCACGGATCCCTAGGAATTTATTGGGTTAGAGATCTTTTTCCACCCCTAATTGTGTGAGGACCTACTGTGTGTTAGAGGTTATTCTAGTTGCTGGAAACATTGCAGTGTTAAAAAAAAAAGATTATGTTCTGGACATTCTTTTACTCAACCTAAATGAGGTAGCAATTGTAATGACTAATTTGACTCTAACCAAAGTGATCAATTGAAAAATAGAAGCATGATAATGTGACAAGAAGTAAGAAAGCCAGGAAGCATAGGCATGCTCCAAGCAGAGGCAGCCTCCCATCCCAAGGTCCCTACACTCTGCAGCCTAACCAATAGCTCTTCTGCAGCCAGCTAGGGTTAATGACTACATTTACAGTTTAAAATGTCTAAGATATAGCTGGTAGAGATGGGAGTCTTGCTTTATTGGTTCATTTTTATGTATGAGATAAACTGCATTAAAAATTCAGTATTCATCTTTTTTCAATTTGAGTCTAAGAGATTTTTGGCACAAACTCCTTTTCAGTTTCAAATGTTCCAACTCTGGCTGCATTTATGTGACGCCAAACCAACTAGTTGAAAAATTACAAGTATGGGAAATTAGCCAATCCTTTTGTCTGCAAACTGCCAACCAACAAGGTTGCCTATTTTTTTTAAGTCATTGAACTGTCCCATCATTCAACTGAATTGACTGACAATAGCTCATGAGATCCAAACAAAACATAAAATCTGTTTTGTCTAATTCACAGTATTGATTCATTGGTGCCTGGCAGAATGTGCTCATTGTAGAAAATACAGATACTTTAGAGAATGTAAGAAAACAAAAACCACCCAGAGTCCTGCCACACACAAATATTGACACACACGCTTGCAGATTTTCACCAGTATAGACCTGTGCTATAAGTAGAACAGCACCGCAAACATAATTTTCACCTTTTGTGTAATGCATATTGTAAGCGTAGTCCTAAATATTTCTTAAAATCCCTATTTTATTTTAAAAATTACTTTCAAAAATACTATTGCTTTGAAGAAACCCTTTATAATTTATTTCACAAATTCCACCACGGGTGGGCATTTGGATTATTTCCAGTTTTTTCCTGATGTAAAAAAATGTGTGCTAAATCTTTTAGATTGTACACCTTAGTTTATTATTTCATTACATCAGCATAAAACCTTAAAATAAAGATATTTTAAGCTCTCAATGCATATCACCAAAACTTCCCACCAACAACATTAGAGAAAAAAATTACAGTGAATTTGTATCAATCCTTGCAAGGTTATTTAAAAGCATTATACCTTCATTTTATGGACAATTTTGAATACTTGCATAGTTAGCTAAGAAAGAAAAATGATATTTCATTGCTTTATTTATATTTCTTAAATTACTAATGAGAATGGACATTTTTCATTTGTATTGGCCATGTGCATTTTTCAGCGGCCATTGTTTCTAAAAACCTTTTCTTTAAGCCAGAAAAGAAAAATTGCAGCACTTGACAATCATGCTTTGGGTGTTCCATGTGCAGAAAACCCATGAGAGCACCTTATTTTATTTTATTTTTAATAATAGAGATATAATTTAATTACAAGATTTCTCCCTTCCCTTTTCTTCCCTCAAACCCTTTTGTATACCCCTCCTCACCCTCTTTTAAATTCATGGCCTCTTTATTTTTTGCTAATTGTTATTGTGCATGTGTGTGCTTGTGCGTGTGTGTGTGCATGAAGTTCATGTGTGTACATACATATTCCTAAATATAACTTGCTTAGCCTGTATATCGGTACTTGTATGCATGCTTTCAGGGTTGGCCATTTTAATATTTTCAACTTTTTTCAATGTACAAAAACATTGAAGATTTTACCTTTGAACCACTTTTTTCAAGATTTAGCAGGACCGGTTTTTTTTTTTTTTAAAGTCTACACGATGCTAGAACAAAGCTGAAAAGTTGAAGAAGTAAATTTTGCACTCAGTGGGCATAGGCTTTGTGTCACTTTTTGATGAGGTGGTTGCCTGTGATGATGTGTCTGACAGCCATCTGAGGTTTGTTTTGGGAAATGCTGCTTCCTCTCACTCTGGGGGAAAGTAAGTGACACTTTCAAACACCCATTGGTTGCTTCCTTGAAGCTGTTAGTTCCATCTCCTGAAAGTGACCATTCCAAAATTGTACAGGGAAAATTAATAAATATGCTTCATTATGCTCGCTATGTGTTCTTTAAAGCCAGGGGTCATCAGCCCACAACTACAGGGTCCTGCATTTGATAAGGTTACTTCCTTTGATTCTTTCTGGATTTTCCTTTTCTTTGTGCCAAAATAAGCAGCTCTCATGCTCTGCTGTAAAATGTAAAATCCTGTGACTGTCTAAAGAGAACAGATTATATTGCCTTGATGAGGTCCTTATTGAAAATTCATTTTATTCTTTGAGATAATGTGTTTCTTTGCTATTTTACTGAAAATTTTAATCAAGAAAACACATCAAAGTCAGGACAGAGCTAGTGTGTATGGTCCAGACCCTATAAATAACTACACCAGCTAGTTCTAGTGTGGAAAAGTGGAAAGCCAGATCTTGTTCACAGAAGGAAAATTCTGTTGCTCATTTTTCATATACAGCACTGTTCTTCCTCCTGGCTCAATGAGAAGCAAACTCTTTCCTTCCCTCCATATTCATTATATTAATGTGCTGGCAATGCAGGTATTTCGATCTTTACGACAAAGGCACACATCTGTCTCCAAGCTCATTTCACGCACAACTCGGTCTCTGCAGAACGCTGGCTCCATCTTCCATCATCTCAACCTCTCTCTGAAACAGTGGGATATTTAAATAGAAGTCTTGTCTTAACTTAGACTGCAGGCAGGCAAGGCTCTGCCTTCACATAGGAACTGGTCGAATGCACAAGCAGCAAGTAGGAAAACAGAGGGAAACATGAAAGAACAAAGACAGCAAGGGGCATGTGATTTTAACCACTCCTGTCTTTGGGGAGGTCTTTGATCACCTCCTCTCACTCCTAGACTCTTGTACATCTGATACATCCCTTTGATCAAATTTATTGAATAACTTTTTAAAAATAGAATAAGACTCCCAAGACCAAGGGGTATTTCAGAACTACTCCTGTAAACAAGGAATTTCTGCCATCATTCTTATTTCTCCCAACATTTCATTATGAAAACTATCAAACATATACAGTGTTGAAACAACTTTACAACAAGCAGTGTTTCGCCCACTCTCATTTTGCTGCTAGCATTTGCTTTATCACGTATCTATTTAAGGTTCCATCAATTGCTGACCCCCATATTTTTTATTCATTTC
Source organism: Microtus oregoni (assembly GCF_018167655.1). NCBI lineage: Eukaryota > Metazoa > Chordata > Mammalia > Rodentia > Cricetidae > Microtus > Microtus oregoni. The sequence continues at coordinate 53,483,472 of NW_024543069.1, forward strand.
AAAATAAATTGCTGATTCAGTATTTTCCCTTAAATATTTTTCTTGTGTCAAATTAAGGAGAGTGAGAGATCATCTTAGAATTTCAAGTTCACGATGAAGTTTACATCCAATGAAATTCATAAATCTTAATTATGCATTAAGTATTTCAGGTGCCTATGTCTGTCTAGCGTCCACTCTTACCAAGACCTAGAAGGTTGTGATCATTGGCGCTAGAGGAATGGCTCAACAGTAAAGAGCACTTGCTGCTCTTTCAGAGAGCCTGGGTTGAATGCCCAGAACCCTATGACTTACATAGTCTACAACTTCAGTCCCAGGGGGTCCAATATCCTTCCTAGCCTTTCTGTGTACCAGACATGCACATGGTGCACAAGACATACATGCAGGTAAAACATTTAAACAAATAAAATTAAAAAGTCAAAGAAGGCTATCACCATCACCTCCAAAGTTCCTTCTGGCTCCTTCCCAGGCCTCATGCCCTATCCTCTGCAAACTGTTATATGAACAAACTCCTACACTACATTCTCTTTAGAGTAAGGGTTTCTTTCACTCAACATGTTTTGAGATTTTTTTTAATTACCATTATACAATGAGTGATCATTTCATACCACAATCAATCTATTATTGATGAACATCTGGACTATTTTCTCAGTCCAGCTTTGGTAAAATTGCATGAATATTCTCATACTGCATTTTGCACATGTATGCTTTCATTTCTTTTGGATAAATACCTGAGTGTCATTTCTTGGTCTCAGAAGAAGTGTGCATTCCATCTTATAAGAAACTGTCAGGTCACTTTTCAACATGGTCTTATCATTTTACAATCCCACCCACCAACAAAAGGTCCACAGCCAACATTTACTATTGTTGTTTGTAATTTTGGATGTTCTCTTAGGTTTAAGTATCAGTATATTTTAACACATACACTTCTAAACTCAAGCTCTGTGCACCTGGAGCTCAAAGTTTACAGCTAACCTGTGCTATTGTGAAGGAACAATGGCACCTGGATTTCTTGGATTTTAGTCTACAAGTGATGGATATAAACAGAGCAAAGCGTGGTATGCTACCAACCTGGCAGCAGCCGCTGACAATATTTGCTGTCATCACATAGGGAACAAGTTTGTGAAAAAAAGTGGAGTCTCTTCTGTTACAAATAAACTGAAGCTCAAAATATATTTTAAAAATGTCCAAGGTCATACTGCTATCAAGAGGTATACCTAAATCACAAAGAAAAAAAAAGGGATTAAAGACCAGCTAAAAATCTTATTTAACTTGAGTTAAATAAGAAATTAAGAAGTTGCATTTTCTACCAACTGAGAAAGACAGTCATAATTTCCGTGACCCTCAAAAGGGCAAGCAGAGAATGAAAGTGTTTTCCTCAGCATTATCAGCCTCATTCACATGGCATTGAGTTAATTCATTATTAGATCTTGGTGTAATGTCCTAATGGGTAATTCAACTTCCATATAGTTCATTATCTTTGGCCTTCTTTTGTTTGCTTCACAGATGGAGTACTTTCCAATGTCTATGAAAAATTTTCCATCTGGATCAGATCACTCAAATGAAGTCAGGAAGAGAGGTTCAGGCTCCTGTGTCTCTACTGGGCCCATCAGGGTGGGGGAACTCATCCAGAAACAACAGAAGTTTGGTTTCATAAATTGGACCAGTGGGAGAAGCAATGCAATGAATAATAACCACTGATGGACTTTTCCTTAGGTAACTCCAGACGGGGTCTTCCTCAGATATTATTAGACCTTTGTAAGTTGTCTTTGGCCACTGAGCTGGAGGCTGGATGCTCTAAGTCTCCTTACCTTCGTCTGCTCATGCTCCATATTTATCTTGGTCTCACTGCTCCTTAAGTGACTACTGCTGATGCATTGCATTTTAATGACACTTTTACCTACTCCCATTCATTTCATGCACATGTTTCTTCACTGGGGCATTTTTTGAAGGAGGGAATCATCACGTGGAATGTTCATTCGTTCATGTATACCTTCACTCATTCAACATTTAAAGATCCCAACTATGTCAGCAGGCTGAAAAAAGGCAGACTTTTTCTTTAAAAATCTTAAGAGTTGTTGACAAAACCAGATATATTAATATTTAATTACCTTCATATGTGAAACACGCTGTAGGAGGTTTAAACAAAGAGTATGAGGGCAGCAGAAGAGAATGAGCAGTCAAGGGCTTCTTGCAATTATTCCTCCCCAGGTCTAGATTTAAATGCCAGGATGGCTGCTTCTTCTATTGCTTCTTTCATGAACAAATCAGAGGTTGTTCTCTATAATTCATATATATATATATATACATATATATATATGCTCTTTCTCTCCAATATATTTAAGAAAGCTCATATACACGTAATAGCAGTTGTTTAAATAAATGTTTTCAACTCTTTAAGAGTGCTTTTTTGTGCCAGGTGGTGGTGGCATGCCTTTAATCCCAGCACTCAGGAGGCAGAGGCAGGATGATCTCTGTGAGTTTGAGGCCAGCCTGATCTATAAGAGATAGTTCCAGGACAGGCACCAAAGCTACAGAGAAACCTTGTCTTGAAAAAAAAGCCAAAAACAAAAAAAAAAGAGTGTTTTTTGTTATTCTATCTTCAAATGAAAAGTGATTTTCTTCTCCCCTTCTCTTGCATTTTTCCTCTCACCAGTCAAATTAGGAGTTATGGTTGCCTGATTGCCAATTATTCTCTACAAAAAGGAACGTGCCAAACAGTGTGTAAGTCTCCATAGGCCAACTGATAAACTTTCTATTGCCTCTCAGCTTAGTCCAATTCTGATCCCTTCCTCCTCAGCTACAGGAGTTCATTTGTCAAATGCTATCATCAGATAGACTTTAGTGCTTACTTTATTTTTAATGCCTTGAAGATGGACAGGGGAGTGACAGGAGGTCAGGAAAAGACTGCTCTCATATTGTAGGACCCCAGGGATAACTTCACATGTAATTATTTCACCATCTTCCACTAGAATGGCTTGAAGTTTTCATTTTAGACTTTGTAGACAACCAGTCCCTGGTGCTGGGTAGAAGAAATTCAAGAAAGGCAAAAAGTTTAGTGCCTGCTTTGGGAGAAAGAAAAGAGAATGTGAGTTCAGTGTCATTGAATATCATGAGCCTTTAGGATGAGAGTTGGATCCAGAACATTATCCGTGGGATTAAATTAAATCAAATGAGAAGCTGTTAGAGAGTTTGAACAATGTTCACCCTCTGTTATTCCTCACCTTCCTGGGAAGACGAACGCAGCTCTTCTTTTCTTAGAAGAGGTGTATGGTTTTATGTTCTGGTTCAATCTTGTATCTGTCTTCACTTCCTGTCTGTCTCAGAGATTTGAAAAAGGTTTTGCTGCCTTGCAAAGCCCATTGCCTCAATCAACCACCATTTTCCCAGTTCATTCATCTAGACTTGAGTTCTAGGAAGCTACTGTAGCCTTTTAACTACTGTATCACATGAACGCCAGTTTCAGTAATAAACTATGTACTTGGATTACACTTTGCATTCATGGGAAAGCATTAAAAATGGTGTTTTGAACATTCTGTTGGCACATAAACTTCCACTTCTGGTATGTTTCAAGACAAGAAAATCTATTTGTGGACCCTTTTTCTCTTCTTACATCTCCCTTTTCCTTTCCACCTTAAAAACATTGGAAATTCTGTAAGTTCAGTTACCACTCCACATAATTCCCTGTAATCGAAGACACAGGCTTTAGTATTACTTTTTCATGTAAAAATAGCTCACTCCTGTTAATGAAGTTGCATCCTTGAATTATGAGTCTGAATCATTGCAGAGTAGATTTCTTTGGAGCCATAAAAAAGGGGCAGTGGCGGGAGAAAGGAGAAGGCAGCCAGAAGGGAGGAAAAGAGTTTGCTGGGAATGAGTGCCAGGACAATGTTTAAGGAAAGCAGAAATACAGACGAGAAAAACGAAGGACAACAGTGCTACATGAACAACTCCACGAGACCAGGAGAGATACAGAACATTCTGGGTGAGGCTTCCATCTTCTATACAAACATTTAGTTTCCATTATTATTGATGAGTGGAAAATACCAAGCTTCTAACACCTGTCAAGAGACAATGCAAACTGAGTTGTCAAGCGGGAAATTGCACAGATGAAGCCAAGGAATTCTACGTGTGGGACGGGTCAACAGTGATCTGTATACATTAGTATATCTGTGCTTATATAGCTTTCCAAACTCACATCTAATCTCTTAGGTCTGGGAATTAAGCCCACATGCCAAACTTTCATGTACTGATTTACCTGTTTATCCTGGGTTAGGTCAGGTTAGGTGACCATGCAAACAGGACTTATCTTAGTGGTAGATTATTAGTGTTTACATTGTTTCCTGACCCAGTCCAAATACAAGTGCAGAAATACTTAGTTAATTTGGTAGGATTAGGTCTTCTAAACTTTCAGGGACTTTGTGTTTAAGTAAGGCCAATATTTGACAAAAGGGTCAGGTCAGATTGGTTATGTAGATGAATCTCTTTTGAAATAATCTTAAACTTAATTTACTGCTAAGAGCAAGATATAAGGTCATGAAATGTCTATTGTATCTTTGTTAATCAAACAGTAGCATGCCATAAATTTGACCACACAGGAGTATTTATGGCTGAGAGGCAGGAGCCCTACATTCATGTTGTTTAACTGAAGTTCTTTTTTTTTTTTTACAAGAAAAGATAGAAGAGAGAAACGTGGCAGAATAAGCAAGGACTACAGCACCAAATGAAAGATAAATTTAGGTTTTTGAGACACTAAGGCATGAAAACTGGGGATAAATGGGTTCTTGCTCTCTTGAGATGGAAGCAGTCAGCACAATGACACCCATGAGAAAGTGCCATCCACTCACATCAAAGCCGAGTTTCTCAGTCTTGCCTCTGTGGCCATTTTGGATCAGATCATTTATTGTCCATGAGTGATATTTGCAAAATCCTTGACCACAAATTTCCATTATTACTTCCCACACTAGCTATGATGAACAAAAATGCCTCTAGACATCACAAAAATTCCCTTGGTTGAGAAGCACCACACTTGAGCAATCACTGAAGGAGTCTGGATGTCATTAGACATTTACGGAAAAATGTAATGAGCAGGGGAAGTAAGCATGTGGAAAGGCCCAGACTTTAAGGTCAGACAGACATGAATTCTAAGTTAGGATTGTTTTATCTAAGTTACAGGGCTTGTCAAACTAGAATCTCTAATGGTTGTGGAATATGAGATAGTTGAAAGGGGGAAAAATTTTAGATGTTAAATATATAGGCAATAGATGGATTTAAAAAGATGCTTCCAAAGGACACATGTATGATTATTTTTACCCATGCTTTTAGCATATACCATTACAGAATAAATCTTTTGTCTTCATTTATTTGAATTATGGACTAATTGACTACAATGTGCCATTCATAGCCTTTGACATCCAATGGTAGCTAATAGATTTGGTCCTTGATTTTTCTTAGAAATCTTTCTGGCCAAAAACCATGATAGGGTAAATTTGAGGAAATCAGGAGGTGGGTGTGGCTCAGATAGGTTTTGAGAAAGTTAGCCTTCACTAACCATAAACATCCCTGCACATCTAAAGTATGCCAAGAACACAAGGCCCTGATCTTTCTTTACAAGGGCCATTTTGAAGGGTTCCAACTGCATCAGGCAGTCTTCAAGGATGAAGGAATACCTCCCTATGGGATGAAGAGCAGGCTTGCTCACGGCTTCCTAATAAAATCACAGGAATAAAATGCAAGTTCAGTGTTCCTTTTATGTAAAGCAGTCCATAGCATGTGCAGCATCTACCCGAGATTCTCCGTGCCATCTCCTTGGAACTTGGGAGTAGAAGGAGAACAGATAGGGTGCTTGTTGTGTTGTTGTATTAAAGTCTTTGTGATCTAGATGTCTCTTTCTCTCTTCTAATTTAATTAGCTCAAAAATCAGGCAAATGTATTACTTTGTGTTTTGAGTAAATCGAATCCCAGATTCTGACAATGGGATCCAGAAACAGAGGCTTTAAACTATCAGCAAGAGACAGAGATTTTGTTTATCCAGGATGAATATAAAGACAGACCTCAGTGCTCTGTGAGAGTCCTAGATCCAAACAAGACAGGAGAATGTTGATCCGGGAACAGTTTCTTTACACAGAAGGGAGAATGAAGTACTTAAACATAAAAGAGCTTTCCATTTCTCATGAAGTGTTGTAAATAGGGGCGGCAGGGCTGCGTTCCCAGCACCCCGGCCGCCTGCCCGGCTTATGAGCGAAATAATTACACGGACACTGTATTCTTTTAATTACTGTTTGGCCCATTTCTATCTAGCCTCTTCTAGGCTAATTCTCACATATTAATTTAGCCCATTTCTAATCATCTGTGTTGTGCCCCTAGGTGTGCTTACCGGGAAGATTCTAGCCCACGTCCATCCTGGGTCGGAGCTTCATCGCGTACATCTGCCTGGGAGCTGGGAGCATGGCGTCTCTCTGAGGCGTCTGCTCCCAAGAGGAGAGCTGTGGAGTCTGAGCTCACTTCCTCTTCCTCCCAGCGTTCTGTTCTGTTTACTCCTCCCACCTATCTTCTAACCAATAAAATGGGCCAAGGCAGTTCCTTTATTAGCCAATGACCTTCCTCCATCATTTCCCCTTTTTCTGTTTAAACAAAAAAAAAGGCTTTAACTTTAACATAGCAAAATTACATATAACAAAACAGTTATCAAGTAAAAGTTACAATAATCTTTATCATAACTAAGGAAAACTATAACTATAACTAATTATTCTTAACTCCATCAAAGACTCCAGAAAGATACAATACTACCTAAGCAAACAAGAAAAAAGCAACTTTTAAAACTCTAGAAATGACAGATACATCTCGCTGCCTGGACAGTCACCCAAAGTTCCTCTGTACCGTTGGGGCATCCATCTTCAGCCTTCAGGCCCATGGTATCCAGCAGACATTTCCATAAAGCAGGAAAATTCAAAGTCAGTTCAGTCACTATCTGTTGTGTCCTGCAGAATGTCTCGCAGACTCTTTCATGATTCAGGAACCCCGAAAGATCATCTCACTTTAGGCAAGTTCAGTAGTCCTCTCTCTGCAGGTTCTCTGTGTCCAGTTTATGCAATAGTCCAGGCAAGAGCAATTTCTTGCCCAAATGGCTATCAAACTCCATAAGGTGCCTCTTCGATGCCCATCTTCCTCTTGAAGTACATTGGTGCTGCCAGGAGCAGAGTGTCTCATTGTCATGAAAAGTCCTCAGTTATTAAAACATTAAATGTCCTATTCTGTAATCTTTGAAAGACATGAAGAATGTCTATCTAAAATATATCTACACACATCTAGAAAATATTAACTAACACGACTACAAACTTGACTATTATTTATTATTATCCATCAACAACCTATATTTCCTAATTATACATTACATTTTAATAATGAACTACACAATCACAATACCTTAATCAATATCAGAAATACATATACATATAACAAAATTGACCGTAAATCTCTATCAATAAAGCAAAATCTATACTAATGCAAATTATTCATACCTATATCATATCCCCCTTTAAATGTAAAAGAACATGTATAAGCATTTTTTGGGAATATGGGTGTAGTTATTTCTCTCCAAACTGCTTCCTGCTGAATGGGGGCGTCGTTAATTAGGTCTTTCATGGTATAACCTGTGTGTTAGTTTCATCTCAGTTGGCAGTTGAGTGAAGCAATTTTCTGAAGGTGTTCACACCAACCCTTCAGGAGGGCATGGTCCATTATACCAAATCGGAAGAGAAGAAATGAACAACGTCTCATCCTCTGTGAAAACAAAATAAGAAACTCCTTTCCAAAGCATCATGTCCTTAGATCCAAATTTCAAAGTCAAGGCATCAAAATATCTATGTTGGATTAGTTCAGCAGTATTTATAAATAAATATCTTTTAGCATCTGTTGCTCCTTCCTCAGCATTTAAATAATTTAAAGAGAGCATAATAGCATACAGTATCAAAATTCTCTGTGTATTTTCCATCTTTGAGCAGCTTTGTTTTAACCTCTATTTTGTTTATTTTTACTTTTAACTTTTTGCTTTTTGAGCGTATATCTTTGACCTGGAATAACTCTGTAGACCAGGCTGTTTTTGAACTCTCAGAGATCTGCCTGTCTCTGCCTCCCAGGCATTGGGATTAAAGGTGTATGCTACTACACTTTGAACTCACAGAGATCTGTTAGTCTCTGCCTTCTAGGCACTGGGATTAAAGGCGTGTGCTACCACACCTTGAAGTCACAAAGGTCAATCTCCCTCTGCCTTTCAAGTGTTGGGATTAAAGGTGTGTACTACCACACACAACAACTTTCTTCCTTTTTTTTTTACTTTAAGAACTTCAACTTTTAGCTTGCATATATTTTTAACACACAGTAAACCATTTAGAAATTTTCTTTGTCTTTGAATCTCTCTTTACTGTATATCTCTCTTTTTCTGACCACAAGAGCCTTTAATTTACCAAGCAATCTCAGTAGGACTAAAGCCGTGGCTTTGCCAGCTAGATCCAGTCCATTCCTTAGCTTTCCAGCCTCATGGCGGATATACAGGCTGCAGCCATGTTTATAGCCACAACTCTATGGTGTTTCAAGGTCCCTGCCAGCCAGCGAGTTACAACAGACAACACTCAAGTCCTCTCTCGGTAGCCAGCCCTCCTGCCTCAAATAGTCAGAGTTTGCCCTGGCAGGACAGCCCAGAAAGCTGGCATTTTTAAACGGCACAGCTTTTTTCCTGCTACGGCTGAAAACCGAAAAGCATGCGTTCAGCTTTTCGTCAACACCATTTAGGTGTTTCGTGGCAGGACCTCTTAATGAGCTGCAGGGTTTTGCAGCTAAAGCTGAGTCAGGAAGCCTCTATTAAATGAGGTGCTTGCTTGCCTCTAGCAAGCAGAGTAGATCTGAGAAATTGTCACTATCAAGAAAACATGCTTTACTCTTTCCCAAGCTTTTTCAGGCTTTCTGTGGATTCAGTTGTCCACATGGGTGCCAATCTGTTGTAAATAGGGGCGGCGGGGCTGCGTTCCCAGCACCCCGGCTGCCTGCCCGGCTTATGCCTGAAATAATTACACGGACACTGTATTCTTTTAATTACTGCTTGGCCCATTTCTATCTAGCCTCTTCTAGGCTAATTCTCACATATTAATTTAGCCCATTTCTAATCATCTGTGTTGTGCCCCTAGGTGTGCTTACTGGGAAGATTCTAGCCCACATCCATCCTGGGTCAGAGCTTCATCGCGTGCGTCTGCCTGGGAGCTGGGAGCATGGCGTCTCTCTGAGGCGTCTGCTCCTGAGAGGAGAGCTGTGGAGTCTGAGCTCACTTCCTCTTCCTCCCAGCGTTCTGTTCTGTTTACTCCTCCCACCTATCTTCTAACCAATAAAATGGGCCAAGGCAGTTCCTTTATTAGCCAATGACCTTCCTCCATCAATGAAGAATTGGAAGATGAAGTATGAAGAGACTTGATGAATTCTCTGTCACCCAGAACAATTCTGCTATAGCAAAGACTCCACTAATGACTCAACTTCCTGGCTGAACTGTGGGTTTTACTTGACTTCCAGATAGTTACCCCAAGTTGAAAGACAGTAATGAAAGCAAGGTAGTGAAGTCAGGAATAAGAACTGGGAATGAACTTTGAGTAGATGGCAATCAGTAAAGCAGAAGTTTAAGGAATGTTTGAAGGAGTTGTGTCAGCTGCACCATAAAATTAGAAAACATCATAAAAATTTTTGGTAAACATTAAATGAGTCCTAAGTTGAAAATGTTCTTTAAAACTCACAGAGTTCTCAAAAGAGGCAGACACAACGCTACTTACTTCTGATGAGCGAATGGAAATCATGAACCAGGAAAAAAAATCCCCAAAAGGTAGATTCAGAAGCCATAAAAATGTGGATGAGGATGTCATCCCAGAAAAGAGAAGCAGGGTCTCGGCAATGACTTTGCCACGGTGCCTAGGGACTAAAATCCTGTCTGGGAGCAGGGATTCCATTATTGAAATGTGCCAACAACTGCTGAGTGTTTTCTATTCTCACCTTCAAGATTCTTGCTTTTCCCCAGAGGCTACTCAGTCTGTGTAGATGCATTGGAGAGTGGGGCCAGGCAACGACTGGTGTGTTTGGCTCATAGGTTGTTGACCTCAAAGAGCCAGAGCTGGAATTATATGTATTGCCTAAGAGTCTTGATCTTCACTTTGGAAGCAGTGGCCTTTGAGTTACGGCCCTAATGAAAGGTCATATTGTGTAGGTGCGGGAGAAGGAGTGAATGGATGGCAAAAACAGTGCCAAAATTCTATTTGTTTTCTATCTGTGAAGGGGATTCTGTTTCTCTCCTTTTCTGCTGTTTGGTTTATCCTCCATTCTTTGAATGTAACCAATGAGAAACAAGTGGAGATTGTCCATACCCTTTCCAGTCTCCCTCAGGAACACGTTACTCTGGCTTCCCTGAAGATGTGAATGATTCAACAGAGGATCCCAAGGTGCCAGAAGGTAGGAGGAAAGCAGTATAAGAGGAGACTGGGTATCGGAATCATTCTATAGAGCGCTTACCAGTACATCTGCATTCAACTTTCTATGTGTAAGAAATGAACTGGTTCTGTGCTAATTTACTGAGATTTGGAAGTGTCTTTGTTATAGTAGTTATTATTATTACAAAGAAACTTTTTTGTAAGAAAATAATTACCGTGTGATATGTTATACAATTTAGTCATGATTCTTAGTACTTAGATTTTTGTTAGTTTATTTATTTTGAGAGGATTTTCTAGGTAGCCAGGATGGCCTGGAACTTACTATGTAGTCTAGGATGGCCTGAAACTCACCATAATTCTCCTTGCCTCAGTCTCCTAAGGACTGTGACTACATGTATAAACCACTGTGTTCAACTTCTGAATAATATTCATGTAATTGTTAAAAATTAAATATGATGAGATAAAGAGATAAAGTCTGAGACTGGGAGGGGGACAGAGAGAGAAGAGGCGGTTATTTTGCAGGAAGAGGGAACAGCAGGGATTTCCAAGCTTCTCTTTCTAGGCTGGAAATCGCCAACTACATCAAAAATGGAAAAATGCAGAATTCGCAAACTTCTAGAAATGTGGTGGTGAGCATCGCCACAAACGTCTTTAAGAGTAGGGTTAGGAAGTCAGGAGTGGAATCAATGCTGCATCACACAACTTTGATGAAAGTAGAAAGGAAAAGGAGACTGACAAACAGGGATAAGGGAAAAAGCCTCTGAGGCCATGGGAAAACTTTAGGCTGTGGTATAAAACCAGCAAGAGGTCCCACTTTGAATAGATGAGGTTAGTTAGAAGAATGAAATGCTACTGGTGCGGTCATCCACATAAAGACTGAAAAGTGAATCTGGGGACAACAGCCTGCAACCTCTGTGAGAGAAGCCTCACTGAGTGGGGGCAATCAGAAGGAAAAAGAGGTGAGTGTCTTGTAACCACGTTAGAAAGGGCTACACTTTACTTACATAACATGAATTAGAGTATTGGTTTTCTAAGCGCCAACAGTCATTTGTGCATAGCAACCTCACAATGCTGCGTAAAGGGGGAAGAGAAAAGAAATGAGCTTCCTTGACCTTCTCATATGTCTTCTCCCACACCACAGGTTCCTAGAAGCTGTGTGGCCCTGAAAGGTTAAACAAAAACCAAACAGGTTCAATTCACCCTGAGACCTGGATTTGGATGTTCACAAGAACGTCCACTAGGTGGTTCTGCCCAGTGATTATTTCCTTCATTTTTTCTATTTAAATGATGGCAAGATGGAGCCACTTAGAATGCATCACCTTTAACAAATCGAATATGATTGGACAGCAAAATGCATCATCCATCTTCACAGTAATTGTTCCTTGTGTGTGTTAGCTCTGATTGCTTTTCACAGTTAAAAAAAAGGAATTTTCTAATCACTTTCTCAATTTTACACACACATCAGGAGAAGAGGTACTCGGGGGAATCCCTGCCTAACATGGAGAGAAAGCAAATTAAAAATACAAAGTGAAGAAAAGGAGGTCTTACATATTTTCAGAAGGGTGGAAAAAGCAAACCACAAAGTTCTTCTAAATATCATAAAATATAATACATTGCTGTTGGTTTCAACTTCAGAATTAAGGAATCCACTTTAACCCCTTTAAAAGAGGGTTGCTTTCCATCAGGAACAGCGAGAGTACAAGGGAGTGCTCAAAGGTAAGGGAAAGGAATATTTAGTGAGCAAGAATATGAAGACAATCTTTAGTTTCAAATCAAGTGAACATTAAAAAGAGGAAACTTTATGGAAATGGGTTTGTAGAAGTGGGACAGGTCATTGTGGGAACTGGACTAACTTCTGAAGACTTGTCTTGCCAAGTGTCCTATTTCTTTGAGATGAATTTTCTGGTAGATAGCTTAGGAATCACTTTCTCTATTTACCTCTGGGGAGAGTGCTACTTTAGATATTTCTTGGGGAAGATCCCCAGAAATTCTAGCACAATCTGCTTGAACACTCATAATATTCTAAGAATAGTAAAAGTCATGTTACCTACTTCCTTTGGTTGAATTATCCCATGTACCAAATAAGATGGTAACCAGTGTGCTGATTTTCTAAAGAGTTTACATTACTTCTATAAGAGCAAAGTATTTGGAAGTGGTAGAGTCAGGAATCAAACCAATCTTGGCAAGTCTAAAGTCAGTGGTCTCCAATATCACAATCCACGGTCCTTGCTGAGTTCAAGTTTGGCCCACCTTCTTTTCACTCCTGGGTTACTTGTTCTGATATCTATTCAGAAATGCAGTGATCACTAACAACTATGATTCATCTTTTTTTCTCTTTTCCATTCAAACAGTGATGCAGTGTTTTAAAATACTGTCCTTTGTGAAAAACTTTTTTTCAGAAATGCAAGACTGTATATTTGCTTCACAATTTAAAAAATGTGACAGCTTACCCAGCAAACCCATTGATGACCAAGTTCTTCTTTGTTATTAATTCTGATGAATACTGCCATAACTTTTTGTGCCCACTGAGTAGAAACTTGGCAATATTGCACATGCTGCCTCAGCTTAGACTCTTAAAAACCCAATACTGATTTTACCTCTTCAATATTTTTCATCTAGATAAATAACTTCCATTTCTACTGCTGCTGCTCTGTTTGCATTATGTAAGATTATTTTTATTCTAACAAGTGTAATAAGTTCTTATATTGTTACCTTGCTTTCAATTTCTATTTCAATTTGTAATTGCCTTGAGATTATAAGTTAAGTTCTACTGATTTAGACTAGATTGTGACAGAGTACACTATAACACAGAAAGAAAACCAAAAATTAAACAAGATCCAATTTATTAAACATATGGGGAATCTGAAACTAATATGTTTAGAGACTGTTTTATATTGCCATGCCTCTCAAGAGTCATCTTTTGGAATGAAATTACCACTAGAGCAATGTCCTGCATCACTATTTTCAAGTCAACCGGAAACAAAACAAAAAATGAGTTTACATTGTGGGAAAAAGATTTTGTTAATTTGTTTTTTCTTTTAATTTGTTTTTATTATTTTTAAAAAGAAAACAGACTATCTTTCTTCATTATACATACCAATCCAAGTTCCCACTCACTCCCCTCCTCCCATTCCCTCCATATACCCCACCCCACCCCACTCTATCCACTCTTCAGAGAGGGTAAGGCACATTGGGCAAAATGGAAAAAGATCTTCACCAACCCCACATCAGACAAAGGATTGATGTCCAAAATATATAAATAACTCAAGAAATTAGACATTAAAATTCTAAATAACCCAATTTAAAAATGGGGTAGAGAACTAAACAGAGAATTCTCAACAGAAGAATCTCAAATGGCCAAAAGACCCTTATTAAGAAAATGTTCAACATCCTTAATTCAGGGAAATGCAAATTAAAACAACTCTGAGATACCATCTTACACCTGTCAAAATTGCTAAGATCAAAAACACCAATGATAACTTATGTTGGAGAGGATGTGGAGTAAGGGGAATACTCATCCATTGATGGTGGAAATGCAAACTTGTGCAACCACTTTGGAAATAAGTACAGAGGTTTCTCAGAAAATTGGGAATCAATCTATCTCAGGATCCAGCAATACCACTCTTGTGCATATACCCAAAAGATGCTCAAACATACTACAAAGACATTTGTTCAATTATGTTCATAGCAGCATTATTTGTAGTAGCCAAAACCTAGAAACAACCTAGATGCCCCTCAACTGAAGAATGGATAAAGTAAATGTGGCACATTTACACAATGAAGTACTACTTAGCTGTAAAAACAATGACATCTTGAATTTTGCATGCAAATGGATGGAACTAGATAACACCATCCTGAGTGAGGTAACCCAGACCCAAAAAGATGAATATGGCACGTACTCACTTACAAGTGGATTCTAGCCATAAATAAAGGACAATGAGCCTATAGTTCATGTTCCCAGAGAAGCTAAGCAACAAAGGGAACCTTAAGAAAAACATACATAGATCCACCTAGAAAGATGAAAAAGACAAGATCATTTGAATAATTGGGAATATAGGGGTTGGGGAAGAAGAGAGGGTAGAAGGGGAAGAGGGGGAGAGAAGGGGAGGGGTGAGAACTTGAGGGAATGGGATAGTTGAGATGAGAGCAAAGAAAGAGATATCTTGATTGAGGGAGCCATTACGGGGTTAGCAAGAAACCTGGCTCTAGAAAAATTCTCGGGAATCCACAAGGATGATCTGAGCTCATACCCTAAGTAATAGAGGAGAGTGTGCATGAACTGGCCTGGCCCTGTAGTCAGACTGATGAACATCTTAAATATCACCATAGAACCTTGATCCAGCAACTGATGGAAACAGAGGCAGAGACCCACACTGGAGCACTGTACTGAGCTCCCAAAGTCTAGTTCAAGCATAGGAGGAATGAAAATATGAGTAAAGAGGTCAAGACCATGATGGGTACACTCACTGAAACAATCTACCTGAGCTAATGGGAGCTAACAAACAGCAGCCGGACTGGGAAGGAACAAGCATAGAACCAAACTAGATCCTTTGAATGTGGTTGACAGTTGCATGCCTGGGACAGACTAAGGGGCCACTGGCAGTGGCACCAGGATTTGTTCCTACTGCTTTTACTAGCTTTTTGCGAACCCATTCTCTTTGGAGGGATACTTTGTTTAGCCTAGATATAGTAGGGAGAGCCTTGGACCTTCCCCCAAAGCTCTGTGAAAACTTTAAGAGCACAGAGTACTCTGACTTTGGTAATTACTTGATAGACAGTTACATGTGGTTCTGTTAACGTGATGTGCGAAAGAGAGTGAGCAGAGGGTTAAACATGTGGATGGAGATCCACACAGGTTACCACAGATGACTTGTAATATCCAGCTCTTGCTTGCTTACCATTGCCTTGATACACATACTATAATTTAGAGGTTTCTTCCAGTTCATGAGTTTCTGGTCCTTCTCTGCAAGGCTCTCTCTGGTTGACATACTCCCCTGAAAAGAACCTGTTGAGTCTAGTAGAGAGGGTGACACTAAGGACAAAATGCTAAGTGCTCACTAGAGTGTACACAAGTTATTTTTCTTTTATCACTCTCTTTCAATCTGGTGGCCCTGGAGCTCCGTCTGACCCCTGATTAGCTTTGCCTGGAATCTGATCTCTAACTCTATCTATCTTAATAGATCTCATTTCTCTTCTTCTGGATTCAATTTTAATACTTTCCAATCCACTTGCTGTGCCTTTACTCAGTGAAAATGTAATGCTATCCTTTTCTTTTTTTTAAATATTTCTTTTTAATTTTTTATACATTTCTGCTTCCTTCCTCCCATACCTATCAGCTTCTTCCATGGTCCCCCATAACCTTCAACTTCTGAAAGGCAACCAAAGGCAACAGCAATAGTCTATACTGTTTGGGAAGTCACTTACACTACTATAACAAAACGATCTAAAGGAAACTTCTAATGCCTGGTACTGGGGTTCTTGTGAGGAACACTGGCAGCTTCAGAGGCATTTTATATTATATATATATATATATATATATATATATATATATATATATATATATGTGTGTGTGTGTGTGTGTGTGTGTGTGTGTACATATACATATATTTATGTATGACCTTAGGTAGATACATAATAATAAGATTCCTTCCTTGAGGTTTATCAAAAATCATTGAATTTTGTCCCTTGGTGCTCTTTATCTCTCCTTCTCCTTCTGTATTAATGCATCCATACAGGACTGATGTGCTGCAATCTGACTGCCTTGGATTGTTCTGTTCACCTAAGGTTTGCTTCATTGCTAAGTCAACTTCTTGGCTGGCAAAACAAGTTTTACTGATGTTAACATTAGTAGTTAATGTTCAATGAGTTTATCTTATAAAAATTTTACAATTGCTTCCTCATTTAAAATTTATATCATCCTATGTGGTAACTACTAGTATTATGCCAATTGATTCACATCCTTACAGTTTTTTTTCCAACTTCCATATTAGTTCAGTCAATTACATTAAAATTTTTAGTGAAAATGTACTTTTCAGGCAATGGGTAGACAACAGAGAACAAGTCAGACAAAAGTTTTTGTTCATGAGGGGATATAAACAATAGTTAAAAATAAATAAGCATTGGTAACACAGGGTGCCAAGAAGTGCAAGGAGAGAGATGGATGTAGCTGGGGAAAGAAGGTGATGTTTCATATAGGACCACTGTTGTTAATGCTGCTTAGGCAAAGCCTTGAGGAAGACAGAATCAAGCCTATGCCTCTCTAAAGAAAGATAAGGCAGTAGAACAGTTTGCCTTGACTTATCCTGGTGTGGTGGTTTGAATAAGAAATTGCCCTCTATAGGCCCATAAGCTTGAATGCTTGGTTCCATTTGGTGGAACTGTTTAGAAGGATTAGGATATGTGGACTTGTTGGAGGAAGTGTGTTACTCACAGTAGGTTTTGAAGCTTCAAAAGCCCAAATTACTTCACTTGGCTCTCTTACTTGTAAGTTCTCAGCTACTGTTCCAGCACCATGCCTGACTGCCTGGTGCCATGAAAGTGATGGACGAACCCTTTGAAACTGTAAGCAAGCCCCCGATGAACTCTTACGTAAGTTACTTTGGTCATAGTGCCTCTTCGCAGCAGTAGCAAAGTAATGAAGACAGATGGGGATACCAAGGAGGCTGATTTGCCTAGAGTAGAGTGAAAAGCAAAGGGATGGTAAGAATTGAAGTTGACCTGGAAGGGTTTGCAGGTCACAGGAAGGATTCGATCTTTTCCCTGCACTGGAGAATTACTAGAATTATTTGAATAGAAATATGATATATCCTGATTTTGTACTAGAATATTCAAGATATTTTAGGGAAAAGACTGTTGGGGGACAAGAAGGAGTAAATAGAGTAGGGGAACAATAATGGTAGACTAAGGTGGATTGAGACAGTGGAAAGTGGTTAGATTTGAAGATTGAAGTTGCTTCTATTCTGATTGTTGTTTTGGTATGTTGTTTCCTTTCTTTCTCTCTCTCTCTCTCTCTCTCTCTCTTTCTTTCTTTCTTTCTTTCTAAGACTTCACTCTGTAAACCAAGCCTGGCCTTGAACATCTGAGCTTAAATTCCTAAGTGCTGGGATATGGGCATGTTCCAGTCTACTTAGAATATCCAGTATGATTTTGCTAATGTTTTGAATGTGGGATATGAGAAAAATGGATGAATCAAGGACGATGTCAAAACAATTTGCTTCCATTGAGGGATGGAAAGCTCTAAAGACCAAACTTGGGTGGGAAGGTGAATATAAGGAACTTGATTTGGGGCATGTTGATTTTGACATGGAACTAGAGTGGTTGAGTAGATAACTGAACATATGAACCTAGAATTGAGACACAGAAAGCCAAAGCAATGTACCCAAGGCCTCACAGTTGGAAGTGGAAGGGTGAGGTTCATCCAGAGATTCTGGATCCTATGGTATTACTCTTAACTATTAACCGCATCTTGATTGAGAATCCTACACTTCCCTTTACATGGTGTTTCTGTGTTTGTGAGTACATTTCTTCTAAATCAGCCCTCTAGAGTTAACTTCTTCCCTATAGCCTCATTGGTCTTAGTTTTCTCCCTTCTCATTGCACATTACTATTGAGGTCAGTTTATCTTCTAAAGATGAGCATGATGGTCTAATAACGGATAAATGTTAGAAATGAAAGTTGCTATAGAGAAACCAGGGAGCTTCAATTCTTGATCCAGTTAGTATATTTTTTTCTGGGTAGGAAGAGGAAACAATAGATACTCTTAGAAAATCACTGACTGAAACTGACACCTGCCTTCTGGATTATCTTAAGAATTTGTATCCTTTTTCATTTATTTTATTCATATATATATATATATATACACATATATATGTGTATATATATATGAATACATATATATGAATAAAAGGATACAAACACTTTTCTGTATTTCATAGATAGATAGATAGATAGATAGATAGATAGATGTCCCTCCCATGAGTAGATACTAGTACAGAGCTATTCATTTAGAAGATTGTTAATGCATGAGTTCCTCTAACTGTGATTGACACTCTCTTTCCCTGAAGCTATGTTACCATGGAAGAGAAAACAAAGCTGGCAGAAACCACAGGGTCCTTCTAGCCCAGCCCAGAACATACTCATGTCATAGATGAGAAAACTGAGGCCAGGTCATGATACAACTGGTCAGCAGTCTATCCAGACCTCCTAAACCACAGCTGTGACATGCTGAGGGCATCAGGGGACTGTCTCTTGATTAAAAGATAGGATTTAGAAAATGTCTTATTCTAATCATTCCTCTGTCAATCCCTGTCCCCAGTGCTCCTAATGACATCTCTGAGTATCATCCCCACCTTCATGCTTCTGAAATTGTGTAGCTCTCAAAGTGCAGGCCATTTTTTCCTGTTCTGAATGGGTAATTCATAAGGAGATGCAAAAACACCATGTCATGTTTTGCTTTCCCTCTGACCACATCATATGGACTTGTGTGTCCCCCTCCTGAGAATCTTCTGAAAGATTCATTATTTCAAAAGTACTTAGAAGCTCAAACTTATTACAGTCCAGCACAAGTTTATGTTCTATGAGAGTTTCAGATCACTTTTTTCCCTGTTACATTTACTGTAAAAAGGTGCCAATGGAAATAAAATATCTCATACATCTAAATGATTTAAATTAAGTAAAATAAAATTTTCCACTCTTTTGAATTAGGCTATTAAAACTATAGCTTATTCTAAGTACAGTATTAATGAGCAATATCTCAAGAAGAGTATTAATTTTGCATTTCCTGACATAAAAATTTAAAACATGCAATTTTAGCTTTGCTTTAGGTAATATTTTGTATTCTCTTGACAGTTATTTGGAGGACCTAGAAATGAGAGCAAAGGGAAAAAGAGTAAGTTCAAAGTTGGATGCATTATGGTCTGACATGGGTGTATGCTACCCTTTCATTTGGGTGCTGGACTGCAGACTTTGAGTTGATCTCAGATCACATGGCATTTTACATCAGCCAAACCTTAGGGATAAAATAGATCTCTTATCTCTGTCGGTTTAGCATATAAACATTGCTACATCTAAGAAAGTATGGTGTGCCCAGTGGTGGTAGCACACACCTTTAATTCCGGCACTTGGGAGACAGAGGCAGGTGGATCTCTGTGAGCTTGTGGCCAGCTTGAAGGGAGGATTGTATAATAATTGCTTTTTCTCACTGTTGTGACCAAATACCTGACAAGAAGCCATGTAAGGGAAGGAGAGTCAGAGTCTGTTCTGTCTTACAGTTCCAGAGGATCATTCTATCATGATTGCAATGATACAGCAGCAGGGAAGGAAGAGGAGCAGGATCCTGGTTGTTCATACTGTGTCCACAGTCAAGAAATAGAGAGATATGGACACTGGTGCTCGATTCATTGGCCACTTTTTGCTTACTTCAGAGACCCCAGCCAATGAAATACTACTATTCAAATTTACGGTAGATTTTTCCTCCTTAATTTATCTATTTAGATAATATCTTGCAGGTATGCTCAGAGGCTTGTTCCCTGGATGATTCTACCTTCTGTCATGTTATTAATCACTTTTAATCAGTGAAGACCGTTTAATAAAGCTAGGGAAATGTACATTACTGCAACTTGATAGAATGATTGAATGTAGAGCCTAGTTAGGGTTAAGTGCTAACAGGGTACTACTGTTCGTATAGTTTGCTATCCACACACCTGGAATGGAGATCCAAAATCAAGGGTAAGACTTGGGATACAGGCTCTGGAGAATTTTAAAGAACAATAAAATCTGTGAAAACCTGTGAATTCTTTACCAGTACCCTGCTTTGAGAAGTCTCGTGGTTTTCCTCTGGTCTGCACAGCACGAATTTCATCAAATCAGAGGTGTAGGGTTTCACACCAGAGGCCCTTTCAGTCACCAGAACACTCTGGTCCAGGAACTGCTATCTTGAAATGCTGGCTACGTCCTTGAATCAGGCAATCCAATTAGCCACACACAAATTACAAAGTCTATATACCTAAAGCAATTTTTCCGCAAAAAATTCAAAACCTCCCTGATGAATTTGCAATCAAGGAAAACCCTCTTTCTTCTTCATTTTTTTTTAAAAGTTGGGAGTTGGACACAGGACAGAATAAGACAAACATTCCAATGTTGAACATTACCTAAGAGATTCCAAAGTATAAAGCAACATTGTTTGAATAAGTTGTGAGTGGGAGAGCGGAAGACAGAGGGTAAGATTGGTGGTTTAATTTTATCATGTTCCCTAACAAAAGAAGGCAAATATTGTATTTGATAAAAAGGAGAGGATGTCTTATTTCCATTGTTAAATGGTTGAGCAATGAAAGATTGCTTGTCATAGCCTGAGGCACTGTCAATCACAAAAGAGCAAAGTGAATTCTTATTTTCCTAATCTTTGCAGCACACAGCTTCTCTGAGAGTTGAGAAGAAGAATGAGTGAGGGAGAGAAAAAGAGAAAAAAATCCTTGGGGCCTGAATGACTTTGTGCTTATGCCTGCTTATTTTCTACTTAGTTGATACATTGTTTCATTTTTTTCCACACACTCATCCTAGGTTCTTTACTATGCACAAATCTCCTCAGGTTTAAAAAAGTCTGAGAAGTCTTCCATTCTCCAACCTTCTTCTGCATGTCCTGCAGGGTTTACTTGCTATGTTTAAATGATTACAGAGATATCAGAGTCCTTAAGGTTAGATCTAAACATCATTTTTACAGATAAAGATTCTGAAGCAAGGTGGTAAAATGATGTGTTCAAGATCTCAGAACTTGGGACTGGGGAGACGACCAGTGGATAAAATGCTTGCTACATGTGCTTGAGGACTGGAGTTCAAAGGCCCACTACCTGTGAAGAAGTCAGATACATCAGTGCACAAGCTGGTGCTGAAGAGACAGGTGCCTCTCAGGCACGTCCTGACTAGCCAGTCTATGTAAAATAGCAAATTCCTTGCTCAGTGAGAGACCCCATATCAAAAACTAAAGTACAGAATAATGGGTTGGGACTTCTAATATCCACACATGCAAAGTGGGTGGGCGTCCCTGCAAACACATGTGCATCCACATGCCTACAGCACACACACACACACACACACACACACACACACACAGAGAGAGAGAGGGAGACAGACAGACAGACACACACACACACAGAGACAGACAGACAGACACACACACAGACAGAGAGACAGAGAGACAGAGACAGAGATTCCAGAACTATTTACAATAGGACTGGAGATTAGTTTTCAGGGCACTTGGCTCTGTACTTTAGTACCACTCTAAACCAAATTGGAGATGAAATGGGTGAGAGATGAGGGCACAACTTTCAAGAACCTGCGTTTATGGACATGTGTGCATTAAAATAAAAGCATTACTATTTATATCTTCCTTCTGCTGAGCATTTTCAGGCCCTCAGCAACAAAATCCTTATGAGAAGTTTTTGGATTTATTTTACAGTTGATAAAGAATGTAAAAACAAGATTTTTATGGGCCAGACCCAGATTAATAAAGTCCAACTATTCTCTCTCTCCCTCTCCTTTTTCCCCTCCCCCTCTCCTTCTTTCTTTCTCCCTCGCTCCCCTCCCTCTCCCTTCCCCCTCTCTCTGTGTGTTTAATATACTTTGTAGAAGGAGCTGCGGGCAGGCCTGCTTTTCGTCCCACTCAGCTCCGGCATGGCTAGCTTTGCCCCAGAAATAACAACACACAAATTGTATTCATTTAAACACTGCCTGGCCCATGAGTTTCATCCTCTTACTGGCTAATTCTCACATCTTGCTTTAACCCATATTTAGTAATCTGTGTAGCACCACGAGGTGGTGGCTTACCAGGAAAGATTCAGCATGTCTGACCTGGCGACTGGCTCCATGGCGTCTGACCAACTATGCTTTCTTTCTCCCAGCATTCTGTTCTGTCCCCTCCATTTATCTAAATCCTGCCCTATCGGGTTTCTCAGAAAATTCGGGATCAACTTACCCCTGGACCCAGCAATACCACTCTTGGGAATATACCCAAGAGAGGCCCTATCATACAACAAAAGTATATGTTCTACTATGTTCATAGCAGCATTGTTTGTAATAGCCAGAACCTGGAAACAACCTAGATGTCCTTCAATGGAAGAATGGATGAAGAAAGTATGAAATATATACATATTAGAGTACTACTCAGCAGTAAAAAAACAAGGACTTCTTGAATTTTGCATGCAAATGGATGGAAATAGAAAACACTATCCTGAGTGAGGTAAGCCAGACCCAAAAAGAGGAGTATGGGATGTACTCACTCATATTTGGTTTCTAGCCATAAACAAAGGACATTGAGCCTATAATTAGTGATCCTAGAGAAGCTAAATAAGGAGAACCCAAAGAAAAACATATAGGCATCCTCCTGAATAATAACCTTCATCAGGCAATGAAAGGAGACAGAGACAGAGACCCACATTGGAGCACAGGACAGAAATCTCAAGGTCCAAATCAGGAGCAGAAGGAGAGAGAGCACGAGCAAGGAACTCAGGATCGCAAGGGGTGCACCCACACACTGAGACAATGGGGATGTTCTATTGGGAACTCACCAAGGCCAGCTGGCCTGGGTCTGAAAAAGTCTGGGATAAAACTGGACTCGCTGAACATAGCGGACAATGAGGACTACTGAGAACTCAAGAACAATGGCAATGGGTTTCTGATCCTACTGCACGTACTGGTTTTGTGGGAGCCTAGGCAGTTTGGATGCTCACCTTACTAGACCTGGATGGAGGTGGGGGTTCCTTGGACTTCCCACAGGGCAGGGAACCCTGATTGCTCTTTGGACTGACGAGGGAGGGGGACTTGATTAGGGGAGGGGGAGGGAATTGGATGGCAGGGAAGAGACAGAAATCTTTAATAAATAAATAAATTTATAAAAAAAATAATTCAATAAAAAATAAAATAAATAAATAAATCCTGCCCTATCAAAAAGCCAAGGCAGTTTCTTTATTAACCAATGAGAGTAACACATAGACAGATGACCCTCCCATATCACCTCTCTCTTTCTCCCTCCCTCCCCCTCCATCTTCCTTCCCCCTCTCTCTCTGTGTTTAATATACTATAAATCACCAATGGTGGTTTTAATTTACTTATAGATCTCTTACTCTTATTACATTTTTAAACATGCTCTATTCTTACTATATGAATAACTTGTTATTTGTAAATGTGCCCATTGAAAATTCAACCTGTCTCTTAGTACCCTAGGATTTAGAAAAAAAAATGGTGTTCATTGTATCTACCCTTGATTTTACAGAGTGGGGATCCTAATATTTAAGTTTTCCTTCTTAAAATACCATCCTCTCATTGCTGAATTACTCTGACAACTCTCTGTCTAGTTCTTCTTTATAAAGAATCAGGAAAAAATCAAAGCCAATGAAATTAAAGCTTTTTCAAGTTTGTCTGGAAATTTCTGGGAGGCTAAGAACCAAGACCACGCCTCCAGCATCTGTTCATTTCCAATTCCCTATCACTATATTCTGCCTCCAAAAAAAATTTTTTTAAGGTTTTTTTTTTGTATATATCTGGCAGTTTGCCATTAAAGGAATCCACAGAGGAAAAAAAATGCAAATATCAAAAGCCCTAGTGTTCGTTCAGTGGCATAGGAACACCTGGAATGAATGGAAATTCATTTTGGGACACGTTGGCAGGAAGCATGCTAAGTAGAGGATTGTGTATACTGGTGATGAAAGCCATGTGATCAAACCCAAAGGAAACAGAAGACCTTGCATCATTACTTTTCTGTTGTTCGGGGTGATATTTACATACACAGTAACGAGAGTCAAGAGAGTCCTCAATGCTATGTGAGAACATATGTATTTTTAATTTCCATTAGTGTCTTGACATAGACTTTTTTGGTGACTAAGAAAGTTCAGTACTCTACAAGTGAAGTAGAGATGAGAAAAAACAATATTGTTGCTGCAGGGACGTTTAAGCGTCTTTCTAATTTCACGTGTGTTTGTGAAAGGTCTGTTATGTGTCAGTTACTAAATTAGGCTCCATGACAATGAGGTAAATAAAGTGGGAAGAAAGGGGATGAGAGAGAGTGTAAAGAGGGATGGCTAAAATGTATTAAACAATTGTGAAAATGTCAAAGAATGAAAGCAAGTAAAGAGAACATAGTCCACATTGGTAGTCTCTGTCACAAATCATCTAAAATTCACAGCAGACTGGCTTAAACAAAACTGTAGTCTAGTGGTGCATGTAACTTAAAGTTGAGGCCATTGCTTTACTAGAGTTAAGATGATGTCATTAGGACCCAGCTTCTCTCTTCCACATCTTGGTCATTTAACTTAAAGTTGAGGTCATTGCTTTACTAGAGTTCAGATGATGTCATTAGGACCCAGCTTCTCTCTTCCACATCTTGGTCATGTAACTTAAAGTGGAGGCCATTGCTTTACTAGAGTTCAGATGATGTCATTAGGACCCAGCTTCTCTCTTCCACATCTTGGTCATGTAACTTAAAGTTGAGGTCATTGCTTTACTAGAGTTCAGATGATGTCATTAGGACCCAGCTTCTCTCTTCCACATCTTGGTCATGTAACTTAAAGTGGAGGCCATTGCTTTACTAGAGTTCAGATGATGTCATTAGGACCCAGCTTCTCTCTTCCACATCTTGGTCATGTAACTCAAAGTTGAGGCCATTGCTTTACTAGAGTTCAGATGATGTCATTAGGACCCAGCTTCTCTCTTCCACATCTTGGTCATTTAACTTAAAGTTGAGGTCATTGCTTTACTAGAGTTCAGATGATGTCATTAGGACCCAGCTTCTCTCTTCCACATCTTGGTCATGTAACTTAAAGTGGAGGCCATTGCTTTACTAGAGTTCAGATGATGTCATTAGGACCCAGCTTCTCTCTTCCACATCTTGGTCATGTAACTTAAAGTTGAGGTCATTGCTTTACTAGAGTTCAGATGATGTCATTAGGACCCAGCTTCTCTCTTCCACATCTTGGTCATGTAACTTAAAGTGGAGGCCATTGCTTTACTAGAGTTCAGATGATGTCATTAGGACCCAGCTTCTCTCTTCCACATCTTGGTCATGTAACTCAAAGTTGAGGCCATTGCTTTACTAGAGTTCAGATGATGTCATTAGGACCCAGCTTCTCTCTTCCACATCTTGGTCATGTAACTCAAAGTTGAGGCCATTGCTTTACTAGAGTTCAGATGATGTCATTAGGACCCAGCTTCTCTCTTCCACATCTTGGTCCTGTCTTCTAATATCCCACCTACTTCACAAGGAGTGGCACTGGTGACTGTGATGGCCAATATTAATTGTTCATTGGACAAATAGAGAATCAACTGAAAAAACAGACTATGAGGGATTCTTCCAACTGGGTTAATTAAGATGGGAAGAGTCAGCCTAACTGTGAGCAGTACATTCTAGCCTGGGGGTTCTGGACTGAATGAAAAAGAGAAAGTTGGAGAAGTTGAGTACCAAAATCCCTATTTCCCTCTCTGTTACCTGATTCCAGACCAAAGAGACTAGTTTCTGCAAGCATCTACCACAATGAATTCGCCACCACGATGGGTTGTCACCCCACACTGTAGGCTAAATAGACCTTTCCTTCAAGTATCTTGATCCAGCATTAAGAGTAGTAACTAAGTTAGGGATTTAGCTCAGGAGTAAAGAGTGCTTGCCTAAGAAGCACAAGGTCCTGAGTTCTGTTCCCAGCACTGGGTGGGGACAGGGAAAGCAGGAAGAGAAAGGAAAAACATGCTTTTAGGAATATGTGGTGCTAGCTGCTCACCAATGAAGCAACACAGCTCATTGGCAAGGGACTGAGTCCCATGCAGTCTCGCTGACTACGGTATTAGTTATTTCTTTGTTGCTATGGCCAAATACCTGAAAGAAACAGTTTAAAGGAGGAAAGCTGTATGTCAGCTCATATTTTGAGGGTGCAGCTTAATCAGGGAGTAGCTAAAGTGGCAACAGGCTCCATGGTGGCAGGATTGTACAGCTGAGATGTCTCCTCTTACGTCCTGGTGAGACAGGAAGCAGAGACCAGGAAGTAGGGCTGGGTGACAAACCTCAGTGCTACCCATAATGTGCCACTCCCCACTTACCTTCTAAAGGTATCACAATTTGACAAAATACTGCCACCAGTATGCTCAAACACCAATGCTCAGACATCTGAGCCTATCATGATATGGTCACAGTCAAATCACGATAGCTACCATTGGGTCACATGCTTTCTGTGCATTATGCGATGATTTGGTTAGCTTCTTCCCCATGGAGGAAATCGGTGTACCTTCGGGCTGTAAGTGGACACTGGCGACAGCATTCTCCTCTCCTTGGGGAGCTTATTTGCCAGGAGAAAATGGCTAACCATCCTAGCAAACTGAAGAGGAGAATCAGAGTAGCATGGGGCTTCACAGCTCTTAGAGAGATTCACTAGTAGATCCCACTTTCTGAGAGAAATTCTTCAAAGTGGACACATAACAAAGGTCACAATGGTTTCTGAGTGTCTTATTCATTCCATGAAAATCAGCACTGCACTTGTTAAGCCCCTAGCGTTGTTTAGTCCCTACAGATATATTTTTTTACATGCCATTTGCCATCTCCCTGGCTTCTCATTTCTTAAAAATTTCCACTTTATATTTTCTGCCATGCATGTATCCATGTATCTCTTCCTCCCCCTCTAGTTTCTGCTGCATAATTAAGTTTTACAAAATAGAATTGTCAACAAATTAGAGTACATTGTTTGCTCTCATATTTTAATTCTTGAGAACATTATTGGAAACAAGCTGCACAAAGTATCTGATATGCCTCAAAGCTGTAATATAGTATCAGGTTTGAAATGATAATAAGTTTATGAAATGAACAGTTAGTTTACAAGATATTGTGAGCTTAAAGTAGGAAGAAAATTCTAAAAGGCAAAGAGATAGATACAATGAGCCTTGTAGTAATGGGGAAACAGTTCGGGGAATGACCAACGGATTCTTCTGCTTTAACATGCGGATAATAGCTAAATCCAAATATTTACCATCACTATAAAAAAAGCTAAATTAGCTCTCAAACGCCATCTGATGAGGAAGAGATTGATTCCTACGTTATAGCAGACTCAGAATCCTTCTTTGTTTTAGACCACCAATAAGAAATGTGTACAATAACTTCACCTTTGCGTTCAGTTTCTCTGATGCTCATATACGATTCACCCCAATGTCCTCACTCAAACTCTAAACCCTTAGCTCCCTGGTCTCCCCTCTCCCACTCATACATAAGGGCACCTTTAGAATCCACTTAAGAAGCCAAGTGTTCCCTTCAATTTGCTACCATCCTCTTCTCTCAACTCTTAAGAGCCTTGCTACTTTGCTTTGAAATATGTCGCTGAGAACTGACCAGTCCAATGTGAGGAGCAAGGTAAAGTAACTGTACAGCACTCTACTCAGAAACTGTAGAACCAAACACTCTTAACAGAGACACCTGTGAGCCTGTCCAGTGGTTGGCAGCCAGACAGCAGCTGGTTGCTATTAATTCGTAAGCCACAAGCAAAGAAGTTCATAAATCAGTTGTTCTCAGTCTTGATTGCCTATCATCTGCAGAGCCTTAAAAATGTGTATCAAGGTTTTGGTCCCACTCTCCAGTAATTTCAACTTAACTGGTTTGGAGCATAGTGTAAGTCCCAGCATGGTTTCAAACACCCCCAGATTTAAGGGATGCTGACTTGGGTCCTGAACTGCGCCTGCACCTTCATTAATTGCCCTCAAGCTCTGTGAAAGGGAAATAATAAAATACAGACCACCGTGGGCCTGGATCTGTGTAGTTTACTCCCTGCAGATTCTTTCCCCAAATTTCACAAGAGCCCTAGTAGTTACTCCAGTCATTATTGTCTTATAGATGACAATATAGAATTGAGCAAGTTGCTAAAGGTTGCAGCTCCAGAAACGAACACAAATGTCTGGTTTTAAAGCTGCCATACATTGACCATAATACTACAAACTATCTGTAGCCACCTGTGTTATATCTCTAAATTCAAATGTGTGCTTTGGATGTGCTTGTTTCAGTGGTTATATATCCTTTAAGTCTAGGCAAGAACATCAGGAAGATGCTAATATGCCACTTCAAAACTGAAGGATTAAAAAAAAAAATCTGCCATCTTAGAAGCCAAACTACAGATGCTGCCAAACATTTTCTAGTAGGTACAGAAAGATCAAAGTTTATGTGAAAAACTCCTTTTCCATGGCAGTAGTCCACTATTCAAGTCCATTTCACATTATTAGATGAAGGGACATTCATAGGTACAAATTCGGTCTCTAGGGCTTTGAGTTCTATTAGTTCCCCGAGTGCATTTGTTGCTGTGGTACGTAGCATCTACCCAGAGCCTTGGGAAGTTTTAAGATGAACCCTGACTTCTGCTAACACTATGACACAAAAGACATCTTTACTGTCCTACTTGCTAGATACGGAATTTTGAGATAACGGTGAGATGGGTCAGTGTCTGGTAGAGAATACCAAGTAAAATGGAATCTTAACTCAAGATCTTTGACTCCATCTCTCTGCCTATCTGTTCCCTGGTCAAAATCAAATGACTGTATGTCAGAAGCCTATGTAGGACAAAGTCCCAGGGCCACCTCTGTAGTGTACCACTATCATTATCTTTATGTAAAAGTTGTAATTGGTGATAAAGTCAGGTTTATGGAGGAAATGTGTTACCTGATGCCAAAAGAAAGGGTAAAGGGACGTTACTGTTCTTCAGTTAAGGAGAGATAGTGGGGTAGGGAGGTTACTGGAACAGTATGAGATATGTATAGTTAAGTGAGATTGTCTATATATTTAAGTAGCAGCTTTTAATCCTTCTAAAATATTTCTCCTGGACAATTTCTTTCCCTTAACAGGAGATTATTTTGCCACAAATTTTAAATCAAAGGTCCTGAAGTGTCTTTATTTTCAACAGAACAGTGGCTTTATGTTTAATTAATGATCACTCAGTGAAGCCCCAAATACTTGCAATTAGAAATAGACAATTCTCATCAAATGTGTAGTGAGTGATTGCCCTGGCTTGCCAGAGATGGTCAGTTTTGAAATTCCTGCTTCCAGGACCACCTCAGTCCAAGGCTGACCAAGAGAGACCGTTGTCATCTTACTCATTGTATTACTGGACTCTACAACATAGAAGGACACTTACTGCGACTTGTGTATTTTGAAAGGTCCTTTCCAAGTCATTACATAAATGCTCATTGGAACTTTCTCTAGTTCTAGAGAGATTGCAAACGGTGGGCTCCTCTGGGACCAGTTGTGAATTAAGTGGGCTTCTCTGCCAGCTTAAAGTCAGAGCCACTTCTCAAGAAAATCTGCCCTCTCATCTCTTGAGACATATTTGTGGCCTTCTTGTTCTCGTGAGTATATTTGTATGACTGAAGACCATGGGCCTTTACAGTTCCTAGGGTACAAGAATTCTCCTAGGCATTTGTGGATATCCTTAGCTGCACTAGGACTGTATGGAGCTGCATTGACAGCTCATCTCTTCCTGAGGTAATGTGTAAGTTTCTTTTGAGGTAAGACACCTACCGAGAAAGAATAAAGAATCAGAAATTCAGCTTTCCTCCCCACCATTCTGCTTCTCTTTTCCTTTCAAAATACATCATCCACAAAGTTTGTGTGTGCATGTATCTGTGTTTGTGTGTGTGTGAGAGAGAGACTTCTGAGAAAAAGAGTATGATTTCATTTTAGAGTCAAAGTGTAAACCATTGAAATCCAATATTTTCTCCTCAGAGGAAAAAACTTTGGATTGGAATAGAACTTAAAATTGCATTTTAATGAAAATTTGTGTCAAAGAAAATAGATATCATTAAAGGTAATTATTTAGCTTATTTTGGTGTGATGTAAATTATTTCATTCATGGCTAATTTCCTCTTTATTGTTTAGGGCATAAGATACAACCAGTATTTAACACTTACTCTTTTTTGCTGTGGGACTAGACTAAGGCAACACTTTCAAGAAAGGTCATTCAAGTATCTACCACCTGACCCTCAGTACTCAAGTTTCTCATTATGAGTGTATCTGAATGTTAAAACCATAGGTAAACATACTAGCATGTGTGATGCAGAGGGGTGATACAACAGAGTCATTCATTTTACTAAGTTACTGAACATTTGCATGGTTTGGTATACTGTCCAGTGTTGCTTTATGCTGCACCTTAAGCACCTGCCGTACCAAACAGCAATAGTAACTCTGCAGCTACCAACAGCGATTTGACCACTGCGGCACAGCCAGGTGGGAACTCTTCCCTCAGCTCTATCACTGCCACTAAAGACAACTTTATCTAAATCTCTATCTTTCTGTAGAACTCAGGATTCAAAGGTTGAGGTGAAATCCTGCTAGTTCAGAGAAGCTGATTAGCAAATAGTTAACCTTCTCTCCTTGCTAGGAGTCCTCCAGAAAAAGGGGCCACTGTTCTACGCAGCCCCAACTAGAGAACCCTCCCTAAGCTTAGTTCCTCCCTACCACTTCCTCTCAGCTAGTTACTGACTCAGCTGATTCCAGGTTAAGTTTATTTAATCAAGTGAATGTAACACATTTTTGCATTGCTAACAAAAGCAGCAGAAACAAACGTAGCACACCTTTACACAGTTAAAGCAATATTCCACAACACTCCAGGACTGCAGAGTGTAGACAAATGTTCGTTCCTCCATATCATATATTGTGGGTATAGAAATAATCCTCTCCCTGGCTACAGAATAAAAGCCAACTTCTTTTGTGAGGGGAGGTATATGTGTGTACACTCGTGTGGAGGTCGGTGGTTGGTGTCAGATGTCATTTTTTTTAAAATTTTTTTCTCCATCACCTTAGTTTTTGAAATCGGGTATTTGCTGAACTTGGCACCTGCCAGTTGGCTAGGCAGACTGGCTGGGAGGCCTCTAGGGTCGAATTACAAGGCATTATAGGTATGTAAAACCACACCCAGCTTCTTCTGAAGGTGCAGATACTAAGAACTCGGATCTTCATGTTTGTATAGCAAGTACGTTACGCATTGAGCCATGTCCAAAGCTCAGAAAGGCAATTTCTTGTGTAGTAATTTTTTAATGTTTAGATTCTTATAGTTAACTACCATGGAATTTCAAAACTTCAGTCATGTTCAAATTAAAAGTGAATAAAAATAAAATTTCTTGCAAGGAAGCTCTGTCTTGAGGATAGGCTTGGGTGGGTTGGTGAAATGAGGAGTCCAGGGGGGGTTCAGTCCTAGTGGTGATGCTGGTGAATCCCCCTCTCTCACTTATCTTGTGTCAAAAATCTGTCCCACAATATCTGAGTATCCAATTTACTTCCACATTTTAAAGTTGTAAAATGCAAAATGATTTTTTCGCTTCCTAATTATGAGTAATAAAATTTTAAGGGAATATAAAGTTTAACTTGTCTGTTAATGGAGGAGAAAGAGCCATGCTAAATCAGTCAAGAACTGAATGGTCATCTAAGAAATGCAGAAGAAACAGCCTTCAAGGATCCCATTTGCTATTTTAATTAGCATCTGTCAATTAGAATGACAGGAGAGAAGAACTCCTGATTAATGAAATCATCATCCCAAATTGAAAGGGAGGGTCAAAAAGAACATGATGTCTCATTTGACATTGTTGTGGGGGTGTTACATACCTAAATTTCTAGAATCCTCTTTGAGACCTCCTGAGACCAGACTGTTAATATGACCACTCAATTAACTCTGGGTATAATTAACTGCTTGCATAGCCTTGCCTAGGACCAAAGCTCTGTCAGCAAGATTAGTGCCTCTGGCTCACATGAGGGGTTGATGACAAGGTTTCCTCTCCTGCAGAATCACCGAGGGAATCAGAAAGGTCACACTTCCAGTCACTGGCTGCCTCCTGTGTCTGTTGAACATGACTGTTTTTCCAGGATTTGTCCAGAGCGTGGGAGAAACCTGGGAGTATATTAACTCTTATTTGAACAAGTTTCATGGTACATGGGGGGCCAACCTCAGCAGCTAGCTTCGCAGCTAAATTTGTTTAAGTAATAACAGGAAAACTTTAGAGCCTTTAAGAGCCTGTGTCCTACTTGGTTGCCGGCAGCCAGCCTAAAACTCTTATAAAATCAGTGAACTGGGACATCCTGACAAGGAAGGCACAGACACCAATCAGTCAGCTAGACTCTTCCGATGCTGCCAGTCATTGTTACTGGGTATCGCTCCCAAGCTCAGCAAAAAGGAAACACCTTAATTCTGGACAAAATTTAAATTCTATTCATCCAAACTTCTGTTCCTGGGGAGTTATGACTTCCCCCATAGTGTTGCATAGTGGCTGTTTCCCTCTACCCACGCCTGTTCCCATTTCCTCACAAGAAGAGGCTCACCAGC
The DNA here is from genome assembly GCF_018167655.1 of Microtus oregoni. Lineage (NCBI taxonomy): Eukaryota > Metazoa > Chordata > Mammalia > Rodentia > Cricetidae > Microtus > Microtus oregoni. The sequence goes on from NW_024543069.1 coordinate 53,516,242, forward strand.
TGCAAGCATCAAGGAAGTACTCTTTGGATGTATTCTGATGAATGATGAGCATGTGAACAGTAGAGGCTAAAAAAGCAGTGAGACTTACCTCCTGAGTGAGTGGGGGATGCACTAGCAATCAAATGGTGGGGAGAGCCACCTTGAAATGAGGAGAGGAGATACAGTTCATTCAAGTCAAGTAGCAACTGCTGGGAGAAATTTACATGACCTTGAAAATAGCATGTGCTCTACAGAGTGCAAGTGATTAAGAAAGATCCTGCTAATCCCAAAGATGTGAGGAGAAAGACCACTGGCACAATTCATCTTGGCAAAAAGTAATTAAAGCAGGCAATTAATTAAAACAAGCTTTTTGATTCGTGTACACAGGCTGCCTCCCCGTAAGGTGAAGTGGAAGAGGTGATATTGGACATGAGGAAGACAAGGTATTTATAGCTCAAGCTTGGGGTTTCCAAATGGGGGATTGAGCTGGCAAAATAGTCAGGGTTACAGGAGCAGAATATAATCATAATAAGTTAGTCATAACAACCTCCTGATTGCAAGGTAGTCATAACAAGGTAATCATAACAACTCTTTGAAACAAAGGTAGGGTTGCAAGATGGTTCTAACTTTTTGAAACAAAGACATGCTTGGTGTTTCCTGGAACAGACAGTACAGAACCATTTGTAGTTAAGGTAACAGGTGGGACCTGGTCCAATCCTTGAGAAACCGATTGAATCTTAAACAGAAATGAAGCTGCTTTGTCTTTACTATACAATGACTTTCAGACCTAAGATGGGGGCAGGTTAGTTCATCAATACATCTAGCAGTGAGGAGGTGAAAACCTAGGAACGCTGCTCTTTCCTGGCAGTGTCCTTGGTGCCACAGTAAAATACAGTTGTTTAAAGAAAACAAAATGTGGCATAACAAGCAGCCTGAGAAATGGAGCGGACAGGGCAAACTTTAGAGCAGTGGTTCTCAGCCTTCCTAATTCTGTGACCCTTTAATACAGTTCCTCATGCTGTGCAGACCACAACCATCACATCATTTTCATTGCTACTTCATAACTGTAGTTTTGCTTCTTTTATGAATCATAATGTAAATATCTATGTTGTCTGATGATCTTAGGTGACCCCTGTGAAAGGGTTGCTTGACCCCCCCCCCCCAGTGGGGTCATGACCCATAGATTAGAAGCTGCTGCTTTGAAAAAGATGGCTACAGCCCCAGGCTTACTTTGGAGTGTCAGCCACAAGATTCTGCTTTGTTGTTCTGTTTGTCCCCCTGGGAAAGGGAGGGGAGAATATAGCACCTTCTCCCTAGGGCTGCCATAATTCGGTGGACACAGTAGCTCACTTCCCAGCATATACTAAGCACTCCATAAACACTGGATTTTGTTATTGCTTCAATCCAGGAAGAAAAAACCCCGTGTGTGCTGAAATTTAAAACAACTATCTCTATATCTTTATGTCTACATAAAATATTAGATATTATGGGAAGAAGAAGCAGGGTGATAAAGAACTTTACCTGTTTCTGTTGAGCTTTCTTCTTTGTCTAATATGAGCATAATAAAATATTGCAGTTCAGTTACTTAAACAGATGTAATTTTCCTAAACATAATGTTTATTATTTCCTTCTGCTGTGAGAGATACCCAAGTATTTGAACCACCAGTATTTTTATTAGTAGAAATAAATAAATAAACCAAACCAGAGAGTGAAATGACCCAAAGGGTAAAGACCGACATTTCTGAAATTTACATGCTGAAAGGAGAGAGTTGATTTCCACAAGTTGTTCTCTGCCCTTTACATGCCTGTGATGGCATGCCCATGCACCCAGGCACATAGGTGCGTACACACATATACACATGGAATAAATTTAGTATCATAGAAGTAAATAAGTGTACTGTAGAAATAAAGGGAGGGAGGGCGACACCAGCGAGCACTTATTTAGAGTTCATAACGACGGAGTTAGTCACCATCCCTGCATGTTGGCAGGGACCAGGACTCCTGGGAAGGCTTTGTTGTTAGTGGGCTTCAGGATATAACACATCTTAGTGTTTGAGAAAACCACAGAAGCAAGGGTTTCACTTACCTTTCCTTTGAGATCCTATCCTGAAGCAGGTGATAACACACTCATTCTAGAGCTAGATTCCCAGTACCGGGAGAAAAGAGCTCCCTCTTTGTCTGAAGACACAGGGAAACTGAGAGGAAGCTGAATAGACACACCTTGCCATGCCCTCTCTGTCAGGCTTACTACCATTAGGTCAAAACTACTTGGTTCAGTCTTACTTCTTTCTCTGGAGCCACCACCTCTTCACAAAGCTTAAGTCTTGATTTCATTATGAAGGTTCCCATGTCACACAAATGGTATACTTTTTCCTTGTTCATTTATCTCAATTATGTACCTTGGCCATATAGTTAGCAATGGAAAGAAAAAGTATTCCTTTGCTCTTATAATCTGGTCTAGTTGGAGGTCATTGGCATGGGGAAGCTGAATTAGAAGGGGCATGTATCATGCGATCTGGTTCATGCAGAACTCTTGGCTTTCTCTGCTGATCCTGAGGTGGAGGAAAGGGGAAAAATAGAGAAGATGCCAGTTATTGGCCAATCTTGCTTACATGGGGCCAATGGCTGGTGGAGATTAGAGTTCAGATTCCCAGCAGAACTATGTCTGTAGATGTTACGGACAGAAGTTCTGACATGTATGTTTGGGCTACTGTCCATTTACATATCCAGTGTCTCTGAAGAGAGTACAAGCATGAGGATACTTTACTAAGGGGGACCTTACCTGAGATCCTCAACTATAACAACTTAGTATAATTCCCAAGAGTGATGACAAGAATTAAGGAAGGTGCTGATAGAAGAGTAAACAGGGGCATAAACACGTGTCAGCTAAAAATATTATCTGCCTTGTAATAGATTTTAAAAGTGAGTACGTGAACATTATTGCTGAGTAAAAACCACAGTTCCTCTGCCAGCCAACTTCAGATTGCTCCAGGAGTCCTAATTCTACCACCCCCCTTCTCCTCTGAACTTTGGGGCTGACACCCCCCACAAAAAAAAACCTCCAAACAGTTGAGCCAGGAAATAGACTTGCTGGTCTTTGAAGATGTGGTTTTGAAGCTGACTTAGAAGGAGTAGGGTTTGCTGACTTCTCAAAGGAGCGCTCATAGAAGTGACGATGGAACAGAAAGGCGCTAGAAGCCTGGTTGCAGTAGATTGTGGGATCAATTTAAAACCCACTGTGTCGGTTGCTCAGCAGGATATTCATAGAGAAAAACATGCAACGAACAGAAACTAGAGCATTAAGGAATGACTCTAGTTGATTCTCCCTTTTAAGAGAAAACCAGGAATAACATGTCATTAATGTTCAACGCAAAACAAAGAGAGACATGTAGAAAGTCTCAAACTGGAGGGCCTCTATAAAAGTAATGAATGTAACCAACTAGTTCCCAAATTTTGCTGTGCTAAGAACCCCTAGCTGCTGCAAATTTCCATTGCTGCAATGTGTGGAGAAGCCTTTGTGGGTCATTCACCCCCTAACGATCATGGCAGACCCTACCTAAGCACACACTCTGGAGGGTGAGGACTGTAGTGGGCCTGCTATTGTTGCTCATGTTCACAGAGTTCTGCAAGTAGACACAATGGGGAGAAATGCTGTCAATGCAAGGAATGTGGGGGAGTCTCCTGTTGTGCCAAATTCTTAGGGTGCATGTCAGAGGTCACATGGGAAAATTTAACATATATATGAATAAAGAATGTGAGGAAGTCTCTAGTAATTCTTACGTGACAGATCAGAAGGACCCAGTGCTAAGCTGTATTTGCCTAGGGGGCTAAACACTGTTAACCTTTGTGAAGATGTTAATTTCCCAGATATTTAGTGTAGCCTTTGATTTTTTTTTCTTTCTTTCTGTGAATGAATAAAACCGTCTAGCTGTCTAGCATGGGTGCTGGGTCCTTTGAATGACATATGACACACTATTTTATTTTAAATTCATGCTGCCTTGAGTGGCAGCTGTCAGCCAAGTAGCCCCTGCCTTGGCAACCAGCTGCTCTGCCACCATGCAGCCCAGCTGCTTTGCATACCCCTCCTCACTTGGAAGAAATTCCCCTCCAGTGAAGGAACATTGAGACCATGATTACTCAGGAAGCTATAACTTCTGCTTTAGGAGGCTCTGTGCCTGTCTACCACTTAGGACAAATTGTCTGGGCTCCAGGAGATCTGACATATGTCACATACACAGAAAAAAAAAAAAACTTCTGTGTATTCTGTTCTATTCTCCCGTCCTATGGCTGTTCTTAGAGCAGGAAGAGTAACATCTCTTCAAGGACACAGCAAGAATCTTCGATTCCTGGAACACACATTTTTTGGATAATTCTGTCCCTTGATTTGGGGCTGATGTAGTGACTGGGTTTTAAGAAACAGAACACAGAAGATTCTTATTTCCATGATTGGCCTTGTGATATTGATTTTATTTTGCTAGTGGACTCTCCTTTACTGGCTTTAAAATTACATGTTTAAAAATTACATGTTGAAAAAGCCCTGCTGGACAAAGAACTGGGCAGTCCTTTACCCACTAAGCAATCAGAAAATAAAGGACTCCTGCAAGGTACTGAAAGCTGCTAACCACTGCATGAATTTGTAGGGAGAGCCTCCTGTAGGATGTACAGATGAAACGGCAGTCTTATAATGTCTAGGTAGGAGCCCATGAGAAGACATAAGGCAGAGGACCCAGTAAGCCACACTCAGAATCCTGATCCGCAGAGACTGAGGAACAACAAATGCCCGTGATTTAAGCCAATAAGTTGTGGTCACTGGTTGGTAATTGGTAACTAACACACAGCTTCTCAAGTCACGTAAAGACTCGTGGTAGTGACGTAAAAATCGAAGGGAAATTTTAATGTTTTTAGTATTCACATACATTAGAGATAAGCAACCAAACTCTAAGGAATATACTCAGATGTCAGCTGTCGTACACAGCTTAAGACAAGGAGAACTCAGAGTAGAGACAACATGGGTGGGAAGGCCTTCGCTTAGGCTATCTTATTGTAGTCATGTGATACTATCAGTGTAGATGAGCCATGGTAAAGAACAGAATTTGAGCCTCTCTATTTAATACCCTCTTAAAATATTAGGCAGTGTATGAGACCTTAGGCTATTGAAACGCCCTATATATATGAAAAACATAGAAATTATATTGGTTATTAATCTAAATCACTTAGAAACTGTGTTAGCCTAAAAGTATTTATTCCTCACTAAGATTATAAGACAACTAAAACTCAAGATAAAATCTGGCTTCTCTACCTTCCTTTTACATGCACCTCCTTTACTCTGGGTCCCTGCTTACCTATGCGCATAGGTGTGTTCATCACTCAAGGACTATCTCCCTGGAAACCAGCGGTACCTGACCTAGCTGGAGGTGCAAACAAAAGAGCAACGTGTATGTTACTGTCAGTGTTTTACAATATCCTGTCCAGACTCCCAAAGTGTGTTGTCTTACATCTGTAGAACCAACAGACACTCACAGGACACATGAGGGCGTCCTGAAGCAGGAGTAATTAGCTCCAGTAAAGTAGGAGGTCCCTTCAAGCAGTAAGGACTTCCTCAGATCATGGTACAGATCCTAACTGAGGCAATGGTGAACCAGACCACACCTTGACCAGAGATGCCTAGTTATGGATACCTCTTTCTCCTGCAGCCTGCCCTGTTCCATCAACATCAAGCTGTCAGTACTGCAAAGATGGACTTAGGACCCCTTTATTTTTTCATCCTTCCAACATATATTGGTTACATCTCCTTTCTCTGCTTTCCACCATTATCCGTTTCTTGACTTGTGTATTGGGACAGCTGGCCAGGCCAAGCCATACCTGCTGGAGCTGCTCAAAAGGCCAGTTATACTAGGACACATTATGGGAACTCTGCCATAGAGAAAACCCTTGTGGCCAATATTTTATTGCTGTGCACAGGAAATACCAGGAGAGACATCTTTTAAAGAAGTACCCTTTAAATATCTCTCATCAATAACTCATCCTTACAAAAACAAAAAACAGAGTCCTAGGTCATTTATTTTCACTTTTTATATTCTGATATTATGATTAAGGTAAGAAATAGCCCTTTAAGAACCATTTTGGTTTTATCATGTAAATTTTGATATCTACTGCTCTGATATCTGGGCAATGGAGAGATTTTATTTCTGGTAGAAAGTCATTTAAACCCACGGGGAGTTAAAGTATATTTTTTAAAAAAGTATATCTGCCTTTCATATTATGAAAGAAGTGTGCATTTATGCAGAAAATTTTACATTTTACATTGAAGCATGAAGTTAAGTTCACTTGGTGGTGTTGCCCATTGTAAGCAGTTTGGACATTTTCTTTTCAGCTTGACTCCTGCACAGAAAGAAAAAAACTGAAAAGGGAGACTGGTGTGCACAGGGGGAGAAGTGTGCACGACGGAGAAGTCGTCCCTCCTGAGCTATTGCTCGGGGGTGCTGGGAGTCAGAACCCCAGGTCCAGGAGAACGGAATCAGAACTCCAGGTCCAGGAGAATGAAGTCAGAACCCCAGGTCCAGGAGAATGGAGTCAGAACTCCAGGTCCAGGAGAATGGAGTCAGAACCCCAGGTCCAGGAGAATGGAGTCAGAACATTTGTCCCAGGTGGGACAAATATCTGTTGCATTTTCTTGGCTTTATTTTAACCTCTATTTTATTTTTATTTTTTGGCTTTTTGAGATAGCATTTCTCTGTATATTTTGGCTGTCCTGGAATTAACTCTGTAGACCAGGTTGTCCTTGAACTGACAGAGATCTGCCTACCTCTGCCAAATGTTGGGATTAAAGGTGTGTGCCACCACACCCAACTACTCTCCTTTTTTCTTTTTTAAGGACTTAATCCTTTTTCTTTTCTCTCTCAAGCCTGTTGACAGAGGTTTTTTTTGTCCTGCCCGGTCCTGCAGCCGTTAAGTCCCAAAGAATCACACAGAGGTCTACATTAGTTATCAATTGATTTAGCTCAGACTTCTTATTAACTAATTCTTATAACTTACATTAGCCCATAATTCTTGCCTGTGTTAGCCATATGACTTGGTACCTTCTTTGGTGAGGCAGTCACATCTTGCTTCCTCTGCGACTGGATCACAACTGCAGACTGTGCTTCCTTCTTCCCAGCATTCTCGTTGCTCCTCCTCCACTTCCTGCCTGGTTTCCCTGCCTCTACTTCCTGCCTGGCTACTGGCCAATCAGCATTTTATTAAAAATAATACAAGAGACAGGATTGTATTATTTGTTCCACAGCACAGTCAGATTAGGGACCCACTTGAGATGCACAGTTCCTTCCATGCTTTATAATTTAAAAATAGATTCTTTGCTTTCCCAATTACAATAATAACAGAAAATGCTAGTCTGTTGGAAGTTACCATAGTAACCGGGAACAACTTCTTTTCACCGAGAAATGGACACTTAAATCTAAGTTCTTGCTTCATTTTTGGGAGCCAGAATGCAGTCTTATGCTTTGTGAAGATTCTGCCTGCGAATTGCATACCATAAACTGTGAGTCTGTTTGTGAGTGTGGGTAATTTTGCATGGATGTTTATGCATAAATATTAATAAAAATCCAAAAGAGACACCAATCATAGTTCATTTTTGAACTAAATTACTTTCTGACAGAGACATGTGAAATTAATTGAATTGCAAACAAAATCCAAGAGATAGATTTAGCATATGGCTTACTCTTTACTATGATTTTTCTTTAAAAAAAAAAAAGTACAGAAAACCATTTCTTTTCCTAAAGAACTAAAAGATGTTTGATGGCTCTGACTCATGCAAATGCATTTCTTTCAGAGAAGAAGAATGGATGGTCATTAGTAAAACCACTGCTAGTATTAACATATTCTGGGCAGCCTGGAAAAGAGGGTGAGTGGGAGAAGTCTACTATTTTTAATCAGGAACAAATAAACATAGAGATCCAGTCTGAAATGTAGCTGAACCTGATAGCCCCATGTGTCCAGCCTGAACCTGCAGATGCAAGGTTGAGTTTAGTGAAGTAATTTGGTCCTTGCAGAATGCACTTTGAAATCGACAGTTTTATAATGTAGAATGATTGAAAGACTTTGAAATTCCAGGCAAAGTCATAAAAAAATTCCTGCATATATATATATATATATATATATATATATATATATATATATTCCTGCTCAAATCTATCATGGCATTTTAAGGAGTGCTGACTCCATAAATTCTGACTTTTATCAACAGCACTTCAATAATGTTCAGAAAATAAACTCACAGGAAAACCTCGGGTGTTCAATTAGTGTTAAACGTTTTAGGGCAGAAACTGAGATAATGAAATTATGAGGACAACGGCAGCTTAACGTTTTGTGGCTCACAAGAGATTTATGCATTCCAATATCACCTCCAGCTATGCAGATGGCATCATAAAAATGAATGGATTCCTGACAGGGGAGCGCAGGGCAGGGGATTGGACTGTAGTTATCTTAATACTAGTTCTTTGTCTTAACTGAAATACGTTAAAAGAAAAAAAGGAAGGAAGGAAGGAGGAAGAAAAGAAGCCTCCCACTCATTCTTACAAACACAGGTTTTATGTCTTCCCAAACCCCACTGTTATTACTGAAATGTTTGAATACAATGTAGCTTCGTTCACAGGAATCATCTCTTCTTTATCGAAAATTGTATTAGGTTCACAAGGAGTCTTGCAGGAACCGCTGGGCTAAAGAAATCACCAGAGAATCGTCTGGCATCTGAACTGAAATAGGAATAAGCAGTCACTTTTATACAAGTTCTCCGGAATTTCAGCAGGAGAAAGGAGCGGAATCAATGGAGGTACCAGTCTGTCAACTAGAGGCACCTGGTTATTACTCATCCTGCTAGCAAGCGCGGGCATGCGCAGTCTTTTGAGGGTTGGAAATTGAGTGAAGAGATCTTCTTGTGAGTCTTTTAGGATTTCCTTTAGTGCTCCTTACCTTGGGGGCTTCCTAGGAAAATTGCCAAGGCCTCGGATCATCTCCCATATCTGTATTTCACGGCATTTCCTTACCCTTCAGCAGTCTGCAGAAATTAAAGGACAAGAATCCTGCCAGTCGGTTCATTGCTAGAGGGCACTGCAGAAAATTTGCAGTTTCTAAATGGTTCTTTGGAAATGTTGGACAACTTTTCTTTATAGGGCTAAGTTTCCTTATCTCCCAAGGTCATGGGGGGGATGCTGAACTAAGGTGTTGCCTTGGTTTTACAAGCTTATTCTTGAGGAGAAATGATGTCTTTATTTTAATCACCTTGTTGGGTTTCTCATTTCTCCTCTGAAGAACTTAAGCTACTTAGACCTAGTACATATTTGCAGACTGGTGCACATACTTTCTCTCCCCAGGCCAAACTTACTGGAGGCATATGAATCATAATTCCTAAAAGACATATTCTCTGAATGGAATGGAGTACAGCGAGGGGTGGCAGCAACTGGAGTCTTGGAGACTTTGGTCTAGAGCTTGCCTCGATCACTTGATCTTGGAACCATTAACTTCTCTGAGACTCAGTGTCCTCTATGACTTAGGATAATGGCTACTTCAAATGATCATTGTGAGGATTAAATATGACGGGTATAAAGTGTATTTAGCACAGTGTTTGGCATAAAAGAGAAGCTCAATTAAATGACATGACTGTGTGATGTGTCATGGAAAGACTAATATTCTCTAGAGCCAGTACATGACAATTGCTTTCAGTGACACGCATGTTCACAAGCCTGCCATCGTCTTAGGGTCTGATGGTAGTACCTCCTGGCCGTCTCTACTGGTGTTTCTATGCTTGGTAACAATGCCCACAAGCTCTTACTTCCAATATCAGACCTTGAATTGAGATAGAAAGAGGCATAAAGTTACAGATCTGAAAAAAACCTCAAGGGTCCATTTGGCTTCTAAGCTATAAAAGTCAATGCTAAGGCCTACCACGTAAGGAGTCCATCTACATGCTAGAGAACCTAGATATTTTACTGTATACCACATTAGTTTCACAGGAGCTGGGATCAGTTTCATTTTACCCTGATTTTACAGAGTAGGAAACTGAGGTAGAGAGGTTACCAGGCAAATCCTGAAGTCAACTCTACAAGCAAACAAACCTCGTTAATTCAGGGGTCATGGACAATCAATCACACCATCTCATAGCATCTGTGGCAGCTGCTTGTTTCCTTCTGAACATCTCTAAGAATTCAAGAGACAGTTTCAGTGTATAACATCTTTATAAGCAGGAAATATTTTTTAACAGGTTAGTTGTGGGGTTTGCTCTAGCGTAGCTCATTTGGTTTGACTGGTAATCCGTAGAGATCCGAGGAGAAAACCTAGTGTTTCTGATCACAGCCAAGATTCTCAACAGCATGAACTTCTCTGTCTTACGTTCTAGATGATGTCTAATACTTCACTTCTGTATTCACAGAACATAATGACTGTAATATGAAGGTCAGTGAAAACAAAGGTACATTATCAAAGCATCCCACGGGGCAATCTCGACTCAGGCCAACAGGTGGGGCTCTAGAGTCCTGTGCAGGGAGAAGCAAGTTCATATTTATGCCTCCAGACCTGTCAGGTTTTTTTCTCCAGGGGTACATAAATTTCCAAGCACTTTGAGCTGTCTGTGTGCAGAGAACAGGCCCCTTTCAGCCTAAGGGCAGCCTTCTGACAGAGAGATGCGGGTGTGGGCAATTGTGAGCTGGTATGTTTAAAAATGGAAAGAGACCCGAGGGGCTTTGCTGGGGACTGTGGACAGCACCTGGCATGCTGACTAATGCTGGCAGAGTGGAAGAATTTCTCCCTGGTATGGGCATTTCACATCCTGTTAGTACCTCACAGGGACCTCATTGAGTCCTCTCCTCTTAAGCAAGGAGATTCCTTTCTCTACAAGAGAAGCAGATAAGGCTTGAAAGACCCGTGAGTTTTATGGCTTATCACAATTAGCCACTCCCTATTTGTGTGGTCTGGTGTAAGTTGGTTGGTAACTTCAAAACCCCACTCCTTACGTTAATAATGAACACAACCACCACTATGGAGGTTTGCTGGTGAGATAAAGTCTTCCAGGTGGTATCCAGGGAAGTGCCTGGTGTACAGCAAATCAAAGAAACTATTATCGGTTATAATACTTCCCTTTCCTCCTCCCCCAAATTACCACAAAGAATAATAGATAAGATTCTTATTTCAAATAATCTCTCACACCATCAAATTGGGGAACTCCATCATTTAAGAGGCAGGTTTAGAGCGTTCATACCAGAAACACATCAGCTTCCTACATGGAAAGAATAAGTCATTAATGATCACATTTTTTTGAGTTGTATCAAAAATGATCATTGATCTCAGGCTCAAAAACATTTCTGAGAGGCTCCTGATATCCCTCAGTGCTTCCGAATGCTTCTATTGGCTGCGCTGATTCTGGAACTCCCCTACAAACAGTGAGGATGCTGTCACTAGTTAAGGAGTCTCTTGCTGCCACATGCCAGAGACTCTAGAAATGGAGGACAGCACTCAACAAAACTGGAGCTGTATTTTCATTTTCTTGACAGAGCAAGGCTTTCAAGACTGCTCACGAACTGTTTTCTAATTTGGCACTAGCAGCAAGACCTCCTAAGTGTTAGTAGCCTTGTCTGTTAGCATAGTGTAGAGAAGACACAAAGAGAATGTTATTTCACAGTACTTGCCATGGTTAAATGCAGGAAGGGAGGGGCACTACAGAAATTGTAGTAACTGGTACCCACTGGATTGAATTATGCCCAGAGGATCCATGGACTCAGCTTCGATGGAATCTTAAGAGTATCCTGGATCCAAATTTGTTCTTTCTGAAATAGTTAAGAGGGACTTCCAAGTGTTACCTTTGTTTGGTCAAGTACAGGATATTTGAGGCAAAATATACTATTTCTGTCTTTGTATTTTTCCATTAAGGTCTCCTTTGGCGTTTATCACACAAGCAATAACATATGCATACACATAAATTTGTGTGTGTATGTGTCCCCTACAAAGTGATCCTATTACTTCCTGTAAGCAGAGTAACCAGAGTTGCTCCATGCTCTCATCTCACAAGCTGCCAAAAGTCATGTCCACTTATGCCTTACTGTGAGGCCTGGGGTTCCCCTCTGTGTACACTGAAGCTAGTGAGAGCTGTGCACGCATGTTATTAGGGAGAAAGAGTCCTGTGAACGCTCTCTCTCAAACACAGATTGAAAGGCTGGATCGAGAACCAAACTATCACTTTACTGTTTATTTTTATCACACCAGTTTTTATTAACCAGCTCTCATATGATGACATGCAGGCATCTCACCAGCGTGATTATGTTGATGGAGAACATGTGTAGCTAATCTCCCAAGCTCTGATCCGCAGGCTGGGCTTGGGAAACCCATGTGCCGGCAAGGCCTCTAAGTTTTCCACACCCATGGTGGATGTGAAATTGCACAAATCAGTTTTAGATTATTTGGCCCACACTTAGATTTACTCTATAAATGATGAAGATCGTAAGGGACTTTTGGTTAGAAGACTCTAGCCAAAATGTCCTCAAAAGCCTCTTGTACTAACACAATTCTAAGAGGATTAGGTTCCAAAATGAAACTGTAAAACACATTCATTAACCTTTCCCCCTGGTTAAATTTTTTAAACATTTTTTTTTCTCACCCATTCTTCATCCAGAAAAGCTCAAGTAAGTAAGCATGCAGTTTTGTAGGGGAAAGAAGAAGAAGAAGAAAAAGAAGAAGAAGAAGAAGGAGAAGGAGAAGGAGAAGGAGAAGGAGAAGAAGAAGAAGAAGAAGAAGAAGAAGAAGAAGAAGAAGAAGAAGTTAGTTGTTTATTCTTAACATGATTTCAAGGACATAGATTATTAGATCATTTAACCAGTTAAGGAAAGTTAATAACTCTCAGGTTCCTAAACACTCATGTCCCATAATTCCTCTATTCAAGTTGCTAAAGACACTTTATGTCTTGCTTTTTGAGAAGACCCTTAAACAGCTACATGTAATATGGAAAGAGATCCCATTATAGTCATGTGGGACTTGCTTCTATTTCCCTCTCAATGTATGATTAAATATGATTAAAGATACCGTATTATAATAAGGTAACCTTGGAGAGTCACCGTAGGGAAACCACAGATGATGGATTCATTATCTTGAACATGGGAAATGCATGCAGTCACGTAGACAAAATCAAGGAGTAGGAAATAGGAACACTAGTCACTTGGCCAGCTGTCTTTTCTGAGGCAAACTCCTCATTTGTAACCAAGCCTAGGGGTTGGGTGACTTGCAGCAGCTTCAGTAGGAAAACAAGCAAGTATCAACGTCATTTGCCTGGAAATGGACCTGGGGCCACTAACAGAAGTTATCAACACTTTAAGAACAGTTTTTAAAAAATCAATGCTCCTGAACCCAGAGAGGACAGAGCCCATGGACTATTGGGATACATACAAGCTGTAAAAAAACAATCTGTGGAGAGTTAGTATATGTAAGGCATTGTGCCCTGGTGTTTTACAGCAGCCTACTTAACTCTCAGGTAGATTTGGTTACCTAGGATCCCTTTGTTATGAGTGGGAAAATTAAGACTTGGAGAAGACATGAAACACTGGTACAAAGTCACAAGGTGAAGAACTGCCATGCATGACTGATTCAAGGATTGGCTGATTTTAGGATTTTTCCTTGTATGAAGGAATGAATTGTTGAATAAATTGTCAACATAGCAAAAAGTACAGTACTAACTTGGACATAAAAAGGAAATATATTTTATTGAGAAACACATTCCACAAAGGAGCATAAACAGTAACGGAAGGGCAGCATTAGCCAAACATCTTAGAATTATTTATTCTGCACATCCACCTGAAAAGGGTGAGACAGTAAGAGGCAGAATCTGCTGCATTCAGTTGACACAGCCCAGTGTCTAACATTGGTAGAGCCTCACTGGACACTTTCTATATGTATGGCTATGGGGAGACATTCTGAGATCTATAGTTCAGAAGAGTCAGAGTCAGAATCCAAGTGATCTCAAGACTCTAACTAGAGGACTTTGCATGCAATTTGAAAGGGGATAGATTGGGATATGGAACCAATGACCAGAGGAAAGGGTAAAGAGTTGAGCCCACATTAATGCTCCAGAGAGGAAAGTATCCTTTCTTGGCAATTTGCCAAAGGATCAAGGCAAGATTAGGAAGATCTTCTGATTTATGGTGAGGGATAATTGTCTGTATTTTGTCAATCATCTTATAAATAAACACTGATTGGCCAGGCAGGAAATAAAGGCAGAAAAACCAGACAGGAAGTAAAAATGATGTAATGAGAACAGGAGAATTCTGGGAAGGAGGAAGTTGATTTTTCCTATTCCTGCCCAGACCACTAAAGCAGCAGGATGTGGTCTGCCTCACTGGAAAAAGGTACTGAGCCACATAGCTAACCTAGATCAGAAAAATGGGTTAATCAAGATGTGAGAGTTAGCCAGTGAGAGGCTAGAGCTAATGAGCCAATAAGTTTATAATTTATGGAGACCTATGTGTGATTTTCTTTTGGGGATAAACAGCTGTGGGAACCTTGTGGAAGGACAAAAACCCCCAAAACAAGCAGGCCTGGCACTTCATGTTACAGATTCAGATGGCAGGTGACTCCAAATGCGAAATCTTTTGAGCAGTCTTTTTTGCTCAGGCTACCCTGACTAGTCTGCTGGCTTCCTCTTTTTCTGGAGCTTTAATGCTATGTCTACTGTAACATGAGGGCCTGCTTATTGGGGTTTCTGTCCTGCCCAGTTCCCACAGCCAGCAAGTTCAAAAGAAAATCACACAGAGGTCTCCATAAGATTATAAATTGATTGGTCCATTAGCTCAGGCTTCTTGTTAACTCTTGTAATTTTTATTAGCCCATTATTCTTATCTATGTTAGCCACATGGCTCAGTACCTATTTCAGTAGGGTAGGTCACATCCTGCTTCTTCAGTGTTCTGGGCAGGACTGTGGAAAGAGCTTCCTTCTTCCCAGAATACTCCTGTTCTCATTGTTCCACCTCTACTTCCTGTCTGGTTTTCCCACCTATACTTCTTGCCTGGCTATCAACCAATCAGCGTTTATTTAAAACATGATTGACCGAATATAGACAATTTTCCTGCACCAGTCTACCATGCTGTGTACAAGATTTATCTCTTTAGTGATGTCTTGTTTGCTCTTTTGCCTGCATGATGTCAGGTACATAAATTGTATAATATGAATTGCATAGGAAACATCTCAAAATTTCCACATGTAAACTAAACTCCTGATTCTAACCCCTTCCACCTCAAAGCCCTCACTGTCTCGACCCCCAAGTTTCAGGAAATAGCACTAATGTCTGTGCGATTGCTTGTGTTATAAGTTCAGGTAACATCATTACCTCCTTTTCTGTACTGCCCCATCTCCAGTAAGTCCTGTGAGATGTCTTCAAAATACTTCATATTGGTGTTTCCCAAGTGTATTTCACATTGAAATCTCTTGGGGGAAAATGGTACTGTGTCCTGTCCTCAGTGATTATGATCTAATTGACCTGAATTTCAAGCTGTCTCATCTTAAGTACATGCAGCTGCAGGCAAGTTTGAGGACCAATGACATAAATCAGAGCACTGGATTGAGCTCCCAAAGTCCAGTTCAAGAATGGGAGGAATGAGAATATGAGCAAAGAAATCAAGACCATGATGGGTTCACCCACTGAAACAGTCTACCTGAGGTAATGGGAGCTCACCAACTCTAGCCAGACAGGGAAGGAAAACAGCACAGGTCCAAACTAGTCCCTTTGAATGTATGACTGGGGCAGACTGGGAACACTGGCAGTGGCACCAGGATTTATCACTATTGACTGTATTAGCTTTTTTTGAACTTGTTCTCTTTGGATGGATACTTTGCACAGCCTAGCTATAGTAGGGAGAGCCTTGGACTTTGTCCAAAATAATGTGCCTTACCCTCTAGGAGGAGTGGATAGGGGGATTCAGTGGAGGGAATGGGAGGAGGGGAGGGAGTGGAAACTGGGGTTGGTATGTAAAATAAAAAAAAGATAGTTTGTTTTCTAATAAATAAATACATAAATCATCCATCCCAATTGTCATACCTCTCTACCACCCCTGTGTGGATGATTGTAATACCTCTCAAGTGATTGCTGGGGGGGGGGGGTTCTTTCCCTGCACCATCTATTTTTTATGCAGTTAATTAAGTAATCTATTCCAAATGTAGGTCATAGCAAGACACTATGTGGAACTCTCCAGTGGCTTTTTGTTGGATCAAGTAAAATCCAACTCCTTTATCGGACCTTCATGATTCTGTAGACATAATTTTGAAGTTCCTGTTCACCAATACTCTTCAACTCTCTCCCATCCGTGCTGCACTGCTGCCACATCAGCCTCCTACGTGGGTTCTCTGACATGTCAAGCTGATGTGCACCTCAGAACTTCTGCATCTGTTGCTCATTTTGCAGGAAGCCTCTTGCCTAATGCTGATGTCCTGATCCTTCAGGTATCAGCCTGAATGCCATTTCTTCAAGATAGCCTGAGATAAAACAGTGTTCTCCTTTCCTTCATCGGCTCTCAGATCTATGTATTTGCTTGTTTGGTGTGTGATTTTCCTGCTAGATCAAAATGTTGATAAGGTAATAATACATGTTCCTTTTGTTTATTTCTGTACTATTAAGATGTAGAATGGTTCCTGCCCTAAAGTTGTTTCTTATTAAATCCTTGTTGACTATCTGACCATTTGAATGATTAAACACATTATTCAGAAAGACAGATTTGCTAAGGAGCTTGGAACATTCAAGATTTGCAATCCTCACAGTGGTAGTAGGACGTGTGTCCTACATGTAGGAGAAGGGCAAAGGCAAAACACCTAAAATTCAATTCTGGTTTTCTTTGTATTTAAGAAACTATAGAATCATGAGATGGATTTAGTATGGAGCACAATAAGCAAAAGTTGTAGGGTGTATTAATTGGAGTACTCTAGTTTATGCTAGCACAGCAAGCTGCATCAGAATCTCCAGTGCCTTAACACAAGCACGAGTTTATATCTCATTCATGTAATGACTGGTGTGGGACTGGGAAACTCCAGAAAGTTGTCTGTCTCCATTTAAGAGTTCAGCATGCCAAATTACATGGCCCTTAAGACCATGCTATGTCAATGTGGCCACGAAGGAGAAGACAGACAATCGATCAGCAATTCTTACGTGCTTTTGTTTATATTCACTGGCCAAAATGAAAGGTCTCAGTCAAAGTGGGACAAAGAGAAAAGAACCCAGCACACTTTTAACTTTTAAGTGTGGTAAAGTCCCCATTTCTGGCCAATATTTGAGACATAGTTCTATAACTGTATCTGAGGAACCAGATAGGCATGACAGAAACAAGAGTCTCCTGGAAGAATCAGCTTCGACGGTAGTCACCCCATTTGCTTCCTCATCAGTTTCATAGTCTTGTGGCAAGAGCTGTTAAGAAACGAAGACCATAAATGCTCTCTCCTTCTGAGACAGTCTTCAAGTCAGCCTTTGTGAGGGAATATTCTTATTTTTATTATTAAACTTCTGACTTAAGATCCATTTTGTATGCATAGGTTTAATGCTCAAGGCTTTCCACATAAGGTACATTTGTGTTCCAAAAACAAACAACAAAAAAAAATCCAAATGGTCTCTTGTCAGTCTTCTCAAGAAGGTTCCAGACCTTAATGACTTTGAAATAGAATCTGTGTAATATTTGTAATCAGGGTCTTCCTTGGTCCATCAGTTGGTAACACCAGGTGCAGCCTAGAAGTCATCTAAGTAGTGTGTGCACAGAGGTTGCTGCATTCTTGTCTCGAGATTCTACTTACCGTCATCTTGTCTCAGATACATTTCTGGTCAATGGCTTTGATCTTTCACCACACTCAAGCAATGTCATGGGTTGCTTTCTTCCTCGGTTTGTAGTTAAGTATTGAAATAAACAAAAGATCTCTTGGCTGCCAATGGTAGCCTTGAAGCCTTGAGCTGTACTTTAATCCAAATATATGACTTGGAGTAACAAATCTTAAAAAGAAGTTTATGTTTTCTGACTTTCCTTGGGGCCGTATGTGAAGTTTCTGTGTGCTGCTAAACTCATGCGATGAAAATATCAGAAAAAAAAAACTTGGCTGAACTTTAAACATACTTTAAAGATAAACCAAATGGATTCTTGTCAAGTTTCTCAAAAAAGTCCTAGATCTTAGCGGATAAAAAGAGAAGAAAATAATAGCAGCGAGGGCTTCAGGATTATCAACTGCTGTGTGAGTACCATGAGCATTTGTGGTCATGGGAATGCCGCTGAGTGAGCTATTTCAGTCGCTCACTCAGTACTGCCTGGAAAGGGAACAGGTTCCAGTATCCAATCTTCACCCCAGGAATATGTCTCTCATCCGGCAAAATATGCTCTCCTGGGACACTCAACATTTATTTTGAACCGTTCAATGGTTAGGTTGAGCTGTGATGTTTAGACTATTCTGGGATGCCTCTGTCTCTTCACTAGATCTTCCACAGACACATCAAACTCTGCAGGGTGCTTTTTCTAGCATGTAGCCTAGAAGGTTCCTGTCCCCTAACACAGTCAGTGTGTCCTATTGCTCCCAAGATCTCTTTCTGAACACGCAGCTTAATTCATGCTTATGGAACCGATGAATAGTTACAGACTTTGGTGATAGGAAACCTCTCAATATGACATGCCTACTTATTTGCAGATTATTAACAGAACTATTACTGTCACATTCAGCCTGGTAGCTCATCTGAAATTTCTTCCCTTGTTCTCAGTAGCTCGGGGCTCAATGGCCTCTTAATGCTCATGTACTTTTACATGCAATTGTTTTTGTGGCTCTGAAAATCACAGTATGTATTCCTGTACCTCTTTTATAGCACTCTTCTGAAGAGGCTATCTCTGTTTCTTTATAAAACAAATAAAATCTTCATATTGATGCTGCATGGTCAGGCTAAAATGAAGCAAGTGCTTTTGCAAAAATGAATAAGTGTGTGCATTTTCACATCTGGTTCCTGTGTGTATATTCACTTCTTTTAAGCTAATTCATTTCTAGAAAATCACAAGGCCTTTTTATAAGTTCATCTGTATTATGGTACATTCTCAGTTTAAAAAGGTTGAGAAAATAAGAGCAGGAAGAAGCAAAGCCTGTTTGGAGTGGGATGGGGAATAAAAGCATTATAGAAGTTTGGACACAAAAATATTAAAGTCCTGGGGGTCTACTTACGTACCTCAGGCCCTCTAAAAGGCAATACATAAGGCAGAATTCAGTGTTCTTACTCTTTAGAAAGTAAAACTGATGCTCAGGAGTGTCCCATCCCTTTCTGTATGGGAACCTAGAAGAAATTTTTCACATAGGTCCTTATAACCAAGGCAATTTGTAATGTACTGGATACACCTTGACGACTGTCTCTACAGAACACACAGTGAACTTTGAAGGATAGCCTCTCACAGTCCCTCTGTGCACACTGGTGACATTGACCTCGATGGAAAAGCAACTCAACAGAGGACTAATGCAGTTAGGTTGTAGCGATATACTCTGCCATGTATCTCAGTATCAATGTTCAGAGAGGCAGAGGAGGGGATGGACATCAGAATACCTCTATGAGTGGTCCTTTTCAATAAAACTTTTGATAACTATTGCCTGACATTGAGTTCAAAACCATGCCATCATTGATATGGGGAATTTCCTCAGGAGTCATTGACTTCGAGATTTCAGGAAATGTAAAAGATTCCAGGAAACCTGCTGGTTGTTGGCTGCTGTCAACTATCAAATACAACACGTGATTCAATATAATTCTAGTTACTTAAAGAAAATTCAATACACAAAAAAAATTTAATAGAATATCCACTGAAAAACTTTAAAACCTATTGTTTGAGGATATGCATGTGTACTGAAAATTACAATGGATTAGTTTTAAAATACAGATTTAAGAAACGCCTAAAAATTGCTTGCATGCAAAGACAAACTATAAACAAATTCTGAGGGCATAATGACTTAGCTGAAAGGTGAGTTCAAAGTCAGTAGATTCACAATAGAAACCCAGAGATTTGTAGTCAATTAAATGATTTAATCTCAGAAGCAATAGCCAAGAAGGAAACAGTATTCTATTATTGTCAGGGATGTGTAGCACTTTGAGTGGACTTTCCCAACAGCTGTGTGCTCACTAACAGGAAATAGTTCTGTAACATATACAGGGGAGTTAGGATAGCCACAGAAGGAACTCAGCCACTATAGCATTCTGGTTTTTTAACCAGCATGCCAGCAAGCAGACAGAGCAGGCCAATAGGCTCATCCAGCAGGGAGAGCCCTGCTGTCATTTATACTAGCTTTTCTGACACAACAAAGATCTTCCATTGTTTTAGATTCCAAAGTTTTAAACTTTTTTCATCAGATGATACCACCCCGAGCTGATGTGGTGGCATGATCTGAAGACATTCATTTGTTTTTCTTTTTTCCTCTGCTAAACAGTGAGAAAGGTGGGTTTTTGTAATTAGCAGGCACTTGCCCTTCTTTCGTCATATTGTCAGCTTCCGTTGGTTTCTCTCTTGACATTAACGTGTCTGATACATATGTCAAGGAGAAGCCTGACATGCTAGTGGCAAACAGAATACTATGTGAAGGCGGCAATGTGTTAAAACAATTGAGCGAGCGAGCACTAAAGTTTGCTGCTCAGGCCATATGTTGCAGTGTTTAATTTCCCGTAGTGGAGAAACATGATTGTCAGAGAAAATGATGATGAATACATTTACTTTGGGAGACTTATTGCAACGAAGAATGACTTTCCAGAGGAGGGAACATGAGAACCAGGCCTGCATGCTGAGCATATGGGAGGCATTCAGACACAGGCAAGGGTGGCAGGACTGTGTGCTTTCAAATGAAAGACATTTAATCAATGCATGTGGCTCGTGCTGACATATGGAAGTGAGAAATGGGTTTGGATTCAGAAGACAGGAAGAAGGTTAATGCTAGGACAGGTGGTTACAGAATGATTGATACCTGGAGTAACTAACAGAGAAAGAAAATTTAACTCACTGGGGCAGCAGACTCCAGAGAACAATGTAATTTAGAAAAACACAGAACATAAAATGATCCAGGGGAGGTCACCGGTACAAGAAGAGATGACAAGAGGAATGAGCTGATGATCTAGTGCCATCATCTAACAACAGTGGAAGCTGGGGGAGGTGCTTGAGCTGACACCATGTGGGCACCCTGGGGCAATTCAGAAAGGGCTTTGGCTGGGGGTGTACAGGACCCATACCCAAGGGGGAAATGGTAGCTAATAATTTTCCCAGGCTGGGCTTGATGCAACTTCTACTTGTTCCCCAGCAGCAGACTTGGAGTATACACTTGGAAGTGGAGAAATGTTATCATTTGTGGACATCAACGTCCTACAAGGGGCAGGAAACACAAGTTCGTGTATTTTCTTTCCTACAACCATGGTTTCTAGGCAGGTCTGTCTAATCACTTTCTTCTTTCCTGATTCCCTAATTACCTAGGATAGAGATCTATAAATTACTTTTATCTGATGTCATTTAATCCCTCCCTTCCAGGGCTAAAAGGTCACTGAAGCCACTTGTGATTGAGTATTTATTTCTTGCCTTTTCTGTTTGTTTTCAATTACTTGGTCAGGGCGATGTCATCAGAGATGAGATCGATAATTATAAAGACGATGTGACAGCCAGATCCTACTCAGAATACCAAGAAGGCATGCACTTGAAAAATTCTGTGTTTGTGAGGACAGCATGCTAAATGGGTACCCTGGAATGGTTCATGCGCAGTGTGAATAGGTTAATGGATTTAACAGTCGAAGACAGAATATTGTTCTTTTCTAAACAAAAAGCACCTGCTGGATACTTGAAGTGTTGACTTAGCTAAAAGATCTAATTAAAAAAGAAGTTGAACTTTCCATGGGTCAAAGAAGTTAAGTCTCCTTCCAAATGGTGCAAGTATGCTGCATTAAAGTAAAAACTGAGCAAAAATGCTTTTCTAATGCTATTATTAAATGCTGTGTGTGTGTGTGTGTGTGTGTGTGTGTGTGCGCGCCAGAGTGTGCAGAGATAGGAGGGAGGACAGTGAGGGACTACTGACAAAGGAGTGTGAGCATTTTGAATTTCAGGTGTAGTGGGTCAGGCATGGCAATCATGCAGCTGTTAATCCCAGCAGAGGCAGGCTGATCTCTGATTTCAAGGCCAACCTGGTCTACAAAATAAGTTCCAGGAGAGGTAGGGCTATATAGGAAGACCCCATCTCACATAGATAGATAGATAGATAGATAGATAGATAGATAGATAGATGATAGATGGATGGATAGATAGATAGATAGATAGATGATTGATTGATAGATGTATAGATAGATCGATAGATAGATGATAGATGGATGGATAGATAATTGATAGATGGATAGATAGATAGATAGATAGATAGATAGATTGATAGATAGATAGATTGATAGATAGATCCAGGTGTTGGTCTACAAGTCAGAGAGGTTCTTATCTAAGTGTATGTTTTTCATGTTCACACTCTTTAGTCCTTCCATTTTTCTGAAGTTTTAAGTTTTCACTAAGGGGAGTTGGGAGTTACAGGTGGTATTGATTCAATTCTGAGAGGGAGTTTAAATTGATCTAACATAAATTACCCTTGAAACCAAAGAGGAAGTGGGAAGGAGGGAGGGAAAGGTCGAAAGGAGGATAATTAAATTTAACTACCTAGTTTCTTGTAGAGGGATCCTTCCCAACTTGACAGATAAAGCCTCAGTTTCCTCCATCTGACAATGAGGAAGACAGCTTCCATTCCCATCAGTTACTGAGAATCTCAATCACTGCTTGATATCTCCTTGACAATCTTCATGCAGAATGGTGCAACGGATGTGAAATGAAGTGTTAACATTCAATGCCATGCACGTCTCTCTCGCTTTTCTTTATCGTGTCTGCCACTTCTGCCTTCAACAAGTAAGCCTCGTGACCTACCACCCTGAGCCTCTTGACCAAGCTAATATCTAAAATCTCACACTTGCAGATAGTGCCAATGAACCTGGGTCTGCTGTCACACTCCTTTACCATGTTCTAAATCTTAATTATATCTGGACATGGACTGTACTCTCTGGATTTTGATGAATGGTACAGAAAAAAAAAGCAGGCCCCAAATCATAACTATTAAAATAATCAGAACCAGTGTAATTGAAGACAGGTATAGGAGCTTCATGAGCAACATGGGTAGATCATTATAATTGTTCTAGGTCACAAACTTTATGCGCATCTGATCCATCATCTCTACAGAGTGAGTTGCAGGATATACAGGGCTAGACAGAAACTTTGTCTTGAAAAACCCACCAATCAAACAAACACACAAACACCCCCAAAAAAAATAAGAAAGGAAGGAAGGAAAAAATAAATATGCTGCCTTCATTATAGATAGCTCTATATCCATCGCAAATGTACATTGGGCTGATAAGGCTTATGAAAAAACAGAGGAAAATAAAGTGGTATGAATTCCTGGAGCTTTAATGAAAGGGCATCAGAATAAATCACAAGAAATTGTTGCAAGCCTGGATTCACATAAGCAAGGGCCATATTTGGAAAAGAGTTTCAAATTACATTATGCACAATAAGCGATACTACAGAATTCTACTAAGATCTTGCTTGCTCACAAACATCAAAGATATTGAATTCTTGAACTATTTGTCAATGGAGATTTAAAGTGCTCACACTTAAAATGCTGATGCAATGTACTGGGTGTGGTGTTGCACACCTTTATTCCCAGCATTTGGGAGGCAGAGGCAGAGGCAGTGAGATCTCTGTAAATCTGCCTGGTCTACAAAGTGAAAATTCCAAGACAGTCAGGGCTACACAGAGAAACCCTTTCTTGAAAAACAAAAAACAATAAGCCAACCATCCAAACAAACAAAAAAAGCAGACATAATGAAATTAGAATAGTTAATGCGTGTCCCAGAGACCTTGCATACTGGTGGGATACCCCACACTACAAACAAGAAGTCCTTGGACTAGAATGTAGAGGATGGGAAGCAGAATTCTAATTGGCCCTTCTTTTCATGCAACTTAAGAACTTAGTTCAGCACATATTACACAGAGCATTTTAAATGAATGTTTATTGAATGAGGGAAAGAAAGAAAATCAAGTGAATCTGCCAAGACTCTGGGTAGTGACATGTTCATCTAGACTTTTGCCTTGCACTGCAAGATAGACTTGTTGACATCCTTAGAGTCAAGCAGAGAACTCATTATTTTTATTTAAAATGTAATTTTAAGTTTATATATTCTCTCTATATATATCATAATATATGTGTTTAACATCAGTATATGCAGTGAAAATTCTTGTTAATTGGGTCCCACACATCCAGAGACCCCTTACTCTGTTCCTTTGTGTGGTGTAGGAGTGTGGTGCATGCATGTGAACATGGAGGTAGAGGTGGAAGCTAGAGCAGGTTGCCAGGGTCTGTTCCTTTATCACTCCTTGAGGTCTCTCATCCTCTTTGAGCTGAAAGCTCACCTTTTCAACCAGATTGCCTGGTCATCCAGCCTCCAGGAAGCTTTACTCTCTCGGTGCTGTGGTTACAGACACACACAGTTATACGTGGCTTTTTATTTGGGCACTAGGGGTTTGAACTCAGTTCCTTCTGCTTGTAAAGCAAGCACTCTCACCCACTGAACAATCTCCGTCTCTACTCAAATCTCACTAGTAGTTCCTCTGCTTAGTTCCTGGTGCATTTTCCCCTTGTATATTAGAAGAATATAAATCTGTATTCTCCCATGTAATGAGTTTGGTCAGTTTATGTCTCCCATTACCTTTTCTCAAAATGTCCTTCTTTCTCCTGTTGTAATTCTTCTTCCCAGCTAATCTCCCTCCTATTTCCATTCCTTTTCTTCCCCTTGTGACTTGCTGTTGAATTTAATCAGTATTACGTTGCTTTCGTGGGCACGAATAACTTGTCAATGGTAACAAACCTGAAGAAAATGACTCCATCAGCAAAAACCACTAGCTCCCAATAGTTCCTCAAAGGGGGTGGAGCCTCATCAAGCCCCGCCCCATCCACTATTGAAGGGCCTTCAGCTGCTATGAGTTCACGAGTGCAACAGCCATGTGATGTCAATGGGCTATTTTTGCCTTATTATGAAGCAGGTAGCTTCCTTTTATGTTCTTCTGCATTTTGCTTTGTGTACGAGTGTGTTCATTTATCAAGATCTCTCGGATACCTTTCCATATTACTGTAGTCCGGTCTACTGTATTTAATTTTCATCTATTATAGAATTGTGTTGTTTGAATGTATCATAATTTGTTTAATCTGTGTCTTTGAGCAACTTACTGAATTTAACAGTTTGGGCTATGTATAAAATTTTGCGTATGTCTTTTTATAACAATGCTGTGATGAATACCTTTCATTTATTTGCTAGCACATCTGTAACATAAATTTCCAAAAGTAAAACTGTCAGGGCAAAATATATAAGCATTTGTAATTTTGATAGATATTGTTAAATTGCTCTCCATGTGGTGTTACGCTAACATCTACTCCCACAAGCGATGTGTAAGAAAGGTCCTTTCCTACAGCCATTCCAGTGAAGTGTATTATCAGAGCTTTGGATTTTTGCCAACCTGATTGGAGAAAAATGGTATCTCAATATAGTTCTAATTTGCATTTCTTTTATTATGAGTGAAGTCGAGCGTCTCTCCAAATGCTGAAGAGCCTTTTGTGTTTCTTTTTGTGTGAATTGTGTGTTTAAATCTTTTGTCCATTTTTGTCCACAAAATTTCCTGTTAGCTTGTTGAGTTCTTATTTCTCTATGTGTGGGTACCATCTTTTTTAACTAGAGAGATAAATCCAATTATATATATATATGTTGTGATTTTTTTTTAGTTTGTGAATTTTTCTATTAGGGCTCTGTGCATGTGTGTGTGCTCCTGTATATGTGCGTGTATGCACTGTGCATGCATGCTATGTGTATATATGTTTGTCATATCAACGCTTTTGCTATTGCATATGTCTTTTCACATTTCCTTTAATGGAGCCTAAATTTTGAACAAGGGTTAAAAAAAAAAATCTGCCCAAGGGTTAAAACTATATTAGATTCTTTTCACATTTTAATTCTTTTATTTCTATTGTCTAAATTTCGATCCATTTAGAATAGATCGTTACATGGGAGGGAGGTATAGAACCATTCCAGGCCCCCCAGATGTCTACCCTTTTGTCCCAAGAGTACTTTTCAAATAGTTCTGCTTTCCTCCTCCAGCTTAAAGGGCTCATTTTAGCATGTGTGGTTTTGGGGGATGCATATTATTGAATAGAGTCTGATGAGCATTTTATTTTGGTTGTTATAAAACCTATTGGGGATGATTATGGGCCAGAGATCTTCTGAGTCTTCTAGCTTGGCCAAACAATCCTTATGTGGCTCCAAAAGGCAAGTGCAAGAGAGGCCATGTTCCTTCCATATAAAAGCTGGAGGATTTAAGGTCTCTGGAATCCACTTCTTGACTCCAGATTGTGGTAGGAGGGGGGACAGCACCTTCCTAAAGGCACAAATTGCAGGTGAGTACTGTGTGGTTCAAACATTTCCCTCATGCCCAAATTCATGTCTTGAAAACAATCTTCACTGCAGCACAATTGAGAAGTGGGACATTTAAGACATCATTGCCTTCATGAATGGATTAATGCCATCAACACAGGAGTAGGCTCCTTACCAAAGCATTAAATTAGCCTGCCTCCTTTCACCTGCTACCTTCTGCCATGGGGTGACTGAGCAAGAGGGTTCTTTCCAGATACAGCCTCTTCTATCTTAGACTTCCTACTCCCCAGAACCATAACCAAACAGATTTCTACTCCTTAGTAATTGCTCAGGCTGAGGCATTGGGCTATAATAGCACAATAGGGATTAAGAAAAATCAGAAAAAGACTTATTATACATAACCCTCCAGTAAAGTGACTTCCCAGGTCCTCACTTTTATGTGCAAAAGGAAGTCACTGAAGTAGGTACCCTCTAAGGACTCGTGGAGAACTGATGTCCCATGAATGGTAAACAGGGCAATCTGATGAGAGCATTTTTGACTCTTGTCACAAGGACTGGATTGCATCCCATACTTGGGCAGCCTCCACTACATAAATCGTGTCCTCTGGTGAGGTCAATGCTAGGACTCTGAGTGTAAATTTGGGTCTTGAGACTGACCACTTGTGAAATTATTAGAGAATAGGGCATAGATAGAAAAAGATTTATGATACAACAAGAGATTTTCAAGAGAGAAGGCGTGCATGGTCTCTCTTGTTGTGATTTCTAAGCCTGTAATAATCCACCTATCTGCAAACTTTTGAACCTGCCCCATTGCCCTCCCAGGTCTTAAATACTCTGTCATATTCAAATGTAGTATTAAAGTAAACTGTTTATTGCAAGGGCAAATTTCAAGATGACAGGCTCAAAGATGGTGGAAGGACCAAATGTTGGGAGTGGCTATTGACATCATCCTGGATAAAGAGCCCCTGGGGTAGCATATCAAAGGCTCTGCTTGTGACATAAAAGAAAAAAAAAAACCCTCTAGCAGCAGGAGGTGTTGGATCAACTGGCAAACTCAATTTGTTTGCTTTTTTTAATATAGATTCTTAAAGCATCACAGATTTAAAGCATAGATCAGAACAACATATCTAAAAATGACTAGAAGGCAAACATATTTGAGTTTAAACTATGCATTAAAAATACCAATAACCATCTTCCTGTATTAATCACATCACATGATTTTGTTTTTCTGCAGTGTGCAGATGTCTCTCTCTAAGCAAAGTAACACATTTCTATTTCAAGGCTATTAACAGTGGAGCAGCTGTACTCTACCCGAGAATTTTTAGAAATCGTAATGAAATTAAACGGCAGATAGAAAAAGGAAGAGGGAAAAGATGCCTTCTTGTGAGCTGTGCTGGTTGGTGGCATTGCCGCAACATTAAACATATTAAGTACATGATATATTTCTGTGGAGCCACACTAGATCTGTATATTGTAACTAATGGGAGCAAAGCCTTCAGGTTTTAAAAAAGGAGTCACCACATTAAGAAAACAAAATGCTTTCTCCAAAGACTCAAAAAAGCCTTTTATTCAGGTATTATTGCTCTATTAAGTGTGCAAATGGTGTTATGTAGGTGAGCAGCAACTGACACTTAAGAGTACATTGTGACAGGGTTACCACCACTGGTCACCAACATTTGCTGAATAACTCTGTTGCCAAATGTTCAGCACCCAGCTCTGCAAATTAGCTCTTTATACTTCACCTTCTATTGCCAATAAGGAAATTTTGCTTTTTAAAAGAAGATTTTAAAAACTAACATACTCATACACACACACACACACACACACACACACACACACACACACACGGAAGACCAGAATACCTCAGAGATATTGCAAGCTTGGTTTCAGAAAAAAGAAATAAAACAAATATTGCAATAAAGTGAGATACATGAATTTTGGGGTTTCCAGGTATATATAAAATGTTTACACTACAGTAGTGTCTGTTAAATGTGCAATAACATTATATCTAAAGAATATATACACAGCTTAATGAAAAGTGCAATTGATCACTGGCCTTTTGCCAGCTCTAATCCTTTTACCAGTGGAGAATCTTCTATAGATGTCAATGACTGTTGATTGGTCAGGTGGCAGCTGTTGCAAGTTAGGGTGGCCATGAAAATTTTCTAAAATAAGATAACTATGAGGTTTACTGCATTGATTGGCTTTTCCTTTCACAAAAGATCTCTCTGGAGCATCCATATTGATTGACAGCATTTTACTGTCAGCAGAACTTCTTTCAAACCTGGAGTCAGTCCTCTCAAGCCCTCCTGCTAAGAGCACATAATAGTCACAATCTTCTGCTGTCATGCCAAGAGTTTTTTAGCGTCATCACAGGAGTAGGCTACCACTCAAACCAAACAAGCAAACAAACAAAAACACTTTCTTTGCTCACCATTAAGAAACAAAATTTTATCATGAAATCATGGAGCTTCTAATTCTAGTTTTGTCCTATTTCTACTCCAGATGAAGTTCCCTCCCCAGTGCTCCAGAGTATAGCAAAAGTCATAGGTGAGGGTGGACTCAACTTCTCCCAAATTCCTGTTAGAGTTGATGTTTTGCCCTCCTTTTGTGATTTTTGCCCTCTTCTTACTCATATCTACACTAATACGTTCTTTTTGGAAGTAAATTTTCAATTTATTCTAACCAGATCCAACAGAGAAATCACTATGGAAGCTATAGATTTACAAAACAAACTCTCCTGAGTAGTACGTCTCTGTAGTTGACTTGATCCTGGCTTCTAATCTTTATATTTATGCATTTATGTAGGAATGAGTGAGTACCGAAATGACATGAAACTCCCCATGAGAAGGGAAAATTGAGGCGTTAAGGGAAAGAGGTGCGGTAAGTAATACAGTAAATGTGTATGAAAATGGGAGAGGGAGCACTAAAAATGAAAGGGATGGGAGCATGGAGAGGGGAGGAGCAATGGGGAGGTCAACCAAGGCTAAACATGTATTGAAATACCGTGAGAAACCTACTCTGTAAGCTAATAAGAAACATAATAAAGGAATTTCAGTAAAGCACATTGCACGCAGAGGTGCTATTGTTCAGGCTTTTTCTATTTACATGGGCATAGAAATTTTCCTGTGATTCCTAAAGGCCCTGGGATGTAAAGCCATCAGCTGCATTAACCCCTAACAAGAGTGTTAACATGCCTGTTAAGACAGGCTTTGGTCTCTCTCTAGCTGTGGAAGTCCTAGATGACTTCCTCTTCCAACAGAAGACTTTTTCAAATCCCTTAAGAATCTGTTGTTTAGTGTGTGGCCACTGTTAACCCCAAAGAGGTGAGGAGAAATCATCATGGCAAAATTAATCAAAGCAAGCGTTTTTTATTGGTGTACATGGGCCACCTCTCCTGAAGGTGGGGCTCAACAGGTCAATATTAGAGATGAGGAAGACAAGGTTCTTATTAGCTCATGGGCAAGAGAGATTTACAAATGGGGCATTTGGCAGGCACAATATGCAGGTTTGCAGGAGCAGAACATAAGCACGGCAACTTAGTCCTAACAACCTCCTGAAACAAAGACACGATTGCAAGGTGGGCATAACAAGATAGTCATAACAACAGGTAGTCATAACAACAGGTGGTCATAACAACAGGTGATCATTGGTGGTCATAAAAACCCTTTGAAACAAAGACATGGTTGCCATTTCCTGGAACAGGCAATATAGAAACATTTGTAGTTAAGGTTACGGGTGGAGCATAGCCCAATCCTTGAAAAGCAGATTTCATCCTAAACAGGGATGAACTTAGGTTGTCTTTATTATAAGATGGCTTTTAAACTTCAGGTGGAGGCAGGCTGGTTTATCAGTCACCTCCCTCAATAATCTTAGCTGGACTCCTGGGGCACTTCCTGCAGGTCTGTACCAGCACTGGCTTCTAACCCTCTCTGTCCTATTATAGAACTAAGGAAAGTTAGGGCCTTGGTTTAAGAGAATGTCTTAGCTGATTTGACCTATTTGAGCCACTAAGCCTTTCCTGTATCAATCATAAATTTGTTTAACTGTCTTTCCATTTGTGTGCTCAATGGATTAGCATTTTTAATTTTCTTCCAGAACTTACCCTTATTCACAGTTTAGAAAACTGTTTGGAGCAAGAGGCTTAGTTCAGGCTACTATAGCTTTTGACTTGCCTCCTTTCTTAGCTGAGCCATTTCTGGGCTTCTGATTTAAAGAGATGTTTGACTTATTTCACTTGAAGACTAGAGGCCACTTGTATTGCAGTGTCTCAGGAAAGCCTGAAGAGATGGAAAGGAATAGAAGAGGGGGCATTCAGAATATAGACAATGTTTTTCAAACACATCCTCTCTTCTTTATGGGTGTTGTTTGTGATGCAACCAGACAATGCATTGGTACAACAGAGGAATAATGATCACATAAAGATATAGTAATAGTCTAGAGATTTGAAAAAGTATCATAAGAACCAAAAGGAAACAAGGGGAAGAAGGTGCATAATGATGTTGTGAACATGGGGCTGCTAACATACAGGGCACATGTTGTCACAAGCCTTCAGTTTGTAGCAGTCTGCAGCATCTGTGAGTTGTAATAAAGGGAAGCAGAATGAAATGAGATGTGAATGGAAACATACCAGATCCATAGTGCTGTCATGATTCTAGCTTTATAGATGTATAATTGTCAAATTACATATATTCTAAAGTATACAATGTAAAGATCTGATATGCATTTATATGGTAAAATGATTGCCACAATTAAG
Organism: Microtus oregoni; assembly: GCF_018167655.1. Lineage (NCBI taxonomy): Eukaryota > Metazoa > Chordata > Mammalia > Rodentia > Cricetidae > Microtus > Microtus oregoni. The sequence goes on from NW_024543069.1 coordinate 53,547,463, forward strand.
TTATCAATTAACTCATGTAATTACTACCCTTTAGTGTTTAGGAAGAATATTTTATGTCTCTTCTCTTAAATTTCAAGTATAAAATGTATTATTAAGTATAAGGGCTAAGAAGCATGGTGTAGCTTGGTGTTACAGTGCTCACCTCACATGTGCAAGGCCCTGGGGTCCATTACTTCTATGAAAAAGAAAAGAAAAACAATATTCAATTAACATATATTAGTAAGTGTAGTCCCCATGCTGGAGGTCAAGAACTTAATCTGTTTTTATAACTGAAACTTAGCACCTTGGGCGAGCTTCTTCCTAGTTCCCCTATTTCCAGCTCCTGAAAAACAACATTTGTTTATTTATGATTTATTTGACCCATGGGTGATTAGAAACAAGTAATTTAGTTTCCCTGAATTTGTCAATTTTTCCAGTTTTCTTTGCACCATTGACTTCTAGTTTCATTACGCTGTGATTGGAAGTAGAATGTGGTACATAGAATGATTTCAATCTCCTTGAGTTTATCCAGACTTGTTTTGGATAAATTATCAGGTGTTAGAATATATCTAACACGTAATACATTCTGGAGAAAGTTCCAGGTGTGTTTTTGAAAGAATAGGCATCCTTCTCTATAAGGTAGAATATTCTGTGAGTATCTTATAGATCCATTTGTCCAGTAGAGTTCAACTTTGCTATTTCCTTGTTTTCTGTCTACATGATCTCATTAAGAATGGGCATTGAAAACTGGGTAGTGTTGGCACACGCATTTAATCCTTGGGAGGCAGAGGCAGGTGGATCTCTGAATTTGAGACTAGCCCTGTTCTAAGACAACCAGAGCTGCACAAATAAACCTTTTCTCAAAAAAAAAAGTGGGAATTTGAAATCTCCTACTATTACAGTACTGTTTGAATTTTTCCTGTTAGTTCTGGTAATACTTGCTGTAAGTTTTTTGGTATACAATGTTGAGTATATAAAAATTTATAGATGTCTTAATTGACCCCTGTATCATAATATAATGGCATTCTTTATCACTTACTCATTATTAAGATTATTTACTTATTCTTAGTTGGTACAAAACAAGGACTGAGGATCTGGTTCAGTTGGTAAAATGCTTGTCTCTCACGCATGAAGCACTGGGTTCCATCCTCAATGCTATATGACTAGAATGGCAGTGTATTTGTAAGCCTGGGACTCAGGACGTATACGCCTAGAGACCAGAAATTCAAAGTCAGCCTTGACTACACAGGGAATTTGTGGTCAACTTGGAGTATATGAAGCCCTACCTTAAATAAATAAATAAATAAATAAATAAATAAATAAATAAATATGTACAAACCTACTAAGCAATGCACACAAAATAACTAAGTCTATTTCTTTACTCTTGTAACATAGGTTGTTTAGATTCTTATTTATATTTTGACATTTTATGTCTTCATAAATGTATTACTGCAGTTACAGCTGTCTAATGCTCATTTGTTTATTTTACTTGTATGCATGGGTTGAGAGTGACTGTCTGGCATAGCATCCTTATGGGAGAATTTTCAGTTCAATCATGTATCTGTTTGTGAAGTGAATTTTGGGCTGAAGAGATGGCTCTGTGGTTAAGGGCACTTGTTGCTCTTGCAGAGGACCAGGATTTGATTTCTGGCATCCACATGGTGGTTCACAACTATCTACAGCTCTATGTGATGCCCTCTTCTGGTACTTGAGGGTATGAACAAGTAAGTGGTACAAATACATACATACATACACACACACAAATAATAAATAAATCTAAAATGCTTACCTTATACATTAATATATTCTGTTTTGATGGCAAGCTTTCATTTTAGTTTGAAGAATTCCCTTTAGCATATGTTGTTTGACAGGTCTGCTATCAAAGAGGGACTTCAGCTTTTCATTGCTTGGAATTTTTCTTCACTTCTGTGGATAGCTTTGCTGGACACTGTCTTCATGAATGGGAGTATTTTTTTTTTCACCATTTGAAAATGTCATCTATCTCTCTCTGAAGCTGCAATGTGTCTGCTAGGAAATCCGCTGATAGTTTTACCAGGGTTCCCATGTCTTTAAAACTTACTTTTCTCTCACTTCTTTCAAAACCATTTGTCTTTGACAATTGATAATTTAATTATACTGTGTCTGGGTACAGACCTTCGTGGTTCAATCTGCTTAAAAACTTTTGGGCCTAATGAATATGGATAGCCATTTGAAGATTTCAGCTATTATTGCTTTAAACAGAATATCTGTCATTTTCCTTTCTCTTCCCTCCTGGGAATGTCTAAATGATGATGTCCCATGAGTTCTGTAGGCTTTCTTCCTACTTTGTATTTCTTTTCTTTTTGCTTTTCTGACTGGATAATTGCAAATAACCTTCTGAAATTCTACTATTCCCACTGATGATATCAGTTGCTTATGCTTTCTAAGTGATTTTCAGTCCTATCTCTCACGCTAGTATTTTTATTGATGTTCTGTGGTTTCTAGTTGTCTATTTGTATTTTCTTTCAATTCAATGAATTCTTTTTAAAACCATCTTTGTGTGCTAGCTCATATATCGCGATTTCATTAGACTCAGCTATTGGAGCTTTATGGGCATTTTTTGGTGGTGTCATATTTCCATGATTCTTTGTCATGTTTCTGTTCTGACACTGATGTGTACACATTTGAAGAGGCAGAGATGTTTTTTCTGCTTTTACAGATGTTTGGTTGGAAAATAGTTCCACAAGCCAGCAGGGGTTCTAAATTGAACTGTTTACAGCTAGGTAAAACATCTTTCTAGGGTTCTGGATAGAAAAAAAAAAAACTTACCATGCCATGAAGTTGGGTGAGGCTACTGTTCATGTACCACAGCCAGAAGTCTGTCATCTGGGTGCCATGTTCTATTATATGTGATGGCTTATATGAAGTCTGAGGTGTTGGAGGGAAGCTGCTTGTTCTTTCTGGCTGCCTTAGACCCAAAATAATCATACAGAAACTGTATTAATTAAATCACTGCTTGGCCTACTAGCTCTAGATTCTTATTGGCTAACTCTTATATTAATTTAACCCATTTCTATTAATCTGTATATTGCCACGGGACAGTGGCTTTACTGGCTGAAGTTCCCAGTGTCTATCTCTGGCAGCTCCATGGCTTCTCTCTGACCCCACCCTTCTTTCTCCCAGCATTCAGTTTAGGTTTCCCTGCCTATCTCTATTCTACCCTATCAGGCCAAGCCAGTTTCTTCATTCATTGACCAATAAAAGCAAGACATAGACAGAAGGACCTCCCCCACCACTGAGGTAACAACATCTGGACTTGATATTCAGGTGGGGTTTCTTACAGTTGGCTATTGTCACTAGGCACGTTCCATGGTTAGGAGGTAGTGCTGTATTGACTTCTTGCTCAGTTAGGACCCACAGATAGGCAGGTGTTGTGCGGTACTATTCCCAAGAAACACGAACACATGTCTACTTACCCCAGATAGGGAACTGACAGCAAACTAAGATAAGGATACCACCAAACTCCAATTAGTAAACCAATAAGTTTTATTGGGGTTTCTTACAGGAATATGGATGAAACAAGCAGAAATGACTCAATGATAGCTGATCAGCAAAAGCCCACCCTAACCTGAATGACAGCTTATAAAAGCTGGAAACCTGCAGTGTACTGTAAACCTGCACACAACTCAACAGGTTGGATATTCGTTCTTTCTGGGTAACCCAGTTGGTCAGAGCCTCTTGTAGGCATGTCAGCCGCTCTCTACTTCTTCCAAGCAGCTTGTCTTGTCTGAGAGTCTTCTAGGCAGCTCAATCAGTTTTTGAGTCCTAAAGTCTTTACTGCTTATATATAGTTTGGGAGGGAGAGGCCTAGTTAATCTGGTCAGTTTCAGTGGCTTCCTAAAGCTATTGAGTTCTTCGCTTCCTATTTAACCAACTTCCTTCCAATAGAATGTTTTGTCTTCCCTTAGAAAATCCCATTGTTTCACCTCCGTTTTAACATCCTGTATCTTAATGAGCCTCCCTCTAAAATGGAAGGTTTTAATCTCAGATGAAATTGTTGCACATCAGAGGGCTTCCTACCTTAAGAAGGATCTTGGACTGTGCATTCTGTGGCTAAGTCAGATTGCTAACTATAGTGCCAACCTAGGCAGAACTGCAAACCATACTCGTACATGGGGTTTGGCACATGCTGCTGACTTGGCTTTCTTGTCAAAAGGGTCACCAGCCCAAATGTAGTGCCACCACTGAGAGCTGGTTACTGTGAGGCCAATGTTCCTTTCTCTGTTACTAGATGATCCTGGGTAGCAATTCTCCCCGTGTTTCCTATAAGGAAAACTGGAAGATGGACATTAAGTGCCTCCGAATGTCAGAAAAGCTCAAAGTCTGCCTTGGACTCTCTTTCTACATTGGAGAAACTATAGGCCAAAGGGAATTTTCTCCCATGATGCTGTTCTTTCCTGGAGAGGTGAAACATAGTCAGAGGCAGGCTATTCATTTTATGTTTTGTGGTGGCTCATTTTGGTTGGCAGACGTGAGAAGAGGGACCAACTGAAGAATTGCTTTCATAAAATTGACCTGTGGGTATTTTCTTGCTTCCTATTGATGGAGGAAGGTCCAGAACACAGTGGATAGTACCATCCCTAGGCGAGTAGGCCTAGGTTATATAAGAAGTGGCTGAAGGCAACCCTAAGAGCAAGCCAGCAAATAGCATCCTTCCCTGCTTCAAGCTCCTACCTTGAGTTCACGTGCTGACTTCCTTTGATGTGGGACTGTGATCCACAGATAAAAATAAGGCCTTTCCTCTCCCGTAGCTTTGGTCAGGGTGTTTTTCACAATAGAAAGCAAGTGCTTCTATTGTGCTTTGCCCACCCTGTTTTGTTGTATAAAAATGTAGGTGCTTCAGCCTCACCCCAGGCTCTGGGCTGTTGCAAGGAGGTGCTTGTTCGTCCCGGCCACCCAGAACCGAAATAATCACAAGGATACTATATTATTTATATCACTGTTTGGCCCATTAGCTCTAACTTCTTATTGGCTAACTCTTATATCTTAATTTAATCCATCTCCATTAATCTGTGCGTCACCACAACATCAGGGCCTACCAGCAAAGTTTCAGTGCATCTGTCTCCTCCATGGCTTCTCCTTCACTCCACCCTTCTTTCTTCCAGCATTCAGTTTAGTTTTCCCCGCCTAGCTCTTTTCCCCTATAACTCTGCTATAGGCCCAAAGCAGTTCCTTTATTACCAATGGTAATCACAGAATACAGAGGGAAATCCCACATCACTGGGATATTTATAAAAGTACTTTTGCCCATGAATAGTTGCTAGTTGGTATTTTTATGAGAAGAACTGGCACCTTGTTCCCATTGCTTCTTAATCAAGGGCATATGAGGACTATAAAGTTCAGATGAAAAGAATAACAAATATCGATCTTTTTCTCTGTGGAAAATTGATGGACAAAGAATTTCTTATTAGTGTATGCTAAAATTGGTGATGTTAGCTTCAGGCAAGGCAGTACATTAAACAGCTCTGATACAATGAGCAGAATAAACCAAACAAAATGCTAAGGAATAAATAAACACCAATCATTTATGTTGGTAGCTATTAAGGCGAAAGTCATTTTTTGCTAAACTGGGCAGGTAATTCTGTTTCACTGGACTATGTGCCACCATCTTGTAGCTGAAAAGCCTTCTCAACAGTCTGTCACCTCTCAGAGTCATTTGTTTTAGTCCAGTTGCACTGAGAGCTGCACTACGGACAGGGGAGCTCTATTTTACTTTGTCTTAATTTAATTTCATGCACCTGAACCTCATCTTAAAATGAACCATTCGACATAATCTCTCTTTACCTTATGATGCAATTTGAATATTCACAAATGCAATGCAAGGCATATGTAATCGAGTTGTGTGACAGAATAAGTTTTTGGTGAGTCACCTAGCTCTTGTGAAATTCTGGTCGGCAAAACCAACTCACCCAACACAACACACTAAAGAAACCAGAGCACAGCCTTCTTTTACTGTATGAATAGAAGAAAAACACATGTGTAGTCTGTATTCTCCATGTTAATTTTTCTGCCCCTTTTCAGATTCTCCAAATAAAAAGATAAGCATACAAATAATACTCAGAGAAATCATGTTTCATTTCTTTACGTGGGAGATGCTGGTATGGAGGACCGAGCTAGTAGAAAATGACAGAAACCCGCCATTTCAAACTGGGTCCTCCAAGGAAATCAGGGTAGGAGGATCCATTTCAATGGATTCTGGTCTACAATATTCTAATTTTCCCGGACATGACTTTTTTATTTAAGCAAAAATCCCTGGTTCCTGTCTGCTCCCCGCCCCCAAATTCTAGAAAACTTCTAACAAAGTAAAATAAGAGGGGGTCCAATTATCCCCAGCCCACCCGGGGAGCCTTGGGAAAGGACAAATACAATGTGTCCTACCGGAGAATACCTCTAACACACGGTCTCTAAAAGAACTTGGATCATGTGCTTTAGAGTCTTTCTGACTACCAGAGATATTTCCGCTCCCTTTCTTCCTGCAGAGTCAACACATAATATTAAACAGCCTGTCTGCAGTATCTAATTAACAGACTGACTGCCGAAGATCACTTACAACATAAAATATTAAATCATCCTAAAAACTAATATTCTCCACACCTCATAAATTAAAATAAGCAAGAGACTGAAATGAAATAAAACCCTGATGCATATCATTCTGGTCCGCTGCCCCTGAAAGAGGTTCTATTTCTTGAAGCATTTAATCATGTCAAAGAAAAATATATGCATGTGTACGCACACATGCGCGCGCGCACACATACACACACACACACACACGTATACACACTCAACAGTTTCAAAACGCCGGCTACTCCAGTCTATGCTCCAGCATGGCACTCTGTCTTTAGCTCTCGGATTGCACTCCTCTGATCTTACACAGATCATTTTAGGCTCAGATATGAGGCTCATCAGTTATGTGTCTTTTCATTATAATTGTGTTGCCATCTTAGAGCTAAGTTCTGTTCCCATTGGCTCAATGGCCGTTCATTTATCTGCTTTGCATATTTAGGGCATTATTTAACAGAAGCAGTGATCTGTTTGAAGAATGTAAGGGCTGTTTGATATCCACACAGAGAATGATTAATCAAAGAGAGCTTGGTCCTAAAGCATCAAGAGAGAATCGAGGTCATTAGCAGGGCAAAGCCGGGAAGAAGGCTTTGACTAGGAAAATGAGATGGGCCAACACTTTGAGGGTTTTCACAATATATAAATAACAAGCACATGGTCATTTATTTGAAGAGCTTTCACTGTAAGGCACTGTAACATTAAGAGATCTGAAGAGACATTATGTTATTTCTAAAGCTCAAAATAATTCCCTTCACAGTAAAATGAGAGAACACTTGCATTCAGGTTTTAGCTGAGCTCACCACTGTCTCAAACAATAATTTCTCAATACTGGAATCTTTAGATTATTTCACATTTTAAACAAAAAAAATATCCGCAGATGCAGATCCAGGCTTTGGATATGAGACAGGGTTTGTCTAATTAAAATGGGTGCCCTGGTGAGACTCCTCTGGCACCCCAAGGTAAGGTCTCCTCTGCCAAAGAAACAGAGGTTTGATTTAATTAGTCAAACATCATTTCAAATGAGTTCAATTTCCTACATTGTTTTGGCAAACCATACCCAGGAAACATTTATCCATCATAAATTTGGTAAACTTGGACATGAACACCCAAAGAACAATAAGAAAAGAAAATCAATTCTCTTGTTTAGGTTTTTTTCTTAAAGTATGAACAAAATTAAAGTATCTTAGTTCAAACTCAATGCTTTGACACATGATTACAAACTGAGAGACTTGAAACAGCAGATGTTTATTATGTAACAGCTGTATAGATCTCCATCTACTGCTTAGACGTCACTAGGCTGTACGGCTTTCTGGAGGCATCGGGGACAAATGATCTCCTTGGTAGTTGTTTGTTCTTCTGCTTCTAGAAGATTCTCACACTTCAAGGCTCATGAGCCTCTTTCTTCATCTTCAGAACTAGCAAGATCTGACCAAGACCTTCACGTAGGGCCATCCATGGGCCATTTCTCCTAGCTTCATCTTCCCCGTTTGTGGACCCTTGAAATTTCATTGGATCTGCCCAATAATTGGGAAATTTTTTCCCCTTACTTTTGAGGTTGTCTGATTAATTACCTCGATTTACCTTTGCCAGATTCCAAAAATTCAGATATGGGTCTCCCTCTAGTCCTCAGGGGGAACTCATTGTTTTCACAGTACACAAAACTTTAAGTGTATTATATTTAAGAATTGCAAGAAGCACTGTGAGAGACTGGGAATGTGAGATGGGGAAGCAAATAAAGGATGTGCTTATGAGCAGGTTATTGTCATGAGCAATTGGGGCTCAATCTGCAGGGGCCGTTGACGAGCACACGGAGCAGTCTGAGGGGTGGGCAATCCGTTGTTCACTGCTTCAGGAATATTCACCGCTTCATGGTGCACAGCTGTCTCCACAGACTTTGAAAACAGACCTTCAAGTGTATCTAATTTCTTGGTTCCCTCAGTACTCCACGCCAAATGACAATATGCACATATTAAAAAGCATTAGGCACGCATGTTATTTGAATCATGTGACTTCCCTTCAACCAATCAGTGTGGCCAGGACTCCAGGCTGGGCTAGACCTCAACATCTTTCATTAAACATATGATTGGCTGTTCTACTTCAGTCACATGGGATGGGGAAAGAACTGTTACCCGTCCAGTACAAAAAGAGGTACCTGGCAAGAAAAAAAAAATCAATAATTTCTGGAAGAATAAAAATAACTTACGAAGGACTGAGCGTGGCAAAGATGAAAAAAATGTCTTTGGGGATCAAAGCTGCAATTAGATTCCACCTCAGAATCCAGGAGTCTCAGCTCATGAATGGGAGTCTTCAGGGACAAGGGTCATGGTTTCCAAGAAGGAGAAAAACAGGAACATCAGACATAGACATGACCTCAACACCAGGGCTGGAGTCACTGGAGTCAGGAATCCAGGCTGGGGTGCTCTGCTTTCAGTGTGGACTCTAGGCACGCTTCTATGGAGACGGCCCCAGCAGGGGGTGTATGCGGGGGGGGGGGGGGGCAAAGCTTGCAAGAGGACAAATAAAGCAATCATAACATGAAAAGGTATGGAAAAAAAAGAGACAAGCAAGGAAAACTGTCTTAAACCAGGGAGAGGGAAAATGAGAAAGACAAAGCAGCAGTAGAAATTGAAAGAGAGCTGAAACAGGAACAAGTTCTAAAGAACACAGGTAGGAATTAGTGGGGTGTTCAATTAGTGGTGGGGGAACTGGACCAGTTAGGAATACGTGAGTCACTTGGTAAGTGAGTGCTTAGTTGTTTGGTCTTGCATTAAGTTTAATCTACTATCAACATCTATCTATCTACCTGCCTATCTATCTATCTATCTATCTATCTATCTATCTATCTATCTATCATCTATTTACTATCTGCCATCTCTATGCCATTTATCATCTACCAATCTATTTCTAACATCTAATATGAACTTTCTAGAATTAGAGTTGAATTCTGAGTGGTAATTGCTTCTCAAAGAAATTTAGCTCTGACTCCGAAGTGATTTGAGAAATGTCTTTTAATTAGAAAAGTCCTCTGAGGAAGTGCAAAGAGGGAGTTTCAGCACAATATACGGAACAGTTTCCTAAAAATCTTTATTTATCCCTCTCCTTAAAGCCCCATGATTTGCCTCAGGCTCTGGTTCCACTTCCATGGACCCACCCCACTCCTCCCCTGAACCCCCAGAGCTCACTGCCCACTGCTGTAGCTTTCGCTGCACCTCCACTTTCCACCTTATCTTTTGTCCTCAGTAATGTCCTATGCTTAGTCATGGGGAGGGGGAGCCAGGACCTCAGGTAGAAGCACAATGCTTCCCATGGCAAGGCAGAGGTTACTTGTCACCTCTCTCTTCTAATCCCAAGAACAGACTAAGGGAGGAGCAGGGTTACCATTGCTGGGTAGAAGTCTGCTTCCGCAGCTCTTCTCTAAAAACTACATTATGGTGGATGTTAATGGGTTTTAGACCTTGGCATGAATTAGAAGTCATTGGGGGATAGTTATTAAACAGATAATCCCAGGTTCCTACCCCTAGAGGTTCTAAATTTAATTGTTTTTCTGGGGCTCAGGACCCTTCATGTTTAACAAGTGCTGTGTCGCACATCAGCCCCACAGCAAACTTTGAGAAGCACTGCTAATAAATCCAGCACCAGGAGGATCATGTAGCACTGACGGCAGATCAGATGGCTTGTGTGGACATGGCTTTACATTTTTAAGATACAACAAGGAACTTTCTACCTATGTATGGACCTGAAGGTTTGAATTTTCTAAGCCATTTGTGGTCTCTATTAGTTTTGCATCAAGTACAGTAATACACACAAAATTTTTATTATTTAAACCCTTCGCAATAGGAGAAAAGAACTTGGCCTCTTTGCTAAAATTCAGAAATAATATGAGGATATACTGCCTTGGTGTTTCAGGTTAGAAACTGCTATAGAAGCTGTTTGTGGTCTCTGAAAACTTTATTTGAGAAGAGAGCTTCTTTCCTAATAAAAAATTTTGAAGTAAAAATGGAAATCACAACAAAGTCCATTTAAATGACAACCCTGATAGGTTAAGAACACGAAAAGATTTTGTTTCTCAGTTGATACAAATGTGTGGGAACTTCTCATCTTTTAAAAGTCACATGGGGTCACCGACCTTCCAAAGCATTAGAGCAGGCATCCACTAGATTCACAGAACTGACTCGGAGAACCTGGCCGTGGGAAGGGACTGGCTACACCAGAGATGCTGATTCCTAGGGCGATGTAGTTCTTTAAAAGAACACTACCTGCTCTAAGAATCGTCTTCTCTAGCCATTCCCTGAGTTTTCAGGGATACGAGCAAGTCTTCAAGCAAGGTCTCCTTCCCTCACATCTGTGAGTGGACCTGATGGGCATTTAGGGGCCACTGTGGGTTGAGTGAGTACTGTGCGTGGAGACTGGAGCCAGATAATCAAGAATCAGCACCAGTTGTACCACTGGTCAGTTAAGGGAGGGGACGTCTGCAAAATTTGTTACCCATGATGAAGATGAAGTGATGAATCCTAGAGTTTCTGGGGGACACTGACACAGATCAGTGTTGGAAATGACATTTTGGTCAATGCTGGCCCAAATATTTGAAGATAGTCCCGTATGATGACAGATAACAGTGAGACTGGAAACTACCCGTCTCCTACTGAAACCATGTCACGTGACTGTGGCGATGGTGGTGGGAGCCAGTCATATAAAATGCAGTACATGCAGTTTGATATACAGTACATGATAATGGCTCGAGCCAGTCTGTTAGCTTCTGCATTTACTATACTACACAGTTGTTATTTTAGACCCTCACTTTTAGGAGTCCTGCAAAATAGCATGCTGTGTTATGCTCTGAGTAGCTTCATATTCCTGCCTCATGTTTACTGCATCCCTTAATTTTTTTTTAAAAAAAATCTTCACTGTGTGTATTAATTGCATACGGTACTGTGTTATATGAGGCTATTTTCATACAAGTGTATATTGTATGCTATGCAAATTCTCCCATGCTCCCCTCCCTTTTCCTTTCCTCTTTTCTCCTCCTATTAGTCTTTGTTCCCTGAGACAGTTTTATTTTTGCTTTCAGTGCAAATACCCACACACAATTTAATGTATCTACATTAAAATCTACAAGCCACAAGTAAGAGAAAACATGATAGCTGTCTTTCTGGGACTGTCTTAATTTGCTTATATTGTTACCTCCGGTTGCAAAGGAGATAACGTCATATTTGTTTATAGCTGAAAAAAAAATCCATTGTGTCTATGGACCACATTTTCTTTCCCATTCCTCTGCTGCTGGGCACCTAGGTTGGCTCTGTGGCTTCACTATTTCACATAGCGCAGTATTTTATATGCTGCAGTAAACATGGATTTGTTCGTGTCTTTGTGATGTGGTAACTCAGAGGCTTTGGGTAAACACCCAGGAACAGTATAGCTGAGTCATATGGTTGATTTAGCTTTTGTTTTAATGACCTGCTATTCTGATTTCCATAGTGACTGGGTTGTTTACATTCTGGCCAGTAGAGTATCAGTTCCCTTTTGTCCACAGAAGGGCTAGGGGTGAGGGTTAGCTTACTCCAGTTCTCCTTCAAATCAATATGTCAAGTTGAATGACTGACTTACACCTCCTAGGTTTGTGTAAATACACTAAATGCTGTTCACACAATGACAAAATTGCCTAGCAACGAATTTCTTAGAACATAGCCCTGTTGTTAAATAACCCACGACTATAGCTGTAAAGTCCCTAGAAAAGTATTCAAAATATAGACAGCTATTCACAATGAGATTAACTTATAAATTAAATTAAAATGTGCTCTATCCTTTAAATGCCACATGAAGCTCAATTTCCATTCACCACATGTGAGGTCCCTTCTCTGGCCAAGTCCTGGTGCCTTACAACGAGCTATGCAGACAAGGCCCTGCTCTGGAGAACACCACAGCAATGAACAGCAGATACAGGAATCTGTTATCTAAGCACGAAATCTATAGAAAATAAAAATTATTTACTTTAATGAAGTTGAGTGTTATTTTAGTATTTGAGATTAATCAAATAAGTCACATTTTATGATTCTCCTCATTCGCTAAAGAAACAGAAACTCAAGACAATAGGGCACTTGGCAAATTTTCAAGGACTGTGCAACAGATTGGAGAATGGGATGATGGCTGTGCCTTTCTCTCTGTAGTAGGGTTTCTATTGCTGCGGAGAGACGACGTGACCACAACAAGTCTTATAAAGAAAACATTTAATGGGGATGGCTCACTTCTAGTTCATTATCAGCCCATTATCATCAAGGCAGGGAATATGACAGCATGCAAACAGACATGGTGTTGGAGGAGTTGCTGAGAGTCCTACAGGCAACAGGAAGTCAGGTGAGACACTGGGCCGTATCCCGAGCATAGGAAACCTCAAAGCCCACCCCTACGGTGACACACTTCCTCCAAAAAGGCCATACCAATGTCAACAAAACCACACCTCCTAAGAGGGCCACTTACTATGAGAATATGGGGACCGGTTACATTCACACCACCACACTCTCCTGTCCATACCTTGTCCACTACCCTGGGCTTTTCTACATGGGTTTTGGGGATTGAATTCAAGCCCTCATCCTTACACATTAAGCACCTACTGACTGAGCCATCTTCCTACCCCCACCCCTTGTACGTTTTAAATAACTTCCATATCTCTATCACCAACATGCTGACCCCACGCTCCACCCAGTGTGTAAATATTTTCTACTGTAGTGGGAGTTTTGCCGGAGAGGATTTATTGAATGTTTATATAGTATAGAGGTGAAGAGAAATCTTTGATAAATATAGTGTTTTGATTATTTTGTTCAACAGCCAGCACCCACCCTTCAGAAAACAACAAAAGCAAAGCAAACCCAAAAATCAAAACCTAGAGAATACCAAGCCTTGATGCACATTAGAACGTTTTAGTATTTTAAGTATGCATTCCCAAACACCATTCAGGAAGTGGGGGATCCATTTGTATTTATTTTATGCCATCACCATGAAATAAAATATTCTTTTTATTGTTCAGTTTCTTAAGATTTGCAAAGGTTGAATATCTAACCTTCTTAAGCAGTTGATTTTTTTTCCTTTGATTGTTCCTCATTACCCTTGCTACAGAGAACGAGGGAGGAGGTTAAGTGAGAAAATCTGGGAGGAAGCATTACTGGATTCAAAGACTGGGGTGGACACTGTTGGGACTCACTCTTCAGAAGCTATAAAGTCTTTTGTTTTGTTTGGCTAAAATAAGGCATTTAGTAAAGACCAAGTTTGAAAGCCTCATGGCTCAGGGCTAAGAGCACATACTATTCTTGCAGAAGGCCAGAGTTCAGTTCCCAGCACCCACACCAAGCAGCTCACAGCTATCTGTAACTCACACTTACGAGAGGTCCTGATGCCTTTGCCCTCCAGGCATAGACACATACACATAAGCATAAATCTTAGTGGGGCCATGGGCTACACACCTTTAATCCCAGCACTCGGAGGCAGAGGTAGGCAGATCTCTGTGAGTTCCAAGTCAGCCTGGTCTATAGGAGCTAGTTCCAGGACAGCCACGGCTGATACACAAAGAAAACCTGTCTCAAACAAACAAACAAACAAACAAACAATAATATATTATATATATATAATATATACATATCTTAAAAAGGGTATGGCTGAGGATCTTAGGGAAAGCAAATAGACATCAGCTGGATGCAGTGGGTGGGTGACACACTGGGTGTTCAAGCTTCCAGCGCTGAGTGAATGAGCAAATAGAATTTTAGTTACCCAAAGTTTGGCATGCCTGAGCTTGGCACTACATAACAGGTGCATAGAAACCAACATCAATCAGGTAAAATAAAAATGTTGAGCTTTCTGCAGTGTGTTCCACTTAAATAGGAGATTAATTTGGCATTGCTTGCTTCGAGCTGCCTCGGATCCTCTGATCCTTCAGTCCCCTCAATACCTGCCATTCATTTCTGGAGCTAGTCAAAGCCAGAACCTTTTTTTTTTTTTTTTAGGTGGGGGCTTCACTCTGTAGCTCTGGCTGTCTTCTGACTCACAGAGATCTGCATGCCTCTTCATTCCACATCCCCAACCCCCACAACCCCAGCGCTGGAATTAAAGGCATCTCCACCATGTCTGGCCCAGGACATATTCTTTATTCTTCGTATTCTTGCATATTTCTGATTATAGAAATTGTTCCTTCTACCAATAAAAAAAAATTCTTCTGACATCTAAAAAGGCAATCACGTTCTGCCCACGTGCCTAAGTTTTGTCTGATATATATCGTATATCTATAAAGAGATTCCCAGAAGGATCTCATAGATGGATAGTAGTCAGTCTGGTCCCAAACCACCATCTACTTCAGGTTTGTCTGTGATTTATCTATAATCATGTGATCGCCTACATATAATTTGTGACTTTTAGAAAAGTTTCACTAATTTCAAAAGATCTCATAGAACTCTGAGAACCTTATTTCGTGAAGAAACATGGTTTTCACAGTTATCACAAACCCACACGGTCTCAAGTTGGACACCGCTTCCCTCCATAGTAACTTGGTTCACACAGGTTAGTACAGATCCAAGCCCCGCCCCTTGCCCACACCTAGTTCTGATCGCTGATACACAGAAAACAAAAGTATATGGTGAAGGATCTTCAGAGTTTGTAAGTTTTGGAAAGCTATACAATAAAAATATTTCAACCTAGAGTTCTTTGTCATTCTGATTAAGGTACCTATGCCATGAATAACAACAACAAACACAAAGTTAAAACTACTGGGTTGGGTTCAATTTGGTCAAATTACTCGGTTTAAAACTCCATTTGAAGTCCATGTTGTTTTCCCTCAAAGCAATTTTTTTTTTAATAAAGAATAAGCAGGCGGTGATGCCCCTCTTATTTTTCCTTGAAGCCCCAGGGGTCTCCACGCTTTCCTGAGAAAGCCCAATCCCCAGTCCCCCGGGGGGGTGTTGGGGAGGAGTCGGCCCCACCCCCACCCGAAAATTACCCTGGTCTTCCTCCAGGTGTCAGTGCAGGCCTGCGCATCTTTTCGGCCTCCCTGCCCCCTCGTCCTTGTCCATTGCTAAAGTGGAGGGTGATTTGTGATCCGCCTCGCTGTGATTGCGGAGGGAAACAGCCATCTTGGCTTGTCTCAGTAGTAGATTTGTTTTTCTAATTTCTTTATACTTGAAGGTTTACCAGCTGCTTTATTGCCAGAGCGAGGCTTACTTGCGATCTCTTTTCTTTTTCCTTCCCCTCCCCCGTGTACCCCTCCTTTTTGTTCCTAGAGACAATCAGTGTCTCTGGTCCCAGCTGCCACTGCTGATTTTTCATTACAGTTTAATTTAAAACTGGTATTGGAATGGAAATGTCTTTTTGCCATTTGGGGTTTGCGAGGCCTGTGGTTTTATTGCCAAAGGCACAAATGTTAGTTACTACTGTTTTTTCCAGAGTTTGCTGGGGAGGGGTGGAGGTAGAGACCCGGGGGGGGGGGGGGGCGAGAAAGACATCTGGACTCCGCAGAGTGGGAGGGAATTAGAGGGGAAATCCCTCTCTGAAGACAACGTTATTCTGAGAATTGTTTTGTCTGATGTTTTCAAGAATCTCATTTGGGTCTAGAGGAGGAGAAGCTAGATGTAGCACCCTAAATGTCCTTCTGTGTGGGCTAAATATTTGTCAACCCTGCTGGTGAGCGACTGGAGGAGGGTGACCACCAGGTGGGCTGGTTCTGCTGTGAGGAAGATGGTTTTGTGTTTAAGTAATAGTTCATCTGTGGCGCCACTTGACTTCAGCTGTCAATGGGAACACCCAAGAAGGGACTGCTCTGCGCACAATCTCTGAGGGAGCAGACTGTTTACCATTTCCATCACATATCATCTTTCACTAGCTTCTGCCTTCTTGCTCCTTTTCAATCTCCGATTGCAGTCTTCGAGTTTACTTGTGAGCTTCCACCGGCTGTGAGCCCAGTCCAGCCACAGGATGGTCCCTATAATTCCTCAGAAGGTTCTTATAGACCGACTGAGCGCTGGGAAGATGACTCGGTCTCTGAAATGTTTCCTGTGAGCATGAGGAACTGAGTTGTGACCTCACAGAAACAAAAACAAAAAAACAAACAAACAAACAAAAAAAAAAAACAATAACACCAACAGCGGGCGGTGGCGGAACGTTTAATTCCAGCACTGGGGAGGCAGAAGCAGATGGATCTCTGAGTTTGAGGCCAGCCTTGTCTACAGAGCAACTTCCAGTACAACCAGGGCTACACACAGAGAAAAACTGTCTCGAAAAATAAAATAAAACAAACAAACAAAAACTGATCTCAGGTTGCTGAGGAATGGTATCCTAGGTTGACATTTGTCCTCTAGGCAGGCACGCACACACACACACACACACGCACGCGCACATACACACACACACACACACACACACACACACACACACACACTCACGGCTACTAGTTTAATGGGCTGATTTGATTAGATTAAAATTGATTGTGTTTGTACTACTTGAGTGTAAAATTAAGAGAAAGGGCCATTTATACTTGAAAGTGCTTCTTTAGGAGGTGCAGGTGGGGAGGAACCAAAGCCTCTAAAACTCCAGATTTAAATACTTAGTATTGACATTGAGAACAGTGGTTTCCCAGCTGTAGAAGATCTGCAGGAGCCAGAGTGTCTTATCTGTCATGCTAAAAATCAATTAGTGTCTCCCATCCCAGCAAGAACCCTACTCTTCCTGGATACACCAGTTTGGGATGTCAAGCTGAATGCTCCATTATCCCCACAGATCCTGCTGGCTCTTCAGACGCTGAACATTTCAACTTCCCTCCAACTGGCCTCAGGCAGCTGGGAGACTGGTGAACCTGCCTGGGATAGACACATCTCACTGTCATGGAGCAATTCAAAGGCTCTGGGGACATCAGCAGGTCATTCCGATTTCTGTTGCCAGCATGCATGCTTTGTGTGCTCTTGGATAATGGGGACGTTTCCTCCAAAAGCATTCACCATTTCGCCAGGTCCCCTCTTCTTTTTCTTTATTGATTTTTTATTGAGCTCTACATTTTTCTCTGCTCCCCTCCCTGCCTCTCCCCTCCCCTTCAACCCTCTTCCAAAGTCCCCATGCTCCCAATTTACTCAAGAGATCTTGTCATTTTCTACTTTCCATGTATATTAGATCTATGTATGTCTCTTTTAGGGCCCGATTGTTGTCTAGGTTTTCTGGGATTGTGATTTTGGGGCTGGTTTTCTTTGCTTTATGTTTAAAAACTACCTATGAGTGAGTACATGTGATAATTGTCTTTCTGTGTCTGGGTTACCTCACTCAAAATGATATTTTCTAGCTCCATCCATTTGTTTGCAAAATTCAAGATGTCATTATTTTTTTCTGCTGTGTAGTACTCCATTGTGTAAATGTACCACATTTCCCATATCCATTTTTTGGTCGAGGGACATATAGGTTGTTTCCACGTTCTGGCTATGACAAACAATGCTGCTATAAACATAGTTGAGCACAGGTCCTTGTGGCACAATTAAGCATCCCTTGGATATATACCCAAAAGTGGTATTAATGGGTCTTGAGGAAGGTTGTTTCCTAATTTTCTAAGAAATAACCACACTGACATCCAAAGGGGCTGTACCAGCTTGCATTCCCACCAAAAATGCAGAAGTGTTCCCTTTCCCCCACAACCTCTCCAGCTTAAATTGTCATTAGTGTTTTTGATCTTGGCCATTCTTACAGGCATAAGATGGAATCTCAGAGTTGTTTTGATTTGCATTTCTCTGATGACTAAGGATGTTGAGCATTTCCTTAAGTTTCTTTCAGCCATTTTAGATTCCTCTGTTGAGAGTTCTCTGTTTAGGTCTGTACTCCATTTTTTATTGGATTATGTGTTCTTTTGGTGACCAATTTCTTGAGTTCTTTGTATATTTTGGAGATCAGACCTCTGTCTCGTGTGGGGTTAGTGAAGATCTCTTCCCTTTCTGTAGGCTGTCGTTTTTCTCTTGTTGATCATGTCCTTTGCTTTACAGAAGCTTTTCAGTTTCAGGAGGTCACATTTATTAATTGTCTCTCTCTCTGTCTGTGCTGTCGGGGCTATATTTAAGAAGTGGTCTCCAATGCCAGTGCCTTCAACTATACTTCCCACTTTTTCTTCTATAAGATTCAATATGGCTGGCTTTATGTTGAGGTCTTTGATCCATTTGGAATTGAGTTTTGTGCAGGGTGATAGATATGGATCTATTTTCATTCTTCTACATGTTGATTTCCAGTTATGCCATCACCATTTGTTAAATATGCTCTCTTTTTTCCGTCTGATATTTTTTGCTTCCTTGTCAAAAATCAGGTGTTTGTAGTTGTGTGGATTAATAACCGGGTCTTTGATTCAGTTTTGTTGTTCCTCCTGTCTGTTTTTATGCCAAGACCAGTCTGTTTTCAATACTGTAGCTCTGTAGTAGAGTTTGAAGTGAGGGATTGTGATGCCTCCAGAATTTCTTTTATTGTACAGGATTATTTTGGCTATCCTGGGTTTTTTTGCCTTTCCATATGAAGTTGAGTACCGCTGTTTTAAGGTCTGTGAAGAATTTTTCCATGGTCCCTTCTTCTAAATGGCCCTATTGGCTCCCGCCCCTGCTCTGGGGTTTTCCACTTCTGGGTTAGAAAGAGGAGAGAAACCGTTGGGGTAGTCTTCCAGATAGGTTTCCAAGACCCTTGTGGTCATCTTAAAAACCTATAAGGACATTCTAGTGGTTATGATTTCCTCACAGAAGCCATCCCACTAACAAAAGGAGAGCGGAGAGAGAGAGACGGGGGGGGGGGGGGGGTAGAGATTTCATCTCTATAAGTCAGAGTTCATGACACACATAAGGGAAAACAGCAAGGAGTGGTAAGCCTTTTAACTCCACCCCCACCCCAGTCTTCCCCAGTTTCCCTGCTTCTGCTCCAGCTGCAACCAATGGGAAAAACAACAACAAATCTCCCCCTCGCATGTGCACAACCATCAATCAGGAGAGTGGGTGTGTTGCTAAGCTGTTCAGTGTGACTCTGAGGAAACTCACTCCCTAGAGAAGGAGTGAATGGGTATTTGAAGGAAAGAGTTATTTTGAGACCTACACCACTTTCCTGAGTGAAGGAAATTGCTTTGCTCAATGAAACCCCTTGTTTGGGATAAAATGAATTCCAAGCAATAGGCTCCAAGGGATGATGGGTCTGTACCATGAGGAAGGAAGCTACATGTAAATACTTTCCCTAGGCTACCACATGATTGTGGCCAGCTCTGACAAAGCAAACATTGCAGTCAGAACTTTCCTAATGTTTACCAGGACAAATTCAGGGGAACTGTAGACTGAGTATCAGCTGTCTGCTGTGACAAGAAACTGGGTGTTTGATCTTCTTCTGTGCTACAAGACTCTCTTCAGAAATCTCTTGGAAGTCTCGTAAACTTACATTAGTGGCCACATATGGGATCCATTAGCTGCTCCTTTGTGCTTGTTCTTAGCAAATTTTTGTCTGGTGACTGCTTCTGAACTTTGGTGGTGGGGGTTGTTTGGCTTTACACCACAGAGATTCCTATTGACTGGTTTAAGTTGGGGGAAAATATTTAGCAACAAGCAGGCTGTGGTTGGGGTGAGACAATTAACTGTGATTTAAAGTTGGTGGAGTGTTTTCTCCTCTAGGAAGCAGGAGGATAATTTTCTTCTTCATAATTCAAAGGATTCCAGAAACTGCCAGCCAGAGACTTCTTTTTCCTTCTTTAATGAAATTATTAAGTAAGGGCTTTCTGTCTATCTCCACCTAGTAGGAATTTGGGAGAGCTGATTTGCCCCAATCTCTAATTTTTGCTTTCTTTAGGGCAAAATGGCAATATTCGCTTTTAAAAGACATGCTAATAACCCCAAGTCAAGGTGTTAAATAACTACATTGTAGCAATATTTGGAACTAAAGTTACTCATGTATGACAGAAGCTGAAACAAAACAGACTTGAAGGCTGTTAACTCAAAGGCAGAAGGCAGGCCCAGAGATGTAAATGGAAATTAGCTTTTGTGCCCTAAAGTAATTAATAAACTAAGCACAATGGTCAGCGCTTTCACCCGCAGCCAGCATCAGGGGACTTCAAACATTGCTTTTGAAGAGGCCCCCAGCAGGGAGGACCCCACAGTTTAAGCTACTTTATAGTGTTAATATCTGTCTGGAAAAAACAGATGCCACAATTGCGCAGATTGTGTCTCAAAGCATCTGAGACCCTAAAACTTCAGGGGGGCAAAGAAAGTCTCAGCCTTTTGATTGAGAGAGAGAAGGGGAGCAGGAAGGAGAGAGAGACCTAAAGTATTAAATTGAAACAGGCACTTCATTTCTTTCCTTCATTTCTCCCTTCACCTCAGGAGACCTAAGTTAAATTCCACTTAGGTCACAGCGAGACTTGGATTTGATGGTCTCAAGCTGCCTTTTAACTGTACATTCATCCCATAAATAGGAGATGAATAAAGATGTCAAACTTCATCCATATGATATTCTGACGCACGGTTCCCTCTCTGTGAAAGAAAGCTCTGATGAAGGTGGCTCACAATGGGTTCTGCCGGGCAGGGCATTGCAACACGCCACAGACAGTCCGTGCTCATAAACAGGACCAGCATGGATCAAGAGCCGGCAGCCTGCAGAGATTCAGCTGTTTGCAGAAAAGCAGCAACTGGCCTGCTGCAGTGCAGGGCGGACTTCTTTTCCCTCTGCCATGCAGGGTGGACTTCTTTTCCTGTTGCAGTGCAGGGCAGACAATTTCTTTCCCACAACCACCTCTGTCAGATTTCATGTAAAAATGGCTATTTTAACAGGACAGGCAGAGACAGACCTGTGCTTAAAGGAAGGTGTCAGAAAATGAGTTTCTGTTCTTGTTCTAAACAAAAACTCCATGAGTACTGATTTGGAGATTATACTATCAAAAAGGATTCGTTTATCTTTGTCCTAACTGGGCAAAGAACCAAATATAACAACTGGAAAGCAAAGAACGCCCTGCCAAATATTGATATTTCCTTCCCTAGAATACTCATGGCTATTTTTAGTTTGTTAATGTAAAATGCCAGTGAGATGAAAAGTGAAGTGATGTGTTTCTAGAAGAAAAACCTGTCGAATCTTCATTAATAATTCCCATAGACCACTCATGGGCCCTTATTAGACAGCCCGACAAGCAGAACTAAACAACAGAGACGGTAGAAATGTAGAAGACATAATCTCAACAGCAAACTTTCTGAAGATTTGGCTGTCATTTTACATTAAAGGCAAAAAATAAAAACTTGCACGGAAACGCAAAGAGCTTGCGGCACGACGGGCGTGATGAAACTGAGTGGGGAAGAATGGGCTGTCGTCGGGGTTAGCGAATGGTCCTATGGAAGGGTGTTGAGCAGCCAAACTTTTTTCTCATGGCTAGCCTGGCATTTTGAGGTGGGAAGACACTGTGAAGGTGTGTCGCAATCCAACTGAAGGATTCTTCAGCAGCAAACCTTCACTATGAGGAGGACTCACCGTGGAGCAAATGTTGATCTAACCAGTGCAGAAAATTAATTCGAAGATCTAGGCTCTGTTTCTGTCTCTATAGCAGTTTTCCCTTCTTAGTGTCTTTTCATGTTATAGTGTCTCAGTGGATCTCTCTCTCTCTCTCTCTCTCTCTCTTTCCAATGCTAGGCAGCATTCGGGATAAACATTATCACACCATTTTACAAATGAGAAGGCTGCTGTTCAAGATTAGTAATTCGGTAAATGCCTGATTAGAGACAAGGGCCAGTTTTTCGTCTTTTATAGTTGTGATCTGAGTAGATTTCAAAAATAAAAATCAGTGCAAGCAACAACACCTGAACGGCCTTATGTCCGTCCGTCCAGAGCTCCAGCACTGCTATGCAGCAAAGACATGAAGTTATTAAGAACAGAACAAAATCAAAGAGCAAGGGCGCCGAAGAACACAGTCACGATGCTGTTCTCAGTGTCTTCTTGTCTGTTAATTTTATTAAAGAAAACAAACAAACAAACAAAAAAGAAAACCAGAAGAGAAGCAGTCTGTTACTATACTGTAGTTTCCTTTCCCAAAATAATCTTATAATTATTAATAATAATATACTAAAAAGGACTTGCACACACATTTACCTTCTGTTAGCTTGTTTTCTATGCCCTTTATATTTCTTAATCCATTTAGCTCCCACAAGGAAAGTTTAATATTTCACCATTTTATCAGTAAGGAACTCATGATTGTATCTCAGTTCTCAGTGTGGAACAAAACCGAAGCATACAAGTATCTATTTGGGCTAGCCATTGCAGAAGACCCCTTGGCATCTCAACCAACATATGCTGGAGAGAGAGGAGGGGGTGTTTTGTTGTGTGTGTGGTGGGGGTGGGGAGGTGGGCCTCGCAAGGCCTCTCTCCCTCCTCATTCTCTCTCTCTCACTTTATCAATATTTCCTGAACACACCCTGTCACGAGCCGCCTTTGTTAGGAATTCTCCAGTACTCTCAGAGCAAAGGTTGGCCTGCAGCCTTCTCCCCTTCCTGCTGCCTGTCAGGAGAGGAAATCGCAGCTTTCAGAGGGACCTGACAAGGGGGAACTGGATAGCACCAGGGGGTCAAGGGTAAGAATGCAGGAGCAGTGGGAAAGCCAGATAGAGTCCAGGCAGAGTGAGGCAGGAAAGGCTCCTGGCATGTGCATCTCCTGTTTGCCATTTCAGGTTCCTGAAGGAAAGAAAACCACTGCAGGCTTTGCTGTGATCATGGTGTGCACGCAGTCATCCAGACGAGCTTCGGTGCATGCATAACCCTACACTGAGACTGCCCATATTCTGTCTACAAATAGACATGGAACTAAACTGATCACTATTGGTTAAATAAGAGTTTTATGCATAATTCATTACCAGTCCCATTTGATCTAACAACCTGGAGGGCAAATGTGCTCGTGTATTGTAGAGATGGCATATGGTGATGGTGATTCCTGAGAAGGGGACCTCATAAAATCTCCTTGGCAGATCCCTTCCAGTGCATCTCACTGAAGTGTAGGCCACCAAGCTTGACCCTGCTGAGGATGGGTTAGGAGGCATCTGTTTCTTCTCCATCTGTCATGGCTGCTTTTGCCATGCCACGGACTTGGCTTGTCCTGCTGTCAGCCTTGCCTCGGTCAGTTTTCCTCAGGGTTCCTTCAGGTCTCCTGAGTTATGAAAGGACATCTGGTTCCAGGCAGCTAAATGACAGACCAGGAGGTCATGGGCTAAAGCGGTGGGCATCGATTGTTTTGCTGGTGATGTTTCTAATTCTCATTAACTTGCATTAAGAGTTATATGTGCAGCTTGGGTTCTAACGAGGGGGTTCAGTTATTAACTAAGTCTCCCCTACTGGCAGCAAGTCCTGCCGTTGGTCAGTCCAGATCCATGTTCTCGGAGCACAGAGTTATAAAGATCACAGCCTTTTACACCAAGAATAGAGATTAGAGAGCCTTTAGGCTACTCTCCTCCTTTACAGAAGAGGAACCAGGTCCGGTGAGGCTAATCACTTATTCCAGGCAGGTCATTTAGTTAGTGACAGAGAGGTTGTAAGCAATAGTTTCTAGCCCCAACTGCTCCCTCCTAACTCCTCAGTAGACAGATTGTGTGCCAAGTTTGTGCTGCCTTGGATGTGTGTGGAATTTGAGGCACATTTAGTGGCCAGAAGCTACGGGCAGGCTATCTTTTAAAAATGCAAATTGCTATCTACTAAATAAAATGAGTGTGTGTTTTCGGAAGTTAGTTCAGCTGGAGCTAATAGGCAATAGTGTTAATTAGTCCAAGGGCATAGGTCCAATTTCCACAAGGGCCAATTAGCTTTGCACAATGGGAAAAGAAGCTGTTTCCGAGACTCGGACCATACCCTGAACTCAGCCTGTCTCTGAGGACCTCAGGTGAAGGAGGGTGACGTAGCACAAACCCCTCCCCTGGCTGGAAGACAGTTCCAGGGTCGTTTCTCAGTGGAAGCAGCTTGGCGTGTTCGGGGTTCAGGACAGATGTTCTGTAAAAAGTTTGAGTCAGATGGAAAGACAGGAAAAGCTTTGTCATGGCACACTTATGCCTGATTTCTTCACTTCAGCAGAGGTTTTTTTTTTTCTGCTCCAGGGTTCCATATTAGGACCTACGACCCAGAAAGATAAAATTCTGTCTTTGTTCAAGACCAGGCTTTGGACTGCTTTGTTTTTAGGACCTACATCTAGGGCATCAGGACTTTCTACTAAACAGTTTCCTATAAGCAGGAAGGTCTAGTTTGCACTGACCTGGAGGAAATAAAAGTGCTCTGAGATACAGCCCTGTGCTGCTTGATGCCCAACAGGGAAGCTGGCCTCTTGTCCTATGAAAAAGAGGTGTGGTCACCATGCTAATGTAGTTCTCTTTAGCAATGTACAAACGGGCACAAATTCTGTACCACTAAAGCTGAGACACATTGGTGGGGCAAAAGAAAGCATGGAATCTGGAGGACCCACAAACCATTGCACGACATCATACACCCTCACCTGCATCACCCTTTTACCCAACACTTGTGTGTCAGGGTCACTGGGCCTCAGTGACCTGCTTATAGTGATACACCTTCCTAGAAGTAGCTAAGAAGTTGTCAATAGCAGGCAAGAAGGGATATGGACAGCAATAAACATTAAGTGAAGAGGAAAACTAAATGGTAATTTGAGACTTCCAAAAGTTGGGCAGCCAAGGCCCTTCTCGGCATCTTGGCATCTCCCAACAGAAAAGACGGCACTGCCGTAAAAACAAACAAACAAACAAACAAACAAACACTGGCTCTGCCTATGTTGCTCTAGCTAGTTCTAGGACTTGCCTTTTGAGTCAGGCTGGCTTTGAGCTCAGAGGTCTGCTGCCTTTATCTCTCAAGTGCTGGAATTAAAGGTGCAGACCACTATGTCCCACAATGTTGCCTTCTTCCTGACTGGAAAGAATTTACTGTTCAAAATATTTTAATATTTTACTGCTTCATTTAGTCACCACTTATACTGAATTCCGCTTAAAGAATTCATGGCTGTAATGCAGTTAGGAGAATATTTTCTTTGTTTTCTTTTTCTTAATGCTTAGCTAACATTTTATCAAATGTTTCCACCTGCTGCTCCTCGTTCTCTGATTTGTTCATGATAGAACAGAAAGCAAGAGGACAAGCAGAAATATCTTCTAACATATGCAGCAACACATTTATCTGAATGGAAATGTCCGTGGTAGAGTATCGGTTTCCTCCCACTGGGGAACGTGCGGTAGGCCATGGGGTGGAAAACACAACTGAGACAGTACTGACACTCCGTCTGGTGTGTGACCCGAGCTGAAGTGGTGACAGAAAGGTGGACGCTGTAGAAGAGTCTGCTGAGTCTATTGGCCACTCCCAGCCTTTCCTCCGCATCTCAGTGTCTATACATTGCAAACCCCCTCCCTGCCCGGGAGGAAGGCTATTCCATTTTTCCCATTTCCAATTCAATAGTTACTCCCTTAGAATGTGCACCCTGTGCTTCTGTTACAGCTCTGAGCCACTGGTTCTGCTTTTGTCCTCTAGAGTCAAAAGCACAAATTCAAACCTTATAGCCTACTATGTATTAACATCTAGCCATCTTTAACTGATGATTTATTCACTAATCCATTAATTCACGTTTTATGCTATGTGATATTTAATGTTGAATACATGTACATCTTCATGGAAAAGGTCTTGGGGACATTAGTGTCCATGTTTCTTCTTCATCTAAAATCCCTCAGCTCTTCCCACATGACATAAAATCTACAGGTCCCCACAGACAGCTCCCTTTTTCGAGATGCTGCAATGAATCACTTGTACTAATGGTATCTATTGTGACTCGGGTTTTTGTTAGGCCCTGGGTTAGAACCTATAGCGTTCTCAATTGTCTATAATCAATAAGGTGGACATTATCGGTCCTGTATAAGTCATAAAGAACGGTGGCAAGAGAGATGAAATTGTTTATTTTGACTTGAATAGTTGATACATGGGAAGTAAAAATTCAGAGTCTCATTGTAATCCTTTTGCAGGACAGCTCTTGGATGGGAGATGGTTCTTAATATCTGCTTTATTATCTGCTCCCACGTGACAGCAGGAGGCCAGGGCCATCATTCTTCTGGCTATTTCACTATTTTATGCATAACATAATAAAGTTATTGTTAGCTCATATGAGTTGTTTGCTGTCATAAAGTGTTTGAAGGGATTGTGAAAATCATTCACTTTTGAAAAAAATTTATGAGCAACTCAATTTATGATTGGCAATGGTTTCCTTGACATAAACATCGTGCATAGTCAAAAATTCTTATAAAACTTGAATATCTGACATACAAATTATTTTCAAATGTAATGAAATTTTATGAATGCCAAGCACAACAAATAATGTAGTCTACATCTTGTTACATTTTGTAGATGTTTAATTAAACATTTATTAATTTCAGTTTATCAGTTTTATATTTTGTAAATAGTAAATCTTTTGAAGACTTAAAACATTTTTATTGGCTTTTGGAAAGAACACAGGCTATAAATACTGAAGTGTTAATAACTAAATAACACTCGGTCTTTCATGCTCTGCCTGTGACAGAAAAGCCATTATGCTATGTATGACTTAAAATGACAATACACCTTTTTTAATTTTCTAGACCCCTGTGGCTCTGGCTGTACTGCCTGCCCATCTTCCACGTGTTGGAAACCAGATAAAGGGATTGAACAGAGCTGCGTATCCTTCCAGTTTGCCCTGATTGCTCTCACTTGTTGGGCACTTCAGCCATGCTGGGGTGCTTCTCCTCTGGTATAACTGAAGAAGATAGCTCCTTCTGAAACTGGATAAAGTCAAATTAGTGTGTCTGGTCTCCTGAGTGGCCAGTGGCAGAGGCTAAATAGTGCACCCAGATAATGTTGAGACTTCTGTTTGAATCTTGCCCTATAGGAGGGCAGCCAAGTGATTTCAGCTGTCCTTCCTCTTTCTTTATTCCTCTCAGAGGAGTCTGTTTGCTAACCAACTTCCTCCCTTGCTGGTAATGCAGGCACAGGGCAGGTGAGGGAATGCACCACCTTGTGCTGACTTGCATATTTCTTTACCTGCTAGTCCTTTTTGATGCTTTAGTTCTTGTCTCTTGTGTTTCCTGCTAGAGAACCCAGTTAAGAGATAGCCAAGCACTAAGATGCTATTTGTGGATTTTGTGCGGAGTGGCTTTTCTTGACTACATTTTAAACTATATCCTGGTTGTCTTTGCTGCCACCCACTTTTACCTTCACTTTCCCATTGAGTTTCATCCCCTAATCCTTGACTTTACTTTTTATAAAACAGATCTAGAAAATATTGGATCTCTTATTGTCCAAATGTCAAAGACAGCAAGCTAGATTTCTCTTCTCTTGCCTGAATACAATTAGATTTTTGGACCCAATTGCAAGGTCACTTCATTTATCCCAGTTAAATCTGACCATTTTAGTCAACTTATTATTTCTCTTGCCTGTCAAAAACATTTAAAATTTTGATATGGTCATTTTCCATATTCCTCATATTTTTGAACCATAAATTTGGTGAGCTTTTTAATTTTTCCTTTATTCACTGACGTTTACACAGGCCACAGTGAAGGAGCCAAAGCCAGTCTGCAGCATCCTCCCAAGCTCGAATTCTCACCAGTTAGTCCCAAGTGCATCTTTTCATCCAATTATACTGTTTATCGTCTTTGGGCAGATAACTCCATTCTGTTGTACATATGAGCTGCTGGTGAGTACTTCATGGGATGAACAATCCTGCTAAATGCTAAATGACACATGAGACATGGCAGAATTTTCAATGGCGAGGCATCCTCTTTAAGGGAATGTAGGCCTGTGTAAGATGCAGAGGAAACCTGCTTTGAGGGGGAACTGCTTGCTTCTTCCCCCTGAAGTGCTGACTCTGCACAGACAGGAGAGATTCAACTCTTCAGATGCCCCTAAGAAACTAGGCAAACCAATGGAAGAATCACTTTCTTCCCCATGAAAACCGAGTTTATAAAGAAAGTGTAAATTTGGAAATGAACATAGCCTCCCCCTTGAGCACCTACTGGTGTCGATGCAGGTTCTTTGCCAATTCACCGAGTCCTAACATGGCTGCAAATTACTCTGTCACAATAATTGTTCTCTGTTAACTTTTAAGGCAAGAGAGGTTTATTGATGGCAAGAAGAGTGGCTGGCATTTCTGGTTTAGTATATGGAATTTCAGTAAATGTCAAACACACATTTCCTAGAAGGAGAAAGAGAGAAAAATCAATGGGGAAAGAAAACTAAGAGAAAGCAAAAGCACTGAGCAACCATACCGAACCTGTGTGTTCTCAGAAGCACGAGAGTTCCCTCAAAGCCCGTGCTTTGACAAACACACTTTCGCTACTGTGCAAGACAGACAGATACCACTTCTAAGAAATGTGTGCAACTGCCACAGGAAGAGGTGGAACAGAACATGACAGAAATCTGCAAAAATAAACCAAGAAGAAAAGCCACAGTGTCAATCACCTAGCTAATGTAGTAGCTACTCTGCTGCAATTCACAAAGAACAACACAAGCCAGATTAGAGGTTGCTGCAGGAGCGAATCGCAGACTGGCTATCTGAATGAAGAAGCCAGGCTACCACTAGCAGGCGAATCGATCCCCCGAGAAAGCCATTGATTACGTTCCTTGGACTGGGAGAGAACAGGTTCATTGGATTCTGATTTAAGGAGCTCAGGGCTCTCAGACATGTCCCTCCCCTTGTTTGACTCTTAGTGGTTTCACACTCATAAAATATTGCGAACCGGTTCTAATCCTTGTTAGAAGTAGGCATCCATAACTTGATAAGCAAACATATTTAATGCACGCACATGAGGAGAATATTTAAGTAATATGCCTTTCGCTAAGCATGTGCTCCCTGCACTGCTGTCTGATCCATAGCAGAACTGAGCTGGCAAGGCGCAATTGGACTTGGGGGAGGTGGAAAGGTCACACATCTGGTCTCAGCAGCTGCCTGGTAGCTTCCTGGCAATGGCCTCATGGGTGGCAACTCAGCCGCAGATTCCACCATAGGGAACTGGAGAGAAAGAAAACAGGAAAAATTACATTGTTTGCAACTCAAATAAATCCCTGAGGATTTATGACTTAATCTTTGTGCAGTGTCACTGAAAGACACACAATCCAGTTAACCGAGAGTAATTTAAAAAGCAATTTTAATCTTGACTTGCTCTCTGAAGGAACATTAAAAGGGATCCAATTCATAATCTACAGCCATACGTGGAAAGCATCTCCTTTCTTCTCCCTTTCAATTCTTTTATACGCACACAGTATCCCACACCCAGGGCTCCAGGAGCTGATCTTTCCTCCGCCCCCTTCCACCTTCCAGCCCCCTAACTTACAGGAACAACACCTGCACAGTCTGTCCTTCCTGGGGTCACCTAGACGCATATTGTGTGACATTCTGAGAATGTCAGAGACCACACAGCCCCCCACTGGAGGAAACTCAGAGATCCCACTAGTGAATAGTTCATTGACTCCCCCGCTTTTGAGTTCTTTCGTGACATTTCCAGATATGAAATAGGGCGTTTGCATAGCCTTGACTTTCTGATAACTGTGAGCGATCTTCCAACATCACTATGCCCCACATATATGTACTTCCTGTTTAAGACAAGGTCTTATAATGCAGCCTAAGCGAGCCTCAAATTTACAATCCTCCTGCCTCAGCTGCCTGAATGTTGTGTATTTTTATTTATTCTCTTCAATCTGGCAACCATACACCATTAGAGGATTTGATTCACCGAAAGTTTTTGTATAGTTATCACAGATAAGATAGCAGACTAGATGTTTAGGGTTCTACCTGGAAGGAAAGTGTGGATTTCTAATGAATGGAGATAAAGCTGTGTTGTGGTGGGATAGTGTATCTGTGTCACTGAGCTCAGAAGAAAAGGTCTGACCAAAATTATTTTACATGAATAATCACCTTTTACATATTTTCTGTTCAGAAGTTTGGGATCTGCCTAGTACTTGATATGTCACAGTGATATAAAATAGATTTTTTTTTAGCCGGGAAGTGGTGGCACACGCCTTCAATCCCAGCACTCGGAAGACAGAGGCAGATGGATCTCTGTGAATTCAAAGACAGCCTGGTCTACAGAGTGAGTTCCAGGACAGGTTGCAAAGCTACATAGAGAAACAATCTCAAAAAAAAAAAAAAATCTTTTAAGTGTGCTAAAAGATCCCCATGCTCTCTAAAACTAAAGTGTTTCTCTCTCTCTCTCTCTCTCTCTCTCTCTCTCTCTCTCTCTCTCTCTCTCACACACACACACACACACACACACACACGTATACATTGCCTAGTCTTGTTGGATTTCAGATCAGGAATGAGCAGTTAGGTCAGGGCTTCAGATACTCAATGTTGATTTGTGTTGGAGAAACAGGTGATTCCAACTCGGGGGTAAGCAAGAAAGCACGAGAATGAGACAAATGACTTGATCTGTTTGGGCTTTTCGCAAGCTTTGCCACCTGAGCTTTGCCTATGAGTGGGTGGCATGAGTGGACTGGGTTCTGGGTCCTCCCCAGGCCAGGAGACCAGGACAGTATGTAGGCTATGCGACTGAGTCTGGGCCTGAGGGTTGGGGATAATGCCAGTAGGCAAGCTTGCAGATATTCACCAGGTCTGTACACAAATCTGTGATCCTGACTAGGTCTGGAGGTTGGATATGGTGCAGGTTGGCTTGTGTGCCAGAACTCACCAGCCTACACCAGAGCATAGGGTGCATGACCTGGACCGAGTCTGAAGGTTGCAAATGGTGAATGTTTGGTAGGGTCCTTGGAACTCACCAGATTGGGTGGCACACAACATGTATGATCTGGATGTTAGGGAGGATAGAGACAGGGAAGGATTCAGAGACGTCACCCAGCTGGACTGGAACCCTGGGTGTGCAACCTTGGCTAGGCTAAGGGTAGGATAGGGCACAGGGAGGCTAGGATCAGCTGAACTTCCAGAGTGGACATCCCAAAATCCATACAGAAAATATTAGGTATTAGCTGTTAGATTTCTCGAGACTGTGAATCTTGTCCTAGAAGAAACGCATCCACACAGTGGTATGCAGATGAAGAGTCTCCTTTCAAAGAGGCACCTTAGAAGATGCCACATTGATTTGGAAGCTGCTGCTCCAGGCCTATTGGAGTCCTGGGAGTCACTCTCAGCACAGGTTTTAGAGCCTCTGTCGGAATCTCTCCTGTTTTATGGTCTCCTTTTGTTTTGTCCTTAGACTCTATTACTCTGCTGGATCTCCTGCCTTGCCCACCCTGCTTGGTGCTAAATGACTTTTGGCTGGCTCCAAAGGTCATCTGTGCTCCCCAAGGAGGAAGATTCACAACCACGGGAATACAGTGACATCTCAATTAGCAAATCCCTGGGGAGCCAAGCTCTTCTAGAATAAAGTGCTCATATTAAAAGTGAGATTAACTCCTTAGAAAGCATAGAAAATTGAAAGGCTCGAGTGCACTAACTGGGCAGCGAGGCCTTCCGCAAATGCTCCTCTTTGTCCTTGTGCTGTTCAAACCAAACTACAATTGCCTGGCTCCCTTCATTCACCCTGGGCTCAAAGGAACTTCCCCTCTGCTCCCACTTCAACTGACTTCATTCAAAAGTTCTAGAAACCTTTCCCCTCTTTAAAAACTGCAAGTAGTTTGCTCTCTCTAATTCATGACCTGCTTATATTTTCTAGGAACACATTTATTTATTCATTTATTCAAAAAATATTTAGAGAGAGTCCCAGTCAATGTATTGCTTTAACCAACACTTTGAATTATGGTTGAGGCTAAAATAGCTCTCCACTGATAAAGGAACACCAAGAATTATTATTAGGTATATGTCATGCTGGTATTTTAGTCAACCAGAAGGTATGAGAAATTATTCTCCTCCTGAGTGATTAGCCTGATTTGGGAGGGAGAAGAGAGAGAGAGACAAAGTGTCCTCTCTTAGGCCCCCAGGGCCTCTGCTGAGAGAAAAGGGTGAGGCTGCTAAATTTGCTGGAAGTCTCAGAGCAACCTTGAGTTTGGAGCTTGGAGGAGTCTTTACAATTATGTTCTCTGCTGATTCCAGCTTCTATGCTGTAGCATCAAGGAGAGTAAATACCCCAGCATGTTAGAGGGGGAAATGAAAACAACATGGGTATTTTAGTAAATGTGCCTTCCCTTAGTAAAATGGACACAGTAACATCTGGTTCCTCGAGACTAGTTGTTTCCCTCTTAATTTATAACCCTGACACAACCAAAACCAATCGTATGATCCTTTAGCCTCAGCAGAATATACTTAAACTTACAATTTTTCATATTTCTTAACTAATTTTTGACAGTTTGAAATATTCAGCTTAAAACTGCCTGCAAGTCTCCTGCCCAGAAGGGACACTTCTAGCTAGTGTGTTTCTGAGGACAGCTAGAATTTAGAGATTTTAGAAGGTGACTCGTGGGGGTTAAGCAGATGGTTAAACATAGCTTCTTTTCTATATTTAGGAAGAAGTGGAGGTGTTCCTGCCTCTTCATCTCTCTCTTTAGGCATAAAAGCGAGGATAAGCAAATGATGACACATTGCAGTGCAGAAGGTAACAATGGCAGGCAGCTTGGCTGTCTGCAGTGCAGGCGGAGGGTTCTCAGTCTTTTTGTATGCAGATAAAGAGGTGGATTTTTACAGTGAATTTCTTTGAGCTCTAAGTCCTTCCTACATATCACACCTACTTTCAGAAGTACACTCACACTTAGGGGTGAGGAAAGTGACTTCAAGAGGATTTCAGAGGTGGTGCAAAATTGGTTTTGGACTCCTAAAAATTACCCCTATGATTTTAATATGATGCATTTCTATATTAATAATTGTTCATAATGAAAATTCATTGAATATAAAAAAATGATTCATGCTGAAACTAGAACGCTGAACAAATGGCCACAAATGACTGAGTTTTTCTGATGAATAGAAGTAAGAAAGCAAACCTACAAACAAAGCAAATGATACCTCTTTTTATTGATTGATTTTTGTTGAGCTCTACATTTTTCTCTGCTCCCCTCCCTGCCTCTCCCCTCTCCCCTTCAACCCTCACCCAAAGTCCCTATGCTCCCAATTTACTCAGGAGATCTTGTCTTTTTCTACTTTCTACATCTTATGTAGATTAGATCTATGTAATCTCTCTTAGTGTCCTCGTTGTCTAAGTTCTCTGGGAATGTGGTTTGTAGGCTGGATTTCTTTGCTTTATGTTTAAAAACCACTTATGAGTGAGTACATGTAATAATTGTCTTTCTGGGTCTGGGTTACCTCACTCAAAATAATGTTTTCTAGCTCCATCCATTTGCCTGCAAAATTTAAGATGTAATTATTGTTTTTCTACTGCGTAGTACTCTATTGTGTAAATGTACCACATTATTATTATCCATTCTTCAGTTGAGAGGCATTTAGGTTGTTTCCAGGTTCTGGCTATGACAAACAAAGCTGCTATGAACATAGTTGAGCACATGTCCTTGTGGCACGATTGAGCATTCTTTGAATATATATACCCAAAAGTGGTACCTCTTTTTTTCTTAATCATGAAAAAGTGATAGAACTTCATCCATCGGATTCCCTCACAGCTGTAATTTTCATTCAGTCTCAAATTGCATGCTAATTAGTTTCTTCAGAGCTCTGAAGATGTCATCTTTCTAACTTGAGCAAGCCCTAGGTTTCTTTCTCTCTCTTCTCTTGATCTTGGTGACACTGGGTAGGGTTAAGAGGTTGAACCTAAGGCCTCTCACGTGCTAGAAAAGTTCTCTACCAATGAGCTACTTCCAAGCATCTTTAAGGTTCTTACTAAGTTTTCTTCACTAGCATAGAAAGACTTGAACTTGCAATTAGCCCAACTCAGTCTCCCCAGATTCTAAAATTGTAGGCTTGTGACAATCATTCATTCTTGTTTGAACAAGAAGCGGGTAAGGGAAGCATTAAATCTTTTTTTCTTTTTCTTTCTTTTTTCTTCCTTCCTTTTTTGGAGAATCCCTTCTATAGAACTACTGCATTTTTTTCAGCCTTAAAAATTTGCACACAATGGCAAATGGCAAACTATTTCTTTTGTGATTTTGTACTTAGTAAACAGAACATCCTGAAAATGATTCCATAAAACTCCAGGATGAAGAAAATTTACAATTTTAGAACTCAAGTTCTTTGGGAGGTGATGACCAACATGAAGGCAATATTAAAAAGAGGTTTTATAGAATAATAACTGATTGGGATTCTTCACAAATCTCTAAGGAAAAAATTGGATGATCCAAAGAGATTCAGGGTTAAACATGGGATTTTATGTGCTAATATGTTTACTAAGTGGGGCCAAGCCAGTGAAGTAGACGTGCAGTCAATAGCAAAAGCAACTGGACCGATGTGGTAGTCTGAATACAATTGTCCCCACACTCTCATAGGAAGTGGCACTATTAGAAGGTATGGCTTTGTTGTGGTAGGTATGGCCTTGGTGGAGGAAGTGTGTCACTGTGGGGGCAGGCTTTGAGGTTTCCTATGCTCAGGACACTGCTCAGTGTGCCAGTTGACTTGCCTGCAAGATGGAGGACTCTCAGCTACGACTCCAGTACTATGTCTGGCCTTGGTGATAATGGATTGATACTCTGAACCGTAAGGGAGCCATGCCAAAGAAATGTTTTCTTTGTAAGAGTTGCGGTGGTCATGGTGTCTCTTTATAGCAATAGAAACACTAAGACAACCATGAAGGCAGCATGATGAAAAAGATCATTGTGAGGAACTCGAACAGCAAGCAGCAAGAGAACTTACTGGAAGAGTTAAGGAGGAAGTGTAAAGGCCAGGGAAAAGTGAATGGAAGCGATTATGCTTTGAGAGCCAACCAGAGCACTTTGGATACAGAAAAAAGGGCATTACTGCAGCTGCCCATGTTCTACAGAGCTGTGTACAGTTAAAGATCCCAACAGCAAGGGGCTTTTTCATGTTGTCTCATGACCTGTTGCCTAACAGTGTCCAGAACAGGTGTCCTGCGACCGACCAGGGAGGCTAGACAGTGAAAAGGATATGGCTCTGCTTGTGTAGTCTTCAGGGAGGGAGCTAGAAATCTACTGCAAGTGGGTTTGGGGAATGTCCACACCGAGAGCTATCTCCCACCTGTCTAGTACCTTGAACTTCTGGAAGGAAGGTTGGTTTCTACTTCTGGCTTTGGTACTCATTTACGACATGACTGACCAACTTGCTTAAATCCTTTAGACTCTTGGTCTCCTTGATAGCTTTGGAAATATTTTCCAAACTGTGACCACAGTCCTTGCCAGCATGAGTAGGTGTGTCTGCGCAGAGTGAGTCTCCTTTGACTTGTTCATGTATCCACTTCAACCAGCTTTGCTCCATTTTCTACACTGTGAATCTAGGTACAACCTCCCATTAAAAGTCCTTCTATGGTAATATTTAGAAACTACCTTTAAGCAAAATCCACAAAACATTTTTCTGCTATACATGTATACTATTCCTCTTGAATCTTTCCCACAGACAGTGACTTTTTGCAGTGTGAAAGTGTAAACCCCAGACCTCACACATGCTAAGCAAGCATTCTGTCTCAGAGCTGTATGCTAGCCCATGCGATAGCTCAGATTGGACCTCACCTGGTAATCTTCCTGTCTCTAGCTCCTGAATGACGCCCTCCCCCAAATTTCTTATATACTATTGTTGTTATTGCTGTTTGGTTTTTGGAGACAGAGTCTCAAACCAGGCTGTCCTTGAGCTCCTTATCCTCGTGCCTCTGTCTCCCAAGTGCTACAATTACAGTTATATGCCCACCATACCCATCCCTGAATGTCATTTGTACCAAAACTCTGGTATATGGTGAAGAATTAGTAATCATTCATTGCCACAGAAATGATGAGTAAGAAGCAAACAAATCGGTGGCACGCAACCAAACGCATCCATTGCTCATAGTTCTGAAACTGGTAAATGAGGCTGGCCATAAAGGAGGTGCTACTCAGGCCTGAGAGGGCTACCAGCTGCAGATGCAGACCTTTGAACTCAGTTGCAGATGTGCTAGGTGGACCAATCAGCTTTCCTTTATGTCTCACACATTCTTCCAACCAGCTAGCCTGGCTATGTAATCACAGTGATGACCAAGGCTAGAGGGAGCATCAGCACACACCAGCCTGGCTAAATCACCATACATGTCAAGCTTGTTATGGTTCCATTGGACAAATTAGGTTGTAAGGCCTTGCCCAGTGTCAGCAGGGGAAGGCACACTTCCCGAGGATGTATGTTCCAGAGAAGCCATTCGCACATGGCTTCTCACTACAAAGAAATCCTAGCCTTATTTCTATAAAAGTAGACTAGCAGATTGGGCTATACAATTTAGTTTGGTCAGTGCTAAGCAAGCCGGGAATTCAACCACATCCTGGTTTATTAATATTTGAAAATATTAATTTTTAATATTTTTATTAAATACAGCAAGTGTCTAGGCAGGAGACCTAAAACTATCCCTCTGAGCCTTCACTGCTTTCATACTTGTGGTACGGGCCCATAGCTTCTTGCAGTTAATATCGTAGATTGAAGGTGTGTGAGTGAGAATTACTACAGTTGTGCAACAGTGTAGAACCCTCCTGAGTGTGGGTGCCAGGTGGGAGTGTGCGAGAGGGTACAGTCCCAAAACTCCTCCTAGTATAAAGCTGAAACCCACAGAATGCTGGCCCACTAACATGAGCCATCCTATACTAAGCTAAAGAGGCGCTGAACGGAAGCAACTGGGGAAACTGCCTTCCAAATGCCTGTGGAATCTTAAAATGAAAGTGTGCAAGTTTGTGTTTTCTTTCCTTTCCTTTTCTCTGTTTTTACAGTGCTTGGAGCCATACTTAGGGCCATGTCCATTTTAGGCAGGCACTCTTTCCCTGAGCCATGACCCCATCTCCTGTTGATTGTCATTAGGAAACATTACAGGCATTTTAGTTCTCTGTGAACTAGTCTACCCCTTGGAAGTGAGAGCTAGGACCTTCCTGTTTAGGGGTGCCTTCGTGCTCCACCAGGAACATGGCCCAGAATTACTGCATGGCCTTCCACAAGATGTAGTCAGAAACCCCAAAACAAAGCAAAACAAACCAACCAAACAACAACAACAACAAAACCCTCAAAACCAACACCCCCGCCCCCCATCGGCCACCAAAAACCCAGCAAACTGTTTGCCTTGATGCTCTCCTTCAATTTAAAGATTTCACCTAAATAACTTACCAGGTCAACTAGGCTCACTGTCTGAAAGTGGGTAAAATGTAATCGTGCAAAGACTGAAGAGAACTTGTGTACATTGGGTACAGCATACACGGAAACAGTAATTTCTCTAGATGAGTGTCCGTCAAGATCTCTTCCCATAAAATGTCATTTGGGGTGTCACATTCAATTTCAGAGATGTCAGTTAACAGTCTGCAATACATTCCTGGGATAACCCCTCTCAATAAGAAAACATGTTGCAGCCACTGTGACGAGTGTGACCTTGTCATAGATGTACACCAAGGCAGCCTCTCAACAACAGCATCCGTTTCTGATTCTATTTAGAGTCTCTGAGTGACAACTACGGTCAGATGAAGGTGGAAAGGGAACAAAAACATGAACACGGTGATTTCCAATACATTTTTTTTCCTTGTCTTGGGGCGAAAAATTACAGCATTATGTCATTTTCGTGATGTGCTCATCAACAGGAGTGAAAACCTCATTTGTCATCTTTTGGTGTGATAGAAAATCGGAGTTTAGGGAATTCAGTGGGGCTGTCGGCATTCTTTGCTGTCAAGAAAAGCAGCTGAAGAAAAGCAACAAGAAGATGGGGAACCAATGAGAGCCGCTGGGCTATGACACCCACCCTGACTATAGTCGTCCGTCCACAGCATGCATTTCCATTTGTTGGCAACCCAATCCAATTTACTGCTGCTGTTAATCAGGATCATTTGCAGGCAGGATATAAATATGCTACTTACATCTGCAAATACAATAATGAAAACTGATATTTGTAATTGTATCTATATGGTCTCACAGACGCAAAACAAAATGGATTTCCAACCTAATATGGCTAAATGAGTTCTCCAACATGTAAGGCCCATTATGGCAGAAGAGAGGCATGGCTTCTCACACCCTAGCATGATGGGGACATCTCTGTTACTGCACATGGTGGAACTGTTTGCTGTGCATGCCTGAATTCGCCTTTCCTTATTTCCAGTCACATCTTTCATGCTGGAAAAGAGAATGTCCTCTTCCTTCCGCTTGCTGTACTCTGGAGAACAGCTATTGTGTCATTCTAAAGAGAAGATTCCTGGGTTTTCCAGCCATTCGCTTTCACAGCTACAAGTCAGGTATCTTCTCCTGGGCAGCCTACCAAAGTTTTATCTTACTGTAAAGGGTTCAAGGTCTAATTTTATCACTTGGCTGCGAAGTGATGAGAACTTTGACAATCCCCACTACATTAGCTCTAGTTGAGTGACAGATCAAAATTCAGAAACATCAGTCCTGCTTTACGTCATTGAGACACAATTTTCTGTGTCTTTTCTGTGGCCTCACTTGAGCACATAGATGGGAGAAAGCATTCTTGAAGACTGTCACAACTCACTTGTCACCCCTCTGCTCTCTCTCCACTCCTTCTGTTAGCATTTCCACTGTTAGGCTGCTTTTTCCACTGGAAACCCCTTTGAACTCTTCTGCTATCCCAGTCCACATAGACTCTCTAGTCTTCTCTATGCTATGGATTCAGTTCTATATTTTTGGATTCACATAAATTTCTATATCTCTCTCTCCACACCACAAAGCACAGAAGACTCTGGGATGCCCAGGGAAGAGAGAGACCCTTCTCCTTGGGTTGATCAGAAAGAGGGGAAGAGATGAAAGAATATGAACATTAATTTCTTGTTTTGATCTTTTCCATTCCTCCCCCTTCTCTTTCTTTTTCTTCTTTTTAGACAGGATCTCATGTATGCCAGGCTAGCCTTATATGTATTCAAGAATGACCTCTATTTTCCTACTCTGCCATGCTTGATTTATGCTGTACTAGAGATCAAACCCAGGGCTTCATGCATGCTAGAAAAATATTCTATTGACTGAGATACGGTCCCACCCATCATTAATTTCTTTTGCTGAAACTTGTATGACACTCTAGTGTCTCAGTTTTATCATCTGGCAGAGTGGGGATAGTGACATTAAATGACAGCAGGGGCAGGGAAGGCACCCTCCCCAGCATGGACACACACATAGTCACATGGTTAAACTTCTCTGTGTCTTCCCTACTCCCAGTAACATTTCAAACAAATGTTCATCTTTTGTCACCATAACTCTTTAGACTGTGAATGAAGGTGACTGAGCACACCCCTTGCTTAGGATTCCTTCTGATGTAGTCATTGTCTTTGACACATACTTGCTCTGGGATATGTATACACTGGGTGAAAATATATTGCTGTGATTCGTGTGATAAAATCTGAATGGCCAATAGCTAGAAAGAGGTTAGGTGGAACTTCTGGGGACAGAGAGGACTTTAGGAAAAATGGTCGAGTTGCCAGCCAGTCAGAGAAAAAAACAGAAGGTGCAAGATGGAATAGAGGTAATGGCATGTGATAGAGCATAGATTAATAGAAATGTGTTAATTTAAGTAATAAGAGCTAGTTGAGACAAGCCTAAGCTAAAGGCTGAGCTTTCATAATTAGTGTGTTACTTGGGAGCTTGCGGTACAGAGAAAGACTTGCTATACATACTCTATGTCTGTTGCATGTCCTTACCATTTTGAAGGAAGAATAGTTTGTCTTGCTGCTATTTATTGTAGTGTCCATCAAAATTCCGGTAATATATCCAGTGCTCAACAATTGTTAGAGCATGCTGCACTACCTGATTACGATGTGGGGTGGGAGAAAACATTTCTGAAGACCATACAAACTCCTTGCCCATTCATCTCTCTCACCCCCAACTCCTGTTAGCTTTTCTATTTTCAGGTTGCTTTCTAGACATTGTGGGTTGTCTTTGGGTCATGTGTAAACCTCTGGAAGGATTGGGTATAGATAATGAGAGGGTTGCTTGTGCTTCCCATTATTCTTGGGGGGGTGGAGGCTTCATTGAAGTTTCCTTTCTAGAAAACAGATAATACTTAGGTTTCTAGCTATGGGGTATAGTCATGAAACTTGGCAAAGATCTTCCTGGCAGCTTATAAAATATAAATGTTTCAAACATTAATTCCCTTTGGAAGAGGTTTCTGCTAGGAACAGTTATGGTTTTCTCTTTGGATGAAGCTGAACTTTGACTGTGTTTTTAGGCCCATAGTTCTTCATCCTTCTGTGAAACCCTTGTTTCCAGGTCAGCAAAGGATGCTGACTCCTGAG
The DNA here is from genome assembly GCF_018167655.1 of Microtus oregoni. Lineage (NCBI taxonomy): Eukaryota > Metazoa > Chordata > Mammalia > Rodentia > Cricetidae > Microtus > Microtus oregoni. The sequence continues at coordinate 53,588,310 of NW_024543069.1, forward strand.
TCTTGTCTGCAGTGTGTGCTCAAGCCTATCATCTGATTTTTCTGTTCTCTGCATGTGAGAAACCGCGCAGACTTCACTGCCCCTTCAGTCTGCCACTACTCCATATCGGGTTCTCCTCCCCTGGAACCTTACAAACAGGAGGGACTTCTGACTTACTCAGAATTTGCCCTGGCCTCTTCACTTCCTCACCTTTGAAGCAGTGACTTCTCATGTTGTTATTGTTCTCTTTCCAAAACAAACAAACAAACAACAACAACAACAAGCAAACAGTGTGAGTCCTTAGATCGCAACAGTTTCACGTTTTGAGGACTCAGCTGTAACCATGGGGACACATTTCTATCCCTCAGAGTCATGTTCACCTCTTTTGTTAGAAAGCATTACTTTGCCAGCAGACAGAAGGAGGCGTGGAGAGGAAAACGGGAGGCAACTGTGCCTTGTTGCTCTGAACCCCTGAAAATGAGAGAGGAAAAGGTAGCCCCTGGGAAGTTTCAGGCCAATGGGCAGATGAGATGACTTCCAGGAAGATAAATGAGAGTCTGTTCTCCTGGCTCTGCCTCTCAGCTGACTCACTTACCCCACCATACAGAAGAACAAGTAATGCATAGACCATCTGGTTTCCATGAAAATCTCCTTCTATCTAGAAAAGTGATCTCATGTAAAGAAAACACTGCTTAATGAGATTTATAGACATTTTTCTGATTATTTAGTCGATAAGTGTTTAAGAAGAAATTGACAGGACACAAGAGGCAAGCCATCTAGTCTCAGTATCTAGACTCACTCATTCCCTAGCACAGACCTCTCTTCATGTTCTGAGTGCACACATGTATATGTTTGCATCTACTTAACATTAGTGTTTATTTGACAAAATTTGCCCTTAATTTAAACGAACAAGGAAATGGTTTGAAATTACTTTGCTGCCTCGCCCCCCCTCCCCAACTGCACTAAAAGAAGTAAGTTCACAGACTGGGTGCAAAGCGAACCCAGTGATTTTAGAGCTTCTCATAGGCAGAATTGTTGAATGCTATGAAACAAATGAAAAAAGCAAGAACAGACGGGAGCAAAGGGTAGAGAAAATGGTTGGTTAGTCAGCCGTGCTGTGGAGCCGAGCGGAAGTGGGCACGGAGAGCGATTGAGCCAGTCCCATCCAAGCCTCATTCAAAAGAAAGCGGTCTCTGCTAGATGGGCAGGGTGCCAGGAATCAATAATAAAGGAGCCGTGTATCCTCAGCTTGGTACTCTAGAAATGCTTTTCCCAATTAGTCATGAGTGTTTATGCATCAAGGCATACCACAATGCTTTGGGTAACTAAATTGTGCAGCCAGCTGTAATTGGCAATTGAGGGACATCAGCGCAAATGTTGTGACACTTGGTCCTGAACCTGTTCACACTCTGCATTTGCACTCAGGGATCCCTGTGTCCTGGAGCAGGACAGACGGGCGGACTGCCTTGGACTGCCGACTTAGTCCTTTTCTGTTTCTTAAGCATTGCATTACGGTATTTTCAGATGTAGCTCCCTCTTCCAATAACCACAAAGAAGAAAAGTGGAAGTAGATTGAAAAACATCCCTTCAGGAAGGTTGATGGATATTTTCTTTAAGCCTGTAAGGAGCCTTGAGAGGATGACCAACTTAAATGCATTTTCTTTTTCAGTTAACTCAGAAACAAAGGAGAGGAAAGGAGTCAGTACTAGAACTCCCCACTCCTTGGGTAGACATGCCACAAATAGCCAGACTAGCTTGGAGAAAAGGAGACCCCCGACAAGAGCCCTTGGTAGCTCTATTTTGGTGCTATCTCTCAACAACTTTTAAAGTCATTGATCTAGGATGAGTTTCAGGTTTCAGTGCCATCTATCTATCTATCTCTATCTGTCTGTCTGTCTCTACACCTATCTATCATCTATCTATCTATCTATCTATCTATCTATCTATCATCTATCTATCTATCTATCTATCTATCTTCTAGCTTGATAATATATATTATATGTTATATAATATATATACCCATATATTACTTTCCAGTGGTATAGAGCTACAAATGATGACTTAGAGGTGTCCTCCTTTATTCTCTAAAGCTTTTGGGCATTGTGTAAGAACTTTGTAACAGATAATTAAATCAGTTTTCACTGGAGTCCCCAGAAGTCGACCTTATACAGAATCCCTGAGAAGAGACTCCTTAGACTAATAAGGAATTGAAAACTTGTCTGAGAGGATACTGCAAAGGAGAAAAATGGAATTTCAGGTCAATGAAGAATTTCGTAGCAGAATTGCCACTTCTAACAGGCTTAAAATCAAGCTTATAGAAAAGAGAATCTTATTTATAATGGGAAGAGTGGTGCAGCCAAAATTAGGCTTTGAAAATAGCTGTCTGATAGCACTATTTGACTCTTGAAAAAAGAGCTGTCATTAAAAAGAAATTTACTCCGTTCCTACTTTTCAGTTCCAGAGGCAAAGAGAACTGCCAATTCTGGTACATAAAGCTCATAGCACATAAAAAATTATAGATACAATAGCATGAACATTTTATTCACAATATGAAAGCAAGGCTAAATCGTCTCCCCATTGCCTTTGCTGCTGCTTAATAGAATTAATTAAAGTGGGAAACTCCTTAGGGTCTCCAATCACCTTTATGTTCCCCACCACTGAAGTCCAGCCCTACCAACAACCCCAGTGTCTGATTGAACCAAGAGGTTGCCCACTCTACAGGTCAAAGCCAATTCAGAGTCTTTCCAAAGCATTTTTTTGTTGTTGTTGTCTTTTATGTGCTTAGCTTGTGTAGCCAAGATCAATGCAGAACTAAAGAGTTATAAGATTAGTAGTTGAGGCCTTTGTACCTGGACAGCCTAGCCAAGGATGAGGTCAAGAAGAACCAGAGCTACCTGCGCAATCACCAGGCTGGCCACTCTCTCGGGAAGCACCTGGGGGTCTGTGACAAGCCAGGCACAGCGGAGAGATGAATGAGATGATGCAGCCAGCCCTGGCAACATAAGCACTGAGCAGAATCGAAAGTTCAGTGAACAATGTTGGGCTGGAGAGGCAACTTGGGATTTAGAAAGCCAGGGAAGGGTCTCAGATGCTAAGGTGAGGACTTCAGATGCTCTTCCTGCATGTAGGGTCAGCAAATTAGACTGGATCAGCATACTGCCCTGAGTTAAAAACCCACTGGGATTTTAAGTGCAACACAGTCACTTGCAAAGTGTGTGTGGCTAAGGTGATGAACTCTATATGCACTGGGGTGCAAGCTACTGGAAGACTTTGAACAGGGCTGGTTTTGTGAGCATAAGAATGTACAAAGGGGTCAGTGTTCTGAAAGTCCCCACCCTAGGTTTAATGATCTGCTGTTGACATTTTGAAATTCTTGATAATTTTGTAAAAGGTACCCACATTTTCACAGTTGCAGCAAGCCTACTAATCATATAGCCAGTTCTGAACACAAGATTGTAGATCAGGGAAGCACTTAGTTCATTTATATCAGGGAGTTGACAATAATGCTTCAAAATGGGGAGAACTGAGAACTGCTGGGTGTAAGTAAAGCCAGACACTCACCTTCAAATAAGCAGAGTAGCTATGGAAAGTTGTTGTGGAAATTTTTTGAAACATGGTAAAACCCCTTACACAGACCAGGACAAAATAGATAAAGCTGCTCCTTATTATATTGGGATCTATTGATGTGAAGGTCAAGGCAGGTGCCTCGCTAATTATTTGGATAAATGTTCTTCTTTCCATCCCTTTGGATCTAGATGCCGTTCTTTCACGAAAAGTCAAAGTGTGTCTTTGGGAAGTGTGCTAGTCAGTGTTTTGTTACTGTAACAAACACCCTACAATTAATCCATAAAGAGAAAAGGTTGTTTGGGGCTCTCGCTATCTCACTTCCAGCCCCAAAACTGGTATTGTTGCTTTCAGAGGCAGACCACATGGTGGAGTGACTGGGGGTGCCAAACCACTCTCATCACTGCCAGGAAGCAAAAGAGAACCAGGAAGAGGCAGCAGCCCCATGATTCTCTTCTAGAGCACACCACCACTAACTAAGAGAATAAGTCGTTCTAGTCCCTTCATCTGAAAGGTTTCGCCAGCTTCCTGTCAGACCACTGAGGCACCAGGCCCATAATTCTTGTGGCTTTGGGAGATATTTCATATCTAAGCTATAGCTATGATGCTTCAAGATTGCAATCCTAGGATCCAGGAGGCTTTGCGATGAGGATTGCTGTGAATCTGAGGTCAGCCTGGGCAATGTAGGAAACAATAAGATATAGCCTAGCCTGGGCTCCAAAATGTGGTCTTGTTTCAAGCAAGCAAGCAAGCAAGCAAACAAACTAGAAAGCACTTTACTAGATGAACCAATAAAAGGTCAGCAGATATGCAACTTGTGGAAATACAGAAAAGGAATCCAGAATGCATGTGAACTCATAGGTCAATAGGGAACTTCTAAAGCAATAAAACTTGATAGCAATGGTATTGATAAGGGTAATGTCAGGGCACAGTTTGACATAGGATTTGTTATTATAGGATTGAGATGTTGTTCATGGGGTAGCACCTAATGTTTGAGAAGTTTAAAAGGTGTCTCCACGATGATATTCCAGGGAAAGTCTAGCCCTTATTGTCAGCATTTATTGACTCTATGTTGTCCATTCTTTCCCAAACTACATTAGAAAGTCTACTTAGCAATATCATTTGCATTGTAACTTTATGGACTGAGGAAGGGGACCTGCAGAGAGTGGGGAGGGATTCACACTGAAAGGCTTTTTTATGTTCATCTGTTTTGACCTTCACAAGGGTGATGTGGGAGTCCCCTCTGTATGCTGTGAACACCATTGGTTAATAAAGAAACTGCTTTGAGCCTATAGCAGAGCATGGCAGAGCAGAGCTAGGTGGGAAAAACTAAACTTAATGCTGGGAGAAAGAAGGCAGAGTCAGGGAGAAGCCATGTAGCCAGAGAGGAAAGATGTGAGCTTCCAGCTGGAACCTTGCTGGTAGGCCATGAGCCTCATGGTAAAATATAGAATAATGGAAATGGGTTAAATTAAGATGTAAGAGCTAGCCCATAAGAAGCTACAGCTATTAGACCAAGCAGTGATTTAATTAACAGAGATTCTGTGTATTTTGGGAGGCTGGGAGGCTGGGAAATGAACAAGCGACTTCCTACTACACAAGACTGAGAGTGTCCATCCACCCTAGAAGACCATGAAGATCTTGGATGTGCTGCCAGAAACTCCAAGAAACAGAGGTAAACCCCAAAGGTGACATAGACCAGACACAGAGAAAGCAAATTTCTGGGAGATCCCTGTGTGTTAGCAGAGATTCTTATGGACCATGGTGCTTAGGAAGAGAGTGGTTCCATAGTTTCAAATGTTTGAAGGCTTTGTTCTCAGTTGGTAGAAGGATTAGGAGATACAGCCTTCTTGGAAAGGGGGTGGGCTTTAGGTTTCAAAAGACTTGGGCCATCCCCAGTATGCTTTCTGCCTCCTGCTTGCAGAAGAATCAGCTGTTACTGCTGCCATACTTTCATGTGGGCTTTGATCCCCAGCAACTTTTAGCTCTTCATAAGTTGCCTTGGTCATAGCGTTTTATCACGGTAATAGAAAAGTAACTAAGTGTTCTCCAAGTGAGGAGAAGGAAGCTCATTGTCTTCTTAGGTTATCTGACACAGGGTTACTTTTCTCATTGTTGTGAAAAACATCCAATAAGACACCACTTAAGAGAGAAAGTCCTTATTTTGGCTCTCATGTGACCAGGGCAGGCCAGAAGAGAAACATGAGGTAGATAGTCACTTCTCATCTATGGTCTAAAACCAGACAGAATCAGAGTTTTAACCTTAGATCAGTCCCAGAGATTCACCCCTTCCAACCAACCAGGTGTCACCTCCTAAAGACCCTGTGAATTTCTAGAACAATCCCTGTGCGGACATTTCACATTCAAACCACAACCATGTATTTTTTTTTTTTTTAAATATGAAGGGGTACTTTTATTATTGTCTTACATAACATCTTAATGAATATACCAGGAGCATTTTCTCAGCTGGCAAATTAGACACACAGTGAAACTTCCTTATGCCAGGGAAGTCAAGAGATGTCACCTGTCTCTGGGAGGATTCGGTTTCTTATGACGTCTGTGATACTGTCCATGCGGGTACCAGCGGTGCTTTGTGGTGAAGAACACCTTGCTGAGTTGTTCTATCATGGGCCCTTTCTCAAGCTTCTCACTTTTTATTTCTAATTTTGTTTTCAGCACTTGTTCGTGTATTTCTTCATTATTACACAAAATGTCTGGTTGAGGGATAGGTTTCGTGTGTTCGTACGGGATGTCCACAGAAGGGTGGTAGCACACTATAGTCCGGCCATCGGATGTCAAAGCGAGCTCTACCTTGCAGTTGTAGTCATCGGGAAGAGAAGAGTAGGTAGACTTTCGACAAGCACTAGCTAAGGCTCCATTCCGGATTGGAAATAAATGTTTCCAGACAGTCCTGCTTGATGTCCCCCATTTCACCACGGCGGCCATGATCTTTAGGAGGTGACATGAACAAAGTTATCGTGAGGAGAAACCGCTTCTCACATCTGTTTCTAGGCACACAGATGTTCATTCCGCTGGACCGCCATCTTGCTTCCCACAACAATGTATTTTATAAGATTTTATTTATTTTCATTATACACATTTAAGTGTTTTGCATACACGTTTTGCATGATCATGCCTGGTGCCCAAGGAAGATGGAAGAAGGCATAAGATGTCCTGGGACTGGAGTTATAGATGGTTATGAGCCACATGTGGGAGCTGGGGACTGAGACCTGGTTCTCCGAAAAAAAAAAAAAAACAATACGCTCTTAGACATGGTCTTCATTATTTTTCTGTTGTTGTGAAGAGACACAGTGACCAAAGTAAAAAGTTTTTTGGGGGGCTTACAGCTTCATGGGGTGAATCTATGACCATCATGGATTGGAAGCATGACAGCAGGCAGATAGGCAAGGCCCTGGAGCAATAGCTGAGAGTTTACATTCAGTCCACAAGCAGGAGACAAGGGAGAGACAGACAGACAGACAGAGACAGAGACAGAGACAGAGACACACAGAGAGACAGATAGGGAGACAGAAAGAATAGAACTGGGACTAGCCCAAGTCTTTTGAAATCTCAAAGCCGGGTCCCAGTGATACACTTCCTTCAAGGTCTTCCTTCCTGATCCTATATTGTGTCATCAACTGGGCATGATGTCTTCAAACATATGAGCCTAGGGGCCATTCTCATTCAAACAACTACTGAGCCACTTCTCCAGCCCCCACACCCCAACAATAATTTATCTAATAAGAGTTAAATTTCTCAACAACTTTTCTTAATTTAAAAATTTTCTACTTTATTTAATTTTATTGCAATTATTTATAATTAAATTTTAATTTAATTATTTTCTTATTTGTGCAAACCTTTACTGTATCTGAAATGCTAAGTACTATATGTTATAAATATATTAAATATAGCTGCATAGTAGTCACAATAGATACAATAGATTTCAGTCGTATGATTTAGTGACTTAGCCAAACAGATTTTTGTATGTTTTATTACTGGATAGCATTGATAATTGTTGTACTGTGTTGCTGATTTGGCAAAATCAAATCAAATTTTTGTCTTTTACTTAACTCATTAGTTAATATTTGTAATGAAGATTATCTTTTGGGTCTGGATTTGCCAATCAATTATCAGGGGACCAGCCTCCATCAGTAAAGCATGAGATTCTTAATCTTGGGGTTGTGGGTTTGTGCCCCACATTGGGTACCTTATGGTGGGTTTAAGCCTTGACAAAAAAACACCTCTTGCCAGGGTAGGGGCATGGAGATTTAGAAATATAAGTAACGAATACAAAGACATGTGAAAAATAATAAAGCAGAAACCATAGAATAGTACCAGGAGGGCATTTCAGTGAGGTCTGAAATCATCCACGTTTAATTTTCCATGTGCTTTTATACCCAATACAAAAGGGGAAGAAGGCAACGAAGACTTCTTTAACATGATACAAAGGACAACTAGAACAGTTAATTGCTTGAACACTTTGAGGCATCAAGTCATTAGCATTTTGTTGTTTAGGCAGTGGAGCTATCCTACCTAGACCAAGTATCCTGAAGACAGCCACTCCCCAAGTAACCTCATATTACAAAAGAAGGAGCAGAAGTAAGCTTGCATATTCTGACCATCTGTCAGGATAGAATGGATCTACTTGTATGAGCCATCTCAATGCCAGAAGAACTGAGTAATCACATCCTGAGTCAACTGAGCAACCTCCAAACTCTCTGATCATCAGATGAGGTGGAAATAGGCTCACATTTTTGGGCCTCCACAATTACTGTCACTCTGAAGTCCCTGCTTTGTGTTCTGTCATTGGGATTCCTTTGCAGACTGGCTTCTGGTCAGATGTAGTCAATAAGAAGAACGACAGACCAATGGTTCTCAACTTTCCTAGTGCTGTGACTCTTTAATATGGTTCTTCATGTTGTGGTGATCTCCAACCATAAAATTATTCCATTGCTACTTCATAACTATAATTTTTTACTATTATGAATCCTAATGTAAGTATCTGATATGCGAGACATCTGATATGAAATATGTGACGCCTGTGTAAAGATGGTCTAATCCCAAGGGGTTGTAACCCACAGGTTGTGAACCACTGCCACAGACAAAGCCGGAGAGGAAGATAAAGCCTGAGATAGTCTTCTCTGGTGTCCCACCTCCTGCTCTTTATTTCCATCATAGCCAGGCCTCTTAATGAACCCAGAGTGTGACCACTAGGCTTCCCTCTCACAAGGCTCCTTCTTCGATGGGCCCTGGTTACTTACTTTGTTGAAGTATCTCTCCATGGTTGCCAACCTCCAGGGCTTCATTGGCTTTGCTCATTTCCTTCAGCTTGCCCACTCCCTGCAATGGCCCTTCCTTAAAATTTTTCCCTGTGAGCCCTCCTGGTCCTTGGCTGATGTCACAGTGTAAGCATACCCTCGGCCCTCTTGGTGGCACAATCTTAGCTGCATTTGCTCAGACTGCAGACGGGTCATTAGGCCTGGACCTTTGTGCACATATTGCTGAGGTTTTCTTAGAGTCCTTTTCCACCTTCAAATCTTCTCCCTTGCATCCTACCACAGTTGCAATGTTCTCCATCCTTCAAGATGTGTTTGAGAAGTGATCACTGAGAGCCATTATACCACACCAGGCTGAGGAATGGCGTGAGTCTGTGTGATGCTGGACCAGACCTGGAAGAGGAGAGCAATGTTACCATTAGGGCTTTCAAAAGCGGCATCCCCTTGGGAATAGACTTCTATCTGGAACAGCCTTTGTACTCACCTTCAAGAGGGAAAGAAAACAGGAAGCACTGAGGTTCCCAGTTTCCCAGACTCTCTGCATGGACTTTGGTCTCTGCCCTCCTGTTTGTCACAGTTCATGGTTGAGCTTCATCTCCTCCTTTCCAGGGAATCTTCTGAGGAAACTTGCGGCCTGCATCATAGCTCAGTTCACCGACCTTGCAAATTGTTAAAGCAGGTTTTAATGATTAGTTTGAAGAATGAGAGATGACCATATTTCTTCCAGGGACAGAGGAGGTTAACATTTCATATGAAAAGACAAGCAAAGGGATGGGGGATTCTAGACCATCAAGCCAGCCTGCTTCATCATGTAGTCTGTGTATCTTTAACTCATCAGAACAAAGGTGGGTAGGGATCTGCTGAGTACCCTGCTTGGTGCTACATCTGTGTGGTGAAGAGAGAATGCCGCAAACAACATGCTAGCCTTTAATAAAGCTGAAGGCTATGACTATGGCCATGACAGTACAGCAGGGGAGAGCCTGACTTTTGCAGTGAGCCCTGTCACCCAGCAGCTGTCTGGTTTGAAACAATGTCATCTCATCTAGTTCTTTCTATATTTTGATTACCACATAGGTGATACTTTGTCCTTTGTAATATTCTCAGGAGTATGGAGAGAGCCAGGCAAGATCATGCAGGTGCCAGTACAGTGGCCAGGCAAAAAACACAAGGCATAGATGAAGCTCCAACGTCAGGACAGTTACAGCTCAACTATCAGCTTCCAGGGAAGGCATGCCGGAGGCACTCTGCCTCAGGAAGGGCTTGTGTTCTCTGTGGAGGCAGGTGTGCTGACCTCATTCCAGGAGCTAATTGTGTGTGCTCTGAGAACCTTGATGCTTTCCAGCTCCAGTTGCCAGAGAATTTGTGTTCCTGCCCGTGCACATCCCTTCTTGATCCCAGAGCTGTTCCTCCCTGGCTTTGCTTCAGCCTGATTACTCACTAATCTTTTAGCTTTTCCTCTCTTTTTGCTTTTGACTTGAGATTCCAGGATAACTTGGAGATGCATACTTCGACTTGAAAGACTTGGGTAGAAAGCCACTCAAGGCTCACCATAAGAAACCTTTCAGGTTTTCAGGCATATCTTCTTATTTGAAAGTTACAGTTTTACATTGCAGCTGTGTATGCGCATGTGTGTGGGCACGTGTGTGTGTGTGTGTGTGTGTGGTGTGTGTGTTAGGTGTACCAAGTGAAAAAATGGGCCAGAAATCCATTCAAGTTCGTTTGATGAGTAAGAAATGATGGGAATTTAGAGTGCTCAAGATTATAAATATTACAGAGGTTATTCAAAATCTCATTTACTCTTAGTCTGGCTGCCTCTTCCCTACATATTCAAATTCCAATTGCAGGCACCAACCCTGATAGTCTTAAAGAAAATAGCAGTAAACAAGCTATAGGTAAGGGAAATGGGAACTGGTTTGTCTGCTTCCTTGCAAACACAAGTAATTGTTATTCCACGGGTCTCATTGAATATACAAAATCTTTGCTTTCTTAGGAGTTGCTTGAAAGGCTAACCACTTTCTAAAGAGTTCTTTGTGTCTAGAAACCAATTTTAGGCATCCTTCGCCTAACTGCAAAGTTCCCGCAAACTTATTAAAGTTTTCTACATCAATACATCTATACACTGACCATGGAGGAATCACTTTGCTTTAGGAAAATTTGTTGTTTCTTGACATTTACGAAGTCTTCCTACTACGTAGGTTCTAGAAGTAGGCTGTTGTATGTAGGCACCTGTGCTCCAGGGTATAAGGGGTTGGGATTCTGCTGTAGAATATACTCCAGCTATGCTCTCCAGCCTGCCATGGGCTGGAGTCTGCTCACACATCACAGTGATGACGGCAACAGCAATCTGTGCTCAAGATTTGGGTCCTCCCACAAAATTCCCTGGTCCCAGGCCCTTCCTTTCTGGATGATATTTTCCAGTGCTTGCTTCATGCAGCCACATGTAAATGCTCATGCATCCACATGTAAACGCCCATTCTCATGTAAATACTACATGCTCATTCTTCATTTTTCACTATTAATTATTGTGGACAGGTCAAAGATGGTGTACTATGGCTAAATCATCTAATAAGGCCACCAAACAGCCATGATATATTTAGTATTCAATGTCTCAACTTAAGTGAGGACCATAAATGAACCATATCCAAGCAATGCAGATAGAAGCCTTCTGTTGTACTTCAGCATGAAAAATTCTCCATAGAATTCAAAATTGAAATTAGTAAGAAATGTAGTATTTCCATATCCAGAGTGAGAACTAGGACTCCCTGTTATGCGGATAGTTAGGGAAGAGGCCTTGGCTATTTAGTAAAGGTGGCCAGTTTCTTGCTCACCCCCTGAGTTGAGACAAAAGCCTGGTATCTTAAAACAAAGGCTGTGTAAGTTTTTGTCTTCCACCAGTAGACCCTCTGCTGCTGGAGTGGCTCAAGTTCTTCACAAGTTCAAGGCCTGCTCAGCTCAGGATATGTTATACCACTGTACTGTTGTGTAATCAACTATCCCAGCTCTCTTTCAACTGACAAGCCTTAAATTAGGGGAGGAAAACTCTTCAGAAGTCTTAAAAACCACCCTGATCTCAAAAAGACTGGATTCTTCTGCTTTCTGAGGTCCCTCCCCCTGCTGCCCTCCCCCACTCAGTGCTGTCCTGGGGGTCTTTTTTTCTCTTTGGGGGTGCTGCATGTGTGTGTTTCCTCACCCCCAATAAACGCCTTTCTTCACTCTTGATTTTGTCTGTGGCCCAACTACCTGTGGTGCTGCACGTATTTGCTGTCTTAGTTCTGTTACTGGACAAGAAGAGGAATCTGATCAAGACCCCAAGACTTGTATCAAGAGGATCCCCCAGTTTTATAAAGCATTTGAAAAAATATGAATCACTCTGTGTATGTTTAAAATGGGACATGATTTGTGGAAAGTTCATTCACGTGTGTGCAAAAAGAAAGTGTCTTTGCGGTACACTTGTGTCTTGCATTTCAATTTGTCTAGAACTCTTACACTGGGTGGTTACCAGGCCTTTGACAAACACCAACAGTGGTTCATTGCTCAGATTGGGTTGGCCTTTCGTAACAACTACTGGAATTCTGGCTTTATCTAACATTCTTTGTACTGAATCACAATCTTGGAATTTTCTTTGACTCTAATGATGTATCAGACAGCTCTTTAAAGATCAAAGATGAGTGGACTTGAGCATATGGTCTATTTTGTAATGAACTGCATTTGTTCCCATGTGTCATTGCTCAGAGATACAAACGATTATAATTGTGGCCCATATAGACTGTAATTATTTCACAAAGGGTGTTTCAAGGAAGTCAGCCCAGAATGTAAACGTTATTACAGAAAATCCGGTTGTGCTTGGGGTAGAGTGCTAAGTTACTGTCCTGCTAGTGGAAGGCACTGGTGTGGGGATGGAGGAAGTTGTCTTGGCCAGGATGAAGGGCAAGCTGGCATAATTAGTAAGAATTCATGAAGAATACATGGGGCTGGTGTTAGAGGACCCACGAGCCAAGAAGAGGTCCTGATGTCATGATTCCTTGTCCTACATGGACTTGAAATAGAACTACGTAAAACATAAGTGTGAAAATCAACCAAAGAAATAGCTCACTAGACAAGTTCTCACTCAGGCGTAAACCCTTAAAGTCCAGCATGGACTCAGGCAATCCTTGGTACCTGCTTTCCTAGAATGAATGTGTGCAGAAGCCAAAATCTTTGTGAAGAACACATGTCCTCCTAGAAGGAAATATGACCATCTATGCTTGTATAAAAGGACCTGCAACCCCAGTCCCCCTATCTCTATCCAACCAACCAGCTCATGTTCTCACCAACCAACCAACCAACCAACCAACCAACCAACCAATCTACTAACCTACTAACCAATCAGAGAGATCTTTGTAAATCCTGGCTTCCTTGCAGACAGTGCAATTAAGCATTTCCCTTTGGCAAAACCCTGGCCTTGGTTTCTATGCATGTTTACCAACATGCCCTTGCTCCCTTATATAAAAAAAAAGGTAGGGGGTTCCCACACACAATTCTCTGAAGAAGGATTCAGAGAGACAAACTTTTAGCCATGCAACTCAGTGATACCGCTTGAGCATACCCTGGTTGTATCGGGATGTATTTGACTTCTTTTTAAAATTCTCTTAGAACTCTGATTGTATGGAGCATATAGTGATGTTCTACGGGTGGAAGCAGCGAAGGCGGAAATGCTATTTGATGGAACATGGTCCATCCAGGAAGGAAGTTGTGTGAGGAGATTTCTGAGAGCTTGTGAGAAAACTCCAAGTAAACAAGGAAAGAGCCTTGTAACCTCTGTTCCTCCATGACATGGGTTGATCTTAGAATGTGCTTTTGGGTCCTTCCCAGGTATTGAGGTAGGTTTTCTTTTAGAATCCCCATCATCTTACCCACTATAATTGAGAATGATGTTTCTAAGCACACGTTGTCCTTGTGACTGCATACAGCTTGAACTAATGTGATCTTGCCCTTGTGACTGTAGAAGCCTAAACTCATGTGGCCTTACTCTTGTTCACTTTAACTCAAGTGGACTTTGCTCGCATGACCTTGACTAATCCGCAGAACTCTCTCAGATTATTAATTGTCTGATATCCTAAATAAAGTTGGATATTGCGTGAGACTTCGGTTCACCTCTCCCAAGTCCATGCCCCCAAATAGAGAGGTAACACTAACTTCCTTGACAAAAACTGTCAAACCTTATTTGAATGCAAATAGGTCTCTACATTTTATCTCCTGTAACAGGCTATCAGAGAGAAATCTCAATCTGTGGAAAACATTTGATATCCTCCAGCATATCGAAGCAACACAACCTAAAAGACAATGCGACATTGGAGAGATTCTATTCTGGGTTGCTTGTTAAATGACTCACTCCGTGTTGTGTCCTTACACAGTTCTCGATGGACACAGGCTTCTGTGCGCTTCTATCAAAGGAGACTAGTGTCATTTACCTCCCCAGGTCTGTAAGATGGTATGTGAGATGATTAGAAGGAGCTTTATATAAGGCCCATGAATTCCTTTGATTAGACCAATTTTTATTTCAAATTGCTGAGCACAAATCAGCTTCAGCTTGCCTCTCAAAGGTCGAGGTTTTGAACAATAGGTGCGAATGTGGTAAGAGAAGGGGATGGGAAGAGCAAAGATCTGATGAGTTCCTTTCTCCAAATTACCAGCCCTGCTTCAATAGCATTTTATGAACTACATGGTTAATTGATTATATCATGCATGAGATGATGGTTAAATGCTTATATGGGGCACATATGAATGAGAGCTTTCAATATGCACAAGGTTTTGAGTTAATGTGCCCTGGTTTTCCAAACCACCCCTTTTGATGGAGAGTTGTGTTATATCCACACAGGAATGGCAATGCCTGGGCAGCCTGTGTGATGGTTAGTTCCAACTGTCAACTTGATACAACCTAGAATCAGCTGGGAGAGAGGCTTAATGGGGAACTGTCTAGATCAGTGTTGCCTATAGGCATGTTTGTGGGGGCTTGATTACATTAATTGCGATGCAAAAATGTTTCCAAAAGATGGGCATCGCCGTTATCTTCAGTTGTGTAGGAGCAGAGCAAGTGAGCTGAGCACAGAGTGCATGTGCTTCTTCTCTGCCTACTCACTGTAGCTGTGACTGTATGCTTCCAGTTCCATTCTTGACCTCTAGCATTGATGGACCGTTTCTTGGAATTGTCCCCTAAGGTGACCTCTTATTGTAAGAGTACTTTAATCACAGCAGCAGAAATTAATCTATAACAGTCTGGCTAGTCTCTTGTACATGCTAGCTGGTCCTTGGTGTTTTGGACATCCCAGATGAAGATACAAGGCTGTGAAAACTCAGTCCCATTGCTGCTGTATTTATTTTTATTTATGCTCTATAATAAATGGAGTGGCCTCTATTCAGAGATCGAGAAAGAAGAAGTTAAAAAAGTTGAAAAAAATAAGAAATATTTTCAAACAAAGGCATCAAGTATGAGTCAAGTATAAAACAGAATAAAACTATAGAACCAGAATGAAATTCCACAGCTTAAGATATAACGAAAGCCTGCTAAATTATCAAGCTCCCCACAAATTGGGGGGAAAAGACTCTTGTTCTTCTATCTCACTCTTTGTTTGCCCAATTTTTCTTTATTTTTACTGGGGGTGAATTTGGGGTCTCATCCGTGTCAGGCATGCACTCCACAGAGCTACATTCCACCCTATTTTCCTTTTGTTTTGAGATAGGCTGGCAGTGGGTCTCAGTACATTTCCCAGGCAGGCTTTGAGTTTGTGATGTTCCATCCTCTGCCTTCTGAATATCTGGGATTACAGACCTATGTCACCAGATCTGGGATTACAGATCTGAATATCTGGGATTACAGACCTATGTCACCAGATCTGGGATTACAGATCTGAATATCTGGGATTACAGACCTATGTCACCAGATCTGGGATTACAGATCTGAATATCTGGGATTACAGACCTATGTCACCAGGTCTGGGATTACAGATCTGAATATCTGGGATTACAGACCTATGTCACCAGATCTGGGATTACAGATCTGAATATCTGGGATTACAGACCTATGTCACCAGGTCTCGCAGCACACATGAACTGTAACGATAATTTATTCAGCTCATTAAGTGCAAAATGACATTTCTATAAGAGGCTAAGGTAAGAAAGAATTGGCATAAATTTTATACGTGGTTCTGGTTTGCATTCCCCTTTGACATGCTTGTTGCTCATGTATGAACTCCCCAGTTTACTTCTGGATTTCTTGATCATTCAAACCCAGTCCATTTCCTTTTTACACTTGTGAGCGATGCCCTCTGACTTGGGCTGATTTGGGTGGGACATCTCTTCAACCATGAGGTCACAAAATGAAAATAGGAGGCTCTGGATGGATGCATGGGGCATGGATTCTAATTTTATTCCTGCCTCTTGGCAACAGAACCCTGGGCGAGTAACTGACCTTTTCTTTACGTTAATGCTCTCATTGTGAAATATAGGTAATGCCACCTTCTGGATGCTCTGTGGCCTCTCCCTCAGATTCTGTGCCGACCGAGTCCTGCTGATTCAGCCCTGCTCCCCCATAGCCATGCACCTGTCCTCCCACTTGCCTTCCTGCCACTGTTGAGTTCTCTGTTTTCTCCTGTCTTTCACTCAGCCTTTTCCAGGTCTCTCCTACCTATTCTCTATCTCTTTAAATCCATCCTGTGTTACGTGGGCAAAGGGAACTTGCTAACCCACGAACTGGATTGCTTTCCAGAGAGTGAACTAAATGTCCTTCAGCGATTTGCTATTGTCTTGAGACGAGGTTCCACCTCCTTTGTGGGGTTGTGAATCCCTTCTGATCCAGCCCTTTCCTCTGGCTCACTCACTATCCCAGCTCCTCTGTGGTCTTCTCACCACCATGAACTGTCCTATACAGGGAAGCGGGCAGACTGGACCCAGGGGCACTTGGCCTGTGGTCCTTTTGGCTTAGAACATTCCTTCTTCCTGGCCCTGTGCAGAATACTCACTATTCTGGATTCCCCTCTAGAAGACTCGATTTCCCCTCAACCTCAAAAGCTGTTTGACCTTTAGTCCCCTGCTCTGGTGTGCATTTATTTAGATTCTGTCTGGTCATTGCCCTCGGCTTCACAAAGGAGCCATTCTTTTTTTTTTTTTTAATCCTCAAGGTGCCTTATAGCAAAAATTCAAAACACAGGCTGGTATGATAACTCAGTTGGTTATTTAACTGAGCCAAGAGTGCTTGGCTGCCAATATGAAGACCCAAGTTACAGCTCCCTGAACCCACAAACAAGTTCTGGGTTTGGTGACTTTCTGAATTCCTGGCACTGAGGAGACAGAGAAAGGTGGATCCTTGAGGCTCACTGGCCCCAAGGCCAGTCTGCCCAGTCAATGAAAGAGATGAATGGCACCCAAGGACAATACTTGAGGCCTCCATATGGCATGGATCAATGTATACCTGTACATATATAAACATACACTGCATGTACATTTATGAACAGGTATATCCATGTATATCCATGCACATACATAACACACACACACACACACACACACACACACAAAAGAAAAAAATAATAATTAAGTCAGGCAGTGGAGGGGGGCATGCATTTAATCCCAGCTACTTGGGAGGTTGAAGCAGGAGGATGTGGGTTTGAGGTCATCATGGGCAACATAGCAAGATGGTACCCCCAAAATAAAATGAAAATGAAATAAAATTACAAACTAATGCATATCCCTTGAGGTTGTTGTGTGGATCAAAGAAGATAAAAATAATGAGGCAATAAAAACATCAGATTTACTCAGTAAATGACAATTCTTGTTAGTGTTATTGTTGTTATAGCTGCTATTATTATTATTCATACTGCTATATCACATGGTACTGGTTTTAGATATGACTCTGTCTTCCGACTACAGAAACCTACAGGGAAACGTCTCAAGGGATTTTAAGATGTTTAGCTCTATAACTATGATAAAAGCTGCAGTTTGGTTAGGCCTTGCGAATACCGTGTCCCTAGCCTCTTTTCCTTTATTTGTTAGTTCGAGTAGCTCTTGCAACCTTTTACAAATAAGTGGGTTGATTCATTCTAAGGTGCACTTTCACCGTTGGGTTCTTTTCCGTGTAACCCTGGCGTCCCTATTCAGCAGAGGCCGGTAATTACCATAGCAACCGCAGCACGTGATGCCTTGCGAGCTCTCAGAAACAAAGCGCTTGCTTTGAAAAAAAATCACACACACATTAATTTGTTACATGAAATTCTATTTCGTGGTATTTACGAAGGGAATCATGACTCCAACTAAACCCACTTACCTTCTTCACTAGACACGGAGCTCACTGTCGCTCTGCTCTTTCCCCACCCCCACGGCACTCTAATCCACACACGTTGATTCATTTTAAAAATGAAAATTTGTACAATGGGGGGGGGGGAGATGGGGAGGATTCCATTTCAGTTGGAAGGTACAAAGGTCAGTGAGGGGGTGCATGGGCCTATATAACAGTTGTTCCCGTCTGAGTGATGACTGTACTACCAAGGGGATTCATTAAAATGAAGCCTATTGCTGTTGCCATGAATGAGGCTCTCCATAAATTTTGTTGAGAGCCCGTCAGTGGCTAAGCCTGTATGCGGTACTTAAATGGCATGCCTTCATCTGCTTGCTGGTGTCTGGACTGCACCCCACAGGTGCCTCTCACATATGCTTACTGACTCCGGACCAATTAAGAACCCAGAGCCTGGAATCTATGTACACCCAGCAACAATTAAGCTTTTCCAGATTCCCTCTCTTCTTCTTCTTCTTCTTCTTCTTCTTCTTCTTCTTCTTCTTCTTCTTCTTCTTCTTCTTCTCCTTCTCCTTCTCCTTCTCCTTCTCCTTCTCCTTCTTCTCTCTCTCTCTCTCTCTCTCTCTCTCTCTCTCTCTCTCTGTGTGTGTGTGTGTGGAACAGCACATTGGGCTTTGGAATATGACAAGATCATCTATGCATTAGCTATTTGTACTGACTGGGTGCCACCTGAGTTAGGGACAGAAGGGGAAGGAAGAGTTTGCCTAGTGTAATTTGAAGTCACATGGTATGTGACTCCCAACTCTGTCCACTTAAGAGCCAAAAGAAGGTAACGTGTGTGAGCCAGAGAGTGTTCAGAGCGTAAAGAGCTCTTGGTGTCCATAGTTATAACCAAAAGGCAAGCAACAGAAAGGTAGAATCTGTCCTTTCCTCTATGTCGAAGAAACCTGGCGAGACCTGGGGAGACACAGCTCCAATGAGACAGTTTTCTGTTGTTGTTTAAGCCGAGCAAGTTAGAAGCCACTTTATGAGCTCTCAAGTTGAAACTCCTATGTAAGGGGAAAAAAAACTATTTTGGTCTGAGACCAGTCAAAGTCTTTGCAGGTTCACAAAACAACCTGGGTCTTTCGCTCTGCTCTGCAAGAATCAGTTACCAGGTCTTTGGGAATATGGATGGCGGTAGAGGGAGGGGTGTTCTCCCTTAGACAATGGAGCTGAGAACGAATGGAGAGCTAAAGGGGCAAGTGGACTGGTGGGTATGGGCAGAAATACCCACATTAGCTTTTTCCTAAATGTCCTGTCTCTTTAAAGGAGAGAATTTCTGGTGGTTTACTGGGATCTCCCAGCTTCGGCTGTGGAGGTAGTAACGAGACTCTTGTGAAAAGTCATACTGAAATGGAAGCTTAACAATTCTTTATCGACATCAGAAACTCCACTATGCTGATCTGCATGGCCAATGTGTTTAACCCCGGGGACCCTGTTCAGGAGGTCGCGACCACAGTGTGCCCGCCCCCACCAGCCGCCTTGCGCGAACCAGCCACTAGGGAGCGCTGTTGGTCCAGAGATGGTGCTTTGTGTCTCCCCCCCCCCCCCAAGCTTTGGAGGTAAACGCAGCAGGGAAGTCGGTGACGTGAGGAAATTATTATGCACAGTTCATTTCCTTGTAATTTAACTCTCAGAGTAACAAAAGCATAATGTATAGCCTAGTTTTCTGGTCTGATTTACAACAATTTGAACTAAAAGATGATTTCTGCTTTGCCCCACCCACTTCTAATCATTTCCGCTGATATCAGCAGCTGAGAATTTTGTATTTCATCATACACTGCACCTCTTGAAGCTACAACTCCGAGAAGAGAGAAATGTAAAGCGTGGTCCCACAAACCCAGTCGGGCACACATTTCACTCTGTTTCCTTCCAACTGCAGTGCTGGTTTTAGTGACTTTGTGTCTTTGTCATGACTGTGGGCTGGTATCCGCCACCTCTTTTAAAGGCCTTTAATGAGTTTGGAGCCTCAGAAGGTATGGATTCATTTTACAGGTGAGGGCTCGGAAGCTAAGGAACCTACACGAGGTTACTCTGGAACTAGAGGCAGGCTTCAGAAACAGAGATTTCTTTCTGTTTCATCCTCCTGATGCTAGCTGAGGAGATTGTTTCACCTGTCCACAGGTTCAGCAGCAGTGACAGGCACATATGTTGCCTGCGTGTGACAGGTGCTTGAGAAGCTGTCTTGTAAAATGCCAAGGCCATGACAGGAAAGTTGGCACCATCCCCATTTTAAAAATCAAGTAACATGTGGAATATTAGTTCCAAGCCATCTTCCTCCATGCACTTAGGAGACGCTGAAAGAATATCGTGGTGTCATTCCTTTGGGTCTATGCTGGCGTTTCCTTGACTTTTCTGTATGTGTTTTCATCCAGCAGGAAGGGGCTGCCGTTCTGGAGACTATGGCAAAATATGAAACCAGAATCTCTTTCAGGAGTAGTGGGGGTGAGGACTGTGGGAAGGACATCTGTTCAAAATGATTGGAATGACTAGGCTGTGGTAACCCAGGCTTCTGACCCCCAAACTCCTGAAGTCTTCTCTACGACATTGGTTACCCTTTCCCCTCTTTATGTTGTCTCCTTCAGGTGGGTGTAGAAGGAGGATCAGTCAGGAAGGAGGTGGTTCAGGTGTGGGGGGTTCAGGAGATCTCAGAGCTTTTTGGACTGACCGTATACTTAATTGTTTGGAGAGCAGAAAGTCGTCCATGGAGACTGAAGCATCATGTGGGTTAATTTCAGAGGAACGAGAAAATCACTGAGAGAGAGGCACCCGACATCCGTCCTAGGTGTTGGCTGAGATTAGCAAGGAAGTCATCAAGTGCCCTGTACAGAGCTGGCATGAGTACCTTTCAGGACTCTCAGGGCACCAGTCAAGGAATTTAACAAGCTGAGGCCGTTGAGAAAAGTCGGTGAGCAAGTAGTCTCTGAGGACCCAGAGAAACTTTGCAAACCTGGATGCTGACATTCATCTCCGGTTGACTCTGAACTCTTGGAAGCCAGGGAACCTGGGGGACAGAGGAATGTTGATTCTCAACCCCTGAGACCACATTACTAAAACATATGGAACCGATAAGGAAATTAGCCATGGTCCCTAAAGGGTGGTTTGAAGAAGTCAGAATTTCACCACCTCTGGGGATTAAAGTCACAGTAAAGGAAATATCTTGCATATCTTGGTGATTTTACCTTTGTTGCACTATTTGTGTGATTTCCCAGCCTTATAGAGGAGAAATCGATGAAGAACAGTTGTAAATGTGTAAGGTGTCCTTTAGATACAGACGCATGTAGACATTGAGAGTTGATCATAGCCACATGCTCAATCTAGTTAACATAACTCTCACCTCACACAGTTCTCTTCCCCCGGGGTTAGTGTGCAAGATCTACTTTCTATTAATTACAGCTGCCACACCTTGCAATACATTTTCGGAACTTATTTTACTGCCTAACTTTTTGCCTTGACCCTTGACACTATCTATTTCCCTCACCTCTGATCCTGCCCCAGCATTCCACTCTGCTGCTTCTTTGCTCAAAGAGATTGCTCTTTGATATTCTGAATCAATCATGCCTACAGCATCCTAGGGGAAAGAGAGTACTGGTTCGAAAGAGGAGCAGGGCCACCCACCCAGGCCTTTGGGGACAGCCCACCAGTGAGGAAAGCACTGAGGTCCCTCTCCCTTTGTGCTGGTCTGGACCCTGTTGGTCTAAAGCTGGATAGTTGACAGCATTGCACCTCCAATCCTTCTCAGGGCTCCAGCAGCAGAAGCGTTGACCAGTGGCCTGCAGGGCCGAGACTAGATACAGGATTCAGTAAGAGAGGCAACTAGCAAGGGCTCAGGCAGCAGAAACTGACTGCTGCAAAGAAGCTGTGGCAGGTGATGCCTGAGAGCACAGGTGACACCTTCTGAGACCTTGGCGCGGCTGACAGGAATCATAGAACCCAGAGCAGGTCAATGGGATCTGACTTGTATTCGTAAGCCCACTGCAGGCTAAACACGGAGCTTTAGCAGTGTCCTCTCCTTCCCTGCTCTGCTCTGAAGGCTTCTATGGGGACCTCATGCTATTACCAGTGACGTATTAAGACCCAGTCTTCCCATTATCACTGCTGTCTACATTACTGAGCACAGAGAGAGTCTGAAGGGTTAAAAACAACCCTGCAAGCTGTTAGTTCAGCAAAAAACGCTCTTCCCAGTGCTATTTCTTCCTCTTCTCTGATAATTCCCTGGGGATTCGAGTCCACAAAGTTCCAGACAACTCTTGTCCTGAGCAATAACATCTGCTTTTCCGTCTTTAGGAAGGATGTTCCCTAAGTTTGTTTGTCTTTCTTTTTTTGGGTCTTCACTTGAAGGCCACTTTCTCAGTGAACTTTACCTGGCTGACTTAATTAACCTCCCAGTGCCTTTCTGGTCCTTGGTCTGTCCTCTGCTTTCCTTCCCCAATGCATTTGTCACTCTGGACATCATTTTGCTCATATTCACTTCCTGTTTACCTCTTATGCAGGGGCAGAGATGCTTCCCCATCCTGGTATGGAATAGGACCTCAAATGCTGGCATAAAAGTTATTAAATGTCACACCTTTCATTAATAGTTCTACCATTTAACATTGATAGAAGAAGGCATTATTTTGTTTTCTTAGCGTCTTCTTCAACATATCTGAGAATTCTTTCCTGTGCCAAGTATTGGATTCAGGAACAAAAAAAGGAGATCCGTAGAGGAAGAAGAAAAATGCCTGGTGGGAGAGCAAACAAACACACACAAAGCCCACATGGCATCAAAACCAAAGGAAAATAATTCAATCCCTGAAAGCTAAGCCTCCATACCATGTGATAATACAACAATGACAATAATAACTGCAACAGCAGTAGCTTTTAAAGGGTACCACCTGCAGGCCAGGCCTTCCCTCTCCAGACATGTAATTAGTATCATAGAATTATTTTTGGGGAGATTAGAATTCCAGTGACCTTATTGGGATAGAGGATGGAGAACAATAGGGAAACTGACAGGAAGATACATAATAACAGGAAGTAGGAGGAGTAAAAGGAAAAGGAGGAGGAGAAAGAGGAAGAAAGAAACGATCGGGCCAACGTCCCTGGCTACATCCCTGGCTGATTGCCTCATGCTTCACTCTCCACTTGCAACTCAACCTTCAGGAATTCTTTGTCGATATGAAGGCTTTTAAAACACTGAGAAAGAATTTTCTTTCTAATATTAGAAAACTGCGAGGATTTCAGGTCAATTATAGTTAGTAAAGTTCAGAACACCACAAAATAAATGAGCTTCCAGAGCCTTCTGTCCGCGGAGAAAGAACTGTATCAAAATGTTTAAAAATTCAGCCTCACGCTGCTGGCCCAGCGGGGACGTGTGTGGCAAATTCAGGGCAGACTGAATTTGGGAACTCAGCCTGCGCAGTTTGTGGTACACACGAGCTCACAGCCACTCCAACTCCCCTCCTTCTGGTGTATTGTGCAAAGCCAAAAACATCCAGTTGGAGAAACAGATCCAGACAGCGCAACAAAAAGCCACCCCGTTCATGTTCGATCCAAATGAAACTGTAGTCTGGACTTGGAAGCAGCGCTCAGGAGTCCAGGATCCAGGAGAGAGAGGCAAGATTCTCAACTCCTGTTTACGAAGGGTTTGTCCCCTGGGGGAGCAGAGCGACATAAATTAGTGCCACCATTCTTTTCTGATAAAGGGTGCCAGGAGGAAGAGTTACCGCGGCTTACTTCATACTGTTCAGGAAGAAGAGTTTTTGCTAATTACTGGCTGGCAGCAAACGGGTTTTTAATACCATAGCAACGATCAACTCCTGGTTTATTCCGAGTTGATCAAATTAGCCAGGTCACAAAGACATTACAAACAAAACAAAAATACCTACTCCGTGACTGCGGGGAGCTGCCTCTCCACGGGGCTGTGCTTCGGAATTGGTGGGTCTTCTGCTAACCTTGGACTTGGCTCCGAGGTTCGTCCTGGGAATCTGTATTAACAAGGTACTGCTTGACCACACTTTGAGACCCACACTACTATGGCTGTTAGTGTCTCAGAAGCAGCGTGGCCACTCTTCATGCCTAATACTGTGGAGGCAACAGATACACGGAGCCACTGCACATGGGAAGCAGAGAGAGTCCAGACTGAGACATGCTGCATGCCTAAAGTCCACATATATGTATTCATTGGTATAAACATGAAAGCGTTATATACACTAAAGACAGTGTGATATATCTCATAGAAAATTTCCTAATGGTTGTGTATTGAAAGGACAGTATTCTGCTGTGTTGTGCACGGTAAACTATATCACTAATGTCAGCTTCACTGTTTCTTTTTTCTTATATTTTAATATGGTAGCTAGGAGATTGGAGTTTCTTCTGGACACAGGATTTGGCTCATAGGAACTTTCCAGATACAGTATATCTGGTTTTATTCTCTTCCATTTTACTGGTATGTTAAAAAGAAATGAAGTAGTTAAAGCTAAGCCTGTTTATATGGCAAACACGGAGCGCAGGTGGCCTTCGGAGCCTTAGAGATACTGGCAGCACCCATAAAATGTAAAATGTTGGTTCGTGCACTGTGTTCCCAAGCTTTTTTTTTTTTTTTTTTTTTTAACTTTCAGCATCTGTTGACAAATGCTCCACCGGAAGCCCTTCAACATAACACTCCGGCACAATGTTTGCACCCTGTCGTCTAAAATTCAGTAATCTGAAACCCGCGGCTCCGTGTAGCCTTCCATTTTGTTGTCATTATTTGTTTTCCCCGAAGTATTTGTCGAGGTGGGAGGGTAAGACCTGTGCTATCGTGTGATTCATTAGCTCGGTTTGTAACTTGAAGTATTTAGGCATGCGACGTGAAGATTTCCATTTTAGTTCTTTCAGAGACCTGGTAAGGATCACAGGATGGCTTAGTGCCGAGTGATTCAATCAAGATTTAAAAAAAAGAAAAGAAAAGTAATGCTGATTGTCCGGTCTGGGACATTACCTAGGAGGACTTCCTTATGCCTCTGGTTTTCGTCTTAGCCAGAAGACATTGGGGGTGGGGTTATCCTGACCAACCAGACACAGCTGATAGATGTAGTCCACAGTGGTAAGGTCTAATCCACCTTGGGAAGGGTCCTCTGTGTCAGACCTCTCTAGTGAAGGTCTCTCACTGTCATCCTATGGACCCTGCCCATTTGAGCATCACTGTGTTATATTCCACATTCGTAAACCAAGGCGCTGCTGGTCCCTTTGCTTACGTCATTCCTGCTGATAAGCCATTGGTCAAACCAAGCATGTATCCAACCAAGTTCATAGAGAAAGAAAAGGAACTATTTGTGACACCAAACTCCAAAGTATCCAAAGACCTATGAGTGTCTTGGTGTTTGGGTGAGTTCGGGGTCCTGTCTCCCACTGCAAAAGGTAGAGAGGTGAAACATACTGCTTCTCATCCCTGTCTGGCCCCATCAAATGCACAGTGTAGAGGGAGGAACATATAAAAAGGGGGAGCAGTGAGAGCAAGCCCTTGGGGGTGTGTGGAAGAGTCCAGAGAGCTGGGTAACAATGTCACCTGACTATTCCCGGGAAGACTGGCTTTGTTCTCTTCTGCCTGAGAAGCATCTGTAGGTCTTTCTCTTTGTTAAGTCTACCTCTAGAACATTCCAACTGATTCTATGACTGACCCAGAGAATGCCTTTCTCTTTATCTTTGGGGTAATAAATCTCCTATGTGCTGAAAATTTAGTGTTTCGGTGTGCTCTGTGCCAACTCTGAGATCCCTTACAAGGAATCCTTTTGGGTTCTCAGGCTGATGGACAATATATGCATGTAAGAGAAGTCATATTAAATCTTTGAGAATTTCATACAATTTATTTTGATTTTATTACTCCAACTCCTCCCAGATCTGCTCTTATTTCCCCATCCCCATATTTTGTCCTTTTTTTTTTTTTGTTTTTAATTTAATAACACGGAGACTCCAATTTGGGCTGCCTGTATACTTCTGGGTGTGGGGCCACCCACTGTAGCATGCTCAACCTACCGGGAGCCACACCCTTAGAGAAAATTGTTTCCCCCTCCTCAGAAGCCACCAAGTATCCATATCTTTTAGCTGGAGGCTCATGAAGCCCTTCCCACTTTCCCCTAGAACGTTGACAGCCTCAGTCTTGTGAAGGCAATAACCTTGGGGACAGGTGTGATAGAGATGTGCAGCTTGCAGCTGACCACTCCCCAGTCTCTATTCTCTTCACTTCCTCTAGTGAGTTTCTGCATTGCTGCCATCTGCTGCCCAGAGGAAATTCTCTGGCGAGGCCTGAGAGCTGCACTATCTACGGGTGGAGATGTAAATTTAGAGTATGTTCTAATACTACTTCTATTTCTCTAAATAATAGTAGTAGATTCGCTCCTGGGGCCTGTGAGCTCCATGGTTTCCTGGCCTGAGTTGCAGAACCAGGCACGCTTTTCCTCCTATGGAGTGAGTGTGCCTTAAATACAAGCAGAAAGTAACTGGTTACCCCATTAGACTGGTGACACTATTGCACACGGGGGCATCCTTTGTCACACACATCATTATTACATTTCACAAAGTTCACACTTGGATAAGGCTTTTGATGATTCCCTCCCTTGACACCGGCACTTTCTTGTACTCTTAGACCCAGCCAGCAGGGAGAAAGCTTCTTGGTAAGTACCAATTCATTTGTCATGTTCTGTGACAAACACATGTCATGTCTCCAGCAACAGGGTCTTACCATCAAGTTCTGTTAGGCAACCAAGAGCAATAGCAATACCCGATGTTATTTTTGGAGTCTCTGGGACACTCTGACTAACAATGGAAATGGAGACGGATGGAGTGATAGGATAAAGGAGGGGCTGTAGGAAGGATGCTTGAAAAAGCCGTAGGAAAACCTACTACCTCATAAGCTTCAAACATATGTTTGTATATATCATAAAATGTTTAATTGGAGTTACCCTTACACATGAAGCTATCAGCTGCCATGTCCAGGGTGGAAATGGAGTCTGGTAGAAATCATTCGACTCTATCACTCTAGGGTGATGGATATCTGTGATGGGGCTAGGTTGTGGAAGGTACAGCCCATAAAAGAAACACATTCGTGGCACCCAGTAACTTTATAGAAACAAGAGAGAGTGTGGTGTCCTCTCCACTTGGAACGGACCTGAAATTATAAGCCAGAATAGTTGCTTCTTTTTAATGTTTCTTCTTATTATATTTCTGAATGCCATAGGTTTCATCATTTTAAAGAATACAACATGCTAGTTATTCAAACATCCCCACTAGTGTAGGGCCATTTTTTAAATCATCTTCCCTTGAAAGCCCTTGGCCACTAGCCGTCACCACTTTTGCTTTGCACCTGCGGCCCCTTGAGCTACGAGCCTACTTCCTGTTTGCATGGAATTCTCTTGTCCTGAATGCTCACAGTAATGGCAATAATGAGTTCATGGCTTATCTATGTTGTATCATGTATCAATACTTTATTGCCTTAGTGTGGATGATAATATGTCATTGTGTGGTTTTACCACATTTTCCTTTCTTTTCATCAGCTGATGGCATGTGTGTTGTTCCTGTGTTTTAGCTATTATGAATAACAGTGCTATGGACATTTGTAGACAAGGTTTTGTATGAGTGTGTGCTTCTGGTTCCCTTGGGTATATCCGTAGAGGGTAATTGATGGGCCATCTGGTAATGCTATGTTTAACTCTTTGAGGACAGATAGACCTTTTTACCTTCCCACCAGTAGTGCATGAAGACTCCAGTCAGGACACATTCTCGCCACACTTTTAAAATTTGACAGTCCCTTGGCAGGTAGAAAAGGTTAACTCGCTGTGTTTTGAAGTCACCTTCCTTTAATGACAACAATGCTGGCCACCTGTTTAATATGGCTTCTGGCCATTTGTATGTCTTTTTCTTATACATGGCTGTTCAGATGCATCACACACAATAGTGAGATTTTTTTTTTTTTTTTTTTTTTTTTTTTTTTTTTTTTGCCTTAAGACTTACTCTAAAGCCATCTCCACAAGATACCATATTGATAGCTGTTTGGGGTATAATTCACACCATGTAAATCAGGTCTGCAAGGTTTTAAGGAACCACGGTGATGTTGCTTTTGTTGTGTTTGGATTGCAAGTGTGTGATCAAGAAATGTAAACTGCACGTGGGAGCTATTGCTGTACTCATCTCTTCTTCCCGTTACCATTCAAGATCCCTAAATGCAGTTGATATTAACACTCTTGCTTTAGTATTTTAACCTTCTTTCATCTACTCTCAAAGATAAAACAAATAGAGTTCTTTACAAAACTTAATTAACTCAACTTTATTTGAACCTATTCCCAAATGGAGCTGGCTATTTCCAAAGTGGTAATATATAAGTAAACTTCATGAGATTTTTAAAAACGTAGCTGTGAAACAGAGGGGTTAGAGTGCGTTGTCTCAGGTCCCCCTGCTTTAGCACGCTGAAATTCTGACACAGCCGGCTGGAGCTGAAGGGCGGCGATATGAAACCAGGAATGTTAACTTAAGCCCCTTCCCTAGTCAAGATGCCATTCTTCTCTGATGAAGTAACATTTGCAAAATGAGTCTTAAGGGGTTCCTGTGAGGCTGAAAACTCTGGAAACATCAGAAATAGGTCGTGGAGGGAAAGGCTCGGAAGTGAGAGCACACACTTAAGAGAGTGGCACAGTAATTATTTGTGGGTGAACTGCACTTAGAGATAAAAGTCGTGATCACAAAATACAAAACAGATGGTTCCCAGGCAATAGGGGAAATTAGTCCTTGGAAACCAATGGGATTTGGACTGAGACATTCTGAGCACTCCAAAATGGTAACAGAAAGGAAACATCAACATTAGATTAAAAAGAAGTATGTGGAAAATATCCATTTGTAATCTGTTTTCATCTGGTTATTAGAAAAGGATTGAATAAATCCTGAAAATAGAACCAGGAGGAAATGGAAGTAAGATAGAGCTGGGTTGGAGGTGAAATGGGTTTCAGAACTTCGGGAAACCGCGTGAGTCTTAAAAGCAGTTTGCTCATTTTTAAACGCACTACAGCCTGTCTGCTGGAGTTACTTGAGAGAGGGGCTGAGAGTTACATGAGAATGCGTAGCTTGAACTCAACATCTTTTGGGTATGCTTAATGTTTAGCATTTTCTTTGGATCCTTGGGAAATTCAAACTCTGAGCTGGAGGTGCCTACACTGTTGCAGTTTGGGGGTTAATGTTGAAATACAAATTATGAGAATTACATACTTATCAGTCCAGGCCAGAAAATCAAGCCAAGATATGACATTCTAGACATGGGTTTAAAGGATAAGTGGAATTCATTCCAGAAAATAAACAAAAGTAAGGAAGGTAGTTCCTGAGAAGGACCTGGGCGAGTGAAGGCTTTATGATGGGGAAAGGCAAGCATGTTCCAATAACAGAACATGGTTGCCATGGTTAATCCTGGGTGGACTTGACTGGACGTGGAATCAGTGGCAGACAAGCCACTGGGCACACTTGTAAGGGATTTTCCTGGTTAGTTTGGTGAAGCTGGAGGACCCACCTATTGTGAATGGCACCATTTCCTTGGCAGGGGATCCTTGCTCATAGAAGAATGGAGGAAATGAGGTGTGCACATTAAGGCTTTGCTATCTGCTGGACTGTGGTGTCATCAACTAGCTTCTTTTGAGTTTCTGCTGTTTTGACTTTCCCACAACAATGAACTATAACCTGTGACTGTGAGCCAAACAAACCCTCTCTCCCTTAAGCGACTTTTGTCAGAATACTTTTCTTTCTTTTTTTTTTTTTTTAAACACAGCTACAGAAACAAACAAATGAAAAACTGTGTTGTTTTTCCAGGGAAGGCTACAGAGCTTATTGCCTCAAAAGGAGAGGATCATACTGGGCCTTGACCGATAAATGTGAAAACAATCTCTTGGTCCATAAATCAGGCTGGTCTCTCTCAAGTGGTCCCACTGCAGCCCCCGGAGTGTTGTAATTACAGATGTATGCCGTCTCACTCAGCCGCTCCATTAATGCCTGGAATAGCAATCCCACGGAGTCATTTGCTGAATGTTCTCTCTGAAAGCAGAAACCCAAGTTGTAGAAGAAGTGAAGGGGTTACCTGGGAGAAATAAAGCTCACCAGTATTTTAAAAATGCCATTTCAGACATGTTCTTGGTCTAACTCTTTGGTCTATGTATACTATTACAATTTGTGTTGGCTTGGGAGAACTATAGAGCAGAAAGAATCGAGCAGTTGAAGCAAAACTTAAAAACCTCCAATTCATTTTCACCATTAACTATGACATAGCTGGCGGTTATGCCACAGGGGCTATGCCACAGGAGTCGCAGAAATGCTAAGATCTCACAGCTGAAAAGGCTGCAGCCAATTCCTGTACACAATCTTCACCGACATAAAAAAATCACACTGTTTAAACTTTAATTCTTGTTTGTAAAAATTCTAATCCTTCATTGGAACTGGGCCAGGATCTCTTCTAGTTTTCTTCTAGAATATTAGTTGGCAAAATATCCTGACATTTCAGGGAATCTAGGACCATATGTAACTCAAACCCTGGTCCATAAATCATCTCTCTCAAAATGTTCCTGATCCTAGCTCAAAACACCATATTAGAGTTTCTGGGGTTAGTTTAGGGCCAAATAAGCTGATTTTTAAAGAGGAATCCGGGTTGGGTGACGATATATGCTACAGTTTGAGACTGGCCACTCTGAGGCAAAATAGACTCCATCCAGATGTTTTCTTTTGCTCTTGAGTCTCAGGTAGATTATGCAGGAACTGCAGAAAAAAAAACCAATTTAAATAACCACTAGCTCCTTATGTATGGGGACTGAAGAACAAGGTGTCCTGTATTTTTATGGTAAAATGTAGTATTCATGTATCCAGTTGAAATTGTATTGAGAAAACATTCAAATGTGAATCGTGTTTTGCTTACACAACTGCAAGCTGATGAAAACACATGTCTGAAGGCTGTGTGTGCGTGTGTTTGCGTGTGTGCATGCATGCATGTGTGTGTGTGTGCATGCATGCATGTGTGTGTGTGCATGCGTGCATGTGTGTGTGTGATGGCATAGAGCACAGTGAAGAATCTGAGCTTCTAACCCATAATTCTCTCTGTTGCCCTAAGACTGACACTCAGATGTAGTCACAAGTGAGAATTACTGAAGTTTCAAGACATACATGCTGTTTCAGGAAAGAAAGAAACAATCTAAATAATTTTTATAGATCGAATGTAACTATCTAGATGTGAAAATTGGATCAGAACATTATAAGATAGTAAAGTGACAAGGACTATTACACATATAAAATAGATAGAAAACAGCAAAATAATGAATTAAATCCCCGAAATACATTATATTAAGAAGCATTTACTCCATGGATTAAAAGTTAATTCACCATCAGAGGTTACTTCATTCTGTTAGCATAACGGCACATACCTTTAATCCCAACACTTGGAAGGGAGAGGCAGGTGGATCTGAGTTTGAAGCCAGCTTGGTCTACACAGTGATTTCCAGGACACCCAGGGATTTGTAGAAAGATCCTATCTTAAAAATAAATAAATAAATAAATGAAAATAAAAAAAATAAAAGGTCACCTCATCAATGGACTGGGGAGAAAAAGCATTATCCGACTAGCATTGGAAAAGCCAACTGTGTAGAATTCAATAGGGGGATAGGCAAGTAGATCACAGCATCAACTCTGGGAGAAATAAATCTGCACTGGTCACATACTCATGTGTACATGTAAAAACGTAGGGGTATAAGATGCATGAGTCAAATTCATAATATAACTTTATAGTGAATAAGAACTAAACAAAAGCATCGTTAATTTGCCAAAAGCTTCTAACAAATATGTTAACAAAAAAACTGGATTTTTCCTAAATGGCATTTTTATCAAATAAAAATATTTATTATCATTAATATTGGTTAACCAATTGCTAGGATTCATGGCTACTTATATAAAACAAGGAAAAAAGAAAGTTTTAGAAAAAAGTGAGATAAAATTCTGACGTTTTACTAATAGTATGATTGTCTCTATTGAAACTTCAGTCAGCCTTGAATTCAACCTAACTGAATCAAATAATTAGAAATTTCTAAAGTCCAAAAAAGCTGATAGACAAAATTACCATACAAAAGTAAATTGTTTTTGTTACCAGCAACAAACAAAGTAGAAAATTTCACTAAAAATTAAAACAGTATTCACAATTCCATTCAAATTTTGAACGTAAATTTTATCAGAATACAGCCATAAAGCAAGCAAGAAGATAAATTTAAAACAAACTTAAGATACTAACTCACATAAATATAAAGAAGATGATTAAACTGGGTGGTGGTGGTAGCAGAGGTACATGCCTTTAATCCCAGAAAGGAGGTAGAGGCAGGCGGATCTCTTTAAGTTCGAGACCAATCTGGTTTACAAAGTGAGTTCCAGGACAGCCAAGGCTACATAGAGAAACCTTGACTTTAAATAAATAAATAAAATAAAAAGATGATCAAATAATAGAGAAATTTAAAGTAGTAAAGAAGTGATACTTCATGACAACCAGAAAGCTAGTTGAATATGAGAAACTGAAAAATGAGAAGATGCTTTGCTGGGGGGCCAGGAGCTGGTGCGGGTACCTTGATCGGTAACCTGAAAGTGTCTAGTGAACTGAAATATGTCTGGGCTAGAGTTCAGTGATACAAATCTAGCCTTAATCTTTTAAAAAAGTAAGCTCCATTTTTTCTGTTTGTCTGTCGGGAGCCCCACATTGAGGGCCATCTGTTGTGGTCCCATGTAGGGGCTACATCTGTCTGGACCCAGCCCCAACAGATTCATATGTTCCAGGGTAGGGGCTTGTGGATAGAAATGTCAGACAGAAAAATACAGAAATACAAAAGAAAGAGACAGAGACACCCATAGAGTCAGAAGGACAACACAGCGAATACTGAATTTGTCCCCGTTTATTTTCCATATTCTTTATATGCCCCAATCCTAAAGGGGGGAAGAAGGCAAGGCTTCTTTTTTTTTTGTTTTGTTTTGTTTTGTTTTGTTTTTCGAGACAGGGTTTCTCTGTGGTTTTGGAGCCTGTCCTGCACCTAGCTCTTGTAGACCAGGCTGGTCTCTAACTCACAGAGATCCGCCTGCCTCTGCCTCCCAAGTGCTGGGATGAAAGGCATGTGCCACTACCGCCCGGCAAGCCTTTACTATGGCACAAGCAAGGAACAAAGTAATTACCTCTTCAATACCCGAAACATCAAGCATTTGTATCCTGAGTTAAGTATTCTGATATTTATGCAGGACATGCAGCCAGCGACCATACCTCAGACCAAGCATCCTGTAGGCAGCCACACCCTGTGACAAGCCTCTTGTTAGAATCTTGAAGGAGCAAGAATAGGTCTGAACTTCCTGACCATTGGTCAAGGTAGAATGAATCCACATCAATGGGCCCTCACATTTGTCTTTCAGAAACTCATATATGTAGCCATAGCTGGAACCCAGGTCCTTTGTTTGTAGATTCTGGTGTGGAATTTCACAAGATTATTGGTGAATTTTTGATAAGGCAACTTTGTGAACACCATCTCTTTGTAGAGGTTGGGAGTCGGGTAGTGGTGGATGTTGGAGATGGCATCAGAGACAGCCTTGGAAAAGTTATACATAGTGGCAATGTTGTCTTTCTCTCTCTCTCTCTCTCTCACACACACACACACACACACACACACACACACACATAGCAGAAGCACAGCAGCCATCAGCAGCAGTACTGGTCAGTGACAACAGCCAGTAATAGTTGGCATGGGGATGAGGTGTACAGAACCATAAAGCCTTCAAGGGAAATGGTGGAATTTGCCCATCTGATCCCCTAGTTGCCTCTCCACACAGAAACAAAGTAGATGGACCAAAATGGTGGTTCGTCAGGCGGTTGTGGTCTTCTTGTTAGATGATTGAATAGCTAGACCAGTATGACCATTATAGAACCTGGTAGAAGCTGTAAGCCTGGTTCACGGGGCAGCACGAGCCTGCTTTTACATTGGCATGAGATTAAACACAGCATCCTTAAGACATTATCCCTCCTGCCCAGGGAAAAGTTCCATGGTGTGAAGGAGAAAAAAAAGTTGCCTCTAATAGTTGATCATATTTTGCCTGGCGTCCCATCTTGGAAACAGGAATTCACTTTGGGCCTTGTCTCCATGAGCCCAATGACCTCAAGACCACATCCAGACCATGACCTCCTTGGAAGTCATTGCCCAAGCCTCTGTGGAAACCTTTGTGCATTCCAAGCTGGAGTCTCTGGTCTTTCTTGCTACAAAGCATCAGTTTCTATTTGATGTTTTTCTAGAGAAGAATAGGAGACTCTCTTCTCCTCTTAAAGACTCTTCACAAAGATACACAAGGGAACTGCGCAGATGCACTGTCTACTGTGAGACACTGGTGATCATTTAGGGGCCCTTAGTAGTGGAACTCATAAATAGAATGCCAGTGCATGCACTGTATACTTCAAAATGTAGAAACACACACACACACACACACACACACACACACACACACACCCCACACATTTATATCGATATGTATTGATATCCAAACACAGTCTTGAATAAGAAATGACTTGGAATAAAATTAAATTTTAAATGTATATACATAGAAGACAATAATAAATTTTGCAAGAATAATTACATCCATGGGACATATATCAGGTACGTTTATAGACTGGCAGGATGAAGGGAAGAAAATGCTATGGGGGAGAGGCAGTAAAATAATAGAACAAAAGCTGGCAAAGGGCCTTTGACCAACTATAAAATTCTGAGAATGGAAGAGTGGAATGATTCTGTGGATCCCAAGCTTTTAAAACAAAACAAAACATACTGGGAAACTTTTAGCCAAAATCTAAAACATTGGGATTAGCAGTTTTCATAAAATGCATTCTTGGTATTTAAATCCCTCACCCTTTGTAGATGCATTTACAGAATTTCTCTCCTTTTGTGGATGTTCCCTAGCCCAGAAAGCTGTATTTATGGGCATTTGGAAGAATTGGAGGTTGAGAGGGTTTTGCTCTGCTATTGCTCAGAATGTAATATCCGACTAGGCTATCTGTGTGGCTATCAGTAACATTAGTCCTCTGGTGAATCAGAATTCTACAGGCTGTGGCTTAGCATTTAAATGTAATAGGATCGTATTGAATAGTGCTGAGGAGATGCCAAAGCTATTTATTTTTCAGGATACAGCTCAGACTGCTATCATATCAATGAAGCATTTCTTTTTTTTTTTTTAATTCCCAATGGCTTAGCACAGTGCCAGGCACATATTAAGTCTTTTCTCCCAATACCTACTTGAATTAATGAACAAAGCCCAACAGAAAACAAAGCAATTAGCCCTCTTACCTCAAACAAAATTTGTAAATGATAATATCTCTACAAAAGTTCCACAAAGAAATCATTCAATAATTAAAAGTGGAAAACATAAAAAGTTTGTCTAATGAGGAAACTATCTCTTAGATAACGAGAATGGATTTGGTAAAAGGCTTCTTGCTTCTCCCTTTATGGAGTCCATCTGTCCCCTTGTCTAATGGCTGGAGATATACCAGACCATGGCTTAGGTTCAAAGATTGGAATTGTCACACTTACAGAGAGACCTAACCCAAGGAGAAGATGACTTGAGACCAAGGGAAAAATGGTAAAGAGACCGGACAAGAAGAATCTTTTTAACACAAGAGGGAAACATGGGCAAAGTTCTGGTGGGCACAGGCAGTCTGCCTATGCTGGGAGATGCTGTACTTGCCTCCAGAAGGCCGGATGGAAGCCAGTCCAATGCAACTGGAGGGTTTTGAGCAAATCTATGGGTTAAGTGCATTTTTGATGTTATTTCTTTTAATCCTTACAACCTTATGATGTGCCCAAGGCAGCAATCCCATTCTCTATCAGATGGACTAGCTTAGTCTCAGAGAGTGTGCGCATCTTGTCAATGACAGAAGTAGAATACAGGCCCATATCCTTTTCGTCTAAAACCTCAGCCATTTCTGCAAGATCAGTGTCCGTCCTTTAGCCTGTGCTGAGGTGAAGCCAGGTGAAGGGGAAAATGTACATTTTTAATCATCACAAGCAGAAGATCTGAATTCAAATGGATTGGCCTCAGGTTTCAGGAGCCTGTTAATATCCAGAAGTGAATGATGTCAGAGAAGTGTCTACTTCTTACATGGCATCGACAATGAGTATGTTCCGTGTACCTAGAGCTATCTGTTGTTTATAATTACCTTCTTACATGTGCACACCATGGAAATCTATTTATAAGATTCTCTGAATTACCAGGGCAAGGGTGGGACAAGGGCTCACAGAAAGATAGCTCTCCCAAGAAGTTAGAAAAGCAACTTAGAAAGACAAGAGAGGTGATGGTGAGCCATACAAGAAACAGGGGTAGACAGAAAAGGGCCATGGGAACTCAGAAACAGAAATGAGAGCTGCAGTGTGTCAATGAACCCACTACTGGAGTTTTAAGAAAGGTGTGGGAATGAAGAAGGTTCAGATAGTTCTGAAAGAACCCCGAGAGTCCTGAGTGTGGGTCGTGAACACTGTAAAGGGATCTGAAGGTCAAACTGTTCCTATTAAGATTTTTTTTCTTACTATGTTGACCTCTTTTCATTGTGCAAAAAACATCTATATTAATCTGGAAAACATTAGAATATCCTTTCTTTGCTTGATTACTTGATTACACATAGCATCGGAAATAAACAAAAATAGAATCCCATGTCTTCTATTCAGTTAGGTAGCAAAGATATTTGCGGCGCTGAGAGATGGCTCAGTCAGTAAAGTGTTTGCTGTGTAAGCATGAGGACTTGAGTTTCATCCCCAGCACCCATGTTAATATTGGGGCACAGCAGCATGTGCTTATAAGCCAGATGCTGGAGTCTCAGAGACAGGAGGCTTCCTGGTACTAGCTGGCCAGCCAATCTTGCTAAATTGTTGTGCTCCAGGTTCAGTGGAAGGCCCTTTCTCAAGAAATAAGGTATTGAATGAGTGCAAAAGACAGCCAAATTATCTTCCAGGCTCTGCATATATGTGTGAACATGCACACACACACACACACACTGTATCTATGTCTTCAAAATGTGTTCAATAAATGTAAACTTCTAAAACTTTTCTTTCTGTAAACCATAGAAATTTTCATAAAAACATATTGCCTATGTTAGTATATGTTGAAACTATTCTGATGTTAAAATGTTTTTTCTCTCTTTAAAACATAATACAATAAATCTTATCATATGTGAGACGTCCTTAGGCTTCTTATCAATGTCAACCAAGAACTTGGAAAACTACTGGTCTGTGCTGCTTTGTCTGTTTAAAAGTCTGGCTTAACAAGGAATCATCTGCCTATAGTGAAACACAGCTGATCTGTGCAGCTATGAATCTTGAATTGGCGCATTCATGGCTCCATTTCTACATTCCAGTTACAAAACAACTCTATCACTCCAAAATGGTCCTGCACCTCCTGTCCTTTATATCCAGTCATTCTCCTCATCTCAGCCCCCTAGGAAGCATTAAATTGTTTTCTATCTCTATTTTCTTTCCAAGAGTATCATGTAAAATGAATACTATTGTATGTAACCTTTCAAGGCTGATTTCTTTCATTTAGCATAATGCATTTGGAATCTACTTATATTGTCATGTGGTTTGTGGGTTGCCCTACAGTGCTTCTTCCTTTGTTAGGTAGGGTTTTCTTCGTCATGCTTTTCTAGATAAGGTCTCACTAAGTAGCCTAAACTGACCTTGAGATTACAATCAACCTACCCATGCCTCTACACTGCCAAATTAAGCCAGCCACCACACCTGGCTCATTGCACTGATTTACCACATTTCTTTGTCCATCCACCAGTTCACAGACTATAGGGTTGTTTCCAACCTTGGGCAATGGTGGCTAAACATT
Organism: Microtus oregoni; assembly: GCF_018167655.1. Taxonomy (NCBI): domain Eukaryota; kingdom Metazoa; phylum Chordata; class Mammalia; order Rodentia; family Cricetidae; genus Microtus; species Microtus oregoni. The sequence goes on from NW_024543069.1 coordinate 53,626,296, forward strand.
CACAGACAAATTTTTGGGTGACCATAACTTTTATGGTGGTATGGGTGGGTATTACCAGGAATTTAAATAGAAGACCGTTTAAATATTTGAGGATGAAAGGGGGCCATTTTAGTCAGAGCGATAGTCTGGACAAGCTGCCTTTTTGCCCATTTGTCTGCGAACGTCATAGATTCAAGGGACTAGAGATCTGTATGTAGAAGATCTAGTGGGCATGTTTTTGTCCTCTTCAGCCTTCTCTGTGTGGCTGGCCTCAAGTCCTCCGGAGGTACTCTACCTCAGTCCTAGCTCCAGCTCATGGTAACACCGGGGCTGAGCTGTTTGGTGACCTAAGGTTAAGTAGCCATGAGTCCTCTTGCCCTGTATATAGAACAATCAATAAGCTTGTAAGAATTCAAACGCTTTTGTTTCTTATTTTTATTTTTAAATAAAGTTATCTATTAAGAATATAAGCAATTTATAGTTCTTTATGGGAATTTAGGAAATTGATAGTTCAGAGCATCCATTACTAAGCAAACCAAAGCCATTTTCACTGATCTTTTGCTAGCCTTGTTTTCACAAGATTGGGATCACATTCCTTATGCTGTCTTGCATCTCAGTTTTCACTAATATTCTATTGTAACCATTTTCTTTTTATAAAACTCCTCATAAAACTATTTATTACAATAGAAAACACAGCCATTATGCTACATGACACTCCACCACACAGAGCTAACATAATTTACGTAGGCATTTCTTGATTGTTGAGAAATTGTTTTGTTTCTGTTTTATCACCAATATAAATAATACTGTGGGTGAGCATCTTTCTTCATAAAGCATTTTATTGCATTTTTTTTGTTTTTTCATGTTCCCAATAACAAAATCGCATTTGAAACCTAAAAAATAAATTATAAAATTGCAAAGAGTAACATCTTGAATGACCCTAGGGGACAGTTTATTTAATTTTCTCCGTGTCCCCTCCCACTTGGATGCCCACCATCTGCTGATTTCTGTATGGGGAGAAAAAGGATTGCATGAAATGTAGCTCACAGTCTGGAGACTGAGTATTGGATTCACTGTGATAAATACCAGCTACAAATTCTACCTAGCATGCAGCTTGTCTGGGGATAGAGCACAGCAGCTGGGACCTAAGAATGAGCCAGGTTTCCTAGCACTGTGAAGAGGTGGCTTCATTTCATCCATACACTGAGCCTTGATATTGTCAACCCCACTTTATCAAAAAAGGGAAGAGTGGCACAGAGACAAGCTGACTTGTCCAGGACCTTCTAGCTTCTGAGAGGCAGATCCAAGATTTATACCCAGTATTAGTATACTACACTACTATATAATATATATAATCATATACAATTGCTACAGTGAAGCGTTTATCTAATTATTATTTATCAATAAAAAATTGGTAGTCAGATAACGGGGTAAGAACCTGAATAATCAGAGGAGTGGAAAAGCTGCCAGTCACTTCCTTTCTCTCTCTTCTGTTCCGTTCCCCAATCCTAACGGGCCAAGATCCTCTTAAGTCCCACCTTACTACTTCCTCAATCCTCCAAAACCTCTCTGGTTAATTTTGGTCAGCTAGTGGCTCTGCCCTCTGATTCAAAATAAACTTCATTGTCAGAACGCAATCAAAATATCACACAACACTGCCCTTCTATCCCCACGGGGCTTGCGGCATCGCCAGAGACCATTCTCCTTTTATACCATAGCTCTATGAAGGTAAACAAGACCAAAGCTCTGTGGACTGCAGGTCTAACATGTGGAGCTAGGCCAGCACTGGTTTCAGTACAGGGCTTTTTCTCCATAAGGCAAGTTAAATGAGTTCTTGGCACCGGAATGTTTGGGGCCTTACAATTATACGCAGTGTTTTTAAGTTACACTTTTAAAAACACACTTGGCGTGTATGGAAACAACGCCTTCTAAAGTACAGACACAAAGGGAAGGGACATCTGCAGCTCTAAAGACGGACGACCTGCGGGGACTTGGCTTGTCATGCCCAGTGCTACCTCATACAAAAGAGCTTTATGGTTCTGGAAAGTTCGCAATAGGCTGCACATTTTTGCCTTCCTTTTAGAGATTCATTAAGTAAATCAAGTAATTTAAAGCCCCCACGAAGTCCCATGGTGAAACAACCTGTTTAGATATATCTGATCCAGAATTTTTCAATCTTATTTAGATCCAGAACATTTTTTTCACGTGAGTCCTATTTATTTCTCACACGCTTGGGGAAACGTTGGACCTGATTTATGCTAACTTGGGCAGCAATCCTCAGGCCACTTCTGAGAGCAGGAGCCAAGCACCGTTAGCCCATGGGTGTCCAGAAGTCGAGTGGGGAGCGCAAGGCTTTTGGGGTTCTGCTTTTTCTTCTTCTTCGTGTCTCACCAGTGCACTAAAACAGAGCAGGGGAACATGACGATTCCCACTGAACAGGCAAATTCCCACATTCTGACTCATTTCCTTTACGCTTTTGAAAGCTCTGGAGGCCAATGGGAGGCGTGCTTATGAAGCAGACGAAGGTCCCGTCTTCATGTTTTTGGGCCATGCCTGGCTCAAGCGTGTTATGTTACAGGGAACACCTGCTGTCGTTTTGCAGCCCAGGCCCCCTCAGCCTACTCGCCCAGCTGGTGCTCGCTCCCAGCACAAGAGCTGTTTCAGGGAAAAGGGGAATGAAGACTTTAATTCAGCTCCCCCCAAACTCTCTTCTGTCCTCCTCCACCCTCTTCTGGTTATTATGTGGTTAGAGGCGGTGACTGAATTAAGAAAGCTGCTGAAAGCAGCGACAGAGAACACAGGAAAGGGAGCAGAGCCTCACACAGCGGCTTCCCCTTTGCACTCCATTCTGGAAGGAAGATGCTAGGAGCTCTGCTTAAGTGGTACCTGGTGATTATAGCATTAGCGGGGCATTGCTCCTCAGGACCTGTCACTCAGGGCCACTGCAAAGTTGTCTGAACCAAGGGAGCTGCAGAGAGCCTGGGGACCATCCACAGTCCTATAATTATGAGACTAATTCCAAAAAAGGTCAGAACTCCTTAATCAAACGCTAATCAAAGCGTCTTGTAAATGATGCTGTTTCTATTCCAAGTGGGAGGAAGGGCAGTTTGTAGGCCAAGGGTCCCAGAGAGCGGGTTTTGAAAGTATGGATAGAGCAAATAGCTTTGCTCAGAAAATTTAGTTGTTGGAGTGTTTATTTTTATTTTTCAAGTGCAAGTCAACATCACTTTCTACGATGTCTTTTTATGCTGTGGAACCAGGTTACGGGAAAGCAGCCAAATCTGAAGATATTTAACTTCCTTGTTGCTTTTCCCTAGAAGTGTGCCTGAATAACAATAATTAAATTTGTAGAACCTGTGTCTGCTGGTGAAATGCGTTGGTCTGCATGGTTTCTATCTGCTCTTGCATTAATTTTCGTGAGACGGGTTCAGTTCATTGCTAAGGTGAACAGCTGAGAAATTCAGCTGCTTTCATTTGGCTCCTTGGTAGCAGAGAGAAGACTCAATTTTGATAAAAATGCAGTGCTCTTTGAACACATAATAGCTCCCATTACCGTAAATCTGGGTCTCCAGAGCCACCCTGACCTCCTTCCAATAATCAGGACTTTGCTATCCTGTTTCCTGACAACTCACTCTGATTTTAATTTGTCATTATAAACCCTTTAGTTATAAATAAGAGAAACAAGAAAATAGCAACAAAAACTCCTCTGTAGCTTTTCAAATTTCAGTGACTTTAGATACTCACTAAAACGTGTATACTGACAGAGATATATACACATGCGTACTCACACATACATATACACATATGCACATTACACACACAAAATTCTTTTCATATAATCTTATTGATCAATAAGTCTCATTACATTTTTGTGTGGATTTGTAACGACTTCGGTGTGTGTGTGTGTGTGTGTGTGTGTGTGTGTTGTGTGTGTGTGTGTCTGTGTGTGTCTGTGTGTATCTGTAAAGCCTTGCCCATCAGCTGAAATCAAGTTGTAAATTTTGAGAAGGTTTCATTGCACAACCGGTCAAGGTCACCCTTCTGGGTGAAGTGGATTTCTCTGTGGTTCTCTATTGTGTGGACCATCCTGAGATCTCCGGCAGAACACACTGACTACAGCCTCCTCTTCCAAACCTCATTTTCTCCCCTCCCTGGAGTGTGAGCTCCCCAAAGTGTGATTAATCCATCTATTGATTGCCTGCTGCCATAGTGAGGGTGAGATGTGGCTAGCAATCGGTGCCAGGCTGCCTATGTGACTGGACTGCTAATCCAGAGGTGAGAAAAGAACAAGTGCCAGCCTGAGCCTTCCAACCCTGCTTCAGAGAGGGGCACAAAAGCTTGCCTTCCCGCATGCTTTGCATAGATCCTGCTCATCAAAATGCAGCTGATTCTTTTTCAAATGAATTATAACGTATACTCCCTGCTATCTCAATTGGCTTCACAAAGGTCTAATAAAAGTATATGGATAAAGGGAAAGAAAATGAGAAAAAAAAAAAGAGCAACAAGACAAAAATCTCCTGGCTATAGAGCCAAACAAGAATGTGCTGCTTTGATTACAGCAGTCTGGATAGATGTAACGGATGGCCGAAAGCGTGCCAGCTGAAAGGATTAGAATACTAAGAAGGTATTTACCTAATATTCAGAGGCGGTGCGGTAGGGCAAAGGTAAGGTGAAGATAAGCTGAGGGAGTAGGCAAAGACCCTAGAGAGAAACAGCACTTCTACCTGTAGATGAACAGGGTAAAATGAGAAGTATGTAGGCTCAACTCAATGCCGGGCAAGTTTTGAGCAGTAAGCAGAGAATTGAGCTAGCCAAGGGTCCTCCTTTTACTCCAGCCCAAGAGAAAGTCAAGCCTGCATGCCTAGCATAGTGGGTATCAAGTTGCTTTTCATTCTTCCCCTTATGTTCGGAAGACTCTTACTTACATCTGGTCACAGCACTCTTCGTGTGTCAGGAGCAGAAGGCACGTGGGATCACATAGCCCCTTCTGCTTCTGGTAAAAACTTCAATGCATCCAGCTAGAAAACAGAAACAAAAATGAACCAACAAACAAACAAAAACATGAAAAATTGGTCAGTAGTCTAATGCCCAGTGATCTTCAACAGGGAGAGTGAAGGTGCCATGTTTTAGGGCCCTTGGGATTCTCTACCTTGTACCTCTCATGTATCATGGGAAGGGGTGGCAGGGAAGCAGGGAGACAAAAACAAGGAGAGAATGGGGTGGCAATGGGAATGAAATGGGGGGGGCAGACATGAGGTGACTCTCTTAGGAATAAGCCATGATCCCTGACACATTATCTGGAAGAGAAATCTCTTGTTATGAATGGTTTTCACAAAGAGCCTAAAATTTCATACACTCAGCATCAGCAACAACAGCAAATATTAAATAAGTATACACTCATTCCAACTGGCAGTGGGAGTTCAGCAACTCTGTGAGAAAAAAAAAAATCCCAGAATACAGAGGAAAAGTTGTGTAGAATCCAAGAGGAAAATGGATCCATGAGCCACATGGAAAGAACCTGCTACACCAGACTGGCTCAAATGAAGCTACTTGGGTAGCATGGAACCATCAGCCAATGAAGGGAAGCGCATGTTTGTGGCAATGAGCAAGCCATTTTCCACAAAGAGCGTGATTTGCTATTTTGTTTGGCATCAAAATCAAATCAGGATAAAGAAAAAATGTGGTTTGGAAATAGGCTAAGAATTAATAAATGAAGTGCCCCTGTAGAAATGCCAGTGTTTCCACATAACAGAGAACAGTCTCTGATAGAAATATTATTTCGTATTGTCTTTATTAATAAATATTAAAAAGTTTGCTTATTGATGCAAATCACAGATGCTTTTAAATGGCCTATATTGTCAACACTCAGCTGGTCACAATGTTCCCAAAGAGGTTAGAAATGAGGGACAGGAAATGATAAAACAAGGCTAAGTTTGGCTACATGAAAAGTACATCTGGGAAAAAAATAATTTAAAAAGCAGATATTTTTTGCCGCCCCCCCCCCCCAAAAAAAAATCTGGACCATACTGTTGCCAAAAGAGATCCAGGTGCGAAGCCGGATGGTAAATTAGGTGCAAGTTTAAAATACAAAAGGGCAGCCCAGAGCCAGTCAGTTCTGGCCTGCCTTGGTTGATAAAGAAACCCCATCCAATCAGGAACAACCAGGGCTGCCTCAGCCGTTCCTGTTTGCAGGCTACTCACAAAGGAAATTCAATCCATTTACTGTTTGGGTTTTAGTTCGTAGGGCTAAAACAACAACAACAAAATTATTGAGCAGAATTATAAGTCTTGACTATTAACTCAAGATCATAGCCAATACTTTTTAGAAAAAGAAACAAGCCATAGCAATTTGCATATAGAAACTTCATTTATACCCTGATATGTGTCCCTGCTATGCTTTCTTTAGTTTTTCGTTGTAACACTCTTCCAGGTAAGTGACCAGGTGGTCACATGGCCAATTTCTATTTTACATGCTGAGCAGCTGGGGCAGGATTACCAAAGACATTCAAGAAAGCCAGCCAATTGACTCTTTGCTGCTTCGTTCATTACAAGGACATCTTCCTTCTAAATGCTTTAGGGTTTTGTGAGTCATTAAAGGGAATAGGAGAATGGTCAGCAATGCTACCACAGGATCAAGGGGGCCTTAGCAGATAACTCACGAATCAGATGAAGTATGTATCTGAAGGCACTGATGTTTAAAAATTTATTGATTATATAAATACCCTCAAATAATGTTAATGGTAATTTTTCTTAAGGTTTAAAAAAAAGACTTGCCAAAGAGGGAGGCAAGGAATGGAAGCAAATGCTGTCATGACAAAGAAATTAATTTATCACTCCTTTAATTTGCTTTCATGACTTATCAATCACACTCAGAGGATGTAAATGTTTCTAGAACATGATTTTAGCCAACTGTCATGGCTCAACTCTAAACAAACCATGCTGGCCCTGTATGTGTGGTGTGTGTGTCTGTGTCTGTGTCTGTGGTGTGTGTGTGTGTGTGTGTGTGTGTGTGTCTGTGTGTGTGTGTCTGTGTGTCTGTGTGTGTGTTCTTGGGCAGAGCTGAGGGCTGTTGTTGATGTGAATGCTCAGAAACTCATCCCAAACTACGATTGTCTTTTGACCTTGACTATAATCTGCGTTCCAGTGGGGTCTTTGTTTGCCCGCAGACTCATTTCAATCATATTGTTTGAGTGACAACTCATTATTGCAAGTCAAGTAAGGGATAGCTTGTGATTTGGGTTTTAGTGATGGTGAGTAAATTTTATAGTGTATTTAATTTGGAACATGTCTGCATTTCAGCCCATATGTGGAAATCTGCCCGGGTGCTTATTATTATGCTTATCTGTAAATGACCAGATGGCCTTCCCCAAATGTAGAGAACCATTTAGTGCCATTTTAAACCATTAAGGCTATTAACTCTGACTTGAGATAATCCTGTGCCCAAAGGGAACTAGTTTTGCTGTCCCTCAAAGTCATCAAATGTAATTAAATGCCATATTGAGGAGTAGGCATTAATGGATTAAGGAGCCAGCTTGTCAACCAGTTATGAGTCAACCAAGCAAAGTAATAGACAAAATTGGAATAGACGAAAAAGATATATTAGGTATGGTCCTGGGTAAGCAGCTATAACAAAAGATACCAAAAATATGACAAAAAAATAAACAAACAAGCAAACAAAAAGTTCATTTTCCATCCAGTTAAAAATGACATCAAAGTAAACAATGAACAGCATCAAAACCAGTGGCAGGTAAGATGCCCAGAATAGACAGCTCTGCTCCGTAAGATTGACTGAGGACCCCATTCCTTCTATCATGATGTTCTGACATCTATCTGCTCTGGTACACGTACGCACCCGGTTAAACCTATCATGGCTGCATCTCTGCATTCTAGTTAGCCAAGAGGAAAGATGAGAAAGTGGAACAAATGCGTTTTTAAGGAACTGATGGTAAGATTGTGTACATCACTTCTATTTACAATTTTCTGTCTGTCTTAACCATTTGATTATTAATTGCAAGAGATGCTGGCAAATGGAGACTTCCCATGTTGTTTTCTTCTGTGCAGCAACAGCTTAGCAGACTGAATTCTACCTCCAAAAACAAGAATGAAGGAATGGACAAGTCTCTCCCACTCTTTTCTGTTCCCACGGCTGTAAGAGCCAGAGATGACAACTGGACAGCCACTATTATAAGGAGCAGAAAGTGCCTAAGAAAACTACAGAAAGAAGACAATGATCAATTCCATGTGAGTGAACCCTTAGCATTTACTCTTTCCTGGAAACAGGAAGCTTCCTTATACACATACACATTTCCGTGTTAATGCTAACTCTAGAATTAGTATAAGTCCTTCACGAAGATACCTAAAAGGAATTAAATATGAAACAAGTGATTAGGAGAAATATCTGTGAGAGAAAGGACAGAAAGGGAGGAGAGTGAGGGAAGACTGAGAGGTCAGAGCTGAGGAAGGAAGGATGATGGCAGGCCCACCAGGAAATTAACTCCAATGGGAAGTTTTTAGACCACAGAAGACATCTATCTCCCATGTCTGACATTAGACCCTAGTCATCCACATCTTCCAGGTCTCAGTCATCACCTGGATGACACATGGATCCCATGGGACATGCGGCCTCAGTGTGAGATTGGTAATCACATTCAGAGTGCAGCAGTAGAGCCAAGGCTAATTACCTTCTCTGCAGTAGGAAATTGGACAGACATGTTTTCATGTCTTTTCTCCCTCTCTCCTTCTCTTTTCTCCCCTTTTTTCTTCTCCCCATCTCCCTCCCTTCTTTTGTTTTTCATAGAAAAGATGAGATGTATGTCCACACACAGTAGCTGGAAAATGGCTGAGATGACATTGAGTGTACAGCCTGTGTTTAAAGTGATCCATACCTTCCAGTCCCCAATCCCATAGAGCACATCATCTCTGGAGGTTCAGATGGAAATGGTATGAGCATAGGTGCATATGATGCTTCCACCAAAGAATCTTCCTTCCTGGGCTGCCTGCTAGCCAAAAATCAGGACCTGAATGTGAAAGTGATGAGGCCCGCGAGAGGATCTAGTCTTCCATGTATATAGGATACCCATGGCTCCTTCCTGGAATAATTTTGAGAGACAAAACCATAGCCAAAAGCACAGGTCCAAGCCTTGGATCACACTTTCCCCCTTTCTAGGTTTCTTTTTACCTAAAACCTCTCCTAAAACGAGCTTCTTACCCTCTCGATGCTGAAGTCAGTGAAAGGTTCTCTCAGGAGGGCTCTCTCAGATGGGCTCCTTTACTCAGAGACGATTTGCGCATAACTCGCAGCAACCCATGCTCTGTGTGAGCTGGGTAAGTACCCTGAAGGGTCAGATACCGAACCAGGAGTGCTGGATTGAAGGAAGGAGTTTCAGACTGCTTGACCTTCTCATTGACCCTACCACAGAGCACAATCATACACTGATGGTCTTGTGACCCGCCAATTCTAGAAGTCGTTAGAACTCCTGGACTCCCTGTGGGAACTGAGGAACATGCATGTTTCCCTACAAATGCTCAGGAACCAAATCTTCCCATGCATCTGGGCAGCTGCTTTCCTTGCCCCCATTCTATACTCTGTTTGGGCTTCTTCCTGATTTGAAGCCACATGGCTTCCCCAGACCTGATAGGAGGCATACAGTACTGATGGAATCTTCACTTGTTTAGCTAAGCTCTAATCCAGTGGCCTTCGCCCTTCCTCATGCTGCCACCCTTTAGAACAGTTACCCGTGCTGTTACCCACAACCATTTTATTGCTGCTTCATAACTGTAATTTTGTTCCCATTATGAATATTAATGTAAATATCTGATATGTGAGCTATTTGATATGTGGCCCCCAAAGGGGTTGTGACATACAGGTTGAGAGCTGCTAGAATCCTTCATATTTACCCATTTACCCATGATAATCTTTAGAAAATCTTAACTTAGCATATCTGAACTGAACAATGACCAGGCAGTGGGGTTATAGTGATGAACACAATTTACACTGTTTTTTTTATAGCTCAGTCTCATGAGGCATCTTCCTTCACTGAAGTTTATGATTATTTACCCAAGGAGTTTAGAGAAGAAGAGACATGTCACAGGCCTGAGCAAGTCATGGTAGTCTCTAATGAAGAAGAAATGTAAGGTGGACATGTGAGAAGGACAGTCATCACAGAAAGGCTCACAGAGCAGCATGCATCCAGAGAACAGGAATGACTGAAGTTCAAAGAGAAAAATGAGATAAGGTTGGAGAAGCAGAGTGAAGGACAAGCCCTTGAATAGACAACACAAGTGACTTTATTGCAAAGGTGCAATGCAAATACTGAAAAGCTTTACACTGTGGAAGGTTACAATAGACCTGTGTTTTTAGAAAAAAAATGGCTTTCTGTTTCTGATATTTTGTTACTTGGGTCTTCTAGTCCTACTAACATGGTCAGGGGGATGAATGGGTCATCATGATGAAATAAGTACGAGGGAACTCAGAAGTAAAGGTCAAACTGATCTTGAAGGAAGAGTCGCTTCCCTGCAATATCTCAACTTTATTATTATTATATTTTTAGACAGGTTTCTCTGTATAGTTCTGGAACTTGCTATATAAACAAAGTTGGTCTTGAACTCAGAAATCCTCCTGCCTCTGCTTCCCAGGTGCTGAGGTAAAAGGCATGTGATAACATGCCTAACAATATCTCAACTTTGATGGTTGCTTTTTCAGGGTCTGTGACCTCACTAAGTCCAGGAAATGTCAAATTCACTGCTGAATGCTTCAAACTAACTCATTCATTCAGTTTCATGAGTACCTTGCTCAGAATGAACGTCACTATCCCAAGAACACTTCACCTTGCATAGATTTTCATTGACTTCACAGTAACTAATAAATGGTAGCTTATAGAAATATTATGATGTCATTAGTAATTAATGCTATGCATTTCCATTCTGTAGATATACACTTAAAAAAAATGGGTTAGATGACATTATCCGGGTCACAAACTGGTAAAACAAAGAAGCAGAGACTCAAAACCAAGCTATCTCTGTTCTATCACTTTTGAATCTGCCCATGAAATGCATTGTTAATAATTGTGCATAGTTTGCTTTATGTTACTTTGGGCTTAAGGTTTTCTATACAAATACTTGAAGATCTAGTTCTCTCCTCTCTGCTCTCTGAAGTAGGCTCTCACTAGGTAATCTTGGATGGACTGCAGCTCACAATATACAGTAATATACTTAGATAGTTTAAATAGAATTTTCTCATCTGGGCTGATAATGCTCCCTCCAGGAGCCAGAAGCTCTCTTTTGAGCTATTGATCAGAGTTATCCAAGAGATTCTGGGCTTCCAGACAGGCAGAGTGGAAGAGGGGAAGACCTCTCATGGTGTCTATGAAGAACAGAAATGCTGTACTTTAGAGAAGGCAACCTCTTCCTTGGCACTTAGATTTGAATACATCTGCTCCTTAAGCCTAATACACTGACTCTATCTACTGATATGGTGTGGAAATTCCTCAACAGTCCTCCCAAAAGGATAGAAGTGGGATGCATGCATGTGTTCCTAATAAAGACGGAGAGCAAAAATTAACCTTTCTTGATCTTAGGTCATTTGTGCCTATTTTTAGAAATAGGTGTCTTGTTGTATTTTTATTTTCAAAGATAAATCTTCTTAGAGATTGTTTTGACTTCAGTTCTCTTTTGTCAAATCTATGGAAACTTCTCTTCCTTCTTTTAATGCTGGCTTGGACTGGGCCCCTCCCTCGGTGAGTTCCTAAGGTAAACCTCACTGTTCTTCCATTAGTCCTGTAGCCCAGAAGTAAGATTAAAGATTATACATTTTATTAAGAAAAATCTTCTGACACAAACTCTCCTGTAAGGTTTGGGGACAACGTTTTATCCTCGCACAGGTGGTTACAGCCATAATAATGAACATATTGCATTTCACTCTGTTACCTTCCTCTAGCTGGGCGAAGTCAATTCACTGTCAAGGCAAGGATGAATGGACCCTAGCTGCCAGCCACAGCTGCAGTAAAAGCAGGCCCACACTTCGCGTTCTTGTGGTTTCCTCTCAGAATTCAGACTACTCATGCCTTACCTCCCTAAGTTTCCTGCCTCATAGGGTCCAGGTACTCCTCAAAACTCCCTGTCTTTTCTAGCATTCTCATTTGGTGACAGTCTCAGTGGGAAGATACTCTCCAAGTCCTCTGGACGGCCGTGACAATGACTCTTGATGATTTAATTATGCGGCCACCAGGCTGCCTAGGTGACAGCTGGCTAGGATCAGTATACAATCTGTGACTACGGAACAGAGCCAAGTTAACTGGGGTTGAACCATGACCTTGGCTTCCTGGGGGGAATGAACTCAGTTGATTGCACTAACTGGCCACATTCATGACAAGGCTATTACATGCCCTAATATTAGCGGGGTTTGCCTTTATAGAACACTGACTGTGCCAGGCTCTTGCCAGGTGTCTTCATAGGGAGTATCTCCTTTGATCCAGCTTGCATTTTAGTCTCTGCTACCTGCAAAGAATGCATGTCCATTCTTAAATGGAGGGAGACTGCTGATAAGTCAATGAATATAGAAAACCTGTGTTACTCTTTATTCTGACTAGCCTGAATCTCCTGATTTTTGCCTCAAGAATCTTACTTACTAGTTACTGAGCTTGGTAGTAGTGGCACTATTCTTGTTTATATTTCTCTTCAGCAGCGGTGTTTGAGCCCAGGATCATTGTAGGTATGAGACCCATCATTGAAATATATGCCTAGTGTCTTTTATAATGTCCTGAGAATACCACGTGTGTGTGTGTGTGTGTGTGTGTGTGTGTGTGAATGTGTATGTAGATACCTGCACACATGAATGCTTGTGCATGTAGAGGAAAAGAACAGCCTCACACATTTTTCCTTGGGAGCTGTCCTCTTTATTTTCCTGGACAGGTTCTCTCACTTGCCTGACGAGCACTAGGTAATCTTGGCTCTCTGGCCAGAAAGCACCAGGGATCTTCCCCAGGGCTGGCATTAGAGAAGAGTAGCACCACAACTGTAGGTTGGTTCTAGAGACTGAACCTTGTGTTTTCAAGGTTACCATCTTGTAGAATGAGTCCTCTCCCTGAGAACCCCATCTTGGTGATGAATAATGCCTTGCCCAGGAAGGAGAAAGTCCTAGACTTTGCATTCCAAAAGCAACTTGAGGAGGAAGGGGATTTATTTCGACATATGACTTTAGATCACAGTTCATCATCAAGCAGAGCCAAGGTTCCTCTGTTTCTCTGTCTTTGGTCCTGTGAAGATTCTGATCCTTGGATTTAGTTATACCCACAACCATATCATCCCAAATAAGGTCACATTCTTCTAGGCAGGGACCTCAGTCATACACATATTCTGTGCATAAACATGCATTAATTTGTTTTGTCATGTGATATTGGACTTTGGAGACAACCACTTTCCCTTTCCTTCTCCTTCCATCCTTGACTGACTACGTTAACAAGCCTTAGTTTCCCCACAAGGGGATGATTCTTAATAATATTTTAGGTTGGTGACACTAATCATAAGATTGTTTTAAAGATATAACGTGATTAGATTAACATACTCTCTGACTCACTGAAAGTTCTCAATAAAAAGGAATTACAATATATTTTTAAAACTTCTGGAAAGAATAAATCAACATATGAATAGCTGTCATTTACTAGAGGGGCAATTATCATAGGTTCCTTTAAAAAAAACTCTTTTAAAGTTATTTCCACATTTTATAAATATCTGTAACTATACATCTCTCTCAATATATATAGCTATATGTGTATATACATATATAGGTGTATGTATATATATATATATACATATATATCCTTTATAAATTTGAAAAAGAAACAATAAAACCATGCTTGTCGGGGAAGAGAAATCCTGTGTAGATTCTCTTTGTCCTTTTAGCCATACATACATATAAAACTCACACAATCGAGATTAAAGTAGCTATGCAATTAATTTAAAAATCCCTACTAACTTTGGGAGTTCCTTTTCAACTCTCTTACCTTCAATTTTTTCCATGTGAAAATAAAATGTGCTAGTATCACTGTTATGCTCAGTACCAGAGTCACGACATGCAGAGAAATATGTAAGAATCACAGTGCTTGTTGAGGGCCACAGAGTAGAAGGTGCTGCATGGGAATATCTCCAAAGATGGGTTCTAACTGCGGGAAGATTGTGTTTGTGAGGGAGTCTATGAAAAACAGGGAACCTCTGTCAGAAGCAAGGCTTGGAGAAGAGAGAAAGGAGGGGAGAGCAATGTGCAAGCCAAGAGTTCAGGCCAGACACGAACTTGTCCAGGCTATTCCTGTCATCTCTGAATGCATATTTTTAGGATTAGCCATCCCCCTGAGAAAGGAAGCACCTTGTCTGAAAAGAGTTGTTTGACCATTTTTACATGAAAAGTAGTAAGTGGTAAATGAAGAAAAAACCTGAAAATATCAGTAAGCAAAGCTGAAAATTCAAAGCAAAATTTTCACCATTCAGAGTTAACTATCTATCGATATATATATATATATATATATATATATATATATATATCGCTATATATATATCGCTATATATATAGTCACAAAGGTCATTGCATGTGAGTGTGCTTAAACCTATGCAAGCACACATGTCTAAGGCAGAGCACATAGCACCAGTGTGTAAAATTGAATAATGTGTCTAACCTTGGGAACCACATTGAAAACGAGATGACCTCTCTGGGCAGATGCAGCCCCTGGAGCTTCTTGCTTTGGCAAGTAGAGCGTCCTTTTATCAAACAAGGAAAAGGGCACCAGTTCCTCTGACTTGGAACATTCTTGTGCCAGGACCCTGATACCCCTGTCAGAGGACAGGTGGGACAACTGCATGCATGGCCCTATAATAAAGATGCATTGCTCTTGTAATATCAGTGTTTTATTGTTTAATATTTGATACATTTGAAGCAATGTGTACACTATGCAGACAAAAAAATTAATAAACTTATTTAATCAATCCCAAAGCAGAAATATTGTCAACACAATGGATCTCCTTTACCTCATAACTAGTCTTCCTTTCAGAAGGGGAACTACTATTTTAAATTTTGTTTATTTTCATTCTGACAAAGATATTAAGTCTTTTGTGACTTATTTTAAACCCCACAGTACTTTGTTACCTAGTTTTTAACTAAACAAACATCTTTTATACCATAAAATTTTACTCTATAATGTTGCACAAACTGCAAAGTATTCGATTCTTTATTTGAACTAGAATTTAATGAAGTCTGTTATTATGTTAAATTAGTTAAATACTAATTTGTTAAATTAACATAATCTAACAAATTAAAGGGGTAGACTCTTATTTCTAATGTTTCAATAAAATCATCATGATCGTCTTTAGGTTCCTTCTAAATGAAGTCATAGACAACATCTTGATTATTTTCTTAAGAGAAACCTCCAGGCATTGATTTAGTGTGTCATAAGCTGTGGTGCCTATGAACAGGGCTGATACATTGCTAAGATGATCTACTTAATGGACAAGTGGTAACTGGACCAAAAAAGTTTATTCGGGGTCAAGAAAAATGACACACTCTGCTGGCCTGCTGTGCAGCACTCCTCATGAAGGACACTCTCTGCTCTAACTCAAGAAACTCAAGACGTCCATAATAATGTGAAATTAACTGGTGAGCATGAAGCATCACAAAGCCAGTACACGGAAGGTTTACATGCTCATGTGTGAGCCATAGTCAAGGTATCTTTCTGTACTGTGGTTTAAACGTAGACTGCCACCCCCAAAAGACTAAGAAAGGGGTTAGAATACACAAATTAGGTGCCATCTACCACTCTTTCTGAGTGCAGAGGTCAAAGCCACAAACTTCAGCCTCGTGATGAAAAAGAGAAGACTCATGATTCCTGAGGAGCAGTGACAAGAGGAGAAGAGGATCATGGCTTCTTGGTGGAGGACAGTTTGTGTATTTAACCAATAAAAATGTTGTTTCTATGTTAGTATACTTGCTGCTTTAATAGACAGTTAAAAAAAAATTTTTTTCAAGAAGCCTTTCTATTTTCAACTGATTGCATTATTTGAATACTGTGCCTAAACTCTTTCTGATGGAAATGAGCATGCTTTCCTTTCCATCATGTCTGGAACAAAGGAATTAAATTTGTGTGTTAAGTAGATTGTCAATAATGCATTTGAAAATGTCATAGTGTCTGGACTTAAACAAAATTATGTTTTATATAAGGAAATACTTTCTCTTGTCTAAGAACATGCCAATGGGTTCTTTCTGCTTCAGTTTGCAGTATTGGCCTGTTTTGTCACGTGAAAAACTGTGTGTCCCTAGAGCCACCACAGTTACCATTATGTCTTAAGCTATAAGGAAAACTCCACCCTTTTAACAAACCTCCCAGGAAGCTTCTGATGTTTATCGGGGACTGGGCTCAGGTTGAGTGAGGTCACCATATAAGTGGAAGTCGTAACCAGAATTAGTGGCTCGGGGGCACACGACCTACCATCTGTCTGTAACCAGCATCCAGGGCCAACCTCAGGGGCACCGTGGTGGGAACGTCAGCAGACCCTCACATAGAAGTTTAGAGTGGCCCTGTTCTATTTCTCGACAGAAGAGAAGCCATGCTATGTAAGGCTTCATCCTTAGATTCTTTCTTTAGATATCTTTGAGAGTTATTTCCCATTGGTTTCTTTAAATTTTTTTGTTTTTTAAACTGGAGCTTTAGCACTGTCATATCAACATAATAGATTTTTATTTTAGAAAAGGTGGCAACCGTCTTTACAAAACCTAAAACTTAAAACTCCTTACCTCACCACTCATTCATTTATAATCAGCAAGAAATAAACACATTTATTCATGAGTTTTGGTTGGAACTCTATAAAAAGCAAGTTTATGAACAGTCTAAGTTTTGTCGTGGTGGTTTGTCTTCTGCATATTTTTCTGACTTTGAATTTACAAAGAATGCTTGAATACCTCCCACGTATTAAGGCGTTATGCCAGCTGCCAAAAAGACAAAGGTAGATAAGACATAATCCCTTATTGTGAGAAACGAGGAGATAGAGACCGAGATAGAGAGAGGGAGGGAGAGATAGAGACAGAGAGCCCTACATATTGAGGGTTCTGAGCTCTGACTACCTATTAAAATCACCCAGAGAACTTTAAAACGGTGCTGTAATTGGATTTTATCTCTACTATAAAATGTTTTTGTTTAATTGTTTTAGCAGGAGTCCAGTCAGTCTTACCAGCACTCCAAGGGAATCTAAAAGGTGCTCAGAAGTCACAATCATGGAGTTAAGTCCGTGGCATGCACAGAGTTCATTCCTGAAAGTTTCTGCAGGAATATTACCTGAGCTAGATTAGGAAGGGCTGATGGGAGGGGCCTGGCATTCCAGGGAAAAGCTGAAGTAGGGATGGTGGGGGACACAGAGGAGCACTGAGAATATCCCAGTGTACAAGCATACAGTCTTGAAGATGACTTTACAGAGTATCCTGAATACTGAGCGCATGAGAGAGATGAGGCTCTGTTGTAAGAGCTGCAGGACGCTTCCCTGCCACCCCAGCTCATGGACATTCTATAGTAGGAGATGTGGGCTGTGTTCCTGCTGCCCCAAATTCTGGTCGCCTGGCTAGCTTATGCCCTGAAATAACAACACACAAACTGTATTCTTTTAAACACTGTTTGGCCCATTATATCTAGCCTCTTCTCGGCTAACTCTCGCACCTGGACTAGCCCATTTCTAATAATGTGTATAGCACCCCAAGGTGAGCTTACCGGGAAGATTCTAGTCTATGTCCATCCTGGGTCAGAGCTTCGCGTCTGCCCAGGAGAGGGGAGCATGGCCTCTGAGCTCACTTCCTCTTCCTCCCAGCATTCTGTTCTGTTTACTCCTCCCACCTATGTTTTAACCTATGAGGGCCAAGCACTTTCTTTATTATAATTAACCAATGACCTTCCTCCATCAAGTCTCAACAGGTGAAATGGACAGTTGTGGAGCATAGGGGTCTGGACCTCCACAAGGAGAATGGGATGCACTCTTATTCAGGTGACAAACTCTCATCAGCATTTTCAAACAGACCCCAGTGGTTCTCTCTCTCTCTCCCCCCCTCTCCCAGTGTGTGTGTGTGTGTGTGTGTGCATGTGTGTGTGTGTGTGCGTGTGTGTGTGTGTGTGTGTGTGTGTGTGTAGGGGTGCTTAGGAAGGAAAGTCCTGGAAGAAAGTGGATCTGAAGAAAAATGGAGTCCAACAAATGAGTTCTTACAATCCTTCCAGCCAAGTCTTATTCAAGAAGAGAAAGACAGACAGCAAGTAAATCTTCTGCTATTGTGTTTCCTTAAGATTGCCAGTCAGTAACTACAGCATCATCAATTCCTACAACAAGTAAGTTACCAGGAGCCTGAAGTCATACAGTCATTCAGTAAAGCGTTGTAGGCGGTAGAAGTGGGCAAGACGGGAAGACTTCTCCTGGCTGATGACAGTACTAGGGGGTAGGGGCAACAGGGGATGATTTTACAAAGACATTGTTCAAGAGGTTTGGGATACATGTGGCCTGAGGTCATTCTTAAATTGTTAGGTTGTTAGAAATATTCAAGATAAATTAAAAATACTTCTGATAATTACTTCCTGAAAGTCAGCCCACAGCCTCCAGAAGGCACTACTGCCTATTTGTAAGCAGGACTCTTGGTTGAAAAAACATTCTAGGATGAAATTCTTTCCTTTGGTTTTATCAAATCTTTGTAAATCAATAAACATGGATAAATTGATCACATGTAACATATTGTTTAGGTATATGCATACGTTATGCATTTATTTCCTCACTGCATGCGGTACTTCCCTGTCAGCTGTAGTCAGCATGCTACATAGTGAATGTCTCTCCTTTACTCCCCCTTCCCTAATCCCTGACAACCACCCCACTTCTCTCTGCAAGTCAAACCTCCTTACATTCTGAATGGAAGTGAGATCATGTGTTTTCCTTTTTGATATTATGGACATTTTTTACATTCAGATGATTTTTACTTTGATGAATGACCTATCATATAATAAGCATGTATTAGCTAGAATAATCACAGACATAATTATGAGGTCTTTGTTAATTTAGATTAATGACCATTGCGCGTGTCCACTTAACAGTCCTTGGATATTGTCTCTGCTATTTGGAACATTCTGTGGCATAGCATGAACAATACTCCTTAAGGGGATTGAAGCAGGCATGAGCCTCTTAACTTCAAGTATTAGAGAATGTATCTTGATTAATAAGAATATGAATGATAGATTTATCATGATTTACTAACAAATATAAATTTCAAGATCTACTTTCAAAGAACCATTTGTATGCAAATTCATTGTTCATAGGAAGAAATAATTTTGATATTAAATTAGTGGAAGATTTGGAGAAATATGGATTCAATCAGAAATTTCTTGCCTTTAAAAACAACTCAAGTTATAAAAGCAGACGAGGTGTTTTAATTATTTCATTTTACATGTGGAAAGAATAACTCTGAAGGAAAAAAACTCAAGATTCCTTCCAAGTTTGAATTACAAATTATCCCAGGACCCTGGAGAGAGACAACAGAAAACAAGATTTGAGTGGTTCTTCTTCAGGCCAGCCTTTCCGTCAAGACTGAAAGCCACCTTGAGGACCTAATTTTTTCCTTGTGCTGTTTCCCAGAGAAGAGAGAAGTTTAATCTTCTTTCTCCTGGGCCCATGATTTGTGTGGTTGGGGGTGGACGGCTGGTGTCCCAGGCCTTGAGCTTCTGTGAGCCACTCTGTGTAGCCATGTAGACTTCAGCTGACTCTCCAGTCTAGAGGGCTTTGGTGTTAACCTTGTCGCACTGAACCATAGACAGGTGATGCTGGCTGACCCTGTTACTGGACCACTGGTTAGGACACCCCCACATTCAGGACAGAGGAAGTGGTTGACCCCACAGAGAGAGCTCAGAGCCCAGCAGGACTCATGTGCCAGAGACACGATTCTCACATTGTTCCCATCTCACAGCTTTTCTTGTGGCCTGCTCTGACTTTCAGGGGCTTAATGGTGAACAGAGCTCCATGGGGTGAGCAAGTGGGAGTGGGGGAGGAGATGTAGGGCCTGGAACAGAATGGTTCTGAGAGAGAAGAGAATGTTGTCCCAACCTAGTCTAATGTAAAATTCTCCCCACATCAGCTCCTTTCCAGGCCATACTGGGCAATCTCATAGCCTTAAGGAATTCTTTGATGTATATCCTTAAGTGTAGATGGAGAGATGAAGGGCAGCCTTGACACTCTCTCAGAAATAAAGACGTACAGCTGATGATCCCTGGAAGATGAATCTAGAAATCACACCATTCATATTAGATGCTGCTAAGAAATAAATAACTTGAAAGCAGGCATATTAACAGCATGTCGACACATCATTCTCCTCCATAAAGGGCAGTGAAAGACACATAACATTTTACAGGCAAGACTACTAATCCCCTGGGAATCATGTAACACTAGGGATGATGAAACAGACTAGAGAAAAGCTTAGTGTTTGCCTGAAACTTCATCTAATTTCCATTCTTTACTTTGGTTAGTAGGAGATCTATCTATCTATCTATCTATCTATCTATCTATCTATCTATCATCTATTATCTATCATCTATCTATCTATCTATCTATCTATCTATCATCTAATCTATCACATACCTACCTATCAACAAGTCATCTATCATATTTATTTACTTATTTGATCATTTATTTATTTTGGTGGCAGGCTTTCTAAATGTCTGCTACTCAAGGGATGTTTGGTCCCATTTTCACTGATGTCTCTTGCCTCTATGCTTCTAGCTTGGCACCTGAGCAGTCTTCTTGGGTCTTTAAGCTGCCATGGGAGAGTCCCAGGCATCTTGGAACATTATGCAGCCACAGAATGATAAGCCTGGAGCTAAGTTGCCTCCCAGAATACCCATAAAGTGCCCAGCTCCCTGTCTCTCTCTGCCTGAAAAACATCTTTTGGCATCTACAGAGACCCCCTTTTCCCTCTAATGCAATGCAGCTTCCAAGGCAATTGATGCCAGGAGCATTCTGCTAAGAGAAGGAAAGGCAAGGGCCTGTGTCATTGCTTTAAAACACTAATTGACCTTGTCGAGATAATGACTGCAGATTGGGAGACCTTGACTGTCTCTTTCAGGTTAGATGGAACACTAACCAATTTTGGAGAAAATATACAAATAAAAGAGTTTTCTGTAGCAAATGAGAAGCCTCTGGCTTAAAGGCAAATGTTTCTTACTCAGAAATTGTGGAGCAGTGGCCAAAGTTTGTTTTAAATATGAAAGAAAAAAATACAATTATGAGGTCCTGTCTTAGAACCTCAAAAGATGATATTGTCCTCAAATCCTTTTTTAAATTGGGGTTATTATTATTCTCTGTTTAGAGTAGCTCAGCAATTCAGCCATTCAATAACTATTTATTGAGTCCTTGTTATTTAGTATGCTATTAGATTCTCCGTGCAAAAATGAGTCAGATGATGGTTGCCTTCAAGGAGCTTATCATTTTCAAAGAGAAGTATCCTACTTATAAATAAATAAACTACAGAATGAAAAGCCCAACACTATCCATAAGTTAGTTAGAAAATTTAGGCTAAATTAGGAGGAGGTTCTGCCTAGATATTACTTTGAAATCATTGTGTCAAAATCATTTTCCCGGGATTCTAACACAAACTCACAAATATTTTTTAGAAGACATTATCTGCAATTTTTAAATATAGTTTATGATGATTAGGGTAAATTATAACTTAACACAATCTGGCTTCTCATAACAGAAAGGGTACATTGGTTGTGAGATGGCTGCTATCAATGCATTAAATTGATATGCTTACTTTGTTAGTGGTCAGTGTCTAGGATGGAGAGAAAATGTTATGTTATTTTCAGAGATAGTTTGGCATCTTTATTTATAAAGTGTTAGCATCCAGGAACACCTGGCTCTGCCCCTTGAGCACCTGGCAGAGTGTGTCACCCTTGCATGGATGACAGGCAGTACCCTGATCTGCTGTGTGGTCTCTCCAGATCCCTTTAAAAGGTGAAACTTGGCCTACTTCTTCTCCTTCCTCTTCTTCCTCTTCCTCTCTCTCTTTTCCTTTCCTTCTCTCTCTCTTTCTTTCTTTCTTTCTTTCTTTCTTTCTTTCTTTCCCATGAGGCCTCTCTGCACTCCCCTAGTCTCTCTTTCCTCTCCCCTTTCCCCACTAAAACTCCCCACATAAACTCTGTACTGTGTGCTTGTCCCTTACCCACTATGGTTCTGACCCACCCGCCGAGGTCCAAATCTCACACCATATCATAGCACAAAGCCCATCTAGACCTTTTGTATGCCAACAGTAAGCATAAGTTGGATGCATGTGACTTGGGAACCTGGCAGGATAAGAAATGGCACTGGAAAAGATAGCCATTGCGTTCAGTGACTGAAACATCCTACAGTAGCTCCAACCAGCTGAAATAGCACAGCCGTTTTAGCAGACTGAAACTTAAAAATGGAAGGAGTGAAGACTGCGGATTCAAGAAAACTGAACATGTCCATTGACAGACACAGCTGAAGGGCAGACCTGTAAGAATGACCGAGGGGACACCACCGTTCCCTATGAGCTGACTGGGTGTGAGGTGACACTAAAAGCATGTTCTCACTCTTCTGATGGAGGAATCAATGTCCCCGTCATAGTCTAAGACGGTCAGAAACCATCTTTGAATGTTTTATGCTATACCTTCAAGATCCATTGGCTAATCTATTACCAAGGTAAAAAAGTTGGAAGACATCACATACAAGGAAAGCGTGAATGAATAAAGCATGCTGAGCCTACAGAAGAGATTTGATGTGGGGAGGACAAAAGGGCATAAGGATTATATTTCTGTAAGGAAACAATTGCCACATGGGAAGAAAATAAGGTATTCTGGGTAGACAAAGTTGGAACACAATTAAAAAGAGCCACAGGGAGACAGCTTTTAGTTCAGTGTAGGAAAACATTCAACAAACAATGACAGCCACAGGAGAGAAGAGCTTGCTGTACTGAGATATTATAAAACCTTTGCCTCTGCAGCTTCTCAGGGAGCAACTATATTGGCATATCTAATGGAAGGTATGGTATGAAATCACAGGTCAAATATGAAAATAACACCAAAAACTATTAATATCCGTCATAAGCCTCTGTCCTTTGGACCTATGCACACAGCTAATAGAATTCCCACATTCATCTAAACATCTACATCCAATAGTGTTAAGCACCAGTTGAATGGGTGAACTTGTAATCTCAAACAAATGGAAACAAAACACACAACAGTATGAATAATGTAGCCATGGAATATATGAGCTGGATACTTGTTGCCACAGTTTCTCTCTGGTCCACAGATAGGAACAAAGTATTCTAGTTGTATCTTTTTTCTATTGCTTTTTCTAACTTGATGTTATCTCCCATTCCTGCTTCAGAAATCCAGTCCTAACCCCAAATTCCAAATAACCCGTCCTTCCTTGAAACTGACAAGAATTTAGAAATTCACTTATCAGCTCATCAGCATGGATGCCTTTGAGCCCATGTGGTGCTTCCCCTGCCTGGGTTTCCTCTGTAACTGAGGGACAAAGCTTTCAAAAGTAGAGCTGCTCTTAGCAGTCAGCAGGATAAGGAAGAAAGCTCAGGAGGCAGCTGGGGTCAGATTTGAGCTCCCCCCTGTATTTCCTAGTGTGGTGGAATCTATAGTTGCTCCTAGGAAAAGTAAATAAACTGATGAGGGAATACGGAATCATAATTACAATTTTACTTATTTATTTTTACAGTGAGACAAAAAGCCCATAATTTTTTGAGAGAGAGAAACTACATTTACTCTTTCTTTGTTTTTTCTTTCTTTTTTGCAGAAAAACTATACTTAACAAACTAAGTTGAACAAAGACTTGGTACTAGGAGTAGGAGTTTACCCAAGGCAGTGTCTGGGAACTGAACTTGGGTCTTTTGTGGAAAAACAGTAAGCACACATAAAAATTGAGTCACCTCTCTGTAGTAATAGGGGCGGCAGGGCTGCGTTCTCAGCACCCCTGGCCACCTGCCCGGCTAGCTTATGCCCCAAAATAATTACACAGACACTGTATTCTTTTAATCACTGCTTGGCCCTTTAGCCCTAGCCCTTACTGGCTAATCCTGTTATCCTGATCAACCCATCTCTAATAATCTGTGAGAACCGGTCTTACCAGGAAGATTCTAGCCTAGTCCATCCTGGGTCGGAGCTTCATAGCGTGCGTCTGCCCAGGAGCCAGGAGCATGGCGTCTCTCTCTGAGGCGTCTGCTCCCGAGAGAGCTGTGGAGTCTCTGAGCTCACTTCCTCTTCCTCCCAGTGTTCTGTCCTGTTTTCTCCTCCCACCTATCCTCTAACCAATAAAATGGGCCAGGGCAGTGCCTTTATTAGCCAATGACCTTCCTCCATCACCTCTCTGAGCCATAGCAAGGTTAACTCTTGAGGGTCAGGCTACTTCTTTCCTTTGAACAGGAATCAGAATGGAATTTCCCGACTTTCCCCACTTCTACAGGCCAAGCAGGCCATTGGCTGAGCGCTGGATGCTGGAACCCTCTTTTTAGATGCCCGGACTCAGATGCCTGTCTGTGTGATGCCATAGTCTGCCTTCTAGCGCTTCTCTGCTGGGCAGTTCAGCAGTTGTTCCTTTACCTCAGAGTCGTCTGCTCTCTCAGCTTCCCAGGCTCCATCCCCTCCTCCTCTCCTCTAATTTTCCCTTTACATATTGTGCTACCTCTCTCCAGACTTGAGGCAATCCCATCTGTCCCTTCTCTACCTTCGACCCGAGAAATTCAGATGTATGTTTTACATTTCCAGCTCATTTGTTGCTAGCTTAACTCATTTATTTTTGTGATCCCCTCTGTCTGACACCCTAAATGCCTCCATGTGTGTCTAGATTACTTCTACCTCCGTTCACCTAGCTTCCGGTATCAAAGAGGGTATTGCACTCCATGCTTCGCAGTGAGGTGAAGCTTTATTCTATTAATCCCAGCACCATCCTTGGGCCTTCCAGGGGTTTTCTGTAACCAGGAGAGAGAAATAAAGCTGCAGGGCATTTCACAAACAGACCTTGTAAATTCAAAGCATTAGCGTGGCAGCACATAGGATCTTAACAGCCCTTGTCCCTGGCCACCGGGGAATAGCGACTGTAACAGAGCTCGTTCTTTCCAGGCACACTGAAGCCCCAAGACAGACAAGTCCGTGCCAGGTCTGGTGAGCACGGAGATTTAATTTTGGGTTTCATAAGCCCTACTTCATGTTCTCAGCTGCCTTATCCTAATGATGCTAATGCCACCGCCTTCAGAAGGAGGAAGACTTGAATTGAAATGAAAACATCGAGTCTACGTAGAGGAGACTGCGGAAAGCCTTCCCAGTTGGAGAGTTGGGGGGCCTGGGGAGATTGTAAAATCTAATAACACAGCCCGATGCCTGGAACTCACAGCAGAGAGAAAAGTAAAAAATTATGTGAGGCTCTGGACACTGGAAATGGGGGTGTGCCTGTGAGGGGGATTCTGATTGTAGCATTCTCCGGGCAGGTGGTCCACAGTCCGTGCTAAAGGCCCTCTTTGATCATGATCTTTTGATGGCTGGCTTTTAGGAGCCAAGGCCACCTGTGAAGTCACTGACAGAGAACAAATAGCTGAAGAGGTAGAGAGGAAAATGTGTTTCAGGAAAAGTGGAATCATACCCGACAATTCCATCAAGCCCCACTCCCCTGGGGACATAGTTCCTGCCCGGCCATATGGGCGTCATGAAGACACTGCCAATACAGAACACAAACATGCCACTGCCGAGGGCCGAGGCAGCTGCCTTCTGAGGCTGGATTGAGTTTCAGAACTATGCCCTCCCAAAATGAAATGATGTCTTTAGAACTTTGAGGACCATTTCCATTGACTCAACCCCTCAACTTCTTGATAGCCTACCCAAGAACTCCAAGTCAAGGAGGAAAAAGGCAACTTAGAGGGGTCAGGTGCTGCTGAATTATTTTTTAAATGCCTTTAATTTGAGCCCCCCCTTCTCTCTCTCTCTCTCTCTCTCTCTCTGTCTCTCTCTCTCTCTCTCTCTGTGTGTGTGTGTGTGTATGTGTGTGTATGTGTTTCTTCCTTTCTCTTCTTTCTTTTCTTACCCAATGCTGGAGATTGAACCCAAGTCCCTGTACATTCTAAGAAAGCACTTTCAACTGAGATACCCTTAATTCCAAAATGAGGCTTTTATTCCAAATTCAAAGTAGAGTGTTTAGTTTCAAGTTCTAAGACAAGGATGCCAAGGAGGCCAAGAAAAGCATTCTGGCTATTAGCTGGGTATGTTAGCTCATGCTGTAACCCCAGCAATTCAAGGCTAGAGCAGGATTTATTATGAGTTTGAGGCCAGTCTGGCCTACATGGTGTGACCTGCTCTCTCATAATAATAAAAAAAAGTAAAATATCTGACTGTAGACCCTGCTCTTTTAGGGAAGAGCTGAGAGAGTAGGCAAAGGGGGAGGGCAAATGAACACTTCAATGCATTCCTTGCTGTTTTATAGGACTGGCCTCTGAGTTAAACAACCACCCTTGAGGTCTTCAACTGTGATAACTTGCAAAGATCACCCACTGCTGGGCTAGTTGACTGATTACATCCCCTCCTAGAGGACCTTCATCATGAGACCTCACTGAGTATCTAGCCACTCTGCATCATTTGCAATGCTGTTTAACTGCTTGAGGTGTTGGGAAGTGACCAGAGCAAATAGGCAAAGGAACCTATGAGAGGAAGACTCTATGTAAATGGAGAACCTCATTCCTGCATGGTAGACTTTCCTGTATGGCTCTGGAGAAGAACTTACTCCATATTAAACCATGGTAAGTAAGTCCAATAAACTCATTGGTTGAACCATGCCGAGGTTGTCTTTAAGACCTTAGGAGGAAGGGTACACATTGTTTATGTCTCCCCTAGGAAGGAATTTTAGCAACAGTTTCTCACAGTTGTGAGTTATTTTTGTCTCACCATGACCAAATAACTGATAAGAAGCAACCTAATGGAGGCAGGGTATCATTTTGGCTTGTAGCTTGAGGCTACAGTGCACCATGGTAGGAAAAGTATGGCAATGTGAAGCAATTGGTCATCTGAAGTCAGGAAGCACAGAGATGAGTTGCACACCCTTGTTCTTTTTCCTTTCTATTCAGTTTAGGACCCAGGCCATTGAGTGGTGCTCTTCACCTTTTGGGTGAGTCCTCTCACTCCAGTTAACCTTCTTTGGAAACTTCTTCATAGACACACCTAGGTGGTTCTAAATTCCATCAAGTTGACAATGGAGATTAGCTATCACAGTTCCCAAAGCTAGTCTATTCCTTTAAAAATTTGTTGTTGTTGGTGGTGGTGGTGGTGGTTTGTGTGGCAATTTTGGAAACTCTGTAACAAAAACTAATGCCAGTTTGTTTCCTTTTCTTTTGCTTTATAGCTGACATTGCTTCAGAATCTTGTCTGAGTCTGTGAACCATTATTACCAAAAAGACAGAGAAAAATGCTGGACATAGATTTTTGGAGTCATAGTTCTGATTTTGGTTCCAGTATTAACTGATAGATGGAGAGATCTATCCCATTTCCAGTTTTGAGAAAGTGACTTGAGATGGCATGATCCCAGTTCATTCTCATGGAGAGACAGGCAGGACACACCAGGATGCTTGTTGATGAAGGATCCATACTCATAGAGCATTGGTGATTACACTCCTTTTAATTTCTAGTGTTCTTCTGTCTGATATTTCCTTGGCTCTCCTGCTACTACATTTAAAAAAGAAATGCAAAAACCTCTTTTCCATAGAAACTGCAGGGTTAAAAATCTAAACACAAGACAACGGTTGGGCTTTTTCTGTCAGTCTTTTTGGACACTGGCCAGAGGTGCTCTTTCTGAGGAAAGTACAGTCCCCAGAATATTGGTTTCCTGGACAGAATCCACAAATGGCTGTCACATTAGTTCGATTTTCCCGGCAACCTTAAGCAGAAACAGCACCCTAGTACCAGAAGCAGTGGTATTTGGAGCCAAACTGTTCACCCTCTATTTTCTCCTCACGGACATGCTCACTCTACCTGAATCTTTTAAGGCGAAAACTCGGGCTTCGGTAGCATTGAGATGACTCAGCTGTTTCCAAGGAGCTCTTGTGGCCAGTTTAGTCAATATTAATGATACTACTATTGCAACTGACATTATTTCTGCTTCTGCTTCACACCAGATGGTACTCAAACAACTTTCACGCATTGGTTTGTATCATCTCTGTAACAATGTGTCTGTAAGAATCTGTGTGTGTTCGTGTGTGTATAAGTACATACACAGGTGGTGTGTGTGTGTCCCAGAGAACAACTTTGGGTACCGCTGTTCTGGTGCCATCCGTCCTTCTGTTTGGATTTGTTTTTAGATGTGATTTCTCATTGACTTGGAGTTCATGAAGAAGGCTAGACTGAGTAGCTCATGATCCTCAGGGATCCACTTGTCTCCACCTCCCCAGTACTGGGATTACAAATATTTACACTGTGGTGGTTTGAGTAAGAATGCCCCCCATAGGCTCGTGGATTTGAAGTCTTGGTCACCAGGGAGTAACCCTATTTTGAAAGGATTAACAGGTTTGACCTTGTTAGGGGAAGTTTGTCACTGGGGGGGTGGGATACCAGGTTTCAAAACACCCATTCCAAGCCTAGCGTCTCTCCCTGCTGCCTGTGAATCTGGGTGTAGAACTCTTATAAATCCTCCTCCAGCACCATGTCTGCCTGCATGCATCCACACTCCCTGCCATGATGAGAATGTTCCAAACCTCTGAAACTGCAATCAGCACCAATGAGATGGTTTCCTTTATAAGAGTTGTCATGATCATGATGTCTCTTCATAGCAGTAGAATACTGGCTAAGACATACACCAAAAATGCCTGGCTTATGTCTATGTGTTGTTATTTTTTAAGAACAGTTTTAATTTTGTGCATTTTTTTCTTTTCTTGAGATTATAACTCTCCCCTACACCCCTCTCCCCTCTCTGCTATTTTTCAAATATATGCTTTCCTTGTTTTTTTTTTAATTTTTTTTAATTGAGAAAAGGAGAAAAAAAAAACAAGTTTCCACCTCCTCCCAGCCTCCCATCTCCCTCCCCCTCCTCCCCCTCACGCCCCCTCCTCCCACCCTTCTCCCCCTCCCCCCACTCCTTTCCCCCTCCCTCTCCAGTCCAAAGAGCAGTCAGGGTTTTCTGCCCTGTGGTAAGACCCAGGACCTCCCACCTCCGTCCATATCTAGGAAGGTGAACATCCAAACTGGCTGGGCTCCCACAAAGCCATCACATTACGTAGGATCAAACCCCCGTGCCATTGTCCTTTGCGTCTCATCAGCCCTCATAGTTCGCCATGTTCAGAGAGTCCAGTCTTATCCCATGCTTTTTCAGTCACAGTCCAGCTGGTCTTGGTGAGCTCTCAATAGATCAGCTCCACTGTCTCAGTGGGTGGGTGCATCCCTCGTGGCCCCGACTTCCTTGCTCATGCTCTCCCTCCCTCCGCTCCCCATTGGGACCCTGGGAGCTCAGTCCAGTGCTCCAGTGTGGGTCTCCGTCTCCATCTCCATCCATCACCAGACGAAGGCTCCATGATGATATGCAAGATATTCGTCAGTACTGCTCAAGGATAGGGTCATTTCAGGTTCCCCATTCTCAACTGCCCAAGGAACTAACCGGGGACCTCAGCTTGGGCACCTGGGAGCCCCTCTAGGGTCAGGTCTCTTGCCAACCCTAAAGTGGTTCCCTTAACTAAGAATTGTGGTTCCGTGCTCCCCTGTCCAACCTTCCCCCATCCCAATCCTCCTGCTTTCCCAAGGCCCGACCTCCTTCCCCTCTAACTTTTCTCTCCCCATCTCCCCCTACCCCCAACCCACCCCACCCCAAGATCCCAATTTTCTCCCCGGCAATTTTGTCTACTTCCCTTAGCCAAGAGGATAACTATATGTTTTTCCTTGGGTTCCCCTTCTTACTTAGCTTCTTTAGATTCACCTATTGTAGACTCCGTGACCCTTATTTATGGCTAGAAACCAATTATGAGTGAGTACAACCCATGTTCATCTTTTTGGGTCTGGGATACCTCACTCAAAGAAAACAGCAAAACCAACAAATTCTCATCACAAAACATTCAGGAAATTTGGGACACAATAAAAAGACCAAACCTAAGAATAATTGGAGTAGAAGAAGGAGAAGAAGTGCAGCTCAACGGTACAGAAAATATACTTAATAAAATTATAGGAGAAAACTTTCCCAACCTGAAGAAAGAGGTACCTATGAAGGTTCAAGAAGCATACAGAACACCAAATAGGCTGGATCAAAAAAAAACATCCCCTCGCCATATAATAATCAAAACACAAAATACACAGAATAAAGAAAGAATATTAAGAGCCGCAAAGGAAAAAGGCCAAGTTACTTATAAAGGTAAACCTATCAGACTTACACCTGACTTCTCTATGGAAACCATGAAAGCCAGAAGGTCCTGGATAGATGTACTGCAAAAACTAAGAGATCATGGATGCAAGCCCAGACTACTATATCCAGCCAAGCTTTCGTTCACTATAAATGGAGAAAACAAAATTTTCCAGGATAAAAACAAATTCAAACAATACGTAGCCACAAATCCAGCCTTACAGAAAATTATAGAAGGAAAATCACTAACCAAGGAGTCCAACAATGCCCACAATAACTCAGTCATCTAGAGACCTTTCACCAGCGCAACTCAAAGAAGGGAAACACACAAACCCTGCTTTCCTTGTTTATTAATTGTTGTTACATACCCATGTGTATATTCATATATATTCCTAAATACATAAATATACCCCGCTCAGTCTATGTAATTAATTACTCATATACATGTGATCAGGACTGACCA
This sequence comes from Microtus oregoni, assembly GCF_018167655.1. Lineage (NCBI taxonomy): Eukaryota > Metazoa > Chordata > Mammalia > Rodentia > Cricetidae > Microtus > Microtus oregoni. Next base: position 53,657,113 of record NW_024543069.1, read on the forward strand.
TTTGCTATTGGATAAGTAACTGATATGCTCTTACCTGGAAAGGACTAATTTTCCTGCTCTCAAGGCTCCTTGGGTGTTCAGTGTGTAGGGTGGAGGACTCCTGAACTTATCCCTGTCCACTTTGGCACATTTTTTATTGTTCTTGTCCAAGTTCATGTTTGGGCTGTCATGTTGCTGAGACTTTATGGATATCACTTCTGAAATTATTATGAGTCAAAATCTCTTGGGAAACTCGCTGATTTTATTTCTCTGATGGTCTTTCAGCCCTGTCTTTCAAATGTACCCTGAGCCTTAGGTGCGGGAGTTGTTTTAAGATGGATCCATTGAGAGCTGGTTCCATAGCTCTGCATTTTTATTGGTTGTGGTTTTCTGCAATGGTCTCCATTTGTTACAAACAGAAGTTTCTCTGATGACGGATGAAGACGGCATTTATCTGTGGGTATAATGACACATATTTAGGATCTAGTTAGGGATTTTGCTGGTTCTTTGATGTCGATGTTGTAGATTCTCCTCCATATCTTTACTAATATATTGGGTAGTTAGCTTGGTTTCCCATTCTAGGCATACCTTTTTTCTTGTTGGGGAGTCTTAAGTCCAATTAGAGAGTGGATGGTTACCATCAAGGTGTGTGTGCCACTACTGAATCTTTAGGGTTATTGTTTTATTTTGGTTGTTGTTGTGATTCATAGATGTCATAGCTGGGTAAGACTATTGGTTGCTTCCCTCCTTTGAAAAATTGCATGATCCCATTCTGTTACCATGAAAGCTAGTACTGAGAGAGGAGGCTCATAGGTTCAGCTCAGGGACCATGGTGTCCTGCGCACCTTCTCTTCTGTGGAGTAACCAAGGATAACAGCAATAGCCTGTAATGTTTTAGGAGGCTTGGGAGGATCAAACCCAACACTCATGCTTGCAAATCAAACACTCTACTGACAAAACCAACTCCCCAGTTCTATGGATAATTTTGCTGTGTGTCTTTGTACATTTGGATAGATATAATTCATACCAAAGACCATTAATGTTTCATAAAAGCAAAATTATGAAACACATTGTACTTTGTCAGCTTTCTGTTTCTTTCTCTTTTTTTTTCAGTTAGGACTTGAAAGATAACCAGAAATAACTAATTGTTTGAGTTAATTACCCAAACTGCTTAATTCTTCTTGTTTCAAACAATTTTACATGTTTGAGAATCCAAGAATTTTCAACTTACAATTTTAAGTTTCTCTTTCTACCTTGTATTGTCTGTTATCCACAAGGCAATAATTAGGTTCTCTTCAAAACTGAGAACTAACAGAAAAGCCAGAAAATAAATAAATACCTTTATAGATGTATAAACTTAATATTTTTCTCAGATTAAAGAAATCATTATAAAATTTCCCATAGCATAAATGTTCTAAGTTTCTTATTTTTAAAAATTACTTAGAAAACACACACACTAATATGTTGAAAAGAGAAGGATCTAGTGTGGGTTATCAGTTCTAATATGACGGACTTCTTACCCCCATACACAATAGCTCAATGCATTATCATAGCAGCCCTGCCAAGCTGACATTCTTATTATACAGGTAAGAAAACCAACATCCAGTTCTGCTAGAGATGACCTAGTGCAAGATTCAGTATTTAAATTGACTCTGCTTGATTCCCAACTTCACGCTTTCTTCCTTCTGATCCATTTTTCATTTCTATTGCTGAGCAGAGTCCAACCCTGCCAGACTGTTTCTCTTTCCCTTGACTTCCCAACTGACAGAAAGAAATTGCTGGAGGATTGAGTTGATAGTTGCAAGAAACTATTTAAATGTATTTTCTCTACTTTAGGGAAGGTGTGATAGTCATGCCATGGTTCCAATAAGGCTTAGGAAGGCAGTAAGGAACGTGGTAGGACCATCAATAACATACTTACATTTCTGGAAAGTAACTATAGCCCAGGGTTAGAAATAATTCTATACTTTTGAGATGCATCTGTGCTCCTTTCTACAAATTGTCTTCATTTATATCTCATGTTAATGAGTTGTCCTTTATGTTTATTCTATCCTCACATTTCAAGAAGCACAAATTTTACATAATATATATTTTCAAGAATTCTAGTCTATACTGAAAATCTTCTTTTAAATTCTTTTTCTTCTTCGTCTGTCCTTATAAATAAGAGTGGATTCTGTCTGTGCTTATTTTGACTCCAGAGTGGGATCTGCTTGCTACTCTAGGGTATCTGGGATCAGAGTCACTTTGGAATAGGAATTACCCATCTTTTCCAGTCACATTTATATGTAATTGGTCCACTTTTACTTATGTAGCTTATCATTTGTGTTCAGATGGCATCATCCAAATTAGTCCTATAAATTTCTTTTAACTCCTCTGACCTTCCAAGTTGGTCTATATTTTGAGCTAATGGACCACTGTTCTTGACAGTTTATAAGCACTTGCTAGTTAAAGATTAAAGAACACTTAGAGAATAGGCAGGGTAGCTTGACCGAGTTCTCTATGGGCTCCTTGGCCTGATAACAAAGGGGTTCACTTGTGTCCTGTGTCACAGAGTGCTGTCAGGATGACTAATCATATATTACCCACTGTAGAATTGTTAGACATAGATATCATTGTTGTGACCAACTACATAAGGAAATTACACTGGCTTTGTGTGTAACTGGGACTGAAGTACATCCTGATCACACGGAATCCACCATCTCCAATGCACCTTCAGTGAAGGATGGAGAGGACTTTAGAAGCTGTCCTCCCTGATCAGATCCCGGCCAACATCACATCTCCCAACCATCTGTTTTTGTCTATTAGATACATATTTAGTTGGAAAAGTATGCTTTGAGATTCCACAAATAACTGTAGGCTTTGCAAGAGGAACCCCATGTCTGAGTGTTTCTATTTCTACAAAGCTCCAAATCATATAATTTATAAAGTAATCTCAGACTGCTAACTATCTGAATATAAAATAATCACCATTATTATCTCAATATCTGCATGTGATTTTGTAGTTTCCAGAACAATTCTATTCGCCACTTGCCCTCCTCTCATGCACATTTTCTCAGCAGACTGGAGGTGTTTCACTGGCCCCGTTGACATTGGGCTGGGCCATGTGGCCAATGGAACTTGCATTTCAGGGAGTGATGTGTTACTTTCCATCTCAGTCTTTTACAGTCTCGGGGAGCTTCCATGTGCTCTTTTGTTATGCAACTGACAGTCACAAGAACATAAATAGCCATTGTACCTTCAGCCTGGCAAACACTGAATCAGACCTGAACCCAAACACTGCCATGATCAAAGAGGACACTACTAGTCTAAAAACTCATGAGGGAAATATACTTGTTGTTACAAACATTTAAGGATTATTTAATGTAGAATAATATTAGAGCAAAACCAAGCATAGATATTAGCAAGTCTATTTTAGCTCTTGTTTTTCTCTAAACAGCTGTGTCAAAAGGTATGGAAAAATCATTGTTCCCATTCTATAGAACAATCGATTGGACTTTAAAGGGGCTTGAGGTTCATATAGCATTGTGAGATTAGTGCCTTTTGAAAGCTTTTTGATATTCTGATGCCAAGAGTCCTGCTCTTTCTGCTTCATAAAAATCCTCAAGAATGCTTTTCTCTGTGGCAAGACTCTGGGCCTTCAGAAGTCATTTGTTCCCGGTCATCCAGCTAACTAAGCACACCTCTAACAGCCACATAGTTATGAGGTAAGATGATTCCTTGATATAAAAATGAAGATTCAATTTGTGTAAAATTTTCTAGGAAAGCATGCTTCATAAATGTTATAAATTATTGACTATTTCCCATCTTAACTGATTCTCACAGTGCACTGCATTTTTTCTTCATTTTCTTTTGTGGTGGTTGTTAAAAATGGAGAGATTAGTTTTTCAAATGCTTCCCGGGAAACTGCATTTCTAGCCCATTTCTTAAATCTGTTTGCCGGACAATTGCATCTCCCTGCTGGGTGCTACACAGAATTACAAGGGATTCATGGATAATAGCAGCTGCAGTAGCCTCTTAGCAGAGTCCAGCCTAGGTACCAACTGGCCTGAGTCCAAATGTCCAACTGACCATGTTGAATAGTGACCCTTGCAGGGAGGGTATAAACACAATACCATTTCCTCAAGCTGTGTCATATTATTATAGTTACTGACATGAATTAAGCACTTAGTGTGCCCAAGTCTTAATGCACATTAATAACAGACTACCCTACAAGGCACACATGTGTTCTAATTTGGCAGGAACCCTACTTCATTTCTTTTACTCTTTCATGTGTCTACTGACTCTGACTTCAGCTCTGAAGGTGGAGATGGAAAATACTGGGTAGATAGCTTCTGGAAAAGAATTAAAGGAGAAAGCCCACATTTCCACCTGGAAGTGTTGGTGAATTGCAGGGAAAGGTCAGAAGCTCTTTGGAAACAGGATTGGAAATCTGAGTGAACTAAAATGACTGGATCCAGGTGAACTGAGTGGCTATCAGGGATATGTCTCAAATCGGAGCAGCAGGCTCGAAAGCCAGTCAAATGGGAAGGCCAAGGCAAAATGCGTGACATAGGCAGGATGGTCTACTAGAGGAAAGGCCTAGAACATTCTTCCACACTATCTTTGTGATTCCATGACATCAGTGGTGCTGCTAGACCAAACTTCAACTCCTAAAAGGAAGAGGAAAATGCAGGGACCCCCAAAAACAAGGCTCTGGTGAAGAGTTAACAGATCAAAGACCCAGTGTGCGTCTCTGGTCTGGGTGGTTACCATCAGCACAGGAAACACTAGGTTAAATCACTGTCTCTAAACATGTAATCACATGTCTTCAGCATAACGTAGAACATGTGAGAAGTGGAGTTTCTTAGGCCTGATGATAGACATATTAACTCAAACTTGAATTCAATCTGAAGATGAAGCCCAGAAGTTGGGCTTTAGCAGCATGCTTTCAGGGAATTCTAATCCACCTTAAACTAAGAATGCTGTCTCTTGGACAGGAGGTAACGATTCTATTAATTCTTTCTAACATCTAAAATTCATTTGAAACCCAATTTCTCCTGTTCAGAACCCAGTCCTTCATTAATTTCGCTTTTAGCAGCACCACTGAAGTCATGTGATCATAATGATAGCGAGGAAGAGTGTTCTAGACCTTTTCTTTAGCTACTGACACACAGTACACTTAGAGTGGCATCTAGAAACATCCATTGTTCCAGCATGTTCCAAGCAATACTAGTGATTAGGTAAACTGGAACGCTTTATAGTTTGTTCCATGTACTGATAAAGACTGGCCATTAGCTGTGCATGATGACAAAGAAAGGCATTTGGTTTATTTCACCACTTAGAGTAATGAAAAGATATGGACACCAAGTCACCGTTTTCAGCTTTCCTATGCTATGTGACTGAAGTCAAAGTTTCTAAACAACAGAGTCATCTGCAAAATACAGTGTTATCCGTCAGTTAAAGCTGACAGTACATGGATCTTCAGCTCCTTTATGTGCCACGTAGTTACTGGAAGTGAACTGAGACAGATGTGGACCCTGCAGTCAAGACAAGGAAGACATTTGATATAACGGTGATATCAAAATTGGACAGAACATTCCACCCAGTGCCCAAAGCTCTTAGGTGATGAAAAGAAATAATGTAGAAATGCTGGAATTCCCACAGCAGACACATGGGAATTTACTTAATCCTTGTCTTTATATCTAGAAAGAAAGGAAATCTGTTAAGGGTCATGGACGAAAAAAGTGGCAAGAGAAAATAAACAGCATGAAATTAAGTGCAGACAGCATAGATGAGCAGTTAAGAAGGGAGGAGTTGGTGTCTGAGAATTATGGAAGCCAAAGCTTTAACTTGTTTGAGAAAGGTATGGTCAACAGTTCAAGATGCTTCAGAGAGCTGAGGGAAAGCACTTAGGGCACTGAGGGAGGTAGATGAGGAAAGCGAGCCAGTCTTGAGGACAGGGCAGCAGAGAGATACAGAGTCCAGGCAAGTCATGCACAGATGTCAGATCAAAATGCTCTGGTCTTCCCAGAGGCCAAAATTACGTTATTGCCAATTAGAAAGTCCCTTACAGTTGTCTTCAGACTTACAAACCAGCAGCCATCCTGGCGAACCACAGGAGCAAAATGATATTGTTTCAGGTCAAGGTGGCACCATTCAGTGCCCATTAGGTGGCCCTGGTATTCTTCACCATAGGCCTCTGAGGCTTGGGAGGTGTGTATGCTCTAAACTGCTATATCATGAATAATAAATTGTGCCCGCTAGAAACCCGCACTGCAGATATGAAGGCTGAAGAATAAAGGAGCTCTTCTGGGGGTGGAGGGACACACCATAGAGGGAATGGAGGAGTGAGTGCATCCGCAGGGGTAGGGCAAGAGAAATACCCAGCACATGCTGTTTCAGAATGCATCTCTTAAAATATTGGCAAAACATCTGTCTCTTGAAATTCTATTGAGCTGCTCCACAAACCTGAGGGATGAGTACTGAAAAAGTCTGACACCAACAAAATGTAAACGAACTGCCTGAATAGAAACAAGGGCACAGCAACAGATCCAAATGAGGCAAGGAAGGGCCCCTGCTGCAATGGCAGCATTACCATAATGAATTTTGTGAGGACATAACTCATTTCAGAATCCTTCCTTTTGATCCTAAGAAAATATTTACTGTAATCAGGAAAGGGTTTACTGGGTAGGGGGAGACAGAAATTGGAAGGGAGATGGCTTCCATTTAGTTTAAACCATCCTCGCTACTTCCTCTAGTGTCTACACCCTCCTGCTAGGTCCTCTTCTGATTCTCTCCACCTTATCAGAAGAGGAATCTTAATTTTAACTAATTCATTTGAGGTTTCACCATGGGTGTGGGAGGACCAGCCAGGAAAGTGATAAAGTCAGAGATACCTGACTGTAAAAGTGAATTATGCTTTCCAATTGAATGAAAGCACCCAGGTCATCGTTACTGGCATGGTTGAAAAATACATTGAGCCTGTTAAGAAAAAGGCAAAGTTCCACCCTCTGAGGCTCCCTTGCTTTTAGGGAGTTCTGGACATTGCCAAGCGTAACTCTGTGAAGAAATTGACTTTCAGTATACTTCCCTCTATCACAAGTTACTCTTCCCATATCATTCCAAATGAAGGAAGAACGTTCATTCCACTGGAGAGAACAGGCAAGTTTCCTTACTCTATTACACTTCTTGAGAGTGTGTGAGTGTGTGTGCATGTGTGTGTGTGTATGTATTTGTATTTGTGCATGTGTAAGTGTGTGTATAGTTTTTTTGTTTGTTTGTTTGTTTGTTTTGCTTTTTGAGATAGGGTTTCCGTGGGTAGCCTTGATTGTCCTGGAACTTGCTCTGTAGACCAGTCTGACTTCAAACCCACCTAGACCTGCCTGCCTCTGCCTCTTGAGTACTGGGATTAAAGGTGTGCACCACCACCATCTGACTGTGTGTAATTCTTTTATACTGTAAATAGCTGCAGTTTTAAAAAAATGAATCAAGTTTACTCTTTCCTTCTTTTTGCCTCTTACTTTTCCTTCCCCTTCTCTCTCTCACTTTCTTCAGTGAACTTAAGGCAGAACTTTTCAACCTGGGAGTTGATACTCCTTAGGGGGGTCAAATGACCATTTCACAGTGGTCACCTAAGACCATCAGAAAACACAGGAATTTACATTATTATTCATAACAGCAAAAAATTACAATTATGAAGTAGCAATGAAAATAATTTTGTGGTTGGGGGAATCTCAACAATATGAAGAACTGTACTAAAGGGTCATAGCACTAGAAAGATTGAGAACCACTACCAAGAAATCTGGTTTTGACAATAGCTCATTTGTCACCAAACTGTGCATTGAGCAGTGCAACTTTAGCCATTTTTCTGAAATCTTTGCAATGTTTGTATCTGAGTCCCTATAACAAATGATGACTTAATAAGAGAAAACCCCATTATTTATTTGATGTAAGTTTTACATAACACAAGAACCTTTAGAAATAAAATCCAAGAAAGAGGGACAACTGTGCACTTGTGTGCCTGAGGGCAGAAGATACAAAATAAACCCACACTAGCTCAGAATTGCATATAATAAAGGGTTATTTATTTAGGGGAGACTTACAGATCACTGTCCTAGATCACAGTCCTCTGCATGAATGGGGAACAGGTACAGAGTCTAGCAGCTGGAAGTGAGAGCTGGAAGCAAAAGAGCAAGCACTGGCTTTATAGCTGCAATTATAGTATAAGAGACCACGCTCATGTGGGCTGGTATCTTAAAGGCTATTGGCTGAAGGAGCAGAAGGAGCTCCCACAGTACCTCCTCCTTTTGTTTAAATAAGAGAGTTCCAAACCCAATACAAACTATATACACTAGGAACAGATATTAAATATAAGATTAGAATTACATCTAGCATAAACAATATTAAGCAAGGAATGTATGCTAAATGTTTTAATAAACATTCTATCCTAGGGAGTCTAAGTCTTGTATTGGAAACAGCTTGGCTAGATCATAAGAGGAAAGTAACTATGACTATCTAATCTTCAATCCCATCAAAGGCCTGAGAAGGGAGATAATATTACTTGAGTAGGCAGGAAGTGCAATCAAGCAGCTTCCAAAATGTGCAGTAGATGACAAAGACAACTGACTACCTGCAATCACCCAAAGTCTCATTTGCAATGTTGAAGCAACCAACTTTGGCTAAGGCCTAGAGTAATTGACAGACCATTTTCAGAGGCAGGGAATTTTTCAAAACCATTTTATCCTGTCTTGGCAAGATTTGGCAGTCTTTTTTTTCTTGTACCCTGCTTGTCTAGTCTGGACACTGTGCATTTTATCAGTGGTTGAGGCATGGGCAGTTTCTTGCCCAAAGGCCAGTTGTGTCAAGAAGAAGACAAACTCCAAGTGTATTGTCTTTGGTGTTCAACACTCTCCTGGGAATAGATTGGTGCTGCCAGGAGCAGTCCTGTCTCATGTCAACAGAATCCTAAGTTATTTAAATGCCATGTTCTACAGATCTTTGAAGTGGTTGAAAGTTACCTATCTATGCAGAGTACAATTTCTATATATCTAAAGAACCTAATTAGTCTGACTAAAAGTATAACAAATATGACTATTGATCTATAATACTTAATACTTATATAACTTAAAGATTAAGACTTCATATAAGAATATTAAACAATCTTTAAACAACTGTGCAGTAAAGGAGGACAATGACATCAAAATGTAATCAATGTATAAATACCTTGATCAGAGGTAGAAATATATAATGCAATATGATAAATATATAATAAATTGTATCAATATACAAAATGTCTTAAACAGAGGTAGAAATATGCATGCATCTATACAATATGACAAAATAACTTTGTATAGAGGTGCAAATATTGTAAACAGAAATAACAAATATAATTTGAACTTGTATCAATATACAAGAAACTAAACCAGTGTAAATTGTCCATAAATAATAGCTCACAGGTATCCACTCTATTATGCACTATTATTATTATTATTATTATTATTATTATTAATGTGAATAAGTTCACACTAAATTACCTATTATCCTATTCAATCTTTCTTTTCCTTTTTTTTTCCTTTGAGATCTCTAGGCCTACATAATTTCTACTCCAACCCCCAACCCTACATGAGTAATAACCCCTAAATGATGTCTCTAACTGTGAGAACAAACTTTGTTGGGAGAGAGGATGTTGCTTTCTAGAATTGCTTCCTGATGTCATGTTGGGCATTGTTTGTTCTATGGAATCCTGTAAAAGTAAAATGATGGTTAAGTTTTCAAGATTGCTGTTTTGTAAAATTACAAATGGTCTCTGAGTACTAGATAAGGTCTTTTTGTTGGTTTGTTTGTTTTGATGTTCTTATTTAGAGTTCCAGACAGAATGTTGAAAAAAGGTGTACCATTTTCGCAGCTGGTACCCAAAAACTGGTCTCATAGTAGCACCATCAGCATCAGGATGTCATCTCAACCAGGTGGAGTTGTTGCTGTGGGGCTCCATCTTCTTCCTAGAAGCTTCAAAGATTACTGCAGGAAAATCTACTGTTCAATGTGGAAATCTTAAGTATTATTCATATAGATATATATTCAATGAAAGATACAACATAAACAAAATAGGAATGGAGAAAAGTAAAGTATTTCCTTAAAATCTATCTTCTTTCTGTCCCATACCAGATGGCTCCTGACATGAGACAGAAATTTTGGCTTTTTCTTTTAATGACATGCTTGGAAGGACAGCCATTGTCCAACTCCAAAGCCAGCTCTTATTTTTAAGTAGAGATGTATATGTGTCCAAATAATCAAATTTTACCATGCAGATAATACAGCATCATAAGGTAGAATTTTCTTTGCTTGTTTATTTTTTTCTGGATTGCTATCTTTTTATCTTTAGGCATTGATGTGGGAGTATCATATATCAATCTGTTGATTTCATTGGTTAAGTAATAAACAAACTGCTTGGGCTCATAGCTTTGAACATAGGTGGGTGGAGTAAACAGAACAGAATGCTGGGAGGAAGAGGAAGTGAGGTAAGACGCCTCAGACAGAGACGTCATGCTCCCCTCTCCCGGATAGACTGGCAGCTCTGATCTCTGGAGCAGAGACGCCATGCTGCCCACTCCCGGGCAGACACATGCGATGAAGCTCTGACCCAGGATGGACATAGGCTAGAATCTCCTTGGTAAGCCACCTCATGGGCGACACTAGAAATGGGCTAGTCCAGGTGCGAGAGTTAGCCGAGAAGAGGCTAGATAGAAATGAGCCAAGTGGTGTTTAAAAGAATACAGTTTCCATGTAATTATTTCAGACATAAGCTAGCCGTGCAGGCAGCCGGGTGCCGGGGACGCAGCCCCGCCGCTTCAATTACAACAAGGCATCTAGATGTCCAAGGTTTCTCCACTCTTTAAAGATAAATATTTTCCTCCAAAAACAAGAACAAAACCCTCCCCCAACCCTTACAAGGTTTTCTTACCACCTGTATGATTCTCATCTCTGTGGATAAGCTGTCATTTCTTTCTCAAAAGGTTTCTCTTTTACAAACTGAATCTTTATCAATTTTAATGATATTCATAGCTTTTCTTCTCCTGTGAAAACAAGAGCAAAACCCCTCCCCAACATAGCACATCTCCTGGTTTCCATTGTGAGGTCAGCACATGTTTAAAATATACTGGTTGATTTAATTGAGAAGCTTTTTTTCTATTATCCAATATCTCTCTGCTGCTGTTGTTCCTTTCTCAATAGCATTAAGAAAAGTCAAGATTAATAAAGCATTATGCAATCTATTTCTGGGGGTATTTTCTATCCCTTTCTATTTGTTTAGCATATCCTTTATAGTTTGATTTGATCTTTCTCTAAATGCCTGATTTGTAGGATTATTTGGTATACCTGTAATATCCTTTAATATAAGCAAAACACTGTTTAATTTTCTTAGACACATATGCTGGACCATTGTCTGTCTTTATTTGTGCAGGTATAGCCATGATGACCACAACATTTAATAACCTGTAACCTGCCTTTCCTGATTTATTTCCATCTGTATCAAATGTATATGCTCCAATTATTGGTGCAACATGTACAATTCAGGGAATAATTCAAGTAGTTTTCTTTATAAGATTAATTCTTTTAATTTTAATTAAATTAATTAATTTTTTATTTTAATTAATTTAATTAATTTAATTAATTTTTTAATTTAATTAATTAATTAATTAAATTTTTTAATTTAATCAATTTAATTAATTAATTAATTTAATTAATTTTAATTAATTAATTAATTAATTAAATTAATTTTAATTTTAATTAATTTATAAAATTAATTCTTTTAATTTGGGATAATTGCTATTAATTTCTCTTCTTTTTCTTTTCTTTTTTTTTTTGGATTTTAGAGACAGGGTTTCTCTGTAGCTTTTGGTTCCTGTCATGGAACTAGCTCTTGTAGACCAGGCTGGCCTCGAACTCACAGAGATCTGCTTACCTCTGCCTCCCAAGTGCTGGGATTAAAGGCATGCGCCACCACCGCCCAGCCGCTATTAATTTCTCCAAAAAAAAAATTAGCACAATCTCTTTACCAAGGTTTATTGCCTTCCCATATATTTTTTAAAATTTCATCAGCAGTAAAAGGAACTATCTCTACTGGGTCTATACCTGCTAGTTGATGAAGTCTCAATCTTACTTTTATAATTAATTCAGAGAATTTTCCTACATACGTTTTAAATTTTTTACTCGATCTATGTGGAAAAAAGATCAATTTTAAGACAATATCTTCCCTCTGCATTAAAATTCTTGTAGGGGAAATTCTGGAAGGAAATATTTCTAGAATACAAAAAAGGTTTGGAAATACTCTATCTATATGTGGCTCCTGTAATTTCTCTTCAACAACCATCAATTCTTTGTTGCTTCAGCTGTTAATTCTCTGAGACTACTGAAGTATTTGCCATCATCTAAGGTTTTGTTTAAATGAACTATTAGGTCAGTTGTTATCCCAACAGCTGGTCACAGACTGGAAATATTTCCTAACAATTTTTGAAAGTCATTAAGAGTCCATAGTCAGTCTCTCCTAATTTGTGCCTTTTGTGTTCTAATTTTCTGTAAATCTATTTTGTAACCTAGGTAATTGACAGAATCTCCTTTGTATTTTTTTAGGAGCAATTTGTCATCCCAATATATGCAAAACTTTTTTTTTACTTCTTCAAACATTCTTTCTAAAGTATCTGCATTTGAATCAGATAACAAAATGCCATCCATGTAATGGTAAATTATAGACTTAGGAAATTGCTTGTTTATTATTTCCAATGGCTGATTTACAAAGTATTGGCACAGGGTGAGACTACTGAGCATTCCCTGTGGGCAGATGGTCCACTGGTATCTCCTGGTAGGCTGAGAATTATTATAAATAGGCACAGTGAAAGCAAATTTTTCTCAATCTTTTTCTTGTCCAGGTATAGTAAAGAAACAATCCTTTAAATCAATAACTATAACAGACCATCCTTTTGGTAATAGAGAAAGCAGAGGAATTCCAGATCGTAGAGGGCCGATGGTCTGGATAATCCCTGTTGACAACTCTTCAATCTGTCACCATTCTCCATTTTTCATATTTCTTTTTAACAACAAATACAGGAGAATTCCAAGGGTTGGTTAATTCTTCAATAGGGTGAGCATCTAGTTGCTCCTTTACCAGCTGTTCTAAAGCCTGCAGTTTGTCTTCCATTAAAGGCCATTGTTCAAGCCATATGGATTTCTCAGTTAACCATTTTAAAGGCAAGGCTGTTATTACTTCTGAAGGTTTACTAGTTGCTTTGTTTTCTTATACAGCCTGAATGGCTGGTAATCTTTTTAAATAATATTTTATAAATCCTTCCCAGAAACATGAGTTTTGGGGATTGCATGAATGTTAACCTGAGTATTCCTTTGCTGCAATAGGTCAAGGCCCCATAAATTTACTGCAATATTAGCTACATAAAGCTTCAGCCTTTCGTTCTGTCCTTCTGGACCTATGCATTCGATCCACCTTGTGTTTGTTTTAATTGAGATAGGCTTCCAATTCCTAGGAATTGAATAGCTGCTTCTTGAAGAAGCCAATCTGGATGCCAAGATTCTGGAGTAATGATAGTCACAGCTGTACCTGTGTCTAGTAATCCTTCACTTACAATGTCATTTATATACACTCATAGCTTTGGTCTTTGATCATTTATAGAAGTCTGCCAAATTATACGTTTCCTATTTCCTACTGGAGTTTTTGACTCATCCTCCAGATCTATTTCATCATCCAGAACAGTATGATTTTTTTTTTTACAGTAGGCACTGGATTCTTTAATTTTCCTGATGAGACACGTTCTCCACAGTGACTGGAAATGATTGGACCTTGTTTGACATCAGGGTCTGCGAGAGGCCTCCCAAGGAGTTTCCCAGTGGTATTTGGTTGCCTTGTCTGTCTCTTGTTGACCTACATATACCAGAAGGTTGAGTTCTCCTACTCCTATTCTTGCCATTCCTAGAGGAAATATTATTCCTAGATATTCCTTGTCTACAATCCCTTCATAGATGTCTTATTCTTTCACAATTGAAACCTTTGGCATTTTAGTGTCTTTCATACCATTGGAAATCACTTCTCCTTCACAAACTTCAGTACTATCGTTAAATGTTTCAATATTCATTGTTTGCAAGATCAATTTATCTATGGGTGCTGATCTAACCTTGAAAGGCCCAAGGATCTTCTTACATTCTAAGTTGGCATTTTCAAAAGCCAAGGATTCAATTAGTACACATCTATCTTCAGTGTCTGTCACTTCTAATTTTACAGTCTTAGTTAATCTGTGTAAGAAGTTAGTGAAGGGTTCTCTCTGGTCCTGTTTAACCCTAACATATGACTCAGTCCTCTTTTCTGGATCCTGAATCTTGTTCCAAGCATTTAAAGTTGCTGTGCCACATAGGGACAAGGTGCATTCACCATAGCAAGCCTGTTCCTGAGGATCAGAGTAATGACTCTCACCAAGAATTTGATTTTGGAAAGTCTCAAATCTTTTTGCTTTTCCCTGTTGCTTTAAATTTTTTTACCTCTTCTCTTCAATAACACTTCCAAAGCAGTTGAGGTCCATTTTCTAGGACTGCTGAGATTAATTGAAGCCAATCGTGTGGGGTTGCCTTAGTGCTTGAAGCCCACATTTTCACCATTCCCCTGACAAATGGTGAATATAGCCCATAAGAAACTATTGCTTGTTTTATTTCTTTTAGATAGCTCATACGTATTGGTTTGGATACATGCATATCCTTTGACTACCTTAGGGTACTTTGTGCCACATGATCTTTCTGAGGAAATTACTGAATATGCAGTTGAAACTCTGTATAAGTCATCCAGGGGTCTGGCATGTACTGATGAGGCTAAATCCTGTCCTTGTACCTTTTGTCCCTGCTCATCAATTTCAATAAATTCCTCAATCTTTTCAAATCTTTTACTACTGCCTTTTTAAAAGTCTAAATCTCCTGTCCAGTGTTCAGTGTTCTCACTGAGGATTCCAACTTGTTAAGTAAAGATAAAATGTCTCATTTTTGGACATATCATAACTTTTCAACAGATTCCAACAGTTAGATTAAACAGCACAAATTCTTTAAGTTAATTTTGTCAAATTGATGCTATCCCTCTCTGTACTATTAAATCATTTTTAATGAAATGATATTGAAAACAAGGTTAATTCTTAGAATCAAATAAAGGGAAGGAAAATAGTGTAAGTCTTGCACAATACCTTACATAATATAAGCAAAATAATTATTGAACTCCTGGATATTATCAGTCACATTGTAGTTTTTCAGATCTTATTTGTCATAAGACAATTACAGTGACTTGGAGCAGGTGTAATATTCATTATTGGTTAGCAGGTATCTCAGTTGCAGCCATGTGACCGAGAGATACTAGCAGCAGTGAACAGCACTTGTTGCTTACTTAGGTACTAAAATATGCATTGTTTAACAAATTAAGAAGAGTTACTAAGGCAATCAAACAATACCAAGAGTTGGGACCCAGGATAAAGAGAAAACTCAAAGTTTTCTGTCAGTGCGAGTTGTGGACTGTGTGCACTACAGGGATCGCAGGCAGAAGTGTGTGGGCCATGAGCCGGGAAGCATTGAACAGCAGACTGCTTCATCTGAGGGCCAACTAGTCAGTGCCCAACACACCACATGGCTGGTGGACCAATCCCAAAAAGTGTGGACTGGTTCTCACATTCGGGCACATGGTGGAAAATACAAAGTAACCCCACACTAGTTCCAAATTATGTATAATAAAGGCTTATTTATTTAGGATAGACTTACAGATCCTAGATCACAGTCCTTTGCACAAATGGGGAAGAGGAACAGAGTCTAGCAGCCAGAAGTGAGAGCCAGAAGCAAGAGAGTGAGCTCAAGCTTTATAACTGCATTTATAGTATAAGAGACCACACCCATGTACCTGTGCTTTGGGGAGAGTGGATGGACCATCATGGGGAAGTATAATTGGTAAAGGAGAGTCTGATGCACTGTAATGAATGAAGAGGGAACTGAGCAAGGGCTTTGTGTTCAAACATCTCTATGTCTTTGTGTCTTCTTACCCTCAGATGGCAGATGATAGTTCCTCATCAGCCTACTTCCAGGAAGGAAAATAGCACCTGCTTTGATTATTTCCCCATTTTTTGGGGACGGAGTATTTGGACTCTGTCACCACTTGTGTCTTCTTGTCTATTGCCACTCACAGTTATCAATGGTCCATGCAAGACCTTAATTAAAAGTAGAAAGGGTAGGGCTTGCAGGAGGCATCCTTACCTCTAACGCACAGGTGAGGGCCTGCAGTCCTGTGCTATGGATAGGAACTCCCCATGAGCTCCGAACTAACTGTTAACTGTTGTCATGATCAGAAAGGCCTCATCCATTACCTTCTCCAAGAAACCCCCTTAGGAGAAGCACTGAGGAATGCTAAGAAGTTACTTTAATGAGACAGATTCTGTCCTCATAGGATTTTGGTAAAGAACACAGGAGTCTATATAGGTCCAAGACAAGACAAGACAAAACAAAACAAAACAAAATGAATAACAATAAAAGGGTACAACCTGTTCTTGGAGTGAGCATGGAGCAGGTGATAGAGAAAGCTATGGTAGGGGAAAGTCAAGGAAGGCAACAGATGGACCAACTCATGTCCAGTGTAACCCTCACCATGTGTGCCCTTATTTTAGATGAAACCCCCAGGACTCAGACACTCCTAAGTTCCTGAGCAAATTAAGCTCAGCATTCAATCTCTTTCTTAAGAAAAGGGGTTCAACTCCACTTTCCCAAGGACATCCACACCTTTAAACATTTTACTCAGATCGGTTCAATAACAGTTCTGGATAGAAGGAACAAACATATTTGTTGATGGAATGTTGACCACAAATACCTAAAATAAATTTTAACTTGAAGAATGTTTTCCTCTAGGGAACTAGAAAAAAGTAAAATGTTCATAGAAAGTTCTACGTAAAGGCCAGTGTCCTGATTTGAATGCCCCTGCCCTACTATTGGATGTATAGACTTTTAAACAACATTACTGAAAATTCCAAACATGTACAAACTAAGTGAAGTCAATTGTTTCATCTCTCTGTACCCATCACCCATCTCTAATAGTGAATATTCTGTATTTTTTCTATATTTATACTACCACACTTGGCATTATTTACCATCTCAAATATAATGTGTGCACCCCGAAATTCACACATCTTGCCTGCACACATACAATGGTGTCTATCTGTCTTATAAAATGAAATATCACTACCTCTCCACAAAGTCCCCTCGTGTACTAAAGTGATTGTGGACACTGTTTTATTTCACTTTTATAAGAACCTCTTAGATGTACAGTCATACATTTATTTCTTGTATTCTTCATTTTGCCTAATGTCTGTGAGATTTATTCATGTTCTTGTGTATATAAGCAATGCTTTACCTGCCCTACCTCTGATTTGGCTGGTAGTATCTCATTGTATGAAAACACCAGTTTGCTTACTGTTTCTTTTTTTGAAAGACATCTGGACTGTTTCCAGTCATCAGCTACTGTGAAGAGGAAGAGCAGCAAATGCCCCTGAACCAATCTTTTGGCAGGCATTTGTTGTCATTTCCGTTGCATAAATAATGTGTAATGAAATGACTGAGCCAATGGTTGTAACTTGACCAGAAACTAAATGCCACTTAAAAGATAACGCTGTCCTCCTCTTTGCCACTAAAAGCTCATTTTCAAGAAGCTAAACTTTTCACCTACTTGGATCTATTTTCTCAAATGTCTTGAGTTTCTCTTCTTTTGTAGCTGATGCCCATCTTTTTCACATACCATTGTTAAGAACTTGTTTTCCTCAGGTGGTTGTTTTGGCGTGTTTATGAGGAAAAAAAATCAATAGACAATGTAAGGGTAGACTTCTGTCTGTTCTCTGCCTTCTGTCCTATTGATCTGTTTGTCTATCTCTGTGCTGATACCTCTCTGCATTGATTAAAATTAAGTTTAATTTTTGTGTGAGTTTCTCATTGTATTAAGTCGACTTGTGTCATAAAACTGTTCACTTCAGCATTTTATTAATTATAGTAAGTCCTGTATTTTTATCAATAAGAAAGAATCAACTTATCGTCAGTTCTCACTACTCATGGTTTCAATGTTTGAAAATTCACTTTCTCACTAAAATTTATCTGAAACTCAAAAATCAGTGTTAGTGACTCTCTCACAGTCATGTGCAGAGAGGTGAAGAAAGCCAAAAGGAAAACAGAAAAATTATCCGATGTGTATATTCCCAGCTGAGGATGATACCTTCCATTGTCCTTAATTACGCTTTACTGATCTTTGCATCAGTCCATTTAGAGCACAAATTTTACCTTCCTGTTGGTGATTTTGTACGTCCTGGCACCACGTAGAATGTATAAGACTAAATCAACACGCTTCTAGCACTACTCAAGTACAAGGCTGTGGAAAAACGCATATGCCTAAGAAATTCCCTTCAGGCGTAAGACACAAAGTGCTATTGATTATAATGAAGCTTCAAATATATTAATTAACTTATCTTTACATAGCAGCTCCCATAAAACAGTGTTGTATATTGATTGCTGGATGAAAATGTGTTGAGAGACTTACAAGATCTTAACACTTCCTTGCCCTCAGGAGTGATAATTCAGCATTCACTAGTTCAGTGTTTACAGATACGTTATAGGACAAAACCGCCACAAATAACAAGACTGGACTGTATTATACATGTGTGTATGCATAAATAAGCATGTTAGACTAATCCACACATATTCTATTTCCGGACATCTTCACTGTCTCCTGAAGAGGTAAGCATCATTTCCCTTCGGGCGTAAGAACATTCGTTAGGGCTTCTTTTCACACATATCTGCAGCCAGGGAATTCATGTAGCTCTGTTCATCTTAAAATGTTTTAGTTTTTCTCAGTTTTAAAAGATATATTCAGTAGGCATTGAATTCCAAGGTACTGGTTTTTACTTTGCAGCACTCTGACGATATTGTACCTTTGCCTCCTGTCTTCTATTGCTTCTCCGGGAGAGTGTTGTTCTATTGTGTTTTTCTTTATCGTGGATATCATCTTTCTTTGCCTGATTTCTTGATCTACATTTACCCTGTTCACTGTGGCCTTCTGCCACTTAAGGGGTTAATTTCTCATCAGATAGGCAGAGCTTTCAAGCAAAACTCTAAACGTAAATCTCAAGGTTTCTAGTTCCCTGTTGTGGCAAATGCCACTTCTTTTCCTTCTCACTCTCAGTCAAGTTTCTGACTTGTCAAATAACAATGGACTGTGTGTGCACGTGTGTGAGCATATGTAGGTATTGTTTCAAAGATATTATAACTGCTTTCTGTGGGGTAGCTTGACAAAGTACCATTAAGCCCTCACCCACTGAAATGAACTTTCTCAGTTGTGAAAGTTTCATACACATCCATAAGTAGCCTTTGACATGAGAGAAATTCTAGTTTTGTACTTTTGATTCACATTTGTATTTTCAATTTGCTTTTTATTTCGTCATGGAGGATTTGTATATAATTCTTACATGACAAACACTAATGAATATCACTGAATCTCAAAATTCAGTCTCTATGCTCTGAATAATGGCATAAGAATTCGACTTTGTTGGTTCTATTAATGAAATTCCTCATCAGGTGTTTTTACATTACAAGCACACACAGTCACACACACATACAAACAGAGGAAAAGACACCCTAAACATGTACCAGTACAATCAGTGGTCTTTTGTTATAATAAAAACATCTAACCTGACAGCTAGTAGAATGCAAACAGGAAAAAATACAACACAGTGGCATTAATTAGGAAACCCAAATACAGACAAAAATATGAATGTTTTGAAGAAATTAAAAGGAATTAGAACTGCCCCATTCTCCAGGAGAAAGACCCAGAGAGAAGAAAACATGGAAGGGAGATAACGGGGATTCTGCCTTGGTCTGCATGCCTGGACAGTCTTAATGACTCACCTCATCTTTGAGGGGAGTTGAATCTTGCTTTGTTTTATGTTTAGTCCTTGACCCCAGGGAAATGAACTAGACGCACTGGCAATGTGATTCCAAGCAATGATGATGATAGAAAATCCCAGCCAGCGAATGATCTTTTACCTTCCTTTAAATTTGCCGTGATGGGATCTGACCCGTAGTATTTTGGCAAATGCCCATAACTGAGCATCAAGGGGATATGTGATTTGCACAGTGGGACTCATTTCTCTGGGCATCTAATTCTTCACAGTTGAAATTACTTACATTTCTAATATCTCAAACACCCCCAGGCAAATCAAGTTACCCCCAGCTACCCTCTCCATTAAAGTTTCCTGGGCCCCAGAATTCCCTGGAAACACTGCTTGGCAGCTCCTGAACTGAGAGGTGTCTTACTTAGCTTAGAGATAAATGTCACTGGGACTTTCAGCATCTTGACACCTGAGCTCATGGCAGCAGTCACAATTACCATTGTCCCCTTATCTTCTTCTTCATCAGTTCACACAGAATTTGTGGTTTCACTGAAGAGATTTAACCAACTGACACATTTTACGCTTTTCAACAGCAATTATAAAAAAATGAATGTTTTAATTCATAAAGTATTTGCAACATCAACTCCCACCCCAAATGCTCACCACACAAGAGCCTGTCTCTGAGTTTGATTCAGCACTACTCAAACCTTGTCCTTACTGCTTTCTTTTCAAGGCTTCCCCTCTATCAAGGGCAGGGATTTTCAGCCTTTGCAATGCTGAAAGCCTTATTTTGTGGGGACCCCCAGCCTTAAAATTATTTTTATTTCTACCTCATAACTGCAATTTTACTACTGTTATAAATTATAATGTGAATATCTGTGTTTTCTGATGGTCTTAGGCGACCCTTGTGAAAGGGTCATTAGACCCCCGAAGGGGTCGCTCCCCACATGTTGAAAACTGCTGGTCTAGAGGGATTAGCTTCTTTCAGATTATTCTGAGCTCTACCTTTGTGCTCAGTTACTTAAGTATTCCATTCCAACTTTAAACAAATAAGTCACATAACTTTTCAATAAAAATGTTAGTTTGTTATGAAAGGGTATGAAGGAGGAAGAGAAAGAATATTATTATTTCTACCATTCAAAGATGACTACAAATGTAGACTGTAAGTGTAATATTAAAGCACTATTAGACTCCATGTCAGAAGGTACCTCTTATGTCCTCACATGGGAGAAGAACGAGGGTTCATTCTCGGGCTTTTATTAACAAAAACACTAAGCCCATTCATGACAGCTCTACTCTGATGACCTAATCACCTCCTAAATATCTCAAATTATAGTGACTACCACCCTTGGGGCTAAAACTTTAACATATGAATTTGGAGCTTGAGGCCACAAACACTTAGTGGATATATATATATATATATTGCTACTTCATGCTGTCCCCCTTGATTCTTATGTCTCTTCTGTCATTCTCAAAGTAGCAGATCATCACGTGATGTATGAAATCACAAGGAAGACCAGCCACTTAAGGTATTTGTATGGTATTGGTCTTCAATTAAATTAGCTTATTTCATTAACTAGTGCAAAATGAAAATTATTTTACTTTTAGAACTACTTTTGCACTTATCACCTGAAAATTCTAAAAGGAGAACCTTTTCTAGTTAACTAAATAGCTAAAAATTTCTACGCAGAGGCTATCTCCATGTTCTTTCATTAACAACTTCTTATTAAGACGTTGATGTAAGAGTCACTTTCAGTGATAGAAAACAGAGATTTAAGATTTTTTTAATGTTTTTTTGTCCTCTCATGTTCTTTCTTGAACATTGCCAAGGGAACTCTTTTAAGGCATCTTCTGTATTCATTTGACTTTTTTCTTTAAATTACCTCTTTGCTTTCCCACGAGAGACTCTGGGTATATCTTTATAGATATCAGTTTTGTTTGTTTATTATGTATTCCAAATATACCTATATTACGTTCTGTATATATCTTAATAGAGAGACATGGAAAATATTAAAAGTAATATAAATTTATTATATATATATATAAATATTATATATATGACCCCAAAAAAATGAGCAAAAGGGGCAAACAAGAAAAGTAAGTAACTAACTGGAAATGGTTTTGTTTTTTTTTTTTTTTTGGCTTGAGCTAAGTTTATGGACAATGGCTTGGGAGCAGGCAGATTACTTTAAAATGGTCCCAGAAAGCCAAAGTGGGGACATCAGGGAAAAAGAGTTGGAAGTTAATAAAGTTTTTTTTAAGTGGGTTACTGAGCTCTTGCTGTAGGTGAATGGGTTACAAACCCATGGGGCCATCTAAGGGATGCGGTAGAATCCTACAGTCATGCTCTCTGAACAGTTATACTGAGGTAATGGGAAGGGGTGTCTACCCAGAATATACTCTCTGTCGAGGATGGTCTTTGGCTACTGATGCTCTGCATACAGAAAGGGGAACTGCTGAGTGCTGGGCTGTTGTAAACATGCCATGGTGACAGCTGAGCCAAGGAGCTCCTGCTGTGCTGGAACAGTGACTCTTCCCTTCCTTTGTTTATTTGTTTTTAATTTATTTATTAAAGATTTCTGCCGCCTCCCCGCTGCCGCCTCCCATTTCCCTCCCCCTCCCCCAGTCAAGTCCCCCTCCCTCATCAGCCCAAAGAGCAATCAGGATTCCCTGCCCTGTGGGAAGTCCAAGGACCACCCACCTCCATCCAGGTCTAGTAAGGTGAGCATCCAAACTGCCTAGGCTCCCACAAAGCCAGTACGTGCAGTAGGATCAAAAACCCATTGCCATTGTTCTTGAGTTCTCAGTAGTCCTCATTGTCCGCTATGTTCAGAGAGTCTGGTTTTATCCCATGCTTTTTCAGACCCAGGCCAGCTGGCCTTGGTGAGTTCCCTATAGAACATTCACATCGTCTCAGTGTGTGGGTGCACCCCTCGTGGTCCTGAGTTCCTTGCTCGTGCTCTCTCTCCTTCTGCTCCTGATTTGTACCTTGAGATTTCAGTCCAGTGCTCCACTGTGGGTCTCTGTCTCCTTTCATCGCCTGATGAAGGTTAAGGTCTGATCTCCAAAATAAATAAAGAACTCAAGAAACTAGACCGTAAAAGGCTAATCAACCCAATTATAAAATGGGGCACTGAGCTGAACAGAGAATTCTCAACAGAAGAACTTCAAATGGCCAAAAGACACTTAAGGTCATGTTCTACTTCCTTAGCGATCAAGGAAATGCAAATCAAGACAACTTTAAGATACCATCTTACACCTGTCAGAATGGTTAAAATAAAAACACCAATGATAGCCTTTGCTGGTGAGGTTGTGGAGAAAGGGGTACACTCATCCATTGCTGGTGGGAATGCAAACGTGTGCAACCACTTTGGAAAGCGGTGCGGCGGTTTCTCAGGAAATTCAGGATCAAACTTCCTTTGCTTCTTGATTGTCTCCTTGCTGCTTCTACTCAGAGTGTAAACTGCTCCACCCAGACAGCCAAGTGGGCGATTTTCCCCACCTGCTCTTGGCCATATTTCGCTTGTATTACTCCTTTGCTTCCCACCAGCATTTCCAAGAACCTACTAGATATGCCCAGTCAGACAGCCCGTAAGATCCCCAGATCTTTCTGATACCTCTAGTCTTACCCCCTCAGCACCAGCAGTGTGAACTAGTACCCAGCTGTGCAAACCCGAAGGCAAATGTTGCCTAGTTCTTACCTCTCAATATACCCAAGCACTCCACCACCACTGCCTCTGTGCTATGTCATGACATCAGCATCTCTTGTCTCCACATGGACACTATGATGTAGCCAGAAACAAATCACTTATTTGCTCTATAGCAAAGTGAGCTGACTAAAAGTCACAGCACCATCTGAGACTCAGTATTTTACTTAGAATCCCTGTTGGTATCTATTTAACATGGTTTTAAAGTTATGTCTTTTTTTTTTTTTTTTTTTTTGGTTTTTCGAGACAGGGTTTCTCTGTAGTTTTGGAGCCTGTTCTGAGCTCTTGTAGACCAGGCTGGCCATAAACTCATAGAGATTCCCCTGTCTTTGCCTCCCAAGTGCTGGCATTAAAGGTGGGTGCCACACCCTGTATGTCTTAAAGCTGGGTAAGTGCCCTTTCTGATGTGGCAATTATTTCAATCTCCTACCTAATAAATGGTCACCAGTACCCATTCATGTCCCCATCACACAGACACACACACACACAGACACACACACATAGACACACACAGACACACACAGACACACACAGACACACACACTTTGGAACCCACCATTTTCCAACTGTAGACTTCTCTTAGGTCCTGCAATAAATCCCTTTTCTTTTTCTTTTCACCACCCCGTGCCTCATTCAACTCACTCCTATTCTACTTTAAGGTCTCAGGAAAGACATCTTTGGACCACCTAATATATACTTGTATGGCATATCTTGATTCCTAGAACCCTAGTGTTCTCTTGGGCTGCTTAGCTTTTGCTGACTTACACAGGCAGTGTCATCTGAGTAGAGGAAAGGTAAATGAGAAAATACATCCATCAGACTGGCCTTTAGGCAAGGCTATGGGACATATCCTTGATTAATGTTTAATATGGCCCGACACACTGTTCATGGCCATCCCCAGGCAGGTGATATTGAGTTGTATAAGAAAACAGGCTGAGGGCTGAAGAGATTGCTCAGTGGTTAAGAGCATTGCCTGCTCTTCCAAAAGTCCTGAGTTCAATTCCCAGCAACCACATGGTGGTTCACAACCATCTATAATGAGGTCTGGTGCCCTGTTCTGGCCTGCAGACATAAACACAGACAGAATATTGTATACATAACAAATAAATAAACTAATTTAAAAAAAAAGAAAACAGGCTGAGCAAGCCAAGAAGGGCAAGCTAGTAACCAGTGTTCCGCCATAGTTTCTGCCTAAGTTCCTGAATGCAAGTTTCTGCTTTGACTTCATACCTTGACTTCCCTCATTGACCGGGAGTTATAAGACAAAATAAGCCCTTTGCTTCTCAAGTTACTTTTGGTCATGATAGTTCATTACAGCAATAGAAACCCCTCAGATACTACTTATGAAAATTGAATATATGATAAAGTCCACCATGTGCAACCATTGCCAGAAGTGAGCTAATATATACAAAGCACATAATACGCTCTCAATAAATATTAGCTGTTACTATTACTGTTATCATTGCATTTAGCATATCACGTTCTAGTTATATAATATTTGTCTGCATCTTCATCTAGACAGAAAGTCCCATGGGCAGCAATCCCTTTCACAACCGTGTGTGGCACTATGATCACAGTCACAAGACAGGGACTCAATGAATACTCATTGTATAGATAGACAGGTGAGATCGGGAGGTCATAGCCTGAAGTTCCCATGAGTTAAAGGAAATGGGAAAGAAGTGAACGTGTGTGTGTGTGTGTGTGTGTGTGTGTGTGTTTATGTATGTGAATGACTCCTATGTTGGAAGAGGAGAGTCTAGAGGAGGGCACAAACACAGCTTTCAGGGACAATATGCAGCAATGATTTAAGAACTCAGCTGGGTGGTGGCGTATGCCTTTAATTCCAGGACTTGGGAGCACTTGGGAGGCAGAGGCAGGCGGATCTCTGTGAGTTCAAGGCCAACTTTGGTCTACAAAGTGAGTTCCAGAACAGCCAGAGCTGTTATACAGAGAAATCCTGTCTGAAAGAAAGAAAGAGAGAGAGAGGGAGGGAGGGAGGGAAGGAGGGAGGGAAGGAAGGAAGGAAGGAAAAGAGAGAGAGAGAGACAGAGACAGAGAGAGAGAGAGAGCGCAGGGGAGCTTCTCGGTTGTCCCATGAAGACAACAGTTTTACTGACTAGGAATATGAGCAGTTTGAGGTTGTCATGTCAGTGACAGAAAGAAACCAACTTGTCAATCTTTTAGCTCATCCTGTAAAACTCTGCTGCAGTCTCTGAGAATAAATATGTTTTGCACTTTCTGATTTTTTTGAGAATTTCACAGGTACACATAATGTGTTTAGTTCTCATACATCACCGTTCCCTTCCTCCCAATCCCACATCACCCTTTCATTCTAATTTTGTGTGATCATTTTTTCTTTTTCTTTTTTGTTTTTACACCCACTGAGTCAACTTAATGCTGCTACCATATGCATGGGACCAATGGCGACCCTAGATGGGTCTGCATTCCAACTTATTCTTCCTTCTGCAGTCATCAGTTGCAAACCGATCCTCAGCTATAGGTGGAATCTCATCAGCCCCTTCCCCAACCATGCTGGGATTTTGGCTGACTTGATCTGTGCAAGCCTTGTACATGCAGTGACAGCCGATGTGAGTTCACAAGCCCATAGCCCTGCTATGCCTAGCAAACAGTGTTTTTCTACAGATGTCCTCTATCGCTGGCTCTTACCTTCTGGCTGCCCTCTCTTCCATGATGATCCCTAATGGTGTGTGTGTGTGTTTGTGTCCCTGCATATATGTGTCTGCATGTGCATATGTGTATGTGTGTGTATGTTAGTATGGACGAATGTGTGTATATGTGTGTGTGTGTTTGTGTCTGTGCTTATATGTGTCTGTATGTGTGTGTGTGTATATGTATGGTTGAATATGTGTATGTGTGTGTATGGGTGTGTGTGTGTATGAGTATGTGTATGTATGGGTGTGTGTGTATGGGTGTGTATGTATATGTATAGGTATGTGTGTATGAGTGTGTGTGTATGTGTATGGGTGCGTGTGTATATGTGTGTGTATATGGGCAGGTGTGTGTGTTTATGGGTATGTGTGTGTCTATATGTGTATGAAGGTGTGTATGTGTGCATGTCGATGTGTTTGTATATGTGTGTATGGGTACGTGTGTTTATAAGGGTGTGTGTGTATGTTTATGGGTATGTGTTTGTATGGATGTGTGCATATGTGTATATTGGAATATGTGTGCATCAATGTCTTTGTCCATGTGTGTATGGGGTGTGTGTGTATGTGTGTGTATATGGGTATGTATGGATGGATGTGTGTATATGTGAGTATTGGGGTATGTGTGCATCAATGTGTTTGTCCATGTGTATATGGGTGTGGGGGGGGTATGTGTATGTGTGTATGGGCTGTGTGTGAACAGATGTTCCACTTAGAGGTGAGCACTTGAGGATATTAGGATGGCAAATACTGATTTATTTCTCTTACTTTGCTGCAGGGTGTCCAGAACCTTTCATATGCTAATGCGATTCTCAGTAGGAAGAGAAAATGTGTCAGCTTTCCTAGCTTACTGGACTCACTTGAATACGGAAACTTGTATCCCCACAGGTCTTGTCCCCAACTCTCTACCTATGTTGCCTCCCTCCCATAGAAGCTCAACACCTGGTAGCTTCTGATCCTTGAAATCAGAAGGATAATGAGAACTCAGTGGTAAAATTCATAATTTCTATTTAATACTCATCTGAGAGATGGAGAGTACCCAGTGAGTAAAAGCACTCTCCCTGCAAATATGAGAACCTGAGTTCAGAGCCACACAACCACATAAAGCCAGGCACAGCAGAACATGTCTGAAATCTCAGTGTTCCTGTGGCAAGACAGGAGAATACCTGAGAACTCACAGCTAGCTAACTTGGTGGCCACAGTGGTGAACACGACTCTCCATCTAAGACAATGTGGGAGATCAGGACCAGCACCTAATATTTCCCTCTAATCACATACGCAGTCTGCATGCACACAGAAGCACACATACACATGCACACGTATAAAAGCACATAGCACACACATCTGTGCATGCTTGTTTGATTCAAGGATTGCTAGTTGGAGGCATGTGGTGGACTTAGAATTGTGCTGGATCTGTGGAGAGCCTCCCAACGATTAGAAGGAGTCTGTGAAAATATGGCTACATAGAGAAATACAACCAGTAACTGTCACAGCACAGCCTCCCTGTCCAGTACTCGAGGATTTTTGCTTGTCTGTGTGCAATGTTACTTGCTACTCACCAGGGTAGATGATGTTGGAATTACTCCTCTTGTATGACAATAAGGATGTCACACCCATGGGACATCAGTCACAGAACAATCTCTTTATTCAAGATGTTTTGGTTTTCTTCAATGTGGGGGCTACTCTTCCTCACCAGTACCTACTTTATGATTCTGGACAGTTCTCTACTTCTTTAAGATGGTAGGTTTTACTTTCTGAGACAGTAGAACGCATATTGCAGTTCTTTATAAAATAGTCAAGCTGGAATGGTCCCTGGAGAACTGTTAAGTTATTCATTTTATTGTTCAAGGAAGTGCAATGCCGTGTTAAGGTCACCAAAGGGCTTGTAGGAGAATCAGGCCAAGAGGACAGGCACCACCCAAATAATCTTCAATTTTTTAATACTATCCCTGCTTTTGACCCATATATTTGTTTTATTTTCATCTACTCTGACAACTTCTGCTACACTGGGGTCCCATTTCCAGAATAGTTCATAGTCTTGCTTTAAAAGGAGTGTTGGATGTGGGTGTTTAAAATGTGTTTTTCATGGGCTACTTCTATTACCAAGCAGGTGATATAATGTCTAGCTACCTGAACTGTGACTGCAAACCTTCACACAGAAATTAGCTCAGCTTGGCAGATGCCCTACTGACACTTATTTGACCCATGTCCGCCTGATATGCCTGACATGACTGGCATTGGGAGCCACACCTCTTGGTCTTTCCTGGTGGTTGGGAAGATGGGTCCCAGGCCGGTGTCCTTCCTACTTCTTCAGATCAGAAGAAACAAATTCAGTACACTGCCTCAGCAGAAGTGAGTTCAAAAGTTATCACTCCAGCATCGGAGCAAGGAGGATGGGGTGTGTACAGCAGGCAGCTCTTTGCTCTCAGAGCATGAGAGGGGATTCATAGAGGTAGGCAGAAGTAGGGAACAACACCTAACCACAAGCAGTAGGGAAGGGAAGGGTGTGAGGATCACTTTAACTTCATGGGTAAACATCTGAGTGGTCACTTAAAGGCAGCCTCAGGCAAAACTGGGAGCCTGCCCCCATAGTCAAGAGGAATGCCAACAAATTCTTGTCTCTAGCCATTGACTCGAGCCATTTGGTGGGGTGTGTCCTGATGCCTAGGCTGTGCCCTTTGCTGTTTAACTCTGATAGCACAACCTAAGTGTGGACTGGAACTGCTTAGCAGAGAAGTTTGTTTCTGCCATCACCTTTCTCCAGTGACTTCTGGTTGCTCCTGTGCTGTGGGTGATTTGAACACAGTAGGAAGACTGGAAACGTCTTCACATGGGCTGCAATCCTTAAAGCCTGTGAAAGACCAATTACCAAGGGAGCCCAAAACTTGGTCATGATCAAAGTAAAAATTCTATTTTTAGGGCTGCCTGTGTTTTATCCTCCATAAATTTTATAATAATAATTAGGCTCAAAGTATGGGCATAATTTACACACATCAAAATACCTCACATTGTCTTTACGGGCAGCTAGACACCTGCAGCAAATACACAGAAGCACATTAGAAGGTAGAAATTTCTGGTCTCTGAGGCATTAATCAATGGACTGTCTCTTAAGGAAGAAGGGACCAAGAGAGCAAGGTGGCAGGAGGGAGGAACGTAGTTGTAATGGTGGCCTTTTGCAGTCACAGCAGTCCTGCCTACTGGGTTCACAGGGATGGGAGCATGTCAGAAATACACTTGCTCCAGCCTCTTCACACCTTCTCAAGGTGATCAGCCTGATAGAGGGGAAATGCTTTTTCTCTTACAGTGACGAGAAACTCTTTAGAAATCTCAGCACAGGAAGGACTTTAGAATTTGTGGCTATTTAGCACGGCTGGCTATGTCCAGAATGTGTTAAAGTCTGAAGAGGGATGTGCTGTGTGTGCCTGAGCCTCCATATGGTCCCTCTCCATCTCCTACCTAGTTCTACCTTCGATTGATTTTGCCTCCTAGCAAAGAGTTAAAGGTTATCAGGCAGGGATTTAAGTCCAGGCACGCTGGCAGACATGCACCAAGGCAACGGCAGCTACAGATAGCGAGTGGTACAAGCTTTCAGGGTAAACATCAATTTCTCCAATTTGCTCTAGCCCGAGACCGTTATAAACCTAGCGCATGAATTGTGAGTGTGGGTTTTGTGCTGGACGGATGGAGCAGCGCTGTTTCTCTACAGCACTGCTAATATACACCTAGTTAAGTTTAAATATCACAGCGGAGTAAAGAGTCACAGCTGTCTCATCTGCCGCCTTCCTCTTTATGTGTGCCAATTCCAATCTTCCTGGGCTGATTGAGAGACTGCACTGGACTCTGCTTCGGGCAATGGGAGAAGTTGCTGGAGCTTGTCCCTAAACAACAGGGCAAAAGGTTCCATCTCTCTGCTAGTGACAGCCTGCCTCCACCTTCACACCCATCCCTCCCTTTCAGCTCACAGGATATTGACTATACATTATACTGTGTTCAGGAGACCCTTATCTACTACAATGCCAACTGAGATCTTTCCACAAGAGAGGTACTGGGTTAAGAACATTGTAGCATCTCGCTGAATAGTAGCATTTAGATGAGATAACTGCATATATTGCCTCCATTTGACAGATGGGACAAAAAAGCCTTGGTGAAATGACATGTCCAACGTCACAGAACAAGTGTTCAAAGTAAGATCCAAACCTAGGCAGCCTGAGCCATTTAGAACTGTCATCTAGTACTCTATTCTCCTCTGTAAAGTCCTCTGGGTTTTCACTGAACAAAGCTCCCTGAGAGCTGGATGCTATTTTTGCATATTTACTTATTCCCCTCCTCTGTATGCCTAAAACATTAAAAAAGAAATTTTTTATTTCCAACAATCAAAGTATTCCCAAGAAAACCCTGAGTAACAACCAGAAACTACAAAACTCGTGGGCACAGATATATGATTCTCCCCAAAGGAGACCTAGCTTTTTCTTCCTGATCATGCTAACAGACTAGAATAGAATAATTTCACTTAAGGAAAACCTTAAATAAAAGTTTCATTAATCAGAATGGGTATTCTTGCCATAATGAGCCCTGGGTTGAATTTTAGAACCCTCTTTATGCTTGGTTAGTAACAAAGCTGTTATAAAAATAATTTGATAAGACAGTCCATTGCAGTGGTATGATTTAGCTGTGTAAATGGGTAACTGAGCCCAGTGTCTGAGCATACCTAACTTATGTAATCCTAACATAATGGATTATGCATATTGTATTGGGTTAAAAATGAAACTCAGTGAACTATTACAGCAATTTAAAAAATATATATCGGGGCTTGTTCAGCACAGATATTTAAAATTTAAACCTGTTTAAATATTCAACTGAAACTAAAATAAAATTCTGAAAAATGGAATTCAATAGAAAACCTCCATTAACAGTAAAAATGCCTCCCCGCGTCCATTTGGCTCTAATAGAAAGCTATTGAGTGAGTTTTTTATTGTTGCGGTACCAGTCAAGGGAAAAATTATCCATCCACTTGGGCGGGAGAAAATCAGCTGGACTCTTTGAGGCAAGAGCTTGCTTTTAAAAGGGGAGAGTAAAGAAAGACCTCAGACCAACCCTCAAACCAAGCCATGACTTTTTCAAACTATTTCTTAAATAGCATTTTCCACTGTATTCCTTGCTGCAATGAAGTCTAATTCACCTTCCATATCAGATAGGATTCTAGAGGGAAAAAAAAAAAACAATTGGCACTTCTCATTGCATTATCAGGATACTGACCAATTTGCTTTCCGAGAGCCAAGAGTTATTTCTCTGATAAACATCCTGCAGGATGTTTTTATTCAATTAATTGGAATGATTGCTTTCACAGAAACACACTGCTCTGTCAAGTCTACTTGAATATCAGGCATGGGCCTGGTACCAGCTTTTCTGTCACTCCTGTTCTCCCGACAGCAAATGCATGAGGATTCTGAAACATAATTAAAACAGTGAGAATTAGGCGGCTCTGTGACTGTTCTCAAACAGCAAGCCCAGGAAACGCGCAGAGATCCTCACAAGGGAGTGAGCGCAGCATCCCGGGGCCAGGGAGATGGCTGTGAGCAGGAGACAAAAAATGCAAAGCATTATGAAAAGAAACATAGGATGCTATAAACAGAGTCTCTAATCCTGTGGACTGTAAATCCCTTCCTTTTAATTGGTTTAGAAACTGTGGCCTGTAATGTGAGATGGAGAGTTCTGGCTGCTTTTCTTCTTTGCGGCAGAATCACATTAAATGAAAAACAATAGCAGAGCTGACAGCTCCCTTTCTGTGGGGGCACTTAGTGCTAATCTGCTATTGAGACTAATACAATTACACGGGATTAGAGCACTGCAGTGATGCGCGGATTGGGAAATTCGGGGCGGAAGGGGAGCTGGGCTCTTTAAAGCAGGATATGGGCGCTAAAGGGGGAAGGGGATGGTGGATCAGGTCCACAGTCCTCCTAATTATACTAAAAGTAATAGAGTAATGGAAATAAACATGATTTTTTTTTAAAAAAAACCAAATCAGGGTCTTAATTGCAATTCTAACCTAAATGGAGTTCTGGTTTGTGATCTTTCTCCTTGGCGTACTGTGCTATCTTGCTTACTTTGAATGGTTTTTAGTTGAATTTAGAGACTTCCCTGCAGTTCACCTTTGTGCACATCCTTATGAGGTGCAAGCTTCCTTTCAGTTTGTCAAGACAGTGGGGAATCCGCTTTCAAGAACGTAGAAATCACTACTGGTCAAAGGGTCACTCGCTGGCCTCCAGTTGAGTTTTCTTTGCAAATTCGAACTGACAGATACTGGTGGGCTCTCCCCTGCCCCCCTCCCCCGAATGATTATGGAAATCCATCAGCACTGGTGACATGACCACAAATGTCAAGCTAATTCAGGTTTTCCATGAGTGTCTCAGCAGAACTGACTTAGTCTCTTGCTCATTACACCAGGGAGAGCTGTGGTCATTGTCAGGGGAATACAGAAGAACACAATGCTTTGAAAAAAAGCTCCCCCCCCCCCCACCCGCCAAAAAACCCACTCTGCTGAGTCTTCCTGAGAGCCTTAAAAAATGTTCCTAGCAAAATCAGTTCCGCAGACTATCAATTACCATGTTTCTCAATCATTTGAAAAATATTTCCAACGAGTCTCAGTTTTATTTTTAAATAAAACAAGTCAATATGACATGCTTATTACATTCCCAGCATGATGCAACAATACTTTTCTAATTTAATTTCAAAGCTGTTGGACCTAAATAAATGCCCCTAGTGAATGTTGTAGTTATTATACTTTCTACATGTTGTAGAAATGATCACCGAATATTGAACATTTGCTTAATATACAATGACACACACATAGGTATCAAAGTAAAAATTGGGTCTGACACTAAAATGTCATTGTGGTGGTACAGCCATGACAAAGAACCCATGACTTAGAAGTCTGCTTGCCCACGAGAAACACTTGTGTTAAGTGCTTCTTGAGGCCTCAAGATGATGAAGTGATGATGATTTCAACCCAGATGTGAGGAATAGGGTGGTAAAGAACAGAAGAGGGTAAACCTAGACAGAACGAGCATTAAGGTTTCACCATCTCTCCGTATAACTTGCATTCCCCTCCGATGCAGCAGCACACACCGCTCTATGTTTGCTCTTCTTACACGCGCCCAGCTTGTCCTTCGCTCATATTCAACAGAAGTCATTAGACCATTCTATCCAGATCAGGAAATGCGTAACTATCCAGGTCTGGAGTTATTGTGGAGGGGTTTCCCTATCTGCCCTCCAAAGATTGTGCTGGTGCCAGGCTTTCTACGCCAACTGTCTTTAGGATAATCCTGAGAGATTAGAAACATTGAAATCTCATCTTATTATTGAGGAGCTTGAGGTTAAGGAAAATGCCCCTTGTCCAAATGTTTGGACATGAATTCAAGTGTTGCTGTCTCACTCCATTCTACATACTATTTTGAGACTCTCCCTTTCTCCCTCAGCCATCCCACCACCACCATGACCACCATCAACATTTTAGAGGCTACTCTGGTAGGCACATGGCAATCACTTAAGGATATTGCTTTATCTGAGTCTCCCAAGAAAAGGCTCTTTTCAGGTCTGCTGTAAGGAAGGAACATTTGCCTTCAGTGAACTTATGAGACTTGCAGAATTCAAGCCTCCAAAGATATCCAACTCAGGATTCCATGATAAGATTTTGTGAAACCGAAGTTTATTATTTCCCTCATGGAGCCTGTTCAGGTGTATGAAACTAATATGAATTTGTCACACTATATCAAAGGCATTGCTAAAGCCTTCAGCAATGCCTCCAATTTCTCTTTGGGGAGCACTTACCTCAACTTTAGGAACCAGATAGATCATATTCCCCAGTCACAGTGGTTGACAGATCTGGGTTTAGGAGCCTACAATTTTGGCAACTTCTCTGGACCCCTCAGAGAGTCCTCTACTAATTTAAAGGGCAGCTAGTCCCATTGTGAAATTCCTACCTTTTTTAAAAAAACAAGATGTGTTGAGTTTTTATTTTGTACTGGAATACACACATTGTGTATCTCATCCTAATGGTTGCTTTAACACTGGACAAATAAAACAGTAATCTTTATCAATGAAAGTCAGTTTTAGAACTTTCTGAAAATGTTGATCTCACTAAAATGATAAGTTTAGAATGCCAGTGGCAACGACATGCAGAATCTGTTTGAGAATAAAGCTGGAAGGGGAAGACATGAGAGAAAAAGAAAGACAATATCTTGATTAAGTCAACTGAGTCTCTGGGTATAATAAACTTTACTATTTTATATTTTTTGCTTAATTCGCTTTTAGATGAGTGTTTCTGTATGTCAAGAGGTTGAGACTAACTTAGTCACAGGCCTGGTTTTCCAGAGCAGATACTGGGTCAGAATCAAAGGCACAGGAAGCTTAAGGATTCACATTTATGGAGGGAAAAAGAAGCGACATTGTCCAGAAGAAAAAGGCAAGTTTCTCTCTCCTGTGTCTCTGCGAAAATTTCAGCTAATCTGGCAGGAATGTTGTTTTGAAAACTGTTGCAGATTGCCCTGGACTGGGCAGAAACCACCATACTTTTTACATATCCACTTGTCCTATTTCTGAATGGAGCTGTCCCAAGAATGGCGTTGTCTTGAGTGAGACAGCTCCACACCCAAGGCAGACTCCAGAGAGGCCATCAGGACCCAGGAGACTATTTCCTACCATTGCTCTTAGCAGCAGGCCAGCAAACATAACTGCACAGAAAGTAAACAGGTCACATCTATAATGGTAAATTGCGACAGAGTACAAACATCTAAAGAAAGACACATGGGCACCAGGAAAAAAGAGAAGAGATAAAAGTGGGCTACTGGGATATTGGTAGCCTCATATAAACCAAGTTAAAGATTTTGTTAAATTTCTTTCAGAAAGGGGTGCTTTTGCCAAGCGATATGAACTCATGCCTATTTGTTATTGATGGAACTTTCTGCAGTGTGGATTTTGTCTGTAGAGTTAACAATAGTCGCATCTCTCTTTTCCTGGAAGTAGAATTTCTGCTTTACATAATTAAAACTCTACGATTTGCTGGGGATCTCTTACTTGATTTGTCAAGGTTTAGGAAGGAGAAGAACTTATTAGAAACTTGTGTGGTCTTGCCAGCCGCTGGAAAGCTGAAGAGAAACTCGTCATCTCAGAATTTGTTTCTTCATGTGTGTTCATATTTCATGAAAGCTATAGCAATTATGTTGACTAAAACATAAAGTAGATTTTTCAAGGATGTTGCTTATTCAGGAAATGAAGCGTCATTCATCCTCTTGTCTCTGCATGTGGAGGTCGGAAGATAACCTCAGCTTTGTTCCTCGGGTGCCTTCCACCTTAGGCTTGAGAGAGAGTCTCTAATCAGTCTAGAATTCTACCAAGTAGACAAGGTCTCCAAGTCGGCTCTCTGAAGAGCTCTAGAGATTCATCAATTTTTGCCTCCCATTTTGCCATCATGTTGATCAGAAACTTGTGCCACCAGACCCTGGTTTTTATGTGGATTCTGAGTAGCTAACTCAGGTCTTCGCCTTTGTGAGGCAAGTTCTTCACTGACTGAGCCACCGTCAATCGCTCCTACATGTTTATTCCAGTGATCCTGCTAGTTTGGCATGTTTGTACACAGACCACAGTGCCTCCGACAGATGGTTGGGGAAGCTATGCATCTAGGAGTGATTAAGGACATGAGTGTACTGGTTGGGTGAACATTAGGTTAAATTCAGGGGTCCTGGTCTACTCTTCAAAATTCCGAAAGAGATTTGTTTTCTTTGTTGCCAAGGACTTGATGTCAAGGCCGCCCTGCTGTGTGGTACCCACAGCTGCAGAGGATGCAGCCCTCGAACCACGCCACCACTGCATGCTCTGATGGAACTAGCACCTGGGTATTTGTTTATTTTAAGGACTTTTTGTTTTTGTTTTTGTTTTAAGTGAGCAAATAAATAGCATCTTAAGTGCCAGGAGTTAAGGAAAGTCACTCCCTTCCTATTTGTGCAAAGCCCCAGAGGCCTTCAGCTCTCCAGCCTCAAGTTTGAAGCCAATAGTCCAAGTGTCATCAGAAGATAGGTCTGTGTTTTGTAGTCACCTTCATGAAGCGGGGTCAACCTTATAGCTCCCATTTTGCACATTTTGCACAGTAGATCAATTTTCAATGCCCAACAACTCAACTTCCCAAATTTTTATATAATGAAACTTAACTCCAATCATATGGGTATAAAAAACACACATACCCACTAGAGCATTGTTAGATTTCAGAAAGAAATTTTATTTCACATTAAAACACGATCTTTTGTAGCCAGATTAAAAAAAGAATTCACTGTATGGGGGTCTCTTTTGCATATTTAGATATGAAAAAGAATGCACAGTTGCCAGATAATGTAATTTTCATCCAGCCAAATACTGAGTACAATTCAATGAAGAAAATGCAACTTTTGCAGTGTGATTTATACATGCTTATATACCCTTCATTTTGAGTCTATATGAAATGCAGACATTCATAGCTCTATAACCAGAGGAATAAAATTTGAATGTGTAGTAAAACGAGAAATGCATTTTAAATGGGTTTCGGAACAGAACTGAGGAAGTCGTCAGGAGGCCACGGCCACAAATGTAATTGGTTATTTTGTTAGATGACTGCTCAGATGGAAGCCTGGCAGGCAGAGGATTGAATTCAGGCTGATGGGCATGGGAGATGGAGCAACGGATTCCTGGAAGAGATTGAGATACACAGTAATCCAGGCCAGCCACACAGCAACCCATAAAGCCAGCCTGAAAAATTCTTCCTCCCTGTAGGATGATGCATTCTTGTATTTTTTTTTCTTTAAAAGAGCTATTTTATGATCATTGATCATAGTGCTTTTTTCCCCTCAAACATCTCCCAGCTTCATTCTGTGTTAAATTTACAAACGACACAACCATTATTTCTATAAAATAGTAGACGATTGAGGGGCCATTTGCCCATCTGCCTGATAATTTCCAATATAACTCCTTCGGGCAGGCGTGACACAAGCAAGTGGCTGCCCCACACGATGCCTGATAAAGAGCAGGATGGAGACTCTTCCTTGCTCTTACAGGTAGCTGGTGTGTAGTGACTGACAGCTCTGCCCTCACATCCCGAAAGAACTCAGAACTCCAGTGGAAAACCTGCCTTACGCTCTTTGAGGAACGATGAATCTGGTCTCCCATCCTTACCACAGCATGTCATGTGACTCAAGCAGAAACAACCAAGATCCTACTTAGGACATTTCCATGAATAAATAAAAGAAGGCTAGTTTATTCCAGTACTGTCACCAGGCAGAAGGAAAGTGTATATGAGTTAAGGGCTGCTGACAGCCATTTTTACTAATACATGGATAAAAATATCTTGATGTCAGGAGCCGAGGCAAGAAGAATGTACTCAGAGACCAAAAGAAATAGGACTTACCCGATTTCAATCTCTGGACCCCATAATGCTTGGTTTAGAATCGAACCATTTCTCGAATTTGAACTAAAAATCTTTGCTTTTTAATATAGTTGGTTGAGCTGGAGTTTGTCTATAATTTGCAACTGCCCTCCCCAAAGTCTAAATACACTTGAACTTTATGAGGAGATTCAAAAAACAAAAAAAAATCTCCAGTTTCTCTTACAGTCTTGTTTAAAGTCACATAACCAACTGTTGCCAACAAGCTGTGAGAAAACTCATCAAAGCATGAAACATTAAAGAGATGGGGCGCCTCCCCAGGGTCCTCTTTCTGGAGAAACTTACAGGTAAAAAATACCCAGCTGTGAGTTGACCAGACCTGTATTACCTTGTGCAAAATGGAGCTCCCACCAATCCTTGCTGTTGTCATCTACTAAAGGACATCAGGAATAGTTTGTCAGAGAGGCTTATATGTGTGTTTGTATAGAGGATGGTATGTCCTGATAGCATACACACACTGACACACACAGACACACACACACATGTCCACGTGCATATATAATCACTTCTTTGGCATTCTTAGCACCAGAAGTATTTCAGATTTCAGAATTTTTCCAGAGTTTAGGCTATCTGCACATATAGAATGTAGTTAAACATCAAATTCATTTATGTTTCACCTACATGCACAGCCGGAAGGTAATATTACATATTTTTTAGTGTACCCATGTTTTGACTGTACCAGTTACCATACCAGGTATGGAATTTTCCACTTGTACATTCATGTAGTCATTCAAGAAGTTTCAGATTTGGGAGATTTCATAGTTTGGAGTTTCAAAATTAGAATGTTAAACCATTGGATATGTATGTATGTGTGTGTGCATATACATATGCATACATGACCAGGTGCTGGCTAACATCCCTAAATTTGAAACTAAAACTCATGCCTGTCAACCAGCCATTTATACCATAAAAATTATACTATAATTCCATATTATTTCATCATACCATAAACATTAGTGATAGGAAATTTCAGAAAAGGCACGAAAGAACCAAGAATGGGAAACAATGAGGACAGAAACCTGCTCCAGTTTCGTACCTAGAAAGTGGCAAAGCTTTGTGCCTCAAAGGAAGTCAGCATTCACTGGGCACAGCCAGGGGTCAAACCCTTCACTGAAATTGTTTCACTGCGTCCTCCCCAACAAATTGTAGCATGGTATTGTTCTCAGTGAAGCTGAATTCCAGAGGGATGAAGCCGACTCGCAGATTGCTTGTTAGAGCGAGTTGGCTTTGAACCCTCTCTGCCCAGCTGCACAATCCAGCCCAAATTACTCCCATTATTACTATTAATGGTAGCATAAATATTACTCAGAGTTAATACTTTCCAGATGCTCTCAACAAGAGAGTCCCTGTTGCAATCCTGCTTCCTCTTGAATAGAGAGGAAGCAAACTCTGGTCCTGCCTGGTCTGAGTTCTTGGGTGCAGTTTCCATTCTAGGGCTTAGAAATGGATTGCATGCCTCTCCCGGTCTGACACAACAGTTCTCTTCTCCCTGGTTTCTCCTGCTCCTTGTCTCGCCATTATGAAATGTTCCAGCCTTTCTCTTCAACATCTACTTCAGCATTTGTCCTTAGCTCAATCACTTTTACTGCTAGGCATGAAGCCTGTTCACGTCGCAGGATTCCTGGTTACCAGTTCCATGTGTTCCTGGGTTATTTGTGTTTGCATGGACATTGCCAAACATTAGTACTCACCTGTAACTAATCTACCAGTCAGCATACACCCTGCAAAGTAGTGGAGAAATTCTCCATCAGGATTCAGCCTGCTTCGTCCTTCTTATCTCTTTGCAACATTAGTGTTCTCACAGAGGTATTGACAACTGGTCTCCCTCCAGGCTGCTAGAAAAAGAATATGGATTTTCCAAATTCACAGAAATCTGGTGGTAGAGAATTTTTTTTTAACTTCTAGTTTAGGTCTATTGTCCAAATCCCCATGCAGTTTATGCTATTCTCTCCAAAAGACAAAATACAGAATTAAGGAAAAGCTAGGCATAGTGAGATCCTTAAACTAGGCAACAAGCTTGGCCATACACATGACTGTTTTAACAAGGCATGGGAGCTCTCAATAACACAGGACTGGAGTAAGGAGGTAAAACTACCCACCGTTTCATTGCCGTAATTTCAAAGCCAAGTGCTGTATATGGATGTGAGACTTTCCCAGGGAGAAATCCGAGGAAGAGATTAGGGTGAAGTCTCTGATCTTTTTCTGAAGGGAGAGTAGTAATCACAAACAGGACATTCGTGCAGTCACACTGAAGTACCACCATTGTGGTGGCACAATTAGGGTTCATTGTGTCCTGCCCATCAGTTAAATCAGTATTTGTGAAGTATTCAGGCTGCCGATAGCAAGTCAAATCTGGTCCTCTTCCTGCCAGCGACTGAAATAATGGATAAAAAGCCCATTTAGTACATCTCTGTGAACATCATATTGTCACGCGCTCCTCCCGGAGACAGTGAATTCTATAAGCATTAATGGGTTTTATTCAACAAACATCCACTCTCTAGTCAGACAGTTTTTCCCACTGACACCTGCCAATTCATATTCTACAAAGAAATTGCTGAGCTTATAGAGTTGTCATTTTAAAAATGAGTATGTCTCATTATCTTTATTTATATCCTTCTTCCTGCTCCAGACTATCAACCCAGAAGGCCTCTGAAGTTTTTTTGGAAGGATATTTGTGTTTCTCAGTTAAAAATCAAACACTGTACTTTGCCAGTTAACAATTGGTTGATTTCCACTTTAAGTTTGCATTAATTTTATGGAAATGGAAAACAGGCAGAGATCCCAACCATCTGGACCTGAGCATATATCTAAGTGTTGGTGGCTTTCTCAGAAGTTTGCATAAAGAAATGGGGTGGGGGTGGGGACCCAAGCTCTATATGGCCTGCCACCTGCTGAGGCTTCATTACCCTTTGATTAATTCAGCCTACCTCTTTGGGCATCCTGCTTTCTATTCTTTTTTTTTTTTTCGTTTTCTTTGTTGTTGTTGTTTGTTTGTTTGTTTTGTTTTCTTGAAATAGGGTTTCTCTGGCTTTCCTGGAAGTCGTTTTGTAGGTCTCAAGTTCACAGAGATCCACCTGCCTCTGTCTCCCAAGTGCTGGGATAAAAAGTGTGTGCTACCCTCGCCCAGTCCAAATAGAGTTTCTACTTGGCCTTTTTGTAACCCAAGACTTTGGGACTTCTGGTCCTTTAGAAAATTCCCCCCTTTTCAAGCCTACCAGATAAAACACTGTGTTGCCATTGAATCCCTTATCAATGTTGCCCCAATCTTATTTCTCACCTTCTCCTAAGCTCACATTTTATTTTACACTTTTGCTTCTCTTTATACTATGATAAGTACACTGGTAGGAAAAATGGTCCTCCAAGGATGCCAGTGCTAGAAACCCCAGAACGTGTGAATATGTACATAGGAAAGAAGACTTGGTCAATGTGCCCAAATTAAGGACTAGGAAGTTATCCTGAAGTGTTCAACTGGAACCACTGTAATCTAAAGCTCTCATAACAACTGGTCTGATAAGTTTTGCCTATGTTTACCATAGTGCCACAAATATTGTGGGGTAACCACTTTCTGCTTAGACTTAAGTCCCACTCTAAAGGACAGAACTGTACCTGGTACTACAAACTGGGCCAAGAATCTTTGACTGGGTAGGTCATAAACCTTGGGGGAGAACTTACTTCTATTATTTGTTAAATGGACATAGTACCGTACTGTCTTCTAAATACTCATCTTTATACTCATAAACACTTATCTTTATAGCCATAGATCAGTAAAGCCCAACTCTAGAGACACTTCTTTTTTAATGGAGGTGGTTATTGCAGAGAGGCCCCGCTGATTAAAGTCAAAAACTATGCGGTTGTGGCCTGCTCATCATTAATGTCCATCTATATCACACTTTCTCCATTCAAGACTTGGGATCATCACGGAAGAGGAGGCAGGAAGAATAAGCAGCAGGTGTTGGGAGGACTCCTGCAAGCAGCATCTTTTAGCCACGACAAGGCCGTTTCACACAGGACCTTACAGTGGCCATGGTTGCCTGCACAGGACCTACACAAATAAAACTGAAAAAGGGATTTTATAGAAAGACAAGAGAGTGAAAGTCTCAAAACAGGCTGTGGTGATGAAGCCACAGATTGATGCGCAGGGCTTTGAAGATGAAGGAAGATGCTGAGTCAAGGAATGTAGGCAGCCTCTGTAGGCTAGGCAAGACAAAGAATTGGACTTTCCTACGAACTCTCCTGAGAGAACTGTTTCATTGACCTCCAGGACTGTGGGACAGATCTGCATTGTGTACAGCCGCTGTGTCTGTCACGTGTTGTTAAGGCGCTCTGAGTGATTCAAGGACAGTGAAGCTATTAAACAGAGCACACCATATTGTTGTTTACTTGTGCTCTACCCTTTTGTGAGCCAATAGATTTCTGAGGACAAGAATCACACCGTTATTTTTTTGTATTATTTTTTGTTTGTTTATTTATTGATTTATTCTATCCTGAGCTCTAAAAATTTGCTGGCACACGATGGATCTAAGATATGAGCAAGCCGATGAACATATTGTGTTTCACAAAGGAAATGCAGAGTTTCCTAGGCAAGCGGCTTGCTAATGCTTCAACAGTAGTACTAGAAAAGCCACACCCAAACGCTGCTGTTCTGCTGGGGTGTGTACTCAAAAACGACAAATTTTTCACTGAGAATGCAAAGACAAAATGATTTAAATGTTATTCCTACTGTTTTATATATAACCACACCACATAAATCTAAACTTCTAAGGAGAGGCTGGGTTTATTTATTTATTTTAAGCATAATTTTTTGTGAGTCTATGAGGAAAAAATATTTAAGTATTGGCAGTCTACATTATATTATACGGTTTTCCTTGGAGTGCTTTCAATGATTCCATGTGAATGCAAAGGAGTCCAGATTTTTAGAGATAAAAATATTGTGTGTGCTTCATCTGTTTGTTTTAAATGTCTCTGTAAACAAAACCTCTGCTTTGCTACGTGATCAGTGTCAGAGGGCACAAAAGAGCCAATTTATACATTAGAAGAATGGGAAGGAGGCGGGGAGAGGCGGATAAGACACATCCTTTACCCTTCAGAAGGAAGATGCATGCCAAACCGCTGAAGCCCCTGCAGGCCGAGGGCAAGACCTAGAGGGTTTTAGCTAATGTCCTTGAGGAAAGTGCAAACAGAGCTGTGATTGCCATTTAAACCACAGATGGCGGTGGTGTCTCAGTCTTTGTGTGACAGCTGTTAGCTCCCTTCTCACTCTTAGAACAACAGACTTCGCTCCATTCTTATTCAGCAAGTAAGTCCCTTCCTCCAGAAACTGCTTTGAATTTGGGAGAACCGTTGGCATGATGTCGTTATGTAGAGTGTGTGTAACACCGGCCGGTGCACAGCAAGTCACACTGAAAGAGAAAGGCCCACAGTTGCCCTCCAGTGATTTATGTGTATTCAGAGTCTTGGTCTCACTGTGAATCTTGGAAGAACTCAGTATTTTAAGCTTTAAAATTGTACTTTTTATCAGAAAAATCCATATTTAAATCTATCATTTCTATTTGATAAGATAAAATCTTTAGGAACAATCAACCCATGGTATTTTTAGTGAAAAGCAAGGTGGAGGAAGACTAAAAGACAGTATGCATCCACGACTGGTCCTTCAGTCTCGCCAGGCTATTCAGACATGTCCATACTGGGGACAGTGAGATGGAGCTGGCGCCGCAGCACATAC
This sequence comes from Microtus oregoni, assembly GCF_018167655.1. Lineage (NCBI taxonomy): Eukaryota > Metazoa > Chordata > Mammalia > Rodentia > Cricetidae > Microtus > Microtus oregoni. The sequence goes on from NW_024543069.1 coordinate 53,700,570, forward strand.
GTTTATGGAAAACTAGTACCAAAAACGTTAACTAATTGAAGGAGCAAAAGTATTTATTCTCCTATCATCCTGGCACAACCACCGTTTTTTACACATGTCTTTGCTTCCAAATGTGGTCCCAAGCAACAAAACCACATGGAAAGATGGTCATTTTCCCTCTGCGGCTCGCTCTGACCTACGCTTTGTTCTCTGGTCTGTACATGGATTGTCAATGTGTAAGCAATGGATTTTGGAGCTTAAAAGAATTTTTAAAAAGAAAAATTTTAGCAAATGCAATAATTAAGAAACATCTTCTGTCCTTGTTACTGGCTAATCCAGTCTCAGCTCCCAGATGACACCTGTCTTTCTGGACCAACAATCTAACACAGTCTCTCTGCTCTGCTGTCACAGTCAGACAGCACTAATTTTTTTCACAGTCCTTATTTCAGTATTTTTTTTTTTTACATTTATTTGTTTGCTTGTGTTCTGTCTTCTCACCCACAGCAGGAAGGAAATTACACAGAGCAGAAGGCTTATCTGCTTCCACAGACATATCCCAAGTGTCTAGAACACAACTTAGTGCGTAGAGGGACTTTCCTTGGTATTTGGGCCGGATTCACAAAATGAAAAACTTCAATCTTTTGTCTATAATTAATAGAACACAGAAAAAACATCATGAAACAAAATTGGCAATGGTTAAAGCTAGTAAACAATAGAGTTTATTACAAAATTACCTAAAAATAGGTAAAGGATCTATCTCTTTGATAATATTAAAAATTCAAAAGTGAGTTTCAGATAAAGTCGACTTGGTTGAAATAACTGACATTAACTAGACAATTACTAACCTAAAATTTCCTATGGAACATTTTTTTTTCTTCACTAAAAAGTAACAGAAGAGTAAAATATTTTAAACAAGTATTTTATGGGTAAAATTTGACCCTGCACAATTATACTCAGGAGAATGAGAGTCATAAAAGGAAACTCATAATCGCAGAAGATATAATAGGAAATATTTGATATGTTTGTGGAAGAAACCTGACGGGTAAATTGAATTTTTATCATAAAATTCATGAGAAAGGATTGATTTTGAAAACAATTTTGGTTAAATGAAAATGGAAAAAAATGGAAATTGTTTAAGTGCTTTATATAGAAAAAATTGGTCAAATAATAAAATTGGCTTAACATAATTTGATTTAAAAATACTTTCTTGGCCACAGTGATATAATTATGATTAAATGATTGTGTTTATAAATGAAGACTTCATATATTTTTGTGACCAAAGTGGTAGGATAATAACTTTCTACAATCCGGCCACATGGACAGCTATAGCACAAGACATAAGCAACATGTAAAATGCTAAGATAAAACATGGCATTTGTATGCATCATGGGTGGCTTCCTATGAAGCATGGCACTTCTGTCCAGTTTCCAACCTCAGGCAACTTGCCTGCTCTTCTGGGTCTTATACATCTTCAAAGAGAGTTTTAACTACAGATTTAGACCAAATTCTACCACCCGGCCCCAGGCAAGGAAAAACAAGTGTTACCGAGAATAGAAGCAAAGCGGTGAGTCAGAGGAGTTCATAATCTAGCCTCGGGATACTGATATCTAAGGACTAGAAAGAAGGTAGATAACCTCTTGGGAAAGAAACAAAGAAATAGCAGACTTGGATAGTACAACCTGAGACTCCCTAAAGACCTGACAATTCTTAAAAGCAACAAGCAAATACCATTGAGAAATAATGTCAAGACCAAAAAAAAAACCTCTTAGCTTTGGCTAGAATGCCATTTTAAAATGGAGACAATGGGGCCATGGGACACATAGGAGGTGAGGGTCACATGGGACAGGACAATATTGGGAGGTTGAAGGGCGAATCTCTTGGTCAACGTTTTTCTAGTAACAAAAGTTGCTCTTGAACACCCATAGGCAATAGAGTGAAGTTGTTGTCCATCCAACCTTCGTGAGGGCCCACAGAAGTGAATCTGTTCCACCTTGACTAAAGGTCAGAGAGTTAAAACCATTCTTGTTCTTCCCAAGTTATTGACAAGAGAGTTAACTTAAGACCGGCTACTAACAAAGATATGTTGGCCTAGGGTGTGGTTACTTGGTGTTTGGGTATTAAAATGGTAATCACTTTGTTTTTTTTTTTTTTTGTATCCTGATCTCTTAATAAAAGTCTTTTGCTTTCTCCTTTTCTGAGTTGTGGTATCTAAAGATCGTGAGAAATAAACACGGGCATTCTGTATTCACTGAACTGCACTCCCAGAACTATCCAATGTATCTCTGTTTATTCTGCCTAAGAAGACACATAATTTTAACCTCCCATTTCTGGAGGACATAAATTGAATTGCCATAGTTCTTTAAAGGAATTTTGACTCAAGGGCCAGTGGACTTACCTCCTCCAGATTCTTGTGTCATTGACAACTTTTGCCCCTGTCCTTCGTATTTTGCACCCTGCCTTTGCCGTCACAGATTCTCTCCTCTGTGCTTCTCAAATTTTCCTTCCTCTCACTTTCCATTCGTTTTGGAGATCAACCGGAGAGAGTCGGCGATAATTGTATCTGAAGATCCTTACGTTAATTCTACTCTATTCCAAATGAGTTAATGTTAGGAGGTACTATGGATTAGACCAGGGACGTTTATCTCCTTCAAGCTATATTTTACCACCTATAAAAGGTAAAGAGAAAGGTACAGATTGGATGGAGAAAGGCAATCTTGGAACATGGACTAGAAGGATAAGAAGGATCACTGAAAAGAGACAATGGGCAAATTGAAGTGTTTCATAGACCCAGAGTGCATGATTCTCCAAAAGCTTTCGATAATCTGGAGGCAAGAGAGAGAGGAACTAAATGGTATGGGTAACTCAGCAGAGGTTGCTTTAGGTGGACATGACAGAGGGAACTGGAGATGGAAGATTTACCCTTTTCCTTTCCCAGTTATGGAGCATAAGAAGTTTGTGTGTTTAAGTGCAATAATACATGGCAAGTATCTTGCGAATTGTAAAACATTTAATGAGATAGTTTGTGTTTGTTCCCATAACATCTCCCTCTTTATTAGTCTCATATTCCAGTATGTGCTTACTATCCAGCTATGCATTCCTTCCTGTCCTTTCCTCAGTGCCTCATAAATAAAACAGGCAAAATCTCCACTCCAGTCTTCTTCTTCTTCTTCTTCTTCTTCTTCTTCTTCTTCTTCTTCTTCTTCTTCTTCTTCTTCTTCTCAGATGTCTGCAGTGATGATAAGTCTAAAATAAAATATTTAGTGATAAACATTCCACACTTTCCCTGGCTTCTGAATACCCTGGTGGCAGAGGATCTGCCTATAATAGGAGACTCCAAAAATAAACAAACAAAAACAGAACAAAAATGGTAGGAAATTTTTATTTATTGGTAGGACCTGGGATAGCTCAAAAATCGAGTCTCTAGGTCACATTTCCAAGGCAACATTCACCACCTCTGTTTTTCTCCAGAGGGCTTGCTGCAGAAGCGAGACAGCACAGGTTACTCAAGTCACTACATCTGTGTTTTCAGTGTACACAGACTCCCAGCTTCATCTTTTCTCATTTTTCTTTTGAAAGCCACAGTGAAAATGTATATTAAACAGACAAATGTGAAGTCATCATGGTTGAGGTAGGGGAGGGACATGCAACCACCTTTCCAGTCCTCACTTTTTTCTTACCTAATGGTGGTTCCTGGGCACGACGAGAACAACTGAGCAGCAGCTGCTCTGGGCAGGCCTGGAGATGGCTTGAGAACACAGAGATGGAACAGCTCTGGGGAATTGTGTGTCTCCTCCATGGGAAGTCTGACTCAGATCAGGCTCCATAAATTAACTTTACTACTGAAATAAAAGGATCACTAAATATTTACATTATGAATGACTTGAAATAATATCTAGGCCAACACTCTTCCTTTTGGGTAATTCTGGGAATATTCAGCAGTGACATATGGAAGTAAGATCGTCCCTTCCAACAGAAACACAGAAGTTTCTACTCTCTGTGAACCATGGAAAGAACAGCACTAAAGAAGTATCTGATGTAGAAGTTTCCAGAATAAATTGTTCTATTTTCATGAGTGTTGACATCTTATCATTTTTGAGAATGCTCACAGGCCCAATTAAAGCCTCTGAAGAAAGGGCAAGTGTCAGCCTGGGTTCCGTGTTATACTAATGGCCTCATCCTGATCAGGCTACTTTGTGAAGAACATCTGCCTCCTGTCCCCTCCCTACTCCTTCATGTTATTTTCCCTTCCATTGCCAAACGCCCTTGCTCTTAGCCAAGGATATCTTCTTCGCCCCTTTAAGCCTATTTATTTCTTAGCCATCTGACATGCCCAAGATAGCACAACCCCCACAAGATCAGTTTTCCTTCACTATAATCCACAGTTTCCCTGCTTGAATAAGCCTGCTCACATTAAAGTTTTAAATAGTGGATTGAGGATTGCAAGTATGTGTAAGCAGAGCAGGCTTCTAGAATGCACCAAATGCAAGGCTACATATTTGTTTGAGTAGCCATGCTGATAAAACTTTATGGGTGTAGCTTCTGATGTTACCAGGAGACACAATCTCATAGCTGGTGTTTTCCTGTCTCCTGCAATCTTCATGCTTCCTCTTCTGGACTGTTACCTGAGCCTTAAGTGTGGGAGAGTTTTGTCGATGTATCAGAGTCCCTTGACCTGATTGCTCCCTCTCTCAAGACTGGCTTTTATGCTACCAGAAGGCACTATACAAGCTCCCGCAAGAAAGAGGCAACCAGCAGTCTCCTCCACCTTTGAGGCTTGTGAACCACATCACCGACCAGCATGGCATAATAACACTACAGCTGCAGTGGTGGCACACGCACAGTAATCGGCAGCTTTCTAATTGAACCTAAAAGACCATGCCTGGTAATGGAAAAGTCAGTCACTAATCAGTGCTGGTGAAATCATGGTTATTGAAGGAGAATCTACAGTCACTAACTTACTAAGCCGGCATATCTAACAACAATCTATAAACATTTGTCCTTAGACCCACAGATAAGTATAATTCTTATTCCTCTTCTCTTTGAAACAGAGGCCGCTATAGAAAACCACAGCCAACCAAAATTCAGATTTGTGGAGCCTAGTCCCAGTGGATCCATCTATAAAACAATCACACACCTAAGACAGATTTATTAGAGTGAAAATATAACATATGTTAGAGGAGTGGGGTGGCCACCACTGAGAGAGGAAGGAGGAGAAGGCATTCAAGACCTGTGGCATGGCAGTGAAAAAGACAAGACAGAGGTCATGCCATAAGTTCAAACCTGTGTTGTTATGTTAGAAAATGAAGTTCATGGCCAGAAAATCAAAGTGAATCTTAATTCATCCTAAGAATATATCTTGTGTAATCTTCATAAGCTGACTTGTGTGGAAATGGTAGAGGTCCTCAAAGAAATAAAAACTGGAAGAAGAAGAAGAAGAAGAAGAAGAAGAAGAAGAAGAAGAAGAAGAAGAAGAAGAAGAAGAAGAAGGGAGGAGCAAAGAGCTGAGAGAGAAGCTGAAGAGTAAGAGAGTAGAGCTCCAAAGGAAAACATGAAAACATTGACTTCTGCAAAGATGAGGATGACAAGGACAGATCTTGTTGGAGGTGGCAGTTAGCAGGCCACAGGAATGAGGGTCATGTCAAAATGAGGCTGTGGCGGGCTTTCCTTACCACACTGCTCTTAGTCATGGCCTCCACTTGTTGGAGCCTAGAGTGGTCCTGACTTGACATCACAGCTTGTCTCTATACACAACTGCAGTCCAGTCAGCTGAAGACTTTCCAAAAATCCCAAAGAAAAATTCAATAGCTATAGAGATGTTCAACTTGGCTTGACATAGGCCTCTCCGGTTGCTGGCCAACCCATGGATTAATTGATGATTTAAAGAGTCAGTGCCTCTTTCTTTTGAGTCAATCAGTTACCTGAGCTGTGCGCCCTATTATCTATGTAAAAATATCTCTTTAACAGAGACCAGCATCAAAACAGACATACGGAATGCAGTATGTCCACAGTGTAACCCTGGGCTGTCAAAGTATAAGGATCCAAAGTCTAAAGGGCTCCCAGAATTTGAAGCCATGCCTACCAGAGGAGGAGAGCTACTTTACTCTCTGCCCAATTAGCTGACAGGTCAGTATTAATAGCATCTTGCATCTGCATGGCGCTTTAAACTTTGCAAAGTGCCTTTGCAAGATGTTAATCCAAGGTACTTCCAGGGACAGAAGTAAGATTCTATGTAAGCACACTCTGCAATTGAAAAACCTTATAAACATTATTTTAAGAAAATCAACTAGTGAAATTATTATTTGATAACTGTGTATAAACAGTAACCTGCAGTAAATGGGTACAGTCTTAGGTGCTTAAAAACAATAAGATCTATCCAACTTTCTAGTTCTGTATTTCAATGATTCTTCTAGTACGCTGGCAGTGGAGCTATGGTTATTATTACTTTGGAGATCAAGGATTTTCCACCCAAGTGCCATCGTTACTACCAACATTATATTAAGCCCTAAGGACTGATGTCCCTTCCTCTGCATTAGGTACTTAAGAGGTGGTACTGACTAAGGTTGTAAGAAGACACCTTAGCCCTATGCATGGCACATGAATACAATTTAAAGCTTGGTTTGTCTGTCAGAGTCCAAAGCAGCAACGAGAAAACTGAATGATGGTGAATTAGTTGAGATTCATGAGCTGGAGGGAAAGACATATCTTTCCACTCTAGTGGTGCTCTGTATGCCCCATCACTGCATAAGCAATGTGATGTTGGGGGACAGAGCAAGCAGAATGGAAGGAAAGGGATGTTGCAACTTCTGATCTGCCTCAGTCTTCAATTTATTAAATGTTCTTACTCGCCATGCAATTATTGATAACAGAAACATTTCCTGCTTTCTCCTAGTGGAGGTTTGAATGAGAGTGGTCACCATAGCCTCATTATTTGAATGGTTAGTCCCCAGGTGGGTAAACTCTTTGAGAAGGACTAGCTAGTATGGCCTTGGTGGAGGAAGTGTATCACTAGGAGTGGCCGTTGAGGTGTCAAAAGCCCACATCGTCCCAGTTAGCTCTCTTTCTCTCTCTGCCATGGGCTCACAGATGTGATGTGAGCTCTCAGTTATGACTCCAGTGCCATGTCTGCTGCCATGATCCTCGTCATGATGGTTATGGACTCACTCTCTGCATCTGGAAGATCCCAGTGAAATGCTTTCTTCATAAGTTGGTTTGGTCATGGTGTCTTGTCACAGCAATAGACAAGCCCACTCCTCCTGAACTTGACCTGTCTCACCTAAATCCAATGAAGAACAGGCTTCCCCAGAAAATATCATGCATACAGTCTGTCTTTCCTGCCTTCACTGCTACCCCCCCTTTCCAATCCATTCTCTAGGACTTCAACAAACACTTCACATTCGGCCTTTATGACTCAATGGGAGCCCACCTCAAGGATATTTTTAACAGAATGATCAGAAATAAAATGAAGTGAAAATCACATCTCCTAGCCTATACCAAGTTCTTCCCTGGTTCCTAATCTTATTTAAGATAAAAATCTAGCACCATATCCAGCTGTACATGATTGTGGAAATGCTTCCCTGTCTATTGACAGCCTCAGGCTGCCTGACAGTTCCTGAGATGTGTCAACCTCATTTTGCCTTGAGACCAGCATGCTGGTGCTTCCATCTATCCAGAATGTGCTTAGCAGCATCTTGTCTGTCTACTGCATTCCACCCTCCAAGTCTCATCCACGTGGGATGCTATCCAATAGGAGACCACCCAATAAAGTACTCAATCTCTCCCTATAATCTTTCTCAGATATGCTGTTATTCTCTTTTTGAGCTACAAAAAAAAAATCTGTGTTTTTAAATGTGTGCCACTATTTACTGTATTTTCTCTATTGCAGTATAACCCCCATGAGAGAAAAGGTGAGAATCTCATTTGTATTATTTATCACTGTAGCCGGAGGGCCAAGCCCAGGACCTGGCATAGAGCTCATCTCGTCAGATCTGCTGAAAGCATTTGTTTTTGTTTGTTTGTTTAGTTTTTGTTTTTTTTTTTTTTTCAAGACAAGGTTTCTCTGTGTAGCCCTGGAAGTCCTGGAACTCTGTAGACCAGTCTGGCTTCACACACAGAGATCCACCTGCCTCTATCTCCCAAGTACTGGGATTAAAGGCCGGCACCACCACTACCTGGCTTGCCAGGATACCTCTTAAATGCATGCAGTCTTCACTGTCTCAAGTTTACTCTTCTAGCCTATGCTGTTGCTTTCTCTTCCTGATACGAGTGTAGAAGCCTTCCAGTTGGTTGTCCTACATCGGCTCCAGCCCAGCACTCAATAAACATCCATCAATGGAATAAATAAGCATTTCATTGTGGGAATAATCATAGAATCTAAAGGCTAGAGATCCAGCATGTACAATCTAAACCAGATAAAACCCCAACATGGGGGGGGGGGGGGGGGAAGTTGCATGGAATTATACCTTTAGCTGAGAAATGATTGGAATTTGATAGTTTATGGGAGAGGGGAGGACAGTTTCTTTAATGATGTGACTCTGGTAGCGTCACCACACGCCAGAGCAGGCCACATTCCAAAGTGTAGTTGGGCGACACAATCCTGACAAAGGGGCAGGGGTAGGCGGAAGTAAGAAAACCCAAAACTGTGGTGAGTTGAGGGTGTAGAGAGTATATACAAGAAGTTTTAGGAGAGACATAGTCAAAATACATTGTATGAAATTATAAAAAAAATAATACAAGTATTAAGAGAAGAACAAAACTTAAAGAAAACAAAAACAAAGCAAAAGGTAGCAATAGAGACCTTGAAGGAAAACCACCTTGCTTTTCCCACAAGCACTAAAAGGACGGCAAGCAATTCTCAGCGGCGCAGGCTGCTCGTGGGTTGGCGTGTTTGGCATTTTATTCAGGCTCAGGCACAATACAGGTGCAGCACAGCCTGGAGGACAGACGGCACTCAGGTTTCCCGCCAGTGAGATACTATGCTCCTCACATCCATAGAGCTGCTGGACTCCAGAAGAGGAGGCATATAAAAACGGCCCAGGGTCTTAACCACAAATGCTTATAAAAGATATCAACTTTAAAAGCCTCCGGAGTGCTGATGCTGTTTCTGACTGCCTCAGAATAAACCCATCCGGATACGCTCCTTTAATGCGTGTTGTAGAGCCCAAAGAGAAAAATGGGCGCATTGTTAGGGACAGAGCAACTGCCCCTTTGAACTAAGAGTAAGGTTATGGTAGCTCCTCGTTCTATTTTTCCATCATCAGACCCAGAAATGGCCTCTCAGTTGAGAAGTGAGAGAGGGATGGGGGACATGTGTTCATCCGTGACAGAATGCCGTGTTAATTATGCCAGGCCTGTTCTGCAGTCGTCACTTGAAGCCTGCTGATTGTGAGGCACCCTGGGCATCACCCATCACGTCTTCTCACCCTGGGTGAAAATGCATACGGACCACAGCAGCTGGTTGTGTTGGAGGCTGTGGATGCTCAAAGCCGAGGCATCTGAGGCAAGAGGCACCTGCTTCTTGATTTGTGTGAAGTGACTTAGAGGGGGAAAAAATCATCCTGAGGTGACAGAAATAATTATGAAAGTTTGTCTGGAACTGACAAAAAATGCATTCGATGGGCATAAAGCAAATACAGCTGTTCTCCTCTGAGTTGGCACCAGACAAGTGCCCCAGGTTAAAATCCAACAGCAATGGTATTGGATGTCAGCTCTATCCCGACAGCACCGTACCCGTTCTGCTCATCACCACCTCCCGAGTTAATTCAACACACTTCTGTGACACAGCCTCAGGCATCTTGAGGGAATATTCCAGAAATCACCAGTGAATTTCGTGAGTCTCTCCTCACCTCCACTCAGATTTGTAGGCCTGTGTTGACCTGAAATCCGTCCCAGTACTGAAACCTCAGAGCTTAATCCACTAAATCGTTCTGGCTTTGAGCCCCAGAGAAAATGGGATTTCTATAAAATGTTCACTTTAGAGAGAGATTTGCTTCCTTCACAGCTCCTTTTCTGCGTCACACACCATTAACTCACAAAACCCCGCATCTGGACGGAGGCAGCGACTCCAGCTGGTCATGCACATGAGGCAAACTCCCACCCTTACTGTCTCTTAATGAGGCTCCTGTGGGTTCACGGGAGCAGTGGGTCTCTGTCTTGATGTTGAATCAACATCACAAATCCCACAGTTCACCGGCTCCCCTGCCTCCTCTGAGCATCATAATTTGATACATTGATAAAAACATAGAGCCTCTGTTACAGCTCTGACTTCTTGCCATTCCTCCCTGTCAGCTGCTCCAGGAAGAGGTGATGCCCATAGCCCTACGTAAAGTACACACCAAATGAGAAGCACAGCTTTCATGGGTAGGCATCTACAGCACGTGCGTAAATCCCCAAAGAGTTTCGGAAACACCACGGATTTGTTGTTAGATTGTCTTCCCCGACATGGGGAATATGGCGGTGGTTTTTCCTCACTGCCAACCTCATCCATTTCCCAAGAGTCTTCATCTTTCTTCCCCAGTGCACTGACCCTCTTGTAGACTCTACCACCTGGGCTGTCTTGCCAATAGAGTCTACCAAGGGAAGTCTAGACAGAAGGGCAGCATTGAGAACAGAGGTCAGCTGTCTTTCCTTCTCTTCTTCTGAGCATTATAATTTTGCTTACCCCCGGAATAACTGTGCTCTTCTGTGACCAAGCACACCCCAGGACATCCTTCCTCCCTTTTTCCACTTACTTGATTGAGCTCCACTGTGCCTTTCGTTGTTCCTTTAGCCCTAGGCATGACTCACTTCTCGTCAGTAGGTACGTCACCATCCTTAAGTATCCCTGAATTCTTTATTTTCCCACCTAAGTAGCTCTTCCCTTGGCAGCTCTTCATCTGTCTGCATGCACCACTCTCTGTGATTATGAGTATGTATCTTATGATCTTAGACATGGGCAGTCTGACACGGATCCCAGGATCTAGAACTTGAATTCTCCCTTTCTCTCAATAATTTTTCCTGATCAAAATTTAAGTAACAAAAAACTGTCCAGTAGTTTTCTTCCTGCTAAAATTCTCTTAATTTGTTCATCCAGTTAGATGTATAAATAGTCCCTCTTTTCATTCGTGCTATGTCCCATTAATATTGATTGTATATCATGAATAATAATTTTCTAGGATAACCAGGACAACCCTGTTCTCATTTTATCATGTCTTCTTTTTTTTCTGACACTAGTTTCGATAGATTTGTATGGTTTGTAACCCACTTCCTAGCATCAGGCATTTCTCCATGTATATCATCTTATTGGGGTGCTGCATGGCAACTGTTCACCATGACACCTACTTGTTTTTCTTTTTGTTTTCCAGACATCACATCTTATCTGCTGTTTGGCCAGTCGATGGTGAATCACTACAATCTAACTTATCCAATACCACTGACTTCATTGATGTATGCTACATGGCAAACAATCAGTGATGGGCCCATACTTTTTGAGGGTCAACTAATCCATTGTTGAGTCAGTCACTCCAGTGGCAATTCCATCCAATCAACAAGACTCGCCACCTCCCAAAACATAATTTTAGTTTTGATGCCAACCAATTACTGGTTATACAATGACATAACCCCAAAGCAGCAATGGCTGACCCTAATGTCTACAGTAACCTTTGTTCAGAGAGTCTGTGGCTAGTCAGTACACTCTTTCTTCTTGACGAAGGAGTCAGTTTTAGTTTCAATTATTGAATACTAACAACTTCCTTCAGCTATATAAAAGAAAACCTTTTAAGCAATCTAAGAATAGAAGCAATAGGAGTAATCTCTTTCAGATCCATAGCAACTATCCTCATTTAATAGTAACGCAGTGGAAGCGTCTCTGTGGAAGGCAGAGCCGAGGTGACCTGCCATCACTGCTGCTGTTTCACACTGTGAGAGATCACATCAGACAAAGAAATTATAAATAAATTTTGGAATTCTCACACTATTTTCTAAGAAATCATTGCCCAGAAAGTTCAAGTCAACTTCTAAGTTCTTATAGTCAAAAACAACATTTAGTAAGGTGGTTGGATCTAAGCTGAACAAAAAAAATACAGGACCAGTTGTCAGTATCAGCCTTTATTGGAAGCTTATTGCATGCCAGCCACATTTCTGCAAATGTTCTGGTTTTTATTTCATTATTACTCACAATTCCCATCCTGTTTAGAAGGGTAAGCATCAGAGACAAAACAAGATCAAGTGTGTCCATTGAAAACATCTAACCTGTACACGATAAGATTGAGCTTTGACCAGCAAACAAACTGTTCGGATAAAAGTGTCACCCCAACCCCTGGCATCCATATATCCCAAGGTCCGGAATGTATGGGTGGAAGTTCCATCCCAAGCTACTTCCCCTGGGAGTTGCCTCAGTCCAGATTGCATCCCTGAGAAAGCCCCCCAAATGATGACCCCTCCCCAGAGATGCTCAAGATCACTCCCACAAGGTATTTAAACTGTACAGAGAACAAACACATGGTTTTCTGGTCTTCCTTCCTCGGCTCCTCTCTAGGGGGCTGGAAAGCCATCTGGGAGCATTGGTATCCATTGAACCTGGGCTTTTTCTAATTTGGTTTGATTTGGTCTGATTTGGATTATCGCATTGGCAGAGAGGTTTATAGGGGGTGCAGAAACTTTGCACAAACCAGCTGGGCTGGTTAAATTTCTGTCAACTTGACACAAGCTAGAGCCAAACGGGACGAGGAACTTCGGCTGAGGTGGAAGAGTGCTTCATCAACTGTCAATCACGAAAATGCCCCTACAGACTTTTCAACAAATGATCTAGTGGAGGCATTTTCTCAGCTGAGGTTCCGTGTGTGTGTGTGTGTGTGTGTGTGTGTGTGTGTGTGTGTGTCTGTGTCCTTGTCTGTGCTCCACAACTGCTGTCTGGATTCACTTTGTCCTGAAAGTGGTGTCCAAGGTAAGCGTTTTGAAGGAAGGCAGTTTGTCTGGGAGACAGTCATAGGCAGGGAAAAGGGAATGGAAGTGGCAGTCAGGAAAGGAGACATGATGGCAACGGGAAAAACAATGAGCCAGTACCTGTGATTTGTAATTGTAACCTGGCTACTTTGAAGAAAACTTGAGGAGGGTGCTCTCTTCCCACAATAATCAGACTTTCAGAACAGGCTGCGTGGACCCTCGATGAAGACAGCCTTTGTCGTACTGCTGACCACTGCTTTAAGCAAATTGACAGCTAAGTCTGTGATGCTAATAACCGTGGCCGCCTTACCAAGATGAGCTGATTTTCATTTTCTCACGAGCCTCTTGACTTCTGTCTCCTCCTGGATCACAAGACTGACAAGTGACAAGTGTCCCAGGGAATAAGGTCAAGAGCAACGAAGAGAGGTTATTTCCTGCCCCAACCTCATATCCTTCACGTGTGATTGCCTGCTGGGACATAACAGCTACCGCCCAAGTGAGTACAGCGTAGAGCTGTGCTTTAAAAGTGGTCTGCCTTGTGAAGTAGCGGTGCCGCCCAGAGCCCAGGGCTGCGGCGTCTGTCCGCCTTGATCCCCCTTGACCTCTCTCTGACTGATTGCAAAGGCATTGTAGTTACTGTACTCTCAGAGTGGAGAGACACTGATGACACTTGGGTCCCTCCTTCTCGGTCTGTGCCTGCCCATCCCAGCTCTCACTCCAGACTCACCCCCTCTCTCCTCCAAACCTCTGCCACCAGGAACACTTCCGAAAACAGGCCTAGCCTCTTGTATTTACGTACACTTTCTGAGAGCAAGTCCAATCTCTTTCCCTCTTTTTCCTTCTCTAGTTTTTTTCTCTATCTCCTTTTTCCCTTCATTTGACAAATACTAAAAGCAGAAACCCCGCCCTTCCCTCAGGTGATTAATGTACTGTGATCCTCTGCAAGCACAAAGTGCTTTTCCTTCAAGCCACAAGATTTGATAAAGAAATGAATTTTTGAGATTATTAATTCCCTTGGCTGAGATTTTGTTTAATAACTCTTCTGTCAGTGATAGATCTGAAGAGGTGTGTATGTATGCATATAAAGAAAGAGAGAGACAGACAGATACAGAGACAGACAGACACAGACACACAAATATACATATATGTATGGAGAGAGTGTACAGAGTGAGAGAGACACGCACATACACACACACACACACGGGGGTACAGAGACAGATAGACAGATACACATAGACACACAAACACACATGGGGAGGAACACAGAGACAGATACAAACACAGACAGACACATACACATAGGCACAAGCACACACATAGACACACACAAACACGGGGAGGCAGACACAGAAACGGACAGATAAACACACGCACATACATGCACACACATACCCAAGGGACGGAGACACAGAGACAGAGACAGTTTGATTATGGCCAAAAGATGTGGCTAACAGTCAGGCTGGCATTGCAAATCACCTCTTTATTCCCAGTTGGAAATCTCTGGACCCCACCCCACCTCCATCTTCCCACCTGACTGTAGTATCTAACTAGGCCTCCCCAGCCAATCACAGCATATGATTGAAGAAATATTTCCTTCCTGGCATTCTGGAGAACAATCCCTGGCTGAGGGGAAAATATATTATAAAATAAATGGAAAAGCATCAGTCAGCTGGGAAAATGGTCTGTACTTGTTGGATGTTTTTATTTAAATGGGACTGAAGACAGGGCGGTTTGCTGCTAAGATACCTAAATGGAGCAGGAAGTATTTATACTCAGGCTGTTAACTACCTCAGGTGGAGGCTTCCTGAAGTCAGACCTGTCTCTGGATAACTGCCAGGGAGGCAGGGTGGTCAATAAATACCTGGTCCGATTTTGGAGAGATTTGGATCAAAGTAGAAAAGTAATTTATTGCTCACCGACAATCTCTGCCCTCCCTTCTCATGACCCTCTAGCAGAAGAATGGACAAGTTACAGACAGGGAATCCCCCCCCCCAACAGGAATGTCTTTATCTTCATGCCCGCAGGCCTCACCTAGGGCTTGTAATGACTGGCAAGTGTTTACATCAGAAAGCACACCTGCCTTCTCAGCCCTCCTGTGTGGTAGGGCCTCCACTGAGAAGGAATCATCTCTACCAGAAATCAGATCTGCTCATGAGCCCTTGAAATGTTATCAGTCTCCCCTGACCCTCTCTCCCACCTTTTTGTGTGGCACACACACACACACACACACACACACACACACACACGCATGCACACTTTTCACCAGTCCTCAAAGATAAAGAAATAGACATGTTTGGATGACTTACAAGTCCTCACACTCAATCTGGACGTAAATAGCGCACTGGATGGATGAGATATGTCATTTCCAGGCTGTGAAAGTAATTCGCAACCTCACCTTTTCCTAATGGGGCCATGTGGCCTGGTGCGCGCATGTCAGCTGCCACAGCTGTAGCCTGACAACATGTGCAAAACCCATCACACCCTGGGCCTGGAGGGCTCCACCCCCACCTCAGCCCAGCTAAGGGTGAAGAACCATAGGTGCTCTAGATGATATTACTAACTACTGGATGTGGTGAAAATATCTATTAATCCCCATCTTTTTATTATTTTTTATTTTCTTAGCAGCTACCTCCATTTCTTACGGCGATTCTCAGTATCACCAAAGGCAAGTCCTGTGTCTGCAGTTACATCTGTGACTATACACTTCATCCAAAAATATTTCCTCAGGTGGAGTGAGTGCTGGGAAATTTTTTCCACGAATCGTGAGAGAATTTCTAGTGACTTCTAAGAGAGACCCTGAAAGACCAAATTTGGAAGTTGCCAAAAATGTGAAGATTTCTCACACGCCCATTCTGCCCCATCTCCGCAAAGAGACATTTGGCCTTTACACGGAACTCATCATTCTGATGACAGGTGTCACTGCCTAAGTCACCACAGAGCTCACTGGATGAATGAGTGCTGAGGGTGAGGACAGACATGAAGATGATGGAGTGTGTGAGACAGCTGCAGAGGGCTTGCTACGCAATCATCTTTCCAGAAAACATGCTTCCCAAAACTCACACTGCAAAATCACACCACCATGGCTCCCCTGTACTCCGTGTGTTTGCCTTGGACCAGCTCAGAGTTGAGTCTACATGGCTCCTGCCACTGACCACGCCTCTGCCTCTCTCCATACTCCATTTTCAGTACACTTGATCACGTTCTCCAGTTCCCCAGTGCTTCCTGTTCTCCTTCCTTAATCTTGCCTTTGAAAAACAGTCACGTAACACAGTCTCTTCTTGCCAACACACACACACACACACACACAGGAAAAATGAAATATTTGAAAAGCCTTCTTTCATGACGTCAGTCCAAAGGGTATCAGTAAGCTGTCAAGGACCACCCCTCCAGAAATGCGGCTGTTCTCGAGGCACCTATGCCTGGTAACCATCTCCTTGGCAACGGAGCTCCTTATGGCCAATGGGCACTGCATTTGAAAACACTGAGTTTTTGTTTCCAAAGCGTGTGTGCTTCTTCTACTCTGATTAATCTGCATCATCTGTTTTGGTGTGTGTTTAAGTGAAATAATAGACAACTGCTTGGTTGCAGCTGAAGGGCAAAGGCTCTTTATGAGGCTCAAGAAGAAACGGCAAACTGAAATCATAATGGACTCTGTTGAAGGGGCTTGAAAACCTCCCACTCCTTGCTCCTCACATTTCTGTGAGCTACCGTATTTAGGAAAATGATCTTTGGATGAATCGCTCTCTCTCAGACAGTCCAGTGTTCTATCGACACACCCATGCTTGGTTCTAACAAGCAACTTAACACACTCCTCACAGTTTTCTCCCAGAGTCTAAGAATTCAGTTGTTTTTTCTTTTTTTTTTTTTTTTTTTGAGATTTTTTGTAGTCTGGAAACTATTTTGAACTTGCCTTCTGGTTCTGGCTGCGAAGGTTAAAATGCTTGGGAACACTCGCTTCTTGAGTACAGATTTCCTTTTGCCACCCACTCCCCACAGTCCTGCTGTCTGCTTTAGATGTCTTAGGCTTCTGTGGCAGCCGGAAGCTGTCTGTGGTCTTTCTACCTCATGTTGGGACTAGAACCTTGGTGTTTATGTAACCTCAGTCCAGTCAGTGAAGACTCCTCAGACAAGGGTGAAACTAAAATGTGTTAATCACTAGTTTCAGGAAGACTGTCTCCTCCAAGTTCCTAAACACCTTTGGTAAAGAACAGTAACCACGTAGAAACCAGTTCTATGTTGAACTCATTTACAAATATCTTAACAGTAAACTTTTGTTTTGACTTTTGTATCTAAACGACCATTCATTGCCTGGCAGGGAAAAATAATATAAACACAAATGACCCATGTGCTTTCCTTGATGTGTTGTTAACATGAATGAAAAGTGTATGTTCTTGTGTTTTATACAGGTTCATGTTAATGACCTTTGATAGAATGATTGATGTTGAATTTTCCATTAGGGTCAAGGAAGAATTTTTAATTGAAGAGCATCCACAAACAGGCAGGCCTTTCACAGAGTACTAAAAGCCACCGTTAGGTGGCAGAGTCGCACAATACGAAGAGAACTATTTCCCGGGTCCAACCCCAGGCCTCTGTTGATAGCTTGATTTTCCACTTACAAGCAAGAAAATGCAATAGAAACTTTTGTTTTCCCCTTTGAGGGAACAAGGAGGGAAAGAGATGGGGGAGGCATGAAGTCCCCTTCCACTGCGAGCTGTCTGCTGCCCTATAACCACATCTGGACATTATAAATCATGCATTATTGGAGTCTAGCATTTTCTGATCTTAGCAACAGACCACTCTAAGTTAAAGGGAGACAGCATGTTCTGCTTAACTGAAAAATGACTAAAATCGCAAGTGAAGGAAGGAAAGGAAATGATTGCAACATTGGGCCAATGGCAGAGTTTTGCTGCACTGAAGATACTGGACAAGCAACCTTGAAATGCATGCCATTGCAGGTTCCAGCTTCTGTTTGTGCTCCGAAGACACCAGAACATATCAGACTCTCACCAGAAAGTTTCCTCTCTGATCGCTAATACTCCCACCCCTAAAGTCATCACCTTGTATGATTATCAGTTTTAATCTGGGTCATTGTCTGGTGTTCCCAGGACCCTGCTCAGAAATGGAGAATTGCTGCTGTCTTCCAAAAGGTCTTCCCCGTGGGTGCCAGAGCGGCTGTGTGTTAGCTCAAGGGAGTCTGATGCCTCAATCTGTCCACATCCTGCATTCCCAAACTCATGAGCTGCCTACAAAGCACCTTCGGACCATTTGCACAAGGACCCGTCTACTCTCCTTAGATTTCTCATTTTCAATATAATACTGTCATGGCGCTGTGCACCGGTGCCCCAGATTAGTGGCTTGTCAGAATGGTGCCCCACTAATGAGCTAATCCAAATAATACTCAAATCCCAAATCAGATTTAAGAAGATCCAGTCTGCATGGGTGTGTGGAGGGATGAATGCTGGCGCAGAGACCAAGCTCTCATTTGCTTTGTGTTGCTTTCAGATGAATTGAGGGAGTGCTGTCAAACTCTTGATTTTTCTTTTTCCTTTGCACGACATTAGCCTCCATTGCCCAATTGGGAATAATAAACAGAAAAGAGTACATCTGTATGGGTTGGTATAAATTTACCTTAGAGCATTAGAAAAACACACACACATATGCAAGCTTAATACATTCAGCAGATCTGTGTCCTTCACAGCTTCTAGTTTTCCTGATTTTCCCCTGGGCTTGGCCTTAAGACCTTGCAGATTTTCAATATGATTCTTTCAGTGGTGACCTTAGGACGTAAGGTTAGGTTGGAAAACAGATTTTTAAGCTTATTTGTTTCCTTGTTGTCCTTCTGGGTAAAGCTGGACTCCAGAAATCCCAAAACACATAATAGCAAAGTTAAGGTCAGGACTTTAAACAAAGGAAGTAGGGAAACAGAATGCAAACACAATCACTTGGGTTTCAGGTGTTCATAAAAATGAAGCTCTGGTTTCAAATTGATGCTTAAAATGATTTCTTAGTTCAGGACTCTATTTTGGGAACCACAGAAGAAAGCACAGCTTGAGCCATGGCCTATTGTGAGCCAGCACAGGATAACAGACAGCAGCCGTTTGGTTCCTCCAGGGCGCACCCCTCACATGCCACAGAGGTGTTGCTTCTGAGTCCCACACCTTAGTCTACATGAAGCCCAAAGGACACGGCAGTCATGTCAGAGTCAAGTTTAGTCAAGCAGGCAGCAATTTGCCATAATGTTGTGTGTGTGTGTGTGTAATGTGTATGTTTGTGTGTTTATAGATGCGTGCATGCTTGTGTGTGTGTGTGTGTGTGTGTGTGTGTGTGTGTCTGTGCACATGTAGGGGTCAGAGAACAACGTCAAATGTTGTTCCTCAAGTGTTACCCACCTTTTTGGACAGAGGGAGGGACAAGGGTCTCTTGCTGGTCTGCAACTTGCCAAGTAGGCTAGGCTGGCTGGCGGGTGAGTCCCAGAGGTCCTCCTGTCGCTCCCTCTCCTGCACTGGGGTTGTAAGTGCAGGCCACTTGCTCTCCATGGCAGGCTTTATTTAAAGAAACAAAACATGGGCTTTAGGGATTGAATTCAGGTCCTCAAAGGCACATATTTGTCAAAACTCATTGATTATACACTTCAGATGGGTGGGTTTCATTGCATATAGATTTCTTTTCAATTACAAAGTGTCTACATTCTTTTATGGGTGGGTAAGCCTTTGTGATTGACAGAACTGCTGTGAAAGGGAAGTACAGCCAGAGATAGCTGTTTTGTGTCTATTTTGCCCAAATCACTGTGGTTGAACTTGAAGAAAATCAGAATGTCATACTGGAAAGCCAAAGATAGTTGTGCTAGATGATAATTCTGCCTTGCAAGCACTTCACTGACTTGAGAAATCTTCCCGGTCCACCATTGTATTTTGACATATAAGCTGAGCCAATTTGTTGTTTAACCCTTACTGACCTTACTGACTTTATGCATGACACACTGGAAAGCCCAGGATATAATTTTTTTCACACCTCCACACACTTCCTCCTACCTTGCCCAGTGCCCTGGGAGCACGAATGCACCATGTAGCAGATGTCAGGTGGGCCGTTCAGTCGTTTTTTTAGCTGCACCGAAGGCAACTAACCTCACTGTCCTCCTCCTCCTCTTGCCCTGACCAGATCTCAATAGCAAGGGTCCCACAGTCTGTCTGATCGGCTTCACTCAGAAATGAGGTGCAAATGGATGACCTTTTTCCTTTATGAATGATGACATGGGCCCATGGCCTCACCCTGTGGAAGAAAACTCCCCTTGCCAATCCTTTAAAACCACCAGGAGAGAAAAAGAGAGGCCTGTCATTGCCACTCTGCCCCCCTGCTGACTCTAATTACCCAGCCGGGAATTTTACGATCCCTCTTCCCCGCCTGCCTCCACGCCATTCTAACAGCAACTAGCAACAGTCGGTCTGCAGACTTTGGCTGGTTCTTTCTTTTGTGTGCCCACTGCTGCCGAGTGGATTGGTCTCCTAATGAGTTCTGACACTAATGGACCTGTGAGGCGGCGTGATTACGGAGGTCCTCCCCCGATGCAGCGCAGACCTGGCAGGAAATGACCCGAGATTCTGCACCCTTCCACCCCACAAAGAATTCTGTGGAAGCCATCTTCAGCGGCCAGCTGGAGCGCCCCTGACCCCCATCCCATTTCTCCATTCAGCTTCCTCGTCCCTCCGTCATCCCGCAGGTGGCTGAAAATAAGATTTTATGGCCTGCTGCATGGTGGGTTGGTTGACAACGCTAGAGACCCTCTTTAATTCGGGGGGGGGGTCTGTGGAGCGTGGAGGTGAGACTGCGAAAGGGAACTGGGGCCCATAAAAAAACAAAGACTTTCCCAACTTGCTTTGAAAAAGTGATCCAGGGAGGGGAGGAACTAGGGAAGGGACGTTGTTTTCTATTAGCTGCTTAACAACGTGTGTAAGTGGAGGTGATTTAAGAAAAAAACAACATGTGCTTCTGTAATCTCCGTGTTGTGTGTGGTACAGGTGTAAGAGACTGGAGCTAACTATTGAACTGTGAGCTAATTATAGCAAGAAACAGCTGTTGTCCTCTAATGAGGACGAAGCAGCCACAAGATGCTACTCTGCCGGAAGCCTGTTGGAGAGCTAGCTAGCTTTAGACTGCTTATCCGGTGCAGGCTATTCCCCAGCACACCTCGGTCACTGGCCTGTTCGCACATCCACTCCAGCAGGTGAGAGGTAATTTTCACCTCACTGTGTCTGGAGAGAGGAATATGTCCCCATTTTATTAACCTCTATGCTCCTTTTATTTTTCTGAACCCAGCAGCATCTAATTCCTGACCCCCATCCCCCCAACTGTGTATTACTGTGAGGGTACCCCCTTTGTATCCACGTCTGATTTCTTCCAGGTCACCCCCCATTTTCCATGTTTCCCGAATAATCGGATATTCCCGAAGCTGTCGACTATTTATCAAGTGATGTAGCAGCTGACCGTACCACACTGTCTATTTCTTAGAGCTTGCTGTAGTGTTCTCTCCAGCTCTTCAATGTCTCGAGATGTAGAGCTTACAGGGCATCTTGGCTGAGTAGAAATTCGACATTTAGACTCCAGTGCAAACAAATAGGGAAGTGTTTGTGTTTAAAACGTTTTTTTCAATGTTAATAAATCTGATTTTCATTGGTGATACAAGTATTTACAACCCGCTAAGTTTCAATACCTCACCAGGTGGGGAAACAGTTGAAACCTAAATGGGCCCAAGGACGCAGGTGCTCTGCTCTGTCCCTCAAAGCACAGAAGCCTCTTTTTGACCAAATGAAGGCTAGGCAATTTATAGTGACCATTTGTTTCCCACTGTGTATAAAGTATTATTTACTGTGCAATTGAATTAAAAACAAAGGCTTGCTATAGCAACCACCCTAACAAGAGGCTCTATTCACGGGCTGCCTTGGAAGCCCGGGGTCCGGGGATCCATTAAGCACCTTTTGGAAAGCACTTGTCGGCAAACTGGTGGCATATGCGTCTTTTATGGCGCGTACAAGGCGGGGCTTGTACAATGAACGGCTTCTCTGCCGACCGGGTTGTTTTCAGAAGGGAGGGGGCGTGCCGGCAGCTATGTGTTTCTGTAGTTTGAGCTTAGTAGAAATTTAATTGAAAATAAAACACAGAGCAACTGTATTGGCTACCAAGAGGAAGAACAAAGGGTTCTTCATGAAGCCAGGCCTACCACATGGCAGCCCCGGGGAGACTGCTGCCCTCTTCATCGGCTTCCTCCCACCCGGCACCCAGAGTCTGGGAATGAGCCCCTTGGTCATTACCCATCCTGGATCACTGCTTGTGACCCAAGCAGGGAGACCACTGTCGTGAATGGGGAAGAGAGATTAATAGTGTCATACACGTCTCCAAGTGAAGCCAGTATCTTATCTCACCCTAGTAAAGGTCTCTGAGGTTTTCCTCTGTACTTTCTAATTCTCCTTCTGTGGAGCCTGCTTGACCCTACCTGTTTAATATTAATATAATATTCAAATTTATTATTTGAGGATTTCATTCATACAATGTATTTCCATCATAAGTTCCCTCCCAGTATTTTCCCCCAGTCCCACCTGAATTGCCCCTCCTGCCCTGCTCTCAACTTCAGGTCCTTCTTTCTCCCTTTTCTTTCTTTCTTTTATTTTATTTTCTTTTTTAAATAACACAGAGAGTCTAATTAGTGCGGGGGTGGGGGAAGGTGATGGTCAACTAACTTCTCAGGGACCACACCCCTAAAGAAAATGGATTCCCCACCCCCTCCAGCAGTCAATATTTCTTTCCTCTTCTAAGGCTTTCGGGGTAACAGGTGGATGGTTTTTCCTGCTGCTTCTGTTCCCTTCTAACCCTAAACAATAGCTTCTGGTATGTTCCCCCCGTAAGCTCCTCCAGAACTGAGCCTCTAGATGAAGCTGACATTTGATTACTACCTCTTCCCTTCTGCTTCTTACTCCTCTGTAATAACACAGCTTCTGACGGTGACTGGAAGTCAGAGCCTCCTCTTCTGATGTGTGACACACTGCCTAGGTCCCTGTGTCAGTTATGGCGATGGCTGTCCTGATTCAAAGTGGCTACGCGTTCCGTGTTCGTGAGTGTTCTGCTTGGTGCCTTGTGCTGTCTTGCCTCGCCAGGCCATTCAGAGATGATGTGGGAGCTTATCTTAGTCTATCTCCCACTGAGGATTTTCTGTGAATGAATGACTGAAGAATAAGTGAATGAATGAGTAGACGGCGTCTGCTCTGGGAGATAGCAATTTGCTTTAACCATTTGCACATGAAAGAAGGCAGCTTAAAACAGAACTTACAAAGTAGCAACCAAATCCTTGGAGAGACTTAGATGTAGAAAAGTCTTTGATTCAAATTGTATTTTAAGATATTTCAGGAAAAAAGGAGTAAGTCAAAACAGCTCAAGGAAGCAACCCTAATTTTGGCAGTCCTGTTTTCAGGGTGTGTGTGTGGGGAGGGGGGGAGGCGGGGACACAATCTATATAGAATACAAACCTAGAATTCTTACCCATAATTTCAAAATCCCCATTTCTGATGAAGGACAGTTTTTCTTAACCCATTTGGGACTGACAGTGGGCTCTTTAGAACCTTTGTTTATATTCATCTTCCCAAAGGCAGCTTCACAAGGGCCTCTGCAGCACGTGGCTGATGTCAGGGAGCTCCTGGTGTGACAGTCAGGGACAGAGGGCGTAGATAGCAGAGCGGTCCAGTTTTAAAGTCTGAAATATTCTGCATTTCAACTCTTCGGGGGTCCAGGCAGGACTCAGAGATCTACAGCACAAAACGCTGTGTCTTGGTCACACTGGCAATCAACAGAACAGCGAGAGGTCTTCCACACTGTGCGGAGGAGGTCCTGATACTAGGGATTTTACAGTATTGTAGTTAGAAATTCTGGGTTCCTGCCCAGCAAACACACCACGAACATTCAGGTGGCACTATTGCAAGGGGAGGACCACATAAGCAGTGCTATCAAGCTCATTCTCAAGGAATTCACAACCACTTGGTTTTTAGTTGGAAAGTTTCATACATGCATGTAATGCCTTTTGATAAACTCCACCACCCATCCTCCCCCCTCCTCCAATTCTTTCCCTATCCTCTTAGTACCCTTCTTCCCAAAGTTTCTTTCTTCCCCCGAACTTAGTGCCGCCCATATGCACATGCCTGTAGAGCCAGCCTCTGAAGCAGAGTTAGCTTCTCAGTGGTCACCCAGCAAAGAACCCGCTCTCCCCAGCCGTGGTCACCCTAAGAGAACCGGCTCTCCCAGGGCTGTGGTCACCCTGCAGAGAACCGGCTCTCCCACAGCCGTGGTCACACCCACCAGAGAACCCGCTCTCCCCAGCCGTGGTCACCCTGCAGAGAACTGGCTCTCCCATGGCCGTGGTCACCCTAAGAGAACCAGCTCTCCCACAGCGGTGGTCACACCCACCAGAGAACCCATTCTCCCACAGCCGTGGTCACCCTGCAGAGAACCCGCTCTCCCACATCAGCCATTGCTGGCAGAGAGCTTCTCAGCCAGAAGGTGGGATTTGTAAGCCTGCCCCATCCACGCTGGGGATTTAGCTGGCTTGATCTTTCGCAAGCCTTGTGTACCTAGTCACAATCTATGAATGTGTCTATGTAATGGTATGGGCTATCTAAATATTTTGCTAAGTCGCCAAAACTGTTTACTGGAAAGCTTCAAACATGCTTTAGCTTTAGATAAATTTAAAATTCCTTCCTTTTTAGCTCTTCACTATCAAGACTTGGGGAAATAAAACTTGATTCCTAAGTATAGCATTTAAACAGACACAGACCTTCCTGAGTGAGCATGGAGCCTTTCCTGTAACAATAGGGACCCTTTCAGAACCTCTTCAGTTGCTCTGTCTTTACTGATAAGCAGCCCCCTGATCACTCGGGATGGTTCAGGATTAAGGAAACTTTGAAGTCACAGCTCAAGCCCAAATGCCAGTTCTAGCAGGATGCATCAGTGACTCTTGGCTATTAAATGGCCTTGAAAAACCCAGCCACTGTAGCTTTCAGGTCACTCTCTCCAGATGGAGAGAAATAAATACTGGTTCAGGCCTGACAGGGGGTGGGCTTTGGGAATTCAGATCACTCAGCACCTCTGGGACAAGAGCCTGGTTTCATTTGCTCAGACCCTCTGAGCACACCTGATTAAAGTCCCCGCTAACGTGAAAGCTACAGATTTCACACTATCAATAAAAGCTAATGTTCAATAAATTATGTGTTTGAGAGATGAATCCTGAAAACCGTAGCCTAGGCCCTATTGGTTAGGAGGCCTATGACACCACAAGGCTTCTGTGCACACAAGAGTGACTTCTGGGTCCAGGTCACACCTACACTGTAGGAGAGTTTGCCGTGTGCGTTTCTTACTTCTCTAGTTTGTTTCACTGTGATGTCAGGGTCTAAGAAATTGCTTCTGCCCATGTGCTTTCTGTGTGCTTTCTCTGAAGCAGTAAACAGGTCCACACAGTGTAGGGATAAGTCCCGCCCCTTAGGGGGCGTGTTCGCCTCGGGCTAATGTCTGCCTTTAAATTTGGAGAGCTTGCTCCGAGCTGTCACTTCTATTTTCCTGGTCTCTGCGGGAACGGTGGTTCCTGTAGCCGTGCAGGCGGCTGGGGTGCTGGGGACGCAGCCCCGCCGCCCTTATTACTACAACACAGCTTACTAGTGACATGAAAAAGGCCAAGGGCTCACCTCATCCTTGGCTTGGGGACCCATCAGTTTTCACCATCCATGTCCCACAGATTCGTTATTAATGGGAATTTGCTCCAGTCATAGGACCCTTCCAGGCTGCTTATCTTCAGGGAGAAAAATCCTACTTCAAGAAGAATGGCACACCTTCTCTTCCAATGTGTTTACTGCCACAGGGAGCACTGGGAAGGTGGAGCTCACAGCTCTGGGCGACACGGTTGCTCACAGAGTCAGCCATGCAGAGCGTCATGGAGTGTGACTGGCCTGCAGTCCTTAGGGTGAAGACTTTTCTGGGAAATGACCCGAGGAAGCTCGGTAATGAAAGTCCATCCAGGAGTCCTGAGAGGCTAGGACCAATCCACTCTACAGTCACCTCCAAGCAGACTCGGCCAAGCGTGGAGCAGAGTGTTTTGGAAGAATCTTCTGACATGGCTTTAATCAAAGAAGAGCAAGCCTCCAAGTTTGATTCTTCCTAACAACTTCTCAGGCTACCATGTTAACAACTTCCCAGGCTACCATGCTCTTCTCTCACCTATGAAATTTCTGACCCTGCAGAGGTCAACCAGTAACTTTGCAGATGGTGACCAGTGCCATTTTAGATGGAGAGAAAACTCTCCATCTAAAGGTTTGCATTGAGGTTCTTTTTGTTTTATTTTGTTTTCCAGCAAAATCAAACTTGGCAATCCAGAATTATGCTATAAAGCAAACTTTATGACCCAAACTTACCACAATGAAATAGCAACCTTTCCCTCTGGTCTTCTGTATCCTTCTTAATTGTATGAGTAAGGGAGCCAATTTCCACATGGAATGGGTAGGTTTGCCCAGACTGTCTAAATCTCACATCAAAATCCTTGGCAGAGATACACACTACCGTTATGCCTTTGAAATGTCAGCTGAGGTAGACACCGGCTGCAAAGCTGAGGTGCCAGACACCTGCTCTCTGGGCTCCAAGGTGTGCTTTTGTGGATTGGCGCCCCACCCACAGCCCTTTCCTGGCATGTGCCGGTCCCCTAGTGCAGCTTCATGCACTGTGCAGATAGGTTCCCCTACGCTCTGAACAGCTCCTTTCCTGCCCCCTAGCCCCGTCGCCACCCCTAGGCTTCCCTAACAGCTTGAGTGTGTGTGTGTGAGTGTGTGTGTGTGTGTGTGTGTGTGTGTATGATGAGGTACTTCTATTTGGTGCTCATGTCCTCAAATTCTCTGGTGATGTCATGTCACCTTGTCCCTTCTTCTCAAAGCTCTGGCTTTCAGAGACGAGATGCCTTATTGAGACAAAAATAACTTTGAACACCACCTTCCATATAGGAAAAGGTTTTAACCAAAAAGAAAAGCTAACCCGGAGGTGGCGTGAGTCAACAGTGGGGCTGGGGTCATCGACAATGATCAGCTTGTAAGCTATTTCCATTGCTTGTCATCCACAAAGACTGTTTTTGTTTATCTTGTCAAACAAAGTGTTTGGGAGACAAAGAAATGCATCAGAGGTTTGGAGCACTTGTTACAGCAGATCAGCCAAGGTCAAGTCCCAGCACCACACAGAACCATCTTTAACTCCAGTCCCAGGGGATCTGAGGCCCTCCTCTGACCTCAGGTACCAGGCACACACATATGGTACACATACATGCATGCAGGCAAATCTAAAATCAAATAGACCTAGCTGGGATAATGGTGACATATACATACCTTTAACCCCAGCACTTGGGAGGATCTCTGGGAGTTTGAGGCCAGACTGGTCTACAAAGTGAGTTCCAGGACAGGACAGCCAGTGCTGTTACACAGAGAGATGCTGTTTAAAAATAAGAAAGAAAGGAAAAAAAAAAAAAGATCAGACTAGAAGAATTCAACAGAGCTGGCACTTAAGCTTCCTAATATTTCAACTTAGAACCTAACAGTAAATAAAAGCTAACATTTCTGGAGCATTTCCAATGGAAAGGAACAACTCAAGAAGACTCCTACTTAGCTAGCACAGCCCTCTGAGGTTGACAGAGTGATTTTGCAGGGAGACGAACTTTCTCCTCTGAGTTGGTCCCTGAGCTTCAGATGAGATGTGCAGCCCCATCTGTGGCCAGCACTCAGCTCACACCTCTCTACATGCTGACAAGTTCCGTGTTCTTGATCAGATGCGAAGTCACCCCTCCTGTGTCCTCTATTGCGGTCACTTTAGTCTTCATAAAGAGTTGCTTTGTGGTGTTGGTTGCAAGAGTAGATGATGTAATCTGTCCATAGTGTTTAGCATACTACCGAGCATACATGAAAATATCACAGTAAACACTACTATCCTTTGTCAATTATAACAACATTCAGACTCTACCGTGGTCTTATAATCTATCTGAAGTATTTAACAGAGTACCTAGCATACGAAAAATCACAATAATTATCATTATTAATAATCACGACAAATATCAGACTATATGACTATTTCTACCAGTGAAAACTGGAATAAGAACATATTTTGTTCTTCCTTGAAGGAATTAAATAAAAGTCCCCAACCATAGATAACTAGTACAATTGTTCTTGGTGATGGGCACTGTGATGGACTCTTTCAATGACCCTCATTCTATGATCTTGGAGCACTGCGGCCGTTCATTTCCTCTGTGATGGTCATTTGCAGCAGCTCTTGAAACTAAGAAGTCAAATGAAAAAGAAAAAAAAATCTTATTAGATATAAAGAAAGGAAGAAATACAATAATCTCTTCATTGTTAAACGCTGGGAGAATCCTACCTTATCTAAGGCTGAGAGCAAAGAATAGCAAACTTAAAGGCCCTCTGACATCTGATAGATGTGTAGACTACCCACAAGACAACGCTGAAAGAAATACCCCGATTACATAAGCCACAGCCATCGTAGGCTTGGCAAGCCATGCTGGGAACCTGGGTCACAAACTGCTGCAGAACAAGAACCAGTTTGGAGGGGGAAGAAAACTTGTGCCTTTTGGAACTGAGAAGGGAAAGTCCACAGAAAACAATAGTAGGAAGAGGGGCTGCGTGAGGAGCAGGTATGAAGCACCCCCTCCCTCAGGTCATCACTTCCTTCTGCACAGCTGCAGATGCCCTGCCCTTAGACGACCCTGCCTGAGGGCCCACTGTCCCCTTGGAAGGGGGAGTACAATGCCATGCTGCCGGTTGCTATAGCAAGCCAGTGACAAATCTCTTGGGGGAGCCTGGGTCAGCAAGCAACTCATTCCAGCCAACACTACCCTGCCACCTCCAAGCAAACTGGAATGTGTGACTTCAAGGGAAGGATTAATGTGTTTAAAGTCCCAGTCAAACCCACTGCCAAAACACTCACAAAAAAAAGCCCAGAAACACAAAAGGAGCCCTCAGCAACGGGCCATTTCTGCTGGCTTTTGACTAGTTATGTGAACAATTATAGGCAAGGGGACATACATATTCGATGCTTAGCAGAGTTTCAAAACAGGTAAAGAGCTGTTAAGTGTTCATGTGACTCTCTCGCCAGCCAGTCAATTAAGAAGGAAGAAGGATCTTTTGAATGGGGCGATTCAAAAATCTCAGTAGCATCGCCAACCAAAATACCATCCCAGGGCAAGCTCCCTAGCCGGTACCTAGAGCCAAGTCATGTAGATTCCTTTCAACTGCCAAACCTATGTGTGTTAGAAGACTTGCAAATAGGCTTATTTGTTAGAATGGAAAATTGTGATTTAGTATCCTTGGCCTGAGCCAGATTAGCAGATGAGAATTCTCTCTAATGATAAATTATGCTAATTTGGGTTTTGTTGGTCAAGTGAGATGTTACTTTGTATTTTACAACCAAAGCCGACCATAGGAGTTACCAAAGACCTTCCAATCAGATTTTTGGGAGTGTTTCTGCCAGAACTCCAAACAATTCAGCAATAACAGTTGTCTCAAATTCCCCTTTAATAAGCAAAGTTATCTTGGCAGGTTATGCTGTGTTCCTTGTGGATTTTTGCAAATCAACTCTAGCTTATTCAGATACACTGCTCAGTAGGAGCTCTTGAATACCAGCACATGGTTGATGTAGAAAACACAGTAGAACACTGTTGACTGTGTTTAAGCTCTGAATATTAATATTTTTTTTATCTTTTAAGAGTAATGCATGCACACTGCAGAAGGTATAGAAATCATAAAAGTGACAAATTACTATTTGTGTTTGTTTGGTTGTAAGCAATAACATCCCAATTCTATCAGCTTAGATGGCTCATATAATGAGGAAATCCAGCTGGATTAGATGAAGAGCTTCAGGCGTGGCTAGTTACAGGAGCTCAAGCAGTGAATGTCTCCTGGGTACCCCATGTGGAGGTGGAGGGCAGACAAAACCACTGGACAATCCACTACAAAGCACTTGAAGCTAAATTTAGCTACTCATATTCCCATCATTTGAAACAGTCGTGGGTTCTCATTGCTTTATTTTTGTTATCTATTCGTGTCTCTATTTTCATGCAGGTTTTACCTTGTTAATATGTAAAGTTTTAAGCCGGGTAGCCTAAGTACGATGAAGCCAGCAATGATTTTCACCTTGTCATACTGGCCTATGGCCCTCAGTTCCTTCAGGTAGGCTCTCAGAGGGAGAGGCTATGAAGTGAGTACCTTGACTGCCTACAGTTACCGGTTTATACTGCCGGTACCCTCTGGGGAAGTTCCGTAAGTTGGGGACATGTTCTGTGCCTGTGCTTCCAGTGTGACCGCTATACAATAGCAGTCAGTCAAAGTGACGATGGACACTGGAGAAGTGAATTTTTAATCTCCTGGGATTACATTTAAGCAAGTATGTGTGGCTAATGGCCTCTTACATTGAGCACAGAATCTATACAACACACTACTCGAGTTCAAAGATGAATTTTTGCTAACCATAATGACATCATGGAAGACTCAGGTCAGAAAAGTCCAATTTAAAAAACAAAACAAAACCCTTCACTAAGCACCAACAGGGCTCACTGTCATTCTCAAGCAAAGCCTGCACTCTGGCGCCGTGGTACACCAAAGCAAGGCCAGCTCAAAGTGTTTACATTGCTTCAACGCAAGGTAGGGTGCTCAGAAAATTTAGCAGACTGTAAGTTATTTCTTATTTTATTCTGAGGAAAATAGCATGAAAGCTACTAGCTTGTCCCAATTGTAGACCATGTCTATGAATTCCCACAGCTAGAAAAATTGGCCAGGAATGATGAAATCATTGTGATTTTGGTCTTTCCCCTGAGACAGAAATAAGAAGTATAGTGTCAAAATTGTTTTCTCCCAGTCTTTTCTTTTTTGTGTTAGTGAAGATATCAGACTTTTAATCGTCAAAATACTGGCCCTATTCCTTGTTTCTCATATTTATTTTACTAATATGAGGTTGTAAATACCCAAAGTTAGGCAGCGGCAGAGGACTGTAACCTTAAAGGAATTGTCAAATGCAAGCCCTCAATAGCAAATATACAATTCGATGCGTTCGTCTTGAAGATGCAGGAGCAGAGCCACTTCAGAATATCTGTGCTAATGTAAAATCTGTTGTGCTCCTTCTGTGCTCGATCACAGGCTCTTGAGCACCAGAGGCCCATCTGCCCAATGCCCAAGACTGCACGCTTGTTAGTGGGTGAAACAGAGGCTTTTTGCAGGGCTGTCTGTCGCCGAAGACTGCCCAGTTGCTGAAGACCAGTCTGCCTTGTCTTCTCAGCAGGAAATTGATGAGGGAGATACGGTCCCAAGGGATGCAGCTGAAGGCTCCACCTGGCGGTGTGTCTTTCCTCCTAATATTTTCAGGCCCAGTGTTCTCCCAAACTGCAAAATTCACAAAGCCTGCCATGGCCACTCTTTCTCCAGCTGCTGTGTGAGCACTCTCTGGAGGCATCAGGTGCCCAGTGGCTATCTGCGCATAGTGTTAGCTACTCTGGTTGCTGGGCATTTTCCATGTCTCTCTTCTGGCTGCTGCTCATGCTTGCTCTTTACGAGTATCCTTCCAGGGGACTAAAGAACTCTCTCTCCAAGCAGCTGAGCCTGATTCTGCATGTCTGTGATGAAGGGAATAATACCACCCACCTCCCAGAGCAATGACTGGGCCAAACTGTGGCCCTTGGGCTACATCTGGTCTGCTAGTCTACTAGAAGCTGAAGCCAGCCATTCCAACTCATTTTCATATTGTGTATGGCTGTTTTATGCTAGGAAGGCAAAGCCAAATAGCTGTGATAGAGACCATATGGTCTGCAAAGCTAACAGGTCCTTTATGCAAAGAAAGTACAGACCCTTGTGAGGACTGAACAGAACACGTGGTAAGTGCTCACTTAATGTCGGCAGCTACTGTCATTCTTGTCAGGGTTCTGCCTCTATTCAGGTCATGGTCCTTCTGGGGTTTCTGTTTTCATCCTTTTTGAGACAGGTAAAAAAAAAAAACCAATATTTTCATTTTTGATGTACTCAGTATAATTCCAGAGACTTCACCACTGCTTGCTCACCAAATGTATTGTGTGTGGGGGGGGGGGGGGTGGGGGGGGGGGCTGGAAGGATATGACTTTTCCACATACACCAGACATTTTCTAGTGAACCTCAACTCAGTGTCCTACAGTCTAATGCTATTTGGACACTACCTTGTAATACTTTCAGATTTCACAGATTAGGGCTCAGTCTCTCAGGGTTGTTCCACACTGTGAGCAAGTCACATGTACTCAGTTGGCAGCTGTACTTCTGGCTACTCAACTGCAGATCAGATTCCCAGGGTCCCTGCTTTGCGTCTGACTAATTGGCTAGGAAGGCTCACAGAATTCAAGGAAGCACTGACTTGCAATTACTGCCATACTCTAACAAAGGATACAGTAAGGGCTAGGGGTGAACACCCACTTGTAAGAGATACCACCCACCTCTTATAGATGTTAGGCAGGTATGAGCACTTTCCATGTCCCCTCCAGCAACCCAGAAGCCCTCTGAAGCCGGTCCTCTGGGGATGCATCTAGAGGTTCTTTCATGCAGACATGCTTGATTATATCATTGGCCACCAGCAATCAACTTGACTTTCAGTTCCTTCTCCTGGGGGCAATGAGAGTAGGCCTGAGAGTTTTAGCCCTCTAATGATATGATTAGTTCCCCTGACAAGCAGGCCCTATCCTGAGGCTCTTAGGAGCTCCTGGACATCAGTCATTTTGGCAGCACACACATTGGCACATCAAGAGTTTTAGGAGCTGTATGCCAAGAACCAGGGGCAGAGACCCAATAGCCATTCATTACACCACACCTACATATCCTTGCTCTCCTCCAACTTAGCCCCACAAGAATTTATTGAACATTCTTGATATACTTTTCAGACCCATCATTTCTCTTCAGACCCAAACTCAATCTGAATTCTCTGACTGATGGAGGATGCTTGCCTCTTTCAAGCACTTAGGATCTCTTCACCTCGGCTGATGACATTTCCTTATCCAGCCATCTGCTAATAAAGGATACAAGCAGGGCCACAGTTACAAAGGCTAGGTAGAAGGTGTTTTGGAATCTTACCCTCTTTTGCTCAGGAGACAGCCCAACACCCAGGCTAGCAATGATAAGGAGAGACTAATGAGATTACAGCCTATTTTGCCTCTGTCAAGGAAAATTCAGAATAACAAAACTCTTCCGGTCATTGTATCCAGTTGTGTTCAAAGTTGTGGAGTTCTAACTCAAATTGTCCCAAAGCAGTTAAACTTGCAGAGAAGTTAAAATGTTTTCAGTGGGCTAGAAGGTATCCTCATCTAGAAAGAATAAATGTAATGGTGCCAGTTAGGATTCTATCAGCATATGTGTCCTGGCTGGTTTTGTGTGTCAACGTGACACAAGCTAGAGCCATCAGAGAGGAAGGAGCATCAGTTGAGCAAATGCCTCCATGAGGTTCAGCTGTAAGACATTTTCTTAATTAGTGATCAATGGGGGAAGGTGCAGCCCATGGTGAGTGGTGCTACCCCTGGGCTGGTGGTCCCGGATTCTGTAAAAAAAAGCAGATTGAGCAAGCCAGGGAAGCAAGCCAGTAAGCAGCACCCCTCCATTTTCTCTGAATCAGCTTCTGCCTCCAGAATCCTGCCCTGTTTGAGTTCATTTTTTTTTAACTTCCTTTGGTGATGAGCTGTGCTGTGGAAGTGTACGCTGAATAAACCCTTTCTTCCCCAACTTGCTTTTGGGTCATAGTGTTTTGTCACAGCACTGGAAACCCTAACTAAGACACCCTCCTAACTAAGACAGCATGTATTAGGTAGTTTGCTCACAAAGAGCACACAAATGGGCATGGTGCTAAATGAGTTTTCTCTAAAAGGACCATTCCCTTTTAAGAAATTTTAAACCCTGATCCCGTGCAATAGAAATGCTGACCTATCTTGCTATTAGTCCTGGCTAATCCAAATCCAATTTAGGTCTATCTATATTGTGGCCAGTGTTTCCCTCCTTTTAAGTTCCTGAACAAGACGAGGCCCGGATTTTAATGAAGAGTGAATCTCCACCCCCTGAAGTCCTGTAGCACTTCCTAGATACTGGACGCATTTGCTTTTGCTCTGATTGCACTGTAAGGCTCTGAAATGAGGAGGTACATTGTGTATTTCCTTAATTTTCCCCCTTTACCTGAATATCTCTAAACTTCTGCATATATTTCTGGGTGACAATAGCAAGAGTGTTTTCTGTTGGCTCAGTACTGTATAGAGTGGGCCATGGTATTCTCAACACGATACTTTATCATCACCGTCAAAAATATTGAAACTGGGTGTATAAGGGACCAATAAATGACCCTGCAGATAAATAAATGGTAAAGAGATTGAAGATGGAGGATTTGAACACATAGGAAGCCAGACCGCAGACACCAAACTCCCATGAGCTGACAGACTGAACTGCACACTCTCCTGGAATAGCTCTTGCTCTCGCTGAGCTCTCCAAACTGCAGGCCTGGCATGCTCACCTGCATCAGAACACTTCTCTCCAGGAATGTGTGAGAGGGAGGCATGCATCTCCGTGGTGTGATAATGAATATCTGCAGCATCCCTGCGCACCCAGCCAAATGCCCACCTGTGTCCATTTCACACTTTGTATTGGCAAAGGGCTCTGTGGTATTTTTATGAGAGGTTCCTTCCTCCCTTCACAATCACCGTCAGAGGTAAACCATGAGCAATTTTTGCTCTTTAGATGTTAAAGAACAGAAAAAAGAATAGGTCATGGATCTCTCAAGTTTAGAAGAAAGTCTGTGGGAAATGCTTGCCTCTGCAGCTCCTGGATTCTTAGTAGGCTCTTAATCCAGTGTGAACCCCACAAAAAAAGAGAGAGAGAGAGAGCTCCAAGCATGTAATGATGGAAACATGGGTGCATAAAAACCTCCTAAGAGCGAATAAGATTAAATCATCGAAAACAACTATTTGAAAAATAATCACAAGTCAATCATTAGCATATTGACTTTAAAAAGGTTTGATGCATTTGTCTATGTATAGAATAGTGTTTAATGCCATTGGAATGTTATGGGTGACAGATCTTCACACTCATCCTGTTCCTAATATGTATCTGATAACACATAGTTGTAAAAATCACTTCATTTTTCTTCCAAGAGAAACTGTACAAATCAGCTTCTCAGTGGTCTTTGCATGTACAGAGAGAGCCTTTGATAGATGCTGATTGTGCCCAGTTAGACACTTACACAGTCTTTGCACATATTCGTTTACAGCTCTTGTAGATTTATTACCAAGACAGCCTAAATACCTCCTGATTTAGAAGGCCCATGCTGGAGTGTATGATATGGAAATAGGCCTAGAAAAGAAATGATATATTTAGGATACTTGAAACTATACTAGGTATCAAACATACTCATTTGCCGCCGTTTGGGATAATTGATCTCATCTGGGCAATGCCAGGCTTCTCAGGAATTATTCCAGTTACAGTTCAGATTTTAATTTGAAAAATACTTTAAAGGGTACAAAACAAATAGAGGTGGGTTCCAAGTTTTCTTGGAAAAGCAGTAAGAGCGTGGCTAATGCAGATTCTAGGCACACACTGGGTGCAAGCTTCATCCCCACACTTCTTACTGTCACTGGCAGGAAGACTAGGAAGGCAACCTCTGAATTTCAAATGTCCTTCAGTAGCTGGAACACTGCATTCTAATGCATTTTGATGAGTCAGATTAGTTATTTGTCACATATGTTGGTAATGCAAGGTAATATATTCAGTCCAGAAAATTAATCCAGGCAGCCAGCTATGAGCAGATGAAAGAAAGTGACCCAAAGCACATTGGAATGGAAGGCTGAGAGGGATGTATTTTAAGGCTATTTAGGGGCCAACTCTTTTTTAATATTGGGTAATATTGTATGAGGTTGAATACTCCATCTTTTTGTGAAGAAGGCAGGCATCCTTCCTTTGCCTGGGGGAATAAAGCAGATATTGGACTGAAAAGACCTCATATAATTTTCTCGCTCCTTGAATGTCTACATCTTGCTTCTAGGACACATATGGATGGCAGTAACCCATGGAGAGAAGGGGTGAGGAGGTACTGCTGCCGTTAAGCTTCTTATTAGAGACTTGGAAAGTGTTTAGATTTCCTGACATAGCTGGCCGGGGCTCCTTTGTCTTGGAAAAAACCCAAAAACCAAAAAAACAGGAAAACAAAAAGTCTGAGCTAAATTTGCTCTGTCATTGGTTAAATTTCCCCCAGAGCTGAAAAAGACATTGTCTTTCCCAGGTCGTTGAAATGAGATAATGTCACATCCAGAATGAGATCATCAGGTCGTAATCTCATCCTCAGTGTGATTTTCTTGGCATGTGTGAGCATTCCGGGTGAAGGGGGAAAGGATGAGCAAGGGTTGAACAAAACTATTCCTTTAATTAAGCTTCTAGCCTCGTCACCTTCTGTTCTGATCCTGTCAGATCTCAGTAGCTTAGCAAGGGCAAGCCGGGGTCGGCAAATTATTCTGCATCGGTAGCTTGTGCTGTTGAGTCAAGGGCCTCTAGTGCTAGACAGGTGCTCACTGCTTTAGGGGCTCACAATTGACATCAATAAGGCAACTGTCCAAATGAATGTGCTTTGAGAGCTCCAAAGCATGGTATAATATAATTGAAGGTGGTGTGGTTCACAGACAATAAACCACACTGCCACTAGAATATCCCTAAGGACAAAACACCTTTCACGAAGTCAGACAGGACCTGGAGGAGTTAGCTGAAGGAAATTCCACCTTTCTCAGACATTGGCAGTGTGGCAACCAAGAGGCAACATTCAGAGTATTGTCTCTAGTCAACCAGTCCTCAGCCAGGGTTGGGGACATGGTTTCACCCCTAAGCAGAGTCTGGCAGAAACAGACTATGAATGCCACATCAAATGGTTACACTTGTTATTGTGATAACACTTGGCTGGACTGAGTCTCCAGAGACACCTTTGCCTCAGAATGGGAGCCACTGTCATGCCCGTCTGCTATGGCTTTGTGCTTAACCTTGCCAGGGAACCGCACATCAGGGAGATGCCAAGTGGTGAGCTGTCGTGTGTGAACATACTCTATGTCCTGATGTCTGCTAGTTATGGCCTTTAACCTCTTGCCCCTCCAACTTCTTGGAATAAATTCCATAAGATCCTTCAATTCCTTGTATTCTTTCTCGGGGTGAGCTGTATTTTGGTTCAAAAATTATCCTTGCCTATGACTTTACTTGCCTTTGGGAAAGTAGCAGGGGAGGAGGAGAGTCAACAGAGAAGAGAACAAAGAGTCTGTGTGGTTTCAACCCTCATGTCCCTTGTCTTCATTGCAGGAGAGTTCTGCCATGAATCATGCACAGGCCAGCAATAAGGCCCGCGAGAACGCATCTAGTCTTGCACTTTATTGCTCCTGATCCATTTTGATCATGCTTTCTTTGGCTTGGGGCCTTTCTCTTGATTTAGTGTTAGCCTGCGCATGCAGTTACCAGATCCTGAAGGGAGTCACATAAGAGAGAAGACTATTGGCTGGCAGCCAGACCGTCAGTGTGAGAATTTAGAACCTCCCTACTGACAGGCATCATGTACTCTCATTCTGGAAATTACTTCTAGAAACCTGGAGAGGCAGAGGAAAAGATGGTGAAAACAGACACACAGAATACCTTGTCTTCCTCTGACCGCTTCTGTTTTCTCTCTGACCTCTTGTTACTAAATTCTACTGGCCAAACCCAACCAGCAACCTTGTCATAAGGCTCCCACTGGTGCCATCCCCACAAGTTAGCTTTGTTGGCTGGGGTGAGGAGGGGAGAAGCTTTAGGAGTAGAGTCATTGGAGTCTCTCTGTCCACGGTGGACGGTCATGCTAGTGTCTTTGATGTCTGGATCTTCTCAGAAATACAAGGGGCTAT
This sequence comes from Microtus oregoni, assembly GCF_018167655.1. Classification (NCBI taxonomy): domain Eukaryota; kingdom Metazoa; phylum Chordata; class Mammalia; order Rodentia; family Cricetidae; genus Microtus; species Microtus oregoni. Next base: position 53,738,422 of record NW_024543069.1, read on the forward strand.
TTTAAAAGGAAACACAATCCAGAACAGGAGGATGCATTTTATTACGGCCTGTAAGTATATAGGTTTAACACACACTTTGTCAAAAGCCCAGTGGAGCTGAGTTAGCTAGAGAGGGGTGTACTCTATAAAGTTAGGCTTTGTCCTTTGAAAGTGTTTCTTTGAACACAAGTTTGCCTACAAAGCTACTTTTACATTCTAAAATGCCCCCAATGTATGGCCACTAGTGCCAGATGTGTTAATAGCACTAACACAGCTCACAACAGGCTGCTTGAGTTATTGAATGAAAGAACTCAATGGGCAGCTAAGCCTTCCGACCACACACTTTAACCTTTACATGCTCTGAATCAGCTTTCAATGGGCATTAAATTCTCCTCTTGTTTTCTTTCTCTGCTGCAGTAGCTGGAGTGAGGACATTTGAATAGCCGGACTACTAAGTGCCCTTAAATATAGGTCTTTTAAGAAATCTCTGTGTGGATGCAAGTTTTCAATAGAAGCAATGTCCAAGGGAGAGATTGAAACATTGAAATACTGAAATAAAAGGCAGGTGGCTTGATTTTAATTCTAGTCTATTATTTCTGACTAGCCCCACAGGATAATCTTGGACAAATGTCTTTACTTTTCAAAGCCTCGTGTTTGGCCATACTGAATGCAGAGTAGGGCCCTGCTCTATAAGAGGAGATGCGGGCAGGCACATCCATAATCTTGGACGCTGATGAGAGTTGGCAATCTTTCAGGGCTGAGGAGAGGCAAATTTTTCACAGTGTTTGTTCCCAGATGGTTGCTTCTAGAGGATTCTCTGATTCACAGTTTAAGAGAAAACCAAGCATGAAGAATAAAAATGTTTCTAAGGCCACAACAACCCAGTAACCCAGATGTCATGGGGCAGCACTTTAATGCTCACACCTGAATATTTTACATGGCTCCATGTCGTACTGAGGTTTACAGCCCCTTCCCGGGTGTTTCATGGTGAGTTATTTACTTGGTGTGGCAAGAAAGGGTTTAAATGTGTACCTAGTTACAAAAACACATCCCTGTCTTCTGCAAGTCCACATGACACACCAGAAATGCAAAAGAGAGATGGCTCTGGGCCATCCAACGCCAATGAAACTGAGTCTCCTTTGCTCTTCTTCAGAGCCTCTGGCTGCTGAAGCCCGTTTTCCATCCTTCTCAATATTTGTCTGAGTGATACATTAAGAGATCCATGTTTTTCACAAGATGCTCACCCGCCACAAGCATTCAGGAAATTCCTAGACCATTCTGAATATTTTCTAATTTAGCATCTTCTGGATTTGCTTTAGAATCATTCATATGACTTATTTTTATTTGTAGATTTGGTTTTAAATCTATAAATGACACAGGATGCCACTCTACTGATTGCAAAATGACATGGAGAGAATGGATAAAATGACTTCAGTCACCTGCACAAATACAGAAAAACTTGCCCCATACAGAAATAACTAAATAAGCAGTTATTTCATAAACCTGCTCTTACCACCCTCATTCACCCAGACAAACAAGGCCTTCAGAACACTTACCCTCTCAAGGGTTCTCCCAACATTCGGGTTCAGCATTTCTTCCTTCAGATTTACTTGGAAGAAGCCCCGTGCTGACTACAGAAGCTCTGAGTGAGGGAGCCGAAGAGCAGAAGCCCTTCAAGGTATTCGGACAAAAGTGTCAGAACGTGAAAATCAGAGCAATAAGAGAAAAAGAAGCACGCCTTTGCCAAATATTGAAGCTGCCCCCAAGCCATTTGCTTCTCTGACTTGGAAACACAAGTGTCTCCTTGCTTTTAGTTAGAATTCCCAAGGACCCTTCAGAGGAATGGGAATAGCGTTATGTGTTTCTCAGCAGAAAGCAGGTTTCTAAAACTTCAGCCATGTATTTAACACCTCCATGAAATGTTAATCACGGGTCAGCATGAGAACGTGCTTCTTCACCCGATTTCATTCTTGGAAGATGCTCTTCAAGTAGGCACAAATGCCTGTGCAAGTGGGGTTTCGGTCCCATGCTACAGTAGTTTGTTTTTCTGCAAGTGCATGTACTTGAATGTGTTTGAGCCGACAGAGGGGCTGACTGTGAGCATTGCTGAAGGCTAAGGATCAGGGACAGTGGGATATTTGCTTAGCAATCAGGAAGGAGCTGGGGGCTGGGAACGTGAAACCGAAAGGATGGAAGCCAGCGGATGGATGAATGGTTGAGGTGACAACTGCTCAGACTGGACTTGAGGACTCTCAATGGCAGCCCAGCCAGACTGTGACCCACAATCTGAGACTGATTCCCCTTCCTTCCCTCCCTGTCTCCACTCAGGGTCAGACCTGAGTGGACAGATGACTCATAGTATCTCCTGGTGCCCTCCCATTTTCTCTTGTAGGTGTCACTTCTAGCGTATTTAATCTCATCTTTTCCTTTGCTTCTTCAAAGGTTTGGATCAATGCATATAAGAATGCTGTACTGCAATGTATGCATGTGCAGTTATATGTCTACCTATGTTCTATGTATACACAAAGAACATATTTAAAGTAAATGATGTAATTTTGGACACCTGGGCTTTGTCACTCGGCTACTACTGGCTCAGCCACTGCTGTAGTGCCCAGTGCCATGGAGGTCTCAGCATCTTTGCCCAGTTCTAGCTTGTATTTCTCCTCAGAAGACCTGATGGAGCTGCTGCTACCCATATCCATGTGACTTGAGGGTCAACCATAGTTCATAGAAAATCTTTGTCCCTTCCTTCTCTAGAAATCTCTGGGATGCAGATCAAAGGACTTTCTGAAGGTCCCACAGAAGTTGTGTGTCCCAGTGACCAATCATTCGCCTGTGTACTTGTGTCCCTTCTTTGCCTCTCTCCTCCCCACTCCCCAACTTGGCTTTGCTGCTCCTTTTGCACTGGCCCTGCTGTATACCCCCAGCTGGCCTTGAACTCTAAATTCTCCAATCTCAGCCTCTCATGTGTTGGGATTATAACACTCACCCTCATACCTAGTTCTCCATTGAACCCCAGACCAGCACCCGTGCTTCTCAGGATGCCCAGCAAACTGTTCTGTGATTTTTCAAGGGAATCAATAGTTGAGATTTTCCTAAGCTAAACCTTTGGTGAAATCGCACACAAAAACAAACATACAAATGTTTAAGCAAAAAATGTAATATCTAAAGACAACTCATATATTACTTGATACTTGTAATCTCATTTTAGGGAATGCTTTTATAAATATGCTGGGGTACTTTAGTTAGCCTCTATTCTCTGTAAAAAATAAAATGAAATGTATTATTACACCATTGGGTGAAAATGACTAATTAAATTAGAAATAATTAACAGTGTTTGCTTTTGTGTCTTTTGTACCCACCCAATGTTGATGGACTTTTCTGTAATCCAGTGGTTCTCAGCCTTCTCAAATGCTGCAAACATTAATACAGTTCTTCACATTGTGGTGACCTTCAGCCATAAAATTATTTTCATTGCTACTTCATAACTGTAATATTGCTACTATTATGAATCATAATGTAAATACTTTTGGAGACTGATGTTTGCCAAGGGGCAGACCCAGAAAATGAGAACCCCTGCTGTAGCTTCTTTCCCCTCTAATTGGTTTAATATAATTTTGGGTAAAGAGTTTTAAAGTTTATGTTCATAATCATTCGGTTCCAGTTTTATTTCCTGGATTTTTATCAGGTGATAAAAATCACGTAGCATGAACTCAGGGTGGTAGTCAGAAATCTCAAGATGTTCCCCAAACTTAGTATTCCTTGGTTATAGAATCAAAGACTAACTTAAGGATTGTGAAGGAGATTACATTTACAGATGCAATTAATATCACTAACCAGCCTATGTGAAAATGGAGCAGCTGCTCTGAACGATGGGAATGGGTCCAGTGTGATCCCATGAGCTCTGAATGGTGAGAATGGGCCCAGTGTGAGCCCATGAGCTCTGAATGGTGAGAACGGGCCCAGTGTGATCCCATGAGCTCTGAATGGTGAGAACGGGCCCAGTGTAATTCCATGAGCTCTTTAACAGGAGAGGAGACAGGGATGCAGCAGATGGGAGACAGGAGAAGAACAGAAGGAGGCAAGTCAGAGCAACACGTGAGACAGACTTTGGAGATGGGGGTAAGGTGGGACATGAGAACTTGGGGAGCTTCTGGAAGCTGACAATGAATTCCTGGGCAACCTGCAGTAAGGAAAGAGGTACTACAGATGAATAATCCCGTGAAACTGAGTCCTGCCAGATCAAAGGTCAAATTGGCCAATGTATTGAGGTTTTTGTCCCAATGATAACTGGGTCATACCATATTTGTGTGTGTCATGTGTGTGCACACATGTAAAGGCAGGTGTGCATGCACATGTGTCCACATGCGTTTGGAGGCTAGAGGTATCTTCTTGATTGCTCTCCATCCTATTTTGAGACTCGTGTATTTTACGTGTATGAGTGTTTTTCCTTTGTGTGTGTGTGTGTGTGTGTGTGTGTGTGCGCGCGCGTGCGCGCGCACATGCTCACGTGTGTTATGAAACTATAAACGGGATCATAAGAGAGTTTAAGACAGTAGGAGTTGGAGAACAATGGAATTCATGTGACATTCAAACAAAGGGGGTAGTATCTGGGAAACAGAAGAGACACGGCCATAGGTGGGAAGGGCAGTGAGGTAGGAGGATGGCACATGTGTAGAAAAATGTCTCAATGAAACCGTAGTTGGGATAGTAACATAAAACATTTAAAGTGTATGTGTTCTCCAGCCCTTGAGAATCGAAAACTATAGAAACTACCCTAATTATCTTGTTCATTCGTTCATTTGTTTGTTTTGTTTTATCAAAACAGGATTTTTTTATTGTGTGTGTGTGTAGCCCTAGCTGTCCTGAAACTCACTCTGTAGACCAGGCTGGCCTCAAACTCAGAGATACACCTGTCTCTGCCTCTAGAGTTCTGGGATTAAAGATGTGTGCTAAACTTATATTAATTATTTTGACCAAATATTTTTTTTCAAGGAGCCTTATGGAGGGATGTTATGAGGCTTATATGTGTGGTAGGCACTTAAAGTAGCAGGGTAGTGGTGAGAATGGAGCTATCTGAAAGGCCACTAACCTAGAAAGACAACTTATGCCCGTCAGCGGAACTCAGCACTATTTCTCACCATTGTCTGGTGCTTCAGTTGGATCCTAATGGTCTTTCTTCTCTCACATGCTGCATAGTCCCAGTCTCAGGAGAGAGGAGAAAAACTGTAAACTCTTCACTCCCAACTTCCTTCAATTTAGGAAACAGTATGAGTAATTGTTCTTCTAATATGGCTACAGATAGTGTCTTAGGGGAGGAATAGTAAGCAAGGGCCGTTCATATGACAATCAGCGATGACTGGCAGATGTCCACAGCATATTCATCCTTTCACGGGGACCATTCCTAGGATTCTCAGGTGTGGTGGCTGACTGTAAAATCTACATCACTAGAGAACTCAGATCTGCAACCCAGAGTTTTCACATCTAGCAAAGAAGCTACCAGAGGTTGAATACAACTAATCAAAGTAGATTTCCGACAAGGAATCACCCAATTTTACAAGGGAATTCCCCAAACTCTGCTCATAACACATAACAAACCACAAAGCCACTGCAGTTGGACTCCTTGTAGTACACTTTTCAGATATCTATGGAAAGTGTTTAACTTTCAGAGAAATGATAGATCAGTTTTGAGTTACCAACAACTCTGTCTCTTGTCTCAGGAACCGCTTTCTTCAAAGGACAGTATCATAGTAGCCATAAAGAAACCATTTCAGTTCTGAAAAGAAATGGTCTTACTAGCTATGGGCATTCTCAGGAAGATCTTTTCTTAATGATACAGACCTCTAGAGTAAATGCCCCTGCTGCTCCCGTAGGTGCCTGCTAGAAACCTGCCGAAAAGCAACTTTCCCTATGACAGGAGCGTACCCTAATTATGTGAACTCAGCCCCTTCATAATTCATTGAGAAGCAGCCAACTTAAGGTAGAACACTGTTCTCTGTGAACCCAAAGGCTAAAATAATCTAAATGATTGACCATGAGGTAGGCAAAGTACCTGGAATTTGACACTGAACAAAGACAGCGAATCCCTAGAATGTGTTTCTGTTTGGTGGCAAAAGGCTTTGCTCTCAAGTTTGTGTCTAAGTGTTCAAGTAGACACAACTGTATATCTCTAACTTGTGTTCTCAGGTTTGTTATGTTCGTTCCACCAAACTGAATACAGCCCACCAGAGCACCTTGTCTTCTGTTTCAATTACTACTGCATCGTCGGTGCCTAATGTCTATTTAGAACCCACCACAGCCTCAACCAGTCAAATGTAGAGTTGTAAATTCCAGTCCCAATGGATACATCTACCAAACACTCCTGCACCTAAGGCTCAGGGAACACCATCGAAGAGAGGGTGGGGAAATTGTAAGACCCAGAAAGATAAGGGAGTTTGCTGTGAGATTATGTCTCTTAGTAATAGCAGCGGCTACTTTTGTAAATTCTCACCAACATGGCCACCCAAATGTGAGCTGAATAATGATGACACCAATGAAAATGCCAAACTGGTCAGGGAAATTGCATGAGAACTCACCCCTACACAAAGAACTGCAAGCAACCGAGTAAATCTGGGAGGAGAGATAGTCTTCCCCAAGGAAGAGCACACCAGCTGATTGTCCAGTGTCAAACAATCAGTCCTGAAAACACGCATACAAGTTTCAGTATATGGACTCAACAGGTTGTATTTAGGAATGTATATGTATAAACAAATACATATATGTATGCAGTAACAGTTAATGAAAAAGAGACCATGCTTTTGGAGAGTGGAAAGGGGTATATGGGAAGGTTTGAAGGGAGGAACGGGAAGGGAGAAGCATTCTAATCAAATTACAGTTTCAAAAACAAACAAAATGTCTTTATCTTGAGTGAAAAAGAAATGTTTATATGGCACTTGAAGGACAAATGGGAAACATTGCAAAAGAGAATCACTGGCCAATCACTGCTCCCCTTTTTCCATCATGTAATCCAACAAACTAGTAGCTGTCAAAAAAGTACCAGACACTACGCCAAGGTTCAGTGGTACAGAGGGAGAACATTGCCTTGTTTGTATTCATGGTACTCACATTCTGTTAGTGAAAAGAACCACTGACCAAATAATTGTAACATCAATTTAAAATGATAGTGTGGGTGTGCTCTGTTATAGGAAGGTGCTTTGCAATGACATAATTCCTATATATCAATCTGTGAGAACAATCTTGGGAAAAGTTCCCGAAGAAGCAATATTAGCATTGATGTCCAAATAATACAAAAGAGTTAGTTATACACTAAGAAGACAGGAATAACATGGTCCTCAAAGAGGGAACTTCATTGTGTGGCATCTTCAGGGACAAAGAAGCAGGGTGTGTGCCAGACACAGAAAGGAGGCTGTGTAGCTGGATTGAGAGGAAAGGGCAGTATACAATGTGCTTGGAGACAGGAACAGTTGCTGGTCCAAATGGGATCGTCAAGTCACGTTCAGGATCTGTGTCTTACTTTTACTTCCATAGTGAGAGATTTTGAGTGAAGGATGAGACTTGGGTTCATCCGGCAAATACGTAGAGACTGTGTTCAGGGTGGATGGTGCAAGAATGGACAGGATGAGGACATTAGACTCCTGAGCAGAGTGGCATAGAAGGGACCACAGCTATGAAGATGGAGAAAGAAGATAATTATAGTAGATACTATATTGGATACAGGAGAGAAAATAACATTGGTGTTCTTGCAGCTGGATGAATTTTGATCTCTAAACAGCCTTGAAAGAGGACAAGGGAGAGGTAACAGGCAAAGAACATGTGTTCATTTATAAAGATGCCAAATTTGAGTTTCCTTGGAGACCAGGGGTGCATCCCATCCTGGAAATGTACATTTATAAGTTCTCTGCTAAGGACTGAGAAGTGAATATTTATTGCCTGGATAAGGTCTCCAGGAAGACAGTGCACAATGAGTTGAGAGTTTAGAACCTAGTCTTGAACTCCAGCTTATGCTGACTAGGTCAAACATGAGGAACATTTAAATGAAATTAAATAATGCAAATGGATTTTAAAAAGCAAAAAGGGGAACACTCCTTCATTGCTGGTGGGAGTGCAAACTTGTACAATCACTTTGGCAATTAAAATTAGGGATCAATCTACCTCAAGACTCAGCTATACCACTTTTGGAAATATACCCAAAGGATGCTCACTCATACCACAAGGACATTTGCTCAACTGTGTTCATAGAAGCATTATCCATAATAGCCAGAACCTGGAAACAACCTAGATGCCCTTCAACTGAAGAATGGATAAGGAAAATGTACATTTAAAAATAAGGACATCTTAAAATTTGCGGGCAAATGGATGTAACTAGAAAAAAACCATACTGAGTGAGGTAACCCAGACCTAGAAAGACAAATATAATATGTACTCACTCATAAGTGGATATTAGACATAAAGCAAAGGATAATCAGCCTATAGTCCACAACCCAAGAGAACCTAAACAACACCTAAGAGAGATATACATGTATCCATCTAGGAAGGAGAAAAAGACAAGCTCTCCTGAGTATATTGGGAGCATGAGGGGTAGGGGTAGGGTGGAAGAGGAGAGGGGAGGGAGGAAGGGGAATGGGAAAAATGTATAGCTCAATAAAAACAATAAAAATACTACGTTTTATTTTCAAAAAAAAAAAAAAAATAAAAAGCAAACAAGCCCCTAACAGAAGCCATTTCAGCCTAATAAGAAGGCTAGGTACAGAGCTACTAGTTGAACGAGTGTCTTAGAAATATCTGAGAATATATGTTGGCCCCACAGATAAGACACTGCTAAGTAGTTAACCCCAAATGGATTCCTGTGCTAAATATTACTATAGAGAATAGTAAAATGAAACTGTCACTTCCTTCAGCTTCAATTGTTTAAGGTGGTGCATGGCCCAGTGGCTTCAATGAAATATAAGCACAAATCAATGGGAAACTTTGAGGTCACAATATGTACTGGGTAAAGAGGACAGCTTATAACAATATCACAATGCTCTTTCTCCTCATCTTCCTTCTTTTCCTGCAGACATGGTGGTCGGTTGGGGGTGCCGCAGTCTATCAGGAAATAGAAATGAGCTGGCAGTGGTGACACATGCCTTTAATCCCAACACTTGGGAGATGAGTCTCTGAGTTTGAGGCTAACCTGGTGTACAGAGTAAGTTCCAGGACATTCAGGGCTACATAAAGAAACCCTGTCTCAGAAAAAGAAAGAAAGAAAAGAAAAAAGGAAAGAAAGAGAAAAGGAAGGAAGGAAGGATAGAAAGAAAGAAAGAAGAGAAAGCAAGAGAGCAGAAATGAAACATGAATATGCCCCAAACAGAATTTTTACTATACAAAGAAAACTATTAGTTTAGCAACTCTTAGTCAAGCTTCCTGCTGCTTACACCAAACCCATTTCTGTTGATCACAGTTCTCTTCTTGATACTCAACAGGAGCCACTGATATCCTCATTGGTAAAAATGCCTTAACAGTTGTTTTACCATATAGATAATTGCTATGGGAATTTGCGATGGATAGGCCAATTTCCATTTGGTCTGACCACCAATGCAAAGGATGGCAGGGTCAGCAACCCTGGCGATGGAATGCTGATGCCTAGTCCAAAATGCTTAGGAGTCCATCGAACGATCATGGCTTGACTGCTGGGTACTTCCCACCCACACGGCACCTTGCTCCTCACAGCTACGCATATTGACAAATACGTTAAGTTCATCTGGAAGAGTGGGAAATGGCTGTAAAGTGGAGCAATGGATCACCTGTCAGATCTCTGAGAGCATCTGCTCACTCGCATTGACATTGCCTGATTCATCTTCTCAGGGAAAAAAAAATGGCTTAATAATTCCTGACTGCGAGTTTTTGCCTCTTGCCCTCGTGCTATCACACCCGCGTCGATTGCCTCCTGGGTAAGTTTGCACAGTTGGCATGGAGTAGCCAGTCAACAGTGCCTTGCTCTCTCTGTGCAATGAGAAAGCTTCCTGTTTGTGGTAGAAATCACCCCATACTTGCTCTCCCTGTGCAACGAGAGAGCTTCCTGTTTGTGGTAGAAATCACCCCATACTTGTTAGCTAGTTACGAAGCAGCTGACAGATTCCAAATTCCTGCTGTAAAAGACAATCCTCTCCTGACTTGTCCAGCACCTTTAGTCTGCAGCCATACTGCAAATGTCGTCCCAGAGGTATTAGGTGGCTCTTTTTTTTTTTTCTATGTTCATGACAAGAAACAAGAAAATGAAAAGTTGTGTGAAGCTGAGAAAATTGCAGGAACCTGGCAGGGGATGACTTCCACCTGGGCAATTTGTCAGATCCAGAGGGACATCTGAAGTGAGATTTAAGAAGAAGAGGCATCCGGTTCTCATTTCAATGGGTTTGCCTGGTAATAATTGTTACAATATGGTACAAGCTCCACAGTCTTGCATTGCACCTGTGCAGGCTCAATGGCTACAGCTGGCCTTCAGTATTAGTTAACACTGATGACAAAAGTCAAAATGCTCTTTAGTAACACAATATATTATCTTCCTCACTGTAGACATTTTCTCTTATATCCAGCCTGCCAAGGCTATGCTTGTATATATACTCCTGTGGCCTTATGGGAATAAGGTTTGGTGCCTTCTGCACCTTCATTTCCAAGTCTCCATTTCTCTAGAGCCGTGAGTGAGCTAGCCTGGTAGTGGCATGAAGAGGCACAAACCACTCAGATGATAGGATGTTGTAAGGAGGCCACTTGTTGGTTCACACAAGAACCAATAATCACACAGAAACTGTATTAATTAAATCACTGCTTGTCCCATTAGCTCTAGTTTCTTATTGACTAACTCTTACATATGAATTTAACCCATTTCTATTCATCTGTGTATCACCACGTGTCTGTGGCTTACCAGCTAAAGTTCCGGTGTCTGTCTCCAGCGGGCCTACATGGCATCTCTCTGACTCTGCATTCTTCCTCCTAGCATTCAGTTTAGTTTTCCCTGCCTAGCTCTGTTCCCCTATAGCTCTACTATAGGCCCAAAGCAGTTCCTTTATTAACCAATGATATTCACAGCATACAGAGGGGAATCCCACATCAATAAGAATCTTCTATCATTAAAATCACATGGTAGACACATGTAAAAGCGTACCTTCTGTAAGTTCCTGTAAGTTTAGTCTCTGGTCCCACTGGATCTAGTGATATCTACTAGATTAAGATAATACAAGTGAGAGATTAGCTTTCCTTCAAGTAGTAGATTTGGAAAGAATGGAGGGTCAAGACCGCCAGATTCTAATCCTTTAGTCATTCATTTATAGACCTCTTTAAACTTCTTAATTGCTGTGTCTGTGCATGGAAAAATAACTTGAGACTTTTCTTTTTTTTTTTACTAATGTTCTGAGAATTAATACATGTTGGAAAATATCCTCTGCAAATGTGATATGCTTTATGAATAATATCAAGCTATGAAAGCAGATCTCACAAAGATAGCCTGAGTATCTTGAGCTTGCTGCCTCCCATGCAAATTCAGAGAAGCATGTACACACACACACACACACACAGGCACATGCACATATATGCATAAGTGCACATTCATACACATGCATACACATACACACATGCAAACATACACAAAATACAAAAACACATACTCTCATATACAAATACACAATTCATATACATACACATAAACTTATACACATACACTCATATGCACACACATGGATACACATACATACACCTATAGGCATGTACACACACAGTGGGTACTGAGGAATTTATTGATGTTGATCTACATGTATTCAGTGTGGGCTTACCTGATGGTTGCAACAAATACTGTTTGACCTTTTAAGGTCCTTTCTGGACCTATTAGCCTATAATTTTCTGTTGATGACACTAAAGCAAAGAACACAGAATGAGGGTCATATCTAAATGCTCCCGTGCTCTATCAGTGTTACTGAGCTCCGGACTCCATTTATAACATGTGCTAGCATCAACCATTTTACAAATACTATATCCCAGAACTGCTGTGCTATGCAAAACAAACAAAGGAACTCTGGGAGAAATGGTGATTGGTATAAAGTGCAGCGCAGTGCTGAGGGTAACAAAATAGTTGTGTAATTATTCCTGGCATGACAGGTTGAGGCACAGAAACTTTAGCTTCATTTGAACAGTGTCCGTCAATCTCTTTGTATCAGTGTGGAATCATTGACATGCACAATTTTAGCCATCAGAGTGACACCCAATTATTGAAAAGGGTGAAAACTTTATGCCTCTTCCCAGCATGATGGACATAACCTTTAAATGGTGGCAATGGCTGAGATCGTTCCTGTTATAAATTTCCCAGACGTATTTGTGAGTTTTCACTTGCCATCAACTTCACGTTCTGTTCCGATTAGAAAGCAGTAACACCGCTTTGCATGTCTTCTCTTAAGATTCAAATTTATAGCCACAAAGGATGCTTAGCTGTGCTAGAATGGCCGTGTAAATGCTAATAGAGATTGTGGACTCTGCTTTGGGCATTATTTCATTTTATCCTGAATACTTTATGTGTAGAGTAGTCTGAAGACACATTAGGGTTTTGCATAAACTCTTTTGATCTTGTCTAAGTACATTATTTGACATAGTATTCTTAGTCAAATTTCAAACCTCATCACACAGGAAGGGATTAAATTGTTTGGTTCCATGTTGACTACAGAGAGTCAATAATCTTCACCAAATAAGCTACCAAATTCTTAAAATAGAAATTTTAACAAACATAGCTGATTGTTTACATGTGGCTTGCAATTTGAATATGCATTTATATATTCTGACTACATATGTGTCTTAGGGTTTCAATTGCTTCATGAAACACCATGATCAAAAAGCAAGCTGTGGAGGAAAGGGTTTATTTGACTTACAGTTTCATAATGCTGTTCATCATGAAAAGAAGTCAGGGCAAGAACTCGAATAGGAGGCAGGAGCTGATGCAGAGGCCATGGAGGGTGCTGCATACTGGCTTGCTTTCCATGGCTTGCTTAGCCTGCTTGCTTAAAAAACCCAGGGCCACCAGCCCAGGGATGGCCCCACCCACAATGGGCTGGGCCCTCCCATCTCAATCACTAATGAAGAAAATGCCCTAGAGCTGGATCTTATGGAGGCATTTTCTCAACTGAGGTTCCCTCTTTTCAAACAACTCTAGCTTGTGTGACAAGTTGACATAAGATCAGGCAGCACAAGACACAAATGAAATTTATAAAACAATTCTGGATAGTGGATGAGTTTCCAACAATAAGCCTAGTGTCAGTTGCTCACCTCGTCTCTCACCCTCCTCTCTGGTTTACCTCCCCTACACTTCCCTCGTGTTGTAGAAACACTGGGCACGTTCCCTTGAAAAGAGTCCCTACTCTCTTGACCTGTCACAAGTATTTGGAGTCGGCTGCAAGACTACGATGAAGAGTTGTTAGATTTATTTGATCACCTCATGAACTTCCTCTCTAATTTGGAGATATGTTCTAGGGAACTTGGGATGGGCATGTGACCTAAGCTCAGCTAGTCTGATGCCCTATCTAGAAGCTCTCTTAAAGTTATGAGGAAACAAGGACATATGGGACTGTATATCTGCAATCCACATGTGCCAAAGCAGGGCTGTTCATGGCATCATGAGTCAAGAAGGGCCATCTTAGCTAGGGTTTGCTATTGCTGTGAAAAGGCACCATGACCACAGCAACTCGTATAAGTAAAACATTTAATTCACGGGGCTCACTTGCAGTTTCAGAGGTTCAGTCTATCATTATGGTGGGGAGCATGGCAGCGTGCAGGCAGATGTGGTGCTGGAGGAGTAACTGAGAGTCCTTTATCTTGCATGCAACAGGAAATCAATTGACATACTAGGTGGGATCCTGAGAATAGGAAAGTTCAAAGCCCACCCCAATAGTGATACACTTCCTCCAAACCCAACAAAGCCATACCTCCTAATAGTGCCACTCACTATGAGATTATGGGGCAATTACATTGGAACTACCACAGGGACACCCTGGAAAAAGTGTTGGGAATGTTGTAGTCAGACTATTTCTGGGGTGTAACCAGCTGTTCCTTCAGCATCCCTGTCCACTTTCTAAATATTCTATTTTGGTTTTGATTCCTTGAACAGTCGAGTGTGCATCTAAGGAAGTTCTTTTGAGCACGAGTTGAGTACCAATGCTCTATGTCATAAATTAAAATAAAGACCATCTCACCCTTACAGTCACAGAAGCTTGTCCTCCCTCTGACTTTCATTTTTGTCCTTCATGCTGCCAATTCTGCAGTCATATTGACTTAGCACATTTTTTTTCCAATCAGTACTTCAATATGAATCAGTTTTCTTACTAATAAAATCTTACCTATTGTTCTAATCCATGTCAATCTGATGTCTGCTATATTTATAAACACCAGAGACTAGAAATTCCTTCATGGGTCAGTTCCCCAACCAAGACTTATCTGGTTACCCCAAATCCGTGGAAACAAATCTGTCCTTGATCTTTTGGCCTTCAATAACATCATTCTTATTTCAAATATTAATATTTCACAATGGAGGAAAAATGGTCACTTCTTTTGTAAATTAATCAGTCTCTCTCAGACTGTGAATGCCTGCAATTACAGACATTATATACCATTTGTTTTGTAATTGGAACGTTTTCTAGCAGAGGTCTGGTACTCTGGGAAACAGAATGAAGAAGACAATGCATAGATCACCAAAGTGCATGTTATAATTTTCAATTATACAAATTCTCTCACTGCCTGTCTTGGAATACTAAATTATCTCAAATTATATTCTGTGATCTTAACCTTAAGTAAGAAATAATATATTTAAAAAGTTGAAAATTTACCAGCTAAGAATTTAGGTGTAGAGTAAATTCACTAAATTATTTAGACTTAGTTAACTAAGTATTCCAGGTTAAGAGCCAGCAGCTTCATGTGGAGTAAAAAAAAAAATACAATGCAAATGAATTTTACAGTGTCCATATAAACAAAAACTACTGTCCCAATGACAAGTATTTTCAGTATAAGCTTATTTCTAGCCAGAAAGACTCATATATTCTTTGGTGTTTATAACGTATTAGGAAAAGGCTGGAGTGAGGCTGGAGAGATGGCTCAGAGGTTACAAGCACTAACTGTTCTTCAGAGGACCCAGGTTTGGTTCCCAGCACCCACATGGCAGCTCACAACTGTCTCTAACTCCAGTTCCAAGGTATCCCACATCTCTTCTGACCGCTGAGGGTTCCTGTGTGAAGGTGTCATATACATAAACTCTGGCACACATATAGAGCTAACTAAATACTTTTTAAAAAAGAAAAACGGGTAAGGAAAACTGAGAGAAATTTAAAAGTCAGAGTCAATGATCCTCATTCATCTATTTTAATTCTCCGAGGAAAGAGGCTGAAAAAAGCACAGTTCGCAACGTTAATAACCGATACAAATAAGCTAGCATTTCTATATGGTAAAGAAAAGACAGAGGAAGAACCATATGTTTCGAAAGGCCTTTATGAGAGGCATGAGTATGGCCCATTTGGGAAAATATTACCATATGCATAATGCATTTGCAGACGGTTTTGAGGAAAACATACTTCTCGTGGGCTTATTATTTTGTTCAATAAAAGAAAGCCAGGTCTTTTTTTTTTCTTGCAAATTTTCTATCCCCCATGAATGCATTTGAAATGTGGTAATAAAATAAATGCATTTGGGCAACTTAGATGCAAGCAATTATGGATTTTTTTTTCATTTTTACTGAGATTATAATATAATTAAATCATTTCTCCCTTCCCTTTCCTCCCTCTAAACTTCCCCAATACCCCTCCTTACTATTTTTCAAATTTATAGTTTCTTTTTCCCATTAATTTTTGTGGAATGCATATATGTATGTACATATATATATATTCCTAAATATAAACTTCTCAGTCAGTATAATGTACTTGTATGTCTGTTTTCAGGGCTGACCATTGGTATTGGATAACCGATGGGTGCCCTCTTCCCTGAGAAAGGTGATTTCTCTTACTCTCTGAATTCTGTAGTTGCCTGTACTTATTTGTTTAGGGTAGAGGCGTCTTGAGACTTTAGCATGTCTGTTGCTGCTTTCCCATTCTGTTTATGTTGGTGGGATTTCATGGGCAAGACACAATGTCACATCAAACTCCCTGTTCCTCTGTCTCTTACAGTCTTTTCTCCCCTCTTCAGAAATGTTCTCTGAGCTTTAAGGTGTGGGACTTTTTTGTGGATTATCAGTTGGAACTGGGTTCCACAATTATGCATTTTGATTGGTTGTGGTTTTCTCCAGTGTTCTCTGTTGTAAAGTTTCAGTGATGAGAGGTGAGGACTGCACTCATCTGTATTAATAAGGACAATTATTTGGAATGTTATTAGGGATTATGCTGATCTAGTAAAGTGGTGATTATAGGTTCTCCAAGATCTCCAAGGTTGGCTAGGTTTCCAGTACCAGGCATAATTTCTCTCTCATTAAGCAGTTCTTATTAGTCCGATTAGAGAGTTGTTGGTTACTGCAAAGATATGCATGTCTGCATCTTAGGGTTATTGTGACTTTCTGATTATTGTCGTAGTTCATAGACATTGTAACTAGGCAAGATTGTTGCTTGCTTTGCTCCTTTACAAGCTTACTTGGCTTCTTCTGTCACCATGAAAGCTAGACCTCAGGGTGAAGACTTTCAGGTCAGTTCCAGCTCAAGGGCCTCTGGCCCTGTGTTTGAAGGGCATGAAGTCTTCAGCCATAGGAACTTACCTTCCACCTCTGGGGAGCAACCAAGGGAAACAGTAACAGGCTGTAACATTTAGAGAGTCTCATGGACAACCTGACCAACAACTCACAAAAGGGTGTCTCATGACTGGTGCTAGGGTTTTTTATTAGAGTATTTCTGGCTTTTGGAGGAAACATTGCTAGTCCTGATCAGAATTTTTTTATTTAAATTATTTACATATATTTATACAAAGACTTATGTGTATAATAGGATTTTTGGTAGATAATTAATAGTATGATTTCTTACGAATTTTCAGACATCCTTACACTTATTTTATGCTCCTTTCTTCTTCTGCATTATTCCCCCTCCCCTTCTTCAATTAGAATGAACCTTTTTCTATTTCCCAATCATATCACTGTACCCTTCTATTTCCCTCTTTCTTGTCCCCCCCCACCTCCTACACTGGCCATGGTCCCTTTTTACTTTTCTTGGTTTCTGCAACTATTCCAGGATATAAACATCTGAGGGGCTGGAGCTAGGAGACACTGACGAGAGAGAATATGTGTTATTTGTTTGCCTACAAATTCATTATTTTTCTTTACAGCAGAATAGTGGTCAACGGTGCACAGGTACCCCATTTACATTATTGATTCCTCAGACTATTTCGGCTGTTTCCCTTTCCGAGCTATTGCGTGCACAGCAGCGTGCTCAGAAAGTATCTGTGGAGTGGGATGCATGCACCAAGGAGCTGCACAGCTGGGACAAATGGTAGATTTAGTTTTAGCTTTTTGAGAATTATCCACACTGATTTTCATAGTGGCTGCACCAGTTTGAAATCCCAGTTGTGATTTTTTTAAGTACCTTTCCAAAATGCTTCGTTGACCACTCTAGGTCAGATAATGTGATCCTATCAAGGAAGTATCCACACAGTGGGACCCGTGACTTCAGTTCACATATGAACACGAGTCCTGAGGACACCCTAACCACAAGCTGTCTTTGCTTCTTACTTTTAAAGAATTTTTTCTTTTCTTTTCTTTTTATATGTCTGGGTGTTTTTGCTACATATATATCACATGCATACAGTACCCAAGGAGGCCAGAAATGGGCATTGGACTCCTTGGAATTACAGATGGCTGTGACCCACCATGCAGGTGTTGGGGATGGAGCCAGCATCCTCTGGAAGTGCAGCTAGGACTCTGAAGCACTGGTGCTTCTCTCTGGCTCCAGATCTTTCCTTTAACACTGGTATTTTTCACAGCCAGTCACAGACCTAAGCTCTTTAGCGTTCTTGCTGACAAGGATCCCAAGGAAACAACTGTGCCTTCTCAAGCCTGAGAGCATGTTCAAGAAGTTAATTGTCTTCCTGGCACATCCTGGGGCCTCCTTTCTACTGTGCCTTTCTATAGATTGACACAGGGTGGGATTACAAGAAGCACTTGGGGCCCAATATAAAACCACACTGTTTCTGATTTAACTTCAAGCCAGCGTTTAGTCCCTGTTTAATGTCTCCTTGTGCACAGCGCCAGGAAACATCTCCTGTTTGTTTGCCCTGTTCTGAGGCCCTCTGCTCAGAGCTGCTTCCCCCTGCCTGCCTCATAGATATGTCACTTCAGAGAACTACATGTCCTCGGATATTAAGAGAAGCAGAGAGGTAATCCCAGAAACTAATTTTCAAATAAAATGGCAACATGATTGAAACACATTCCTCTAAATTCAGTATCAATTAAGTTTAATGGTCACAAGTCTTCCGTCGATTTATAGAGCTGTGTATATCATGATTTTTAGAGAGAACATTACTCCCGAGACAGCTCCTTAATCGGGAGAAGGATTCCACGGTGCAGAGGCGTTCGATGAATGTTCTAGACGGATGATTTGCAGCCTTTTGTTCTGCTGGTCACTGGACCAGCCATACACGGACTTCAGTTAGCAGACTTCAGAAACTGAGCTGCAATCGCTGCAAACAACGGCTGACAACTGTATTCTCCATGACAACAGAGACCAAAGGAAAAGGTGAACCACGGCAGGGCTTTTGTTCGCGTTGTCGGTTCCCTTACGGCAAAGTCCTCCAGAGAGTATGGACATCATGGACAGAAGACGCTGATAACCGTCCCTAAATGACAAGTTAGAAAGGCAGAAAACGGCCTGTGGCACTCGCTGTCATTAGGAGCACGGTCCTAGAATGAAGGCAGACTTGGGTGCTGCATAGGCCTGGGGTCCAGCGCTGCTCACGGAGGTACTCGGTGTGGACAACGTGACATGGCCACACTCATTATTGACTTTAGGCAAGTTATTTAATATCCCAGATGTTCAGTTCTCAGCTCACGTAAGATCCCAATAGTGAGCTTCTGTAAACCAGCACACACCAGTGGCTGTACATGACAAACAATTCTCATGAGTGAGGTGTGGGGCCTGGGGTGGAAGGTGGGAATGGAGGGAGGGGGTAAAGGGTGGAGGGTGAGGATGAGGGTGAAGGGTGGGGGGTGGGGATGGAGGGTGGGGGGTGGAGGGTGGAGGGAGGGAGTGGGAGGGTGGGGGTGAGGGTGGAGGGTGGAAGGTGGAGGCTGGGGGTGGGGGTGGAGGAGGGAGGGAGGGAGTGGGAGGGAGGGGGTGAGGGTGGAGGGTGGAAGGTGGAGGCAGGGGGTGGGGATGGAGGGTGGAGGGAGGGAGTGGGAGGGAGGGGGTGAGGGTGGAGGGTGGAGGGTGGAGGGAGGGAGTGGGAGGGTGGGGGTGAGGGTGGAGGGTGGAAGGTGGAGGCTGGGGGTGGGGGGAGAGGGGGGAGGGAGGGAGTGGGAGGGAGGGGGTGAGGGTGGAGGGTGGGGGTAGAGGGTGAGGGTGCGGGTGGAGGGTGGAGGTGATGTGTGGTAAGTGATGGGTGGGGGTGGAGGGTATTCCTACACGACCTTCAAGACCATTCTACTTGGCTCCTGACTTTCCTGGCATTATTGATCCTTGAGAATGTACTGTTGTTGGACTCAGCAATTACTTACAAACTCGGCTTCCTCTAAGAACTAACAAGGCAATTTGAGCTTCCCAGGAAGGCAGAGTGGTGATTATAATGCCAAAGATGTGGTCCAGTCAAGCGCTAAAGAAGCCCAAAGACAGGAAAGCAAGAAAGTGAGGAAGTTGGAAACCCTGAGGGACAGACAGCTCAGGCTTTACTCCTTGCCTTGAGCAAGATTCTGATTGGTCAATTCAGACTTGCTCTGGGCAAGGAGAGGGCAGTAGGTGCCGTGCACCGTCCTAGGGTCTGTCCTGAGAAAGGCTGTTCTGTGTGTGTCTCGGGGGACCTGGGTTTGGGCCTAACCTCTCACACCGAATTGCATGTGAACTGGAAGTCATCCCAGCTCTCTGGGACTTGCTTTCCATCTGCAAAAGGAAAGGTATATTCTACATCCTACATTCATAAAATAAAGGTATATTCTATATTCATAAAATTATTTGGGGGAATAAACAAAAAGAAAGAATTTAAAACAAAGGGCCTGATTGTATGCAAGGCATTAGAGCTAAAATCATGGGCTTAGTGAGTTATAGAAGAATTTCTCTGAGGTTCAGTGTCCTCTATAAAGATGATTATGACAAGAGTTCCCACTTTCAATGGCTTTGGGGGAAATTACCTTAACCACTTCCTGAGCCTACAAAGCAGTCACTGGCTTGACAACTGACCCCTCCTCTGTACACACAGGTCCTAGTACTGTAAATGGTCCCTATCTAATACCCAGATCAAATTTTCCAACAAGTCTTGCAAAGCAAATTTCAAGAGGATATCACCACTTCCCAGTAGGTGAGCCTTCTGTCCTTTCGTCCTGAGGTCATGAGGATGACTTCAGCTTTCTCTAAGAACAAAACCATTAGATTAGTGTGACATTCCCATCTCCCTCAGGAAAGTGAGGAGATGGCTAAAAATATGACCGGCCATTTCACACCTAATTGGCTTCCTCTTGAAGAAGTGGTCTGCCTCTGTCCTTGTGTGGAGCCTCATTTTCACTCGTGGTCACCTTGTCTCAAGAGAAGTGGAGCTGAGATTGAAAAATGCCGGGGAAGGGCACGATCTTGCTCAGAGGCGGAGGAAGACTCATGTTCGATGAGAAGCAGCAAAGAATAAGATTGGCAAAAGATTAGGATGAATTTTGGTAGGAGACCTCAGCATGATGAGGTTTTAATAAAAACTCATTGGTCAACATAACAAGCAAAACCTGAGAACAAGTGGATGTTCAACATCACCAAAAGGCAGCAAAAGGAAAATCAATACCCACTAGCAGTTTTGCTAGTAAATGTTTTCTTGTACAAATCTCTGATGTCAAAGATGTTTCTGTAACTGGGGTTCTGTTCTTATAATTTAAAAGACTGAACTGTTTCATGCAATAAAAATATGTGATTACGTATGCATGTCTAAGATGGGTAATTAAATTTCACACTTCAGGAGACAAATAAGTTGTTGAAGGATATCTGGAAAACAATTCTTCTGAATGTATATCATTTCACAACAAGCCAGTCTCCCCCATGAGCTTTCTTGCTGGGGAGAAAAGACAGGCATGCCTAGAGGGCCATTGAATAAGGTAAATTCATTCTCAATTATACTGATCATCTCTTACCCCCGTGGTAGTTAATGCTTGGAATCTATTCTTAGTGGATCCCAAACTAAAGAATCTGAAGAAACATGGGTATATTCTGTTTTCTAGAATGGCTTAAATATCTTTCTAGACATTCTGAACTCAAATCTTAAGATGATTCGAAGTAAACATTATTTTCTCTTCAAGTCTTCTAGGCCTGAACAAATTGGATAAGAACCACCACTGGGGAACTCTGGTTTCCAAAAACAGCGTTCCAGGCAATAAGCTGTTGTTTAGACTATGGGCTTGCTTTCAGAAAGAGTGGTCATTTTTATTTGGTTAGTGTTTCAGAGCAGAATGCAGTTCCGCATTAAAAGTAGGCAGTACCTTGGAAGGGGATTGGCAAAAAGATTTTATCACTCATAAAAGAAAATTGTATCTTCAGAGAAAACATAATTTGAGAAGTCTCAAAGGAAAGGCACTTTGTAGGGGACTTATAAGAAAGCCCAAAAATACATGTTTGGCCCAACAGACAGCATTTTTGTATTAACTTATACAAATCAAATAGAAGTATTAGAATGAAAACATTTAGATCTTGACTTCATTTGGAAAAATGTTTCTTTTTAAAGATTTATTTATTTCATATGTTTAAGTGTTTTGCCTACATGTATGTGTGTACCACATGCATACCTAGTGGCCATGGCGATCAGAAAAAAAAAGCAAAAACAAAAACCCGTTAGATCCCCAGAAACTGGACTTCTATGTGGTTCTGAGCTACCTTGTTGGTAATAGGCCTAAACTTGAATCTTCTGTGAGAAAAAGTGATGCTAACTGCTTGCTATTTCTCCAGTCCTAGGTTGTTCACTTTTGAGATCTTTGTCTTCATAGTATTTTATAAGATTAGAACTACAGTCAATTTTGAGTTGAATTTTATAATAAACCTTTTATCAAACTAAACTCTCAGCAACTCCATGTGTTCCTTAACCACTCATTGAGTTAAAATCTACTGGATTCAGTTAAAATGTCTGTAGAGAGCCAGGACATTGTCACTGTCTGCTAGGGTCAGATGTCAGCTCTTGGCTCACATGGGGTATAACGTTCCATATTCATGTGGTATCCAGAAATATCCAGAGAAAAATTGTGGTTGTAGCTCCAATTACTGTAACTACTCAAAAAAAACTCTTAAGGACATATTTGTGGGGAATAGAGAGAGTATAATGTTCCAATGGTTGGTAACTTTACCAAAACTGCTTCTTTTAATTTCTTCAAGAGCTGATTTTGGTAATATTCCTATCCATGTGGGGGCCACTACCAGCTGTAACTCTAGTTCCAAAGGATGCAAATGCCTTCTTCTGCCTTCCTTGGGCATCAGGCATGCATGTGGTTCACAGACAGAGAGACATTCCAGCAAAATAGCCATCACACTCCACACACATACACACGCACGCAGGCACAGGCACACACACACACACACACACACACACACAGAGAGAGAGAGAGAGAGAGAGAGAGAGAGAGAGAGAGAGAGAGAAACTAAGTTCTGTAAGGTCTGGTTGGAATTAAAAACTTGGTTAAAATTCCATAGCCAATTAATAGTAGAACAAGAATGACTTCAAATGCCAGATTTTGTTGATCTCGGGTCAAAGCAGAAGGGAATATGACAATGGTAGACTTCACAATCAACTGCGCAATCAACAAGCACAGTCTATTTTTACAGCCCTACATAGTCCTTTGCAACAATCTCTGTCGTAGACTCTTGTAGGAGGAAGAAGACATGAGGCAGAGGGTAACAGTATGCACGAAGTACAATGATATGTGCATGAATAATCCTCCTGGTTAGTTTTTTTGACAACTTGGCACAAGCTAGAGTCATTGGCAAAGAGGGAACTTAAATTGAGAAAATCCCCCCCCCCCCAAACAGATTGGCCTATAGGCACACTGGTGAGTGTTTACTTGATTAATAATGAATAATGTATGGTCTTGAAGCCCATCTAATTGGGTTGTGCCAACACTGGTCCTGGGCTTTATAAAAAAGCAGACTATGCAAGTAATCATCAAGCCAGTAACAGACATCTGTGTCAGCCCTGCCTCCAGGTTCCTGCTTCCTGTTTCCTGCCTCCTGTTCTTGCCTCTAGGTTTCTGTCTCCTGTTCCTGCCTCTCAGTTCCTGCCTCTAAGTTCCTGCCTCTCAGTTTCTGCCTCCAGGTTTTTACCCTGACTTCCCTTCCCTCAGTGGTAGAGTATGACCTAACACTTGTAAGATGAAATAAGCCCTTTCCTCCCCTAATTGCTTTTGGTCATTGTCTTTATTACAACAACAGAAACACTAAGACAATAATGGAAGTCACTATTTTGTAGTAGGTGACAACAGTGACTTTTAGAATCATGTAGAAATCATATCTTCTCCCTGAAAAAGTATGAGCTTTTCCTGATAATCCTGATGAATAGGCTACAATAAAAATGATTTTATGAGATTTTCAAGGGTAGATCATAAAAATAAATGTGATTTCTATAGTCTCTTTAAGAGATTCTTCAATAATTCAGACACAGCCTTTTAGCTGACACTTGTTGCAAAAAGTAAATTGTATCTGCAAAGTCCAAATTGTAAGTTTACAAATAAGATAAATACCACTGCTTTAAGTCATTGAATTTTGTGACAATTTGTTGTCTTTCAATAGTAGCCATGAACACTACAGAAAATATTAACTTTATGTTTAGAATCACAAAAAGCAAGGCTATAGCCTTGTGAATATACACATAAGCACACATCTCTTAGTCTACTTTCCATTGATACAACAAAACTCCCTAAGCTAGGAAATGTATAAAGAAATGAGCTTTTATAGCTCACAGTTTTTGAGGTCTTTGAGCCTGTTGGGCTCTGGTGAGACCCTCCCTGGTTTATCACGTCCATGGTAAATGGCTCCCTGGTAGGAGCACTCTCAAAGGAGAGACCAGGTGGGAGGGCAAGTTGCTCTTTTGCGGTAATTTATTCTTGAAGTAAACAACTAGGGTTCTGGAAGAACCATATTGACTCTTTCTAAGGGCAGTGCTTCCAATGACTGAACCACCTCAATAGGTGAGACTCAGCCACCCACTCGACCACTCTATACCATGTGCCAAAGCTCAAACACATGGATCCTCTATGAATAAACAGCATCAAACCATGACATTGGGTGCATGCGTGCGTATAAATACACAGGTGTGGAGATCCAGAACACATGACATTAGTGTTGAGGAAAGAACCCTAACATACGCATCCTTTGTTGTGTGGCCCAACACATTGTAAGGTCAGAAGTAAGGACTCTGCTGCATATGAATGCTTAAATTCCTTCTTTCCCCTGGTGACAAACAGAATCAGCAGCCAAGATTCTTCAGTGCTATACATGTTTTCTTGTATTTCTTCTCCATGTGCTTCTTCTTGCATGTCTTATGGTTCTCAGGTGCTGTCATGTACTGTGATCTGCTGTCAGTCCATAGAATGTGCTAGATCACTCAGACGGGCCATTCAGAGTTCCCAATTTGCATCCTGGACATTAAAGATAGGCATGTTATCCAAACAAGTCCATTTGTTTGTGACTGAGAATGAAAACTGGCCTTGGAAAAGAGATGCCTTATGTGGTTGAATTATTAATCTCAGTTCCTTCTCCTTACAATTATGCCTTTTGTTATTTAACTACAGGATTCCACCAATAAGCATATAGAATGCATTTTTTTGTCCCTTAACTTTGGACTTGGCTTAACTTTGGTCCCATGGCTTGCATTGACCAATGAGATAATTGTAAGTATGATGCAAGCAGAACCATGAAACAGGCTGTGTACTGGGACTTGGTCATTTGTACCTCTGCTTTGACTTGAAAAGACCTTCCTTAGAGAAACATTTTCTCTTCATCTACAGCAGGAATGAATACATATGAACAGCTCTGCTGTCTCAGACAAACTTCCCAACAGTCAGCCCCCATATTGGTAAGAATAAATGTTACTTAGAATTATGAATTTTGTAATTGTTCAATTTTTTTCAATAGGTAACTAACATTTTCTTTCCATAAAGTTGCTCAGATAGGCAACATAAATTCAGATTACCAGTGGCTCTCTTAAGGAGAATGAAGTCAGGTAAGGGACTATCAGAACCATGAGGAGAGAAAAGCAAATGCATTGTGCCCGTGGAGGCAGCCACTGCCTACAGAATTTAGAGATCTCATTTACCAGACAAAAGGATTCCTTGGCTTTTCTTTTTTGACTAAGACAATTTGACAAAGAAAGAAAGAAAGAAAGAAAGAAAGAAAGAAAGAAAGAAAGAAAGAGCCAGACAGTAGTGGCACACACCTTTAAATCCCAACACTTAAAGGCAGTTGCAGGTGGATCTCTGTGAATTTGAGGCCAGCCGGGTCTACAAGAGCTAGTTCCAGGACAGCTAGGACTGTTACACATAGAAATCCTGTTTCAAAAAAACCAGGAAAACAAAAGATAATTTGAACACGATTCCTGCCATTTGATGCTGTGGGACAATGGTTTTGTGCCCTGTAACGATTTTTTTTTTCACTTGTATTGTTTTAATAAAACACAGATTGACCAGTAGCTAGGCAGGAAGTATAGGCAGGGTGATGAGAACAGGAGAATTCTGGGAAGAGGAAAGGCTCAGTCTGCAGTTGTCACCCAGACACAGAGGAAGCAAGATGAGACTGCTCTCCTAATAAAAGGTACCAAACCAGGTGGCTAACACAGACAAGAATTGTGGATTAATATTAGATGTAAGATTTAGTTAATTAGAAAGCCTGAGCAAATAGGCCCACCAGTTTATAATTAAGAAAGACCCCTGTGTGTTTCTTTGGGACTGAATGGCTGTGGGATTGGGCAGGAGAGAAACCTCTGTCAACAATCTGATACAGCAACAGTCTAGCTAGACTTAAGTGTGTCATATAAACCATCTTGCATATGTTTCCTGCTTCTTAGTTGCAGCTCTTGTTGCTAGCCACATTGCCATCTCTAACACCTGAAAAATGGCTTTCATTCAGGTAGTTTTTTGGAAGGCACAAAAAAATTTTACAGTTGAGATGTTTTCAAAAACACAAATCGTTACATCTGTCCCTCTCTCTTACAAAGAATGCAATGAACCTTGGCCTGCAGGAGAAATGGCTTCTTTCCATCAGCTGTGACAAAGGGCCATCCTCCTTTGGCAAGACTAGATTCTGACTCTGCTGGGGTTTTGAAAGGACAGACAGCTGAAGGTAAATGTGGGAGAATCGGCTTTCTCTTTCTTCATGGGGCAAGCAGTATCTTGCCAAATTTAGGAGACGCACAGCTTCCTAACTAAATTACATGCTCTAGTGCCAGGGGGCTCTTCTGTGTCTCAGTGGTCTGCAACCCATGCTAGAAATGAAGAGCTCCTCAAAATATACACATGTTCATTTTCTTCTAATTTTTTCTACCTCTCTGGATACTCCAGAATTGCAAGCAGCCACATATTCTGAATAAGGTCTACCATGCACAAATAGCACGGGATTGACTGCCTAAGGGGATGCATTCTTCTTATTAACATATGGGACTCTAGAGTCTTTCCCAGGTCATACCTATCAGAAGACTTCAGTCTTCCAACTACCCAGCAAGAATGTGAAACAGTAACACACACACAAACACACACACACACACACACACACACCTACTGTGTTTCATAAGAAATTGGAGTAGGTTGAATCACAACATTCAACAAAGGCCCCAGGGCCCTGCCAGCATATGGGTCTAGGCCCAGAAATCAAACATGACTTTCCCTCCATGGCAAGCACACTGCACTCTAATGGCAGGTCCAGCGGGCTTATGTTCTTTCAATTTTAATTATGAAGCAGGGGTGTAAAGAGACTGCATGGCAGAGAACTGCTATGGAGTTTGACAAGGTATTTTATCGATGTATTATTATATTCAGATGTAGGCAAGTCCAGAGATGATGCGGGTTCTGAAGCCAGATGAGTTCTTGGCAGACCCTTGTTCTGCACTCAGGAGAGCACCCTCAGGGAGAGACGAAAGCACATAATGTAATTTTTCTCAGGCTTCGGAATAGAGCTCAAGAGTGCTGAAGGAAGGGGCCAGTGTGCCCTGTGGAATCAACCTGTGCGTACTTGATATTTTTGCTCAGAGTATCCTCTCACATCCATGTGAGGGATGAAATGCCTTAATAGACATGTCATGAAGGGACCTACTCCCAAGTGCCTTAAACATTAGACATTGAACATAAACATCCCCTTCAATCTTCATAGCAATGTCATGAAGTTGATTGATGTATAAACACTGGCACAGCCGCCAGGTCCCAAACTAGCCAATGCCACAATGTTCACAATATGACAGGAAAACAAACTTGGACTTTCTAGGATTCTTTGCAGCATTGGGAGACCATGTGACACAGCTTGGAGAGGAAAACAAATGCATGCGAGCCTGTGGACCCAGCCACTATCCAAAGCATTTGGATTCACCATCTGGACCTCTACTTACAAGCCAACAAATTACCCTAATTCTGCTTTTTGGGTTAAGACACTTTGAATATGATGGCTGTCACTTGAAACAAGAATAGCCTCATTCTGGGGACTGGAGAAATGGTTTAGAGGTTAAGAGCACTGACTGTTCTTCCAGAGGTTCTGAGTTCAATTCCCAGCAACCATATGGTGGCTCACAACCATCTATAATGAGATCTGGTGCCCCCTTCTGGCCTGCAGCCATACATGCGGGCAGAACACTGTATACACAACGAATAAATACATCTTAAAAAAAAGAGTAGCCTCGTCCTAAATATGTGTTTTATAAACCATCTCCATTGTGTTCTCTGTCCCCTTTGAAGTCTTCACAACCTAATAACCATTTCTCCCCCACCAACTTTTTTTCTTTTTTAAGAGTCTCGCTTTGTAGCCCTGGCTGTCATGAAACTCACTATGTAAACCAGTTTTGGCTTCTAACTCAGAAAGATGCCCCTACCTCTTCCTCCCAAGTGCTGAGTGAGATTAAAGCTATGTGACACCATTTCTAAAACCTCGGGAAAGCTATTGTTTGGGAGAGATCAGTCCACTTGTCAGCTACCTTCTTTGTTTGCTCTGAAATGGAAAGATAAATATGAATGGAGAAACAGCAGCTTCCTTGCAAGCAAGTGGAAGATGACAGGGGATGATAGGTGGTGTCTACATCTAGTCTCCATCTTACCAGAAAACTGACATTTAAGATAAAGCTTTTATATAGAGTCACAATGCAAAGCAAATTCCACACTGCTCTATGCCCACACTCCACGCTATTCCCATAAATCCCAGGTAAGATACAGCCTTGAGATCAGAGACTTTAGAACACATATCTGTGCCTTTATTTTAATCTGTCTTACAAAGCACAGAAAACATACCCTGCCTTTTAGGTAAGGTCAAATCATTTTAAAGGGGAAATTAATGAGCCTGCAGTCAGAGATCAGGAATGCTTTCATAGCAAGACTGGGAACTGACAACAGTGTGGTGGCATTAAGTAAAAGCTACCACAAAGGAAGGAAGAGGAAGTCATTGCTTTGATTTTGACCTTAAATGTTTCTCAAAGACCGTTTGTTGGTGGTCTAATCAGTCTCCAGCTTGGAGCTACTGGAAGGTGGTGGAAATTCTAAGAGGTAGGACCTGGTAGGACGTCTTTGCGTATTTGGGACGATGCTCTTGGAGGGGAAGTGTAGCCCAAGTTTCTCTGTCTTCTCTCTGTCTCTGTCTTTCTCTAGTCATGTATCTTTATCATGAGCATTTTGTTCTTCCTCAACACAGGCTCAAAAGCAAAAGGGCCAGATGAATCATGGAACAATATGCTCCCTTTTCTTTTTGTAACTGGACTATCTCAGATATTTGTTACAGTATTAGAAATGGGTTAACCCAGTGGCTAAGCGATGCTTATATGTAAATTTAAGGGTACCAAATAAACTTCCATAGGAGTCTCAGCAATAACAAACAGACTTTCCCTTCCCATTCTGACTATTCATTTCATCGCATTAAAACGTGTCAGAACCTATCTCCATGAAGTCACCAACATAAGTGCCCAAACATGAACCGAACAGGAACAAAAGCATGTGAGGAAAAGTCCATGTGGCTTCAAACATATACAGAAAACCTCAGACAACTAAGGAATGCTGAGAGCAGGAGAAACCATTTTCCCCAAGGAGGAGTGCACCAACTGGTTATCCAAAACCAAATGGTCAACTTTGAAAACACACATGCAAGGAACATTATACAGACTGAGCAGTCTGTGTTTAGGAATATATATATTTATATACACATATATGCATGCAATAACAACAGAAAAAGAGGCCAGGAATTTGAAAGAGAGAAAAGAACGGTATATGGGACAGTTTAGAGGGCAGAAAGGGAAAAGAGAAATATAATTTAGAAATTTTTTAAACATAAAAATAATTTTAAAAAATAAATTTCAAACTCACTGTTAAACCTGGAATGGAAAAAAGAAATTTTTATTTTTTTATTCAAGACTGGCTAATTATTTTTCTCCTACTCCTGGGGTTCGTTTCCTGTACCTTTCACACCCCAAAAGATGCATAGTTAAACTGAAAGGTCGCTTCCTATTGTCTTAAGAGCATTGTTTTTCAAGGGTGGTGAAGGGGATTCTAATGGGGACCTTCTTCTTTAATGATCTTAGATTTTCTAGTTGAGCCCGAATCTCCTTTAAAAGGTTCTGTATTCATGCACAGTTTAACTCAGGGAGAATTAGCAGGTCAAACCTAAACAAGGCTTTCACTTGTACCAAGACTAAGTGATTTCCCCCCTGGAAGTGCCTGGAGAACACAGTTATGAAGAGATTTGATTCTAACCTTCAGCACCCCAGGAGCTCTGAACTCCAGGGATTTTCTTCTTGCTTTGATCTGAGATTTAAGAAAAAGAAAAAAAGAATAAAGACCTGGTGTGTCCTTAGCTGCCTCTAGCCTTTAGATAGGAAAGACCACATGAGTCTTTTCCAAGACCCTAGGAAAGACACTCACCATTTAAGGGGAAGATGTAGGACTTGAAACTGGTATCCTCTAATCAACTGGCTTAGTCTTTTGTCCCCAGCAGACACTTTTTCAGCCATTAAAACTCATCACAGACATTCAGGCTTATCCAGATGGTATTTATGTAAATAGGCACAGTATAGTGTGTGTGTGTGTGTGTGTGTGTGTGTGTGTGTGTGTGTATGTGTGGCAGTGGGGGGGGGATCCAATGCTATAGGAAGTGAAGGATAACTTAAGGTATGGCATCTATGTCAGGGTTTCTAAGTCAGTCTGACAACACAGGTTGCACATGGATATGTTGATCCGGAACAAAACAACCGTGTTCTCTTCTCCACACTGCACTGTGGATTTAGATAAAAATCCAGATACTTATTTAGGTGATGAAGTAATGGGCAATGGCTGTGAGCAGAAGTGGCTGGGATCAAGAAATCATCTAATAAAAAGGACACCGCCCAAGATAAGTAATGGCCAAGAACGGGAGGGAAACGACTCATTTCTGTGGCTTTTGGCAAAGAACTCATTTCTGTTCATGTCACCTGAGATGAGATGATAGTGTGACGTGTGTGTGTGTGTGTGTGTGTGAGAGAGAGAGAGAGAGAGAGAGAGAGAGAGAGAGACAGAGAGAGAGAGACAGAGAGAGAGAGACAGAGACAGAGAGTAACAAGTACTTACTGAGCCTTTACCTCACATAGGCAGGGCTAAAAACTGTACACACAGTACCTAGTTCTGCTTTTAAAAGTATGTGTGTAGTGGTCTGTCCTGTCCCTTTAAGTCCCACCCTGTCCACTCCTTCCCCTGTCCATTACTGAGGCAGGCAGATCTTCCTTTTGCCTCTTTCTTTCTGCCTCTCTCCCAAAGAGGCAGCTGCTACTGTGGCTTCTCTCTCCTCCACACCCCCATTTCTTTCCTTGTCACCCTTCCCCCTCCCTCTCCCCTTCCCTTCATAACCCACTAAATAAATATCCAACCTCACTCTGCATGGCATGCCTATCCGTCTGTCTCTCGCCGGCCAGGGCGACAGCTCCTTGTGGGACTGGCTGCCCCACCAAGGTTTCTCACCCTCCACGCAGCTCCCTGCCTGGACCCTGCTTTCGTGACACTGCCGCCACTGGGGGACCTGCAACATTTTATTTTCACCATAAGAATATGGAATTCTACTTACAGTAGAAGCAGCTCAGCCAAGTAACTGTGGCTGTCAATGTTTAAAACAGGGTTCAAGAATAAGAGCCAGACCCTGGGAAGAAGCCTCTCTAAGGTTGTGGGGTCTATCCCTTCATAAATAGCGGCTTGATTCCTGAGGCATGAACAGTTCTGATATGATTGTTCCAAATATGGTACAGCCAGAATCCTAGGAGCAAGAAGAACTGTGAAGTTCAGCTCTCAGTTTGGTTCCCCACAGTTAGTTTTGACAGGGCTGGAGAATTAGATTTCAGGTTTTTCCTAGCCAGAGTTGTTACACCCCCAGAGTTTTGCTGCTTATTGATACCACCCTCCGCCCTGGGAGGAGCCCAAGAGAATAGGGAATGAAATGACTTTATTGGAAGAGGGTCATTTGGTCCTAATGAAGAAGATAAACAAGTGCCAGTTTTTTCCTGCCTGGAGACAGATCATTCGGTGACCTTGTGAATCAAGCTTTCGAACAGATACTTAAAACAAACAAACAAATGAACAAAAACAAAACAAAAATGCTTTCTGTCTTCGTTATCAACCACCTTTCGCTATAGAAACTGAAGTTCAGTGGGCACACATTCAAAAGGCTTTCAAGAGCAGTTTCTGGGTAAATAGACGAAGAAAAAGTGTGTCAGGTCAACGTGTTGCTATGAGTTAGCAACAACTAATGAGGCACCTGGTGTCATTCCGCCAGTTATCTTGAGACCTTCTGCGAGTCCTTTGTTTTTCTCCAATTATCTTCACTCCAAATACAATGTCAGTGTTTTCAATCTTTGGATATTTGTCAGGTGCCAACTTTGTCTCCCTCCACTCAGTACACCGCTGTTTCTGTCTTCTAGTCAGAGGTCCCTAGGACCCTACCTGCAAAGCCAGCCTTGTCGCGGTGAGAGAAGCACAGCCTGCTGGTGACACGCCCTGGTGGGTCCTTGCCGTCACTTTATCCGCAGTACAACATTCTGGCCTCGTCCCATGAACACCTGTAGATATTTCTCAAGGAATTCAACGAAAGCATAAAAAAAGCTCAAAATTATCTCACAGGTGTTGTCCTTTTTTTTTAAGGTGCTTCCTATCTTGCTTTTAATAACAACATGATTTTTTATCATAATTATGTAGTAAGCCAACGATTAAATGTTAAATCCAGGATGGAAATCATGGAATTGTATAAAGCCTGTATATTAGTTAGGGTTTTTATTGTTGTGAAGAGACACCATGACCACGGCAACTTTTATAAAGAAAGACATTTAACTGGGGCTGGCTTCCAGTTCGGAGGGTTAGTCCACTGTCATCATGGTGGGAAGCATGGCGGCAGGCAGACAAGGTGTTGGAGGGGTAGCTGAGAGTTCAACGTCTCAACAGCAGGAAGGGAGAGAAGTTGGGCCTGGCTTGAGCATTTGAAACCTCAAAGCCCACCACTTCCAACAAGGCCACACCCACTCCAACAAGGCCACATCCACTCCAACAGGGCTCTGCTTCCTAATAGTGCCACTCCCTATTAGTTTTTCAGTCAAACCACCACAGAATGTGCCTGTCATAGTAGATGGCCAGTTTGTTTTAATGTAAAAATATAAGAAATACGTGAATGATTAAATTGCTAATGAAATTCTGAAAATTTCCCCCCCCCCAGAAAAATACCCCGGTTAGATATTCTCTGATCACGTTTGAGAAAGCTTCAGAGTCTTTCTCAGTCCAAAGATGTGAGTGCACTTTCTAGACTTTCTAGACTACAGAAAGTCTAGAAAGATTTTTTTACACCTTACTATAATTCTGAGGCATTTCAATGTGTTCATTCAGTGATCATCTCGTACGGTTCTAGAGAGCCATCTCAGGCCACTCTCAAGTGTCCAAGTGAGAAGTGGGCATCAGGCAGGCCTAAGGAGGATCCATGTTTGTCCTGGAGTTTAGATTCCTCCACTCCAAGAAAAAAAAATGTCCTCCACCCCCTCCCCTCGGCTCAGCATCTCAACAGCAACCCTGAGTTATGTGGGAGAAGGCAGAGGCAAGGTGCGAGGGCTGAAACAAGAGAAGCAGTGAGAGGAACACGGATCCCTGACACAGCAGAAGACGAGGCTGCAGAGCAACACAAAGGCCTTCCCTTTGAAATGATCCCATAGGTTGAGGAGAAAGGCAGACAGCTGTTCAGCATCTCCACCAAAGACCAACCGGGAGGAAATGGGCTCGAGTCATAGCATCGGGGATTTAGGACACAAGAAAGCATTTCCTGACTTTGAGAAATGTTAAACACCAGGAAAAGTTACCCACAGGACTTGAGGAATCTCCTTCTCTTGGGAAACTTAAAAATAGGAGATTTTCTGAGCTGTCATGAGTGATTTAAAGGCCCTGCCCCACACTTGGCGTCGGGGAAGGAAAAGATACAATCCCATAATCTTTTTCTGAGTATCATTTGGATTTGGAGACTAAGGAGATAATTTTTAAAAGGACACTTGAACGAGATTTATATTTCCATGGTCTTTCTTTTATCAACTTATCTCAAGTTTATGAGGTAACATTAAAAAAGAAGGGACGGTATTTAAGGTATCAGACCTTTACGTACTTCCATGTTCTTTAGTTATTATTGAAAGGTAAAATAATCACCATAAACCTTGGTATTCTCATCTGTAAGTTGGAGCCTAGATTATCTGCCTGTTTACATTACATTACTATGAGGATCAAGGAAATCACAGGAATGCTTTTAGCAGTGAAAATAAGGATACAACATGAAACATTATTAACATTATTATGGAAAAGTATTTTTATATAAACACCTCAAGCTTCCTCTCTTTCATTTCTGTAGATCAAGGGTCAGAGCTGAGAGAGGAACCCCGAGCCCTCAAAGTGTGCCTGACTCCGACTCTCTTTGCTAGCATGTTCTCAAGGAGGAGATGCAGTAACTGCACTTTGATGCCTGACCTTGGGATGTTTCCCGAGGCTCTGACAAACTCAAGGATTTCCAGTTGAATCTCAAACCCTGGTGAGTGTCTGAGACGGTGAACCACTCAGCTCTGCTGGATCCAGGGACAGGCTGTCATCCTGTTCCAACCAATTTCAAATAATTCTCATCAGCGAAGACTTGCAGGCTATCACAGGGCTTCAGAGGTAGACAGGGAAAGTAGCCTGGGAGCCGGAGACCCCACAACAGGGTCTGGAGAATGGTTCAAGTTACAGGTGCCTGTGGGTTGGGGGCCAGCCGAGATCCTGCAGAAGGCCCCAGGGAGTTCAGGCTTCACGCTCCTCATAAGAAGTCTCTTTACTTCAGCGAGTGTCTCACTAATTGGGAAATGTCACTACTTAGAACAGGTTCCCAATGGCCTGGGTTTAACAAGGGAAAGCCACACTGCTGTATGTGTTCCCACCATCTTCCATGTAGGTCCGTCTGCCGTTTTCTTCTTTCCAGTCTGCCTCCCCCCTGCGACACCCTCTGTGACACCGGTGTCAGCCCTCCCCCATGGAATCTGGCTTGTCTTTCTAGACCAACTTTCTTCAGCTTCTGTTTCAGAAAATGTTTGTCTCACCAAGCTGCCCCTTTATGATTTATTTTATCCTCAAAATAGTAGGGAGAAAATGAGAACAAGAAAACATGCTTTAAAAAAATTCCAAGACAAGAAGAAAGAAATGGAAAATTTTTCTTTGTTTTAAGATAGGACCTGTTCTCTCGGCCAGCCTGGCTTCAAATTCTTCATCCTCCCATCTTGGCAAAGTCAAGAGAGTAGGGGTAAAGGTATTTTGATGGAAGGCGTTGGCAAACAGTTAAAGAAAGAAACTGAGAATCATCTATTAAATCTTCAAGCTTAGAAAAATCTTGTTCCCTAAAAGTAGAGAAAATGGATTACAAGGCTGCCTTGGCCTAGCAGCAATTATGCGGTGTAAACTACCGTGTCCAGCCTGCCAGCAGACATGAAAGCAGGGCTGGAAACAGGAGAGAAATGGGCCCAGGTAATACTCCCTCGTCAAAAGTCCCATTGTCAGGGTGAGTGCTTGCCTGGTACAACTACAACTCCAAAGGGGCCAAAGTGCACCTCAGATTAGCCACCTTTGTCTTGACTCTGACTACTACTTCTCTTCTGTCTTCCAACTCTTCCCTGGGAACCTCTTCGGTGAGAGGAGACTAAAAACTGAAACAGGGTCTGGCTGGCCAGACAGCTCAGTGGGTCAAGGCACCTACTGCCAGAGTTTAGTTCCCAGGGCCCACGTGGTAGAAGGAGAGAAGTAAACTCCTACAAGTTGTCTCTGACCTCCACAGGCATCCACCCTCAGCACAAAATAATAAACAAAAAACAGATAAATAAAATGTAACATATTACTTCAAATGCATTCACAGGAAAGCTACACCAGTAAAGTGTAAGGGTCATCCAAACTAGCACTTCTGTCCTGTAGTCTGAACCTTCATATTACTACCTATAGGAATATGGCTGCCCTCCCCCCCCCCACACACACACACAAGTGTTACCTCCCATAGCGGCTTGTTGGAAGGAAGTCATATTGA
This sequence comes from Microtus oregoni, assembly GCF_018167655.1. NCBI lineage: Eukaryota > Metazoa > Chordata > Mammalia > Rodentia > Cricetidae > Microtus > Microtus oregoni. The sequence goes on from NW_024543069.1 coordinate 53,774,289, forward strand.
TGGAACAGTTAGACAGTGATTAATATGCACCATAACTCATCATGCTATCCCTGTCTCAGCATTCTTTTCCTCACGGAGTGATGTTCAGTTACTCAATATCGATCAGCAATCGCTTCGCCCAGGCTAGAATGGCAGCATCAATTCATTGCATCCCATTGAGTTTCAGCCAATAACAATTGATATCTGGCGTGTGTTTCCCAGAGACATTTGTCTGCCATCGGGGAGTTGATTCACAGGTTGGCAGTTTGCGTGTTTGTGGGAAGGGGAGGGAAAGTGCAAATCTCCCTTAAGAATTTGTTCTCGTGCCTGATGTGGCAGAAGGGACAGCTGCCACCTTATTGATATAGTTTGTTTGTCACGACCAGCTGTTTGCCCCCACTAACCTGTTCACGTTCAGCACCATTCTGTCCTTATTTTTTATTGATAGCCATGTGAATAATTAAAGTCCGGCTACACGAAACACGCATAAATCATCTTCAGTGGGCATGTAATAGACCTGGGTTCAGCCATTGCACACGGCATAAATTAAGGCCAAAATATTCTCGATGTAAACGAGGCACGCCACTGCCTCCTGCAGGATTCCTAGTAACCTCCTTGTCACTCAACCTGTCACCTTTAAGGCAAGCTGGCAAGCCGTGGATTCTCCAGCGCCCCCAGGCAAGGTGGAGCCCACTATCTTTGCCTTGCTTCCCCCATGCAATTCATGTTCCGTAGGCAGATGACACGCTATTTGTTTTGAAAATCCCACTTGCTTCATTTGGCCACTCCTGCTGTGGCCTTAGCGTTTGTTCTGTGCGTACTTCTCAGAGGCCCAAGCAGTACCATCCAGAGCTATTAACCTCTCCTGCTAATGTCATCCATCACGCGCTTGGCACATGCGCCTTGCTAGACAAACCTAACAACATCTGCTGCGCATTCTGCAACCTCCCTTTGATTCCTCACACTTTATTTTCACTTTCATCCCGTGCGCTGGTGAGATGTGTGTCTGATCTCATTCGCATGCCGGAGAACTGGGAATACGCCATTTTTCCACGGGGCAGGGTAGCCGGCGAGAAACCGGGGCAGCCGCTAGTTGGGAGCTGGCAGGTGTCCCTGTTGCCAGCATCCAATGGCCGCTGAAGCGTTTTGCCAGCCAATCTCCTTGATTCCGTGGACACTGCACCTGAGAAACTGCTCACACGTGTCCCCACGAGCAGCTGGCACATTAAAGGCATCTATCTTTGGAAAAACCATTTTATTTAGAAAATAGGTTACACATTTTGTTCTTGGATGCGGGGTTTATACTGGAGCTCAGCAATAGCCGAAGCCCAAGGTTTTGCTCAGCTAAACTTCCGCCTTCTCCTCCTCCTCCTCCTCCTCCTCCTCCTCCTCCTCCTCCTCCTCCTCCAGTCTTCCAGCAAGTCCCCCCTTATCTCCATGTCATTGCTTTCCTGAATCCCATCCCTGGCCTGGCTTCAGCGATGGTCAGTAGTACCTTTCAGACATGTGAGCCTCATGGCATGGCATGACCACGCTAATGACACGCTCAGGCCCTGTGGCCCTTCTGTGGCTGTCTGGTGTAGAATCTAAAATCTGTTCCTTTAAGGGTGAGAGTGACAACCTAAGAGAAAAATGGGAGGTCTTAGAATACCCATCAGGTCTGTTACTCTGTTAGCCACCCTGCAAAAACTTGTCCTCCGTCTTTTGCTGTGGAAAGTGAAGTGTGTTCCTTGCACGAGACAGATGGATTGCTAACTAAAACATAGCCGCTTTCCCGAGTGTGTCCCTAGCAATGAAGAATGCACTTAAAGACGACAACGCATGCGGAGCTGTTTAAATGGTCAAGGAAAATGAACACTCAGGCCTCAAAGGATTTTTTCCATACTCAGTAAGTAACTTCACTCTTATTTTTTCAATGAGCATCATAAATGGTGAATTTTTCTTTTAAGAGAAAAAGTGTTTATGTAGCTTATAGGTTCGTGTATTCTTACTACATAAAACCTGCACGTTTGATGAGGACATCAAGTTATCTTAGGACCCTCTCCATCTGAAGAGTCCCTGGGTTGCTGATGTGAAGAAGAAAGGGAGACAGTTGGCTGAGTCAGCATGGGTGTGCTTTCTAATGTGGAGTAGCTTCCAAATGTCTGTAATAGAAGTCCTAGAGTAGGCATAGGCGACCCAGGCAGCAAACACACATGGTGTGAAGCCTGCACTGGAGACGGCTGTAAAGGACAGCACTGGCCTCCAAGACATCTGCACAGTGCTTTCCATTCTACCAAAACGTCCTCCCCAAACGCACCAATCCATGGATCTGGGGCAGAGCAATCCACGGACATCAGCTTTCTGAGAGAATTCCACTCTCCCTTCCTGAGTGAAGTGATTTGCTTGTAAAGTAAGATAAGTACCAGCTCTTTCTGCGAGAAAGAGACCCCACGAAAGGACAACTAGTACCCACTTTATAGATAAAGGTCACTGATAGCAAGTTAGTCGGGTGCCCTCAGTTTCTAGCCACACACCTTCTCATCCAGGAAATAACTGGAGAGTCGAAGATCTCTCGGGAAAGCAGAAGCAATTAGAACATTTTAGAACTGAAGCCTTAAACTGTTGTGAGTGGAAGAGAATAGCATGTCTACTAGGCTCTGCACCAAAAATAGATGGAGAATATCCATCTATCTGTCTGTCTGTCTGTCTGTCTGCTTATCTAGATCTACTTATTTATTTGGCCTCATGTCTCCCACTATGTAGCCCAGGATCAAGATGAACTGATTCTCTTGTCTCTAACCTCCTGAGTGGTAGAATTACAAACAAGTGCAACCCTCCCTAGTTTATGTGGTACTGGGTGTAGTGGTCTGTCCTGTCCCTTTAAGAGACAAGCCCCGCCCACTCCCCCATCCACTGAGGCAAGGTGGCACTGACTATAAGCAAGAGGGGTGCACCGGGCGGGGCGGTGGTGGTGCACACCTTTAATCTCAGCTCTTGGGAGGCAGAGGCAGGCAGATCTCTGTGGGTTTGAAGCCAGCAACATCCCCAACTGTTCTTTTTAGGAGAAGCCAGTTATCATTACCAACAGTTATTGAGCATATACCTCCATTCAGAAGAAATGGATACCGGTTGCTCATATGTGATAAAGAGGCATGGCTAAGCCAATTGGGGAAACCTGTGGGAATAGATGCTTTTCAGTTCAGGGAGGGTGGTTGGACTCTGCCTAGCTGACATCATGGGAAATGGTTTTTACAGACAGGGCACGGTTCTAGCAAGATGATGTGGCTCGGGAAAGCAAGCCAGGAGAGAAATAGGCACAGTGCCACCAGCAGCCTGGCAAAGTCACAATGTGTTGTGACCTGTCATTATGGCTCATTTATGACAGTAAAATCATCCATAAAGTATGGTCTCATCTGTCCATGGAGGTGGCAAGTCTTTCTAAATTTATTCCCCATCCCCTGCGATCCAGACATGGAGTCTTCAGGAGGAATCTGGCATAAGTGAGTTATCTCTGGAACCCACTCTTCTTTCTCGTCCCTCTGCAGCCTTGGGAGCAACATGTCTGTAGGGCTCATTGCCTGTTCTCTCTCTCTCTCTCTCTCTCTCTCTCTCTCTCTCTCTCTCTCAGTTTATCCTGGGGTTTAGTTACACAGGGTTTCTCTGTATAACTGCCATGGCTGTCCTGGAACTCACTTTGTAGATCTTGCTGGCCTCAAACTCACAGAGATCACCTTGCCTCTCCACAGCTGTCATCTTTCCTTTCTCTTCTACTCCAGTGTTCTCAAACTATGGAGACGTCACACTTCAGAACTGTATAGTAAGCAGCTGTTTCAAGTTTTGCAGTTTCCTTTCACTAAAGGTCCAATGGCAGAGAGCAGCACCCCAGGCTCAGATTACCCCTGCCTCAGCCATGTGAAATTTGTATGCCTGCCTCAGACTTCAGGCAGACTTCTTTGCCGAGACCTAGCCTGTCTGTCTTGTTGTGAACATATGAGGATGGCCTCCCACACCAGCACAGCGATGCTTCAGGACTTTGCTCAGTTACTGTGATGCAGAAGGACTGTGTGCAAGCTGAGATACTTCACCATGAGTGATAATCTGGAAATGATATCATATTGAAAATTCTTTAAGAAGCTCGATTAAATAGTTACACTTGGGATAAAAGTCTCATGTAACGAGACTTTTAGTTGCAAAAGTTAGGAAATCTGATCTAAAACATTTTATGGGTTTTTTCTTTTACTTTTTTTGTTTATGTTGTTGTTATTAAGACAACGTCTCATGAACTCTCTAGCAATTTAAGCATGCTTTCAACTCAGCTTTCTTTTTGTTTGTTGCTTTGTTTTGTTTTCATTTATATTTTTTTGCTTTTACATCCCAACCAAAGTTTCCCCTCCCTCCTCTTTTTCCAGTTCCTCTTCCTCCATCCCCCTCTCCCCAGTCCCTTCCATGTCTCCTCCTTTATTTCTTTTCAGATATTCTATGGCTTCCCATGGATATGAACCAACCAAGGTATATCAAGTTGTAGTGAGACTAGCCTCCTCCTATTCTATTAAGGCTGGGTGAGATAATACAGTAGGGAGAACGGGTCCAAAAAGCAGGCAACAGGATCAAAGGTAGTCCCTGCTCTCATGATTAGGAGTCTCACAAGAAGACCAAGCTACACAACTGTAACGTATATGCAGAGGGCCTAGGTCAGTCCCATACAGGCTCCATGATTGCGCTGCAATTAATGGCACCCAGCACCACATCTGTCCTTAATATAAATTTTTGAGAAGTAGAATAAATGCATGCTATCATACCACAGTTCATGTTTCTAAAATAGTTCAGATTTACCAGCTCAAAGGTAACTTAATCACTTAGAATAGAGCTATTTTCACTATTGAGAGAGTGGGATAGGTCTTAGCCTTTAGGAGAGATGCTCAAGGAAAAGTATGTGTGACTGTGTAAACAGGGGAGATAGCACATACAGATCTGTCTGGGTTGCCAGATACCCAAACAGAGGTCCAACAACTACCCATCACACAATGAACATAAAAAGTATAGTATTACTTAGATAAATCAAATCAGAGGCCAGATAAGAACCAGTTGTAAGCTAATCAAATTCTACAAAAGTTGGAGGATGTGTGTGTGTATGTGTGTTGTGTGTGTATGTATGTAGATAGATAGATAGATGACAGAAAGGCAGATAAATATCTCATAGGAGATTGTTTATATGACCTGCAAGCTAACCTAGATAGGGAATTAAAGAATTAGATAAGAAAGGATAAGCTCATTTGAATTTATGAAAATAAAGTCTATGCATGGTGAAATATCTAAAAAATAAAGTCATAGGCAAAGAGAAGACATGGGGAAAATGTTGAAACATAGTCAAACGATACATTGTATAACATACAAAAATTTCTTAAAACCTTTCAGATTTGTAAAAGAATCCATCAAAAAATAGATAAAATTCAATTTCTAGTTCTTCAAAAGAGTAAATAATGAAAAGGAAAAAGTTAAAACCATAAACAGTTAAAGAAAATTTAAAAGGAAAACTCTAGATAAAGGATAACAGCCAAATAATTGAAGAACAAATCTAGACTGGCAAATGCATTGTGTACATATTCAAAGTCACTAATGTCAAAGAAATACAATGAAAGTAATGACGAAGTGCAGATGAGGCTCGTTACACAAGTATGAAGCTCTATGTGGCACCCAGCGCCCACTTAAACCCAGGCCCAGCAGCTCCTGAATCCCCACTTCTGGGAAAGTGGAGACAGAAGGAAGCCTGGGGATTGATGTCCAGCCAATCTAGCTTCACATTCACTAAAAGACCTGGTCTCAACATAGGTGAAGAAAAGCTGAAGGAGACATCGGATGTGATCTCTGTCCTCCACATGCACTTCCACATGCTTGCACCCCACATATGTACATGAACACACACACACACAAAGAAAATTAACATGAAATGCTACTTTGTTAGCACTGGAAATGCAAATTGTAAGAATGGGTTATGCCAGTGATGATGGGATGGAGACAATGTGGCAGGAAAAGTAACTGTACAGATCATTGCAGAAGGCAGTGTTACAGTGATCTATCAAAGTAACTGTACAGATCATTGCAGAAGGCAGTGTTACAGTGATCTAGCAAAGTAACTGTACAGATCATTGCAGCAGGCAGTGTTACAGTGATCTAGCAAAGTAACTGTACAGATCATTGCAGAAGGCAGTGTTACAGGGATCTAGGAAAGTAACTGTACAGATCATTGCAGAAGGCAGTGTTACAGGGATCTAGGAAAGTAACTGTACAGATCATTGCAGAAGGCAGTGTTACAGGGATCTAGGAAAGTAACTGTACAGATCATTGCAGAAGGCAGTGTTACAGTGATCTAGCAAAGTAACTGTACAGATCATTGCAGAAGGCAGTGTTACAGGGATTTAGGAAAGGGTTTAGCAACAATGTATATACTGACGTTTGGCTTTGTGACTTACTCTTGTAGTCCCAGTGGACAAGAAGCAGTGATAAAGTTTCCTCTTACCTCACATATATGCTGTAGCATTTGTGTGTGTGTGTGCGCGCACATACACACACACACACACACACACAAAGAAATGTAAAATAAAGTGAGTGTTCATCAATAAGAAATTAGCCAAAATTACATGGAATGTTCATAACACATAGCATTATGAAACCAATGAAAAGAACGCACTAGAGCTATACCTGTTACTTGGAGGAGGTCACTCATTTATTCACTCAATCAATAATGTTCACTATACATCTAGTCTGTGTATTAATTTACCTATTAGTAACCTATCACAGGTAAAGCAGTAAAAAATGTATAGTTTATGAAAAATGCATAGCCACAATTATAACAATATAATTATGCAAATGATTGCAATATGTCATGACATTCATGTTGAATAATAATGCATGTTTTGTTGTTAGAATCTTGCTATGTGGACAAGTTGAAAAACCTAACCTTTCTTTATCTGCCTCTTGAGGACTGAAATTATAGATATGACCGCCGAGAGCATGCTTAATGGAAATAAAAGAAGGAAATCTATGAGAACATCTGCAGAGGGAAATAATTCTGTCAGTGAAAGCCTGGAAACGTAACAGAGGATGGCGAGGGCTTAAAAACCTGAGTGAACGTTTGCAGATGGAACACGAAGAAGGACAATCTAGAAAACTAGACCACCCTGTGCAAAGTGAAGAGTTTACAGGAAAATGGGAGCTTGGAAAGGAGTGAGACACCCGCAAAAGTTGGTGCATAGGGAAAAGTGTCATGGAGGGAGAAGCCCCACTGCTGAAAGACCCAGCCACCTGTCGGGAGTTTAGAAAGCACTTTAAAGATACTGAAGTGACAGAAAGTCTCTCATCAGGCAGGAAATACAGTCAGATTTTGTTTTTATAGAAAGAGCAAGAACACCAACATGGCCATTGATTGACCACGAGAACTGAAGGACCGTGCTGAGGAAGACTGTGTGGTCACCTATGTCTGGGTTTGGCAGTTAAAGTGTGATGGCCAATTAGCAGTGTTTGCTATGAAAAAGAAAGAGAAGAAACAGTGACAAGTTGGCCCCTTGTCTTCTAAGATAGCAACTACTTCAGATATGTGGAGGAGGGACCACACAGGAAGAGTGATAGACAGGCACAGCAAGTGATGTCACAAAGGGAGGGGGAGGAGCCAGATTCACAAGCCATTCCACAGGGGAAATCAGTGGGATGGGCTGAATGGATTCAGGGATGGATGTGGTCCAGGAACTAAGGGCTTCTCTGGCAGGCAAGCAAGATTCAAATGAGGATTATTGCTTTATGATACTGGAACCTTGCAGACAGAGGGATGACTCAGCAGTCCTGGAAGCTTCCAGGGCACATTCAGCATTTCTTACCACCAAAGGACTCTGGTGTCTGTAACTATGTCTGCTTATTCCAGAATTTCTTGTGATTTATTCTAAAGAGGAGGTCCCGGAAGTGGAAAGATCTTCCTAGAGCCAAAAACAGGAAGCATACCCTTCCAACCTGGGTCCAAGGGCCAGGAAGGAATATGTGAGTTCTAACACAACAACAGTCTATGTTCCCATTATGTCAACAGTGTTTACAATGGCCAGGTACTTCCTGTGACATGTGAGCATCCCTGAAGCTTTTTCCAGCAGAGGAAATGACTGTCTTCAGGAAGTCATATCTTTTCCCTCCACACACCCGAAAATGGAAAAGCTGTTGAACTTTCACTAAAAATATCAGTACTATCTAAAAATAAGTTCTGCCAACTTTGCCTTTTGCTCCAGGAAATCCTAACTGGAATACCTCTGTATCACCAGTGGTCCTTATCAAAGGAGCCTCTTGCAGTCGCTCCCCACCCCATTATCCTAAAGTTCACCCTGAAATGAATCCCCACCTTCCTTCCCCACTAATGAGATTCAGGATAACTGCTGGCCATGGCTGAATCAAATAAATGCTTTCTCAGGGGACAGATGGTTCCCCAAACTCTTCCGCAAGCACCCACACCCAAGAACGTGTTTCTTTCCTGTCTGTCTAGCTTCCTCTAGGCTCATTACCGCTTCACTGTCATTTTCCAGAACAGGAAAGAGAGTGCAGAAGGTGGCCTTTTGCAACCTTCTGTGGACACACAGCAGCTGACCTGTAGGAAGGAGAGTCTAAACGAAGCCATCTGTTGGAGAGCCACTGACAGACACTTTAAGGAGGTGGTTCTGCCTCTGTCCCTGCTGCTGGCTCCTGGGACACTCTTTGGGCTGGCTGGGGTCAAGAAATCATAGGGGCAAGTTGGCATTTGTTTTGGTAGTAGGGGTGGTGTGGGGAGGGAGGGGGGTCCGTAGCCTAGACCCCAGCCTTACTGAGAGAGAAAAGATAAAGAATAAGGAACTCAGTTCCAATCTCCTATATTATAGAAAGCTCCCCTAATGATTGAAATGAATTATCAATTTTACCCTGAGATAAGGGTATAGGTGAGTCTCAAATAAGGACCCTTATCCAAGGAAAGTACAGAACATGTTTAAATTCTGCTGTTGCTGTGTTGAGCTGAGTGTATATCTCTGAGGGAGTTACATGAACTCTCTAACGAGACTCATCTCTCAGATGTGAAACCACTTTTATCACTGACAACAGTTAAAAGTTTGAACATGTATAGTGCCTGGTAAACAGCCAGTGTTCCATATATGTTCCTGATTGAACCCGGGACCTTGTGTGTAGTAATTACATATGAACTACATATGAACTAAATCCCCAGTCTTTGTCTGTTTAAAACAAGATCTTAGTTACATAGACCAGACTGTCCTAAGAATCATGATTTATGATTCCTCTGCCTCCACTACTTGAATTACAAGCATTCACCACCAGGGCCAGCTCTGTTTCCTTTATCAAGAGTCTTGGTGTGTCTTGCTCATTCCTCTAGTATTAGAGATTCCACAGACAAGCGGTTGACAAGGGCAAACGCACAGAAGGACATATGTGGAGTACCAAGAGTGAATCTTTGGTGGCTTGAGGGAGGTCATGATCAGTCCAGAGGTGGCACTGGGTAAGAGCTGTGTAGTAGAAAGGGACCTATTGGTGTCACCCTTTACTCCAGCCTCCAGAGAGCCCCCAAAAGAAGGACCAATCAGCATTCAGGCATGTGAACCATGCTGGGTTGTATACTTTCCTTTCTCGCCATCTCAGCAAGGATTCCAGGTAGGGCACAAAGATCAGAAAGGGCCCACAGTGGTCCCCGAAAGGTGAGTCTGCCAGCAGCTTCTCAGGCATAGAAACTCAGGCCATCTCCAACCGACACTGAGAGCAGTGGAGTTCGAGGTAGTGTTTTCTCCAAAGTGGTGACGGAAGGAAATTAGAAGTAGCAGGAAAGATATTTAGGAGATCAGCCGATAGACTCAGAAAGAGGACAGGGACAGAAACTTAAAGGTGTTGGTCTCTTTTCTACTCTAGAGCCAAGATAAAGATCCCATGACATATAACAGCGCCTACACACAGAGACACACATAGTAATTAAGCATATATTGTATATAATAAATATGCTATATAGTATATTTAAATAATATATAGTAATTAAATATTATCTTTCCTGGAACATATGCTTACCAACCTGTGTGTTATTGAATGTTTATTTCTCACATTGAGCAGCTGAGATTTTTGTCTAAATTGAAAAGAAGGGAAATTGGAATTGTACCTACTGGAACACTGACAGGAGCCACAGGTGACCCACGGGTGACAAAGCAAGGCTGAGGTCAGAGGATAGGGCTGGACTGGGGGTCAGTTTGAGGTATTGCCTTTACATACAGTGGATACGGTGCTGGCCAGGAACACACAAACTAAACAAAGTCCTGTGGTACAACAAGCAGCAAAACAAAAAGGAGAAAAGAAAACGTGAAAGCAGCCTGTTAGAATGAATGACAGATATGGGGGGGGGGGTGCACAGGTATTATGGCAGATATGGGCAGAGGGGTGCATGGGGAGGGGTACACCATGCACTGGATGCTTTGGGAGTGAACTGGACATGACTGACCTTAGTTTCTGCTCCAAGGCAAGTTGAACCTCCTCAGAGTCAAACGAAACTCACAGGAAGCCCTGGGAGACCTCTGAGAGATAGCAGTGGACGGTCACAGAGATGAATAGCAATGTCACCCTCTTGAGAGCAGGGATCTGAATGCGGGGACATTCATTGGAACATAGTAGCCTCTCGAATGCCATTTATTGAATGGATAACTTCCTTCAATGTCACCTATTCAACCCATTGAGCTTCGGACACTGTGAGATTCAAACATGACCTGTTCCTATCAGCTTCTATTCCAGACTCAGTGTTGTTTTTCTAGACTCAATTGTTGTTATTGCCTTCATTTCTAACGTTTGCGGAAAATAAACCCAAGTATTAGGTATTAGATGCTGCCTCACAGATGCTAGAAAATTCCAGCATTACTGCAAATTGTTACTGAATAATGTGCAGTGTCTTGGTGATAATTTTAAAGCTGAGCGGGCAGTCACAGCGCGATTCCAGTGCTTTTCCGCAGCCTGGGACACGCCAAGGGATTCTTGTTTTTGAGAGTGATGACAGAAGGGATCCCCTAGGGGGCAGTGTGAGCATAGGTTTCAACCAAGCAAGGCCAGGGGCTTATGACCCGTCGCTCAGGTAATGGCTAAGACAAGAGGAGATCCAAGAATCCGAGAAACAAAATTCACTGTATGAAGTTGTTTTCTGGGTGGAGCAGAATTCAGCCGTCTGGAAGGACTGCACAGTAGAGGAAAACCTGGCGACACAGCAAAAAATTGGGGGATGGTAAGTTTAAAGGTTCCTACCACAGGATTGCCGGTCATAGGAATTATTTGACATGCTTCTTAACATTTGCTAAAGGGCTTTTTATGTTTTTATTTATTACCATTCACATTTTATGCTTCTGAAATCCATGCAGAATTGTGATTTATTTCCTTGTCTATTGCAGGTGGCAGTTAAAATTCAATTAAAGTTAGCCAGTTTTAATAGGGCAATGATAGCTGATCCCGCATTATTGGGTGCTTGCAATGTACTAAGGGTTTTGCTTGCACTGTTTTGGTTGATGCTTCTGTACCTCCATAAGGAGATATTATTTATTCCTACTGTGTTGACACTCATTGCCAAGATTCCAAGCTTCAAAGTGTGGACAAGAATCCATTCTCTTAATTGTTTTGCTATTTTAAACCAGAATGCAAAGTTTCTTGCATATCTTGTTAAAAGGCAAATTCTCCATCAGTGGTGTGGACAGAGACTGAGAGTCTGCCTGGAGGGCAATTTGCAGGTGGTGGCAATGCTGCTGTTACATGGACCACAGTTCAAGTGACAAACATTCCAAGGGTACCTGTGTTGGGGCGGGAGGTAGAGGTTTACATGCATGATCTAATCCCTACAGTCAAAAAATCTGAGTCAGTAGGAAAGATGAAGATGGGGCCTTAAATAGCAGTGCTAGGGAAGAGGGTACCTGTTCAGGACCACAGAGAAACAAACAGAACAGTTGATACCAAGACAGAACTTGCTACCTGGGGGTGTCAGGGGGGTTGTGCTCCAAAGTTTTGGCAGAAGGTGGGCACAGGATGAGTAAGACCTAGGTCACAAGGCATCACAAGTGAGCCTAGGGAAGACACAGGTTTTGCAAAGGGCTGCTCAAAGAACCGCTAACTGAAGGGGAATGCAGAGAGGAGGCGGGAATCTGAGACATTCATGGAATTAAGGAGGTTCAGAAAGAGGAACACCCAGCAGCTTGGGTGAGCCTTAGTGGGAAGTGGGGGTCGGGTGAGCCTCAGTGGGAAGTGGGGGTCGGGTGAGCCTCAGTGGGAAGTGGGGTCAGGATGAGCCCGGGGAGAAATAGTGCTGAAAGCACACTCAGGAGTAATCTGAGTGAAGAGATCATGATTGACCCAAGTTCTGGGGTACGACAGCCCAGGGCCAACTCAGGATGAGTGGGCAGAATTGTTTTCCCATCTTGTCCATAGTGAAGTCATCCGGGAAGCCACGGTTCGGAGCAACAGAGCTCAGTTCACACTATCAAATCATTAAAAAAAAAAAAACCACACACACACAAATGGGGACTTTAAGCTCAAGTTCTAGACCTATTTCTCTGGGCTGGAGCTATAAGTTGATGTTTTTATATCTCCTTATTTTTATTTGGTTGATAGGTCTATGCAGCCAGAACTGAGAGCCACGATACTAGAGCGACCGGGTCTCACATGAGCAGCCCTGACCAGCATCTCTGGGAACTGATGGGAATGCAAATCTTGAACCTGTTCCTAGACTTACAGAGTCAGAAATTCAGGGTGAGGCCCTGAATCTCTGTTTTAACAAACCCTTCGGTGATTCTCAGCGAAGCTAAAGTCTCAGCACTACTTTGTCCTCAGGCCTTACAACTCCCAGTGTGGTCTAGTTTGGAACTTACTACACAGACAGAGTCTGGGACCCCAAACCTCACAGCTACTGAATCAGAATCACAGGTCCACAAAACCCCCAGGTGATGGACGCATGCATTAAGTTGGGGAAGCACACTGAATTTCAGGGTGGACAATATAAAGTTCTAGAGTGAAATCAGAATGATTATGGCCATAGCAAGGAAAAGGGGGAAGAGATGGAGTGTGAGATGGGGAGAAAGAAACGGATCCAAATAAGCATAAATCATTTGGTCCTGCAGGACTTAGAAAAATAAATCCCAGCGGGGACATCTGTTTGTCACTATCCCTCCTGAACTTCTTCCCTTCCATCCTTCTGGACTCCAGCAGGAATCCACTGGGTCTTGAGTGTCAGGCTGCTTTGCAGCTCAGGACTCTCTCCTGCCGGTCATTGATCCAACATTGAGGTCTCTCTCCACAGTGCAACTGCACTCAGATCTCAGCTCCAGCTTGTACAATCTTTCTGATAATAAGGAAATCTAAATGAAGCGTCCCCTCAAAGGCCTTCACTGCTAATCTGGCGCAGGAAAAAAAAAAAAAAACTAGCACATTATACCTGTTTTTTCCAGTCACCCTGCCTGCGTTGTGTGCCCTCTGAATACACATCCATAATGAAATCACTCAGAATGGAATTAATTACCTGACTTAAGATTTATTGCTTTTTAACTAGAAATACAAGGCTACCCACACCCAGCTCCCAGAGTTGACTGCTCGAATGTCCCATTCCTTCCCTCCAGTTTGAGTGCGGGAAGCCAAGCAGAGGAAATGCTAAGCGGGTGCAGGGGTCATAGGCAGAAGAATAGAGAGAACAATGCTGCTTCGTTAGGATTGGCACATTGGAACCCCGGGACACTGGTGCTCAGTTCTGCTTCCACAGCCTCACCACAGGGACCACGGGCCAGCCTCCTCCCAACTAGCATAACTGGAAAGACTCTAAGAGGCCCCGAAGTGCTGTAAACTGACAACGTTCGGTTCTGATGAACTTTAGAGCGAGTGTGTAGCCAATTCCTCCACTCATGCTGATCCCAAAGTCTTCCTACTGGGGGCTTTTGGCTTGGAGCATCGTGAGGCCGTTTGTTCCGCCTGCATTCTCCATAGGGTTAAGACCTCAAGGTGTGTTAATAGACTCGGCTTCGCCACACTTTATTTTCATCTGCATTTACCATTATCGTAGGTATTTTTTAACAAACCTCGGGTGCAAGACGCACCAGTGAGCACTGCACAACACAGACAAGAGCAGCGGGGTCCAGAGGAAAGCAGCTACCGTTGACAGGTACTTGACAGTATCCTGTCCTGCAATCCAACTCAAGATGTTCCTGGGCCCCCTAAGGACTGACCTTCTGCTAGATGTCTTCCTGGATCTTCGCTTCTCCACAGTGCCTGGGGCCACCTCCTCTGGGTTGGCAGGAGAGTGGGGTCCTGTCTAGGCAATCACCTCTGAGAATTGCTGCACCCACTACCAAGTCTATGTCTCAGTGCCTTCCCCTTCTTTCTCAAACACTCCCCTTCTGGCATTCTGGCAGGCAGTGTAAAAATATTGCTGATCGTGACTGTTCATGAGATAATAATCTTAAATAGATGATACTTACATGGATAATAGGATAAAGTAAAACAGGATGGGCAAATTGATGATTGTAGATTAGGAGGAAGTATAATTAGCAAAGCAAACAAAAGCCAAATTCAAAGGGTAATAATCAAGATGTGTCAGAACTGTGAGGATTGAAGTGTTCTCCAATGTAAGTTTTTAATCCCTAACTTTAATCTCCAGAACCTAGACAGCTTCTGTACACCTTGTAGAAGTGTACACTGTATTTGTGTCCAAAGATTTCCCATTGTCTAGCGAAAGGAACTGTTGTTACTGATAGTCTCTTTCTTTCTTCTTCCCTCCCTCTCTCCCTCCTTTCCTCTCTCTCTCTCTCTCTCTCTCTCTCTCTCTCTCTCTCTCTCTCCCTCTCTTTGTTTCTTTCTTTTTTCCTTTAGGAACTAACAGGGGAAATGCCAACATAGCTATAATATCACCCTGGACGATCCTGGGACAAGTCACCGGTCAGAATCTTGTGATTATTTTAATTTGTATGAAAAACTTGTCAGATATCCAGACATGTTTTCAAATACGTAAACTAATGGCGATCATCATGTGATGCTCCCAAGACAAGCATGACAATGACAGTGTGTTGTGAAAGACCATGTTGTCACGATCAGAATAATGAGATGGTAGCTCAGGCTGCCTAGCGATTTCAGCTAAAGCTCAGTAAATTTGAATTGTCACAACTATAACAGACCTGAGCGCAGCTGTTTTAATCACCAGAAAAAAAAAAAAAGCTTTCATTTCCTCTTTTTCTGTCAATACAAAATGGCACAGCTTTCTTGGTCCCACGGCTTTGGTGTTACCTGCCTGCTTGCTTTGACAAACTACCCAACAAAAGTAATGTGAGGGAAGAAGTGTTTGTCTCGGCTCACACTTTGAGAGTACAGTCCATCAAAGCGAAGAAGGTCCAGAGGCAGGAGCATAAGGTCACCCTGTATTCACAGTTAAGAAACAAAGAACAGTAAGTGTAGGCACTTAGCGCACTTTCTACTGTTTTGTTCAGCGTAAGTCCCCAGCCTATGACATTGTACCACTCATGGTGAGGGTGCATTTTCTGCTTCAACTATTCCACTCTAGAAACTTCCTAACAGACATACTCAGAAATTTGTCTTCTAGATGATTCCAGAGGCTGTAAAGTTGGCCACCACAACCTTCCATTCTAACACGGATTATAGCTCCATTTTTTAAAGACCATATGTTTTATTCACATATAGAAATACAGCTAGGTATAGAAACATATGGGAATAGCAGAACATTCTCTAATCACAGTACTTAGGCCAGAAGGATCATGAATTGAAAGCCACACTTAGCCATACAGTAAGTTGGGGGTGATGTCTGGGCTATCTGAGAAAAAGAAAGAAAAGGAGGGCAAAGACTGAGAAAGGAGACGAAGGAAAAAGAAAAGAAAAGATTATGGGAGAGGGTGGAAATGAAGTGCAGCCAAATCTATATGACTACAGCATTTAGAGTAGTTACATTGACAAGTGTGGCAAAAAGAAAAACTGAGCAAGTAACTGTCAATTTTTAGCTTTCTATTTCAGTTGGTTTGTGTGATTTCGTTCACATTTGAGTAAAGGAAATTGAGAATACACCTCTGACTTCAGTCCTGCCTACTTCTTGGAGTGATGGGGACTAGCTTAATGAGGGTCTCACCAGCAGACTGAATGTGTGAATGTCCAGAGAGGTGTATTCTAGCACACCTAGTGATTTCAGCTAAAGCTCAGTAAATTTGAATTGTCACAACTACAACAGACCTGAGTGCAGCTGTTTTATCACCAGAAAAAAAAAAAAAACTTTCATTCCCTCTTTTTCTGTCAATACAAAATGGCACAGCTTTCTTGGTCCCACGGCTTTGGTGTTACCTGCCTGCTTGCTTCTGGAAAAGTCAATCTATTGTTCCTTCCTCTGAACGTGTAGATCTGAGGGATCCCTTGTGAGTAACCAATGAATTCGACATACTCCCTGTTGCTGATGTCTCAGAATGTTGGCCATTGCATCCTTTGCTTGCGCTCAGCTCATGAGGATTAGCAACACCATGTCCATGTGCATTTGTTTCACGGAGACTTAAAATTGCTAACGCCTGCCGTTTGCCGAGGCTTCTCTTCCATCGCAAGACAATTTATCTGAAATCATTATCAGTATAAGCTACCTGGTCTTGAGATATGCTCAAAGTACAGGAATTGACTAACGATTACAAGGAGAGAAGGTTGGAAAGAGTCCAGTAAACTTCTAAAAGAGAAAATAGTTTGTATAATGTTGTCTCTTAAATGTTTATGAACATATGAAAACACTTTGCCAGATGACTGAAGTGGCCAGAAGACAAAATTCTACTGTCACGTAAGAGGCAATGACTTCTATGAATGTTTGAAATATATCTATATATATGAATTTATTTTAAAAAATAAAAAGCAAAATTTCACCATTTTCCCTCATTCTCATTTCCCTCTCCACCCCCAGGCTTTCTAAGTTTACTTGCTTCCTCTTCAGGATCATTCCTCATGAGTTTACAGAATACCTAAGTTTAGGTACATGTCTTTAAAGACACAAATGCCGCTGTATGATACACACTGTCTTGTAATTGGCTGTGACCATTAAGTACAGCTTTGGTTTTGCTTCTCCTGTATCAGTTTATACACCACTGCTTCCTGCTAACAGCTGCCGACGCTCTGTGTTACAGATGGATCTCAGCGTGCTTACATGTAGGTCTACTGCAGTTTCATGTATTTTTTTCCTACTTCGCATTGCTCTGGACATTTTAGCTCATGTGCAAGCACAGCTTTGGGAAGCATGTGGGGCTCCCTTGATAGTGCTGAGTCCCCAGTGGTTTTGCTCATGCATAGACAGACGCTCTTCAAGAAAGTTCTCCCACAGACAGCAAGCTTAGGATTTGGGAACCAAGCAGACATGAGTTTCTGCCTGAGGTAGTTCTGCCACTTAGCTCTTGAGCAAGGTATCCTACTAAGCTTCGAATCAGGGTGATATTATGGTCTTTGGGAACTGTGTAGGAGGTCCTTCTGTCTTTGTGTTGCTTTCATTTGTTAATAAAGAATCTGCTTTGGGCTTGTTGATAGGGCAGAACTGAGGTAGGCAGGGAGAAAACTCAATGGCATGCTGGGAGAAAGGGGGCAGAGGCAGAGAGATCTGCAGGAGATAGACTCTGGGAATTTTACCTGGTAAGCCACTGCCACGTGGCCTTATACATATTAAAAGAAATGGGTTAAATTAATATGTAAGAGTTAGTCAATAAGAAGCTAGATCTAATGGGCCAAGCAGTATTTTAATTAATACATTTTCTGTGTGGTTATTCTGGGGCTGAGCTAGCCTGGTGGTTGGACGAACAAGTGGGCCCTCTCCTCCTACAACTGTGGACTGGTTTGCACAATGCACAGGTTCATGTGAGGAGTTTTGCTTTACTAGTCATATCCTTCCAGGTTACTCTTAAGATGAACTGGCATTCCTTGAGCATACACTGATGTCAGTGTCCAGTTTAATTTGTCAAGTATCCTCTCTCTTCCCCTGTCCCTCCTCCTATAGCCTTTAGAACCATGATAATCTGTACAGTTAGTTCTTTCTCAGCTTCTTGGCTTTGCATATGGTATGGCTTCTGGCATCCATTGACCTTCTGGGGGCCCTTCAGAGACGACAGTTATTTTAAAATTAATTTGCCTTATTCGATTTCCTAGCTTTCACATGTTATAGCCACACTGCTCATACACCTGATCACCCAGACTCAGATAGAAATAGCTGTCATATCAGCCTAAGTAATAGCTAAGGCAGGTCCACTCATTTATTGCCGAGAAACCACCTGGGACTTATAAATGAGAATAGTTTCCAAATGTCTGTGTCCGGTAATATCCCCCATTGCCCTAAGCCTACCTTACCTATTTAATTCTTTCAGCTGCCAGCTGCCAGGCACAAAATAGAAGCAGAGTCAGATATAAAAGAATACATTTGGGAAGTTTTCTTATTTTATTTTGTAAGTGGATTTGGGTGGTTTTGATAAGAAAGATATAAAAACAATGCTCAGTTTAAAATCTAACAAAGGATTTCCTGAGCAGACTTACAGCAGAAGTAGTTGGAAGTCTTGCTAGATGCTTGGGATAGCCTGGTGTAGAGAGGAGAGCACCATAGTGAAGGGAGGCTGCTGGCTCTACTCCATTCTCCTATTTAACAAGTGTGATACCCTGGAGATGCTATGGGAGCCCAGAACGCTTCCTCCATCTCACCAATGAGAAAGGTTAATTGCAGTATCAACCCAGGAAAGGATGTATGAGGACTGACTTTCAAAAATAGAAAGGCACTGAATGTCTCACCCGAAGTGAGTGTTATATACATGTTGGAGATGTATTGTATTGTATTGTATTCCAGACTGTAGGCAGCCCAAATTCAAATCCTTTTTACTAGGTATTACATGTACGATTATGGGACAACTTAAAAACTCTTCTGAAGGTGCTTTCACCATGATGTGTAGGGTGGTAATGCCGTGTTGCAAGATGGGATGGGTAATGTGCTTGGTGTTTAGCATTTAAAAGGAGAATTGCAAGCACACAAGGGAAGCTTCGTGTTTGGGCATAACACACTGCATGTACACAGCAAGTTCATTCTGGTCTGAGTTGAGTATGAACACCTGCACTCTTTGTACATTTTGGTATCTTACAGAGTTTAGTTTTAAAATGCACTGGAGTCACACAGAACTCTCTGGAGGCAGTGATTGTCAAATTTTATTAATAATATTGTATTGACAAAGCAACAGGAAACTTTTGGTTTTTGGGCCTCAGTCAGATTGGTCATTTCTGAAATAGGCAATGGGTTTAATTTTAAAATGATTTTATCTAAAAGGTCAGACTGCCACATAACTGAGGCTGGCATTATAAGAAACTTCTAGAGTGTTATATCATGCATCAATACTAATACTTATTGTTAATGCTATGTAGGTGTTATTTAGAGTCCTTAGCTTTATAAGAGGCATGCATACACATACACACACACACACACACACACACACACACCACACACACGCAGAGTTTACCACTCAAATGCACACATGTGCTTTAAGTGGATGCTGTGACCAACAGTCACACCAAGACCCATAATTTGAAATGTTGACTTTGTTGCTTAGGGACTCTGAGTTTGCAGGCTAGGTGCACTGTTGAAATGATCCCTTGGTGTTTCTAAATCTTGTTCCACAATTTTATTTTGGCTGAGACAGGAGAAAAGTACCTCTTTTAATTAGAATTTCAAGCAAACTGCATCATGTCGTTATGTGCTATTACAAAAGAATATACCACATCAAGGACAGCTGTTGATGATCCTATTTACTCTGCCTAAGAAATAAAAATCTACTCATTCCCTTTACACTGCTCCTCACACATCCACAAAGGAAAAAGATGTGCCTGGAAGCCCTCTAAGACTGGAAATGTGTTCAACAAGATGCCAGTATATAATCTCTGGGCCCGTGAAAATATGACATCACCCTACCATTAAAGGGAGCATTGCATCTCTGTCTCTCCTGACTTGCTGTGAGCCACAGCACCCTCTAAGGAATCTAGCTTCCACCCATTGCCCCCAGGAATGTCCCAGCTTGTGTTGAAGAAAACGTTGGTTCTGCTTCCTTAGACCTGCAATTAAGTCCCCACTGCTGTTCAAGCCAACGAGTCCTCCCAAGGGGTAATCGAATTTATTTTTCCCATTTTTTAAGTAATGCCAGGGTACGTGTGTTCATCATTTTAGACTCGCTGACTCTAATTCCTAATTCAGACTTGTTTGTTCAGTAGAAGGTAAACAACCCCCAAGCTATTACCCACCCCTATTTATTTAGAAAGAGAGTTTCAGTGGGAGAAGATAAATGGCATGTCAGGCATGGTTTGGAGGGGCTGCAATTGAATGATCTCTAGTCTCCTACATCTGTCTCCAGCTGTTGTGGCCCAGTGTAACTCTGGCAGCTGTGTCTGACTTGGTCGAGCTGCTCTTTAGTCAAATCAGGATAGACACTATTAAGCATTTGTTTAGTATCTTGGGATAGTCCAGGCATTCACATACTCAACCACAAGGCTGTTTCCTGTTATATGTCTGCTCATACACAATCAGTTGGTTATACCTGTTTTATGTCTGTCCATACACAATCAGTTGGTTGATACTTGTTATATGTCTGTTCATACACAATCAGTTGGTTGATACTTGTTATATGTCTGTTCATACACAATCAGTTGGTTGGTACCTGTTATATGTCTGTCCATACACAATCAGTTGGTTGGTACCTGTACTCCTAAAATGCCTTAAAAGAGGCACATTTAGAGAATCGCTGATGTCAAATGGTTTAGGGGATGGATCAGCTCAATTCCACACACATGTTTGGGTGTTCCAACATATGCGGAATTCGGGTTCTACAAAGACTGACAAGACAGAGTCTCAACTTAAGTATAATGTGCTTCAAGGATATAAAAACGTCGATAGCTAATTAATTGGACTAAAGATGTAAGATTAAAACATACAGCAGGTAAAAATGGAAAAAAAATTATGTAAGAAGGATTTAGAGAAAATTAAGGATAAAGAAGTCTCAGTAAAGCCTGAAGTAAAATGAATTCAGAAAGTGCAGATCATGAGAAGCAGAGCTTACCCAAAAGTGACCATGTATTTGCCTCAAATATTCCCAGATTGCCACAAAATCAGAAATAAGACTGATTTATTCTGATTGACAGTGCTGTGTCAATGATGTGTAGGCAAAGAAGGAGATGCAAGATGATGGAATGACCCAGAGCTTCCTCACACAAAGAACCTAGAGCTGGGGAGATGGCCCAGTGGCTTAAATGCTGGCTGTATAACTGTGAGGAACTTTGGAACCCAGGTGAAACCAGACACGGTAGTACATACCTGCAATCCCAGAACTCTGGTGAGATGGACAGTTGAAACAAGGAAATCCAAGAAGTTAGTTGGATCCGCTGACCTGGTATACACAAGAGATATGGTAAGAGTCCCTGTCTTGAGCAAGAGAGAAGGTGAGGGCTGACACTCAAGATGCCCTCTGACCTCCACATGGGCACTATGGCATGTGTGCATCTGCACTAACACAAGATAATGTGCACACACGCACGCACACACACACACACACACACACACACAAGCACAAAGACAAATTTTTAAAAGAGAATATTTATTCCTATCTACAGTTCAGTTATAGAATCAGAACACTAAGACAAGGATACTGGGAAGCCTTTTGGGGTGGTTCTTTTAATTTTGTTTGTTTCTGGATGAAGGAGACACTTAGAAATGTCCTCTAGACTTTGAAATGTACCTATTTCTTGAGAGATATATTATATTATCTTGTGGGCAGAGGGGACACATATCCACGTTTAGCCTATCAGTGTGTGACAGGACCATATAATGCTATCATATACAAAGTTTGGGCTTAGGAAGAATAGGATGGAACGCAATTACTAGGGAGGCAAAGACAGGTGGATCTCTGAGTTCAAGGCCATCCTGGTCTACAGAGAGTTCTAGGACAGAAAGGTCTATACAGAGAAACCCTGTCTTGAAAAGTCAGATGATAGATAGATTGATAGATAGATAGATAGATGATAGATAGATAGATAGATAGATAGATAGATAGATAGATAGATAGATGAACTATAAGATTGAGTTACCCCTACCAAAATTTGCAAACTATTTCATAATGTTTTAAGAAAGTTTACTAATTTGTTTTGGGACCCATTCAAAGCTAGCCTCACCTGTACACAGCCAGAAGGTTGCCATCTGAACATGATGAGACAACTACATGCTAAGTTGGGAAAAAAGTCTATACTCTTGTGAATCTGATATTAGATCACCAAATGTTATTTTTGGTGACAAACTGAGCAAAAGGTGAGGTTACAAAGTCAACCAAGGATCTCAAAGACCTCAAAAGGTGAGATTAAAAAGGAATCCAAAAGTAATGCAGTAGGACTTTCTGGACCAAGGAAATCTAAAATAAGCATGTCTAATTTTTCTCTCTCCAAAACTCCTCTAAAACTACCTTAGAGGTATTGTTTGTTTAGATAAGGAACCTGCGTGCTTAGAGGAAACAGAAAAGGAAAATAGGAGCAAAACTTTGAAGGTGAAAATTCAATAGATAATGTCTATAGGGTTACTTCTATCATGAAACACCAACACCAAAAGCAAGCTGATGAGGAAATAGTTTACTAGGTTTAGATAGATATGTACATACATACATATGTATGTTTGCATACATACCTATACACATGCATAGAGAAAGATATTTAATAGACCCATATGAAAAAGTCAAATCCTGAACTGAAAAGGGAGACTGATGAGAAATAATCTAATTTCCGACATGGGAGAGGCAAGGGTTGATGCCAGTGTTTCTAGAAGAAAGAATGAAGAAAGGCAAAACAAAAGCTAAGAGGATCCAGGAAATTACGATATGACTGGTCTCTGTCTGCCTCTCCCCCCATTCCGCATTGCCACCGGGCCCTGCCTTCTTGGAAGGAGCTTGGAGGCTTGCTTATGTTATAGATACAAGACTTTCTCAACCTGGGTGCAATGGGAGCACTTAGGGTCCTTATCACAAATAAGATTTAAATGCATGTTTGCGTCCCGACTTTTAAACCTGGCTTCCTTTTCCCACTGGCGCCTCCAACAGAGACTTTCACTATTCAGGAAAGAGAGTGATGCAACTTCTCTCAAGAGAACACGACCATTCCATGGTACTGAAAATATTGAATGTGTCCAGTGGGGGTGTTCAAAGCTCTTCAGAGAATCACAGATTCATTGAAGTACCTGGGGTCCCCAGACATCTCATTATGAGCAAACACTCAAGAATGTTCATAAATCCAAGGAAAGTGCCTAGTGTGAGAGAAATGGGGCTAACAAGAGAGAAAGAAAAGAAAACTGGAAGATGGCAATGTGTAAGAGAGGAACATAGGACAGTAAACTGTAGCATGAATTCTAATTGGTCTTATTCACAGTAAAAACTCAGAATCAATGCTCAAAGATCAGAGAAGTAAAGGAGCCAGCCACTAGAGAGACTTTTTGTCTCTACCAAATCCTCAGACCAAAGGGGGAAAGATCCTGTCTCCACAAATCAGTTTGAATCCTCAAACTGAATGCTGTGAGCTCCTGTCTGTTCACACCCTCTCTCTCCCACCCTCTGAAAATATGTCATTGGCATGAGCTTTCTGAGAACACATTGTTGCTCTTGTTGTATGTCATTGGGGTGAGCTTCCTGAGAATACATTGTTTTCTTGTTGAAGCTGAAACTGTAATGCCTAAGAGGAGCAGAAAAGTGCTAGATGTATTAAAACATAAAGATGATTGAACAAAAGAACTGGCTCCTAAGACCAAACCATTTAGAATTGAAAGATAGCCAAATTAATTTTTGGAAATGTAGTTATAAAAGTGGATGCCAACTTCAAAACCTATTTTCAAATTAGAAGCTATTTAATGGCTAGAAGGGAACAAGAGAAGAAAATAGGGGGGGGGGGGGAAGAAGGATTAAAAGAAAAGGAAAGGAAGAGAGTGGGATAGAAGATGAGGAAGGAAGAAGAGGAAGTGGGAGAAGGAAGAGAGGTAATTCCCTTGGACCTGGAATGAGGAGGGTATCTGAGTTGCTACTGTTTGCTCCTACCCTCAGATTCTCATTTAGTTAGCATGAGGTGCAAATGGAACCCCTTGCTATTTTCAGGATACAGCAACTTTTGGGAGCCACTGGCTCAACCAGTTGAGTAGGAAAAGCAGAAGACAGCAAGAGCGTCTGGGTTTATGTAATCCTAGCCAATCCATAGCAATCACCTGGGACCTTTATTGAACTCATAAGCAGTCTCAGTGGGAAACTGAGTGGATTCATGCTATCTTGAAGAAAGAGAGAGAAATGATATCACATATTGATTGGCCCTCCTATTGAAGAACTGATCAAAAAGTAATAATTAGAGGATTAACAAAAACACAAAATATCTATGGGACACCTGCCCTTTTCTTAGTAGAAATGGAAGAGTGATGGGAAGGGAAAGCAAAGTGGAAGGAGTAGGGAAGGATTGGGAGGAGAGGAGAGAGGGGAAACTCTGGTCAGGTTGTAAAGCAAACAAAACAGAATGAATTTTTCTAAAATTTTAGAGTGGGGGGTACCAAAAAAGGTGTTTCATTAAGCAGTAAGGAAGGTAAGGAGAGGAGTGAAAAGGGGAGGGATGAAGAGAAGAAAAGAGGGAGGGGTAGGAAGAAAGGAAGAGTTAAAAATCACCATGTTACAGAGAAACCCTGTCTCGAAAAAACCAAAAAAAAAAAAAAAATCACCATGTTAGATGCAAAGCATAGGCTAACAGGCTACAGTCTTCAGCTTCAGAGAAGCTAGGTAACCAGGAGGACCTAAGAGGGATGCATAGATCTCCCTGGGAAGAGGAACGAGATGAGCTGTGCTGGGTAAACTGCCGTGGCAGGGGGAATACAGGGCAGGCGGTGGAGGGATGGGAACATGAGGGATCAGGATGCTTGAGTTGGGGTGCAATTGAGGGGGAGGGCAATGAAAGAGGCATCTTGATAGAGGGGGCGCATTGTGGGGTTAGGGAGAAACTTGGTGTCAGGGAAACTCCCAGGAACCCACAAGAATGCCTCCAGCTAAGACTCCTAGCAATAATGGACAGAGTGTCTGAACTGGCCTTCCTCTGTAACTGTCATCACAGCCTTTATCTAGTAACTGATGGAAGCAGAAGCAGAGATCCACAGCCGAGCACTGGATCTAGCTCTGGGAGTCCAGTTGAAGAGAGGGAGGGACCAAGATCATGAAGGGAAAACCCACAGAGATAACTGACCTGAACATGGGACTCAGGGACTCTGGACTGATAGCTAGGGAGCTGGCATGGGACCACTGTAGGCCCTCTGCACGTGGATGACAGTTGTGTAGCTTTGTCTTTTGTGGGGCCCCTAGGAGTGGGCCCAGGACCAGTGGTGCATGAGCTAGCTCTTTGGAACCTATTCCCTTTTGTGTGATGCCTTTTCCAGCCCTGATGCCAGGGGGAGGAGATTTGTTCTGCTTCAATTTGGTATGCTATACTTTGTTGACTCCCAAGGGAGGCCTTCCTCCTTCTGAATGAAGATGGAGGGAGGAGGAGTGGATGGGAAGATAGAAGGGAGGGGGTGGAAGGGGGAGGAGGGAGGGGAAACTGTGCTAGGTACATAAAATATATAAAAAATTTAAAAGGAATTAAATTTACAAAAATGATCACCAAATAAGGTATCTCACATAATAATGACAATGTATTTATTAAGATCAAAAGAACATTTTGCAAGAAAACTCTCCATCACCAAAAGACAATACATCTATATTAAATAAGAGAAGAAGTCTATGTGGAGTTTTCCAATGACCCTCCTGGGAAAAAGAATCACCAACACAAAACTATGATAGATGATTAAAAGGTTGGAAAATATGTAAAAAGATAAAGAATAGTAAACATGAAAAAAATTAAAAGCAAAATCATTAAATTAGAAAGAAAACGTATATCACAATGAATATAAAATGGTTATTAAATGCTATTTATACATCAGCTATCACTATATCAAAAACATAATGCGAAACATGTTCTGCTTAGGAGAGATAGGTGGAAATACGATATTAAGTGAAAACTATAATACACTTCTTTCTTTTTTGACAGGGTGATAAAAATGTAAATCAAAGTTCAGACAATATGCTGATTATTGGCACTAACAAAACACCAATCCAAAGCCAAAAAGACCATACAGCAATAAAATCACACAAAAGTAAAATAGACTTGGGATAGAAAGAACACAGTATAGGGTTAAGGAGAAAATTACCACTGCAATTATTAAAAAAATTTAGAGATCAGAAAGAATAATATATACCAAAATTTATACTGCTATTAAAGCAGCATTTAGCAGAGAATGAATAGAATTAAATCACTTTTTGACCAATGAGGGGAAGAAAACAAGTGTTCAGCAACTGGCTTCACGCAGATCTGTCCCAAAGGAAGTTTAGGTTGACCTCAAGGGCTATAACAGTTTAATTACATGAAAGTGGCCTGTATCCGCAAGGCTCCACTTTTTCCCTACCATCAACTGCAGTGACATTTACCCCAGTCTTCCACATATCCCAGCAGAAATGAAATATTTAGGAGTTGTACGTGGCTTTGGTGTCTGTCAGTCTAGCTAACGTGAAGACTCTAAGGACCATTAGGAAGATACTGTGGCATAGATCTGAAAACCATGTTAGGAATGAGTTCTTTCTGAACTCATGAAGGAATTTGTAGTGAGATAACCATTTATTTTCTGTTCAGATCCATCCTTTGGGGGAGATGGAGATGAGGCTGTGGATTTTCCAAAGAGGATTGGTATCAGGGCTTTTTTGAGGTCTCGGGTTTCTATTGGCGTGAAGAGACAGTGACCTCAGCAATTCTTCTTTCTTCTTGTTTTGTTTTGTATTTGTTTTTGCTTTTTAAGACAGGATTTCTTCTGTAGCCCTGACTGTCCTGGAACTCAATCTATAGTCCGGAGTGGCCTCAGATACGCAGAGATCCACCTGCCTCTGCCGACCAGGTCGCTCTAAAGGAAGACATTTAACTGGGGCTGACTTACAGTTCAAAGGTTTAGTCCGTTGCCATCATGGCAAGAAGCAAGGCAGTGTGCAGGCAGATATAGTGCTAGAGAAATAGCTGACAGTTCTACATCCAGATCAGCAGGCAGGAAGAGAATCTCTTGGCCTGGCTTGAGCTTCTGAAACCTCAAAGCCCATTCCCAGTGATACACTTCCTCCAACAAGGCCATACCTCTTCATAGTGCCACTCACTCCCTATGAGCCTATGTGAGCCCATTTTTATTCAAACTACCACGCGAATGGCCCAGGATGGAGTCATGACATTTTAATTGGCTACAAAAATTAGAACATTATATACTATTGGCTCCTCCTTTAAGAGTCAATCTGGCTGAGCCTATTAATCACCTGTCCAGAGACTTCCAACCAGGAAGACTGATTCAGTTAAGGTCATGCTCCTTTCCCCTCGGGGAGATGATGTACTTACACTTGTGGGACCCCTCCTCCCCGCGCTCACTCACAGATTTTCATCATGGAGCAGTGTGAACTGCCTGGTGCTCTGAGCTGCTCAGAGAAGAGAATTGTTTCCCTTTTTCTTCTCCTTTATCTTTTTCTTTTAGATACTGGCCAAGCTTGAGAACATCAGAATAGGGAGTTGCTTTCCAAAACAAGCTTTTCTCAGCCTTTAGGTGAAACTCCCCTTCTCCTCTGCCTTGTTTTCCGTGGCGTGGCTATCGGTCTTTCTCCTTTCCATCTCCTTCTCCGAGAGCTGCTGGGATTTGCAGCTTGCCTGGCCTGTTTGTCTCTCCTACTGTAGGAAAACTGACTTTAAGCTTTTTCTGAATTTGTTTCTAAATTCTTCTATTAATGAGACCAAATAGAGAACACTGATTTCCTCAGTAACACAAAGATACAGAAAGGAAAATATGCCTGCCCAAATACATTTTCATTTCACCAAAGTCCTGTAAGTTAGTTTTAATAAGAGAGTTAGGTAGAGAGTTCAGAGCAGAAGCGTTGGCTTTGCATGGACACCAAACTCCTTTCCCAGCACCACAAACAAATAACAAAACCCTTCACTAAGACTAAACAGGAAGCACAAACCTAATCCTCTTCTGGTAGAAAACATGGAAATCCATGTGATGTTTCAGTCAGTGATGTTTAATATGTGTCTATATGCATGGCCCATGAAAGAAAAAACCCTACTCTGTATTTTATGAAAATTGGGTTTTGTCAAAATTGGACTTTTTTAAAATAAGTTGGATTTTGTTAAAGTTTAGAAAGTACTCTGTGAAGACGTTGTTAACAGAATGGAAAAATAAAGCCATAGACTGGGAAGAAAATATTTGCAAGTCACATATTTGATAAAAGACTTGCAGCTAAAATATATGAAAACCTCTTTAAACAGCATTAGGAAAGCAAACAGCCCAATTAAATAATGGGCAAAAGATCTGAACCAACACTTCACCACAAAAATACACAGATGGCCAAAAAGCATATAGAAAAGATGCCCACCGTCATTTCCATTTAGGAAAATGTAAATTAAAACAACAAACAACACCACTATAGCTACAAACCTATAGCTAAGTGATCAAAATAAAAAACGTTAAGGGTACCAATGCCCACCAAAGCTGCTGCATCCTCATCCTCTGCTGAGGGAAATTCAAAATGTGCAGCCACTTGGGAAGATGGCCTGACTGCTTCTTACAACAAGACTAACACAGTTTACCATACAAACAACAGCTGTGTGCCAAGATTCTTACTAAATGATTATATATGTATGTATATATGTATATGTATGTGTGTGTGTGTGTGTGAAAAACTATGTGCAAATTTTTATGGTGGCTTCATTTGTAACCACACCAAACTTCAAGCAACTAACATGTCCTTCTGTCTGTTAATGGCTAAATGGTGCAACCTTCGCAATATGGGATATAATAAAAGAAATGAGCTATCAAGTTTACAAAATCATATGTGACCCTTAACCATACGGTCCAGCCCACAAAAGGAATGATACAATTCTACAACTGTGGTATTTGGAAAAGACAAACTACTGAGATACTAAACAGATCAGGGGCTGCTGTGGGATGTGGGGATGGAGGAGGTCGAACAGGTAAGACATGTGGGACTCTATGATGGTGAGCCTATTTTGCATGATGCTATTGTGATACACATTAAGATTGATGTGGCCAGTTCATAGAACTTCCTATAGGAAATACTGAACCTTAATGGATTTTAAAGTCATGGTCTATTCACCTGGGGTAACCAGGATGGAAAGTCAGAGGAATTTAAAATCCATATCTCTGCAGTGAAAATCTCTGGGTTCCGTGCTGCTCACACCAAGCCAATCCAGAACCTGGTCCTTCACTCTAACCTAATCATTGTTATCAACATCCCGGCTCTATTGACTGCTTCTCCAAAAATTCAAACTAAAGCCCAGAGTTGCTGCTCCCCCAGGGTTCTACCAACTGCTCCTCACCCTGCCCTCTCCAATCAGAGCTTCAGCCACAGACAGCAGCTCAGATCAAGCTCAATGATCCTTGCTGTTCAGTAAATGACCGGCATACTAGCACCCTTCTTCCCTGCTGGGAGCTTGCAGCAAGCTGTGTTGCCAGGGCCATTCAGTTTAGGATAAAGTTGATTAACCAAATTAGCCATGCACTTTGCCTGTGCACACTTACTTCCCACTGTTTACTCTCCGGTTGTTTTAGGGCTTGTAAACATAGTTCTACATGTCAAGGACACAAATACATTACTTGTTTATATATCAAAAAACGTCCTCAAGAAATCACATTAACCCACTGAGACATCTACCTCCAGGAGGAAAACAAAGAAGGGGTAAAAATAAAATTTTTGCTTCATATTTTTACTTAGCATTTTTTAAAGCTTACATCTGTAAGGATTTAAAAGAAAAAATGAGGAAAACACATTGTTAGTTTATGCATTAATATTCATTTGAAAGGGAAAAAATGCTTTCACTGTATAGCGAGTGGAGTTTTATTGTGGTGTATTACACCATTTTATCTAAGAGTCAAAGTCAATGGGAAACTGGTATAAAGTGCAAATTGAATCTCTGAAGCTTGAAACTTTATCAAACAAGGAAACTAAAGCAACATACTACTGTGTCTATTGGTAAGACATTGATGGGACAGCAATGGAGAGAAATTGCATTGGCTACAGACCACAGCTTGACCTTCCATGTCTTTGCTGCATGGAGTTAGCAATCCCATCTCATCGTCCACCTGGCTTTTCTTTTGCATTAGTTGTCATTGTGCTTCATATCTTTTTCTTCTTCTCTGTTCCTCTTTACCATGGTACATCCAGTATGTTGGCATGACTGTCTGATTCACCATGATTGGTGCAGTGCCATGTATGACTGCTTTCAGAAAGCAGGAACTTGTTGTCTCTCTCTCTCTCTCTCTCTCTCTCTCCCTCCCTCCCTCCCTCCCTCCCTCCCTCCCTCCATCCCTCCT
Source organism: Microtus oregoni (assembly GCF_018167655.1). Classification (NCBI taxonomy): domain Eukaryota; kingdom Metazoa; phylum Chordata; class Mammalia; order Rodentia; family Cricetidae; genus Microtus; species Microtus oregoni. The sequence goes on from NW_024543069.1 coordinate 53,804,734, forward strand.
TCTCTCCCTCCCTTCCTCCCTTTCCCCCACTTGCTCTCCCTCCCTCTCCCTCCCCTCTTTCTGTGTGTTCTCAATGAAATCTTGAGTTTTGTTTTCTTAGACAGGGTCTCTTCAGAAATGTGTTGGCATAAGTTTGTGTATTCTGAGTCATTAAAGAAAAAAATAGCAGAAAAGGGTTTAGCTTTTTTTTTCCTTCCCAGACAAGTATAAAATTCTAGAAAAGTCATCCATTAAAAGGCCAAAGAACCTCCCCCTACCAGGGGTGGAGCTTCTCAGCAGCCATGAGTCTACTAGGTGAGCGCCTTATTTTGCCCCTAGTTGACTGGAGCATCTCTAAGGAACATCCTGAAGCGTGACTAGAAGGGTAGAGTCTTAGGGATCTTAGTGAACATCCTGAGGCGTGACTAGAAGGGTGATGGAGGAAGGTCATTGGCTAATAAAGGAACTGCCCTGGCCCATTTTATTGGTTAGAAGATAGGTGGGAGGAGTAAACAGAACAGAATACTGGGAGGAAGAGAAAGTGAGCTCAGAGTCGCGACAGCTCCTGAGAGCAGACGCCTGAGAGAGACGCCATGCCCTGCTCCCGGGATGAAGATCCGACCCAGGATGGACATAGGCTAGAATCTTCCCGGTAAGCGCACCTTGGGGTGTTACACACAGATGATTAGAAATGGGCTAAATTAATATGTGAGAATTAGCCTAGAAGAGAATGGGCCAAGCAGTGATTAAAAGAATACAGTGTCCGTGTAATTATTTCGGGGCATAAGCTAGCCGAGCAGGCGGCCGGGGTGCTGGGAACGCAGCGCCGCCACCCTTATTACTTCATATGGCGCCCACGTGGACAACTGCTTCCACATAAAGCCTGAGACAGCTTGGGAAGTAATTCTAGAACAAAATGAAAGCATTGTGCCTGGTTTCTTGGTAGCAGCAATTTCTCGGTTCTACTCTGCTTGCTAGAGGCAACCAAGTGCCTCATCTAAGAGAGGCTTCCTGACTCAGCTTTAGCTGCAGAACCCTGCAGCTCATTAAGAGGTCCTGCCACGAAACACTTAAATGGTGTTTACAAAAAGCTGAACGCATGCTTTTCGGTTTTCAGCCGTAGCAGGAAAAAAGTTAAAAATGCCGTTTAAAAATGCCGGCTTTCTGGGCTGTCCTGCCAGGGCAAACTCTGACTCTTTTATGCTGGTGGTTCGTGCGGTTTGCAAGCACAGGCTGCTGAAGCTCGCTTGCTGGCAGGGACATTGAAACACTGTATACTTGTGGCACTGAACGCGGCTCTAGCTGGTACCTCAGCCATGAGGCTGGAAAGCTAAGGAATGGACTGGATCTAGCTGGCAAAGCCACGCCTTTAATCCTACCCATATTGTTCAGTAATTTAAAGGCTCGTGTGGTCAGAAAAAGAGAGATATACAGTAAAGAGAGATTCAAAGACAGAGAAAATTTCTGAATGGTTTAAAGTGTGTTAAAAATATGTGCAAGCTAAAAGTTGAAGTTCTTAAAGTAAAAAACAAAGAAAGGAAGAGAGTTGTTATGTGTGGTAGCACACGCCTTTAATCCCAGTGCCTAGAAGGCAGAGACAAACAGATCTCTGTGAGTTCAAGGTGTAGTAGTGTACACCTTTAATCCCGAATGCCTGGGAGGCAGAGACAGGCAGATCTCTGAGAGTTCAAACACAGCCTGGTCTACAAAGTTACTTCAGGTCAAAGATACAGAGAACCTATCTCAAAAAGCAAAAAGTTAAAAGTAAAAATAAACAAAATAGAGGTTAAAATAAAACGAACAAAGATGGAAAATACACAGAAAATCTTGATACTCTATGCTATTATGCTCTCTTTGAATTGTTTGAATGCTGAGGAAGGAGCAACAGCTGCTAAAAGATATTTATTTATAAATGCTGCTGAACTAATCCAACATAGATATTTTGAATTTGGATCTAAGGATATGATACTTTGGAAAGGAGTTTCTTATTTTGTTTTCACAGAGGATGAGACCCTGTTCATTTCTTCTATTCCGATTTGGTATGATGGACCATGCCCTCCTGAAGGGTTGCAGTGAACATCTTCAGAAAATTGCTTCGCTCAACTGCCAACTGAGATGAAACTAACACACAGGTTATACCATGAAAGACCTAATTAACGACGCCCCCATTCAGCAGGAAGCAGTTTGGAGAGAAAAAACTGTGCCCATGTTCCCAAATATGGTTTATAAATGTTCTTTTACATTTAAAGGGGAATATGATAGAGATATGAATAATTTACATTGATATGGATTTTGTTTTAGTGATTTAAATTTAAGGTCAATTTTGTTATATGTATAAGTGTTTCTGATTTTGATTAAGGTATTGTGATTGTGTAGTTCATTTAAATATGTACTGTATAATTAAGAAATATAGGTTGTTAATGGATAATCATCGATAATAGTAAAGCTTGTAGTCATGTTAGTTAGATTTTCTAGATATATAGAGATATATTTTAGATAGACATTCTTCAAGTCTTTCAAAGATTATAGAATAGGACATTTAATGTTTTAATAACTGAGGACTTTTCATGACAATGAGACACTCTGCTCCTGGCAGCACCAATCTACTTCAAGAGGAAGATGGGCATCGAAGAGGCTCGTTATGGAGTTTGATAGCCATTTGGGCAAGAAACTGCTCTTGCCTGGACTATTGCATAAACTGGACACAGAGAACCCACAGAGAGAGGACTACTGAACTTGTCTAAAGTGAGATGATCTTTCGGGGTTCCTGATTCATGAAAGAGTCTGGGAGACATTCTGCAGGACACAACAGATAGTCACTGAACTGACTTTGAATTTTCCTGCTTTATGGAAATGTCTGCTGGATACCATTGGCCTGAAGGCTGAAGATGGATGCCCCAATGGTACAGAGGAACTTTGGGTGACTGTCCAGGCAGCGAGATGTCTCTGTCATTTCTAGAGTTTTAAAAGTTGCTTTTTTCTTGTTTGCTTAGGTAGTATTGTATCTTTCTGGAGTCTTTGATGGAGTTAAGAATAGTTAGTTATAGTATAGTTTTCCTTAGTTATGATAAAGATTATTGTAACTTTTACTTGATAACTGTTTTGTTATATGTAATTTTGCTATGTTAAAGTTAAAGCTTTTTTTTTTTTGTTTAAACCGAAAAAGGGGAAATGATGGAGGAAGGTCATTGGCTAATAAAGGAACTGCCCTGGCCCATTTTATTGGTTAGAAGATAGGTGGGAGGAGTAAACAGAACAGAATACTGGGAGGAAGAGGAAGTGAGCTCAGAGTCGCAACAGCTCTGCTCTCAGGAGCAGACACCTGAGAGAGACGCCATGCCCTGCTCCCGGGATGAAGATCCGACCCAGGATGGACATAGGCTAGAATCTTCCCGGTAAGCGCACCTTGGGGTGCTACACACAGATGATTAGAAATGGGCTAAATTAATATGTGAGAATTAGCCTAGAAGAGAATGGGCCAAGCAGTGATTAAAAGAATACAGTGTCCGTGTAATTATTTCGGGGCATAAGCTAGCCGGGCAGGCGGCTGTGGTGTTGGGGACACAGCCCCACCGCTGCCCTTATTACTTTGGAAGGGTAGAGTCTTAGGGATTTTAGTGAACACCCTGAGGCGTGACTAGAAGGGTAGAGTGTTAGGGATCTTAGTGAACGTCCTGAGGCGTGACTAGAAGGGTAGAGTCATCACAGGGATCTTAGTGAACGTCCTGAGGCATGACAGTATAAATTTCAGAGTTTATAGATTCTATGTAAAGCTTTGCTTAGCAGATTTTGAAGGCATCTTAAAATCTAAGTATCAAGAGCTGTTTCCTTTGGGATTTTTCAGTTTCTTGATTTTAGTCATTAGTCCAAAAGATTTTTCGGTCTTTATTGGATTACCTAGACATCTTCGTCAAAAGCCATGTGTTCCTATTAGTTGTCTGGGTTCTGAATTATGCATCTCTATTTTATTTTCTTAACAATGTCATTGTGTCATTATTATTTTAGCTTCATAATAAGTCCTGAAATCAAAGAAAGTTTTTCAAATGTGCTTTTTTCTCAAAATATTGTTTTTCTAGATCTTTTCCTTTCAACATAAATTTTAGAATTAATTTGTTAGCTCTGCATAAAACTCTGCTAAGATAGTGACCTAGACAGCACTAGATGCAAAATTAATTTATGGACCGATTTTTATCTGGCCTTTGATGTTTTATTAATGCCTTCTTCAAAATTCTCAGCAACACTTTATGGCTTTCAATATTCAGAACTTACTTATCATTTGTTAAGATTGCATGTTACTATTTTATGTTCTTTGATTTATTTACTTATTTAGATACTTTTGAACCACTATCATCTTGTCTTGGGCTGCTGAGTGCTAAGATTGCAGGCATGTACCACCATACCCTGCATCTTTGATTTGTGTGTGCTCGTGTGTGTGTGTGTGTGTGTGTGTGTGTGTGTGTGCGCACAAGCATTGTTGGAGGCCAAAAAAGGGTGTCAGATTACCTAGAGCTAGAGGTACAGCTAGTTGTGATCTCCCTCATACAGGTCACCAGAATCAAACTCAGATCCTCTGCAAATACAGTCAGTGCTTTTAACTCTAGCCCCATCTTCAATATGTTTAACAATGAATTATAAAGAAATGATTAACAATTAATTTATTTCAAACTGCTCTTGAGTTGTTTGTTGATAGTATACAGAAATACAGTTTTATTGTTGACCTTGTACAAAATGATAAGAAATTGATATGGATGACTATTTTATTAGTTTTAGTTCATTTTTATTTCAGCTCCTTCATAATTTTCTAAAACAATGGTCTGCAAATGAAGATTAGGTTTGTATGCCTTACAGATTTGTACGTTTATTTTTCTTGTCTTATTTCATTGGCTAGAAGAATACACTCTTAAATGCAGGTATTGAATGCAGATTGTCTTGTCTCCCCCCAATAAAAGGGGAACCATTGTTTTCCATTATTAAGAATATTTGCTTCCTTTTTTCCTCCCTTTCTGCAGATGTTATTTTCCAGACAAAGAATATTCATTCTTCCATATTCCCACTTTGCTGAAATACTATCAAGACGTAGTATTAAATTTTAAGTTTATTTTTTCTGTTCCTGTGGAGAGTGTTACATTTCCCTTCTCTGTATTCTGTCATTGGAGAATTGTATCAATGCATTTTCTCTTGGTTTTTCTTTTCTTTCTTTCCTTTTTTGCTTCTTTATTTTTGTCTTTCTATGAAACCCAGGAAGGCATTAATTTGCTAGGTAGCCTAGGCTTCGCTAGAACTTATGATCCTACTGCCTCCCGAAGGTTAGAATTACAGGTCTGGACTAGCATACACAATCTTAGACTCACAAATGTACAAATGTTAGATCAAGATTGCTTCCTGATTATCATAATATATTTAAGTTTGATTATCATGATACATTATACAATGAAGACTGTTTTGTTGGGTGTCAAGAATATTAAGGCTGCATGTTGTAAGCCTTTGAGCAAACACACACACACACACACACACACACACACACACACACATGAGAAAAAGAGAATAGGCTTAGAGAATAAGAAAGCAATGGAAAGTGAACTGATTCCTAGACCTGTCTCTTTTCATAGCTTCTCTCTTCCAGTGCCTTGTCATACAAGACAAATTCCAGCTGCCTCCTCCAGTCCAGATCCAATCTCTGTCATTTTTGTTTAACAAAATCTGCAAACCTGACTGAGGTTGCCTGTCCCCTGACCACAATGCAGAAAGTACTTTCTATGAAAGCAGTGTGATCCAGGGGCTCACCTGTTTGCTTGCCTTCCATCATGGACTGTAGGTCGGTGCTGTCTCTTTCCTGGTGTCTATAGGACTTCTGTCTTGATTTCTAGTTATTTACAGGAAAGGCTCAGTTGGGCGCTAGCTAGTAACCACAAGAGCGCCAAAAGTGAAAATCACAGGCTGCTTATCTTTAGCACTGTATCCCTCTAGGTGTGAATGTACAGTGGGCAACAATAACACACAGGCGAGCGTTACTACCATCTCACCTGTTCCACACACTTATTTCAAAAATAAATATTTGAAGCCTAGCTATATAAATAGCACTGGTGAAATGATAGCTTTCTTAAAACAAACAAACAAAAAAACCACCAAAACAACCCCATAGCAACTCAAGCTTGTGCCATTATCCTTTAAAAATGACCCAGAAGGAACATCCAATTGAGAGAGGGGACGTGAGCAAGCCAATTAGACATGCATATGCTAATTTAGAGAATCAACCAGAGCAGGGAACTCAGGACCGCGAGGGGTGCACCCACACATTGAGACAAAAGTAGTTTCTTAAAGTGAAGACAAGAACTTACTGCTTTGAAGTGAGTCACTGAGGGGAAGTAAGGACATCATTAGCGGGAACATTTAGGGCAAGGCAGAGGGTTCTGGCCCCAGTGCCCTGAAGAACTAACTGGTCTGGTTAAGGATTCTATGATTAAAAACAAAAACTCTAAATGTCGTTACATTAATAGGCTTCATTTACAAACTGCCAGCTAAAGTGGCTCTTGAGCCACAGCCTGCTCAGAGTTTTCAAGACAAGGCAAATACTCTCCTCATTCTGCAGTGTGTGTATTGGGGATATATGCTAATTGAGGGTTATAAATTTGGATGGAACGTGAGATGCTTTTTCTTATCAGACATTATAAAACCACATCATTATGATAAATAGGACTGTAGTTATTTTCATATTTTCTCATTAATTCTTCCCTACTTTCCTGTATTTGAAGAAAAACAAGAAAGGAAGTTTCCTCACAATTCTTCATGTCTTTAATTTTTACTTATTTCTAAACAGCACCCATAGTTCTCAGCAGAGGCTAGAATATCTGTTCTATCTTCTGAAGAGGAAAGACTTAAATTAAAGGTTATTTTACATTCACACAATTAATTTATTTTTTCAACTTTTTCCAGTTAGTACGGGCTTGGCAAGTGGATTTCATATTTGATGTTATCTGATTGACGGTAGGTAAGATGGAGGCTGCCTTTCCGGCTGCCATGTTGAATTCCAACTGATCCCATTCCTCATAAAGATGGAAGCTACAGTAGCGGGCATCGCCAGCTCTTCACAAATCACCATACTTGATTCAAGAGCTGTTATGATGTATGAGACAAGGTGACTCTGTTCCTAAGATGAGAGGAGAATGATTCTATCAATATGATGATGGTGAAGATAATATTAGTCCATAAATCACACTTTAGTCAGAAAATTATAAAGCAACTTCACGCATTTCACACAGAAAGGAGTTTAACCTAGGAGAGTTGATTCTAGCCAAAGCATGGAAAAGGCTGGAGGGGAGGAGGGAGGAGAGAAGACCAGAAAGAAGCCACCCCCTTGTCAGCTTCACTGCTAGAATTCTGGGAGGGGCAGTTCTAAGTAAGAACTGAGAAATTTGGCCCTGGCCCAGCAGCCTGACACACTAAGGCACTCACACACCCAGTCAGCCCCTGGCTAACAGACCCAGGAATAGATGCGCAGTTCGCTGATCGTTCTACAAGACAGTTGCATTTCTTTTCGTTTTTAAATGCATGCTCTTCCTGTTCTGACATACAAATCCATGCTTTTCATATCCTTATGCCGTATCATTTCCTCTTGTTATTGAACCTGAGATTTGATTAAAAAGATTCAAGCAGGCTTGTCTGTGCTATTCCACCCTACACTAAATCAAATGCATTAACATGCATCTACTTTTAGGGTTTAAAAAAGTGTGATTTTTTTGCTCTTGAGTAATTTGGCTAGAGGTAACTAATTTAATTTGAGGCTGGCTATGATTTCTTGGCAATTGCTTTACATAGTTGAAAATTCTTGCTTGGTGGGAAAATGTATGCTTAAAATTGTTTTAAGAGTAATGAAATATTTAAGAGTAGTAAGCACAACAATTAATAAAGTTGGCCCAATGTTACATTTTGTAAATGTTTAAACAGTTATGGAGTGCAGTTTTCTTTTTGGAAGCGATACATTTTCTCTTCTTTTCTTTTTTAAAGATCTAAAGCACTCAATTCTGGCTTTAAGTTCAGTAATAAATAGCTCACTTGCCTGTGTGTAGTCAGGACTGATGCGGTGAACTTTCTAACAAGTGTGGCGGCTCCCACTGTATGCACAGGCTTGAGTTCCCACCCACCACCTGTGCCGTGTTATTTCAGGTTTACCAGTTCCCGTGAATGCAGAATGCAGTGCTAAATACCTGTTCGTGGATGTGAGCTCTTTGAGCGCATTCAAGCACCTTCTCCACATGAGGTATTGAAGTTCCAAAGAAGGCTTAAGTATCATTCTTATCTTCCTGTTTGTCCATTTGACCCCCGCCCCCCATGGATTGTGTTTGTTTTGAGACGCGATTTGAATTCTTGTCTTCTTTCCTCTGCTTCCCTTTGTAAACACGCTTCATCACACTTTACAGTACCATCTTTATCTTTAAGACACTTCTGATGCTTTCTTGAGTGAGAACATCATTCCTTGATGAATTTAGTTCACTCAACTTCAGGGTCTGCATACAGCATTGTAAATGTAGATACTTCAAACTTGTCTCCATAGTTCCCTTTTGAATTTATTGCTCAAGGAGTCTATGAACAAAAGAATTTGAGATGATAATAATTTAGTGCTATGTTGCAGAACAGTAAACATCCAGATACATTATCTTATGTCATCCACTCAACTGTGGGGCAAGAACAGAGCTGGTAATAATGCCGCCACTTCAAAGATAAAGATGCAAGACTACAAGAGTTTCAAGAGAGGCCGTCAGGCCTTAGCTGGGCAACCTAGCCTAACAAGTCACACTCACATTTTTGCCCCAGGTTTCAGAACTTTAAGCTGAAGACAGAATGGTTACAATTAGTAAGCTGGCTAATTCAGCAGTGAATGTAAATGAGAGTTATAGATAAATGACATTTGGTGGCATTAATTAACTGATTAAATTAAACCTGATATTTTAATCAGAATTTGTTTGTGCAAAGTGGTAGATAAAATGAAATGTGTTTTAACCTAGTTACTTTCAAAAATTCCAGTTACCATAACAACTTCTTGTGATTTCAATTAAAGGTAGTCTTTCCTTCATATTATTTTTAGAAGTTGAGTTACCATAACAACCAGATGCTGTGTATTTGATTGGTTAAATCCTTCTTCCCAAAGAGTTAAAAAAAAAAAATATGGTGTCTTTTAGAAACAATCAAAATCTGATAAGTGGTACATCAGGAATAAATGCCCAAATGGCAAGGCAGACTTGATTTTTCAAGGAGCTCACATGTGAAATAAAAGGCCAATGAATCTTCCTTTGTATGCTAGGCTCCTGAAGTTTCTCAGATACAGAAATCAAAAAGAGATTATTTATCAATTGTAGGAAAGTGGAGATGTCAGGTTCTGGGGTAATATGAATTGTCAGAGCCACAAAGAGAAACGATGTGAATGACGAATTCATTTTCACAGGGGTTGGGGAGTTTTCTAGAAACAGTGTTTCTAGAGCCTCACCCAAGCTGGGTTGGGGGAGGGGAGAATTTGGTTCCATACAAAAGATAGCCCAGGAAACAGGCCCCTTCCAGTGTTGGTTACTCCCTCCCATTCTCCACAGCGTGGAGAGTTACTAAAGGCGTCTGCTCGCCTTGGGAATGTGATTCCTCACATCACCTGCGGGACCAGCACATTCCAATACTCTGCAGTTAGATGCTAAGAGTCAGAGCGCTCGGGAGACTGCGCAATGTGTGAGGTGCTTGCAGCTCAAGCACAAGGACCTGACTTTGTGCATCCCTAGTACCCACTTAAGAGCCAGCTTGCCACAAGTCTGTAATCCCAGCCCTGGGGAGCTGGAGGGAGGTGAATCTACAGGGTTTGCTGGCCAGCCAGTCTAGCCACAAGGGCAAGTTTGGGTTCAATGAGGGGGCCTGTCTCAGGAAATGGGTTGGAAAGTGGTGGAAGAAGACAGTAAAGTTTTCTGTGTGGGCCAGCACAAGCAGCTCACCAGTACAACCACATCTGCACATGTGTGTGTGTGCAGACGCACGTGCGCACGCACACACACAAACACACACACGTGTGCACGCTCACATACTCGAGGATGTATGGGTTAGAGGGGAGGATGGAAGGGTTAAAGTATAGGCAAATACAGAGGAAGAACAGGAGGGAGGTGTGTAGGAAAAAACCTTCTCCTAGGTAGCCACATGCCCCTGGTAAGATAGTAAGAAAAAGATAGGTGTAAGTTAAAAATGTTCATGGCTACCCACTTCCAATCATGGGTCATATTCCTGACATACTGACTCCAAATGCACAGTAAAGTGTGCTCCAGAAAATTCTTCCATTCTTGGAATTGAAGTCGTCACCTGTTTGAGGTAAATCGGCCCTTCTGGGCAGAAGTCTCACAATAGTTAATGGGCTGCTGTCTACAGCGGACAAGATACACGACTGGCTGCCCTGAAGGGAGGGCCAGGCTGTCCACTAAGTGACAAATAAAGATGGCCTCTTCCTGGGATCTCTCTCTGCCCATAAAATGCAGAGGAGGGACATGGTTTTGCCCACAGCCTGGCCGCAGAAGCAGTAGATGGATGGCGTGGCGGCCGTGGATTCCGGCTTTAATTATCATCCTCTTGCTTAATGGGAGGAGGAGGTGGGGGATCGGCGTGTGCTAGTGTGGCTAGGTTTATTTAATTAAAAAATAATAAAGCTGCCAGCTGCCACTGGCTAACGATCTGGAACCCATCCCTTTCCTCCCAGAAGTGAGCCCAGCGCTAACCTGTGCTGAGGCTCCCTTTGCGCCCCACACCAAGGCGCCTTTCCACTCAAGCTCGCTGTGGCTGCAAACAAAACGCGGACAGGCGATCTTAGAGTTAAAGCCCCCCCCCCCCCCCCCCCCCCCCCCCGTGCACCCGCAAGGCCCATTACAAACGGCACAAAACAGCCCATTTGCCTGCTCCTTCAGGTGCTTTTGCTTTGGGACTGAAACAAAAGAGGCAGGAGCTGATTAGATTAGTCAGAGGTGAATCCCCACCCCCTCCATGTCCTGCCAGCCTAGAGCAGTGGGGTTCTCCCGGGCTGTACAGAGCAGGGTGGCAGGCTGGCGTCACAATAGCTGCCAGCCCTGAGTTTTCAAGGCTTGCCTGGTTTTAATAATCACCTCGTTGAATTTTTTGTTTTGTATACATTTTTTTTGTTTGGTTTGGTTTTGTTTTTTGAGACAGGGTTTCTCTGTATACATATTTTTAAATATAGCTTCTTTGGGGATTATGAATAAATTAGTTTTTGCGTCATTTTAAAATGGGTTTTAGGGGATTGTTTTGATGAGAAACAATCTCTTCTGTTGTTTACCAGAACAGAAGATAGAGAAAGTCCCCTCTGTGAGGAGCATTTGTTTTGATACAGTTCTCTGTGGTCCACCAGGGACCAAAGCCTGCCTATGATCCCCCTTTACAACCCAGCAACAGTGCATCTGGAGAGCAGAGGTCGGACGCTGGTGATCTATGGAATAAGCTGCTATTATTGACACACAAGCATGGGACTTGAGCCAAGAGGTCCTTGATGCTTGATTGGGCTCACATACAGTCTTCAAAGGAAGTCTTTGCCTGGGCCTGTCTGTGGCTTATAAGAATTCTATTTTGGGGAATCCTCAGGCAAGGCAGGACATTGGTCACCCTACCTGAAGTCACTAGTTCACACCCTTTGGACCTTCCTTGGTGTAAGTTGGCGACACTAGCCAGTAGTCTAAGACCTACCATCACTATAGATATAGATATCAATATATATCTATAGATAGATAGATAGATAGATAGATAGATAGATGTAACTAACATGTCTTGGGGTTTCCTGCACATGCTTAGGACCATGTCCTCAGTTTATCCCTCTATAGCTCCTACGAACTGGCTGAAGAGTAGGCTAGTCTCCTCTCAGCCTCCAGTCAGGTTGTGTCCTGTGTGATAGTCTCAAACGTCTGAAAGCCTCTATTGAGCAGATTAAGATTCTCCCTCGACTTCCGAAGGTCCTTTTAAGTCCACCAACTGGGCTGGCCTGTGATTAAATCATCTTTGCAATTACATTCATTTGCATTTCTAATGTACAATTTGCATGTCAATTGCTTATGTCTAATTCAGATTGACTCATTTTATCCATATTACTTGGGGAGGGGCGAGGAGCTGGGGAGAAATTGCTGGCTTCTAGTTCTGACCTTGTCGTTTACGTTGCTTTGCTTTCTGAAGAGTGGAGATGGTGTGCTGAGCTGAGTTGTGTCTCCTCAGAACTATATAGTGAAGACATAAGCTCCAATACCTCAGAATGTAGCCTTATTTAGAAACAAGCTAATTGAAAACACAGCTAAGTTAGTATTCAGGCAAGCTCTTCCAACTCAGATTCATCATCTTCAGCTAAAACAAAGTGGTAGAGTCCTCATAAATAAAGAGACCTGAAGACAGACAAACACAGTCACGAGACTGACTGTCCCCAAAGACAGTGAGAGAGAAAATACAGTGAAGAGATCTTTCTCTAATACCCACAAAAGGAGTATGGCCCTCCGGGATCTTAAGCTTGTGTTTTGAGTTTTTACATTATGATTTCTGTTCAAAAATTATTTCTGTTAATACACTCTGTTTGCAATTGTATTTATGTGTAGTAATATTATAAATTTGTTATTATATGTATTAGTTAAATAAGACTTGTTGGGAGCATGAATGTCCTTGTACCCACAGATCTCAAGGGAATATAGGAATATTAATAAGCACCAAGGATTATTCTTTCAAAGGAAAAAAAAATATGTAACCTGTTAGTCAAAAAAGCTGGGAATATACTCTAGTGATCTGTATTCTCTGTTGAGCCAGGCCATACCAAGTTCTTATAACCAGGACCAGAAGTGGCTAGTAATCTAAATAACAGCCAAGGGCTCCCACAAGCTCTCACAACCAGGACCAGAGATGGCTAAGAGTTCAAATGACTTCTTTGCTATCTGTAGGAACAAGACCAGGCCAGATCCCTCCCTAGGCCTTAAGCTAATACAAGTAGCCTTTCTCCAGAGCACATTCTCTTGGAAGGAATGGCTTGTACCCTGAGTTCTGTTTCAATCTAACTATGCTCCCGTGTGCAATGGAGATTGTATTACACCAGGAAACTTGTCTTCCAGATTGTACTCTGTTTTAAACATGCTGACAATAAACTGCCTGGCATCAGATGCTTTAGAAGTCTTGATCCAGGTTGAGGAAGTCAGTCTGAACAAGTATTCATTCTCACTTCTTCCAAGTTCGCTTCCCTGCCTTGCCTGACACCTGTAGAGACCTAGCAAACACAGACTTCAGAAGACTTTCCTGATGAATAAACAAGTAAGCTTTTGTTTTCTAGCTGTGAAAGTATCTGGTGGTTTTTAGGGATCATTGATGAATAAATAGGAAAAATGGTAGAGGGATCAATGGGTTGAGAGAAAATTTTCAAACCCAGACGACCCGAGTATGACAGTTAATCCTGATGGACAACTAGATTGGAGACTCATAAAGCACACTGGATATATAGCCCTTACGGTGTCTCTGGGTATCGTCAACTGTTGTAGGGGACACAATCACCCAATAGTTTGGGGGCCAGGTGGAACACAAGAGGAAATAAGAAAGTTCTCAGACATCCCCAAGCTTCCTTTTCTTTCTCCTCTTTCTCTCTTTAGACACCAAGTTTTGAACTGTTCTTTTTATTGCATCACTCGAACAAACCATGGGCTCGAATAAAGCTTCCCCTCCAAACCGCTTCTCCTGGGTGTTTGTCACAGCAGAGAAAAGCTTAACCATCCATTCAGGTGGCACACGCCTGCTGTAGGAAATCCTACAGCCAGTAGTTGATGCCCACTGGGGCGTGGCCTCTTATACTATTTATGCCAATGTAGAGCATGCGTCCAGCCTCTTTTCTGGCTCTGGAATCCGATTTCTGTTCTCACTTCCAGCAGAGGATTCTGATTTGTGAGTCTACCCCTAAATAAATGTCTATTTTTCTCAATTCTGAGCTAGTGTGGGATTTCTTTTAAGCATCCTTCATCTGGCATCCAGCACCCAGGAGACAGAGGCAGACGAATCTCTATGAGTTCAAGGACAGCCTGGTCTACAGAGTGAATTCCAGGACAGCCAAGGCTACACAGAGAAACCCTGTCTCAAAAAACAAACAAAGAAAAGAAAGTTCTAAGAGCCAGAGAGTGAGGAGCCAGACTTCTTTCCTTGCTTTGTTATAATGCATGAGAACCGCAAGTTACTTCAGACTTTCATCTTTTTGATCCCCATTTCATCTCAAATGAATAGACTAAATAGTAAAACTCTGTAACATGATCGAATAAGCAAAGACAGGAAAGCACAATGAGCAGCCCTGTGACCTGGTGCTACATGGCCCAGAGCCTTGCACACAATGTAAGCCCTGTCTCTCAATTTCCTACCCTTACCCCTCTGGCTCTCATCTGAGACCAAGAGCTGAAAAAGTTGTTGGATTGATGGGACTGGAGATCTTGCCAACTGTTTGTTGGGGAAGAGGGGGCCATGCAGACAACCCTTTTCTTCTATCGAATACAGTCACTCCCCGGTTCAGAAAACGTTTCTTGCTGTTTTTTCCAGAAGAATAAAGGAACTATGACTCCAACAGGCCTTGGTTTAAACTCTCATTCCTTTGTATTTCATAAGAAACGATTTGATAGCTATAATTATTCCTGCAAGCCCAATTATTTTCACAGAAGTTAAATATGTCTGTAGCTGTTGTTGTATGGATCAGTGTATTTGTCACAGTAAAAAAAAAATCACTCTGCCCCCACCATGTTGAAGGAATGAACAACTGTGTACCAGATTGCAGAACGGAGGCTTTGCTTACAGTGATGGTGAGTAGGCATATCTGGTTTTGGAAAAGCGTAGGGCTGAACCACTTACACCTGGGAAGACCCTGGTTTGCAATTACCATTCAGCCGTCGTCCTCCAGGATTAAGCCTATATTCATTGAGATATTTGATTGAAAATGAGAACCTACAGCCTTCAACTATGAATGCCCTTTTACCCAATGACTTTATTTATAGACATTCATCTTAAGGAAATACTCAAGTGCACAGTAATGCAATAATTTGCATAGCAAGCGTATTCTGCAGAGGGTTATTTATAGTTATTCTTTTTAGCAAAATCCTAAATTCCAATAATAGACAATTAATTCAGTGAAATATGGCTCATCTCTATAATTACACAGGACTGGCGACCATTTAGCTGAGGCTTCCCTGCCGTATTATGAAAGGCCCTTGAGTTATGGCATCAGATCCAAGAGCAATTTACCATGTACCCATCTCTTCCCATCTCCTTATTTCCTGCTGCATCTTGGGCTTTGATAGAATCCATGACATGAAATTCCCTGGAAGAATCAACAGTCTATTGGAAAATGAAGACTTCTAAGGGACACTACCCTTCTTGGCTTGGGTTTTTCTCTAGTTCTTATCTCATCAATCAAGTGACATCTGCCTCCTTGTTGCTACTTAATCACCAGGAACAACTTTGCCGAGATTTTAATTGGAAATATCACTGCTAAAATCCAAGCCTCTTTCTTTAAATTGTGATAGATGTTCTCCTAAAAACACATCCATCTTATACGTGTAACCACACCTCAAAAGACCCAGGAACCATCTGCTAAGGACTATGTATGCAGTGTACACAGAAGTGTGATACCCTTGCATGTATGCTATTATACTATCCGTTCTTGTTATTAATCTTAAGTAGGGTCTTTTAAAATTGGCAGGGTAAAGCTGATGCCACATGTGTCTCCCTGCCTCCCCACCTCCTCCCCTCATATTAGACGACCAGGTGCCTCATACTCGCTAGGCAAGCACTCTACCACTGGGCTACATCCCCAGTTCTATGGGCCATATTTTCAAATGCACACATGCATCACTAGTTCCCATGACTGAAAGAACACAAATTGCTTCTTTTGCTCTATAATCTTAAAATGGAGATTGAACAGCATTTCTTAACAGTTGGTGAATCATCCCAGATCAGGATTTTTTCAATCTCAGCTCTTTGGACCAGATAAGTCTTTGCTGTGATTAACTGATCTATATTATACAGGATGCTAGTCAGTGTCCCTGTTCTCTATGTATGAATGCCAGTCCTTCCCTTATAGTTGAGACAGTCAAAGTATGTCAGGGCCCCGCACTCTGTAGAAGACAAAATTGTCCCACATGGAAATCATTCCACTAGATCTTTCTTATGATAGTTTCATTGTGCTTTCTCAACTCAGAAAAGCTGAGGCTAGGTCTCCCCAGAACCCTATCTCTTGGATGGCTCCAGGTTACCAATAGGTATAAGACTTGGTATTTTGGACGAAGTCCCCAATGGTTATGCTCTGAGATTTTTCTCAGTGCAGAATGCAAGGTACCTTGACAAACCGTCCTCATTGTTACTGGTTATGGGTCACATTATTAGCATGCACGGCACCCAAGACAAGCTCCTAAAATCTACTCCTTACTCAAGTGCTGAGTCGTGTGTGATGTGCACCTGATTTCTTTCTCAGTTTTCAGGCTCACAGTTTGCTAGGGTGGTTTTGCTAGCCCCCCCCAAACTGAACAAATTTTAATCCTCTAAATGAATCCCTTATCCTATGCCACTCATAGCAGTGGCCCTTCAAATATGGCCACAAGTGCGGATTTCAGGTTATAGCAACAGTTTTGAAGAATACCAAGGGCTTCACAGATTTATTCATTTGTAGATAATTTATGCCAAATTTGGTGTCTTCTTCCCTCTTGTCAAAGGTCCATTCAGAGTTAGGTAGAACAAAACCAGCATAAGCCAGTGAAATGTGAGAAGAGGCTTGCTTTTTGGTTTCTGAAAATAAGGATTGGCCCATCTCTATGCCACTTATGATAAAAAATGTGTTGTATCAGTTGGTGCTGGTAGCCATTGGGTGACAATGTAAGGAGACAGTTTAGGATAAAGCAAGGTCAGAAGAAGACAGAATCTAGGCCTGAAATTTTCTGCATTACAGAATCAGTCATCTCTGAAGCTTTCCCTACTGCTAGAGATAATCAAACTTCCTTTTGAATGAAACAACAAATGTTTTAAGCCAGTCTGACTGGAATTGTTATATTCCTTAATTTACTATTTCTATTTATTTTGGGGCATGCTATAGAATAACCCTTCTGTATAGTGTGAATATATATTACTCTCATTAGTTAATAAAAAACTGACTGGCTGGTAGCCAAGCAGGAAGTATAGGTGGGACAGCCAAACTGATAATGCTGGGAGAAAGAAAGACAGAATCAGAGGAGTCACCAGCCAGATGTAAGAATGAGTCAGACACACAAAATGGAATAGTAGTAAAGGCCATGTGACAGGATGTAGATTAATAGAAATGGGTTAATGTAAGTTGTAAGAGCTAGTTAGTAGTAGTAAGCCTGAGCTATCAGCTAAGTATTTATACTTAATATTAAGCTTCTGTGGGGATTTTTGGGAACTTGTGGGTAGGACAGAAACTTCTGCCTTCAGGGGCACATAAGTGTGGGCATATGCATGTCATGATGCACTGTGGAGGTCAGAGGATACGCTTGCACCTGCTCTTCTACCCTCTTGAAGAATCTGTGGACTATTCAGGTTGTCAGGCCCATGCACAAGTGCCCTTACCCACTGAGCCCATCTTCCTGGCCCTAGAAGTGCTACATTCTTAAAGTAACTTTAGAGTCTGATTTAGACTCTGGAATCAAAGAATAGTTATGTATTAAATGTGTGTTTCATATACACACATATTAACAATGATTTGATTCAGTTATCCAGAGATGAATCTATTTATTTTCCAGCTGTAGTAGATGGTTCTTAATCACATACAATTGTAAGGTTGATTGGCCTTACTTTGTTGCTTTCCCCAATTTGGGGACAAGAGGCCAGTCAGGTCTTGCTGAGCTTTCTGAGTTCATAATTTGTAATATATCTGAGTTAGAAGTGAAAGCCAAAACCAAATGCGGCAGAAGCAATGCCCATGAAATTAAGGCAAGCATAGTCTTTCTGTTAGAGTCGGGAGTTATCTGGAAATTTTGGGCCTTCCACATTGTGAGCAACAGCTGGTAGTCCTGGGCTACCCATGAACAGCAGGAAACAAACATCCAATAACAGAGGCATCCAGGTAAAAAAAAAAAAAAAAAAAAAAAAAAAAAAAAAAAACTTAATAGGGATTTCAGGGAATTCCCCTATCTGTGATTAAACACTTGGATAGTCTGGATAGTCTACATTCTTTGATACTGCATGGATATGCCCACGTTTGACTTCTCAGTTTAGGAGATGGTAGGATGTGGTGGAGTCGTGTAGGGGCTGCTGACGATAGCAAGTGTCAATCTCCACAGTGAGGGGGGTGGCAAGAGATGGAGTCCTGGCTAGATTGTCTCCAAGATGAGCGGGGTGGTGAGGAGATGGAGTCCTGGCTGGATCCCGTCTTCATTTTCTTCCTCTACCCAGAATATTTTCTCTGGGAAACCATGGTAACAGCTCTAGAGAGTATCTGGTCAAGAATCTTGGTGTCAGACAAAGCCCTGGACCTTGGTAGCCTTGAAGTCTTCTCCATGAAATGAGAACAAAGCCTTCAGCCTTCATGTATGGCCCTGGGCAGAAACAAAGCAAAAAAACATTCCTTTGTGTCTTCCACTTCCTTATTAGTCCTCTGACCTGTCCAGCAAACTGCTGCCTCCTAATGGCCATTGGCCAGCTCCTACAGTTTAGCTAGAGGGTTAATCTTGTCTGCAAGTGCCCACACTCTGAAAGCCGATGCGCTCAAATTAGAAAAAGCCTGTGATCCAGGTTCTAGGAAAACTGTGAGCACTTCCTGACACTGTAGGTAGAAGGAGGGATATAGGCCACCAGGCCAGGATGTTTCATTTTCCAGGAACTGGGAAAGCTTCCTTCCCATTTGTCCCCGATGCCTGTCCCATACTTTCATGTCATGCCAGATTCAGACACCTAAGCCTAAAGTTTCAACCCTGGTCACACCAATGATTGTCAAGTTCACTCACACACTAATACCTTTAAAGAAGTATAATATCCACATGGAGGTGGTCCAGCCACCCTGAGCTTGATCCTGCTCTCATGCTGACTAACTGTGTGACTGCAGATAAACCATTTCAGCTCAGTTTCCTTCTACACCTAATTGGAGGATTATCTTGCACCGCCTCAGATCCAGTATCATTTGTGGGCAGAGGTAAAATGAGAGCATTAGGAAAAGTGCCCTCCTCTGGCCCGTTTTAAGGAATCAATGTCTTTTAGACCAGATAATCCCATAAAAGCCTCAGCTTCCTCAAGAGCCAGATGAGTATGCTAACCCACACCACTGAGGTGGAGCCCGTATTTAGCTAATTGAATATCATTACGTGCTTTGAAACTGTCCCTGCATTTCAATAAACTTGTCCCGTATTAAGAAAGACATGTATATAATCTTTCAAAGCTGTGCTATGAGAGAGCAGCTGCCTTAAGAATATCTCTGCAGAGGCACCAATTGTTTGGGAATTGGGATGCAGTTTGCCACTTATGAAAAGAAGCAAAAAAGAGAGAGAGAGATTATGTGACACACAAATATATTGACAGATGAGAAGAATAAATGTTGTTGTTGCACACGCCTCACAGAGGTGTGGCACACACCAGATTATGACAATAGCTGCTGGAGTAATAGCTGCAGCTGCGGCCTTTGTAAAGTGATCCACAACACCCCACTCTAGTGGGCAGAGCCACGTGCCCACGTCTCTTCATACAATGAGGATGCCCTAATCCTGTGCTCCGTGAGCTCTGGGCCAGACATGGCCATGTCACAGTAGCAGGATCAAGCTAGAATAATCACAGTCGTAGGGGGAAAAATCCCACACAACACACCACGATCTCTCTTAGACAAAGCAGGCATGTGAACCTGCTAGTCACAGGCAACTTCCTTGGTGAGTTGCCAAGAAGGAGCCCATGGTAAACATTCCGTATGTTGCCCAAGTTTCCATAGGGTCATAAACCACTAGCAGGAAAGCTGGGCTTTGGTGAACATGGAAGATGCAGCTGGGTTTTATGCAGTTCCTCACGTCTTCGTTCATTTATTCCACAAATGTTTGCTGAGTACTAGGCCCAGGACATGAGCAGAAATACAGTAGGGAGCTGAGCAAGGGAGGCAGACACGGAACAAATAAAAGAAGAATTAATTCATTGCAACTGTGAACATTTCTTTGACAAGACCTGACTGCCATGTGAGTAACACACTGGCTTTTCTCTTTGAAAGTTGAACTATGCAAGCTTCCAATCACTATATGCTCACTTTCATCACAACCAAGCGAATAAGGACCAGAAAACTAGGAGATCCAGTGAGGATTTCTGTTTTGTTTTGTTTTTCTTTAAGGCAGGGTTTTTCTGTGTAACAGCCCTGGCTGTCCTGGAACTAGCTCTTGTAGACTAGGCTGGTCTCGAACTCAGAGATCCGCTTGCCTCTGCCTTCCAGGTGCCAGAATTACATCCTCCTGGCTTCACTGAGGATTTCTAAAACTCATCTCTTAATGATGTATTTGATAGCATGTTCTTGTTGCTGAATATTCAGAATGTGTCAGGGAAACTGCCAAAGCCACCTTCTCAATTCATCAATCAGTAAAAGCTAAAGGTGATTGTGGATGAGGCAGAAAATCCCTTTCCATGTAGACAAGAGCATACACCCCTGTACTGGAGTGGGTACATGGTCAAGACAATAACTGACTGGGTTCAAGTTGGTTTCCACCACTCACTAGCTACAGAAGGCAACTTATTCAAACTCTCTGAAGCACAGTTGCCTCCACTATAAGGTGGAAATGACTCTGTTATTTTCCTTGCAGGGTCATTCACTTGTACAGTACTTGGATACAAGTGAAGCTTTCCAAACAGCATCGGCATCACACTAAATGCTTTGGTGGTGTTTTGTCCTTACTATTTTTATTAGTGGATCTAAATCTTATTATTCCTGCAATTATGATGACCTAATCATTTTAATTATCTAGGAATTTCATATATATATTTCCTAATGTATAAATTTCCATCTATATTTTTCTTTGCCTTCAACCTCAGATCTCTTCTGCTTCTAGATAACAAAATCTCTTGACTCTTGTATCTTTGATTGTTACCATTTGATTGGACAAAACTGCCAGGACAAGGGCACTTTGGGAGATGCGTAAGTGCCATTTATCTGGTTGAAGAATTGAACTCAAGCAGGAGACTACTCCAGCTAATTCCCCTAGGCTTTGCAGATTGTTCCTAGCCACGGAGTCACCTCCAAAGAATAGGAACCAATGGAGAGGTCAAGTGTGAATATTTGTGTCCTTTGTCCTTGAGGACTGCAGTGAGGGGCATTAAGCATCTAAGATGAAAGGACAAACCTTAGAAAGTCAGATGGCTGGTTAGTTATTTGGCCTCTAGCTTTCCTTGTTTGTGGAGGGTCAAGGGCTTCTTTGGCATCTTGAAGGCTTTTAGAAGAGCAAGCTGGTGGATTTCTGAAATAAGGGTAGAGTCAGTTTTTCTGAGTTTTGCTGATTTGTGTATTCCTCAGCCCCACTAAACAAGCAGGCTGTGAATGAAAACAGCTCTAAAGATAGTTAATTGTGTGTGCAGTAAATAGAGTTTATTCCTGAAGAAACAGTTTAACACTATTCCTTGCAGGGAATCAAGTGGGAGAGAGGGGTTAGGGGGAAGGAAAATCCATTCAAATGCTGAAAGGACAAATAGAGGCCAGGTTAGTTTTGCTTTTGTAAGCCGACACCCCACCTACTTCCAACTGTCCTCCTGTCCTATCGCAGTGGATTGTTCCCAGAGACAATCATTTCATAGCTTGTCAGCAAGTTAGCTATTTTCCAAAGTTGTTTCTAAAGCTGACCTCCGACTTCCTGGCGACTCTACAAAATGTTTGGGTAGATTCTTCACCCATTTAAGAAAGATTACAAGAAGAAGTGATTAACTGAAAAATGGGGACAACTATGCTGTATTCGGACCCAAATTCTTGAATTCCTCGCAATAGCAATTTCCCTTCCAAGCACATAAGCCCCAGGGGGTCAGCTCTGCCTGTGACTCAGCGGGAAGCCCCCACTGGGAAAAGGCAGTGAGAACTGCTTCACAACCAGGTGCTGTGTCACACCTACAGGCGAAAATCCACCTCTCTCTTTCTCGCCTGTGCTCTTGGCTTCCTAAAACAAAGGCACAATGCATGCCTGCCAATCTTGTCCTTCTCTGTGACCCAGAGGGTGGTGTTGCGGCTTGCCTACCAGTGGTGATATAAATTATCTCCAGTTGGTGCTCTAGAGTGTGCCTGCTGTCTGTGATCAGGGACTTGTCTTATAGAGCACCGTCTTTCACTCTTGTCCTGAGCTTACTTAAAAAATGTTTGATTGGCTGTGTTCCTCTATTTCAAGATACTGTACACTGTATGCTGTCCTATTAAACTTTGATAAAAACAGTTGAAGTGAGACGGGGCTGCTCAGGTTAGGGGAAGGCTGATCATTTCTGTTACAGCAGCAACAACAACACAACAACAACAATAACAATAATAGTATATCCAATCCCAAACCCTCCAATTAACAGTAACTTATAGGAAGTGATATCTTCTTTTTCCAGTAAAACGGAATCTATGAACACTGGGGATAGACAGACCACTAGGGATGGCCCAGCAGGACTGCCCTCCATATTCGCCTTCTGAAATCCCATGCTGTAGTAGTGATAAGGCACGCTTTGTAGGACCCAGCCATGACAAGCTCAATAGAGGCCGAAGTCTCAGTAGGTTACCCTAAGGTAATAACCAATACATGGTTCCAAGAAATCATAAACTGAGACCACCCAGGCACCACCCAGGAACAGACTACTCAAAAGAAATTCCTCATGTTTCAACCATTTAGATAGGATCACCTGCCAGCACACATTCACCAAGATACCCCTAGACAAATGTCAGCCAATCAGGTGTGCTGAACCTTAGAAATCCCTCACCCCACCTTTACTACCATAAAAATCCAACCCTAACTGAGCATGGGGCTCTTTGAGTATTCCAGTACATTGAACACATTGGGGAGTCCGAGTTTGCAAATGAAAGACCCCTAGTGCTGGGGAGACTCTCACTCAAGTCTCGGGATAACACAACACCCCCCCCCCCCACTCCAGTAACTCACGAGAGACCGTCCTTGCTGCAACCACACAAGGCTTTAATCAATGAGACAGAAACCAGTACACTGGGACTGAGACTCATAACCCATGCAGAGGAAGAGTTAGACCCCCAGTGACCGGGAGAAGGAGTTTTTAAGGGAAGAAACCACAGCCCAGTAATCCAAAAGGGTCATAGAAAATTCTAAAGATCCAGTGACGGTCACAAGGGGGCAACTCCCTGCCTCTCAGGACCACTCCCAAGGTCATAAACAGCTAGTTTCTAAAACACAGTACAATAATAATCACAAGGGGGAACTCCTTGTTTCTCAGGAGTTTCTCAAGATTATTCTCAAGATTACAATCTAACTTTACCTTCAGCTAGTTCCTGAAACACAGTCAGTGAACTGGCTAATCCTAGATTTTTGATTCTTCTCTTCCTGCTTAGATTTTTGGCTATTTTCTTCTTGCTGGATGTGTGTGTGTGTGTGGGGGGGGGGGGGGATCTGGATTTATCCAGGTCTTTCAGCAAACTTGTGTAAGAATAAAGACTCTTTGCTTTTGCATACAGGACTCTATTTGGTCGGAAGCATCACCCCAACTCCATAACACCCATTTATACAAAGAGTCTGGGATAGTATATTTGGGGGCCTCATCCTGTTGTGCCCAAATCCACGAAGTTCCCCAAAGCCAACAGGGAGACCGAGTCCCGTAAGTAAAAGTCTTAATTTTATGCAAGTTTGCAAACTTGGTCTCTGCATATCCAACGTATTGGAATAAATGGAGAGCCCCAAGCTTAGTTAGAGTAGGGTTTTTATAGTAGTAAAGGTGGGGGTGAGGGGTTTCTGGGGTTCAGGACCCCTGATTGGCTGATATTTGACAAGGGGTGTCCTGGTGAGTGTGTGCTGGCAGGTGATCCTATCTACAGCGGTTTCAATGTTAGGCATCTCCTTTGGTTGGTCTGTTCTTGGGTGGTGGTCCCGTAATCTCAGCTTGTGGTTCTTCAGGGTAAACTACTGAGACTCAGGCCTCTATTAAATTTATCATCGATGGCTGAGTCCTACTCTGATAATGGTTGGAAGTAAAGAACTTCCTTTGTGTGATCTGTTCATATTTATTTTATCATGTGTAATGAGCATGGAAGCAGATTCCTCTGAATGAATAAAAAAGGGGAATCTGTAGTGTAGATAGAGCAGGAAATTTATAGAATAAGAATGAATGTAACTTGGTGTAATGTAAAAGCATGTCTTCTTGTGTGTGGTATGGAAAATTACTAAGGTGAAATATTAAGAGAACATTTGCCCGCTTGAAGGCCAGATGGGTGTGGGGGCTGCACCCAGCAACCGTGGTAACTCCCACAGGCTATTTAGGCTGCCCCCGCAGAGAATGAACACATGATCTCAGGGTTTTATGTGGTCTCCCCTTCTCTCTTTCCCCCTCGCCATGCTTTCTTGGTACCACTCGGGAGCACTGCATTAGACATGGGCATCTTTTATTTGGTCTAATTTGGTCTGATTGGAATTATTTACATTTGCAGAGAGGCTAGTCTAAGAAATATTCTTAACACTCAGTCTCCTTGTAGGTTTTGTGGGGGAACTCTGTGATCTGGGCATAGCAATTTCTGTGATGGATTGAATGCTACAACACAAATGTATCTAGGGTTAAGAAACTGGGGACTTGTTTGTTGTAAGTCAAATTCTACAGCAACTGTTCTCAAGCAGATCCTGTCTAAGACTCTCTGCATCTACCCAATTGGCCCAGAATAACTTGCACACACACACGCACAGTCACACACACACACACAAGTACCCAGAATAACTTGCACACACACACGCACAGTCACACACACAGTAACTACACACACACACACACACACAGTCACATACAGTACCCAGAATAACTTGCACACACACAAACGCACAGTCACACACACAGTAACTACACACACACACACACACACACTACCCAGAATAACTTGTACTCAAACACACACACAGTCACATACAGTACCCAGAATAACTTGCACACACACAGACACACAGTCACACACACAGTAACTACACACACACACAGTACCCAGAATAACTTGCGCACACACACACTCATATACACACACACACACACACAGTACCCAGAATAACTTGCGCGCACACATACACTCATACACACACACACACACAGTAACTACACACACACACACAGTACCCAAAATAACTTGCACTCACACACACACACACACTCACACACACACACAGTACCCAGAATAACTTGCACACACTCACACACACACAGAGCATTCCGGTGCATGACAACGGGCTGAGTGCATCAGAGGAAGCAGGCATGGTCTCCATCCCCATCTTCACTTCTCATGTCCACTCAGAGAAGGGGGTTTTTCATTACAGTATTATGAAATGGGAATCTTTTCTTTCTTATGAATAATAAATAGAAGCCTGGGAACTGAAAGGATATGAGAGGGTTCTGCCAGTGGAGCTGACATTTAGAGAGCAGAAGTAGCAGAAGCAAAATTATTTTTTTAAAAAAAATTAGTATGCTTTGTGAAATTTCCCATATTTTTAATTCACTTGCAGCAGATAATTAGCTCATATATTTAAATTGGCCTGCTGAATTTTATTCAGCGATTTTTAAAGCGATCACATGCCATTTTATTTGTGCATTGTTAAACTGCTGTATGGTGGATGAAGACAAACCCCACGCCCCAGACTGCTTAGGGCTCCACAGCCAGATGAACGATCCAGATAGTGTTCTCTCCATCCGGTTGCATCATTCTTCCAAAACATTTTGAAGGAAGAGAGGGGGCAGGGATGGAGCAGTCAAAATATAAGGGGGTCAATGGAACGAATTGAGGAATGTAGAATTTCCATTTGGCTTCACCCAGATAGACAGTGGGTAGTTTGAAGTGTGTGGGCATGAGACTGCCAGGCATGACAGACGAGATTTTCTGGGCAGGAACTCTATAAGGAATAGAAGCATCCCGAGAGAAGAAACCCCAGAGGCAGGATTTTGCCCTTACCATCCAGTTTCAAAATCATTGTCTTAATCAAAACGTACCATGTTTATGGGGGAAGGAAGAAATGTAAATTTCTTCATCTTGTTTGGTTTGATTGTCGTGTTATTTGTGGGGTGAGAAAGGATGCTTTTCCCTGAGGGCTCCTATGGGGCTTGCTTTTCTGTCTTACCTTTGGCTAAGTGGTGCCAGGAACCAGTCATGGAGAGTTATAGACATCATGCACCTGTATCCCACCCACCTCCACCCCTTCCCTTTCTCTCATCACCTACCTGTCCCTTATTTTCAGGCTTCTTTTATTTGTATGTAGGGCCCCTTCTCCCCACTTCCCCCTTTTCCCTCATCACATAATCTGTTCCTTATTTTTAGGGCTTCTTGCTCTATAGCCCTAGACTGGCTTGCTGGTTTGCTTCTCTTGTCACTTTCTGGTCAATCCTTCCAGAACCCTCCCTCACCACATCCCACCTCAGAGGAGAATGCCCTGGGTGGCACATTTCAGCAGGCAGGGCACATCATGAGGATGTCTGCGTTAAGGGAGGGAGGGCAAGATTGTTTACTTTCTCAGAAGGCTAAACATCTCAGTTGGGAGTCCTTGACTGGGTGCTTAAGGACACAGACAGAAAGTTCAAAGGGCAGCAGAGAGTGCTCCCGCTACTGTGATTTGCATCTGAGTTCAATTCAGCTCAGCTTTAAAGAGCCTCATTTGAATACACAGTACATTAGCTCCATCCCTGCTTCCTCTCCAATGTGGGAAATACATTCATAGCTCAGTAACCTCTCCCCTGTCTAGTCCAGACAGCTGGGGAGCGGGTGGGCAGGGGGAGCCCACAACTGCAGAGAAATTGTATTTCAGATGAATGTCTTGTCATCAGCTGCTATGTATCCCTCAGCTGCACTCCAGGAAGAGATTTGCATATCTTTTCTTCCTAATGGAAATTCATATAGGATGAAGATTTTGTTTTGTCCATTTAAAAATATTGCTTTGCCCCGTTTGCTGGAGGGATTTCTAAGTTCATGATTGGGAGAATGACTTGTTAGACTAAAGAAAGTCAGAAAAATTTTAGATGGCATGTCTGCCGTGATCACGTGTGTGAAGAATGCCACATAGAAATTGCCTCCAGAACAGTTTCCTGCAGAAATTAATAAGCAGATTTATAATGTAAGGATATGTGGATGCAGATATGTGAAGGACCGCTGATCTAAACCAAATCAGCCTGCAGAGAGTCCTAAATTATGCAGAAGGCTGAAATGATATTATTCAAATTGTCTATCCCCTTTCTTTTCCATCTTCACAGAAATCCATGTATACTTTGGGATCACTAGATGTTTTCTTAACCCCTTGTCTCCTTTTAATCTGGGCAAGCAACAGGGTCACTAAATACTGAGTGTGTAGAAAAAGCATTATAATATAAAGTTTGAAACCTATACAATCTTTTCCAAATTAATGTCTTTATGTTTGAAAATAACAACAATAGCCATAAAAAAAAAACACCACAGTGTTAACCCTGTAAGAAAAACAGGGCAGCTCCTTATATGTGATCTAGACTTTTCCATAGCAGCGAATTGAAAGGGGGCATCTTGAGAGACTAAATTGTTCTTTTGTCTTTGTAAAATTTTTGGGCTTTTAACAGTGGTGTTTACTCTTAATCCTGCCTCACTCTAACACTTTGGGAGTGAAGTAGTTGCTGCCAAGACCTGTATCATCTCCCGTTGACTATCATCAAGTGAAACTTTTACCATTTAAGGGAGGGTTTGATTTTTGTAAATAGTCAACTATCTGAATCCAAGATAACTAGGGAACAGTAACTACAAGTTTTAGTATGATTGTCCGCAAGCATAGCTATGGCAACGCAAAATGTGTTCTGAACTTAGCTGGAAGCCACTAAATTTGTGAAAATCCATACTGTACCTCATAAAATCCATGCAATCCTCTTTGCCTTTAATTAAATAATTGTAGGCTTACAGGAAACCTTTAAAGCTACTCACTTAAAACCTGTAAAGTTAATCACTCACTTGGGGGATATAAAAAAAGGCTATAATAGTGAAATCTTACTTTTCTTGACTACAGAAGTTTAAGTATTAGGCTTTTCTTTATCTTCTGTTGTTCTTATTGTTATTATTATTATTAAGAATATGTGGGGAGAGAGAGAGAGAGAGAGAGAGAGAGAGAGAGAAATACTTGGGTCCCTAGGTGTGTATGGTAGCCAGTATGATTGTGTTTATGTTCATAGGACATACTTACAACGTATCTTCTTCGCTCTCAATTCCCTTACTTTGAAACTAACTCTTCTACCTGGTATGAAATTCTTGAATTCACAGGTATAAAACCCTTTCATCATGGTGAGAGTATCTACTTTGGAGATGGTTGATTGGATCAGTGGTAACATCTGAGCCAAGGTGTACCTTTACAGGCCTCTCTTGGGAATTTGGAAATGGCATTTAAACAATCTTTCAATATTAATCTGTAATGTAAGGAGTCGAAAACTACCATTTTCTGCAGGTGTTCTGGATGAACTAGGGTGCCAAAGACACCCATCTCTAAAGAAGAACTAATACTAATACAGAAAACATGAACCTAGACAAAAAATGAACTAAGGGAATTCCCCTCGTGGCCTTCCCCTTCAGTGAGCCTTCTGTGAATGATCCGGCCACTGATCTTTGGTTGCTTGAGCTGCCCCTGCTTCCTTAAATAACACACTGAACATTTTTATTCTTATGTGTCAAGATAGGTTGAGTTTATTTTGTTGCTTTTAACTCACCAGGTGGTATCTAACAGATGCTGTTTGCAGAGCTACCCCAAAAGGAAGTTGAGGCATCCTGCCTTGCTCTCAAAACCCACTTTTCTTTTCATGGAGATTTAATGGACTTGATGAACAATAAGACTCCAAGAATAATGAGGATGGGATTCCTTGCTTCTTTCTCAGCCCTAAAGTTTGTGCCATCTGCCAACATCAAATTTCCAAAGGATGCTAGCAAGAAGCAGGACTTCTGAGGGTTGGCAAGTGAAAGCATCTGGACTATGGCCCATAGTGTGTCTTTGTGGGGAGAGGGAGAATGACTGTGGTATGCATGGTCATATGCACATGTCCTTGCCTGATGCTGTCCCAGAAAAACATGGGAAGAGGACTAGAACACAGTCAGTATCCTATATTCAACACCCCTCTCATTGCCTAGACTATAAGATGGAAATGCAAACTGTAAGTAGAAACACTAGGATCAGAGTCACAAGCCCAGCCTCATCCTCATCTTCCATTGAAGATGGCCACTTACCCAGTATCACACTCTATGTCCTCCCCCAGGACGTACAGACATATAAGTTTTGTTCAGGTCATTTCTTCTGCATGGTATGCCCTTCACACTCTCCTTCTCCTTCACTCCATCTTAGCACTCCATCCCCTAGAGCTGAACATGTTCTGTGTAAGTTTTGAAATCAGCTTCAAGAACATTGTTCTGGCTCTCCGCGCTTGGCTTAGGTTCCGGCGACATGGCTAAACGCACCAAGAAGGTCGGGATCATCGGGAAATACCGGACTGGCTATGGTGCCCCCCTCCAGAAAATGGTGAAGAAAATTGAAATCAGCCAGCACGCCAAGTACACATGCTCCTTCTGTGGCAAGACCAAGATGAAGAGATGAGCCGTTAGCATCTGGCACTGTGGCTCCTGCATGAAGACAGTGGCTGGTGGGGCCTGGACCTACAACACGACTTCTGCCGTCACAGTGAAGTCTGCCATCAGAAGACTGAAGGAACTGAAAGACCAGTAAAAGTGCTACCATTTGATACACAAGCCTACTAACTAGTGCACAACCAACTAAATAAATGGGTTAATTTACGTAACAAAAAAAAAAAGAACATTGTTCTGAAGGAGCCCATCCCAGCTTTTCTCTATCCAGAATGATGCAATCTGTACTGTTCCAGTACTTTATAAATATTTGCATCACTGCCTACATTGCACTTTATACTGAGTCATGTGCGTAAATCACGTAAAGGCAACAACCACATCTCCATCACCTTTCAATGTCTAGCTTCCCAGTCATTGATCTGGAGCAGATGCTGTACTAGGTAAGACTGTGGATATGGTGATAAGAAGTGAATGGAGACTATAAGGTCAGTTTTTATTTGTTTGTTTATTTTGTTCTTTTTCTGAAGCTCGTCTAAAATGTCCCCTCTATGTTGACGAATTTTAACTAAATTATCTGCTTTCCTGGAAGGCTAAGCAGATGTCACATCCAAGAGAGCACTTTAAAACTATGTTGTTCAACAGGGATATTTGTGTATGGGAAGTGAGTTCTTTTTAGTCCTGGAAACTTTAATAGTAAGGGAAAATGTTAATTTCCCCCATCTGTTTCTTTTATCTTTTTAAAATATGACTGGAAGAGTTTTGCATTGGCTGAGAAGTCCACAAACTGTATGAGATAGGGGAAACATCAGCTTTAATGCTATTGGCATGTATGTGCACTTAAGTGCAGGTACCCACAGAGACCAGAAGAGGTTGTCATAGCCTCTAAATTATAAACAGCAAAATCACAGTTAAGTATGAACACAGCCATTGAGACATCAGTGGGATCATCCTTTATCAATGAGTTGGTGAAGTTGGTATCAGGCCATAATGTAGTCATATGTCTCTCTGCTTCCAGGCAGCTCCCAGTCTTGAAGACACTGTGTGCCCTGGAATTGATGCTTTGCTGTTTACTTCAAATACCTTCCTAGGTTACTATGTCTGAGTAACTTAACAGTCAACCCTGAAACTTTCCTTTCATCTTGGAGGGTATAGAGTTCAATAGTGTTACTTCTGTTATTTTGGCAATAACTGGCTTATTCATAGCTGTTTTCATACACAGCCTTGCAACACTGGAGCAGTGGGATTCCAACAGAGCTGGGTATTTGGGAAAGAGTTTTCTTCTCTCAAAATATCTTCCACTTTTGTACCAGACTGGTATGACATTCTTTGGAACATATACCTACAAAGGGTATCTTTGAGGTTGAGACTATCCTCTTCACTGAAAGTCTCTTTAATCTATAATTGTTTTCTACCTCTCTTCTCAGTTCTATATTGGCTTTGGAGCAATGATTTGAAAGTGGAGACTGTCCAATAAAATGTTACCATTAGAATTTTTTTTAATTAAGAGGTTTGCGGCAATTACAGATGCATTATGAAAAAGCATAATGCCTTCATAGCCTTGGGCAACATAAATGGTAATCTATTCTAAAACTTCAATTTTACAATCAACCATTGAGAAGCCATACCATGTAAGGAAAACACGGGTAAGTGTAAATAGTATATGGCATAATCATGGATGAGTCTAAGGTCACATTCTTCGTATTCCTTAGACCTAGAGAGCTAAGGCAAGAGCTGATGGTGCTTTGGAGTGGTAAAGAGTCAAGCCTCCAAACTCCACTTGGTTTTCCAATTTAGGATTTGTTTACAGCCTTTGGAGAATGGACTTCTGATCTTCATTGCTCTTTACCCTAAACAAAAAAATGTAACAATGTTGTCTATCTCAGACAGCTAATTTGAAAATGACATAATAATCCTATATGCCATGTACGTGTGCCTGTGTAGTACTCGGGAGAGTATACCTTAATACCATTAATGTGGGTGAATTCAGCTCAGGTTATGTCTCCAACAGATAGGGAGAAAGAAGGAGAAATAGCTATTCATGCAGTAAATGAGCGTATGAGCTAGTGTGAGCACGGAAGAGTGCTATGAATTTGGGGGTCCTTTGGTCAGCTTCAGCCCCGCCCCCACATGCCTTTCATACTGTGAGGATTGCCCGAGCCCCAAGAGAGCTATAAAGTATGTGCTTGTTATACACCATGTCCTTTAAATGCAAGCCAGTTAGTTCAACTGGTGCACACATGAGGAAACACCAATCTTCTCTAATGTAAGAAAAACTCAATGGGTTCTTTTTATGAAAAGCTGCGGGCTTATTCTTCATTGTATTTTTTGTTTGTGGCTTTGTTTGTTTTGCTTCCAGCATGAATCTCTAAGATATTAAGGAAACTTTTGTTGAAACATAACATTCACCTAAGCTTTAACTTAATGTTTTAATTTCTTCATTCAATACCATGACAGTTAAAATACCATGATTGTCACCACCACCATCATTAACATCATCTGCACTAATGGCTTGTCACAAATACCCCCTTTGGCATTGTGTTCAGATTTCCTCTTAAAGACTGCACTTAGAAAGTTTCTCTTTGCTGGGCAGTGGTGGTGCACACCTTTAATCCGAGCACTTAGGAGACAGAAGCAGGAAGATCTTTGTGAGTTTAAGGACAATCTGGTTTATGGAGCAAGTTCTAGGACAGGCTTCAAAGCTACACAGAGAAGCCAGAAAAAAAATCTTTCTTCTTTACAGACTTTGTGGTTAGTACCACCCCTAGATCACCTGCTGTGGTGATAGAGCAGGTCTCCCAGACTCTCAGTAGGTCTAGTGTGTTCTATTATCAAATCAATGAAACTATTGGACTATGTGCCCACTCTCTGATGTCACCAGGGACCTCAAGGTGAGCAGGACAGGTTTTGACTGAGGACACCACACTATGCAAATAAGTCTTTCAAATGCAGTGTTAGATGGCATTTGCTCTGAGGATGGGGGAGGACATCCACAGGAATGGTTTTTAGAAAATTATTTATATTTTATATATTTTCATATTATATATAATTGCACATCATTTCATATAATGTAAAACTATATATAATTATAAACATATAAAATATACCATATATTGTACATATAATAAATTTTGTTTGTATACAACATGCATATAATATATTTAAGGTAATGAGATGATTGAATTTCCAGAAAATCAATTTCCAAAATTTGTTCTCTGACATCTACCCGGCACTGTGGCACTGTGTACTGTGCCATGCCCCCTCCCACTAATAATACATAAAATTTTAAAAATATAAATACTAAATAAAGACAAGGTGAGTTTTGTTGATGTCTTTTTCATCAGATCTCAAATAGCTTGGCTTGCCATTGGCTTTGAATTCCTCACAAATCTGCCAACACCCAAGAGACTCACATGACAGTAGGAAGAAAGCTCAGCTTAAGTTTTCCACCTATTCTACAGATCAATTGCATGTGCCAAGCACAACTCTAAGCATAAGAGGTATCACAGAGAATGGTCAGATAAATACTGTGCGTCTATGAAGATGGCGTTCAAGTGTGAGAAACAGGCAACAGTCTAAACACAAAACCTCAGAGTTTCAGATGTGCTAAAGAAAAAAAACATGGGCCTCAAAGGGTAGTGCAAAGAACAGGTTATAACCAGGGTTGGTCAGGGATGATCTCCCATAGAAAGCACCCATTGAGCAGACCTGGAAGGTCAAAAGATGGACTACCTGGAGGGAAACACTCAGCATGCAGAGACCAGGCGGGGAAGGGACCAGAAGATGAATTTTCCCAAGACAGGCCATGAGAAAGAGCATTTCCACAGTCAGAGCAGAGGAGTCCTTGTAGGTAGAAGGTGCAGCATTTGCAATAT
This sequence comes from Microtus oregoni, assembly GCF_018167655.1. Lineage (NCBI taxonomy): Eukaryota > Metazoa > Chordata > Mammalia > Rodentia > Cricetidae > Microtus > Microtus oregoni. Next base: position 53,838,298 of record NW_024543069.1, read on the forward strand.
AAGTAGAAAGCTCAATAGGGCAGAGGCGGTGGCTTACAGTTTCAGAGGTTTAGTCCATTTTCATCAAGGCAGGGAGAGAGGTAGCAGGCATGGCAGGCATGATCCTGGAGAAGTAGAGAATTGCTTCTTGATCTGCAGGCAGGACTTGGGGCACTGGGCCTGGCATGGCCTTTTTGAAACCGCAAAGCCCACCCCAAGTGATGCACATCCTCTAACAAGGTCTCACCTCCTAATCCTTCTCAACAGTGCTATTCCCTGATGATTAAGCATTCAAATGTAGGAGCCTATGGGGTCCATTCTCATTCAAACCACCATAGCTATCAAATATGAATGTGGCATCTGCTGGTCCAGAAACAAGATTACCTTATGAGGATGAACTATGTGCCCCATTCAGTGTCTAGTCTTAGAAAGAAGCGCAGAGGAATGACGTCACTCACACTCCAATCAGAGCGCGAGAGAAGGAAAGGAGGTGCAAAGCAATCACACATTTTGGAGATGTCTGGCGCTGGTCCTGATTCCATCCTTTACAAACATCTCATCATCTTCAGACACATCCAGAATGGTGTGAGGAATTACCCCCTACAGAGTCTTCAATGCCTTCTTCTGCTTTGGAGGATTGGGAACCAGAGGTTGCTGTACTTCCAATCATGGAGCCTTTTGCAATCCAGGTTCTCATATGTAGAGAGGGTTGACATCCCTTCAAATATATAGACCATTGGTCTATTTGGTTATACATCGAAATTCTTCTTCTGGGTAGCCTTCCCAGTTTACCCCATTTCTTTGCTGGCTTACTTCTACACAGGTTATTTTCAACGCCATCATAGGTTGATATTTGAAGTTTGGGAAAAGATTCCTTACTTCTGCCAAGGCTCAGGGTCATTTTAGCCACATTTTACCAAGTGTTTCCTGTTCAAAATTTAGATCTTCATTATTCTTGTAAAAGGATTTTACTATTCAGGGCAGGCTGACTTTGACCTTGGAGTCCTCTTGTTTCTGCCTCTTAAGCACTGGCAGTTAGGCAAGGATCAACGGAGCTAATTCAAACTCTTTAGAGTCTTTACCTTCTTCTTTTGGAATCTAAAGCAATAAACCTTTCCAATATTATAATGCCTCAAATTCTGAACTTAATCTTTATTTATGAATTGGTCAATTATTTTCTGAACATGTTTCTTCTATTTGTCTTGAAAAACATAGCTAATATAAACTAATACACTGTGTTTGAGTAAACAAAAGCTAATAAACTGTGACTACCTTTTCTCATAGAGGAACCAGTTCAGTCAGCATATGGCCTATTTCACAGTTGTAGAGGGTGGAAAACTTTTCCAAATGTTTTACCTCTGCATAACGTAAACTAATATTTTTCTAACTTCTAATATTAGTCTCTTCACATCACAAGAATTCTATGTCTAAAGCATAAGATGGACATAGATGTGTTTATGCACAATAACAGAAACTTATTGAATAAATACATTGGTTACATTTTTATTACTGTGATAAAATACTATGGCAAAGGCAACTTATAAAAGGAAGATTTGCTTGTGCTTACAGTTCCAGAAGGATGAGAGTCCATCACAATCATGGTGGGGAAGCATAATAGCAGACAGGCAAGAAACAGAAAGGGAACAGGGAATGGAATGTGTTTGAAACCTCAAAGCCCACCCCTACTTCCTTCAATAAGGCCACACCTCCTAAACCTATCTAAACATTGCCACTAATGGGGTTCAAGTAGTCAGACATCTGAACTTGTAGGAGATATCATTCATATTCAAACCACCACAAACAGTAAATTCATACTCCATAATAGGCTAATTAACTGTAAGTTACCATGTAATCCTGATTTCACTTGATGGTGTGGCCACTGGCAATCACCCATTTTTTAAATTTCAATCTTAATTACCAGCAGCGACTTTCAGACCATGATAGTTTATATATATGCGTGCTACAAATGTCTGGAGAGTGATAGGTAGGCTGGAGAATTCAGAAAACTTGTCCTGAAGACAGAGTGCTGATAGAGACACAAGAAAAAGTCTGTAGGAGAAAAGGTAAGACGTCTCACAGACTTCAGGCACAAAGCTATCTGGACGCTGTGGATGGCAGGATATTCTGAAGGTCAGCTGAATTGAGCTGAGTGTCACGAGCAGGAGAAACAGCGCTCAAGCTGGACCCCAGGGATGAAAGCTATGGCACTTTAAATGTGATTGCTCCATAATCCTATAATCTCATAGGAAGTGGCACTAGTAGGAGGTGTAGCTTTGTTGGAGGAAGTGGGTCATTATGGGCACGGGCTTTGATGTTTCCTATGCTCAGGATACCACCCAGTCTGCTAGTTTGCTTCCTATTGCCTCAGAGTCAAGATGTAGACCTTTCAGCTCCAACACCATGTTTGCCTGCAGGCCACCATGCTCTCCACTAGGATGGACTAAAACCCTAAAACTGCAAGCGAGCCACCACTGTGGAAATGCTGTAGCCTCACAGCAATAGAAACCAAACTAAAACAAAACTAGCATGCCCACTCTGCATCTTGGGGTGCTCTTTCCTTTATAGTCCCAAATTTGGGGATTATACTTAGTATGATAATAAAATCATGTTTCTGATGTTTCTTATATGATTTGATGTACATGTAAATGTCATTATTGATATTAATACATTATTTATGAGTTTGAATCCCTGGTGAGATTGTTTACTTATGTAAGCAAGATACAGTTTTTTGGTTTTTTGGGTTTTTTTTTTGACAGTGACTCGAGATGGAGTAATTCAAAATGGCTGCTTTGTGAAATGGAATAATTCAAAACTAAATGCAACTTGAAAACTGGTATTTTCTCCAAAGCAGTGCAATGCAGAGCAAGCCTGACCTGTTCCCCTCACTTTGCCACCGATTGGTTACTCACTAATCCCATGTAATATATTGGTCCACTTATATTCAGGAATATAACAAAAAATAAAAACAAAACTACTTCTCCAGAGTTGTCAACCTTTTAACCTTCAGTGACCCTAAAATAAAGGTTGTTTCCAACACTTTAGCATGGAGTGTGTGGCAGGTGGCGTGTCTACCTTATGTCTGCACTTTCTTGGATCCTTGACTGAAGCTGGGAAATATAAGGACTGGAGAATTACACTGAAAATTTTTAGGAACAGTCCAGAAATGGCAGACTCAACTCCTTCCTCATTGGTTCAACCTAACTGAAGGGAAAAATTGGATAGAATAATAGGTAATTTATTGTAAACTTATTCACACTAATAATAATAATAGTGAGTGATAAAACAAATACTGTGAGCTATTATTTATGGATAATTTACATTGGTATAGTTTCTTATATATTGATACAAGTTAAAATTATATTTTCTATTTCTGTTTATAATATTTGTACAGTTATACAAAGTTATTTTGTCAGATTTTATGTATACATGTTTCTACCTCTGTTTAAGACATTTTGCATATTGATACAATTTTAAAATGTATTTATCATATTGCATTAGATAGTCCCACCTCTATTCAAGATACTTACACATTGTTTACATTTTGAGGTCATTGTCCTCATTTACTGCAAAGTTGTTTACAGATTATTTAATATTCTAATATAAAGTCTTAGTCTTTAAGTTATACAGGTATTAAGTATTATAGGTTAATATTTATTCATGTTTGTTATATATATAGTCAAATTAATTAGGCTTCTTAGATACATAGAGATTGTATTCTACTTAGATAGGTAATCTTCAACCACTTAAAGGATCTGTAAAACATGGCATTTAAATAACTTAGGGTTCTGTTGACATCAGGCACTGTTACTCCTGACAGCACCACTCTATTCCAAAAAATATGTTAAGTGCCAAGGACAGTCAACTTGAAGTTTATTTTCTTCTTGGCACAATTGGTCTTTGGGAGAGAAACTGCCCATGCCTCAACCACTGACTAAGTACATGGTGTATCAAGAAGACACACACGCAAAAAAGTGCCCAACCTTGCCAAGACAGGGTAAGATGGTTCTAAAAATTTTTCCTGCCTCTTAAAATAGTCTGTCAGTTATGCTAGGCCTTAGCCAAAGTTGGTTGCTTCAACATTGCAAATGAGACTTTAAGTAATTGCTCAAGTAGTCAGTTGTCTCTGTCATATACTATGCACTTTAAAAGTTGCTTAATTGTACTTCCTGCTTACTCAAGTAATATTATCTCCCGTCTCAGGCTTTCTATGGGGTTAACAATTAAATAGTCATAGCTACCTTCCTCTTATAATTTAGCTAAGCCATTTCCAATACAAAATTTAGACTCTTTAAAATAAAATGTTTATTAAAACATTTAACATGTGTTCCTTAATATTATTTATGTTAGCTGTAATCCTAATTTTATACTTAATATCTGTTCCTAGTGTATATAGTTTTATATTGGGTTTAAAACTCTCTTATTTAGAGAAAATAGGGAGGAGATGGGGAGTCTCTGTTAGCCAATGATCTTTAAGAGGTTGGACCAGGTTAGGGCATGACCATTTGGGTACCTAGAGAAAAGCCACCGCCTGCCCAGTGTTCTATCTCTTTCTGTGTTTCCCACACTACACAGCCAAGTTTGGACTTCTCATTCCTGTTTCTTGAGTTTGCCCCTTATAATAAAAATGTATAATTGGCCTATCTTGTAGTTAGCCTGGGATTTTTTGACCTGTATCTTTCAACAGGGAAGTTGGGAAACATTATAGAGTACAGAGAGGCAGAGTCGGAAAATATTAGAAGATGGTCAGGGTTTGTTGTGGAGTTATCTTCTTGGTTGTTGTGATAAACACGGACCAAAATGACTTTCAGGAGGAGAAAGTTTATTTGGCTTACAGGTCATGGGCCACCGTCAAGGGAATCCAGGGCAAAGGGATCTTGAGGATGGAACCTGGAGCCAGGAACTGAAGCAGAGGCTGTGGAGGGAGTCTGCTCCTTTGGCTTGTTCTCCATGACTTGATTGTTCAACCTGCTCCTAATACAACAAAAGTACCTGTCCACAGGTGGCACCATTGGTGGGGGCCTGGGCCCTCCCACATCAATCAGAAATCAAGAAAAGTTCCCACAGATGTACTCACAGGCCAATCAGGCTATTTCTCAACTGAGATCCCTTCTTCCCAAATCGTTTTAGTTTTTGTCCAATTTACAAATAAATATTACCAGTGCTAGCCACTGAACTAACCGCCATCACGAATATCTGTCCCAGCCAAACATCAACAGTCAACAATCCTGATCTTAAGGGTCTCTTTCAAGTAGTCTCAGTTGCTCTGATAAAGACGGTGGTGGACAACATACACGTGGCTTGGTTTACTACAAAGAAGCAATTAGGATGAAGATTTTATTGCATGTAACTGGTTTGGGAGGGAAGTGCAGAAATGCACCAGAGGAGAGGGGAAACTGAGGCAAGGGAGGAAGGAGAGGAAGTAAAAGGTGGGTTAGTAAGGAGCTTATCACTGGGGGCCACTGGAAGTTGTCTGCCAACTTCTTGGACGCTGTGATGGGACATTTTGTAATTGTTTCATTAGGGCTCCAAAAACTTGAGTATTTATTCTGCAACATCTGTCTATGAATAATCAAGATTCTTTCAAGGTCTTCATTCTCCAACACATCTGTCTGGCCTCACACACTGAAAAGCATGTCAGAGACCAGGCAGAAGGAACTAAGATGCCATGAAAATACCTGGAAGCAATCTAAAGGGGAACTCTATTGGGGAGTGGAAACAGGGCTGTAGTCAACAGAATGACTCCTGGGTTAAAAGAATTCCCCTTGGAATCGTGTAGCCATCATTCCCCAGGGCCCCATTCCCATCCATCGTTATTGCCATCTCCGTTTCACTATTTTCAGCTCCTGAAGATCCTTAAATAGGCAAATTTTAGTCTCTGACAAGGAGGGAAAAAGTCATTCATTGGAACCTTTCTTATCACCTAGCTCCATCTTTGGTATCTCTCTGTTCTAGGAGCTATCATGCATTTTCTTCTTGAGACATATACAAACATACCTGTAGTATTTATGTTAGTGCTGAGGATTGAGCTTAGAGCCTTGATGTGTACAGGTGGAGCTTTTCTGCTGAGCTCCATCATAGTCCTCTGCTTACTTCTTATTTGGAAACAGAGTCTCATTAAGTTGTACTGACTGGCATTGACCTCAGTCTGGAGCTCAGGCCTGGACCTTCAGTCCCAGTGTGGGCTATATTTTTAAAATAGCGAGTTCTGATTTGGCAGGAGACTATGAAAAGGCCCAGCAGGCCTTAAGAAATGCAAGGGACTTTTTTCTTGAGGCAGAACAGGTGGCTCTTCTCACAGTAGAAGCAGAGCTGAAAACAAGGCAACAGTGAAAGGCGGATAAACAGGATGAGAAAGGGAGGGATGCTGAGCCAAACATGATACCAGGGAAGAAACAACCCTCTACACAGAGGAAACACCCAAACCCAAACACCAGCCCGGTAAGGGGGAACAAGTGTTAAGTGGGAAGATGCTTTTGCACAGAAATGTCCTCTTCAGTTTCCTCGTGAGAGTCAGTCGGTTACTGAGCAAGAATGAGGCCGAGCATTGAAAGCCTGGGATATGGAAGACAGTATGTTAACCGTTTTTGCATTTTTTTTTCATCCTCCAATCTCAATTATCACTTCTCATTTGTCATTTTTATTATATCTTTGACTCATTCCTTTTTGCTTTGTTGTTTTCAGCTTAAAATATATTCCTGGGTTAGATTTCCTTTTTTATATTCTGAGTTAAAAAGTTGGAGTCTTCATAATTTAAGCAACAACATTTTGGCAGAAAGTTAGCAGAAACATATGGGCCTCAGCATTCTGATGCCCAGACTGACTTCTGCCAAAACATTTCTTTGCTGTCATATAGATAGCAGCAATGTTTGGGGCTGTTGGGGAATCAAACACAGCTCAGGCTAGGCAGGGCTGCTGTGTAACAGTCCTTGTGCTACTGAGGGACTTCCCGCCCCTGGGCCTGAGAGTTTCCGGGAGTGGCAGGGGAGCTGGGCAGCATCTGCTTTTGCTGTATGTGCACCAGTGTTCCTGCACTCCAGGCAACCCACAGTGACCAGTGACTGGGGCAGGAATGAGGAGGCGTTGGTCAGAGCCCAAACTGAAAATCACTCTATTGAAAAGATTAGGTATTTTGGGAGAGCTCGGAGAAATGGTTCAGTGGTTAAGAGCTTTTGCAAAGGACCTGAGTTCAGTTCCCCGCAGCACTAGTTCCATGGGATCCAACATTCTGTTCTGGATGGTATGAGCCCCTACACTCACATGTACATATCTCCCCAACACACACACACACACACACACACACACACACACACACACACACACAGTTTTTAAAAATCATTTTAAAAGATAGAATTTAACATCAGAAGTTGTTTGCACAATTAACAGATGAGCTCCAAATCAAATTGAAGACAAAAAGACATCTCAGAACTCAGTAAGGTCAGAGATCTTCCTGAGCCTTAGATGGAGGGGAATGGAAAGAGAACAGTGAAGGTCAAAACATGATTTGTTCTAATTTGGATTTTACAGTGTGGAGTTGAAGAAGGGACTTGGTGCCAGCCGGAGACATATCCCTGTCAGCCAGGGAGAGGTAGACTGGTACTGGCTATTTTCTTCCCATCTTCTTGTGTCTCTCACCACATGAATCAGAAGGACTCGCACGAGGGAAGCTGGAATGCCAGCCTGCCATAGAGAGCTGAACAAGAATGAATTGGGGTGAACCTAAAAGCAAATAAGATGGCATGGGATGGCAGGACTCAGTGGCATGGATGAACAAGTCACCCAACCCTGCAGTTTCAATTAGGTATATGTAGTAATAAGAAGCGGCGGGGCTGCGTCCCCAGCACCCCGGCTGCCCACATGGCTAGCTTATGCTCCGAAATAACAACACACAAACTGTATTCATTTAATCACTGATTGGCCCATTTCTATCTAGCCTCTTCTAGGCTAACTCTCGCACTTGGACTAGCCCATTTCTAATATTCTATGTAGCACAGATAGGTGTGCTTACCAGGAAGATTCTAGCCTATGTCCATCCTGGGGTTGGAGCTTCATTTGCCTGGGAGCTGAGAGCATGGCGTATCTCTGAGGTATCTGCTCCCGAGAGGAGAGCTGTGGAGTCTGAGCTAACTTCCTCTTCCTCCCAGCATTCTGGTCTGTTTACTCCACCCACCTATGTTCTAACCAATCAAATGGGCCAAGGCAGTTTCTTTATTTTTTTTAACCAATGACCTTCCTCCATCATTTCCCCTTTTTCTGTTTAAACAAAAAAAAAGGAAGGCTTTAACTTAACATAGCAAAATTACATACAACAAAACAGTTATCAAGCAAGAATTACAGTTACAATATTTATATCTATTTTGTCTTTTATCATAACACTGGAAAACTATAACTATAACTATCTATCTATTCTTCAACTCCATCAAAGACTCCAGAAGAATACAATATTACCTAAGCAAACAAAAAGTAAGCAACTTTTAAAACTCTAGAAATGACAGAGACATCTCACTGCCTGGACAGTCACCCAAAGTTCCTCTGTACCGTTGGGGCATCCATCTTCTGCCTACAGGCCCATAGTTTCCAGCAGACATTTTCACAAAGCAGGAAATTTTAAAGGCAGTCACTATCTGCTTGTCTTGAGGAATGTCTTGCAGACTCTTTCATGAATCAGGAACCCCGAAAGATCTTCTCACCTTTAGGCAAGTTCAGTAGTCCTCTCTCTGCGGGTTCCCTGTGTCCAGTTTATGCAATAGTCCAGGCAAGAGCAGTTTCTTGCCCAAATGGCTATCAAACTCCATAAGGTGCCTCTTCGATGCCCATCTTCCTCTTGAAGTAGATTGGTGCTGCCAGGAGCAGAGTGTCTCATTGTCATGAAAAGTCCTCAGTTATTAAAACATTAAATGTCCTATTCTGTAATCTTTGAAAGACATGAAGAATGTCTATCTAAAATATATCTCTATAAATCTAGAAAATCTAACTAACATGACTACAAGCTTTACTATTATCGATGATTATCCATTAACAACCTATATTTCTTAATTATACAGTACATATTTAAATGAACAACACAATCACAATACCTTAATCAAAATCAGAAACACTTATACATATAACAAAATTGACCTTAAATCTCTATCAATAAAGGTATATGCAAGTCCCTGCCAAGTTTCCTTGAGCTTACTTAGTGCTAACATATTGGCACATAAGGGAAATGTACTGAACTCAGCATTGAGTTCCTCTTATCATATTATCCCCTGGTACATACATTTATAACCCCACTAAGTCTGTGAGAAAGCTGAGGCATGAAGCTGTAAGACTTTTCCTAATAAAGGTAGAATCATTAAAACAACCTTGTTGTGAAAGACTTCCGGAGTGGGGAGACTCTCACTCAAGTCTCGGGATAACCCAACCCCACAGGAATTCATGAGAGACCATCCTTGCCGCAATCACAGGAGGTTTATTGACAGGACAGGAACCAGTGCACTGGGGCCAAAACTCATTTCCCATGCAGAGGAGAGAGTTCAACCCCAAGTAGCTGGGAGAAGGGGTATTTATTAAAGGAAGAAACCATAAAATTCTGAAAATACCAGTGATCATTGGAAAATTCCAAAAATACTCCCTGTTTCTCAAGATTATTCTCAAGATTATAATCTAACTTTATCTTCAGCTAGTTCCTGAAACAGTCACTGAACTGGCTAACCTAGATTTTTGATTCTTCTCTCTTTGCTTAGGTTTTTGGCTCTATTTTTCTGCTAGATTTTGGGCTCTATTTTTTCTGCTAGAGGGGTCTGGATTTATCCTGATCTTTCAGTTGAGACATGAGCAGTTTCAGAACTGTAGAACCTGATACACATCTGCCAAGAGAAGCTTTATAGGTAGGCCTTACTCTCAGTTTACCCTGAGGTAATACCTGGTTCCAAGAAAGACCACAAACTGAGACCACCCTTGCTCCACCCAGGAACAGACTGAAAGACCCCCGGTGTGGGAAGACTCTCACTCAAGTCTCAGGATAACACGAGCCCCCCCCCCCCCCTCGGTAACTCACGAGAGACCGTCCTTGCTGCAATCACACGAGGTTTATCTGACAGGACAGAAACCAGTGCACTGGGGCCTGGACTCATAACCCATGCAGGGAAAAAGTTCGACCTTGAGTAACTGGGAGAAGGGGGTATTTAAGGGAAGAAACCACAACCCAGTAATCCAAAGGGGGTAGGAAGGGCATCATTGAAAATTCTGAAAATACCAGTGATAATCACAACGGGGTAACTCCCTGTTTCTCAAGATTATTCTCAAGATTACAATTTAACTTTATCTTCAGCTAGTTCCTGAAACAGAGTCACCTAGATATTTGGCTCTATTTTTCCTGCTAGAGGGGTCTGGATTTGTCCAGGTCTTTTATAACCATTTCGCATGTGGTCACATGGTTATGAAAGACCTGGATAAATCCATACCCCTCTAGCAGAAAGAATAGAGCCAAAAATCAAGCAGGAGAAACAGAGCCAAAAATTTAGCAGGAAGAGAAGAACCAAAACTCTAGGTTAGCCGGTTCAGTGACTCTGTTCCAGGAACTAGCTGACCATAAAGTTAGATTATAATCTTGAGAATAATCTTGAGAAACGGGAAGTTACCCCTTGTGATTATCACTGGTATTTTCGGAATTTTCCAGTGACGCCCTCCCTACCCTTTTTGGGTTGTGGTTTCTTCCACTAAATACCCCCTCTCGCAGCTACTCAGGGTCGAACTCCTCTACCCCTGCATGGGAAATGAGGTTAGGCCCCAGTGCGCTGGATCCTGTCAATAAACTTTGTGTGTTTGCAGCAAGGACGATCTCTCATGAGTTCCTGGGGGGTTGTGTTATCCTGAGACTTGAGTGAGAGTCTCCCCACTCCAGGGGTCTTTTAGTTACACCACCTATGTATGGCACAGCTACATAAACCCTGTGCATATGCGTGAGCTCTGTCATCTGTGTATGACGTACTACATCATCCCTCTGTGTGCCTGCGCTAGGCAGCCTTTGAAAGCTGGATGGGCCATCTTCAGCTCTCTCTCTCTCTGCACACCAGCTTCACCAAGTCTGCACACATCTCCTCTAATAAACTCCTAAGCAGTTTGGTTGTGTGTTTCATGATTCTTTCTCACTCACGCCAGGTAATTTCACTGGGTATAACAAGAACCACTCGCTAGTACCAGAGCCTGAGCTCTCCCCATCATCACTATTCCCTGGGGACTTCCTTTACTGGGAGCCTGTTCTACTCACCTCCCGTAGACAGAGGCCTCTAAGGTTCCCACCATGCACCATAAATTCTTTGCAGACTCCTGTCAAAAGTAACTTCTAGGAGTATTCTTGCCTGGAATAGTGTTCCTCTGTTCCTCTATTTCTGGGTTGCTGTTTTCATTCTTGGCTCTCTTCTTCCTTATAGAAAGGCACATGACCACATGTCTGGGCAGGGGTAGAAAGGGCATTCAGTTTTTCCATTTGCTAGGTTGAAAGCTACTTTGTTTTCTTTTTTATTTATGCCAAGGATTTCTAACAGATATCCACCTCAGTTATAATTCTAAATGAAACATCAATAGTCACCGGGCTATTAAAAACCCTTGGGGGTAATGATCATAATGATGGGTGATTTTTATTTCCAGGCAACTGAGGCTCCAAAAGTCAATTATAATTAAGATGGCAAGTAGGCCAGGACGCGGCAGAGGCTAGCTCCCTGGGCAGAAGCTGTCTGCCATTTTCAGCATGCAGCCAGGGAGATTCCAGCCTGAACTAGACTGGGTCTAAGGGTTGTGGGGGAGGAGTGCTGTTTCTATGGAGCCAATCCACAGTCCAGTGTCTATAGCCTCAAAGACAGAAGTCTGAAGATAAGCAGCGGAGTGATCATAGGACGTCATATGGAGAAGTAACAGTATGACCACGTGCATGATCAATCAAGCCAAGAAGCGCTGAGGAGGAGTTGGAATTGTCATGTTAAGGCAGAAAAAAATCGGGAGCAGTAGAATAGCCAGTAACAGCCAGCAGAGCTCAGCAGTCAAGGGAGGCCCTCATTCATTTGTTAAACAGGCGCCAACCAGACCAGAGAGGCTTATGCCAGTTTGTGCTTGCTCCTACAGGCTATTCTGCCACTGGGAAGGACAAGCATAAACACCTAACCAATGCAATGTACGATAAAGAGCACAGAGGAGTCTTATGGGGCCATAAGGAGAACCATCTCATTTCCTGAAAGGAAGAAACAGCACACAGGAAGGTTCTTAGATAGAAGGCATGGGGCTCTTTCCCCCCAAATGCAAATGAGTCATGAGAACTAACATCAGAGATGGGCTGGGCTCTACCTCCTGAAAGGGTGAGAAACCACACTGAGAGGTGCATTTTCTTTTCTCCCAAACCAGTAGGAGGCTCTTCAAGGTTTTAAATAAGAGAATCACATGAGGCACATGAGTGAATGTGGATGTTGAGGGGTCTTCCCAAGGCTATGGTTGATGATGGATGGGAGAATTGTGCTAGAGGCAAGAGAGGAGTCATGTGATGCCTTCCTCTCCCCCTGCAATAAACAGTCAAGAAATGGGGACTATCTGAAAAGAAATGGATAAAAGAAATGTCAGAATTAAGACATTTGAAAGATTTGAAAGCCCAAGGTTGATACTCCAGAGCCTTTTAGATTCCTGTTGTTCTGGGACAGAGTAAGCCTTGGGCAGTTGGTTTGGAGCTCTGGCAAATCTCAGGTAGAAATGGTGCTAATCCCTTAAGAGAAAGATATACACTGGCAACTATTAGGGGAAGCAACAGCACCCATTAGGGCCAAGGGATGACATAGAAATGTCATCATCCAGGAAAGACACTGGCAATAAAAAGACTAAGGTTGGAAGTCTAGGGATTTCTAGGAATCAAAGGGATGAGACGACGGTAAGGAAAGCCAGAGAGAAGAGAGGAAAAGCCAGTGTCTGGGAGTCGGGGCAGAGAGTGGCAAGACTTCGGTTAGCACTGAAAAGCTGTTGCTTGGAAGAGTTAAAGTGCTTCCATTGGGTTTGGTAACTAAAGGGTCACTGGTGGTTTGGTTTTTTTTTTTCCTTAATTTTCTCTGCATTCGTGGGAATTGAGCTGTGTGACCTTGAACAAGTAGTTTAATAACAATTGCTACTTCACAGAACTGTTATGAGAGGCCTATGGTCTCTGCCCATCAGACAGGCCCTCTCTGGAATTTACTTCTGGAGTTAGTATGCTTTTAAAATACATGACCTTGGAGAAAAGATCACCTTTCCACAGCCGGTGCTGGGGCAGCTAGGCCACCACAATGTTTTACAAAATGCCCAGGGATGCAGCTCGGGGATAGAATGTTTACCTGTAATATATGAATCTCTGATTAGATTGACGTAATAGATCGTACATCCTTCACAAGAATTAACTCACAGACTTCAGTGTAAAAGACAGAACTATAAAATCCCAGAAGATAACATATGAGAAACTTAGATAACTGCAGTAGGTGGTGGAGACTTGTAAAAAGGACACTGCACTTTCAGTTCCTGATCTCCCAGACCCGAGTAATCACACAGAAACTATATTAATTATAATACTATTTAGTCAATGACTCAGATGTATTTCCTAGCTAGTTCTTACATCGTAAGTTCTTTTCTATTAAGCTATATATTGCCATGCGGCTGGCATTTTTCTCCTTTGGCAGCTCCTTGACTCTGCCTACTCTCTCTATGTATCTCTCTTTAGATTTCCCCTCTGGTTTTACTTTTGCTAAACCATTGACCAAAACAGCTTTATTCATTAGCCAATAAAAGCAACACATATACAGGAAGCTTTTAACTTTAACATAGTAAAATTACATGTATTAAAACAGTTATCAGGCAAGAATTACAGTGACAATATCTTGTCTATTTGTATAAGGCAAACATTAAAGAAAATATTTTATCTTACCTTTGTGAATCTAAACTTTTATATCTAATTTATCTTTTATCATAACTGAGAAAAGTTGTAGCCTGGTGGTAGTGGCACACGACTTTAATCCCAGCACTCAGGAGGCAGATCCCTGTGAGTTCAAGGCCAACCTGGGCTACAAGAGCTAGTTCCAGGACAGGCTCTTGAAAAAAACCAAAGGAAGAAAAGTTATATTATAAACTACAAATATAAAAAAACTATATCTATATATATATATATATATATATATATATATATAAACTATAATTACAAAATTTTAACTACATTGTGCTTGTCAGGGAATGAGGAGTTGGATGCATGTGTGTGTATGGTTGATGAGAAGAAAAGTCATGGGAATCAATCCCTTTCTTCTACTGTGTAGGTCCCAAGATTTGAACTCAGATAGTCAAGTTTGGTGGCAGACACTTTTAGTCACTGAGTCATGTGCTAGCCAGGAGTTATCTTCTTAAGCATGACAACATAGGAAAAAAACTATGAAGCAACTAATGATCTGGTTTTTGTTGAAACTAAAAGCTCACAGTCTTCAGAAATACTGTAAAGTGAATGAAAATATAGGCCGTAAACTCAGATAAAAATATTTGCAAAAGCTATATATAGGATGCTTTCTGGGGTCTCTTAGAAAAGCAATAGTGTCATTTGCAAGGGCCAGTCACCTTCCAAAGGTCCTACCCTCAAATGCCATCATAATGGGGAATGGCTTCAACCAAAGTATCTTAAGATACTTTTAATTTACAATAAGAAAATCAACAATTAAAATGCAATTAAAAATGCACACTTGAATGAAAAGGGCACCTCATCAAGGAAGACACACAATAGTAAGTATTCTAGCAATGATCAACAGCATCTATCATAAGAATACTTCAAATTAATACAATGAGGTTGCTCCACCTGTTGTTCTCTTGCAACACTACAACTCCCAACATCCCTCTGGACTCCAGCGCACGCAAGCGCGGGACACATTTCCCAGAAGTCTTTGCAGCCTCTGTTAAAAGCAAGGACAAGCCACGAGTTCGCCCCTTCCCTTCCCTTCTTGTCCCTTCCCTTTGTCCCTTCCTTTTACTTTTCCTAGTGTGTTTTCCCCTCCCATTAAAAGTGTACCACGTGGGACTGCCGCGTGTCTGTGTCTTTCCTCGTGTAACCCTCGTCTAACCCGCAGGAATTAAGAACAACATTTTGGTGCCATGACTTGGAGACCTCTCCGTCCGGTGCCCGAGGCTTTGCCTCTGGGTTTCGCCGACAAGGTCCAAAGAACCGACAGCTTTCGCTCACTGCCACCTGTTCTCCGCGGCCATTTCCACTGCTTCATCCTGATCCGTGAGTTACCCCGGGTTCACTTCCTTCCCCCTGGGGCATTCAAAGACTGTCTGGCCGGCTTTCTTTGCGCACCTCGGGCTAGGGCTAGGTTGCTAACCCGCCTCCCCCGGTTCTTTGCCCTCGGCCGAAACGCTCAGTCCGCGCACCCGGAGTTCGGTGCTCCGGGCTTTATCTCTTTTTTCTTCCTTTTTTTTCTAACTTTTTCCTGTCCCCTTCGGGCCGTATGCAGGCCCTAAAGAGTTAGCACGCCCCAAGAACGCCCGGGACGCCAGCGCTCTTGGCTTGCCGTGTTCGCGGTAATTGTCTCCTCCGAGCCGGTGCCGGGGCTTTTCCTCCCCCCGTACGGTAGCTGGGTTCGGGCCAGTTACCTTTTGCGGACAGAGTTTGTTTCAGTCGTGGGCTCTGTAACCAACCCCCACATCTGGAAGGCTGGTGCAATGCCATCCCTCCGGGGACCCTCTGCTCCCGCCGCCGCTATGGATCCCACGGACAAACCTCAACCCCCCTGCCTCCACACCCCCCCCACCGCGCCTCGGGGGGGCCACTCGCTCTCGCTCCGCCCAGTTGAGCGACAGCGACAGCTCACCCATTACCGTTCCTTCTCCGGGCCAGCCTCGCCCCACTTCTCCCGCAACAGGTCGTGCGTGTCTTCTGATTCTTCCCTGTCTCCTCTCCGCCACAGGCCACACAGGCAGCTTGGAGCGTCTCCTCCCTGTCCTACGCCTCCCCCTCGATCTTCCAAGGCCCCTCTAGGCTCCTGCTGTCACTAACCTCCACTCTCCCTTTGTTACACCTAAGGATATCAGGCTCCTAAAAGCTACAGCAGCCTCCTGTCAGATCTGCCAAAAGTCAGATCCCAGGACCAAATATTCACTTAACCGTTTGTCTCCACAGCTCAAGATAATCCTTCATACACGGTGACCCAAACCGGACCCTATTCTCTTAGGTTCCAAAGGACGCCAGATTCAGTTCCCTCTGCTACAGTCTAAGGAAAACAATGGTCCCGATCCGTCGCTGTGTTAACATACCCTCCCTTCTTTAAATTCATAAATAACCGTCTAGCTGTTGTTACAGGTACCCCCATCAAATACGAAGGCAAGTGGTAAGCAGATTCTCCTCTACAAAGCTCTTTTACGTAACAGGCCAGCCGCTGACTGCAGCAGTGGCCCCTGAAATGTTAAGAGATGTATGGTTAGAATCTATTTCTTTTAAGACAGTTTCCTTAAGCTCCGGGATGCCAGCCCAACGGATCAAACACAAAGGAATAAGTATCACTTAATTTTTTTTAATCATTTCTTAACCCCAGATATCCTAAGACCCTCTCCCCCCCACTTCACCCCAGCTCCCCCAAAATTCCCCCCCCCCCTTCTTTAAATTTTTTCTTTTACTAATGCAACTTTTGCCTTCCAGCATCTTAATGATGACCCAGCTACTCAGGAAAAGCCACACAGATTTCTTCAATCAGCCGCCTCAGACGACAGCCAGGACTTCGAACATCAGTGACCGACTACACCAGCCAGCAACCCTGGACATCAGTGACCGACTACACCAGCCAGCAACCCTGGACATCATTGACCAACTACACCAGCGACCACAAACGCCAATGGGACATTGCCAAGATAATCGGACATTCCCTGGACCCCTCAACGCCCAAAGTCAGCAGGAAGCAGCCATGAGAGACTGGACTACGCCCCCATTCCCTACCCTTTAAGGTCCCCCAATTTTTTTTAATCAAACCAAAAGGGTGAAATGTTGTTCCCTTGCAACACTACAACTTCCAGCATCCCTCTGGACTCCAGCACACGCAAGCGCGGGACACATTTCCCAGAAGTCTTTGCATCCTCTGTTAAAAGCAAAGACAAGCCACGAGTTCGCCCCTTCCCTTCCCTTCTTGTCCCTTCCCTTTGTCCCTTCCTTCCACTTTTCCTAGTGTGTTTTCCCCTCCCATTAAAAGTGTACCACGTGGGACTGCCGCGTGTCTGTGTCTTTCCTCGTGTAACCCTCGTCTAACCCGCAGGAATTATGAACAACACCACCTATCTACAAAACACTCAAGTGGGAGAGGATGTGGATGAACAGGAATGCTCTGTCATTGCTATGTAAATGCTGGTTAAAATGCAGTTTGGTGGTTTCTCCTGAGAACTTAGCATATCTTTACTGTGTAGTCCAGCAGCAGTGTTCTTGAAGCCAGGGACCCCTGGGTTCTCAGTCTGGATGAGCTGCAAACTTGCGTTCATTTGAAGCTGGCACCCTGCTGCTAACAACAGCTTTACTTATTTGATAGGACTTGGAACAACCAGGATCTCTGTTTCTATGTCAATGGGTAGATAAACTGTGGTATGTCCAAACAGATTTTTATTTAATAAGAAAATAAATGAGAAACCAAGTCATAAAACAACAGAGAAGAGATGGAAATGCATATTACTAAGGGGGCAAAGTCTGTCTGGAAGAAAAATCAAGAGTTAACTACAAAGTGAACCGTGGGATTTGTGCTCATAATGTTTCAACATAGAGATGTGAATTATAAAAAGATATACCTGTGTTAGTCAGCTTTCTGTCATTGTGGCAAAATGCCTGAGAAAATCCACTTACAATAAAATCAACTTAAATTAAAAAAAAATACTGAGATTTATCTTGGCTCATGTTTCCAGAAGCTTTGGGTGAGGACTGTTTGATACCATTATTGGGTGAGACAGAGCTTAGTGGCAAGGAGAACAGGAAGGCTGAGAAGCAGGAAGAGAGAAGAAGGGGCCAGAGTCCCAGAATTCCCTTCAAGGGCAAACACTAATGACTACACTTCCTTCTTCCATACCACTCCTCCTTATTAAAGTTCCACAGGTTCCCAGTGGTACACTGGGCTGGAGACCAAGTCTTTAACATAGGGGTTTTTAGGGACATTTAAGACCAAACCATAGCACTACTCCTATGGGCCACTTGTTGATAGTATAGGAGGGTGTGTGTATGTTTGTGTCAGTGTGCATGTGTGTCTGTATGTGTGTGTATCTGTGTTCAGAAACTCAGAGTACATGGGAACTCCCTGAGCCTTCTGTTCAGTTTTATGGGGGCCCTAAACATCTCTAAAAATAAATCTATTAAAATATGTCTTTGCTAAAGCTCATTTTTCATTTTCACCCTGGGAACAATGCACTGTAAAAGCCTCTCCAAACTAACCGGAAGTAGAAACCTAGACAGCATATGTCACGTTTGGGACTGTTGTTCTAAGTCATTTGCTAGATGATTCAGACAGTGGATAGTTTTGAACAGGCCCAGCACTTTCCCCCACAAAGTTATGGCATGCAATCCCTTTATGGATTGATTAACCTAATAAAAATTTGATCAGGGTGACGGATTTCACTGCCTCTAAATAGAAGTCTTAGTTAGAGTCCTAGCCAGTGGTATAAAATGAACAGGAAATAACTAGATAGAGACCAGAAAAAATGTAGAGCTCTCCTTATTTGCATATGATAAAATTGTGTACATAGTCAAGAGGCATTCATGATCTATCAAAACATTCTATTTAAATCATCAGATTTACCTATAGATTAATATAATCTATGTCAAAATCCAAGCAAGATTTACTTATGCAAATTGACAACATGGTTTTAGATTTTATATGAAAATATAGAGGACTTAGAATGGCCAAGACAATCTTGCAGATAAAGACATTAATATTTGTGTTGTCAACTTTTAAGACTTGCCACCCAAAATTATACAATTCTGATAGTATGATATTAAGATATGGGTGGGGTTCAAGGAAAGTTTTAGAAACAGACCCTCACTTAATTTTCAACAGAGGTCCAAAGCATTTCCACAAAGGAAGGAAGGTGTTTGCTATAAACAATGCTGAAACAACACAATGTGCTCTATAGGGACAAAGTAAACCTTGACCACTAACTCATACATATAAATTAACTTGAGCTGAATCATGGACATACATGGAAGGATACAATTCCTCATAGTTTCTAGAGGAAAATATCAGTGACCTTGAAGTGAAGAAAGATTTCTTGGGGAGAATGCAAAAGGCACTAACCACAAAAAATTATAATTGGACTTCATCAAAATTTAAAATGTCTCATCAAAAAGACATGTTTAAGAAAGTAAAAATAGAAGCCTTTGGCTAAGAGATAATATTTGCCATACATATATCCGACAAAGGATTAATATCCTGAGTATATAATGAACTACAAACCAATAAAGAAAGAACAAAAATCATAATAAGACAATAGGCAAGCTTTTTAATAGGCAGTTCACAAGATAAGAAAGCCATGTAGTCAATGATATATGGAAAGGCACCCAGCAGCATTAATCTTTAGGGATCTGAAAACTAAAGTCACAATTAGAAGCTATTCCATATGCTGCACAAAAGTCGCACAGGACAAAGACTGTGTTGAAGGCGAGCACTGGCCTAGTGTCTGAGAGTATCTCAAGTATGTGGAGTGTGTGGCTGGCAGCGGTGTGAAAGAAAAAATGCTTGAACAACTCTTCAGCAGTTCCTAGCATCGCAGTGAGGAAAATAAGATTCGAAAGTTGTGAGCACTGTGCTTCCATGTAGACAAGGAAAAAACTGGCCAAGCTGATCTGTAGTGACCTGATCTGTAGTGACCGAAGTCAAATGGCAATTGGTACCTGGGGGAAGTTATTGAAAAGGGCAGGAGAAAATGTCTGCTCTCCTTCTTGGTCATGCTATTTAGACCTCTCCTCTATGTATGCATGTATATATGTGTGTGCTGGGTAATATATACATGTCTTGATATGTTGCTTACTACTCCATAAATATTTATATTTTCACTTTGTGTATCAATTAAAAATAAATTTAATTATAAATATACCATCAAGCTATAGTGAAAGACCCAGAAAAATCCAGACCCCTCTAGCAGGAAAAATAGAGCCAAAAAATCTAGGATTAGCCGCTTCGGTGACTCTGTTTCAGGAACTAGCTGAAGACAAAGTTAGATTTTAATCTTGAGAATAATCTAGAGAAACAGGGAGTTAACCCCTTGTGATTATCACCGGTATTTTCTGAATTTTTCAATGATCACTGGCAGTTTTGGAATTTTCCAATGACACCCTCCCTATTGCCTTTCGATTACTGGGTTGTGGTTTCTTCCCTTAAATACCCCATTTTCCCAGCTACTCGGGGGTCGAACTCTCTACCCCTGCATGGGAAATGAGTTTCGGCCCCAGTGCACTGGTTCCAGTCCTGTCAATAAACCTCCTGTGATTGCAGTAAGGATGGTCTCTCATGAGTTCCTTAGGGGTCGTGTTATCCCGAGACTTGAGTGAGAGTCTCCCCACTCCGGAGGCCTTTCAATAGTTATATACTTAAGATTTATGTATTATAATATATGCAAAATTGCACAAATGAAGAATTCTCAGAGGCCCATCTATTTCTTGGTGGTAGAATTCTCAAGGTGATACAACCTGTCTTTTATATTGATGGGGGAAATGTCCTGGCATACCCTAGACAATAGCATCCTTGAAAATAATATCCATTAGGAAAGATCCAAGGTTTTCACTAAGAATTCATTCTCACTGTGCTGTGCTTATGTGTTTCAGGACATTTGGAACACTTGTTATTTCTTGCTCATTATATCTTATTACTCCTAGAATGCTAATAGGTTGAGTCAAAATGATATTCTTTGGAATGTAAGGGAGCAGCACAGCCTTGAGACACAACTGTTGGTGAATGTGTCTTGTTGCCATGCTGGGGTAAACTGGAACTCTTTTTTATTTTATCCTCCCAAATGATAGGTACAAAAGAGAATGTCTTTACCAGGTCACTGTAGGATGTAGCCAGGACAAGAGCCCCGAGTTTCAGTAGTTTTCACTAAGGCAATACCTGGTTGCAAGAAAGACCACAAACTGAGACTACCCAGGTACCACCCAAGACCATCCAAAGGAAATTCCCAACATTCCAACCATTGTAGATAGAATCCCCTGCGAGTACACACCCTGTCAATCTAACTTTGTTGGGTTTTGCCTTAAGCCCTCTGGAAGGGCAAGTTACCTCCTCTTGCTATTGCTGTTTCAGTGGCTTTGATGAGGTCCCTGCTGGCTTGTAATTGAGCACACAATAAACCTTGCTTTTGCATTTCAGTGAGTCAGTCTCCCTGGTGGTCTTTTGGGGTCTGCATAGACTGGGCATAACAAACACACACCTGCATTCCAAGCGCCAAACGTCTGTTTTGCTACCTCTGGCACAGGAGAGGAACCTGGGAGTTCTACTGAAAGACCCCCAGAGCAGGGAGACTCTCATTCAAGACTCGGGATAACATGACCCCCCAGGAACTCAAGAGAGATCGTCCTTGCTGCAATCACACAAGGTTTATTGACAGGACTGGAACCAGTGCACTGGGCTGAGATTCATATCCCACACAGGGGAGGAGTTTGACCCCAGTAGCTTGGAGAAGGGGTATTTAAGTGAAAAAACCATAACCCAATAACCCAAAAGGGGTAGGGAGGGCATCATTGGAAAACTCCAAAAATAGCAGTGATCATTGGGAAATTCATAAAATACCAATGAAAGGGGGTAACTCCCCGTTTCTCAAGATTATAATCTAACTTTATAGTCAGATAGTTCCTGGAACAGAGTCACTGAACCGGCTAACAGATTTCTGCACGGCAACGATTTCTTATTGCCATCTCAGCTGTTCTACCCATTTTGGAAATTATATTCACCTTGCTTCTCATGGTTAAGTGCTGCCACCTGGTCTCTTGCATGCCTGAAACTTTTCATTCCATTGATACTAAGGGACCAAGGTTTCTAACAGCCTCCCATTACACCCCTTGGCCCACAAATGCCAACAACTATTAGATTCCCTCATTCTTACTGCGTTAGTGGAGGGATGTGATCTGGGTCTTTATAGGGAACAGAACTGAGCTTTTGAATGTAATGTAGTAAATTCATTTAAACATCTTTGATCCTTTTGGCCGTTTCTTAATACTCTACTAAGAGAGTTCTGGTTCTCCAGCTCAGTTACTGTAGGCCACCAGAAAATGCTAGTCTTGAGAGTTAAGGAGCCATCCCTACAGCATATTAGGCTTAGCTCCAGAAGTTCTTGCCAGGATTTTGTATCTTGTCTGCACACATATCAATACTCTTCAGCATCCAACCTTATAATCAGCTTTCACAGCATTCTCAAGTTACATTTCCTCAAACATGTTGGGATATGCATAAAAACAAAACTCTTAGAGAATAGTCTTTATTTTCATAGCACGAAGAGTGTTTAATATTTAACCTTATGCTAAAAATTGGTACTAATTTTTAGTACAGAAGGGCATAGACCAAGATTTGGCAAATGAAATCCCATGGAATGGCCACGGAAAACTGCTATCAAATTGAGCCATGCCCGCTAGTTTATGTATGGTTCATAAGAGGACTGTGGAAGAGTACAATAGCAGCGCAACAGGGAACATTTACTGCAAAGGCGATGAAGTATTCACTATATTGACTCTATAGAGTATTCACTGTATTGACTCTTTTAAAAGGCGTTTGCTAATACCTGGTTTAGCCCAGTGCTGTACCACAGAACTTTCTGAAGTGACAGACGATCCACAGTCGCCTCTAACATAGGAGCCACTGGACACATGCACTTGTTAAATCCTTTCAATTCAGCTACTGAAGCCAGAGAAAAGTGCTTTTAAAATTCAATTTTATTGCATTTGATTTATAGTTTGCACATAGCTAAAAGCTACTGTGTTGAACAACATGAGCCTGGAGACCATGAAGAAGACATTGAAGAACAGAGATCATGGGGAGAGCACTTATTATCTTGGGAGTTTTTGCCGTCTCGGAGAAATGGGAGGTTGCTTCTAAGTACCAAGTAGTAAAGGACCATCCTTTCTGCTTCATATGGCTCAGAAATATCTTTGGGTATTTATAATGTTCAAGGATTCCAGCCAGAGGATCCCATCCTAGGTCTCTGGGTCCTAATTTCAGTATAGGAGATACTGGAACTGTGAATTCAGCATTCCATCAGCCTTATATTGAATCCTGGGACTGTTTTTTTTTTTTAAATCTTTCTGAATGCAGATGAAGTTTTGTTTTTTTGTTTTGTTTTGTTTTTAAATACCACCACTGAACCATCCTGGAATTCATAAGTTACTGATTTAACTCTTATTTTCCTTCTTCTTGTGGACATTAACAATTAATCTTAAAATCTTTAATTACACCAATCCATTGTTCATGCATCAGGTCTACTCTTTAAACCAGTACATCTCCTTCCATATGTTGTCCATATCTATCTACCACAGGCAAAATAATGCAAAGTTCTACCAAAGGTAAACACCACCACACTCACTAGCACTGGAGCTGTCCCATCTCTCTGTTGCCATTCAGTTCTGAATGTGTGCTTCCTGCAATGACTCTCGGATTAACTTTCTTAGGCCGAGATCTCTCGGAAGTAGATCCTGACACAAAAACTCATTTGCCTGTGGTATACTGGGGGATGATTCCAGGGAGAAGATGTTGAGGGAGTAACAAAGGAAGACAGGAAAGGTGGGAAGTCAGTAATATTACTTCTTTTTAAAAGTATATAAAGAAACACATTGCCGTAGAGGGAACTAGTGCTCAGTACTACAGAATATCCTGGGAAAATGTGGGGTACAGCCTAGACTAATCTTGTCATAGTCCCAGTGTGCCAAAGCTCTGGTGCTTCTTTCTGTGTATAGGGTGAGCTATAACTTTCTGGTAGAGAGTGACAGGTACTTATATCTTCATAATTAGGGATGGTGAGTGTTGAGATGATGTTGGCCAAGCACAGACAATACCTTGTATAACATTGTAAACATAGAAACTCCATGGATCCATTATCATATTTGATAAAGGCAGGGCATCAGGCAAAGCAATAAAGTCAAACTAACATGCCCATGTAAGTGTGTGAGTGCGCGCGCGCACACACACACACACACTCCCTTTTCACCAGGAGTAATAACTTGTTTGTAATACCTCACTCTGACAATTGACAATGCTGGAGGAAATAGTATAACTTTCCTATAATGATGTTTTGTAGGGTATGCAGTTAATTCACATTGGTGAAAGAAAGGTCTTCCATAAAGAAAAGTGATCATTTTCCACCATCATTTTGTAAGGCTGAAATAACATGAAGTCTTTGATTTACTTGAATAGATTTCAGAATGAAAAAGGAAATAAACAGAACAAGGGAGGGGAATCTCAATGTTGAATCTAAATTGAAAATGTATTTCTGTGTCTGAATTTTTTCTAAATTGTTCTTATTGAGCTATAAATTTTTCTCTACTCCCCTCCGTTCTTCCCTTCAACTCTCTCCCATGATCTACATGTGCTCCCAATTTACTCAGGAGATCTTGTCTTTTTCTACTTCTCATGTAGATTAGATCCATGTATGTTTCTCTTAGGGACCTCTTTGTAGTCTAGATTTTCTGAGGTTGTGAATTGTAGGCTGGTTTTTCTTTGTTTTATGTCTAAAAACCACTTATGAGTTAGTATATACGATAATTGTCTTTCTGGGTCTGACTTACCTGACTCAATATGATGTTTTCTAGCTCCACCCATTTGCCTGCAAATTTCAAGATGTCATTATTTTTTCTGCTGTATAATACTCCATTGTGTAAGTGTACCACATTGTCCTTATCCATTCTTCGATTGAAGGGCATTTAGATTGTTTCCAGGTCTGGCTATGATAAATAATGCTGCTATGAATATAGTTGAGCACATGTCTTTGTGGTATGATTGAGCATCCTTTGGGTATATACCTAAGAGTCTTATTGCTGGGTCTTGACGTAGGTTGTTTCCTAATTTTCTGAGAAATTGCCACACTGATTTTATTCAACAAATGGTGCTGGCATAATGATATCAACATGCGGATGAATGAAAATAGATCCACATCTATTGCCATGCACAAAACTCGAGTCCAAATAAATCAAAGACCTCAACATAAAATTGACCACCTGAACCTCATAGAAGAGAAAGTGGGAAAGTACACTTGAACACATTGGCACAGGAGACTACTTCTTAAATATAACGTGAGTAGCACCAACACTGAGAGCAACAACTAATAAATGGGACCTCCTGAAATTGAGAAGCTTCTGTAAAGCAAAGAACACAGTCAACAAGACAGAACAGCAGCTTACAGAATAGTTTTTGCTTTTTAAATTTTTAGAGAGACTTTTTCCTTTTCTTACTGCCTTTAGAACCATTATTAGCCTTGGGTTGTATGCACATTCTTATAATTCTGATTATCTGTTATTAAGATAAACAAAACATGATACAGTTAAGTTGTGAGTGACAACATTTTTTTCCTAGGCTGGAACTTCCCAATCATATTGCAGTACATGATTGGGTCTTATTATCCTTGTAGCATTTCCCTAATACATTGATGCAAGGGTATATCATTAAGACTTCTTTTGAAAACTTGAGCCTCTCTATACTTCATAGGATTGTTGTGAAGATTTGAAAAATACAGCAGACTTGTTTCCTATGGCACATGGGAAAGGTACCAAGTAGAGACATTGTTTCAAATAAAAATAATATTTTCAGATTTGATACATACCAAGAAGTCTTAAAATGGATTTTATGCAAAACATCTTTTAGTACCAGATACCCACAGCCAGAGATGCTGAAACAGGAGACCCAGATACTCACAGGACAAAGGGGATTCCTTAATTTATAGACTTTAGAGGGGAGGGGCCTCTGGGTTTAGCAACTTTATGAAGGTACTAGGAAGTATATAAGGCCACAGCTCAGGTTGCCTTGGGCCTGGGAAGGGAAAGAAGCTGCAGAGGAGGTGAGGCTAATCCTTTCTAAGACCACATCTGTGACCCAAAAGATTTGCTCCCATGCTCTTCTCCCCTTTCCAAACATAAGTATGGCAAGATCCTTTCCATTGCCATGAAGTCTAAACACAGAACCTGAGTTATTGAGCAATAAGTTAACTCAACTCTTAAAGCAGATAGCTTAGCAAAGGGACAACAGAATACAAGTTCCTAGAACAAGGCACACTAGCTGCCTAAGTACCATGAGAGAAGAGAATA
This sequence comes from Microtus oregoni, assembly GCF_018167655.1. NCBI lineage: Eukaryota > Metazoa > Chordata > Mammalia > Rodentia > Cricetidae > Microtus > Microtus oregoni. Next base: position 53,864,534 of record NW_024543069.1, read on the forward strand.
TGGAAATGAATATTACATTTTACATTTGTTATGGAATATGAACTTTCCTTCCAGATGTCTTCTGTTGCCAGTCTCATTGTGTTCTCACAGGTCTTTAAGAGAAGAGGTTCAATAAGCTTCAGAATGGACCCCACCTCTGGAACCGAATCTGCACTTCTATCTACTGAAGTCCCCACCATCCAAACGAGGCTTGACTGCCTGAATGTCAGCACCAAAGAATGCAAGAGCAGCAGGGTGAGGACTTCTTAAGGGGCTAGGAGTGGGCTGTTCTTCTCCTTCACGTGGGGGCCTTTAGTATATCTTAGGGTCTCTATATTTCTCCATGTCATACTTGCTCTGGAGCGAGAACAATCCTTTTAAGACTTGGGATGCCTGCACATTCAATTCCCAAATAATTCTCGATACAGGACTCGTAGGATAGTCAAGATTAAGGTTGTTTGTTTATTATTTACTTGTTTATTTGTATGTGGGGGGAAGCGCATTCTGATATGTAAGATTAGAAACCCATTTGTCACTGTATGAGGGCCATGATAGAAGACAGAGGACAACCTCAGCTGCTGTTGCTTTGTGCCTTGTTTTTTGAGACAGATTATCCCTGTGTGCTTGCTGGGGTACTCCAGGCCTGCTGGCCAGTAGAGCCCCCATCACCCATCGTAACACAAGAACACCGGGGTCACAGACCAGTGCTACCACATCTGGCTTTGGATGTGTTCTGGGGATTTGAACCTGGTCCTCACACTTGCAGGGCATATGCTCTACTCAGTGAGACATCTCTGAAGCCCAAAGACTGCTTTGTTGTTGTTGTTGAACACACTAATACAGTGAGATTTTGTTTCAAGATTTTTAAGGAGCAATGCTAAAATAACTACAGAGGTAGGGATATTGCTCAGTAACAGAACAAGTGCTTAGCTACAACTACACAGTGAGTTCTGGTGCTGGAAAAATCTAGTATCATTTTCTTTGACTACTTACATGATACTAAATGTTTTTCTTTGCAAAATTGTTGATAATTACCCCTGTTTCAGAAGATGAACAGTGTTATAATAGTAAGTTGCAGACTATCATTACTTTTTTGGTGTGAGAAAAACACATTGAAAAAAAGAAAAAATGTATTTTTCTTATTTTGTAAGTAACACATCCTTGTGGTTTTAATATTTTCACCTTTAAAAAGGTTTTCTATATCCAAACATGTTCCCACTTTGACTGGCGATCCCCCCCTCAGAGCCTCAGCCACCAGCACCACCCCATAATCTAGGCCCCCTGATTCTGTACTAGCTGTCCCTCATAAATGCAGTTTTCACCTTTCTTCAGGAGTTTCATGTTGATTCAGATGGAGACTCCTACAGAAATCCACAGCTGGTCAAAATGCACAGAGCACAAGACCTTGGGGTGCCCAACCCCAGCTGATACAGTCAGAGCACAACCCATACACCTAAGTAGGGTCAGGGAACATCAGGAAAGAGGGGGCAGAGTAAGAGCCAGAGAGGACCAGAACGTCTACCGGGAGCTAGCATCTTCTATGTATGAAGAGGGCTGACTCATGAGATCTCAACACTATGGTAACTTAAGCAAGACCTGTGTGATGACAAAGCTAGTTGACTTGTCAATATTGACAGGAGAAATCTCACGAGAGTCTACCCCTAGACAAAGAGCTATAGGCAACTAGTGGTTGTTGAGAGAGGGAGAAATGGTCTTCCCCAGGGACAAGTCACCCAGTACCACTTGGTAAGCCCTAAACATACAAATAGATTAATCAGGAGATGTATGTGTGGGTATAAACACACACACACACTCACACACACACAGATATATAACAATAATAATTTAAGAAGAGGCCAATAATTTGAGAGTGAGTGACAGGAACACAGGATTTAGAGGGGTAGAGGGATGGTTGGAAATTATGACGATATAGCACTGGTGTATAAAAGAAAGAAAACAATAAATTAGACAGTGAATTCTTCCACCTCCCCTGATCTTCAGCATGCAGAAGATCATAATAGCTATGCAGTTCTTCATTCAAACTTTGATTTTGCAGGGTTTACAAGTCATTTTCACACACTTCATCTCATTGAAACTTCATGACAGCAGTACTCAATTATCAATGTGGGATTGGGGAAATTGTTTTCCAGTGGACTTTAATAACCATGGCACGAAAGGGAGCTACCATGACTGACTACCTTCTATTCGCTTTTTTTTTCAAGGATTGATTCACAGTGACCTTTGTGCTCAATTCATACAGCAAAGAGCAGACTGGGCTGTGGAGAATCAATTCCAAATCTGCTACGCATTTGGTTGTATCCGCTGCTGGTTTAGCTATAAACATAAGACATTTGCATGGGTAATAAAGAAGAAAGGTTCTCCTGAAACACCCAAAAGGTGATTTTTCGAGTTCATTAACAAAGGGACATGTTGGGCTAGCCAGTCTAAACTGTTATAATATTGAGTTCCCATGAAGGCAAATTACTGTGTCTCCTCTCTTCTAAGTAGGTAGAGGTAGCCCTTATACTGATAAGCACTGGATGTGAAGCAGCAACTATGTAAGGAACAGAAGAAAGCAAGTTCCCCCTACCCACAGCCCAGGCTAAAGCCCTGGTTAATTAGGGGTTTTTTTCTTCTAAGAGACAATAAAACCAGCATCTTGAAATGAGCACTGTTGGGGAGGAGGGTGCTGGAGAGAAGTTGGTGTCTTAGGTGGATCTGATTTCCGTATTTCCACCCTAGACTAATGGAGAGACAACAGAGTTGGTTCTGACGAGCAGAATCATTGCTCTCTGTTGAATGGGCTTGTATGTAATGAAATGCTTATTTCGGCCAAGAGGTTGCTTCAAGGGACCCATCAGAATGCCAAAGACTGACTGTGATTTCATTTCCCTCCCAGGACACACTGAAGGGTCATTAACATTTTTCAGTCTTCACAAATTTCCAAGTCACGAGAGGAAAAGCTTTGCTAGGTAAACAGGCTTTGACATATGAGGCTAACATTTCCTCTTAAGCTCTCTGGTCTCAGTCTGGAACAGAGCGGATGCAAGTGGGTATCATTTCCACAGAAACAAAGACACACGAACCAGTCTCTGACTTCTCTTCTGAGAAGAAATGCAAAGTGATTTGGAGTACTGCGCTCTAGCTTGAAAGGTTATAATGGCCCTGACGGCTATCTCTCGAACCCCAGGCCCATCACAGGCCTCCTCCACTCAGCTGCCTCTGGTAGCTGGCTTTGATGAGGAGACCCTGACAGCCAGTCTAAGACAGAAAAGAACATTCTGGGAATTTTAAGTGCTTTGGATCAGCGGTTGTCATGTACAATTGATGTTCATTTATATTTCACTAGCCAAAATCTAATGCTGCCCAAAATTGGGAAAGAAATATTTCAAATACTAATCAGGCTCAATCCAGCTTTAATGTAAAAAATGAGCTGTCCTACCTCTTTCAGCTCTGGTCTCAGAAGGGAGATTTAATACTTCCTGACAGTGCTTTAAATACTTGCCTGTGCAGACTTCAATGAATCCACAATAATTATATCAGTTAAACCAGCTTAGGGTTTCCAAAGCTGTTGCAGGCTCAGGGTGCTTCAGTGAACCTTATCATAGCATTCATCCTTTGATGGTAGGGTTGGTAGCGAAAGGGCCACTGTGCAGATGGATCATCACTTAACCATTTAACCCCTCCACCTGCTAATTATTGCCTCTGCTGTTGTTTTTAATCTATCGATCCCAAAGTCTGTAGTCTCCCAGCCCCCCACCTTTCCAGGAAGTTTAATTACCACTCTGGGAGCCACACAGGCTATTCCCAGCAGAGAGCTTCAAGGAGGGTCTAGAGGGTTTTAATTCCCAGAAGATCAAACCCTGAAGACGTCAGTAGGTTGTCATTAAAAACTGGCTGAATCTTTAGTATTTAAATAAGCCATTTATAGCCTCTCATGCGCTCTCATCCTGTCTAGAAAAAAGAAGAAAAATTATCTTTGTTTTTACAGAGGGAAAAGTAAATATGAGGTGATCATCTTTTTTTTTTTTTAGTTGAGGGGGGAGGATAAAGTGAAGTGGTGGTTTCTTTAGGTAGAAATTAATTCTATCTCTCATCACTCCTTCAAGAATATTAAACAATTTCTCTATGGCTTTGACTTTGATCAGTGTGAATTAAATTCTCCATTAAAGAAATCTTGATATACTACAGTTTGAACAGTTTGCTTCCTACCTATAAAATAGTTTGTTTCACATTGAAATTTAATTTCCATGTGAGATACTAAGCTATAGGACCATCTTTAATAGGTGCTTAGGGGGTTATGCTCATGAATGGATAAATCCATTTGTATAGTTAATAGAGTGCTGTGCTAATGAATTATCTTGAGAGTAAATCTGCTATAAAACCCAGTGTAGTAAGCTTTTTCAAATGTAGTCAGACTTTCCTTTGTGGGAACACCAGATCTCCAATAATGACACGGAGACTTGATATTAACTATGAAAGCTTAGCCTTAGCTTACATTTGTTACCAACAAGCTCTTAAAACTTGAATTAGCCCATATTTAAAATCTATGTTCTGCCATATGGCTTGGTTAACTCTTCTCAGTTTGGCATGTCTGACTTGCTTCAAGCTGTCAGCAAAATTCATGGGCCTGGATTCCTCCTCCTCTTCCTCTCTCTCTCCTCGGAAATCTTGCCTAACCTTTTCTGTCCAGCTATTGACCACTCAGCTCTTTATCAAACCAATCAGACAGCCCCTTAAGCAAAGACACATCTTTACGATGTACCCAGATATTACACAACAAACCAGTTTATTCCAGAGAGCTCCACATCCATGCCATATGATGCCCTCCACCGCCTCAAGACTCTATCAGGCAGAGACAAGATGGAACACTTCACTTTAGACCAGGATTCTAAGTCAAAGGAAAACACTTTCATTTGTAAGAGACCTACTCCATGTTATTAAGTTATTAATAGCAGGAAATGGGGTAATGCATGTTAGGTTGGCACTACTCAGACTCCATTCCTACAGTGACTGAACAAACACAAGAGAACCATTAAGAATGAGTTTCCATCAGATCAGCCAAGTTGCACCAACCATATTTGCAGAGAGCTCTAAAGCAAATGTAGGAATGAGCCAGTTCCCTTTCGTGTTTGGTGTTCAGAGAGTCAGCCTTGCCTTGTGAGGAGTATAGTGTGTGTCAGAGCTTGTATTGAAATGTCTTCGACAGGCTTATTTGGAATGTTGGTTCCCAGATGGACATACTACTTTGAGACCTGTGACAACTTAATGAAGGGACATTGGGCTAGAGGAAGTATGCCACTGGATGTCGACTCTGTGAGGTATAGTGTTCATGTGCCCTTCTGCCAAGCTCTCTACTTTCTGTTTGGCCATGACATAAACAGTTCTTTTCTACAATATACTTGAGTCTCCATGAGCTTCTGCCCAAAGTGTGGAGCCAAGTGGTCATGGACAGAGCTCGGCGAAACTATAAACTAAAATAAATCTGTCATCCATCAAGTTCTCATAGCTGTGCAGAAAAATAGCTAATGTAAAGTACGCTAAAACAGAAGCACGGGGCTACGGATGGAAAGCATGTCCAGATGTTGGGAATCTGCCCATCAGGATCCTTTCTCTTTGTAACTATAAATAGTGCCACTACCATCCACTTATCACATTTGGTAATTCTTTGCCTTCTCATAATTTCCTTTGTAAATTAGAAATCATGGAGTGGATGCTTATTAACAACAACACAGAAAAAGAAATTATCAAACTGATACATATAAGTGGTCATGAAATCATAGCAAGTCTGCACAATGAAGACATTGCAGGGTCAGAACAGCAGGGACGATAAGATGAGGTTAGTGAACATTTATGTTTCCCTCTTAGTGTTCTGGTAGAATTGTCAGCTTGCCTTTGACTATCTCCTAGGACCCCAACATTCATCAGTTGATGGTGTTTTGTAATTCTGCCTTTCTTCATTCAAACGCTGATCCAGGAGAGACAACAGTAACTAAATTTGTTGTGTTCACTCTAAGTGAAACACTGGATGCTTTAAGTAAGCTAACTTAAAATAGGTCACTTCTTAAAGCAGTGGCTTGGGCAATTTTGGGGGATTAATGTCAAGTTTGGACGCTGTACTGGTAAGCGCTTTAAATTTGCAAGTCATAAAATGAAACGCTTACTTCTCATTTTGCATTTTATTAGCGCATAGACTGCTTAATAGGATGCCTGCCATTTAGAACCCCCTTATAGTGTATAGAGAGCATAAAATCACATAGATATTAGCTTGCTGAAGGCACACCATAAGGCTGGTCATTTGTCCTGACCAAAAATTCATACTCAGTTAGCTTTCCAATTAGAATCGCCTTCTTCCACAGGTGCTTAGACTATCTCAATCTCCCCCAAGAACATCACAGGGCTCTTAATTAGCATAATTCATGTTAAAATAGATTTGCAGTGGTAAAATTAATGACTTGTCAAGTTGCATTAGTGATGCTACACATGGAACTTACCAGGTGAAAATGTGGGGATGCATAGTCTACACTCGCTCTCTGCCTCCACAGTCGAGTCCTATAGAAAATCCTCTGCCTTGCACTCTAAACAAACTGTCTGGAAGCTGCTTTCTAGACTGTGCTGTTTGGGGCCATGGACGGAATTCTCAGTCTCCCAGGGCTGTGGTGGCTCCTCTAAGGTTAACTGAACACAGTCTCTAGAATTTTGTCAAGTGGACCTCAAGGAAACACTACAAGTACTATTTGTTAGAATATCTGAAGACCTAGACTTTGAACTCCATCAAACTTGTAGAATAGATTGTATTGCAGATTGTGTTTAGCTCCTATTAAATTTTCAATATTTGCTTCTATCTGAAGTCAAATTTGCTTGGGGATTTAACTTTAATATAAACCAACAAAGAGGTTATAGGGAGACTGGACACTCATTGCCCATCTCTAATTGTTGGTGATTACTGTTATTCGCAAAAAGCTCATTATTTTTCTTTGCTCAGTACTTAATCATTCTTTAGCCTCACCCCATATAAACAGATAAATTTGTGTATAAATATATGCATACACACACACATATGTCATGAATTCTCCCAGGAAAATTCCAATTGGAAAGGAACGGATTGAGGAAAAGGGAGCAGAACTTGGTTTTGGAAACTCAGGCTGCCCAGTGACAGGAACGAAAGTAGGCATTTTATTGAGTTCTTGGAGAGATCTGTAAAATTCCCTTCTGGGTTTAAGATGACTTTCCCATGTAAAATACAGATTAATGGCCAGTTTGTCTTTGGGAATATTCTGACGTTATCTTATTCCCGTGGAGTTCTTCCTTGTAATGATAAGGCGATAAGAGATAGGCACATTTCATTCATAATTAAGGGAAGGAGAGAAATTGGGTAGGTAAGATTCTCTATTAAGGATAGGAGAACACATGAAATATATAGCTCAATAAAAACAATAATAAAGAAAAAGAACAGGAGAACCATGTTGCTTGGCTCCATGATTATCCTGACCATTATTTTACGACCCCTTTGAGTATCTCTTCCTCCTTAATCTTAAAGAGGTACTGGAAGGAGAATGTTCAACCTTCAAAACTGCTTCACATCTGAGTTAAGACTGTTGAACCAAATTATTGGTGCAATGGGAATCGTTAAACATCTGATTAATTGGGGAGAAGCCCTGTGCCAATGCTCTTCGTCTCCCATTCCTCCTCCTCTTCTTGTTCGTTAATGTGCATGGATGTGTTTATCTGCATATATACCTATGCACTATTTGCCTGCATGCTTGGTGCCCACAGAAGCCAGAACAGGGCAGCAGATCTCCTAGAACCAAAGTTATAGATGATTGAAGGATGCTATATGCATTCTGGGAATTGAACCCAGGTCTTCTGGGAAGGCAAACTTAACAAATGAGCTATCTTTCAGCTCCATTCTATTCCAGATGTTCTTGATGACTCCCATTATTAACAGATGGTGATAGACATAGATCTCCAGACAATAGGTTCTGAGTGAATCTGTGGGATTTAACACATGCATAGGATTTGCCTATATTAGCAGCCATGTTAGGACCATCTAACTATTGCTTGATTATTTTCTCCTGAGTCTCAGAGGCTTTTTAGATTTCTCCAATCCCCTTCCCCATGGGAACTATAAAGATCCTATGAATGTCTGATGAATACATCCTGCTAATTTTCTTCTGTGTGTGTTGAGTGCATTGTGGCCCACTTTTGGCCACATATGAATAGATCTCCAAGAGGTAATACCCATGAAAATGATCTTTCACTCAGCAAGAACTAAAGGTCCTCAGGCCAGAGCAGCACACTGCAGAGCCTGCGCAGCCTGCATGATCCTCTCATAGCATTGATGATTCTCTTGGTGGTCAGTGTCACTTGTCAGTCTCACATGGGACAGATGTGAGTATTCCTGGAAACCTTTTTTTATCCAGAAATGTGGGTATTCCTGGAAACCCTTATTTCCCCCTAAAATTCTTTGGGAACTGATGCATCTCAGATTTCTTAGGCATGTAGGATCCTTTTGCATGACAAGGGAATAGTTGAAGAAATACAAGCTAAGTGTATTCCAGTAGTTTATGGCAAATCACTCCTATTTCTGTAAATATACTTTATTAAGTATCAAACAATTAATGGAGGTTAATCCTGGAGGGTGTAAAAAGAACATGCTTGTTTTTGAGGTATAAATAAAGATTACTTGTGGTATTGGGGGCTGGCCACTGTGTGAAACTTGTCTGGTGGTCAGACAATTCTTTCCCCGATGCCCCTTCCCCATCTCAGAACCTGAACCAGGACTGCAGTGGGACCTTGGCACATGAGCCAGGATCAACCCATTTGGAATAATTCACAAGAATGGAACACAGATATAGATAGCTGGGGTATGTCATAGATATATAAGATTTTGGTGAGGGTAATAATGAATACATATGAAAAAACCTTGGTTTCTGTTTGGTTATACAAAAAAATTTAGTAATAATCAAGGAACATTGGAATAAGCCGCCATGGCATTTTGCCTCATCTAATGAACTAGAGGTAGATATTCCAAAGCTGATATTAGATATCCAAGATTTATCGAATGTCGCTGTTGCCATTTCTTTAGTGGGTCTTGTCCTCATTCTTTCCAGATGACTTGGTAACATCAGGTGAATAATGGGGAAGAAGAATAAGAAAACAACTTTTGCCTTTTTATTCAAAAAAAAAATCTCTCAAAAAAATCCCACTTACCTTGGCCAGAATTTTGACATCATCTACTTTCAAAGGAATTGGGAGAGAGTGGTTTTAGACAGGTATTTTACCATCTTGAACAAAATGAAATACTGACATTAAGCAAGAAGAAAATGGATATTGACAAGCAACTGTTATTATTTACCATTTCTGCATTTGCTAGTCTCTTTATCAGATAACTTATATGTCTCATATCTCTGCCTTTGTATAGTAACAACTATATGCATAATATAACTGAGTACTAAATACTTCTAATAATTTGTTTAAGAAAAAAGTAGTCAGACATGGTGGTATGCACCTGTGAGTTCAATACTTGAATGTAATTTCAATGATTGAAGCAAGATTTGTATTTAAGTCATTCTCGTGTACATATCGAAACTATATATGAGAGAGGAGGATGGGGGAGGGAGGAAGAAAGAGTGAGAAAGAGGGAAAAAAGAAATAAAATGACATTCATGATTAAATCCAAGTCAGTTTGACTAATACATTAATGATAATAATGATAACAACATATAATAATAATAGCACATAGTCAACATTGGTCAAGTGTTTGCCTTAGGTTAGATATTTCTCTAGGCATTTTTATGTTCTTTGATTCATTTCTGTACAGAAACTTTCTGAGGAAGCTATTTTCATATTAATTATTTATCAGGCAAGAATTCCAAAGTTTAGATAAACAAAGAAAATAATTAAAGTCACATGAGTTCCACAAGAGAAACTCAAGTCTGAGCCTCGTTCTATGTGACTCCTTAGCTTGGGACCAGTCTTCACCACATTTTTTGCAAAAATCACCTGATCAAACTGTGTGTTTTCATCATCGATGAGCAAATTAAATATGCACAAGGCAGATGTCTCTGTCCACCATGGCAAAATAACCAGACTGAGTAATCTGTAAATAATAGAAACTTACTCTCACTGTTTGGAGACCAGTTCAAGGTACCCACAGCCTGTGTGTCTGGCAAAGATTTACTGTCTTCTGTTAAGATGGTGCCTCTGCTTGCAGCCCTAGCTGGTAGATGGGGTGGAAGAAAACAGTTAGTTCATCTAAACTCTCTTAGAAGGTAGACTCTTCATAACCTAATGACCTTCCTAATGCCAACACCATTGCTGCAAATTAAAGAAGAAATTAGTGAGAGGTGGAGCTGGGAATAGAAATAAAATATTTATGAAATGAGGAGGTGAATAGTGTCCACCTTGTGTGGAAGAAATACTTGACCTTTTTCCATGTCACCAATGCCTCTTGGCTTAGCTCCCTGTATATTCCTGGAGAAGAGGAGGACACTTTCCGCCTACTTATTGACTGTGCTTCCTTACTAACAGCCCTCGTTTTACTAATAGCAGCACTAGGCTCACTCAAACCAACTCACCTTTACAATCCTTTTTGGATCTATGACATGGCCACATGCTGGTCAGTTACATGTACCTAAATACAGAATTTGGTTGAAACTACCTGCAAAGTCATTGTTACTTGCTCAAAAGAAGCAAGCTTGTGCTCTATCTGGCAGTGTGAATACTGAAATTTGAATGATACAGACAAGATTTCATATGCCCCCTTGGAAGAATGACATGTAAATTTATGAAGTGTTCTATATTTCGTGCCGTTCCTGGAAGTCGGTCAGCACTTTGCTGATTAATCCCAAATACAAAAAGGCTATATCCAAGTGTGGTGTGTGGCAGCCAGGATTGAAATGATGTTTTCACTTTGGAAAATGGGGGTGGGAGGATGTCAAGTAGCTCAAGCATTCGCCGTTCTCATTCTCTCAGATCAGCCTGGAATGGGATTGTGATATGCAGCTGGGCAGCAAGTGTCATATGAGAATAAAAGTTATAGTATTACACTTAGTATGAAATGGTAGAAAGGCAATCAACCCGAGTCCCTGGTAGAATAATTGTGCAGCCTCCATACTGGCCTCAGCTGGCTCATTTTTACACGTACAGTGAGTCATGGAAAATAAACCCTCTTTTAGGTAAGTCACTGTACTTACTGCATTGCTGTTGCATGGAGCTGAAAATTCACAGTGATAAATGGACATGTCCCCTACAATTAGGTTAATTTTTAGAAGAGTCATGTTCACCATAGGGCACATCATTGTCATACCCCAGCTTCCTTTGTACAGAGGATCAAGGTGATGTTTAGCTTGGAGCTAATGGATTTATGTCTCTGGTACCTCAATTTAAAGGGCTTCCATACAGTAAGGTGACAGCAAATCTAACCTTTGAGGCTGAGAGTTTGCTTCCCTACCCTGAGCCTTACCTTTAATGCAACTGCAATATAAACCTTAAAGAGAAATGCCTGATACAAATGATATGTCTGGAAACACTTCTTTCAGGAAAGCAGAACAAATAATCTCACCCTTTCCAACTTATTTTTGGGTGCATCCCCGGTTTTGTTTTTTTTTTTTTTTGTATATTATCTTTTGAACAACACCCCTCTTCCCCGACTTTGGTCTAAATTTCATTTTATTCTGAACTTATGTGGTTAAAAGAGCATCCTGGGAGGGGTCGTCATAAACAACTGTGCTCCCAGCTAGTAAGAAACTTTATAAGAAGAGAACTGACAACCTCCTCTTCTTAGAACCCCCACTCCAACCGTGGCCATCTCGTTAGCCTCGCGACGTAGATCTGCATTTTCAGTTAGGATTTTCATTGATAGCTAAGCCTTTTCACGGCATGCTCTTGGAATGAAATCATAATCGTCTCTACTACACATTTATTATGTATATATATATATATACACATACTGCATACATATTTATATATAAAACATTAGGCTTGTTGCTATGGAAATGATTACAGCACTAACAAATTAAGCATTGTGTCTCCACTGTAGTATGAAATAAGAAATTCAAATGAGACACCAAGCAGTTGTTTAAGCGCCAAAAGCTTTAGTAATTAAATCCATCAAGACAATACAGAAGACCACAAATTAATATCTAGGAGCCTTTCCCAGTATCAAAATAAGCTTTGATGCTGGTTCCCCCTCTCCACATCACCAACAATCGACATCTTTATTAATTAAGTTTGGCACTGGGTTAAGAAGACTGGATCTGCTGCCTAGTGCACACCTATGGTCTCCGCTCTCTTTGTAAGCAGTTCCACCTCCCACAGTCAGGGAGAAGGATGTCATGATGTTTTATATTAATCAAAAGGAGGACTTTTTAAAAAGAAAGCTCAAATGTGAAGTTGCCCTAACATCTCCTGTTTCATTCAAACAACATGTAGAACTACCCCTGGGGTTTTGAATATATTAATATCCTTTCACAATTAACTCTAATGGGAGCAGTGCAGCATTTCCCCCAGCCTCTAGACTCAAAGCCGCAAAATGCATAGTGTTTAAATAGATCTCATTATATCAGCCTCGCCAGATCTCTCTTCTTTACATACAGGGGATTGTACTTCTTCCACTGTCATGCAACATTAAAAGAGGAGCATACACAAGGATGACATAGATTTGACAAAAAATTAATGATTTGTACATCACTTTAATGCTTCAAATCTGCAATTCATGTATGCTAATTAGTTCATAATGGGCTGTTGAAGAACAGAATTGTCATCCTGCTGTTTCACAGGTTTCTGGGAGCTTCCATGCAGCACTGGCTTGCTGGGCTGGTTCTGGGTCCTGGACTGTAACGTGGCAGATCTATGATAGCATCCTCCACTGTCCCCCGCCCCCCACTCCCCGGCACACACACACACACACACACACACACACACACACACACACACACAATTGTTCCTGGATACGGTGCTCTAATCTATCAGAGTTACGATGGCATATCTCAAATAAGTGGTTCCTGGGTGCCGCAATACATCCTGGGAGCCACGGCACGGCGTCATTATATCTCAGTGATTGATTTCTAAATTTTAGACTGTCAGGCTATCCATCAGAGGGTAGCTGTCAGCTTCCGAAATATATGGAGTTGCATTATGCAGCGCATTTTGAGAATGTAGCTACAATTATTAAAAATATTATTTACAGATAATAATGGCTGTAATACGTGGAGAGGGGAAACAGAATGATCGCAAAAATCAGCTCTTTTCTTACTGTATGGCCGTGTAGATCCCCTACTTCAAGCGAATCAGGCACCAGTCTGCATGTCTGCTCTCAAAGCAAAGACAAAGGCTGTCACAGTCTCAGGAGGCTGCGAGGCTGAGCTATTTCACAGACAGTGGGGAGACACCAGGACTTGCTGGATTTGAAAGCATGCTGCCGTTTATATTGGGAAGCAAACTGATTTTTCACTGATGCAGGCTGGGTCAGAATGGTCTTCATGCCACATCTACGCATCTGGAAATCCCAGCTACCACGCATGCGCAGAGAGGGACCGACACAAAGGAACAGGAATCAAATTTGATAACAGCTTAGGAAAAAAATCAGTCAGGTTCTGATGGCTGAAATTCTTGTGCTGAATATTTTTTTTACAGGGGAAAAAAATATAAACTAGAGATCATCAGAGGAAAACTGAACCAAGCCAGGGGGAAAGATACTCCAAATAAGAGTCGAGCTGTTGAAAGAGTTTTGATATCGCCGGCAGTCATTTTACAAGCAGAGGGACTAGGACGTGTCGGAAGAAACTCTGGAAGGGCTTTAATCTGTCAGAATTTTGTTGCGGTGTTTATTTTAGGCCTGTAAGCGGGCCTGGGGGGAGATTAATTAATCATTATTGGTGTTTAGCAGAAGCTGAGTGAATGGAAGGGGGTTTTATTTTATTGATTTTATTGTGCTACACATTTTTCTCTGCTCCCCTCCCTGCCTTTCCCCTCCCCTTCAACTCTCCCACAAGGTCCCCATGCTCCTAATTTACTCGGGAGATCTTGTCTTTTTATACTTCCTATGTAGATTAGATCTATGTAAGTCTCTCTTAGTGTCCTCATTGTTGTCTAGGTTCTCTGGGATTGTGATTTGTAGGCCTGCTTTCTTTGCTTTATGTTTAAAAACTACTAATGAGTGGTTACATATGATAATTGTCTTTCTGAGTATGGATTACCTCAATGTGATGTTTTCCAGCTCCATTCATATGCCTGTAAATTTCAAGTTATCATTATTTTTTTCTGCTGTGTAGTACTCTGTTGTGTAAATGTACCACATTTTCTTATCCATTCTTAGGTCAAGGGGCATTTAGGTTGTTTCCAGGTTCTGGCTATGACAAACAAAGCTGGTGTAGGAGGGTCTTCTTTCTATGTGTTGCTTTAATTGGTCAAATAAAGATACTGCCTAGGCCTTTTGATAGGGCAGAACTTAGATAGGTGGGGAAGAGAGGACTGGATGCTGGGAGAAAGAAAGCAGAGTCAGGCAGATGCCATGATTCTCCGACCCGAGACGGAGGTAGGTTTGAATCTTCCCGGTAAGCCATGACCCCATGGTGATACACAGATTAGTAGATATCAGTTAAAGCAAGTTGTGAGAGTTAGCCAAAAGGCTAGATATAATGGGCCAGGCAGTGTTTAAATTAGTATAATTTGTGTATGGTTATTTCGGGGGTTTAGCTAGCCAGGTGGCAGGAACGCAGCTTGCTTCTCATTACAACACAAAGCTGCTATGGACATAGTTGAGCACATGTCCTTGTGGCACAATTGAACATCCTTTGGGTATATACTCAAAAGTGGTATTGCTGGATCTTGAGGAAGGTTGTTTCCAAATTTTCTGAGAAATTGCTACACTGACATCCAAAGGGGCTGTACCACCTTCCACTCCCACTAGCAATGCGGGAGTGTACCCTTTCCCCACAACTTCTCCAGCATAAATTGTCATCAGTGTTTTTGATCTTGGCCATTCTTACAGGTATAAGATGGAATCTCAGAGTTGTTTTGATTTGCATTTCTCTGATGACTAAGGATGTTGAGCATTTCCTTAAGTGTCTTTCAGACATTTTAGATTCCTGTGTTAAGAGTTCTCTGTTTAGGTCTGTACTCCATTTTTTTTTTTTTACTGGATTATTTTTTCCTTTGATGACCAATTTCTTGAGTTCTTTGTATATTTTGGAGATCAGACCTCTGTTTGGTGTGGGGTTAGTGAAGATCTTTTCCCATTCTGTAGGCTGTCATTTTATCTTGTTGACCATGTCCTTTGCTTTACAGAAGCTTCTTAGTTTCAGGAGGTTTTGTTTATTAATTGTTTCTCTCAGTATCTGTGCTACTGGGGTTATATTTAGGAAGTGGTTCCCTGTGGGAAAGGGCTTTTAAATGATGTACCTTTTTAGAGACATAAACTGGCATTCCAACTTACAGTCTGTACTTGGCTCCCAGACAGGAAGTATGTATTCAATATATTGATGACATTTTCTAATTCATATTTGTTTTAATTTTTTGTGAAAACAAAGACTGATGTCGCCCAGGCTGTCCCAGAACTCCCTGTGTAGCTGCATACCTGATATTGCCAAGAAGGATGGAACAGATATAAAACTTCAGGCATTAAGTTCAAGAGAAGAAAGTAGTAATATTGCCAGAGTTTAAGTTCAGAAAGGGAAGAAAGACCCACTCAGTGCTTAGCTCCTTGGTGTTGGCATGACAACAGCAGAAGGGAAAACGTTTAAACAATTGCAATAGGTATAGTTGACTCAACTCTAGAATACAAAGAATTCTTGACATTTAATAGGAGAGAAATAGCTCTCCGAAACCAATTAGATATTTGTGTCTGTGCAAGTATATAACATATATGTGTGTAGGTAGGTAGCTATAGAGATACCCATTCATATGCTTTTATGAATGCCCAGTAAGGCCATTCAAAAACACTTACACATCATTGGGTAAAATAAAGGAAAATCACTCTCTATAGTGAGACTACACATTCAGAGGGTTGCTGAAATTAAACATAATAATAACAACAGTACACAACATTGGTGAGGATGTCGGTATTTAGAGTTTTAATACATCGATGGAAGAATTTTAAAAATGATAAGATGACTTTCAAAAGATGTTTGAGAATTTCTTTGAAGGGTTAAGCATGTATGATACCCAAGATCCCATGATTTCTCTCCTAAGCGTGTACTTGAGTGAGCAGAAAGCGCAATTCCCACACAAATATATGGGATATTCGTGGTGGCTTTATCCAAAATGACCCACAACTGGAAACTCTCCTTCTTTGGGGACTCTAGATTCCTGCGTGTTTGAGGTTTTAAGTTGTTCATCAGTCTTGACTTCTGCTCCTTTGCTTTTGCAAGTTTTGAAAACAATTCTTTCTGGTTTTTTATTTCAGGTAGCTTCTACTGCTTATGTCTTCGAGATTACAGATCTTTCCTTTTACACTAGGTAATATGCTTCCTCCCTCCTGGAGACTAGTTTACACTGCTAGGCAATCTGCTGGGTCTTTAATGTCCACACCATAATGCTGAGCTGTCTCTCCTTTGCTTTCTGAGCCTAAGAATGCTGTTATTTATTTCTGAACTTTATTGTCGGTCTCATCCGTTTCCATTGATTAATTTTTCCCCCTCATTATGAGTCACACTTTCTTGCTCCAAATGCTAATTCTGTTAATTTCCAATAAATGTTTGACATGTGAACTTTATGTTTGAGAGGAAAGTTTGAATCCTTGTAAATATTCTTGAGTTTGTCTGTAGAATGCACTTGAACCATTGTTTGAATTTATTTCTGATTGTTGCTGTATGGAAGGAGAGCAGCCTGTCTTTTCGAGGCTATTTAGCTTCAACACTCTGGTCAATCCTCCTGCAAGCTCTACATAGCTTCCTGTTAATGATGAAGTTCTGCTCCCTGGCTGGTGAGAACAGGGAACATCACTGGCTGCAACAGCACTTAAGAGTTCCCTAATCTTTTCAGGGAGGTTTTCTTCCAGGATTGTAGAGTATATATGCAAACATGTACCAAAGACATCTCCGGTAAAGACTGAAACACGGAGGTCTGGGATAGGATGGTCAGTTCACCTCTGTTTTCTCTTCTTCCACAACCTCTAACTACACTAACACCCTCCTCTTGCCCATCTTAGGAGGCCACTGCACTCTCTTGTGATCATTCCCTTCTGCACCATAGCCAGAATATCTAGGCCAGTGGTTCTCAACCTTCCTAATGCTGTGACCCTTTATTACAGTTCCTCATGATATAGGGACCCCCACCAAAAAATTATTTTTGTTACTATTTTATGCCTGTAATTTGTCCACTGTTATGAATCATTATGTAAATATATGTTTTCTGATGGTCTTTTGGGGTTTCGTCCCCCAGGTTGTAAATGGTTGATCTAGGCAATGGACACATCTCTCTCTCTCATACATCCAGACTCACTACTTTTCATTGCTTGATGCCCAAAATACTCACAATGGCTGCATGATATTTTGTCTCTATTTTTGCTTAGTTATTTCATAAATAACAGTATTTGATTTTCTAAGGTGTTATTAATTTATAAAGAAATCAGAAGCTTGCAAATCATCTTTGGGGTATGAAGACTCAGGTATGAGGTTGAGAGAAACATAAGGAAGGCATAAGTACAGGACCAGCAAAAGCTTCCAGTTTGAAAACAGAAAAGGTAGTTCTGCTAGACAGAAGAACACATTCTTGAACGAGACTGAATCCTGATCACAAAGACTGGGAAACTTGACTTTGCAGATTAGCCCAGGTATTGAAATGATCATGGCCTAGGAGATTATCTTGGCTGCTTAGGTAGATCCAACATAGTCACTGTGGTCCTTATAAGAGGAAGATGGAGGCAGTAAGGTCAGAGATGCAGACATAGAAGACAGAGAGTTGAACATGTAAATTGTCATTTCATTACAAGAGTGAGAATTCTTTGAAAAGCAATATGATGATGGTGGGACTGTAAGGTGATGTGGACCCAGAAGCCAAGAACTGAAGGCAGCCTCCAGAAGCTGAGAAATACAAACAAATAAACAAACAAAATATTTTACCTTAATGCTTCCAGAAGGAAAACATCTCTCTTAAAATCTTAAGGTAAGGCCAGCCATGACCCATTTTAGGCATTGGAACTCCAGAACTATATGAGAAGGTAAGGTTATGTTTTTAGATTACTTAGTGATCACATAGTTAGTAATTAGAAGTGCTTCCTTCAGTTCTTCTACCCATAAGAAGATAACCAGGGACTGAAGTTTGTATCTGCAGGCCTCTTCACATGAACATCCTTTACCTGTTGGTATATGAAGAATTAAACTCCAGATGTGTTCCTTTCTGTTAGCTGCTCTTGATGCACTGAACTGACAGCAATGAAGGCTGGCTCTTAACCAGGTGCTGGTAGCAACACTGGTGCCTGTGCTGTCTTCAGTCCTCACCTTCCTCCAAATGCATCCGGGTTCCACAGGAGATGAAGGAAAGAAATGGATCTACAGATGCAAGTTAGATACCATTAAATATTTTCATCATTATGAAAATTTAAGTCTCCTTCTCAAATATTTACATTTAGAACCATGGGTGTATCGGTTTCTTTTTGTGGTCATGATAAAACACCATGACCCAAGGTGACTTATAGAAGAAAGCGTTTATTTTGGCCTACAGTTCCAGAAGCTGAGACTCAATAACGGTAGCAGAGATCTGGCAGCAAGCAGCTGGAACAGGAAGCAGAGAGACCATATCACACATAGGAAGCACAGCACACACTGGAACTTACTCTTGTAAGGCAACGAGCTCTCAAAGCCCTCCCATACAGTGGTGGACTTCCTCCAGGAAGGCTTCATGACCTAGAAGTACCATAACCTCCATAAGCAGCAGCAGCAGCTGAGGTCAAGTGTCCTAATACCCAGACTGTTGAGGGACAATCCTCACCCAAACCACCACAATGGGCTTTCATATTCAAAATAAGGGATTCCTTATATTTCAGTTTTGGTCCTAGTTTCTTTCTAGTTACTTTACAATACTTAAAATAATTGAATAGTAATTATTCAATAAACTTTTTTATCATGAATCCTGGATGCTTTTGTAGTATCTGTGAGCTATTTTTTCCTCATTATGGCAAAACACCTAAGAACAAGAACTTCGGGAAAGATTTATCTTTAAAATTTTAATTTGGGGTTCCTTGACTCTTTAGCTTTGGGTCTGAGGTAAGGCATAAGTAGAAGAAAGGGAAGAAGGGAGAAAAGCAAGGAAGAGAGAGAAAAAAGAATCAGAAAGACAGGAGGAGGAGAATAGTGAGAAAGACAAGGGAAGGAAAAGACTTAACACGAGAAGAGAGAAGACCTGGGGACTAGACGTCTCCTTCAGTGGCATGTCCCCACCGACCTGCTTCCTCCAAGGAGATCCCACCTCCTATATGCCCATTCAGCTATGAACTCGTCCGTGGGTTAATCCACAGATTATGTGAATGATTATACAATCAAGTCTCAACAGTACCACCATCTAGGGACCAAACTTTTAATACTTGAGTTTCTTCAGGCCATCATCAATTCAAACCATTATACTGAAGTTAAGTCATAACCATTCTTCATTGGTGAAACTTTCTTAATAACATAGATAAGTCATCTGTGTGAAAAAACCCAAGTCCACTAAAGTCCTTCTGAGAGGATCAGCAGCCTGGGAGAGAAAATGCAGAGAACTGAGCAACCTCCTTTCTGGGCCAGACAGGAAAAGACCTGTGGGGAGACGGTTGTCACACTGGGGTTGTAAATGTCTCCTTGTGTGTGATAATGGCTACAGACAAGCAGTGAGCTGACTTGCACATGCTCCGTGGTGAAATAGTGGTGTACTGAGGCTGGGAACAGAGTCTCAAGAAATCTGGCTTACAGAAGCACTGGGGAAACCCTCCCCGGAGGCAGCAGTCTGATTATAAGAACTGTCAGGCAGGTGACAGAACTTTGAAGGCAAAAGACATTCTTGAGAGTCTCCTGCTGGGTGTGTGAGGATTAGGCAAAGACAGTTCAACTCAGAAAAACTCAGGGAGACAGAATTTGTCACGTCAGACAGTTCCTTGGAACAACTTTGACTTGGGAAAAGAGACTCTAGATCTTACGGGTGCTGCATCCTTAATAGTTGCAAAAGAAGACCCAGTCTGCAACTTGGGAATGAAAATAAAAAATAAATTATAAAATATGTGCATGGCCTCAATTCCATTACTTTGTCTAGCAAATTAACTTTTATATATGTGTGAAGTGCCTCTAAAGTATCAGGGCTACCTGCGGCCAGCATTGACATGGCACACCCTTCCCTCGGCTTAAAAATTGGCCAAAGAAAGATGTCTTAGGATAGAGACAGAGACCCACATTGGAGGACTGGACTGAACACCCAAGGTCCAGATGAAGATCAGAAGGAGGGAGAACATGAGCAAGGAAGTCAGGACCGCAAGGGGTGCGACCACCCACTGAGATGGTGGGACTGATCTAGTGGGAGCTCACCAAGGCCAGCTAGACTGGGGCTGAATGAGAATGTGATCAGACCGAACTCTCTGAATGTGACTGACAATGAGGGCTGACTGAGAAGCCAATGATAATGGCACTGGGTTTTGATTCTACTGCATGTACTGGCTTTTTGGGAGCCTAGTCTGTTTGGATGCTCACCTTCCTAGACCTGCATGGAGGGGCAAGGGCCTTGGACTTCCCACAGGGCAGGGCACCCTGACTTCTTTTAGGACTGGAGAGGAAGGAGGAGGGGGTGGAGGAGGAGGGAGGGGGAGAGAAATGGGAGTAGGGGAGGAGGGAGAAATTTTTAATAAATAAATAAATTTTTTAAAAAAAAGAAAAGAAAGGTGTCTTAGTGCAATATAGTCACAAACACCAATGTTCTAGTCTAAGATCATGTGAACATGTGACCTGATTTTGCAGGCATGATAACTGAAAATCTCAAGATTGAAATATTTTCTTGGGTTATCAGTGGGCCCAGTAGAATCACAAATGTCCTTCTACATGAGGGAGGCTAAAGGTTCAGACATGACAATGAAATTGACCCTGGAGTAGAGAACTGCGAGGTGGCTGACTTTGAAGATAGAGAAAAATGTCAGAAGACAATGAAAGGAGGTGAACTTCCATAGTGGAAAAGGTAAGAGCATAGGCTGTCCTTTAGAACCCACAGAGGTGCCGAGATCTGTACCAGGCCACCCCTGCAGCAGGACTCTCAGAAAACAGATTCTGGCTGGCTGTGTGCACATCAAGATTTTACACGCTTAGAGAAAGGTGGTCATGGAAGGGCTGTACAAATGGTTGCTTTGTGCAGAATGGATTTGAGGAAGGAGAAAAAGAAGATGCTAGGTGACTATGATTAGGAAGTGATAATTATGCAAGCTTAGACAAGAGTGGCCAGACAGGGAGAAGCAGGTACAGTCCTCAAGGTAGCAACCCTAGAACGTAGTAATTGGTTGCTTGACTGAACCAGTGATTTATTTTAATTAACAATGGGAGGGGTGCTGCTCAGTGGTAGACCACTTGTCTCAAAAGTATGAGGTACAGAGTTTGATCCATAGCACTTGCCCAATTAAATGCTTCTTGGTGCCTATTACAGGACTGTATCATGTGATTATCTGTTCTGGGATGTGTCTAGTTTGGGGCTAGCGTGAGAGTCTTGCTATCAGTGCTCACACCACTCCCACTATGAACATATAATTTCATTGCTCTTGGATAAATACCCGAGAATGAAATTGCTGGATCACAGTGGGGGGTATATTCAGCTCTTTAAGAAACTGCCACTCTGCCTCACAAAGTGATCACTCCCCTTGATGATGTCCTGAATGACGCTGGTGGTTAAGAAAGCCAATATGTTTCTGTTCCCTTACACCAAGGAACAATATGTCCAGCTCCTTATCCCACTCCATGTTTTGTGTGCTAGAAGAGACAAAGGGGAAGAGCAGGCTATCCTCCTCTGAGCAGAGTCTCTGGGACTTAGACTCTCTCCCTGTTTTTTGTTTGTTCATTTTTTTTTTGCTTGGATTTGGTTTGGATTATTTTTGTCTAAATATTCCTTACATAGTTACTGATTCTAGGGAATATTTTCCTTGCATACTTGTACAGATGATACTTGACAAATCAAGTCCTGAGATAAAAACAAACATTTACACCTCAGACGATATTTATTCTCAGACAATCCTAAAATTGTTTTTAGATATATTTTATCTATGAGTATTTTGCCTACATGTACAGGCCTGTCTGGTACCCATCTAGAAGTAGATGAGGGTATTAGATCTCCTGAAACTGGAGTTACAGATGACTATGAATCACCATGTGGACTCTGGGAATCAAACCCCAGTCCTCCACAGAGTAGCAAGTGCTATTAATCCTGAGTCACAGCTCCAGCTCTGTCTCCTAGACTATCTGAGACAAGGACACCTAGATCTTAAGTTTAACAAATGCTCATAGCATTACAGGAATTTTGTCTGAAACCATGTGTTACCATAATTCTTTTTTGCATTTTTAATATTGTTTATATTGAGCTATGTTTCTTTGATTCCCTCCCTTCCTTCCTCCTCTCCTTCAACCCTCTCCCATGGTCCTCTTGTTCCCAGTTTACTCAGGAGATCTTGTCTTTTTCTACTTCCCATGTAGATGAGATCCATGTATGTCTCTCCTAGGGTCTTCTTTGTTATCTAGGTTCTCTGGGGTTGTGAATTGTGGGCTGTTTTTCTTTGCTTTATGTCTAAAAGCCACTTATGAGTGAGTACATATTATATTTTTCTTTCTGGGTCTGGGTTACCTCAATAAATATGATATTTTCTAGATACATCCATTTGCCTGCAAATTTCAAGATGTCATTTATTGCCATTGTATAGTACTCCATTGTGTAAATGTACCACATTTTCAATATCCATTCTTTGGTCAGGGGGCATTTAGGTTGCTTCTAGCTAGAGCAATAAAACAACAAAAGGAGATCAAGGGGATACAAATAGAAAAAGAAGAAGTCAAACTCTCACTATTTGCTGATGTTATGATAGTTTACATAAACGACCCCAAAGATTCTACCAAGGACCTCCTACAACTTATAAATACCTTCAGTAGTAGTACCATAATTCTAAACAGTCAAATCTCTTCCTTTCATACTTTGTTTCTAAATTTGCAAGTTCAGACAATCTTCCCCCATCTCATCATCTGTTATCCCTCAGACCCTCTCTCCAGAAGAGAATATATGAAGGAGGGATTTGGAAAGCTAGAAGGGTGCAAACCAGAAAAGACCCCAGAACCAAAAGGTTTCAGCCAGGACTGTAGTGATGAGGCGAGCAGGCCTGCTTTTCGTCCTGCCCGACTCCCGCAAGGCTAGCTTAGCCCCAGAATAATTACACGGAAACTGTATTCATTTAAACACTGCCTGGCCCATTATCTCTAGCTTCTTACTAGCTACCTCTCACATCTTGATTAACCCGTTTCTATTAATGTGTGTAGCACCATGAGGTAGTGGCTTACCGGGAAGATTCTAACCTACGTCCATCTTGGGCAGGAGCTTCATTGCATCTGCCTCACTTCCCTTCTTCCCAGCATTCTGTTCTGTCTACTCCACCCACCTATGTTCTGATCTATCAGGCCAAGCAGTTTCTTTATTAATTAGCCAATGAAATCAACACATAGAAAGACTGTCAAACCAGGGTGCACAGTCATTGGCTGGAAAACTGCATTCACCTACAGAACAGAGCAATGAAGGAAGGACTAGGGCAGTAGACCAGAGCTGTGGATGTAAAGCTCTGGCCAGAGGCTTGGGGAGACATTTACAAGGGACTGAAGACAGTCCTGATCAGTTCTGTGACTGAAAACACTGGGGAGACGGAGAGAGGGTTTACAAGTGCCTTGGTGGGCTGGAAACTTGCCCTTGTTTGGAGAATGTGGCGGACCTCTCGACCAGCGAGAAAGAATGACCACCACACCAGGATTCCACTCAGATCACGCTTTTACTGGAGTGCCCTTGATTGATGGGGAGCATGGAATGAGGGGGGCAGGAGAACAAGGAACAGGAACCGGAGGGGCAGGGAGCTAAGGGGCAGAGAGCTAAGGGGAGAGGCAGCAGGAAGCGAAGGGACCGGGGTGCACTTAGGCAGCCGCTTAAATAGGGAATTGGCACACGGGTCGCCCTGTGATTGGCTGCCACCAACAGCTGACACCAGACCGCATCGGGATAGGCTCAAAGATCCTCATCCACTGCGCATGCAGGGATGCGCAGCTCTCAAAGCCATAGCCAAATATGGAGTTGTTTATAACCAACAAGACAGGATGTCGGCGCCATCTTGTAATGGCGATCCTGTCCGGCTCACTACAGGAGAATTAGTTCTTATCCAGAGAACAAGAGCTATCCATGTTTAAGAAAAGAGGAACACTGGGTTCAAGGGTGGATCCTCCCAAATACATGTCATCTGAAGCTTGTGAGTGTGATTTTCTTAAAAAAAAAAATGGTTTCTGTGGCTGTAATTAAGCCAAAGATCTCAGGACAAGATCACCTTGCAGTATGTACGTGAGTTTTAAACTCAGCGACCAGTGTCATTCTAAGAGCCAGGACAGGAGTAGGAAGGCCACAGGCAAAGGTCCAGGAACTCAGAGCTATCAGAAGCTGGAAGCAGCGAAAGAATGCTCTTCTTAGTCTTAAGAGAAAACGAAGTCCCACTGGTATCTTCACCTCAGATTTCTGGGCTCAGAATAGTGACAGAATTTGCTATGTTGTTTTGAAGATGCTCCACCTGATGCAACCTACTACACACCCACGAAACCAATATAGAACAGAAAGTATTAATAAATATGGCAGGTAAATTTATTCTTGTTCAATAGGCCTGGAGGTGGAGCCAGGGGAGTGGATGTGAGTATAGATGTAGAAGAAGGCTGAGCATGAATAGGGGAAGTTCCAGGCAAATCCATCAGAGACAATCCAAGGACACAAGGCGAAGGGGCAAAATTGACTGAGACACATTATCCCGTGGAGCCACTCCTGGGGCGACCCCAGAAAGGAGCGCTTCCTCTTACCTACTCATCCGGCCTGAAACAAGATCCAACTAGAGGTCTGGAGACAGCTACTCCACACTCTGTCTCTTCAGGTCCCGTAAATACACACGACTTCTGCATTTAGTTCAGGCTCATTACCAGTAGGGCAAGCCACACAATTCAGCTCTTCTAATCATCTTTCTCATTATTTTTCATTCGGTTTTAGCTGCCCCATATTTCTCCACTTCTGTCAAACAGCCCCTCGGTTATACATTTTTCTTGTCATTTGCCTTAGGAAAACAGAACGAAACAGCGTAATTAGCATTGCTTAGATGAAAGATGTCACTTAGGGGGGAAAGTTGCTATTAATCGCTGACTCACATTGTAAACATTTTTTAATCTTGTGAGTGCACTGCATTTCTGGTCCCCTCGGGGACATTTTTGTGGTCCAGTGGAGCCCTGTCAGTCAAGAAATGGTGACTCAGCCATAACTGTGCCGGAGAAGTTCAGTCATGGGGCCCACGTGGCTGAAGCCATGGCCGTAGTAGACCAGAGCTCTATAGTTAACCCCCCAGAATGTGCTGTGCAGAGAAGTCAACTCAGTTGTTGCTCCAGATCTTGTCTCAGGGGTCTGTGCCAGGATTTTTGAAGGGGAGAGCATTTGGTTTGAAAAGTTTGCAGTTCTAAAGTAGAATATCTTTGCTGATGGCACCCTGTGTTTATGCGAGATTTTCGTCTGTAGAGTCCAAGAAGAAAAATGGTTGTAAACTTGGTTCTCAACAGGCACACTAGGCTTTGGGGGTGAATTTACTAAATTTAGCTCAAGTTTTAACTTAGAGATTGAACTGGAAAAGTTGGTACGAAGGGGATGGTAAGACCCTGAGTTTTAGATGGTGACAGTCTGTGTTTGTAAGTACAAATGTTCCCTAGCTTAATCCTTTGGTCCTGATGCTAGTAAGGATGGTGGAAGGCTCTGCTGAGAAAGCATCATATGTAAGTGGAAGGCATTTAGTAACTACTTACATAATAGATTCTTACATAATAGATTACTGTGTCCACAACTGGGGTGTGTTTTTATACACTACAGATAAAATCTTCTCCTTTCGGGGCTGGAGAGATGGCTCAGTGGTTAAGAGCATTGCCTGCTCTTCCAGAGGTCCTGAGTTCAATTCCCAGCAACCACATGGTGGCTCACAACCATCTGTAATGAGGTCTGGTGCCCTCTTCTGGCCTTCAGGCATACAGACAGAACATTGTATACATAATAAATAAATAAATATTTAAAAAAAAATAAAAAAATCTTCTCCTTTCTCCCTTTGAAGTCATTTGTGAATTGTATGGTTCAAGCACAACCAAGATAAAGATACAGCTTCCCTAAGTTCTTCACCTAAAACCCTCTTGGTCCACTGGAAGGTACCACTGTGCCATCCTAGGGTTGTAGGACTTGGCTGTAGTTTTGAGTATGGCAAGTAGGGTCTAGACACTCCAGATCCATGGGTGCCTGGCTTCTGAGAGCAACCCCCCAGCCTAGTGAGTTCTCAGACCCTCCTAATGCCCTCAGTCCTGGGGAAAACCTATAGGAATTCAACCTCATGGCTTCCAGGGTCCAGTGGACTCAAATACTTTGTTGTCAGGATTCAATTCTCAAGTCAGCACTTGCTGGAAGTATGTTCTGGAAGCTGAGAGGGCCAGATAAAATATTAGATTTCTGGCTGTGCTTGAATTTCAGATGAACAGCTAGTTTTAGTTCAAGATCAATCCAGATGTGGCATACAGTACTCGGTTTGTTAAAGAGAGTTTGTGAGCAGGGGACATGTGAAACACGCGGACTAGAGCACATCAATCGCTATCAGAAATTCAATTTCAGCAGGAGCTTTGGTTTTATTTGCCAAACCGGTGATCCTATTTTGTACTTTGAATCCATCTGGACCTCAGTTTCTTTATTTGTAACATGGACACACACACACACACACACACACACACACACACTGAATCTCTACCTTCCCGAATTGTTACATAGAACCAATACTTTATAAAGTGCTTAGAACAGAACTTGGCAGATGAGAAGTGTGAATAGATAATTGTTAAATAAAAGGACATCTACCTAACCATCTTTTCCGGCTGTCTACATGGGCTTTACGTTGACAAATGTATGTGCTTTGTTTTATAAACACACAAGTGTAAGTTTTCTGAATAAGAGATCTACTTATCTTTTAGTACAGTGATTTCTACTACCTTCCTGATGTCCCTTTTATTCCAAGCAGCCTCCAAGTTGGGCTCTGCTATTCCTGTGGTGGTCTCCGCTGTTACTTTAGATAATTACTTATGTATGGTCCAATCCCAGTCCTCCCATTAACTCAATGCTAGTGCAGAATAGACTTTACTTTAGCAAGAAGAAAAACGGAATGGAAGGGTAGGAGCCATTCTATGGGCTAGTAGATGGCAGAGTCTCTACTTCCTGACCCAGAAGCCATAATGTCACTGACAGTACTTCGTAAGGAAGAGATGAGAGCATGGACTCCCTGAGATACACTCTGCCATGATATCCCAATTATCTACTGCTGCATCACAAACACTCCCAAACCTAGAAGCTCAGGAACAGTGACTGTTTTTCCCCAACAGTTCTGTAGGTGGTATCAGATGTGCAGACATCTGCAGGCTTTACTAAAATTCTGAGCCATTTATGAGGCTTACTCCCCTCTGTTTAAATCTCTCTATGTAACTCCTGGGATTGCCTCCTTGGGCAGTTGAGTTCCTAAAATAGTATTCCCTTAGTGAGAGTGCCAGAACTTGGAACAACTAGACCTAACAGGACTAGCCCAGGACTGTTGCATAAGCTTTATCCAGTTGGTTACAATAGTTCTAGGTTCAGTTTAGAGTCAATAGAAGAAGGTTCACACAACGCACAAATACCTGAAGTTCATTGGGAGTCAGCAAAAATGTAGATGAGAACCAGTGAAATGCATCATCAACAAGACTGAAGACTGAATTCCATGCCTGGAGCTCACATGGTGGAAGGAGAGAACCAACACAGATTGTCTTAATACCTCTACAGCTCACACTGTGGCATGGGGATGCACACATACACACAGCAACACCAAATACACCATTCTTTTAAAAAATTATTGGAGGTTTTGTAGTGTTATTAAAGCAATACTCTGTTTCAGGTATCCATTTCAATTAATTCAATTCAAACTACAGATTTATTGAAGATGTTTAACATTCAGTGTACTGTGTGTGTGTGTGTGTGTGTGTGTGTGTGTGTGTGTGGCTTGTCTATTTGTACTAAAATTCACAGATGAACATATAAACTCTAGTGAAAAGCTTGAGATGAATACTTGTCATTTAATTGGAAGCAAAGTATTGAGTACAGGGAAAATTGTCTTAAACTACAGAGTTACAGGGAAGGTTCATGAAAAATATAATGGGCTTTACACATTATAAACCACTTTGAATAATACCCATTGGTGCTTCTCCTTGGAAGCCAGTTTCTCTTCAAAGGTAAAAGTTAGGGACTCTGCATCCTCCTGACACCCTGAGTCAAGAACACTGGGACAGCATTTGGACTCTGCAGTCAGTCCTAGGTTAAACCTTAGCTATGTGACCTTGGACAAGTTCCTTAACCTCTCCAACTTCATTGCTAGGGCCTTAAAGTAAAGAAAATGCTAATGTATTCTTGCATGCTGTGCTTACAACAGGTCTTGGAATATAACAAATGTCCAGCATCAACTGTTGATGAATGTAAGGCTGAACAATGTCCATATCCCCAAATATCTGTGAATATGCTATCTTTATGTGACTAGAGATACTTTGCATATATGATTAAGAATATTTTTTATATTTATTCATTTTAAAAAATATTTGTTTTTATCATTTTAACTGTGTATATGCATTGCTGTGCATTTATGCAGGTGCTTATAGAGTCCAGAGGACTCAGACATCCTGGAGTTGGGAATACAGAAGGTTGTGAGTCAGTTCATATGGGTCCTGAGAACTAAACTCAGATCTTCTGCAAGAGCAGTATATGCACTTAATATCAGAGCCGTTTTCCCAGCACACAGTTTCTTTTATTCTTTTAAGTTCTGTGTACATGGGGTGGGGGAGGCATTCGCATACATGTGTGCAAGTGTCCGCAGAGTCCAGAAGACTGTGTCAGATCACCTGAAGTTGGAGTCGCAGGTGATTGTGAGTTAAGTGATATACTGCTTGGAACTGCACTTGGGGCCTCTGAAAGAGAAGTACATCTCCTTAACCACTGAGCCACCTTTCCAGCTCAGTTACAGTTCTTGAGATGGGAGCAGCTGGGTCAAGGAAAGACTGGATGCTTAGGTCAGAGGAGACATCAGCGCTAAGGTAGAGCTCGGAGTAACGGAAGAAAGAAACAATGGCTGGGGTATGCAGGAGGTCTCTATACCCCACAAAAACAAAACCAGATTTGCCTCCTGAGACCCAGAAGAAACATACTCCTCTAGACCCATTTTAAATCTGATCTCCAGCATAGGAAATAAGAAATCTCAGTGACTTCTTGCTAAGCAATGACTACAGCAGTAGAGATCTAATGCCGTGATGCAGATGTGGCTATTACTGCTGATAGTCAGCAATTTTCACCTGCAATCACGCAACCCTGTGCTCCAGCCCTAGGCTGTTGCATCAGAGAGGGGCCTTGATGACAATAAAATGGTTTTGTGTGATGGATTCAATCCTGCCTCTGTGGTTCTTCTTCTGTAGATTTCCAAGCGACACCTTCAGACATTAAAACAATGCTAACTGCTTTGCATTTATATTTTATGACTGGTTTTTGAGTATTTTCATTAATATTTTATTATGAACTTATGAGTTTTAGTTTAATTATATATTTTGTAAGGCTTTTGCCATGCTTGAATGTGACTTTCTCATATATTGAGACCATTTTGAAGTTGTACTCTCCCAGACTGGTAGCAGGTAAGGAGAAGTGTTCAACATTCCTTAACTGTGACAACTCATGTATTAAATGCACTTTACAGTTTACATAGCGTTTTGTAGATCTCATCCTACTTTATTCTAGCAACATCTCTGAGCATAAACCTAGACATGGGTTAAGATGAGTTTGGCATAGACTGTAAGCGAGAACCAGGATCACACAAACCTCTAGATTATACAGTGAAAATCTTTCAGAGTCGCTGCTCTGGTTTGGTTTCCTATTGTTTTGATAAAATATCCTGAGAAAAGCAAATTCATACTTCCAGTACCAATTTCTGTTCTATTTTCATTTCGGTAATACCATACTCTGACAGAAAACGATTTAGGAGAGAAAAAAGTTTAGCCACCTTGCAATTCCAGGTTCCAGCCCATCGTTGTAGGGAAGTCAAGGCAGAAGCTTGAGGCAGGTAGACACCCCACATCTAAAGCTGTACCAGAAGGGGATAAGCTCTCTCTGTTCTCACACAGCCCAGGGTCCCAAACTCACTTTCAGGCCAATTCTTCCCACATCAACTAGGTCAATTCAGACAATCCCTACTGGACAAGAAGATCTAGATAATTCTTTACTGAAACATCCCAGGTGAGGCTAATTATATCAAGTTGGCAACACTCTAACAGGTACCTTAAAGATTAAAAAACAAACAAATGAAAAATCAACTTCAAAACTGCAAGGATTAACATATTTGGGTAACAAAGAATCTCCCTCCTCTTTACTTTGTTCTTTCATTGCCTGTTTGATTGTGGGACTAGACATTACAACTATGAAAATGAAGATGCGTCACATCTTTGTTTATCTCTGGAAGTTCAAGTCTGAGTTCTCCAAGCTCCGTTAAATAATGTCTAGTCCCACAATCAAAAACAAGACATTGGTGTTAAGTGCTGAGTTTAAAAAATAGTCATTGATCAGAGATACATTTCTTAAGGACTTGGGAATGTGAAGTGAACAGATATGACTTCACAGGCATATGAAGCTCTATTTTAATTGAGTAAGCACAAACCACTTATTATGTAATAGAAGCAGTGTCTACAGCCTTGCAGTCCATTCCCTCAGAAGGGAATTTCTTCTAGTTTGATGGTTTGTTGTATAACACGATGATCAAAGGGAAGCTAGAGAGGGGAGGTTTGACTGCAGTTTACACTTGTAGCTCACATCATCAAGGGACCTCAGGACAGGAACTCAAGCAAGAACCGAAACAGAAACCAAGGAGGAATGTTTCTTATCAACTCTCTCTGATCAGCTAACTTCTTATTTAGCCCAGGCCCACCTGCCTAGGGATGGTGCTGTCCACAGGGAGAGAACCCTGCTCGGCCAATTAGCAATAATAAATGACATTCCCCACCCCCCAGACACACATGCCCAGGCCAATGGGATCCAGAGACTTCTTCAACTAAAGTTCCTTCTTCTCAGGTGACTTGAGGTTGACAATAAAAACTAATCAGGGAAGAAACTAAATTTAAAATTTTGTGGTTTTTTTTTTGTTTTGTTTTGTTTTTTTGTATTGGGAATGAGCACAGAACAATGCTGGTGATGTCTAGAAATTTCAGTGGCAACTGTTATGCCCAGTTTATGGAGTCTCCCCCAAAACCAACTAAGAGACCTGTTATCATTTACAAAGAGGTAGGAGGTTCAAGGCCTGTCCCAAGAGGTCCCCCAAGGGGCAGCGGAGGCCTTGGCTGGTGGGAGACCACCAGCAGGTGAGAGACAGACACCACACAGAGGGAGCTGGGGTATTGTAGGCCCCTATTTCTATATGGTATGGCAGCCAGGCTCAAGCCATAGTTCGTACCTGAAGTACGAATAGCCTTCCAGACAGGCTATTGCTGCCCTAACAAAAGATCAGGATGTTGTTTTGCTTCTTTCTTTGTAATTTGGAGGATGCCTGAATAGAGATGCTGATTCAAGCCTAGATGACTGAGTTAGCATACTGACCAGGAAGACTGACAGCAAGCACAGGTAGATGTGGACCTGACTAAAAGCCATTCACCTAGTTACCTAGGAAACAGAATGCTAATGAATTTCCCCCTCCGTTTATGTTTTGATATATAAGGCTGCTTGGAGAATAAAGCAGAGGCATTTTCAGGATGTAAACTCAGAATTTCATGAGGGATTATGGAAAATCTCCCTCCTGATAAAGCCATGTGAGTTATGTCTTTATTCCTGCACCTCCATGCCGGTCTAGAGAAATAATTTATGGTCTGGGCTACCACCAGACCACAACATAATGGCACCCAACATGGGGCTGATCTGTGAACCCCCCCCACCAAAACAGGAAGAAGTACAGAGGAGAATGTGAAGAACCCGTAAGAAAAAAAATTCATCACAGGTTTATACGTGAGTAATGAGTGCTCAGAAATAGATTTTAAAAAAATATAGAGAAGCAGGACAAAATTTAAATCAGGAGTAAAAATTTGTATATAATAAGTTATATATAAATATGGGATAAGAACAAAGTTTTCAGTTATATATGCTGATAGCTAAAAGACATCAGAGTGGAGCAGAAACAATGGCAGAGATATTTAGAATCTGTACGCATGATAGACACAGAAATAAAACTTTCATTGCTTACTAAACGGGTAGGAAAAGTGAAGGAATTGCCTAGGTTACCACTGAGATTGAGGCATCACATGAAGACGCAGTAGCCAGCTAAATCTAACCCACCTATGAGGAAAAGGCAAGGCGGAACAACAGTGAAGTTTAGAAAGGAAATTTAACCCCACACAGTCAGCAACCCAGAGTAGAACAGAAGAGAGGATTCAGAAATTTTCTTAATTTTATGATTACAAATTAGAATAAAAAAAATAGTTAAAAACTGAAGCAGAGCTTGTGAGGGCAGGCTGCAAAGGGAGAGAGAGACTGTGTCCTGCCTGTGTCCTATGGCTTGGCACCCGCTGGAAACTGAAAGACAGGTTTGCATAAAAGGTAGCCTCAGAGAACTGCAGCTTCAGGACAATTAAAAAATAAATAAACAGGTTAAATATGCTTCTTTTACATCTCACAATTTTGCTTCTTTGTCATAAGTCTGCTGTTTGTAGGCATGTGAATTCATATCCAAGGTGGATTGATAATCATTTCCTTTGATCTTCATATCCGGTTTTAACCTTTTTTTAGTACTGTGGCTCTGTAGTAAAGTTTTAAAGTCAGAGATTGTGATGCATTCAGAAGTTCCTTGATTGTATAGGATTTTAATATTGTTTAGGCTGTCCTGAGTTTTTATCTTTTCTTATAAAGTTGAGGATTGTTCTTTTGAGGTCTGTAAAGAATTTTGTTATAATTTTAATGAGCATTTGCATTAAATCTGTAGATTGATTTCAGTAAGATTATCATTTTTGCTATGTTTGCTGTATTTTCCCAAGAGATTTTTCCATTTTCTGATGTGTTAAATTTCCTTCTTAAAAGATTTAAAGTTCTTATCATACAAGTTTTTCCATTTGTGTGGTTAGAGTTACTCCAAGACATTTTATGGTATTTATGGCTATTGTAAAGGATGAGGTCTCTCATTTATCATTGGTGTAAAAGAGGTGCATTTTGCGTTGTTTTCAGATTCTGTCTATGACAAAGTAATTCTGCTGTAAGCATAGTTGAGCACATGTCCTTACGGTATGGTTGAGCATCTTTTATATATAGGCTCAAAAGGCATTGCTGAGTTTTAAGGTAGATTGTTGCCTAATTTCCTGAGAATTCGCCATACTAGTATCCAAAGCAGCTATGCCAGTTAGCACTTCCACCAGCAGTGGAGGAGTTTGTTTGTTTTTTCTTTACCCCACATTCTCTTCAGCATAAATTGTTAGCAGTATATTTAATCTTGGTCGTTCTTACAAGGATAAAATGAAGTCTCAGAGTTTTGATTTGCATTTCTCTAATGGCTAAAGGATGTTGTGTTTGAGCTTTTTTTTTTTTTAGTGTCTTTCAGTCATTTTAAGTTCATCTGTTGAGAGTTTTCAGTTTAGGTCTGTACCATATAATTTTATTGGATTATTTGTTCTATTGATTACTAACTTCCTGAGTTCTTTTTATATTTTTAAAGGGGATTAATGATAAGTAAATATCTTTTCTCATTCTATTGGCTGATATCTTGTCTTGTTGACTATGTCCTTTGTTATACAGAAGTTTCTCAGTTCAGGAGATCTCATTAAGTGTTTCTCTTAATGTCTGTGCCACTGAGGCTGTGTCTGAGATGTGCCAATGCATTGGTGTACTTCTAATTCTTTCTTCTGTAAGGCTCAATGTGGTTGGTCTTATGTTGAGGTCTTTGATTCATTTAAACTTCAATTGTGTGCACAGAGATAAATAGGGATCTGTTTTCCTTCTTCTACCTGTTGATGTCTAATTAGGCAAGCATCATTAGTTGCATATGCTTTCTTCCAGTTTCCTGTTAGCTAGGCAGACTCGCAACTTAAGAGGAGGATAGTTTACAAACTTTTAATTAGATATAAAATGGTTAAAACCTTAGTTATAATATTCTTAAGGGAGATATTGAACTACTAAGCAAGATTCTTAAAAGGAGCAATGAGCCAATTTCCAACAGAGAACTTATAGAAACTGCCAAATAGGTACTCAAGCAGGTAGAGTATATATCAACAGATAGAATATACAACAATCAGCAAGTAGAATATATTAATTATGATTCAGCTATAGCAGGTATGTGCATTAAGTACAAAAGTTACCCTACAACAGTTTTATAAAAAAAAAAAAAAACCAAAATGCTTTTTATGACTGCACCTTACCAGTTTTTCCAGTTAAGATATTAAACTTTTAATTTAAAATAGTAGCTTGTCTAATATAAAAGTGCAGGATGAAATCTAGGGGATAGTTTAGCAGAGAATTGACTGCTATCAATGTTTCTTATATTAAGCAATAGATTAATTGATCATTTTAAGATAGTGATTCTTGGACGATTTTGTTTGCTCAACTCAAAAGCCAGAGTAGTAATCTTTTCCCGGGTGATTGTTGCTGTGATTCACACAACTATAATTTGCTAATATTATAGCTTAAGATTCCTTAAAGGATGTTATATTAAATTTTACAAATGGCTCTCCCAATGGAAGAGCTGCATATGTGGTTAATAATAAAAAAAAATATGGAACGTGACATTGCTCCTTCAAAACAGCTTAGAAGAAAAAAAGTTGCAGACAGGTCTGGCATGATGGCACCAAGGTGAGCTTTGCTAAGGCAAGGTAAAAAAGCCCTTGCAAAGAATTATGAAAAGACCCGGGCTTTATTAATTTGGGGTCAAGGATGTGTTTGTTCTTTCTTCACAAAAAGAAAATAAAGCTGGGTAAAATGACTGCATATACAGAAAGGAGTGGCAGACCTGATGATATCTTAGCTGCAAAGGCCCCCATAGAGGAGTTCAAGAAAGGAGTTGGAGAGGAATCCTTGATCCAGTCTTCCCTGCCCCCACAGAGAGGAGTGCCTGATCGCAGGACCTGCTACCACCACTCTCCACCGCAGGGTGCCATGCCAAGGAACAGTTGCTGAGCTGCTTCCAGGCTTGGGACAGAGACCCAGAGGCCCTGCTGAGATGACCTGACCACAGTGACTACAATTTTCTTCAGTTGAAATCCTGTTTGCTTTGGAGCTGAGATACAGACTGGACATCTTTGAGTCATAGAACTCATTTTGATTAAAATGTTGAACCTAAGAACTAAAACCTAAGCTTTCCCCTTCAGAAAAGAAAGACTCAAAATAATAAATGACTGAAACCCCTCTTCACTTAAGAAGGGGGCAGAGTAAGGGCTTAACTGCTGCTCAGAGACTGGAATAACAGCAATGTCACTGTACCCATCAGAAGAACTTTTCTTGTCTTTTGGTTAATGTGGATTTAAGAAAAGAAAGTTGTGATATGTTTAATTGTTGATTTATTGTTAATTTTGGTATTGACCTGATAATGTTTAATTGTGGATTTATTGTTAATTGTGGTAATGACCTGATAATATTTGTAACTGTTTATAAGATGTTGAGAAAAGTTGGTATTGACCAATAATGCTGAGAATTATGGTATTAACCTGATAATGCTGTAACTGGTTATAAATGTTGAAAAAGGTTTACCGCCCTGTAAATGTTTAGGTTTAATGCGTATTTTAAAAAATTTTAGATTTTGATACAATGCCAAAAATTTAAGCGGTGCTCTAAATTAGCTAAAAAACATTTTCAACCCAGGCGATCCTCTTCTCCTTTAAATAGGAGACTATAGCCTTTAGGAGGTCAACAGATAACAATGAGATTGAGTCCTGTATGTAAAAGCAAAGAGCCTTTATTCTCACACAAGTTTGCAAATTTGGACTCTCCGTGTTTCCAGTGTATTGGAGCAGTTGGAGAGCCCCAAGCTCAGTTAGTATTGGGTTTTTATAGTAGCAAAAGTGGGGGTTAGTGATTTCTAAGGTTCAGGACCCCTGATAGGCTGACATTTGTCTAGAGGTGTCTTGATGAAAAGCAATGGGTGTGTGCTGGCAGGTGATCCTATTTACAATGGTTGGAATGTTAGGAATTTCCTTTGGATGACCTGTTCCTAGGTGGTGCCTAAGTAGTCTTAGTTTGTGGTCTTTCTTGGAACCAGGTATTGCCTGAGGGTAAACTCCTGAGACTCAGGCCTCTGTTAAGCTTGTCATGGCTGGGTCCTACAGCTTTTTATGTCATACCACCTTTGGGAGCAACCATGGAAAATTTAACAATAAATAAATGTCTGAAATTAAATGACAAAATAGTCTGAGGTACTATTTAGTGATAGGTAAGCTATCACTAAACAGGAAGGGATGTGACGTTGGCACCAAATGAACTAGATAGCCTTGAATAAAGGGGATGCTGGCAGCTCACTCATTCCACGATGCTTGTTCCTTGACCCAAATGGAACTTTTTCAGCAACAGAGTTGTGTGACAGAGCTGTGTTGTTGCATTCTCAGAGCTGAAAAGAGATGCTGCAAAGTGTCAGGAAGATAGCAGAACTCTATCCAGATGGCTGAAAAAAAAATCAAGGCTAATTCTAAAACCAGCTTTTTATGAGTTAGAAAAAAAAATGAATTTGACAATACAGTATGGATAATTCCTAGTCCTAACCAGTAATTGAAGATAGGGCACCTACCAATAAATCTAAGAATAATTTGCAAGACCTAAGTCAATGAAACTAAAATCTACTGAAGGGGACCAAAATAAATGGAGGGTTATGTACTATTCCTGGATGGAAGTCATTAAAATGTTAAAGTTTGAGTCTTCCCAAATTAGTCCATAAATTCATCATGATTCTAATCAAAATTCTACTCATTTTCATGGAATCTAACAAGCATGCTCTAAATTTTCATGGAAATGAATAGGGACAAAAATAACTAATACTTAAGCAAAAAAGAACAAAGAGGTATTGCTTGGACAGATTGAGGACCATACTATAACTATAACGATTAAAATGGTGTGATTTTTAGCACATAAAATTATTTTTAAAATCAGTGAGACAGCAGCACCACAGAAAGAAAATCACGTCTCTGTTAGAATTTAGTACATGACAAAGAAGGTATTAATCCATGTAAGTTATGACTGTATTCAACAATTCGTCACAGACATCTGAAAAACTGTAACTTAAACAAGCAGCGAATAATTTTCTTCTTGTAACAGGAAGTCAGTCCTGGGTTGAGCAAAGTCTTGGGTGATTTATTCTTTGTTCATTTTTCTATTCTAGCCTTTTGCCTAAATTCCAGCCTTCAAACACAGTATGCCTATGCACCCTGCTGCTGCCTCTAGTCTACTTCAAGGACAAGCACAAAAAGAGGAGCAGGTATGTGTTGTTTGTAGAATCTCTTAAGAAATCAAAGCAGCACTCAGACTTCCACCACCTATTCAGGGGTCAGAACTGTCCTGCTGCCCCTTGAGCAATGAGAAAGGATGGGTTGGGGAGAGGTGGTGAAGTTGCTAATCCAAGCATGGTAAACCATAGTTGTATGGAGGAACAGGTTCGAGAAACCTATGACACAACATGGTGACTATTTCATTCTGGAGAGTTATTATAGATTCTATCTATCTATCATCTATCTATCTATCTATCTATCTATCTATCTATCTATCTATCTATCTATCATCTATCATCTATCTGTCGACTGTGTGTGTGTGTGTGGCTATTAACACAAAAATACCCACAAATATGCAAAGTAATCGAAAAGTTTCTACACCCCAATAAGCCTCTCCGCTGCTGCAACAATCCATACCAGACCAAATCAAACCGAATTAGAAAAAGCCCAGGTTTAATGGATGCAACACATGTTTGTTCTCTGGGGGGCAATTTAAATACCATGTGGGAGCTGTCTTGAGTATCTCTGGGGAGGAGTCATCATTTAGCAGGCCTTCTCAGGGGTGGAGTCTGGACTGAGAAACCTCCCAGGGGAGGAAACTTGGAGCAGAACTTATGTATGAACATTCCAGCCTCTTTGGAGATGTGGATACCAGGGGCTGGGTGTGGCTTCTATCCAAACATTCTAGGTTCTTTAGAAATATGGATGTCAAGGGCTAGGGTGAAGCTTCCATCCTAACAGCAATGCATCTTAATTTGTTCATTGTAGCCATTCTTTAATATATATATATATATAATATATATTATATAATACATATAATATTATATAATATATTATATATTATATATTATTATAATTATATATATTATTATATATTTATATATATTATATTATTATATTATATATATTATAATATATATTATATATATTATATGTTATATATTATAAACAAATTTCATTTAAGTATAGACAAAATACTAAAAGAAAATGAAAGTTTGTACAGATTTTCAGTTTGACACATTGCCACAATAAACTACGTATCTTTTGTCTTCTTCATGGAAAGGAAAGGGAACTTAACTGGGTGAGTACTTAGGAACATTTGTCCAAAAGGCCAGATTCGTAGATGTGAGATCAATGTAGTCATAGGGATTTCATGGATGGTTTAATGCCCTCGTAGGGATTTCATAAGAATCTTAGTACTTTATCTTTGAAAGTTTTATAATTAGGAGTAGTGAGGCACATGAAATGTGCACACAATCCGAGGAGAGATGTACATTGTACACACTCACTGGTCCACGCTGCTTCAATTGTATGCGGTATTCATGATGCTCGAATAGCAACGAATTTTGGTGGACTCTTGCTGCATGGATGTCGGTGAGATTTAAGGCCAGTTGCATCTAGATATGAGCAAGTATGAACACTGGAAACCTCGAGACTTTGCTGTTATAGAGAGCAGTGGGCCACTTCCCGCCAAGCCGGCTCCGCACAGCTAGCTTTACCCAAAATAATTACACGGAAACTGTATTCTTTTAAACACTGCTTGGCCCATTAGCTCTAGCCTCTTATTGGCTAACTCTCACATCTCAATTAACCCATTTCTAATAATCTCTGTAACACCACGAAGTGGTGGCCTACCAGGAAAGATCTTAACCTGCATCTGTGTCAGAGAGGAGAATCATGGCGAATGTCTGACTCGGCTTCTTTCTCCCAGCATTCTCTCTGTCTACTCCGCCTACCTAATTTTCTGTTCCATTAAAGGGCCAAGGCAGTTTCTTTATTAACCAATGAAATCAACACAAAACAGAAGACTCTCCCACATCACTTTCCTTTCTAGTAAACCAGAAGTTAGCTCCAAACAAGAAAAGAAGACAATAGTGCTGAAGAAATGCAAATGGCCTCCAAGCTGCTCTAGTGTTTCTTACTAACTTCACTCTTTGTAGCTCTCCGTCAGTGGTCCTGAACACATGGTTTGCTTTCTTACTAACTTCTGTCTTCTTTGCTCTAGGTCAGTGGTCTTGAACATGTGGTTTGTGACCCCTTTTGGAAATCGAATGGGCCTTTCACAGGGGTCACCAAAGACCATTGGAGAACACAGATATTTACATTATGAATCATAACAGTAGAATAATTACAGTTATGAAGTAGCAATGAAAATAATTTTATGTTTGAGGGGTCACCCTAACATAAGGATCTGTCTTAAAAGATCACAACATTAGGAAGGTTGAGGACCTCTGTTCTTGGTAAATTTTAAGACTTTTCTATTATAATCCCATAAAGGAAGATATACCATCCTATGTTCAATTTTCTTTATCGCCAGACTGTAAGGAAAGAGAGATGGTAAAATGTTCATATATCAAAGTGTGAAATAAAAGCAGCTACAGATAACAATGTGGGGTAGTGAAAGGACACGTGCATAGCATGTGTGAAGTCCAAGGTTCAACTCCCAGGGTGTCAAAATCAACCCACACAGAACTAGACAACTGAGTGAATTTTATGTGGGGCTGCCACATTTTTTGGTAAGAATGAACTACATTTGAATACAGAAGTTTTGGCATGTAAATTGTGTACTTACAATTATTTTATATGTAGCATAGAGTTATTGACATGGACCATATCTATGATCAAAAAAGACTTGAGAGGCTCCTCAGCTATTTCTTTTCTCTGACAAATCAGTAGCTAACCATGAAGGTTTGCTCAAGGAATATAAGTATGAACAAAGTCTCAAGAGATCTGTACTAAAGCATCAAGCATATAAACATGTATAACAGGTCTCAAAGAGAGGGAGACATGCTGAGAAATAATGGCTGAAAACTATCCCAATTTGATGAAAAATATTAATGTATACATCCAAGAAGCTCAATAAACCTTACACAGGGAAAACTCAGATTCTGAGGTGGACAGTGCAACCAACCTATCTAAAGTCATAAAAGAAGGAAAAATAGCACGAAAGTGGCCACTCTTCACAGGCAAGAAGCTCTTCACAAATTTGTTTAAACTGAGAAACTAGAAACAGTGAAAGATTATTTCAACAAAAAAGTTTGTATCAGAAAAAAAGTTTTTAATTATTTCTTTATTTTTTAGATTATAACATAATTACATCATTTCCTCCTTCCTTTACCTCCATACATAATCTCCCATATACCATAACTACCCTTCCTTGTTCTTCTTCAAATTCATGGCCTTTTCTTTCATTAATTGTTGGTACAACTGTATATGTAGCTGGATTACATTTCTACATACATAAGTTCATCCTGCTCTTCTGTATAATGTTACCTGTATAAATGTTGTCAGGGCTTACCGTTTGGTTTTGGAGAATCAACTGTGGGGGCTCTTCCCTGGGGAAGACTCTTTCTCCCACTCTCAACATTCCTTAGCTTCCTCTAGTTCTTTGTGCAGGGTGAGGCCTTGTGGTCTTTCCCCTGTCCACGTTAGCTCATTGTTGTTCTTGTTCGGATTGTGTTTAGGCAATCATGCAAGTGAGAATTTGTGTGTAGCTTCTGACAATCCTAGAAGACACAATCTCACTGCAAACTCTGAGATCCTCGGGGTCTTACAGTCTTTCTCTTCTACAACGATTCCTTAGGGGTGAGGGTTGCTTTGTAGATGTATCAGTTCAGACTGGGCTCCACATGACCATATTTTGATTGGTTGTGGTTGTTTGTAATGGTCTATGTCTGTTGCAAAGAGAATTTTCTTTGATGAGGGGTGAGTACTATACTTATCTGTGGTCATAAGGACAAACATTTAGAATGTAGGGATTGTACTTGTTTAGTAAAGTGGTGATTGCAGAGTCTTCTCCAAGATCCATGGCTTCACTAAACCTGGGTAGTTGGCTAGGTTTCTGGTACCAGGCATCGTTTCCCTCTTGCTCGGTGGGTCTTAAGTTCAATTAGAGAGCTGCTGGTTACTGCTAAGATATGCGTATCACTATTGCACCCTACGGGTTATTATGCTATGCTGGTCATTGTTGTCATTCATAGGCATCATAGCTGGATAGGACTGTTGGTTGCCTCCCTCCTTTGGAAGCTTGTGTGGTGCTCTCTGGGACCATGTAAGATAGTCCTTAAGTAGGAGGCTTTCAGGTCAGTTCCAGCTCAGGGGCCTTGGGGTCCTGCATCTGCAGTCCAGTGTCTCCAGCAATAGGGACTTACTTTCTGCATTTGGGGGGAGCCAGAGGAAATAGCAATGTCCTATACTGTTTTAGGAGTCTCTTAGACAACCCTGACTAATAGCTTGAAAGAGGGTCCATTGTCCCTGTGTGATGGGGTTTTTGTTAGACGGTCTTTGCCTCTTGGAGGAAGCATTATTGGCCAAGATGGAAAAATTTCATAAAAAGTTATAGGCCAAGGACAATGACACTGGGTTTTGATCCTGCTGCATGGACTGGCTTTGTGGGAGCCTAGCCTGTTTGGATGCTCACCTTACTAGACCTGGATGGAGGGGGGAGGACCTTGGACTTCCCACAGGGAAGGGAACCCTGACTGCTCTTTGGATTGGAGAGGGAGGGGAGTGGAGTTTGGGGAGGGGCAGGGTGGTGGGAGGCGGGGAGGAGGCAGAAATTTTTTCAATAAAAAAAGTTATACGAAGCATACTGTTACATAACTACCTAAAAATAAAATAATAACTTCTTTTTCTCACCAAATTCAGCTGGACTGGAACTGAATGAGCATGGGATCAAACTGGACACTCTGAATGTGGCTGGCAATTGGGGCAGACTGAGAAGCCAATGATAATGGCACTGGGATTTGTCTCTACTGCCTGTACTGGCTTTTTGGGATCCTATTCTATTTGGATGCATACCTTCCTAAGCCTGGATGGATGGGGGGAGGGCCTTGGACTTCTCACAGAGCAGAATACCTTGCCCTCTCTCAGGACTGGAGGGGGAGGGTATGTGGGGGAGCTGGAGGAAAGTGGGAGGATGGGAGGAAGTGGAAATTTTGATTGGTATTATTATAAAGTAATAAAATAAAAAAGAAAATTATTCCTTTTTATTTTGTGTGTATGGATGCTTTGTTTGCATGTATGTTTGTGTACATACATGTATGTTCAGTGTCTACAGAAGATGAAAAAGGATGTCAGAGCCTCTGGAACTGAAGCTACACATGGGTGTTAGCTGCCATGGAGGTACATGGAACTGAACTTGGGTACTCTGCAAAAGTAATAATGAAAGAAGAATTCTAGATTTTTTTCACATGAAAACTGAATATATAATTACCTCATTTTTGTAACTTTTCACTCAAATATTAGTGAAGAAAAATTACATAAACCAATAAATTTGTGTAGATAGACATATAGATTATAATGGTGATTTTTCATAACAATAACAGTAAAAAATACTTTATAGGACTGTAGCTTTTAATGTACTATTAAGTTGTAATTAATCCAAACTAGACATTTTAAAATTAAAATGTTAATTGTAACTTTTAGGGTAACTACTAAGAAATTAATCCAAAAGTATATAGCAAAGAAAATTTAAATGATACATAGATAATATTCATT
Source organism: Microtus oregoni (assembly GCF_018167655.1). Lineage (NCBI taxonomy): Eukaryota > Metazoa > Chordata > Mammalia > Rodentia > Cricetidae > Microtus > Microtus oregoni. Next base: position 53,907,724 of record NW_024543069.1, read on the forward strand.
TAATACAGAAGATGGAGTAAGAGAGGAATAAAAAGATGTCATATACATGGAGAACAATGGAATTTTGCCATCGATAGTAAGTGTGAATAATCGTTTTGATCAAAAAACAATGATCAACAAAAACATTTTTGAAATTGCATGATTTAACTATATACTATCTGTTAGAGACAGACTTTAGATTATGAGATATGAAAGGTTGAAAATAAATTAATGAAAGTATGTCATATGTATTAGTACAAAGCCCTAGAGTAGCTATGTTCCCATACCAACTATACCTGAAAAAAAGCTAAAAGAAAACATTTTACAATGATAAAGAACCATTTTATGTAGAATATAAAATAATTAAAACCATATGCACCTAACATAGACTCAAAATACATGAGACAAAATTCTTACAGAATAGAAGGGAAGAAATACACAATTCAGCAACAATAACAGGAGATTTCAACATACTACTCCTGATAATGGATGGTGCCACTTGACAAAAAACAAGACACTAGAACGCTTGACAAATGCTTTACCAGCCAGTCCTAACAGAGAACTAAAGAACAACCAACATCAGAAGCAATGTTTTTCTCCAGTGCTCCCAGAACAATCTTCAGGATAGAACATAGAGTTATCCATAAAACAAGTCTCAGTGAACTTAAAATGATTTCAGTGTTACAGAGAACACTCCTCGGTTGCCATGGAATTAAGGTAGAAACAAACATAAAAACTGGAGAAAATGGGAGACATTCCCAAATATCTGAAAATTCAGTATATACTCCCCCAAACTAACAGATCAAAGAAAAAAAGCATGGAAAATTAGAAAGTATTTTGAGTTGAACAAAAATGAAATATATCCAACAAAAACATTTGGAAACCTTTCTCTCCCTAAGTTGTTTGAAACTTTAAGAGTGCATCTAGGAATAATTTGAAAAGCATCCATTTTTTTAAGATTAAAAACAATTATGTGTATATATGTGTGTCAGTATGAGGGTATGTGCATGTAACTTAAGGTTCCAGTAGTGGCTGGAAGAAGGTACCAGGTCCTCAAGAACAGTAGTTATAGGTGGTTGTCACTGCCCTATATGGGTGCTGGAAATCAAATTTGGTTCTAAGCAGTGTGTTTCTCCAGCCCCTCTCAGTCTCTTCTTAATTCCTTCCTGTAACTGTTAAAATCCAGGAGTCCCCAAAAGTTGAGAAAATTTGTCAGTCACACAAATAATCACTGAGGACTCAGTAAAGCTCAGATTCAAATTTCTGTATTGTGAGACCCATCAAATATCCCTTCTCCTTTGATCATACTTCACAACAAACAATGCTTTTCTTACTGCCACGAAGTGCAGTTGCATTTTTATTTAACAGACCCACCAGAACATTAGCTCCTAAAGTGTGAGGGCTTTCTCTTAGTTCTTAGGAAGCATTGCTGTGGAGCTCTGAAGAGCTAATTATGAAAACATATTAGGCATTCTTTCCATCAAAGGCAGCAGGCAGGAGAGATAAACGGTGAAATAGGCATTTTCTCTTCCACTGAGAAGGCGAGTCACAGTCTAATAGATGCTCAATAAATTCCTCACTGATTAAGTAAATGGATCGTGAAACCAGAACAGGCTTGTTCTGCCTAGTTAACAGCACAAGATTTACCTAAATACTTTAAAAAAACATATTTAAAATTGTAACCTGTAGTGAAAGCTGAACAGACACCAACATTTCCAGCTATGTATTGAGATCACTAATGGTCACTGGCAAACTTCTATTTTTCAGAACAAACATGTCTGAAATCACATTCAATAAAACTTCCTACCCAGGCCATTGCTTTTCACTGACAAATAAGATCATGTGTTTCCAAGTTCATGGAAAAATAAACTCAAAAGAGAGTTTATTTGTAACATATTGACAGCAGCATCAGCGGCAATAACAACAGCAAGAAAACGCACCCATAGCTTACAGGGTAAATCCAAAGATGGACATGTTCACATGAAGGAAGAAATTTACAGAAAATAGATCTGATGTAGGAAGTTTTTCTGTATATGTATTGCTTTTATTGGTTAATAAATAAAGCTGTTTCTGCCAGTGGATTAGCAGAATAGGGCAAGGTGGGAGTTCAAAGCTGTTAGAGGAGGAGAGAGTAGGTCGAGTCAGAGAGAAGCCATGTAGCCCCACTAGAGACAGACGCCAGGGAAGGAACTTTACCTGGTAAGCCACATCCATGTGGCAATACACAGATCAATAGAAATGGGTCAATTTAGATACAAGAGTAAGCCAGACACTGGGTTTTTTTTTTTGTTTTTTTTTTTGTTTTTTTTTTTTTGGTTTTTTGAGACAGGGTTTCTCTGTAGCTTTGGTGCCTGTCCTGGAACTAGCTCTTGTAGACCAGGCTGGCCTCGAACTCACAGAGATCCGCCTGCCTCTGCCTCCCGAGTGCTGGGATTAAAGGCATGCGCCACCACCGCCCGGCCAGACACTGGGTTTTGATTCTACTGCATGGACCTGGCTTTGTGGGAACGTAGCCTGTTTGGATGTTCACCTTCCTAGACCTGGATGGAGCGGGGAGGACCTTGGACTTCCCACAGGGCAGGGAACCCTGACTGCTCTTTGGACTGGAGAGGGAGGGGGAGAGAGGGGAGTGGGAGGGAAATTGAGGAGGGGAGGAGGTGGAAATTTTTAATAAATAAATTTAAAAAAAGAGAGTAAGCCAGAAATATGCTTAAGCTATTGGTCAAATAGTATTGCAAATAATATAGTTTTTGTGTGATTATTTCTGTTCTGGGCAGCTGGAAACAAACACGAGGGAACAGACATCACTCTACAGGAGGAATAAATCAAGTCCATATCTTTTAAACATCAGTGGAAAGTAGAGCTTCTCTCTCTCTCTCTCTCCACACACACACACACACACATACACACACACAGAGACTCACACACACACAGACTCACACACACTCACACACACTCACACACACACTCACACTCACACACACTCACACGCACACACACGAGCACACACTCACACGCACACACACTCACACGCACACACAAGCACACACACTCACACACGAGCACACACACGAGCACACACACACTCACACACACACGCGCACACACACAAGCACACACTCACACGCACACACGAGCACACACGAGCACACACACGAGCACACAGGAGCACACACACTCACACACACACTCACACACACACTCACACACACTCACACACACACTCACACTCACACACACACTCACACATACACTCACACACACACTCACACACTCACACACATGAGCACACACACTCACACACACGAGCACACACACTCACACACACTCACACACACACTCACACGCACACACTCACACACACTCACACACACACTCACACACACGAGCAGACACACACACACGAGCACACACACTCACACACACATTCACACACTCACACACACGAGCACACACACTCACACACACACACACACATGAGCACACACACTCACACACACTCACACACACACGAGCACACACTCACACGCACACACACTCACACGCACACACTCACACACACGAGCACACACACACTCACACACACGAGCAGACACACACACACGAGCACACACACGAGCACACACACTCACACACACTCACACACACTCACACACACATTCACACACTCACACACACGAGCACACACACTCACACACACACACACACATGAGCACACACACTCACACACACTCACACACACACGAGCACCATTTGAGCAGGAGTTGTGCTCAGCACAGCCAGGAAGCAAACGATTTGCTACATTGTGGCTATGATGGTGCTCTGAGGTGCACCTTTGGGGTGACACTGTACATCCCCTAAGTCTAGATGCTTTATAAGCTTTTCTGTTTAAATAAAAAGACAGTCTCAGAGATCAAAGTTGAAGCCTGGAGAAAAGAGTTCAAGAACCAATTCTGCATGCAGACAGGGTCTAAATAAACACTTTATTACCAATTGTGGCTTAGGTCACTGAATTCAGATGTTTCCCAAATCCTTTTATTAAAGTTTTATTTCTATTCTTTTATGTATATGAGCCTTTGCCTGCATGAATGTGTGTGTACCATGGATGTGCAGTGCCCATACAGGCCAGTGTGGCATTAGGTCCCCCAGAGCGGGAGTTAAAGGCAGTTGTGAGCATCCATGTGGGTGCTAGAAACCAAACCTAGGGCCTCTGCAAGGACAGTATGTGCTCTAACAGTGGAGCATCTCTCCAGTTCCATCAGGCCTTCATATTGATCTTGTTCATGTATCCTTAGTGACTGTTTATGCTGGATAGTTTTATGTCAACTTGGCACATGCTGAAGTCACCTGAGAGAAGGGAATCTCGATTAAGAAAATGCTTACCTAAGATGATCTGTAATGCGAGTCTGTAAGACATTTTCTTAATTAGTGATTGATATTGTATTGAAGGGTCCAACTCATTGTGGGCGGTACCATCCCTGGGCTAGTGATCTTAGGTTCTATAAGAAATCAGGCTGAGCAAGCTCTGAGAAACAAGTCAGTAAGCAACACCCCTCCATGGCCTTTATATCAGTTCCTGCCTCCAGATTCCTGCCCTGCTTGAGTTCTTGTCCTGATTTCCTTTGACGATAAGCAGTAATGTGGAAGTATAAGCCAAATAAACCTTTGCTGTGGGACAATGGTGGGTACCTTGTCACTTGTATTTTAAATAATCACTGATTGGACAGTAGCCAGGAAGGAAGCATAGGAGGGATGACCAGGCAGGAAGTAAAGGCGGGGTAAAGAGAATTCTGGGAAGAGGGAAGCTTCGGTCTGCAGTGGTCACCTGGACAGAGAGGTAAGCCAGACACAGAGCAAGCAAGATGTGACTGTCTCTCCGAAAAAGGTAGCAAGCCGCATGGCTAACACAGACAAGAATTATGGGCTAATATAAGCTATTAGAATTAATTAATAAGAAGTCTGAGCTACTTGGTCAGCCAGTTTATAAGTAATGTAGACCTCTGTGTATTTCTTTGGGACTGAACAGCTGCAGGACTAGGTGGGACAGAAACCTCTGTCAACAGAAACCTCGGTCAACAAACCTATTCCTCCGCAAGTTGCTTTTTGGTCATAATATTGCACCACAGCAATGAGAACCCTAACTAAAACACTGTTTAAATCGGGAATGTAGTAGTTACATTGCTAAGTTGAAAAAATAAAACAAACAGACAAACAAGCAACCCCTCCAAATATTTTAGTAGGTTACTCTAGCTAGGATCTCGTTCTCATTCATGAAACCTACCTATTGTAGGGTGGCACAAGCCACTGTTCCAGCTGGTGGAATGGGTGCACTAGGTCAAGCTCTGCTGGTCTCCAAGCTAGAAGAATGATCTAGGGCAGTGGTTCTCAACCTGAGGGTTGAGGCCTCTTTAGGGTGAATGACGCTTTCACAGGGTCACACATCAGATATTCTTGCATGCCGGATATTTACATTAAAATTCATAACAGTGGCAACATTTCAGTTATGAAGTAGCAATGAAAATAATTTTATGATTGGGGGTCACCACAGCATGAGGAACTGTTTAAAGGGTTGAAGAATTAGGAAGGCTGAGAAGCACTGCTTTAGGGGGATTAAGCTCTTGGAATTCTGTGATCTGACCCCAAGCGATCAGATGAGTTCTGATCACAACTTACTGGACATAAGTAGTCATGTGACCCCACTGACTTCAAGGTCAGGAAGTGCCATCCTGCTGCTCACCATGCACCAGAAAGGCAGAAATTCTCAGTGAACAGCAGGATGACCTTGGTGATAAGCAAGATGAAAATCCGGGCAGAATAGAAATCCCTGCAGCTTTAGTGGATCTGAGCCTCAGCACCGTCAAGGCGGAGGCAGTAAACGTTTAACCCCTGCTATGCGGCTGGACCATATCATCCTGCTGCAGAGACTGATCTGATCATTTGATGGTTTTGCTCAGGCCTGTCGATTCAGCCTGTTATTCCTCTTTCAGGAGGCTGTTCTGAATCAGGGCTGTGAGTTCCACTGATTGCTGAGTCCACCATGCAGATGAGCTGGGGGCCGTGTAATCAGATCAAGTGGAGACTGCAGGAGCGATCGTTCCTGAATAGACTCTTCTACAATGGGATGTGGAGTTTAATGTGATTTAATGCCTGTAAGGCAGGGCTGCCAGTGTGAACACCTTGAGGGGACAGATAGGTAGGTAGCATAATTGCCTGAAGAGGCCAGGTGTAAGAAGCCAGAGCACTGGGTGTAAAGCAGAACTCACGACATCACCCCACTAATGCAACATCTCTGGGTTCTTACGTAAAACCTTTAATTTGAATCCCCCCCCCCCAACAAAAGGAAAGTACATTTTCAAAAATCATGCCGTGAACTTAAAATTACACCTTATGAACCAAATAAGGCATATCCATAAGCAGAATTCCGCCTACAGGCTACCAATTTGCACCCTCTGCTGAAAAGGTTCGAGTTATTAACATAGATCCCATGAGGCTGATTATTCCTGCCAGGCTCTGTGCTCACGCTTCAGGTAGCTGCCACGGGGTTAATGATGGAGGTGCATGCGATGCTGCAGGCTGTGTGCGCTGATGCTCTGCCGCGTTTGGATTACCCAGAGAGATGAAAGGAGCGCATAAAGCTCACCTCGGAGGACAGACCTTCCAGAGAAACATCCCTAACAAATTTAAAGGCTTGCTTTCCTAACCGCTCTCTCCTAAATACTGACCAAAGTGGAAAGGTCCGCGCAAGTGACCACCAGCATCCAGTTACAGACCAGCAGCACTCACGACAAAACCTCAGCTCCCCAGACCGCAGAGTGATGAGTTTTTCTCATTCAATGGACTTCTTTAGGGGTTAAGTTCAGCATCATGCAGGCAGAGCACAGTGGTTTCAGATTACAGACCTCGGGGCCAAATGCATGGGTTAGTATTTGATCTAATATGTCTCCTATAGGTCATGTTTGGAACACTTGTCCTCCAGTTGGTGGCCTTATTTGGGGATGTGGTAGGACTTCCAGGTGGTGGAGCCTGGAGATGATGGCAGTAGGTCTATGCTGCAAGAAAGCCTTGGAAGCGGCTAGTCTGGCTCCTGGTCTACCTTGATGTGAACAGCTTTTGCCTCTTGCTCCCACTGCCGCACATGAGACATTGCACTGTGTCCTTTTTATTAGGATGGACAGAAATCTGCACACAATTCCTCTTGGGTCCATTTCTTTAAGAAAAAAAAATTACGGTAACATTTTAAACTAACTAATTTCGTGTGTGTGGGAGGAGAGACACTCACATGCCTGTGGAGGGTGGAGGACAACTTAGCGGAGTCGAGTCTCTACTTTGATCACATGGAATTCAGCAATGAACTCGAGTCCTGAACTGTTAGCGGCCAAGCCATCTCCCCTTCTGGTCACTTACCTTGACCCTAAATTTGCTGGGAGGATCAAAGATGCCAGCGATATAGGCAAAGACCTTTGAACCATGACTGGCACAAAGCAAACACTGAGTGGAATTATTTTAAATTGTTCCATAACACTTATTTATGGACTCCAAGAATTCCTGCACGTCTGCTCTTGACTGAGAGAAAGCATTTTCGTGTTCTCCCAGCAGGTTCTGCCCCCCTCCACAGCTATTTCCTGAGCACTACTCAACGTCTTTCACACGGGAGGAATGTCCTTCAAAGCAGTCATACTTTGCCAGGAGAGTCTTTCATTGCTGGGAACTTTCATTTCTATTTTACACTACAGTTCTGGTCAGTCTTTGGGGCACCCAAATTATGCTCTTGTTTCCCAAACCTTACTCCTCAGAAGATAACTTTAGAAACCGCTTGAGCACACAGCAATCACCGAGTGCATTAAACAGTAAATCCCTTGTGGGGGGCTCCTGGGTCCTGTGGCGTTGGGGCCATCTGCAGCCATGGAAACAACTGGTGAAGTGCATGGGCCACTGGAATGCTTTGAACTTGTTCTTCTAGGGGCCAAGGCTGCTAATTGCTTCTCACTAGCCTTTCCCCAGTCCTTTCAGAGAAAGTTTGAGCTGAGCACATTGCTACAACTTTACTTTGCACCTTAATGCTGCCATGCAGATGTTCACCCAGAGAGATTAGGCTGGAATGTTGTGTGTGCCATTCAGGAGTTCTTAAAAGAAAGGTGGGCACCAATTTTTCTTCCGACTTTCCCTCTGTCATGATACCTCTGTTGAGCACAGTGGCTGGTGTGTCAGCAGCTGTTATAAGCTGTGAGGCATATAGCAACAATTCTTTAAATATAGGCTGAGGAAACAGGAGGCTTGTCCAGAAAAATCCACAGGAGTCTCCTTTTTCTAACCACATATGTATTCTTTATGAATTCTTTAGTGCATTTGAACCAAACAATACTATGCAACAGAGTATATTTAGTAGCATATATAATATTCAAATTGTTTGCTACTAAACCAGATGGAAGTTGGTAAAAATATAAAATAGTGTTACTCCTCTCAATAATTTACCCTGTAAAATACTATTATTTTTATACATCTATTTTTGTTCCAATGGTATGGATATAAGTTATTTTAAATAAATTAAACATGTAAAAATATCTCAGTTTCAATTTCTAATGTGGTAAACTACCTAAGGCAAAGTTCTTTGTTGGACAGGCTTGGTGATTTTTAAATGGGAGAAGAGAAAAAGATCCTGAAATCAACAGTCTTGAAAAGCGGCCTTGAACCATATGTAGGGTACAAAGTGCCACATTAATCTCAGCATTCTTTCTATGTGAAAATATTACACTTATGCTATATGCAGACCACATCCTTGGGATGTTCTGTTATATAAAGTCTAGCTTACCTTTTTTTAACAGATACTTTCTGCTTTCTGTGAATTGAAATGAGGTCATGGCTAAGAGCAAACAAAAACAATTAGAAGCTAAAGTAATTTGTGAATCTTCCTTTGCTGAGGACACCAGCTTGCACAGGACACTAATGTGTCTTCGCTGGCCTTTTATACCTGGACTGTCACAGAAGACTAAACGGTCAGCATCCACTTGCAGAATGGACCCCTGTGGAGTTGTCCTGCTGCAGCTAGAGTGGGAATGGGAGATTTTAGTGTTTCTGAGAATCACTTGGCTGCCAGGAGCTGCTTGGCAGAGTGCCCAAGATGGGGCTATGGGGAGTGGGTGGAGTAGGGGCCAGCTCTGCTGCTGGTAAAGTTGGTCTCAGTCTCCTAGGCACCGCCTGTGTTTCCTACACCACAAAAGAAACAGCTGATCACTGCCAGGAAGTAAGGGACACAGATTCTAGTACTGTGGGAAAGGCAAGGGCAGCCAATGGAGTCTCTTCCATTCTCAGCACAAGCCCAGAGAGGATTGGGTGATAATAGCCAGGGCTTCCTGTGAGATGAAATCCACGTTCTGTGTCCACAATGAGGAACAATGGGAAGCCATAGAAACCGCACACAACACAGCAGCATCGCAGAAGATGCTGTCAAATGCTGCGGGCTTCCTGTCAGGGGGTGAACCTGCTGTGTGTAAAATCCAGTTTGCTTCAGAATCGAAACCTGGTTTTGTGTTAATTGCTCAATAAAGCTGATGTGTATTTTGTCCCTATCTGCGAGTCTTTTTTTAAAAGTACTTCATATTTCAGTTATAAACCTTTTGAGAACAATATGGCCATGTACTTCCTTTGAAAACACACCTTAAAATACATCACGTGACTGTGGTCCTCCAGTGAAGATTTCTTCTTTCTTTACACTTCCGTAGAGAAACAGCTGCCTCCACTCTTCACCGTTGTACCTCCATGACCCTTCCTTCTGCTCTTCCACTGAGACTGGACAGACCATGTCCTTGCTCCTGGAATCTCTCCAGCCTGGTTTTATCAAAGGAACGAATTTTGCTGAGAGACACAAACAGTTTGGACAGAAGCTTATTTAGCAAAGCAAAGGCTATGTTCCTAAGAGAGATTGTGGTGGCTGCCCAGAAGAGGGAGCATGCCATTGGGTTCTGCATTATAGATTTCTAAAGACATTTTTGTAGCTATTTATGGGGTGGGTGTCATGTTCATGGAGTAAGGTAATACTTTTCCCTTCCAAAATGTTGGGGAACTGGACAGGATCTCCCTTTAGGATTTATCTTCATATAATCTGCTAGAAAAGTCTATGGGAAGAAGAGACCAAAATCACAATGTATACAATATTATAACAAAGTCAGGGTCTTGTGAAGATTTATATTCTTCACCAATGCCCATGCGTGGGAAAGTGCCCTGAGACCTTGGCCTTTGATGGAGCAGAAACAACCAAGTACGGCTTCAATAATTAACCACAAAGCAGCATGCTCACCGGGATACATAACTACCAAGACACAGTTACCATTTTCCTTGTCTGCTTCATAGCTAACTCAGTATCTTGCTGCTTGTCCACAGTGAAAAGATAAACCATTCTTCCTCCACAGAAACCATTTTTACAAGGCCCTTCACTTAGTCTAGTACCATAAGCAATTGTCCCAAAGAGATTAAGTTGTTATAAAGTAACAAGAACTCAGTGTTCAAGTGCAAGAGGTTTAACTGAATTCAACTTATTTGAGAAAGACTACAGGAACCGAAAAATCATCAGTGTGTCTGAACTGCTCAGTTGTTATGTGAATCTACTTTCAAAGTTTATCTAGGTGGCTGCTTTCTTCTTAGGTCCTCACAGAAACTGCTTTGTTGTAACTCAGATAATCCCAAGGTCCCAATGAGAAGCAGAAGGAGGGAGAACATGAGCAAAGAAGTCGGGACCACGAGGCGTGCACCCACCCACTGAGACAGTGGAGCTGATCTATTGGGAGCTTACCAAGGCCAGCTGGACTATGACTGAAAAAGCATGGGATAAAACTGGACTCTCTGAACATGGCGAACAATGAGGGCTGATGAGACGCAAAGGACAATGGCACGGGGTTTTGATCCTGCTTAATGTGCTGGCTTTGTGGGAGCCTAGCCAGTTTGGATGTTCACCTTCCTAGATATGGACGGAGGGGGGAGGACCTAGGACTTACCATAGGGCAGAAAACCCTGACTGCTCTTTGGACTGGAGAGGGAGGGGGAAAGGAGTGGGGGGAGGGGGAGAAGGGTGGGAGGTGGGGGAGAAGGGTGGGAGGAGGGGGAGGGAAATGGGAAGCTGGGAGGAGGTGGAAACTTGTTTTTTTTTTCTTTCTCCTTTTCTCAATAAAAAAAAAACCTCAATGGCGTAACTATATTTTAATTAAAAAAATATGTCTGAGTAACTAAGTGAAAGACATGTGAGATGAATACATCCCATCAAGGGGTACACACCTCAACACCGAGGCCCAATTTCTTTTCTACTCCAGCCTCTGAACTGACTCTCAGAGGGTAATGTGTGCTATTCTGGGTTGTGTTGCTTTCTAACTGCTGGCTAGTTAGTTCCTTGTCAACTTGACATAGCTAGGTTCATTTCGGAAGACAGAATCTCAATTGAGAAAATACTTTCATAAAATTGGCTTGTGGGCAAGTCTGTAGGGACAATGTCTTGCTTTATTATTAGTGCCAGAGGACCCAGCCCACCGTGGGCACTACCACCCCTGGGCAGGCTGGCCTTGGCTGTAAAAGAAGATAACTGAACAAGCCCCAGGGGACAAATGGGTAAACACCGTTCTTCCATTTTCTGCTTTGGTTCCTGACTTTGGGTTCCTGTCCCAAATTTCTGCCTTGGCTTCTTTTCAGCAATACAGTAAGCTATAAGAAAACAAACCCCTTCCTTCCCTAGGTAACTTTTGATGATGGCGTTTATCAGAGAAAAAAAAAAAAGAAAGACTGACAATTCATCCCTCCCAGAGGCCCTGGGGTGTCTAGGCCATAAAGCTGTGTTTCAGTGAGGGAAGAAGGTCCAGGGTGGTCTCCAGCAAGAGTTATGGAGCTGTGTGAGTTTTTTTTTACAAGGTCTTTATTGAGACCATCTTTTGTATGTACATTTTTCTCTTCCCTTAAAAACAAACAAACAAAAACAGAATTTATTTCTGGCCCAGGATTAAATATTTTGAACTGGATTCTCAGTATTCCTCATTGTCCGCTATGTTCAGCTAGTCCGGATTTATCCCATGCTTTTTCAGACCTAGGCCAGCTGGCCTTGGTGAGATCCCAATAGAACATCCCCATTGTCTTAGTGTGTGGGTGCACCCCTTGTGGTCCTGAGTTCCTTGCTCGTTCTCAGTCTCCTTCTGCTCTTGATTTGGACCTTGAGATTTCTGTCCGGTGCTCCCGTGTCAATGAGGAATACTGAGAATTCAAGAACAATTGCAGTGGGTTTTTGATCCTACTGCACGTACTGGCTTTGTGGGAGCCTAGGCAGTTTGAATGCTCACCTTACGAGACCTGGATAGAGGTGGGCAGTCCTTGGGCTTCCCACAGGTCAGGGAACCCTGATTGCTCTTTGAGCAGATGGGGGGGGGACTTGATCGGGGGAGGGGGAGGGAAATGGGAAGCGGTTGTGGGGACGAGGCAGAAATCCTTAATAAATAAATAAAAAAAAATATTTTGAACTGGGATTAAAAAGATCGAGATAAAGTAAAAAGAGAATACTTTCAAGTTCCAGCTGAACCCTGACCTCCTGCTCTTCTCAACAGGACTGGTCCTTGGTCCTTCTCCCAGAAAAGGCACTTCCAGAAGGGACTCCTTTTACTGCTAGACTCTCAGATCCTTGCAGAGTTAAATGTGTTGATTTCCATAACTGCAGTCGAACCTGAAAGTTATTAGTAACTGTGCTGCAGGTTAGATGAAAATTGATATAGACCAGAGCAACAATTGGTATAAAGGTGCCTGTACTACTCAAGTCTGGCAGACAACACAACTGCCTCACTGTGCATTAGATACTATCAGGCAATAGTTGCTGGTATTCCTAGAAATGCTACTGGAAAAGCAGAATAAGCCCAGTTTTAAAAATAAATGTATTCAGGAGTGTATAGGAGTCAGTGGTTGATGATGCTTGGGATTATTTTCAAACTATTATATATAATGTATGTAATATATTATATATAATGTTTATAACACATATAATAGTTTGAAAAATATATATCACACACATACATATATGTATGATGTACAAATGAACCTTGGTTGTTGAAGATAGAAGTATAAAAATGCCATAATTTGTAAACCTACATAGTAAATAAAAAGATGTTCTATTTTCTCAAAATACTGTTTTTACATTTACAGTAGCAACTCATTGTAGTTTTATCATCAACTATTACGGTTTGCAGTTTTGTAGTTAGAATGCTTTAGCTGTTACAAAAATGCTTATCTTTTGACTATAGTAAATTTCAAACAGACTGAGATACAGAATGGATTTCTATCTAAATCTGATGAATTTGAATAATTAGCCTTTGACTAGAGTAGGGCCATGATGAGGTTAATTACAACTGTTAGCAGAGTGACATTCCAGCTGCTCTGGTATTCATGTACACAGTCCTGACATGTGCGCTGGCAGTGGTCCCATCCACCCTATAGGTGAGCCCCAGGACTGAGCAGAGGTGCCTGCTCCCAAGCAACTTCCAGACCATAGCAGCTATGAACAGGAAAACCAGTGTGGGCAACACAGGACAAAGAGCAAAGACTCAAAGAGAGACACAGCTAAGAGGGGAACAAAAGAAGTAGTGCTCTCTTCAACAGGTCATTGGAGAAAGGACATAAGGCAGGATTCAAAGGGCAACAGGTCAGCTAACATGCTGGCAAGAAAGGTGTGGCACACTCAGGAGGTGGCAGTGAAAAGTAATCCAGTGAAAGATGCCCTAGGAAACCAGCAGCAGTGCGGGAGCCACCTACTATGATACAACTACAAGAACCCTTTGCGACCCCTGGGACAAAGAGTGCCAAATGGAAGGGTTGCCTCTAGGATCCAGAGAAAGTCTCTATGGTTGATGGTAGAAGATGAAGCTGTACTACCATGACAGATGACCTAACAGGTGACTCTCCTCCATCTGCCTTTGTCTGTTGTGTGATATTTTCATTGTGTTCTCACTAATATAACTTACTTGGAGTCAGAGGGCAAAGCCAGGCACTAGCTGACCATAGAGGTTTGAAGTACTGAGGACAGAGAGCATACAGAAAGCCGTAAGGGGGCTGAGGGAGGATCTCGGCCCCTTTTGGGCTGAGGAACAGAAAAGGTAGGAAGTCACTGGTGGCCACTCCCCTGCTTCTCTGATCTTTCAGGTTCTTACCCCCATATCTGACTTCCTACCTTTTTATTGATAAATATTAATTAGATTAACACTTCAGTTGTCAAACCTAACATAAAGAGAGGGACTGAAAGGTACAACTGATGAGTATAGGCACAAGCAGGACAGACAGTTATCATGAAAAATAGTATTCAGAAATGTAGAGATGACCCTTGTAACAGGAGGAGAGAAAGAGGATAAAAACGTGTCTATAGGACACTGTAGAAAAGCTGAGGGCAAGCTAGGCTGTAGGGATAAGTCCAGCTCCTTAGGGAGCACACTCGCCAGATTTATAGGTAAACATAATGGAGGAAGGTCATTGGTTAATTATAATAAAGAAATTGCTTGGCCCTCATAGGTTAAAACATAGGTGGGAGGAGTAAACAGAACAGAATGCTGGGAGGAAGAGGAAGTGAGCTCAGAGGCCATGCTCCCCTTTCCCGGTCAGACACCATGAGAAACTCTGACCCAGGATGGACATAGGCTAGAATCTTCCCGGTAAGTGCACCTTGGGGTGATACACACATTATTAGAAATGGGCTAGTCCAGGTGTGAGAGTTAGCCGAGAAGAGGCTAGAGATAATGGGCCACGCAGTGTTTAAAAGAATACAATTTGTGTGTTGTTATTTTGGGGTACAAGCTACCAGTGGCAGGGAACTGGGTTGTGGGAAGAGGCCCACAGCTCCTACAACACTAGGCAGAGGAAGGAGCACAAATCAAAGCAGAAAGCAGAAAGTCTCACATCTCAGAAATTCTTTATTGTGTGTGCATGCTCCCCCAAACCTAGATTTTGGTTTCTTGGAGGCAGCAATGGGGTTGGAGTCATATTAGAACATGGGAAAGTACTCTGGTAAGATATATAATGGTAGTTATTTATTGATGATTCATAGACAGGGTAAAATTTGCATTTGTATGCTTTTTATCAGAGGAGCTTCCTCCTATTAGAACTAGCTATGGCTAGTTCATCTATGGAGGAAGAGATCCAAGATCAATTGCAAAGGTGTGTGTGTGTGTGTGTGTGTGTGTGTGTGTGTGTGTGTGTGTTGCATGAATGTGAATGTTTAGTTTTGTGAGCTGATATGCCCACATATGGAGGTCAGACCAGGGCATTGAATGTCTTTCTTTATCTTTTTTCTCTATTGCCTTGAGACAGGATGTGTCAGCAAACAGGAAGCTCCCTGTTTTAGCTAGACTGACTGGCCAGCAAGCTCTTAGGATCTGTTCCTCAATGCTGAGTTATAGGCGTAAGCAACCATGCCTAACTTTTATGTGCATGCTGGAGATTTGAACTTGGGTCTCCACGCTAGCAGAGCAAGTGCTCTTACCCACTGAACCAACTCCTTGATCCCAAATAAAGTATTTTATGTAGTGATCTCAAATATAGATCTATGGTGGTTGTAGAACATCTTTAAGGAGTTAACATACCAATAGCTTTGATATACACTAATTAAGAAATGGCAAAAATTTATTCTGAATTTATATCTATTTATAATTTATTAATGAAAGCATCTGCATTCATTCAAAATAGTCATATTATTACATAGTCATCATTGGAGGCTTGGAGGCCATATGAATCTCAGAACTCTTTATAATTCCACTTAGTTATAAATGACAGATACTCTACTCAAATTAGCATGAGCAAAAAGAGAATTAACTAATTAAACATTCGAGAGGCATGGAAAGACCCGAACCAGCCTTTCAGATGGTGTCGCCAGCTGCATACATTTGCTGGCTCCTCTGCCTGCAGCCTTTCCAGTGGCTTCTCCTGCTTTTGGTTGGCATTGGTCGTGACCCAGTCCACAAATCGTCCCCAACCACAGTAGTATCTAGGGAGGAAGAAACTTGACTGGTCAATGAAGATCATGTGTCGACCACATGAGGGAGGGTAGAGGTGAGGAGTATAACTAGAAATGGTTAATTCAGAAAAGGTCGAATCCTAGCCAGGTAAACAGCGGCAAGTGGGTCCTGATGCAATTTAGAAGCTGCAAACCATAATCGCCTTTCTCCTTCTTTTTCCTTATGTCATCCATGCGTATTTCTTGAGTTGAGCTAGACAGACTTGTGAACTACAAAGCCTAAATCTTATAATATTTTACATGTTGCTGTTTGCAGTGTTCACATATACCTTCAAAAAATAACAGACAGTTGTTATAGTTATCACCTTACCTGTCCAGCATATATTATTTGGAAAATATTTACTGAATAATTAAAATGAGCCAGATAAAGTGGTGAATATGAATCTAACCTCTTAAGTGATTTTTGTTTTTACTTAGCAATATCTAGGATTTAATTCTAAAACAATAAATAACATTGCAATTACTAGAAAGAAGCAGACATGTCTACAATTAATCTGTTGGTGTTACTGCTATTGTAGACAAAATAATTCAAATTTTATAAAGGAAAAGATGATCTTTATGTCCAAGTTAACAACTTTATGATTTTAGAAGAATTCTTCATTATCCATAAAGTATTGAAGAGATTCGCTTTAGTGCTGAACAATTGTGTTGCATTCTATCACAGTCGGGAGGAAGTCTTAAGACAAGGTGATTTCTTACAAATATGAATTGCATATTTTTTTCATAAGTTATAGTATTTGAATTTTAAGGCCTTAATATATTTTTTGAATTTATAGAAAAGACTGTACTGCTGACCTTTTTAATATTCTGTTCTCTCATTGGCTACCAGCCCCAACCTTTCTTCTATATTCCTAGCAATTGTTTGAGGAAGAGGAGGAGTGGAAATGCCAGCCAGTCAGAAACCAGAATATTGAAAAGGTCAGCATCATACAGCTTCCAGCTATAATTCATAAAGACATTAAACTTCCAATATTTCATCTCAGGACCAAGACTGTAATGAGAGCAGAAAATGGCACAACACTAATTCATCTTCATGACAAAGATTGTAATGAGAAAGAAAAATACAGAAGCTACAAATATTTGGCTACAGATTTAAAAGTATCTTATATCTTTTATAACATAATGAGAGTAAATTTATCCTTCCTAAAGCAGAGTCCTCTCACTAAATACTGATTGCCTTTTAAGTGAATAGAATTCTTTTGAGCCTTCTGCAATTAGGCTTAGTCCTCCAGAGAGCTACTAATATAACCAGGTTAGAGTAAATAAATATAAAAGATTTTTATTACGGAAATATAAATGAACCAAAACTTTATTTTGTGTCATATTTCACTCTCATTAAAGTAGTTGAACAAATTATAATCTTCTTGCTATGTTAAATTGAGTTATTCAATTTTTACTTTGTTGTCAATGTAGCCCCCCAAAAAAGTAGGGTTATTTTGTGATGTTCTTCCATGTGGTAGCAGTTTCATTGTATAACTATCAGAACAGAAATAAGGACTCAGAGTCTCAGGTACAGAGCCATCTCAGGCAGCAAATCTGATACCTAGCAGGCAAGGAGTTAGAGACAGGTGAGGAAGGCTCTATCTGCATCTTGGGATCCGTGTTTCCTGGCAGTCAGAAATGCTCTTTTGTGGTTAAACATCCTTCAGGTTGCAGTTATGTTGCTCCCTATATATGAGAAACAAAGGCACAGAGCAATCTCTCACACGTGTGTGTTTAGGAAGGGTCTGCAACCCCTCAAGAGGGGTACAACATGATTAAGACGGGGGAAGAGTTAACGAAAGTGTCACCTTAGTCCATGAAAATCCCACCTATCTCATAAAAATTCATAAAACTTCTTTAATATCAACAGTAAAGCAAGGCATAAGACACTAGCATTTAATTGCAGCACTTGGTAGGCAGAGGCAGGTGAATCTTTGTAAGGTGGAAGCCAGCTTTATCTACCTAGTCAAGGCTATACAGTGAGATGAGACCTTATCTAAAAGGAAAAGAAAATAATGAAAAATAAAATCCTGGACTCAGTGAGTAAATCAGCTCGCTGTGAAAGATTGACAGTGTGAATTCCATACCTGGAGTTCACATGAAGGGGAAGGAAAGAACCACTGGGACCTATATAGTGTACACAAATATACATTATATAACTAATATATAATACGTTTATATTTGTTTTATATATAATCAACAACACAGAAAGCACTTAGCTGTTCCCCGCCTTGGAGCAGTCATTCCAGTTTATTTGGAGTATTTACTTTACTGAATAAACTTTTGCTCTCACTATTTATGCCTCTTGTCTAATTTTTTTATTCTAGGAGATAAGAACAAAGAGATACCTCATAAATAACAAATCCATTCAGATCAGGTGAAAAGCCCCACAGGCACTCAACATAATTATGCATTTTCATTTTTGCTACTTTTTTATTTGCCTGTGGGAAGTGGGAGGCAGGAACACCAGAGTCTCACAGAGATGCAGACACCAACTGGGATGGTTTGATGCATAGAAAACCTGTAAAAGCATCAACAGGAAGAGAGAACAATTGTGGCCAAAGACCGGCAACAGCAGAGATTTGCTATATCCCTTCAGGTAGAAAAGAGAGAGAAAGAGAGAGAGAGAGGGAGAGAGAGAGAGAGAGAGAGAGAGAGAGAGAGAGAGAGAGAGGTTGCCACCAGGTCCAGGAGTACTGGGGCTCTGGCCTTTCTGGCCTAGGAACAGACAGCAGGAGTTCAATCACTTAGGGGTAAAGCTGCAGAGAAGCATTGCTACAAGGTAGGCTGGGAAGGAATGCGGTATTTTGCTCATGCTGCCTGCCTAGAAAGTCTAGTGACTAGACACCAGGTCAGCGTCCTCAGCCCAGAGCAGGATAGAAAAGGAAATGGAAGGGCAGGGTTGCAGATGAACAGGAAACAGGAAAACAAGTGATGTGGAGATTTGCTGGAGGCCATATTTAAAGACTCCCATAAGCAGAAGGAGATAAAATTGGGTGGAGTAGGAATAAGATGTAGAGTCGGATAAAGGAAATGATAACCCCATATAGACTGGAACTTTATAGAATTTTAACAAAGCCTTTCTCTTTTTGTTGTTTGGACAACATCCTTAAATGATGTTACAAAAGTATTAAATCTAACAAGCCCATTCAAGAACAGACTATATAGAGAATCTCCTAGAATGTTCATTTTGAAGCGGGAGGCGATGCTGACAGATTGTGAACTCCCCCACTTCATTCTGTTTCTCAAAGCAACAACAACTATCTCCTGTAAAGTATGTCACTCAATGGTCTTCATTTCTCAGCCACGTGGTGAGGGATCCAACTAGGGTGTTGAGTGACTTGTTAGCAAGAGTGTGATCACTGCTGCCTTTTCCCAATACTTATTTATTACCAACACACATCATCTTGTGGTGCTAATGAGTGTCTTCCACCCACTGGATCTTAGAGTGCTTTATGAACTAGGAATACAGGAGTAGCTGAAACAGAGCTCTCTCTGGGGTGGGATAAGACAGCTGTTTTGCCTTGCAGAAATGCCATACAACAGCCTGAGTGCTCAATCTAATTGAAACTGCAAGAAGGATTTAAGTTAATGGACTAATTGCTGAGGCTGGCATGTGTTTAAAACAGGACTTGTTCTATTCCTTCCTGGCAGATTTTATTGAATAGACCCCGTTGTTTCCACTTAAGAGATGAGGAATCAGAAGCTCACAGGCACAAACTGTACTTAAGAGAATGTGATTGCGTTGCGTGCCTTCTGAGTTTCTGGTTGCTATTTATCTTTTGAGTCACATGGCAATCGGGACATTCAGCTACAGCAATAACTTAGGACGAATGTAAGAGAAAGGGCACACCCATGGTGTGCACATATTTTGCAGAAATTGGGCTACCCTGGGAAGGTCGCCATGTGATCTTGACTCAACTTGACTTTCCCTCATTTGGGAACTCAGTCAAGTTACATGAGCTGGAGGTGACGGAGAAGCATCACATTTTCAAGCCTTTGAGAAGCAGTGGATCATGAGTCGATGAAATTTACACTGATTAGTGTGCAGCGGGTTCCTCTTGCCCAACACTTCTTTCATGCAGGAACGTCATATTAATTGGATCTTAATTGAACAATGTGCTTCCAATTTTCAAAACCCAGAAGTGTATAAAATGGAAGATGCCAGACTCTTGCTCTGTGGAATAGGAAGTCAAAGGCACGGTGCACAGGGATTAACTCTCAAGCAGTTTGGAAGCTGATACAAACACTTCACAGGGCCTGGTGAGGAGCAGCTCTTTGGGTTTTCAGGTTTACGTTGAAGGCACACTAAAGCCGCTTGGGAAGATAGCACAAACCGGAAGCAAAAGAGGGTGAAGAAAATTTCCCCAGCTCCTTGACTTCTGAAAACTGCTAAACACAGCTGCATTTTGTATATCATTAGTCACCCATTCCCTCTTCAAATAAATAACCTGATCTTAACTTGTCTTCTTCAAACAAGATACCTTGGATGATAATTGGTAGAGTCCTAGATAGGAAAGTTCCTTTTTCTGCAATTAAATATAGCCCAAAAGGTCTGCATTCCACCTGAAACTGAAATCTTGTTTGTTCTTGTTCTTTCTTGGGAAATGTGCCATCTACAGGCAAGTTCATGTTTCTGTTTTGAAGAAATCTTAAACAGAGTCTGCATTCTGAATTCACGTGAGAAAAGCCAGAGATAGGGAGGGGGGAGTAGGCTCCTTGCAACATAAAGAAGTTGTCAAGTTTCTGAGCTTCCCTTGTCCACTAGTCTGTGGTCCTGGGAGTGGAGGGAGTTAAGTGGAGTTCTTTAGTATACTGAAAGGCTGGTTATCTGTCTTCCTTGGATGTATCTGTGTCATGCTTGCTCGTCTCACAAGTGAGAGAAAGGGTTTTATTGTTGTTGTTGTTGCATGCTTAAACATGGAACATTCATCAAAGATGGGCCTTTTCTTCCTCTTGCGTCAAATACATAAATTACAGCCTGTCTCCCCTTGTATCATAAACTCTGGTCCCACATAGCACATAGTAATTGATATTGCAATAGATAGATACTGTTGCTTCTCTGGGGAATGTCCTGATCCCATGATTACTATGAAAGTAGATAGAAAGGAGGAAAAAGTCCATGAGGCAATGCCATTTTAACCACAGCATCTCTGATTATAATGCACGCCATGATGATAGTAACATAGATTCTAATGCATCGAGATTGTGAGAAAATTCTCTTTATATCAATGATAAATCAGACACTAATATTGCTTCTCATTAGTATAGAATGCTGTGGAATTACCTCTTTTGAAGACAGAATCTGGAATAAAGGTCAGCCAGAGGTGTGGGTATGAAAAACATGGGGATGAATGTCAAGCTATCGAAGTCTGGTAAGCCCCAGCTGTGACGGCCGCTGGCTCCCATCCTTGTGGCAATTTACTCTGCTGACACACTGATCACACATCTTCAAGCTAATTGCTCACATTCCCTCAACATCCATCCTTTCTGCTTTAACAAGAGCTCCTTAAACATCCCTGGGACTGAACTTGGCATGGGAGCAAGCATGGCGGCATTGCTTCCAAAAAGATAAATGTTTCCCTGGGTATAAACTCAATAATAAGCGAAACATTTGACAAAGAAGAATGCCTTTGGCAGCCCTGCTCAGTCTGTCTAAGAAACTGACACAGTAGAATACAGGAGCAAAGTCCAGGTAATGACAGCTACAAAAAGCTTCCGTAAGCACAGTAATCAGGCCTGTGTCAGTTGGTCCCTTCTTTCCTGATTTCATGCCTGGACAGCTGGTAGAATCTGACCCATGAGATATTTTTCAACATCTAGGACAAATAGTCAGCAGGGCAGAAGCTTGCTGCTGCTGGGAGTGGTTAAAAGGAAGATGAATAGGCAAGAAATGGTCTCCACTTTGAAGGGACCACTCACTTCATAAGGAATATTAAAACACATAGTTGCTTATCCAGCAAGAATTCTGTCACTATTTTATGCAGGTGGCTTTGTTTGATTTAGCTCTGTAGTTATGAACCTTGGGTCTGTGGTTAAGAACCCAGAAGGAAGCTGTGAGTTTGTTGTATCTGGGCTTCTTTGGGGGAATCAAAAGGATCCAATGATCTCTATTGCGTAACTGTTTCCACACCCCAACATCAGATGAGATTGTTACTCTTCAATCTGGTAATCAACTCAACTTGCTCAGTGACTTAGACATTCTTTGTGTACACTGGCCGCACTTTGGGTTGGCCCCTGGAGGGATTATCACTGTGCTCTCCCCATGAGCGTGCCAGTGAAGGAACAAGTCACATCCATGTCACTTGCTGCGAGAAGGACAATGAATAGAATGAAGGCCTTTCTAGGAGGACTCATCTCCTGGGAGCTGCTGGCATCTGAGCCAGGCCTAAAAGAATGTGGGCTATCTAAACCTGGAAAGATGAAATGTTCACAGTACAGACGGAAAATACTACAATGAACAAGGTGTTTGGTGAAATGCTTAGAGGACTTGGCCACAGTGAGCACGCCTGTACATGAATTGGAAAGTTGTTGATTGTCCTGTGTTAGTATTTATAAAGTGCTTTTGTGTACTCAATTTTAAAGAAGTCGTGGAGGCAAAAAGGGAGACTAAAAGACCTGGAGTGATATTCTAGTGCCATCACTCACCAGATGCGTGGCCTTGGGGGAATGACCCAACCCTCTGTCTCAGTTATTTCTGCCATAATATCAGGACAACTATAGCACCGATCACAGAGGTTAGTCCTAAGGAGTCAATGAATTTACTTACCACTATATAGAATAAGGCCTGGGATGTAATTGGTATTTAACTGATATTACATTCTTATTATCATTTTCACATGATGTTTTGCAGATAAGAGTTCCTACTATTAGAAACCATAGAACCTGGAAAAGATAACAGTCATATCAAGTTCACACGTAACTTTGACACCTTGTGTTTCATCCATAGTTCAGTGGTTCTCAAGGAGGGTGTGTTGCACACACACACAAACACAAACACACCTTTTAAAAGTTATTATTGGGGTTCTTAACTGGCAGCTAGTGGGTAAAGGCCAAACATATGGCTAAACCATGTGGCACAAGAAAGTCACACACACACACACACACACACACACACACACACACCCCAAACACAGAAGCACTCGTCCCAGGATCTCAGTAGTGCTGTGGTTGTGAACCTGGGTACAGGGCTGTCTCTTAAAGGGGTATTCATGTTTAAATACCTCAAAAGCATTCACTTCTGAAGGAAATACCGTACAGACAAGGGGAAAGTAGTGGAGAGAGGGAAAAAGACTTATGTATAGATGAAATGTCCTGGGAGCTCTCCTCCTGAAAACAATGCTCACACACATGAAAAATAAAAGTATATTGCAAAATATGGAGAAAAAGGAATCAGTCTGGAATTCTAGGAGAGAAAATTCTCAGACGTGGTTTAGCAAAGGAGAAAACAAAACAAAGCAGCCACAAAAACTCACCCACAACGAGCAAATCAATCATCAATACATAACACCTATTTGTTGCCTATCAGGTGCATCCAATCTTTTCATATGACACAGTTCATATTGAGAACAGCATAATGTATTCTTTTAAATTGAAAAATAATTTTGTGCAGTAAACAATTTGTGTTGGGTCATACTCACAGCTGCCCTTGGCTGCACATGGTCCAGGGGTCACAGGATATACATACGTAGAACTTTTTTAAAGCTCTCTCTCTCTCTCTCTCTCTCTCTCTCTCTCTCTCTCTCTTTCTCTCTCTCTCTCTCAAACACACACACACACACACACAGAGTCTAGAAGAAGTAAAATTATTTACTTAACTATTGAATGTGCTTGGACGAATGTGTCCCTCTTTGCTAGTTAGTCATCATTCCATCTGTAAATATTACTCATTTCATCGATTGTGCTATGATGATTTTTTTTCTCTTTACATGGACATTAGATCAGGTACTAAGACCCATTAGTTTCTACTATAAAGAACCATAGACATCACTGTTTGAATTAGTCACTGTAGTTTAGAGAAACGAAATCTAGTGGAAGCTGTGGTTTCATGGCTTCTGTAGGCCACTCTCACCTTCCACCAGTCTCGGTGCTATAACTCAGTTTCCAAACACATTCAGGACGTCGTGAAGTCCTGGCCTCCACAGCACCACCTCAGTGAACTGATCGACCTTGTTGCAGTGTTATAAACACAAAGGCATCTAAGAAATGCTGCCATTTGCAGCCCGGCAGTTCTTTTGTTCTGAGTCTTAGTGGGCAGAGCAGAAAAGCATTTTGCTTGTTCGTCTCCCACCACCAGTCCTGCCTCTGCTGCTGGAAACACTGGAAATGGCTGGTTGCTAAGCACAATAAGAGCAATAAAAGTACCGTGCATGTGGTGCTTTACAAGGTAGGAATCACATTTGAGTGCATTACCTTATTGTGTCCTCATACTTCTATGTTGAGCTTGGAGAGGCTGTTCTTCTAAAGTGATGATTCTGTAAAGGAAAGAACACAGCACTATATACAAAGGTCAAACAAAAATGGCTTCCAAATTCAATGTCACTCAGCACGGTGTGAACTAGTGGGGTGTGAGGTCTTACTTAGCCTGAGCTCCTTTTTGAAGCAGAACCTGAGACACAGGTTTGGCTTGGATTTCCCTGAGAGCCGATCCAAGGAGGTACTAGGAGAGGAGTTAAAGCCAGACAGGAGTGGGAGACAAAAAGGAGTTTGAGGGAGCTTAGTCATGGTGGGAAGCTCTGGGAGACAGTGTGGACTGATCCCCCAGAGGATGCATTTTAGTTCTACGGCTGTTTCATAACCCTAATGATGGGTATTCTTTCCTTTGAAGGCGAGGGGGTAGTAACTTGAGCATTCTGTTCAAATGAGAGAAAAGGTCCCAGAGTTTCAGGGGCTTTTTCAGGACACGGGGGCATGTCATGACATCAGAACCCAAGGGCACTGGTACCTTGTGTCTTCAAAATCACCCAATGCCACCTGCAGCACACAGTGCCAAACCTGCTCAATGAGAAGACAGGTGAGCTGTGCAGCCTTGCCTTCTCTCCAGTGTCTTTTCTGATGTAATGTGGATTTTTGTCTTTCAGTGACAATGGACCCCTCTCCTGTCAGCCCTGAGGCTTACACCTTTGCACGGGTTCTTCTCACTTAGTGACAAGGAGCCTTCCCCTCTTCAGCGTCTCCTTTTAGATTACAGATTTATACCAAAGGCATATATAACTGACAACTTAAACCATCTCACTTCTTAGGAGGCAAAGCAGGTCTGCACCTTGATTCACAGCGATCTTCAGAGATAGTTCTAGGTCTGTGTATCTGGGTTGACCCACATGTAGCTTAAGGCTTTTAATCGGCAGGGAATTTTTAAAGATAGTAATTGTAACCTTAAATTTTAACTAAAAATGGAAATTGCTTCTTCCGAGCTGCCCTGCTGAAGGACTTGACAGAGTCAAGTGCAAGTTGCTGAATCCCTCAACCACACACAAGGCATCTCCCTCCAGTTAGCTACATCCCTGTCATCCTTTCCCCTAGCAGAGTCCTCATTCCAGGCATCCTCTGCTCCTCCAGGGTGTTGAATTTACGATGCATAATCTATAGCACACTGGAGAATGGAGCGACAATTCTTAGAGAGCTTTGCCTTTAACTGCCATCCTCGATCAGTGCTCTGGAAACTGTACTATCTAGCATGTAATTTTCTTAGCACTCTCCCAACCTCTCACCTTCATAAGACAGTATGATTTTTGGAATGATCTTTGTATGAAGAATGGCCCCAGCAATTATAGAAGCTTACATTTACTCTTCATTAAAATTGTCCTAGGTAGTACTTGAACTTTAAATCCTCTAAAAGAGAAGGCAAATCTGTGCTTGAAGTATAAATTTCCAGAATAAAGAACAGGGAAGACGTTTAGATAATCTCATTTGTGTGTGCGAAGTCATAGCTAGACCCAGCTTCCCATTATCTCCAAGCTGGGAGCCACCTGTTCGCCGTGACTGTCTGACGGTTGGAATGAGAAGCCGGGTTTAATTAAGTTACATGTGTGGGAGGAACATGCTTTGCAGCAGAGTTAGATTATTAATGGACTCCTATATTGAATTGTTCACATTTTTTGAAAGGCTAATTACAATATAATTTTAGTTTTAAAATATTGCTTTGCCAAGGGTGGGAGTTGTGTCATGTATTATTAACTGCAAGTCTTTCCTTTTGCATCTTGAGGGAAATACTGGTTTGGCTATGATAGTCGTTAATACGAAGTTGTTATAGTCCTCATATTTGATGGGTTGAATTCCCAGAAAAGAAAAATATGCCTCACAATTGTTAAATACGAAAGTCTGTGGTGAAATTTCCTAGAGTTTTCCTGAACTTTCCTATGAATAATGTCAAATGGTGGATACAGTTTTGGTAAGCCAAGTTTCACAGTTTGGGGTGTTGCTTGAGGTCCATGGTTTTGTCAGCCATCTAATTTCAACATCTTCTGGGGGGGGGGGAATTACAATTTGGGAATCCATCCTACTCTCACCTGGTTATAAATGCTTAAGTAGGGTGCTGGTCGATTGTGATGGGAATCACATGGTTTTTAGATTCACCAACCTAATTTAGAGTTCTAGTATCCAAAGACGTGTTTACTTTGTGTTCCAAACTGAGATCAACACGCATACCTTCGATTCACAGGGCTTCTAGTGAAATACCATGGTCTCTTCCGTGACATTTCAGTTTTGCCAAACCAAGGAGCCTACAGAAAGGAAATGAACAGTGAGTGACTAGCACTTTCTACCACCCCAAGGAGCATGGGAGAAAATTGTTGTTCAAGCTTCACCTACTCAAAGCAGTCTTTGCCTAGACCAGGGCTAGTCTGGAGCTGGACAAATAAGAGTTATCATCTATCTCAGAGCAACTCAGAAGCCCGGCAACTTCATCACTAGGTCAACATTGCAATGGCTGGCCGCGCACCATGCAGTGACTCAAGTCTCAATTTCCTACTATTAAATGATGTCATCCTTGATTATATTAATCATTTTTTTTTCTGAAGGATGTACTAGAACAAGAAAGGCATTGTATGCATAGAATGGTGGTTCTCAACCTGTGGGTCATGACCATCAGAAAACACATATTTCTGCTGGTCTTAGAAACCCCCAACCAAAAATTTATTTTCATTGCTACTTCATAACTGTAATTTTGCTACCAAGCAGTGTCTCAGTTCTTAAAACTATTGGAAATACATATTTTCTGATGGTCTTGATCCACAGGTTGAGAACTGCTGGCCTAGCAGATGACCAGTTTCTCGGGCTAATTATCTCATTTGCCCACAGTCACAGTTTCTCCTTTCATGTGAGTAGAAAATTTAAGTGCAGTACCCAACAATGAGCTTAAATCCTGACACATAATCCTTTGTGTCTTCAGTTCTGCCAAGCCCTATCACCATGGGATCAAATGAGGGACCCACAGAATTCAGAAGAACATGAGGTGATCTCTGCTCTTGTTCAAATCTAGGAGTGTCTGTGTATGTCTGTGAGCCTGTGGCAGGAGCCCAGTCTAGTTCCTCCTCATCTCCAGCATGTTCGAATGCTACACTATTGTTTTAACATCTGGGCAGCGCACAAGCTATAATCTACTGCTATTTCATCCAGCAATTACAACTCTACAGTTGCCCACCTGCTTCCCTAGCAGTGGCCTGACCACTCAGGCCGCAACCTGGCAGGAATTCTGTTCCCTGCAGGCACTGGCTCGGTTGCTGTCTCTAAAAGTAGCTTCAATTAAATCTCTATCATTTTATTAATAAATAAGACTCAACATTCAAAGGCCGGGATAAAAACCTGATAGCTCAGAGAGGCCAGGTTGTAACCTAACCTCCATGATGGCATCTCTGAAAGATCCATGCTTCTACTTTGCCAAACCCAAATAAACTATGCCATTCCAGACACCACCCTACCACTTCCTTTGCCTCTCTTTCTCTCCCAGAGCCCTCTGAGACCCTAAGATTACTTTCTGTCAACAACTTGCTAATACAGCCTCCTCACCCAAGGTTAATTTTATTTAATTAACACAAATGTACACTCAGGGTTCACAGTCTGATCAAATATCCCCCCAGCAATACCCTTCACCTGTCCCTACACCCAGCGTCACACTGATTCACTGCACGTCTTAGCTGTAAGCTTAGCCTAGATTTGTGCTATTAAGCCCAGGGGCTGCTATCTTGAATGCTACAATCTCACATTCCTGAAAGATCAAAACTCCTGTGGTCTAAAATCCCAAAAGATTCTTGAAAATGTAATTCTAGGAAAAAAAATCATCTAAACAGTTCTTTAAAAGGCATTTTGTGAAGAGACGGAGAACATACAGTGTGTGCTATCTACTTGTCTGTCTACTTGAGCATCTTGGCATAGGATTTCAGGAGGAGAGACAGTCTTTTCTCTCTCTACTTCCTCTTGTGAGATTTTATGTTTAAATCTACAGGTCTATTTTCAGCTTTGTGAGAAACCTTTTCATAAAAGGAGAAGGCTATCAACATTACCAATAAGACAGATCCTCGATTCATGAATTTCCATGTATTCATTGGGAATCTCAACACTCTAGCCATGTTCAAGAAGTCTGATGTGGTAGCAGTCTTTTCAGAGTGTGGCAAAATTGTGGGTTACTCTGTGCACAGGAGTTTTGACTTTGTCTAGTATGTTAATGAAAGAAATGCCTGAGCTGCAGTAGCCAGAGAGGATGGCAGAATGATTATTGCCCGGGCTTTAGATACTAAACTAACTACAGAACAAAGCATAAACTGAGGAAAAGCAAGTGTGACATGACCTGCAGCAGAGATGTCCTAGTCGGTACCAGACAGTCAGTACACCCTTCTCCATCCCCTCTACCCTGTTCTTCACTTGACTTGTACTATGGCTTTCAATGAGTTTGTTATGACATGTTGTACAGGTAGTCACCTCATGTTCCTCCTCCTCCTATTGTTCAAGCTGTGGTGCCTTCCGAATGACAGCATGTGCCAGTAAACACCTCATGAAGGGGCAAAAGTGGATTCAATTCAGAGAGAGGACAATGGGGAGCTTCTTCTAAGTCTGGAAAGCTGAAAGGTGATGACCTCCAAGGTGCTAAGAAGGAGCTGACTCAGATAAAATCAAAGTGGATTCTCTGCTGAAAAACCTGGGGGAAAGAGAAAAAGAACAATACAAACAAGCTGCCTTGTCCTTCTTGTCCCCAAGAGACATGAAGATTGAATTGTGTGAAGAGGAACGGAGAAGCACCTCTATGAAGAAAGATGGAAGTGGCGTGAAGGTAGAGTCTGAGGCAGGTGCAGAGGATGCTTCTGAGGATAGTGACCTGGTGGATGATGACAACAATGGAGGTTGGGGGATGACCAGCAGGAATTGATCAAGGAAGATGAAAAAGAGTCTAAGGAAGAAGAAAGTGACAGCGCCAATGGACAGGATGACTCTTAAGCACATGGTGGAGTTTAGACTCTTGTTCCATTATTCATTTACTGGGGCACTTGTGAGAGATCAAAGTAACAGCAGACCCTCCCCCTGGTATCTCCAGATCATTCTCACTGTCCCCCCCATCCTTCCTGTGTTCATTCATTTATAACTGTCCTGTGCCTAGTTCCATTTTCACTTCCTTTGATGCTCCTTAGTAGTTTTGTTAAGTCTTATTCTGTAAGTTTTGCTTTTAATTTTGAAAACTCTGGGGTTTAATAATAAAGATGTATGGTTTTTACCAACTGTCTCCAAAATAGTCTCTTGCTATGCAGAGAATACAGTTCTGCCCATTTATACAGTTGCAGTATAAAGACGAAAAGAAATCCCACATTATCTCAGAATTGAGTATAATAGAGGGTTATTTCTTTAGGGGTAGACTCACAGATCACAGTCCTCTGTTGGAACCTGGAACAGCAATGGAATCCCACAGCCAGAAAAGAGGCTGGATACATGTTTTACAGTCGGCATATATAGTATAAGAGGCCACACTCAAGTGGGCGGGTAACTTAAAGGCTACTTGTAGTAGGAATTCCTACAGCACCTCCCACTTTTGTTTAAATAAGAAAGTTCTAAGCCTAATATAAAGTTATATACAATAAGAACAAATATTAGGTATAAAATTAGGTATATTATTTAGGTATATTATATATATATATGTTATTAGGTATAAAAATTACAACCAGCATGAACAATATCAAGCAAGAAACATGTAATAAATGTTTCAATAATTGTTCTATCCTAATGAGTTTGAGTCTTGTATATAAATAACTTGGCCAAGTCATGAGAAGAAAGTAACTACAATTATCTAGTCTTCAACCCCAATGAAAACCAGAGAAGGGAAATAACATTACTTAAGTAAGCAGGAAGTGCAATATTTAAATGCTATTTCAGTGAAGATGCTAAAACTTTAGAACAACAGGGAAAAGCAAAAGGACTTGAGAATTCCCAGAATCAAATTCTTGGTGAGAACACTTATGCTGACCCACAGGCTTAAGCTCTTTAAGATGAACAAATCTTGTCCCTATGCCACAAAGCTCAGGCTTCTTATGAACTTTTATATCATTTGAGGCCCATCATCCAGGACTGCTGAAACTAACTGAAGCCAGTCATGTGGCATGGCTTTAATGCTAGAAGCCCATGTTTTTACCATTCACCCTAATAAATGTGGAATGCAAGCCAAAGTTACAATTGCTTGCTTAATTTCTTTAAGATCATTCATTTCTATAGGTATCCATCTAACTTCTTTGGATTATTTTGGGCCTTTAAACTTGATGCTTTATCAGAGTAGATTACAGGGGAAGAAACTAAAACCCTGGGTAAGCCATCTCTGACAGCTACTGGCGATGTTGAATCCTGTCCTTGTGCCTTCTTTCCCTGCTCATCAGCTCCAATAATTTCCTCAGCCATTTCAAATCTTTTTACTACTGTCTTTTGTAAAGCCTGAATTTCCTGGTTGGTATATATTTCTAGTGATTTCATTGAGGCACCTAGTCTCTGGTCCTCATTCTGCACATAGGACTCCAAGGTCTGAAGTTTATCCTTTAATGATAACACCTCATCCTTGGACATTATTTGGATAGCATGCAGATTGCCATCCTGGAGAGATATTATATTTGTTAACCTATCATTACATTTTAATAAATTTTGATTGTCAAATTCAATAGTATAAATTCTTTCAGATAATTTCTCAGTATCCTTTGACATGGATTAAATTTTGTCTATCAAATTAATGCTACCCTTTTCAATAGTATTTAATGTTTTCAGGTAACTTTTGATTTTGAATTAATCCTGTCATCTAGCTGTTCATTATTAGTCTGTAAAGACTATATCATTTCTAAAAGTGCCTCATTCTTGGCTCTGTTATCAAACCATTTCTTAAGGATATAATATGAAGGAAAAAACTGAGTCCCAATATCCAATAAATGGTTGTATCACCATAACCATATAAGCCTTACAGACTATAATCCATATGATTAGCAGAAAAGTTACTAAAATTTTCAATGTCTGCCATTATATAACTTTTACGTTATTGATTTATTAACTACTTGTTATGAAATCTGGTAAATTGTTTTAGGTGTAATAATCTTTCATTGTCCAGCAGGTGTTGTTGTTGTTGCAGAGTTGTGACTAGAGGTGCAACCTGGTGCCACAAACAGTCCTGAGCCACTTTGGTTTCCCCACCTTGGTGCTGGTCAAATACTGAGAAATGCATTTTCTTTGACAAAGCAAAAGCAATTAGATCAATTCTGTACATGGAGCAAGAAGCCAAGAACTCAGGAGCCAGGATATAAATTGCCACAAGGTAGGGAATGTGGCAGTGTGAGGGAGGCATGTTTGACCTTGGGAATTTTCCAATCACCATAAGCAGTTAGCTCTGCTGTGGCTGGGGTTCAACAAAACACCTCTTACTAGGGAAAAGCTAGTCAAGTGGGTAGGGATGGGAGAGTTTCTGGGCCATGGATGGGTTAGGCTTTTAGGTTATCCACCAAATAGGAGTTCGGATCCATGTGGAGCACTAGATGAAGATGGATGCTTAAAAGAAATCCCACATTAGCTCAGAATTGAGAATAATAGAGGGTTATTTATTTAGGGGTAGACTCACAAATCACAATCCTCTGTTGGAACAGGAAACAGCAACCAAATCCTGAATCCAGAAAAAAGGCCAGATGTTCATTTTATTTTGTCATAACTAATATAAGAGGCCATGCCCAAGTGGGTAGGTAACTTAAAGGCTACGAGTTGTAGGAATTCCTACAGCAGTAATAGTTACTTCCCTCACTGCAGAGACATCCCACTGACTTGTAACCCTGAGAATGGTTGGTTTTGATTTGAGCTGTGTGTTTTCCCTCAGAAGAGTGAGGCTCATCAACATAATTGTGACCATATATTTTAGTGACTAAGAGTTGTCAAGTCAAATGCATCTTATGGGGAAATAATATAATGATTTTAATATCTATTTTCTAAAGTTAATACCTTGGGGTTTTGTTTGTTTGTTTGTCTGTTTTTGTGACCAGGCTAATTTTTGGGATCTGTTTCTCAAAATAAACAATTCCTCATCAAACCAGGAAAAAACTCTTTAAAAGGCAGTTGATTGCATTTAAGGCAGGAGTTGTTCTAAGAAACAAATACAACACAATGAACACTTGACAACAGCATCCATATACACCACATACATAAATTGTTATTGCCGCTTGACAATTTCAGACATGGGATAATACATTCAGAAAAAAGAGAGAGATACAGTAAAGAGAGAGTCAAAGATGAAGAAAACCTCTAAATGGTTTACAGTGTGTTAAAAAATATATGCAGGTTAAAGGTTAAAGTCCTTAAAATAAAAAAGAAAGAAAGAGAGTAGTTGGGTGTGGTGGCACACACCTTTAATCCCAACACTTGGTAGACAGAGGCAGAGAGACCTCTGCGAGTTCAAGGTTTGGTGTCACACTCCTTCAATCCCAAAGCTTGGGAGGCAGAGGCAGGTGGAAGACAGTCTGGTCTACAGAGGGAGTTCCAGGACAGCCAAAGATATACAGAGAACCTGTCTCAAAAAGTAAAAGTAAAAATAAAAGAAATAGAGGTTAAAGTAAAGCCACATAAAGGTGAAAAATACACAGAGAATCTGGATACTGTATGTTATTATGCTCTCTTTGAATTGTTTGAATGCTGAGGAAGGAGCAACAGCTGCTAAAATATATTTGTTTATAAATGCTGCTAAATTAATTCAAGATAGGTATTTTGAAAATACCTTGACTTCAAAATTGTAGTCAAAAGGTATGTTACATTAGAGAAGATGTTTTGCTTTTGTTTCCACAGGAAATGAGAGGCTATGGATTCATTCTGAGTTAAGAAAAAACAGGTTTGATCAAGGAAGACCACCCAAGAAATCTCCAGTAGGAACAGATGGTCTGGATGTCTGAGTTCTACATCCAGAACACATTCAAGACTGCTGCCTGAGATGATCAAGACTCAGGATACTCCAGTCAGGACTTGATCATAATTCTAAATTTTCTTTAGGTCCCCATAAGATTATCAGCACTCCTAAAAAACTATGCGCTCATTTCCCAAAAATGGACTGTGGATATTTTCCTTTTTTTAAAAAAAAAAAAAGAGTGGGAAGTGGTGTGGGACAATTCTGTATTCTGTCAATTATGTTTTTAATAAACGTTGATTGGCCAGTATTCAGGCAAGAAGTATAGGCGAGACAACCAGACAGAAAGTAGAGGCAGGTCAAGGAGAGCAGGAGAATTCCGGGAAGAAGAAAGCCCAGTCTTCCCCAGTCCTGTCCCAACCACTGAAGGAAGATGTGATTGCCCCACTGAAAAAGGTACCAAGCAATGTGGCTAACATAAATAAGAATAATGGGTTAATATAAGTTATGAGAGTTAATAAGAAGCCTGAGCTAATAGCTAGTGGGCCAATCAGTTTATCATTAATATAGACCTCTGTGTGATTTCTTTGGGGCTAAAAGGATGTGGGACCTGGTGGGAGGACAGAAATCAGGCTGGACAGAAACCCTGTCTCTCTCTCTCTCTCATTCTCTCTCTCTCTCTCTCTCTCTCTCTCTCTCTCATTCTCTCTCTCTATATATACATATATATGTAAATATATAATATAAATATATTTAATTTTTAAATATATATAAATATATATTTATCACTATATATAAATTTATAACTTTTATATTTCTTTATTTATAAATTATAGATAATATATAATAGTATAATAATATATATTTTATTATTTTAATAAAATATATTAAGGCTGGTACCTCCCAAAACTGAGAAAAATGGTTCTCCACCTAGCCCAATGGAAAGACTCTGGCAGACAGATCTCCCCTAAATCCTTTACTGGAATCCTAGGGCTTCATTATGCCAAACATGGTACAACTGTCCTATGCAGAGCTGAGTGTGTGCTCACCCCTCCTTAGATGTGGTTTTCTACCCCTCTAAACTAGCTATTTCTTTCATCTATTTTTTCTTTTACTTTCCTACTGAAAATTGCAGGTTTTGGTGTTTCAACATTTGACATTTTATTTATTTATTTATGTATGTATGTTCATTTAGAGACAGCCTTTCTATGTGTAAAAACCCTGTCTGCTGCCTGGTTCTGCCTTCTGAGTGCTGGGATGAGTGCTGGGATTAAAAATATGTGCCACCACCACCTGGCTTTAACATTTGAAATTTTCATCTTTTGGAATCTGGTATCTGGAAAATTTAGACTTCACAAAATTTAGACTTTTGAAATTTTAGGCTTTAAAAGTTTGTCTTTTGGGTTTAACATCAGTACCACATTGTCACAACCTAAGCCTCTCAACACTTGCTTATAGATCATTGCCAGTTTTTTTTAAATATTTATTTATTATATACAATATTCTGTCTGTGTGTATGCCTGCAGGCCGGAAGAGGGCACCAGACCTCTTTACAGATGGTTGTGAGCCACCATGTGGTTGCCGGGAATTGAACTCAGGACCTTTGGAAGGTCTTAACCACTGAGCCATCTCTCCAGCCCCAATCATTGCCAGTTTTAACTTGTGGCTGTGAGTCAGCATGTTGCCCTTGGTTTGTGTTGATCCTTTTCACTCATCTTAATAAAGAATCCAAGTCACTGGTTCTTCGGTTGCAGTTGCTTATTTGCCGAGAGAAAGGGAAGAATGTTCCAGGAATGCAAATTCTATCAGCAGGATTAAGAGGTCTCAGAAGAACAAATGAAAAGGGAAAAGCCAAGATGGTTCTAGTTGGTCTTGAGTGGGTCTAGAGTCGGCCAGGAAAAAGGTGGGTGTTTGAATGAGAAGACAGACAGGTGGCTCACAAAGAAGTAGAAGTCAGGGCCTTGTATACCAGAGGTGATGGCTTGAGCATAGTTATAAAGTAGGAAAGTTAGCCAGGTCATTGGACTAGACATTGTGTGTGAACCAATGAAGCGACAAAGCATGACATTAAGGCCTCTTTGGGATTTTAGAGTTGTCACATTTGGTGCAATGGTTCTCAACCTTCCTAACCTTACATCGTAGCGACCCCAGCCATACAATGATTTTGTTGTTATTTAATCATTTTGCTACTGTTATGAATCTTATTGTAAATATCTAATATGCAGGATATCTGATATGCATCTCCCAAGGAGCTCTTGAATCACAGATCAATCAAAGAGGTGGTGAGATGCAAAGTCTGCTAAAGCACCCAGTTCCCACTGTGCTTCATTTTAACCCAGACTGCAAATTATTTAAAATAAAGTTCCGCAATGGCAAGAGCCTGATAGCCGAGGTTCCCACAGATAACGTACCCCACACTTCAGGATCCTAGAGCATTTCTTAGAGCATCCCCCATGCCAAAGCCCTTTTATTCTCAAGACAGTCATGCTCTTGACCAGCTTGAATCCTTGTACAAGGCATGGATCCCTCTACTACAGAAATGGATGATCTGGTTCTTCCTGTAGATCTCAAATTAAAGATGATTCAGTCCTTTGTCTTGATTTGTCCTTCCCCTTCATCATCCCCAACTCCACTCCTATCTAGTACAAACTAGACCCCTGGTTGACCTGCCTGAAGAATAGTGGTGCATCAACTATCTCTGGTAAGGGCCAAGGGTGTGGAGCAGCTTCCAAGTACCTGCCTGCACATCAGATTGACATGCACCTTCTGGTTACTGTTGGTTACAATCTTTGCCTTATGTTGCTAGCACAAGGTCTGACTTTCCAGAGGCTGTACTTGTTTGTGACACAGAATACATGGAGTTGCTACATGATGTACTTCAACATGTAGAATCCATGGGGGAGCCATGACAGCCCTTCGTTTGGCATGGCTCTGAATTCGTATTGAGCCAGGTGATTCAGGTCAGAAGATAAGAGCCTTAGCTCCAGGTGCAGAGGTGTGGATGTTTCACTGAGTGTAAAAGAGATAAGATTAGAAAGATAAGAGGAGCCATGAATCGGTTACACATCCCAGTGCCTTCTGGAAAGGCTGCCTGCTCAGGAGACACTTCTGTGAGCTCAGGAGACACTTCTGTGAGCTCAGACTCCCCTTCCCCAGCTGCTGGCCTCTTGTGATTAGTTTTCCTGCAGGCCAGTGCGTTCCCTTCCTGGCTCTCAAATAGAGGCTTTTGTGCTTTTTAAAATTCTACCCCCTTCTCATAAAATCTTTCCCAATTGTGAGTTTAAAATCACTTTTCTTCTGTTTGCATCCTCCTGCTGACATGTTTTTGTTTGTTTGTTTGTTTAGAGACAGGGTTTCATAAAGCAAGAGTTGGTTTTGGACTTGTTATGTAGCTAAAGATGGTCTTGAACTCTTGATTCTCTTGCTTCTGTTTCCGTAGGGCTGGATATGCACAACATACCCAACTTTCAGTTTATACATGAATCCATGTATTTAATTATTATACTTCACAAATATGTGTAACAACTACATATACAGACACATATGTATGTATGTATCCAAGTTAGACAATGTTCACGGCTTCCCTTCCCTTTAGCTGCTTGGCTATCTCTATTACCCAGATTCCTTTCCACCCCTAAATACTTTAATGCTCAGATTGGAGAATATTCCTCTTTATTTTATTGAAAAATCCTATGATGGAGGAAGGTCATTGGTTAAAAAATAAAGAAACTGCTTGGTTGGCCCTCATAGGTTAAAACATAGGTGGGAGGAGTAAACAGAACAGAATGCTGGGAGGAAGTGAGCTCAGAGACGCCATGCTCCCCTCTCCCTGGCAGATGCGATAGCTCTGCTCTCTGAGGCACACGTGATGAAACTCCGACCCAGGATGGACGTAGGCTAGAATCTTCCAGGTAAGCGCACCTAGGTGCTAGACACATTATTAGAAATGGGCTAGTCCAGGTGCGAGAGTTAGCCGAGAAGAGGCTAGATATAATAGGCCAAGCAGTGTTTAAAAGAATACAGTGTCCGTGTAATTATTTCGAGGCATAAGCTAGCAGGCGGCCAGGGTGCTGGGGACGCAGCCCCACCGCTCATATTACTACAATCCTAAATTTTATCAGTATAAAAATTCATACAAAGCATATTTCAAATTTTTAAAGATGTTGGCACTCTTATAGTTCAATTATTTTTGCATGCTTGAATGAAATAAATCGTTAAAAATTCCCTTATATCATGTCCACATCATTGTTCTAAAAACAAACAAACAAGCCTGTCAAACCTTTGAGAGACAGGAATCTGTCCGAAGAATTGAACAGCTGACAGTTTCAAAAGCAGTCTTTGTGGACGTGACACATAGCAGGGCTGCACCTTTGCTTCTGACAGCCATCCATTATGGTCACATGTTAAGACTGATAACCTTATTTTACGAGACAATAGGACGTTCATGATCATCGCCGGCCACATTATCCCTTCCAACTCCTTGTTTTCTCCACCTGCTGTGTGTCCTTGCATTAAATGCAGTGCATTTCCCCCACAGCATGGCTAATGCAGAACCATGTGTCCATGGTAGAGTTCAGACAAATATATTCCCCCCTCTTCACTGTTTACCGATTGTTTCACCAAGTTCCCCTGACCAACTGGCACATATGCGGCCTCCAAGGATTCTGCAGCATGATTTAGCTTGCAGGCTCTTATTTGTATGCACAGCGCCACCACTCTATATTATAGGGGCAGGGCTATGACTTCTATAAATTATGAAATCGCCTGCAAAGCCCGATGGCCTGTTAGTGAATGTGAGCTCCCTCAACATTAATCCACACCAGGCTGCCGTCAGCAAAGCCCTG
The DNA here is from genome assembly GCF_018167655.1 of Microtus oregoni. Classification (NCBI taxonomy): domain Eukaryota; kingdom Metazoa; phylum Chordata; class Mammalia; order Rodentia; family Cricetidae; genus Microtus; species Microtus oregoni. Next base: position 53,945,873 of record NW_024543069.1, read on the forward strand.
GCGCACTTCGGAGTGCAAGTCAGGTTCGCTGAGCCCGACAAGTGTGGAAGATGGATCACAGAGCAGGGGACGCAGCTCTGGTAGGATGCAGAGGACAGGGGTGACTTTAGTCTGAAGCAACTCAAGAAAGACTCAGCAGAATATCTCGAAGTGGACCTTGACAAATGAGAAGCAGAAGCAGAGGCCAGATCTTTCTGGCATGGAGTAATGAGAGATAGAGTGGCAAAGACTTCATTGGGGGAGCGGGGGTGGGACAAGAGGTAAAGCGGTTCCTGGCCTCAAAAGCATAAGATTCTGGGAGGCAGAAACCGGCTGATTAAGAACACTGTGATGTGTGCATCTGAGTGGTGTATGGCTGCATGCATGTATGCACGCATCTATGTGGACAAACAGGCAACACCAGCCAGGAATGAGAACAGCTTCTGTCCACAGTTAACCCATTTGTTGGTGGTGACATCATTTTTAAAGTTTTTCATTTTCAAGTTTGCTATAGACATGATGCATGGGTCTTGCTGAAAGTATGTCTAAGAGTACTGATTTCCATAAAGACGAGGATCAAATGCACAGCCCACACCTCCACCTATCTTAGTGTTTCTCTTGCTGTGAAGAGACACCACGACCATGGTAACTCTTGTAAAAGAAAACATTTGATTGGGGCTGGCTTATCTTCCTATACAGTTGGTTTCTGTGTTGTTGGAGATTGGTGCTTCAATATGTATATGAGAACCAGCCACATGACAAGTTTCAGAGGTTTAGTCCATTATCACCATGGTGGGACGTGGCAGAGGGCAGACAGGCATGGTGCTGGAGAAGGAGCTGGGAGTTCTACATCTGGATCTGTAGGCAGTAGAAGGAAGCTGGGTGGAGTTGAGCATATATGAGACATCAAAGCCTGCCTCCACAGTGACACACTTCCTCCAACAAGGCCACACCTCCTAATAGTGTCACTCCCTATGGGCCAAACACTCAAACACAAGAGTCTGTTGGGGCCACCACGGCACCTGTCCGCCAACTCTGCCCCTTGCATGGAGCCACTGAAAGCTGGAGGATCAGGAAGTTCTCTTGGACCAGCTTTGAAGCCTTCCTCAAAAGATTCTTTTTTTCTCTTTCACCATGGAACATGGCGTAAGTTAGTGTAGGTCCTATTTGCTTACAAAGACCCCAAACTGTTCTTTCTATAGCACCACTGCCTTCAAGAAGAGCCCCAGTGACTGTCCCCAGTGTTTGCCATACGAGTCTGGACTTACACCCTCAGCCAACTGAGACTTCCACCGTTCACCTCATCCACTCTTGGCTTTGCCAGGGTGTTGCTCTGTCTGGCATACTGTGCTGTGCCAAGCCACCACCTCCCGGTGCCCTTCTTGTCTTTCCACTCTGATGTCCACTTCTCACTTCCTTCTGAAGCATCAACTTCTCAACCCAGCAGCTCTCTCTTCTCCAAATACACAGGGAGTCACGTGATTTAGCATTTACTGTTTTCTAACTATTTTAACAGTGTTCATCTTATGTCTTACTAGTAGGGGAAAAAAAATCTCTGCAGCAGGAGAGCTTGCCTTGAGGGCTCTTTTGGCCCATGGAAGGTAGCATGATGTTGAATTCTTTGGAAAACTAAAACTATGAACAAATAAGTAGGACATGGCCAGACATGCAGAAATGTAACTGTCACTTAAGCACTTTTCTTGCTATTATTTGGTATGTAGGGCTGATTTTTTTTTTTGGTTTTTGTTTTGTTATTTTATAATCACTCTCTTTTATGTGGTCATTAAAATAAAAGTGAAATTACCTTTTATTTTAAATAAAAGTGGAATTACCAGGCCAGGCACATTAACTACACATTTCCTTTCAGATAGAAGATTTTTTTCTTTTAAATGTGGCTTGGGAATTTAGAAAGATATTTTCATCCTTAAATTTTTTTAATTAAAAAAAAAAACAGTCCCCAGAGGCATACAGGTAAATTAAATCCTACCTAAGGTTTGAAGTCCCCTTGATTTTGACCTTAAACATTTAACCCATATACCATTTTAGCAAATCATGAAATGCATTCTTTTTCTCATTTCAGGGTGTGTGTGTGTGGGGGGGGGAACAAGAAAAGGGTAAATCTACTGGCGTATGGCAGATGGAGGTCAGGCTCTCACATAGATTTGCAGCATTAAGACAGAACAAATGGCCTGCAAGATTACAAAGAAAACAAATTCAGAGTGGTAACCTTTTGAGAACTGCCAAATTGCTGGAGAGATGAAAATGGGATTGCATTTGGGAAATTATGCAGTGTTGTGTTTCTTGGAGAAATGTACAGCACGGAGGGTTCTACATGTTTTCTTCCCAAAGTCTATTTTTAATATTCACAGTAGCAGCAACGGAAACAAATGGGACTATACGTAGAGCAGCCAGTACATGGTAAACGGCAGTGGCGGTGACAAGGCCAGGGAGGGGCCTGCTGGAAATAGAGGCTGTGCCGAAGCAAGTATATTTTTGAAATATCAAACAGACACATTCAGCTTGGATGCTGAAGATCACTGAGCGGGGTGAGAAGAAAATGGAAAATTTGCCCAGAAAAAGTCTGAGAGAAATCACAGCAAATGGCAGGCTGAGTTCTCAGTAGTAAAAAAGAAGGGAATATATCAAAGAAAATGTCTTTCTGCATATCACGAAAACAGCAACATTTTCAGCATATGCTGCGACTTGGCTTTTTCATTTGGCAGGCCATTTATGGCTGGCTGTGGGTGGGGCTGCTTTCTAAGCGCGTCTCAGCCAAGTATGATGAATGCTCAGGCGATTTTTCCTGACCTTATGTACATTGACTTCTCCTTCTTGCCTTGTGCATCTTGGCCTGGTGTTTGCTCTCAGATGGTGTTTCCAGGCAGTTCCACACAGGGTTGTGTTGGAGACGTATCGTGTAATTCCATTTAGAAGAAACATCCGTTTCTGAAATACATTCCCTTGTTGATGTCCTTTGTTTTGTCATACACAGGAGAGCAAGCCGTGACAGTGTAAGTAGCAGAAGACTAAAAAAGAGGCAAACAGCATCAGTAAAGTCTCAATTCTAACATCTGTGAGTTTTCTAGGCTTTGAAACACACACACACACACACACACACACACACACACACACATGTACACACACATTTTCCCCTAAGGGTTCTATGAGGGTCTATATTATTTCAGAGGTTTTCTTTATTTTCAGATTCATTTTCCTGACCTACATATTTCTATATGAGGATAACACTGCAGATTTACTTGATTTTCTGTGTCTTAGTAGCCTATACCTTGTTGAACTGTTTTCCCTTTGAATTACAGCTAAATTGTTATCGAATTTCCATCACTGTCTACACCAGTGGTTCTCAACATATGGATCTCAACCCTTTGGGGTTGAATGGCCCTTTCACAGGGGTCGTCTAAGACCATCTGAAAACCATGGGTCTTTACATTATGGTTCATAACAGTAGCAAAATTACAGTTATGAAGTAGCTACAAAAATAATTTTATGGTTGGAGCTCAACACTACATAAGGGGGGAGGGAGAGAGGGAAGGAGGGAGGGAAGAAGGAAGAGAATGCCATCCACAAGGAAATTTTATTGAATCATAAAGAAGCATGAAATCATTTCATTTCCTAGAAAGGTAACACAGATAGAGCTCATTGTATTAAGTGAAATAAACCAACCTCAGAAAGACTTCTAATTTGTGGTCCTAGAATGTTTGAAGACATGTAAAACCACTGATGTATATAGGTGACATGGAAATGGAAGACGGAAGAAAGGAATGAGACTAGCAGAAAGGAAAGAAGGGAGAAATTGAAAATATATGGTATCTGTGAAGAAATTGTCTTTCTGAAACCCAACACTTTGTGCGACAGACATATAGAAATAAATAAATTTAGAAATAAAAAATAATTAAATAGAAACAAATGCTGGAAGAGTTGTATGGAAAAATTGGTCTTTTATACACTACTCACAGGACAATAAAACAGTGAAAATGCTCCCCATAAAAGCTGATCAATCATATAATCCAGGTATATATACTTTGCCTGGATGTATACACCAAGCTGTCACTGTCGGCACACCACAGAGACACGTGTTTATCCATGTTCACTGCAGAACTGTTTACAATTAACAGGTTAGAAAAGCACATAGATACCCATCAACAGATTAATGAAAAGATAAAGAAAATGTGGAATGTATATTCAATGGAGCTTTACTCCTTTATAAGGAAGAAAAAAATTATGTCACTTGCAGGAAAACAAATCAGATTGGAGATCACCGTGTGAAGCTAAATGCAAAAAGACAAGTATTACATGGTGTATTTCATATGTGAAACCAGAGTATACACACACACCCATACGTACATACACACACGCACATGCACACAACATAAAAATAGTCTACTTGGAAAGAAGAAATAAAGGAGAGGGAGATGAGAGAGGAGTACAGGGCAGTAATGGTGATTGAATACAATCAAAGTAGATGATACAAATGAATAGAAATGACCCTACAAACCTCACTACTTTGTGCAATGAAGAATCTCAGTGTGATTCTTGAGTTTGTACTGATAATGATAATGACAAGGTATTGCCTGGAATAAATACAATTAAGGTTATTTTAGAAACTTCAAATTGAGTAATGTAATGTAATGTATGTATACAAATTGTAGGAGCCATGAGATAGCGATTCAAATAGTGCATTTACAATACAAACTGCTTTTACTGAAATATAAGGAAGCCCGTGGACTCCCCCCCGCCCCGCCGCAGCATTACAATAAATATTGAGATGTTAGGAAATTCCAGGATGCTTAGGATGAATGCCATTACCTAGGCACAGATGCAACTTCTGGGTATCAGTGGTGCATTCAAGAACGAAAGGAACCAATCCACTCATGGCTATTGACAAGATTCCACCACAGCAAGTACCCATTCTGTACAAGTGTTTCTCTCAGAGTAGCGAAGGAATAATTTTAAGTTTTCTCTATTACCATGAATGCTTCATATCCCCTTCATTCTTCTATCTCCTAATGAGACTTATATCAAATTTCAATTCCTTGACTGAGCTGAAATGGCTCAGTAAGTAATGGTGCCTACTGCCAAACCTGATTTCAATTCCCAGGATCTGAATGGTAGAGTGATAGAGATAGAGAGATGATAGATGATAGATAGATAAATAGATAGATAGATAGATAGATAGATAGATAATAGATAGATAGATGATAGATAGATGGAGATAGAGAGAGATGATAGAGAGATGATAGATAGAGAGATGATAGATGATTGATAGATAGATGATAGATAGATAGATAGATGAAAGAAAGAAAGAAAGAAAGAAAGAAAGAAAGAAAGAAAGACAGATAGAGAACGGCCTCCTGATCTCTAACCACATGTACACAAATAAATATAATGTGATAGAATATAAGTTACTGCTTCTTACTAGTTACGTGTCAGTAATCACAGTGCTTAGAAAACATAAATAATAAGAGAGGCACGCCATAGTAGCATAGTCCAGAGATAAGCGATGTAAAGAATGATGTGACTTCACTCATCATATTTTCACTATTATGTCTCACACTTTTTAACTTTCAAACATGTGTTCCATTTTATTCATCTTGTTCTAATATTTATTATTGTTATGGGTGTGTATGCATCATGTATGTAGAGAGAGGGAAGCATGTGTGCCATGGTGTGCATGAGGAAGTCAGAGGGCAAATTTGTGGAATTGGTTCTCTCCTTTCACTCTTGTCTGGATTCTGAGGATCTGACTCAGGTCTTCCAGGCTTTTGTGGCAGTGTTTACCATCTGGCCCTTAGTGATAACTTCATATTTATCACTAAGACATGATGGCCGAGCATATGTTGGGTGAGATCAGACACAGAAAAGTTGCCTTAAGAGACACAGCATAGGAAGGAAATTTAAGCCCTAGCAATGACTAGTCAATAGATAGGGTTAACATATTGTTTTCAAATTATTTATTTATTTTTACAGTATGTTATGTATACCTTTGTGCGTTTATTTGTACCATATGAAGACCAGAGAAAGGCACTGAATCCTCTGGAACTGGAGTTACAGGTCATTGTGTTCTCAGCCAAATGAATGCTGAGAACCAAATCTGGGTCCTCTGAAAGAGCAGCAAGTACTCTTAACCACTGAGCCTCCTCCTCGGCCCTGGAGTTAACATATTTAAAGAAAAGAATATGCTAGCAATATAGGATACTCAGTCTAAGTCAAGAAAAAAAAATCAGGAAAAGGAATTTGAGAAGCAACATTTTTGGAGTCCTTTTTAGTCTTGTGGGAGGAGTGTCCCATCAATCTGTATTTGCAAGCACTTTTTTTTTTATCTGCAAGTAGCAGCCAAGATATATAAACACCAAGTTGAACCTAGTATCCATTCTCAGCATTTCCACCCATGGGTGAATTCAGGCAAAACACACGATTCCTTTGGCCTTATTTCCTGTCTTATATAAAATGAGATTATGAAAATGGCATTGATTTCATAGATAACAAAATTAAGTGAATATATAGAAAAACTCAGAACAAACTGCCTCTCTCAGAAGGATGCCAGGAGATAAAGGCAAGAAATGCCTGTAGGATGTGAGTAATACATAATTAAGTACTCGATAAATGTTAGCTATGACTTCTGGATGTCGTTAATCACTAACACCCCCATGCTCTGATGACAAAGTGGCGAACGTGATCTTCTGACTATCAAACATCTTTCTTTGTAGATTTGTCTAATGGAACAAGATATATAATCTGAGGAAATGACTATCTTAAGAAGGTACTTTGATACAAGAAAGAAAGAAAGAAAGAAAGAAAGAGCAAGAAAGCAAGCAAACAAGAAAGAAAGAAAGAAAGAAAGAAAGAAAGATTGATTAATTTGGTGTCTGCATAATTTTGTTGAGCCTGATCAGTGTGACTTTCTGAGGAATATTGCAGAACTGAAATTCAGTGCTGGCTTTCGATAGAAGGAATCCATTAAGATGCCCCATCCATGTGCGGGCTTTGCATCAGATGAGAAAAAAAAAAAAAAAAAAAAAACTAGAGCAAGCAGTAGGCATTTCCTGGAGGAACTTACTCGTGAAATGAAACCTCTGCAGAGGCAAAAGGAGGTGAGTTTATTTGTTAGTACCGAGTCCTGCAGGTTATGACAGCTGCACACTAACAAAAGGCTGAGGCCGTGCAACATTATCTTTCAAGCCAAGAACTAAATAAATGCATAGATCCAGGGCCTTACTATTGACATTTGCCGCAGCTTAAGGGAACTGCTTATTTCAGTAACGATATTGTAGCCACAAAATATGTATATCGCCTTTTTCTCTATTTATACTACTTAAATAATTTATTTTGTGCATTATCCATTATGTTCAGTGAGTGACAATAATTTGATAAGCATGGTAGTATAAATATCCAGAAAGCACACCATGGGTTGTCAGAGTCCAGCAAAAGGTCAGTGAATCTGCTAGAGACTTGATGGGAACAGTGAGAAATCCTTCTCAGAGACTCTTGTTGGGAACCCCCACTGGGCAGATATGTTTCTCCTGGTCTTATTAGTTTAATATTTAATAATATTTCAGAATTCATTGCTTTTACAAGAAGCTTCCATTAGAAAAGATCCTCTTTCTCTAAGCTATAATTCCCCCCACCCCACACAGAATTCTATCGTTTGAGACAAATGTCAGAACAATGATGTCAGAGTTGGGTCACAACTTGCAGCTGGACTTGTCGGCCCAGCGCCCTGCAGCCTGGGCAGGCAGGCACCACTGTGATGAACAGGTGTGTGTGGAGACATGGGAGCAAAGGAGAAGCAGAGTGATTGATTCAGTGTGGAGAGAAGCGGAACTGGAGATGGTCCGGCAGTGAGGACAGGCTGATATGGGCGGCCGGCTACAGCTATGTGAAGTCCAGGCCTGCGATGCTACCAAAAGCTTTATCTGGGTCCAAGGCCCTGCTGCAGTTACTGTCAGTGATGATGCCCGTGGCTCGTGTTACCACCAAAAGCTGTGAGCATGCCTGTGGTATGGGATGCCACCTGAGGCCACACTGGTGTCTGAGGGCCACACTGCCACTAGGGCCATACTGATCTGAGTGGCCTGTACCGCCATCAGAGGCAATAATGACGCACAGCCCACGCTGTAGCCTAGGGCCATTGTCTGGGTCTCTGGTCCTATGTTGATGTCTATGGCTCGTGTTACCACTGGCGGCAATGGGAGAGCTGGCTCTGGTGAGTAGCCTGGGCACCTGAGAGATGGCCATGCCTTTTGCTACCTGCCTCCGCAGGAAAACTGTACCCTCCTCCCCAGGAGAACTGGCCCCAGTGGTGTTGGGGATGGAGAGCTGGCTTCTTGCCTGAGATAGGTGATCCCGGTGAAAACCCTGACTGACCAACTCAGCTACCATCCAGGCCCACATCCAGGGCTTTGAGTTGGCCCACCCCAACATCTATACTATCTGTGATCTGCTTGAGTGCATGAAGGGACTGGTCGTGGGGAACCATAGCCACAGGATCTCCATGACTCCGGGAGTTTCAGGGAGGGTCCAGTATTGTTGGTGTACCAGATATCTGAGACCTTGAACAAAACTAACAACTCTTTGCAATGAACATTTGCAAGTACAGCTGTTGAACAGAAAGGATATACTTCATGACACACCACAGCTAACAAGGCCATTGCAAGATAAACATGTGGTGGAGATGTGGGAAAGACAGAGGAGCAAATGTTTGTTTTTGTTTTTCTGTTTTGTGGGGGAAGCTACAAGGGTGGAGGGCAGACATAGAAGGACTGGGAAGTAAATGGGATGAGCGTGCATAATATGAAATTCCCAAAGAACCAATAAAAGAACTGTGTTGATTTTAAAAAAATAAATTAAAAAAAATGGCAGTGGAATTCCAGAGAAATTGTTGAATGTTAACTCTGATCTTCAAACAATGGGAAAGGACTCAGTTTTAGGTAATAAAAATTAGCTCAAGGGGCTGAGGAGTTACAGGGCTGTTCTTACTGCACATAAATAAGACCTGGCATTCTTTCACACCTTCAAAGACAGCTGGCAGATCTTCCAGGAGTAGTTCTCCCTCTAGGTTAAACATCCATATGTCAGTTGTCCTTTTAGGAGATGGTTTTCAGAGTCTATCTGGCTTTGGCTTAAGATATGCCTAGAAGATGCTCTAAGAGTGCCATTCTAGTTTTGATTTAGTATTAATCCCCAAATATGGCTAGCATATTTTAAGCTATCCATGAGCATCTAAGTAGGGCTATGGATTCACAAACCAAGACTGGACACTGAGATCTTCACTATAGGGTACATCAAGTATAGGACCCCCAAAGAAATGACTGTCTCACTGTATAGATAGCCAAAGTTGACACGTGACTGCTTTTCTACCAATAGGTTCTTGAAAGGGGATCCATGTCCTTGTGCAACATGTACAAGACAAAATCCCCCATGACCCTGTCATTCTGGGAGTATAACAATGTCATGGGACTTTTAAAAGCTGTCGAAATACAAGAGTTAAACTTATAGGGCAATAAAAATAAGAAAATATATTGTAACTGCCAACATTTATTTCCTTTTCAGAGCACATATAGCAAAATTCTGTTTATTCTTATGGACAAAGAAGTCTTCCAGGCATAAGTAAACAAGAAGCAGGGCATGTTAATCAAAAGAATTATAGCAATTGAAGTTTGAGTACAAAATTGTATCATTCATAATTTTACAGTTAAGTAACATGCATTCTTATTCATACTTGGGAAGACATAGAATTTTCTTCATTTTGGACACATCAAATACCAACAACCTTGTGTGCGACAACACAGAAGGTTGGATGAGCCTTAAAGCTTGCTTATCATAGTGAGCATGAGGACTTGACAAATAGATTGCCACTTCATTACGTACACACTTAGGTGTGGAATAAATGATCAACACTCCTGAAAGTATAACAAAAAGAAACAAATGAATTATCAAAAAGTTAAACATCCATGTTTCAGGGTTAAGATATCATGATCTAAAGAATATTACCTTGTAAAGCAAACATTAACTTAGTCAGCCTCCACTGTAGGGCATGCGTTCTCACACAGATGACATAGAGTGCCATGGTAAAGATTTTCTTAAGGGTTTGTGCTTAATCATCTTTGAGTCTTTCTTTGAAGTCATTGGTAGATGTAATAATTTCCAAATATTATTTCAAATTAATGCAGCAAGAAAAATAACAGCATGATGGGAGTCCCAGTATTCTCTGACAACACAGACAATACTATTTATCAAGCATATGCAATGTGGTGTTTCCATCAGTCTCTGTTGTTTCTCCATTACAAAGAACAAATTTTCTCAGTCACCTCCATGATCTTCCTCAGTTTCGCCCGTGGCAAATGGCTCTTGAAGTCTTAATTTCAAGTGTGGTTCTCAAAAATGAGCCAAAGATGCGCGATATTACTGTGTGAGCCTGGACAGTTCTGAAGTTGATGTCTTTCAAAGCCCAGTTCTAGGCTACTTATATCAGCCTCCTAACAAAAATCTCATGAAATTCGACTCCTCCAGACTGAGAATGGCATCTAGTAGGCTTCTGCAACATGATTTCCAAGTGATTGTTCTGTATTCTAGATCTTAAAAACCAACAACAGCAAACACCCATGTTTTATTCTTAGGCAGTTTTACACAGGTGTACAGTGTATTGTGGTTGTATCTCTCCACTCCCCCTCTTTCCAATTCTTCTTGGATCCCATCATTACCACATTCATCTTCCAACTCCACTTCTATCCCTCTTCTTCCATTTTTTTTTTAAAAATAACACATTGAGTAAGTCAGTGCTGCTATAAGTGCATGCATACACTGGAGCATGGGCAACATAGAAGGCCCACACCCTTCAAGAAAATTCTTCCTCCCGCTGTAGCCATCAACTGCAAAGAGCTCCTCAGCTAAGGATGGGGCCTTGCGAGTCCCTCCTCAGTCTATGCTGATCCCAGCTTTTTCTCATGCAGGCAACTACAGATATGATGGGTTCGTGTGTGCAGTGGTCCCATCACTTCTCAGAAGACACTATTTCACAGCAATTCTCACTGTGACAGTTGTTATACACCAATCCTTAAGGAATTCACCCTGAAAGGAATTCACCTGTGCCTTAACCTGTACTGGCATAATAGCAGGTTACTTCTGGCTGCTCAATCAGAATCATTTGGCAGAACTTTTTGAACATTTTCTGAGAGCCCAATTTGGTTGACTTAAGGTCCACGTAGAACTGATTTCCTAATGTCCCCGTGTTATTCTAGTCAATAAGCAGAGTAGATATTCAGAGCACATTCATTTATTATGTTATCAAAAGATGGAAGCTACTCAAAGCACACCAGTAAATGAATGGATGAACAAAGTTCATGCAGATGGCAGACTATTACCCAACTACAAAACAGAATGGAATTGTATTATGTTCTAAGGCATGGATGAACATAAAAACTCTGTGATAAGTGAAATAAGCCATATACAAAAGGACAAAAACTGTGCGGTTTCACTTATGTAAGGTAGCTAAAGCAGGTACTTCTTTCTAATTAATTTTTTATATTTATTTTAAATACCAACCACAGTTTCTCCTCCCTCTTCCTGTTCACTCTCCTCACTTCCTGTCTACCTGCTGCCCCCCCTCCCCGTCCACGTCCACTCCTCCTCCATTCAGAAAGGGGTGGGCCTCCCATGGGAGTCAACAAAGCATAGCATATCAAGTTAAGGAAGGACTAAGTTCCTCCCCCTGCGTCAAGGCTGGGCAAGACATCCCTTTATGGGAAAAAGTTCCAAAAAGTCAATTCATGCCCTCCTGATCCCACTGCCAGTCGGCCCCACAGACCAAGATACAGAGCTGTCACCACATGCAGGAGACATAGGTCAATCCCATGTAGGCTCCCTAGCTGTCAATCCAGAGAGTCTGTGAGCTCCCACTAGCTCAGGTCAGCTGTCTCTGTGGGTTCCCGTCATGATCTTGACACCCCTTGTTCATTTCCCAGCTGCCCAGGCTCCCCAAATAATCACTTAGAAACTATATTAATTAAAACTGCTTGATCAATAGCTTAAGCATATTGCTAGCTAGGTATTATATAGATTAACCTATTTCCATTATTTTATATTTTACCATGAGGCTTGTGGCCTACCGGCAAGGTTCTGGCTAACAGCTTATGTCTTTCTCCTCTGGCTGCTCCATGGTATCTCTGTGATTCCACCTTCTTTCTCCCAGCATTCAGTTTAGTTTCCCCCGCCTAGCTCTACTCTGCCCTATCACAGGCCAAGGAGTTCCTTTATTCATTAACCAACAGAAGCAACACATAGACAGAAGGACCTCCAACACCCCCTTGCTTGTATAATCTCTCCTCCTTCTTTTCGACTAGTCTCCCAGAGCTCAGCCTAGTACTTGGCTGTGGATCTCTGCATCTACTTCCATCAGTTACTGGTTGAAGATAGACACTTTTATCCAGAGTGTAATGGAGATTCTCAGAGCTGGAAATGGGGAAATACGGAATTAGTGTATAATGGTTACCAAGTTTCTTGTTTGGGTAGAAATATACAGTAGTGATGGCTCCACAATATTTGAGTGTGCCTAATGCCACTGAGTTGGACACTAAAAATTAATTACTTTTATAAGCTTTATGTTATGTGCATTTTTCCACAAATGTGTATTTAAGAAGGCCTGGGAAGAAGACTCAGTGGCTAAGGGCGTATGCAGGTCTTGCAAAGGACTAGAGTTTAGTTTCCATACCCACGTGAAGTAGCGGATAACCACCTATAATCCCAACCCCAGAGTAATCTAATGCCTCTGGTCTCTATAGGCACCCACACTCATACACATGTGCACAACACACATGCACGTAATTAGAAAAATAAAATAATCTTTAAAATGTGTATCTTTGGAAAAGACAGTTATAATTGGCCCAGCCAGTTTCTTCTCTCATCACCTCCTGTCTTTTGCGCCTGCCATAACTTCAAATAAATGACACCCAATTCCCTGAACACATCATTTGGATCCATATACCCGTGTTTTTCCCCACATGCTGTTCTTCCTTTCTGCAAAGTAGTCTCCCTTGCCAAGGAGACTTGCCAAGTTCCAGCTCATCCTTGGAGGCTGGGGCGTCAATCCTGCCTGCACATCAGAGTCGCCTGAAGAGGATTTAAGAACTCAAGATGCCTGGACCCTCCGTAGGCCAGGGAAGTCAGACTATTTCAGAGGTAAAAACATGGCAACCGCGATCTTTTCAGTGCTCCCCAGTGGTAATGGGGTGGAGGCTCAGTCAGTAAAGAGGTTGAATTGCAAGCACCAGGACCTGAGTTCAATCCCTAGAACTCACAACAACAGCTACACACAGTGGCACAAGCACTTGTCAGCCTAACACTGGGGAGGTGGAGCCGGCAGATCCCTTGTGCTTAGAGGCCAGCTAGCCTAGCATACTTGGTGAGCTCTAGGCCAGTGAGAGACCTCAAAACAAGCAAAAAGGTGATCAGTGTCTAAAAAATGACATTGGGGGTTTCATTTTCTACTGGCCTCTATGCATACGTATACATACATACAAACACGCCTCCCCATATGGAATACATATGTTTGTATACATGTCACATTGTTAAAGAGTTTTGAGAAACAATTAGGAAGAACTGGTTTTTTCACCTTGTCAAAAATTACCATAAAAATTATTGAATTATTTTGACTTTGAAAAGCAAAAGGTCACCTTTTAAGGGTTTTTTTTTTTTTGCATTTCAAAAGCAGAGGATATGATATGGCAACAATAAAACCACCCCTTTGTTGAGTAACAAATATTTGTCAAAACCCTCCACCATGGCATGCCCAGTCCCAGAGAGCCCCACAGGGTGATTTTCTTTATGAAATCTCTAAAGCTCAGACACCAGAAGGAAGTTGGCTGCCCAGCTGGTCCCTGGACATCTGACTTCTCTGTCTTGTTTTACAGCCAGTTTCGCTGCACTTCTTATACTATTTTCTTTTTAATAAAAAAGCCAAAACCTCTTATGTCAAGACACCCCGAGTGTCTCTTAACTTTGCTCTCTCTTCTTGCATTTGCCACTTTTCAGTATCTCTTTCTCTCTGTCAGTGAGGGTCCGCCTCTCGCTGCTTCTGTGGCGTCTTCCTTCTTTGTCCAAGCCTGTGTTCCTCTCCCTGATGACCTTGTCCATCAACAGGAACAGAAGTACACTGTCACCCTTTTTTATGTTGATCAAATGCGTTTTCTTTTCTAAAACTGTCATTTATTTAGAATAATTCTTCAACAGGTATGTAGGGTTTTGATCATCCTCTGTTGATAGGTCCTGAAGGGGTTTGGAGGTTCAAAGATAACTTGAAAGTTTAAAACCAGGATATTTTACTTTTGCTCCTCTTAGGATTTGTTTTTTGGGTAAAAAAGAGATTTTAAATTGAAATTAAGCAGTTTTTTTTATCTGTAATCATAAACTTCATCCTCTTTGTTCTGAATGAAGAATGGAGCCCAGTTATGGCTTCTCCTTTTGTCCCTGGAGGGACCACTGGCCTGAAGATCACATCTTCTTATCACTTTCTTATATTTGTCCACCTTTTTTTTTTAAATACAAGAAAATATGCATCCACTTCACAAACAAGCTTTTTTCTTTTAAAAGTTGTTTTGTTTGTTTTGAATACAGAACATTTCACAAACTTTCTAAGGATAAACAACGGGAACATTAACCTAAGCAAAATGTCAAGACTGAAAAACTCCAAATTTAATATAGAACAATAATTCCTTTGCTGAAATAGAATTTGAACAGAGAAGAAATAACCCTGTGATATGTGGCCTAGTACACACACACACACACACACAAAGATTATGGCAATATTTTATGATAGCACTGTGAGGCCAAACAGAATAAAATTACTTCAGGGTTGTGCAGCCACAACATCAAAACCAAAAAAACTGGCTGTGGTAATTCTCCCCCGAATGGTAATAGAGGAGATGTGCAATGTTCTATTGTAGGTGTCTCTTTGACTGCCCTACTGTTGACAACCATATCCCACTCTGAAGAGTTGGCCTTCATCACATGGGAATCCACTTGCTTGATAGGTCTAGAATATTCTCTGTTGGTCTCCACAAATTCCTCAGGCTCAAGTGTTCTATGATGGCGAGTCCTCCTGCTGGTCATGTTAAAACCTCACCGTCCCCATCTTTAGAGGCAAGTGTAGGTGCTTGTCAAACTCACATTGAACCCAAGGGTGTGTGCAGACTAGAGCAGGTTATGCGCTGGCTGCGTCAGAGCATGGCATCCCAAGGGAGCACCATTCCCATTTCAGCTATGAGAGTTTGTCTGCTCATTTTGACATTTTTCCAGCAGTAAGGAGTCTTGCTGCCATGAAATCAATATATTATGACACTTTTCTGACTAATAGAATCAAAGTATATTGAGGGAAAAAAACTGTTTCTAAGTGCAATGTAAGTGCCACATAGGTTGGTATTGGCATTGATGCCAACCTGTTTGATGACAGGCATGAGTCTGAGTAATGCCACCCTGCGAAGAGGGGGGTGAAGCCATGTGGTGTGAGGAAAAGCACCATTTGTCCACAGGCAGTTGTGGCTTGTGAATTTCTCATTTCAGAGACCTGACCATACCCCCAGGAACATGTTCCAAGGCCTGATAGCAAAATCCTTCCTTTATACCACATTGAAATAATTCTGTAGCTCAGAATTATCTGAAAGAATTGTTCAGTTGTTAATTTTTGCTTTCCCTAAAATGACCAGCTGGAACAAGCTACTCAATGACAAGTTATTCTCAGGTCATTGAAAGTGGTTTCCATGACAGTTTGGAGAACTGAGTTCAGATCCCCTGCACCACTAGTAATCCAGGCCCAGCTGTGTTTTTATAATCCCAGGAATGGCGGTGGAGACAGGAGGATTCCTGGAGCTCCCTAGCCAGCTACTCTAGTTAAACTGGTAAACTCCAGGTTCAGTGAAAGACACCTCTAAAGAAAACATAAGGTGGAGAAGTAGTGAAGAACGAACCAAGCATAGATCTCTGCCCTCAGCATGCATGCACAAGTACAAGTGGACCAACAGGCCTAAATGTATGCACACACACATATGTGTGTACACACACATATACCCACATAAAGCTAAAGGCACACTTAGCACGTTAGTCCATAGAGACAAAGCCCCTGCAGAAAGAGGAGTTTATAGAAACTGTAGCTGGGAAGAAACTTGGGGCATACATTGGCAATCAATGTATTTACTTTACTGAAGGCTAACAGAAATGCCTAGGAGTGAGAATTAAGAGGAAAGTATCCTTTGCATTGCTATGAATAGATAAGTCTCAGTATCTAACAAATTATGAAAGAGAACTTATCCTGATGAATAAGGATGCTGTTACTGGTGAAGAGATGAAAAATGAGCATGAAATTTGTTTATCTCCCCCTTTCAGTGATGGGCATATAACGCCATCCTTGAGATAGCAAAATAAAGGAACTCTTCAATTAAATCTCTGATAAGAAATTGCAGAACACTGTGCACTTCAAATTCTTTTTATAATTATAAGTCTCAGTGCTTTCTAAGACATATTGTTTGTGCTCGGTTGCATGTAATAGCCAGAGTTTGCCACATGAATGTAATTCAGTTGTGGGATTGCAATCTTCCTGCGCTATAATGGTTCTAATAATAATAACTGCGTATTTCTAGAGGGCTTTGCTTGAAAATCAAGTTCAGAGAAGTCTCTCGATGTTCTCACTATTTTTGTGAGATGAGTGTGGTGCCAATGTTGTGCATGGGGAGTCGAAATCTTTCAGATGTATTCCACAGAGAAACCACTTCTTCCAACCTTTGCTTACCAGTACCATATACACTCTGTGGCAGAGCCAAACAGGCTCCGCATCCCCTGGCATCACTGAAAAGCTTATTTTAAAATGCCATATGTTGCTATGATTCATGCTGTGCTTTTAATGATTATTGCACATGCAAGCAAAATGCTGTATTAGTTTTATAGTCATGTAACTCCTTCTTATCACAAACACATGTGATGAGAGACAGGAACAATATCAGGGTGCCAGAGATGCAAAGAATGGCAGAAAAGTTCACTAATCTACAGTCTCCTCTTTACACCCAATTGAACTTAAGTCATTCAAGATAAATGGCAGCATTTACCTTTCATCTTAATAGCTACTAGATGGGAGATCCTATGAGGACTTACTCTGCAGAGAATAAAACCCCTGAGCCCGCCTCTGCCTAATCTTTAAAGAATATACGGTCGTTTTCCAAAGAGCAGTGGAATAAATAGAAAGCAATCAGTGGTATATAGGAAGTGTGAGTATCTTAAAGTGGCATCCAGGTATCGTTTTCAAATCTAGCATACTTTGGAATTTCTAGGAGGTCTTGTTAAAAAACAGGTTCCTGGGGTTTACCTTGTATCTCATCCAGTAGATCTAAAGTGAAGCCCAAGAATGCTTAGTTCCTGGGCAGTGCTAATTGCTCTCAGTGCCCAGGACATGTTGAGAACTGCTTCACCGAATGGTAAGGGTTAAATACGTGTGTTCTGGAATGCAAGTGCTGGGCCTGAATCCTGTCTTTGCTCCTCGCCTGTTAAGCCTTTAATAAGATGTCTTATTGTCCCAGACTACTATTCACCGACCAACAGAGAGCTGCAACATGGTTTATCACAGTGCTACTGTGAGAGAGACAATGCTTGTGGAACAATGGCACAGTGCCTGGCTCACAGTGAGGGTTAATTATCCTTGAACAAGAACTAGAGTGACAAAAATCATATGTATATCATTACCTTATATTTAAATTATAAATAGATATATAAAATATAAAGCTCTGAAATATTTGGTGGGAACAAGTTTGCTTTATGAGAGAACAGTCCCCAATTTTTGTTGCTGGAATACACTGAGATCTGTAAGTATCCTGATATTAAAGATGGGCAGTCTTTTTCTTGAGTGATCAGCAGAACCATGATTGTGACTTTCTTCTACTAGTATTTGGAGGGGAAACAGAGAAAATAAATAGAAGTGAATTGATATTGAAGATTCAAAAAGATCCCCCAGGGCATGTCATCAAGTACTGGGAGCACTTTAGACCTCAGAGAGACTGAGGCACTCGGTAAGGATGGAACTCACTCACGGAGAGGGCAGACACTATGGTAAGGGGCAAACAGGCAGAAATGGAATACAGCCATGTTATGTTTGACTCATTGTAGCGGAAAAAGAGGCCCCAGTGTCCATTGGACTATTGCAGTGTCCATTGCAACAACACCCACACTGCTACTATGTTAGGACCCAATCTGAGGATTTTGGCATGAGAGCTCTATCCTAATCACTTGACTGACTTTTGCTTTTTAAAATGAAAGTTTTAAGATGAGTCATGATGTAAAATTCAAAAACCCATCTTGCTCTGCTAGGGTGGGATATGTATATTGTCCTCCAGGCTTTGGGGATGGACCTTAGGTATCAATCCTATGCTCCTCTCTTCCTAGCATTGGTCCAGGGTCACATCACCAGGCACCATGCATTTCGTTACATGTATTTCTCCAAGATAAAACCGAAAATTTTCTGTGAATAGTTTGACATGACTTTGTTAGCCTTAATTATCCACTCTCTCACATTGTCAAAATAGAAAAACAATTTTAAACATTTTGAGGAAGTGTATTAGGAACTATTCAAATGTTTTTTAATGGGGGTCAGCAATTAGGAAATTAAGGCAGTGGTGAAATTCAGGAACAAGTAAGAGCGAGAAAAACCCTGGTGCTCACAGACAGATAATAACCAATTATTTTGATGCTGAATTCAGTACTGAATTCAGTACAGTTAGTACTGCCATGTTGAGCACAGGCACAAAGGCGACTCAAACCACAGAATAACATTCCTCAAGATCAGCCGTTACAGTAATTAACAGTCAAAGACCTTGTCTTCCCAAAAGACATCCTGGAAGGAGAACCTGACAGTGCATCATGTATTTGGGAGGTGACCCTAGAAAGCACAGTCACAGTATGAAATGAGACAAGGAAAGCCAATAAAGAAGATTGAAGCAATGGATCACTGGTACCCCATCTCAGAACCAGAAGCATCTGCGGGGGAGCCTGGCTCAGCAATGTACCCTCATAGATCCAGGGTTTTCATCCAACATGAGATAAAAAGAGGCCACGACAGTATGTCTCACAGAAGCAGATGACAGCCCCAGTGACCAGTCACCAGAACCCACTGCCAGGTTGGGGCTGGGACCATACCGCTGATATACTCTTCTCTGCCTGTGATTATGGGGAGCTGAAAATGCTAAAGGAAACATACATTTGGAGATGAGGGACTGCTTTTCAGTAAACTTCTTGACAGTTTTGCTGACCCATGAAGGTAAACCATAGGCTGCTGTGTCACAATCAACGAAACCCCCTTTCCTCCACTTCCCTGAAGTCAAACCTGCCTAGTTTGTGAAGGTCCTCTTCCCCTTCCCGTATCCACCTTATCTCCTTTTAGTACAGTTCCCATGAGTCTCTACTTAATACCCTCCTAGTGAGTGCTTCTTAGAGAATCAGAATCCACTCCTGGGTGGATGGTACTCCTTGGGCATAACTCCCCTAACATCCGTCGACCTCTAAACTGTGGCCATAGGTTTCCAGGGTCAGCAGATGCCACCAGACAGAGATCAGGGGCTTCTCTGAGGATACTGTGCTTTCCTGGCTCCAGGTGAGCATATAGAGAGGGTGACCATGTGACAATGTCTGCAATTTGGACTCAAGTGAATAAGCAGACTGTTGAGCTCTATGATTGTGTCCAGGAGGAAAGGAGAGTTTTGGGCAGGATGCTTACAATCCTCTGGCAGAAAGGGTGAGCACTTTACATTACTGGAGTTGTTTTGATTTTTTTTTCCCTGACCATTGATCTGAATAAATAAAATAGTCTCATTTACTTTCCCATCATATTTTAATTTGGTTGGTTGCTACTGATTAAGAGGAGAACCAGTTCGTGCTCAGATCACGTACATATTCCTGTGGGAACAAAAGTGAAAAGATTCTCTGAATAGAAGCTCTGAGGACGGAATCCTATAATAGCCATGTGATGCTGTTATCTTCCTTTCTACTCAGCACCCTGAGGACAAAGCACCATATGTATAATAGGTGTGGTGCTGAGAGTCGGATTCCTTATGTGGTCATAAACATGATCAGAATGAGATAATTATATGAAAGCACCGTGGTAAACTATAAAAGTTATTTTGAGCTCTTTGCAACCTGTGGTTCACATGGAGCCTGTGAAGGTCAATCCTCAGGTGCAGAAGACCTGGGAAGAAGAAAAGCTCCCTGGGCTCTGTTTGCAGCATCAAAATGTTGCATATGTCCTCTGAATGCGTGCCCCACTCTATTGGCTTACTTTAAATACAGCTTAAAGCTTTGATGATATTGAGATGATGAAAGCAATCTTTGCCTAGTGAGAAAACATTCTATTCCATATGTTAGATGATACACCATTTGTTGTGATTCCAACATCCTTGAACGTGCTACATACATTTGTAATTTAATAAACTCAGGCTTCTGCCTGTGGGATATTATAGTGAAATTTCAAGTGCTCCGTTAAGAATATGGCTGATCTATTCTCCAGCCTAAAACAGCTGCAAATGCTGAAAAATTATTGACGCCACATGATAAAAATGAAGAAACATGAAACCTTAAGAAAAATGGAGAACCTAATGTAAAGGAATGGAGAAGGCAGAGATAAAATCAGGACAGTGAGTGATCCAGCAGCATGCACTAATACATCTTTTGTACCTTCTCTTCTTAAACTGAATTATAGAGGTAGGTTAGAATTTGCATTGGTGTGAATCACACAGATGCAGCGATAGGAAACAGAAGACACATATATTATCTGGTCAATTTTAACAGATACAGTTCAATTGCTCAGTGGTTCATCTGCCTTTTCTGTACCAGAGCTGAACAAAGGTGACCCTCAGAACTCGCTGCAAGGTCTTGTTATTTGAGAAACATTTTATTTGTGTGTGTGTATTTTCTTGAGACTGTCTCAAAGATTAATGTCTAAAATAAGCTCAGCTGTTGAAAAATTGTTAAGATATCATCAGAAAAGTAATTCAACATGTCCCTGATGCTTTTAATGCCAGTGATGAAATTCTAATCTGCAACACACTCGAGAAAGAGCAACAATACTTAGGTTTCCAGAGAATGTGTTTAGCTAACAATTTCAAATTCATTTTCATCTTAGGCAATTAAATTAATCGCTACAAGAATTTAGTGAGCATCTTCCTTCTCCTCTAGTTATCCCAAGGAATATTATTCGTACAAATAGAAATATTTAAAAAATCACAGGTCTCTTAGAATAAAAGAGTATTATTTAGCAAAAAAAGAGTGTGTGTGTGTGTGTGTGTGTGTGTGTGTGTGTGTGTGTACCAAAGTGAGTTCTGTTCCTGGTTTTGGTATTCAATTCTTACACATCCTCAGCGGAACTATAAAATTAGGGTTGGGACTCTAAAAGACTATGTCTGTGTACACTAAACTTCATTTATTTATCTCATCTGTTTTACCACTCAAATCCTTTGTTCTTATATTGACTATAATTCATAGCACATGGTGGTAGGGACTCAATAAGATCTGTTGACTGAATGAATAATCACACATAAATAAACATAAATCTTTCTTTCTACTTTTGTGTGTATTCGCTTAGGATTTGTTCACTGGCTGAAGGCGATAATGTGTCTAAGTGATGGCTTCACTTAGGATATGCAAAACTGCTTGCCACCTCAGGAAACAGCACCGAAACAAGGAGTAAAGGTATGGCTGTGTTTGGAGATGTTTGGGTAATGGATCCTTCCTGAGTGTGCACAATACATCTCAAAGACAGGTGGTAAATTAACAAGAGAATGGTATGCTTCCGTATTCCTAAGATTCAAATATTTACTACATAGTATGAATCTACAACACTCCAAAATTCATAGAACTAATTCAGTCCATTGAATTCATCAAATATTTATAATAGTATAATGCTCCTTAGAAAAGGACTGCTTAGGTGCTGTGTTGTGAATATTTAATTAGACATCTTGTTGTAGCATCAAAATGTTGCACTAAGCTACCATGTGCTCTCTTGGAATAATAAATTGATGATGGGACTAAGTACCCTGAAAGAGTCTCAAGTATTTCTGGATTTCTATGGAAAGTGTCAACTTAGACTCACAAAGTGAAAACCTAGCCCTAGTTTCCTCAGATTATCCATTAAACCTAAAAACAGATGTACTGGCCATGTATGTGCCAAGTTGAAATAGGTGCGCATATTTGGGGACTTGAACATTGTAATAACATTTGTCCTTGAATATGAATGAGAGGGCTTCATGCAAGGTGTTAAAATGAGGTGATAAAAAATTGGACTGGAAGCATTCTACCTAAATTCAGACTGTGAAACTGGCCTCTGTGATTTTCTAATGGTGGCTCCATTACACTGTGCATCAGGCCAAACCTTGAGAACTGCAGAAACCAAGGAATGTACCCTAAAACAGATCATGTACTCTGGTTAATTATCGATAGCATTATGGGATGAGCAGTTATGACAAACATTCTATATGAAGGCAAATATCGGCAATAGAGAAAACTAGAAGGAAGAGTAGGAAAACATGCACAGCATGTTATTGAGTGTACACGTGCACAAGCTCTACTGCTTTTTCAATTCGCTGGATATGCAGTTCAAAGAATAGGCTACTAGCTAAAAAATACTGTGGGAATTATTTTACTTAAAGTCAACTTAGAAATGTGCTAACCTGACCATAGGTAAAATGTCTCGTCATGTTGTTCCTGAGGATGATGATGGAGGAGCTATCTTTCTTGTTACATTTTGTTGTTGTATTTGGTTTGGTTTGGTCCTTTATTTTTTAAAGACAGCATCCCAATTGTATATTTGAGACTGGCCTGCAACTCAAGATTCTCTTGCATTATAGGTGTATCCACTGTACCTGGATATAGTACTGTGATACTTTGCTTCACAGGCTACAAAGATGGCTTGGCAATTGAAAGTGCTTTCCATTCAAGCTGATAACTTGAATTTGATTCCCAGGGCCTATGGTGGAAGGAAAGAATTAAGTCTTCAAAGTTGTTCTCTGGCTTCTGTTGAAAGGAGAGCTGCTTGTTTGTTCCTGACTGCTCAGCCTCTAAATATTCACACAGAAATTATGTTATTTAAAACACTGCTTGGCCCGTTAGCTCTAGCTTCTTATTGGCTAACTCTTACATGTTAATTTAATCCATTTTTTAAGATTTATTTACTTGATTTTTATTGAGTTCTACATTTTTCTTAGGGAAAGGATGAAGGGAGGAAGGGAGAGGCAGGGAGGGGAGCAGAAAAAAATTTGACCCGTTTTTATTAATCTGTGTATTGCCATGAGGCTGTGGCTTACTGGGTAAAGTTCCAATGTCTGTCTCCTGTGGTGCCATATGGCTTTTCCCTGACTCTGATTCCTTTCTCCCAGCATTCAGTTTGTTTTTCTCCACCTAGCTCTGTTCTACCCTATCAGACCAAGCCAGTTTCCTTATTCACCAATGGTATTCACAGCATACAGAGGGGAATGCCACATCACCTCCCCTTTTCTGTTTAAAAGAAGGTTTTAACTTTAACATAGCAAAATTATATATCACAAAACAAGTATCAAGCAAGAATTACAGTTACAGTATTTATATCTACTTTATCTTTTATAAAAACTAAGGAAAACTATAACTATAGCCATAAATTCTTCAACTCCATCAAAGACTCCAGAAGGATATATTATCAAAGTTAATAGAAAGTATATTGTAAGTAACTCCCAAAACTCTAGAATTGACAGAGACATTTCACTGCCTGGATAGTCATCCAAAGTTCTTTTATACCATTGGGGCATCCATCTTTAGCCTATAGACCCATAGTATCCAGCAGACTTTTCCATGAAACAGGAAATTTCAAAGACAGTTCTGCCTATATTGGTAGTTTCTCATTCACTTTCTTCCATGTCTTACAGAATGTCTGGCAAACTCTTCCATGAAGCAGAAACCCTGAAGGACTATCTCACCTTTAGACAAGTTCAGCAGTTATTTCTCTGTGGGTATTACATTTCCAGTTCATACAGTATAGAATCAAGCAGTCCATACAAGAGCAGTTTCTTGACCAAATGGCTAACAAACTCCATAAGGAGCCTCTTCAATGCCCATCTTCCTCATCAAGTAAGTTGGTGTTGCCAGGAGCATATGTGTCTCACTGCCATTAAAAGTCCTAAGTTCTTAAACCATTTTAAATGCCATATTCTGAAGGTCTCTAAAAGATTTGAAGAAACCTAACTGAAATATATCTCTATATATCTAGAAAACCTAACTAACATGACTACAGGCTTGGCTATTATGGATGACTATCTATTAACCTATATTTCTTAATTATACAATACATTTTTAAGTGAACTGGACAAATACACCTTAATAAAGACCAGAAATACATATAACAAGATTGATCTTAAATTTGCACCAATAGACCAAGATCCTTACCAAAGTACATCTCTAGAGCATATCCCCCTTTGAATGGAAACATTTATAGACACTATTTGGGAAATTTGGGTATAGTTCTCTTCAAACTGCTTTCTGCTGCCTATTGGACAAAGTAATTTTTTTGAGGGGTGTTCAAGGTGACTTCTTGGGGGGATCACAGTTCACAAAACCCATTAGTCTGGAAATATCTACAAGTTCTCATCCTCTGTGGAAACAAAAGAAGAACCTCTTTTCCAAAGCAACATATCCTTGGACCCAAATTCTGAAGTCAAGATACTTTTATGTTGGTTTATCTTAGCAGACCATACGATAAAATATCTCCCTGTACTTAACTCCTTCACAGTCAAAAAATTCAAAGAAAACACAATAAATACATAATCCAGAATCTCTGGGTATAGTCCATCATTATGTGGCTTATTTATTTTTATTCTATGACTTATTAATATTTATTTTATTATCTTTATTCCTTTTAATCTATGACTGTTTATACTCTGTCTCTTTAAAGGCTTTTTAAAATCCATTCATTTTTATAACTCTCTATATTCTTTTCTTTCCTCTCCCAGGCCTATGTACATTTATCCAACACTGTGACTTGTTTAGAGATTTATTCCATCTGGATTTGTCTTTATTGCATATCTATAATTCTTTTCTGATTAGAAATGCTTCTTAATGACAGTGTCCTTTGCTTTACAGAAGCTTCTCAGTTTTAGTAGGTCCCATTTATTCAAAGTTGCCCTTAATGTCTGTGCTGCTGGGGTTATACATAGGAAGCGATCGCCTGTGCCCATCTGTTGTAGGGTACCTCCCAATTTCTCTTCTATCAGGTTCAGTGTGCTCGGACTGATATTGAGGTCTTTGATCCATTTGGACTTGAGTTTTGTGCATGGTGATAGATATTGAGGGCTGCTGAGAAGCCAAGGACAATGGCACTGGGTTTTGATCCTACTACATGTTCTGGCTTTGTGGGAGCCTAGCCAGTTTGGATGTTCACCTTCCTAGACCAGGACGGAGGGGGGAGGACTTTGGACTTTCCACAGGGCAGGGAACCCTTACTGCTCTTCAGACTTGAGAGGGAGGGGGAGAGGAGTAGGGGGAGGGGGAGAGGAGTAGGGGGAGGGGGAGAGGAGTGGGAGGCTGGGAGGAGGCCGAAATTTTTTTTTCTCAATAAAAAAAAAAAAGATGGGAGACCTGAAAATAAATAGAACAGCAAAAATAAAATGATAAGATCTATAGCAAAAAAAAAAAAAGAGAAAGAAATGCTTCTTAAAATGCTAAGCCCTTCTTGTGAACGTAAGCAGCAACATTGCTAGGGGAAATAGGGCCCCTCCTCTTTGCTCCACCCAGTACAACATAATGGAAGATTGTTAGTGTCTGAGACTGCTGGGTGGGAGCTGTCCTCACAGCTTCAACTCTGATAACCAATTGGCCCATACTGCCATCAAGTAACTTGCAGCATGCTGTCCACAAACTCCATTTAAATGCTCAGCCTCCTGAAAGAGCCAGTTCACACTGGCAGCATGGCCCAGAAAACTGTCTTTTCAAAGCCATGTGGCTTTTTTTTTTCTGCTACCTCTGAATTAGGAAATCCTCTCTTAATGGAGCTGTAGCATGCCACCGGCAAGCAGAGCCCACCCCTCCCCCCCAAAAAAAAACGCAATTAAATTTTGTTTTTTAGTGTCTAGAATTCCTTTCCAAGCCCTCTAAGGTTTTACATGGATTTAGTCAACCACATTGAAGCACCAATTTGTTGTAGGTGGCCACTTGTTTGTTTCCCAGCTGCCTAGACTCCAGAAATAACCACACAGAAACTGTATTGATTAAATCACTGCTTGGCCTATTAGTTCTAACTTCTTATTGGCTAGCTTTTACATCTTAATTCAACCCATTCCCATTAGTTTATATTTTACCACAAGGCTCGTGGTCTACTGGCAAGGTTCCGGCGTGTCTGTCTCTGGCAGGGGCTCCATGGCTTCTCTC
The DNA here is from genome assembly GCF_018167655.1 of Microtus oregoni. Lineage (NCBI taxonomy): Eukaryota > Metazoa > Chordata > Mammalia > Rodentia > Cricetidae > Microtus > Microtus oregoni. The sequence continues at coordinate 53,972,276 of NW_024543069.1, forward strand.
TGCCTCTGCCTCCTTTCTTCCAGCATTCAGTTTAGTTTTCCCTGCATAGCTCTACTCTATTCTATCAGGCCAAGCCAATTTTCTCTATTAATTAACCAATTGTATTCATAGGATACAAAGGGGAATCCCATATAAGATTTCCACATGTGTATCATGAAAAATGCTGAGCTTGTATGCATGCATGCACACACACACACAAATGCATGCTTGCACACACACATAATACACACACGATGATGATAAAGATAATAATAATAAAATTATTTTCTCTTTCCACATCCTTTCTATAGAACATAGATACTGGATGCTTACAAAGCCTCATGCTAGGTTCAAAAAGAGGTTTTCTTATTTTCTATCTTGCGCTTAATTTTGACAGATTCTAATAACCAGATTATAAGACCAGAATCATGTGCCCACATTCCATGCCATATGACATGATCTCTGGAAAGTTGGACAGTAAGCAACATGTCATCATAATAAAGCAAAATTTCAGAGTCTACAAGGTTTAGAAGAAATTAAGGCAATGATCCAGGTCAGCCCCTTTTCTCAGCTAAAAATAAACTAAGGCTCTAACATACATCCTCTGTGGCATGAAAAGCCCTATGGAAACATTAGACCTTGGTCAAGTTATAGGCATTCTTGAGTTGTGTCCCGAGCAACAGATTAATATTTAACTTTTGTGAATACTGTGGAGTTTGCAGGTAATTGCTTTTCTCTCTTTTATTTGGCTGCAAGAAAACTCAGTCCCAACCTTGTAGTCCATTTCCAGGATGTTTATAAGTGCCCTTTACTCCTGACTAATCATACTCTCTTCCCCATCTGTGCAACTTTTTGGCTTGTAATATTTCTTACTGGAGCAAATGCAGGGCATGCTACTTTAAACAGCCCCTCTCTCAGCTACCCTCTAACTTCTCTCACATCAGCTGGGCAGATATATGTGATTTTCGGTAAAATATTGAAGTGAGGGGAGAAAGTGCTATAGAGATTTTGCAGAATGGTGCTGTGCATCCTAGGACCCAGAGGTCCCTGCATTCCTTCATCAAGACAAGGCAGTTATGCTATTCCAGGAAACACAATCAGACCAGACTGGTATAGTGACCTAAAAAATGGGCACTCCTCTCAAAATGAAATAAGTTTGCACTTTTTCTTGAATAGGAAACAACATAATCTGTGGTAAGTGAAAGGAAAATTCCCCAGCTTTTATTTTCTGTAATTTGCATTTAAGCACTCATAACAATTTAATATAGAGATGACCATGGAAAGACCATTTATCCAATGCATCAATATTCTGTTGTCACAGAAGGAGCCATGAGGGCTTCAGAGTGAAGAGTAGGAATTCCACAAAGCAGTCTTCACTCTTATCACGGCTTACATGTGCCCTGCTTATTCAGTAGCCGTCATTAAAGGGACACTATCGTTAGCACAACAAGTTTTCTTGACATTGACAAGGACAGGCCCAGTAGTAAAAGGGCCAAAACTATGAATGGGCGATTCATAGCAGAGCAAAATCCAAATGACAACAGACATAAAAAGAAGCTCAAAATGACAAAGAAGTCAGAGAAATGCAAATTAAAGTAACAATGAAAAAATCATGCATTAGTTTGACAAAAACAAAACCAAAACAAAAGAATCATTACACTTTGGGCAAAAGAGTTCTCTTGTGTATTGAAAGTAGAAATGAGAACTGGAGGCAAGATGTGATAAAATGGCCTATTTATAAGCCAACACCAAAAGCCCCTTTGTGTTTGTGGATGTCTAAAATGTATGTGCTTATGTGTATGTGAGCATGGACAGGCACATGGAAGAATGCAGTCCCTGAACCGCTAAAACGGATAAACTTTGTGTAGAGGAAGACTAAGGAAGATACAGGAGGAAAAGGCATGGTAATCCAACACCTGGTGGAAAATATATCACACTAAAAGCAGCATGTACCACCTGAACACATATTGAAATTGTGTATATTTGCATAAAGAAGCAAAACTGAAATACATATATTTCAGTATGTTGATTGTATATATACACTGGGGAATGATTAGGACAGTGAAGCAATTTGTTTACAAGTTAATCTCAAACAGAGGTGTGTCCCAGAAAATTGAGCAAATCCCACCCCCATGCAAGGGTGATGGCATGGGTCTCACTTGGAGGATACACGGTGACACAAAAAGCAGTCAGGTTCTTCTAGGATCAAGAAGAGGTAAGAATGAAGAACACGACTAGCTCAGGTCAACTAGGCTGATGCTCCCCAACACTATGTCATGTCAGTGACCTGCAATTATAAACGACCTTTGGGTTGTACAATCAAACCTCTGCCACGGATGTGACCAGAACTTTTCTGAGTCCTCCTTGGACCACCTAGGACTTCCTTCTGACCAATCATTAGTCTGCTCCATGAAGCCAAAGAGGCCTACCTGAAAGAATCAAGGCTGAAAAGCTACCTTCATGGGACTTTCTTTCTCTACATCCAAGATCCTCAAATTTGGAAGTACCGTTTTTAGCCTGTAGCAATGCTGGTCACTGTCCTAGAAGGGAACAGGTGTCTTTACTATAGATCTCCCGAAGAAATCCAGGTTCCCAGACATACTCTGATCTGTCCAGATAACACAGTGGGGACTGTCCCTCTGTTTCCATGAATACAGCCCACATAAGAGTACATAGTACACAATATTGATCTTTCTTTTCCAGAGAAACACAATGTTAGTCCAGATTGAAATTGCGATCAATTCCTGTAATTTCAGAATTAACTGTCTCATATTTGGAATTGAACTTGTGCAAAAGCTTTTAACTGTTTAGAACAGTAACTGCCTTGTTTTTTTTTTATTGATTTTGATGTAGGATCCCAAGAGTTGTGATCATTTCATATGTCAATTATGTTTTTATGTGTCCTGTGAGCTGCCATCTTGTTACAAAAGAAATTACCCCAAATCTTAACTGCTTAAGTTAACAACTGACATTGAGATGTTACACAGTTATAAGGAATTTGGCATCAACCCCGAGAGGTTGTTCTGATTCAGCTTGTTTAATGGGGCTATGACCAAGATATTATTCAAAGGTTGCGTATTGGTCACTCTGAAATAAGACAACTCCTTTTTAGATGGTTCTCTCATGTTAGGAAAGCTGGTACTGATTGTTCCAGGAGACGCCAGGTCTCATGGCGTCCACAGAGCTCCTCCAACACAAGAGGTGACTTTCTCCAGTGTGCTGAACCAAGAGGAGGAGCAAAGAGGAAGCAGCCATGCTGGAGATGTGCCTCAGAAGCCACGATCGCTTCCACCAGGATGTGGGATGGGAATGGGCTCCATCTTTTGTAGGAAAAGATGTTAAAGAACTCTGGGCCTATTTTAAAATCAAATTAGCTGATTTAGTTACCAGGTGAAAATTATCACTCAACAGGAAAGGGTTTGAATCCTACCTCTGCTTTTCACTCTCTTTATAATCTTGGAATATTTATCAGTCTTCCCAAGTCTCATTCTTGAATGGACAGTAGAGATAAGAATGATTCCCTTGTGAGGTTATAGCAGCAGTTAAACTGGGTGAAAGATGAGTACAATATGTGCCATTAACTGGTATACATTTTAATTCAGATAAGTGATAGAAGTACTGAAAGAACAGAAGACTACACTTCTTGCAAAGCAGCACCTTATTTTATCATGGGTAACATAAGGCCATATCTTGCCTGCATGTGGTTGGAGGTTAGGTATAAACAAACCTAAATCCTTTATTAAGATCAAAGAAATCAGAATTCTGCAAAAGGCACACATTGAACTTATATTTATACAAAGGAATTTATGTTTAAATTTCAAATGTCCTTTAAGTTTTATAGCCAAAATTAATCTTCAAAAGATTATTGAGCCGGGCGGTGGTGACACACGCCTTTAATCGGCACTTGGGAGGCAAGAGGCAGGTGGATCTCTATGAGTTCGAGGTCTTTTTGGTCTACAAGAGCTAGTTCCAGGACAGCCTGACTCAAAAAGCCAAAAAAAAAATATTGAAAATTCACACATGTTCTTTACAGATATCAAGGAGTAAGGGGCATACTAAGGTAAATATTTACAGAAATGGTGAGTGTTTTCATGTCTTTGGAACATAAAGTGATGCTTTAGTCCCCTAGCTATATGAAGCGTTTGGTATATTAACTTTAGAATATTTTATTTTATTTTTTAATATGGAAAATATAAACAAAGGCATCAAATGAAATAAATTTGTAATTGAATTTTAGTCTCAAGATGAAGAGGAAAAAAGGTATCCTGTAGCTCATTTTCCTGGCTTATACCCAGTGATTGAGCTTTTTCCTCTTTTAAGTAGGATCTAATCCCCAGAACACTTCAGGACACAAACACTGTTTCTAGATCCATTTTACAGAGAGAAACGTGGAGCTGCAAATTCCAAGCATATCTCAATTGCCTGAAAAATGAGAATTTGGAGCCCCATTGGACATGTGTGTTTTCTACTGCTGTGTTGCCTGGGATGCTATGATAATGCCAGGCACTGTGAAATAATTTTGTGTATTTCTAGCTACTTCACAAATCACAATGAAGGCAATAACTCTTGCATGCTCTGCAATATCCAACCTTACAGGCCATTACCTCACAGTTTAATAGAAAAAAAAACAGGGTTCTATCACAAGATTCATGGTGGTTTTCTTAAATCTAGGGAAATACATTTTGAGTTCCACCCTGGATGAAAGTGCACTTACTTTCTTCTGTGCAAGACTGATTTTAAGAGTGTCCCAACCATGCGTGGGAGTGGGAGAGAGACCTGTCAGCTATCCCAGCATCCTACACTGTCAGCTACTCATTTCTGGCTCAGCATTTACGGTGGTAACAGATCATCAGGTACTCATGACAATATTTGGCAGTTCACAGTTCAAGGCAGCAATGTGCTCTGAGTGATGGGGTTTACAGTATCTACATGGTTATGATTATAACATTGTGCACGGGCCAAGGAGAGAAAATAGCCCCACAGATTGCATTTCAGCACACCCATTAGAGGATCAGCATGAGATGCCATCAGCAGCGCAGGAATTCATCAGCTTCACAGGCACCCAAGGAACGGTGAAGCTTTAACATTTACCAGAAATGTAACAAGTAATAAAGATAGACAAGATTTGAATGGCCTAATGGACCCAGCACAAATGTGGCAGAAGATTAACAGTGCTAAATTCTCCAGCATGGAAACATCCACAACATTAAGTAAGCAGTTCGTTCAAAGTCAGAGCCTGTGAGTACAAATATTTGTGTCAGCATAAATATGTTTCCGGAATGGACACACATTGAAACACGCTTTGATCTCTGTAGTAACTGAGTTCATAGTCTTCCAGCGTATTTGAGTTTCATCCTAATACATTTATTTTATCCCGACACCCTGCAGTAATTCTTCTCCATTTGCTGTTTTTGTCATCTATTGATGAAAATACTTCCTTATCTTTGTAGTCAGGCTTGTTTTTAGCAATGCATAGCTTGTTCTTCTAGAACATTATTTATTTAATTTGTATCACACTTACTTGAGATATGCAGATAGACAAATAACATGAAATTCTATCTTCCCCACCAAGCAATATTAAAACATATTCAGTGCATATGAAGTTCTGTGTCGGCTTCTCATCAAGGGTAATCTATACTCAACAATAATTTTTCTGCTGAGTGGTAGTTTATTATTCATAATGCCCATCTAATATATAGAAAGTGGATAGGGGAGACAATGCTTATATTCATTCTCTTCATGTTTAAATGTCTACCTTCATAAAATACACATAATTATTTGTGTGATTTAAAATTATATTTGACTAGATTCATTTACAAATATGACAAATTTATCATTTTGTGCTTGTGTCTGTGTATTTATACATGTTTACATGTGTGTGGGTACATGTATGCATAGAGGCCTGAGAAATCTTCCTCAGTCACTCTCCACCTCACTCACTGAGGCAAGATCTCTCAGCTGACCACAGAGCTCACCAGTATGACTGGTTTAGCTGCTCACCTTTCTCTGAGGATCTCCTGCCTCTGCCTCCCAAGCACTGGGATTATACGTAGGCCACCATACCCATCTGGCATTTACAGTTCAGGAGATCAGAACTTGCATTACATGTGTGTACCCAACATTTCTCCAGTTCCCAAACTTACTTTTGCAACATTTTCAACAGTTTTTTTTTGTTTTGTGTGTGTGTGTGTGTGTGTGTGTGTGTGTGTTATTTTGTTTTTTTTTTTTTGAGACAGGGTTTTTCTGTGTAGTCTAGGTATCCTGGACCTCATTCTGTAGACCAGGCTGGCCTCGAACTTAGAGAGATCTACCTGTCTCTGCCTCCTGAGGCAGAGGATTAAAGGCATGTGCCATCATCACCCTGGAAACACTATTTTTATAAAATTCATCTATGTTGACATCTAAGGCTCTTGTTTACTTATCTTCATAACTTTTTAGCACTATACAATGTTACTACAATTTGTCTATCCATTCACTTCAAGATCTTTCCCACACCATTGTTTGTAGTGGTATGGGAAAAACTACAAGCAATTTTCAAAGTTTTTCAATGTCTGTTTTAAAAATATTCAGGAAAGGAGCATGTGTGTACTGACAGCAATATTTGCTCATAGCAAACCCTACAATGTATATGCTGCTAGTATGCTTGTTAGTCAGTATTTGTAGGTATTTCACTTATTTTACTGAGCAATTGCCGCTGTAAGCACATGTTACTAAAATATAACTGCATGCAATAGCTAGTTTTATTTTCCTATTGTTAATATTATTTTTCCACTAAAGTAATATACTTGTCAAAATTAGTGGGTGTCACTGTTTTGTTCTTCCATGTATTCTCAACAGCTGATCCACTGCTTCATTGTATCCAGAAACATTGACGAGTGGTTTGTGGTTGAAAAGAGAACCGAAGCTGTGTTAGACACAGTCTTGTTGACTAAAGATAGCTGTGGAAGGGGGGCATGCTTTCTGTGACATAAACCTTAATAGAGAGAATAACATGAACTATAATAGAAGAGTAAACAAAATACTGAAGGAAAACGAATGTAAGTCATCACGTTTGTAGACTGAATCTAGCTTCATTCTTATACACCAATCACTGCCAATTGTGTAGTTTTTTTTAATACCTTAATGTGAAAACTGACAACAATATTACAATATGCCTTTGCTCAGGTATTTCAAAGTTAAAGCAACAGTTTTGCAAGTGGCAAAGGAATAGCTCTACATAAAAAAAATACTTAAGCAGAGACAGAGAATAATCATGATTCTAATTCATAGTAAACAACTTAAACAAGCACAATACAGTTGATGCATAACTCTACAGACGTAGTAGAGTCTTGCTCCACAAGTTACTTGCTTGCTATAAAATGCTGTTTAAAATCAATAGATGAAGTTCATATTGTCTCACAATGCCTCTGGGAGAACAAAGAAGAAATTTGAAAGCAAGGATGGGCAGCCCATTGTATCTACATTGCTTGTTCTTGCTGGATTTGTTTCCTGAAATTTTTCACATTAAATATTTGTTTTCCTTCATGCAAAAAAATTTATTACAAAAGTAGCACATGAACATTTTGAAAACATGAGCAATCCCATCAAAATTGCAAAGAAATAAAAGCTTCAATACTAATCTTATTTGTCATATATAACCACTATTGATGTTTTAGCAGATAGACAATTTCTCATCAGTGCAAAGAAATGCATTTTCAACACAGCCATGCATAGTATAGAAAATATTGTGACCTTCACTATATGATATATATATACACATATATATAGTATATATTTTGAACAGCATAATTATCCTTTATTCTGATTTTTTAAAACTTTTTATTGATCCTTTGTGGATTTCATATCATGCATTCCAATCCCATTCATCTCCCTGTCCCTTTATAACCACCCTCTGCCCTTGCAACCTCACCCCCAACATAAAATAAAATCTAAAAGAAAAATCTAAAAACAAACAACCAAACAAAACAAAGACAAAACAAAATTCTTGGCGTGGAATGTAATGTGGCCTTTAGTCCGTAGTATGTCTTTACTTTTAAGTGTTCATTGCAATGAGTCGTTGGTCTGGTTCAAGGCCTCTGTCTTCTGCTGCACTCTCGATACTGGGCGCTCATCTAAACTCCTCTAATATGTACTGTTGATGTCCCGAGTCATGGAGATTCTGAAGCTTTGGATCTGCGTGTCTGGTCTCTTCAAATGCTCCAGCAGTTTGTAGATGAGGGACATGGTGGGGTGGGCCAACTCATAGCCCTGTTTGTCGACCTGGGTGGTAGCTGGGTTGGTCAGCATGCAGGTCAGCTTTCCCTTACCCTCAGCCGTGGGTGAGCTTTCCAGCATTCTCTGGGATAGCTCATCCAATATAGCAGGCAACAAGGAGTCAGGCCAGTTCTGATATCATGCCGTTGGGTGGGTTCATCTGCTCCCACACCGCTACCGTTTTCCCAGACTCCTGAGTCTCCTGAGTGCTATAGCTGATGAGGGGCAGGTCCAGTTCTCTTGCTCCCATGCACCTGAGACCAGCTGTCCTGCCTGCCGCAGGTGGCAAGGTGGGGCATCTCTCCCTCACACACTCCACAGTATGGCAGGTGAAGGCGGGCTCAGATCCCCCCACATGTTTTCAGGGCTGGATTACCTGTGCCCCCATAAACTGGACCAGGTCTACTGTGCTGCCGAGTTGAAGTGTAGGGCCTATTCTCCCAAGCGCTGATGCTAGTGTGGGGCACAGGTGGTCAGCTCTCCCATTCTCAAGACCACAAGATCCACTTCCCTGCGATAGGTGGCAAGGATCCAGTGGGTGAGAGGGCCATCTCTCCCTTGCCCACACCACCTAGTAATAGAAAGATAGTGGGGCTAGCTTGCTCACGCTCACACCTTCAGGGCCAGCTCACTCACACCGCAGCCAACAGGGTGCAGGACCTGCTCTCAGGAGTACTGCAGTTGGTGAGGGGCGGGGCCTGCTCTCTGAGGTACTGCAGCCAGTGAGGGGCGGGGCCAACCCTTGTAGCCTTAGCCTCACTGCCTTTGATGATAACAACAGTGACGGACATCAACACAGACGGTGGCTGCAGTAGGGCCACAGACCCAGAAATGGCCCTTGGCAGCAGACCTGGCCCTGACAACATCAGGCCACTCCGATCTGTATGCCCTGCATGGCCTCGGACAGTAACACAGCACAAGGTGGTTGTCCAGACCCCTGATGTCCTAGTGGACCTTGATGGCAAAACACAGACCCTGGCTGCAGTTGGGCCTCAGACCCAGACATGGCCCTTGGAAGCAGACCAGAACTGGATGTCACCATCGCCCTGGCAGGCGGTGCAGGTCACTCAGATTGAGATGGACCCCGCGGCAGCAGGGCCCTTGAACACCAACATTGTCCCAGGAGTGGACCCAGATCCCAGGCATCGACACAGCCCTTGATGGCAGCAGGAGTCTTGGACATCAACACAGACCCTGGCTGATGCAGGGGCACATTTTATTCTGAATTTTAATGACTCCACATGACTATGTCATTTGGGTGGGCCATAATTTATTCACAATGACTTTAGGTTTGAAACCTTGCTTCTAGGTGTTTGTATGTTTGTTTGTTTTTGCCTTATGAGCAGTGGCATAGTAAGCATCCTGGTTGATAAGTATTTATTTATATCCATAATGATTCATTCAGCTAGCATAATTTTCCCAGAGTCAGATGCTACACATATGTGTAATGTTTTTATGTGCTGCTGAACTGTTTCTCAAAGACATTCTACCCATTTTCACCTTCACTGTGACAGTCTGAGAAACAGCAGCTCCTCAAACAATAGCTGATACAATCCATGAGGGAGTGCAAGCCTGTTCCATCCCCTGTGCCCACACCCTTTGCCATGAAGCCTCTTGGTGGCTGCCTGACTGGCTGCTTGTATTCTTGATTCTGTTTGCACTTTCTTTTTCAGAGAATCCACAGAAATGGTTGCTCTCTGCTCCTCTATTATTACCGAGGAAACCCCAAGAAGAGACTAAAAATAGATAACAGAAAAGTGAAATCTCCACTCCACTACAAAGTGTGTGACTGAACCCAGTAAAAACCGAATCTGCTTGATTGAATATAATCAAGGTCAACCAATACCTAATTAAGCCAAAAAGTTAAGAATAAGGAATTGTTGGGTTTGGACCACTTTGGGGAGTGATTTAGTATATGGTAAGTATCTAAATGCTGTGTCCACAATGTTGTTCTCTCCACCCAGTTTACAGTTAAGTTTGTGATGCAAATTGACAGCTATGGAGCTGGCAAGACAGCTCAGTAAACAAAGTAACAAAGTGTGTGCCTCGCAAGCATGAAGACTTGAGTTTGGATCTTCAGCAATCACATGGAAAGCTGGGAGCAGCAGCATGTACCTACTATTCTGGCTGTCAGGGGGCAGATCCCTGGGGCTTGCTGGCTAGCAAACGGAGCTGAAGCAATGTGCTTTAGTTTCAGTGAGAAGCTCCCATCTCAGAAAAGATGACGGAGAGCTATCAAAGATAACACCGAACACTGTCCTCAGGCCTTCACACATTTGTGCACGCACATGCACACGTGCCTTTGCCCACATGAATGCGTGCATCACACACACACACACACACACACACACACACACACACACAAATTACAGGTTAGAAGGTATGTCAGTTATACATCCTCATTTATGTTTAGGATGATTTTGTAAATCAGAAAGCCATCATTCGGAAATGTCTTTGTGTGTCATTATTATTACATGGTAACGGCAGAATTCTAAAATAATATAGGGCATTAATATTTTAGGTTTTCCGGTTTTATGGTCTCTTATGAATATTCAGTGTGTGGTGGTGATACAAAAGCTGCCATTGACAGCATGTGAATGAATGTGTGAGGTTATATTCTGATACATTTTCATCTAAAGACTCTCCATGACTACGTTGCCAGAAATGCCTATGCCTGACATATTTACCAGCCTAGTCAATAATTAAAGACTTCTCTATTAATCCCACAAGAGTGCTAAAATTTGTCACTTCTGTTAAGTAGATTTATAGATGATGTATAATACACATATATACATATATATGTATATATATAAGTGTAATACACAATGCTCTAAGTGTGTGTGTGTGTGTTTGCTTGACTATGTGTGCAAACTAAGATTTCAAAGATTAGGAAGTGACAAAGATCAGGAAATCTCAGTGAAAAACAACAATAAAATCCTGGTGATGTATCTCCTTGAGAGCAATCGAGGGTCAAATGCTCGCTGCTACAATGGAGATGATGGCTGGAAAAAACATATAAACGCTGCTGGTCAATCATGAAGACAGAGAATAACTGAGGAGAATCCATCAAAATAGGTGATGTGTGAAAATGAGAATTTCCCAACTTGCTTCACAGAGAAGCAATTTGAAATGAAAACCCATGAATGCAAGAATGAATGAATGAGTGAGTGGGTGAGTGATTTAAGAGGTCCTTAGGGAGCTAATGGTAAGCCAGCCTGATCTTTGTAAAGGTTAATTGAAGGAAGGCAGCTGTCTCATTAGCTGGGGGCGAAGCCTACAATGAGATACTTGGCTAGAGCGGCAAAGATTTGAACAATTTTAAGTGATCAGAACCGTGTATAGTGCTCTCTGGTTTTCGAAGAGTTTAGTGACAGGGTCACACGGTACAGAAAAGAGTAATGGGTCACCTCGGGTGTTAGGACTGAATCACCGGGGTCAGTTACTAGGTGTATCAACTGAGCACACCCCTTCTATCCTCCCATTAAAAAAATATGTAACATAAACTCAGTCTTGAAGAGGCTGAAGCAGGAGATGAACACAGATGAACACCAATGCACATGAAATAAAATCAAATAAATTATTTTTTATAAGGAGTCCCAAATCAACTTGGGGCACAGTGTGAGGCTCATCTCAAAATCAAAGAAAAAGCAGAACCAGAAAGGTAACGTGAATACAATAATGCAGCCTACACTGTAGGATTATTTTGCAGATTAAAGGAAGGAATATGCTTAATATTTAGTTTAGACTCTTACCACAAGGCTTAAATAGAATATTATTTAGCTATCTGCAGAAAAAGTGCTAGGTGCAGGAGTTCTTGTGGAACTCAGGTCTGTGGAGACACAGCAGAGAATGATGATAGAGGCTGGGCAATGTGACAGGGGCACTTATAAGAGGTCTGGGGAAAAGATAGGGAACTGGCAAACCAATTTTCTCTATTGAGTCAGAGGTACTGTAGGTCCCTGTGTGTGTTTTATTAATAATAGTTATTAATACTATTGTTGTCGAGTTACTGTGACAATTAAGTATAATCACCATACTGCCATCTCCTTTTGAGTTAATGATTAAAGATTGCTCTCCCCAGCATGGGCAGTAGGGTGCAATCAGGGTCTGATGAGCATTTGTTGAATTAAAGCTTTTAGTAAAGGAAATGCTCACTTTAATTTTTAAAAGTTAAAACTTATTATTCCAGAGGGAAAGTAATCCTATCTGCTAATCTATGGCTTCATTGGGTGTGTATGATACGGTTTTTGACAGTTTGGGCATAATACAAATATGAGTTTGTTTAGCTATTTTAGGCCGTAGGTAAGCGACTTTGAAAAGTTGTGTGTGAGATGATGTTTGTAGGGCTAAGAGCATCAGTTCTGAGGCAAGGGTGTCCGAATAAGTCCTAGCTTGTCAGAGGAACATGACAGTGGATCTATGTATGGGGAAGGTAATCCCAAAGAGTTCAGGAGTGCCAGGAGCAGAGGAAAGGGGCAGGAGAGGGGAAAACCCAAAGCAATATGCAGGTAGACAGGTTGCTCCTGTTGGAGAGACATGGGATCAGCTTCTTCCTAGAAAGTGTCAATGGATGACCTCTGGGTGGTTTCACCAAGCCGAAAGCAAGCTGGGATGTTCGGGTACCAAGCTATCAGTTTCACTGACTATGAGATGCCCCTGAGAACTGTTGAAACCTTAGCTCTTCTGGAGATGAGCAAACTCTCAGGCTTTGGAAAGAGCTAAGAGATCCTGGCTGAGAGGCTGAGGGATGGAAAGCTCAGGAGATGAGACACTAACTTCACACTGGTAACAGTTGGTAGGAGTTACAGAGCTGAGTTAAAGCATGTACACTATGCCCAATTGTTTTTAACATAGATTCTGAGCATTGAACTCAAGTCCTCATGCTTGATGGCTAAGGGCCTCATCAGCTGAGTTATCTCCCCACCCCCTCAATATACTTTAACTTTTTTTTAAAAGAGGGTTTAAGTTTTTCAAAGCCCATAGGAAAAATATACAAAGGGGGATTTGTCTCCCCAGGATTAATCCACTGTGAGGATTAGCTGATAGCTCAGGGAAGAACAATGTGTCATGTGGCTGTGAGCAAGGACCTCTTCGGGCCGTGTGGGCACCCTCTGCAGTTCCTAGTCACTTCCAAGGGTGTCTTAGAAGAGAGAAATATGTTCTCATCTGCTAACCAGGATTAATGAAAATCTTATGGTTATACAATTGTTCTGAGGATCAAGTGGGATGCTGGCTACAGCATTAAGTACGATTCTCCCCACCAACACCACCTCCTGCCTTTTAGAAGGTTCTTAATACAGTTTGTAAATGTTCTGATCATACCACCCCCCATGACAATGCTGAGGACTATTAAATAAAAGACATACAAACACAGTGATGCTCTTATTATTAGTTCTTTATTCTCCCTTTATCCCATCCATCTAGGTCAGAAGCATGGCGGTGCTAAATGAGCTAGCCAGCAAGGTCCAGGAAGTAGACACAGGATGGGTGAGTTCAGCACAAAGCTTGATGAAAGGGATTGGTTCCCACCAAGTCAGAGAATAACGTTCTAGCCACGGCCAAGAGATCCTGAGCAAACAGGGAGATGTTGTTCCTTTGAGGCATATGTTGAGGAAGAAAATTTGGGGATTAGTTACTAGAAAGTAAGAAATACAATAGCTGTGGAAAGCTGGAATAGACAAAGTCCTTACCTTATGGAGTTTGAAAGGTTCACCCTTGACGTGCTGTGGGAGGGGGCTGTCCTAGAAGTCAGAGTGTGAAGAAAAGAGCCCTCAAGTTATAACTTGGCTTCCAGTCTAGGCTCACCACTCACTGGAGGAGAAAACTCACTTTCTCTTTTCTTTCCTCTCATTTTGTATGTGTGACGACCATGTATGTGAGCATGTGTGCATATGGGTGTGCATGCAGGTGGAGGTTAGAGGTCTGTGTGGATCACCCTTCACGTCATTTACTAAGGTCAGGTCCTTGCTGAACCTGGGTCTTGTGGGCTAAGCCAGATTAGTTGGCTCAGTTGCCTTGGGGACCCTGTCTCTCAGTCTCTCATTGCAGGCAGGCCTTCATACCTGTTGAGCTTCTTATGTGCATACTGAATATATATATATATATATATATATATATATATATATATATATAGCACTTGTGTGACGAACACTTTATATATGGCACCTACTCTCCAGCCCCAAATTTACTGTTCAAGCATTGCTTTCCTTGTTTATGAAAATAGGTCTCAATGTTCAGATTCTTTTTATAATCTGCAGAACATGGGGCCTAAAATAAGCTTCTAGAAATGGACAGTGCTGGCTTCATTCAGTGTGATTACAGGGAAGTAATTGTCCACACAGATGGGAAAATTCGGTCCTAAAGGTGCTATTAAATTAAAAGAAGCAATACATTCTAAGCTAAGAGTTAATGACAGAGGAATCACATGTAATATTTAGGATTAGGATTAACTGTGCGTCACTGGAAGATCCAAAGGAACAGCAGCTGTCAATAGGAAAGCTCAGCTCACGTCAATGACCAAGAAGTCCAACCCAGAAGCTGTGTGACCTTGAATTCTTGTGAGGACTAAAATATCTTCTATCTTGCCACTTTGTATGATCACCATGGGACATGACACATGGTGGGAATATTATCTATATTATGAGTAGGAACCTAGAAAATCAGGAGATTTACTGTCGGTGGGAGCAAGGGGAAGTAAGTAGTGGGAACTATTAAAACCTTCAGTAATGGTTAGCTTCTATTTGACTGTTATTATTTTAGTATTCTTTATATGATTGTTATTAATGTTCTAATAATTTTGCAAGTGAGAATTAGATGGCATTGACACGTCAGATTTAAGGGATTGATAACAACCAGGGCAGTTATTATAAAAACTTATTTCCATTAAGATCCATTAAGAATTTGCTCTTACCCCAGACACTAAAAGATGGAGAAATAAGTGTCACTCTGGCATCTGATTTCATATTCACAACAATGGGCAAAAATGGATTATGTCCCAAAATGATTAAGATGCTGTGGTTTGGTTGATGAAGTGAAGAGGATATTGAAGAGAAGATCAAGCAACCATTGGCCTTTAAATGTCTAGGAATAGTACATTTGTTCTAGTAGCACAAAATGGAAGTCAATTTCAATTTCAAACAAAGAATATATATGCATTGCAATTAAATGCTCTTAAAATGTTTATACTATATTTTAGCTCTAAAAAGATGAAAAACTTTAAGTGTGTATGGCTTAGGGACAGATATATATATATATTTAAAAAATAAACAGAACCCCATTCTGAGATAACGTGTTTTCTAACTGGTGCCACACAGCCCAACATGATACAGACACCATAATTAACTAGAAAATAAAGAACTGAGAATCAAGCTATAAAGCCATGTCCCTAGACACAATTTTGTAAGGATGACCAAAGACGGGTTACATACGTTCAGTTTCCTTTCTCTCGGGCTCCATTTGCAGTTATGTTTAACTTTTTACTTGCTGAAATATCCTTGAAAACCCAAGGGTGGATGACTCTCTGACAACAGAAGTTTCCAGAAAGCAGTGGTTCTCAACCCTCCTAATGCTGCTACCCTTTAATACAGTTCCTCATGTTGTGGTGACCCCAGAGCCATAAAACTATGTCTTTGCTTCCTCATAGCTGTAATTTTTCTCCTGTTAAGAATCAAAGTGTAAATAATCTCATATGCATGATACCTGATATACAGCCCATAGGTTGAGAACCACTGCTCCAGAGGTTAAGAGCTCCCTAAACGTCTCAGAAACCTACTGAAATTCCCTAAGCTGCAGCCCTCATGCTGTAAGTCCCTGCCATGCTTAATCATTTCCTTTCAGTTTCTGCTCCTCCATGAACTGGCTGAGCACTCTCTGAATGTTCATGAGAAGCCACTCCCTTTGGTGTGTTCACCTGGTAAGGCATTAATACCCTATTCAGGGAACAGAGGGAAGGCTGGGAAACATCAGCATAATTAAATAATGCCATCAGCCTCTGAAGTGTACTCCCAACCGTGCCTCTCCACATAGAAGAGCTTTTAAATATAGATCACCCAGGGGTCTCCTGTGCAGACCTCACCTTTTCTTCCTTGCATTCCAGCAGAAGAACTCAAATAGGATGCTGCATGTCGAGGAATGGGCTCAGTTGCCTCTCTCTCTTTCAGTAATTTCAAGCCTATTTTGCAAAAATAGCCAAGTACCACTTAGGTCTCCATGATGTTAAATCTGAATGCAAAAATTCACGTGGAAAAACTCAGAGATGTTAGTTGAATAGCAAGTCTAACCGCCTAATAGGATTCAATATTTGATTTCCGCTTTGGGTGAACAGAATAAAGTTAATTGTCTGACCCCATGTTACTGTGACAGCCCAGTTCACTCCCATCCAGCTTTCCAGGCTGCCCTTTCTGTCACCTGGGAGCAGTCATTGCCACAGCGGATTTTACTTCAAGTGCATTCTAGGGGCAGGTTTTTCAGTCTACGCACATGCGTGTGCATGCGTGCATGTACATGTGTGTGTGTGATAATTCCTCTCAGGATGCTCTCTTGCTTGGCCAGATAATGAGCCCAGGGATATATGATCTTCCCCATTGCTGGGATGACAAGCATGTGTCCCCATGTACTGCTTTTAATATTTGGGTTCTGCCAATCAAACTCAGATCCTCATGATTGCACACAGGAACTTTATGGGCTAAGCTAGCTGCTCTTTATTATTATCATTATTACTATATTATTACTACCACTGCTGCTTCTGTCTTAGAGTCAGTAGATGGACTTGCTGCCTTCTCCACTGTCTGACTCTTTCCTTCTTTCTTCCCTTTTCTGCTTCTGCCGTTCTCACTACTGTATCTCTTCACTCACTCCCTTCTCACAGAGTCCGTTTTGGGATGATCATATGGCTGGGATGTTTTCATAGAAAAGGAGCAGAGAGGAGGGGTCATAAGAAGGTACTCATCTTCCAGCTTGCTTCGCGTTCTCACCTTAGACTGAACAGTCCACGTCTTGGCAGGAAACAAAGGCACACTCCACGGGGGCCATGAAAAGAGTTGAATGAAGGAATGTTTAGGAAGGCATAGGTGTGGTTCCACAAGCTCAGTGAGACGTTAGAGCTACTGTCATGAATGTCAGTAGCCCAAAGAGGCCAAAGTTGGGAGTATCTCCGTCTGTAGGGCAGCCGCCTGACAGGACCTATGAAACTGGAGTGACCCAAAAGTTCAGACAGCAAGCCCAAAACAGACAAACAAATAAATAAAATGCCCTGACCTCACCTCGCAGCTTCCATTTTCCTGCTGGGTCTAACACTAACCATCAGAGAACAGAGCAATTGGTCCATTCACTGAGGCTGGTACTACAGAGGACAGTTCAGTAGGGCATATATACACGATAACCCACCGCATTATCAATTTAACCTCTGCATATAGGACAACAATAGCACGAATGACAGGATGGACAAACACAGTGCTAGTATTTTTAGTTGCAGTAATTTTATTAACTTTGTCTGAAATGTAAAGGAATACTTTACCTTCAAAGGAAATAGTCACTTCTTCCATTGTCCCCAGGAACAGAGAGACAAACCTTGAAGAGCTTAGATCGTTTTGTGAATGACCATGCCTTAATGTATAATTATTGAGCTAGTGGCTCAGATGCAGTTGGAAGGCTTACTTTTACTTTTAGAGCTAGATTTTGGAAGTCTGGTAGATTTCAGGCGTGGTGCAAGACATGAGAAATGGGTCTGTTCTTTTCTTGAAGTGCCTTCTGAATTAGTTTTAAACAATGTCCCTGGAGAAAGAGAAAGAGAGAGAGAGAAAGAGAGAGAGAGAGAGAGAGAGAGAGATCTGGAGAGGGTATAGTACCATTGAAAGCTTTTGCTCAAACTCAGGTTCAGTGAAAGGCCTGCAACAAGGCTTACGGAGCTGGTGTACCTAATTCATACCTTTGGACTCCGCTGTGACCCTTCCTGGGTTTTTAGCTCCTTATTCTTCTGTCTGACTTGATGTCAAACGAGGCGATATGTGGAAGCTCTCTCCAAAAGCAAATTTAGTTATTGCTTTCTCATTTTAATCTCTGGCAGAGAGTGATAGCAGATTGTTTTATTTTGTTTTGCTTTTCGTGTTTTCAATTTGTTAAAGGCTTACGCTATCTCTCTGCTGAGGATGTGGCTTACTGATTCAAAAAGATTGCAGAGCTTCCAGCCAGATCAGAGCTCGGAGACCTGGCCCTCCCACAGCTTGGCTCTTAGATATCAGACAAGTCATTTAGTTTTTCTGAGCTCCCCATCCTTCAACTATCAAGCCAGAACCCTAATACTAACAGAGAAAGGCTGTAATGTGGATTACATGAGGTAATGCAAGGGAAAACTTTGAAAATATTCTAAAGCTCTTAGTTAGTTATTGTAACAAAACTTAGCGGGTAAATTCACTGAATCATCAAACTATGTTGCTTCTTTGAAATTTGGACAGTGAGAAAGAATGAGTTAATTTTAATTTTTAATTTTACATGCTTAGCATCTGATTAGCATAATCACAAGAATCTGTTTTGAATCTTCTATGCAAACTGTAAGCATGTGTGTGTGTTTGTGTGTGTGTGTGTGTAAAAATTACGTCTTAGAGTTTGTCTGAATTTAGCTGTCCTTTTTTGATTAACCCACTTATGACTCAGTCACAGGCTGTCTAAATGCTTCTCTTCTTGCATTATTGCAGAGGGGTTTGCTGCAGGATGCCTCCATACTTGGCCTGTTTTCTTGCAAAATTCTCCAGAGACAGCCACCTTTAGCTTGAGTACTAAGGCATGATTCCTGGGCCTGTACTTCTAGTTGTGTGACCTTGAGAAAGTATTTGATTTCTTTTAGTCTTCCTGTCTTCATCTGTAAAGCTGACAGTACTGTTGCCTATTTCAGGGAAAAATTTGGGAGAACACCTTCCACTTCTGTCCTCAAAGTCTACACTCTACCCCCAATTTTGTTTCATCTGCCCTTGGAAGCCAACCCCTACTGATAATGTCAATGAAATTTGCTATGATTCAGCCAATGGGAGGTCAGATTGTAGAAGAGATTAAGGCAGGAGGGCTCAGCCATTGTCAGCCTATCCTACCTTCTTTATGCTACAGCTTTTTGGTGTTCTTTGGATTCTTAACCTAGAAATAATCCTACAGACCCCTTACTTACACTATTTCTGCTCTCACTAGTTTTTAGGGTATGAGAATCAGACAAAATCAAACATCATTAGAAACAGTTAAATTATACTCTTAAACAGGACCAATCTAGAAATTTACGCCCACACAATTGAAAATACATTGAGTGACCATATCATTAACTCTCATTCTTGAATTATAGCTTTAGCTCATGTGTTCAGTGGGATAGTTGGTGGAGAGATAGGTAGATGGAAACTAATTGTTAACCTCCTAACAGGAAATGCACACTCAATAAATCATAATGGAAGAAACAGCAGAGATAAGAACATGGATGAGCCAAGGGGATGACTTACAGCTTGTCAGATTAATTGAGTAAGCTCATAAAATGCCAATGAAATCCACTTTTTATAATAGTGACTACATGGTTTCACTTCTTCACATATAGATAGGCAAATATGAACTTCCACTGGACAAAGTCTATCTTTAAGAGTTCATAAGTTTAAGAGTTCATAAGTGCCAGAGGATACATCAATCAGTAGAGTGCCTAGACAGTATAAGAACCTGAATTTGAGTGTAAGAAGTCACATTTTAAAAGGTCAGGTATGATGGTGTATTCTTGTAATCATCCTGGTGCTGGCAAGGCAGGACAAGTAGATCCCTGGGGTCATCTAGCCTACCAGGAGTATTCTAGGCCAGTGACAGATGCTGTTTATTTTCTATTTGTTTGTTTGTTTAAGTAAGCAGGTGTCTTCTGCAATAGATTATTATTATTTAGTTCTGGTGCGAAGCCAAGAAAAATGGTAAGGTCACTATAGTTGCTTACACTAGGCCTGAACAAGATTGGGCCTGCCAACAGCCAATCATGAAACAGGGAGGAGCTCATTGAGCCATACTTCTTGCTAAACTATTGGCAACTGATAGATTTTTGGAGGACAGATGGTAGTCGACTTCAGTTGTGTATTCAATAGTGAACCCTTCAGAATCCAATAGATAATCCATAGACAGTTGTGGTTAAAATCAAAGGGTCACAGAGAAAAAAACCACATGAACGTGGAAAGAGAGTGTCTAGGAAGAAGAGATAATGAGGATGGGAAGGAGATAGGGTGTGGGGGAAGAAAGCAATCATAATGTATTGCATACATGTCTGAAATCATCAAAGAACTACTTTAATCCTTTAAAAAAAAGATAAAAGTGATGGTACCCAAAGAAAGAAACACAAGGTTGACCTCTGACCTTCATATATGTCTTGCCCCACATGTAACTACCTATACACAAACATGTACCCATACATCAAAAAAAAGTTAATTAAAATGAGTTTGAAATGTTGTAGAGTCAAACAATTTTTTTTAAAGCAAATCAAATGTTTGGGGGTGAGATTATTTGAAAATGTAGAGGTGTGTGTTTGCAGGAGTAAGGCTCTTGAAGCATTTGGTACTGTACTAATCTAAGACTGGTTAAGAAGGCCAAACCTCTCATGAGCAGATTGAGGGGACAGAAACCTGAAACTACAGAACTTGGGTGTATTGGTTAGCATTCTCTAGAGACCCACAGGCAATGGGATGCATGTACAAATTCAAAAGGAGATTTGTAAAAATTGGCTTATGCAGATATATATATATATCAAGAGTTCCCAAAAATCTACTACCTGGAATCTGGAAATTGAGTCCACATCTTGATGTCTAAGAATTAGAGGTTAGTTGAGTGACTCAGAACCTGAAACCAAAGGCCAATGACTCAGGATGGGGACTGTGGGGGTGAGTCCTCATGTCTGAAACTCTGCGGACCAGGAAGATGGATCCCTTAGATTAGGAAGAAAGGAGGACTTGCCTGTCTTGCACCCTTTGCTCCACTAGAGTTTTGGACAAATTGGTTGGTGCCTGCCCACATCATAAAAACAGATAATCTCCATTCAGTTTCTGCTTCAAATGCTGACCTAGTCCAGGGACACCTCATAGACACATTCAAACATTCTTCTTGTTGTTGTTGTTTCAGCGTTAGGAGCCAAACCCAGCTGCTCACACAAGCTGGGATAGGGCACTACCTTTGAGTCAAATGCCTGCTCCCCCTGTTTTTTGTTTTGTTTTGTTTTTCTTACCCACTTTAAAACAGGGTCTTTCTGTGTAGTCCAGGCTTCAGATTTGCAATCCTCATTGAATTTCGTGAGGAGCTAGGATTATAGGAGTGTTCCACTATGCCTGCCTCAGTGACGTTTTACCAGCTATCTGTGCAGCCTTAACGGCAGTGAAATTGACATGTAAAATTGTCATTTGTGTGGAGAAACTCTTCCAAACCACTTCCCCAAAGCACTAGCAAGAGAGGCATAATCAGAGTTCACAGAAGAGTCTAGTATCAACAAACACCCAGCCATCAAGGTAGGACCGTGTCCAGGACTACAAAGCGAGATCACAGAGATCTTCAGAAACAGAGTCACCCTGTCTGGTCCTTGGTGACAAACTATCCTTTAGAAGAGCCAGGTAAGTGAGCTCTGAGAAATGCCTGGCAGAAGACTCTAGGAAATAGTTCTCGGACTTGGGATGTGGTGATGTTGGCCATAACTGTAGAATAGAAACACAGTGTGGCACCATTACTGCTTTGAAGCGTGGTTCTGTATAATCCAGCAAGACTTACATGTAGTAGATGAGTTAATTCCCATTTCTTTGGAATGTCAGTGTTGAGAAAATTGGGGTCTGAGCAGTGTAACATCAAGTCACGCACTTCTGTCCTTCCATAGTAACACCCTGCTGGCCCACGTGGATCAGGACCGGAGAGGCCAGGTTTTTTGTTTATTTATTTTTTTTATCTTAAGACTTCTTCAAATTACTGTTGACATAGTAGAAAATACTGTTTTATTATAAAAATAAAGTGTATGAGACTAATAAGGGGGTAGGGTTATAAATGGATACAAAAATTTACCAAGCACTTTCCTTCCAGATTAGTGTCTACTTCCTCTCACACGCAACAGTGGCTCAGAGTGAGAAGTAAATTTTACTCCCACTGTTGCCTCGGTTCAGAGCTCCAGTGCAATCATACCTCGTGAAGCAGCACTTTGCTTTCCAGTGGCTAGAAGTTGATTTGGTTCTTCTGGTAGGGAGGGTCATAGATAATGAACAAATTATGAATTGGGGACATGAATGAACTTTCTGGAAGTCTAAGATTTGAAATGAGTGGAGGGAGTTCTTAATCAGAACTGAGATTTTAATTCTACTTGCTCCAGCACTTGGGAGACAGAGGCAGGCAGACCTCTGAGTAAAAGGCCAGCCTAGTCTACAGAGTGAGTTCCAGACATTCAGGGTTACACAGAGAAATCCTGTCTCAAAAAAACAAAAAAGAAAACAAAAAGCAAAAATAATAATAATAAAATCCACAAGAGCCTGCTTAAAGGTCATGGGCAGAGTGAATACCCACTTTAATACAAGGAGCCTCCAGGTGCATCCAGAGAGTCTGGAGTATGAATGTGACAGAAGATGGCAGTAGCCACCAGCACCCACCTCAGAACAGAGCCATGCACTGGGCAGAAAGGTACACAGTGGACAAAGAACATGGTGTTACTGAGTAGAGCCTGCCCTGGTCATAGCAGCCTGCACATAGAGCTGTTCCTGCTGCTTACCCTGCTGGGAGCACGAGAGTGCAGGGCCAAGGCACTGCCTGAAGG
Source organism: Microtus oregoni (assembly GCF_018167655.1). Taxonomy (NCBI): domain Eukaryota; kingdom Metazoa; phylum Chordata; class Mammalia; order Rodentia; family Cricetidae; genus Microtus; species Microtus oregoni. The sequence continues at coordinate 53,995,281 of NW_024543069.1, forward strand.
AGCCATGATGAGGAGGTATGATGCGGTCTGGAGCCCACACAGAACACACCCCTGACACCCTGCCTAGCCTCCAGATGACCCTGACTCTTAGAAACAGGAGGATATCTGAGATGAGTTTTTCCAATGGTCCAGGATTTATGGTGCTTCAGAAATCAGAAATCTTGCATATAAATTCACTGAGGCAAAATACACGCCCCCCCCCCCACAATGTACTCATGTGTGCGTGTGTATGTGTGTGTATATATTATTATTATTATTATTATTATTATTATTATTATTATTATTATTTCTTGTTTTTTCTTTGAGACAGGATTTCTTTGTGTAGCCCTAAATGTCCTGGAACTCACTCTGTAGACCAGGCTGTTCTTTTACATATACATGCATACACACACACACACACACACCACACACACACACACACACACACACACACACACATACTGTGTGACACACTGCAGTTTGCAGTGACACTTCTCTAAACAAATATGCCATGTAAAGGTGGGAAAGTTAGAGGAATGGATGGAGTGGCTCACGAGTGGTGGAAAGGCAGAACTAGAGAGTTGATGATGGTGTGTGTGTGTGTGTGTGTGTGTACGTGTGTGCTTGTGCGTGCACCCAAGTGCACATGCATGCTGGTGCCATAATCCATGTGGTCACCAAAGGCCAGGAGGACAACCATAGTCTGTGCTACCACTGGAAGAGTTGTTGATGTCCATAGTCCCAGCTGCTGCTGAGAACCATGTTGGTGTTCATGGTCCTGCTTCATCTGGGGGCCAAGTTGACGTCTGTGGCCCTTGTCACTACCAAAGACCATGTGGATGTCTCAGGTCTGTGCTGCTGCCTGAAGCCTTATTGATGTCCTTAAGCCATGCTACCTCTGGGGTGGGGCATGTTGGTACTCATGGCCCAAGCTGACACCAGAGGTCATGTTGGTGTTGTTGACGGGCCATGCTGCCATGGAGGACCATGATGGTGTCCATGGTCTGTACTGCCACTGGAGATGATGCTGAGGTCTGTGTACATGCTGCCACCAAAAACCATGTCCATGATCCATTCTGTTGCTGACTATAAAGTGCAAGGAAGCTTCTTTTGCAGTGACATCCATGACTGCAGATACATAACTGAGAATGCGAGACATAGCCGGCTTCGGTGACATCTGTCCCTCCCCCTCCAAAAGAAACAGTCTAGACAGAAAGCCATTGAAGAGAACTCTTAGAGTGTGAGAGGGATGCCAGAGTGTAGATCTCCACAGTTAGCAGCTTCTGGCAGCAGTGGGGGCGAGGAAGGAAGGCTCCCTTTAAGGGGATAGCCACTGGGAGTTTGACCATGCTCCAGTGAGTATATGGGAATACAAATGGGCTTTGTATTTCTTCTTTTCCTTTTTCTTCTACTTTGGTTTTTCTGGGAGGAGGCCACAGGGCAAGTGGCAGTGGACCTGGGAGGACAGAGAAGTGTGTGCGATTGGGGAGAAGTATGTGAAATTCCCCAATAATCGATAAAATATTATGTTGGAAAAAAAAATAAAAGCAAATAAAGACCTCACAAACTAGACGCTCCTCAGAACAGACTCCGACTCTGGGGTCAGCAAAACTGAGCCATTTTCCAGGATCAGAATTCATTCAAAGCGGATGGATTTCTCAAGCTAATTGTAAGACTGTTTTGCCTTCTAAACTGCAAGCTCCTGGATGTGGAGAATGGAAAGAAGAGAGATGACGGTCTCTTTTGTTACCCTCCTAAATGGCAGGGTGTAAGCTGGCTAGACATAAATGAGTTAATGCAAAAAAGAAAGGCAGTGGGGTAGGAGGCTAGGGATTGAGAGGCCAAGTCAAGGTCAAAGGGAACTAGTGGAAGAGGGAACCAGGGGGTGAGAAGGACTCAGATTGTGGCTGGAGGGGAACTTAGAAACAAAGAGCTTTGAGGGTGAGCTGATTGCAGTGACAGGGAGGTCAAGTGTGTGTGTGTGTGTGTGTGTGTGTGTGTGTGTGTGTGGGTGGGTGAATGAACAAGGATTCAAGGTCAAGCTGCAGTGATGTCAGTTGCAATTCAGAAACTCAGGAACTATCCTGCAAGCCGCTGAACGGCTGGTAAAGCACCTACTGTGAGTTATGTCCACAGCACCCTTCTCCAAGCCTCCTCTTCTTCAGTCCCCACAACTTCCTCACTGCGCACCCTAGCTCTCAATGTCCACTAAAGACAGCAGGAGGGCTATCCATGCGTGATGTTGGGAAAAGAAAGGCAACTGGGACTGATTTTCATGCACATAGATCTAGGATATTTATAGTGTGGATTTGGCTTCCGTTAGGACCATTATACCATTTAGTGTGCAAATTAGACATTGTACTCTGTTGTCCAACAATTGTCTGAAATTTTAAAATTTTAATCTTATTTTATTTTATGATAAAATACTAACTTTTTCATACTGGCTCAGGCTGGCCTAGGACCTACTCTGTAGTCCAGGCTAGTCTTGAACTCGTACTAAACCTCATGTTCAGCCTCCTGAAATCTAGGAGTAAAGCCACGATGATGGCTTTCAGACCATGTGCCAGATGCTGGAGTATGAGATAAATACACTTTTCCTTTACTCCTCTCTAGCCCTTCCCTAGCAGAGGGCATCTGGCAGGGGTAAGTGTGGGGAAGAACGCTGTTTTCTTTAAGGGCTGGCCCTGGGAGTCTGACCGGGCTCCACTGAGTATATGGGCAACACAAACTGGACTTGTGGGGTTTTGGTTTTTTTGTTTGTTTGGTTGGTTTCGGTTTTTTCCTTTTTATTGGGAGGGGCACAAGGGTAGAAATAGACCTGGGAGGATGGGGAAGTGAGTGTAAATGGGGTTCATTATGTGAAATTCCAAAATAACCAATAAAAATATTGCATTGAGAAAAAATTAAAGACCCTTAAGTGGCAACGAAATGTTATATTGAGTAGACCTAAGACGTTATCATTTGAAAATGGCCAGCTCAACATACAGCAGTATTCATTTCAACATCATATACAGTAGTTAATGTCCTAAAGTCATTTGAATGTTAACATAAGAAGTCTCATTGCACAAATCTTGGTGAGGCCAAAGATGGGCATCTAGACAGGCATTTTGAAAAAGTAATTAATTTTGCATCTCTACCACAGCCTCCCCCACTTTCCACACTCTCTGCTTCCTCTCCCCTTTATCTCCCTCCTCCCCTTCATCTCCCTTCACAATCCACCCTTCCTCCATAACATCTCAGGAAAGCCTACCACAGGCTTCAGCAAAGCACGGCACATCAAGCAGCCATAAGACCAAGAATCTTCCCCTGTATTCCAGCGTGAGGAATAGGTTCCCAAGAGCCAGCCAAAGTACCAGGGACAGCCCTGCTCCCAATGCCAGGAGTCCCATAAATAGACCAAACTACTCAACTGTCACATGTATTTAGAGGGCTTAAGTTGGTCCCACACAGGCTCCTTGATTGTTGGTTCAGATTCTGGAGTTCCCATGAGCCAGGCTCATGGTTTCTGTGGGGTTTCCTGCAATGTCTTTGAGTCCCCTGGCTCCTGCAATCCTTCCTCCCTCTCCTCAGCAGGACTTGCAGATCTAGGCCAGTGTTTGGCCATGTGTCTCTGAATCTGCCTTCATCAGTCACTGGATGAAGGCTCTCTAATGACACCTGTGTAGTCATCAATCTGATCACAGGTCACAGGGGAGGACCAGTTCTGGCTACGCATTCACTGCTGCCTGGAGTCAGTTGGGACCATCTTTGTAGACTCATGGGAGTTTCCCTTACACAAGGCTTTTACCTCATTCCAGAAAGCCCCCCTTTCCAGTCATCTCTCTAAGCACTGTCCCCCTCTGCCCACCCCACAATATGATCCCTCAAATCCCCATGCCCACCTGCCTCCAGCCCAACCAGAAGATCTTCTCTATTTCCCCTTTCAAGGGAGACCCCACTTGGGTCTTCCTTGTTACCTAACCTCTCTGGGTCTGTGGATTATAGCATGGTTATCTTTTCCTTTACATCTATTATTCACTTATGAGTGATTACATACCCTGTTTGTCTTTCCAGGTCTGGGTTACTTAGTATGTTCCCATGCACTTGCCTGCAAATTTCCTGATGTCATTGTTTTTGTGTAAACCTGCCACATTTTCTTTATCCATTCTTTTGTTGAGGTTCTGGCTATTAAAAATAAACTGCTATAATCATAGTTGAGCAAGTGTCCTTGTGTATGATTGAGCATCCTTTAGGTATATGCCCAAGAACAGTATTGCTGGGTCTTGAAGTAGATTGATTCCCAATTTTCTGAGAAACTGGCCTATTGATTTTCAAAGTGAATGTACAAGTTTGCACTCCTACCAGCAATGGAGGAGTGTTCCCCTTGCTCCACATCCTTTCCAGCCTAACCAGTCATTTTAAGAATAATGCTTCAAATACTATTTGGTTACGTGGGGGAAATGCTCACACTATCATCTGAAATGTAAAAAGCAAAATTCACAATGTCCCAGTAGTATGTGACCATATAGAAGTTTTCCCCAACAGAAGCTGTGGATGACAGAATTTTGAGTTATTTTTAGTTTTATTATATCTATCTAGTTTTTTTAGATTTAAAATGTTTTTTTCATATATGTTGTAGGGAGCGCGGTGGTCTGTGTTCCGCCACCAGGCTAGCTTTACCCGAAATAATTACACGGAAACTGTATTCTTTTAAATACTGCCTGGTCCATTAGTTCCAGCCTCTTATTGGCTAATTCTCACATATTGATGTAACCCATTTCTAATATTCTGTGTATTACCACGAGCTGGCTTACCAGGAAAGATCTTAACCTGCGTCAGTCTGGAGTGGAAGAATCATGGCGACTGCCTGACTGGGCTTCTTTCTCCCAGCATTCTGTTCTGTTTACTCTGCCTACCTAATTTTCTGTGCTATCAGAGGCCAAGCAGTTTCTTTATTACTTAACCAATGAAAGCAACAGATAAGATACAAGACCCACCTCCATCACATACATGAACAAATATTGTTTTTATAAGCAAATTAGAGCCAGCTAATAAATTTAACCTTAAAAAATAGTAGAGGAAAATATTTGTGGTGATTATTCCATTTGCCTTCCTAGATCTCCCTCCTTCCCTGGGAACTGTTGTCTGCCATGGAGAGCATAGCAGGACTCACATGTGGATTCAAGTTGTATAAGGTTAAGAGGTTTTGGTAGGAATAGAGAATTAGAGAAAAGAAAAGTTGGGCTATCTTCACCAGTCAGCCTAACACCTTTATCTTAAAAATCTGGCACGTTGGCAGTGGCTACATTTCTTTGGAGGTGACCACTGATCCCACAGGAGTTCTGCCTCTCTTCAAGTTCTGGCTTTGTTCTGTCTTATTGCCTCCTCAGGCCATTGCTCAATTGCCTTCTGGTTTACTAATCTCCCAATGCTACTTCTTGTTGGCACCTTCATCCCACTCCAGAAAATGGTCCCCTTGTATACACTCTTCTCACTTAAGCTCTGAGTATGTCTGCCTTCCATCTGGCCCTGGATGGTATGAGGTTTCAGAGTTGTAGCAGTAGCAGGATATAGAGTTTGCCAGAAGCAGATGGTTGGTGTTCAAAGAGCCAAGAACCTTGTCTTCCCTGGAGACGTTTTTCATGAAAAGTCATGGTCTAGGAAGGCTAGGGCAAGATGGAAGAACGTTGAGTTTATAGCATCCAGAATATAAATACTTTTAGTAGTTTTGTAGCTTGTGGTATGACATTTGGAGTACAGACTCCCAATTCAGAGGCACTGACAGCTCTGGCTTACAGAAGCAGAGGTGTGTTCAAGGGGCCAGTGCCAGTACCTTCCTAAGAGTTGCTGCAGAATTCAATTGGGCCCAAAGCACGCACAGCATCGGAGAGTACCCTGCTACCCCTCCAGTGCTTGGGGCTTTCTTTCAGGAGCAGCCTCCAGTCCCTGCTTCGGTAATGAACCCTTATTCTCAGCCAGTATCACCCTCACTTCCTAAGGCAGACTTTGGTATCGCCCTAGTTTTCTGTTTCTGTTTTCGGTCAGATGACACACACACCTTTGTAAACTGCTTGCTCAAAAGTTGAACTTTGACCTTGAAATGACTGCCGTCCTTGGACAAAGAGATTTGAGCAATAAAATCTTTTACATGCACGGTGAAACTTTTTTTTACAAGAACTTTGCATTTTATTTCACTTGAGAGTGTGTTTCTCCCACCAGAGGATGAGGGAAATAATCAGGACAAAGAGAATGTAATGTACCCTCAGTCAGATTCAGCTCCCTTATTGTTCCAAGGTGGAAGCAGGGTTTTCCCTGGCCAGAAAGTCCTGGGAATTCGCCTTATGTGTGCAGTGACCACCTCAACTCCTTCACTTCCTTACACTCAGCAGAATGGAACTATTGTCCAGAGGTGATTTCCAGGGCAATCCCAGAAGTCAGTTTCCAGCCTGGGTGTCAGCACTGAGAGCATTTTCATTGTTCCCAAATAAAGCCCTAAGGGAATGACTAACTCATTAGAACCCCACAAATATAGAAATAGAAGTCGGATGTCAGATTTTATAACAGCCCCGAAAGGTACATAGGTTTCATTATTAATTTTTATTAAGATGAATAAGTGGAGGCACATAAAGTCTGTCCCAGATCCTACAGGGAATGAGGGGCAGAACCTAAGTGAGACCCCATGGTACCTAGCTCCAGGGCCTGTGCCTTCAAGAGAATCCTCAAGCCCCAAGACACAATTTCCACTAGATGTTCATGAAGTGGTGATCACACATTTCCTCCCTGAGGCAAGCAGATGGAAATGCAACCTGCAGTCAGGATTACTTGGTGAATATTAAGTACAAACAAAAAGGAATTAGTGTTTCTTAATGAAGAGTTCTTGAGCTAAGAGTGCTTGAGAAAGATTCTTCCCCCACTGAGGAAAAGCACTAACCAGAGGTGACTAGAATCTTCTGTGTTAGGGATAGAACAGATTCTGGTTCTCTTCCTCATTCTGTCACTCAGAGGATTTTCTATTAACCCTTTGTTTCCCCTTGGTGCTAATGTCCGTGATGGCGGCCACTGTTTTAAATATAATTGGCAAGCATCAACTGCAGCTAGACACTAATCTGTTGGTTATCTGGAAGCTTATTAGCCAGACTTCCCTGAAGTAGGCTTCTGCTTCGGCTCTTAGCTCTTCTGGTCTTGCCCTTTTGCCTTGATTTTCTTAGTTTAACTATAAACTCGGTGATACTTGGCTGTAGTTTTTGCTGGCTTGTTGCTGCTGCCTGTGTGCAGTCCCCGTTTCCCCGGGGTCGGGGATAGACCGGTTGGGAGGATTGAGAAGAAGCAAAGTCAATGGCACAAACTCTGGGAGATTCCAATAAAGAAGCTCTTTATTGTAAACAGGTTGGGGGTTTTTATAGGGTTAGGGAAATTAAATTGCCACAGGAACGTTTCTGGTTGGTCTTTGGAAACTGGTCGGTCCCTGCTGGTCTGTTGATTGGCTAGCAGTGGGCGTCATTAGTTACTGGGCTTTTGGTACACTGGTGGCTTCTGGCCAATTTTGTTTACTCGTTGTGAGTTTGAGAGAGCTTGCTTGTGCTGTTGCCTCATTTGCCGTAAGTCTACTGGATCTTCAAAATCAGACTGAACTCCACTGCTCATCTGGGCAGGGGGAGGGGAGATATTTCAAGTCAGTGATTGTCTAACATGTCCCTGGAATTTAGAACTCAGGTCTGATATTTTATTTTATTTTTTTTAAAGCTATCTGAAATCAACTGTTCAGGGTTTTTTTTTTTAAATTTTTCTTAAAAAATATCTTTATTGTACAAAACTATTGAAAATTAAAAAAAACAAGCATGCAAATAAAAACCAAGAAACATTGTACATAGAAATTAAGTAGACCCAAACAAAGACCCTACAACTCAATGAATGTCTATACAGTTAGAGCAGCCATTTGTAAGGGAAGCTGTGGAGCTTCACATGGGATTTATTCTTGCACTATTGGGTGCAGTTTTATGCACATATCCACAACTAAAAAAGAAAAAATCCACGACAGAGTTAAAAACTAGAGAAAGAACTATCTTTTTATCTTCTTTCATACTCACGTTCAATACCTGCACTCAGTCCTTCCTCACCACTGATAGATAGTTAGCCTTTCTTGTTCTCTTTCCTATATGTTATATTGTATCACACATATCACACACACACACACACACACACACACACACACACACTACTGATTAGATTTGGAATATGAAGGAGAACGTGTGGTTTGGGAATTTGAAATTTTTTCTTGGAACTGTGTGGGAGCAGTGGGTAACATTAAAATGCCGGAGCTCTTCCGAACTATGGAAAACCTAGGCAGATAAAGGAAGACCTTTTAAAATAATGGCACTTTTTAAAGATTCATTGACTTGTAGGGTTTTTGTTTGGGTCTAGTTAATTTCTGTGTACAATGTTTCTTGGTTTTTATTCATTTGCTTGTTTTTTAAATTTGCAAAAGTTTTGTACAATAAAGATATTTTTAAAGAAAAAATAACTCGCACGATGTTGTGAGTTCTTAGGTCTACTGGAGAAAAAAATCTTTGGGAAAGAAACCTAAAAACAAAATCCGACTTTTCATATCTTTCTTGGGTGGAGGAACACAGACTTCAAGTGTGAATTCTCAATTACCTTTCCACTACTTATGCCGTTCAAAAATTGCTTCGAAGTCAGAGACTATGCTGAGCATGCTAAGCATTTTGTGTTGGCTACTTTTCAGTTGCTGTGATAAAATACAATGACCAAGGTAGCTGATAAGGTGTTTGATTGGTCATATGACTTCAGTGGGTTAGAGCCCACCATGACAAAGTGAAGGCATGGTGGCAGGAAGAGCCGAAAGCTCACATCTCAACCCACAGGTCAGAGGCAAAGAATACAGTGGGAATAGCACAAGTCTCTAGAAACCTGGAGGTTCATCTCCTATGACACGCCTCCTAATCCTTTCCAAATAGTTCCACTAATTTGGAACAATTTTTCAAACATAGGAGCCAATGGGGCTCTGATGGAGGAAGGTCATTGGTTAATTAATAAAGAAACTGCTTGGCCCTGATTGGATAGAACATAAGTGGGTAGAGTAAACAGAACAGAATGCTGGGAGCTAGAGGAAGTGAGCTCAGACTCGATAGCTCTCTTCTCTGGGGCAGATGTGATGAAGCTCTGAACCAGGATGGATGTAGGCTAGAATCTTCCCGGTAAGCGCACCTCGGTGCTACACACATTAATAGAAATGGGCCAAGCAGTGTTTAAAAGAATACAGTTTGTGTGTTGTTATTTCGGGGCATAGGCTAGACAGGAGGCCAAACTGGGCAGCAGGAATGCAGCCCACAGCTCCTTCAACAAGGCTCCTTCTCACTCATTTTACCACAGATATAATATATAACATATAACAGTATGAAAATTATAGCTATGCTTTAAAAATAATAGAAATGCCAAATAGAATATAAAATCAGCATTGCCATGATAATTCTAATATTCAAAAGATATTTTATATGAAAGCTTGGTTACTCTGAAACACAAGAACAAATCTTAAGAGAAAAGGGGAAGTATTTCAAACAACTCCTAGTCATTCTTAATTGTCTAGTGACTAACTGTAGGGTCTAGCTGGTTCACCAATAATAAAAGGCTTTATTATCTAGTGAAAGTCATGTGCATTAAGAGATAAAGCCATCCCAGAGACAGTCAGGAAACCTTTGTCCCTCAGTGAAGCCCAGTGATGGAACCAAATCTTGGATAGGTGAAAACAATAAGAAGGGAAGTTCACAGTCCATTCCACTGCACATCCTCTTGTACCCTTCCTGGCAAGCATGCCACCTCATGCCTCCTAATGTATATACAATAATGTGGAAATGGAAACCAAGTATAAACATGATTTATTGCTTCTGCCCATCTTTCTCCCTTGTCCACCCTTATCTGGCCTGCCCTCAGCTCTGGGAGTTTATTGGACCCCCTCTCTCTGTCTTTCAATGGGTACCTGTAGATCAAATGTGGCCTGGCTGCATCTCTGTCTATGACATACATATCAGGCAGTCATTTCAATGTCACTCTACCCCCCCCCCATCTGGTCTCCACCTGTAAGTAGTTCCTTTATTAAGGTTTAAACTCTTAACTCCATGTAAGCAGGTCATATGGTTCAGTCTAGAAACCACAAGGCTGGACACCATCCATTTTAGGTCAGGTCATTTGCAAGACCTAATCTTGAAAACTTAGCCAGCCTTGCACACAGATGTTGATTTAGGTACAAACATGTAAAGGAAGGTTTTCTCATGATTCAGTTTTTATTTTACCGTGTAGAGCAGGAACAAGAAAGGGGTATCAGAGTATGAGTTAGAACCTTGAAGAATGAATTCATTGTTCAGCCATCTGAACCATAATTTAAGAAAAGACTCAAAATGTTGGTCAGATAAGCATATTTCATAGAGTCCTTGCAATTAGTGCCTTGAAGACAAAATTACAGAAGCTTTCATTGCATTCAGCGAAATAGCCATACCAAAAAGAGTTTGAGAGTCAAGAAAGATTCAGTATGATTGCCACTCTTACTTCCTAACTTTGATGTAAATTATAGTCTTAGACACAAACTAAGCACCACTCTCTTCAGCTTTCATCACTCAAAATGTCCTTTGGGTGATTCTCTAAGGGAGGGGCCCAAAGAACTTAAAATTTCTATTGGTTGTCATATTTCAGAAGGGCCATCCTCTCGTGTGTGTGTGTGGGGGGGAGAAAGTGTTGTTGAAATTTTTACCAACAGTAACATAACAATTTATAAGAACTCCTCTCTGCCTGCATTTTGGTCATCTCAGTCTTGGATGTCACCTCTGAAGAAAAGCCACCATTGCTTCCCTAAACACTAGAAACAAAATCCCATACATAGCATCACTTGATAAATATATACTCTAAACTGTTTGCTCTGTGATGACTGTGGTTCGGTTTGTAAAACTGGAGAGAAACGATTGTCATGAATAGACATGTGTTTGAGTGATTGACTTCTCAAATTTTCATAAAGCCGTGGAAGGGAAGAGATTTGTGTGGATGACCATAGACTTGTGCAGTTAGCACAGGGGTTCTCAACCTGGGGGTTGTGACCTCCTTAGGAGTCAAAGGATCACTTACCAACTATTCAGCATATCAGATATTTCTATTATTGTTCATAACAGTAGCAAGATTACAGTTATGGAGTAGCACTGAAAATAATTGTATGGTTGGGGGTCAGCACAAGATGAGGAACTGTTAAAGGGTTACAGCATTAGGAGGCTGAGAGCCACTGCTCTAGACAGAGAGTGAAGAAAGCCTTTGTCCTGATGTTTCCGCTAAAGCAATGTGGATGGACCAAAGGGTGTGGCAGAGGTCATGGCCCAAATATGCTATTCTGAAATCGAATCACCACCCTGTGAATAAGAAAGGCTAAAAGTTTAAGATGGTTTTGACAAGTGAACAATTGTTTGTAACTAAGTTACTCCTTGTAAGTTTTATGGGTATTCTATGTCTACAAAACCTAGGCATACTCTTTATCGTACATATGTATTTATCTATTTTGTGGGCGTGTGTGTGAGCGCATGTGTGTTGAGGACAACTTGCGGAAGTCCACTCTCTCTTTCCTCCATGTAGATCGCAGGGATTGAACTCAAGTCATCAGATTTGGTGGCGGGTCTTTACTCATTGATCCTTCTAGCCAGCTCCTTATTCATATTTTTTATTTTTATATTCTGGAGTTGGAAGATCATTTTAAGAAAGTTGTAACAAATATGTATATATAGTAACAAGAATGCATGCTTTTGAAGGGAAAACACTAATTAAATAAGCTTCCCACTGGATTGAAATAATGAAGCACTTAATAATTAATATACATGCAAGGTAAAAGGAATGACTTTCTCAAATAATTTTATACAAAAGCATCATAACATTAAAGTCTTTCAAAGCTTCCCTCATGAGCTCACAGATGAATGTATAAAATTTGGCATATGAAATAAATGAAATACTACCTGATAGGACTGTAGTTAGGCAATTTTAGTATTCAATATTAATAGGATTTTTGGATTTTCTGCTTATAGTACTATGCAATCATAGCTAAACAAAATGATTAATTTGAATTTGATGATTGAGTAAGAGAAATTTTTTATTTCTTAAATGATTATGGAAATTAATAGTTATTTTGGCAATCAAGAAAAAGCTTGTAAATGTAGAAGTACTTTCAGCTTAGCCTAGATTTATAAAAAAAATCACTTTTCTGGATATACAAATTTGAATTGGAAATATTGTGTGTGCTTTCCCTAATTTTGAAATGCTTGTGAGACGTAATATCTTCAATGAGAAGACTGCTGACCTTAGGACAGTTACTGTGTTTGTTCTCAAATATTCCCCTGCAATTTCTATTGCTAATTGGCATCAGCCAGTTTAGGAAGCAAGGCAAACTAGTGGAAGGCAGAAGAAAGGTCTTCCTCCTCCCTCTCTGCCATCTCCTCCTCTCCCTCTCCCCCCTCTGTGTATTCCCCCTTTCCTCTCCCCCTGCTGTATTTCCCAGCCTTCCTCCCCCTGGACAGTCCCTCCTCTGACCATGTTTCCAGCTTATGACAGCAGAATCCACTATGAATTCATCTTGTGTCAGCCAGTTTCATTTTGTGGGTTCTGCTTACTACATTCCACTGTTATCTCGCTGGCCATGGAGCAAGAAACATCCTCTTGCTGTGGTTGCCTCTACTTGTGTTCCCATATCCTGCAGGACCTGTCAGATCTTCCCCCATGAGTGCAATTGATTTCTTACACTCAGTTCTCTCTGCTTGAATTAGGTGTGTTTCTCAGTTTCTTTACATCTGAATCATAGGACTCTACCCATTTTTCCCTCAAGAAACCATAGAACAGAAGAACAGGACAGGCTGCAGTGACATAGTCTGCTAGTTTGGGTAAACTTACATAGATGGGGGCAGTTTACAAATATACATACGATTAAATTAAATTCAGCCTTGGGTGCCTTTTTCCAAATTCTGTATTTTGGGTTTTTGTTAACAGTTCTCAAGTTCTTTTCCCTGTGTTTTTATATGAAGCTGTCAAAATAAGTAATATCAAGTGATGTTTTCTGCATATTACTCCTTGGCTCACGCATATATAAGATTTCTCTTTGGTGTATGAGATCGAGACTCCTTAATCTGGTTCTCATAGGCCTTCCTCTGTCATTTCCCTCTTCCCATATCTTCCTAACCTTATGACCTATGCTATGTTCCAATGTGGACTGTCTGTTCCTGTCAAACTGTCTTGCTTTCTATTCTTAACATTCAATTTCCTGTTCTTTGCCGTGTGTCTTCTCTCTGGCAGTGCCACCCTTTCCTGCCTTTGGCATTGACCATACCTAATGTAGACTAGGAATACTAACTTGCTGTCCTCAATCATCACCATCCACATATGCAACTCTCTGACTCCCTCCAAGAGTCTAGTCTAAGTACTATTTATTGCCTCTTTATTTTAAATTGTTTGGAATAATCTCTTACCATCTAATAAGTCAAACTGTAACTATAAAGCCTTAAATTAAATATCCAGTCTTCAGATACCCCTTTACCCCTTTGAGACACAGATTTTGTTGCTACAGCTCATTGAAAACTTTACTTGGGTCCCTTACAGGTATCCAACTTACAAAGTCCCAACAGAAGTTCTCATTTTCTGTCACCCACAGATCTCCTGATTTTGCAAGATGCCTTTAATTTAAGCATCTCTCATTAGTTGCTTGAATTATAAAATGGATGGTTTTCTCTTTCCCCTAAATCTTACTCTTCTCATTTTATCATAAATATTAGTTGCCTGAATTATAAAATGGATGGTTTTCTCTTTGCCCTAAATCTTACTCTCCTCATTTTATCATAAATTCTGGTCTTTTCACCGTACATTCTTCGGGCTTGTACACGCTAGGAAAACTTTGAGGAAGAACTGCCATAGACCACATCGTCAGCCTCATTTCTCCACTCTCTCTGGTTCCTTAATGATCCAGAGACCTAAGCAATGAGACTGAATTCCAAAGTCAGGACTTTGGGGCTTATCCTGCTTTTTATTCCCCCTCCAGATTCTTCCTGCCGCCATTCATGTAAATGGGCTCCCTTTTTCCACACTGTTCTCAACCATGCAGCTCGCTGCTCATACCTTTCATTGTGTCGCATTGCAATCTGCGAACATGTTGTTCATTTGGTTAGTCATTTGTTATGTCTTCGCCACGACAGCCAAAGTATCATAATCACTGTGAGAGCAGTTGATTGTTAATGTTGAATAAATCCTTTGCATAAAGGGAATGAATGGCAGATGGAATGAAATCAACAGGAGCATTGTCTGTCTCCTAGGTTCTCCGCATTCCACCAAGCGCTAATCTGAGTATGATATTGAGCTGCTGGAAATACTTCCATAGTTTCCCAGCTTTTATACCTGTCCCTTCAACACCTAGCCAATCTTTTCAAGAACAGCAATTGTATTAGAATAAAGGTGCAGAAGGTCAAGTTGAAATTGAAACTGTAGGCATAGGCAGAAGAATGAGCTCTTTATCAGTATATTCTGGCTCATGATGGTCAAGAACCTGTTTTCCTAACAAAAAAAGTTATGAACGCTCTAGACTATGAGCCAGACAGGCTGGGCCCAGAGTTTGGATCTCATCAATGTACCAGAATGCTAGGGGTTAGGCAATTTCACTAGCTCAGATAAAATGATGAGTAGACTGCTGTGAGGTACAGTACAGATGTGGTTATTAGGATTGCTGGGAGCCTGCTGCCCTCATTGCAGAGTTATTTCTATTTGAGCTTTAGAAATTGTGGAGAAGAGCGGTGATGTATAGAATCTAAACATCATCTGGGCTATTTCTCTGTAGAAGACATTTCAAGACTCATGAAAATAAATATTTAGAATTATTTGTTTTGCTAGTACTTAGTTAGCATATATATTGTGCTAATTACTAGCAAAATAAAGAATGCTCATATTAGCTGGGCATTGCTCTGCAGTGCAGTCATCCTCACTGCTTAGGAAGCAGAGGCAGGAGGATGAATTGTTCAAAGTCATCCTCAGCCTGGCTAACAGGAGACCTTATCGCAAGAAGAAAGAGCACATACACAGTAAAGAAATGCTGGTTCTGTAGGTAGAATACAAGTGGGCTAGGATGATATTTCTTGTCTACCATGTGTTAGGTATGTTACATATGTTATACATATAGCAAGATTATCACCACATTTTACACAGAAGGACTGAACCAGTAGACTGAGACCATGTAATGGGCAAATAGCAGAAAGTTTGGCACTTAGTTCTCCATAGCTCCAGGACCCCATATCAGCTCTCTCTACCGTCTGCTGACAGCAGGGACACCAGCCCATTTTGTCACCATGCAGAAGAACATAAATGAGCCACAGATAGAATTCATCAAGAAACTGAACAGAATAGAAGTGAGAATTCATGTTGTATACTTACCTTAGTTCACTTCTTTGGATAACTGAGCTTGTGAGAAAGCCTCTCCAACCGTTGTAACTGGTTCCATACTTTTCAGCTTCTTTTTTCATTGTTGTTGTTTTTTGCCTTTTGAAAATTATTTATTTATTATTTATTTATTTTGAGACAGTGTTTCCCTGTAGCTTTGGAGCCTGTCCTGGAATTCACTCTGCTAACCAGGCTGGTCTTGAACTCATAGAGATACTCCTGTCTTTGTTACCCAAGTGCTGGAATTAAAGGTGTGCCTCCCCACCACCTAGCAAACTTCCATGTTTTTTCTTGCTATTTTTACTCGTGTGTGTGCATGATTGGTAGACACAGAGTCAGGAAATAGCTTGCAGAAGTTCATTCTCTTTCCATCATGTGGGTCCCAGGACTGGACTCGGGTTGTCAGGCTTGGTGGTAAGTGCCTTTACTTGCTGAACCATCTTGCTGATGAAAGAAAAGTAGGATTTTTGTTTTGTTTTGTTTTTTGGAGATAATAGCTTTGAGGCTATTATCCTGGAACTTGTTCTGTAGACCAGGTTGGCCTCGAACTCACAGAGATCAGCTTGCCTTGGCTTCCCAAGAGATAGGATTAAGGATGTGCACCTCCACCACCTGACTCTTTTCAGCTTCTTAACGAGCCCCATTGATGGACCTGGTGTTACCCTGAATTGGGCACATAACAAGTTGTCAGCACTCATGGGTCCTAAGGACCTTCACAGAAGAGCATATGATGACCATCTCTCAATACATCAACACAAGAGTTTCTCATGGGTCCTAAGGATCTTCACAAAAAAGCATATGATGACCATCTCTCAATACATCATCACAAGAGTTTCTCGTGGGTCCTAAGGGCCTTCACAGAAGAGCATATGATGACCATCTGATGGAGGAAGGTCATTGGTTAAAAAAATAAAGAAACGGCTTGGCTGGCCCTCATAGGTTAGAACATAGGTGGGTGGAGTAAGCAGAACAGAATGCTGGGAGGAAGAGGAAGTGAGCTCAGACTCGACAGCTCTCCTCTCGGGAGCAGACGCCTCAGAGAGACACCATGCTCCCGGCTTCTGGGCAGACACACAGGATGAAGCTCCGACCCAGGATGGACATAGGCTAGAATCTTCCCGGTAAGCTCACCTAGCTGTGCTACATAGAATATTAGAAATGGGCTAGTCCAGGTGCGAGAGTTAGCCTAGAAGAGGCTAGATAGAAATGGGCCAAGCAGTGTTTAAATGAATACAGTTTGTGTGTTGTTATTTCGGGCATAAGCTAGCCAGGCGGCTGGGGTGCTGGGGACGCAGCCCCGCCGCTCTTACTACTACAACCATCTCTCAATACACCATCACAAGAGTTTCTTTGCTTGCATTTTAATTTAAGGAGAAATCCTCTTATGATCCAAGTTCTTCTGAAGAAAGTGACTTAAGGTTTTAGTATCCAGAGAGTAGAGCTCAGTCTAAAGAAGGAGGGGTGAGCTACATCCTTTATGGAGGTTTATTGATCTATTTATAAGATATTTGTAATGATAGACCATTAGAAAAACAGATTGTTCCCAATGGGGAAGTCCCCTCCCTCTCCGAGTGCAGAGCACTTTTCTTCATAGCTCCAGGAGAGCGAGCGTCGGAACATTCTGCTGAGGTACAGTCAACACACCAATACCGAGTCATGCAGAAACAGAAAATCTGAGCAAATCAATAAAAGTAACAAAGAAGATTGAATGAGCAAGAAAAAGCCTATTAAAAAGAAGCAAAAGACCACATGCCTTCTCTGATGAATTTTATCAAATATTTATAGAAGAATTTTTTACCAATTCTTCTTAAATTATTTCAAATAATTGATGAGGACAAAGTTCTTCCAAGTGCATTTTATGAAGCGAATATTATTTAGATACTAAACAAGAATCTAACCAGAAAAAAAAGTTACGAGCCAACATTTTTGATAAAGATAGGTGCAGGAATCACCAATAAAACACTGCCAACCCCAATCCAGTAGCACATTTAAAAGGTTATTCATGGTAATCACGTAGGATTCCCTTTAGTGATAAAAGGATGGTTCAGTATATTGGAAATAATAAATATGATATAACACGTCAACAGGATGGACAAAAATATATTTTTTCAGTAGACACAGGAAAAGCTCAAGATAAAACTCAACATTTTTTCATGACAAAAACAGAACAAGATAGATATAGAAAGACTATCACTTAGCAATATAAAGGGCTGTAGTTTTATAGTTAAGGCATATTAAATAAGGAAAGCATGAAACCTTTCTTTCCAAGATCTAGAACCGTACAAGTGTACTGGATGTTTTGTGTGTCAACTTGACCCAAGCAAATGTCATCTGGGAAGAGGGAACCTTAAATGGAAAAAAAAAATGCCTCTATCAGATTGCCCGTTGTCAAGTCTGTGGGAGCATTTTCTTGATTGATGATTGATCTGGGACACCCAGCCCACTGTGGGAGGTGCTACCCATGGACAGGTGATCCTGGGTTCTTCAAAAATGCTGAACAAGCAAGGAAGAACAAGGAAGTAAGCAATATTCCCCCATAGCCTCTGCTTCAGTTCCTGCATCCTGGTTCCTGTCTTGGCTTATCTCAGTGTGGGCTTTAAGCTGGATATGATAGAAACCCTTTGCTCCCCAAGTTGCTTTAGGTCATGGTGTTTATCACTGGGAAAGTAAAGTCAAATTGTCACTGTTTGTACACGACCTGATCTTATATGTAGAAAACCCAAGATATCACTGGAAATGATTAAAAACACTAAATAAATTTAGCAGTGTTTCAGGACACAAAGCTTTCATACAAAAGTCAGCATCATTTCTATAAACCAGTAGCAGATAATCTGACAAGAGAGTTATTCAATATATAATAGCTGTAAAAGATTATGTATAATGCATTTAAACAGAATGGTAAAAGTTCGTCATGAGAAGACTACTGTAATAAAGGAATTGAAGAAGACACACCTACGCACAAGCAGATGGTAGTCTGCGTTTTTGTGTCATAAGAATAAATACTGGGAAAACATTTATACTCCCCAGAATAATCAAAACTGCAGGCTACTGGCACAAAAATAGATGTGAAGACCAATGAAACAGGATGGAGATCCTAGATGTGAACTCAGTCATGCATGGCCAACTGAGATTTTGCAAAGGTGCTAAGATCAGGCATTGGGAAAGGACAGTGTCCTCAACAAACAGTGCTGGAGAAAGACCTGTGTTTTTACCCATATTGAAAAATCAGTTTAAGAAGGCTAAATGTTTTGTGCTGATTAACTATAAAACAATTAGACACAAAAGAGATCATGTTTCAAGATATTAGAACAGGAAGGATTTACTTAAATAAGGCCCCAAAAGCACAGGTATCAACCAGGACTAGACACATGGGATTCCATATAAATAGAAAGCTGCTGCACAACAGGCATCCGAATGGAGAAACTACCTACAAAAGGGAAGAAAGTGTTACATACATTCTCTCTCAGAGCTAATGTACAGTGCTTGAGGAAAAGCAAAACCATCAATGGCCAAAACAACCCCAAATCACGTTAAGACGGTTGATAGGTATCAATAGATATCTCTCGAGAGACGATATACAAACACTTAACATGTTCATGAAAAAAACTGGACTGCTTTGCATCCTGTAGAATTTATTCATCGCAGCCAAGACAGAGGATCTACGGGACACGGTACCCATTTTAATCGACGACAACAACTCTTCTAGGACCTCAAAAGTAAAGATCATCCACAATTTAACAAGGTTTCTATGATAAATTCTGACATTAGAACTGATCCCTTGAAAACCAAAAAATACTGTTTGTCTTAATAGAATAAAAAATTGGGATGGATTACTGGTCAACTGTGGCTTAGCAATTACTATTGTTTAGTCAATGGATACCTCACGGTACCTTTCACAAGGCTGGGCAGTTTAATAATGGTGGCCAGTGTGATTGCCTACTAAACTATAGGAAAACAAATGGGAAAATATCACACCACAGGCAGCATTAATTCATCCAGCAAGCAAAAACAAGAAAATGGAGCTCAGGTCTAGACTTCTCCTGTGCTACTCAATCAAGGCAAATTATTTTTTGTCTTCTGCCTAGGAAGTCCCACCGGGCATGAAATATTGATTTAGGTGTTTGCAGGCCGTGAATGGCTGAGTTACTCTTCTTAACATATGATGAATTGCTTCTCCGTGTTGTGATGAGGCTGAAAAGCAAATTAAACATGATTATTTAATAAACATGAAATATAAACACTAAGCCCTATTCCCAGTTACTAGTGCGGGGTCATGAGAGTTCACTGGAGGGTGTGTGAGCATTGCTCACGTCAGAGCCTAGCTACAGGCTTCTATTATCTACCTCAGCCATGAACTTTGCTGCATTCTGTGAGACCTGATTCTAGTGTTCCCATGAGTGGACCAAGGGGGTGAGGAGCCTGTGTGTTCTACATGGCTGAACTGGGGATTCTCAAAGTCAGGAAGTTTGAGGCTCTGGCTGCCAGAGAAGAACTTACAGTAGGCTGCAAAGAAGAGGAGCAAACACTAGACCTAGTCTGAGGAAGAGGAGTTCGGTGACATGCTAAAAGAAAGGCAAGCACAAAAGATACAGCATGCGTTGGCTTCCTCAGCTGGGAATCCTGGCTTGGTACCTTTCTACACACGCGCATCACCCTCAGTGCTAAAGTGAGGCTCTCTCTCTTCAACTGCACATGCGCGCCACCCTCAGTGCTAAATTGAGGATCTCTCTTCAACGACTGGTGTTCATATTTGCTTGATTCTACTATTTCTTATGGATACACAGAATAATGCCTGCAAGTCCACTTCACTGTGAACAGAGATAATATCAACATTATAGTTAATATTTGGAGCTAGTCCCCGACGATATTCGTTGTGATCCCAACTCCAGCCTTGACTCAGTGGGGTGCTTGATGGAGCTTTTCTTTGGTTTTGTGACAAAAAAGGCCTCTGTCTTTGGTTTACTTAAATTTAAGTGTGGGGATTTGCAACCAAACTAGACTGTCTACTGTGCATTGCTTCTCAAGTAGACTCACTTAACATGACCCTCTTTGTGGTCATTGACCTTTTATATCAGGTGCTTACATGGAACACAACCAAGCTATATTAAATGTATAAATGAACTTAAACTGATGAGAACTCCCAAATCCACTAATTTAAGACTCTCTTCATCCCAAACATCACAAGCAATTCAAGTTCAGTTTAAGTTGACATTCCAGCAACTCTGGGAAAAAATGGTGGATGCTGTGGGGATCTTGTTGGGGGCACTGAGTCGAGGAGACACTAGAGATTTAGTGAGGAGGACCTGTGTTCTTTACAGCGTAGCAACACCATGGCCTGCTCAGTCTCCCATTGTCAATCTCCAGTGCCATAGACTCTGGAGGGAAAAAGCTCCACCACAGAGCCACACCCAGGAATCCAAGCACCCTTCTTTCTGTAAAGGTGGGGGAAAACATTTACCTTCCAGCTCCAGCGAGCTGTTTATGAGAGAATTGAGGATACAAACATTACTTGTTGATCAGGCACTTTTTCCTGTGCCTTGTGCTCAAGTGTTCAAGGAAACGTACCAGAGAAATCGTGAGTCAAGGTGTTACTTCTTTTCCCAGCCAAATGCACCACGGGAGTCACCCCTCCACACTTTTACACGTTATCATATTTGGACTTTGGGTGTGATCCTTGGTGTAACACTGGGCATCTGCACAGTGTTTCTTTCAGTTCAGCTGTCTTGGGGCTCCCGAGTGTAGCTTCAAAGCTCTGTCCTCAGGCGGTCCCCATCCCTCTATACCTAAAGGCTACTCCTTGGGTATTTTAGAAGGCGTGGCAAGAAACACCTGCTCTGGAACTTCCTTTGATTCTCGCTCCAACTCTCATTTTAAGGGAGTTGCTCTGCCATTTCCTATCTATTCCAAGTGTGCATTATGAGATCCAGTTTCAATTCCCCGGTGGTAGCTCTCAGATCCCGTTACAATCCTCAGAGCTCCATGTATGTGTGTGTGAGGGAGGTAGAGAACCAAGTGCTGGCACTAGGCTCCTCAAGGTTCAGTTACCCCGGGCTGAGTCCCTAGCTCTGTGCCACGCAGCGGAGCGCTCTATGGCCCGGCAGCGCCGCGGCCCCTTTAAGAGCCGGGCCCAGGCTGGCCCGCGGGCCGCGGGAGCCCAGAGCGCCGCGCGCGTCGGAGGAGTTGGGAGCCGGCGCAAAAGTTTCCTCCCAACTCCGGCCCCGCGCGCCGCCGCCGCCGCCCACTCCAGCCCGGGGCCTGGGGCCGGCCCTGCCACGGTCGCCAGGGCCACCGCCAGAGGCAGGGCCCGGCGGGCCGCGCCCGCAGTTTCACTTTGGCGCGTGGAACCTCCGCCTCCGCCTGCGCCCGGCCGACCCGCCGCGTCCCCGTGTCCGCTTCCCGCCCTGGGTGTCCCGCGGGGCTGCAGGGGTGCAGCGGCGATCCCCGGCCGCGGAGCCACGCGCGGGACCACGGCGTGTCCGCCCCACGTCCCCCGACCGAGGGGCTGCGCCCGGGGGTCAGACACCTGTTCGGCCCGGCCCCGCGCGGGAACCGGGGCAGGATGAAAGTGACAGTGTGCTTCGGCAGGACCGGCATCGTGGTGCCCTGCAAGGACGGCCAGCTGCGCGTCCGCGAGCTCACCCAGCAGGCGCTGCAGCGCTACCTGAAGACCCGGGACCAGGTGAGGGGCGCTGCCGGGGCGGGGAAGCAGCGCGGCCGCGGCGGGGCTCAGCAAGTGCCCTAGGCCACGCACCTGCCCGGCGCCCTGGACCAAGTGGCGCTCTTTATGGGACTCAGATGACCCCCGTGGCGGGTGAGCGCTGCCTGCGGCCACAACTTTTGCAGGCTGCTAATGTAAGGGACCCGGGTAGCCCTGCCTTGTCACTCAGAGCCCTGGGAGGAATGGAGACTCCCCCCCCCCCCCGCCCACCCCCATTGGAGGGGTCCCTACACCTCGGGCATCTGAGGCCTACTTCCAAGTCCACGCACCGGGGCTGCTCTCTAAGACAACCCCAGGTGTGTGAGTAGCAGGACTCTGGCACTTACTTACTAGAACACTGTGATATAACCTGCACTGCTCACCTGAAGTGTGGTTTCTGACCCACTTAGTCCCTCCCCAATGAGGCACCTTGGAGTTAGAGAGCTGATTGGCTCAAGAAAACCTCCAAAGTTAGAGCTATTGATGTTTTTGGAATTCTCAGGCTGGTGGGAGGTCTGCCAGTGACCTGGGCAGGAGCTCAGGTGGGATGCTACTTGCTTATACCAGCTAGTGTACTGGGGTCTCTGCTGGATGCCACACTTTCTATGAGCTGGACACTTTGCCGGGCCTAGTTTACTACCAAATGAGAAGGATGACCCACAGTTCTGCTGCTCAAGTTAGGATCTAGTGAAAGTCAAGAGCTCACATACAAAGGGGCAAGATTCCATCTCTTGTCAGGTGTCTGCCTGACATATGGGGCTTCACTGTGTCCTTCTATGGAACCTTTAAAGGAATGATCCGAAAAGCCTTTAAGTTTTTCTCTTTCCTTTCTTTTCCTTTCCTTTTTCCTTTCCTTTCCTCTTTCCTTTCCTTTCCTTCATTCCCTTCGTCCCTCTGTCCCTCCTTCCTTCCTTCTTCCTTCCTCAGTCTTGTATAGCACTGTTGCAGTCTTGGCTGTCCTGGAACTCGTTTTGTAGACCAGGCTGGCCTCCAACTCATAGAGATTCACCTGCTTCTGCCTCTTGAGTGCTGGGATTAAAGACATGTGGCACTACCAGCAGGCTTATTTTTTTTTCAATTCTTACATTTCCTGTTTTGTATATCTCAACAACGTCTCAAACAGATAAGCCACAAACGCTTGTTTTAGGAGACAATAGTTCTGTTAGTATTTGTTCACATAATATTGTAAACTGTAGTCAACAAGTTGGTCCAATCTTAAGATGAAAAAATATAATTTTAATTGATTTTAAAATCATATGTCATACAAAGTATAGAAATCACATTTTCAAGCACATAGAATAAAATTTTAAATTGCATATCTTTGTTTAATGTTTATGGAGGGCTCACGTACACTGCTATGCATATGTGGAGGTCAGAGAATGACTTGCCTACCTACTGTGTGGATGAGGATCAACATAGACCTTCAGGCTTGGTGGCAAGGGCCATCTTGACTCTCCATCTTGCCTTAAATCTCTAGATGCTTCTCCTAAGAATTAGTGTCCAGAAGACAAACTTTTGATAGATACATGTATATATTATTCTGAGCAGTCAAGAATGGGAGGCCAGAGGCTAGAGAGACGACTCAGCAATTGGGAGTAGCTACTGTTCATCTAGAGGACCACAGAACATTTCCCACCACCAATATCTGAAGGCTCACAACAACCTGCACATCAACTCTAAAATGAGCCAATCCCAAAGCATCTGCACGCATATGTGTGCTTGCATATGTATACGTTCCCCAACCCGTACACACTTAAAGGAATTGGAAGAGAATAGAGTGAAAAGCCTTAAAGAATTACATAGTTCTTAGCCAGGTTGTGGTGGCTCACGCCTTTATTCCCAGAACTTGGGAGGCAGAGGCAGGGGAATCTCTGAGTTTGAGGCCAACCTGATCTGCAAGAGCTAGTTCCAGGACATGCTCCAAAGCACAGAGAATCCCTGTCCCCCCAAAACAAAACAAAACTAACAAGCAAACTACAGATAGTTCCTAAACCGTACTTGTTACAATAGAATTGAAGCAGCGGAAAGATGTGATGTGCATCTAATGCAATGTATGACTCTAGCCCATTGAGGTTTCATTTTTGTGTTATTGCTGCATTGGTGTACTGTTTATATCTTGTAATTCAGTTAAGAATTGAGATTTGACCAAGTAAACGATTATCTTTGAAATCATATTTTACTGGCTTTTGAAAATTGGATAAGGTTAGCCGCAACACTTTTGTAATCTACACAAATTATTAAAGTTGAATTCATGGAAGAATTGCTTATTGAGGTGAAAAATTTACCTTTTTAACTCATTAGCAATAATGTACATCCTCAAATATTGTACATCTTGAAGTTTACTATAAATGAAGACACTATTACACAGAGGTAAGCTACAAGCACATAAATAATCATTGAAAGTAACCACTGGTCTTCCTTGGATTGTACTTAGATCTTAACAGGGTTAAAAAGCTATTGCTACTCAGGTTACCATTATTGCCAGACATTACGTTTTCCTGTGTTTACATTTATATATTAGTGAGTGTGGCATTTAAAGGTCAACCAAAGCTTATGAAATTTCTCTCTCACTTTTAAAATTTCAATTTATGTGAAGAATATTTTCTCTTCCCCAAATATTCTCCTCTACTTTCATCTTAAGGGTTATTATAAGCAGGAGATTTTTGGTTATTTTTAGGTTATTATAAGTATGAGATTAATTAATGTTTCTAATGTAACTTGAAATGTCATGCAATACTCTGAAAAAATCCTATGCTTTTTATCCATTGAATTTTTAAAATAAGTAATAGAGGAAGACCCAAAATGTCAAAATCCAATTTGTACAAGTTTGTTATTTTATTGTTTTTTATTGACCTATATATTTTTCCTACCTCCTGCCTCTCCTTCTACCCTCTCCCATGAGCCCATGCTCCCAATTACTCAGGAGATGCTGTCTTGTTCACCTTCCTATGTAGATCCATGTATGTCTCTCTTAGGGTCCTCTTTGTTGTCTGGGTTATCTGGGATCTGTAAGATGTTTTTTTTTTGTTTGTTTGTTTTATGTCTAAAAGCCACCTATAAGTGAGTACATATTATATTTGTCTTTCTGAGTCTGGATTACCTCATTCAATATGTTTTTTCTAGATCCTGCACATTTCAAGATGTCATATTTTTTACCGCTGAGTAGTGCTCCATTGTGTATATGTGCTACATTTTCTTTATCCATTGTTTGGTTGAGGGGCATCTAGGTTGTTTCCATGTTTTGGCTATTACAAATAATGCTGCTATGAACATAGTTGAGCACATGTCCTTGAGGTATGATTGAATGTCCTTTGTGTATATACCCCAAAGTGGCATTGCTGAGTCTTGAGGTAGGTTGTTTCCTAATTTTCTGAGAAATTCGCCATACTGATATCCAAAGGGGCTGTACCAGCTTGCACTCCCGCCAGCAATGCAGGAGTATTCCCTTTACCCCACATCCTTTCCAGTGTAAGCTGTCATCAATGTTTTTGATCTTGGCCATTCTGACAGGTGTAAGATAGAATCTCAGAGTTGTTTTGATTTGCATTTCTCTGATGGCTAAGGATCTTGAGCATTTCCTTAAGCTCCTTCAGCCGTTTGAGATTCATCTGTTGAGAGTTTTCTTAAACAGTCTGGACCCTAAATTTCTTATTGGATTATTTGTTCTTTTGATGTCAAGTTTCTTTACTTCTTTGTATATTTTGGAGCTCAGCCCTTTGCCCCATGTGGGGTTGGTGAAGATCTTTTCCCATTCTGTAGGCTGCCGTTTTGTCTTGTTGACCATGTCCTTTGCTTTATAGAAGCTTCTACACTTTCAGGATGTCCCATGTATTAATTGGTGCTCTTAGTGTCTGTGCTACTGGCATCCTTCACAATAGCCACAAATAACTTGGGGGTAACTTTAACCAAACAAGTGAAAGACCTTATGACAAAACTTTAAATCTTTGAAAAAAGAAATTGAAGAAGACACTAGAAAATAGAAAGCTCTCCCATGGCCTTGGTAGGTAAAATTAACATAGTAAAAATGGCAGTCTTACCAAAAGCAATCCAATGCCCATTGCGTTCATGAAAATCCCAGCAAAATTCTTCACAGACCTCAAAAGAACAATACTAAACTTCATATAGAAAAACAAAATACCCAGGATATGCAAAACAATCCTGTACAATAAAGGACCTTCTGAATGTATCACAATCCCTGACTTCAAACTCTGCTATAGAGCTACAGTACTGAAAACAGCCTAGTATTGACATAAAAACAGACAGGAAGACCAATGGAACCAAATAGAAGACCTGAATATCAATCCATACACCTATGAACACCTGATGTTTGACAAAGAAGCTAAAAATATAAAATAGAAAAAATCGTATTCAATAAATGGTTCTGGCATAACTGGATATCAATATGTAGAAGAATGAAAATAGATCCATATCTATTTCCATGCACAAATCTCAAGTCCATATGGATCAAAGACCTCAACATAAAGCCAACCACACTGAGCCTCATAGAAGAGAAAGTGGGAAGTACACTTGAACGCATTGGCACAGGAGACCACTTCCCCAGTTGTACAACAGTCTGTAAGCCAGGTAGAGAGATTCAAAAGGCTTGATATTCTGGATAGCAAAGCTTATTTCTGTGCCCAAGAAAAATGAGAGCTAGCATGTACTATGGTTACTCCATGCAGACACTATGCTAGGAGCTTATGTGACTTCTCTCTCACAGCATCAAGAGCTAGTTTTTCCTCTTTACCGATTGATATGCATGGTACCGAGATTAATTGTGAATTTTGGAATTGTGCTTGAATCCAAGGGCTGTGTTTTCCAGTGTTTACTCTCAGCTGTTAACCACATAGCCTCCTATGTTGCCTCTGTTAGCTGCTATAACAACAACACATCATTGTTTCCTTATGCAGCGAGGGTTTCGTACATGCTTCCCCACAGCCGCAGCAGAGTTGTCGCCTTCCTCTTCATTGCATTTGTTATGGCACGGTGTACATGTTGTAGGAGAAGTTCTGTTTATGAAGTGAGAACCGCCGGTCTTCCTGAGCATCTGTGAAAGATGTCCCTCAGCCGAACGACAAACAAACCAAAACCTGGGCAAGATACTTCCCACATCTAGAAACTTGGTGGGAACATGAATGTGAGGTATCAGTTTCTCCCAGAGTTCTGAATAATCTAGATGGTAGAAAAGTTTCAAGACTGAGGACAGAAGTTGCCATTTCTAGGGCTAGAGAGTGAGTGAAGCCCAAGGAGGCAGGTCTAGATTTTGTACCCAGCCTTAGAGAAGGGACACCACATGCTGAGCCTAAGCAAAGAGAGCTGGAATTTGTGGTATGTTGGAACCAGCTGAGTCAACAGGAGGAACTTTAGGGAAGGCTTTAATATACTCTGATCTCTGAGACTTTGCATTCTCCATTTCTGTTGGGTGAATTCTACTGTGAGGTGAGTTGATGGAGGGGCTAGAATTATGGGATTCTTATCTTTGGATCCTGGTACTACATCAGTGTCTTGGGCACTAAATCCAATTTAGTGAAGTAGTTTGTAAAGGTGATTGTCTCCTTAAGCAGTCAAGGTATGGATCACCGAGTAATTAGTTAAATTTATCATCAAAATTACATGTCCCAGGTGAATGGATAATAACCGTAACCTGCAGGGCTATCAACCCAGGCTGTGTATCACATCTGATTTTTACATTTAGTATTTTAAACAGTGTGAATTCCCAAATCCCTTTTCTGAAGATTTTGATCAAGTGAGTATGATGTGCAACTTGGGCACAGGTGTTATGAAGAGCACCCCACGGATTCCAATGTCCAACCAGGATCAATGGCTAATCTATCACTAATCTTTTGGTATTTGTGAGCTTTACTTGATTGTTAAACTTGGTTGATGGCAGACACTGTTACAGATGTCTACAAATAACCTTTAATTATGGTCAGGCAGCTTTACTTCTCTTTCCACCCAGAGTAAGTTCTCATAGAAGGCACTCACATTATTGAACTGAACATATGTGCATATACTTGAGGAGCTGGATGAATCGAACCAAGTAGAACTGGGGGAGAGCAGTGTGTTGAGAGAGTTGAATGAAATAGTTCGATAGTGGACATAATGGAATTGTTTCTTAAGTTGACATATAGTTCTCACTGCATATATGAGTTACCTTGTATGTCAAGGAAACTTTACTAGGTTTTTCAAAATGAATTTTCTTTTTCTGTATATAGACATCTTGAATAATTTGTTCTCCATGTTAACATTTCCCCCAGAGCTAGAAATAGATAAACTGACTCTTTTTGACTAATTGTGGTATCCGTATCTAAGTGAATTTATGCAATAATGACATCTGTAGTGATACTGTGTGACCAGCCTGGAACAGCTAGAACTCTTGAATTTCTGAATTTTTCAGCCTTTGGTGCCCCCCCCACCACTTTTGGCCTAAGTTGATCTTATGGTTCTTGGATACACAGATTAGTCTCAGCCTGAGTCTGTAAATTACTCTTCAATTTGCTGGCTCTGATTTAGTTGTGGTCAGTCCTATACTTCTCAGACATACCGACCCTCCGAAGCATCAGACAAGTGTCTTAGCATAGCAAGGCACAGGCCCTGATTTAGTTTGGGTTCTGCCATTGAGCTGGTAATGTATTGCAAACGGGGCTCAGGGGACTTCAGTGACGGGTCTTCTTAGAGTTCTATTTTCTTATTGTGTAAGAACTTTGAGATTTCATGTACAATTCCAGATTTCTGTCTTCTATTAGGGAAAACCAATAGAGGTTCTGACAGCCCTGGGCTTTGCTTCCCCCCATGGTGGCTGCCAGCACTCAGACACCCAGTTCTCTTTGGAGGGATTGAGTATGCTTCACTTGCAGTCACCACCTAACCGACAGTAAGGGTTCGTCATTGCTATCTTACTGTCATGTCTAGCCTTTCCAGTCTTTATTTTTATTTAGAATTTGTACTATATTTTAATTTATTGAGTATCCACACATGTGTGTGTGTGTGCATTGAGGCACATGTGGTATGGTGTGTGTGTGAAAGTCAGGAGACAGCACTCAGGCATTGGTTTGCTCCTCCCATCATGTAGGTCCCTGGAATTGAACGGAGGTAGTCAGGCTTGGTGGAAGGACCTCTATCTAGTGCGTTGTCTCAGTGTTCCTGTTTTTATGAGTCACTTAATACGTTGCTACCATTTGAGCTGCTGACAGGCGTGTGACTGTCATTTTGAGATAAGGCCTTTCACTGAAACCTGGAGCTTGCTGATCCGGCTGGACGAGCTGACCTATGAACTTCCTGTCTCTGCCCTTTCGTACCGGCAGTACTAACGGACAAAACAACATATAGCTTGCTATGTGGGTGCTGGGGACCAACGGCAGAATCTCATGCTTGTGTGGCAAGCACTTTACCAGCTCTAAGTTCTTGTTTTCCCTATATTTGCTGGCTGTGTCTCTACTATGGTACCTTCTTCACTATATGTCTTGGGCCTTGGTCTGACTACCCACTGAATTTCTTGGTTTGTCTGTCTGTCTGTTTTCTGTAATTGTTCTCAGGACCTGATTCTTCTCACAAATTTCTTCTCATGATCCGTATAGCAAAATGGGAACTCAAGTCTACAAAGAAAACAAAAGCTTAGGCCGTTGATAGGCATATTCTTACTTTTATAATTCATTAGTAAAGCAAATCCTAGGTTCAGCCTCAAATCAAGAGAGAAGTGCACCAGAAACGAAATACTAACACCCACGTCCATCAGACTCTTGTCACACCATGTGTGATGTGAAGGCCAAGAATTAATCCATTTGCAGTCAGGCTTGTCCGCTGAGAAACTATATAGTCGAGGCTGATTCATCAAAAGGGAAGATATCAAAGCTGTTTGGAATGATGATGGGCATTTGAAGTGGAGGCAGCAAAGGAGTTTTGGGAGTTACAAAACATTGAGAGAAGGCCAAGGAAGAAGTTCATTGTACAAACCAACGTGGACCAGGTTGTGAAAGACCCTGAGGGATTTTTAATGCGTTCAGTTACTGTCTTTATTAGAAATTAATCCATATTTTATTCAATATGATCAGTCTGAAATATTTGTATGAATTTAAAGTATAGACGGTGTTGCTTCATTGTGACTGTGAACTCCACACAACGTAGAATCAACCCCCCCCCCCCCCCCCGGGAAGTGTTAGTCTCAATCAAGGATTAGATTAGGTTAGCCCTTGAGCATATCTGGGGAATCTTCTGGCTGATGTTAATTGACGTGGGAAGAACTTCCCAACTGTGTGGGGTTCCATTTTCTGGGCATGGTATCCTGAACTGAGCGCAGGCATGTGTGCGTGCATGCACGCATTGCTCTCTGCGCTTGACTGTGAAGGTACGAAATGTGATTAACTGCTTCCAGTTCATCCATCTTGACGTCCCTGCAACGGTGGTCTGTAAGGTGGAACTGGGAGCCCAGGAAACATTTTAGCCCTTACATTGTTTCGTCAGGATATTTTTTTAAAAATCACATCAACAGGAAGTGAAACAGAAATAGGGCTTCCAGATTATTAGATAATGAGTTAAGTATGCATGTTAAGGGTGTATTACCCTTACCAAAAAACTCTTTTGAAAAATTTTAGCCTTCATCGATGCCCCCTGCACCACCTGCTTATGTGCTGGTGCCCAACAAGGCTGTTCTCCCTCTCGTTTATGTCATTGCCTCACCTGCTCACAAATATGTACTTCCCTCTCTGAAATTATCTTAGACTTAGCATCTTCCTGCTTCTAGACTTTGATGAGCATCCCACATGCAGTACGACCTCCTCCTCTTCCGTGAATCCACCGCCACCATTCTCCATTAACCGTTGCTCTACACATGGCTCCATGCCTCTTCTGCTTCTGCTCTTCGGAGACCTTGAAATCCTTTACTTCCTGCTGAATCCAGTTCCTTCTTCTCCTTCTTCTCGGGTCACATACTAATTGTCATGTCCCTTTGGTGTTTACAACTGTGTCTCTTGGATTTGATTTCTCTTCCCTCCAAAGCCACAACATTTTACATCTCTTCTGGTTAATTTTAACAAACTCCATTTCCCCCAGCTCCTAAGCCCTCTGGTCCTTCTCTACCAAGGACTCAGTAGTTCAAAGTTAATGACCTCAGCAGTATTTAAGTGGTTCTCTACTTTTCAGTGAAAAACTTTGCTTCCCTGTCCAGGGCCTTTATCCCTTTTCCTCTTTTAAACTGCAAAATGCAGTTAAGTATTACTTCAGGCTTCAAACACTATGGGCAAATACTGCCCTCCAACCTCCTTTTTTCTAGGACCCCTCTTGCCATTTGTCCCTTGACTGCCACAAGACTGAGTTTCTTTAACTTTCCATATTTATGATTCAATTTAGTAAAACATATCTTTCATTACACTTCCTATGAGGCTGCCAAGAAATGGGAAATTCCCAGAATCACAGCAAGTTATTCACGTAGGGATTCTCCTCCTTGGTGAAAGGTTGTGGGTGCTGACCCATGTAATCACCTGCCCCTGCCTTTGCCATCTTCACAGTTCCTCACAGATCCGCCAGCTTGTGTTGAGTGATGAACACAGTGTCTGGGAACGCTCTTGGAGGCTTGAGTGTAGCCTTATAGTGGCAGAACCCACTTCTACTGGTGACACTGGCCACATGCCCTAAGTAGTCATGGAGGACAATTCTGTCCCTGACTGCAGTTGAGTACTCCAGGCTGTCTGTGTCACTGTAAGTTTCTCAAACTCCCTGTGGGCTGTACAAGAGCAGGGAGTCTGTCTTGTTTATTCTGCCATCCCTATGTTTAGCAAAGTACCTGATACACAGAATGGATGATAAAAATGCTTGCTAAATTATACCAACTTTTACATTTCTTTCTTTTGTAGAAGTGAGGGTGACCTTGTCATCAGCCCAGTGTTTGTGAGTTTGAAATTGTTATATGTGGTAGATTTTTTTCCTAAAGTCTAAATGCAACTTTTCTCTTGATTAACTTCAAATGTCTCATCATACCTGCATTTGCTGTAGGCAGGCGTTTAGTGGTCCATTATATCTGCCATGCTGATTGTCTTAAATAACAGCTTCACACTCTGACAGGTTGACTCACTTCTCAGAGATGTGAGGCTGAGTGCTCTGTGGTTCTGATCTCAGGGAGGCAACATCGTGACGATTTTCTTCACAAAGACAGGTCGATGCAATCTTATATCTGAGCGGTATTTGATTTTCAGCATTGTATCCATTAATTTCATGTTGATTTTTTAAAATGATGCTGAATTTCATCAGTTTTGATGGTTTATCTTTAACAGGCGTGATATCTGTGTCTTGGGGTTGCTAAAATTAAGTCTGTCTCCTGTTGCTGAGCTCAGCCAGCTTTCTGATTGCAGGACTCTCTCTGTATTGCACTGAGATACAATTGCAGGATATCAAGAGACAGGCTGCTAAAAAGGTTTTACTCTCAATTTGGCTCCTATCAGATTCAGTGCCACGTATTGTCCAGATAAGAAAGGCCTATGTTGCTCCTGTTGTTTGACTCCAGGTGAGCATATTAAACTCTCATGGTGGTCCTGGAGCTGACTTGTTGTGGAAGCCCACGTTAGAAGCATAGCCTCAACTCTTGGCTCATCTCTCAGCAAGAACAGAGAGCCATGCTCAGAGCTGTTTCATTGCCTGATTTGGAGTACAGATGAAAGGCTTATGGGGAATTCCAGCAACAGGCTTCTGATGCCTTTATTGCATGGCAGATAGTGTCCTTATTCTTTCAAAATAAAAGCACGGACCCTAAAAATAGTGACCTCTAGACATAGATGGGGGTTATCCTGTTTCTTCATAGGAGTGAAGAGTTATGGGTACCTATCTTCAGATCAAAGGGCAGTAACTGCTGCCTCTTAGGCCTGTGAGTCTGTAGCCATAGCTCTGGACTCAGGGAAGGAGGGAGCTGACAGTGCAGGGGTAGAGGGAGAGGCCAGCTTAGGTCTGGCCCACGAGTGGAGCTGAGTAGAAGCAACAGGTCAGCAAATAAGCCTTGAGGGGCAGGAGGCAAAGGAAGTGTGGAGCTGTCTGTGTGTGGCCAGAGCAGCACAGGTGGACCTGGAGGGGAAGCAGTGTGTGCTTCACACTGGGAATCCAAAGACTCAGTGTGTGCACCTGTGCTGTAACCCCTGCTGCAGAGGCACACACTTAAGGAAGCCCTGTGGGTGGTGTCCTTAAAGAGCCCTCTGGGTTAGGGAAGAGGAGAAGATGAAGAAGTCCTGAGGCCAGGCTGAGATCATAAATCACGGACTCATAAAAGTGCCAGTCTTTGTTTGTTTGTTTGGTACTGTTTTAGGGCTTTGCTTCTAGGTTGAGATTTCAGTAGATGTGGGAAAAAGCACGGTAGTATCCGGAAATAAAAGCTATTCGATTAAGTTAGCAAATATAAAAACTGTATTGGTGGCCTTTAGGCTCCAGGAAGTGACTGGATGCCTGGTCTTTATCCTTCTTCACTTGTCTACAGTCCAGGGACTGGACAGCTTGGGCTCTTGTCCTCTGACTCTTTATGAGGGTCAGCTATTGGAGAATAGAGGTCAGGAGGCTCCCTCCCTGCCAGGTCGCTGGGCCTGCCCGTTTCTTAAAGGCCATAGTTCTTGTCAGGCAGCTGACCCATAGCCTGCCGCCCCCAGTATCAGCTGCTTTCCTGGATGCTCTTGGGTCCTAGACCGTGGCAAGGGCTCACCACTCTTCTGCACACCATCCCCTGATGATTTCTGAGATCGTTGGCAAACCTCTGTAACTTATTTCCTTGGTAATCTCCTAAGTGCCTGGTGTGAACAAACCATCTGTTTCGTGCCAGAATTTGAACAGAGGATCCCTGGGAGAGAGGATGTTTCCTTCAGGTCTCAGCACTCACGGTATCTACGCCCGCAGCAGACAAAGGCTTATGAAAGAACACGTTCCTTACTATGAACGTTACTGTCTGGTTTTTATTCTGGTTTTTCCTTTGCTTGTTTTACTTAAACAGGAAGGTAGTTGGGACATGTTGATTGCACTGCTTGTTGATTAGTTAGGAATTGTAGTTTGAATACCATTACATTCCTGATGATTAGGGACATTGAGTGCAGCATCAGGCCAGCGTACTAGAAATGACCATAGCTCTAAGTTCTGCAATGGCTTATAGAGCAAATTGTTTTACTGGAATTAAATTCTTTTTTTTTATGGATATTCTGGCATTTTAATAATACTGACAAAATGGACAGTTGCTTGGGAAGATGTTTCAAGATCCAACCTGTGCTGGATGTCCTGCAAAAAAAAATCGAACAATATACAGACCAAAATTCTTAAAATGAAGTGTTGAAATGATTTCTTTTTTTTTCCGTGGCTTGGATGCCGGTCCCTTGTATTTGATGGAGATATGATCTGGATCCTGTGGCTCACATTTTGCCAGCACTTGCGCAATGAACCGTCCTCGCCAGCATGCATGTGACCTGTTTAACTCTTGGAGAGATAGAGTTCTACCCGTCATGTCCATTTCTTTTGTGACACAGTGATAGTATTAGTAACAGAGACTTGAGGAAATGTGAGCTAGGTAATAATTCTTGTCTTCATTTGTAGACACATTTGGAGAGATTCAGTGGGCTTCAGTTTTGACAGCAGTATCTGATCAGAAACACTTTGCCGGAACCTTTAGGATGAAATGGAACTGAAGTTCAGAAATTGCTAGTAAAAACAAAATGGAGAAGGGAATTGCTGTAGCTAGACTTGTGTTTCATATTTCTCTCGCTTTGTTCTAGTTTATCTTCTGGTAAAGAAGGGTCACTTGAAAATGGGTCCATGGAGAGTAAGGGGACTTCATTCTACTACTGTGATAGCTTCTTAGGGTGGCCACGACAAACTACAGTGTTCTGGGTGTCTTAAAACAAAAGAACTTTACTTTTTGTTTTCATACAATTTTGGAGTCTCAACATTCAAAATTGACATGTTAGAGGGGGTGCTGTCTGCTCAGTGCCTCCAGGCAAGGGTCTTTTCTGCCCGCCTCCACATTCAGTGAGCCCTGAGGTACCATCATTAATGCTCCCTTCTGTCTGTCCTTGTCTTGTGCCAGTAGCATTGTATTAGAGCCCACCATCATGACCATATTTAAGTTCTATCTTTAAAAGCCTTGTTTCTAAATTGCATCCTGTTTGTGGGTACCAGGCCTTAGAACCTCAACATATCCTTCTTGAGGAACACGGTCCCACCTAAGATAATTGCAGGAGGATTTACTGCACTAGTTTCTTGTGTTTTTCTCCCCCCAGTAACAGACGTGGGAAACTGATTTTTTCATTGATTTTCTTCAGTGTAGCTTAATTCATTACTTTTTAATTTATCCTATTTTACTTTCTTTCCTCACCATGGCCTATAGATTGCCTACTTTCTGTTTTCATGGGAACTGAGGGTCTTAGGATATGATACCACTTCTGCTACTACTAGACTTGGAGATTTTGGCATCTGTCTAATATTTATGACATCCTATAGCCCATGTGATCTGCTTCTCTATCACCCATTGATCAGAAGCTCAGTGGTCTCATGCATTGACTTTCTCTTCAGCCTAGAATTACATTACCCGTATGTGTTTTGAGTACCTGTCATGTGACACAAGTCCATCTCCTTCACAGTGTCATCATCATGTATGTATGTGACAAGAAAGCACAAGGTAGCACTAAATGAGTTCCCTTGGTGCTCAGAGTAGGCTAGAATGGCCAAATGTGAAAATTGAAGAGAATGGAGGTAGATGGTGTGCGTCTTGTGACAGAGATGAAAGGAAAGAGGAGCACTGCTGTGATACTCAGACCCCTGGTCCTAATGTCCTCCTATACTCAGAAGGATGTGAAGCTTTTAGATTTATATGTAGAAATTAAGATAAATTAGAATGTACCCATTATAAGCTGAACTTTCTTGTTTTTATAAAAATAACTGTCAGAAATAAAAAGGATAGTAAGAAGCATGGCGTGAGGTAACATTTGTCAATCCCTTTGGCTCATTTTCAAATCTGCTTTTTCACTCAATCCGTTCAGTATATCTTGGCTGAAATATATGAAGAAGCCCTACCTTACAGCTCCATGTAATTGGAAAAAGAAGGTGCATTTAAATAGCATCATCAGATGATTAGTTGTAGGATTTTTGTAGTAATTGATACTTTCATTTCTCATTCCTAAAACAAATGTATGCACATGCCTATGAGCCAAGAGTTTAACCACAGCTTTCCTGGGCTCTTTTTGTTCAAGGCTTATGAACCTTCAGATGTCAAGATAAGGCTACAAAATCATTTAGGGGCCTCACTGGAAAGACTGTGCACAGGAAAGTCTGCACGCAGCTGCAGGACTGAGGACCCTGGCTCCT
This sequence comes from Microtus oregoni, assembly GCF_018167655.1. Taxonomy (NCBI): domain Eukaryota; kingdom Metazoa; phylum Chordata; class Mammalia; order Rodentia; family Cricetidae; genus Microtus; species Microtus oregoni. The sequence continues at coordinate 54,031,699 of NW_024543069.1, forward strand.
GATGGCTACAAGCTGGAGGCTACCCCCAGTTTCAGAGGCCATCTTCCTTTTTTGAGGCCACCTGTTTTTCTGTTATGCAGACTTCCCAGTCTGACTCTCTGCTTCATTTTTAGAACTATTTGGCCAGCAGGATAGAACATTAAACAGCAGGCCGGCAATGGCATCCCAGCATGGTTTTTAAAGGTTAGTTTCAATGTGGAACTGGAAACCACAGGAGTGATATTTTCATATTTGTTACAATTCAGTGGTTTATATTATTCCTTGATTGGACCATCTATCTATGTGTGAAGTGTTTCATTGCGTATATTATTTATACAAGTTGATGGCTTTCTCTGTGGTGTTTTTATACACGTATATAAAGTGTTCTGGTTACACTGTTCCCCTCATCGTGTGTGCAGTTTCCGCACTCCACCTTCACGTTGGTCACTGTGGAGTCATCATCTGATTATCCTCTCTTCTAGTAAGATTTGATCTTTTCTGAATTCTCATGGTTGTGTTTATCTTCCTCCCCACATGCATAATTCCTATCAATGTCTTCTCTAGCAGTGGATTAGTACTTAGCAATTTATTTACTTAAACTTGTATGTATCATGGAAGGGTTTTATTTCTCCTTTGACTCCAAAGGAAGGCTCTGCTAGGTGTATTTGTCTAGGTTGATGGTGCCTCTCTCTCACGTCTTGAAGTATGTCATTTCAAATCATTTTGGGTTGTAGGGTTTGTACCAAAGAAACTTATTCAGATGAGTTTGCCTTTATTTGTCAGTTGGTACATCTCTCTTGAAGCTTTCCCTATTGCTTTTTGTCCTGTAGTCTTAGCACTGGAGCTATAATGTGACATGAAGAGACTCTTCTCTGGCCGTGTCTGTGACATCCTAAAAGCCTCCTGGACCAGATGTCCATCTTGTTCCTAATACTCAGAACATTTTCTATGACCTACTCAGGACACTTGGTCTGTCCAGCAGACAGGACCTTCCACCCTCCAGTTTTCCAGAATGCCACAATGAAGGACCTATCTGCTCCTCATCCTGGCACACTCATCTTTGGTAATAACAATATTTTCTTCCTAGACACTGCCTTCTCACCTCCCTCAAGGAACAGATGCCTGACATCTCCAGGATGACAGTACATGGGATGCCTTTCCAGCCACAGCTCTCGCTGAGCATGACCCACCAACACCTAGCTCTCCCCTTCCACACATTGCCCTATACCCGCAGAAAGTAGCCAGACTTGAGTCAACGTTCAGGTCTTTTCCTAGAGAACCTAAATTGTTGGTCACAACTATCACTTCAATTTCCTGTCATCCCTATATCCAAAGAGTCTAGAATGTTAAGTTGGGAGCGTAGCCCCCAGCCCCTTGTATCCATCCCAGTCCCAGGCCTGAGAGTTGTATTGGTCTGGACTCCAAATCCCAGCATGCCAGGCCAGGACCCCTTCCACAGGGTATTTAAGTGTTCCTCCCAGAAGGGGACCCCCCCCCCCCTCCAGTGGTTGCACTTGCGGCCTCCAGGTTCCTCCTCAGGACCACCCAAGAGTGCAGGAATCCCATTAAATCAGGATATCTTTAAATTTGGCTTGTTGTGATTTGGCTTGATTGTGATTTTTTGCGTTGGCAGAGAGCTCTGAGTAACAATACTCAGAACATTTTCTATGACCATTTTGTTCAACATATTTTCTATGTGTTTAGATTAAGCCTTTCTCCTTTTTATGCTTATAGAACACAAGTTTTGTTTTTGAATGGTACCCCAGTAGCCTTATACTTATATTGTGTTATTTTTTAATTTCTGTATGTATGAATATCATACATATATTCTCCTTTCCTTTCCTACAAAGCTTGGTGTTCTGACTTTCTATCCAGTCTATTGGTGAGGCTTTTAATTCAGCTCTAAAAAAACCAAAAACACAAAACTTGTTGAATTTTTCATTTATAACATTTCAGTTTGAGTTTTTGTTTATTCTGAATTTCCATCTGTCGAAATCCTTTTGTACCCTACATTGACTCTTATTCCGTAAGCTCCTTATTTATGTCCTCATAAGGTATTTATCTGTATCTACTTGTAGTCTTTTCTGTCATTTTATCATCATTAATATTTTAGTCATTATTATTATTTTTATTTTTGTAGTCATTATTATTATAATCATTTACTGTGGAATGATTACCGTTTGGAAAAATCATTTTGCTCTTTATCATTTTCTTGTGTTTCTGTGTTGGAATTTGTTAATTTGAGGCCAAATTGTTGGCTAAAACTTTAATTTCATCTCTTCTTTTAGTTGAAACAAGTGCTGGCAAGGTTGAGGTACAGTTTGTAGCACTCGGTTAGGGATGTAGTCAGCTTAATGCCCACCACCGCCTTCAAGGCAGAAGTGGATTCCCAGCACCACCCAGAAGAGAACTCAGTACAGTACAAGCTGGGTAACCCACAGCTACAATAACATCAGAGGAAAAAGAGTGGAGATAATACTGAGCTAGCTAAGAAGATATTAAGTAATAAGATAGGTGTGGGGAAAAATGAAATCAGTACAGGAAAATAATACTAGAAAAAGAGAAGAAAATAGAGAAGAGGAGAAATAAGTGAAAGAAGGGAATAATAATGAAAAGACAAAGAAGATGCAACTAGAAACAAAGAATAGTGATTTCTATGCTGTACAAGTCTATTTACTGACTCCTTCATTCTTATTGTCCATTGTACCATGTATGTTTAACAGTCAGTTGTCCTGAAGATGGGGATGGAGGGTTCGTCATTAGCTGAAACCCTGTGCAGGACAGACAACAGAAAATAGGAGTCAAACATTCCTTTCTTACCATGGAAATATTTTAAGTCTGTTCTTAAGCTTTCTTAGTATTTAAATAATCCTGACGAGAGGGTGCATATCAGTCTCATAATTAAGATTTCTTTGAAGCAGCAATTACAATTATTCAGAAGATTGAAAACGTATGGTTCAAATCTCAGCTGGCATTTAGGCTTTCTGTGAAGAGTATGCTTAGATAAGAAGCAAGAAATTGGTCTCCATTGAATTATTTGATTGGAAGAGATGATTGGAATGTTACTAATAAAAAATTGCAACCTAAGGTAGGCACATTATTTTACATTGTGTAACTCTAATAAGCTATTATTTACAGCGTCACTAAAAATATAAGCAATGCACCAGGAGGATTTAATTTCCCCGTCATCCATCTGTTGAGCACCAAGAGTGGAGGAGCTGAATTTCAGCTGCAGACAAAGTCAAGGACTGTCTAACCCTCTGTGTACTGTCTGTACACTGTCTTTACACTGTATACTGTCTAACCCTTTGTACACTGTCTAACCCTCTGTACACTGTCTGCACCCTGTCTGTACACTGTCTTTACACTGTCTGTACACTGTCTCACCCTCTGTACACTGTCTCACCCTCTGTACACTGTCTCACCCTCTGTACACTGTCTTTACACTGTCTGTACACTGTCTTTACACTGTCTGTACACTGTACACTGTCTGTACACTGTCTGTACACTGTCTCACCCTCTGTACACTGTCTCACCCTCTGTACACTGTCTTTACACTGTCTGTACACTGTACACTGTCTGTACACTGTCTGTACACTGTCTTTACACTGTCTGTACACTGTCTTTACACTGTCTGTACACTGTACACTGTCTGTACACTGTCTGTACACTGTCTGTACGCTGTCTGTACGCTGTCTGTACACTGTCTGTACACTGTCTGTACACTGTCTGTACACTGTTTCACCCTCTGTACACTGTCTTTACACTGTCTGTACACTGTCTTTACACTGTCTGTACACTGTACACTGTTTGTACACTGTCTGTACGCTGTCTGTACGCTGTCTGTACGCTGTCTGTACACTGTCTGTACACTGTCTTTACACTGTCTAACCCTCTGTACACTGTCTTTACACTGTCTGTACACTGTCTTTACACTGTCTGTACACTGTCTTTACACTGTCTGTACACTGTACACTGTCTTTACACTGTCTGTACACTGTCTCACCATCTGTACACTGTCTAACCCTCTGTACACTGTCTGTACACTGTCTGTACACTGTCTCACCCTCTGTACACTGTCTGTACACTGTCTGTACACTGTCTGTACACTGTCTCACCCTCTGTACATTGTCTGTACACTGTCTAACCCTCTGTACACTCGCAGTTTACATATTTGGGTGTTCATGAAAAGAGCAATTTCGAATATGACTAATTACCTCCAAGTCTGTAGCTCATATCTGCTGTTTCTTTTAAAGAAACCAAAGGTTGTGATGGCTTTTCTTATGACTATGTAGATGCTGTATTTTTTTTAAAGATTTATTTATCTTTATTTTATGTTCATTGGTGTTTTAACTGCATTGAGAGTGTCAGATCCTCTGGAACTGGAGTTGCATACAACTGTGAGCCACCATGTACGTTCTGGGAACTGAACCCAGGTCCTCTGAAAGAGCAGCCAGTGCTGTTACCATTGAGCCCTCTCTCCAGTCCACCCCCCAGATGCTGTCTTAAAACCAGAATACTCTTCTAATTTGTAGAGTATGGACGTTTACATAATACTACATATAAGCTATCAACATGCAGGTTGAAATTACATGAGAAGATGGGTCGCATGGAAATTCAGTAATCCACTGAACGGTAGACAGGCATGTGTTTACTGTTGATAACTCTTTGTCACTCTATTAACTGAACATCCTGCATCCTATAGCTGGTAGTCTTGCATGGTTCTGCCTGGATTTTCTTGGTTTGTTTGAGTAGGTAGTTGTATAACAATTAGTATATGACTTTATAAATAAAGTTTTAAAAAAATAAATTTTAGCCTTGATTCCTGTTTTCTTTAACACACCAGGAGGTGTACGCTTGTGGATACTTTTTAAAATTTTTCTATGTAGTAATAATGAAAGTCGGTTGGAGTTTGAGGGTGAGAGAAGTGTAAGAAAACAGAGGTAAGACAGTGCATACTGTGAGAGACCCTCTGTGTATGCTGCGCCGTTGCTATGGTGCCATCAAGGGTTAAGCATCACCAAGGTGGCACCAAATACTGCCCTCTTCTTTGGTATTACTTCTGCTGTCATCTGTTAGTGGTTGGAATATTGGCTCGAGATTCTTAACGTGTGCATTATAGTATACGATGGTACTACATGGAATTCAGCATGCACTGCTGACTGGGGACTTGTCTGCGGAGTCCAATATTGAGATCTTTTCATGGAAGGAAAAAAATCTAAAAAGAGATAAGATCTTATAGATGAAATCTGTGAGGCACGAAGTGTGCAGAAGTCAGAGCTCAGATCAGTGAGAAAGCAAGCATTTTGTACCCCAAGGGATATCTTGCTGTTAGTATCTCATTCATTGCTACAGCTGGCATAGGAGAAGGATAAAGAATTTGACTGTGTTTATGAAGGAGAGACCTTCAAGTTTCTAGTGGAGCTGGTCTCCACTTCACCTTTAAAGGGTAATGCCAATTTTAGGATTGATTAAATACATTGCTTTGAGCTTCTTCCTGTCTTAACTTGGCAAAACTGAGCAGATAGAATGAAGCTTGTCAGCATATTGATCATGATTTCCGTGAGGATGGAGGGAGGGACTCAATCAGAGGAGAGATGGTTGAGAATATTGTGATTTAGGGAGTTCTCAAGAGTATTGTGAGTCTTTATTGGCTGGGTAGTAATTCGACTCCAAACGCAAGAGTAAATGCCACCTAAGAGGACACTTTCAGGCCCATTGCAGGCACCATATACAGGATGTGCGGAGCATGGAAAGCCCAAGATTAGACAGGTGATAGGCTAGGACTGAGAGTTGTGAAACCAGTTGGCTTTAGGTCTGCCTTCCATGTATGCTGTTTCTGTGGCCTAGGCAGCATGGAGAACAGAAATTTCACCAACAGGCACAGCACAAGTCAAACCATCTATGAGGATTCCGGGGAAAGCACTGGGCTTAGCCCTTGGGACCTGAGGAGCAGCCCTGCCTTCCCCATGAATATGGACTCTGGACATATGAGCAAGGTCCTTGAGCTCTCAAGACACAGTCATAGAAACTTACCTTGAAGGCTCCTCCCCAGCCATAAAAATGTTTTGTATTACCTGATTTATTGCATTCAAGTACTCATTCTAAGTGCTAACTTCCATAAGCTGCCAAGGAGCAGTCTCTCAGGGCCCTAATATGATGAAGTATGATAAATAGATGATTCATTTATAATTAACTGTGTGTATCACCATACCAATAGCCCTCGAGCTCCAAGTTTCTCATAAAAGTTTTTCTCCCTTAGGTAGGCTTTCACTCTCAGAATTTTGTCTGCATCTTTAGTTTGGAATATAAAGTTTGTGGTATCTCAGTCTCATCAAAAGATTATTACCCTACCAAAAGGAATGTGCTTTGTTTTGTTTGGTGGTTCGCCTTTGCTTGGTCATGATGTTACCAATAGCAGAATATATACATAAAGCACTTAATAAAACTGGATGAACAAGTAACCAGAGCATATACTTCAGTTCACACCAGATTATTATGAACTGTCAAATATTACACCATGACTTAGATAAAGGTTTAGAATATTACTATGTCAGAACTGTCCTGTGTTAACTTTGTTATTGTTGTAAATCTATGAAGGTGTGACTGACAGGACCAATCGCAGTAAAATGCCATAAGAAAAAAAAAGGTTAGGGCTGACTCAGAACCCTGTAACATTTATTCTCAACACCAAAGAGGAAGTATCGCTTTGCCGAGATCAGGCTTTGAGTTACTTATCCAGAGTCCAGAATAATGCCTCCTAATTAGAAAAGGACTAAGTGAAGAAAGTGTACTCAGGAATGATAATGGTCCATTATACCAAGAACAAAGGGCTTTGTTCGTTTTCTGGCCAGAAGGAAATGAGTTTTGAGATGAAGACCTTCTGAGATCTGGGAGTTGAATTCTGTTCTAGCCAGAAACAAGAGAACTAGAAACAAGCTTGGAGGAGGAGGAAGAGGAATGTGCCTGATGTACATAAGGATGGGGATGGGCACACATGGTTGGGGTGGGGGAAAGGAGGAGGGAAGGAACAGGGTGGGGGGAGTATCAGCCCACAGGAAGCCCTCACCTCCAGGAGCAGTGCCCAGGGGGCCCTTACATTTTAACTGGGAACTGAGTTGGTGGTCACAGTGGAGTCTCACTGTCGGCATAAGGGAATGCTGCTGTATTTTCTATTCTGTAAGACCCTGTATCAGAATCCAGCTAGGAGATAACTGGACGTTGATCAATTGCAGATATTTATAGAAACACAGTGAGTTATATTCCCATCCCCCCCCCCACACACAGAATGTTAGTTGTTCTGAAGAAATGATGCTGCAGAGAACATTTGCATTTTATGACTAAAACTCTTGAGAGATACCTCAGCCACTCAGTCCATATACATTGGTTGGCAAATGTGTCAGAAATTTTGGAGCTACAATCAAGATGGCCGTGGTTATCTATTGTTAGGAAATTATAATTCTGTCTGCTGGGACATGTTCCTTATATGATCATGTCTGGGAATGACCTCGGGAATGACATGTCTCTGTGGAAAGGTGGGATTTCAGGACTGCCCACAGTAGTTGAAACCAGACTCCTTTGCTTCATTAAATTATTGGCTCAGAGAAGTCACAGAAACCAGTGTCAGCATGGGTAACCGAGGACAGCCCAAGGTGACTGGCTAGTGACTGTGCTCTTCCAGTCAGCTGGCCATTCCGTTCCCAGCCTAAGGCATGCCCTGCTTCAAATACCTGTAGTAGGGGTGAGGTGTGAAGGGCACTGTCAAATGGGCCCGACCTCCACGCTGTGTGATCTCCATCCTTCCTCTCCTATGCTAGAGTTCACCCTGAGGTATTGGCTACTGGGAGGAGGACTCTTTTGTGGGCAAGGTAACCATGGTGATACTAACGATAGCTGTGTGGATTGATAGGACCTCACCTCTGCGACACATGCTGAACTTAGACGCTTTGTATGCATGATCTCATCTGATGCCTTCTGACAGGGTGGAGGGGTGCCGTCATTCTCTCCTACCAGACTAATGATGTCATCGAGACTCTCCCACATCTGTCTGTGGCCGAGGAAGAGGTGGCCACTTCTCTCATCTTTTTTTCTGTGTGTGTGTGTGTGGAAGTGTCAACAACCTCTGTGCCTGCCAGCTGCTCCAGGCTTTAGTTTATGGTAAATACTTACTAAATAGCAGTTTCTACTCTGAAGAGGCTTGTGTTCCTGGGGCTCTCCCTGTCTGTTGGCTGATGTGAGTGCCTCTTCCTCCCTTAGGTGCTGAGCATGACCATGCAGGCCCCTGTTTGTCCTTCAGCCTCACTCTTCTGCCTTTTTCATTGTCATCCCTGGCTCTTTGCTTTTGCAGCTCAGCACTCCTGCTCAGCTTCTGCCCTTGGGTGCCACTGTCTTCATGGCATTACTGTTGTGGTAACTGGTCCCTAGGCTCTTCCCAGGCCAGGGTTAGCTTCTCTCTTTACCCTTTTAGATTCTCCTGTAAAGTTAGCAGCTGTTGCGGTGTCAGCTCCGAGGGGCTAGCCAAGTGGGTGTTGATGTTATTTGATCGCTCCTTCATTTAGTGGTAGAGCCTCTTTCTGAGTAGACGTGTGGCCCGAGACTGAGTTTGTTCTCTGAGGAGGCATGGCTGCTGTGTGAAGCGCAGCATCGTTAGAGTGCTCTATTGCTCCATTGCTCCATCGACTGCTGGTTGCAAGCAAAATAGTCTATTATCTCCTGAGTACTTACTATTTATATGCCATCTTTTACCAAAAGAAACAATGATGAAGTTCCTTAGGATCTGGAGCTAGCAGACATTCCATATTTTACCAATAATATTTACTTAAACATCTATATTTTGTCATTTTAGCTCTCTAGTTTTAAAGGAATTACCCTTCCTTCCAAAACAAAATTTGAGCCTGCTGCTGTCATTTGGGAACTTAAGATCCATGAGAAACTAAGGTCTTAGTTTTAGATTCAAGCCCTGTATGGATAACACCTTGTCACTAACAAGCAGCTGGATGCAATGGTCCTTTATGATGACTCTGTAGAAGGTAGCCTAGATGTAAATATTCCTTGTTAGCTTATACTCGCGGTACCTCTGTTTCTTCCCATGTGAGATGGAGCTGTTTCTGTGGGAAACTAAGAGTTGAAGTTCTGAAATGTTCTTACGGTGTTGTCTTCTATACACTAACAGCCTATGTGTCCTCAGTATGCCCTGGATTCTTAAGAGGTTTGCGAGTTGCTCTGACAGTGGAGTTGTTCTCAGAACCCAGAGTTAAGTGCAGAGAGATTTACTGTAACAGCAAACCTCAGTTTTGCTTTATTTTCCTTGGAAGTTTCAGCTCTAGCCTCTAGTGCGTCAGTGTATGGAGCATGTTCTACTCTGATTTAGCGACTAGGTTTTCATGGACGATTGTCCTCTTGCTGATGTTCTTTCTGGATGTCTAATAGTGGTTATTAGATCAGAAGGGGACTCAGCAATTCCATACGAATTGACTTTAAATTCTGATTGCCAAGTATAATATCTAAGACATTCTGCATGTAGATTCACTACAATCTGTATATTGCCAAACACACAGATTTGGAAGTTATGAAATGGGCCATTTATTAGGAGGAGACTCCAAATGCTAATTTTCCAATAAACTTGTTCTTAGTTTTAAAGACATTTAGGTCACAGTTGTGATGAATTCTTAAAATATGAATTACATCTTTCTTTTCTAAATTCTAGAAATAGAACCATCCTTATGAAAGCATTTAAGAACTATCATGCATAGCCTAAAAGTTGTTTAAATTGTTTAGAAACGGATATACTTGGCTTCCTTTTTAGTCCAGGGAAATGTAAACTGTTCAGCCCCTGATACTGATGCTAAGAGAGTAGTTCAAATTTTTACTTCCACTACTTTGATGCATTTGAACAGGTATTTTCTTTCCTTTTGTGTTGGGTGAATATAATCTGCTAATGTTTTATGTGGTACCATCCGTGCTGGGCACACAGTCCCCTGTCTGGTGTCCTCCAGGCCCAGACTAAGAGGTTTCCAGAGTTTTGCACACCAGGCCTGAGTGAAAATATGTGTTGTTTTTAACAACTTGTCCACATTTAGTTCAATCTCTGGTCTTCAGTTGCTTCTCAGGCAGCAAGAGTCTTTTCCTGGCACCATGGTGTAAAGCCTTGTGGAACTCCAAGCCTGTCATTCCTGTTCCCTGACTTAATTTTTCAGATGGTCTGGACCTTGCAGTGGCAAGCCGTGGTATGTAGATCCTGGATCCTATGTATTAACTGACTCTGCTGTTCAAATATTATATTTCTTAATTGCAGGGTTTAAGTTAAAGACCTATTTCTTAAGGCCTAGTGTCATGGTGCATACTTGTACTTTTAGCACTCAAGAGGCAGGGGCAGGCGGATTGCTGCAAGTTCAGAGCTAGATTGTTGTTCAAAGAAGTGCTCGGCATGGTGGGTTTGCATTGTAAGAACCTGTTCAAAAGACAAAGAGAGAAAAGAAGGAAGAAAGCGAAAAACAAAAAACAAACATCCTATTTCTGAGACACCCTTCCCCTTGTCCCAAAATTCTTTTAGAATTGCTGAAGTAGCATCTAGAACCTAGTGTATACCTCTACTGACTATATACGACTCTCTATTCAAGCTTTGTTCTGATTTTTACATCTTTTTAAAAATTTTGCTTTTGACTCTAAAGTTACACAGTAATTTTAAATTACCCTAAAGAGAATGATTGGTAGGGACTTACCTCCCACTAGCTGCTAGGGCACTGTTACTTTGAAGACTGTCTGCCTTAGTCGATACTACATGAAAAGTGTGTAACTAGATCCCCTGAGGCATGTTTGTTTGAATGTCTCTCAGTGATCTGAGGGAGAAAGGGGAAGGCAAGGGGAATGGGAGCTACTATCAAATTCACTTTTCATATAGTGTTATTTTATGTAAACCACTGGATATCTGGGTATGAGTGCATCAAAGTTCTTTTTAAATTACAAGTGCTTGTATATGAAGCTGATAGTATTTGCCTGTGTTTCACAACATGACAGCAAGGATGTGTGCATGTGTGTGTTGATGTATGTGTGTGTTGATGTTTGTGTGTGTTGATGCATGTGTGTGTTGATGCATGTGTGTGTTGATGCATGTGTGTGTTGTTGTTTGTGTGTGTTGATGTATGTGTGTGTTGATGTTTGTGTGTGTTGATGTATGTGTGTGTTGATGTTTGTGTTGATGCATGTGTGTGTTGATGTTTGTGTGTGTTGATGTTTGTGTGTGTTGATGCATGTGTGTGTTGATGCATGTGTGTGTTGTTGTTTGTGTGTGTTGATGCATGTGTGTGTTGATGCATGTGTGTGTTGATGCATGTGTGTGTTGATGCATGTGTGTTTTGATGTTTGTGTGTGTTGATGCATGTGTGTGTTGATGCATGTGTGTGTTGATGCATATGTGTGTTGATGCATGTGTGTGTTGATGCATGTGTGTGTTGATGTTTGTGTGTGTTGATGCATGTGTGTGTTGATGTTTGTGTGTGTTGATGTATGTGTGTGTTGATGTTTGTGTGTGTTGATGCATGTGTGTGTTGATGTATGTGTGTGTTTATGTATGTGCGTGTTGATGTTTGTGTGTGTTGATGTTTGTGTGTTGATGTATGTGCGTGTTGATGTTTGTGTGTGTTGATGTATGTGTGTGTTGATGTTTGTGTGTGTTGATGTATGTGTGTGTTGATGTATGTGTGTGTTGATGTATGTGCGTGTTGATGTTTGTGTGTGTTGATGTATGTGCGTGTTGATGTTTGTGTGTGTTGATGTATGTGTGTGTTGATGTTTGTGTGTGTTGATGTATGTGTGTGTTGATGTTTGTGTGTGTTGATGTTTGTGTGTGTTGATGTATGTGTGTATGCACTCGAGTATGTACATGTTTACATGTGAGTTGATGTATATGAATTTTCACTGTTATATGATGGTGTAGCTTAGGCTGCATTGTTGAAGTATACATATTTATTTTCTACTCCTACCCATTAGTTTCTCAGGGATGGTCAGTGTTTGTGTCACTGAAAGTTCCCACTTGCTTTTCTCACAGTGTATGTAGACTATGGTTATAGTCATTGGTCATGAATCATAACAACATGATACAGCCTAAAAAATACAGCCAAGCAGTGCCAGGAATTATGTGGCATCTCTAATGTTTAGTTTTCATTTCTTCTGAGGTAGGGCACTGGCTTCCTATCATAATTCTGACACAATCATTTTAAAATAGGAAGTACATATTGGAAAAATACATGTTCAGGTTTATAAATGATCTTTTTTCTCCTGGGTTTGGTTGAGTATATCAATCAAGGTATATTGTTTTTATTTCTAGATTATTACTTTTTAATATATCCTTAAAATGTAAGCTACTACTAACAAATATCTATTGATCCAGTGTCAGACTTTTACTATAATATATAGTCTTGTTAGTACTGTTAATGGTTACTGAGAAATGATGAGTAAACCAAGGCACAGAGGGCTTAAGGATGGGGCAGTAGTAGCAGCCAGCAGCTACTGTATGGCAGACACATCCTAACGTTCCTTTCCCTGCTAGCCATTTTAAGCCTCTCTGTATTAAAGCCTGCAAACATTGTGAACATAGCTCTTTTTATAGGTGGGGAAACTGGAGTGCAGAGCTCCTGTGCGTAGCCCACCTGGGCCAGTGCCAGAACCAGGTCCCAGCCCCAGCCATCTGTTGCCCTCTAGAGTAGAATAGTGGTTTTATTTGCTTCTGTCTATGATAAGGTTTTTCTCATTTTTAGATGGTGAACGAAGAGTGATTTATTTAGAATAGTGACCCCTTAATATTGGCTTTGCCCTTAGGACATTGTGCAGTGTCTAAAGTTATTTTTGCTTCTCACAGGGAAGGAAAGGGTACAACTGGCATGTACTAGAGACCAAGGGTGCTCATAGACACCCTACAATAAAAAGGACAGATATTCCACATAAAGAAGCTTTTGGTGATTTAAGGTGACATATCTTTAAGTTCACCCATAGAGTTGGGTTTTAGGTTTCGTGTAGTGCTGTGTCTGGGCTTCTTCGTGGTGAATAATACTCTTGTGTGTGAGTGGGGTATTAGAGTGATGTCATAGAAGATGACTTGTGCCAGAATTGAGAACACAGTAGGTAATGTACTCACAGGAGAGGCAGGGGCATGAGTAATTCCTGTCTCGTGAGAAAGGATGTAAGCTGGTTTATGATGATGATGTAATATTTGGGTGCTTGATTTATCATCCCCTTCTCCAATGATGCAAAACCCCTGCAACTACCCAGGTTATTAAAATTCAGAGTGCATCTTGAAAGTCTGGCGGGTAAAGGTGTCACATTCGCCCTGAGACTTAGCTAGCTGCTTATGGGTGTTTCTAAATTTCCAAGTCAAGATTGTGATCTGCGTTCCTTATGGTAGGAACTTTTAGACGCTCATTCCACAGTCTAATGGATCACACAAGTGCCATCATAAAGCTGTAGATACTGGAAGGTGGGGGCAAGGGAGCGCTGGGTGAGGAAAAGCATTAGAGGAGGTGGTCTTTGAACAGATTCTTATTTTAAGAGAAATCTTGGGGCTCCGAGGAGGATGTCTGCTTGCCCTGAGACTTAGGCACCATCAGCACCATGACTGCAGCAGCAGTAACCAAGGTTGGCTTGTTGATTGCTCCTCTGTGAAGACTCTACCAGAGAGGCTTTATGTTAAAATAGTGTCATTCTCAGGGGAATTTGGTACAGTTATGTGATAATCACAGCAGATAGATAGCTTGGGTCCTACTCTGCCTGTCTCTGGCTACAGGCCTCCGAGCAGCACAGATTAGTTTGATGGGGCCCTTGTCACCAGGGAGTACTATGAGCCTGACTGGGCCACAGCAAGGCAAATGTACTGCTGTGAGAAATGCCTGTGGCAGAGCTTTGTAAATAGACATAAATTGAGATTTTGTGTGAGGAAGCTGGCTCACACTTTGTATCATAGGAATTCTTGGAAATGTGGTGATTTGGAAATTCAGAGAAGTATGATCTGAGTTGAACAGGCCAAGTGATTCACTCGGGCAGCTCAGGATGACAGTTCAAGTGCAGAGCAAGCAAATTATTACCACAAGCTTTCCTCCAGCAGAGACTGTGAGAGTCAAGCCAACCTGGAATCTGTGGGTTTTGGCTTAGCTGTGAGAATGTAAGAACTGGTCAACCTTCTCATCTACCCCTGAGATACCACGTTGGGGAGACAACTTTCCTTTTTGACTTTAATAATCTAAATTTCTTCATATTTGTCTCTCTTCTAGAGAAGCTAGATTTTCCTAGCTTCTCTTGCTGTCATGGACCTTGAGCAGCAGGTGACAACTAGTGTTCAGATGCCAACACACCATTAGGCATGTTTGTCTGATGGAGAACTAATCCTGTCCAGACAAGGTCAATAGGACCACAGACTCTGAAAGCTGTTGCTCAGCTTTGCTAAAACAGCATTTCTCCCTTACCTACATTATAGTGTGCAAACTAATGTGATGTGTATATGTAATCTCAAGATTGCATCTCAATCTTATGGGCACATGTATCTGTAGGTGATCAGGTAGATTCTGATATATAGAATATATACTAGGACTTCCTTCATAGCTGGATCTATTTGTCCCACAAGGACTGTGGACATTTAAAAGTCTGCCTTCTTCTTTTGCTTGCTGGATGGCTTCCTCCAACCCGTGAGACCTCCAATGAGAAAATTTAGTCATGGAGCCAGAAACCTTGGTTCCCACAGCCATATCTCCATTCTGTTCCCTGAGATAGATTAAAAGTTACCTCCCTGCAAATATCTTCCATTTGGCAGGACATACAGTCAGGAAAGGAGTCTTGCATATAGATCACATTTGGGACCTTCAAAGATAAAGGGGATTCCAAGTTCAGAGAACTGCCTTTGTTTTGCATATCTCTATAAACTGGAAACTTTACAGAATGGAGAGAACAGCAGGAGAAGAACACAGAAACTGAAGCAGAGAAGTACGTAGTGGAGAGTTCATTTTGCCCACAAATCCTTCTAGGTCCTGCACTCGCTGCGATTCTTCTTTTGAACCCTGAGGGGACACTGAGGCTGGCACCCATAGTTCCCCGATATCTCCCCTGACATTCTTGACCATCTCTGAAGCAGAGAAGTACGTAGTGGAGAGTTCATTTTGCCCACAAATCCTTCTAGGTCCTGCACTCGCTGCGATTCTTCTTTTGAACCCTGAGGGGACACTGAGGCTGGCACCCATAGTTTCCCGATATCTCCCCTGACATTCTTGACCATCAGTGGAAGGACAGGGTTTGAATGGGAAAGTAATAAGCTAAAAATAGTGTATCAAAAGTATTTCCTTGTGTATTTGGCCTATTACTCAGAGGATCAATTCTGTATTTTCCTTGGGTAGGTTATAGTCGAGTAGAGGCAGAAAACAGACATGGGAACCAAAATGTACAGGAAGATACGAAGATCAAACACAGAAGGAAGAGTAGAATCTTCATGAGCTATAGGATCATACAGGGAAAGGGGAGATAGGCATGCACAGCCCTGGTCTGAGGGTTTTTCCTGTTTGTCCCACACTCTACCTTCAAGTCCGTGATTCTTCCTTTCTCCTTCACAGTGGGTGTGCCGGGAAGCCCAGCGGATGACCAGCACCTCTCCCTCCTATTTGAGGAGTCTTTTCTCCCTGTCACTCCTGCCTCCGTCACACCTCTGCTCCAGCCTTTCTGGTACTGAATTGTCTCACATTTTCTTTCTTATTCCTTTCTTTTTCCTGTCATCTGACTTTTGTCCATCTTGTCACTTATTACATTCCAGAAACATGGAATATTGACGATATTGTTTGGTAAAATATGTAACAAAAATATACAGATAACTCCACTCAGGTGGGGTAACACCATGTTTATCCCCGGTTCAAAGTGCACTTTATTTATAAGTGTCATTTAGAGCATTTGCTTTATTAAAAAATATGCTATATTAAGGCCAGGCAGTGGTGGTGTACGCTGTTAATCCCAGCACTCAGGAGGCAGAGACAGGTGGATCTCTTGAGTTCAAGGTCAGTCTGGTCTACAAGAACTAGTTCCAGGACAGGCTCCAAAGCTACGATCAAAACAGACACACAAACAAAAAAGAAACAAAAACAAAAAAATATGCTATATTGGTATTGTTCACACCTGACCTCATCAATTAGGGAATAGGGCAGGACTGTCAACTCTCTGTAAAAGGGTTCTTCTGTATGAGAGGCTATGGCCTTGCCAATGTGATACACAGAGCAAATCAGTTTGTTGGAAAATGAGTCAAGGGAATAATAGGACTGTAAATTTAGAAACAAAATTATCATTTGTTAAAACATATTTTTATATCTTGTGGAAAAGCAGTAACATTTCTACCAGAATCTTAGAATTCAATGAACTATGTCATTCTCCATTGAAAAGTTTTCTTTTCCTGGTTAACCATCAGATTGCATAGAGATCAGAATCCCCAAGGCCAAGGGAAACACGCTAACAGATGCATCAGACTGTCCCTTATCAAACCATTGACTGTCTGGGGCTCCAAGCACAAGGAATCTGCTTAGAAGTCACTTAATAGGTTAGGAGCAGAGGGCAGCTTCCCATTAGTTCCCTGAACACTGGCTTGTAGGACTGTGCACTCTGCTTCTGGTCTTGCTCTTCCAGAAGTTGCTTAATTCTCCTTGAAGTGATTTTAGATGTTAACTTGTACTTCTAAGTCAATTCCGTGCTTCTATTCTGCCTTCTTTAACCCTTGATTCTAGTCATTGAAGCCTTGCTGTGCCCTTGTTATGTGTTGAATGTTTTCTAATTGCCCTACAAGTAAAATTTGAATTTGAGTGGATATATGGATCTGTTTATTTTATAAAACATCATTGGAGGAAGTCAAAGTAATAGAGAAAAGAAAAGTCAGAAGTGTGGTGAGGAAGTAGGAGGGACAGTGTGGGGGACAACAGAGGGTTCAGGCCTTCCAGTCTGCCAGGTTTACTAGCATTCCCACGGTGTTTTTGGCCTCCCAATAAGAATTCTGTGCTCTCTGAATACTATTGTGTTTTAAAGATGCAGAAGCTGAGGCACAAAAGTGTTTGTGATTTTGCCCAAGCACACACAGACAAATAGCTGAGACTGAGTTGGAAGACAGACAGCTGTTGTGTGTCCTATAAGGTCTCTCTACCTGAGCTCTAACTTTGGATTTGGCTACTCCAGTTCCAATTACATTGCCACGTTTTGATCACCTGAGACTTCCTTCTACACTGTAAGTGGATGCCATGTGTGTCGTAGTATACATTGAGAACTTTAAGGTAATGAATGTGAATGGCCTGAGTTGTAGAGACCTGGTGATTCTTGCTTCTGAGTCCTTCCATTTTAGGTGTGGAGGAATAAATGGCAAAGGCACACTATACCTTTGCCTCTTCCTAAAGACACCACTTTGGTTCAGGTGACATCTTGAGAGATTTGCAAATTCTTTCAACAGAGCCCACTCAGCTAGGTGATTACCTAGTTAGACTCCTGCTAGCTCAGGGGATTCCAAAGATTATGAGATACAAAGTATTCCATAAATGTCCAGAAGAGAAAAAAATTTCTTCTATAAATGTTTGTATCTCGCTAAGGGCAGCCATTGCTGTTGGTCTGCTTGAGTTTGTACACAAATGCATAAGAATGTTTTCCCTGTAATGTGCAGGAATGTTGCCAAGAATCCCTTACTCCCTCTTAGTGGTAAGATACGATTTATCTGTCCAGTTTGTTTCATGGGATTAATATTTTCTTGACTATTAAAAAAGAGAAGAAACAAGTTAGAGTGAAGATATGTTTTGATGTCTTCTGATTTTTTTTCATGTGATCTCTGGATCTCCTAAAGGACACAGGACTAGAATACGATGACCCGACTCTTAGTCTTCCCTTCCACAGCAGGACACAGAGGGACAGAGAGTGTGGTAGTGAAAGCCCTTGATGTGTCTGGTCTGGACTGTAAAGGAAGCCCCTCTCCCCTGCTCCTTTTACTCCCTTCACAACTAGCCACATCCCTCCCACAGTTGACCTGAATCTTTCTCTATCCGTAGAGCAACATGTAACAAGGATCTGGATGTTTGCACGGGCTCGATTTGCTTCTTAAAAATAACAGTGCATGTCTGTGACATTTACTGTGGTCTGGAGACCTCTTTGGTGAACATCCTCTGAGGTATTTATTTAATAAAGAAGATTTTAGTACATCTGTACACACTGAAGGGGACTCACAGAGGTGCTGCTCTGTGGCTTTTGTGTTGGGATGAAAGCAGCAGTATAAACACGTCATATCCTTTCCCCTTGGTCAGAGGGTAGGACACAGGTCTCCACGACTGGTATATTTATTTTATTTTTTTCGCCCTAGGTGGCATGTTGCCAATGAGGCGACCTCATTGGTGTGCTGATTGATCTGGGAGTGGTTGGTAAAGGTGTCAGGGAGATGGGGATTTAGGAGAGGTGAGTCCTCAGAGCAAGGAAAGTCTGGAGGCTGGGGTATCAGAATTAGCCAGTAAGGGCTAGAGCTAAAGGGCCAAGCAGTGTTTAAAAGAATACAGTTTCCGTGTACTTATTTCTGGTAAAGCTAGCTGTGGGGGCGGCCGGGTGCTGGGGACACAGCCCGCCGCTCCTATTACTACAATGTGGGAAGAGTCTCTTTCTTGGGCATGTTCTCAGAAAGGATGGTCACACTGGAATTTCTCAGTAAATTGTATGCAAGTTAGAAACTTAGTCTTAAGGTGCTGCTATATCAAAATACCACAAGCTGGGTAACTTACAAAGGACAGAAATTTAATTCTCACAGTTTGAGAGATTGGGAAGGTTAAAATCCAGGATATAATGTATCTGGCTGTCTGGTGAGCCTTGCATCCTCTGAAGGAGAGGACCCGTGCATTCTCACATGGCAGGAGGCAGAAGGGTGAATAGCTGAAGGCTGTGAGAGCTCGCCCATGAAGACCTTCATCCCATTCATGAGCGCAGAGTCCCCGTGAATCTGTTGCCTCAAATAAAGACCCCACTCTTACTAGATCACTTTGCCCTTTAGGTTTCAATACCTAAGGTTGGGGGAGGGAATGCTTAAATCACAGCAAGGAGGGAATACTCCGATTTTGAAGACTAGCTGTATTAAAATGGACAACCTATTGTTCATTTTGATAGTTTGATAAGTGATTGACAGACCTCAATCACTTAATGTAGGTGTGCACATTTTTACAATTTTTTGTGACAATCAAGGGCTATATTTCTTCTTTATTTTACATGTTTACATTTTATAACCTTTATGTTTAAAATATGTATAGGGTTTTAAAGACCTTTTAGTTTTCTTTCTTGTATCAGGTCTGAAACATTTGTTTCTTTGAGTAGTTACTTTCTAGGCATGTGACCTAAAGCCAAACAGTCCAGTACAAGTGAGATGGCAGACCTTATTTCATTGTTATGTAAGGTCCCTTTTTTGCGCTTTTAAAAAAGAAAAATGGAATTATAGTGTGCAGTGTTGTATTTGCTCTGCCTGATGGGCCAAGTGCTTTGCATCCAGCGGAGCTGAGCCCTGCCATCCTGCTGTTCCAACAGTAGCTCCCCTGTAGAGCACAGCGTTCTCAAGACTTGGATAATGAGTCTGATGTCATAAAGGGAGCTTTATTAAAATAAATACAATACTATGTTTCCTAATGGAATTCTGATTAATGCCATCATAAATTCTTACCTGACATTCTTTTCATCAGTAGGGGTAGCAACGAGACTTCAACTAGTGACATTGGAGGTAGGTGCCAAGGGTGCTTTGTGCAGTGTTCTGTTCCGACACCTACTTGGTGTTTGCTAATCTGTGATATGAAGACCTTTGACTATCTTTGCTATCATAAGCACTATTGTGAGAGTCTTTAAATACTAATGCTTGCCCTTGTTTTGAGACTATAGTGACTTAAATGATAGATTAAGTGTTGCCCCAAGGTTGTAGAGCAGGGCTAGAATTGCTTCATAATATCTAGCTTTGTCTTTGACTTGCCAGCCACAGGTGCCAGTGATGGGGCTTCATCTATATTTTTCCTTCTGCAGTTAATGATAATGTTCATAACCAAAGAGAACATGAAGTCTGGGTGATTATATATCTATAAGTCTATGACTTTTCAGGGCTGGGTAGATGGTTCAGAGGTTAAGAGCACTTGCTGTTCTTCTAAAGGACAGGAATTCAATTCCTAGCACTAGCATAGCAACTCACATCCATCTATATCTCCAGTTCCAGGGAATCTGATGCCATCTTCTAGGCTCTTCAGGCACAGTGTCCATGCAGTACACAGGCATACATGCAAATAAAAGACCCATACACATGAAAATAAACAAATAATCAAAAACAAAAGACATTCTATGACTTTTCAGTAGATCTATAAAGATAGAAATGCTGTTCATGATATATCTAATCTTTAGTCAACTGCACTGTTTTCAGTGTTTGGGGTATTTTATGTTTTAGCATATCAAATACTAAATATAATAAGTCTCAAACTTTATATCATGACATAATATTGGAAATATATGTGTAAAACTAATAATGAGTGGGGAAGGGGTGGGGGAATAACTAATAATGATTATTTTGGTTCAGTTGTTACCATCTAGCATAGGAATTATCATACAGAAAATGTGGTATCCAATGTGCTGGATAAATACCCCATCCTAGGTCCCCAGATTGTCTGAATACAATGCATAAATGAACTAGAAATAAGACTAATGACTCAACATCTTTTACAGTTGTGTGTGTGTATATATACATATATATGTATACACACACACGTGTGTGTGTGTGTGTGTGTGTGTGTGTGTGTGTGATTTTATCAAACCTGGAGGTGAGTCAAGGGCACTGGAGACAATATGCCCATGAGATAAAGAAGACATGACTTATATGGGAGTCAGAAAGCTCATTAAAAGAGAGATGTTTATAGGATAAATCTTATCTTTTATGGAACATAAGGAAGATAAAAAGCCATTTCATGATGGTTAATTCTGCTCAGATTACTGCATTATTTAAAACTCAAGGAATCTTTAAAAATTTTTAATTTTCTACTTCCCATCTACCTTAATTAGTCTTAGGGGGATTTTTTTTTTCATTGTGGGCAATGAATTACCAACAGATAAAAGGACTTGTTGATTGATGCTTTTACTTTGGCACTGTTCTATAATTGAAGTATAAAGACATTTGGATTGCTTTATGAGTGCATTTAAATTTAAGAAATAGATTTTTTTTAATGTTTTGATTGAAAGAAAGCCACTTCTAAATTCCTTTTGATTACTAAAATTAGGTCCATTCAGCTCAAACATGTTCTGTTTTTCTCCCAAGGAGAAGAGCAGACCATGGACCATATCCCACTGGCATTTTATTTGTTCAACTTCCTTTCATAACTCTCTAAAGGAGATATGTATTTGTTTACCATGTCATGGAACTGAGACACCATAGCTACTCATGGTCCCTAACTTCATAACCCACACCTATAGCTCACACACTGTTGTGAGGACCAGCTAGAGTCAATGGTTCATGGCCTTTTGGTTATTTTGGTTTTAGATTGTCTCACAAAGAAAGATTTAGTGTTTAATGGTGTGGAAGGTCCTTCTAACTATGTGCTGCTTTTATTGGTTAATGAGTAAAGAAACTGACTTGGCCTATAGCAAGGTAGAAGGAAGGCAGAGTAGGAGAGAAGCCATGGAGCCTCCGGAGATAGACGCTGTGAACTTTATTCGGTAAGCCACAGCCACATGGGTTAAATATACAGATTAATAGAAATGGGTTAAATTTATATAATAGTTAGCCAATAAGGTTAAATAAATATAAGAAGCCAATAGAGGTAATGGGCCGAACAGTGATTTAATTAATACAGTTTCTGTGCGATTATTTCGGGTCTAAGCTAGCAGCGCAGCTGGGAACCAACAGGCGGCCACCCTCCCTTAACAGTGTAACCCATGTTCCATACATGTGGTTAGATAAAGATTGGCGGTTATACCACATGGACTTTATTTTACCTTTTTATATAAAGGATGGTTAAACTCCTGAATGGTGAGATGTCCTGTGAATATCATTCAAGGATGAAGCGTAGGAGATGATCTTGGAGAGGGCTCTAACTATCACGTATTACTGGATTTTCCACTATTTGAGAAAGATATATTACTACTGGACTTTCGTTTCCTTTTATACTTTTCAAAGACATGCCATCATATTTGCTAATTTCACTTACTTTTTGTAATCCAAGATGATCCCTCTTTAAATGAAATCTTACCCTAGATTGCTCATAGTGCCTCTTCCTCCTCTTCCTCTAAGCCAAGCATCCACACACACGAGTCCATGGGGACCATACCTGTCCAAACCACCACATGGTCCCTAAAATGAAGGTCTTCTTATTCCAGTCGTTAGTGTTAAACCAGAAGATCAGCAGCATCCACTTCAGGGCATGCAGACATTGTGAGATTTGTTTTCTGTAGTATGGAGAAGAGTCTGCAGCATATTTCAGTCTGGAAATCTCCAGTTCATTTGATATACTCTTAACATGTGGATTCTAGATGGCCCATGGCGTTGGCTTTATTTTCCTTCTCAAGCTTTGTAGGATGGCCACATTCCAAAGTATAACACTTAGTAGATATGGTTAACATTGTCCTGTATCAAGACCTGAAAAACACTTATATGGAAACCTTGTTAGTATACTTAAGGGTGATCCATGCAGGTGAGACCAGTAGAGTTTCAGGTCAAGACTCTGTGCTAAGAAGTGACGTGTGTTGATAGTCGGTGTGGCAAGGCACATTCGTGTGGAATAAGTCCAGCAACATTCAAATGGCTTCTGATTAGGTAGGGGAGTGTGAGTCATGAATTGTCAGCAGCAGAGTGGTAACAGAATTTAACCTAACTGCAGAGGGGAACCAAGACATGCGTAGGTCTAGATGCTAGGGTAGATGATTTATAAGGAGACTGACCTTAATGAACAGTGCTTGTGGTGTATGGTAGGAGTAGTAAGATAGGTTTCAGGCGGCACTGTGTTGCCCTAGAGTGTGAGCTGGAGTTCCTGGAGAGCCAGGCGTTCAGGTATTTGATGTGATACGATGCAGGAAGCATACACTTTGCTGTTACTCCTCTGGAATATTTTAGATTATCCTGCAAATGGGAAAAAGTAAAAACCTCACAGACTGAATGTAGCTATTGCACAAAGTTCTTGAGAATAAAAGCATGTTTGATTGACCCGGAGAGTGCTAGTTTAGAGCAATTGAGCAGAAACAAAAGAATCAAAGTAAATAGCAAAAGTCATTATTGGGTACTGGAAATGATAGAGGTTTGAAATCTATAGTGACTTGGTTTTACGTTTAGGTACCAAGGGCTATGTTGGAATTATTGACAGAATTGGAGAATGTATTTGGTTTCACATTTCAGAATTGAAGTGTGGAAACTCACGAGTCATATATTCTTCAGTGAGGCAACTCTTATATATTTCAGATTTCATAAAGAGCCACGGGTGAGTCCAAAAAAAACCTTCATTTACCTAAATTCCAAAAGGCTGAAGGGACAAGTAGCTCTCTGTGGTGCTTATTAGCATATCAAAATACATGCTGGCCTCCAGGTCATATCACAAGTGCGTGTTACACAGTTCACAGCCTCTGCTGGCTGACACCCTTGCTGTTCTCACCTCCACCCCAGCCTAAACTCCCCCAGCTCACACTCCCCAGTTACTCATCTTCCTTATAACTGCTATTTCAGCACCTCTTCTCTCTCTCTCTCTCTCTCTCTCTCTCCCCCCCCTTCCTCTTTTCCTCCCCGCCCCCCTCTCTCCTTCTCTCTTCCCCTCTCTCTGCTCTGCTCCTGCTTCTCTCATGGTCAGATCCAGTCCACTCACTGGTCATGTTTAGTCTGCTATTTTCTTTCTCAGCTCTGGGCTCTTCTAGATGCCTATGGCTGCTCTCTCTCATACCTACAATAAAAACCTTCCCCTAGCCATACCATGGAATGATGATGTCAGTTATTTCCTCGGTTTGTACAGTGTCTACTTACTCTTAAGTTTAACCTGAGGAAGACATAAAGTGAGAGATAGGAACATGACAATCAACACAAGCGGCAAAGGCAAAACTTCAGGCTTTTAGTGAGAAATAGTGGTATTTGTAAAGGAATTGTGACATTACATTAACAAATGTGGCTATGGATCCGGTGTACTATAGGAATGGTCTGTTTCTCCAGCTCTCTGGGAGTTTGGTTGTGAGGACGAGATGACGCTCCAGAGATCATCCTTGCATGGCTTCTCCTCTAAGTCTCCTCACTTTACAGCCATAGCTGCCATTTGCGTGCCCTGTGCATAAACCTTTCAGTGTTGCCTTGGAGTTCTGCACATCGTGGACATTAATCATTTATTAATTTAAGAGCATTATTAATTTTCCAATGTATTTCAGGCGCTGTACTGTGGCTTTGTTAGTACAGGGGGTAGGAGACATCATCTTAGGGGGCTCATGGTCTAGAGGGAGGTGCAGGTCAGCACAGCTGGATTGATGGGGTCATATACAAAGGAGGAACTCATGTCACATCTTCTGTGTGGGTAGACAGTGGCTGACTATCAGGGAGAGGTTTCTAGAGGGGTTCTGGGCTGGATTTGGGGTGGTAAGCGGTGTGCAAGAGTGAGTGTTCTGAGGGTCTTAAGAAGGTGTATTTAATCATTGTTGCTCCCTGTTGTCCAGGCATTATATAGAACCTTCTTCCTTTCATATCTGTCCTTAGCAATTCCTCTAGAAGACTAAAGGAGGCTGACAGAATTAGATCCTGGGGGAAAGGGAACCGACTACAATTCAGACTCTTCCAGATAGTATGCATAGGGTAACCTTGTAACTCTGCTCACATTGGGGTGGGAGGAGCCCTGTTAACAATTATGCCTGGATCAGAGCTCTAGACTGAATAGTTTGGATAATTCTCAGCTCCAGGGGCACTAAGATTCTGGAGCATTTGATTGTCTGAGACAAGAGATAATATTCTTCTTCTCTGGTTGTATTATGACAAGGCTATTCTTGGCTATGAATTGCCCTGTGAACAATTATCTTTAGTTCCCTGTTTGGAATAACCCCGGGATCCAATTCTGTAGATTAGTAAACCAAGAGAATTTTGGGCTGGGTGTAGAGCTCTGGTAAAACTACTTTTTATTCCTGCAGCAGAGATATATCTGAGTCAGTGGTAGTGGCATGGGGCTGGGTGGGCAGCAAACACCTACATTATCTCTGATTCAACAGTTAAGTTTTGGAGCACAGGCTGACAGAGAAGTGGGGATAGGACTCCTAGCTCTAGTCTTATTGATTCTTTGCTATCCTTTCTGATCGAGACTCTTCCTGTCCCCGTCTCATTTTCTGTACATGAAGTAGGAAGGATAGTCAGTCTGTACTTAGTGAGGGGATACCTTCATCATTTATGAACTCTATAACAAGTGTGCTGTAGGTGGAGGGTTACATATCACGGATTCATTTCGCATTGTTCTGGAGATAGCAGAACATCCAGCATGAGCCAACGGGGGGGGGGGGGGGGGAGGATTTGCAGATGCCCATTCATGGCTTCCTCACAGGGCAGGAAGCAGAAACTGGGAATAGACTTTCTGCTAGTAAAGGCTCTAATCCCATCCATATGGCTCTGTCCTCACGACCTGGCTACCACTTCATGCTAACCTATTAGGGGTTGGAGTTTCAGCATTTGAATTGTGGGTAAATGCAAACCTCTTGTCACAGCAGTGATATGAAAGAGCTTGCAAGAGTGCTTGTGAGTTGTTATGTAAATGCATGATTTTACCTTTGTGCATCAATGGGTATAAATCTCAACGATGGCTCTAGCAGGTGAGAGAGAGTCAGACTCTCATGGCTAGGACAGGAACAGAAGGACTGGCAACTCGTGGCAAAAGACCTCTTTGTCTGTGGCTGTTTCAGTCACAACAGGGACAGCATCACTCACAACTGGAAAATATAGCATCTTCAAGAAAATGTTTGTTCTTGCAAGGATTTCTTCTTAGAAAGAGTAGGACTGAGCCTCTGAAAACCACCCAAGACTAAAGGTGTGTGTGTCTCTGTGTTTCTTCCCCTAATGTGTGTGTGTGTGTGTGTGTGTGTGTGTTTGTGTGTGTTGAAATTAGTTAAAATACCCATCTTTGTTTCTTACAAAACATGTATTCATATTCATGAATACATTCATGAATATTTGTATTCATGTGTAATATATATGAACCAAAGCATTGGATGACAGCAAAAATCAAAAGGTATTTTCAACTTACATATGACATAGAATAGGGTTTTGCTTTACAGAGAATAAAGTTCTTTCTATTGTAGTTTCTTCAGTATTTGTAGTAAATTTAATATCTCGAGTTGGAATGCAGTAACTTAAAAGGGGAAAAATCACAGTTTTAATAATGACTGCAGTATGATTGCCTGCTTTGTCTTTTGTATTAAAATAAATACTGCGATTTCTGTGTGTTTAATACCCAGCAAACTCTGTTCCATTTTTATCTGCAACTATAAAAAGTATTACTTCTAAGTAGGCACACTCAGTTTATCCTGGTAAACAATCTAATTCTAAGTATATGTTTGTTATGAAGCTGTCTTTCAGACTGCACCAAATGGAAGGAGAGGGAAGCCAATTGTCTTTTATTGTGGGGCTGACAGAATGTTTATTAATGGCCATGGATTTGAAACGAGCATCTTACTAAATGGAAGTCTTTGGCCAACCTCTGACCCCTTTGTCGCAAAGGTTTGTGAACAGATAATACGATAGAATACCAGCATTTTTCCAGATGGCTGCGTGCCTGAAGCTCCTTTATGTCTAGCTGTCATTCAAATATGAATGCCCAGTGATTATAAGTGTCTCTTTCTCTTTTCTGGAATGAAATGAAACCTTTTATGCATTGTGTGTTAAAACAGATGAACTGTTTGGCTCATCAGCAGGGAAATTATAACAATGGCTGCCAGCTCGATGGCGTGGTGGAAGAATGTCCTTTGGTGCTCTGGGGCAGATGGCGTGTCCAAGTGTCAGGCTTGGGAAGGACGGAGGAGTTATAGAATAATTATTTTGAATTTTAATTTTATTACTATGTCTTAACTGGAGTTGTAATATCTTTTAATAAGCATGCGACATTTGAATCAATTTTTACCAAAGTTTTCCATATATTTAATAAGTCACCAGTAATTTCTTGAAGTGCTGCTGTGCAAGAAGAGTTAGAGTGCTGTGCTTGTGTATACAATACATGTTTTATCATATGAAAATTGCCATCAATGCTTTTCTGCCTTTCGTTATGCTACAGTTGGCTTCCTGAGGTACCCGTTACAGACCCTTGAAATCCTTTTCTCTAATCCTACTAATGTGGTTTGGCAATTTGCAGACAACTAAAGATGAACAATTATCATGTAAGTCTGGTTGAAATGCAGACCTGCCTGGAGGGCAGAGAGGATCTGCTGACCCTTCTGTGACATTTGTGCTGACAGGCTAAGGTTGGAGGGATCATCCACATTCATATTATGAAACAAGGGTACTTTACAACATTTTGGCTAGAGTTACACTCTCAGCAGGGAGCTGTAAGTTGATTCTCATTTTCCTGGCAATCTATGAAATGAATAAAGTACAAATTCAAGTGACCGAGTGGAAGAAAAAGAACAACCCCTCCCCATCCAGTGTCTCACGCCTACTTAACAGGATGGTGCTGTGTCCTGTGAATGCTGACAGAGCTGCAAGGGAGAAGAATGTTCCCGTAGACATGATGCCTCTGTGAAGACATTGATGTGCTCACTTGGATTTGATCATTATGCAATTTATGTAACTTATACATGCTTAAGAATAAATAACTAATTGTAGACATGCATTCTTTTTATATATCAATTGAAAAAATAAATAATTATTTTAAATAAAAGATATTTTTTGTTCTGGTGGTGGTTTCTGTCTTAATAACAAATATACTTTCTAAAATACTCAAAGAATAAGTTTACATAAGATTATCTGCTATTTTTCCTATATTTAAATTATTGTTTCATGTCCACACCCTCCTCATGATTGTATGTTCAGTTTAGTTTTGGAGCAATCTCACTGACTGAGATGAAATTTATAAACCATAAAATTTGTTAATTCAACCTCTATCTTTCTATTTTATTTACTTTTATTTCAGTGTTTTGAGACAAGATCTCCCTTCTGTAGTCATTCCTGGTTTTGATATTGTCTGTTTATTTGAGATAATGTCCTGGTATATAGACCAGACGAGCCCCAAATTTGAGATCCTCCTGCCTCAGCCTTCCTAAATGCTGAGATTATAAACTTGCACCCCTTAACTATCTTGAACCCATTTTAAACTGATTTCAGCAGCAGATAGTACAGAGTTATTTCATCACCACAGTCAACTATTAGGTGTTTCCACAAGGTCATAAAGAAACCCTAAGCAACTGTTTTCTCCTTCCCTTTTGCCACGGGCAACCAGTGGTCTACCTTGTTTGAATGTGTGTTGTGGACATTTTAAATATTTGGATCATATGTGAATTTGTGCTTGTTTGTGATTAACTTCTTTCGGCTGACGTATTTTCAAGGTTCACCTATACTATAGCTTATATCAGTGCTCCAGTTCCTTTCATGGTTGGAAACATTTCCTACATAGACTAAGGCTTCTTAGACTTTCCACTCATTTTTGCATGGTTATGCAAATTCAACTATATAAATTAAACATTTACAAGTAATAAATCATAAATTTATTTTAAAATAATTGGTATGAATATAATTTTACCATTTGTTAAAGTTGAAAACATATTTACATAGTAATGAGATAAATGTGTAATATAGATGTGAGTGATAATCACGTTCCTTCCCTGAGACAGGTAAAGAACTGAGTGTCAAACTAAAATGTGAGACAGCAAAAGCGCTCTATGCTGTGTCTAAGGGTTTAAACAGCTGGAAGCAGTAAAGTTTCAGGGAAGCAGGTGGTAACTTCTAAAAGACAACTATGGAGTCTGGGGCTGCTGTGCCTGATTACGTATAAATATATCCTTACGATCTCAGTGGTATAAGGCTCTGAAGTGTGGATGCATGCCCGTGGTTAGCAGTGTGTGTGTGAGAGAAATGGGCTGGCAGCAATGATAGAAGAGACGTGGTGGTTTGTGAAATCCCTTCAGCCATACTGTGCCCACCATGCACGCCACACTCTATAAATGCTTTCTGTGTTTCAATGTAAACTCAATAGTTATTCTTACCCCGACTTGTTGCTTTTAATTGTCTTACAGTCTACAGTCTGAATTTTTTAAAGATAAGCCAATTCCCTTCAGTTTAAGTAAGGCTGATGTCTTGACAGGGATTGTAGACTGAGTATGCAATTGATTATAAGTGTTCTTTATGTTTATTTATTTATTGAGACAGGGTCTCAGTGTGCAGCCCTGAGTGTCCTAGAACTAGCTATGTAGACCAGACTAACCTTGAACTCACAGAAATGTGTCTGCTTCTGTCTCCCGAGTGCTGGTATTCAAGGCAATAATTTTTCTAGGTAAATACTTGGTAGAGAGTAGAGCAATCTCACTAGCAAGAAAGCAGAGGAATTAGACAGGACATAGGAAGATCTCATTTCTACTTACCAACAGGGTCAAAGAACCTTAAGTCTTCTCTCTGGAGACCTTGTGCCTTCTCTCTTCCCTGTTATCCTGCTTCTTACATACCTTTCTACCTCTGATCCTCTTTCCCTTCCCTCCGTTGTGTTAGTCATAATCGACACACTCCAAACTTCCATGGTGGCATCTGAATGTTTTAGTGTGGAAACAACTCTACTGAAAGCATTTGACTTGATGAGTTCCACAGTGTGTCTTTCTAGTTTCCTTGAACTTGAAAACTTCATCAATACTAATGTTATGGTGATCACAGCACTCTGGTGTACTAAATAGTGATCCAATTCACAGTTGCTTTCTGAAACCATAGTTCAGAAGTAAGTAAAGAGAAAGGAGTCTGAGATTAAGGTCTTGTATAGCAGATAATGGGTTCAACCAGTTTTTATGGTTATTTTATTGACACCTGGAGATGAGTGGGATGCTAGTGCCAAGAGATTCAGAACTTGACTCAGGTATGCAGAGGTCAGTCACCAAATCATTGATTTGTTCTCTCATTCATTGTCACAACACCTTGTGCATTTCAGTGATACTTTATTGATCTATTATAATTTCTGTCTAGCATGATGAGAAATAGGTGATGTGTGGGACCCATAGAATTCCCAAACATGTATTCTCACCATACTAAAGAATTAAGATAGGAATCACTGTGAGAAAGCTGTGACAGAACTTAGCAAAGGCATTCTGCCAACTGTTCAGGATCAGGACTGTACTGTGGGAGCCACTGTGATCTCCACATACAGCTGTGTGAGTAAGAGGAACGTTATTTAGCCCAAGATCAAACAGGCAGCCTATGGTGGAGCCCATCTATGCCTCTGCTGTGAAAGCCTAGGACCGGTTCTTGTTGCTCCAGGGCTGAATTACTGCCAAGCCAACTTTAGTTCTAAACCACTTCTTCACTGTAAACATACTTGCAAAGAGAAAGTGACTTGATTGCTCTGTCTCGGGGTATTTTACTATTTGACCTATCAAAGTAATGCATATTATTTAAAAAAAAAGTCACAAAATTAAGAATTTTTTCCTTTCTTTTTCACACTTCTTGCAATGCAAGTAGCAGAAAATCAGGCAACAAAGATGTTGACGATGATGTCAGGAAGTGGGGTGATCAGATACTTTCAATTATTTTATTTTACTATAACTAAATCTAAAAATCTCAATATTGTTGCACTTAGGGTCATGAGTCTACCTTACAAATATAGCTCCTAAGAATTTAATTGTTTGCAAGTTTGTTCTTTGCGTCATAGGGTAGTCAGATGTGACATAAGTTTAGAAATTCCTGCTTAGATTTGAGTCTGCTTGAATAGACCAAGGACAGTTCTGTAGAAAATTTACAGAATGTCTGACTGGCATGGCACCTTCTACAGGCTCCACCTGAAAGTAAGGGCGGCTGGATCTACTATGCTGTCTTATGCCTCCACTGCAATGGCTGGACTGGCAGAGCATTAGCTCTCTGTCCATGTCGCTGACAATGGTCTCATGATGAAGAAAGCGTTGAAGAGATAGGAAGCCATGGTGAAGTCTGAGAAGGCTTTAATGAGGATTGGCACTGAAAGACTTGATGGCTCCCCTCTCTCCTGCCCTTATGTTGTTGTACGATAGGCCGGTACTGGTGACACAGGGGGATGCTGTTCAATGCTAGTGATAGGAATTGAGAAGGAAGAAGTTGGCTGAGAAGAAACATGGTTTAGGTAAGAATATCAAATGTTGTTGACCATCTCGTAAGACAGGAAGTTTTCTATTCTTTAGCCAATTTAAACAACAGCCACTGTGAGAGGTCATTTCAATAGTCATCATTTCCTTCTGAGGAGAAGAAAATTCAAACGTATTGTCATAGGGAAGACTGTGCAGATAAAATAGTATTTTGCTTCTTTTTTTTAAATCTTCATGTCATTTCCAGACCGTAGTCACAGTAGAGACTCCGAACTCTAAAGGCAGTGGGACAGCACCCTGCTCTTGAGCTCAGTCAGAGCTCTCTAGTGTAGCAAAGAAGTGGGGTTTGTCCATTCGCGTTGCAAACTTTCTTTTGTTTTTTCCCCCTTTTTAAAAAAATAACTGATTAGCTGCAGGTGTGAGACTCGCCGCTGCACATGAGACATGCGCTCTGTCTCCCTGCAGCTTGCCGACAGACTGCTGGGCAGAGAGACAGTGAAGACACAATAGAGCATGCTAATGAGCCTTGTGATGGTTTTTTTGATAGAGAATGAATTTAATAAATAATTATACTCAGAATTATGAAATCATGAGATAAATGAACATGATGCCTTGTGTTATAGTCTAATAACCATAATATCCTCCTGTTTTTCTTTGAAAATTCTTTTTGTTGTAGAAAATTTAAGCTTATACACATGTAGTAAGAATATGTTATGACTCTCTTACCCCACAAATCTTAAATATCCAGCTCTTGAGTCCTCAGCTGTGGTTAGTGTGGCTATGCCCTTTTCTTTAGCTCTCTATTTCTATAATGGGTTTGTTGCCTGTTTTTCTTTTTGCAGATTCTGAGCATCTTCTAGTGACAGGTTTTTGTGTGTGTGTGTCAATGGGCTATGTTGAACATTGTTTTACTTCTCATATTCATATTTTTATTGTGTGTGTGTGAAGGAGTGAGTGTGAGTGAGTTTGCACATTTGGCTAAAAAAGCGTGTTTGATTACCCTCGAGCTGGAGTTGCAGGTTGTTGTGAGCCATCTGCTCTGGATCCTGGGACACTAACTCAGGTCTTTTGTTAATACCGGAAGTCTCTTAACTACTGACACATCTCGTCAACCCCTAAAAATTATTTTCCAAATAATTTCTATTCTTTATATTTGGCCAATCTGTATGAATGTGTTTGAATAAAATGGACATAAGATGGTTACTCAACTTGAGGCTCAAGATTGAAGAATAGAACCTCTAAAAAGCCTTCCTTTCTTAGCTTTTGCTTGTCTGGTGGAAAAGGTATGGAGTGTAGGGATGGAGGAAAAGGAAAGAGAAGAGAAAAAAAAAAACCTTCATTATGTGTAAATATTGAATTCTTTCTAAATAGAATTCAATTAAGTTAAGCTTGATAAGAAAAGAAGCTGCAGTAAATATTTGTGTCTATGATACACACATGTGTGCATTTATATAAATGCAACAGTCACAGGCTTTCTAGCAACTAGTAGGAAATAGGCTTACCAAATCCATTGGCCCTGTCTTTCCAGACCTCATCACAGTTTGTGATGAGGACATTGTATTCCATAGTATTCCATGCTCCCAGCATTCATTTCTGAAAATGGAATTGTTTTTCTCATGTAGCTGTAGCGGAGGTGGATTCTTTTTGTTCTAGATCTGATGCATTAATCCTATAGAACAAGTGGGAGAAGCTGTGTGTAAGTCCTGACTAATACACACAGTCCTTTGCACAGTTTACTGCTGAAAGCAGCTCAGAGATGCTGGGATTACTTTCTCTCTCCAGGCAGAGATGTGGCAACCAGGGGAAACCAGGGCGAGTGGTGTTAGCCCAAGAATATCAAGGGAAGTCTGTTGTTTGCCTAGGATTACATGGCTAACATCTGAATGTGCTCTGTAAACTCATTTCAGTTTTTAAACATCTCTATTAGAAACTGGGGAGTAGCGAATTTTGATCATCTTTATCTGTGAGTAAATGGTTTCAGGTGGTCCGGTGAGTGGGGGAACTGAGCTGAGAACTCGTCTTTTTACCGGATGTTGCTGTTTTTATGTTGGGCCAACTATGTGGGGAGCACTTCAGGGTTATTTGTATGAGAGACCCAGGGGAAGACTCCAGTCTTTGCAGAGTATGTTTTCTGGATGTTGGGGTTGTGAGGTCTTTGGAAGGTTGTTGTATGGGAAGAGTTTAGGACATCATGTGTCTGGAAGAGTTAGTGAAAGTTGGAATATGTCATCCCGCAATAGAACCTCTTTGCTTTTGTTTAATCAAAGGAAGTGATTGTGATTCTGTCTGACTGGAGCACACTATTAATGCCTTGTGTTTTTATTACGGATAAAAACTTTATGCAGACCCAGTTGCAAATGAGTCCTTTCCAGAGTACTTAGCATTTAGCAGTTAAGACCATGAAGTTTAAAGTGAGCTCAGGTATGGACCATGGGCTGCTGTCTCTCACCCATTCCTTTGCTGACATCTTGCAGCAGGGGTAATAATTTGCAACTTTATGATTTGGACATCACACTTCCTAACTTACCAGTTTTCCTGAGTTTATTTTTACCTCATGCATTTAATAAAATAAAATAAAATACCTTTTCTACTTGCAAGTTGGACAGTTAGAAAATAGAATTGTCTTGTAATACAGAGAATCTGAGTGGAGGCTGCCTGCATTCATATATCAGTTTCTGCTATGGATGTGCAACAGGTAGGTCTTTTTCCTTCAGCCTCAACTTTCTTTTGTAGTATGGAGAGATGATAGTGTTTGTGTGATAAGGCTGTTATAAGAA
The DNA here is from genome assembly GCF_018167655.1 of Microtus oregoni. NCBI lineage: Eukaryota > Metazoa > Chordata > Mammalia > Rodentia > Cricetidae > Microtus > Microtus oregoni. The sequence goes on from NW_024543069.1 coordinate 54,065,673, forward strand.
CATTGGAATAATGCCTGGCACATAGAGTTCATGTGAGAACTAAGTTAAATATTGTTATCCATAACATTGTCACAATTTTTTTTTGTCAGTGATGAACTTCATATAAGGCAGTGGACCTAGGGTGTGACAATGAGGTTTTATATTCTCATCTCCCAGTCCTTCCATGTATCTTCTCAAGGGTTCTAGATGTTTCGTGACTCAAGTGCTCGCCATTGCCTTACATCCAACTTCTAGGTAGATAGCCTGGAGGCTTTAGGCTGTACCGCATGGCACCAGCATGCAGCAGCTTACACAGAGTGTCATTCAGTTTACCGTACATTGACCCTGACTGACTCATTCCTTAGAGCACAGCTCCACCGCTAGTGACTCGTGGATGTATGTTATGTGTGCGTGTATAATATTACCTAGCATGTACATATCGAGTTGTTTAAGTGGCGCATTATTGGGTATTTAAGTTATTACACATCTTTTTTTTTTACAATGGCAAGTATTTCTGTATTAAAAAACCCTTCCAGTTTCTAAAGTATTCATAAGTTTTTTTCTATGACCAACTTTTTGAATTGTAATTTCTGGCTGAATAGAATGTATGTACTTTAAAAATATTGTCATAGTTTAGACAGAGAATTTGTTAAGGGATCCAAAGTTGCTCACACCCATGTTTGAGGAAACTGTATATTTTAACTTTTTTAAATATAGGGGATAAGAAGCCCTTCATACTTAAAAATTCCTATTATAATAAAGTTATTTTCAGTTGCAGGATGGATTGATTATTTTTATTTCCTCTTTGGTTGTTTGTGTTTAAATAGGAAAGTGTAGAGTATTTTTCTTTGTGTAAATATTTGGTTTAAAAATTTTTAACTACTTTCTTTTAACCAATATTTCCATCGCCTACTCTACTCTTCTCACACCGGTTTCCCCTAATTCTTCCATTTGCTTTCTTTGCTTCATTATCCAGATTAAATCTCTCTACTTCTGCATTTGTTTCCAGCTAAATTATAGTGTAACAAAGATGGATATAAAATGCCACAACTAAAACATTCATTACATCGTTAACAAAACAAGAAGTGTGACTGGGAATTCAACTTAGTGTCAGAAATTATGCTTGGTTGGGTTCAGTCCCCACACACATGCACTGGTAGATAAGAAATTTAAGTGGACTTTGTATAGAAAGGAAATATCTTACATTTTACTTTTTAGTTCTAGAACTGATGCAATAAGATTTAAGCTTATGTCTAATCAAAGAGTATACCTTTGTTATGTTGACTGATACTCTCTGCTCTTCCTGACATTTTATCTAGCTTCTCTATTGATTTAATTGCAGAATGAACCATGAGACTCCTGGTTTAAAATCACTGCGTGAGGACTTACTGAGGACACACTTGGGTCTTCCTGTTCAGTCATTTAGGTTAAAATAAGATGGTTTGTTTTTCTCCGAATGCATCTGTTTATGATGAGTTCTACGTTATTGTTCCTCAGCTGGTTAGTTAAGAACAGTGCACAGAGACTTCCTTGAGGACTGGTCTTTAAGCACCGTTCCTGCATATAGACCCGGTGACCTGCACTTCCTGATAATGGAAGTAAAGCATTTCATGCATCGGATCTTCTCATGCATATAACCTCGTTTTCTACTCCATTTATTTGATAATTGTTTCATCATTTGAGATTCAATTTGTAATAGCGATGAACACTCTTTAATATTTTCCTAATAAGGATTAGTTGGAGAGGTTAATATGGTCAGAAATTTAAAGAAGCCCAGAGTCATCTTAATGAGTGTCAGGTAATTAACCTACATGAATAGATTAAAGAAATCGAGCAGGCACGCTGATGGGTTTTCCTTTCAAGTTCAAATTTAGAACATCATCTTTGCAGTGGTTAGGGCTTGCACATTAGATGGTGATTGCTATATTGTTTCTTAATATATAAAAGGCTTAATTGTGGGACCTTATTAGAATTCCTCATCAAATTTGATTAATGGAAGAATGATTATGATGTGTGATATGAATTTTGAATTCTTTGTTGAAAATTATTTCTTTAAGATAAATAGATTCCCCCAAATGAATTTGTTTGTGAATTAATCATCAGTGCTTAAATATATAGGTCTCTTGTTACATGAAGAAATCATAATGCTGAATTTTATCGCTCATGAACTACTTAAATAAGGCTTAAGAAAATAGGGCAACACTAAGAATTCAGGACAGCTACTGTTCAAACCTTGATGAAAATCCATCAGTGTCAGTGGTCATTGTAAGACTCAAAGGATGATCAAGAAGTCATCCCAAGTGGTTCTGAGGCAAGACTTCATCAAATTATTCAAACATCTGAGTTCATCTTCTCCTGAGGAATTTGAGAAACTTGGAGAAGTTTCTCCTTGTTTAACTATTTGCAGTGAAGTTGGCGTGTCTTGGTTCTGTTGTCCTGGGGTTGGTGTGCACTTAGCTGGTGATTCTCGCCTCTGTAATAGTGGCAGTTTTAGACCTGGAACAGCTCAGACCACAGGTCTTCTGGTTTAATCTCCTTGCGGAAGAGAAAGCGGCACCAATTTGGAGGATGAGAGCAAATCTGGATTTTTACCCTAACTCTGTCATTTGCTGTTGACTCTTGCTAACAGTTGTTTTGTGCAACGATATCACGAAGAGCCCTTTCCCCCACCAAGTGAGATGCTTGTGGAAGCACACAACTCTGCTACTTAATACAAATATAAGATTCTCCTTGATGCTTTCTATATGAAACTTCTCTTACTCCTACCTAAGTCTCATCTAAGCCGAATGAATTCATTTTATTTGACTATGATTTCCAGCATTAACAATTTTCATGTTACTGGAAATCTGTCTCAGATATTGTTCTGTTGCTGTGAAGAGACACCATAACCAGGGCAATTTCTATAAGAAAGCATTTAATTTAGGGCTTGCTCGGGGTTTCAGAGAGTTAGTCCATGATCATCATGGCAGGGGTCATGGCAGTGAGCATGGCAACAGGCTGGCAGGCATGGTGCTGAATTAGTAGCTAAGAGTTTACATGGGGATCCGTAAAATGGAAGCAGAGAGAGAACGCAAGTGAGACTGGGCCTGGCTTCTGTAACATCACAGCCCACTTCTAGTGATGCACCTTCTTCACAAGGCCACACCCCTTCTTCCTAAACAGTCTACGAACTGGGAACCAAACATTGAAGTTTACTAGCCTGTGAAGGTCAATCTCACTGAAACTACCACATACCCAAGAACCTTATTAAAATAACAGCATAAAGAAATAGGATGAAAATCTGACTGACACTGAAATGAAGAGAAGACAGAGTGTTATTATTAGTTATACACATACCCTTCCTAATATGTGGTTAGTCAGAATGCCAAGCTAGTCTAGAATGTGGGTCCTGGTGTACATTATGGCTGTGTCTTTGTTCTGTTGTCATAGACTGCAGTATGGACCTCTCATTAGTGAAAGTCCCCAGTCATACAAGAGACTAAGTCAGTGTAATATGGACTTTCAGTATGACAAACTTAATACAGATTGTTGGTCTATAACATACAAACAACCCATATCTCTCTTGCCGTGGTTAGATGATAACACATTACACGGAATGGTTGATGTCATAAGTGATTTTCTGTCATCTAGATTTTTGGAAAATAGATTCAATAAACAACTATTTCAGTGAACACAATTATTTCCTTCACAGATACTCAATAAATATTCTTTTTTTTTATTAAGAAAAGAAGAAAAAAAAACATAAACAAAAAACAAGTTTCCACCTCCTCCCAGCCTCCCATTTCCCTCCCCCTCCTCCCACCCTTCTCCCCCTCCTCCCACCCTTCTCCCCCTCCCCCCACTCCTCTCCCCCTCCCTCTCCAGTCCACAGAGCAGTCCGGGTTCCCTGCCCTGTGGTAAGTCCTAGGTCCTCCCCCCTCCGTCCATATCTAGGAAGGTGAACATCCAAACTGGCTAGGCTTCCACAAAGCCAGCACATTAAGTAGGATCAAAACCCCGTGCCATTGTCCTTGGCGTCTCATCAGCCCTCATTGTTCGCCCTGTTCAGAGAGTCCGGTTTTATCCCATGCTTTTTCGGTCACAGTCCAGCTGGCCTTGGTGAGCTCCCAGTAGATCAGCTCCACTGTCTCAGTGGGTGGGTGCACGCCTCGTGGTCCCGACTTCTTTGCTCATGTTCTCCCTCCTTCTGCTCCTCATTGGGACCTTGGGAGTTCAGTCCAGTGCTCATGTGTGGGTCTCTGTCTCTATCTCTATCCATCACCAGATGAAGGTTCTATGATGATATGCAAGATATTGGTCAGTATTGCTCTAGGATAGGGTCATTTCAGGTTCCCAATCCTCAGCTGCCCAAGGAACTAACCGGGAACCTCATCTTGGGCACTTGGGAGCCCCTCTAGGGTCAAATCTCTTGCCCACCCTAAAGTGGCTCCCTTAACTAAGAATTGTGGTTCCGTGCTCCCCTATACACCTTTCCTTTATCCCAATTCTCCTGATTCCCCAAGTCCCCCCTCCTTCCCGTCTACCTTTTCTCTCGACTTCTCGAATTTTGCATGCAAATGGATGGAAATAGAAAACACTATCCTGAGTGAGGTGTCCCAGACCCAAAAAGATGAACATGGGATGTACTCGCTCATAATTGGTTTCTCGCCATAAATAAGGGCCACGGAGTCTACAATAGGTGAACCTAAAGAAGCTAAGTAAGAAGGTGAACCCAAGGAAAAACATATAGTTATCCTCTTGGCTAAGGGAAGTAGACCAAATTGCCGGGGAGAAAATTAGGATCTTGGGGGTGGGGTGGGATGGGGGTAAGGTGAGATGGGGAGTCAATAAATATTCTTAATCAAGCTCTAGAGGCAGGATAATTTAACTAAACCCCTGATACATTTAGGTTACCTTAGATGCCAGGTAGCATTTATCTTTTAAATTCTCTGAATTCTGTAACTGTATGTTCTCCTATTTTATGTTTCTTCATTTAGGTTTTTAAAGTAGGCTATGGAAGTTCCTGTTCAAGAACTAGAAAGTACAGATGGAACAGTCTCTAACTCAGAAAAGTTAAAAATACTATATCCTTATCACATATCCTGAGGCGTCTAATTCAATTTCCTTTTATGCCTTTCTGACTTCTATTTTATTAAATTTACAGTCTGCCAACATCTTTGAGAATTTTCTTAATTTTTCTGGATTGACTTTCTGATAGTGTGTTTTGAATTAAAGACAGTATTTTATCTGTATGTGAGCTATTTTGTAGGTTGTCATCAGATCACCAGTATTATTTCAGAAATGCTCTTAAAAGCTGGCTCACTGTTCAGTGTTGGCCGTTGCTTGGGTTGGGGCTCGGAAGAAAGCTGAAGAGTCATGAGGAATTGAAATCTCTGTGGAGCCAATAATGAAAACAAGGCAAACTTGCTCCAACAAATAGGCTGTTATTTTTCTTAAATTGGGACATAGGGCATTTTTCATACCTTTATAATCATGTTAGGACATACGAAAATCTTCATACCTATCAACTCCATCCTCACAGACAACTGCAGCTTGCACTTGGCACTCAGCTCTCTCTGGCCACAAATGGCATTTGCGAAAGGGGCGAAAGGGCCAGGAAAAGTATGTGTGCCATCAGATAAACCTGATGGGAATGTGGGGTGGTCTTCCACTTTAGCAAAGGCTTTTGTATCTCTGAAGGGTAGTCCCCCTGGACACTTGCTTACGTGAGGCTAGTTGAGTTAGTATGTTCTTTATTGAATTCTTCAGGATTTTTGGTGTTGTTATTGTTATTACTGATCTTCTACCAACTGATACACAATAGGAAGTTACTGTTTGCTCTGATGTGGAGTATTTTGGTCATTTCTAGTCTGAGTAGCAGCTGATGCTGAGGTAGAGGAGACAACCATTGAGACAATGATGTCCACCCTTAATGACTTCATCTTCAAATCTCTGAGAGTTAACAGTGTTCAGAAAGCTTGCATGTGGAGAGCAGAATCACCAGCTCTCCTGTGTCTTTTATATCCTGAGTGTTTTTCCTCCCCACAGAGAACTGAACAGTGGGCCTGAGATTTTTAGCATGCTTTTGATTCTGTACTGTGGATGAGTGTTTTTGTACTAGAATAAATTCCTCGTGGTAGCTGAGTCACACAACACAATCTCAGAACTGGCAAATGTTCTATCATGCAAATTAAACTTTTAAATAATTGCCAATAGATATGTTGAAGGAAGAAATAGGCATCTGAATATATATTCAACTATATCTGTAAAGCACGCTGAGATTTAAAAAAAAGAAACACTATGTTTTTAAAATAATTTGGGGCCAAAATGTTGTATATATGCAAGTCATTTCCAATCTCTTTAAAAATGAAATTCAGTTTCATCTCCATCTTTTTCATGTTGTGATAAGATTATCTCTGTTTTGGAGAATCAAGCCAAAATATTTCTCTCTGAGTGCTCTTTCCAAAGGCTTTTGGTGTCTTCTGCACTCATTAAGCGGTAAAAGGCTCACGGTGGCTGGAGACCAGTGGCCTTCCAGCCTGGCTGCCCAGTAAAATCACCGAGCTGCTCTTCCCAATGGCTGTTTGGTGTGGCTCTCAGAACCTTGGCCACGTACAGAGCTCCTCGGGCTGTTTTGATGGCAGCCAGAGTACAGAGCCAGGGGAAAGTAGGAGATAAACCACACTGTAGGTTTTCTGTAAGCTGCCCATTTTATGGGGTACTATCCCCTTGGTTCCTTTTTGTTGCTGGGATATGAGTGGGAGTCATAAGATCGATTACACAGTGGCCTTTGGTCATTTGTATTCAGACTTGAAAAACGCTTGATGCTGGCCGAGGCTAATGAGACAGTGTGTTTCTAGCCAGTGTGTTTATTATTTTAAAACATGATTTCCTAGTTCTGACTTTTCAAATGACTCAGTGCCTCCTAACCTTTTATGTAAGAAACACAAGGGTGATAGGACTTACTAAACTTGGTGGTGTTGGGCCCCCATGCTCAGATTAAAATTAATTTAGGGGGAAGAGGATAGCTGAATGTCCAAATAATTTTGGTATAGTAGGGTGATATTAAGAATTCTTAATAAATATGGTATTCCATTTACCTGTTCTAACATAGCAAACTGAAAATTATTGGCTTAACAAATCTATTTCATTATATATATTCAGATTGTGGATAAGGGATGTGGCAGAGTTTGAATGTGATATTCTTCCAACCATGCAGTGTCAACTAGGGTCATTCGGTAGTAGCTCTTCTGAAGCATCTAAGATTAATTCAAACGCTTGGCATTTTGGTACTAAAGGCTGGAAGGTAGGCCCAGCTGTGCCCCCCCCGCCATATCATGCTGGGATATATATGACAAAGCTTCTCACCATGACATTTATTGTGTCATTTGCATGGTAACTCGGGTTCCTAGAATCCTCAGGGGAATTAGGTACCTGCTGTAAGGCTTCTTGTAAACTGGAGTCAGAAGCCCCTAGCACTGCTTCTGCAATGATTGCTGGGAATGAAAGTCTGAAAGACAGCTTTTATGCAAGTAGAGGGGAGTTCTTAGTGAGAGGAACAGAAAAGAACTTGCAGCTAATTTTCAGCTTTCACTCACTGAAGTCAGAAGGCTGCTGCTAAAGCCAGACCACAGATAATCTGCAGGATTGGTTCAGAGGTTAACTCTCCTACTATAGAAGCTTGCTATCTTTTACTTGATTGCTCTCAGTGCCTTCTAAAAAATGTGTCTGCCTACATACTAAGCTCCTTTTCTTTGACCCATCCTTTTGAAGTACAGTGGTGATTGTGGAACTCTTTCCTAAAACTACAGATGGGGCTGACCCTGTCTCCTAACAGAAGACTTCATGGGTCATACAGTTCTTGTGGGAAAGCAGGACACAGTGGATCTCACCTCTGGGAGTCTGAATGTGAATGGCCTCCATGGGCTCATCTATTTGGATGCTTGGTTCCCAGTCAATGAACGATTTAGGAAGGATTAGGAGGTGTGGCCTTGTGGGAGGAGGATAGACCTTGATGCTTGAAAAGCCCATGTCAGATCCATTTTCACTTCTTTTTGCTTCTGTCTGGTGGATAGGGTGTAAGCTCTCCACTTCTGCTCCAGCATCATGCCTGCCTGCTTGTTGGCTTGCTGCCATGCTCCCTGCCATGATGATCATGGACTAACCTTCAAACTTTGAGCAAGCCCTCAATTAAATGCTTTCATTTATAAGTTACCTTGGCCATGGTGTCTCTTCACAGCAGCAGAACAGAGACTAAGGCAGCAGCTTCACAGCTTCTGGAGAGATACAACTTGGGGTCAAGCCTTGCTACTGCTACTGTCTTGTGTCATGGCCCTGGATAGTGCACTCTCTCCATGTTTTGCCATATGGGTGATTATGAGGATTAAGTGAATAATATACAAATAAGGTCCTAGAATGTGCTGCCAACATTGGGGGTAGTTTAATTGCTGTTCTTACTAACATTTTGTGGCACGGCAGTCACAGACTCATGGCCTGTCATGCCTGTTGTGCCTCTTCTTTCCCGTTACTGGACTTGTACTCATACTGCAGCCTCTCTCAGTCTCTCCCATGCTGTCTGCGTTTTTTTGTGATCTCCTGACTTACACAGCGCCTCTCTATAGAAGCAGACCCCTCTCTCCCTCTCTTTAGAAACATCACAGAGTATGTTAGAGGATTCTGAATGGGGGAAATTGGGATAATGCTCTGCAATTCACTCCATGAGGCAAATTTTACCCCTCGAAATCAAATATATATATATATATACACATATTCGATAGTGATACTTTGTATTTGTCTTTGAGTTTCTCCACACATATAGCACAGCATGGTATTCCCATATTGGTGCTTAAAATGAGTCCTAGAACAGGGCAGGCAGGGATAGGTTACGCTGTACAAGCAAACAATCTGCAAACTTCAGTGTCTCTGGCAGCAGGGCCTTTCTCAGCTGGGCTGTGAATTCCCAGATCTCATCCTGGGGGCTCGTGGCTAGTAATGGCTCTGTCTAAAATCCTGCTTCCACATTACACAGAAGAAAGTAGTGGGAATACATGATGCACATGGAGGCCCTTGTCAGTTTTGCTCTGATGTCCTTGATCAGGTAGATGAATAGTCACGCTTTAGTTATATGGGTGAAAAACTAGGATCCTGCCGTGGGCTCAGTCACACAGAATCAACTCTTTATGAGCAGATGGCTCTCCCGTCTCATTAACGACTCCTATGAGATACATTCTGGTTAGCATGTCCACACTGCTATAAAGGTTGTGCCAGTGGGAACCTCATTAACTTATAACTTTCAATTCAGCTAAGACTATAGATCCTTTTTATGGTCCATTTCGAGGCATGGCTGTTCTACTAGAAAAAAGCAAGCCATACTCATGCAGTGAGAAGTCACATTTGTGTGTCTATGAGGTTTTGTTCTTAGAAATAGTAATGCTGTCAAATTTCTCATCTTTTCATGGTTATAATTTGAAGAAGACATTACTTTTGCATCAATAACATGTCATTTGTGTTATGCACTAAAGTAAATGCTGGGGTGTAAGACATGTGATGTAATACTACACCAGAGACACCACCAAGTGACTGCAAAATCGAGGGCTGAGTGAGGTCGCTATGATTCTGATTTGACCAAACTGAGCATGCTGAATAATTTAAAGTGATAGTAATCTTAGTTTGAAAGCTATCCAACATGCATATGGTAATCTTCAGTGTCTTAAAGTTTTAGGCAGAAACAAAAGGAAGCGACAGGACACACTACCTATATAGGAAATATTCCGCTTAGTTAGCATAGAATTAGGGAGATCTTTGTTTCATCTGTATTTAGAATCACCACAGAACCATGAGTTCTAAGAAATAAAGTGTAGACATCTGTGATGGTTTGAATGAAAATGGCCTCATAGTCTCATAGTGAGTAGCACTACTAGGAGGTGTGGCCTTGTTAGAAGAAGTGTATCACTTGGGGTGGGCTTTAAGGTTTTAAATGCTCAAGCCAGGCCCATTGTCACCCTTCCTGCTGCCTGCCAGTCTCAATGTAGAACTCTTGGCTATCTCTCCAGCACCATGTCTGCCTGCATGCCACCATGCTTCCTGCCATGATGATAATGGACTAAACCTCTGAACTGTGAGCCAGCTCCAAATAAATGTTTTCCTTTATAAGAATTGTCATGGTCATGGTGTCTCTTCACAGCAATAGAACACTGACTAGGACACAACTAATGATGTTCAGGAAATATAGGCTAGTTTGGGAGTGAATGATGTCATAGATACTGATGGCAAACAGAGAATGCAGGGTCATTAGTGATGGAATATTTTAGCAAAGTGGGGCTACTGCTAACTTTCCTATGTTGGCAACATTTATATATAGTTCTTGTGTGTCTGATGTTGGAAGGTATAGTGGTATTTTGCTTATGATCTAACAATTAAAGCTTACCTGAAGATCAGAATGCAAAGGTAGCCACAGTAGTCAGTCAAGCCTGGCAGTGGTGGCGCACACCTTTAATCCACACTAGTTAATTCACACTAGTTAGTTTAAACCACACTAGTTAGCCATAGAGGCCAGATGGCGGTTGTGCACACCTTAAATACCAGCATTAGCGAGGAATATAAGGCAGAATGAGATAGGAACTCACTCTTTTTCCAGTCTGAAGATTTTGTAGAGATAAGAACTCTCTGGTGGTTGGCTGCTTTGCTTTTCTGATTTTTAGCTTGAGCCCTAACATCTGTCTCTGGATTTTTTTTAGCCATGCTAAAGGAAGGGGCATGTGCATGCTGTGGTCCAGGTGTGGAGGTTAGAGGATAGCTATAAAGTCAGTTCTCTCCTACTTTCACATGGGTTCTCAATTTTCTAGCTTTTCAGCAAGTCCTTTACTCACTGAGCCATCCCCCAGGCCAACATGATATATTGCCTGGTCTTTCAGAGGATGGAAAGCAGAGCTTACTATATTCACCTGTCGCTATGCTGTAGCGTGAAGAGAAGATGTGGAGGTCAGGAAAGGTCAGAAGGTGAGAAAGCAAACCAGTTGCATAGTGGAAACAAAGATTTGGAGTGGCAAGTATTCAATGAAGAATCGTGGATGGTCCTAGCTCTCCAGGGATCTGCCATTAGGATGCATTCTGATAGAGGCTTCTTTGGAAGGACTTGAGATGGGTTCTTTCTGAACCAGGCATGGGGTTCCATTCTAGGAATAGTTTAGGGTGGGGTGGGGTGAGTGGAGGAGTGAATCGGTGACTGTGAGCTGTCGTCCTGTTACAACTGTGACAGTTTTCAAAGGATTTTGGATGAAAACATTTGGCACCATCTGTCTAGAACACTGCACCTTGTGCTGTGTTTAGTTTGTTCAGTGGGATCCTCACTTCAGAATCTGGTAGAGGGAGCAAGTGGGTATGTACAACATGTCTTATATGTATAGCAGCTTCTTCATACATGGCTGTGATGATAAGGGGAAGCACCAGGCTGGGGTGTTGAATTGTTTGTTTTTAGGTTTAGGCAGCAGCACATGCCTGTAGATTCTAGCAATATTTGCTCAAATTTGACACTAAATATTTTAAGGGGTGAGGAAAGTTCATAGCAGAGCATATTTGCTTGGAAGAAGGTTTCTGTGGCTCTCCAGGGTCTGTTGTATGTTTGTATCTTCAAAACTTTCATACTGGCTCTTTTCCCAGGAAAGAGATATCTGCTCTTCCCCACTCTTCTCTCCTTGCTGTGTGTGGGTGGCTGTGCAACTCCCTGGAGAGGACAGTGTTTAAAACCAAGTGGACTGGTTTTGAGTTGGCTGAGTTTGGGTCTGTGAAGACTACGACCTGCAAGGATATAGGGTCAGGGTGCAGTGTGCCACAGGAGCTTGAGTGGGAGACCTTTGGGGAGTTTTGGCCACATTCATAATTAAAAATCTGAATTACCCAGGAAATAGTGTTTTCCATGGTCTCTGGGAAATTTGGTTCAGAACTCCCCAGGGATGCACAGGACCTACGTCCTGCGGTATACTAAAAACCATCTTGATTTCTTGCTTTACTGAATACAGTGTCAGTATTTTGCAGATCGTTTCATTATTAAATATAATCACAGTAAGATGGTCTATCTGTATTTAGTGCAAACACATATTTATACTTCCCCTGAGTGGTTTTTTTAATCTGTTTTTGGCAGAATCCATGAATTCAGAGGGCAACTCTGCTCAGTTGGAGGTCAAGTCTTCTTTAACTTTGGTGGGGTCTGGGGTCCCTGCTTCTCCCTTCTCTTCTTCCTCTTATATATATAAATAGTGCTTGAGATGTGGGGAAGAGTGAGTGGGTTTCAACCTGTGACTTTCTTCTGTAATTGATATTTTCAGAGTTTCATGCATGTATCCAATGTATTTATATCATATTCATCCCATTTACCTTTTCTATCCATTCCCACTTTTGCCAGACACCTTCTTCTCAACTAGTGTGTGTGTGTGTGTGTGTGTGTGTGTGTGTGTGTGTGTAGGTCTAATGCAGGCATGCAAAACTGCTGTACCTTCATGATTGTAACAGCCTTGTCTTATACAGCATACACCATTTTATAGTATTTCTCTGTTCATCTGTCTCTTACTGTCTTACCACTCCTTTTTCCATGTTTCTTGGTGTGTGTGGGTGTGTTTGTGTGTTGGGGGTATTATATAGATTATTTTAGGGCTAAGCACTCAACAATCATTTGTTCTCAGAGCTTTAACTAGTTATGAATTTCTTTACCAGCTGTTGCCTGCTGTTGCCTGTAAAAGCAGCTTCTCTGCCCATGGCCAAGAGCAGCATTCGTCTATGGGTCTAAACATAAGGATTTAGAAGGCATGTTGGCTACATATTCAGTTAGCAGAACATCAGTGGTATCATCACCCTCATGTGATGGTAGAAGGACAAGTTCGGCAGGTCAGTGTCATGGAAAGAGGCGAGTTTGAAAACTTGACTTAAAAATGGATGGATGGGACTATATATTCCTTCTATTCTCCAAGGTTTTCCTTCCCAAATCATCAATGATTCTAATTTTGTTGTTGTGGGCTATATTAATTAGGGATCTATTGCTACGATAAAAAAAAGAAACTATGATCAAAATCATCTTAGAGAGGAAAGGGTCTATTTCCCCTTACTCCGTATAAGTCCATCGATGAGGGAAGCCAGACCAGAAACTCGGGAGGAACCTGGAGGCAGGAACTGGTGTAGAGGCCCTGGTTGGCTGAGGGGTGCTACTTACTGGCTATCTCTCCATGGTTTGCTCAGTCTGCTTTCATATAGAACCCAGGACCACCAGCCCAGAGGTGGTACCACCCCAAATGGTCTTGGTCCTCCCATGTCAATCACTAAGTGAGAAAATGTCCTATAGGCTTGATCTCAGGCCAGTCTCCTGGATGCATTTTCTCAATTATGGTTCCCTCCTCTTGGATGACTCTAGCTTATGTTGAATTGACAAAAACAACAAAAAACCCAAAACAACAACAAATCAACAAGAATAAGGGTTTTTTAGACCCTATTGCTCTAGAGTTCTAATCCTTTTAGGGTAGGTTAGTCACAAGCTGTAAAATTCACTCAGACTTTTGTTTGTTAATGTAAATTTGCGGATGTCTATTAGGCTTTTGGATCTTTACACTCACACCTTTATATGTTCACAAACACATATATTTATATATAATCCTACATCTATATCCTGAGCTGTTTTGCTAAAAGTTTCATGTGGGAACACTGCATCTTGGAAGGATTAAACCACTACATATTGAAGGATTTTCCCAACTGGACCTTTGTATTTGATGAAACAGATCTCGGCAGTGATTGGTCGAGCAGTTTGCTGGTATACTTGTTGTTCTTGTTCTTTCGGAGCCTCCTGATATCGCTGCTTCACAGCATGTTCTCTCTAGGCAACGGGAACCGTCCCTCTCCATCCCTGGATTCCTGGAGGAAAGTGGTCTGCTGGTCACACCCATCGCTGCTGCCTCCCATCTGTCACCTGCAGAGTAGCATTTCTGTCACCTAAAATTTAGTTCATAAATGCATGAAGAAGTTTAAGCATATAAAGACCTCAAAGATATTTTCAAATTATTCTTTAAATGATTTTATTTTTAAAAAACATCCTCGCTCTTCAATGGCATTTATCCAGCACTTAGAATAACGCTTTGTTGGCAGAATAATTCTGTCACTGGGGCAGAGAGGCCGGCAACAAGAGCTCTCTTGATCATACTTTGATGTTTTGTAAAACCAAAATGAAATTCTCATTTTGGTACCAGTTTTGCTAAGAGAATGGTTAGCTCAGTAGGAACCCAAATCCAGAAGATTAAAGGGAGGGCATGGGGATTTCACTGCTGGGGTCAGGTGAGCAGTGACTAGTGTCACCCCTTCTGTTAGACAGAAGAGAAAATGTTGGTAGCTTCCCCATGCAACCCGTTTCTAAACATCCTGTTAAGATTGGCTGCATAGTTAAGGTTGACATTGTGAACCCTGTTTGAGAAAGCGGGAACTCCTGTTCAGAAAGACGCTGTGTGGAGCAGCAGTCTGGGACCTTCAGCTTTTATGTTACTTCACTTTCGATGCAGCATTCCGTTCTCTGTCACTTTAGTTCAAATGTTCCTTTCGAAGATCAAGGTCATTTGGAAACTGTCTTAGGACACATAAGGTGTTTTCAAGTTATGATGCTCTCTCCCTCATCTCCACCCTCCAGATTCTAGCTTGATTAGGATTATATGCATATATTTATCAAAATGAGATGAAAATATTGGACCTGTCCCATATTTTTATGCTGCTAGTATATAATTAAAGATTAAGTAGAACATTTATTTGAGCATTAAATGTGTGGCCCTGTCTTGTAGTTTGGAGAGACATTCTTTTTCTCTATCACCTCTGTTCTTACATGGGATTTCCAAGCTGGTCTTTTCCTTATTCTTCCAAATTGTATTTTGGACCAACTCGAGTACTCTTCTATTTTTGTTTTATTTTCCCTTTCTTTGCCATTTGTTCTGATTTTCTGTGAGATGTTCTCACATTTATCTTAACTATTTATTGATTTTTATTTGTTCTATCCCTTTTAAATTTCTAAGTTCTATATTACTTTTTTTGTTTTAAGATTGCTATCATTTACAGATTGGGATACTGTCTTCTCTTTCTGAGGTAGTTGTTAAAGTTTTTTTCTGAAGCTTTCCTCTTTGGCAGTTTCTCCACAGTGATGTTTATTTTTCACTGTGTGTATGTCAGTTGCTGACTTTCATGTTAAAGAGTTTGTTGAAATGACTGGTGAACTGAACCCATTGTTATAGTAGTGGATCATTGTGGCCTGACTGACTGGAGATTGTTCTCCCTAAGGGTCCTTCTGACTTTCACTCATTCCTTTGAAATATATGATTTCCTTCAAGTGTATGAAGAAAGCCTTGCCTACATGAATGTATAGTCATCATTAAAAATGATCAGACTAGTTTAATATGTTTCTAAAGAAAATTATGACATTGTCTTTGATATTTCACCCAAACCTAACAAATGGTGCTTTCTTGAAGGTTGGTTGAAGACTAGAGCCCACAGTCCAATGTTATGAATTTTCACACTCTACTATATTAGATACCACAAATCTTTCGTTCTCTTAAAGTGGACTTTTTACTTGTGTATGGTCTTGAAAACCTTTGTACGAGCAAGGAACTCAGGACCACGAGGGGTGCTCCCACACACTGAGACAATGGGGATGTTCTATCGGGAACTCACCAAGGCCAACTGGCCTACGTCTGAAAAAGCATGGGATAAATCCGGACTAGCTGAACATAGCGGACAATGAGGACTACTGAGAACTCAAGAATAATCGCAGTGGGTTTTTGATCCTACTGCACATACTGGCTTTGTGGGAGCCTAGGCAGTTTGGATGCTCACCTTAGGAGACCTGGATAGAGGTGGGCAGTCCTTGGGCTTCCCACAGGTCAGGGAACCCTGATTGCTCTTCGAGCAGATGAGGGAGGGGGACTTGATCGGGGGAGGGGGAGGGAAATGGGAAGCGGTTGCGGGGAGGAGGCAGAAATCCTTAATAAATAAATAAATAAATAAATAAAAAAGAAAACCTTTGTAACATACATTGGCCGTTTGAAAGAAGCTGGTTGGTTGACTGATTCTGAAAGTGTTGGTGCATCTTCGGGAATATCGAAAGATCACATTTACTTATGTCACCATCCGTCCCATCAGAGTGAAAGTGTCATGCTCATGACAAATGATACAGTTTGTCCAAACCCCAACTTTTCTGTGAAAGTACAAATTTTATCATTAGCAATAGGCGTTCAGTTGTCATTCTCAAAGTGACAGGATCACTGAGTACTTATTTTCTTAGAAATTATCTGTCAAATACCTAAGCCTGCATAATCATGGTTTTTCTGTCAGTCAATATTTGAAGGAAAAGTAGTCATGAAAAAAATTACTGAATCAGTTTGCCTGTCAAACAGTAGTTTGCATCTTCTCTCTGAAACTGTTTTGTCCTCATCAAAAATATTTTTTATATAAACCTTATGTCTTCACATAGAGTATTAAAAAGATGTGCAATAAAACACTGAGATTTAGTAAATCTAATCAATTTTACTGTTTTGTCAAGCTCTTTAAGTGAAGGCACATTTATAAGAGAAAATGACCATTCTCAAAATTTAATTCTAACTGGATTATAGACATACATAGCTGTAAAAATTTACCATAAATCCTAGATGACTTTTGGCATGCCAGAGACCTTTTTAGATAGATCATCTATGAAACAAACCATAAAGGAAATATTCTATAACCTAGTTTTCATTTATTTCTTTGTAATTTTAGTAATTTATTTTAGTTTATTTATTTATTTATTTATTTATTTTTGAGATAGAGTCTCATAGGGCCCAGGATGAGCTCAAAGTCTTACATTGCTGGAGCTGGCCTTGAACTCCTGATTCTTCTGGCTCTATTTCCCAAGTCTGGTGTTAGATATACATACCACTCTGACTAACTATTAGACATTATTAAAATTCGGGAACTCACCAAGGCCAGCTGGCCTGGATCTGAAAAAGCATGGGATAAAACCGGACTCACTGAACATAGCAGACAATGAGGACTGCTGAGAACTGAAGAACAATGGCACTGGGTTTTGATCCTACTGCAAGTACTGGCTTTGTGTGAGCCTAGGCAGTTTGGATGCTCACCTTACTAGACCTGGATGGAGGTGGGTGGTCCTTGGACTTCCCACAGGGCATGGAACCCTGATTGCTCTTTGGGCTGACGAGGGAGGGAGACTTGATTGGGGGAGGGGGAGGAAAAGGGGAGGCGGTGGCGGGGAGGAGGCAGAAATCTTTAATAAATAAATAATTAATTAATAAATTAAAAAAATAAAATCAAAAAGTTCTAACTTAAAAATACTTTGAAAAGGATATGAATATAATACAAGAAGGGTTCTCAAAATTTTAATAAAATTTATTTCTACTGTGTGGAGGTGGGGGCACATTTGTGCTATGGTGTACATGTATAAGTTGGAGGGTAATTTACAACCAACAAAGTTGCCTTTCTTCAACTGTGTGTTTCGGGCTGTTAGGCTTGGCAACAGCTGTCTACCTGCTTAGTCAATTAATGGCTAGAATAAATATTTTCAAAAGAAACATCTAATAAAGGCTTTTAGTAAAAGCTTATAAATAAGTTCCAAAAGTAACAAGTAAGATAATGAACAACTTGACTGAGAAGCGAGCCTCAGCTCTGCAGTTAACTCACCAAAGAAGACATGCATGTGACAAGTAAGTATATGAGAAGGTGATGCTTTTGTCCTGGGCATCAGAAAAGTGTAAATCAGAGCTCCAACGAGACACTAGTCCATACTAACTTGTTCAAATCCAAGGCTCCAGCAGCATCCAACGCTGGTGCGGATGAGGACTGACCTCCAGTTCATTACTGTTGGAAATGAAACTGGACTAGTCGCTTAGGAAGATGATCTGGGTAGTTTCTTAAAAAACTAATAATACCTTTTCTCTCAGATCAGTAATTATATTTCTTAGTATTTACTCAGAGTTGAAAAGTGCATCATACAAAAATTAGAACATGTGTCTGCAAGTGTTAGTGGAAGAGCCCTTGCTTAGCATTCTGAAGGTTCTGGTTCAGTTCCCAGTTCATAAAACCTCTATTTAAAAACAACAACAACAACACACATGTACAATCTCTACATGAATACTGATAGTAGTTATAGTCATAATTACTAAAGCATTAAAGCAACCATATGTCCTCCAGTGTGGGATTGATAAATGGCAGTATTGGCAGACAATGGATGCCATTCCATTTTTTTTTAAATGCCCTTTTGGGCAGGACAGATGACTTGCTGTGCATGCATGATGAACTCAGTTCAGATCCACAACATCCATGTAAAAGCTGTGTGGCAGTGCTCATTTATAACCTGACTAACGTTCAGGTGCATCCAGGAGGATCCCGGGAGCCCATTTACCAGCTAGCCTAGAATAATGGATGAGTGCCAGTAAGGGAGAGGTACTTTATCAAAAAAATAAGTGAATAAGTAAGTAAATAAAGACAGCAGCTGTCAACCTTTGCCCCCCCCCCCCCACATATGCACATATTTATATACATGAACACACACTCAAGTAAACATGTACAAACACCATATACACAGAACAAATGAGAACATATGTACTCAAGAGAGTGAGAGACAGAGATCCTTCCGTGGCCTGAGAGATTATGGAAGAAATCTGTATGCTTATCATTGAGAGAAAGAAGATAACACGGAAAGACAGCATGTTATACTTAGTCCATTCTTTGCCTTTCTGGAAAGGAAAAGGGAGGTGGGAATAAAAGAACCAGATTGCCTGGACCAGTGGAGTTGAGCGTGAACAGAGCACCAGATTGGGGGTCAGTGATAATATTCCAGATAACACTGAGAAAGTGGATGTGTGTCAGGATATATTTGACTAGACTCACAGAAAGTGAAACCCGAAACGTGAACTTAGGGGTTTTGAGGGATGCTGACATGTCTGTGTAAGCTGACTCTTTGTAATTAATGCACTGGAAGGATATATTGATAACTGAGATGATGCGTATGTAATGGGAGGCGTGTGGGAAGTCTCAATACTTTGTTCTTAAAATTGCTGCGAAAACGTTCTTAAAAATAGAAGTGTTTCAAAATTGACCAATAAGAAATAAAACTGAAAGCGATTACAATGTGAGAGTTAGGAAATTAAGGGCCACCAGTTTTGGTTTGTGCCTCTTACTGCCTCCCTACCTGGTGAGGTACTACCAGTCACCCCTTTTTTTTCTTTATAACTTATATTTGTTCCTTTAAAAAAAAATCGCAGCATGTTTTTCTCATCGTGGACTTTCAGAATCTTAACTCTACCATCCTCTGTTAAGAACTCACAGCACTGTGTCACCCTTCCATAAGGCTGTTTGCTTAAGAGTTGATCTAAGGTTGGAGGTAAATTCGTACACGTGTCCACACCGCTAGCCTCCCATAGAAATAAGCTGGCCTCATACTGACTGCTTATATTTTGTCCCAACCCAATTCCAGATCTTCTTCAGCTTGTGGCTGCCTGTAGATGTCCTCCAATCATAAGAGCAATGATGACATGTCTTTTCTTCCTGGTGATTCCTTTTTGAGACACTATTCAAATGCCACCTGTTTTCTGTTGTATTTCTGGTCAAAAAAGCAGACATTCCGCCATGTAGTCTAGGTCTTTGGGGAGCTATGCAGGCCATTATGCATACCAATGTGAGCCAAGCATCCAGAATGAGTATGTACTAGGAGAACTCTCCACTATTGAAACCACATAGCCTGACTTGTTCCAAAGTTATGTCACCCACTGGACAAACAATAGAGTCTTTGCTCATCTGCTCACTTAAAGACTTCTTATCTGCAGTATAGCTCTCTTCCCTTTGGACCATACTCTGGGCTGAGAAATTCTACCTGAGACAATAGACCAGCCTACCTTGGAAATAGTGTGCCTTGATAAACAGAGAGCATGAAGTGTGTGCATTGGAGAATCACAGAGGCTCGGCTGGCACCACCAGGCTGCTCCTCACTATTGGGGAGACTAAGACATTCTGTGCACATTTCAGCTACAGTCCTTTATGTTAAGCTGTAGTGATGACTTAAGCCAGTGAATTAATGTAGCTAAAACGTTATGTGGGGTGCTGGACACTCTGCAGAACCATCCCTAGTGGCCATTCCTCCAGCTAAAATGATGATAGTTACATAAGCTATCACATCCAGAAGTTCTTTGGGTGAAAACTGAAAATTGTGTGTGTGTTGTTCACACCTGTGCACATGTTTGTGGAAGCCAGAGGTTGACTTTAGGTGTTTCTCTCAGGCATGTTCTCCCTTATTTTTTTGAGGCTGAGTCTCTCACTGAATTTGGAGCTCTTTGATGTTGTTCAGCTGGAAGGCCAATAAGGTCTGGAAATACATGTTCCAAGGTAGGCGTTTCAGATGGACATGACTGGCTTTCACACAGATGCTACGAATTCAAATTTGAGTTCTCATGCTCGTGTGACAAATGTTTAAAGTCTTTTTAAATTGGTCAGCTTCTGTTTAAAATAATACAGCTTTAGAACAAGACAACTATGTTCGATCAGTGCTTTGCTCAGCTTGCTCAAACTTTCTCTTGTTGCAGTTGGGAGTAAATACAGAGACCTACAGTCAGACAGTATGCAGAGTGTGCAAGACCTTTGAACACTCAGTCCTAAACAGATGTCTCTGTCAGCTCCATCCCTCAGGGCTCAGGGAAGAGGAAGCAGAAAGAGTGTAAAAAAAAAAGCCAGAGGAGATGAAAGAGACAGAAAACAAGGCCTCTAAATCATCAGGACCACGACACATACAAACTCGCGGAGACTGAGGCAAGGTGCCCAAGCCTGAAACAGATAGGGTCCTAGAGCTGAAAGGAGTGAACACACGTCCCATTCCTAACCCAGAAGCTATCTACAAGTGGGAACTACTTACAAATGAACATTTAGTTTCTCCGGGGGAGTCTCACTGGGGAAAGAACTACTCTTAAAGATAAACTACATGCCTAGGAGTAGCTGGCAAAAATAAATGAACTTAATGATATCTTTGGGGTTTGTATCATAATGTCATCCAGGGCTTTTGCTCCTCTTTATTATTTTATTTATTTATTTTCTTCCCCTTTTTAACTCCAATGGTCCTTTGTGTATGTATACACACACACACACACACACACACACACACACACATATACACAGACACACAGTGACTTCCAATTTTGTATTTTTATGGGATTACAGAGTGTAGGAGCAAGTGGGTCTCTGTGTCTATATCTGTTTTTTGACCCCTTTTTGAGGCTCTTTTCCTTCTGTTCGTTTGTTTTGTCCTCTTCTGATGTGTTTGTTTTTTTCTTATTATACTATATTTCATTTTATTTTATTATTGTTCCTTAGAAGTGAAAGGGGATGGATTGAGTTGGGTGGGGAGGAATTGATAAAAGTAAAGAGTGAAGACACCATAATTAGTATTTATTAAATGAGAAAAAACTATTTTCAATAAAAGAAAAACATGTAAAAAAAACCCCAAATATCAAAGTTTCAATTCCTTCTGTGACCTCTTAGAGTTGCTACATTAAAGCAGGCTTCTGATGCTATACTCATGACATGAATTCTGTGCAGTGAAGGGTGATACAGAAGGGGAAAGATGGAACTGAGCCTTTGGTTTTATCTAAAATTTCTTGTGTTGCAGATTTGAGTTTAACTCCTGGCTTAGAGCACTTTGGGAATCTGATTTTCTTTGCTGTTTGATTTCACTTTTGAAGTTTTTCCTTCTTATTTTGTGTTCTTAAGTAGTTACACTGTAAACAGTTTTCTTGAGTAAATGATTCATTTTGTTTTCTCTACTTTTACATTAGCTCCTTGTTTTCCCTCTCAATATCTTCTTTCTACATAGTCCCTGTCCTGTGGGTTTAGCCACTGTCTGGCTCTTACTTGGCATTGCAAGAAGTCTTTGCCTTTCGTTCTCTCTGTCTCCCAGACAGTGTGGAGCACTGAATGTTGGGATGTGGCTCTTCCCAAGAGGGTTGTGATACCGAGAGTGGAGAAGGTCAACTTTTGAGCATCCCTTTGCATTCCAAATGACTGTGGTCCATTGACCTCACTGCATGACCAGGGCTGAGCTCATGTCTTCGGGGTCTTAATGTAAGCTGAGGGAAGTGCTCCAGAGGATTAAGTGGCAGGCATTTCATTATCAGTAGTTCCTGGTGGCAGACAGCGACCTGTCCTTTTCTACTTCCCTCATTTCTTCTTCTGCAAAAGTACAGATGCCTTGAGAATATCTCATCTCTGTCACTATTATCAAGCAGTTGTATTTATAGTATCCTTCACAGGGTGAGTGGCATGACAAACACATGAGCAAAGAGCACTTTGTCTGGTGACTCATTGCTAGGGAGTAATGTGCCAGCATTCGGCAATGTAGCTGTGTGGCTCATTTCCATGTTCAACAACAGCTACCATTAGATTGTGACTTCTGGGCATTCATATCTAAGGTCATATGAATCAAACTTATCACCACATCGGTCATGCTCTACAAAAGCAATATGCTTTCTCCTTAAAATTTATGTACCCTTGAAGTCCTTAAGTTGATGATAAAAGCAATAAAAGTCAATCACAGTTCACACTTGATATACTTAGTACCATATAGACATGCTCTGATATTTATAGTCCCACAAAACTACTGATGGGTTACTCAGTGAGTTAACAAATGGAAATTACTGCTTCATATTACAAGTAATTTTCTTGTTAGTAAAGGGTTTAGCTTAAAAATACTGTATTAATAGGATTTATGTCGAAGAAGGCATGTGTTTAATTATTGTCTTTGGAGATATTTACACACACTGAAACCATCATTGTAATCAATGACATAAGTATATCCATCAGTTCTATTGCTCCCTCTTGCCTTCTCTTTTGATTTTTTTATAGGAACACATACATAATTTTTTCCTTTGTATCAATATAGAATTGTTTGCTGTATAGACATCATGTTGTGAATGGATCTCAGGGACTTACTCATCTTGCAAAACTGAAACTTTGTGCCTGATTGCCTCCTCCTTCCCTTATCCCTGGTGACAGTCATTCTTCCTTTTATGCCTATACTCAAAATAACTATCCATTGCTTGTCAGTCATGGAAAAGTTCCTAGGATAGCCATTAATACTGTTTCTGCCATCCTGCCCTGTGGAGGTAACACACAGATTGATTGCTTGTGGGCATTCAATTAAGTGTGCCTTTAAAATTAGTGTGCAAAGATAATGCGCTTTGATTTTCCATTAGATTAATTTGGCACAGGGGTTTTATGTGATAATTACTTTAGTGTTTGAATTTATCAATTGTTGATTGTTTTCCCTGGTTTCATTAAGACTCCTAAAAATTAATTTGTATTTTAGACCTTCAGTGTTTTTATACTAGAGAAATTTCTGACGGTTCACGGAGAAAGTAAAACTTTACTAAACCCTCTCAGACGCCACCGACATAAAGTCCCATCACAGCTTATCAACAGTTTATTCACTTGGGTTTTGATTTCATGTGTCTCTCTGTCCTGGGTACAAACCTAACCCTGAAGGTCAGTGAGCAGCCCTCTGGCTATGTGAAAGGATTCTGGGCTTCTTCAAACTGAAGCTACTGTGCTTGCTACACACTCCCTGTTTTATGCTCTAGGACATCATGTGTAACAGTGGGGTAAGGGCTCTAGGACTAGACTTCTGGGGGCTGAACTGCTTCTGATGGTGACAATTCATCCACCTTCTATGGTGAAAAGTTTTGTTCAGTCATTCCCACATAACTTCTCAGAGACGCTGTTCTTATTATACCTCAGCCCTCATTTGACAGAGAGAAGATTTTAGGTTTTCAGTGGTCAGTGTTGTTTGAAATGATCTGTTGTTGATGTTGCTTTGTTCTACCCCACAGCTTCTGCTAAGTGAGTAAGGAGTGAGTGTTGCATAAACTCCACTCTTGTCAGCATTCTTTCTCTTCCATTCCACATCCTCCTTGTTAGTCAAATATGATACACATTTCTGGAAGTCAGAGCATTTGGCAATTCTTTATGAATAAACTCTACCAACTGAAGACGAGATGCTGGAAGAAGCAGTAAGTTCACATTTCATTCGTCCTTACTGCTGTGTTTGGTGTAGGCTGCTGGTCATACCTGAAGACCCTGCATGCATAGTTGGCTGAACTTTATTTCTACTTTCAAAGGCTTCTGATCCAACTGTATCATGCAGGGTACTTGCTCTCATACAGAAGCCTTTCAGGATGCTTTTAGCTTCCACATCCACTTTGAATTCTTAAACAGGTTCATAACTTCTGGAGTTACATGCTTCTTGCTTGATTCCATTTGCTCTCAATCTACTTCATTGTCCCTCACTCAGTCTCTCTACAACAACAACAACAACAACAACAAATTAAATACCCAGAACACTGTGGTGTATATTCTACAGTAGTGAAAGTGTATATGCTGTATCCATCCAGTTTGTTTTACTTAGGGTTTTATTGCTATGAAGAGACACCATGACCATGGCAACTCTTATAAAGGAAAACATTTAATTGGCTCTGGCTTACAATTCAGGTGTTTAGTCCATTATCATTATGGCAGGAAGCATGGTGGCATGAAGGCAGACATGGTGCTGGAAAGGTAGCTGAGTGTTCTACATCTCTATCCATAGGCAGCAGCGAGAGAGATAGAATCACAGGGCCTGACTTGAGCTTCTGAAACCTCAAAGCCCACACTGCAGTGACACACTTCCTTCAACGAGGCTATACCTACTCCAGCAAGACCACACTTCCAATAATATCACTCCCTATGAGTCTATGGAGGCCAATTTCATTCAACCCACCACAGAGTCTGACAGGTCAAGAACTTGAAGAAGGTAAAAAGTCCTTTGCTTTAGTAGTTCTGTAAAGGACTGGCCTCTTTACATGAAGACTGAGGATGGTCAGAGGATCTAAGTAAAGACACTTAAAGCTTACAGAGACAATAAGAACTCCAGGACCTACAAGATGGTTCTGAAGTTAAAGGCAGTTTTCACCAAGCCTAATGAACCATGTTCAATCCCCAGGACCCACATGGTAGAGGAGAAAACCACTACCTACAATTTGTCCTCTGATGGCCACATGCCTTTCCTGGTGTTTTTGCCATACCTACTCAAATAAATAAACATTTTAAAAGAATCCCAGAAGCCAGAAACAGGCCCCAGATAATACAAGTTGTTTTCATATGGTTACCCAACAGCTTAGCACCAGCAAGGACTTTTTCTTGCTCATGCTAATGGTTTAGTGTAAGTTGGAAGGTGATCCTATTTGTTGTTGCCACTGAGGCCCCAGGCTGACAGAGATCTGTCTTAGCATAGCTTTTCCCAGCAATTAGTAAGGAAAGAAAGATATTTGTGAATGAGTTAGCCTCTCTGAAATGGAACAGACCAGTAGTAACATACATTATATCCAGTCAAGACCATTGTCCCGAGTAAGTCACAACACTGTATCTTAACTTCTGGGAGGGACAGAAGTAGCTGGACTGTGCCCAGAAGGAGCAGAATATGAAGATTAGTAAACAGTGCTGGCATCTCCATAGGTGATATACTAGAGGAACTCTAGGTGATGGGGAATCTCCTTCAGCCAATGGCCTTTTAGAGGCTGGACCAGGTTGAGGCATGACTTTGGGGTACCGAAAAGCTGTGGTCCCGCCCGCCTGTCCTCTCTTCCTGTGCTTCACACCTGGATGTTGGACCTCCAATCCTGTTCCATGAGTTTTCCCTTTCAATAAAGAAAAACCTTAAAATACCGTATTTAGAGCTAGTGTGGAATTATTTAATTTGCGCCCCCCCCATTTGATGCTTTCTGATGGCGTTCTGCTTCATCTGGTGCCCAATGTGGTAATGAGTCCCTGCTTATCCATACCCCCCCCCCCACCCTGTGGTGCTCCCAGCCCAGGCACCCCCATGGCGCTCCCAGTTCTCCAGTCTGGTGTGTTCCCCACCCGAGGCCCGCAACCCACACACTGCTGCTTCTCCAGCAGCCAATCCCTGTGGCCTTTCTTCCCCTGGCGTCCCTCACAGTTTGCCCTGTTTCTCCAGCCAACAGCTGGTGCACCACACACAGTTCGTCACTCTCGACTGACAGAAAGCTTTGGGCATCCTTCTTATTCTGACCACCAACTCTCAGAATCACTTTAATTGTTCTCAATAACTGCTTTTAATAACTGCTTTTCATTTGTTAAAAACTTATTTATTCGTATCAAAGTAGGTGATGGTGCGTGCAACCAGAGTGAACCATCCCAGAGAGGCCACTGAGAGTGTCTCCTGTGGCTGCAACCGCGACACCTGCTGGCCAATAAATATTTTTACACCTACTTCAATTCACTGAAATTGCCTAAGACAAATAAGTTAACTGATAAATCTGAAAGTTATAAGATTACTAACAATATTACCATTCAGGAATTTAATAACCATTATTCTATGAATGGTAATCTGCAATGCTTATGTGATTTTCCTTATAATTTATTTATTTGATTTTGGGAATTAGTTTTGTTTCTCATATTATATCTTTAAGAAAATGGTTTGATAGCAGGGCACTTTTAGAAGTGATACAGTCTTTACAAAATAATAGTAAAGAGCTGACTGAAAAAAATTAATACTATTGAAAAGGATAACATTAATTTGACAGAAAAAAATCCAATCAATGTGGAAGGGTGCTGAAAAATATCTGACAGAATTCACATTGTTAAATTTACCAGTCAGAATCTGTTGAAAAGTTATGACAGGTTAATGGATAAGGTATCTCTCCAGAAAGGCAATATGCATGCCATCAAAATTATGTCCAAGGATGAGATGTTATCCTTACTGGGCAAATTTCATACTTTGGAATCATATATGCAGAATAAGGACCAGAAGATAAACAAATCAATGAGGGCATTAGAACAAAACACTGGACAGGGATTCAGACTTTACAAAAGGCAGTGGTAAAATGATTTGAAAAGACTGAGGAAATTATCTAAACTGATGCTCAGGAAGAGAAGGTACAGGGACTGGAAAATCCTCACAAGTCCGTGCCAGAGACTGGGATGACTTACACAGAGTTTTAGCTGCCTATCCTCTGTTAAGCCATATGTCACAAAATACCGAAAGGTAGTCAAAGAATATGCATGGAAACCTATAGGTATGAGTGATCTAAAAGAAATTAAACAAGCAATAGTATCTTATGGCCTGCATTCACGATTTATTAGAGAAATGGCGAAAATGTGTGATTCAAGCATCAAGGCCACCCCACACGATTGGCCTCAATTAATCTCAGCGGTCCTAGAAAATGGACCTCAGCTGCTTTGGAAATGATTTTTGTAGGAAGAGGTAAAATTTTTAGAACAACAGGGAAAATCAAAAGGTTTTGAGGATTCCCAAGATCAAATTCTTGGCGAGGGTCATTACTTTGATCCTCAGGACCAGGCTCAATATGACAAATGCACCTTTTCCTTATGCAGTACAGCAGCTTTAAATGCTTGGGACAGGATTCAAGAACTAGGGAGGTGAAGTGAATCATATAGCAGGGGTAAAGTGGGCCAGAGAGAGCCCTTTAGTGACTTTTTGCAAAGATTAACTAAGGCTGTACAAGTAGGTGTAACAGACCCAGAAGCTAGATATGTACTTATTGAATCTTTGGCTTTTGAAAAATGCCAACTTAGAATGCAAAAAGATACTTGGGTCTTTAAAGGTTAGATCATTACCAGTAGCTGAATGGATCCTACATACAATGACTGTTGAGACATTTTACTATAGTACGAAGGTTTGGGAAGGAGAAGTGATTTCCAATGGTATGAGGAGGCACCAAAATGCCAAATGCTTTAATTGTGGTAGAATAGAACATCTGAGAAGAAACTGTAGACAAGGAATTCCTAGGAATGATGTCTACTTTGGGAATGGCAAGAATAGTTGGTCTCACCCTTCTGGAATATGTAGGAGGTGTGGCAAAGAACAACATTGGATCAATGAATGTAGATCAACAAAAGACAGACAAGGCAACTTGATACCATCAGGAAACTCCTTGTGGGGTATGCCAAACATGGTCCAGTCATTCCCAGTCACTGTGGAGAGCATGTCTCACCAGGAAAATGAAGAAATCCATTGCTTACTGTAAAGAAACCATACTGTTCTGGATATTAGAATAAATATGGAGGATGAATTAAAAACTCCAGTAGGAAATAGGAAACATATGTTTTGGCAAACTTCTATAAATGATCAAAGACCAAAGCTAAGAGTGCATATAAATAACATTGTAATTATGAGTTTGATTGAAATGGGTGCAGACATGGGTATCATTACTTTAGAATCTTGGTATCTTAATTAGACTCTTCAAGAGGCAGCTGTTCAATTAATAGGAATTGGAACCCTATCTCAAGTAAACAAAACACGAGATGGGTTGAATGCAAAGGACCAGAAGGACAGAAAGAAATCCTGAGGCCATATATACCTAATACTGTAGTGAATTTATGGGGTTGTGAGCTGCTGCAGCAATGAAATACCCTGATTAACATTCCTGCCATCCTCAGAACTCATTTCTGGGGAGGATATTATAAAGCATTATAAACAAAGGTCACCAGCCATTTAGGCTCTACAAGAACACAAAGCAACTAGAAAACCTTTAGAGGTACTAATGGCCTTACCTTTAAAATGGTTAACTGAGAAACCAATATGGGTTAAGCAGTGACCTTTAATAGAAGAGAAACTACAGGCTTTAGAACAGCTGGTACAGGAGCAAGTAGATGCTCACAATATTGAAGACTCAACCAGCCCTTGGAAGTCTCCCATATTTGTTGTTAAAAGAAATCTGGAATATGGAGAATGGTGACAAATCTAAGAGCTGACAAAATGCATGGTGTCTGGACTGGACAAGCAGGATACAAGAAAAAAGACTGTCAAACCTTGCCAAGACAGGGTAAGATGGTTTTGAAAATTTTTTCTGCCTCTGAAAATGGTCTGTCAGTTACTCTAGGCCTTAGCCAAAGTTGGTTGCTTCAACATTGCAAATGAGACTTTGATTGATTGCTCAGGTATCCAGTTGTCTCTGACATCTACTGCACGTTTTGGAAGCTGTTTGATTGCACTTCCTGCCTACTCAAGTAATATTATCTCCCTTCTCAGGCCTTTGATGGAGTTGAAGATTAGATAGTTGTAGTTACTTTCCTCTTATGATTTAACTAAACCATTTCTAATACAAGACTTAGACTTAGACTCCTTAGGATAGAATGATTATCGAAACATTTAGCATATGTTTCTTGATTAATATTGTTTATGCTGGTTATACTTCTAATTTTTATACTTGGTATCTGTTGTGGGGAGCTGCGGGTTGCATTCTGCCACCCAGCTCCCGCCACTGGCCAGCTTTACCTGAAATAACAACACACAAACTGTATTCTTTTAAACACTGCTTGGCCCATTAACTCTAGCCCTTACAGGCTAATTCTCATATCCTGATCAACCCATCTCTAATAATCTGTGTAGCATCAGTCTTACCGGGAAAGATTCAGCATGTCTGACCTGGCAGTTTGCTTCATGGCGTCTGGCTCTGAGAGGAGCTGCATGATTTCTGACCTCACTTCCTCTTCCTCCCAGCATTTTGTTCTGTTTACTTCACCCACCTATATTCTTACCTATCAGGGCCAAGGCAGTTTATTTAACCAATGACCTTCCTCCATCAGGTATCTGTTCTTATTGTATATAGCTTTGTATTGGATTTGGGGCTTTCTTATTTAGACAAAAGGGGGTCTTGAGGAACCACATTCAGCCTTTGAGGGGCTGGACCAACCAGATTGAGGTGTGGCTTTGGGGTACCAAGAAGCCAAGGTTCCACCCTCCCATCCTTTCCTTCTGCACTCCACACCTGGATTTTCGACCCTGTTTCCTTTTCTGTGAGTTTTCCCTTTCAATAAGAAAAATCTTAATATACCCTATTTAGAGCTAGTGTGGGATTATTTGGTTCGCATTCCCCGCATCTGACATGTTCTGACGCATTCTGTTTCATCTAGGTTGTGTAAAAGACAAAGAAGGTATCCCAGACGTCTAAGCCAGTGCAGAAGAGGATTCTAATTCGGTGTTTGTGCTGTCACTTTTACTTCCGTCCTTATTCAGACATCCTCTTCCAAGCCTTTGGGCCTGTGCTTTGCCAATTCTACAGACTTACTTGATCATGATGTTGCTTTTGAGTTTTAGTAACCAACTGTTGCTCACCCTTCGTCTTCTACAGAACCTTCTGAAAGAACATTTTCTTCAATGTATCAAGTCCAATTTTTACCTATTTTTGATCTATAATATTCTCTTCCTACAGTTTGTAAATATAGAAGGTATTTCACGTTCCGTTTCGGTTAAGCGTGGTAACCGTATTCAGCAGCCTCTAATCTAGAGTTTCTGTGAGTTGCCTTTTTTTTTTTCTCGCTGGGGCTTTGTTTGAATTGGGGGTGGAGGGAGATAAATGTTTAGCATACAGTGCAATAAGTATGGCTGTTGAACATTTCCTGTTTTGGTGCCATGGTAACCTCTTTCAGCAAATTAGGTGGGGCTTTCTCAAAGGTAATTATAGATTGCCTTTTGAACTCTGAATAATATGGATTGGTGAAATTTTCTTATATGGAAGAATAGCTGTGACTGTTCTACTGTGTGTGTATATTTATATTATATATACATACATCTATGTGTTTTTGTGTATTTATCCTTTGAGGATTTCATACATGTATGCAGTGTGTATTGATTAGTTCTCACCCTAACTCCTCTCGTATCTGCCCATTAACATCATTCCAACTTCTTTCATGTCCTGTGTTTTTAGTCTTATGATATACAGAGTTCGGTTTGTGCTGCTCATACCCTCATGGGTGTGGGGCTTCTGACTGGAACATGGTTGGCCTACCATGGACCACAGCCATGTAGAACACAGACTCTCCTTCTCCAAGAATCCATCAGTTGTCAATAACACTTCAGTTTGGAATGGGAAGGTGTGAGCCCTTCCTTCCTCCATGCTGGAATGCTGGCTGAATTGATTTTAGAAAGGTCTTGCGCAGGAAGCCACAGCTCTTGTGAGTTCATGAGTGCAGTAGTCCTGCTATGTCCAGAAACACTGCTTCGCCAGACTTTCCCAGCCTTTAATCTCTTAAATTCTTTTCTTTTCCTGTGATTGTCTCTGAGCCTTGTGACAAGGGTTGTCTCATTTATGACTAAGACCTCCACCTTCATTTATTCTGCATACCTCGGCCTGTTGACTTTCTGTATTAACTTCCATTTACTGTACAAAAAAATTTCTCTGAAGATGTTAGAAAGTTACACTAATCATAGAGATCAGATTTTAGGGAAATTTTGATACTTTGTCTACTTAGCAAAATAATAGATGTATTTTCATTCCGAGGCTTATGAGCTTCCCAGCTATGAGTTCTTGGCCAGATTCAGATTTACCCCACCATGCATGTGTTTCCTCCTGTGACTGGAACCTCATATCTGATTGGGAATTGACTGTTACCACTATGACTTTTGTCCCAGTATTGTCTCCATGGTAATCATTACACCATCATTATTTTAGTCAATAAGGTTCATAGATTGATAAAACTGTTAATAACCCCCAAGCAGCACACAGAAGACCATCTACTGCTATGAAAGCTATATGTTCTTAGTAATGTTTGCTTTTTGAAACTCATTGTTTTGAAGTAATTATAGATTTAGAAGAAGTTTCACAGTAATCTTACATTCCGGTCACCTCGTTTGTCTCATTGGTTGATCTTGAAGAGTAGATTGCCATATCAAAACTAGGACATCAGATATGTAGTAGGTGCAAGCACAGTTATGACATTTTATTTTTTTTTTTTTTTTTTTTTTTTTTTTTTTTTTTTTTTATAATTCTGCCATAAATATGAGGAGAAGTGAGGGGGCAGGAAACACCTCAATGTATAGATAATACTGTTTTATTTCCTTTCAATATAAAAATGAATTAAGATTAATATAGCTTATAAAAATTCTATTTTCAACGTTTTTTCTTTTTTTTTATTTTAATTTATTTATTTATTAAGAATTTCTGCCTCGTCCCCACAACCGCTTCCCATTTCCCTCCCCCTCCCCGGATCAAGTCCCCCCCCCCCTCATCTGCTCGAAGAGCAATCAGGGTTCCCTGACCTGTGGGAAGCCCAAGGACTGCCCACCTCTATCCAGGTCTCCTAAGGTGAGCATTCAAACTGCCTAGGCTCCCACAAAGCCAGTACGTGCAGTAGGATCAAAAACCCACTGCAATTGTTCTTGAGTTCTCAGTATTCCTCATTGTCCGCTATGTTCAGCTAGTCTGGATTTATCCCATGCTTTTTCAGACCTAGGCCAGCTGGCCTTGGTGAGATCCCAATAGAACATCCCCATTGTCTTAGTGTGTGGGTGCACCCCTCGTGGTCCTGAGTTCCTTGCTCGTGCTCCGTCTCCTTCTGCTCCTGATTTGGACCTTGAGATTTCTGTCCGGTGCTCCCGTGTGGGTCTCTGTCTCTGTCTCCTTTCATCGCCTGATGAAGGTTAATATTCCTGAGGATGCCTATGTGTTTGTCTTTGGATTCACCTTATTTAGCTTCTCTAGGAACATGAATTATAGGCTCAATGTCCTTTATTTATGGCTAGAAACCAAATATGAGTGAGTACATCCCATGTTCCTCTTTTTGGGTCTGGCTTACCTCACTCAGGATAGTGTTTTCTATTTCCATCCATTTGTATGCAAAATTCAAGAAGTCCTTGTTTTTTACTGCTGAGTAATACTCTAATATGTATATATTCCATACTTTCTTCATCCATTCTTCCGTTGAAGGGCATCTAGGTTGTTTCCAGGTTCTGGCTATTACAAACAATGCTGCCATGAACATAGTTGAGCATATACTTTTGTTGTATGATAGGGCCTCTCTTGGGTATATTCCCAAGAGTGGTATTGCTGGATCCAGGGGTAGGTTGATCCCGAATTTCCTGAGAAACCGAAACACTGCTTTCCAGAGTGGTTGCACAAGTTTGCATTCCCACCAGCAATGGGTGAGTGTACCCCTTTCTCCACAACCTCTCCAGCAAAGGCTATCATTGGTGTTTTTGATTTTAGCCATTCTGACAGGTGTAAGGTGGTATCTTAAAGTTGTCTTGATTTGCATTTCCCTGATCGCTAAGGAAGTTGAGCATGACCTTAAGTGTCTTTTGGCCATTTGAAGTTCTTCTGTTGAGAATTCTCTGTTCAGATCCGTGCCCCATTTTATAATTGGGTTGATTAGCCTTTTACGGTCTAGTTTCTTGAGTTCTTTATATATTTTGGAGATCAAACCTTTGTCAGTTGCAGGGTTGGTGAAGATCTTCTCCCAGTCAGTGGGTTGTCTTTTTGTCTTAGTGACAGTGTCCTTTGCTTTACAGAAGCTTCTCAGCCTCAGGAAGTCCCATTTATTCAATGATGCCCTTAGTGTCTGTGCTGCTGGGGTTATACATAGGAAGTGGTCTCCTGTGCCCATGTGCTGTAGAGTACTTCCCACTTTCTCTTCTATCAGGTTCAGTGTGTTCGGACTGATATTGAGGTCTTTAATCCATTTGGACTTGAGTTTTGTGCATGGTGATAGATATGGATCTATTTTCATTCTTCTACAGATTGACATCCAGTTTTGCCAGCACCATTTGTTGAAGATGCTCTCTTTTTTCCATTGTATACTTTTAGCTCCTTTATCGAAGATCAGGTGTTCATAGGTTTGTGGGTTAATGTCAGGGTCTTCTATTCGATTCCATTGGTCGACTTCTCTGTTTTTATGCCAATACCAAGCTGTTTTCAATACTGTAGCTCTGTAATAGAGTTTGAAGTCAGGGATGGTAATGCCTCCAGACAATCCTTTATTGTATAAGATTGTTTTGGCTATCCTGGGTTTTTTGTTTTTCCATATAAAGTTGATTATTGTCTTCTCCAGATCTGTGAAGTATTTTGATGGGATTTTGATGGGGATTGCATTGAATCTATAGATTGCTTTTGGTAGAATTGCCATTTTTACTATGTTGGTCCTCCCAATCCAAGAGCAAGGGAGGTCTTTCCATTTTCTGGTGTCTTCTTCAATTTCTTTCTTCAAAGACTTATAGTTCTTGTCAAGTAGATCTTTCACTTCCTTGGTCAGGGTTACCCCAAGGTATTTTATGCTATTTGTGGCTATCGTGAAAGGTGATGCTTCTCTGATTTCCCTCTCTGCTTCCTTATCCTTGGTGTATAGGAAGGCAACTGATTTTTTGGAGTTGATCTTGTATCCTGCCACGTTACTAAAGCTGTTTATCAGCTGTAGGAGTTCTTTGGTAGAATTTTTGGGGTCGCTTATGTACACTATCATATCATCTGCAAATAACGAAAGCTTAACTTCTTCCTTTCCAATACGAATCCCCTTGATCTCCTTATGTTGTCTTATTGCTATTGCTAGAATTTCAAGCACTATATTGAAGAGGTATGGCGAGAGTGGACATCCCTGTCGTGTTCCTGATTTTAGTGGGATGGCTTTGAGTTTTTCTCCGTTCAATTTAATGTTAGCTGTTGGCTTGCTGTAAATAGCTTTTATTATATTTAGGTAGGACCCTTGTATCCCTATTCTCTCCAAGACCTTTATCATAAAGGGGTGTTGAATTTTGTCGAATGCTTTTTCCGCATCTAGTGAAATGATCATATGGTTTTTTTCTTTCAGTTTATTTATATGGTGGATTACATTGATAGATTTGCGTATGTTGAACCAGCCCTGCATCTCTGGGATGAAGCCTACTTGATCATAATGGATAATTTTTCTTATGTGTTCTTGGATTCGGTTTGCCAGTATTTTATTGAAGATTTTTGCGTCGATGTTCATGAGTGAGATCGGTCTGTAATTCTCTTTCTTGGTTGGGTCTTTTTGTGGTTTTGGTATCAGGGTAACTGTAGCTTCATAAAAGGAATTTGGCAATGACTCTTCTGATTCTATATTGTGAAATACCTTAAGGAGTATAGGTATTAATTCTTCTTGGAAGTTCTGGTAGAATTCTGCATTGAAACCATCTGGTCCTGGGCTTTTTTTCGAAGGGAGATTTTTGATAACCATTTCTAATTCTTCGCGAGAAACCGGTCTATTTAGATCATTCACCTGGTCTTGGTTTAGCTTTGGTATATGATACTTATTTAAAAAAATGTCCATTTCTTTTGTATTTTCCAGTTTTGTGGCATACAGGCTTTTGTAGTAAGATCTAATGATTCTCTGAATTTCCTCTGTGTCTGTGGTTATGTCCCCCTTTTCATTTCTGATCTTATTTATTTGCGTGTTCTCTCTCTGTCGTTTAATTAGTTTGGATAGGGGTTTGTCGATCTTGTTGATTTTCTCCAAGAACCAGCTTTTTGTTTCATTGATTCTTTGGACTGTTTTCTGTGTTTCTATTTTGTTGATTTCAGCCCTCAGTTTTATTATTTCCAGTCTTCTACTTCTCCTGGGCGCGTCTGCTTCTTTTTTTTCTAGAGCTTTCAGGTGTGTTTTTAAGTCCCCAATGTATGCATTCTCCGTTTTCTTTAAGTGGGCACTTAGTGCTATGAACTTTCCTCTTAGCACTGCTTTCATTGTGTCCCATAGGTTTGAGTATGTTGTCCCTTTATTTTCATTAAATTCAAGGAAGACTTTAATTTCTTTCTTGATTTCTTCCTTGACCCAGGCGTGGTTCAGTAGTTGACTGTTCAGTTTCCATGAGTTTGTCGGTTTTTTGGGGGCAGCGTGGTTGTTGCCTTCTAACTTTAATCCGTGATGATCTGATAAGACACAGGTGGACACTGAGATTTTTTTGTATCTGTGGAGGTTTCCTTTGTTTCCGAGTATGTGGTCAATTTTTGAGAAGGTTCCATGAGCTGCAGAGAAGAAGGTATATTCTTTCCTATTTGGGTGGAATGTTCTATAGATGTCTGTTAAGTCCATTTGCTTCATTACCTCCAATAATTCTCTTAATTCTCTATTAGGTTTCTGTCTGATTGACCTGTCCCTTGGAGAGAGAGGTGTGTTGAAGTCTCCTACTACTAGTGTGTGTGGTTTGATGTCTGCCTTGAGTTCTAGTAATATTTCTTTTACATAAGTAGGTGCTTTTATATTGGGGGCGTATATATTCAGGATTGAGACGTCCTCCTGATGAATTGTTCCTGTTATGAGTATAAAGTGACCGTCTCGGTCTCTTCTGATTGATTTTAGTTTGAAGTCAGTTTTGTTAGAAATTAGTATGGCCACACCTGCTTTTTTCTTAGGACCATTTGCTTGAAACACCTTTTCCCAACCCTTTACTCTGAGTAGGTGCCTGTCTTTGTGGTTGAGATGTGTTTCTTGCAAACAGCAGAATGTTGGATCCTGTTTTCGTATCCAATCTTTTAGCCTGTGCCTTTTTATAGGTGAATTGAGCCCATTAATATTAAGTGATATTAATGACCAGTGGTTGTTTACTCCGGTTATTCTTATTGCTTTTGGTAGTAGAGATTGTGTGTCTCCTTTCTTTGAGATGTGCTCGTGAAGGGCCATTAGATGCCTGGGTTATTGTAAGCAGTGTTGGCAGTGGTGGATTCCTTGGGTTGCGATTTTCCTTCTATTACTTTCTGTAGGGCTGGATTTGTGGCTACGTATTGTTTAAATTTGTTCTTATCCTGGAATGTCTTGTTTTCTCCGTTGATAGTGAACGATAGCTTGGCTGGGTATAGTAGTTTGGGTTTGCATCCATGGTCTCTTAGCTTCTGCAGAACCTCTATCCAGGACCTTCTGGCTTTCATAGTTTCCATCGAGAAGTCAGGTGTAAGTCTGATCGGTTTACCTTTATAAGTTACTTGCCCTTTTTCTTTTGCAGCTCTTAATATTCTTTCTTTAACCTGTATATTTTGTGTTTTGATTATTATATGGCGAGGAGATGTTTTTCTTTGATCCAGTCTGTTTGGTGTTCTGTATGCTTCTTGAATATTTAAATGAATATCTTTCTTTAAGTTGGGAAAGTTTTCTTCCATAATTTTGTTGAAAATATTTTCTGAGCCTTTGAGCTGTGACTCTTCTCCTTCTTCTATTCCTATTATTCTTAGGTTTGGTTTTTTTATTGTGTCCCATAGTTCCTGAATGTTTTGTGTTGAGAATTTGTTGGCTTTGCTGTTTTCTTTGATCTGTTCGTTTATTTTCTCTATGGTGTCCTCAGCATCTGAGAGTCTTTCTTCTAGCTCTTGGATTCTATTGATTATGCTTGTTTCTGTAGACTCAGCTCGTTGGCCTAGATTTTCCATATCCAGCTGGTCCTCAGTTTGTATTTTCTTCTTTGCCTTCATTTCAGTTTTCAATTCTTGAACTGTTTCCATTACCTGTTTGATGGTTTTTTCTTGGTTTCCCAGGGTATCATGTACGTATTTACTCATTTCTTCAAACTTTTTGTTGTACTTCTCATCCATTTCTATAAGGGCATTTTTTACATGTTGTTTAAGGGACTCTATTATCTTCATAAAGTCGATTTTTTCCACTTCTTCTGTGTTAGGTTGTTCAAATACTTCTGTTGTAGGATCATTGGGTTCTGATGTTTTCATGTTGTTTTTCGGATTATTGGGTGAGTTCTTGCCTTGGCGCCTGCCCATCTCCTCCTATTGATCCTATCCAATGGATCCTTTAGAAACCGGATCAGGTTTCCCTGCTGGCCAAGGGCTCCGCTTACAAAATGCCCTCACTCTCTTTTGTGGTTCCTGCTGCAGGCCAAGAACCCTCTCACCCCTCCGAAGGATCTTCAGGACAGGACCAGGCTCCCCTTGTGCCAGTGACCTGGCCAACCAAAGGCCTACCTCTTTGATTCAATTGTAGTAGGGCGATCTGCTCTCCTTATTGCAGCCTGTCCCAGCTGCTTGGGTCTGGCCACTGCTCAGCCGCGTCTGGCGCCGCCGCCGTGCTGCCGCCGCCGCTGCGCCGCGTCTGGCGCCGCCGCCGCTGCGCCGCGTCTGGCGCCGCCGCCGCTGCGCCGCGTCTGGCGCCGCCGCCGCTGCGCCGCGTCTGGCGCCGCCGCCGCTGCGCCGCGTCTGGCGCCGCCGCCGCTGCGCCGCGTCTGGCGCCGCCGCCGCTGCGCCGCGTCTGGCGCCGCCGCCGCTGCGCCGCGTCTGGCGCCGCCGCCGCTGCGCCGCGTCTGGCGCCGCCGCCGCTGCGCCGCGTCTGGCGCCGCCGCCGCTGCGCCGCGTCTGGCGCCGCCGCCGCTGCGCCGCGTCTGGCGCCGCCGCCGCTGCGCCGCGTCTGGCGCCGCCGCCGCTGCGCCGCGTCTGGCGCCGCCGCCGCTGCGCCGCGTCTGGCGCCGCCGCCGCTGCGCCGCGTCTGGCGCCGCCGCCGCTGCGCCGCGTCTGGCGCCGCCGCCGCTGCGCCGCGTCTGGCGCCGCTGCGCCTCTGTGCGTCTGGCGCCGCCGCCGCTGCGCCTCTGTGCGTCTGGCGCCGCCGCCGCTGCGCCTCTGTGCGTCTGGCGCCGCCGCCGCTGCGCCTCTGTGCGTCTGGCGCCGCCGCCGCTGCGCCTCTGTGCGTCTGGCGCCGCCGCCGCTGCGCCTCTGTGCGTCTGGCGCCGCCGCCGCTGCGCCTCTGTGCGTCTGGCGCCGCCGCCGCTGCGCCTCTGTGCGTCTGGCGCCGCCGCCGCTGCGCCTCTCAGTTATGACATTTTATACCAGGCACAGGCTATAATGTTATTATAAGACTATTCCATTATGTTGGAACCTTCATGCCACTGACTTTGAAGTCATTACTCTGGCTTTCCTCCTTACCATCTCTTTTCCTAGAAAACATTTCTGTGATTTTTGTTTATTTAATACATTGTATAAATAGAATTATATAGCATTTGACCTTTGGAGATTAGCTTCTTTGCATTCAGCATAGTAATATGGAGATACATCTAAGTTGGTGCATTCAGCAATAATATAATCTTTTATGTTTTTATTTTTATTATAATAAGAACATGTAAGATCTGCTCCTTTAACATACCTTTAATTGTTCAACATAGGGATGTTAATTACATTGTCAATGCAAACATATGACTTAACCATCTCTTTGTAGCTGAAACTTATATGCACCCCCTGTGCCCCTGAATCTTTAGCTAGCATTTGACTCTCTGCTTTTATTTAACTATTTTATATGTCCCATATAAATGTATTGATATTTGTCTTCCTATATTGTCTTATTTCTTTTAGCAGAGTTTTCACAAGGTTCAACTATGTTGATGTATATCGTAATTTTTCATCCTCCTTTAAGACTAAAAGTCTGAATCATCCATTCATTCATCTGTTATCGACACATATGGATATATATACACACACATATACATACATGCATATACATATGTCATCCATGCTTTTCTCTTTATTCATCTTTTAAGGAAGTTTTTCTTATTTTTATGTAGATGAGTGTTTTGCCTACATGCATGTAAGTGAACCATATGTGTCCCTGGTGCCAATGAAAGCCAAGAATGGGTGTTGGATTCTATGGAACTGGAGTCACTGATGGTTATAAGTTGCCATGTGAGTTCTGCAAATAAAACCCAGGTCCTCTGTAAGAGCATCAAGTGCTGTTAACCCATCACTTCAGCTTATCTAGTTATCTTTTAAAAGATATTTGAAGTTTAAAAGGGCTTGGATAACAGAACTAACTGATAAGGAGTTGTTTCTATAATATATAAAGAACTCTTACAAATCAACAGTAAAATATCAAAAACCTGAATTAAATAGGCAAATGACTTAAATGGTTTCCAAAGAAGACATATAGATGGCCCAAAGTGCATGTTAAGGTGCCAATCATCAAAATCAGAAATACTTTCTCAGACCTATTAACAGGCTATCGTCACAAAAACAGACTAGTCAATGTTACACAAATTCTTGAATATTGTTGGTGGGAATGTTCAATAATATAGCCTCCATTGAAATGTTACAGCAGCAGATCTTAAAATAACAGAAATATTATAGATTCCCCTACTAAGTGTGTAGCCAGAGAAATTTATTTAGGTCAAGGTCTTGAAGGGGCATTGTGTTTCTATGTTCATTCTAGCATCACGTGGGATGAACAGGCTCCAGTAACAGACAGCTTTTTCCTCCATGTGATGATTAGATACTGTAATTCATTAATCACTTACCTGTTATGGGATAGTTTGGTTGTGTCTAACTTCTGCTTAGCATTACGTATGATATGAGCAACCACGGGTTAGCTTGCAGGCAAGGGCAAGCAACCAATGTTGCAGGGGACACAGTCTGCTTGCTCTAGGTGGGGAGACTGTTTCCTATGGCAAGATGAACCTATCAGAATCAGAGAGTTAGGGTCTCCCACAAATCTGTCCTATATAGAATCACATGCTTTTATAATCAGTGCCCCACTTCAACTGACAACAGTATTAAAGACTGCCATTTAAATGTATGTCTGAAGTCAGTCAATCATATGATGAAGGCTTGGGTTTGGTTTTCATCAACTTAAGGTCTATGGATGATAGAGACATTTAGGATACACTTAGAAACCCTAAGATTACATGAATATGGAGCTGGGAAATTTCATCTTTGCCCTCATTCTTTTCCTGTGTTATTTCATTTTGAGATACTGGAAATAACCAGGCAGTATCATTATGGTACTAACTTTTCCACAGCTGTCCAAAAGATTTTACATGTAGAGTCACTACATTACAAAGGGAGAATTGGGTGTATCAAATGCACTTACATTGTATAGTTCATTAAATAGTTCATGTGCTCTTCAGTCTCTGTCAGATGAACAAAGACACGGATTCTGATGCCAGTAAAGGGTGTCAGCATCGCAGTCACTGACCTTACTGGCCAGGAGTGAAGCTATGCAGGCAATGTCCTCTGTAAGTCTGTGTTCCTTCCAGAGTGCATTACTCACCCCCTGGCAGGGGAGGGGGCAGGCTTTCTGTCCCAGTCTCAGAAAATCTCTGAGACCCTCATGTTGTGGTGGCCTCCAATCATAAAATTATTTTTATTGCTACTTCATTGCTATAATTTGGTACTGTTATGAATCATAATATAAATATCTGTGTTTCCCGATAGTCTTAGGTGACCCCTGTGACAGGGTCATTCAGCAGGGATCACTACTCCTGCTTGAGAAGCACTGCTCTGACAACCTGTTAGAGGTGTGTTTCTCGCATCCAAGATTACCATCAGAGTTATGAGATTTATTTTAATATTCTAGAATAATAAGCCTTTACTAGGGAAATTATTTCTTGCTATTCCATATCTTGTCCTCTCATGCTTACTTTTGTTTTAAGATATAAATACATCTGCTTGCAAGGGGAGTAGTTATGCACTTTCAAAAGAAAAAGGAAAACAAATCAGACAGCGATCTGGGTCTTCATGTCTTCCACTTCCTGACATCCAGGAACAACAGAGGCTGTGGACAGGGTTGTCTCCTCAAATCAGGGTCAGGGTTTCCCAGCACCAAAGCTCCAGCCAGGGAGGACATCCCTAAGGAGGTACGCAGCCCTTACTGCAGAAGAAATTCAGCTGCCGTTGAGAAGAACTGGTTACTTTGTACAAATCCCATATGCTACTCAGTGATGCTTCACAGAGGATCTCTTCCTGAATGGAGGGGAAGTGGTGTTGTCTCAGTTCACAGAGGCCCTCAGCAGTAGCCAGGCTCATAAAAAACAGAGCTGGCCTAAGTCCCAACTGATTTCAGACATCCTCCTGCTTCAGCTTTGTCCTTTCCCAGTAAGCATTGGTTCTTACCCTGTGGGTCGGGACTGCCTTGGGGGACACATAACAGATATCCGGCATATCAGATATTTTCATCATGATTCATAACAGTAGCAAAATTACAGTTATGAAATAGGAACAAAGTACTTTTATAGTTGTGGGTTACGACAATATGAACTGGATTAAAGGGTCGTAGCACTAGGAAGGTTGAGAACCACTGAACTAAAGCAAAGCATTGCTCTTATCTTTGGGTATATTTAAACCAAAGTCTTGAAACGATATTTTGAATGAACACTGACCTAATCTTTGTTTTGAACAGGTTATTATATGGGATTTTTTAAAATTTGTGACACACATTTTATAAACTTGTTTTTCCTATATGATATAAGGACATTTTCTATAATATGAAGAATATTCATTCTATGGAAAAGGGATGTAGGTTTCCTAAAAGGTCACTGATAGTATATTCACATTATGTTCATGCTATTTCAGATATTGTATATATGCTTAAAATTATAAAAGATAATTTGGGACTTCTTTGTATAGATAGTCACAGTCTAGAATTGTAGTTATTAGAGTAGAAAATCTTAGTTTTGTATATATGAAATAAATGGCAACTTTAATGTTTTTGGCACAAAGAATTGTTAGTTATTTTCTGGAAAATTATTATTTTTAACTTGCTTTATAAATTACTTGTGGTTTGGTACTGAGGCATCAGAAGTAGTAACCCTCTAGATGGACAACTGGGGAGAGTTTGGCCCAATATCTAGGTTTTATTTGAGTCATTCTCATGTAACTGGGGAAGAATCTGCCATCAGATTATATTTGGCAAATGGGTTATTTGATGAACACAACCCCCCAAATTAAAAGCAAGTATACTTGTCTCAGTTCTTTAGGGGACTTGCTTCCAATATCTCCTTAAGAATGCTCAAGACCCTCACTTACAATGGCATAGCTTTTACATGCTATCTGCACACCTCTCCCCCCCCCCATGAGTCACCTTTGGGTCACGTATGATACTATGGTATGGACACAGCACCATTGCTAAGTGCACACACTTATGTTGTGTGAAGACTGATGGCAATGAACAGACTGTGCTTTTGTAGTGCGGATGCCCCTTTCCCTTTCCAGGATATCTATCCCCGGTTCACAGTTGGTAGGGTTGTAGAATTCATGGTAGTGGAGCACTGAATATATTTCTCTATCAAGTCATTGACTTTCTTTCTTTTTCATGATCCATTAGCTGATAAATGTGTAGCTCTGGTTCTCACTTGGCTGGCGTGGTAGTAAAAGCCCTGCACCCCCAGTAACATTTGCAATTGCTATTATACTATTTGAAGTACTCATGAAGCCAAAAGAAGTGAATGGCATTATACTTTCTTTAGAGAGGTAGGTAAAAGATAAATATAATTTTAAAATATCCTTATCTTTGTTATAGAAATAAGTTTGGGTGAAAAACAGGGCCATTAGAAATATGAAACTCTGAAAAAAATAAGATTGTACAAATGGGATTGTGTGCTTCTCTGTGGTTTTGAATGGTTACATCCTGGTCTTCCACTGTTTTCTTAAGTCTGACCTCTCATAGTGAAGTGCCGTGTTACAGTGTGTCTGACTTTTATTGCTCAGCTTCCCCCGCACTCACATTTTAGGGAAATCTACTGTCCTGCAGCATTTACTCTGAACGCTTCAAAAGCAGAGTGAAGTTAAAATCTTAGAAAAGTACTTTTGTGCTCAGAACTGGGTTTCACTCAATCTTTTCTGTTTTAAATTATTGTCATATGCTTTCCATTAAGGTCACTAGCTACATGGCATTATTTTCACAACATTTGTAATAGAATGTACATTTTTGTTGTATTTGCTAGATTTGACAAATATTTAGACCTTTGTAGCACACTTCTAACAATACAAGAGCGTTGCCACTGCTCCAGGGTCCTCACATCTCCCATCACACACGAGTCTGCCTGGTTCTGTGGCTCACATGAAAGGCACCTTGCAGGGCACACTATGTAATGCCTGGCTTCTTTCACTTAGCCTCAGTTT
This sequence comes from Microtus oregoni, assembly GCF_018167655.1. Lineage (NCBI taxonomy): Eukaryota > Metazoa > Chordata > Mammalia > Rodentia > Cricetidae > Microtus > Microtus oregoni. The sequence continues at coordinate 54,109,295 of NW_024543069.1, forward strand.
TTTTGAAATCTTCCCTGCCACTACATGCATTTGTACTTTTCCCCGTTATTGATAGGTACTATATTCTTTTGTGACTATGCTATAGTTGATTTCTACATCTTTTGTCTTTAACAAAAGAGCACCTGAGATTCCAGACTTTTAATCCCAGGAAGCTGCTTTTTATGATTTAATTATATACTTAATATATGTTAATCAAAAATTAAAGATTTCATCTGCCTGGTCATTTTTATTTAGTTAGTTCCTAACACATGCAATATTGAAAACTTGACTATTATGTGTTGGGGAAGGCTGCTTGTTCATTTCCTGGCCACCCAGACTGAAAATAATCACACAGAAACTATATTATTTGCAATACTGTTTGGCCAATAGCTTAAGTTTATTTCTTGCTAGCTAGCTCTTATACCTTAAATTAACTCATTTCTATTATTTTATATTTTACCACGAGGGTCATGGCTTACCGGCAAGGTTCCGGCTGATGGCTCATGTCTTTTCCTCTGGCAGCTCCATGGATTCTCCTGACTCTGCCTTCTTTCTCCCAGCATTCAGTTTAGTTTTCCCATCTAGCTCTATTCTGCTAAGCCACTGGCAGAAACAGCTTTATTCATTAACCAATAAAAGCAACACATAGACAGAAGGACTTCCCACACCATTTCCCATTTTATGTTTAAATAAAGGGGAAGGTTTTAACACAGTAAAATTACATATAAAAAACAGATATCAAGCAAGAATTACAGTTATAATATTTATATATACTTTATCTTTTATTATAACTAAGGAAAACTATAACTCTAACTATCTGTTCTTCAAATCCTTTAAAGAATCCAGAAGGATATAATATTAGCAAAATCAGGAAGTGCATTGTAAGCAACTTCCAAAACTCTAGAATTGACAGAGACATCTTGCTGCCTGGACAGTCACCCAAAGATCTTCTGTATCTTTGGAACATCTCTCTTTAGCCTACAGGCCCATAGTATCCAGCAGACTTTTCCATGAAGCAGAATATTCACAGATCTGTTTTGCCTTGTAATGGTAAATTCATCAGTTGCTTTCTTCTGTGTCCTGCAGAATTTCTGCCTATGCTTTACTTGGTTGTTTTGACTAAACTTCTTTGACGTTTAATTAGTAACCATCCTTCTAAAGACAGGGAAGTTTCTACCTGGTTTTACTCTTCCTGCCCCTGTTCCATTTGAGGAAGTTCATTTTTGGAAATGCCACTGTGAAGTAAGTGGACGGTTGTGTAAACCTACTCCGAAATTCTGCTCATTTGTTTTGTTTTAGGAAAATTATGTAAGTTGTTTTTATATTATGAAATAGTTGCTTAGGTACAGTTCTTGCTATCTTTTGGGACCGCAAGATTATCAAATATGTTAGGTAAAATTTCTTACGTGTCATATGGATAGTTTATAAATGCCTAAACTTACAGGGTTGAAAACAGATAGTTTTTAGAAATCTTAATGATTTCAAAAATTTTCTGCTGATTCTTTTACAACATCAAAACTATTTAATCCAGCCAGTTCACATAGACAATGGCAGACACATGAATAACTGCATTCTTAACTTTGACCCTGGTAGAAGGCACTTGCCTGTATTCTCAGCATTTGTAGGACTTAGAACCATGAGTGAGTTCTAGTGAGACCCTGTCTGTAAATAAATACTAATGTCCACGTGACATTGAGGTTAGGGAAGGTTGAACTTATACAATGTATTAAATCATGAAAGCATTATGAAAATGGAAACACATGTTTTTAGCCCAGCAAGGTCATGTGTTTTCTTGGAACAGAGTTTTTGACCGTAACACTGTTCTTTCATGGTCTGATCACATTATTCCTGCATAGGAAAGGAATGACATACATTGTCTCAACATCCCAGCTGGGTACACTTGCCTGGAGAAAAAAGAAATGCATGTTTAAAAATCATGTTTCTTTATGTTATAGTCTGGGGAATATTCTGTGGGGGTGCAGGAGTGGTAGGGGTCACATGATGAGTGTGCTTAGGCATTTGTTTCACCAATGGCATGAACTCTCTGGTAAAGCCTTGGGTAGGCACAATCTGTTAATAGTCACGAACAACCCAACAAGGCCTGTGTGTCCTAGTGCCTAAACTTTTAAAAAGATAGTATGAAATTGGATGCCCTCCAACACATTTTTAAAAGAAAGAAATCAGTGATCAAATATAGTCAGAGACTGTTTGTTTGTTTCCTGACTGCCCAGACCCAAAGTAATCACATAGAAACTATTAATTACAACACTGCTTGGCCAATAGCTTAAGCATATTTCTAGTTAGCTCTTACATCTTAAATTAACCTATTTCCATTATTTTGTATTTTACCACGAGGCTCGTGGTTCCCAGCAAGGTTCCAGTGTGTCTGTCTTCCCCTTTGGCAGCTATATGGCATCTACCTGACTTCACCTACTCTCTCTCTATATCTCTGGATTTCCCACCTGGCTTTACTAAACAATTGGCTAAAAGCAGCTTCTTTATTAACCAATGACAATAAAACCTACTCACATAATACAGAGGGTAGTCCCACATAAATTAAGTATTCAGCTGCTCAAAGAAAAGAGAAGTTTGAGATCGTGTGGAAAATGTTTAGTGGGAAAGTTTACTCTTAAAAAACACTCCCAAGTGTGACCTAAAATTCAATTTTTAAGAATTAGAAATTTGCCCAAATTCCTCCATGTTTGGAGTTTCTGTATATATACTTGAGGTAGGCATTGCTATTTTTCCCTGTCTGTGTGGGCTGTTGTATTCCTTCTGCCTCTTGCTGTGTTCTTGCCTCTAGCTTGGAAGCACTCTCATATGTCCAAAGATGTTTCAGATCCCAAGTATCTGAGTCACTGTCTTTGTCAAGTGTCAGTGTTTTCCTATTCCACATCACTTACCACAGCATTGTCTATCAATAGCATGGACAGTTTCTCTGCCTAGTGCCTGTTACTTCTGCACAATCGCCATCTTTTATCCTCTTGTTGCTGATGTCTGCTAAAGCAGCACTGCAGTAACCATAGTAAAGGGGTTAACATCAGCAGCAGCAATCCCTGACACCTGTGTGTGGCCATGAGAGGCAAACATGGTTCCTAGCCTCTTACATGAACTATCTCATTAAATATTACAATATCCCTGCCATCTAAATACTATTATTATGCCTAATAATTTGTTTCATTGCCTGAATTCTATTGAATTTTAATTATATTCCATTTTAGGTTCACCTAAATATTGTATGTGTGTACCTGTGTGTGTGTGTGAAAATTTTCTCAGAAAAGAACACCCTAATTTATCTAACACTTTAATGAAATGATATAGTCCTTTCCTGTTCAGGAAGGATGTAACAAAGGCCCTACTGTTGTCGATGTGTTACACACGGGAGTGTTACAGATAGATGCCAGGAGATGGCGGGGAGGCCTGGCCCTCTCCTCATCCATGATTCGATCTCTTGTCATGTAAAGTGGGGGTAATTGTGAGCTACCCTCCCAAGCTTCTTATGGAAGGTAATATATATGAGAATGCTTTGTAAATTATTAATGTATCATAATAGAAATCATTTCCTCAGCTTATTAAACAATAATGAGATCATCTTTGAGCCATTGGACGTTGATTAGCTTCTTTCTTCAAGATTTGTTTACTCTTGTTAGGCATATTTTCCTTTTTTTTGTTTTTTGTTAAGCTGGTTTCTAAGATAGTCTTCCTAATTATCTCCTCTATAATGCAATGTATATGTTTATAAGTGTCTTGGGGTGTACACTCTCTGGCCTTAATATTTGTGGCTTAAGGATTAATCGAATATGCTTATATTAATTTGGTCATTAAACATAGAACAAATCAAAGTACAGGGGATGCTCCAACATTTTATTTCTCTCATGCATTGCCTTGAGATACTGGTTTTGCTAAACTTGGTTCTCTTAGAATGTGGATATTTCATATATATTATATGTGAGAAACTAGCACTGTTCTTGGGTGGACTCTGCTTCAGAGTGCTGACCTCAGAACATGGAAACAAATGGCAAGTCCATGACAAGTTAGCTCATGGACGCCCTGTTGGGTGATAGCATTTTTAGGTCTGTAAACATTCTTATTCTACTTGTAAGCCTTTTATAGCTGTGACTCTGAAAGCCTTGTCCACTTTGATGTTAATGTTAACCTAACAGTAAAAGTTAGCTTGCTTTTCCTACCTTTTGTACTCATGGGATTTGACCTCCACCTTCCAAAGGACTGTTTCCATTACCTTCCTACACCTGTGCTCTGCTCTTACGGCTCTGAACTTAGCCTTCACTCTAGTTTAATAGCCTTAGATTAATCTAGTCCAGTATTTCTGTGCTTAGGCTTCTACCCCACCATGTGCCAATGATAATATGGTGAAATCACAGGTTTGCGTGATCAATTGCTTCCTATCCTTTCCAGCAAATTTTAGACAAACTTTACAGTTGGCAGTGGTGTTTTCTATATATTCAGAGCTTTCAAATCAACTTCATAATATTCCTTTATGTGCATTCATAGTAATGACTTATGTTCTCTGGCAAATGATGCCCCTACAAAGTGTTAAAATTGCTCTTCCGCGGGGGTTTCTGGTATGAAGTAGGGTGTGGTGTAAATCCTACCACTGTGTTCACACCTGTTCTTCTTCTTCTTCCTCTTGCTTCATCCTCGTTGGTTCTGTGTAGTTTACCTAGAGTGCATTTGTTTCTTATTTATTTTAATTCTTATGCCTCTATATATTTAAGAGGTTATCAGGATAATTATATATGTCTGTTTTTCGATTTACAATTAACATGGAAAGAAAGCTTTTAATAATGTCTGTTGTCACATTAAAATGTACTAATAGTTTTTAAAGATATATTATTCAGTTATATGAAATTCTTACTATTGCACTCCTATCCTAATTATATGTCTTTTAAGATTTAATATACCTCCACATTTAATGCAAGTCTTGCTTTAACATATAAAATATTTGTCAGCTTGAAGAGCATATACTATCTAAGATATGCTGAGAACATGCTTTATTATTCCCTGTTATTTGACATATACTGAATTCTAATATTTATACCACTGTAAATTTCAAGGATGGTTTTTTTGGACTCAGATTTTTAAAATTTAAAGTTAGAATAGAATTCTAGAAGTTAAATAACCAGGCCAAAGTAATACTTTTACTATGTCTGGATAATTTTCTCATTTCTGATTTATATCTTTGGGCACTAACAATTCGCGCAGTGAATAAATTAGCTAATGCTGTCTCTCTGTGCGTAACTTCTCCGCACTCCTCTATGGAGACTTGGTCATTTTTATTGCTGTTGTCATTATGGCTTTATTTACTATGCTCCTAAAGCTCCTAAAAGTTTCCTTTGGGAAACTTTTTTTTCTGGGAAGCTCTCTGGTTATAGGAAAGAGGAAACTCATTGTGCTACAGTGGGTCATAGGAGGGCAAGAGGAGATGGGGCATCGGGAGATCCTGAGAGGAGGGGTGGTGATCAGGATGGAGGAGAGCAAGGTGGAATTAATTTTCTAGATTTTGCTGGTATCAGCCTGAAGTGCCAATGTCCAGTGACAGAACTCTAAAAAAATATAGCTAGATTCTTGGTGACCAAAAAAACTGACATAAACAGTGAAAAGTGCCGTGCAGGTTGATAAGGAAGAGGTGTGGGCCTTGAGCTCCGCCCTGGGTACTGCAGCCGTGTTTACTCATAAGGATCCTATGGTGGATCAGGCAGGTTTATTGAAGTGATGTCAGAGACACGAATGGTCTGCCCCTCTGTGTAACAGTCACTGGGCGCTGCAGTTGGCTAAATGAGTGTGCTCCTTCCTGTGCAGAGAAAGAACCATAGAGCTGTCATTTGGCACTCAACATGGTGAGGAGATTTTCACCTACTAAGTAGTAAAACTTGCTATAGATTTAAACTGGTTTAAACCATAGATGATTTTGTGATCTGGAGTAATATTGTGTCTAGACACTCATGGCTGTAGTAAGCACATTTATAGTGTGAATGAAAACAGACATCGTAAATGTTGAACTAAACCATTTTGTTATCATTTTGATTATGCCACGGGCAAGAAAGCTAAGATTTTTTTCTTTAGGTGCAGTAATTGTACCTCATGGTTAGCATTTTTCAATGTTTTCTCAGCCTATATTACTCACCCTATAACCGGATGGAAATGATAGCATATGACTCATAACAGGTTCTTGCAGAATTTTACTCCTTTGGGAATCACCGTATCATCCTTTAATTCTCTACCACATTCTCCCTTCCTTACATTTGGGCAATTAGGCTTCTCCATGGCATTTGTCTCTGACCTGCATGGTCATTCTGTATGTCTTTGGCCCAATGTCTGAGGCTCTATGATTAGTCAATTATAAATCTCAATACAATCACAGTGAAGGGAAGCCTATTTCTTCTCACAGATTGGTGCCAGTGCCCTGGAACTCTGGAACTGTGGTTTTGTGGGCAGATGCCCCTTCTGTTTGTTTGGGTGTTGTGTGTGTGTGTGTGTGTGTGTGTGTGTGCCTAAGTATGTGTACTTGTGTACAAATGAAAGCCATAAGAGGGGGTCAGATCCTCTGAGCTGTCATTGTAGGCATTTATAGGTGGTCTGGCATGCTTTGTGGATGCTGGACTCTGGGTTCCTATTTTCATGATCATTCAGTACCTGTACATAACTTCTTAGTTGTCTCTCTTGCCCCAGGAAGTGTGACTTTAGTGAGGAGGACAATGTCAAAAACATGCCAACCCCATTCTCTTTATCATAGGTTTCCAGAAAGGAGGGGGACAATCAGGTGACATCATCAGGTTCACTTCCTGCGCTGCTGATCTACAGCAGCTGTCTGAAGATGGAGCATAGGGAAAAGGGAGAAAGCAACCAGAGGGACCACTGTCTTGATTCCCTTTTGCAGGGCTGGCTGGCAACACTCTACACAGGGCTACAACTTTTAGGGAACCCTAAAAAGAGAAGAAGCAGTGGTAAGTTTGTGTGGTGAACAGCTCTGGCATATTGCACTCTTTTGATTTTCGTACACTTGAAGTTTTAAAAATAGGCATTTTAAACAATTGCCTTTAATAATGAGTGAGAATGCACCATTTCTTCATACTAGAATCATATCTAAGAAGATAAGTCAAACTAATGGGGATGATGGAATAGGTGGCAGTTAGCAAACATCAATTATCTGCGAAGAATTAGAGATTGACCTGGTTTGGTAGTAAATCAAGAGCTTGGGACCCTACACTAAAGAAACAAATGAAAACTATGGCTATCCAGGAAGACAGTGCATGTATAATGATAGAGTTGGAATTGTCTGGGAGCCTTGGTGGCCCTTAGAAGGGATGAGGAAGAATGCCATCGGAACTTGTGAGAACGGATAGAACCAAAAGGAAGAGGTGCAGACTGTATTTTGGATGAAATGAATGCAAGATTTTAAATGAGGCTATGGAAGCCTTGCGAGAATAGTGGGCTCAGGTGCAATTTCTGCTTATGCTGAAAAGTATTTGGTATTTTTTATCTTGCTTTTAAAAAATTTATTTTATTCCCAAATTGGTGCTGTGCTACTAGTTGTCCAGGTTTAGTGTAGATAAAAACTGGACCAGTAGTAACAATGTCTACATGAGTCCTTTTTTTTGTTTAGGTGAGAAGTGAACTCCATTGAGTTCCGTTTAGTCAAGTCAGACTAGTTGTGTTTGAACACAGCAGAGTTGTAATTCATACTCTTGTTTCTAATAGCACTTTCATATATAATTACCATTGCTTTGTAATTATGCCAATGAAATCTATTCTTTGGGAACTATTTTGGTATTTCGAATACTGAAAGTAAGTGTGGTTAGTACCAGTTGTCACAGTGATTTTTCCAATGCTTGAATTTCTAAGAAATCAGCCTCTATTGTACTTCAAAACAAAACTGATGTCTAATAAAGTCCCGTTTGAGATAGCAGCTCTTTGTAGAACCTGACAAAAGAAAACTTTATATCAATAAGAATATTCACAAATATTCTGTTTAGAAATATTGAGAAGAAAGGGGAAATCAAAAAACTATCTCAGGAAAAAAAACCTAGAGGTTTATTTGAATATACTTCATCTTGTATTGTAGCAGTATTGTTTCTAGCCAAAGCTGGGACTGAGCATGTGGACAGAATGCATATGTATAGGACTGGACTCAGCCGGTTTGCGCCTCAGCTTTCTCCTGCTTCAAGTGGGCTCTTAGAAAGCCGGGGAATTCTGCCAGAGTTTCCTTTACTGCGGAATCTGTGAGATGCACTGATCTCTGCCTTAGAATTCTTAGGTCACGACTGTTGGCATACACAAAAGACACAAGCAGTCCCAAAAAATCATTTCCATCAGAATATCAGCAGAGGTCAACGTGGTGCCGGGATGGTATTTTGTAGGTCATTGCCTCAAATGGAAATTGGCCAGACTTTTGGTTTTTATTAGTAATACACAGACATTTAATGATGTATGTTTTTCACAGTGATTTAAACAGACATCTTTACATGGAAGGTTGCCAATTCAGTGTAACACCCGATTCTGTGTTACACCCTCGGTACAGTTCACGCGCCACTGTACCATACGCAAGTCGGGCAAGGGCCTGGAGATTGAAATAACACACCAAGAGACCTGGGTCATTCGAAAGGAGATCAGCCTAATGCTGTTTATTCAACCTTGGGGAAATCCTTATATACCTAGCTGCTGCACAAGGATTTTTGCCCAGGCAGGTGGGAAATTACCATGCCAAAGATGGAGTCCACAATGCCCTACAGCTAATCACCAGGTGGGGCAGGGGGAGCACAGGAACAAACAGAATGCTTTAGTTAGCTGGCTGACCAGAAACTGTCCTCAAGATGCACCCCAGGAACAAGGGTAGACCCGGGCCCTACAATTCAGTACCAAGATTACATGGCAGACTTTCCAGTTAGTTTTGTGATGCAAAGGGCATTTATAGTTTCCTGCTTATGACAGTAGCGACATAGGGACAGCCTTGTATAATTGCCCAGCTGACTTCCAGACTACAGACGTGTGTTGTCATGGTCTAGTCACTATCCCTCATATCCAGACACTTGCTGGGCACAGCTTGTCTGAAGTAGTGCAGATGTTCCTGTGCGTATGACTTCTTCTCTAACCGAGAAGATTTGGAGGACACTGGCCAGTTGTCCACGTAGATCAGAAACCACACACTCTTTAGGGCATACTCCCCAGTGTATGTTGGGGTTTAAAGACTGTAGTGCAATTCGACCTTGTTAGTTTGTCCCTCTTGTAGCTAATATAAAAGAAACATGAAACAAATGCAAATCTTGTCCAAGGAGATGGAACCCAAGGCCACTGTGTAGAATTGCATGTCTGTAGGCTGGTTGATTTCTTGCTGCCCTGAAGTAGTTTTCCTCATCTCATGCCTACTGTGAGGACTCTACTGTGTAAGTCTTATTTGTTTGGGTCCTGAGAAAAGCTATTCTGTGCTCTACACTTTTGGCTACACATCTCATCTCCTAATGCCTTGGTTATTCCCTGCCTGTGACCTACATTCACGTTCAAATACAAGCAACACCCATTTTTGGAGTTGACATTTTGTAGGCTGAGACTGCTTGTTCATTCCCGGCTGCCCAGACCTGAAATAATCACACAAAAATTATATCGATTGCAACACTGTTTGGACAATAACTTAAGCATATTTCTAGCTAGCTCTTTCATCTTAAATTAACCAATTTCTTTTATTCTGTGTATTACCACAAAGCTCATGGTTTACCAACAAGGTTCTGGGTCATCTGTCTCCTTTGACGGCTACATGGCATCTCTCTGACTTCACTTTCTTTCTCTTAGCATTCAGTTTATTTTCTCTGCCTAGCTCTATTCTGCACTGCCACAGGCCAAAGCAGTTTTTTAATTAACCAATGATAATAAAACAAATTCACAGCACACAGAGAGGATCCCACATTAACATTGCATCATCAGGATGCTATTTTTCAAATGTTTGTTTATTATTATGCTTGTTAAAAGACTTATCTTAAGGATGGAAAATTTCTTGAGAGGGATAGTATTTTACTAATGAGATCATGTATACATGTATACAACAGAATTTTTGGATATTAGTTTTTGTGTGTATATCAATCCTGGTCATGCTACTATAGTGTATCATTTAACAATGTATTTTAGGTTGTGAAATAGTCATTTTCTTTAGTACTGCTAAGACAACTGTAGGTGAAAATGATTCCATTATTTTAATTTTCCATTTAAAAATATTTTAATTGGCCTGGGGAGTTGGCTCAGCTGGTAAACTGCTTGCCATATAAGCATGAAGACCTGAATTTGATCTTCAGAATCTCCCACAGAAGCATTGCATAGTGATGGCCACCTGCAAGCCTAAATCTGAGGCAGCAGAAACAGAAGAATCACTGGGGCTTTCTGGATGCAAGTTTCACTGAATTGGGAAACTTTAGCTTCAGTGAAAGACTCTGTTTCTAAGTACACAAGAACATACACTCTCTCACATAGCTAATAGTATATTGCCATGCACTAGTTTATTAATCAAAGGAAGTACATGTGTGGAAGATTAAAATTCCACGACTCCTAGTGACACTTACCGTACATAATAGAGAGCTGGTAAGAAGAACTGAGTCTGCACATCTTTGCTATATATCCTGGCGATACCTTTCATTTCGTTGTGTTCCTGTAATGGGGTTTGACCCCAGGACCTAGCCACAGTAGACAAGTGCTCTGCCACTAAGTCACATATCCAGCCCCTCATGATACTTTATGAATTTTTATTGAATTGAGAACAAATAAAGTTTTGGTTGTGTCCATTGGTATTGTTTTCTTTGGGAACAGCTGCTCAGTGAAAACTGTTTATCAGCGACAAGTTCAAATCTTGGGTGGCTTATTCAAGATTTACATGGAAGTGCCAGGTTTGTTGCTTCTTCAGAGGGTTCTGGAGAAGTTTTATTTGATAATAAAACACTAAGAATGTAAATGAAGAACAGTCACTCTGGGTCTGTTTGCAAACCACCCATACTGTGTCAGTCAGGGTGGAAGGGAAGCAATGGATTGTCTACATTGGCATCACTGTGATAAATAAATATCGAGGGGTAACTGTAGGCTCTCTGATACAAAATGTGCAATACCTCAAGCCCAATAATTTAGTAGAAAGACAACAATAATATGTGCCCAATAAAAGTTCCATGTAGAGTTTGGTTGACTTGTTTATGGCTCATTTGGTAACTGCAATTATTCAGGAGAGGCATTCACACCCCTCTGTTTCCTTCCTCAAGTGGTTCACTAATTATGTGAAGGACAAAACCGTTGTCAGCCTCCACAGCTTTTTAGGGAGTAGCCTATATTTTACTTATTGTGAAGTGCTAAGTAATTTTCTTGTACATGGGAACTGTAGGCACTTTTAAAAATTTATGCTTTGAGATCATAATATATTTTCAATTCCCCCCTTCCTTTTCCTCCCCCAAACCCTCCTATATACCTCTTCTAGCTCTCTTTCAAATTTGTGGCTTTTAAAATTAGTTTTGTTTATATACATATATGTACATAAATATACATTCCTAAAAATAACTTGTTCAGTCCTTATAATGTTACTTGTGCGTATGTTTTCAGGGCTTCCCATTAGTTATTGAATAATCCGTTGGTGTGCTCTTCCCTGGGGATGACTATTTATTTCTTCTGTTCCTATTATTCCTTAGTTGCCTGTATTTTTTATGTATAGCGATGAGGCCCTGTGACCTCTTTTCCCTGTCCACGTTGGCGTGCTGTTGTTAGCCTATGTTTAAGCCTTTTTAAGTCTTTGGTCATAGATGCTACTATTCTTTAGCTTGTTCCTGTGAATTCCTTTAGACTGACCTTCCCTCTTTGTGCTTGTGTGAGTGCACTGTGCCCTAAGAACTTCTTCAGCAACACTACATTGTTTAAATGCAGAAAACGCAGAGTGAATATATTGCCACTTTTGGCTACCTACAGCCAGACACATCTCCCCAGACATCAAAAGTGGACATGTTCAAATTTCAAAAGCATCTGAAAACAGTCATGTTCATTTGCTTCTTGACTTTGAAGTGTAATTTTGAGGTACAATATCTGGATAATCGATGTCTGTTATGGCTTTTTCAGTGCATGCTACCATTAGATATGAGTACAGGATCAGTGTCTTCTCTTCTTGCCACAAAACTCTTTGTAGTTCTAATCTAAGCCCTGCAATGTTAATATTGAACTTCACATTATGAATTTGCTGGCCTATTTAGTTTGAATATGGGTACTTGATTTAAATGTACTTAAAATAGGGTGCACATACCCTGAAATTAACCTGTGTAGCTTAAATGAAAACTGTACCCTGGTCTGTGTGTGCCTGCATCTCCATGTGGCAGCTGTCCTGGCTGGCGGATGGAATGTTGCCTGCTCCTCAGGATTCTTCAGTTCTGCTACTGGTGCTTTTCATTCATTCTAGATGAAGAGAAGGCTCTGAATGTATGATTATTCTCCCTTATTTCTCTTCACTGCCTGAAGAACTTTCAATATTTTCCTTTAGTGTTCATGTTTTTGAGATGTATGTGTACATAAATGTAAAACTGTGCTCTGATGCTTCTTTCAATGATATATTTGAAGTTGGAGCTTGAGTTTCAATGTTACAGACCTATAATAAAGTTCTTCTGGAGACTGAGGCGTGAGGATGGTAAACTCAAGGCCTCTTGGATAACTTAATGAGATACTGAAAGTAAAAGTAAATACTGCAGAACATACAGCTTATTAGTAGAATGCTTGCTAAGATACCTGAGGCTCTCCATGCTGAAGAAGAAGAGAAAAGCTTAAAATACACTCCAATATGTTTGAGATTCATCCATGCTTTGTTACGCTTCATTGTGTAAAAATACTCTCATATCAATACACCAAATTTTATGTATCTTCTTGATGAGGACTAGTGATGTTTTCAGGTTGGGGATTTATGGCCAGGGCTTCATGAAGATAATGTTCTTCTACACATATTTCTAGTGTAGAATAGAGCTGCCCTTATATGCACAGGTGAGTGGATTGTATTTTTAGACTCACTTTCAAGCACTGGTTCTTAAATTTGGGGAAAAGTGTCGATGGCAGCTCTAACTGTCTCCAGATAAAAGCACAGCTATGAGCAGGCATGAGCACAGCAGATCCCAGTTTAGAAACTTGTACAAATTAGGTTGGTCTTCTTAGTTGTTTTTGTCTGTATGATGCTGTGGTGTCTTCACTGCCTTTGAAAGCTCAGCATTTCTTTATTGTTGCATCCTTTCTATACATTCGACAGCAGAATGCTGGTATGAAAATGATCTTGTGAAGTAGGCTTGAGAGAGGTGAGCCTGTGCCCAGTTTCCTGCTTCTTGGTTAATTTGTAGTGAGTGTCTGTATTCATTCTGTCCTTTATAGGAGGTAAGATAATTGAAAAAAAAATAGTTCCTAAAGAAACAAGATTAGTTTCTAACTTAGAAGTGGATCATTAATAAAGGGTGGGAGACATGGGGAATATGTGCTCTGAAGTGTGCCTTCTGAAGAAGCTCACATGCTATGCGGCTGCCTCTGATGGCATTGGCTTATTCTGCCACATCAGCTGACTTGAGGAGAGGACATATTAGTGCTGTGATGGTTAGGTGATGGTGGTGTGCTGTGTATCCATATGTTGATGGTTAGATGATGGTGGTGTCCTGTGTATCCGTATGTTGATGGTTAGGTGATGGTGGTGTACTGTATATACGTTGATGGTTAGGTGATGGCGGTGTCCTGTGTATCCGTATGTTGATGGTTAGGTGATGGCGGTGTCCTGTATATCCATATGTTGAGTTTTATTTTTCTACTATAAAATAGAATAATGGGCATTCACTTTAAAAAAGGAATCTCTGAAGTTGAGATTTTAAGAGGCACCTCCTGGGGGAAGTAATTTGTTAGGGGTGTGAGATATCAGTACTTGTATGTTCTTTTTTCTTTGGGGTTTTTATTTCAAAGGATATCGCCTATTTGGATAGGAATAAATATTCTATTGTATGTTTCTTTCTGGACATGGTGCCAGTTTATTGGTGGAAAGCAATTTCTGAAGTGGTATATTTTCCCCATCTGAGCAGAGCCCTGTGACACAAGAGGACCTGATGATACCCTGCAGTGAAATGGTAGCTTCATGGGAACCCTTCCCCTACCTTCAGACGTCATTAGATTTGGGGCTTTTACTCTTGCTTATGCATAATGGCACTTTCTAGAAAGAAACAACCTCTTGTGACTTTAGAGATTTCTGATTGGGTTTGCTGAAAACAGCATCTCCTGTGGCAATTCTGCCCTGAATTCTGTAGTTATATTCCTGGTCCATCTATTGCTGTGTTTCTCTTTGGGAGGATTCTGTTTTAAGCAATGCTTTGGTTGAAGGCTGCAGATTTCTCAGTGCTCCATCACTTGCTTGTGCTCCCTTGAGTCATGTAATGGTACTGTCTGGGTTTCCACAGAGTAGCTGTCCTCTTTTGTGTCCTCTTTCAGCCCCCTGCCGCCCTCTGCCTAATATTATTTAATGTTCAGTGTGAGAGGCCATCTCTCTAACTGCATTCACTACATTTGTCTCTTACCATGAAACAAGTAGAAAAGGCATCGTTCTCCACAGGTTTTAAGCACTTTTTCCTTGTTTATAATCACAACATTCTTTGCAGTTATACTTGTTTTTTTCCATTCAATGTGTGCTGAGCATTCCATGCTACCCCTAATTTTTCATCTACATATGAAATTAGGGATATTATAGTGAATGTGACGTGGCATTTGAATTACTCACAGCATAGGACATAATCTGCTCAGCTGTGGCATGATGTAATCAGCATTAGCTGTATGGATACGCACTATGGGGATACTAAACTCTACCCTGTATCTGTTACAAAGACTCAAATTGTTACATTCACAATATGGTACCACAAAATCCAGTATAAAGTAATGAGTAAGGATGTACTATTGTCCACCAACCTATAATTAGCTGGGCTATTCTGGTACTGTGGCTGTTTGTCACTTGCGAATTTAGTTTATCTCTGCAGTCCTTATCTGGGGTCTTTTATTTGTGTGGGGACATCAAGCGGTACGAGGCAGTACTGTATACATTTCTATTACTGTGATAAAAACAAGGCCATTTATAAAAGAAAGGGTTGGATTGGGTTTATGATATCAGAGGACTAGAGTTTTTGATGGTACAGTGAGGGCCAGAAGGTAGGAGGCTGGAGCAGCAGCTGAGTGCTCACATCTGGACACTCAAGCAGGAATCCAAGAGCACACTCGGAATGGCATGAGTCCCCAGTGACCCACCTTCAGTATGACCACGTCTCCTAATCCTTCCCAAACAGTTTCACCTACTGGGGACCGAGCGTTCAAGCATATGAGCCTGTGGGGCCACCAGGGTGGCTTTTAAGGGCTCTCAGAGGAAAGAATTATTTCTGGTAATTTATTCTCCTCTAGCATGCTGTCTTGGCTTTTTATTATGGCAACCAGTGTCTAAGGGACAATTATAACTCAAGGCCTTCACTATCTTGACTTAAAAACTGACCACAGAGGAAGAAAATATATCGTTACAATCAACTATTGGATTAGGAAAGAAATTAAATTTGCATTAGGAGTTTAATATGTAAGCAACCAAACTTTGCTTAAATAAGATATAATGAAGGATCAGATGATGAGAAAAATATGGTATGAGCAAATTGAGTTGCAGGTTGTTTCTGGTGCAGCCCCCAGTACTCTGTTTAAATTCCATTTTCAGAAACCCTTCAGTCTTGTAGTCTTACTGCTGTAGACCTTGGGCTAGTCCCCTGCCAGGAGAGACACAGCCAGCTGTCAGTCACAGTATCAACAGAAGTGGTGCTGTTGACTCAGGTCTACTTTTCCCGTGGGATCATTCTCTCTATCCACACTACCCTTTCCAGTCTTACATTTTTGAAAGTTGGGTGTGCTTCAGGAACTATCTCCCAGTGTGACCTGCCTTCTAGAATGTAAAATATTGTGTCCTAGCATTCCTTACTATGGACTCATTAGAGAGACTTGCGGAAATACTGAGGGCAAAAGCTAAACCTCTTGGACTGCCTTTTCTTCTTGTTGAAGATTTAATGAGCTTTAAATAATTCAGAGAGTGGCAGCTCCTGGAGTATCTCATTTGGACACTGGTATTTTGAGGTTATAGGCACAGTTAAAAAGTCCTGAGGTCACAGCGTGTTAATATTAGTTATTTTAGAGTTGCGTCTTCCTGGGGACCAAGAACTGATTGTAGCAGACTTGAAGTGAGGTCGAGGTTCCTCCTGTTGGACCCACAAGCTCCATTCTACTGTCTATCATCTGTTTCTCTCCATAGATATGTAGCAAGGTCGGGAGGAGAACATAGGAAACCACTTGTGTTGTGTTCCTCATTAATACACACATGTTTATATTCAATCATATATTAGGGCTTCTGATTCATAATCTTCTTGGTGCTGGAGAAAACATGACAAAATGAGGTAGAAGTGCCTTGATTTCTCTAAGGCTGTGTGTGTCTTATTTTTATTTAAGCATGGCTTTTATGCAGCATAAATTTTTGGTCATATACAAGCATAATTAAATTCTGTCTGTCCTCTGAATATTTCTGAAGACTATACTTATAACAAATAAAAAGATGGCATGAAATAACTCTCCCCATTTCATTGGTTTAGAGCTGGGAATCAAATAGAGTCTAATCTCTGGCTAAGCACATGTTCTCTTACTGAAATATCCCCTCATCTTTTCTATATATAATATCAATATTTATTTTTCTTTATTGCATTATTTTGACTGTATGTGTGCATACGCATGTGTGTGCATACACATGTGTGTGATAGATAGACAAAGCCATCATGGTTGTATGCAATAAAGCTTGTAGTGCTTTTTTTTAAATACTACTTAATTTTAAAAGTTTAGGACTTTTTGTTGGTGTGTACACATACTTTATTAGCGTATTTTTCAGTATTTCCTAGGTGCTCAACTGTTTGCTGATACCCTTTGGGTGTGAAGCTCTGAGCTAGCCATGGTACATGATAGCCAGGTGTCTGTGGCATGCCCTGGACATATCAGGTCAAGAAAGACAAGTGTATGTCTACTACAAAGGGCTCTACTACGGCAGATCATATTTCTGATTGCTAGGTGACATTAATTTTCCATTTTGCATGTGGGATACGCCAGAATTTTATACTTTGACCTTTATTCAAAGACATTCTGAATATTGAAAGTTACACGGGAAAAAGCGCTTCACTTCGGATACTTGCAGTCACATCATCACAGGGGACAGAGACTGCCAGGAGTGAGCAGTGAACGTGGCAGTCCTTCAGTCTCACAAACAGGACCTTTCTTGATGGGATTCCACAGATAAAAAACATAAAAAGTGCGGCTGTTGGCTCTGCATTTTAAAGATATTTCTGGAGTACAGTGACGGAGATGGCCTGAGAAGAGAACTCTGGCGACAACTGTCTTCATCATTTTCAGACAACACGCAAGTCTCTTGGAAAACTCACTCAGTTGATCATTATTTCTACTCGTTACCTCAAAGCTGTGGGTTGGTAGAAGAGAAAGTTCGTATTCAACAGCTTTTTCTTTTTTTACTTTGCTTTCTTTTCCTTGTCTTTGTTTTCAATCTTAGAGGTGTTAACACAGGTTACTTAACATACAGATGATATTTTCATCATTAGAGAGATTATCCAGAAATTGTGGGTAATGTTCATATGGACCTTAAGTAATTTTTATTCATATGTCTGTCTGTCTGTCTGTCTGTCTGTCTATCTATCTATCTATCTATCTATCTATCTATCTATCTATCTTCTATCTATCATCTATTCATCTGTTTATCTATCATCTATCTATCTATCTATCTATCTATCTATCTATCTATCTACCTACCTACCTATCTATCCATCCATCTGAATCCAACAGAGATATTTGTTGTGGTAATTAATAACTTCTTCTGAAAGTACCTTGTCTTTGAATTTTTGCCAGAGCTTGCAGCCAAGTTAGTAATATGCCTTGAGATCATTTAAAGCTCTGGACTAGATCTTCTGTGTTGCTGTGTGCTCAGTCTGATTAAGTTTAACCTGCCCTTAGGAAAACATTGTAACTAGCCTTACTATACCATGTAAACTTGTACTTCTGTGTAATCAGCTTCTACAGTCTATGCTAAATGCATACATTTCATCTTAAAAAGTCTGTGTGTGTGCACGTGTGTGCAATGTGTATGCATGTTTCAGTAACTTGAAAGCAACCTTTAAGACAATAAATATTCCCTGAATGTTGAAAGCATCATGAGGACATACGTGGATAACATCTGTGTGCAGTTTGGGGTGTTATTATGGGTCAGTAAAATAATTTCTTCTCTTGTAAAATTATTAAGGTTTCTGTAAAAAAGGTCTTTCCCATGCTGTGTTGTGTGTGATTTTCAATAACTACAGAGCAAAGCCCTTTGTTACGAATAGATATCAGACTAACACAATAGACATATAACAAAGTGGCTACAGACCAAAATCCTTAGACAGATGGAAGACATAGGAAGAGAAGCAGAAAATTCAAATTCGGCCTTGGTTTTGGACTAAATTACTAGAAGAAGAAATCCCTGTTAAAAATTTGTTAATGCATTATCAACTTACATTACATTTTGGCATTTCAGCTTTTAATTCCTACTATTGATTATCTGTGTTTTAATTTTTCCTGATAATATATGCAAAACAATAGTCAGGTACTCAGTAATTTCTCTGGTCTTTGTAGACATTTAAAAGCATATCTGTATCTATATATCTATTTATCCATATCTCTTTATATACTTAAATGCACTGTATTGGTTCCATCCCTTTAGGGTTTACATACAGCAAATGTTTGGTCTTTGAGAGTTTAAATAGCCAGACCAACTATTACAGAGCAGCAGGTGTCTTAATGTTCCCTAACTGAGAGCAGTCTGCATATGCTGATCTCAGAAAATGGTTACTTCTCACTCTACATTTTAAATAGTTATTGCTTTTCAGGGTGATATCAAATGTACTTGACCTAAAGAGTAATCTACAGTGGAGACTTTAGCTTTTTGTCATTTGATTAAAGAATTTGGTGTCGTTTTGATATAATTGGACAATTGTATTGTTTTATTGTTTTCATGTTTGTTCCCCAAAGGTAGCGCTCAACTCCGTGTTTTCACTTTAGTCATATGAATTTACTAGAGGGTTCCCTGAGATAATCATCTGTGAAACAGCTGCTTAGGGGCCTCCAACTGGGAGAGCAGGAGAGAGATGAATTCCTTGAGTAAAATGGTCTCCTTGAGAACAATAAGAAACAGTAGGGACTAGCTGAACAGAGATTACGTGTGTGTGTGTGTGTGTGTGTGTGTGTACACGTGCATGTGTGCATGCATGCATGTGTGTGTGTGTCTGTGACATCATGCTCAGGTCTTCTTGACTGCTATCATTGTGAAATTTTGGCTTGCTTTTGACAGATTGCTTACTCTTCTTCAAAGTGAAATGGGGAAGGGAAAGGCTGATTTCTGTATAAAATTCCCACCTTTATTATACTATGCATGGGAAACACTGCACTTGAACAGGCCAGATGTGATTTGAAATACAGCCTGTGCTTTTCAACACATATGTGGTGGTGTCTGAGACCATTTAATCACCGTCTTAAACACTTTCATACATTATTCAACAGCAGCTTCAAAATGACATCAATCTATCTTTATAAACAATGGGTACTATTTACCAAGAAGATTATAGTGCGACTACCTAAGGCCATGCCAGAGTTTATTTTCACACTGAGAATAAATTGACCATGGGAACTGCGTAATACAATCTCACATTAATGCTATTCTCTTTCTAAGACTTTCAGTTCCTGTAGTAGAATCAGAGCAGCATGACCACGGGGAAAAGCCTGCACAGATAACTCACCTTAGCCTCAGAGGATTGTGTCTGAGGACGAGGAGATGTGAGAAACAGCTGATAGCCAGTAGTGAAGACTCAGAACACACCGTCCTTTTTATTTTTTTTCTGTTTCCCTTAGGAAGAAACAATTCAAAGTATTTGTTGAGCATTGAACATTCTAAATTATAGATGCCTACCACTGCCTCATGTCTTCTTGTCTGGAGGTTTTCTCCTGCAATCACTGGTTTCTGTTTCAACCATGGTTACTATCGCAATTAGCCATTGTCTTTCCACTGCTCTTTGAAACTTCCTAGAAAAGCAACAGCCAGATTTATCTTATTTTACTAGTGTGCTCTTGCTGCCTCAGTCACACGTGTTAAACATGAAAACAAAATTACTTATTTCTCATCTATAGTTTACTAGAGGGAATGTCCGTTGTGTTGATTACTGATGACAATACATAACACAGGGAATCATGTGCCTTTCAAAAAGGATGCTAATCTGCTGGCATGTCAGTATTGTCTTTGGAAAGAGTTCAGCTAATGTATAATAAATCATTAATGGACAAAGCCAAAATCTTGTTAAGCACTGATCTGGGTTCTGCCAGGTTGTAGAGTTGTATTTCTAAGGTGACTCTGGCAGTAAATTACGGTAAATTATACTCTTTCAAACAAGTTTCTACTTTAATTGCCTAAATTTTTTCCCCTGCCTTCTGTGAGTTTTTTCTCAGTCTTTCATTTTTGAAGAATATAGCATTAATTATTGCTAATAATAGCAATTGTATATTTTATTATTTCTAGAGAAAGGTGTTGCCAAAATTTAGTTTATTTTGTCTCTCTATAACTTTAATTTTGAAGCACTAATGAGTGAATTTATAGAACATGTACTATGGCTTTGCAAGTTAAGCCTGCTCTGAAGTCATTAACTTCCAAGGTAAGTTTAACCAGTATACTTCTGTTCCAGTCCTGGCGCTTGAGTGTGGCAGGCAGGCAGGTGGATGCTGATGCTCTCAGGGAGAAGTCCAGGCTCATTGCACTATGATTTCCCAACTCCCTTTAGATCAGACTAGTAATTTGTCAGCTGCTGTTCTTCCTAGCAGCAACAGTTATTTCCAGAGACTTTGGAACATTCCTTTACTCTTCAGTCACATTTGCTTGTTATGTTGTCTCTTAAGGAGCAGATGTTAAAATTCTTCTCCTCTCACCTGACCCTCAGAAGTGTGCCCCTGTAGAGATTGCCCAGTGATGTGATTCATGCTAGGTGGAGAGCTTTGCTTTTCCCGAACCTTCCCTTCCCCCAAACCCCAAACCTGGGATCCCTTTCTACGTTGTGGAGTACTGGGGAGGTTCTGCTGTTGTAGGCTGAAGGGTCTCCCCAGATCAGGGGAGTGAACCTAAACTCTCTTTAATTTTCCACTTAAATATTTCTAATCAAAGCATTTAAGCATTAGGGCACCTCTTGGCTAGATGTAGGAGGAGTCATGATAAAAAGGAACCATTTGTTCCCCATGCCAAATGTAGAAATTAAAGAACGAAAAAGGGGAGTTTTACTGTATATGCTTTATAGAGTTCTTTAATGTCTAATTTAATGAAAAATCCAAATCCTCACCTTTCTCTGTCTTCAGTCTGTTGCGATATGCTATTTTGGTTTATTTATATTTCAATTGGACCTCACATAGCATGTAGTAGGAAAAGAAAAAGTCATTTTACAGCTCTCATTTAAGTAATGAGAATCCCTTCAAAGTGGGCAAGGGCTGTTCTGGAAGGACATTTTTGGGGATGGAGTCGCGACTAAACAATATGAAGAAACTTTTTTTTAATGTTTCTTTTTTATTAGAATTTTTTTAATAAAAAAATACCAATCCAAATTCCCCCCTCCCTCCCCTCCTCCCATTCCCTCCACGTACCCTACCACCCCACCTCCTCCAGTACTAGGAGAGTAAAGCACCTTGCTTTGTGGAAGGTCCAAGCATCTCCCTGCCACATTCAGACTGAGCAAGGGATCCATCGGAAGAGAACATGCATTGCTCTGTCTTCCATTCTTGATATATCTTTAATCTGCACATGGTTTGGGGATGTCATACATTTAGTGGCAGATGTAAGTCTCTCAGAAGTTTACCATCATATGTCTTCCGAATCACCACATTCCTTATAAAGCTAACAACTATTACCAGAAAAGTCTTTAAATAGTGAGGAGATGATGCACTCACTGTAGTAGATGTAAGTTCTTTAGAATTCTAGTTTTCTTTGAAAAGCTGATTTTTTTTTTTTTTTGAGACAAGGTTTCTCTAGGTAGCCTTGGAACCTGTCCTGGAACTAGCTCATGTAGACCAGGCTGGCTTTGAACTCACAGAGATCAGCCTGCCTCTGCCTCCTGAGTGCTGGGATTAAAGGCATGTGCCACCACCGCCTGGCCAAAGGTGAATTTATTTTATTACTGATAATAAAAACTAATTTTTTAAGGAATTTTTCATGCAAATACCAAAGTAGAAGTGGCATTGCCTTGAAACAGCAGCAAGTTCTTGAAACATATTTATCAGGGTTAGTCCATGTACACTTTCTGGTAGAAGTGGCATTGCCTTGAAACAGCAGCAAGTTCTTGAAACATATTTATCAGGGTTAGTCCATGTACACTTTCTGTTCTGTCATACATAACATTAAAGAGATGCAACTTCAAGGGTGGTGGTTTAATAAGCTTTGCAGTCCTCATGAAAGACTTGCTTGAATGAGAATGCTTTGTTGTTGTTGTCTAGAACTAGCAAGCAGCTAGCAATAAGATAAAGAGGCAGCACAGTGTGGTGTTCTTGTGTTGTCCAGAGTGACACTACCAGCCTCCAAAGGACACCACAGTAAGTAAACTGATTATCAGTATTGTGCATATAGGCTTGCCCTTTCAAGTGCCCTGAAGAAATCTCGAGATTCTCAAGACCCCGCTGACCAACACTGAAAGCTGTTGCTCATGTTCGGACTCCCTGTTACACTATCAGATTTCCCCACAAGCTATACATAGCATCCTACTGAAGGAGGACAGTACTGCATTTCCCCACCTTCAGACCCCCGAGTAAGCAGGTAGATCTCTGTGTGTTTGTTACATACTCATCTAGTTGAATTTATCATCATGAACAGGTCAGCATTGTTTTTGTCCAAACGTTAACTCCTGACTACTCTTTTCCCTGTGTTGTTCCCCTCGTGGGAGACCACAGGGAACTCTTACATTCCTTCTCATCTCTCTGCCATCCTGGATGTGAGTTGCAGTCAGTTTTCTAAGGCTTCCATAGCTTATGTTCAGTTGTACACTGACATCCTTCACTGAGTTGTAATATTTTGCTGATGAGAATGTTTCCCTATTCCTTGGTTATACTGTTAGCACTTAAGTAAGGGTATTTACTGAATTTGGATTAGCGTAGTGATATACCTTAGAATACTTGCCTTGCATGCAGGCGGCCTGGGTTTGATGATGTATAAACACACACACGTGTGTATGAGAGAGGGACACGCACACACACACACATACACACACACACACACACACACACACACACACAGAGAGAGAGAGAGAGAGAGAGAGAGAGAGAGAGAGAGAGAGGTTGGGATCCAGCCTCAATGGGTTCTTAGGTTCCAGGGTAGGGGCATGTGGATTAGAAATGTCAGGCAGAAAAAACAGAAATATAAAAGAAGTAGACAGAGACACTGAATAGAGTCTGGAGGGTAACCCAGTGAATACTGAACTCACCCGTGTTTATTTCCCATATGCTTATATAGCCCATCTAAAAAATGGGTGGGGAGAATGCAAAGGACTGCTTTAACATGATACAAAGGACAAATGGAGCAATTACCTCTTCAGTACCCAAAACATCAAGAAACTATAGCCTGAGTTAAATATGTGATGTGTAGGTAGGACAGGCGGACAGGCAGCAACCACATATTAGAACAACCATCCTGTAGGCAATCACTCCCTGGGTCAAACCTCCTGTCATAACCTTGAAGGAGCAAGAATAGGCTTGAACTCTGTCTTTTGGTCAAGGTGGAGTGGATCCACATGCATGGGCCTTGATAGTGAGAGAGAATGAGTATGAAGGAATCTGCTGAATTTAGTATTCCACACTTCTGAAAGCTAAACACATACCTGTTTTATGTATTTTACCAAATGAAGGAAACTATATTCCTTGTTTAATTGGTCTTGACTCCAAAAATATAAAGATGATATTGAAGGGGCTAGAGAGACAGCTCATTGGTTAAGGGCACTTCAGCTCTTGCAGAGAAACATTTCATTCCTGTCACCCACAGTGCAGCTCACAACCATCTGTAACTCCATCCAGGGGATCTGGTGCCCTCTTTTGGCCTCTGTGGGCACGAGGCTCATGTGTGGCCAATCGATACACATGCAAACAAAAAAATACTCATGCACATTTTAAAAATTCAAATAAAAATATGAATGTTATATTTAAGAAAATGCTATTGAAGACATATTCATCGGGTTAGAAGTATTTGACACATGGCAAGCTCCAGGCTTGATTGTCTGTGACCTTCTCTGAAACACACTGTCTCTTCTACTTTTCACATCTGTTCATAGTGCTTATCTATACAACTTGCCTGCAGATTAAGTTTATTATATAGACAGCACAGTGGATAACAACGTTTTGAAATCATCATAATTTGTGAATTTTGTAATTAGACTCTTATTGGTTCTAACATATATAGTTGCATTATTTTAGAATGAAGTTGTGCCCTTGTGATTCATAAAAGTATTTTTCTGGCATGTGTTCACTGCCAGGATTGTGAAACACATATTTTAAGTGTACATGTAATGGATAGCAGATGACAAACAAATGTGAGAAATCTTTTTTCAATATCCAAACATGACAGCAAATAAACTTGTTTTGCTCAACAAAGAGACTCCTTAATTGGATGAAATTTTTATTTCATTCTTGATTGGAGGCTAATATTGTGGCTTGGATGTATTCAAACCCATTACCGTCTAATAGCTTACTTATACACTGGTTAGGCATGCCAGTGGTAAGTTTTATTTTGAAATATTCTTTCTTAATTCAAATATCAGAAGATAAGACAATCTGAGATGACAGAGCTGAATATGAACTGAAGCTTACCTTGTTTGTTCC
The DNA here is from genome assembly GCF_018167655.1 of Microtus oregoni. Lineage (NCBI taxonomy): Eukaryota > Metazoa > Chordata > Mammalia > Rodentia > Cricetidae > Microtus > Microtus oregoni. Next base: position 54,134,237 of record NW_024543069.1, read on the forward strand.
TCTGTTGAGACTCTGCTTATCGAATGGGACAATACCTATGTGTTTCTTATCCTTCGCATGAATATGTTTGTATTTAGTAAGTGAGCTGTAGAAGTGCTGGTATGCAAACAATAGAAACAAACACAATATTTACCCACTGGGGCATAAATGCTCACCCCTTACCTTTGAAAGTTATGGGTCTCACTGATTGGAACCAAATCTTTGTGTTGGCATGAGGCCGTGAAAAGCAGTGGGCCCTGCAACAGCACTTACGAAGAGATGTGATCTTTTTATTTCCACATTTAAAAATTGATCCTGGGTTTTAAGGAAGTTTATTTATAAACACATTTTGGCTCTGGTAAAAATCCATCCTGAAAAACATAGGCAATAGCCTTTGAGAATTTGGACTCATTATCAGGCATATTCTTTTGGCTGTATTTCCTGATAAGAGTTTCCTGTTTGGTGTGTGAATGTCACAGAAGAGGTAGAATTTGTCTCTGGTGCTCATTAGTGAATGTACACACGATGGGGAGCGGGGCAGTCTGAGAAGTGATTTCTGCCTTCTACTTCTCTCCCTTATTTCTTATCATTTTAAAATATATTTATTGGGCATTAGCTTAAAAGCTTTTTGCTTAGTGGGAAATTTGGCGAATGTAAATATTTGATGCAAGTATTATCTTTGTTCAGTTTTAGCAAGCCCATTGGCCCAGTGAAAACTGACCCTGGAATGTTTGTACTGGGTTTGGAATGTTAAGAATTTGGGGGAGTAGCTTTTTAGAATCCTGCAGTATGTTAATCATGTTTATATGTTTGTGACTATGGTTCCCTTGATTTTTTTTTTAAAGTTTTTTAAATTGTACTTTAGTCCAGGCATTTAAAATACTCTAGAAAAAAAGTCTCTATTTTAGGCTTTTAAAAATGACTCACATGTATGTTTATAGATAGATACATATTGTTTTGAGAGGTGCTGGCATAGTCTTGAAGAAGGAACAGGCAATGGTTTTAACCATATGAAAGTAGCTTCTCAGCCTGGCAGCCTCCCTCCCACCAGCTGTTTGGCTCCTGTTAAAAGGGCTACATGGCTCTGCCAGAGAAACAAAGATGCTCTTTTGGCAGAGTTTTTCTTTGCCATCTGGTTCAGGGCTGTGGCCTCACACCCAAAGGCAGATTTCCTTGTTTTAGATGAGTGAGCTGCATTCCTTAACTAGTGGGTGGAAAGTTCTAGCCATTCCCGCTATCTTGGCCTGTGACCCTTTCTATTTCATACACGTATTTGGTACCAACTCATTGGGGAAACTGTTGTGATCTTGCCTCTACCACTGGCCAATACTGACTGAGACCTCAGAGAGTGTGTTCTCATCTACAGAATGAAGGAGATGAAGGAGAGGCTCCAGTGAAGCAGTCTAGGGTCTCCAGCTGGTTAATTCCACTTATGTTCTCACAAGGAAGCTACGTTGAGAAAGGGAAGTAGAAATTGCTAGAATGAGGGAGGTAGAACACTGGCATTAATTGCTTCCCAGATCTTAGAAATCTCTAAGGACGTCATGGGACTCTCTTGAGCAGTTTGTGTAAGCTTGATGTCTTCATTGGGAGGGTAAAGCTGGTTCATAACTTCTTATGGGGTGATGGGTGTGCAAATTGTGGGGGCATCTGCTATGACTTTCCTTTGGGTGTCAATGGACCCTAGCCAACCTTCTCGATATGAGTAATATGATAGCTAAGAGATGATATCTATGAGATATGATTTTTACAAAGATATATATATATATATATATATATATATATATATATATGTATCAGTGTGGGTGCAAGTGTGCTATGGTATATATGTGAGGTCTCTATATACATGTACATGTGCTATGGTATACATGTGAGGTCTCTATATACAGGTACAACTCTCAATAACTAGTTCTCTGCTTCCACTATGGGTTCAGAGACTCAAATGCAGACCAATGGGCTTTACCTGCTGAACCATGGATTTATCTTGTAGATACATGCTGCATGATGTTTTTTACTCTTTTGGGTCTTTAGGAACCAACCACCCAATTCCCAAATAAATCACACACAAAGGCTTATTTTTAGTTATAAATACCTGGCCTTAATTTGGCTTATTTCTTGCCAGTTTTTCTTAATTATTCCATCTACCTTTTTCCTCTAGATTTTTGTCTTTCTTATTCTGTATACCTTTCTTTGCTTCTTTCTCCATGACTTCCTGTGTAGCTGGTGACTGGCCCCTGGTGTCCTCCTCTCAATTTTCTTTCTTGCTCCTCTTCTTCCCTGTTTCTCTTATTTATACTCTAGCCTGCCAGCCCCACCTGTCCTTGCTCCCACCTTGCTATTTTTAGTTCTTTATTAGGACCATCAGAGTACTTTAGACAAAGAATCACAGCTTCACAGAATTGAACAAATTCAGAATAAACAAAAGCAACACACCTTAAAATAATATACCCCAACAGATTCATAATGTGATAGTTTTGAAATGTGGAAAAGCAGTACTCATGTGTTGGGCTCAATCTGCCTCTCAGTACTGGTTTGAGATCTCTTGTATATAGGGGATATATAAAGTTTATGTGGTCTTCCCCTGCTCTCAAGAAAAAACATATATCCAGCTAATAAAGGGAAAGTGAAGTAAAAGATAAAAGTCAACAATGGGATGTGGGGAATGTGATAAAAGAAATTAATATCGACTGGAGATCTGGGGAAGGATTCACATACAAAATAAGGAGGTATTTGAGTTGTCTTTGTAGAGATATGGCTAGTGTTAGGACTAGAACAGTTAACAATCACTGTGGGCAAGGAGAAAGACCTTTAGGACAAAGCTATCATAGAATATCATCCACCTATAGAAAAGACATGAAACATAGGAAAGAGTACATAGACGAAAAAGACCATAGGTGTCTATTGTAGTGTAAGCAAAGGATGGAGGCTACTGTACCTAGGGGAACAGTTGACACCGTGAAGGAAAGCTAGACTTAAAATGGATAGATTTTTGTGGACAAACTTTTTGTGGGATTGAGGAAGAGGGGTGTAGATGAGTCTTGGAATTTTGAATTATACAACTGGAAAATACTGCCATATATAAAGAAAAGAAATGCCTAGGTGTTAGGGAGGAAGGTCAGGCCTACAGTTTGGGCATTCGTGTTGAGATCCAGTGGGGAAGAGCTCAGTAGATGCATAACAAGGATCAGTAGATATATATTTGACAGCCATCTATTTTGATATGGAGTGTGAAGGCATGGGTAGGGATGAGGTCACCAGGGAGCAGGATACATATGAAAGTTATCTAAGACTTGGTGTATATTGCAGGAATTGGCACTAAAATAACAGCAAAAGCTATAGATTGACAATAAGAGACTGTGAACTTGCATGTGTAGTTAGTGCTCTGAGTATACCCGGAAGTTGAATACACACTAGTTAGGGAATGATGTGCTCATGTGAGAGAGTGAAAGAAAGTGATGAAGGTTCGTTAGATAAGATTTTAAAGATTGATAATTGTTGCTTAGGGGCTGTTTTGGTTTAGATGTCACACTGGCTCCCAGCTCCTTTGAGTGAATGTTTTGTCCTGATTTGGTACTTCTCTGTTTGGGAGCTTGTGGAAGCTTTGGGACTATGGCTCAGATAAGCAGAAGGTGACACCCATTTCCAGATCCAAACTTTATTTCCTGCTTGCTGTGATGTGACCAGTCTCCAGCTCCCACTGACTTCCCTGCCATCTTGGACTGATGTCCACTGAAACTAAGGCCCAAATAAATCTCCCACCTTAAATTATCTTTGTCACATTCTTCACAGCAATGAGAAAAATGACATAGAGAGACTAGACAAGAGTCTCCATGACAGCAGAGGCTATCACCCTGTTAAGAACCATAAATATAATACATTACAGCCAGTAAATTTTGATGGATGCTTTAATGCTCGTTATTTTACTTCACATTGTGTAGATATATGATTTAAAAATCACCATGTCCTCCCAAGTTCTGTTCTTACATTTTTAGTTACATCTTTACATGAAGTACTTAAAGACATCTTAAAGTCATTTTTTCTGTCTTCGTGCTCCTTCACCATGGTTTCATATTTTCTATAGATTTTAAACTTCCAGGAGAGAGAGAGAGAGAGAGAGAGAGAGAGAGAGAGAGAGAGAGAAGAGAGAGAGAGAGAGAGAGAGAGAGAACATTTATATGGAACCTTGCCTTCTGTAGGCTGTCAATATTAAATGCAGTGCCTTACTTAATGGAAAGACTTTGGGCTGGACTGAAATGGGATATTGTCCATAAATTGTAAAATTTTGGACTCTGCCTTTTTGCATGTGAAAGGCTACCAATGCATCATTTTTAAAGACAAGTAAAATGATGATTAATGAGTTAATTATAAAGAGAGTTAAAACTTCAGTTATTACCCTATGGGAAAAGAGAAAATAGGTAGTCATTTGATGGTGAAGGAGGGGGATGAAAACATGTCAGTGTTTCTTTGGAGCTGTAAACTGGTATACACTATAGTCAATCTAATCTTCTCCCCAATCTGAGGGAACTGAATACACAAGGAACAGATTCTGATTTCCTTGTTTAAAATTGTTTTTCTTGAGCTGTATATATTTCTCTGCTCCCCTCCCTTCCTCTCCACTCTCCTCCTATCCTCTCCCATGATCCCCACTCTTCCAATTCAGAGTCTGATTTCAGTGGGAGCCATGGCCCAGGAGCTGGTGGTGCCCACCACTGACAGCCTCACTGTCTTTAATCCCAGCACTCGGGAGGCAGAGGCAGGCGGATCTGTGTGAGTTCGAGACCAGCCTGGTCTACAAGAGCTAGTTCCAGGACAGGCTCCAAAACCACAGAGAAACCCTGTCTCGAAAAACCAAAAAAAAAAAAAAGTTATTTAAATTTTTATTGTTATAAGATGTGTATGTATGGTGTGAGTGTGTAGGTGCACATGACAACACATAGGTGGAGGTTAGAGGATGACTTTTAGGATTTTGTTTTCTGTTTCCAGCTCCTGAGAGTGGCGCTCAGGATATTGAGCTTGCTTGGTACATGCTTTTATCTACTGAGGCCAAAATGAAAAATTTCAAGATAAATCAAGAACACCAGATTTAATTTGGATGATTATAGCTGTTAAAAATCTTTTCCAAAAATAAAACATAGGGAAAATAGGTTATATTTGGTCACATATATGTCAACTTTGTCAAAGTCCTGGTCCTTAGTGCCTCTGAACTTGTTATGTTCAATGTCAAATGAGAAAGTAATGTACAGGATTCAGATCGATGATTGTGAGGAAGGAAGACTGCTTTCATTAACTTGGACACAATTTCCACACAAGGACCTTCATGCGAGAAAGAGGCACTGTGAAGGAAGGTCAGATCTGACTGGCTTCTAATGACTGTGGAGATGAAAGGAGTCACGAGCCAGGCGTGTGTGCAGTGCATAGACACCTGTAAGACTCACTAGTGTGCTCCTGAGGCCTCCACAGAGGGGCCTGCTTCCATTCTCCTCCAGTTTACTCTCACAGGCCCATGCTAGACCTTTGGCCAGCAAATATTTTAAGCCACTATGCTTGTAAGTCGCTTATTTTATGGGAGTGGCAGGATATTAGCAGACACCTTCATTGCTGCCTTTGCTGCTCATTTTCTAGGTGGTAGGAATTTGTCTTTCTTTTTTATTTTCAGTAAAAATGAACTTATTTTTACTTTGTGTGGTCAAAGGAAAACACAATCACTCCAATAAAGAATACTTCTTATCCCAACAAAACTGAGCATAATTTATTTTACTTATATGTGATTATATGGAATTTGACGAATATATAGATTATGAAAGTTAATATTTAGGGAATGGAGAAATAGATCAGTGGTTAAAAGCACTAACTGCTCTTCCAGAGGACCAGGGTTCTATTCCCAACACATACACGAAACCTCAGAACCACCTGTAATTCCAGTTCCAAGGGATCTGACGCCTCTGTGGGACCAGACATTCATGTAAGTGTCACATAAGTGTTGTAGGCAAAACACTCATATACACAAAACAAAACACTCATATACACAAAACAAAACACTCATATACACAGAACAAAACACTCATATACACAAAGCAAAACACTCATATACAAAAAAAACACTCATATACACAAAACACTCATATACACAAAACAAAACACTCATATACACAAAACACTCATATACACAAAACAAAACACTCATATACACAATACAAAACACTCATATACACAAAACAAAACACTCATATACACAAAACAAAACACTCATATACACAAAACAAAACACTCATATACACAAAACACTCATATACACAAAACACTCATATACACAAAACACTCATATACACAAAACAAAACACTCATATACACAAAACAAAACACTCATATACACAAAACACTCATATACACAAAACACTCATATACACAAAACACTCATATACACAAAACAAAACACTCATATACACAAAACAAAACACTCATATACACAATACAAAACACTCATATACACAAAACAAAACACTCATATACACAAAACAAAACACTCATATACACAAAACACTCATATACACAAAACAAAACACTCATATACACAATACAAAACACTCATATACACAAACCAAAACACTCATATACACAAAACAAAACACTCATATACACAAACCAAAACAAACAAAACAAAAATTGGTTGTTTGAATTATTTGTACATTTTGGCCCTAAGGTTAGTTCTCACAGATAGCATATCAAAAGTAGACTATCATAGTCATTGACATAAAGAAGAGGAGTCTGGAGCTCAGTGACACATGTTAGGACATACTGTTGTTTCTTCTGGCTCTTTTGTTGGTTGTATTAGGTGTCAGTACTCTCTACTTGTTTTCAACCTTTGGAATCTAATCACAGTGAATGTTTAGTCATCATTCCAGAAAAGAACATAATCTTTGCAACTGGGATGATAATAAACTTAAGGATAGAGCTGACAGATACAGAAGTAAGAACAAGAGGAGAGAGTTAGGAATGTAACATGCATTATCTTTTTTTTCCTGAGAAATACAGATGTCCTCAAAGATGAGTAAAATCTGAAGTTGATGTTACTCGTTAAGTATTTAAGTGTTTACCAAAGGAAACAGGAACATTGAGTAGGAGGAAGAGAGAAGGTTGCAGAATGTTGTTGATGACTTCACAAGGTCAAAATATTATTTCTGAAGTTACTGTGTTGAGACAATTAGGACTTCATATTTACAGATACATATGATTCAAGAAGACTAGAGTAAATTTATAAAAGAATTCCCTCTACACAGTGATGTGATCATCCTTCTGTACCATTTAATTTTAAAACTCAACATAAGGATCGCATACGGATCACATCAAGACTGCCAAACTTTTCTCATAAAGGGGTCTATAAAAATGTTTTGGTCTCGGAAACTAATACAGTCTCTAGTACAGCTATTTGTTGTACTCTGTACTCAGGTGAGTGAGCTTGGCTAGGGCGCACTGGACAGTGGTCAGCTAGATAGCGTCTCTTCCACCACATCCAGGAAGCAATGGCTATGAACACTTCCCCTTTAAAAATCTTTTCTCCATAATTTTAAACACCAGTGAACCAAGGATACTAGTGTGCTCTTATTTCTACATAAGAATCTTTTTTATTATTATTAATTTTAGACATTCACTCTTAAGGTGGCTGAAAACACCAGCTTTCTAATCTTTTACCTATCTGCACCCTCTCTTTCCGTGCTACAGGATTGTTAGAACGTTTAGCTAAGGCTGTACTCTGTTCTGTCACTCATGTAGCCCCGCTCTTCACTCTTGAGCTGGTAACTACGGTTGATTTCTGTCTTGTATAAATTTTTGTTTTCTCTAGAGTTGATGTCTTTTATTTGATCAGCTTTCCTTGAATCTCATGCTTCCTTTTCATTCCTAATAGTTGTATAAAATGACTATTACTAAAGTTTATAAAAGCTATTATACAAATCTACTGATTGGCGGTTTTATCTCCTGAGAGTACGTAGTTGTGCTGATGTGATCTGAGGTGGTTTTCTGTAAGGTCTGCCTGCCCAGCATGTTCATCGCTGTCACCATGTATTTGAGAATTTCAATCCTAATTCTTCTGTGTTGCGTCTTCTGGTTTCCAGGTTTGTCACTTCCATAGCTCATGCTCACTGCATCACCTGTGAAGAGGCTGGGAAGATGACTATTTCACATGACTTGACCTCTCTGGGGTTGAATGACAGGAGAGCAAGATTGGTGTGCAGTCTTCTCTCTGTGCTCCTCTGTGTTTATTTGGTCTCTAGGTCTTATGCTTAGCCCTGTTTGTGCCCAATTTCTCCGAGTCAGGGTTTGGCTCTGATTAGAATTCTCCATAGAGTTTATTTCTCACAGCCTGGGACTGGTGGAGCACTAAATAGGGATTTCAGTATTCTTTGAAGGAATTTTACGTAAGTTTAGTTCACTCTTTTTGGCCCCCAACCTCTACTTTCTATGGAAAGTGAAATGTGAAGGAATGATTGACTTTTTTTTTTTTTTAATGTCTATACTGTCTCCAGAAAGTTGGGTTCAACATTTCTGAGAGGTGATTAGCTTCCTTATTCCCCCCTCTTCTGACATATTATACTCTGAGATACTAATCTCCTCCTGTCCTGAAAATGGACTTTGAGTTCTGGATTGTTCTTTTCCTACCAATTCCATTGTTGCAGATGATTTCCAGAAAAGCAAAGAAATAAGCAGGGTCTCTATATCTCTAACCAGTGGCATGCCTTAGGCGATTTTTAAAAATTAAAGTATTTCTGTAGCAATTTTCAAAACTAAAAGAGTTAATTCTCTGGTACAAAGTAAAACTACAATAATCTCAGCTTTTGTTTCATATTAATGTATTACAAATATGTGTAATATAGAAAATATGTGAAAATAATGTTGTGCTATAACACTTAAAATTTTTCCTGTACATTGTCTTTTTTTTCGAAGCTTTTTGTTTTCTTTCTTAACAGGGTGAATTTTGAGGTTTTGGTTAGTTTTGGTTTTGTTTTTTGCTATTTGTCTCCTACCAATTAGCATTTCTGTGCAGGATTTTTTATCCCCTCTATCAGTGTCTTAATGACGAAATGATGGTATAACAATGTGGCGACTTGAACAATGTCAGCTAATACTCTCGTTATCATTGTCTACATTATTGTGTGCTGTGACATTGTATATTAAAAGCAAATGGCCAATCTCTCCAGTGCTTCTGGAACTGTTTGTGGTTGAGTTCCATATTGTTTTGTTTATTCTTCTATAGCAAATACATACTTGAATAAAATACAATATTATGTCCACGGATATTACCGCAATAAACAGTTCCTATAAAATTTTAATGCTAACTTGTAACCTACCTCCCTCCCTCCCTCCCTCCTCTCTCTCTCTCTCTCTCTCTCTCTCTCTCTCTCTCTCTCTCTCTCTGTGTGTGTGTGTGTTTGCACACAAAAAATAACAAGCATCCAAAGGACCACATTGGTTTACTTACTATCTTTTGATTATAGGCACAAAAAGTTGGCAAAAGAAAACTTGGAAACTTTTCTTTAACACCTTTAGCTCACCTCTCACTGGCTCTCTTTCTCAAGGCTACCAGGTCCCTGTGCTGTCCCCATGTGTAGATTTGAGGTCTTCGTGAGGGAGATAGTAAAACAGAGCGCTGTTGATAGTACAGGTGAGAAGAGGGCTGTGTTCAATACTGTGCTCAGTACAGCACCCAACAAGTCAGAAATGACTGCCCTCTAGAGGTTCAGAGTACAGTGCCGAAACCAAAACTCCGTGTGTGTGTGCGGTGTGTGTGTGTGTGTGTGTGTGTGTGTGTGTGTGTGTGCAGTCACGTGTTCCTTTGGGAGAATCGGTAGCGAATTGTTCTTCATCTTGCAAGGGTTGAATATAGTGTCCCCATTCCCTATGGATAGTACAGCTTGAATTTCTTACTCTGGTTTTAAATTTGTATAGTTTTTCACTAGATGATTTTATTTTGGTGAGGATGCTAGATTATTCTTTTTTTATGGGACATGCCTCATTAAAATGAATGAATGTTGTGTCAACAGTCTGGAGGGACGCATCTGTAAGTCCCTTCTTTTATCTTACTGGAAGCATTTTATCTAGAAGATAACTTCTTTTAGCACATTGAATGATGGTGTCTACCTTGCAGAATTTCCACTCATAGAGGAAACCTTTCATTGCATGCGGTAGAGTGTAGTCAGTGCACAGCCAGAGTACAGTCGTTACCATCTGCTGTTCGTGCAGAGTTCATTTGGTTGTTCGACCTGGTAAGTGAGCCAGCTCTCTACTCATGTAAGGGTGTCTTCTCTGAACCTGACTTTCTGGTGTATGTGTGTGTGGTGTTGTCCTTGGCCTTAACCATGCCTTAGTAGAGTGGACTTCCCATCTCATGCCTGTCACTGACTTTCCCCAGACGTCTCCCTGCCTGTTTCCCACTCTACCTTGGTCTTAGTTGCCATTTCTGTGATAAACACCATGACCAAAATCAACCTGGTGAAAGGGTTTATTTTGCTTCCTCATCACTTCCATGTCATGGTCCATTACTGCAGGAAGTCAGGAAGGAGCTCAAGGCAGGCACTGACGCAGAGGCCATGGAGAGAAGCTGCTACTGACTTGCTCTTCAAGGCTTGCTCAGCCTGCTTTCTTAGAGATCCCAGGACCACCAACCCAGGGATGGTACCACCTGCAATGGGGTGGGGGTGTGCTGGGCCCTCTGCCATCAATCACCTCACTTATTTTTAAGCTTTATTTTTTCCAAGAACTGTTTTTTTTTCTCACTTTGCTTTATTCATAGATGCCAAAATTACCCACACATCCATACTTCCAGCATTCAAAAAAACCCTACTATGTGGTGCAGGGTGTTTTAACTTCTTCCATGGAGCCATTGCCAGGAAGAAAAGATCTAGTCCATTGTGGTTTGAGTTTGCACAAAGTGTCGAGGGATGGCTGACTATACCCTTTCCCGGTGCTGCTGCCTGCAGTTCCTCTCTGCGTTTCCTTATTCGTCACTTATCATAAGTACAGGATCAGACAGTTTTAGGGCTGGGAATAAGGAAGTGAAGATGATTGATGTTCTCGACTCAAGAAGCCTGTGTTCTACTTTGGGGAGACCAAGTGGAGGAGCAGGTAACCGAGGACGATAACTTCTCATGCTGCCCTTACGCTGCTGGTGCCAGACTGGGAAGTCTGGCATCATGTCTGAGAAGGGGATGCTTGAGCTCAATTCTCTCTATTCCCCTTTTGGTACATGTGTTTCCCTTAGTCATATCCATGATCCATCTGGAACATTCTAAAAAAAAAAATGATCTCGTTGCTGGAGAAATAAACTAACAGTAGCAAGCAGTATTATCCTCAGTGCTTTTGAAGATCAGAGACAGATAATCTCTCACTTTCTTGATCACTGTCATACTGGAAAGATATTTTATAAACAGTGTGCCAGGGACTAAAGTTAGAATCTCCTTATTTGTCTTAGAGTTAAGCTACTTTTATAAACACTGTCACCAGTGCCTCCTCTGTTGTAACAAATGTCCTGCATCCTGTGTCTTCATTTCTTCAGGGCTGCAGGTGTAAACCTGTGTTCAGATGCAAGGCTAGAGGCCTAGGCTGTTGCGTATTTAAGCCATCACATTCACTGACGTACATACAGATACACACACGAGCGAAGCATTATCTTTCAAAGGTATTCTTTGGAGCTAGTGTACAAAGTTGTTATTTCTAGATCAAAATCTTTGAATTTATTGACTGTCTGAAGTAAACTATGAGTTGTATGGATTTGTATTTTCAAATTTATTGTTAAAATGCATTTTGAACAGAATACTCTTTAGACTCATTATTTTAAAATTTCCTGTCTCTCCCTTCTCATTGGTGGGATGGCTACTTTCCTTCCCTGGATGTCATTTTTGCATGCCTGTGGACCACACAAGTTTCTAAAACTATAGAACTATAAAGCTATAAATTCTAGACTGTAAAACTTCATTGGATACAAACAATAGAACCCATGGTTTTTAAAGAATCAGCTGCTTTTCTTTCAAATGATTTTTAATTATTACTTTTCAGTATTCCTAACTTAGTAATGGTTTAGTGTTTTAGAAGTTGTTTCTGTTGGAAATAAAAAGGCTATCAATTAAAAACATATGAAATTGTTTTGTTCATTTCAGACGTTTAATATTTGAATTTTGTGCTACAAGTTTGTTTTTAAGATTCCACTGTATTTAATTTTGATATTTTATAGAAAGCTCATACAGTTGTGTGTTGAAAATGGACTTCCTTTCAAGCACTGCAGGCAAAGGAATTTGAAGTATTCTTATAAACATTCTGAATGTGTCTGGTGTCATAGGGAGTAGGTTTGGAAATAATTAAAATATTTGTTATTTTATAAAAATGTGCCATTATCTCTAGGCCACTATTGCTCACATATGTTTAACTTATCCCAGGATCAGAAATGAACCTCTCAGCTACTGTATAAAACTGCTGAGTTCATTAAGTGGAATTAAAGACATGGGGTGATTGATATTCTTTTCACTCTTTAGTGAATATTTGAACTAGGATGCAAAGTATACCTTGAATTTTAAGTAGTTTAGTTTCTAATTAAAAAGGCTACAGATAAATCTTAATGAGATAAAAATAAGGATCCCTGGAATTGTTGTTATTGCATTGAAATTGTTTTTGCTCAAAATTTATGTGACAAGGAAACACCTAACTTTCTGTGGCTTAAACTTTGTGTGCTCTAGATTCCCATCAGGTGGCGTTTAAAGGGCTCTCAGTGGCCAGGAGTCCTACCAAGGTTAGATCTGGGGAATTTGTTAGTTGAGCCTTGAAAGCCCCATTTGTGTGGGGGTCATATGAGTTTGTTCTTTTAGAGTGAAAAACTATCACAGAAAAATGAATCTTTAATCAATAAAATCCTCAGATTATCTTAAATTTGTGTATGGATTAATGAAATTCTGGGTCTGACAGTGAAACACTTGAATAACTGACAGATTGGGAAGTTTGAAGTATGTTGAGTGTACCGATTGTCTTCTTAAAGATATGCTGTAAGCCTGACATTAGGCTGAGCATCTGAGTCCATTTACTTGTATCAGAGAATTTTATTTCAAGAACAGATCCTTTTCTGGGGTTTTAGGTGAGAATTGGAAGAGAGACAGAAGTTCACACAATTCCCATTTTTTACCCTGTAGCATCCTCGTGTTATGGTCAGGATGAGAGCGTTTGCTCTAGAATGTGGTCTATTACACACAGGGTTTTAAGAGATTTTACTTATGCTGAACCTCTGTCTGCTTCTCTATTGTCTATGTTATGTTTACAGAGTAGCACAGCCTTGATGTATAAGGCTTTTCATTTGATAGAAGGCTCCATATGGTCATTTAATTTCTATGTAGTCATACATAAAAGTCATTTGAAGAACAAACAGGGGCTCCAGATTTTAATAATGAGGCTAATCTACTCTGGATGATCACTGAGATCCCAGATGTAATCACAGCACCAGGGACTCAAATTTGCCTTGGCGGTGTCACTCCCCACATCACGGATGGCAGTGGGTCTGTCCCTGGCCTGACAATGGCCTAAGTGCTTAGAGTAAGAATTTTTTCCAAACAGGCTCTCCACTGTAATCCCAATGATTTATCTGGTGCACACCTGAGAACAAAACAAAACAAAACAAAACAAACAAAAACGATGAGTAAGATCCTCCAATCCTGAATAAAAAGGATGTGTGGCCTTGGTCTTTTGGAGAGAAAGCATGTTTGTTTTCAACATGGTACATTTTGTAAGCAATTACTTCCCTTATCTATCCTGTAAACATCCAGTGCCTTATACACTGCAGTTCTACTATTTTCAAAATAATGAAGTAGTTCCTTTCCCTGGTGTCTTCCAGCTTAAGTGAGCTTTGCTTAGCTTGTTCTTTATAAACATATTTGCCAGCCTTTAGTCTCCATGGTTACTGTCATAGTGTTCTCTAGTTGGATAAAGATCATCTCTTCACATCTGGCAAAATATTTTAAGTGTATGTGATCATATCAATACAGGTTTAGTTTGGTCCTTGCTGTATTCTCGACCCAGGACTACTTGATGTCATATTTTGAGATAGTGGCTATAATCATTTTAACATACTCATTTAAAAGATGGCTAATTTAAATTTTTGGTCACCCTTGTAAATGCTAGATAGACATTTGAGGTACTTTGTGTGCCATGTGTTTCTTGGTGGTATAATCTGACCTGCCGTCTTCCACAATGCCTACATGCCAATATTTGTTTAAGATTTTAAGATTTTGAACAGCCTTCTGGTTGTTTTTATATTTTTTCAGTAGACATGTAATGTGTGAAGGGAACCATTAGATTTGTCAGTTGAAAAGAAAGCACATTTTTGAAACAACAAAAAACTTTACATTTTACACAAATATGTTTGAAGTTTAATACACATATAGGAAAATGTACGTGTAAATGCAGAATAGCACCCATAACAAGAAATAGAACATAGTCCAAGAAGTCCCCTTGGTTTTCTTTCCACGCACTGTCCTGCTTGATTTGTGCTGTGAAATGCTGTTTGGCTGTGCCTGCACAATGCTTTTGTGTTGTTTGTTCAGGCTGTGGAATGAACTCGTAGATTGTCTTTCTTGCTATTGTATAGGAGTCCTTTGTAGTGCATGCTTCTGTCTCTACTACTGCAATCAATATTTGCTTTACTTCTTGATGTTAGTAGGAATAATTCTGCCGCAGAGTCTGAGGACATGTCTTTCCTTAACTTTTTATGCTCATTTTGGTTTGAGAAATACTTAAAGAGGTAGAATAGCTAAAATAAGCAGGAAATATATGTGGTGGTTGATTTTAATTTTTAAAAATATTCATCTATCCATTTATTTTTTGAGACAGGGTTTCTTTACCCAGGACTGGCTGTCATGGAACTCACTGTGTAGACCAGGCTGATCTTGAACTCAGAGATTCGCCTTCTTCTGCCTCCTACGTCCTGGGATTAAAGACATGTACCACCACACCTGGCCAATTTTAACTTTTAAGCTGATATAATTTAGGATCTCTTTGGGAAGATTTTCCAATGATGGGTCTCTGTTAGATTGGCCTGTGTTCATGCCTGTGATAGACTCTCTTAATTGGCTTAGTTGAGATGTGGTGAGCCACCTTGAATGTGGGCCATAGCATTTCCTGGGCTGGGCCCTGCTCTGAACGCATAGGGGGAGAACTGGGCACTAGCACCCGAGCCTTGATGGGCTCTCAGATCTTGTTGTGGGTGTGATGTGGCGGGTTCTTTCTGCCTGGAATCCCTTACCTGGATGAACTGTTACCTGAAATTGGGAGCCAAATCATTTCTCTCCTAAGTTGCTTTTGTCAGGTACTTTATCACAATGGGAACAAACAAAACAGACAGCTCATGCTCACCATAATGGATATTTATGTTTCCATGTTATCTTTTCCAATATAAACGCACATGTGCACGCCAGTGGGCTGTAATTCCAGTTGTTCTGTTTCCTCACATTTCCGACCTTAGCGCTAACCTTGCCTCATTTGGGCAAGATTAGCAACTTCCCAGTCCTAAAGTTCTTCCATCTTTAGCCAAAATGTTTGACACATATGTTAGGATAATTTTTAACATTTTCTTTTTGATGCTATTGTAAAATTACCGTTTAAATATTCTGATACTATTATAAATATTATCATTTAAATATTCTGATGCTATTATAAATAATATCATATAAATATTCTGATGCTATTATAAATATTATATAAATATTCTGCTATTATAAATATTATCATATAAATATTTTTATATTAAAATACTTTTCTTTCACTGACATTTTTGGTTCCTGGCTTGCCTAATTTGCTACAATTCTGGTTTTTTGTTTCTTGAGATAGAGTCTCTTTGCATAGCCTTGGCTGTCCTGGAACCAACTTGTAGACTGGCTTTCCTCAAGCTCACAGAGATTTGCTTGCCTCTACCTCCCAAGTGCTGGGAGTCAATGTTTTTCAAATAATATTTTTATTAATTCTTCAAAAATTTCATACATAGTATTTTAATCGTATTTATCTTTTCTCATCTCTTTTTAAATCCATATCCACTTAACTTTCTGTCTTCATTAGTTCTTTTATTTTGATGCATGTAGCCCAGTTGGTGCTGTCAATATAATTTTAGGGATGTGGCCACCCACTAGAGCATGTTAGATCTACCAGAGGCCACACTTTTAATGAAACTAAGTTTCCTACCCAGCAACTATCATTTACCATTAAATGGGCTATCTTTATTATGCATCATCCTCCCAAGCTCAGGGGATTATTGCTACAACATTTTATTGTGAATTGTTGGACTATTTACAAATCCAAATAAATCCTTTTTTCTTTTCTGAAATCATTGAGGTAATCATCGGGTTTCCACTGCCTTTTTCATACTGTTCTCTAAATGACCATGGTTGACTTTTGAATTTTAAACTACTCTTGTAGTACTAAAATAAAACCCTAAGTGATTGTGATATATTATCCTTTATATACATCAATGAATTTGATTTTAATGTATTTAAGGCGTTTCCATATGTATCCAGGAGAAAGTACAAGGCAGGCATTAATGAGTACACTGAGAATGGAAATTAGCCTCTCTCAGGAACGAACCCCTCATTGTCCAGTGCAGAGTAGTCAGCCCTGAAATCACATGCAACAAACAACAAAAATGGACTCAGCAGGTTGTTTCATGTATTTTTGCATACATATACATAAGTACACACGTACGCACATATGTAACAATAGTAACAAAAAAGAGACTGTCTTTTTTGAGCATGAGAATTGGGAGGCACTGGAGGGGTTTGTGGGAAGGTAGCTAGGAGGGGGTTGAAGGTAGGAAAGTGGGGATAATTTCAATTAAAAACATACACAGATTGAGTGACTTGGTACATGTGCCATGAACACTTGTTGAAATGTGTTTTATAAGATGTTCTGGTTTAATTAGATATAGGCATGTGTTTATGTGTGTGTGTGTGTGTGTGTGTGTGTGTGTGTGTGTGTATTATACATATTAAAGAAACTGGGCTTAATGTGTGTTAATTGTGTTTAAATGATTTTTCTCTCTGATTTTTCTGGCCTCTGTCAGGGGCCTCCAACTTTGCGTGTGTTGTGCATGTTGTGATCTTCCTTTCAGTCCGTTGGCAAGATGCTCACTGCTGCGATACTATTGAGCACATACAGAAGTCTTCTCTTCCCTGACCCTTTGTCCTGAATGAACTTCGTCCTGTCTCTAGTAACGCTTCTTCCCGCACATCTACTGCCCCTGATTATAGTAAGGCTGTATCGTCTCTCCTTTGATAAGATTATAGAATTTTGAGCTGAAAGAGAATTTACAGAAGTACTTGCTCAGGTAGCCTCCCTATTTCTGTAATGTAACAGACTTATGACATCTCCAGATATTACTTTGAACTAGTAATGAAACCCACTGCACCTCTGTATTTCTGAATTCTTCAGAAGCATACTTTACTAGACGTGCCTCAGCAAGGTTGAAGCGTTTGGCTTTCTTCTCAAGTTTGTACTTGGAGCTCCATGAACAGCAAGGCAAGTCTGGAAGCCAGTTAGACCTGGGTTTTTACTGCTGCCTTTATATTCACTACTGCCCTCCTGGTGTCTTTCTGCTTGTGCTCGTCCCTGCCAGGTGTCAGTGCTTGGGCTCCTGGGCTGCTTTCTGAAACTCACATTGCCTGGTTGCTGGTTTCTCAGGGCTCTCTGCCCATCCCCCTCTCCAGACTTGCTCCACCTTGTATTTTCTCTTGGTGCCCTACAAAATTCCTTTCTCTCTTTTGACTTTGAATAAGGAGGAGAGTAGCCTCGAAAGGATTATGATAGAAGTAGCTAAAATTTTGTGTATATAGAGTTTTATAATTCTCCATTCAATTTCTGACTCTGCAAACTGACCTCTGTACTGTTTCTTTAGATGGCTGTACACACCCAGCATCCTCATGATTAGGAATTCTGTTCGGAAGCTTTTTTCCCATCGCATCTCACTTTTACTCAGACACACTAAAGCAATGAATTTTGGTGCGTCCATTAACACCCACTGAGTCCTCTACATCATACCTGGTACAAAAGACCCTGGAGCCCTCCCCCTTACTAAGTGTGGATCAGCTGAAGCCCAGTGCAGTAACTTTAGTCTGTGTACTTACATACACATGGGAAAGAACCATTCTTCCACCAGAGTCCTATGCAACTGTGTCTTGTAAATTTAGTCCTAATAAACACTTGTTTAAAAAATATTTAAAATATTTTCATACATAGATATATTATCTAGTGAGTCTACCCCCATTTATTTTTTACTTATAAAGGAAAACAGTTGAATAGTCAGTTCCCTCATCTGGATCTTATGAGGATACATGAGGGTCATGAGTTAAGCATGTGAAACCCCTGGTACCTGCAGTGCCTAGCTACCAGTAAGCCTGGAAATGCATTATCCAATGGCATTAAAAACCAGGAATTCCATTTGTGGATCCATGCCATGAAATCTGACAAGTTCTACAAAGAAAGTCTGTCTTTTCCATTAGCTTCCATTCTGTAGTTGCATCCTGGTGCGTGCAGTGTCGCCAGTGACAACTTAATCCTCTAGGAGCTTATTTATTCTTAGATTAATATAGTGTTTAAAGCCAAAGCCAACGTTTGTGTCATATATCCACAACAGAAGTTCTTTATTAATACCACTACATGTTTGAAACAATTTCTGTATTTGATCATTGCAAAGATCATTTTACTGTCTTGTTCCTTTAATTAATGTTTTTATCTTAGCTTTTCACATTCATTCCTGTAGAATGGCTTAGTTTCAAATTCCAGGAAGATTTACATTAACTGTGTATTATTAGAAGTAGAGGAAATATAACATATAATATGTTAGTTTTCAATACTTTAATGATCCCTGAAGTATATATAATAAGACTGATTGGATTGTAAAATGAGCACATGCACAGAGATATTTCAAAAATATTATTTATATGTGCACAGATACGTGTGCAAGATGAATGTAAACTAAATGTCATGCTCATGAAAAAACCTATATTAAGGTGATCCTAATTGTGAGCCATGGCATATATGTCAATCCATTTGTATTTGATTGGTTCTTTTCTGATGGTAATAAGTCCATGTAAGCAAAATGTAAAATATTGACTGCTTTGGAATGGTTGAAATGTTTACATACTCTGATGGTGCTGTTGGCTGTTCATACTGAATCCATATTCTTAAAATGATCTATGGAACCATAACTGAATGCCACAGAGACAGAACCATAGTTGGTACATTCTTGTTTATTGATTCTCCTATCGAGTGTATTAACTACTCACTTGAGACTGCTGCTCTGGGGCTTGTCTGTTTTTCCAGGGTTGGATGTGTGAGCATCATAAGCTTACTCTTTTCTTTTAAAAAAAGTTTTGTTTGCATGTGACACATACGCACATGAGAGAGAGAGAGAGAGAGAGAGAGAGAGAGAGAGAGATACTTCTTGCACACTGAGAGAGACTAAGACACACACATATACAGAGAGAGACTGATACACACATACACACATGCAGAGGTGGGGGAAGAGAGAGACTGACACACACACAGAGGGAGAGAGAGATACTGAGACACACATATACACAGAGAGAGACACACACCGTGGGAGAGAGGAGGGAGGGAGGAGAGACTGACTCACACATGTACAGAGAGAGAGTCACACACACAGACACAGAGTGGGGAGAAAGAGAGGGAGGGAGAGAGACTGACACGTGTACACAGAGACAGAGAGAGAATGGGAGTCATGACACATGTGTAGTGGTTAGAGGACAGTTTTAGAATACTACTCGCAACCTTGGCTTCCCATCTGGGCAGAAGAGGCAGGCATTTTAAGTTTCCTAAGAAATTGTCAGTGTTTGTGCCTATAGTCCTAGCATTAGAAGTAAATGAAAGGCTTAATCTTCCTGGAATTGTTCTTCATATACTCTATTAAAAAATAAGCATATTTTTGAGATGTTTAAAGTCTAGTCACGGGGAATTCCTTCAGGTTTTTAAGTCCATCATTGTATCAAGTTGAATTTTTGTAAAGTTGGGTATTATTGTAAAGTTGTGTATTTGGGCTACTCGGTATCAAGTTGGATTTTTGTGAAGTTGTATGTTTGGGCCAAGACCTCCATATAGATGACTTAAAGAATCATTATGTGTTAGCGTGCTCTCCCTTTTCACCAGGGGTTAAAGGGAAGGCTGTATGGCAAACATTTCTATTAGCTTTTGTAAAATCGCAGTTGCTTTCTGTGGGTTCCGTTAGCTCTTATTCTTAATAAAGATTCATTTGATAAGGCTTAAAGCTTTATCCTAGTAGGATTTCCATCTCTGTTTAGAAACTGGTATCTGTTTCTTTACCAAGTGCTTTATAGCTTAATGCTTTCCTTCTTTCCGAGGTTAAGAATCATAGAACCAAGTTGGTTTTAGCTTGTCTGTTGCTTAAAATCTCTCCTGTTGCTTTACTTCACTTCATTTGTCAAGTTGTGATCTTTTCCCATTGTTATAATTCTTTTATTTTCATACTGTTCTTGGAACCAGGCAATGCACAAACAATTTAAAGAGTTATGTCACCATTGCATTTAATATCAGATTGTTTCTTTCAAACTAAGCATTTAAAAACAGTAGTTGGAGATAATAAAAATCATAAGTTCTATTTAGACAACTCCATGCTCAACTCTGAACACAGCTACCTAGAGACTAGTATGCTGTGAAAAATGTGAATAGAGCTGGGCCTCTTCTCCAGGAACCACTAAGACACTGCAGCTGAGGGTGCACACCGAGCATGGAAAAGTTAAAAAGACGAGCCCGCCTCCCTTCCCACTATGATATTCTGAAGTGATAGCTTAAGAGTTACAGAGTTATGTATTCCTACTTTGGAATTTTACATTACATTACATATTTCTGCTTTGGGAATTTTATATCACAGTTCAAACTATCTACAGTTGATAAAGTACCTTCAGGATCATTCTCCTCTAGAATATCTTTGGCATTACTTAAGTAGGAATATGCTTTTCAAGTTGGTTGGGCAATTCATTTTTTTTTTAAATTGTAATTTGATATTCAGAAAAATATGAGGTGGGTATTCTGTGAGTAACACAGGATAAAAGTGACAATATTTATATGAAAAGATTTTTGTTTTGTGCTGGTTAGTGTTTGTCCTCTTGACTCACAGATGACAATGTGGGGGAGCTCTCAACTGACAGGAATGTCTCCATGAGATTGACTTGTAGGGAAGCTGGAGACCGTTTTCTTGGTTGTTGGTTAATGTACAAGGGCCTAGCTCAGTGAAGGTGGTGTAGCCACTGGACAGGTGGTCCTGGGTGCCATGAGAAAGCTGACTGAACAAGCTATGGGGAGCCATCCAGTAAGCAGCTCTTCTCCATGGACTCTGCTTTAGTTCTTGACTCCAGATTCCCTGCCCTGTTGAGTTCCTGCCTTGATTCCCTGAATAACTCTGCCCTGAGATTTGTAAGACAAAATAAACCTTTTACTTCCTAACTTGATTTTGACCATGGCATTTTATCACATCTGTAGAAACCCTAAGACAGTCAGTATAGCGTATTCTTATTGAGACAAATGATTTCTCTTAAAATGTATCTTACTTTGGTAGAAGTAGTCTGAGTCATTACATCTGCTGGTTCTACCACAGGATCCGGGATACTGGGTGAAGATTCATCATCTAGAGTACACAGATGGAGGGATCCTGGATCCGGATGACGTCTTAGCAGATGTTGTTGAAGACAAAGATAAGGTAGATGCCTCTAAAATGTTCTTCCTTTTCTTTACCAAGCAGCATATATTGAAGTCATTGGTTTTCCTAACAAACTCATGTGTTAGTTGTTATTAAAAGATACCATCTGTTCAGGTTGCACCTGGGACAGCTCATAAATCAAAGTTCTTCATCAGATATTTGCTTGAAGTTCCTCAAAGTTTGGGGACTTGTTTGTGGGGCCTAATTAGCAGACTCTTCATTCTCAAGAGTTCCAATATATCTCAATAAATTAGTGTCAGCCACAGAGGCTTTTGGAGTTGTTGCTGCTGCTGTTGGCTCTGGAGTTTATTCCAGACAGTTGCTAAATATTCATCCTAATGCCTGAGTTTGAACATGTTTGCATTTACATTGAGAATATACTGGGGAATAGATGACTCATGAAGAACTATGGCGTAGATTTTTCTCAAAGTAGATGACACACTGTATTGTGTCTTTCTTTCATTGATAACCCCCACCCCCACTCCAGAAGAAGAGTGTTCCATTGAATATTTAAGAAACTTTAAAAATGTTCTCTTACCTATTTGAGAATAATTCATCACAAATGTAGTGATTTAGTGGAGTTTTTCTTTTTTACTACTTTAAGAAAGGTATAAAAGTCAACTGTATCATGGCTATACCCTGGATTATTGCCACAGAAATTACTCTGATTAATATAAACTTTAGGTTGTCCTCAGAAATGGAACTCCTTCCAAGGTTTGTTCCGTACGCTCTTAGCACTGTTTATAGGTTTTTTAAATCTGTGTCATGTTTCTCTTTATTGTTTTTCTGAAGTTTAAGGTGTGTGTCTGTATTTCAAGCATACGTAAATCTTTTCAAACAGGTTTTGTATTTTATATTTTCTCTTGGCTCTTGGCTTGAGTGGCTCTGTATGGTAGTCAAACTTTTCATCAGAATTGTGGCCCCTCGAAGGCAGGTACTAAAGATCCTTAGCTCTTTTGCGTTCCGTGTGTATCACCTAAGACATTTAATGACTGTTTTTTGTTGTGGTTTTTGGAGATAGGGTTTCATTCTAGCTGGTTTGATTGGCACTAAGCTTAAGAAGTTCTCTCACCTCGGCCTCATGAGTACTGAGTTTACAGCCTGAGCTATAGTCCATAGGTAAACAATATCACATGAATCCCATCCCCTCATCGCACCAAGAGATGGGTATTCACGTGTCTTTCCCACCTCATCTTCTGCTTCCTCACTGGGCACACCTTCCTGCGAGGTAGCTGAGATGTTTGGCAATCACAATCAAGTTCCACTGCCAGTGTGTTCATAGAAACAGCAGGAAAATGCGACATTTCAAAAGGGACAGAAGAAACTCTTTCACCCTAGCCTTCCCCCAAACCGCAGTTCAGGAAGGGAGATTCTGTTAACAGCTGGGGATATCTGTCCAGTCCGGCACTTTCTGCTGCTGCATTCTTTCTCTGCTTCTGCAAAGTTTTTTAAACCATACCCTGTTCTTTAGCCACAGAAGAAGCCTTATTGGGCTTAGTCTTTTTTGTAATAGGATTTGACATTGTTATTAAATAAGGAGACAGAGGGAGATAATCATTAAAATCTTAGCAGAGTATACAGATATGTTGGATATAGCAACAAGTATTCTTCCAATGTACTTTCATGCCTCTCCATGAAGCCTGTCATTGTTCGACACAATCCGTGAGGATTTGACTTTTGATGTTGCCTGAAAAAAAAATCATTTCAGTGTCTTTCTTTTATTTAAAAAAAATGGTGGAAAAGAGAGAATTCTTGTCTTTCCTGATGCTCTGTGCGCAGTCTTGTTTCCTCACAGGTCTTGTGTCAGCATGAAGCAGAGAGCACTACCAAATGTGCTTCCTTCCTTTTCAGTCCCGTTAGAACATGGAGTAGTTTCCATGAATGACTTGTGTATCCCTGTGCCATATCAAACCTGAGATTGTCTGAGGCATAGTTGGGCTTTTATAAGCACCTATTTGTAAATTGGTGGCCTAATACTCTCACATATAGAATATGGAGAGACAGCAGGCACAGACAAGTTTGGGTGGATAGACATGATCATCATGCTGAAATCATAAAACTCCCTTTGCTAGGATAGGCCACCCACGGGCGGGGGGGGCGGGGAGTGGCAGTGAATGCCCATTGATAGCCTAGGAGCAAGGCACGAAGCAGTAAAGACACACATTGTGAATCCGAAAGCAGAATCAGCTAACATCGCTTTGCTTATAGAAAACCTACCTGTGCAGTTCAATAAAGGCTAAAAGCTAAAGGTGGAATAGTTTGATGTAAAATCACAGAAGGGTCTAATAGAATTGACTTAGTTTGCTGACAAGGTGGCTTCTAAAATACATGGTCTTGTTGCCCAATATCACACTTTTAAAACAGTTACCTTGTGATCTGTTTTACTAGTTTTTGGCATGGTTGAAGAAGACAACCTCAACATAATATGGAAATATGAAAATACATAACTTTTATGAAAATGGAATTGCTGCCATGACTTTATTAATTAGTACATCACCACAGGAATAGGGAGGGGCTATGCTTGCAGACAGGCCAGGAGTTCTTGTTGGCTAGCACAACTGTGCACTGACCCTTGAATGCCAAGTGTCGTCTAGTTCTCAATTCTCACACCATCAGCTCAGCTTTATCTGTGCTTGGTATAGGTGCCTGTTAGACAGAGTGTAAGTGGTTCAGGGGCAGAAGAGTACCTTGGCAGATGGGGCCAAGGAATGCCCCAGAAATCACACCGTGCAACAGATATAACACAAGAGATTTATTGTGAGGCAGGCAAAAGGCCACCTCTGAGAGGAACAAGAGAAAGAGATAGAGAGCCAGAAAGAGATAGACACAGACAGACAGCAATAGAGACAGAGAGGCACAGGCAGAGAGCAGGCTGTTAGGGCAGGAACTTTTTGAAGGGTGTGTGTGTTGTATTTGGTGGCTGATTATGCGTCCCTAGAGGCAGACTGGGAGATCACCTGGATCCTAACAGCAAGATTTTTGTCTGCCTTAACCTCAAGCTCAACAGTTTGTTTGATGGCAAAATGTTGATTACTGTGGTGTTAATATAGAAGAAGTATGCGCTAAATGTCCATTGCTGTCTTTTTTTTTAATTTTTTTTTTATTGAGAAAAGAAGAAAAAAAAACATAAACAAAAAACAAGTTTCCACCTCCTCCCAGCCTCCCATTTCCCTCCCCCTCCTCCCACCCTTCTCTCCCTCCTCCCACCCTTCTCCCCCTCCCCTCACTCCTCTCCCTCTCCCTCTCCAGTCCACAGAGCAGTCCGGATTCCCTGCCCTGTGGTAAGTCCTAGGTCCTCCCCCCTCCGTCCATATCTAGGAAGGTGAACATGCAAACTGGCTAGGCTCCCACAAAGCCAGCACATTAAGTAGGATCAAAACCCCGTGCCATTGTCCTTGGCTTCTCATCAGCTCTCACTGTTCGCCATGTTCAGAGAGTCCGGTTTTATCCCATGCTTTTTCGATCACAGTCCAGCTGGCCTTGGTGAGCTCCCAGTAGATCAGCTCCACTGTCTCAGTGGGTGGGTGCACCCCTCGTGGTCCCGACTTCTTTGCTCATGTTCTCCCTCCTTCTGCTTCTCATTGGGACCTTGGGAGCTCAGTCCAGTGCTCCTGTGTGGGTCTCTGTCTCTATCTCTATCCATCACCAGATGAAGGTTCTATGATGATATGCAAGATATTCGTCAGCAGATGATATGATAGTGTACATAAGCGACCCCCAAAACTCCACCAAAGAACTTTTACAGCTGATAAACAGCTTTAGTAATGTGGCAGGATACAAGATCAACTCCAAAAAATCAGTCGCCCTCTTATACACAAAGGATATGGAAGCAGAAAGGGAAATCAGAGAAGCTTCACCATTCACGATAGCCACAAACAGCATAAAATATCTTGGGGTAAATCTAACCAAGGAAGTGAAAGATCTATTTGACAAGAACTTTAAGGCATTGAAGAAAGAAATTGAAGAGGATACCAAAAAATGGATGGACCTCCCTTGCTCTTGGATTGGGAGGATCAACATAGTAAAAATGGCAATTCTACCAAAGGCAATTTATAGATTCAATGCAATCCCCATCAAGATCCCATCAAAATTCTTCACAGATCTGGAGAGGACAATAATCAACTTTATATGGAAAAACAAAAAACCCAGGATAGCCAAAACAATCCTATACAATAAAGGATCTTCTGGAGGCATTACCATCCCTGACTTCAAATGCTATTACAGAGCTACAGTAATGAAAACAGTGTGGTACTGGCATAAAAACAGAGAAGTCGACCAATGGAATCGTATAGAAGACCCGGATTTTATCCCACAAACCTATGAACACTTCATTTTCGATAAAGGAGCTAAAAGTATACAATGGAAGAAAGAAAGCATCTTCAACAAATGGTGCTGGCACAACTGGGTGTCAACCTGTAGAAGAATGAAAATAGACCCATATCTATCACCATGCACAAAACTCAAGTCCAAATGGATTAAAGACCTCAATATCAGCCCGAACACACTGAACCTGATAGAAGAGAAAGTGGGAAATACCCTACAACAGATGGGCACAGGAGATTGCTTCCTATGTTTAACCCCAGAAGCACAGACATTAAGGGCAACATTGAATAAATGGGACCTACTTAAACTGAGAAGCTTCTGTAAAGCAAAGGACTTTGTCACTAAGACACAAAGGCAACCTACTGACTGGGAGAAGATCTTCACCAACCCCGCAACAGACAAAGGTCTGATCTCCAAAATATATAGAGAACTCAAGAAACTAGACTTTAAAATGCTAATTAACCCAATTAAAAAATGGGGCACTGAACTGAACAGAGAATTCTCAACAGAAGAAGTTCAAATGGCCAAAAGACACTTAGGGTCATGCTCAACTTCCTTAGCAATCAGGGAAATGCAAATCAAAACAACTTTGAGATATCATCTTACACCTGTCAGAATGGCTAAAGTCAAAAACACCAAGGATAACCTTTGCTGGAGAGGCTGTGGAGGATGGGGAGAGAAAAGGTAGAAGGGAAGGAGGGGGGACTTGGGGAAACAGGAGAATTGGGATAAAGGAAAGGTGGATAGGGGAGCACGGAACCACAATTCTTAGTTAAGGGAGCCACTTTAGGCTGGGCAAGAGACTTGACCCTAGAGGGGCTCCCAAGTGCCCAAGATGAGGTTCCCAGTTAGTTCCTTGGGCAGCTGAGGATTGGGAACCTGAAATGACCCTATCCTAGAGCAATACTGACGAATATCTTGCATTGCTGTCTTTTAATATTATGGTACTGTCATTACTGTATTTTCACTTGTGCGTTTCAAGTACTAAACTGCTTGAATTTAAATACTGGAGTATCAAAGAACTATCTTCATGTACGTTTTAATAGTTTTTTAAAAAAGTCTTATAAAATTTGTTTTAAAGTTATTACATTGCTCAAAGTAGTTGTGTAAGAAGATATTTGATTAACATGACACAACATTTGGATTAACATATTATTATTATGTGAGAAATGAAAATACCAGCAGGACTAAATTTAGAATGAGAACACTTATGAGAACACATTCTCTGCTAGCACACTTAGCATTCAAGGATCTCACATCGTATTCAAATGGAGACTAGTGTGCACACTGGTGATCTGAAACAATACACATGGCCGCCGCTGCTGTCTGAGAACACTCTGTTGCCCTCTAGTGGACGGCACAGCTCAGACGCCCCTTCCTGCATCTGAAATTCGACACTACCCCATTTGAAAATATTATTTGTCTTTTGAATGCTCACAGATCAGAAGCATCAGAAGCGGGGAGTTTAGCCAGAGTATACACATGCCTACCAGTGCTCTCTGAGTTTTCTAAAAAAGCCAAGCCCATCCTTTGCCTTTGTAAACCTTGTTTGTGTTTTGGGTTTCTCACCTCCCCTTTCACTGAAGGCAGAACTGATGTGATGATGTACGTAGTGACTGTCAGTGTGTAATTACATGTCATGGTGTGAATTGTGTTTGCTCGGGAAATGGGGGTGCTACATTAAATCTGTTTTTAATGATCCCTAAATTATTACCATTTTTAAAGAATCCTGAGTTACTTTTGAGTACTTATTTTATTAGTGACACTTCCACCACAACAAAAGGTGTTTGTTTTAAATCTACTCTATCTTCTTAAATAGTGATATGGTAATTCTGATTCTGAAAGTTTGACACTGTTTTTTGGGTCTTGAAGTTATGATCATGCTTCAGAAAGACAGGCAAAAGCTTGTAAAGAAGGAAAGAGATAATTTGTGAAGATCCACGTTTCAAGATGACTTTCTGCCTATAGAGTTATGAAATGATAGAATCTTAGATCTAAATGGGCTAACCTTGGCATCTTCCCAAAGGGGATACCAGAGTCAGATCCAAATGGACTAACCTTAGCATCTTTTTAAAGGGAAATATCTGAACCAGGGAAATCTCTAAGACTCCATGTCTGTGCCTGATTTTATTACTGAGTCCAGTCTTGAATTTCCTCCTTGGATTCTGACCACAGCTGCAGAGATCAAAGCTGGTGTTGCAGGGTGACTTCTGCCAGAGGACTTCCTTGTATTCTGTTCTCTTTTCTCTCTTATGTCAAGAGGATATCCTTCCCCGAGTCTTTGATGCTTGAATTGAGCAATTATTTCAAAATTTTAATCATTTATAAGCACAGTTCACTTTTTATCTTTTCATATGTATTTATTCCACTCTTTGCATTTCCAGAGATACAAATTTTAAATTAATAAAATTCTAGGCTGAGACTATGGTAACTGATAGGTAACTGATCTTATGTCTAGTCAGCTTCTTAACTCTTACCTGTGCTAACTATGGGCTAAGAGATTAGATTCTGAACAAATTTAGCTCATTTCTTGGCCTTTTTTTTTTTAACCTGTATTGCTTTCAGACACTTAACCCCTTTCTTTGTGCCATGGTCTTCTCATGGGTAATTGGAACTAAGAAATAAAAATGTAGTATGTTTATGTTATACTGAATCATGTGTGATAACCTAGCCGCGATTTAAAGCCAAATGCTCAGGAGAATGAACACAAAATCATCCATGATGTTAGGTGCTATTATGTGTTGTCTTCTTTTTTAACATTTGCTGCCTTTCAAACTATGGCTGCCCTAGTCGGCAACTGCAGCTCCACCTCTACCAGCAGGGGCGAGGCCACAAGAGCCTTAGCTAGAGGAAATTCTGTTCTCTCAGCACCTACTCTTTCAAAGCCACTACGAAAACTTCTCTAAATCTCTGTCCCTCTAAAGAACACAAGATTCAAAGGCTGAGGTGGAATCCTGCTTCCCAGAAAGGCTGAATAGCAAGCGCTTCCTAGCTCACTTCCTTGCATTTCTAATAAGTCCTGAGTCTCCTCGCCCCTCTTTATAAACCCTTCTTCACCTGACTCCTCCCTACAACATCCTGTCAATTAGTTGCTGACTTAGCCGCCAGGCAGCAGGTGGATTTTATTTAATCAAACACATCTTTGCATCATTTTACCAATGTTCCAGAGCATAAACAAAAGTAACACACCTTATTATAATATCCTACAGCAGTTATATATTATATTTAGCATATGACTATTAAGGTAGATTGGATTTACATTATTCTAAGTTTTGCTTAAAGCATATTCCTTCTAGGAATGTGACTTGCAAACTGTGTTTTCAGATCTGGAATCTGTGGATTCAACTAACTGTGGATCAAAAATATTAAAAAAAAAAGTGCCAAAAAGCATGAGTCCAATTTACTTGAATTTGCCACATCAGGTGCTTCACTGAATCTGTACCCATGAAATGGGGTGTGAGCAGATCCACAGTCTCTTCTCCAACATTTGCTCCACCATTGTTATCCCTAAGCCTGGGATATTTTGTACCTGTTGTCACGATATGTTGGCTTTACCTCCTCTTGTCATTATCACACAAGCAATTTAATGTAACAACTATTTAAATGATGTTTATACTCTGTTAAGTATGCTTAGTAAGGCGCCCTTGATTTACGGTGCAACTTCTTGTCCTAGCTATACAGAAAGTTATAGAATGAATGAATGAACACTTTTTGGTATTAAATGATCACTCAGAATTTCAGTTTCCTCACTGGTGAAATGAGAATGGTAAATGTTTTTAGTGTCACAGGGTAAGTTATAAGCAGTGTTTGACAATTCAATAAAAACAGTAAAGCACTATGTTCATATGAAGAATGAACTTGTACCTCCTCAATTTTTGTTGGTCTTTTGATAGCCAGGTCAGACTATTTTTAATAATCAATACTTTCAGATCACCTCAAACATAAGTGGCTTTTGGAGCGCTGTAACTTCATATACATAATATTTTAATATAAGCATTTTGAACTTCTTAGGCTTTTATTATATAGCTTATTTATTATATAGCAAGCTTATTTGCTTGCCTGTCTTCCTGAGTGTTGGTATCAAAGTTATCTGCTACCACACGCTGCTTGTACTTTGGTTTTAATAAACATCTATGATTTTAGTCAATGATAAAGTTCAAGCTAAAATTGGGGGCTTCTACCTTTGTTCCAAGAATTGTTGTCCCTTTTAAATATTGCAATAGGTAGCAGTGTGCAGGCATGTACTAAACCCAGAGGAGCACTTGGTATTAATACCTTTGTGACCTTTCTATGGTGAAGATGAATGGTTTTGGGAGATAATAACTAAAACTAAAATGATACTAATGATGACCAAGTCAAATATGGGCTTCCCAGTGCTTTCTGCAACTTACGTGGTTGGTTATCACAGCATATGTGTATGGTTATGAGTGAGCGTGAGCCAAGAGTACCTCCCTGTACAGAAGTGGTGGCGTGTCCACCTGTTCTTGGTCAGAAGAAATCCTCAGGCCGTATGGCCCTGCTCATATAGCTACTTACTTTAGTGTAACAAAAAGTATACAGAGAAGGTTTGCAAGAATTCAGATTTGACAACCAAAAGATCCTATCATGTCTGAGATCATAACAGTGCTTTACTTAGGGCTAGAAAAAGAGTCAGAGAATCCACCCTTCACTTCGCAGTGTTCCCTTATCCATAAATTGTCTTGTTGGACTCAGTCCTACAAATTTTCTCTCTCACTTTAATTTCCTTTAAAGCTGTTTGTATAGGTATATATCTCTGCCAAGATTATGGGACAATCAGTATTTACAGAAACATTTATTTCTAATTATGTAACTTATAGATTAACATCCCACTACAGTATCTTAAATTATATCAAAAGAAAACTTCGGGACTTACAAAATACCTTCTCTTAAAAATGCAAATGTCTGCAAGTGCTAATTGATGAGCCATCAAGTGTGCATTAGTTAGACTATTCCACTAACACCACTTGGATCCGGCTCCATCACAGCAAGGTAGTTGTTATCTTGTAAAAGACTGGGATTTTATAGCGTGGTCATAAGTTTTTCTAAATATTCTAGCATTTCTCATTTACAAATTTTCTTATTATATGGCCAGCTATCCCTGTCCCAGCTGCATTGAGAAGGCTCAAAGGAAACCAACTATGCAGTAACACTTAGGACTGTGGCGTGCTGAAGAAATCCCCTTTGGTCTTAGTTCTCTGAAGTATTAATGGATGCACTTCCTTGTAGACCAGAAGGACTGACGGTGATGAGAGAAAACCAGGCTACCCAGGAACTTGAGAGAGCCTTAGAAGGAAAGAAGGCGGCCTGTGTCAAAGGACCTCTCTCTTCTATCAAGGAGATCCTCAGGAGGAGATAATAGCAGGAGAGTTCAGACAGAGAATAGGGTGCTCTGTAGAAACGCAATGGGTAAGGAGACATAGTCAGAGTTATACATTCAAACAGCAAACTGCAGACTGTAGTGGAAGGACAGTTGCCTCCAGCTCCTAAAGCCTTAGATCATAAAGTGTGTGTGTGTGTGTGTGTGTGTGTGTGTGTGTTTACTAGTTAATTATTTAAAGTAGGTTTTAAGAAATGGGCAGAAGGGGTCCTTTCAAGGGGTGGAGAGGAGAAAAGGCATGACGGAGAACATGTGTTTTAGGAGAGAAGAGATCTAAAGGAATACACTAGGAAGTTATAAAACACAAGACAGCTAAGCACTATAGACCCCATGATCCAGGGAGGGTAGGAGCGGCCTCCAGCTGGCCAAGGAGTCTACTGTTCAGACTCCTTGGTTACTCATGGAGCCTAACAAACTGTTCAGTTCATTGGAAGTTTCACAAAAAGGTATGAGCTGTGTAAAAATCTGAACTGGTAGTTATAACACTTCTATGGTGTACTCATTCCAAACTTTGCATAAATACCATATTTTATAAATACATTTTTAGTAAGCAAGATTATTCAATTTCCCTACCCTCTTAAATTATAGTATATTTTAAAGTCTCTATGTGTATGATTTTTCTGTCTAAGAGGAGAGTGTATCTTTTCCATGATAGAAATTCAGGCTCCCTTCACTTAGGGAAGCATGACTAAACTTCTGAACTTAATACTGACAGTTTGAACATTTCATGTTCTCCTTTTAGATCTCCTTCTTTTGATGTCACCAATCAGTTTCGAATGATCAAGTGACATTTCCTAAGCAATAAAGAGGAAACCCCTCTTGTATAGACTTCAGTAGCAGAAGCAGGTTCAGATACATTTCCTTTAATGATTTCAACCTGAAGTATATTACAATTTAAATACAGATTTTTATGCAGTCTTAACTGTAAACAAACTGGAATGACTTAAAAAGTGTGATAGAAGATGATTTTCCCAACCCAAATATCTGAAATATCCAGACACACAAAACCTGAGGCGTCTCATAGTTCTTAGTTGATAATAGGGTTAGAACTTGCTTCTTCTAGACCGACAGCTTAGTGGGCCACTGTATTCCCTCGAAAAGGAAGCTAGCGTATGATGGTATAATGAGATTTTCTAAATAGGTCGCCTTTTAAATGGAAATTATACCAAGCCTGTGGTTAACTCCTGTAAAAATGAAAGTGTGTACTGCTTTTGGTGATGAAAAAGGAGAGAAACATCTTAGTGCAGAACCTCGAAGTGAAGGTCTCAAAAATGTCCTTGGTTCTCTAGCCAAAATGCCAAAAGGAGCGCTGGCATCCAATCTGACTGAACATCCTTCAGGCTGTACAGAAGCGTGTGGCTCGAACTCCTTTTAGACCCTAGTTCAGTGGGTCACACTGAAGTGGGTCACAACCCCTCTGGGGGTCAAATGACCTTTTCACAGTGTTACCTAACACCATTGGAAAACATGTATATTTACATTATGATAATATTAGCATGACAGTAGCAAATTACAATTCTGAAGAGGCAATGAAAATAATTGTATCATTTGGGGTCACCACAGCATAGGAACTGTATTCAAGGTTCACAGCATGAGGAAGGTTAAGAACCACTGGTTTATAAAGTCTTCAGAAGTTTATTAAGTGTTGACTCATTAGGCTTTACTCTTAAGCATAATAGATTAGATTAATCAGAATTCTTGGATGTCTTGGAGCTTGAAGACATAGGTTTCTATTTTATAAGTAGTTTCTCATTTAGACCGCAGGGAAACAACCGCGAATCTAAGAAGTAATAGGTGAAGATCTTGCATATTTTTTATCCAGTTTCCTGAACAGTGATATCTATGCTTTCTCTCCAGTTTTAGTGCTTTTCCTAAGTGATTTTAAGGTCTCTACTCCTGAGGGTAAAATGCTACAGTAGCCTTGATTAGGGTGTAGTTGAAGCATTAAGAAAACACTATTTTCTCTTGGTCAAAGGAATGAAATTTACCTCTGACTTTGGGTAGGGACCTAACATTCATGTGCGTGTGTATGTGTATTTGTATGTGGTGTGTGTGTGTGTACACACATACATGTATATACATTTGCATGCTAGGTTCTGCTTATGAAAGGAACAAGTATATTTTGTCTTTCTATTTCAGATCACCTTACTAAATACTACATCTTACAGATCCTTTAATTTTCCTGAGAATTCAGTTTTCTTTACAGCTGAGTAAATCTCATTGTGTGCATCTTCCACATATTCATCATTCAGCAGTTGATAGACATCTAAGCTAATTCCCTTTTCTTGATATTGTGAATAGTGTGGCAACAGGTACAGGTCTCTTTGTCAGGGTATGGAGTTCTTTGGATATATGTCCAGTGGCAGGCTAGTTCATTCTTATGGGGAAAGAACACCCTTCTCACTACTGGCCAGTACGCATATACAGAGTAGTGTCATCTTTATGGAAACCAGGATAGATCTTTCTCAAAACAAGACTAAAGCTGTGTCACCTAGCTATACTTATGTGGTCTGTTCCCTAGTCTTTGAAATTTCTATTTTCACGCAGGCGAGACATTTGTGACTAACTATTGTAGGCAAACATTTTAAAAAAATAAAAAGCAGAGGTAAACTCTAAGATCATTGAAGTTTGCTAGAACCCACAGGGAAGGGCGACAGACAGTCTTTGCTTGCTCTCTCTCTCTCTCTCCCCCCCCCCCCCCCCATGTGAGGTGATGGCAGCTCTGTTGCCCCAGGGATCTCGGTGGTGAGGTTCTTCGATTTATTTCTTCAGAATCATCTTGAAAAAATATGGAGCCTTGACTCAACAGCCCTTCTTCTCTTAGCATTTAGTTATTGCAATGATGATTAAATGTTGGAAGAAGAGATGTCAAGATGTCCCTGGAATAGCAAGGGTGACCCAGAAACTCCCAGGGAGCAGTGGGCCCTCAATGGGTGGTAATAGAATTTTTTCTTTCCTCCAAGGAAACAGGAAGATCTGCTCTTTAGACACTGAGAACATTTGTGCTTTTGTGTGACACAGTCAATAAATTTCATATCCAAGTAATGTAAAAGACATTGGCCTTCCCTACTGTGACATTAAAATCATGGCCATCTGTTTAGAAGTGGCTGCCTGACAACGTTAGAGTCCTTTGGAGTAGCTACAGGACTTACCGTTTTCTTAAGGACAGAATAATTTGGAACTGAGGTCAAGTGACTGGGACACCAGAAGGATTTGTATTGAGATGGGTAGATTAATGTGACTAGTTAGGAGTAATTTGCAGATTCAGTAGCCTGATGACTGCCTTTTGTTTTTGTTTATTTGTTTTTTGATTTTAAGTTCTGTGATGTGACGAACATTAAGAACCAACACAGAATAATGGGCATAAGAAGGGGTAGCAAAGTGATAGGTGCTTAAACCCTTGAATTGTGTATACAGAAGTTTTTGTGTGTTGTGTAGCTTAAAACCTGTGTAATTTTTGCAACTTTAATATTTAAAATTAATATTTAAATAGAAGTAGAATATTAAGATCTTGAAGTAGTATTCTTCAAACCTTTGCTGTTGTTTGGAAGTCATAAGCTGAAAATGAATACTAGAATGATTGAAATGAGTACTTGGCAAAACACGTCCCCAGTAAGTTTAATTTAACATACCTCTTTGGGTTTTCTAAAACTAAATATTTTTCTTTTAAATGGAGAATTGCTTCTTGCCTGCAACTACAGTATCTGATAGCCTAAGGTTGTCAAAAAATAAATAAGGTTAATTTAAGATTTAGACTTTTAAAAAATGGGAAATGTAGTTTTAGAACAGTGAAAATTTTGGTTGAAATACACTGGGCACTGTTTTGACAGTTGTGTACTTTATAAGAAATAAATAGCACAAAGGCTTTTAAAAGTTAGTAGTATCTCCATATATGGAGAGGAATGTAGGACTGGATTGAATTTTTGACACACAATCTTTTATTATGACATCGGGTTGATTAATACCTCAGCCAAATCATTGTTTTAAAACAAATACCTCCTTTTGCTGTCCATTAGATGTGGAGCTGTAAGCACACAGTAAACCTGCATCTTCTTTTGTGCTTCTCGTCATTGACTTTGGGGCAATGCCAGTGTCTTGGTTATAGTGTTTATAGTCTAAATGGTTTAGGAATTTATCTCGGGCAAAACAGTTGCAAAGACTCTCCTGATAGATCTCCAATACACACAGCTTTGGATAGGTTGTTAAGAATAAAAGGTGGCACTCTAGGACTCTTGAGCATGAGGTGCCTTTCTGAGGTTTTTCTTTTGTTCTGAAATCAGTTTTTAAATGTTCCCAAATTAATACTTGTTAAATATCAAAACATTTTAAATAAGATAAAATATAAAGGTGACCACTACTCAGCTCATCTTTTTTTCCCCACTTCTCACTTTATTTTTATTAAAAATTTCCTCCTCCTCCCCACCTCCCATTTCCCTTTCCCTCCCCCACTTCCCTCCCCTTCCCTCTCCAGTCCTAAGAGCAGTCAGGGTTCCCTGCCCTGTGGGAAGTCCAAGGTCCTCCCCCCTCTATTCAGGTCTAGGAAGGTGAGCATCCAAACAGACTAGGCTCCCACAAAGCCAGTACATGCAGTCGGATCAAAGCCCAGTGCCATTGTTCTTGGCTTCTCATCAGTCCTCATTGTCTGCCATGTTCATAGAGTCCGGTTTGATCCCATACTTTTTCAGTCCCAGTCCAGCTGGCCTTGGTGAGCTCCGATTAGATCAGCCCCACTGTCTCAGTGGGTGGGTGCACCCATCGCGGTCCTGACTTCCTTGCTCATGTTCTCCCTTCTTCTGCTCCTCATTTGGACCTTGGGAGCTCAGTCCGGTGCTCCAATGTGGGTCTCTGTCTCTATCTCCATCCATCACCAGATGAAGATTCTATGGTGCTATGCAAGATATTCATCAGTATGGGTATAGGATAGGGCCATTTCAGGCTCCCTATCCTCAGCTGCCCAATAAACTAGCTGGGGACATCTCCTTTGACTCCTGGGAACCCCTCTAGAGTCAAGACTCTTGTCAACCCTCAAATGGCTCCCTTAATTAAAGATATATACTTCCCTGCTCCCATATCCACCCTTCCTTTGTTCCAACCATCCCATTCCCCCAAAATCTCCCCATTCTCCCCTTCTCACTTTTCTCTCCCCATCTCCCCTTATCCCTATCCCACCCCACCCCAAGTTCTCATTTTTTGCCCAGCAATCTTGTCTACTTCCAATATCCAGGAGGATAACTATATGTTTTTCCTTGGGTTCACCTTCTTATTTAGCTTCTCTAGTATCATGAGTAATAGGCTCAATGTCCTTTATTTATGGCTAGAAACCAATTATGAGTGAGTACATCACATGTTCATCTTTTTGGGTCTGGGTTACCTCACTCATGATAGTGTTCTATTTCCATGCAAAATTCAAGATGTTATTGTTTTTTACAGCTGAGTAGTACTCTAATATGTATCTATTCCACACTTTCTTCTGCCTAAGTAAATATTGTTCTAAGGTGGGCATGTAAATTTCCTTTACAAAGGTGGTTAAATTATATATATATATATATACACAAATTTATTTAGACTAACGTAATTTGTCATGTGTGCATGACACATCATACATGTGAAAGTTAGAAGACAACTTTCAGAAGTTGGTTCTTGCCTTCACCATGTAGATCCTGGGGATGGAGTTCAATCATCAGGCTTGGTAGCAAATGCCTCTGCCTGCTGGGTCTATTTTTTTGAAAAATGTTTTCAAATGTCTACATTACATTACATCCCTGTTTAAAACTTTCAGTTCCCTTCCTTTGCTTTCTGTTTGAAAGTTCTGCTGTGATTCAGACCAAAAATTTCTCCTTCTACTGTGAATAAAATGTAAAAATAAAAGATGAAGTTGAGAGAATGATATTGAAGGTATTGTGAGGTATTAAAGGGGAAGGGGAGTGGTTGTGGTCTAAATGCATTGTATGAATGTCTGGAATCACAACAGAATAAATAGAATAAAACTTACCAAACAATCGATAAAAATGTTTTAAAACTTATAGACAATTATTTTTCAAATTTGGTATTTTGGGAAATGACTTCTAGCACCATAAATACAGCACAGAACTCCTCTAAAACATACCCAGTAATGAGCGTAGCAGTGATGTGTGCTGGGCAGGAGCCTTGGATAGTTCTGATATCTGGCAGAAAAAAATTCCCATTTCTCCTCTAAGAGACCACTAGTAAAATATTAGCTATAGTAGGCTTTTATGACATTTCTCCTTAAAGACAAACCTATTTTGTGTTAAATGTTATTTTGCAACTTTAACTTTTTGCTTTATTAATGAAACATGATTAAATTTATTTTTGTATTGACTTATTTAAAAACATTATTATCAACTCTTTGAGAATTCATACAATGCATTTTGGTCATATTTACCTCTTTCCTAACTCCACCCAGATCTCCTCCTACTTACTCAACTTCATGTAGATTACATTTATTTTCTCCTAATCTGAAAAGAAATGTATTGGGAGACAAATTCTCCTGAGGAACTACTTTTAAAGTTTATGCTTTGAGTATTTCACATACGTATACAATGTGCTTTTATTCCTGCCTCCAATTACAGCTCTCCATATGTGTATGAGTGTAGGGCTGTCCAGCCACTGGGTACTGCATCTCTGAAGAAAGCTTGTTCTCCCTTGTCCAGCAGACATAAGCTGCTAATATCTTCTCCCTCATGATGTGGTTAGCCTTCTTCACAATGGTTCTGTTGACTAGCTTGATCTCATGAGGGTCTTGTGTGGGCATCCCAGCTGTGGAGTTCATGGGGGCAACAGCCCTGTGATGACTGGAAGACGATAGGCTGTGTCATTATGGTGTGTGTGTAAAATGACACAGGTTCTTCTTGAGAAGGAGACGGGAGGAGGGAGATGTTGGGCTGGGCACCCAAGAGAGGACAACTAATCTATTTCTGTTGCTTTGTGCTCTTGGCGAATTTTATAATGTTATGAATTTCTTTACTTTTATGAATGTTTTTAATTTCTGTAGCGTTGCCATGCATTATTCAAGATTATAAAATGATTTGAATTTCAGGAGCAGACAGGTTTTCTGATGAGGGTTTCAAGCTGTGTAATTATGAAACCCATATAGGTTAAAAGTTCAGAACTCGTTAGCCTAATCATTTAAAAATAACCAATTTATAAGCATGGCATTTCATTTTAGAGGGGCACAATTACAATATATCTGACTAGAGAACTCCCGGATCCTACCTTATATAGGAATGTTCATCCTGCACACTGCATAGCTTATTCTATAACATTATAAAATTTATAAGGAACATATTTTATGGAGGTAAATTAGATGTCATGATGTGAGGCAAACTTCTAGTAATTTCTTTAACAGTTTTCCTGTCTCCTTAAAAACCCAAGGATATTAATGAATGAGTGCCAAATATCAAAATGTTTGGTCTAAGGAAGCCTGTTGAATATATCCAATCAGACATCTCAGGAAATGAATTGCAAAGCACAAACATCTCTGACTGAAATATAAGGAACTGAATGTCCAGACCTGAAGAATTTCTTGATAAAGAAGTTTGTTGTAATATGGCAAACTACACACAACATAAAAATTACCATCAACCACTTGTAGATTTGTAGCTCAGTGGTTTAACGGTTTTTTTTTTTTGAAACCAGTATTTCTGTCTGTATTCAGTCCTGCTGTTCGTATTCAGAACTTTCCGTCACAGGACTAGATTTTGAATAAAGTAGTTCAGTGATCCCCAAGAATGTTTTGATGAATAGAAATGCTTAGCACCATTAAAGATTTTGACTTTTTGATACACATAAAAATGAGCTTTGAAATTGTTAAGTGCTCATGACAGTCACCAGTGCAGTGCAGCCCTTGCCTGGATTTGCAAGGTTGTCAGAGGCGTGGCATGATTCTACGAGAAACTACGTTTCTATGAGATGTGATGGAATTGAAAGAAAAACTGTCTTCAAGGGAAAACAACCTTCATAAAGAGTCGTTTGAGGTGATTAAAAATGCCACAATCATCAACTGTTAAAGATGGGACATAAAAAATGGTATTTATGAGAATTTTGACTGGCACGAAGATTTTAATGCGTATTACCTTGCTTTGCTAATCAACGTGATTGAGATGCACGAGCCTATTAAATAGAACTTGCTCTTGGCTTTTAGTTACCACAGATTTCACATTTATCTTCTCTTCATTTGAATGCTATATAAACCCCTCTGAACCTGAGGGGTCATTTCTCTCTCTCTCTTTCACAGTACTACTGTTCCTATTGAGAGGAGATATTTTTCTAATGCTTGGAGGATGATAACAGAAAAGAATCTTTTTATTGGTTCATTTCATGGTTGGTAAGATTCCAACTGTTACAACATTATAAAATTCTGAACCCAAAGGCACATTTCATCACCAGAGCACTAATTACCACAGAGAACTGGAGCAAGTCATTTCATAGAAGTATTTATTAGCGCTGCCCCATTTTAATGTTTTTCGGACCAGAGACACTTACATAAAAGGTTAGGCTGTTTGGGCGCAAAAGTAGGAGGAGAAGCTGCACAGCTCATAGAACACCATCATATGCAGTGCAGGAGGTGGGATTGATTGAAAACCATGCCACTACTTACCGTAGCTCAACATCTCATCTTTAGAGAAGAGCAGGGAGGGCTGGTGTAATACTTCATCCATGTTCATGGTGCTTAGACACTGAGCATGAGGACCCTGGGAAAGCTCCCTTTATGGAGAAAAGCAGCACAGTCATGTGGGAAGCAAGGGTCTCAGGACAGGCACAGTAAAGGTTGGAGGGTGCTGGAGGAAAATATGGCACTTACAGGAGATTGTCCGGACATCTGAGAATAGCAGTAATTGAAGTTAATCCGGAGTGTTTGTCATGCACACACACTCTATATGCTGTCTTTAGTATGAAATGTTATAATAATTAAGTGAACTAAGTACAATATAAATGAAATAGTAAATGTAATTCAATTATGCTTAGTAGGTGCTTATTATCTACCTTTCATGTCTAAAACATTAACTAGGTGGTAGATGAGGGAGGAAGAAGGATGAAGGCTGTGCCTCTCCAAGAAAGAATGGTAAAATCCAGTGCCAGACTTTGTGGTTTTCTGAGTATGGAGAACTGCACAACCCAGAGCAATGCAGTGTATGGACTATAGGAGTGCCTTTATTTGGCCAAGTTCTGGTGAAATGCATTATAAGTTAATTGTTTAGTCTTGTTTCTTCATCTTCCCCCCTCTTTTCCTCAGCCTTCAGTGACGAATGTTTTACTTTAGGAACACCATGTGCAGTGAGTTCTCAGTAAAGCCTCACAAGTCTTTAGGTATTTTTAAAAAGCATGTTTTGAAGAAAATGAGCAACTAGCTTGTATGCATTTGTAAAGGCAACATTGATTTTTAAAGTAGCAGAAAGTTCATCTGGATTTCAGAAGAAAAGGAGGGAGAACTGAGAAGAAAATCTATGTTGTCCGTAAGGAGGTAGGTTATAGAGAAAGATTGAAAAAAAATGTGTTTCTGAGTCCTTCATTAATCCCATTATGTGAAGAGTCAACTTTGAAACACTTTGGATGAAAATTTTCTTCAGTTGGTCCTGAAACATCTCTGGCTCCAGTCTACTTCCTCAGAGTTCCCAGACTCGGATGCGCCCAGATCCACAGAGGACCTGGCTCAGGCTTACTCCCTCAGAGAGGTCCCAGACTCATGCTCAGACTGCAGAGGTTTCTGATTCCTGCCTATTCCCTTTGATGTCCCAGACCAATACCCAGACCCACAGAGGTCCTGGCTCAGGCCTACTCCCTCTGAGGTCCCAGACTCACGCCTGGCCCTGCAGAGATCTCTGGTTCCCATCTACTCCCTCAGAGGTCCCAGATTCATGCCCAGACTGGCAGAGGTCCTGGCTCAGGCCTAGTTCCTGGGAGGTCCTAGACTCATGCCCAGACCCACAGGGGTCCTGACTTAGGTCTGCTCCCTTGAAAGTCCCAGATTCAAGTCTGGACCCTCAGCAGTCTCAGGCTCTGGCTCACTTGCTCAGCAGTTACTCCCTAGTACCTGTTCAGGTTGAGTTTGCTGTCTCAGGTCTGCTCTGTTCCAGGTCTCTGGCTTAGTCCTGGTATGCCAATGTTCTGCTCCCAGTCTTGCGCAACTTGCTTTCTCAGGCCCACTCTGGCCTAGATAGCTGGTTCAGTCCCACCCCATGGAGTTCGCTGACTCAGGTCTGTTCTGGCCCAGGTCACTGGCTCAGTCTTGGTCCGTCAATGTCCCTGGACTAGATCCGCTCCTGGTCCCATGGAGCTTGCTTTCTCCCAAAGACAAGAGAAAATGATTGGGCTAATGGACAAAGAAAGATTATGAGATGGAGAGAAATATGGAGTCTTAGGGGTGAATGGCAACTCTCCAAGATAAAAATGAAGTGAGTAGAAAGAAACAGTAAGCTCCTTGAGACAGACTGTTCCGGAATTTGAGGTTTCTGAGATTTTTAGGAAGGTAATAGTTACATGTACCCTGTACTAATAATGTATCACATATGGTGTGGGGCAGTACCCTGTGATCATAGACATTAATTTTTCCTAGCAAGCATTAATATTTATACTTAGTAGAAAGAGATGATAAATAGCCGCTAGTCAGTACAGTTTGTGTCAAATTAATGAAGAGAGGAAAACGGAGTAAACACTCAACTGGGTTCTCAGAGAACGCCGAATGTTAGAATGATGGATAAGGGAGTATAGACCTTTGCAATTTGCTTTTCCTGTTTTTGTTTGCAGGGGCAATGGAGATGAATCAAGGTGCTTAAGGTTTGAAAGTCAGCAGCAGGGAACACATAGGTCTGTGTTGTCTGAGATGGCTCAGTGGGTCCTTACGGACCATGGGCATGGCTCTGTGTGTCTCTTTGTACATTGTTCACACTGTGAACATGCTCTGGTTGCCAGCAGCCTGAAAGAGATCATCTAGAAACTGCCCAGAAGACTACAGTGCATAACTGTTTTTATTGTTACTGATTAGGCTATGTTCTGGTGATACTGAGAAATTTAAAGCTTGAGACAAACACATGGTTCAAATCCAGGACTAAGGAAAGAAAGAAGGAACTA
This sequence comes from Microtus oregoni, assembly GCF_018167655.1. Lineage (NCBI taxonomy): Eukaryota > Metazoa > Chordata > Mammalia > Rodentia > Cricetidae > Microtus > Microtus oregoni. The sequence continues at coordinate 54,176,770 of NW_024543069.1, forward strand.
AGGTTTATGTACAAAAATGTTTGAAGAAACTCTCATTATAGCTTTCTGTCTCACATATATATATATATGTATATATATACATATATATATATATGAGGCTTTTTTATATATTTTTTTGATGTATTCATCATATAGTGGTATACCTAGACATACTTTATAGGTGGTAAATGACTATATAAATTAATTTTTATGAGTTATAATTATCAATCACAATAGTTAATTATTATAATTCATTATGAACTATCTTCCTGTGATGGAGGAAGGTCATTGGCTAATAAAGGAACTGTCCTGGCCCATTTTATTGGTTAGGACATAGGTAGGTGGAGTAAACAGAACAAAACGCTGGGAGGAAGAGGAAGTGAGGTCAGACTCCACAGCTCTGCTCTCCTCCTGGGAGCAGACGCCTGAGAGAGACGCCATGCTCCCGGCTCCTGGGCAGACACACGCCATGAAGCAAGCCGCCAGGTTAGACATGCTGAACCTTTCCCGGTAAGACTGGTGCTCACCGATTATTAGAGATGGGTTGATCGGGATAACAGAATTAGCCAGTAAGGGCTAGGGCTAAAGGGCCAAGCAGTGTTTAAAAGAATACAGTGTCCGTGTAATTATTTCGGGGCATAAGCTAGCTGGGCAGGCGGCCGGGGTGTTGGGGACGCAGCCCCGCCGCCGCCCTTATTACTACATTCCTGACTAAAGTATATGAATTATTACACTTGTGTGTATGTCTATATCTGCAAACTTTTGGAATATGTTGTCCAGATATAGTCATAATGGTCCATTTTTCATTGTTGATGTAATATAACACATACAAGATTTGTAAATCAATGGGGATCTGTTCTAATTGACCTCATATAATCTCAAGTGAACACAATACAAATGCTAAGAAAGGGTCTTTAATAGGGTATTTAAACAATGGTAATTGGAAATGTTACACCGCTTCCTGGTGTAATCTCTTTGACTTTATATTTACTTTCAGTATTGACTACTGTGCTCTACCCAGCAGGGTTAATGAAGCTTAGAATAGGAGTCTGAAGGTTGAAGAGTCTGTCTGCAGGACCCTTGGGACCCAGGCATCATCTTCCCAGTCCAGGGTCAGATTCAAACCATGATAAGGGCGGAATCTAAACCTCAGTTTTCCAAATCTGGAAAAATAAGTCTCCTATTGTAACTGGAAAATTCTTTTGAAATCTATAAAAAGTAAAATTTCTAATTGCAGACAAAATTACTTGTGTCTCTTACACAAATGCTTTATGATTATGGATAGATTAAATACTTTTCATACAGGCAGACTAACATGTACATATTACGTTGCTTTTGCTGTTAGAAATCATTATGTTAAATACATCAGCCATTGAGTTTGAAAATGATTTTTCTAACATTGAAATTTAGACACAGATAAAGATATTTTAGGCATGGAAAATTTCTAAAAATCCATTGTATCCCTGAAGTAATCTAATTGTAACATCTTGACTTACACAAGAATCTCTGAAATTTCTTAGTGTTTCAAAGAAATGTATGTATTAGTCACCTTATTCTAGTTTCTGCTTTTATTCTCGGGGATTTGCTTTTAAAATCAAATGAAATTTTTCTTAGAATTGGGACCACAGCAGGTTTCTGTGTTAAAGTTAAAGCATGGTGGTATTTCTTTTAATAGGCCATAATCAATATTATGTATGCGAGAATAGTACTATGGAAATCTTTTAAAGTATATTCTTAATGTTTGTATTTGTACTATTGAATAACAAAGGGAATAATCTGTGGTGGCCTGTGAACAAATAAATTTAAAGAAATCTTATTCTGATGGTTGAGATTTCCTAGCATAGCCGTGCACATGGCTGTAGGAGAGTAGAGGTCAAGTGGAAATGGAACCCTGGATGTGAGAGGATTCACTGCCTTCCTTTCATTCTCTTTTGTTATTACTGAAGAGGTAAACCCTATTTCCAGCAGGATTAGCCAGTTCTGAAATGCTGGGATAACTCGGCTGGTCTGAGACAGAGTTCCGATAGGAAGATGTAAGAACCTTTAGGGCTGGCATTATACCACGTGAGTGGCATTTTCATGGAGAAATATATTATGAAAGAAACAAAAGGAGCGAAAGGGAGAGCATTAGTTTCTGTGTGCTCAAGGCCCGCTTTTGTGCTTACAAATTATGTTTCCTCATGTCACACAAACCAGCCTTAGGTCTTGTGAAATTTATTTGACTCTGCTCTCCATTTTCCGATCCCTTGGTTATAGTATCGCAGAACAAGCTATATCTGATTCTGTCTGAGGCTCACTGCTGTAGAGCACAGTGATGGGGCACTGTTTCCCTAGTGCCTGGGGAGGCAGAGGCTCCCTGTGGTAGTATTTCATAACTGAGATGTTCACTTACTCGTACATATGTCTACATAGGCTAGGTCCTGATTATCTGCAACTCAGCAACAATGTACCTTAGTGTCATTCATGTAATGCATAATATAACATTTCTGCATTGGGATATTTTTCAGAGAATTATAGGCTAAAAATTTTCTCCCAGGGTAATTTTACTTTTGCTTGCTTATAATTTGATCTTTGCCCCAGTTTTAATCACTTGCTAATAACTAAAGGATTAGTAACTTAAAAGACGGTAAATTTTTAAGTGTTTGAGAAATAATGGGAAATGTATTTTTTAAAGTAATAATTAAATACTATTCAAATACAAAAAATAAACAGGACCATTAGAAAAATAGAAAAAAATTATCCATGGTTTTGACTCTTAGAGTAGCCTGTTTATTCTGTGCTTTGGAAAAAAAATGTTAATACTTCAGGGGCTAGAGGGATAGTTGTTGTTCAAGCATCAGGACCTTAGTTCAGATCCGTGGTACCCAAATAAGTATTCAGCTGTGGTGGTGCATGCCTGCAACCTCAGTGCTGGGAGAGACAGGGACAGGAGGATCTGGGCATCTTACTGAATTCCCAGTTAACTGGTTAGTTTCATGCACTGTTAACAGATTCTGTCTCAAAAAAAAAAAAAAGTTGTAGAATGATCGAGAAAGACATCCCAGCATTAACCTTTGGGCTCTACAGGCCATAGTGTGGATGAGTGCACCTGCATACACTAGATATACATGCAGATGAATGCCAACCACACACACACCTGCATACACTAGATACACATACAGATGAGTGCCACACGTACACACCTGCATACACTAGATACACATGCAGATGAGTCCACACATACACACCTGCATACACTAGATACACATGCAGATGAGTGCCACACACACACACCTGCATACACTAGATACACATGCAGATGAGTGCCACACACACACACCTGCATACACTAGATACACATGCAGATGAGTGCCACACATACACACCTGCATACACTAGATACACATGCAGATGAGTGCCACACACACACACCTGCATACACTAGTTATACATGCAGATGAGTGCCACACACACACAACTGCATACACTAGATACACATGCAGATGAGTGCCACACACACACACACCTGCATACACTAGATACACATGCAGATGAGTGCCACACACACACACCTGCATACACTGTATACACATGCAGATGAGTGCCACACATACACACCTGCATACACTAGATATACATGCAGATGAGCGCCACACACACACACCTGCATACACTGTATACACATGCAGATGAGTGCCACACACACACACCTGCATACACTGTATACACATGCAGATGAGTGCCACACACACACACCTGCATACACTGTATACACATGCAGATGAGTGCTACACACACACTCCTGCATAAACTGTATACACATGCAGATGAGTGCCACACATACACACCTGCATACACTAGATACACATGCAGATGAGTGCCACACATACACACCTGCATACACTAGATACACATGCAGATGAGTACCACACATACATACTTGCATGCACTGTATACACATGGAGATGAATGTGTGCACTTACACAACTTCAAGAAAGTTCTAGTAGAAATGCAATTATGGTCTCTTTCATCTTTTCCTTCCTTTTATTGATAATAGTTTTCTCACATAATACATCTTGATTTTGAGTTCTTCTCCCTCTGCTTCTTCTGGTAGACTCCATTACATTTTTAAAGTGATATTGAGGTTGGTTTGGGGGATATATTTGGAAAGAAATTACAAGAAAGACATTTGGTTTAAGTCCTTGTAGATCACGAACATAGGATAATAGAAATTGATTGCTTCTAGTTGATTAACAGATGCTGCCTAAGGCGATGGCACCAATGCTGCTTCCATGTGTGCCTAAGAGAGAGGAAAACTGGAAAGTCTGTTCATTAATGTGTTCCTCACTTCTTCTAAAGATTTTAGATTTATTTTATGTGTTTGCATGTTTTGACTGTGTGTGTGTGTGTGTGTGTGTGTGTGTGTGTGTGTGTGTGTACCACATGTGTGTTTTGTGTTCCTGGAAGTAAGAAGAGGATATGGATGCCATGGAATTGAAGATATGGTTGGTTGTGAACTGCTGTGTGGGTGCTGTGAATTGAACCCAGGTTCTCTACATGAACAACAAGTGCTCTTAATTAATGAACTATCTCTTCAGTCCATCTCATGTCATCCTAATATACAAGCAAGTTCAAAATCTTTACCCTACCAAACAATTGCTACCTAATATATTCTTTAAGATAGTCTGGAAACATTTTATTTTAAAGCTTTACATGGAAGCATTTGAAGAATATGAGGTATAAACACCTAGGATAGTTGTAGATGTGCTATCAAAAACTCAACTTCATTCTGAGGCTTTGTCCACCATTAGCAGTGTTTTTGATTAGGTTCATTAAACTGCCTGAGAAACTGTCCACCCACTCTTCCATTGCCTAAAGATTTGAGTGAACACCCCTGCATGAGAGACTGTACACCTGCTCTTCTGTTGCTAAAGGATTTGAGTGAATACCCTTGATTTTTGAGGAGTGATTCCATAAATAGAAACTGGTAGCTTAGATAGCTTTGTGAGCCATTCTCTTGATTTTGGTCCAAAATTTTTCTATACCTGTCTTTCTGTCTGTCTGCCTGCTCTATCTATCTATGTATCTATGTGTCTGTCTATCTATCTATCTATCTATCTATCTATCTATCTATCTATCTATCTAATATTTATAATAATATAATATTTATATAGAGAAAATATTAACACATGTTATTATATATAATATATTGTATATATACAGACTACTTATACATACACATAGATTCACATCTGTCTGTCGGTCCATCAGTCTGTCTGTCGATCTGTCTGTCTCTATCTCTATCTTTCTATCATCTATCTATCTATCTATCTATCTATCTATCTATCTATCATCTATCATTCATCTTGTCTTCTCCCCGTTGTCATCATAAACACTCACCCTTTATCTAAATGTAACAGTAGTTCTATAAGTGATGATCCTACTGGTGAAACTACAATGAAGGGCTTAAAATCAGACTTTGCAGGGACTTTGATGATGAAAAAGACCAAGCTATCAAGTTAGAGTTGTTTCTCTCTCTCTCTTTTTTGGTGTTTCGAGACAGGGTTTCTCTGTAGCTTTGGAGCCTGTCCCGGAACTAGCTCTTGTAGACCAGGCTGGCCTCGAACTCCCAGAGATCTGCCTGCCTCTGCCTCCCGAGTGCTGGGATTAAAGACGTGAGCCACCACCGCCCGGCTAGGTGTTTCTGTTTGAATATTTAAAGTTCCCTTAATGTGTTTATAGAATCAAACAAATTCTCTATGCTCTTTAACTTACCTTATGACTGTGTGATAGGTTTTCCCAGTTTACTTGTTGCAGTGTCATGGGCTCCCCTGATTTCTTTGGCACTGCGAATGAAGGGACATCATTTTATTTATGGTCTCATGGCTGGACTGATGCAACTATTTACTAATAGTAATCTAGATAATTCATGCCTTTGATCGTCCTTTTTTTTTCACATATTTGCAAAATCTAATAATGCATGTTTTTCCCTGCAAGAACTTTCATGAAATGATTGAGAGCTTTAAAGGGGACTCTAGATTGATTTTCATTGCTTGTTCATTAGTACATTGTGTATATGTAAATTATATATTAAGCTTCATATGAAGGGTTGTAAAATTTGCTAATAAGGTTGATGTTACTAACACCTAAGTTACTAAAATTATATGTATGTAATGGATATGTGTAATACATTATAACTTTATGTGAAGAGCAATTATCTGTTATATAAAAGTAAAAAGTTAATGTATGTGTTGGCATTATTCTTAGTATATCACTTATATCAACTCTGTTTTTAAAATTCATTAAGACAAGTGCTGTCTCCATTTTATAAACGGGAAAACAGAGGTGAAGGGGAATAAGTAGCTACCAGGTTTTTATGTTTAGAAAATGGAAAGCTGGGACTTAGCTGAGGCAGTCTGACTCCAGAGTCTGAGCTAGTGACATTTACAGCTTAGATAACACAGACCAGATCTGAATGTCTGTGGGCAGCGATAAAAACTCAGCTCTCCTTGGCCTCCACTCTGTGATGATTTGTGGCTGTGCAGTAAATAGCCCATGATACTGAAATTGTATTTATACTTTAATTACCTAAGTTATGTTCACTAATGTTAGATGACTACTAATTGTAGTATGTTTCCTGACTGCCTGGCAGCTCAGATCTGAAATAATCACATAGAAACTGTATTATTTAAAACACTGTTTGCCCTATTAACTCTAGCTTTTTATTGAATAGCTCTTAAATATTAATCTAACCCATCTGCATTAATCTGTGTATCACTATAAGGCTTCGGCTTACTGGGTAAAGTTCCAGCATCTGTCTCGTTGGGGCTACATGACTTTTCCCTGACTCTGCCTCCTTTCTCCCAACATTCAGTTCAGTTTCCCCCACCTAGCTTTGTTCTACCCTATCAGGCCAAGCTAGTTTCTTTATTAACCAATAGTATTCACAACATACAGAGAGGAATCCCACATCACCTCCCCTTTTCTATTTAAATAAAAAAGGATGGTTTTTAACTTTAACACAGAAAAAATACATATAACAAAACAGGTATCAAGCAAGAATTGCAGTTAAATATTTATATCTACTTTATCTTTTATCATATATAAGGAAAACTATAACTACAACTATTTATTCTTCAATTCCATCAAAGACTTCAGAAGGATGTATTACCTAAGTAAACAGGAAGTGCATTGTAAGCAATCTCCAAAACTCTAGAATTGACAGAGACATCTTGCTACCTGGACAGTCACCTAAAGTTCTTCTGTGATGTTAGAGCATCCAATCTTCAGCCCACAGCTCCATAGTATAGTATCTGGAAGACTTTTCCATGAAGCAGGAAATTTGAAGATCTGTTCTGCCTTGTAATGGCAATTTGCCAGTCACTTTCTTCTGTGTCCTGTAGAATGTCTGGCAGACTCTTTCATGAAGCAGGAACTCCGAAAGACCATCTCACCTTTAGGCAAGTTCAGCACTCATTTCACTGTGGGCCCTTGCATGTCTAGTTCACACAGCATACAAGCAAGTAGTCCAGGCAAGAGCAGTTTCTTGTTCAAATGGTTAGCAAACTCCATGAGGAGCATCTTTGATGCCCATCATCTTCTTGAGGTAATTGGTGCTTCCAGGAGCAAATGTGTCTCACTTTCATGAAAAATCCTAAGTTCTTAAAACATTTTAAATGCCATATTCTTAAGGTCTCTGAAAGATTTGAGGAATACCTATATAACTGAAATATACCTCTATATATCTAGAAAACCTAACTAACATGACTACAAGCTTGACTATTATAGATTACTATCTATTAATTATATTTCTTAACTATACATTATATTTTTAATTGAACTGCATAAACAATACCTTAATCAAGAGAAGAAATACACATATAACAAAATTGACCTTAAATTTGTATCAATAAACCAAGATCCATTCCAGTGCAAATTATTCATCTCTATAACATATCAACCTTTAAATGTAAATACACATTTGTAAACAATCATTTAGGGAATTTGGACATAGTTCTCTCCAAACTCCTTTCTGCTTTTTGTTGGGCTAAGTAATTTTGGGGGTATTCAAGGTGACCTTTCAGGGGGTCCTGGCCCATCAAGTCACGTTAGTCTGGAATTAATTCAAAGGTTCTCATCTGTGAAAACAAAAGCAAAACCTCTTTTCCAAAGCAACTTATCCTTAAATACAAAATTTGAAGTCAAGATACCTTGAAAACATGTATGTTTGGTTTAGCTTAGCCCATGCAATGAAAGGTCTCTCTGTACTTAGCTCCTTCACAGTTATAATAAACATAATCCAGACTGTCTGTGTATATTCCATCTTTACATTGCTCATTTTTCTTACTCTGTTACTTTTTCTACAAGTTTGCTCTCTCTCTTTAAAGATTTTGCTTTATTTTTTAAAAACAATTTACCTTTTTATAACTCTCTACACTCTTTTTCTTCTCTCTCCCAGGCCTATATACTGTGACCCATTTAGAGGTGTTTTTTTTTTTTTAATCTGACTCTGTCTTTATTGTGTATCTGTAGTTATTTTCTGATGAGAAGCATATTTTTTCTTTCTTTCTTTTTTTCATTTGCAATAGTGTTTGGACAATGGCTTAAGTGCATTTCTGGCTAACTCATAACTTAAACTAACCCATCTCTATTAACCTGTGTATTGCCACACAGCTGTGGCTTACTGGCAATATTCTTATAGGTGTTTGTCTCTGGTGGGGCTATATGGCTTCTCACTGACTCTACCTTCTTTCTCCCACCATTCAGTCTAGTTTTCTTGCCTACCTGTGTTCGGCCCTGCAATAGGTCTAAAGCAGTTTCTTTATTAATCAGTGGTAATCACAGCATGCAGAGGGGAATCCCACATCAACTAATAAAAGGATTTAGAGCTTTATTATTTAAAGATGAATTGAAACTTCTGGTATATGCTGGGAAATGATGATGCACGCCTTTAATTTCAGCACTTGGGAGGTAGAGGCAGGCCGATCTCTGTGAGTTTAAATCCAGCCTGGTCTATAGAGGGAGTACTAGTACAGCCAGGGAGTCTTGAAATCCCAAACAAATGAACTTGGGTGTAAGAATTGTCTAATGACTCTACTGGTTAATGAGAGTTTACTATTTTCAGGAACCTTTTGTACTTTCTGACATTAAATATAATAGGCAAATGTCCTATAAATTAGATACAGAAGCAGTTTCTGCATTTCTCTTCTTTTAAGGCACCAACCCTTCAGCTCTATAACCCTAGGCAAAAATGGAGTAAAGACCTTCATATTTTGAACTAGAGTGTATATGTATTTAGGTTAGTGGAGTGGGAAGAGTGCAAGAGCCAGAAAAATCAGTGATGTGGGAGTAATTTCTTATTAATAAAGAAACTGCCTAGACCCATTTGATAGACCAACCCTTAGGTAGGCGGAGTAAACAGAACAGAATGCTGGGAGAAAGAAGCTGAGTCAAGGAGTCGCCATGGTTCTCCCACTCCAGACAGATGCAGGTTAAGATCTTTCCTGGTAAGCCAGCCCGTGGGCTACACAGATTAATAGAAATGGGTTAGATCAATATGTAAGAGCTAGCCAATAAGAAACTGAAACTAATGGGTCAGGCAGTGCTTAAAAGAATACAGTTTCCATGTAATTATTTCGGGGCATAAGCTAGAGCTGGCCATGTGGGCGGCCGGGTGCTGGGGACGCAGCCCCGCTGCTCTTATTTCAACAAATCAGAAGACTTGCATTTTGTTGCTCATAACTCTCTAAAGGAAGAGGTTTTTGTGGCGCCTCACAGAAATTTTGTTGATATGGACAAGGAAGACAGTATTCACTTAAAAATATCTTACCTTTTTGTTATGTGACAAATAATCTATATAAAGGAAAGCCATTTAATGTGATTCATCTATACAGTGGTGGAAGAAGTGCCAGGGACATAAGTTTGCTATTAAAGTTAATAAGTAGAATATACGTTGTTCATTTCTAGTGTGTGTTTTCCTAGTCATATCAGTCTTCTACCATATATGTGCATATTCCAAAACATATCTCATCTTACAGTTTAACACCTTGGATGTGCTGCATTCCTGTATGTGTCTTCTGAAGTTTGTTTTGTTTTAATCGATAATTGTGATAATTAAAGTGTCTCTTTGACATAACTTAGGAGACTGTGGGAAGCAGGGCCTTTGAGCATTCCTGTGGGTGGTTATTTTAAGTCCATGAATTGATATGGTAGGACTTACCCATGGTAGGCAGCACCATTCCCTAGGTTCAGGCTTTTGCAGTGTTAGAGTTGAGAAAGTGAGCTGAGTACTAGCTTGCATGTTCTTTGTTTTTGAATATATATGTAAGGTGACAAGCTGCCTCAAGTTCCTGCTTCCTTAACTGCCTGACTATGATAACAGTAACCTGGAACTATGGGCTGCATAAACATTTTCCTCTTTCCATTGCTTTTGTCTTGGGATTTTAAAGTGAAAAGAAGACAAAGGTTTTCATTTCACTCACACACATGCACACAAGTAAGGGTCATAAATCTCATTGCTGCAGTGTGTCTGCAATAGGACTTGCAGATCTTGGTCGTTATTTCAAAGGACGTTTGGATTATATGTGAGGTTTTCAAGTTTTCTTGAATTTGAATGTTTATATTTTGTTCAGGAACATAATCAGTCAGCACAAGTGTCAGGATTAGAGGAAATGTGCTGGAATGTTTTTGAGATACAAAGTATCTTTGTTAATAAGATAAAACCAGTAAGTTTAAGACTCCCTTATATGCTCTATTTGTCAAAGATGTCTATTTCTATTCCCTTCTTATAGTCAAAGGTTGAATAGTAATCTCCTGTGTGTATAACACAGCAGTTTGTTTATCACTTGAGCACTGATGTTGTATGAGGATTGTCTTGCACTTTCTCAATGCAGCTCTTGAGCCGGTCTTTGTCTGGGAAGTCAATATCCTTTTTTGCTAGGTTTGTAAAGGACTAAGTGCTGGCCATGTTTGTCACCAACTGCCTGTTGTTATAGACCCTCTGTGTACAGATGTAAGAAACACCCTGTCCCCAACCTGTCTGTAAATGTACATTTTTGTATGTTTTAAACCCACTCTCTTACAGATCTGTGAAAATCAACAAAGTCACAGATACCCATGACTCTGGTTCAATATTTTGAGATTAACTCTGTTTTCCTTTCTCTTCTTAGTTATTGCTTGTTTTTCAGAAAACAAAGCCAGCCACTCGAGATTCAAGGCATGACATGCTCAATAGTTAGTTCTGAGCTCACACACTTCCTTTCCTCAGAGGAGGGCTCAGGGTGGGGCTACTGGGGAAGCTATTCGCCTCTTCTGTCCTGTAGCCTACAGTCCTCCTTGTTCTTACCACTCTCACTAATTCTTTGAGTCTTCAAGGCCATGCATACTTTACATGGGACCCTCCAGACTACCCCACTGGGTCTACTACAGTAGATGTAGTTTTGCAGATTTGCCCTCTATAGTCTATATTATATAGTATATAATGTAGATGAATACAGGTCTGGGAGAGGCCTAAGGTTTACGACTGGGAAGCTTGCTGGAAGCACCAAAACACCTTGCCATATTTTTCATTGTCTGTACTTATTATAGATTCAGATATCATAACAAACCCTCTAAAACCCAAATCTAGTGTCTGTATGCATTTCAAGCCTAACAATAACATCCTTACTAGAAATACCCCAAAGGAAGCAAATATCCCTCAAACCCTCTCAAGCATCATTAATAACTAACATTCAATTTCCCTATTTACTACTCATTTTTAATAGTATTGTATTTGTTTTATTTATTTACTTTCCTGACAAATGTAATAGTTGCCCTTTCTGAGATTTAGTTACATGAGCCAATGCATTCTGTACTCTGTCTACATTAGTTTGGGTTTCTGTCTTTTGTCACCAAACTGTCCTGACAAAAATAGCATGACTAGTCATCCCTGCCATTTATTAGAGAACAGTAATAGAATCTGTTTCTGTCTTAAGAAAATTATTTCAGAAAAACAAACTGGTCATAATATGTACATAATAACTCTGGATTATTTCTGAGAACCCATCCCACGGGTTGCCTCTGTATCTAGTTATCTGTGTTCTATCAAACCTCACAAGGGGCAAACTTCGTTAGCTGAATTCCTCGTTCTTCTGACAACCACACAGAAGACCTAGGATATCCTCCTAGGAAGTCCTCAGGCTCTACCAGCTAATCACCTTGCGCATGGTCCTACCGTTCACTTTCTGGCTTGACAATGCACTGTGGTGATGCGCTATAATTTTCATTTGCGGCTATACAACAGAAATGATATTGCATTTAATGGCTGAATGGCTTCCATGTTACAATTAGAGATAGCGTAAGCAATGAAAGATGACAAATTACTCTTGAAAAGCAAAATTGGAGGACAATTGCAAGGACCTGCCCTGAGAAGGCTTACCAACCAGGCATCCTGAAGTGAGAAGAACTATGCTTCACTAATTGCTGCTAAGCTGCTTGCATTGAGGCGTCGTGGCTTTCGATAGGAGTGTTCTTAGAAATCCTAATGTTCGGAGATCTGAGATAATACAATAATAATTAAGATAGATTAGTAGTTACCACCGAATCATTTTTATATTTAATAAATCTCTCTAATCAGAACTTTGTGTTTAGTCCAAATAACATTTAATTTTCATCAACACTGACAAATTTTAGCAAACTTTTTTAAAAAATAATTTTAAAACACAGTTACTTTTTAAGTGGGTGTATTCTTTTTTCCTGTGGATTTCACCAGACAAGAATTTTGGTTGAAATTTGCTTTTTTAAGCTATTTCAGCATATTCAGTGTTTTGAAAGCAGATGCTGTTTCCTTTTGCTGCTGCTGACTATAAAATTGAGTATTTCTGGCACTTGGTTAATTAAATCATAAATTGTAACCCAGACTACTTTGTTTTGTAACCAAACTTCTGTATAAAACATATGGGAAGACCTGAGTCATGCTCCCTGGTATGAAGTTTGGAAGATAGTTTAAATAAGATGGTCTTTGAAAGAAGGAAGCTTTGGGAATGTCCTGTTCTTTGTTGCCTTGTAAGGCACTCAGATAACTCTTCAGTCTCTTTTGATTTGTTCCCAAGAGTTCAATGAATCAAATCTGAGTCATAGGTCTTTTGAGCATGGCCTCAGCATGTTTCCCAAAGTATTTTCTTTGAAGGTCTCCACCACAGCTCTGATTCCTCTAACTCATGATTGCTGTTAAGATCTGGTGTTCATTTTTCCCTGGTTTTGGGGGCCTTGCTCCTCACTGATGATCTCTTATATTGGTGTGTGCACTCATCTGCACTGAGTCTTCCCTTGCTGTAGCTCACTCCTCTGAACATCATTCTACACTACAGTGATGTAATGGCAGCCTATTGTCTGGCTTTGTAGTCATTGACTGCTCCCCCAGAGCATTATTCTCTAGTGGGGATCAGAATGAATTGGCATGCAGGCTCATGGGCCTCCATTCTAATAAAAGCAAGGTATGTCAATGAAGAGCATCATAGATTTATGTTTGTAATAAACATTCAGAGATTTATCATGTATGCTAGTATTTGAACATTGCTCACCATGACTGTTTTAACAGTGTGGACTGGTTCTTAATTATATTTATATATCTGAGACCTTCATATCCATAAGGTCATCAATAAATGCCAATAATAAGATCGTCACCTAGGATTATGAAAACTTCAGGTCCACTCTGATCTTCATATATATGAATCTATATCATAACAAGAACCCAAACAATTTGTATGGACAATGAAGTTTAAGAAGAACTGGCTTAAATGGCCAGAGTTATGATGTTTTTGTTCAGTGTGGGGAGAGGAATTCTAATCTACTGGACAAGGAGGAAGAAACTCTTTAATAAAAACAAAAAATTCAAGCATTAAAAGATGTGCAGGCAATCGAAATGTGTAGGAGAAGGGCCTGCTTGTTCATCCTGGTCGCCTGGCTAGCTTAGTCCCGAAATAACCACACAGAAACTGCATTAATTAAATCACCGCTTGGCCCATTAGCTCTGTCTTCTTTTTGGCTAACTCTTACATCTTAATTTAACCCATTTCTATTAATCTGTATATCACCACGAGGTCGTGGCCTACCAGCAAAGTCCGGCATGTCTGACTCTGGCGGCGGCTCCATAATGTCTCTGACTCCGCCCTTCTTTCTCCGAGCATTCAGTCCAGTCCTCCCCACCTACATAAGTTAAGTTCTGCACTATCAACAGGACAAGGCAGTTTATTTATTCATTAATCGTAATCACAGCACACAGATGGGACTCCCACATCAGAAATGGACTATTATATAAATTATGCTGCACTCTGAAAAAAACATGGATAAGTTTCCCCACTTTGTTTTTATATTGTGATATATACTTGTGGATATATATATCTCCATATATATATATGGATATATATATATATTCATATATATCTCCACATCTTCCTCCAGCATTTGTTGCAATGGACTTGTGCATTTTTTTCTCTTAATTGCACCGAGCCACCTGATAGCCATTGCAGGCTAAATAAGGTAATTTGAGGTTTAATAGTATAACCTAAGTACCTTTGTGTAGTACCCAAACCTTATTTAACTCTGAACTTGAAATAGATTCAGGGGTATCTGAGATGGGTATACAGATTGAAGACACCGGTTTCATACTACATATCTGACTTCTTCAAGCCTGTTCACTATCATGAGTCATTAAAAAAGTTAATGACTTCCATAGGGTTTTCCTCTTAATTAAATCTTACACGTTAAGTAAAAAAATATTCTCCAAGTCTTTTCCCCAACTGTCTGATAACCCTTATCCCAACTCTTTCCCATTTGTATCCCCCGGTTTCCATTCTCTCCTTTGATTTGTATGGATCTCATGCACCATATGAATAAGAAAAAATGATGTAGGGATTAGAAAATAAATAACCCTGCAGAAACCCAAAGGAATGATGATCAATTTAAATATGTATGTCACTACAATGTGGGCATTGAGAGGAGCAGTAAATCTTCTATGGATTGAAAGAGGTGGGCAGATACCCAGAAAGGCAAACTGGGAACCAGATGGAGGACGGAGGGTAATGAGAACATTGGTCGAGATGGCTCTGGTGGTGAAGTGGCAGATATAACATGTGCCTCAGGTTCAGGGGCAGCATTACGACAGATATGGCTGCTTGTACATCTGTTAATCACGGACAACTAGAAACATAACTTGTCCTGAGTGCCCCATGGCCATAGTGATTGACATTTGTAATGATGCTTTTGCTGAATCATCTCAGGCAGAGCAAATTTGCATGTCTTGCATATCTTATAATGTTATATGAATGCTCTAAACATGGCTTTTTAGTTAGAGGAAGTAGTCTCATGTATGAAATCTCAGGTATTATATAGTATAGCTCTGTGGAAATCCAGGAAACCCAAGGACAGAAAGGCAGCAACGTGTCTCTCTCTGTGTCTCTGTCTCTCTCATTATGGGGTGTGTATTGTATTGTATTTTCTTTTGTCTTATTTTCTTCTTCATATATATATATATATATATATATATATATATACACACACACACACATATACACACACATACACACATACATACATGCATGCTCACACAAATGTATGTGTTTGTACCATTTGACTCTTAATCATGATGACTCAGGGTGTATTTATTTAAACAGCATCTGTAAAGTTCTTATTCTGATCAAGAAATTTTGGTTGGGTGTATAGCCACGAATAAAATACATACTGGGAATTTTTCCTTGATCCAGTAGAGAGGCAATAGTCAATTAACCAATACAGGTTACTAACAGTTTTAAAGCGGCCTATCTCAAGTTGCCTATTGCCCCGTAGATCTCCGTCCTTAATATCTGGCTTTACTTTTAAAGATATACTTTTAATGAAATGTCTAAGAAGAACATCCTATGGATTACTTTGTATGGAGTAGTCTGTTGTAATAGTTATAATGAAGCGATTATTTCTTAGCAAGCAAAGCTAATGGAGAATATTGTAGACTGAGAGATGTTTTCAAAGCCTAGTGGATTAGCAAACAGTTGAAGAATTAAGGCCAATTGCCTTCAAATGCCCTTCTGTTCATATTTGAAATTAAAGCTCTTATTTGAGGAGAGAAATGTGAGTGATGAAAATCTTTGATCATCTTATTAGTAGATATCTTTAAAGTGTAAATTAACTGCTAATTTAATTCACTGTAATGCTGTGTGAAATAATGTGTTTTTACTTAAAAACTTGTAATTTTGATAAAATTATGCAGAGTTTTAATGACATCTAACCTTCTGGTTACTTCATTTTCCCTTTTTCATATAGTTACTGCATGTTAGCAAACTTAATTCACTGAAATATTTGACTCATTATTTTTCAATTACACCGAAATAATAACTAAAGAAAACCCGAGGTGATGTATTGTCTTTTTATTTTAATGTGCTTTCAGAATAGGTAAAATTCTTACTTTTTCATAGGGTAGGTAGTTAGATGGAATAAGTAGTCACCTAAATTTTTTTGTTTTTATACAAATGACACGTAACAAGATTATTTAAGAATGATTCTGTAATTGTAAATAAATCTAAGAATGCTGAATCCACCCAAATTGCTCCTCTCTGCTCCCTTTGTAAGTTTTGAAACACAATGTATGTTTATTAAATATTTCCTCTAAAAGTTTCTTGGTTTGAATTTTTTTCTGGTCAGTTCATATCATTATTAGTCTTGTCTGTACAGGAATTTATAAGGTTATTTCTGTTGCTTGAAATTAGATTAATTGGTGTTTGGCTTAATTGTGCCAATTTAACACCAATACATATTTGTAGCATGAATTCTAATTAGTACTAAAAACCAAGAGTCAGATATTAGGGGGTGAATGCTGAAAGATTAGAAAAGCAGAACAGACCGCACTAAATTTCTTACCTCTACGAAATCCTCAAACCAAATGGGGTATCCTCTCTCTACAAGTCCTCAGACTAACTACCTTGAGCTCCTGTCTCCTCCTGCCTTATAGTCTTCTCTCTTCCTGTCTCTACCTCCCTAGTGTTGGGATTAAAGGCATGTGACTCCCAAGTACTGAACCTAAAGGTATGATACTCCACTGCCTGGATCTGTTTCTCTTTGAGACTGGATCAATCTAGTAAAGCCGAGGGTGGTCTTGAACTCAGAAATCCGTCTGTCTTTGCCTCCCAACTGCTGGGATTAAAGGTATGTGCCACCACTGCCTGGCCTCTATTGCTAACTAGTAGCTCACTTGACACTCTGATTATCAGGCAAGCTTTGTTTGTTATAGCACAAATAAAACATCACCACATATATTGCTTTCTTAAAAATTTAAATCTATATCATCAACAGCAACAACAAAAATTCACTCATTAACTTCATGGAACTGGTTAGTAACTAAAAGAATGGACATGGTCCATTGACACATGGGCATTCCTAATATGCATGCCAGTCCTTGCCAGTTCTATCAGGTGACTTTCATAATCATGTCTGTAAGGTAGGTTTCTTTGCACTTGGTCTGTAAAAATTTGCATAGTAATATGGTATTGTGTTTCTTTAAAAATATAAATGTCCTAAAGTAAATTAGTGGAATCAGGTGAAAACTGTATATTCATATTCTAATATTGGTTCAATTTATCAAGCAATAAGAAAAAAGGATCCCATTAAGCAACTTGCATTAAAATGTGGAAAAGAAATCAGGCAGTTTGACACTGCAAAAGAAAAAAAATATGAATTGATGTCTGTAAGTTCTTAGTGTGTTTCTGTTCAAACGATCCTGTCAACAGACAATAGCACAGAAACATCATCTGGGGCCCCAAGTCAACAGCAAGCAATCAGTAAATTTTAGTCATAGCTGTTAGATCAGTTTGCTTGTGTTTGTTTGCCTTCACAGATGCCAAAAACAGTGGCTAGAAGAAGATAGTACCTTTGTTTTTATATAATATAGAAGTCTGTGCATAAGGTAGTATTGGAAGTGGAAACCAGCATTCTAATTTTACATTTATTTTTCATTATTTTGCATTAGTAGTAATTTATAGCTATATTCATGTTTAGATTTATATAAAAACATGTTGTTGGCGATCTGCCCAGCTTGAGTTCTGCCAAACCTCTAGACTATATGCCATACCATATTTGAACATGAATCAGCAGCCATCACTGCCTAAAATTATGTAGCTGCAACTGAGGCAGCGAAAGAAAGATTGTTTCTGACTTTAGTCAGATACACAGCTAAAGCTTCATTGTTTTTTATTAGTATTAAACTATAATAGAAAGTTGGAGAATAACGACTTATGCTTACAGTTAAAATTTGACACACCTTTATGTTTTGATGTTGAATGTCCCCCAAAACGTTGATGTGTTAAAGCCATGGTTCCCATGATGGAGCTTTTTGATGTCAGTAGAAACTTTAAGAGCCAAGGTGTTAGGTCAGTGGAGATTATGAACCTCAGTCTTCTATTTTCCTTTTTGGATTTTGGCTGTTAAGATGAGCATTTTTGCTATACTGCACATTTTTGCCACAGTGCACCACCATCACCAAAAAGGAGCCACCCAGTTTTGGTCTCGAATCTCCACAGTTCAAAATGAACCATTCCTCTCCATAAGTATCCTAGCTATCTTATTATAGTGACAAAGCCTGTGATTAATAGTAAAACAATTTAAAATAAATAGCAAAGAGAAGGCAGTGATGGGGAATGAGATTAGTTAGCATGAAGTTAGAAATGCCCATGTGAGGCACATATTAAATACAGCTTGTAAGATTCAGGCAGTGTCTCAGGGGAGTTAAAATGAAGTTTATCCAGAGACTGGAAGGGCTCCTTTATGGGGGAAACTCTCCTTATTCCTGTCTTAAAGGAAAATATACTATCTTTCCTATCTGGGTAGAAAATTGCATTTTCCTCAAAATATGAGTCAACGTTAACACAAACTGAAGTTGACTATAGAGTGCCACCTCTCATTTACAGTTCTAACCCTGATGTGGTTCCGTAGTTGTTCATTATAGTTGAGTCTTTGATTTCAACCACTGTCCATGGAGACTTGGGGTTATGTGTGTCTCCTCTCTACTCCATTTCCAGTTTTGTAAAAACCATTTCTGTATGCAGTGAATGAACACTGGAGGGAAGCACACTGACATTTCTACTGTCTTACAAAAGCACTCAATGAACAAATAATTCATGTGTTGTATATATTTAAATACATTTAAATCTTAGGGCATTAGTAGAAATGGAAGAAACAGAGATATTTCCCTCATCATTATTTTCTCAATTTTATAAACTAAGTAGATTTAAATAAGCTTTCCATCCAATGATAAGTATTGGGACTTATAGACTGAATTACATACTTGGTAGAAAGTTAATTCTTCTGCTTAGTTGGTCAAGACATTGTTTTATGAAGTGAAAATTGTCATGACTTTGTAATAGCACAAAATAAATTTTAAAAAACTGTCTAATTTGCATCTTGGTAGTAATGTATCTACTCATATCTGGCTGACAAATGTTTTCTCAGTGACAACTTCTTGTTTAATAGTGCTACTGAATTAGCTTGTCCAATAATTTAAACGCAGGAGGGAACTCAGATGCCCCTTGGAACAGTCTTGTTGGTTATCGTGCCCTCTGAGGACACTTTCTCTGTGTAAAGGCAGCATTGTTGGTGTCTTGTCTGTGCTGCTTGGCAAACAAGAAGTTCAAAGCAATGCAGGCTGATATGTGATTTCATTTATTGGGCACGTACTGGAATCCCCTTTTTTGTAATCTTGTTCATTTATCTGTTCCAAACGGTATTTTTGGTCTCCACTAGTAAGGATGGAAAGATTGCAAGGCTTCCATGAATACTGAAGATGTGGCCGTTGTCAAGTTTCCTGATTATGTGATGCTCAATGAGGCAGCCCCTGAGAGTGGACAGGGAACTGTCGAGCTGCCTCTTGGTTACTTGAGAATGGCCAGACTCTGTGATGTCCATACCTCCGTTTCTCTCTGTTCTGTTTCGATGAGCATAGTGGGTTAAGGAGAGCCCTTGAGAGGTAACACTGAAGAAGGAAGTCCTTTCCTTCGAATGTGGCTAATGGAATATTATTTTTATTGCTTGACTTTCTGATATTGTACCCATCTCTAAGAAATTATTGGTTGATATTTTCATGTAACTATTTGGCCACTTTTTAATATGAAAGAACATACATCCTATGTCAGCTATGTTAATTTTGTTGAAAGACTTATTAGTTATAGATTGGTCTTTTTACCTAACAAAATCACTTAGAGTATTTTCTTAGTGGAATCTAGGAAGATTCCTTTTAGGGTAACTCAGCCCATGATTTTTATTTGCTTTGTTTCTAATTTTTTTTATTAAAATAAGGACAATGCATTTGTGAAGAATTTATAGTTTGTTCTGAATCAAATATCATCCCTCTTATCCATAATTATCACATTTTGTATGTGTCTGTAGGTTGGAGGTGAAAAGCTAAATTTGCTCATGTTGTTGTGTAAACTGAAAATTTTGACATATATATTTATGTATTTTTAAGTTTTCTAAAGGTCAAACAAGAATATTTTCTATTTGGCTTGATGGATTGTTTTTTCATCCTTGTTGTCAGAAGACAACAAATTATTACCATTGCATGTTTTGAGGAGTCGTCCTTTGTGCTAAATTTAGTTTTAACACAGAACTGCAGTAAACCGCCTTCTTCTACTAAGGGAAATCACATGTGGTCACAATTTTAGTATTTTCAGTGGTATCTGAGAGTCAACCATGATGAAGAGGGCCCCATGAAAAGCCATTGTCTGTAAGGGGTGGAGAAAGCAGCGAGAGGCCAGGTGATGGACTGTATGGAGGGTAATTCATGGGAGAAAGGAGTAACAGCGATCATAAACCAGATTGACTAGCCAAAGATTTTTGAAGAAGGCTACCATACCGTGATTGACAAGTTGGTCTAGCTTAATTACTAATATGACCTGAGAATAAATTCCAAATTTCTTCAGGCAAGAAATAGTGATTTTTTTTTCTATGCAAGAAATAAATTTGCTGATATTGAGTTCTTATGTGCCTTCTGGGCACAAAACAAGAACATGAAAAATGTTGTTCTCAAAATTACCAACCTTATGGCTAACACTTTCCTTAATACTAGTCTCATTATTTTCTGCTCCTGGTGAGAAACCTCTATGTGTTACTTTCCTTGGAGTCTGTGGCGTTGCCTTTGATATTCCAAAGCACTTCTGATAATGCTCCATTGCCGTTCTCCTTAAAAGAGCAGTGGCTATAGTTGGTTTCATTACATAAAATTTGATTGGTAATTATTCATATTTTCAAGTGTTGTTGCTAATAAAAATTCTAATATTTAGCTTCTTTTTATCTCTTTTGCATTTTAGCTTGGCTTTTTCTTAGAAGATACTGGCAAGTAATTAATAAAATGTTTTAAAAACACAGTTGTTTCTAAATGTTTTGGCTGATTCATACTGAAGTCTTTTATGGATTCTATGCCCCTCATGGAGCAATTGTCATTAATGTATTCACAGCAAGAATGTACTTTAGAATTAATTATTTGTGTCATTCATCCAGGTATTCCCTAACTATAAATTATTGCTACCTTCGTCAGTATAAATTTGATTTTCACTGTTTGGGGTGACCTCTGTCATCACTGAATAGTTAAAACTTCCTTCCATAAGTCCCTTCTGATTGCCTACAACATTTGGGGTTGCATAATAGGCACACGGCATTTCAAGGCAAGGTGGTCCTTAGATAATCAGGCTATTCATTATTTATGAAGTAATTGTGTGGAACTAGAATAGAAGAAATAAATAAACATAAAATACTGTTCTATCTTCAAATCATTCATGATCATAATGTAGAGACTGGATGTACTTGGAAATCCATCTGTGCCTGAAGAAGTAACACAGGTCATGAGTGCTGTAGGTGAAGAAGAGAATAGATTATGGGTGTGTGCCAGCAAGCAAGGAGGGCACAGAACACTGAGCTTCACCAGATTCGAGGCCTCAAGGTAGGCAAGAAGAAATGGGAAGAAGGAAAATGGGAACGTGTCATAAATAATAGAATATAAGACTCAATGTAGTGGCAAGAATTTCTGTACTGAATTACAGAGTAGAAGTTTTAAAATAAACTACAGTTGATTGAATATAAGAGAAGGCAAAGAATTCTAGATTTTTTTCCCCCTTAGAGGCATCCATCATCTGTTTAAATTATGGTTGTTTGAATAATCCATTTAAAAATTGCTTACTCAGTAGGAAAGAGAACTCTTTATAGGAAACAAGATGGGCAGTCTTGCAGACACAGTCAGGATATTAGTTGGAGGACATGTGATGGAGGAAGGTCATTGGTCATTAACTAATAAAGGAACTGCCTTGGCCCATTTTATTGGTTAGCGGATAGGTGGGAGGAGAAAACAGGACAGAACACTGGGAGGAAGAGGAAGTGAGCTCAGAGTCTCGACAGCTCTCCTCTAGGGAGCAGACGCCTGAGAGAGACGCCATGCCCCGCTCCCGGCATGAAGCTCCGACCCAGGATGGACTAGGCTAGAATCTTCCCGGTAAGACCGGTTCTCACAGATTATTAGAGATGGGTTGATCGGGATGTGAGAATTAGCCTGTAAGTGCTAGAGCTAAAGGGCCAAGCAGTGCTTAAAAGAATACAGTGTCTGTGTAATTATTTTGGGGCATAAGCTAGCCGAGCAGGCGGCCGGGGAGCAGGCGGCCGGGGTGCTGGGAACGCAGCCCCGCCGCCCCTATTACTACAGTTGGCGCCCAGACGTGTGGACAGCTAAATCCACTTAAAAAACCTGAGAAGGCTTAAAAATAAGGGAGAGAGAGTTTAACAGAGATTTTTGCTGTTTGTTGGTGGCATGCTGTAGAGAGATTTCCTGATTCGGCAACAGTAGCAGAAAAAATGCTGTGTCATTTTAAAGCGTGACTTCCGGGGGCTGTGCCGCCATTGTGATCTCTGTCTGGCTCCTGCAGGAGACAGAGCTTTTGAATAGAGCATTTGGAGTAAAGTGCTACGATTTGTTTGATGGCAACTAGACTCGCTGTGTTCTCGGGTCTGCTCTGCTTGTTAGAGACAAGCATGCGCTTTCTTCTAAGAGAAGCTTCCTGACTCAGCTTTAGCTGCAAAGCCTGCAGCTCATTAAGAGGTCCTGCCACGAAACACTTAAACGTGTTGATGAAAAGCTGAACGCATGCTTTTCGGTTTTCAGCCATAGCAGGAAAAAAGCTGCGCCGTTTAAAAATGCCAGCTTCTTGGGCCATCCTGCCAGGACAAACTCTGACTGTTTGAGGCAGGAGAGCCGGCTACGGAGAGAGGACTTGAGTGTTGTCTGTTGTAGCTCACTTGCTGGCAGGGACCTTGAAATGCCACACAGTTGTTGCAGTAAACATGGCTACAGCCTGTATATCCGCCATGAGGCTGGAAAGCTAAGGAATGGACTGGATCCAGCTGGCAAAGCCACGCCTTTAATCCTACTGATATTGCTTGGTAAATTAAAGACTCGTGTGGTCAGAAAAAGAGAGATACACAATAAAGAGAGATTCAAAGACAGAGAAAATTTCTGAATGGTTTAAAGTATGTTAAAAATATATGCAGACTAAAAGTTAAAGTTCTTAAAGTAAAAAACAAAAAAAGGAAGAGAGTTGTTGTATGTGGTAGCACACGCCTTTAATCCCAATGCCTGGGAGGCAGAGACAGGCGGATCTCTGAGAGTTCAAAGACAGCCTGGTCTACAGAGTTACTTCAGGTCAAAGATACAGAGAACCTGTCTCAAAAAGCAAAAAGTTAAAAGTAAAAATAAACAAAATAGAGGTTAAAACAAAGCGTACAAAGATGGAAAATACACAGAGACTTTTGATACTGTATGCTATTATGCTCTCTTTGAATTGTTTAAATGCTGAGGAAGGAGAAACAGATGCTAAAAGATATTTGTTTATAAATACTACTGAACTAATCCAACATAGATATTATGAATTTGGATCTAAGGATATGATACTTTGGAAAGGAGTTTCTTATTTTGTTTTCACAGAGGATGAGACGCTGTTCATTTCTTCTATTCCGATTTGGTATGATGGACCACGCCCTCCTGAAGGGTTGGTGTGAACGCCTTCAAAAAATTGCTTCGCTCAACTGCCAACTGAGATGAAACTAGCACACAGGTTATACCATGAAAGACCAAATTAACGACGCCCCCATTCAGCAGGAAGCAGTTTGGAGAGAAATAACTGCGCCCAAATTCCCAAAAAATGTTTATAAATGTTCTTTTACATTTAAAGGGGGATATGATATAGATATGAATAATTTACATTAGTATAGATTTTGCTTTATTGATAGCGATTTAAGGTCAATTTTGTTAAATGTATATGTATTTCTGATATTGATTAAGGTATTGTGATTGTGTAGTTCATTTAAAAATGTAATGTATATAGGTAGTTAATAGATAATCATAATAGTCAAGTTTGTAGTCATGTTAGTTAGATTTTCTACATATATAGAGATATATTTTAGATAGACATTCTTCATGTCTTTCAAAGATTACAGAATAGGACATTTAATGTTTTAATAACTGAGGACTTTTCATGACAATGAGACACTCTGCTCCTGGCAGCACCAATCTATTTCAAGAGGAAGATGGGCATCGAAGAGGCTCGTTATGGAGTTTTGATAGCCATTTGGGCAAGAAACTGCTCTTGCCTGGACTATTGCATAAACTGGACACAGAGAACCCGCAGAGAGAGGACTACTTAACTTGCCTAAGGTGAGATGATCTTTCGGGGTTCCTGATTCATTTTGAAAGAGTCTGCGAGACATTCTGCAGGACACAACAGATAGTGACTGAACTGACTTTGAATTTTCCTGCTTTATGGAAATGTCTGCTGGATACCATGGGCCTGAAGGCTGAAGATGGATGCCCCAACGGTACAAAAGAACTTTGGGTGACTGTCCAGGCAGCGAGATGTCTTTGTCATTTCTAGAGTTTGAAGTTTCTTAGTTCTTGTTTACTTAGGTAATATATCTTTCTGGAGTCTTTGATGGAGTTAAGAATAGTTAGTTATAGTTTTCCTTAGTTATGATAAAGATTATTGTAACTTTTACTTGATAACTGTTTTGTTATATGTAATTTTGCTATGTTAAAGCCTTTTTTTTTTTGTTTAAACCGAAAAAGGGGAAGTGATGGAGGAAGGTCATTGGTCATTAACTAATAAAGGAACTGCCTTGGCCCATTTTATTGGTTAGCGGATAGGTGGGAGGAGAAAACAGGACAGAACACTGGGAGGAAGAGGAAGTGAGCTCAGAGTCTCGACAGCTCTCCTCTAGGGAGCAGACGCCTGAGAGAGACGCCATGCCCCGCTCCCGGCATGAAGCTCCGACCCAGGATGGACTAGGCTAGAATCTTCCCGGTAAGACCGGTTCTCACAGATTATTAGAGATGGGTTGATCGGGATGTGAGAATTAGCCTGTAAGTGCTAGAGCTAAAGGGCCAAGCAGTGCTTAAAAGAATACAGTGTCTGTGTAATTATTTTGGGGCATAAGCTAGCCGAGCAGGTGGCCGGGGAGCAGGCGGCCGGGGTGCTGGGAACGCAGCCCCGCCGCCCCTATTACTACAGACATGACATCTTTGGTATGATTTTCCTTATCTGAAAGATAAAAGCCAGAGAAATCACTTTGTCATATGTGTGTATGTATATGTGTGTATATGTATATATAATGAATAATTTATCTGATTACTGTCAATGAAATAAACAGTAAGTATGGTTAAAATAATGAACTAGAGCAAATGAAGTGGTGCCATCTATTTATCCTACCAGCCTTTGGATCTCTTACTCATTTGAAGTCATAGGTTAGAACCCCTTTAAATGTACAGATTATCATCTTTGAATTGCATCATCAAATGACCCACTACCATAGTTGGGATGTAAAGTCACTAAAATTTAATTATTTCATATGTACCTGAAATATTAAATGTGAGTAACTTGGAGACCCTATGACTCAATATTTAGTGAACTGTTATCTTTATCAGGCTATCCTAGTGAGAATTTCAAAGAAAACCGTCAAAGGAAATGTCCTCATATTCACTTCTGTAGACTTTTATAAAGTGGCAGTGTTTCGAAGACAGCTTTGAGATGGTTCCCCACTAACGTCACACAGCCATTGACATCTGGGATGTGACAGTAGGTGACAGACCGTGTTGCATAGCACCAATCAGAAATGGACTAGCTGAGTTGGTTGGAAAAAAAAGTCATACTGACTAGGAAGCGAAGAAGCAGAACATAGTAGCAGTAGTCTGTCCAAACAGTTGCTATTCACGTTAGCCAACAGAGATGTTACAGAAAAGCCAATCCTTACGGGATTTGTCCTGCTGCACAGGTAGAAAGATACTTGCTGTCAGAGCAGCATCTCTCAGTGGAAAGGAAGAGGTGTGCATGTTTATCCTCCTGTTTATGTTTCCAGTGACAAGCATTTCAGAATCTAGTTCTAATCTTTTGTTATATAATTTTGGTGAGAATGTGACTTTGAAGATTATAAAGATTGCTTCACAGTACATTTCCAGTCCAGTCCCTGGCTTGTCTCCATTCACCCATTTGTCACATATTTTCAAGATGGCAGCATAGGTGCTGCAGGATGTCTTGGTGCTGTGGAGCAAAGGCTGGTAAACTGGTGACCAGTTCGTTTGCTCTGCTATCTCAGTGTCTCTTGGCGAAAATCAACAAACTAGGAATTTGACTGGCTCCTTCCCTTGTCTATTTTAGTGGTAGTTTTAAAATCTTGCTTTCTTTTTGAAACCACGCTGAGCTCTTGGTTGATGGTCTTTTTTTTTTTTTTATCTATTTAACAGGTAAAAACAAATGAACATACACAGAACAAACCAAAACAAAACAATAACAACAACAACAAAACGAAAGATCGGGTACTTGAATAAGTGTTTTCAGCCCCTCAGTCAGAGTCTAGAGTTGTTAGTGTGTACAGGGAAGGCTTGGTAATACTGATACCCAAGACTCTTCTGTCTCCATTTGCTCTTTGTTGTCATTTCTTCCTTCCTCTATGATCTTGCTACTTTCTCTCTTCTGTCTGCTGTCTCTAGTTTCCTCCTTTGAAATATTTCTTAGTCCATAAGTATGATGCCTCTGCCTCTATGATGCCTCTGCCGTCTTGGTGGAACTGAGTCATATTTCCTCCAGGGTTCACTTTTGTAGTCTTGTTAGGGAACTTTGTTGGTTTTGCCTGGTGCTGATAGTGCAAATCACTGAGGAGTTTTGCAAAAAGAAAAAGCAACTACTCCTAAGGCACCAACATGAAGATGGGAAGAATATGACCAGGGCACTACACAGCTCTCCTAGAGAATTGCTTCTTTGAGTGAACAATGATTAACAGACAGCCACAGTTGGGCAGGTGAAGAGAATGCGAGGCTTTGGAGCACTCAGTCCTGAAGGAGACCTCCTTATCAAACCCTCATTTCCTGGCTCGGGGATCTATGCAGAAGCAGAGATGGACAGATTATAAGAACTAAAGATGGTTTCTCCAAGGAAACCACATCTTCCAGACACAGCGGAACTGATACACATAAACCTGAGGGGACTATGACAGCATGCACAGGACCCGCAAAAGTTCAAGCCAGACAAGGCTCCAGCACTGAGCAGGAGAGGTAGACAAAGTCCCAGACCTAATCATGGGGTGCTATTTGCAATTAATACCTGATTGCAAAGGGAAAATCAGTTTTCTCCAGTGGTGTCTCACTGAGTATATCAGCCACACTCCAGGTCTGGTCCAGGTATCTTCCATACCTGGCCATAGAGCCATAGACCAGGCTCACCCTCTGTTTTAAAAGATCTCGATCTACCCCTCATCTACAAGCCATCAGAGTACATTTTCTCTCTCTGGATTTCTCTTCTGCCTCCAGCAACTGGAACGTGTTTTGAAGGCAGTGATGAGTCAAAATGAGGCTTAGCAAATACTCTGACCTAAGGTCAGCTCCGATTTATGACATCAAGTACTTATGACATCCTACCATGCATACAGGGTCTACTCTAGTCAAAGGGGAACTATTATGTAGCAGTGGACATCATGGGGGTTACCACCCCCACACCTAGCAATTTATAATCTGATTTCTTGAAGAAAAAATATGTTTATGATGTTGAATTATCTCATTTACGTATTCAAACCTTTATAATGATCTAAAATGATAACTTGATCAGGAAAACAACTTGGTTTTCATACTGTTTCAGAAGAGAGGATTTTCCCTTAGAAGGGGATCTTAGCAGTGCTTTGTAATTATGAAAAGATCATTTTAAAAGGAAGTTTTGGGGGCTTTTAATCTTAAAAGAAATAATAATTCTCTCTAATTTCAAGCACATTTCCTTAGTTTTATTTCTATGTTTGCCACAGATTTCTTTTTAAAATTGTACATTATGTCATATTCATCTCTAACTTCTCTTATGGCCACCTTCAGTTATTTATTTCTGTTTCCAGTTCCACCCAGGTAACATCAAAAGGCATTTCTGACACTACTGGGTTTTATGGCTCAGGAATTAGGACAAATCCTGCAGTCCCCTCCTCCTGTCTGAGTCATGTCCGTACATGCCCAAGCTTGTGCAAGTCTGTCCAAAAATGAAAAGACTAAACCTCAGCAAATTAAAAGTGGACCATTGTAACTGCGGCTTGCTTACACAGTTATGTGTGAGACGACCTAATTGTCCCTGAAACTCTCGGAGTTGTCGCTACTTTGTACAAATGAGTGACCCCACATGTGCTGGTAGAGCATATGCTCTTTGTTCTCAGATACTATTTGAGTCTGGAGTCTTCCTTCAGTGTTTCCTCAGACCCTACAGGTTTAGTTGTTTGTTTAAACTTAGAGGTCTATGTTGTTTTTCTGGTGTGTTGAGTTTATTAAGATTATGGTTGTTTCTAACAGTTCAAGTAGGGAAGTTAAATAATCTAGGGTGGTCCTTTATTTCTTCCAACCCTAGAGAAAACACCACCTCTTTGATTACTTGTTTGTGCATGTATTGTTAGTATTTAAATACAGCATAGTTTCACGTATGAATCCCAGCAGTTGGGAGACAGGGTATAAAGTCAGTTTAGGGGTCTGTCCTTGTAAGTGGAGACTGCTTGTTTGTTTCCCAGGCGCCCAGACCCGCATAATAACACAGAAACTATCTTAATTACAACACTGTCAATAATTTAGGCATATCTCTAGCTAACTCTTACATCTTAAATTAACCCATTTCTGCTAATCTGTGTATTGCCACAAGGTTGTGGCCTACTGGTAAGGTTCCGGTTGGCAGTTGGCATCTTTCTCTTTTGGTATCTCCCTGACTCCACCTACTCAGTCTTTCTCTCTCTCTCCCTCTCTCTCTCTCTCTTTGGATTTCCTACCTGGCTTTACTCTACTAAGGCATTGGCAAAACAGCTTCTTTAATAACCAATGATAATAAAGCATCTTCATAGCATACAGAGGGGAATCCCATATCATGTCCCCTGTAGGTATAAGCTGTCCAGCCGAAAACAAAACAATATGAGTGACCCTCATACTGAATTCAGTGTGCTAATGAAACCTACAGCTTGTGATAAGCTGGGAATATGTTATAAATGCATGTTCTTGTGTTTTACTATACACATACTGACTTGAGAACATTGAGACTTGTGTCTAGCCACCTGTTTATTATACTTTTACAAGTTCTGTAGAAGACACTGATGTTTGCCCAGTTTAAGAATCGAAGTCTAAAGTTTTGCTATTTTTCTATAGCTTACAGTATATGAATTGTAGTTTCTAGTAAGTAGAACTTCATATTTATAGAAGTTTTTAACATCTATTAGTTATGAATGATGTATATACATACATTATCATGCATATATCTACAAATTTAATGATTTGTATATTAATTTATAAAAGAAACGGATATGCAGCTGTCCACACCAGACCTTGAGACTGGTGAGGAAACTCATTTAACAATGAAGACAACGGTAGACAGAGTGGACTCTGCTGAGCTAACATTGGTTCGCACAGGTGGGGAGAAGGAAGAAAGGAGTCAGCATGCAGGCTGGAGCTCAGTTCATTGTTTGCACCTTGAGCCCAGCAGACAATAGCATCTGGCTAACCTGATGGAAGAGCATGAAAGCTGTTGGTGCCTGGTGTGCTTTTAATCAGAGCAGCTCCTTTGGAGGACAAGAGGAAGGCCAGACCAACATCCCCTCTTTCCCTGAGTCCTTTTGCTAATTCCATTGCCTTCAGTCCCATGTGAATTTGCTCCTATAGTAAAATAAGATGACTCCTTTGGTGGTCATGCACTTGTCACCAGATTGCTTGGGACAGTCACAAACTTAACTCTAAAATTATTCTCCTTGTGGAAAGGCGTCCTGTTGGGAGACTGTTGTAATAGAGGGTGGCTGTGTTTTACTGGGAGAAGAAGGAGGAGTTCTGTAAAAGGGCCACCAGTTGCTTCCCTAGGAAGAGTATCTAGTTATTTCAACAAGCAGAATATTTCGTTTACATTGTTTCCACCTCTTAGCTTTCCAGTCTTTGTGTGGTCAGAATGCCACACTCCCTGCTCCACTGTAGCCAGAGAAGCATTCTGCCTTGGAGTAAGTTAACTCTCTTTCTGATTTATTACTTCATCTTTTTGGGTGTTTGTACTTTTGAGAGCCCCTTTAAAGTGTTATCTTTACTTTAGGCTCATGTGTTTATAGTAGGTACATGCTAAATATTGATTAAATTAAGGAATATTTGCTTTGTTACCTACGTGAATATTTTTCTGAAAGAGCTATTTCTAAGTCAGAAAGGGGTTGACAAGATGGTTTTGCCATTGCTCTGGTATGATATTTTGCATAATATTTTGGTGATTAAATATTGATCTTCCTTTGGAAATTCTTGTTTGCATATTGATTTTGAAGTTGATCTTCATTTTATGGGTCTCTTCTTTACCTCTTAATTTTGGCTGGGAAAGATTTAAAACCAGGCTCTAACCTTGAATAGACTGCATTTACATATCTTGAGGAATGAACATTTATAACTACATATTCCATAGCATTTCTGGGTAAATATGAGGATGAAAGGAGAAATTATATGCTGTATTACTTTAATGGTATAACAAGTACTAAGAACATGCTGGGCCTCTACTAGCTGACCCATTTTGGTTTCTGACTTACTACTGCTTCTCCTTAAAGCTCCCTAAGTGAACTCTCAGGCTCTTTTCTCTCTCCTGTTTCATCACATTGTAACTTTTCAGTGCTGAGGAACTGTCAGTTACTCTCACAGATATGATCCTACCAAGATAGCACCTGCTCCATGCTCTGAGATTCCCCAAGGGATGAAGCAGCCATATGATGGCTTCTTTGCTGTAACTAAGTATTCCCCTCCTTGGTGGCTTGTCATAGCAACTAGGAGTGTGTTGAGCAAACCCTGACTTCAGTGTCCAACATTACCCAGAGCAGACAGTCATGAAGCTGTGCTCTGGTGACTCTGGATGAAGAGAACTGTGGAGAAGCTGGGTGAACTCCTTTCCTGTCTGCTCCGTCCTTCTCTCCAGCTCACTGATAATTTCAGTAAAGATTGCTGTGTAGGAGAGAGCTTCCATAACCTCCCTTCAGTGCAGGGCCATTTTGTTCTGCTTCTAAGAGGACCAAAGGAAGCAAATAAACAACAACAATAACAAAAAAACTATGGTTTTGGTGGATGAAAAACACTTTCAACTTTATATCACATTTTTCTAATTATCAATTGCCAATTTAGAACACTGAGAGTTATTCATAAAGACAAATGATGCTTTAAATCAATGGGAAATGGGAATTAGGGGGAGCAGCTGAAGAAATAAGAGGAAGAGTATGTGTATCAATATGAATGTGAACCTTTAGTGGCTGAGAAAAGGCCAAGAGTGAAAGGTTTTCTGAGGTGAGGTTGAAGTTGAACATCTAGGATTTTGACCAAAAGATGCTACTGTGACTTGTTTTCCCCAAACTTTGCATTCCTTTTAGGGAAGTAAAAGCAGACAAATTAAATTGGGTGGGGCTGTTATTAACAGACAATCCGAAGAGAAGGTGGTTGGAGAATGATTACTGGCAAGTAGTAGATTATAATTGTGTGATTTGGGGATCTAGTCTGAGAAAGGGGGTAATGAAGACAGGAACGGTCATCAGACTGAAGGATATAAATGCCCCCAAAGAACTTAAGGTCTCTTTTCTAAACTCCCGTTTAGGACATAGATTGCAGCATAGGAGTTGGGGTTTGAAGTCTGTTGATGTCAGAGGTGAGTTCAAGTTCTGCCAGAGTCTAGTTTATTGCCACTGACATGTACAGTAAGGGACAACTTCTTGAGGAAGATGAAAGAAGTTGCCTTGGAGACTTGTAAAATACCCTGTCTACCCGGACATGGCGAACAGTGGCTATTTTCATGGCCATCTGGTCTCTGCCAGGTACTGTTGTCAATTTCCCAATACAATCGTTCTAATTATTGTAATAATCCTGCAAAGCAGACGCTGTGACTTTTACTTTTCTTATGAAGAATGATGAGCACTTTAGTGATGTATCCAATGTATTCAGTTGGGAAATTCTGGAAGTGGAGTGAGTGTATCCTTACGTATGTCTCATTCCAATCGCTGTAGACAGTTCCTGAGGACAGTTACCACTTCCATCAATCCTCCTCTATCTTTCTCCATTCTCCCTCCTTTTTTCTTCTGGTTGTGCTTTTCTTCATATTCAACAAGCAGTTGAACATTAAATAATTTTTTTAAAAAAAGTACTTACAGGGCTGGAGAGATGGCTCAGCCGTTAAGAGCACTGGCTGCTCTTCCAGAGGACACAGGTTCAATTCCCAGCACGCACATGGCAGCTTATACCTGTCTGTAATTCAGCTGCAAGTGATTTGACACCCTCACACAGACATAAATGCAGGCAAATACCAATGCACATAAAATTAAAAAAAAAAAAGAATTTACAAAAGTAACTGTCTCCAGGGGATCCTTTGGAAAGGATCAGGCACTCTTACCTGGAAAAGATAAGCTTGTAGAGTCTGGGACTCTAATATGCATCAGTGTGAGTTGCTGGCTTTATTTTTCATACACTAAATGAAAGTAGAGTTGATTTCCCAAGCTGCCATACACATCCTCGTGCTCTGCCCATGGTTAGCTTGTGGAATGACCTTGTAGTAAAGAATCTGTCTCGTGGGTGGAGAGACCATCCGAATTCTGCTTGTGTGATCTGATGGAGCTCCTCCCTTCTTTGTTCCTCAGTTCACTGGTTCACTCACATGTGTGTCCAGTCTTAGGAGTGGTCAGGAAAACAACAGTACTAAAGCCCAGCTTCTTGTCCATCTTGTATGCTCACAGACTGGAGCTGTTGGCTCACAGGTGAGGATGCTGCTCATTTTTGTGCTGCATTTGAGGGACCCAGCCCGCCTGCAGATGGAGGGCTGAGCAGCACTTCTCCAAATGCCAGAAAGTTAGAACTTACGCTTTAAAATGTGCAACAGTATGTTATATGCTTTAAAATTATTGAGAAAAAGAGTTAAAGTGCTATAAAAAAGTATATGATCCACTGTGGGGTGGTATACAAGTTGAAACTGGTATTCTATCACATTTGTTTGTGTCCAGGTATAGGGTTGTCTTTTAAGATCAAATATAAAGAGTGGGAAAATACAGGTTTCCCAATATTTTGGAATGATGCTAAGAAGGCTACTTCCAGTACTGAGATCCTATATAATGAAAAAGAATCAATGTATAACAATTATTTAGGTATTTTGTGGAGTTAACATAGATAATACCTGTCAATATAGGTAAAAAATGAAATTGGTCAATGAGGCTTAACACAAGGTTCTTCATTAAGGAAAAATGTGAGCATAGGAAAAGTATTCAAATGCATCACCAACCAATCAAACCAAACCAAAGCATCAACAGCAAAACCATCCAGCAGAGGATTAAATGACAACTACGGAAGAGAGGAGGAACTGTCAGGGCAGAGCCTACTCCTGGGAGAAGCTGCAGGATGGTTTGGTGTAAGTCTGAGCTTGGGAGTTAGCTACTGTGACTCCTTAACTGAGGAAAACATTGTTTCTTCCCTGAGTGTGGATTAGGGTTGAAGCCAGACAGTCTATTCAACAGTATATGGAGTAGGTATAAAGTCGGGGTAGGAATGGGTGTTGGAGTCTTTGCTGTCTATGTTTAATTTTGTTTTTAATGAGATGTCATGGCGTTAGGGCAGTGGTTTTCCAGATACGCTAGTCATTTGAATCATGGAAAACTTGTGAAAATATAGGGTGCCTGCTTTTTTGTTTGTTGTTTCAGGAGAAAGTTTTTGGCGTGTTGGGCCCACTGTACTTCAAGGTGCTGGCCTCTAGGAAGTGCTGTATGCATAGATTTTCATGCATTTTTAGGATATCACAAAATATTAATGCTAACAAGATCTTTCTTTCTTCCAAATCTTCCATTTCATGGAGAAGACGCATGGCCAAGCAGGTGACTAAGCATGGGTTTGCCAGCTTTCCTCAGTTTGGTTTCCAGTGAAATGATCTCGTGGAAACATAAATTGGGTTTAATTTCTTTCTTATTCCAAATTAACTTATTCAACCTTAGAAAACTTGTTACAAATAAAGAAGAAAAATACCTCCTTTAGATTTTTTTTTACCCTTGGTTCCTGTATAATTAAGACGGTAGCTTGAGCAACTAACTCCCAAGAACCTCAGGCGGCTATCAGAGAAAAACAGGTGTGTGACCTAGGCATAATAAGATGCTCATAGGTGTCCTATACAAACCCCTACCAGTGGTAGAGGTTTCAGGACCTAAATATTAATTTAAGTCCAGTGAATCATTTCCTATGGAATGCTGAGGGCTATGGTGGTTTTTCTTTTTAGACATTGTTGTAATGTCTAATGAGATAAAATTCTACATGTGGAAAATATTAAAGTAATTAAAAACATTTGGCTTTTCTGCATATATTTTCTAAAATTAGCTCACATGTTAGCACTCATCTGCCTTGTCTCTAATTGGGTTGAAATGTGTGAAGGGAAAAGAGCTTTGATATGGAATCTATTTTTCATATGTCTTGACTATGAGATGCACAAAGGAACTAATACATCGGTGGAGCTTTGAAAAAGTTACTGATGTCTGGGTTTTACAGGGGTGGCACAAGACTGAATAAATTTGCTACATCTTAGTAGAGTTTAGGGTTGAAAGAGAATATACCCAATTATATCACAAAGACATAGTCTCTCTTATTTTTTGAAAATATGCACAGTATATCTTATTTCCTAATAGTGAAGGGGAGCTATTATTAATTTGCTTTTCTGTTGACAAAGAAATACTATAATTGCCTCATTACAATGTTCTGTATCTAAACAGTTTTAAATTACTTTAAACTTATTTTTAATTGTGGAAAATCATTTTTATACACTGAATACAGGTAAAGTAATATAATTTGAGCAACTTGTAGAAAGTCTTTACATTAAAAATAGTCATAATGCATCCTTATTTAGTAATTCCTCAAAGGCAAACAGTTAGAATATTGACACTGCTCTTACCAGGTTTGAAGACTGATTTTTACATAAAAACGAGGTTATACTGTGTGCCTGTGGGAGAAGCTAATATTCATTTCTTTCCTATAACCCGTGAATTTTATTGAAACTGTAACCACTGTCCCTGGAGGAGCAAACAATCATAATAAAGGAGTCACAGAGCTGCCTCCTGATGAAAACAGCCCCATTTTTCTGTTTTTTGAATTGTTGCCTTTGTGGTCGTTGCTGAAGTTTCAGATGATTTGAGTCTTAAGGGAGGCAACTGGGCCCATACTTAGTTTTGACAGTGTCTGAAGCACATATAATTTGACGAGGGGGCGCTCTTCAAGAGAAAATAAAGCAAAAACAATCAGCTTTGAACATTTACTCTAAGATCCCCAAAGGGTTTTTCAGTAGGGACCGTCTTATTAAACTCAAGGTAAATGCCACCTGTGGGCATGAAGGGACTGCTAAGTACGCCTTAGACCTAGCGAGGTTTTCAGCCCTCACCTAGCTGTTGAGGAGAGTTCTCACCCCCTCCTTCATGCTCTGTTCTCAGAGCCTCTCTTTATCTCAAAGAGTTCAGATGAAGCTGCGGAATATGCTTATGTAGTTGTTTGGTTATGAACTGAACAGATGTGGTGTGGCCAAAGCTGCTGATAGCCAAGAGCACCTCAGCCTGGGCGTGGTTAGTCAGTCATTGAAGTTTTCTGTGTTTCACTATAGAACCAGCAAGAAAGCATCTCATCCATACCAGTCTCCTCTCTGACTTAGAACCCAGTCCTTGTCACAGTACACACTGTGGTCATAGCTGTCATCCTTCAAGGGGTGATGTTCACATGACTAGTCACGATTTCAGACTGACATATTAAGTATCTGCAAAGGAAGCAGAGGAAGGGTTTAGAATTAAATTTTTTAATTTTTTGCATGTGTATATATGCATTCACACACATAAGTGTGTGTCACAGACTGTGTAGAAGTCAGAAGACAAAATCTGAAGGTACTCTCTCCTCTCATGGGATTTCCAGGTGCGGAACTAAGGTCTTCACCCTTGGGGCCAGCTGCCTGGCCTTGAATTATGTCTGAAAGTGGGCTTCTGCTCTACACTTGTAGCGTCTGTTGCATTTGTAACTTCAGTGAACCAAATTAATTTGAATATTCTCCCTTGTCTGAATTTTAAAACTGTGTAGTCCAACAAACTTTTATTTTGACTTACATATCAGTAAACTTCATTATTCAGTTGCATACTCCATCTAGCTTGAGTCTGGGAAGAGCTCCCATGACTTCTTCAGGGAAGCCTAGTCTCTTGGATCCTCTATTTCCTTTTTGTTCCATCTCAACCTATAAACCACTGGCAAGTCCTTGGGCCTGCAGATGATTTGTGTCAAATGCCCTTTCTCTCATTCGTCACTAATCTCCATTATATTCAGTTGCATGCATTTCTCATCTCAGATATTTAGGTCATGGGATTTTCCTAGACCTAAATGGAAACATGGTGAGTACTGCAAAACCCTTAGAACCTTCCATGGCACACCATACAAGCAAACAGTACACAAACAGCTCATTTATGCCACTATTTTTAGATTCTTTCCTTTCCATGGTTTGTTTGGGACAGGAGCTTGCTGTGAAGCTCTTGTCAGCCTGAACCTTGATACAGACCAGTCTGGCTTCAGACTTGCAGCAAACTTCCTGTCTCTGCCATCACCTGTCTGTAACATCATCTTGAAGAGAAAAATGCAAGTGATTGTCTGGCTGAAAGGGAGATATTTTTGACATTAAGTTCAATTTTTAGGTAGATTTAGTTAAAACCAGAAGTGTTAATCCAGCATAAAAATCGTACCATGTGCAGGATGGGTAAAATGGTGCCTTTGAGCTCTAAGAATGTGACTTGTTTACTGTTTTGTCATTTATATTCAAGAAAAAATTCACTGTTAAGTGAAAGTTTAGTTCTGCTTTGGAGTGAGAAGTTTTCACTCAGAGTTGTGGATAGTTACAATTTTATTGACTAGGATTTCCTAAGCTTGGAAATGTTGCCCTTTAAGGAATATTGTATAAACTTTCGTCCACCTTGTAGCTAGGTGGTCCCAAACAGTATTAAGCATTTTCTACCAATGTGTGGTGTTGTCCATGGTTCATGAATGGATAGCACAAAGGTCTGTGACACTAAAGGTGACAGTATTACATGACGTCATTAGGAAAAATTCTACCTGTGAACTGTACCCCCCTTATCTCTACAAGTTACCTGGCACTGTCAAAGGCTGCTCCAATTAAGTACCACGTATCGGTTGCTGATATTGGCATAGAAGTGCACAGCAGCACTGGCCTGATGCTAGGACTGTGGGACAAAGGAGTTAACCTCTCCATAGCTTAATTTTCTCATTCGTGAAACGGGAGTCCAGCTGAGTCTTCAATTCTGTTGTCGTAAATAGCGCAAGGTAAAATGCACATCCAAGCCAGATGGTCCCGGCATAATTCTCTTCCTCCCTCCCTCCCTCCCTCCCCCTCCCTCTCTCTGTGATATCAGTTATAGTTAGGCATCAAATAGAGTAATGGGTTTCTCTGCTTCTGTGAAACTTCTGTCCAGGCTGTATAAGAGGGACTTAAGGAAGAGCTGCCCACCATATGCAGGGAAAACTCCCACAAACAAAAAATGAAAATAAAAGAAATCGCGTGGTAGCTAGTGCCCTTTGATGCTAGGGGCCCACTGGTATCATTTTGACTTCACTGGTCTAGGTAAACTGTGTCTACCTGGTGATCTGAGACAGCTGTTATGATTACCTTGAGTTTGCCAGGACTAGGATAAAAGAAAGGGAAGACTTGGCTCCCCTTCAAGTACAGAGGTTACACAACACCATTGGCTTATGTATTGTTTACCATAATTATGAGGGTTAGCAGAGATTCAAAGGAGGACTGAGCATGCGCTAAGTAATCACTAGGCCTGTTTGATAACTCCTGGGTGACGGTTTTCTTATTGATGATTAGTGAGTGAGTACTGGAAAACAACTGACATGCAACCACAGTATCATTAGATTCTAAAGACCGGGTTCCTCAGTTTTCCCAATTAAGTTTCAGGTTCTTTGCCAAAACATTTTGTGCTATTTGCATGTGATTTACATGTTTAAATATTCAATGTCTGTCACAGCTTTTGTGTTATTTTAATTCCTACGCACACACACAAAAAAATGGATTGATGTCTCCAAAGTGATTAATTAAATGGTAAAAAGTAGAATTAACATATTAGCCTTAGAACTGTGGTTCAGGTACTGAATTTAAACTGATGTAAGGGGCGGGATAGACTGCTAGAGTCTCAATTTAGTGGGAGCCTCTGAATAAGGAAAGCATGTGAAGGGCAATGCAGGGCAGCGTTCAGGTGTTCCTGGGTGGTGATCCATTGGTTCCAAATCACCTGGTAGGAAACTGTCTCAGTAAGTCTTTCCAAAAGGAAAATGATGATTTTTGTCTTTCCCCTAAAGGTAGAGATTGAAACCCTAGATAGATACATCATTCCGAATTTCAATCTTTTTTTTTTAAAGTGACTGGGGCTTATGTTTGTTTTGTTTATTTTTTTTTGTTTTTTTTTAATTTATTTATTTATTAAGGATTTCTGCCTCGTCCCCGCAACCGCTTCCCATTTCCCTCCCCCGCTCCCATCAAGTCCCCCTCCCTCATCTGCTTGAAGAGCAATCAGGGTTCCCTGACCTGTGGGAAGCCCAAGGACCGCCCACCTCTATCCAGGTCTCAACCTGTGGGAAGCCCAAGGACCGCCCACCTCTATCCAGGTCTCCTAAGGTGAGCATTCAAACTGCCTAGGCTCCCCCAAAGCCAGTACGTGCAGTAGGATCAAAAACCCACTGCAATTGTTCTTGAGTTCTCATTATTCCTCATTGTCCGCTATGTTCAGCATAGAAAACACTATCCTGAGTGAGGTAAGCCAGACCCAAAAAGTGGAACATGGGATGTACTCACTCATATTTGGTTTCTAGCCATAAATAAAGGACATTAAGCTTATAATTCATGTTCCTAGAGAAGCTAAATAAGAAGGTGAATCCAAAGACAAACACATAGGCATCCTCATGAATATTAACCTTCATCAGGCGATGAAACAAGACAGAGACAGTGACCCACACTGGAGCACCGGACAGAAATCTCAAGGTCCAAATCAGGAGCAGAAGGAGACGGAGCACGAGCAAGGAACTCAGGACCACGAGGGGTGCACCCACACACTGAGACAATGGGGATGTTCTATTGG
Source organism: Microtus oregoni (assembly GCF_018167655.1). Taxonomy (NCBI): domain Eukaryota; kingdom Metazoa; phylum Chordata; class Mammalia; order Rodentia; family Cricetidae; genus Microtus; species Microtus oregoni. The sequence continues at coordinate 54,216,406 of NW_024543069.1, forward strand.
GAACTCACCAAGGCCAGCTGGCCTAGGTCTGAAAAAGTCTGGGATAAATCCGGACTAGCTGAACATAGCGGACAATGACGAATTTCAATCTTGTATAGGCCCGAAGTCGTACTAGTACTGAGAAACTCGTCAACCCACACAGACACTAGTGAGAAATGTACCTAGGAAGAAAGTAGATTAATTACTGGCAAACCTGTGCTGACAGGGTACCTATCACATGGTAGTGACCACTGGGTGTAGGAGTAGTCCCTGCTTGGTGTGCAAATAGTTTCTCTCCGGTGGAGTAGACGAACCAAAGTGTAGAGGCAGGATGCATTTAAAAAATATGACAAACAAATATTCCCTCTTCTTTCAGCAAATGTTTTCAGAACCATCTCTATCCACGAGTCCTTTCAGAAGAATGAAAATGTTGCTGTTAGCAGAGGAAAAGCTCTTCTCTGCACGGAACTTGTATTTTAGTAAAGCAAAACTGTTGAATGACATCAGCACTGTTAATCACTTAGTATCTTGAGTGGTCCGCGTCCATGGTGAGCTGTGGGTGGCGTGCTTTGATTGAATGCTAGTCCATCTCAGCACTGCTCTGCGAACAGCTGCATCCTGCCTCTTGCTTATAGTTCAGGGATGAAGGGAGGCGTGATGATCACGACACAGTTGATAATCCAGCCACTGAGCATGTGGCCTAGTGTTTTTGGCAGAAAAACATGCCAAATTCTGCCCTCCGAAGAGTGCTGGTTGGCTGCCCAATTGCAAGAACGTCAACAACTATATCTAAAAAGTGGGATGCAAGCTCTGCTTCCGGGGCGCGGGATTGACTCCCTTATTTAGATTATCCAAAGAGACTTGCTAGAGGTTTCTTTATGAAGCTCAATGTCTTAAATTGTTTACTCTTCTTTTTCAGACACTTTTCTTGCCACTAACACTTCAGATAACAAATGATAACGTGCAGCCAATTGTTATCAAGATTTCCCTCAATTTTTGATGATTTTTTTATGGAATAAAAAATTGAATGTTTAAAAACTAGTACAAAAGTTGCAGCAGGATATAGAAATGCATGTTTTGATGCTGAAATAAGGGGTCATTTTGACTTACCGTCTGATAAATTTTAAATGAAGCTATATGTAAACGAGGCCTATAGCTGCCATTCCCAGGCCTGTACATGTTATCAATATCCAGGACTGTTTAAGAAGACCCCTGAATTCTTGCTCTAATCCCCAATGTATTAAGAGGAATGGCAGTTCTTTTTAATTAAGAATGTAAGTGAGGGAACACACTGAGTGGATGTGGGATCTGGTCCTGAGCTCATGTCACACATGGATTCCATGGGCTGCAAGCAGCTTGTCTCACTGATATGAAACTTTGAACCTTTTCTGTAATTCTGATTTCCTTGTTCTGTTCAACAAATGGCTGGTTTTCTGAGTGTGTGTGTGTGTGTGTGTGTGTGTGTGTGTGTGTGTGTGTGTGTCTGTCTGTCTGCCTGCACACGAGCCTGAACAAACCCAGAGTTGGCATGTGGCACTTCAGAGCAGTGTTCTGGCTGGACGTGATGCTACCGCAGGACTCAGAGATTTAGTTATCTACAGAGTCACTAACTACTTCCAAATGTAGCTACTTTTGACAACAGCTGTGGATTCTTTGTCCAGTGTGGTTCCACCAACACTACTCCCTTGGGTGTGGCCTGGCATAGCTGGGGTGCTGTGTTTTCCCAACACATGCTGGTTGGTCTGGGGCTCCTGAACTGGTTTTTCTCTCTAACCAGACTGTTCTTTAAAACATGGCAGATGGGTGCCAAATTGAGGCATTCCAAAAGCCAAGCCTCAAGTGCTGATTACTAGTGCTTCCTGGACTTGTGGCCAATCCCGAGAGTCACTGTGTTAGTGTGTAGAGTGCACTGCACAAAGGCATTGGTCCTTAGGGTGGGTGCATTAGAAATTGTCATGGATGCTGTCTACCATAGAGTGCAAAGATCAGAGCCTTGATGAAAATGTATATTTATATATGTCTGGTCACATCTGATGGGCTAAGCTTACACTCTGATGCTTTGAGTGACGCTGAGTGTGACAATCTGAATGCTGGAAAGTTCCATCTCTCAAATGGCTTTCATTAGAGTTCTTTGGGGGAACTGAAAATTCCATGTTCTGTATGTTGCAAATTATATCTCAAGACAATTAAATGAAGATTTCTAGGGACTGTCCCAGGCATAGGTGTGTTTCCAAGTCCTTTGATTGGATTAATGTTGTCGAGGCTGATCATTATTATTTTAGAAGCACTGCTGCTGAGCTTGATTTGAGGGAAGACAGCATCCCTGATACAGATGGAATGCCAGCTACTGTGCGCGGGCTGGAACTCAGCTACAGTGCGTGTGTGTTGTAGTAGGAGCGGCGAGGCTGCGTCCCCAGCACCCCGGCCGCCTGCTTGGCTAGCTTATGCCCCGAAAAAATTACATGGAAACTGTATTCTTTTAAGCACTGCTTGGTCCATTAGTTCCAGCCTCTTATTGGCTAGCTCTTACATATTAATCTAACCCATTTCTAATAATCTGTGTAGCCCCACGAGCTGGCTTACCAGTGGAAGAATCATGGCGACTCACTGACTCAGCTTCTTTCTCCCAGCATTCTGTTCTGTTTACTCCTCCCACCTATGTTTTAACCTATGGGGCCAAGCAGTTTCTTTATTACTTAACCAATGACCTTCCTCCATCATATGTGTAGGGACTGCAACAATTTTTGTGGAAACCTATGCGATTCTTTGGCCAAATGTAATATTTCCTTCACTTTTCCTACCCATTTAGCAAGTGATAAAAGTTGTATTTTTGCCATCTATCACACTTACAGATTTTAAATATCTCTCTCTATGTTTTGCTCCATATACATATAACTTAATATTTATAAATTTTTACTCCCGATTTAAATTTCCCACTTGTCTATACTTCTTCCAATTCTGTTCTCTATTTCTGAGCACTCTTTACTCAAGTATCTACCTGTGATGCAATTTTCTCTGTCGGGTTTCTCACATTTTCCTCTGTACATCTGTTCATTTCTTTCATGTTTTTTGGGGTTCACCAATCTGGCCTGCATCCAGGCACCATTATGTCGTGGTCTAGTGCCAGCCTGGACCATAAATTATTTTTCTGGACCAGAGGATATGTGTGCGAGTAATTGAGACAACTCACATGGCTTTATTGGGAGAGAGATTCTCCGTGACCCCTCATAAAATCCTGAGTTCACATCCTGAAAATTCTTCTGCGTTTATTATCCAAACAGCCTTATATACCAAAACATAAACTGAGGGGAAAATTTATTAGCATTTTGTTTCCTAGATAACCAGGCAAATGGTTTTGGTCATGTCTACATCTACCTATGCCTGCTCTGTCACGTCTTTCTGTTTTCCTGTTCTGTTTGCCAGCTCTGTCATGTAGGCTGAATTATCATCTCTTTTCAGGCATCCTCCAAATTACAAAAAAGGAGCAGAACCACATCCTGACCCTTTGTTAGGGATGGCAACAGACTAGGTAACCGCCTCCTGGGCAGCAGGTGCAAACTGTGGCCTGAGATTCTGGTCTCCATACCATGTAAAAATATGGGCCTATACTATGTGATGAGATTGAGACCAACCTGAGCTACATGAAACCCTGTCAAAAAATGAAAGTGTTATGAAGTCTATGTACATGCAATTAATATTTTATTTTTGAACTATAGTGAAAATATTTTTGCATGGATTGATTTTTATGGGAATTTCCTTTTGTATACAAGCAACAGAATAAATGACTAATAAGAAAAGTCACTGTGACTATTTAGAAAAATCCAGAAGAAATTTCAGCTTATACTATGAAAACCTAGTGTGGAACAATATATTATTATACTGTCATTAAAAAATCATGACTTTATAAATCACATTTCATTTCTAGCCTCTATAGTTTTTCTTTTAATATATTGAAACTGTTTTATTAATAAGGGAATTTCTACTTTTTGGAGGTTTTTACTTTGGGCAAATAAAAATTTCCTAATTCATGATTAAACTAATCTCTCTCTTACACACGCTCCCATTTCTTGAGAATGATGGAAGGTATGGATATTTCAATGCTCTCTCAAGGCTTTGGGAATACTTCCTGTCAGGGAGTATACCCGAAGGAGGCTGTTTGCTTTTAATGAATGAAAGAATGTAGTGTGTGTAGAACGGTTCCCTATTACATGGTGGGCACCATCCATCTCCTTGTAGGGAAAGTTGGATGTTTAGAACGGAATCATTAAACTGAAGGTATCCTATTGCTTTCTTTACTTAAGAAGTTCTTCCTCTTTGTTGAGGGCACTTTGTTTACCTCTTGAAGTCAAGCCTCAACAAAGCTACAAAATTTATCAAGTATATTTTATATTATGCTAGACGATTTTCAGATTTTCTTTCATGTAATCTTAATAATATGCTCAAGGTATTATTGTTACACTATGTAGTTTACAAGAGGAAGAATCTTTCTATGAAATGTTTCGGTTGGCCAATGGCAGCCCGCTATGCTGGAATGCAAACCAACTTTGAAGCTTATACTTAATGGAACAGCCAACAGTGGATTTTTGAGATTGAATTTTGGCCAACAGATCCAAATTCTAAGGAATTAATCTTAGTATTCATTTGTCTTATGTGATTTTTAGATTCAAGATGTTCTAGTGGCTAAAATTGAGAAAAAACTTCTGTATTATGTTCTTTATAATATCTTAATGATTTTTATATGTGTGCTTTATAAATTTGTGCAGTGTGTGTATGTGCCTACACATGTACGCACATCAGGTAGAGGAAGCCTCAGGTGTCATCCACCCTGTCTCTGAGGAAGGGTCTCTCTGATTAGGCCTGTTGGTACAGAAGCTCCAGAGATCTTTTCTCTCCTGGCATGCACTGGCATTCCAAGTGCACACTACCACCCTGGCATTTTTATGTGGACTTTGAGGATTTAGAACAGGGCCTCATGTTTGCCAGCCCAGTGCCTCATTGACTGAGCTATCTGCAACCCTAGGCCTTATGATGTTTTAGTCACTCAGAAGCACACCATCCAGTCCCCATGCTGAAAGAGTAGCTCCCAGGATCAAGTTACCTGAGTTGAGAGCTGAAGCCGTTTTTTAAAATGCTAAAACCTTAAGATTGGATTCAAGAGAGAACTTATTTGTGTGGTTAGTTACTAAACTGACTAGATTCTAATATTTATGAAGCTAACTCATAGCTTTAATAAGAGAGGTTTATATTTACACATAAGAACCCCACAAGATAGATTTTTTTTTATTATTTTTCTTGAGCTCTACATTTTTCTCTCAGGATAGATTTTTGATGACGTCTTTAACATATAATTTTTTGGTTAAGGTTTGTTAAATTACTTAACAACAGTTGAGATATCTTAGCACTAGACGTTTGCTTGAGGATCTGCATGCTAATCGGGTGTGATGCCCAACACAATGAACTTCTAAAAATTCAGCTCTAATGGGAGAGCATGTCAAATATTTATCTTGATTTATCAAGGTTTGTCTGACAAGTCAGTAGTTATGGGATGTATTTTAAATTTGATGATGTTTTGAAGCACATATATAACATATGGCTTTGCTGTAATATGCATCTCATCTATTGTTCTAGTGTTGGGCTATCTTCACGAGTCAGGCTTCCAGGTTCAGGATGCAACGATTTCCTCCCTTATGCTCCTGGGGTGGGTGTTGTCAGTGTTTTTAATATTATAGGGAAGCTTGTCCTCTTGTCACTGAGCCCCTAATTTTCTTTGTTTTCAGTCAGATAATGAATATTTATTAAACAATAAAGGTGTTTAAAACCAGGTCAAATAAACTAGCAGAAACTCAAGAGGCAGATCTTACATTATGGTGGAAGTAAATTTAAAATTAATCTTGAATTATCTGTGGGTAAATATTAGCATTAGATTAAGAATAAGGTGTACATTGATTTGTTTTCTTTTGTTTTCAAAGCAAAAACGGAGCTGAGTTTCAATTTATTCCTTTTGATGTCTCCAGTCAGATAATGAAGTTTTCTATTGTTGTTTTGAGTGTGAGAAGCTTTCTTTAGTCTGCTAATCAGGGGGGCTTAGGAATCATATATTCCTCTTACTCGACAAACATGTTTCCCGCATAGCCATTGTCTTCTATATTGTGTTTTTCTACAGAGCTGTGTGATTTCTTCCTAAATATTCCTCTCTTTGTTCCACCTATCAGACCCATCATGCACTGTCAACTCCTCAGTGTTGATAACTCTGTTGCTGTCCTACCAGCTACATCTGATAGAACCAAACCAAAAGCAAAAGTGTGTTCCACTCAGACAAACTAACATGCACATTTATTTTGTGTTTGTTTCTTTTATTTAGCTTTAGAGATTAAAGTTTTGACTATCTCTGAATATTTCATGCAAATGCATTTCTTAGGACTGACACATAAACAGCTTAGACTGAATGGATGTTTTTCCTGGCTGGATTAGCGAGAGACCCAAATCTCTTCAAAATGTAGGAGTTATGCTTTCTCCAACCAAAAACTCAAGTGATTTCCATTGAGTGGGTATCTTAAAAAAAGAAAAACTGATTTGGAAAAGATTGTGGAAGTTTATAAACTTGTCTTTTAAGGTGATAGATAATGCACTTCTACTTTCAGCACTAGACATTACTGACTGATGTACAACCCAGACTTTTCCTATAGGATATTTCATGTGTACACAATTCTACATGGAAACTCCTGCATAATATTTAGAGCATGTAAAGGATAATATTCTGGCTTTAGTATCAAGATTTTGGGCCTGGTGAAAATATGCAGTTTTAAACCCAGAATAATCTTGTTCAAAACAAGTGTGTCTTCATTGTGAAAAGATGATGTGTAATGATTGATTAGACCAACTTTTCTTCAGTGATTATGCTCTCTCTCTCCCCCTCTGTGTGTGTTAAATTATTAATTTATATTTGTAATATTTGGGACTAGATAGATATCATGTCACATGTTATATCTATCTTCAGTAATATATATCCCCTCTCTTGTTCTTAGACTCATTTTAGCTTTTAACAATATTTGACTGTAATCAACCCAGAGAGTACTGACATATTTTACATAACTCCATTTAATCTTCCAGTGAGATTGAGGAGACTTTTGTACTTCTTGTGTAAATTTTGTTGCTGTGGCAGAATTGAGGGCACTGTTTCTGAGATCTCAGCTCTTGGCTACTCGGTCCCATGGCTATGATCCTGTGTTGAGGCAGAACATCATACAGAACTTTTGACCACATGGCAGCCCGAAAGCACAGAAGGACCAGAAGTATTGGGGCCAGTTCACAGGCATGGCCCTGTGACTTCCTCCCTCTGAACTGTCTTCAACGTCTACCACCTTCTAATAATGCCTTCAAATTATGAATTTATTAATGGATTAATCTGTTTATGATATCTTATAATCCAGCCGCTTTTCAACCATTGAATCTATCAGGGAGGACCAGGCCTTCAACATGTATAGCTTTTGAGGGAGATTTCCCATTCAAATGGTCATCTTCATGATTTTCCGAGTTGTAGAGAGAGAGATTACATAGTGATTTACTATCCTCTCTATCATTTTTTTTTAAGGAGCAAACAGAATCATGTTAACTGGTGGAAGCACCTCCTCTGCAGAATTTAGCTTTCCTCACTATGTGGTAGGCGAGAGGTGAGTGACCTGTCCACCTGGAAGGATGGTGATTATGAGTATGGTTGCTAGGCACACATCAGAATCACCTGTGAACGTATTTGGGAGCCAAATACTGAGCCCCAAATGGGACCTTCTGAATTAGAAATTCATTCGGATGGATATTCACAGTCTTACAGGGTAAGACTTCAGCATGTCTTGAACGGCAGGCAGTTTAGATGCTGTCCAGAACTTAAGTGTAGTGAGTTGTTGATCTGAGCATTGCAGTAAAAGCAGTGGAATGGGGTGGGTCCCATCTTTAGATGAAGTCTAAGTGTTGTTTTGTTGTTTTGGTGGGTTTTTTAATTCTCTTTCCCTCTGTCTCTCTGTCTCTCTCTGTCTCTGTTTTTGTCTCTCTCTCTGTCTCTCTCTCTCTGTCTCTCTCTGTCTCTCTCTCTCTCTCTCTCTCTGTCTGTCTCTCTCTCTCTCTGTGTGTGTGTGTGTGTATGTATGTATGCGTTTCACTAAGTTTAATTAGGTTGATTGCATGAGTGTTGGTGGTGCTAGGGTTTTTCCCTGGAGTATGAACACCTTATTAGTGGCTACATGACTGAAGAAAATTGGATTGCCTGCACCAAGCAATTATTAACTCTTATGAAGTAGAGCTACATATGCATCTTGTCCATCTATGGCCCAGACTTATGAAGGGATGAGAATACATTCATTTATTTTCGGCACTTTTGACCAGTTATGGGTCTGCATTAACCACTGACCACTGCAATATGAAACTTTCCTGATGATGGCCGAGACAGCACTAATCTATGGACATAAATGTAAGTACTTAGAAGGCAGTTTGACAACATGTTCATGTAGCAAAATAATGGTAGTAGGTTATTTCCTAGCACCTCTCAGCCACAACATCCTGGCCAGTACCAAGCATGAGTTGCTTCCTCTCAGGCATGATTCAGATAATAAGAAAGTAGTGAATTAGCACATTCATGGCACTATTCACCAGTGGAAGCGTACTGCCTTTAAGTTTGGCATTGTAGATTGAGGCGTTTATAGAACAGTAAGACGGTGGATGACTTTTCTAGACCAACAGCTTTCATCCCACCTTCTAGAACCACATTTGATGCAGGGAGGAAACTTCATGCTTGGTTCGAACTTAATTTCTCCATGTCCCATAATCAAATCCTGTGATGTCTTCACCAGTAGAAATTGCTGGTTCGGATGGGCAACAAAGCGCAGTGGTGATAGTCCCGCACCCTTTGGGGAGACTTTTCAAGAGACAGTGTAGAGTTTTTGGTGGTGGCCTGGGCAGGAGGGTTTTGAAGGCATCTCTGGCCTCTACCTCATGGGCAGTTATCAATCTCTTTCACCTACTTTAGCCAATACTTCCAGACATCACCACACGTCTTATGAGGAAGATGTTGTCCTGGCTTTCATATAATAATATATTTTTCTAGTAAGTAGCCATAGACAGGTTCCTTGCCAAGTATATCTATTAAATGAATTTCTTTTAATTTAATACATTCATGTAAGGGTAAACCCCACATAACATATCTTCAAAGTGTTCTCTTTTTGGGTTTGCACTAAAATGGCCTCCTCATTGTCATCCTTGTCCTCCTTTTTTCCCCCTCTTTGCTTCTTGTTCCTGTTACTCTTCTTCTGTCATACGCAACTGGGAGTGTTCTGGCCTGTTTTTGAACACCTGCACATGACCTTGATATAAACATGATCCACAGTCCTTAACACATACAATGTGTCTACCATGTTCTCTTCTCAAACAATCACCTAGTGCTGAGAATATTTGGTAATATATATCTTAAATTGAGTATGCTCAGGAATGCACATTGAGTCCCCCTCCCTTGTGCATTCTAATATGAATATGCCTGGCCTCTGAATTAAAACCTCCATGGTTCTTTTGTCCCAGGAGAGCACTGCTTTGGAAATAACTCCTGTGCTATAGGTAAGAAATTTTTCTCCATTCTTTTATCTTCTGATTGTACTTATTGGCTTTGTCACTGAAAGGAGAATCCATTGAGTTTGGATACATCAGACATGTGTTTGAATGTCTGTGACTTCCTTGCTCTTTGTTGTGACTTTGGTGAAGTCACTGAGGGTTTCCAGAATGGGTTCCTTTTCTCTGTCACCCTTGAGCAGTTCAGTGTCCAGTATATTCCCAGAGACTCATAGTCATAGTGACCCAGTCAATCAGGGACAGAGATGCCTCCAATGCAGGCGAGAGGGTCATGGAAAGCACCAAAGGGATAGTCATGTTCCATGGCAGTGTTCTACCTTGGTGAGTTCCTACTGATGCAGTCTACAGAAGAAATCCCGGAGACAACCCCCCCAAAAGGCAAAGTCTAGAAATGATGAAGTCTAGGCATCCTGGTTGGGTTCATTTTCTTTACCAGTTAAACAATGAAAAGACAGGAAAGACCTGAAGTGCAACAAGTACCAGCAGATAAATCTCATAGACAGAATTAGCAGTTAAGGAAGGTGTTTATTCTGGGTGAAAAAACACACACATCCAGTAGACATAGAGAAAGATGCTCTTTAAAGTAGAGAAGGGGACTCAGGTAGTTGAAAAACCCTTAGTTCTGGTTTTGACAAAACCTTTCTTCAGCTATGACCATGACCCCTTATGCTGATAGTTCTTGACTGTAAAAATAAGGAAATTATGGTCGATGACTTAATTCTGTAGGATTCAAGGCTTCACAATTCTAGAAATCTATCAGTTTTATTATTAATTTAAGAAGGTTTATTTCAGTTCCATTTCTTTATCTTTATTACTATGCAATAAGGAAAAATAGCGTGCAAGAATCTCCATTTAATTTTCCTTTGTTTAAGGGCTGTGGGAAATGGACTAAGTGGAGCAGTTATCAGGTGCCCTTGGGCTATTAACTGATAATGGAGGAAGTGGCCCTGAATCCTCAGAGCACCTTGATAAAGAAGACACTTGACAAGGACAGTGGAAATATGTAGCAATACTCCAAGTGTAATCTCATTTAGAGCCCATTGAACTTGGGTAACTAGCACCATTGGTCTAGTCATCAAATGTGGATGAAGGAAGCAATTGATATTGGTGGTGTTCATTAATTGACATCCTTTGAAAATGAAGGAATTGTAAAATCCTACTCTCAGTTCACGTATGTGTGTTTACATGGTGCTTTATCTTATAAACTATTCTATATAAGTATTAAATATTACTGACAACAAAAGGTGTGCAGTAATTATAATTATCATGTCAGGGAGAAATAGTTGAAAGACTACTTCAAAGATATGATCAGTGTCTCACAACTCCTAGATCTCATTAGTCAATTTACTTACCTACTTTGAAACTATTTTTATGTTATAAAAGGAGTAATAATATTCATTGTGAAAAGTTTAGGATTATAGAGACACATAATGTAACAAGTGAAAGTTCATTGGTTCTTTTTCCCACTCTTCAAGGTCATTGCTTTGAGGTTAGTTTTATGTTTCTTCATGTTTTCTGCATTGCACTGTTGTTGCATTACTCCCTGAAAGCACTGTAGTTATTGTTTGCTTCATATTATGTTCATTGTTAATCTTTTAATTTTTGATTGATAAGACACAACAGTATGTTGTTGGAATTTTGAGTTTATGTAAATTTTCATAAGACTAAAGTAACCATTTCAAAACCATGAATAGCTTAAGAATTTTTTCCTAAGGTCTGATCTTTTCCCCAAAGATTTCAGCATCTTTTAAAAAAGTATTGATTTTTATTGAGCTCTACATTTTTCTCTGATCCCCTTCCTGCCTCTTTCCTTCCCTTTAATCCTCTGCTAAGGTCCCCATGCTCCCAATTTACTCAGGAGATCTTGTCTTTTTCTACTTCCTATGTAGATTAGATCCATCTACATAGACTCTATTAGGGTCCTCATTGTTGTCTAGGTTTTCTGGGGTTGTGATTTGTAGGCTGGTTTTCTTTGCTTTATGTTTATAAGCCACTTATGAGTGAGTACATGTGATAACTCTTTCTGGAACTGGGTTGCCTCACTCAAAATGATGTTTTCTAGCTCTATGCATATGCCTGCAAGATTCAGGAGGTTGTTATTTTCTTCTGCTGTGTAGTACTCTATTGTGTAAATGTACCACATTTTCCTTATCCATTTTTAGGTTGAAGGGCATTTAGGTTGTTTCCAGGTTCTGGCTATGACAAACAAAGCTGCTATGAACATAGTTGAGCACATGTCCTCATGGCATGATTGAGCATCCTTTGGATATATACCCAAAAGTTGTATTGCTGGGTCTTAAGGATAGTTATTTCCTAATTTTCTGAGAAATTGCCACACTGACATCTAAAGAGGTTGTACCAGTGTGCATTCCCACCAGCAATGCAGAAGTGTTCCCTTTTCCCCACAACCTCTCCAGCATAAGTTGTCATCAGTGATTTTGATCTTGGCCATTCTTACAGGTATAAGATGTAATCTCAGAAGTTGTTTTGATTTGCATTTCTCTGATGACTAAGGATGTTGAACATTTCCTTAAGTGTCTTTCATCCATTTTAGATTCCTCTGTTGTGAGTTCTCTGTTTAGATCTGTACTCCATTTTTTTAAATTGGATTATTTGTTCTTTTGATGACCAATTTCTTGAGTTCTTTGTATATTTTGGAGATCAGACCTCTGTCTGATGTGGGGTTGGTAAAGATCTTTTCCCATTCTGTAGACTGTCATTTTGTCTTTTTGACTGTGTCCTTTGCTTTACATAGGCTTTTCAGTTTCAAGAGGTCCCATTTATTAATTGTTTCTCTCAGTGTCTATGCTGACCCTAAGAATTTTTCAGAGCAATAACAATGTAAAAGTTTTGAGGTTGGCAGGCAGAAGTGTGCCCCCCCCCATGCCACAATAAAGTTCTGAAGTTCTACTTAGGAAGTGGTCTCCTGTGTCCATGCATTCAAGGCTATTTCTCACTTTCTCTTCAATGAGGTTCTGTATGACTGGAGTTACCTTGAGGTTGTTGATCTATTTGGACTTGAGTTTTGTGCATGGGGATAGATATGGATTTATTTACATTCTTCTACATGTTGACATCTAGTTATGCCAACACTGTTTGTTAAAGATGCTTTTGTTTTTCCATTGTATAATTTTAGCTTCTTTGTCAAAAATCAGGTGTTCATAGGGATGTGGATTAATATCTGCGTATTTGATTTGATTCCATTGGTCCTCCTGTTTGTCTTTATGACAATACCAAGCCATTTTCAGAACTGTAGCTCTATAATCGAGATTGATGTCAGAGATGGCGATGCCTCTGGAAGTTCTTTTATTGTAGGCGATTGTTTTGGCTAGTCTGGGTTTTTTGTTTTTTCATATGAAGTCGAGTAGTCTTTCAAGTTCTGTGAAGAATTGTGCTGGAATTTTGATAGGGATTTCATTGAATCTGTAGGTTGGCTTTTGGTAGGATTGCCATTTTTATTATGTTGATTCTACCTATCCAAGAACATGGGAGATCTTTCCATTTTCTTCCACATCTTCCACATTTTTTTTTCTTCAAAGACTTAAATTTCTTGTCATACTGGTCTTCATTTCTTTGGTTAGTGTTACCTCAAGACATTTTATGCTATTTATGGCTATTGTAAACTGTGATGCTTACTTGATTTTTTTTCAGCCTCTTTATCATTTGTATATAGGAGTGCTACTGATTTTTTTTTTTAGTTGATCTTGTATCCTGCCTCATTACTAAAGGTGTTTATCAGCTGTAAAATAAAACAACAACAACAACAACAACATAGGAATCAATCAAAAAACTAATTTGTTTCTGAAGTTTATTAAGCACAAATGTGCCCTTTGGGGAAAAAAGTGGAATATGCTGTATTTTTGGATTCTAATAAGAGATGTCTAAGTAAATGATACTTTCAGAGTTGACTTAGATTTTAAGTTCATGGTAATATTACTATAGAGAATTATGTACAGGAATATTCTTTGTTTTCATATTTATTCTCAAAATGCAGCGGTGGCCTTTGAGATATCGGGTTACCTGAATCAAATGGTCCCATTCATTAAGCCAGTCAGCAGATAGGGCATGCTGCTTTGCAAATTTGCAAAGCAATGTAAATATTCTGGATCAAGAAAGAATGAACCTGCACCCTGCTGTCTTCAGATTCCCATTCTCTTCTACCTGCATTTGCACATGACAGGTACTTATTTCTCTGTCAAAGGTCTCTGTACTTGTTTTGCCATTGACCGAGATATGTTTAGAAAAATCCTAATCTCTTATGAAGTTTTGGCAAACAGCAGCCTGAGCTGTGCTTTTTCTAACAAATAACTTGCAGATTGTCATGTTTCTCTTGGGAAAGGGAAAAACGTCCAATCAGAACAGAATTGAAATGATATAAATTAGGCTCATTGTTCAGCAAATCGCCGGCTTTAGGTAAGGATTGTAGATAAGAATAGCCCGGGCCCTCTCAAGGATCGGAGCAGCCATGTGTGCCTGCATGAAGAAACCAGGCCTTTGTTAGCATCCTTGCTGCAATGGCTATTAAAGTAATTACAGTCATTTATAGATTTTTACCCCTTCCATTTCAAAATGGGTTCCATTTTTCCTCTTTTGTCTTGAGAGCCTCAGTTGGAGAGCGTCTCTGTATGAGATACCTCTGCCTGAAGCAGGGTATCGTCTGTGAATCATCTGCTTCCCAGCTGATGAGGTGTGGTACTTTCAGAAGCCTAGAGGTGGTTTGCCAGCTCTGCAGTCAGAGCTGTACTGTATAGTCCTATGCTTTATGTTAATTATAATATTCTGGGAAGGCGTTCATATTTTCTGTGTTTGATTTAAAGAAACATTCTTAATGATGTCTTAAAGCATCCCCTTTCCAAACAATGGATTTTATGATTATACTTTGTTGTAGTTTTATGCCAGTCATGCCTGGGTATAAGAACTATAACACTTTATGTGTTTGCCTTTGGGGACCTTAAAGTCTATTGGCTGCTATAGTTGCATGTGCTATGATGTAAGATGCAATTTTAGAATGCTGAACATAGCGGACAATGAGGACCTCTGAGAACTCAAGAACAATGGCACTGGGTTTTTGATCCTACTGCACATACTGGCATTGTGGGAGCCTAGGCAGTTTGGATGCTCACCTTACTAGACCTGGATGGAGGTGGGTGGTCCTTGGACTTCCCACAGGGCAGGGACCCCTGATTGCTCTTTGGGCTGACTAGGGAGGGAGACTTGAATGGGGGAGGGGGAAGGAAATGAGGGCGTTGGCGGGGAGGAGGCAGAAATCTTTAATAAATAAATAAAATAATAAAAAAACTAAAAAAAAAAAAAGAATGTGAGAAAGAAAAAGGATGCCATGCAGTCCCCTTTTCTATATTACAAGTCTGGTCATTTTCAAGGTTTGAAATCCCAAGCATTCCTTTCTGACACTTTATGATTACTTTTCTTTGTCTTCAACAGAACAAATCATATTAGTAGAGGCAACTTTCTAACAAGTTCAAGTGGATATAGAGACCAAGCAATTTCTATATTTGTCCTGGGATCATTAATGCTTATAAGAATAATTATTATGTATAACTTAGTTTTGAATTTTGCCCAATGAGATGTTTACTCATAGAAGAACATCTTCTAAGGCATGGAATACAGCTAGCAATTTACCTTTCTTGAATGGAATCAGTACTGAAAGAGTTAAGGTTTGCTTATTCCGTAGATCAAGCTTTGTAACCACAGTAACCAATTTACTGTTATTTGCTTATGCCTAGAAAAGGCGGAAAAGTCCTTATTTGGAAAAAATTACATTCATTGACAAACATAGTTGTAGTTGATCTTAGATATTAAGATTGTGAGATATAATTAACTATTGGTATTTTTTTAAGACTTATGATTTTTAACAGGGTTATATTATATTTTATTTCCAGGCAGCTTAACTTCTCAGCAGCCAATCAAGGTTAATATAAAGGGAGTAGAATACACTTTATATTTCATTTTTTCATAAGGGAATAGTTGGCAAGACATTTTCATGAAAGCAGAGGAAAATAAGATTTAGGATAAATAATAGAAGAGTTACATGTAAATTAGAGAAACTCCACTGTCTCTGCACATTATAGTAATACTGAATTTTATAAAAGATATGAATGTTAAATAATGACTGCTCCCATTGAAATACAGCAAGTGGATATTGTTGTATTTTGAATGATTTACATAAAAATAAAATGTGTTGCAGCTATTTCTAAGATCTCTTGCAAATAAAGATGAGTGTATGCTAGCTAAGTAGAGGATGTTACAGTATTTAGAAGAAACTATAACTTTATATATAATCTGTGAAAAACTATCACCTCTTCCTTCTCAGTTTTCTGCACTTCCTTGTGTTCCTCATGAAACGAAAATTTCAGTTTTTGTGTATACATTAATGCTTGCTTTACTTTGCTCTGAGATACTTTGGAATAAACAATACGGTCAGATTTATCAAAAAAATATTTAAAAGTAATACTTTGAAATGCTAACTTTATCAGAAAGGTATATGGCAACTTATAAAAAGAAGCTCTTATTAATTATTTGGCTCCACGTTGAAATGTATCTAGAAACCAAGTATTTCTTATTCTCCCGCACTACTGACAGCAGTCTAGCCCGGCACCTTCTCTTCCACAGCCTATGGTGTTTTCTAATCTTCCAGTTTTGCTTTGAGTTCTGTTCCCTTTCCATGCACATTGTCCATCCTTTTAAAATGGCCACTCAGTCATAGAGCATCATGGTCAGAACTCACGATTTCACCTCAGAGTTAGGCTAAAGTTCTGGGTCTGGCATGGACACTGGCTGTGCTTTAGTATTGAATATTGCTCTTCTTCTTGTCCCCTAGCCGTATTAGCTAGCTTCAGTGCTAGCCAGCACGAGCTTTGAGCTTGAGCTTTCTTACACAGATCCTTCTGTTTTCTTGTACTGGGAGGACCTTTAATTGTGGCTTCTGCTTTGATGCATGTTGTGAGAGTGGCTCTGTTGCCTACAATGCCTATCTAATTTTTCAAGAATGTTTTCTTCCTGATATTATACTGATATTGTATTATGTATTTTACACACACACAAACACCCACATGCACACATACACAGACAAGCACACACTACCCCATATATAATTCTGCTTTCTTTATGGAAATACCACTGCTGTCATCTTTATATTATTTTCTCTGAATTCTCAGTACCCATTTTTGACACATTGGTTGATATAATTGTTTATAAAATAAATATTTCTACTAAAACTGATTTTCTTTTCTTTTTTTTTAAAGATTTATTTATTTTGTTTACAGTGTTCTGTCTGCATGTGTCCCTGCAGGCCAGAAGAGGGCACCAGATTTCGTTGCAGGTGGTTGTGAGCCACCATGTAGTTGCTGGGAATTGAACTCAAAACCTCTGGAAGAACAGTCAGTGCTCTCAACCTCTGAGCCATCTCTCCAGCCCCCTAAAATCACACTTTCTAACAGATGTTAAGATGTAATTGGAACAGAGCAGTAGAGAGAGTTAGTTGTGCTTTCGAAGTTGCTTAGCTCCCTCACTAGCATGGCCATCCTGTCTCTCAGAAGTCCTCTTCCACTCCTGCGTCAGTAGTTTGCAGTCACCTTTTAATTGCTTGTTTCTCAGTTTCACTTTTTAGAAAAATACACTTTGATTTAGAACATGTAAAATATTAAAAATATCTTCACATAAGCACTATGAAAATGATACCATTTCCATATGCTGAACATTTAAAAATTTTCTCATTACCCAACAAACACCCTGCCTTCTTATTTCTATTCCAGCATTGATCTTTCATAATTTACACCAGGAATTAAAGGATATTTCCAATAGAAGTCATATATTTATTTCTGGACAGTTTCAAATATCAGTAGCTCTTGAAGTTCACAACAATATTTAATAAGTGTTTCAACAAACACTCTCTAGAGACTAAGCCTGGCAAAGTATATCCCCATAGCATATAATTCCTTTTCATGTTGTCAACAGAAATGTGTGTCACGTGAATTTCTCAATTCCCCAAACTCAGAAATTCTCAAATGTGCCTAATTTATTAGAGATAATTTAGTTGGAACTCTTAAAAATCTATTGATGAATGTAACACAGTTGACAAACCACAATTTAAAGAAAGAGCTGCTGTGTGAACTGCAAGAACTGAGGTGTACTGAGCTGAGCTCCAGTGTGAACTGTGAGAACTGTGGTATACTGCGCAGAGCTTCAGTGTGAACTGAGAGAACTGTGGTATACTGCGCAGAGCTTCAGTGTGAACTGAGAGAACTGTGGTATACTGCGCAGAGCTTCAGTGTGAACTGAGAGAACTGTGGTATACTGCGCAGAGCTTCAGTGTGAACTGCAAGAACTGAGGTGTACTGATCAGAGCTCCAGTGTGAACTACGAGAACTGTGGTGTACTGTTCAGAGCTCCAGTGTGAACTGTGAGAACTGAGGTGCTCTGATCAGAGCTCCAGTGTGAACTGCGAGAACTGAGGTGTACTGATCAGAGCTCCAGTGTGAACTGCGAGAACTGAGGTGCACTGAGCAGAGCTCCAGTGTGAACTGTGAGAACTGAGGTGCACTGAGCAGAGCTCCAGTGTGAACTGCGAGAACTGAGGTGTACCGAACAGACAACACCTTTTGGCTACCAGAAGTCTAAGTGCAAGACTCAGACATCTTTATCGAATTCTACTTTTTAATGAAGTCTGATATATTAAATTCTGTGCCTCATGAATATAGCTAATACTAATGATGACCATAATAAGAATAATTGAATGCTCATATGATGGAAAGGATCTTAGAACTTAACATAATGTTATCTATTTTTAATTCCCAGAATATTTTGTGAAGAAAATCTTCAAAACTTTATTTTGGGAGTAGAGGAAATGACAATGGAAGGTTAATTAAGTTGTGTTTGGTTAATTAACTTCTTGGAAGTCCTCGGGATTTTAATGTACAAATGTGTAAGTCTCAACTCAGGGTCTCAATCCAAGGAAACATATGTGATTTATCTGAGGCTCGTGGTGATGAACTCATTTTCCCAGCACAATGCAAGCATTTCCTTGGAGACACTTATGGCCCACGAGCTTCTTTGTTCACTACATTTAAAGCCTTAGATATGGATAATTTTGCTTGCTTGGCTCTCTCTATTAGTTACTTCACAGGGCTTCAGTTTCTGGCAGATACCTCCAATGTGTATGCTCTGTTAACTCCCTGTCATCTGAGGAGAGAAATCAAATAAGCAACATGGCTAAATTAGCAAGACTAATTCTGTTATATAAAATCTTCCTGGCTAGCACATTCTTCTCTGAGGAGAGGTGTAATGACAGCATGTTTCTCAGAAGCCCGATGAGAGAACACAAGGAATCATTCAATGCCTTCCTTAGAGATTCACTATTCATTCACTGTTTGTAGCAGCAGAGTCTCTGGGCTTTCTGAAGATCGGTCAACTAGAATGTGCCAGTAACCACATCTGTGGTCCAATGATCTCCTGAAATAAAAATTCTGTCCTCATTTGACTTCCTCTTTAAGAAATATTATTAAACGAAGTAATCCCTTGAGGAATTTTGTTGAAACAATGCCCTAGAGAACAGGCACTGGTTCTGATCTCTGCTAGCTTTGTGACTGGGTTAGGGTGGTAGTGGCAAGTGGAAGGACTTTCTAGAGAGGTTCATAGGATGACAAGCTTTAATCCACTACAGTCTGCAATATGGAGGTAATGTACTGAAAAGCAGATTCTGGATGGACTTGCTGGCCTCAGAAGTAAGGTAATAGAATAGTTTCCTCTTTATATTACCTGTGTGGATTCAGGATAGATGATTAGTGATGGGATGCCTTTATTGTTTCCTGGTAGCCTGGCTAGCAGTTGTGATATTTTATTATGCTCTCTAGTTTTTAAACAGTCACGAAGCCACTTCACAGAAGCAGACATGTGTGTAATATTTATGTCCCTTTCTAATCTTTTCTCCTGCACCCCACAGAGCATACTCATAAAATTTTGCCTTTTGTGTACTAAAAGTTGCCTAGAATCCTATAGTGAGCACTAGGGAGGGCAGTTAGCTATTTCTTGCCTGGAGTTGAATGGCCGAAGCTCCAGAACACAAAGGTAGAAATTCAAGTTGATCCAAAGGTGGTATCAGAGGGTTTGAGAGATTTGGGGTATGCGATCATGTTCAATGGTAACAATTTCTTTCACACCCCCGTCAAGCCTATGTGTTGTCAGGGAGTGGATTTCTTAGCTCAGGAGAGGACGTTATGGGAATATGTAATTATGAGTAGCTTTTGTCCCAAGATTCCAAACAGGAGTTGGAGTAGTGAATAGGTAAATTCCAAGTGACTTAATGTGAAAAAAAAATAGCAAGATAATACCAACCCTGTGAACTTGAGAAGGAAGTCAAAGAATCACTATTGAATTTTGCATGGCAAGCCCTCACCAGGCATTTTCCTAACAGAGATGGTAGCTAAAACTAATGAAATGTTTGTGCCTGTTTTTGAGAAAGCAATTTTGAAATTTATGTAGACAAAGACTTCAAACTACTGAACACCAACTCTGAAAGAATTGCACCAAGTGTTAACAGTTTACCCACAAATGACCAAGCTTATTTCCTTAGAAAACATTTGCAAGAATGATAATCACTCAGTTTTTATTCTTCGGAGCCAGAATTCGAATAAACACTTAATGTGTGGTCCCCCTTACTGGTACTGGGGTCTCATCATAGGCAAATTCACTGTCATAGGCTCTGTTCTGAGTGCTGGTGAGAGTAGGCAAGGGGGAAATGAATGGAAAGAGATACAAAGGCTTTTAGGGATTTAAATGAAGGCTAAAACACATCTGCTTCTACATCTTTGAGATCATTCTCCTGCTCCCATTCACTTTCTGTGGTTTTTACTGAAGTGCTTTGCAAACTAATTCTTGCTGAGTTTGATGTTAGTAAATGGTAATAAGATTCTGTTGATCACTGGGAGCCACCGAACATTTTAAATAACTGTTTAAATAACCATTATTTCTGTGGTTACAAGAAGGAGCACCACAAATGAGACGGCGTTGAGAAAGGGTACAGACATGTACAACAACAAGCACAAGTGCCATGAAAGCTACAACAAAACTTGAGGTGCAGGTTTGTGGTGGAAAGTAGATATGATGATGGGTGGATCTGATATTTCCATGTCTGTTTGTTCAGTCCATGTTTAGGCGACCCTGCTGATGTGACTGCATTTCCAGATGACACAACCGTGCATCAAACTGCCCTGTGCTCTGGCTCTTACAACTTTTCTGCCCCTCTTTTGCAGTAATTCCTGAGCTTTAGATGTACGAGCTGTGTTCTAGGGACTGGGCTCCACAATTCTACATTTTGATTGGTTGAAGTGTTATGTAATGGTAGATGTCTGTTTCAAAGATAATTTTCCTTCAAAATGACGGAGAATGACATTTACCTGTGGTATAAGGATGAATGTTTAGAGTGTGGTTAGGGTACTGAGAGGGAGTAAAGTGGCAGTTGTAGGTACTCTGCTATTTTCCATGACTTCACGAGGCTTTGGTAGTTGACTACTTTTCCAGGACCTGACATGGTTTTCTCCTTGTTGAAAAGGTCTTGAGTCCAATTAGAGCGCTGTAAGTCACCACCATTCTGTGTGTGCCACTATTGCGGCCTTGGGTTTATCATGCGATGCTGCCCGTTGTGGGTCATAGACATCGTAGCTGGAGAAGACTACTGGCTGTTTCACTGCCGTGAAATTTTGCATGGCACTTCTGGTATGGGAAAGTTCATCCTCAGCGAGGAGACATTGGGTCAGATCCATCTCAAGGCCTCTGGGTCCTATAGTTGAAGTGCATGGTGCCTTTAGCAATAGGAACTTACCTTTTATCTTGAGGGAAATAACAATAGCCTATAAATTTTGGAAGTCACATGGACAACCCTGACCAATAAATAAAATGAGGGCTTCCAATGCCTAGTGTTGATGCTTTTGTTATGTTACTTCTAGGGGAGCATTATTAACCCAGGTGAGAAAATTTCATTTAAACAACATATATACTGACTTACATGTATTTGTTATACATATTTTTAGCTAGATAATTAATAGTATGATTCCTCATAGTTCTTTTAGATATCTTTGTTGTTATTTTACTCTCTACTCTCTTGCATTGGCATTTATTCTCCCTTCTCCCCCTAATTGAAGCCCTCAATTTTTATCATTTCCCCTCTAAATCAATCATTTAATCAATAAATTTAGATTGAATAAGTGAAAGCTTAAACAGTACTGGTGAGTCCTATGGTGATCGCGGGGACCTAGTGACTCCTTTTAGCTAGTTCTGTCTGTCTCCTAATGAAACAAGGGTCCTAGAGAGGCATGACTTCCTCCCCCTGCTCATGCTGCAGTGGATCCTGCTGATTGTTTTCTTTTTTATATATGTTTTATACACATTTATTTTTATACTCTATCTTTCATATTTTGTTTATTAAAGATAGAACAGAAAAATAGAACATATACTGAAAGATAAATGTGAATTGTTCATGTTTTTTGTTTTATATTAAGTGTAGTTATTAATTTATTTTGTCAGTTTATTGCATGAATGCGATGCATTGTGATCATAGTCACCCTTGTTATGCTCTCCTCTTCTGCCCTAATCCCAGAAACACACTTATTTTCAACTGTGTCCCCTTCTACTCCTTTCTTGATGTAGATCTTCGTAGGCAGCCACTGGTCTAGGATGTTCATGGTTGCAAGAGCCATGTCATACCCATCCATCAGCACTGCACACAGCCCTTCCCATCCTTTCCAACTTTACTTCCACACTGGGCCTTGAGCCTTGGTGGGGGTGATGACATCTGTCATTTGGGTTTGAGGAGTGAGCCGTCACTTATTCTCAGTACACTGACCAGTTCTAAGTCTCTGCACTAACCATCGCCCTCCATAAAAAACTTCTCTGACTAAGGTTAGAGCTTCACTAGTCTATAGATATAAACATATTAGGAGGCAGTTCATAGAAAAAATGTTTTAGTTGATGCTTTTCTTAACTACAAAATAATGTAGTCAAACATGACACCATTCTGATGGTGTGACATGGAATTTCTGAAGCTCAAAAGATGTGGGGGATTCAACGTGCCCAGGATTCTTTGCCTTTTCTATCTCCTACCAATTGTCATGGTAAGTAACCATGACACCTCACAATAACCCTGGGGCCAAGTGGCTAATGTGTGATACCATTGTCATGTTTCTGGCCAGGCTGACCTAGAGGTGTAACCTTGGCTCTGTTTACTTGTCTACTGAGATCAGATGATGGGAAGTATGAAAAGTACCGTATGAACTGTAAAACTTTAAAAATAAAGTCAAGGTTAAGGTATAGATGACTTAGCCATCTCTTAGCCCTATTTCCCCAACGGAAAGAGGGGAAGATGTAAATTTTATACAAAAAGCATCATTGAAAGAATCTGCTTGAGCTATTTAGCAGAGGCTTCATTTTGATTGTGTGGCTGTATTTGGCAAGCTAAGAATTCCTCATTTTCTCCACCGTGAGACCCCTAAGGAGACATTTATATTACTAATACCGAATTTGCAAACCTACATTTTAAAATTTAGTTCTCATTGTATTCTGTGTCTCTCTGGGAGGTGTTTACTGCATTATGAATCCTGTGCTCTTACCTCCTGCTAAGGATTTGAGTCCTTTGCCTAATTAATCATTAAGTGTTGTCAGTCTATCGTGATGTGGCTAATTATCAGACAGGAGTGTGTATATTTCAGCCGCTCATGACCCTTTCCTGGGTAACTATAGAAACCTTAGCAGCACTAGATATAAAAATATTATACAGTTTTATTTTTAAAGCATTATAGTCTTTGATAGTTATGGGCAAATAATTGGTTATCATCTAGAAAGAATGGAAAGCTTACACAAAACTAAGTTTTTTAAATAATTTATATATAGTAAAAATGTGTTCTAAATAATTTATAAATAACATAAATGTGATCTATAAAATATTTCCGACTGTTCCTGGAAAGAACCCTTGCCCCACACTACCAGCCCCGTATATTATAGGGCTCTCCCCCAAACTTACTCCCTCTGCTAACACAAGCCTGGGCAAACTCCTAATAATTCAATTGGCACAGTGGTTTCTGAGTGTGGGATAGTTGCCTGTCTGGATGCAAAACAGCAGAGTTTCAGGCTTCTGCTTATTGGTGTATACATGCAGAGAGTGTTGACAATGTAAAGGGTCACTGGTGGATTCTTGGAACATGGCTTGACCAAGAAGCTAGCAGAAGGAAAGCTTCCTCTTCTTGCTGCTCGGAGTCATGCGTCTGAGCCAGTAGGGATGCTCTTTCACTGGACCTTTTTTTTTTAATATTTATTTATTTATTATGTATACAGTGTTCTGTCTGTGTGTATGCCCACAGGCCGGAGGAGGGCACCCGACCCCATTACAGATGGCTGTGAGCCACCACGTGGTTGCTGGGAATTGAACTCAGGACCTTTGGAAGAGCAGGCAATGCTCTTAACCACTGAGCCATCTCTCCAGCCCCCTCACTGGACCTTTTTAAAGTGGAGCTCTGCCAGGACTGCAGCATGGCGGTGCCCATCAATGTGGAAATGGAAATTGGATGCGTTTTCCTCCGTGCTCCTTATCCTGCGTCTCTCAGAGAGCAGGTGACGTCCCTTTTGGAGGAGGCTGTACTTCAAGTGAGCTTTCCACAGTCACTGGCAGAGGCGATGTTAGTGATACCAAATTATAGTGATTTTTTTCTGTTACATGTGAGTAGCTTGTTTATAGATCACAACCCAAATGGATCTTTCATCTGTATTTAATTTTCTTTGAAGTAAAATATAGTGGCTAGAATATGAGTCTGCGTTCTAGTTCAATGCCAGATTCTTAGAAATTCATGATAGTAGATTGAATGGCATTAAACCAAATGTACTGGACAAACACTTTAAACAGAATTATTGTAATGCAAAATATAAACTTAAGGTTCAATTTACATGTATTTAAACTTATTACAATAATATAGTATTGTGAATATTTATACTTAATTTGTTGTGTCCTCATTAATAATATACAAGGTTAATTCTTAAGGTAAATTTATCTCCATATTTGGCTGTGCCATAGAATAAAGTCAGTTTTGTGTTGTCATTTGCGTTCCCTGTCGAGGGGAAAAGCATTTAGCCATAGGCACTCAGTTGTAAGCCTGGCCAATATAAAACAATGGAAATTATCACTTGTCTTTGATGATCTTTTACTTAAAGGGAAATTCTAACTTCCTTTTGACTTAAATACAAGTAGCTCCAGTAATTAATGATTTCTGAGTATGAAGAACAGATGCTTTTAAAGTTTCTGACCATATCCTTGATGAAGTCCAATAAGATAGCTCAATTGGTGTAACTAACTCAAGTCTCATATTTCCTCTGTTTTAATCTGTTTGTTGGTCCAGCAAGGCGCTCAGTACACTGTTTTGGTTGCTAATATGGTACATTATGTATTATGCCACATAGAATCTTTCACTGTGTGTTAATGGCTTTTGCAGTTTTATATTCAGACTCTCTCTTAATATTTATTCTTTTCTAGGACTATGAATTTGCAGGCTAATAATGCTGTTGAAAGTTTGCTTGATGTTAAATAAAGAAAATTAAATCTCTTCCTAAAACAACTGAAGTCACAAATCCTGTGAACTCAGAGGTGTTAGACTCTAGTATGGAGAATGTAATGTCACTGGCTCTGTTACGCTGGGATGTTGAGCAGCCTAATTATCTAAGGGTCTTCTGGCTTTCTGTCGTGTTACAGCTGTGCCTTCCTCTTTGTCTCGGGAATAACTGCCTTCACTGCATATGCATGAGAGAAGGTTTTCTCATATTAGTAAATCACTTAAGATATTGTTTGCTAAATCTATATTAAGACACTCCTGGTTGTTTATCTGCTTGACAAAGTTACATCAATCATCAGCTTGTAAAATATTTTAAATTAGTCATTTGAAAATGAAATTCCCTGTAACTAAAGCTATTGGTAATATTTTTAAATGTATTTTTTCCGCCTATGTCAGGCAATTAAGCAATGCATTATTTATTTTGTTTTGTAATTTCTAGTAGTGTTTTAATATTTCTTTTACACTATTGGTTTCTGGTTATTTCCACTTCATATGACAAAGCAGCCTGGCTTCTCTAGATTCATGACTCTTTTTCACTTTCAAAGAGTGCTTGCCCTTGAAGATTCCTGTGTCACTTACCTATTGTAGCGTTTTCCTTTAGTCCAGTAGGACAGTTCCTGTCCCACAGGCTTCATTGTTCATGCCTAGCTGATGTCCCTGGAATAGTCTGAACTGATTTAGCAGCTTGATAAGCTTCTTGCTGGCTTCTCTGAGCTCTTTGTACAAAGGAGTCATTGAGGTCGACATCATGCTTGTAACATATAGAAAGATAAAAACCAGCCTGCGTGGAGAGTACCTGGAGTGGCTGCTAGCTCATATTAGTCAGGTTGTATTTCTGTAAGTCTTCTTTCCATGGCTTTCAGATCAAATTCTTTTTACTGTGGCCTCTGTGGCCTCTTCCCTGTGTGATACAGAAAGGATCTGATCTTCACTGACTCTGCCTTTTCTTCTGAAGGCATCAGCCCCATAGCCATTGGATTCCACTGCTATGATGTCACCCAACCTTAATTCTCTATTGCTATGCCTCCAGATACCACTGGATCTTTGGGATTACACAGTTGAGCCTTATCACCTACCGTGCTGTGCCTGGCAGACACTTTCAGTCTGTTACAGATTGCAAACTAGACTTCAAGCCAGAGTATTTATCCTGAATCACAGATACTGTCTGCTTGACTTCGGAGTCCATATTCTCACCTAGTAACTAGCTGTTCTGCCTTGTAAGAGTAGTAATCCTACCAGCTAGGTGTTCTGCCTCGTAAGAATAGTAATCCTACTAAATAGCTATTCTGTCTTGTAAGAGTAGTAACCCTGCTAACTAGCTGTTCTGCCTTAAAAGAGAAGTAGTCTTACCAACTAACTGTTTTGCCTTGAAAGAGAAGTAGTGTACTTAGAACTTTTCATACTAAACTTTACTTAGCAATTGTTTTACAAATGTGAGTCTTGTGTCCAACTCAATTTTATGCTGGTATGATGATTTTGATGACAACTTTTCTGTCATCCACTATCCATGAACAAGCACGAGATAGCTCAGGTTATTTTGACTGTGCCAGGCAGAGATGGAGGCTTCTGGGCATTTGTGCTTCATGTGCTCTTTGACTGGAAGCTTATGTTTTTCAGGACTTGGGTCAAGGGCCCTGTGAGCACAAAACTGAGTCATTCTACAGAGCTTACTTGATAAATATAACTTTCATCCTTATGGCAATAAATTCTTTAATTATAACAACCAAAAAAGTCAAGTACCAATGTTGATTCTTCATGGATTGGGTCTCAGATCAAATCCAAGGATACAACGTTCTCTGAAGACTCTGACAGTATGAACAGGCTTGCCTGCTGTTTATACCAAGGGACAGTGTGTTTCTAAAAGTATAATTAGGCTTTACTGATCGCTTCCCATTAATTTGTGATGGCTTCTTACCAGATGTAACTCTTTGTCATCCTTGAAACTATTCTTCCTGCTTTCCCCTCCAAGAATTATATGAATGCATACAATCAATCTTCTCCCTCCTTATCTCTGGTTTTCAATAGCCACTTCCTTGAACACTGGATACTGGATTTCTATAGATTGGAATTTAATGGCAGGAGTTTCTTGGATGGGTCAGGCTGTTTTACCTATGTTTTTTTTTTTGAAACAGATTTTATTTAATCCACTTTCCTTTGTTAACATTCTAAACACTATAAACCAAATTAATCTCTTTGTGACCCAGGCTTGTGATAGGAACCATCCGTTACAAAATAGTGACAGACCTTAGCCTATTTATTTCTTCTGGCCCCTTTCTATCTTGCTGTCACCTGTTCTTTCTCGATTAGTTATCTCATAATCTCTTCTAACCCCTAAGAAATGGGACCAAAGTACCAACCTAGTATTCTGAGATTTAAAGAGACGGCCCAATGGTAGATAAGCCAAGCTCCGAGGAACCTTCCAGCTCCAGTTTTTCCAGGTTTCTGGTAGAGCTCCTTCTCCGGTCCTGGGCTGAGAAACCAAACACACGGATCTAAAGACCAAGTGAGGTCTGGATGGTAAAGGCTTGTCACCACCACTAACCACATCCTGCCTCAGGGCTTCCAAGTTCCCAGAGCTCATGTCCCCTTTGGATGGCCCTTGACTGGAGACTCTCAATTCCCCTCAACACACCTGGAACAGTATGAACGACACAAAAGAGGCCAAAGACAGATTAACCAGCCCCAGTGGGACAAACACTAGTGAAGCAAAACAACTGACATGTTGGGGACATGTGCTCTTGGGAAAGAGAGGTAGGATGTGGAACAAGGATGGCAGCTGGAAGGTGAAGGGCAGTCATGGCTCTTAGTAGCAGTAGTGATCAGGCTGGAAGGGACCATTAATGGGCATGTCCAGATACTGGGCCTGCTTCTCAGTCAGCTTGGTCAGATTCACATTCAGCTTACCCAAGTGGGCTTTGGCCACTGCCTCATCCCAACCGGGTATTTATCTAAGTGAGTCCACAGCTAAATCTGTGCCATCACCT
Source organism: Microtus oregoni (assembly GCF_018167655.1). Lineage (NCBI taxonomy): Eukaryota > Metazoa > Chordata > Mammalia > Rodentia > Cricetidae > Microtus > Microtus oregoni. Next base: position 54,244,583 of record NW_024543069.1, read on the forward strand.
GGTTTGTGAATGAGTTGCTCATGGCCCAACCCAGGTTGACCAGTTGGCCTTCAGCCAGCAGGATGATTTAGCACCCATTCTTCAGCCAATAGAAGTCCATCAGGGGCTTGATGTTCACCTTCTCCATAGCATTCTTATTGAGGCACTTCATATCAATCTCCATAGCCAAGTGTCCAATGTTAAACACAGTGGCATCATCCTTCATCTGCTCAAAGTGCCAGCCAAGGATGATGTCAACACAGCCTGTGGTGGTGATAAAGATGTTGTCCTTCTTACAGGACTCATCCATGCTGATCACCTCATAGCCCCCCATAGCAGCTTGCAGTGCATTGATGGGGTCAATCTTGGTGATGATGACTCGGGCCACAAAACCCCTCAGGGCAATATCCCTGGCCCATTTGATGCCCTCTCTGAGGGACTTCCAGCAGCCATAGAAGTTGTCAAACTTGCCCTTCGTGACAGAATCATTGACATTGATGGCAGGCACCTTCAGTATTCCATTGGCCCATTGCAGAGGTTGTGGGCCCCAGATGATGCCTCAGATGCCTGATAGAAGCTGTGGGTATTTTGTGTGGATAAGGTTTGTTAGGTCACCACCATCATCCAGAATCATATTGAGGGAGCCATGTCTGCTCCGTTCACCACCCTTCCAGGTAGACACTGGAATGCTGGCCTTGGCAATGACAGCTGCTGCATGGTTCTGAGTGGAGAAGATGTTGCAGCTGGCCTTGACAATGACAGCTGCTGCATGGTTCTGAGTGGAGATGTTGCAGCTGGACCGCTGCACCTCAGCACCCAGGGTTACAACAGTCTTGATGAGGACAACATTCTCCACAGCGATGGGCAGGCAGCCAGCAATGCAGGAATCCTTCAGTGGGTTGGACCATCTCCTGCATTTGTATCAAGACTGGCATCTCATTCTCAGCTATGTCCAGGGCCCTTTGTCCCCAGGCAGCTAATCCAATGTTTGTGACTTTGTAGGGAGGTTTATTAGACATGCTGTCAGCGCTTTCACTAGGACTGATGAACTCAGTGAAGGTGATCAGACGGTACGGGACAGGTCTAACTCTATTCTTTATCATAGTACCTGTTAGTCATGCTTACATTGGTCATTGGAAGTCACACCTCCCTTGTAGTTTATCTATAACTTGATACATTAAAGTTAGAGGGATGCCCTTACAATAATATGTTAAATCTACAAAAACATTTGCACTTCTCAGTCTCTTATTATTATGAAGAGTTATTCCTACTGATTTCAGCAGAACAGCAGAGTACTTTTTATCAGTTACTTCATTCTAAGTAATAGCTCAAGGCCTGGCATGCATCAAGCTTAATAAATATGCATATGTCTATGTTGAATAAATTATTAGGCTCTATTTATTTTTACCCCCTTTCTTTATGAACCATTTCAATTGTTGAGCTGATATCTAGAAATTTTATCGGGTGATATTAACCCATCACAATGTATAGGTGTGCGGAATCCCCCCCACACAAAAAAAATATTACTACTTTTTAGTTTAGGGCATATATGGAAAGGTATAAAAATTGATGTCAGTCTCTTGCCTAATTCTAAGGGAATTTTACCTACAAGAAATTAAGGGACATCTTTTTCTAAGGCCCAATTTCCCATTCTTGTCTAGTCTGTGAGATCCTTTGTTGAATTCTGTTTTTTTTTCTATAAAATGTGTCCCAGTCAAACAAAGCATGACTCTCCTGTGCTATGGAGCTTTGAATTGGCCACTTTTTGTTTGCTTTTGGTCCTTTTGTGACTTACTGGAGCACTGAGATTCTGTGACCTGTTTGCACTTCTGCTTCCAGATAGTGGCCTGGATTTACTGCCATCTTCTTGGATGGCAATGAGGTAAGCAGGTGAAGAATCACCACATTGCAGCAGACCTAAGGAGGTCATCAGAGCTTAGTCTGGCCAATAAGTTTTTATCCTATTCATTTCCTCTTGCCAGTATCCCTCTGTACTCTTTATGACGGCATGACAAATATGGCCTTTGTAAACTTCAAAAATAATGCACATTGGTTGATTTTCTTCCGCAAGCTGATAGCAAAACTCCACAACTAAAACAAGAGCTATTTTAGAGATGGTACGTGACGGTCTCACCAGTGTGATGAGAAGCAATATTAATCATAATATCACTCAGAGCATCAGATATTGGGGAAATTACAGTGACAGCACTGTGCTCCCATTCTCCGAGCAATAAAGGCAAAATATCAATAAAACTAAAAACCATTTGCCAGGCATGCACTCTAAGATGATTGTGACATAGAGAGAGGCTCAGCTCTCTGAGCACATGTGATGTTAGTGCCTTATCTCTTTAGAGTTGAGAGCAGCTAAACATACTCAGGCTTCTTGCTTGTTAACATAGCCTTTTGCATCATTTCACCAAATTTGAAAGGAGAAACTCATTTTTATGACACCCTTGGAGTTACTGAGCACATATTTTTGAGTCTGTATTATGATAGATTTAGGAACAAGGCTTCCCCACCCAGAATATGATCATCCCTCATCCTTAGGCACTACTTCTCCAGGGGCTATTTGACTTGCTGCCTCTGGTTGATGAGGCAATTCAGCCAGGAAAGTACGTATTATTATATTTCACTTTGTATCCTTTCTTCTTGCTTCTTAGAGAATACCAGTTTTTGTCAGTTTGCTGTATATTAGAATTTCCTCTCGAAATGGTATCATATTCTGATGCACAGACATTGAAGGGAGGTGCAGCTCCATGCCAATGTGAAAATATATTTGTGAAATGTACACTCTCAGCACAATCACTATTAGAGGTGGCAGTTCAGGAAGACAACTTGCAACATCCTTCCTCCTAGGTTTTCATCTAGTTACACTTGATGACAGCCTCTCTATAAATAAAATTTTTAGAGTATATAAATGATAGCAAGATACCATAAGGAGGAGAGATTACTTTCTCTTGAAGATGGGATTGAAAGAGTTTGCTGTTTGGGGTTTTTTGTTGTTGTTTGTATGTATGTGTGTATAGAGATAGTTCAAATTCAGACATTAGGATTTTGGACCAGCAATACATTTTTAAGTGGTGCTAGTACCTAAAAAAAGTTGTTAATCTTATTTTATTAATGTGTGCCTACATGTATGTATATACACTGAACATGTGCTTCATATACATGGAGGTCAGAAGAGGGAACTGGAGTTACCTGTAGTTGTGAGCTGCCATGTGGTTGCCGAGACCCAAACCTAAGCTGTCTCCAAGAGCAACAGATGCTCTCAACCACTGAGCAAACTCTTTAGCCCTGCCTCACCACTTTTAAATTGAAAATACAGTTTTAGATTGCCAGTTACTATTAAAGAAAAACATGTTTGGGGAGGATGCCAAACACCAATTTTACAAATAGCTGTAAGTATATAGAGAGTAGTGTTCTCAGATCTCTCTCCCCTTCCCACTGACTTTAGGTAAATATCCTCCCCATCCTATCCTAGCCTGTGTCTTGGCAGAATGTCACTTTTGAAGTGGATTTGTGTATTGATTTCCTAGCTTGAGCTCTTTATGGCAATATGAATATCATCTTTGAACTTCCAACATAGTATCTGGTCTACGTTGGATGTTTAATCCATGTTTTATGAATAAATTTGTTTCTATAATGACTCATGACTGATTTGCTTGTCAAATCCACTAGCAGCCATCTTTTATTATGGGCATATTGTGAGAATCTCTTGTGCTAATTGACTATCTACTTGCATTTTCTTAGGTGTGCTTGTTCAGTGGAATGCATATGCATTAAAGACCAGTTAAAAGAGACAGGAAGGTGTCCTCATCGAGATTGGGGCAGAGATAGTCTAAGACTTGAAGAAAATTGCACCCCAGCAGCCTGACCACCAGAAGATGCAGAATCTATGGGAGGATTCCTTCCTTAGTAGCCTGTGTTATTGCTCATGTTCTACACAATAGTGACAAGCTGCTTGTTTCTCTGAGTGATTTTTGTAATATTATAATTATTAATCTGACTCAAATTCATTGAATCCATCAGAAAACATTTAGATCAAGATGCTATTTTTCCTCTCATATAGAAATTTAGCCCCAGTATTTTTAGCTTAAATTTATTTTTTGTTTAATCTATAAGATCAGGAAATCACACTTCTTGATGTGTTCCTATGTGATATTTAAACAGGTATATTTTGTTTATTGCTTAAATCCAGGTAGACATGTCTGAGGAGACCAAGCAGGCTTCAATAGATTTTAGATGCCCTATCATTTCTGACAGCAAGATTTTTTTGATGATAGTAAGATATATGAATTTCCAATAAATAATCTTGTGGATTAGTTCCCAGTCTTTCACTGATGATTGCATTACAGACCATTGTAAGGGGCTGGGTTCTAGTTTTGTTATTAAAGGTACTGGCCATAAGATGATGAATATAAAGATATTGTAAGAAGGGGAAATATATAAATTATGGTACAAATTATAGAAATAGCAAAGTGTATATCTTATAATATTAGAGAAGATAATATACATGAAAATTTTATCTGGTATTTAATATAGTGTTGTATATATAGCATATAATTGATGTAGAAGTTTTTTATAATTAACTATATCCCTTCCATTTTAATATCTACATGACAGAGCTGTCATGCAGTGAATCACCTTCATTTTTTTTTACTTCCTTCTATTAAGTATATGTCACATAATATTGATGTGTGTATTTAAGCTAGAAGAAAGCTTTTGATTTTGAGGACATATTAATATAAATAATAAAATGTAAAGATACAGTTATAACAATTTCAGTATCAAAATGTTTCATATGTTTTTAAATGACTTTAAAAGTAGGGAACAGCTTGCAAGTTGCATACTTGAAAGAACTACATTATTTAGGATTGTGATGTCATAAAGATTAAGTTTAACTCTGTAAGGAAGCAGGAACCACCAGGAAATCCATGAAACATAATCCCCTAATTTTAAGAATGTAAATCAAAACTTTAAACATTGGTGAACAGCTTCCGCCTTAAAATGTTTAAATCTGCTATATCATTATTGTCTACATTAGAATTATGGTCTCTACTTCCAAGAACTTGGTGATGATCAACTTTCTACATATTTTAACTAGAGAGCTGATAGAACATCTGCATTTCTTGATTCATACCTTTCTGCTACTTCCAGGGTCTTGAATTAGTTGATTGTGATTAAAATCAATTTGTGGTGGATGGTATCGTTCTAAAAGCTTTCACCATTGCTTTGGAGGCTTGGAGCTCTGCTTGACATCTTAAGAATGTTTAATCTTAGAATCTTTTCTTCTTAAAGAACTGGTGTGATTGCTCTGGTTATAACAATGCAACAGAGTCTTTTAGCCTTGATGACTATTGATGCTAGGAATAAGCTGGCTTGCAGACAAGGTTCAGAGAAGAGAGAAGAACCACATGTGGTATGAAAAGTCCTCTGGTGTTTTGAGCCAGCACCAGAGACTGAGCTCGGTCTCTAGCATGAACTGACATTCTGTATCCCCAAGACATCAGCTAAACAGCTGCCGTTGTGGAATCTCTGAAGATGCAAACATTGTCCAAAATCTGTCAACATAGTAAAGAAGGAAGATCTTTTAAGCCATAGTCTCTAGATTAATAGCTTTTATCTTAACTTAGTTTCTGTGAGCAAATTGAGCCAATTACCATTAGTTTTTAGGACGTAAGTCTCTAGTATAACAGAACATGCTCACCCCTCCTCTGTTAGAATTGGACACTTCCCTGTAGTCACACAAAGGTGCAGGATAGTTGTGATGACCTAGTTGTGATGTCCACAACAATAAGATCTGTTTACCCTTTGGTCAGAACAAAGAGTTCATAAGAGATACTTTAGTTTTAAACTCAGTCCTTTTTCTCAGCACATTTTCCCATCAGCAGTGTCTTATACTTCATCTTACAGTCCTGACTGAGCTGCCATTCACACAACATACACATGGTACTAGCAAGACATAGCAAGTGCTTTGTGAATGAATTTCTAAACTGCGTCTATGTTTCATTTTTATTTTACTCAGATTATTTGTTTAGCTTTCATCTGTGACATGGTCTTGCAGTGTTGCCCAGGTTGGCCTATGGAGGTTGCCTTCCAGGGAGGTGGGACTACAGCTGCAAACCACCTTGTTTTGCTATGTCTCACTCCCTGCCTTACTTTTCAGAAGAATAGTTTTGATGAACCAGACAATTATGGACATGGAACAGATTCTGGGTGCTTTTCTCTGGTTTTGTGAGGCTAATTTTGTAACTGAAGAAAGTTTGACTCAGCTTCCCTGGCCCATCTGCAGTGAAAAGTTCAAGTTCAGTGCAGTTCTAACTGTAGATTTCACAATTCTGATGGCTATCCACTAACTTATTGTTCAGAATTTCTTCCTTTGCAACATAAAGCTGGTGCCAACAATCAGATTTCTCCAGGTTTCAAAGCAATTTTTTTCCTAACATTGTCTGAATTTTTATTTTACCAGTTTCTAGCATAGAAAGGGAAAGTCCTTAGTTAAGATTTATGATTGGGTTTTCACTACTTCTATTTATCATTCCTCATCACTTCTGCCCTTTAAAGCTAAAAGCATGGCCCTTTGTCTTTGGATGAACATTAAATTTTTTTTAATGTTCATAATCTATTGTACTGCCTTACTGTATCTAAAAGTTATTTTTATGCTGTGTGTGGGATTATAGGTTCAGAAAAATGTGAGGCTATATCTGTTACATTTAACACAAAGTTCTTTGGAGGTCATGCCCTTGTGAAATCAGATAATGAAAGTGGGAAGGATGCTAAAAATCTAATTTAGAAAGACTTCTCCAATTTGGTTAAACAGAAAAATTCTGAATAGTGAATCTGGAAGCAAATATACATTTATTAGACTTTTGATTGTTATGGATATGTGCTGAACTTCCTGGATAAGTGCACAAATATCAGAACATATTGTACTTCTCTGATCTTACCTTTCTTAAAGTACTTAAAATATTATCCCTTTCAATCTACTTTGCCGTTTTCTGCTTGTTAAAGAATTCGGCAATAATGGCTTTAAACTTGAAATCTTTAAACAAATCACTGGGATCAGAACCTTTGTGCTCTTCAGATCAAATCTTGTTGACTAAGGATCAATAATAAACATGCTTCATGTTCATGGTTCTGTGTGAAGGAGAAAACCTGACAAGACCTAAGGTTTTTTTTTGTTTTGTTTTGTTTTGTTTTTGTTTTGGAAATAAGGCTGATTTTTTAAAAGAGCTGCAAATCTAGAGAAGCTGAAGTAGGAAACAACAGAAGCCAAACAAACAAACAAACAAAAAACCTTAGCATTTTAGACTTCCCACCATATAATCTCATATTCTGTGTCCTTTGCCATTCTTCTACCCCAAACACCACTCAAACCTTATATTTCATAAATTAACCCTAGGATGTAAAGTAAGGCCTATGAGAAACGCTACATTTTTAGAGTGACTAATTGGAAAGTGTTGTGGAGTCTAATGTAGTGAGTTCACCTCCTGGTTGCATTTACTCATTTAGAAGGTGTGTGCATAAGATGCTTGACTACCTCCCACGTCGCTCTTAATCTGTCTTACTGAACATGATAATAATATCTATAATAATGATACAGTTTTGAGGGTTTTTATTTAGATTTCCTTATCACTGAACCCTTTTAGCATATCATGAACACCTGGTGGCCAGCAGCATTGCTGACTTTCCTGGAGAGTTCTTTGTGGTTTTATTTCCACGTGTGCTCGAATAAGGAAGGAGAAAGGAGGACCAGTTTTTGTTTAATCCAAGGTGATCAAAAGACGTCCCCAAGAGCAGTGCAGACTGATTTTGACAGTGATGGGTATTTGCAGGATATATGAGCCTTGCTCTATTTTACGTTTTCTTTCTCATTCTTTTTTCTCTTTGATGTAGCAAAGTTTTGGTTTTATTCAGAATAGTTCATTCATATTTTAGACCACTATTCCCAAGTTTCTGCCTCCTCAGAAAAAGCCCCCAAATGTCTGTTACCTGATTTGATTAAAAACAAAATTCGTCTTTTTCTGTAAATAGCCACTTGATGTAGTCATGAATGCATTTTGTTTTGGTTTCACTGTTTGGATTTGGTGTGAGTGCCAGATTTTTGTGATAATGAATCTGAACGGCAGTCCTTCAAGACAGTGTAGTTCAAATAGACCCCGTGGATGATTGCATTTCAGAGAGTCTCACTTCCCATTTTCACTACTCACCTGTTTATTTAAAATTCTTTCCTTCTCCCTTTTATCATTGCACATGTCAAAATCTATTTTGGGTGCTGCATTTATCATTATTTTCATTTTTATTGCATGGGTGAATTTTTATATGTAGTACTAGGAATTAATATTTTTCCTGGTACTTTATTATAGGGCTTTGGGAACATTCTTGATTTGTTGAGTTGCAATGGGATATGTTTAAAAGAGAGAGAACTTATTCAAAACTAGGAAATAGAAATAATTCCGAGTCACTAGTGAATAAGGTGGTAGGGACTAGTAGGCATGGATTACAGCATCCAGCGTACTTTGTTTTTTATAACTACTTTTCTGATAGCCTGGGCTGTCTTTCAGATTTTTAAAAGGGGTGTGTGTGTGTGTGTGTGTGTGTGTGTGTGTGTGTGTGTGTGTTTAGAGGTCTACGTATCCCAGTGGGGGGAGAAAAGGGTATCAGATCTTTTTAGATGAAATTATAGCCGTTTGTTGCTGGTATTAGGTTTTGAACTCTTCTCCTCAGGAAGAACAGTACGATCTCTGAATTTCTGAGCCATCCCTCTGCCTCCCCTGTTAAAATTTTCGAATTGGTTTTGATATGAAATCTTACATAATCTTAAAATATTTAAGTGCCATGTCATGATGGCATACTATTGTCTCCAGGAGCAGAATGAATGGTGGCTGGTGTTTTAAATAATGAATGTCCACTTGGTGTCCAGTTGATGCTGTTTGGGGAGCTTCTGTGTGTCACTTTAAGTCTATTCACAGCTTCCGGCTTGTGGTCCAAGATGTGAGCCCTTAGCTCCAGCCACCTGTCTGCTTCCTGCTGTCCCCTCCACTAGGTACCCTAATCCTCTGAAACTCTAAGTCCAATGTAAACTCTTTTATAAGTTGCCTTGGTTATAATCTTTTATCAGAACAATGGAAAACCTAATATATATTGCAAAGTGTTTGCTCACATTGGTTGTTTGCGGTAACATAACAAAGGTAATGGCATCCTTTCAACTGTTCATTGTAAATGTGCTCAGTTCTTTGCTGTTAACGTCTACAGTAGCGCGCTGGTAATAGTTTAGCAAATAATTTTCAGGGCTAGCTGAGTGATATGTAGCATTTTCTGACTGCCAAAATACTTTGACCACAGACAATTCCAGACTACTTGTGTGATGTTCGTAAGCAGAACACTGGCAAGTATATGCAGATAACAATTGATATAAATAACCTCAAGTGGGGATGGCAATAAGATGCAGTCAAATAATTAGGAAGTGTTTAAAGTTCTTATTATAATTGTTTTTTAACAATTCACTTAATTGTCATTTTATATAATTAGATGTTTAATAATAGGTATGCTTTAGCAGTTTGTCAAAAAAAAAATGCCCACAAATAAGCAGCAGGCTGTCCCAAGCTTTGGTACACAGTTGGAAATTTATTATGGCACTGAATTTGTGCCTGGCATTTGTTTTATCAATTACTGTTATTGCCCTGCAAAAATAGTGATGCTTAGTTCTAGATATAGATTCATTTTCATGACCACCATCATCATCATGTACATTTAAATAAACTGCTTAAAATACTCAAAAAAATTCTCTTGAGTAAAAGAGATAGCAAATTGTTTCTCTCAGTGTTTGTTCTACTGGGGTTATATTTAGGAAGTGATCTCCTGTGCCAATGCGTTCAAGTGTACTTCCCACTTTCTCTTCTCTGAGGCTCAGCGTGTTTTGCTTTATGTTGAGGTCTTTGATCCATTTGGACTTGAGTTTTGTGCATGGTGATAGATATGCATCTATTTTTATTCTTCTACATGTTGATATACAGTTATGCAAGCATCACTTGTTAAATATGCTTTCTTTTTTTCATTTGATATTTTTTGCTTCTTTGTCAAAAATCTGGTGTTCTGGGGTGTGGGGATTAATATCTGAATCTTCAATTCGGTTCCATTGGTCCTCCTGTCTGTTTTTATGCCAATAGCAGGCTGTTTTCAGTACTGTAGCTCTGGAGGAGAGTTTGAAGTCAGGGATTGTGAGGCCTTTGGAAGTTATTTTATTGTACAGGATTGTCTATCCTGGGTTTTTTGCTTTCCATATGAAGTTGAGTAACATCCTTTCAAGGTCTGTGAAGAATTTTGCTGCATTGCATTGAATCTGTAGATTGCTTTAGGTAAGATTGCCATTTTTACTTTGTTAATTCTACCTACGCAAGAGCATGGGAGATTTTTCCACTTTCTAGTGTCTTCTTCATTTCTTCAAAAAATCTTTCTTCAAAGATTTAAAGTTCTTGTCATACAAGTCTTCCACTTATTTGGTTAGAGTTACTTCGAGATATTTTATGCTATTTGTGGCTATTGTATAGGGTGATGTTTCTCTTATTTCTTTCTCAGCCCATTTATCATCTGTGTACAGGAGGGCCCCTGATTTTTTTTTTTGAGTTAATCTTGTATCCTGCTACATTACTGAAAGTGTTTATGAGTTGTAGAGTTCCTTGTTAGAATTTTTGGGGTCGCTTATGTAAACTATCATATCATCAGCAAATAGTGAGAGTTTCACTTTTTCTTTTCTGATTTGTATCCCTTTGATCTCCTTTTAGTGTCTTATTGCTCTAGCCAAGACCTTAAGTGCTATATTGAATAGATATGGAGAGAGTGGACAACCTTGTCTTGTTCCTGATTTCAGTGGGATGATTGGGAGTTTCTCTCCATTTAGTTTGATGTTGGCTGTTGGCCTGCTGTGTATTGCCTTTATTATGTCTAGGTATCAACATAGGAATCTTAAGTGGCTGAAAGACATTTAAAGAAATGCTCAATATCCTTAGCCAACAGAGATATGCTAATCAAAACAACTCTGAGGTTCCATCTTACACCTGTAAGAATGGCCAAGATCAAAAACGTTGATGACAAGTTATGCTGAAGAGGATGTGGGGTAAAGGGAACACGTTTGCATTGCTGGTGGGAGTGCAAACTGTTACAGCCCCTTTGGATATCTGTACAGCGATTTCTCAGAAAATTATGAAACAACCTTCCTCAAGACCCAGCAATACCTCTTTTGAGTACATACCCAAAGGATGCTCAACTATGTTCATAGCAGCATTGTTTGTCATAGCCAGAACCTGGAAACAACCTAAATGCCCCTCAACCAAAGAATGAAATAAAGAAAATGTGGTATATTTACAGTACTACACAGCAGAAAAAAAAATAATGACATCCTAAAATTTTCAGGCAAATGGATCGATCTAGATAACATCATCTTAAGTGAGGTAACATAGACCTAGAAAGACAAATATCGTATGTACTCACTCACAAGTGCCTTTTAGACATAAAGCAAAGAAAACCAGCCTACCAATCACAATCCCAGAGAACCTAGACAACAGTGCGGACCCTAAGAGAGACATCCATGGGTCTAATCTACACAAGAAGTAGAAAAAGACAAGATCTCCTGAGGAAATTGGGAACATGGGGACCACGGGAGAGGGTAGACGGGGAGGGGAGACAGTTTTCTGTCCTGCCCAGTCCCACAGCCTTTCAGCCCCAAAGAAACACACAGATGTCTACATTAATCATAAAATGGTTAACTTATTAGCTCAGGCTTCTTATTAAGTAATTCTTCCATCTTCCATTAACCCATTATTCTTGTCTGTGTTAGCCACATGGCTTGGTACCTTTGTCAGTGAGGGATTCTTATCTTGTTTTCTCTGAGTCTGGATGACAACTGCAGACTGAGCTTTCCTCTTCCCAGAATTCTCCTCTTCTCGTAGCCCCACCTCTACTTTCTGCCTGGCTACTGGCCAATCAGCGTTTTATTAAAATTAATACAAGTGACAGGATAAAAGATCATTATCCCACATCAGGGAGAGGAAGGGAGGGGAGCAGAAAAAAATGTATAGCTCAATAAAATCAATAAAAAAATATAACAAATGTAAGACATTGGAAGAAACAGAAATATCCGCATAAACTGCAAAGGTGGCTTAGTAGGTAAGATCTGCACTAGTCTTGCAGAGGACCACTGTTCCTTCCCACATGCCAATCATCCTATTCACAGCATCCTTTCACTTCAGCTCCTGGAGATCTAACACCTTCTTATTGACTTCTCAGGCACGACTACTTATGTGCATGTACCTACATAAAGACATCACAGATATAAAAGTAATAAAAGTAGTTTCTATAGAAACATTCAAAATGTAAACATTTAATAATGACGTTAAAATGTTATATTTGTGCAAGTTAAGATTAAGAAAATAAGAAAAAAAGATATCTCCTTTTATTATAATTAGTTCCATAATACATCTGTTGGGATGTATTACAAATAAGTATTTGAAACACGATTAATAAAAACTCAGAGAAAGAAATTAAGGTTCAACAGGCAGGTCCGCAAAGCAAAGCAGCACATCACTGGCTCTGACCTCAACCTCAGTTCACAATGGCGATCCTGCCTCCAGGAATCTCAGAATGAGACTGGGTTAGTGAGCTGTCTCCTCCAATTTTATAATCCTCGCTAGGGTTGGGATTAAAGGCATGTAGTGCCTGGTTTCTATGGCAACTAGTGTGGCTACTGGGATTAAATGTGTGTGTTACCACTGCCTGGTCTGTAAGGCTGGCCCGGGGGGTTTTTTACTCTCTGATCTTCAGGCAAGCTTTATTTATTAAAATACAATTGAAATGCCACTGCAAGTATTAAAGTAAATAAGTAAAGTAAGATTTACTTGAGTCTTGCCCCTTTCTCCTTCAGTGTTTGAATAAATAAATTGGTAGTGATTTTAGAAAATTTGGAGGCGAGGTATTTGTTTGTTGCTGCGCACAGGAAAGCTATGTTTATCTTATTGTTATAAAATAAAGAAGCTGTAAAGATCAGGTACCTTTCCCATTTTCCAGACAGAATGGACTCAGACCCAATGGGAACTGACGCCTGTGGGGCAGAAGTCTCAAGAGGCCAGTCCAGGCTGACAATAGATACTGGTTTTGCCACTTGACACCATGACATCTGAGTTTCTTTTATCTTAGGAACAAAGCATAATACTTGGAAACAGCCTACACGTTTGTCAAAGGCAGATATTCTACAGTGTAACCTTTTCTATGATTAGATTAGTAGAGAACGCTCTACCTGAGCCTGCCCAAAAAGGCAGTTCCTGAATTTCATTCTGGAACTTTCAAACATAAAAGGACCAGCTCAGTAAAGCATGCTTCTCTTCAGATGTGTATAAAAGACGCTGGGGGTGGGGCTCAACAGGGACAAACACTTGCCTTCATTCCTTGTCTGCATTCCCTGGGACCCACGTGGTAGGAGAGAGCCACTTCCATCCCCTGCTCTCTCACCGCACAGGTGTGCCTTGTCATTCTTTCACCTCCAGTGTATACACACTCGTAAACAGCTTTAATAGGAGTGTTGAAAAATGAGTGTGAAAATACCTTTAGATTTACCAGTGAGAAGTCATTTCTCCCCTCTGTTCTAAGATGGAGATCCCATATAACACATGGCTTAGCCGACTTTCAGCTTGATCAGGAACTGAAAGTTGAATGGAAGAGGTCTTTACTAACAAATGTGAGTGATATTTGGTCCCCAGCACCCTACATTTTTAATGTTTTCTTTATTTTGCATCTATATCATTATTTATGACCAATTTCAAATTTTCTGAGACAAAGTCACCAACTACTTAAGAACAAAGAGATATTAATGGAGAAAGTCATATGTGTATGTATTGTCTGCTCCATTGCTCGGTAGGTTGGTTGTAAACCCAGATCCTACTCACACTTCATATCTGTTTGTTTGATTTTTTTTCTCTCTCTCCGTATTCATGAGCAAACATAGTGAGGAAGCAGAGAGCTTGTCTATGGGGTGGGGCTTCCCATCTCAGTTGACTTAATCTGGGAAATTCTTCATAGCCCTTCCAGAGGCTGACTTAATTACATAATCCCACAGAGGCAGGACTAGATGCTTAGCCTTCTAGGTCCTGTCAATTTGGCAGTCAATATTAACTACCAAAGCCTGCACATGAGCCCTTATGAAGCCCAACAGCTGAGTGATCTCATAGCTGTCTCATTCTCAATGAACTTATAAATGCATGCGTGAATATGCTTAGCCCAGGTAAATCTGGTTCTGTTCAGACACTATTTCCTGCATATTTGCCTCTGGCTATGCTATATGTTGATAATATTTGCATTGTGCTTTTGGTACTCGTTTTAAATTAGTCATTAAATTAAGAACTTTATATTGTAGAACCTGAAGCTTTCTTAAGAAAATAAAATAGTTTGCATATTATTAATAGTTAAAATGTTCAAAGAGTTATAGCATATGGAAAAAGTTTTCTCAATTAAAAATAACTTTATTACAAGAGTTCAGGGAAAACATCCTACTCTATTTTATATTTAAATACATTACTGAAATAAATTTTTACTTTATTGATAAATTTATTGCCTGAAAGAAAATATAACCAGATTAAATAAAAAAAAATTTATACCATGAGGAACTTCAAGCTTCCTATTTCCTTTACTGTATTAAGTTACTTTCATAAATTAGAGTTATTAAATGATTTTACCCAAAATATATACCTGTGAATAATACTAGCTTACTGGGAAATTATATTAAAAATGGTATAAAGAAGAAAAACTGGACAAGTAAATGTAATAAAAATTAATTTATAAGTAGATATTTGTAGTTTTTTTACGTTTTGTTAAACAAATGTATTTCATATCCCTATGTAAGGCTTAATGAATTTTAGAATTTTAAGATGAAGTTTTTGCCAATCCATGTTTCTACATCAAGTCATAGTTTATTATTATTATTAATAATTATTATTTTGATAAATTATATTAGCTCAATGAGAGGAGAACTATTCTATGTAATTTCAAACCATTCTTGTTTAGAAAACTTAAAAAGATATGAAAGTCATTGTAAAATTGAGATAACGTTTTATTGGTTTATCCTACATCAGTGGTACTGCAGGGCTCTGAAACTGCCGGTGTATACTCTGAGTGTGGTTTTCTCTCTGGCATTGCTCTCTTCTGCACTGTATTCTTTCAGCTCTTCCTGTGCTTCTCTACTCTTCATTGGGGGAAGGCACAACTTTTGTGTCTGATGCTGTTACAGAATATTCTGAAGTATTTTGTTGTTGTTTTTTTTTTTTTTCCTTCTGTATCTTATTCTGCTGGCCTACATAGACTCTTCAGTGTTGGAATCTTGATTTTATTCCTCGCAGTATCTAACACAGTGTTTGGGACAAATGATGGAGAGAGAACTTGTCTTATGGAACTTTAGGGAGATCTTCACTCCGTGCCATGCAGTGGATGCTATGTGAGATAGACATTAAGGGCCTGAGTTGTTTCTAACGAAGATGCTGTAAAACACTACTGCAAAGGGCAGTTGGGAGGGGTGAGGTGAGTCTATTCTCTGCAACATAATGGCCTATTGGTTGAAGCATAGAAATGTTTGCTTTCATGCCAACCTTATGTTACACGTTAGGAGACGTGGACTCCTGTTTCATTACAGTTAAGACTTTGTTCAAAACCCACCCCCTCAGCTGTCGGTGAAATAAACAAAACAAAACAAATTGAAAAAACTAAAATCTAAAATAATGTCAATAGATAACACAGTTTTGGCTTTCTTTTTGTTTTCTCCTACTTGAATTGCTTAACTTCCAGATATGTTGATCCCCCCTTTTTTTTGCCTTTACTATTAGCCTTTCTTTATATTTTCCTTCAACTTAAGCTATATATTGAAAACTTTCAACTCTGAGTAATGCCATTGTTCCTTCTTTTTCTCTTCTTTCTTCCTTCTTCCTCTTTTTTTTTACCTTTGTGTTTATTCATATCATTGATATATACCACTCCGTGTACAGTTCATACTGGTTAACCTGGTCAGCTTGATGAAAGCTTATTTTATGTTTTAAAAATCTTGTTAATTGTACGGTACAGCATGTAAAGTGGTTTTGAGGTTAGCAGCTCCCAACTTGGAGTTGTATTTGAACTGAGGCAATGTACTAGCTGCAGTAACATCACACCAGAATCTATGGGAACTTTAAATCCTGGAACCTTGAGTAGGCAAGGATAGTTTTGCCCAGCCTCAGATGGCCTTCTCCTTCACCAACAAAAGAAACGGTTTCCATGACTCTCCCCTGTCTATCTCTATCACGACACCTATTGTTTCCTTGGGGAACAGTCAGTTCAGAAATACGTGTTCTATGGGGTGTTTTTCATGTTTACTGGATATATAAAAATGCACATACAATTTCATTAGAGTGAAGATAATGGTTTAACCCATTCCCACAATATGTCTAATGGGCTGTGTATTAACCCTTTGCCCACATATCTTGATCCCTTTGAAGGCGTAAGTCACAAACAATGCCACACCAATTCGGGGTTATGATTATTAGGGTGGTATTTATTTAAAGGGGAAAAAACTTACAGATCACTGTCCCAGGCAACAGCCCTCTATGCAACCAGGAAAGGAGTCTAGTCGCCGGCGGAGCAGGAAGTGAAGAGAGAGAGGAGAGGGAAGTGGCCGCTTTTTTAAAGGGAGAGAGACCACGCCCCAATGGGCTGGTATCTCAGCGGTGATAGGCTGGAGGAGTGGGAGGACCTCCTGCAACATCCCTTCCCCCCTCAACTGGGACTACTGTTACACACTTCACAGATTATATACTTGCATACAGGTGGATACACGTAGCTTTTTGCGTCTGACTCCCCTGTCTACCTTTAATTATTTTGAGATATATTGGTGTCACAGCATTCATAGTGAATTTTATTTTCATGGTCACGCAGTATTCCTTGAATAAATGTGCCTTTACTGATTGATGGGCATTTGGCATGCATTGAGTACTTCACACACAAAGCTACTCTTAATGTTCGTGTAAAAGTCATTTGATGAGGGAATGTTTTCATTGTGTGAGTGTAAGTGCCTGAGAGTTCAGTGACTGGATCACTTGAGAAGTGTGTACCTAATCTAAGATTGTTTCCAGATGTGACTGGAAACTGACTCTGCCAGTTAGTATTTCTCTTTACCAACCTTAATATGGCTAGTATTTTAGTCTTTGTGATTTCAATTGTAGGTTATAATTTAAGTCTTTCATGAGAAGGGTGGGGAGCACCTTCTGATGTACTTGTTTGACATCCATATAGGCTTTGGCAGAAATCCATTTATTTCATTGGGTTGTTTTCCATTGAGTTTCTACAGTTCTTTATGTACTCTGGGCACATATCATTCTTTGCCATATTACCTGGCAACATTTCAGGCTGTGACTTATATTTTTATTTCCTTAAATATGTGATCCAAAGAATGGAATCTCTGATTTTCATTAAAATCAATTTCCTTTTTTGGATTCAGATCATGCCTTTGGTATTTTATCTAAGAAACATTTATGCAGTCTCAGATTTTAGGTTTTGTGATTAAGTCAGTAATCTGTTTTGAATATATATATATATAATCAAATATATATTTGAGAGAGAGATGGAGATACATAGAGAGAGATGAGTCCAAGTTTATTTTATTTTTGTATTTTTACCGAAAGTGAATGGGTTTTTGCCTGCATGTATATCTGTGCACCATGTGTGTATAGTGTAATACCCTCAGAGGGCAAAAGAAAATGTCAGATCTCTTGGAAGTGGAGTGATGGTTGTAAGCCACCAGATGAATGATAGGAATCAAATCCTAGTCCCCTGGAAGATCAACCAGTATTCATGGCTGTTAAGCCATCTCTCCAGCAATTTTTCTTTTGTTTACATGAATCTTTATTTTGACACAATTTTCACAAACTGTTACCTTTCCAATGCTGCATGGCCTTTGCCACATTTTTATAAAATTACTGTGCTATTCTAGATCCTTTACATTTCCAGTAATTACCTTGTTGAGTCCTGCAACAGCGCTTGTTGAAAATCTGATGGGATTTTATTAGTCCATTGTGGGGAGGATTTACATCAGCTCATTCATAAAGAACAAATATCTCTCCAGCTTTGAAACTGTCCTTCAAGTTCTCTTCTAGAGCCTTCTTATTTTCTGCATCAGTCTCTCATATAACTTGCTTGATACGTGCCTGTTTTGTTTATAGTTTTAAATTTGGTTATTAATGATATTATTCTTAAAATTTGAATTCTGAAAATTTTTTCTTAGCTTTTGGAAATACATCTTTTATGATGACTATGCAGCCATTCATATATTCATACATATTCATATATATGTATGTATATGTATAGACATAAATATATATTTTACAATTGAATATATCGGCAATATGTCACTGATTTATATATACATGCTGTATTAAATATAGGTTTTCTATTACATTTTCTGTCTGGATTGCCTCTGAAAACATAAACAGCTGTTTTTCATTTCCATAATCACAATTGTTGGAGGAGGGCAGCTTGTTGATTCCTAGCCGCTTAGCCCCAAAATAATCACACAGAAACTGTATTCATTAAATCACTGTTTGGCCATTAGCTCTAGCTTCTTATTGGCTAACTCTTATATCATAATTTAACCCATCTCCATTAATATGTGTATCGCCATGTGGCTGTGGCTTACCAGCTAAAGTTCCAGTGTCTGTCTCTGGCAGTGCTATATGGCATCTCTCTGACTCTGCCCTTCTCCCAGCATATAGCCTAGCTTTCCCTGACTAGTTCTGTTCTTCCCTGCCATAGGCTTAAAGCAGGTCTTTATTCGTTAACCAATAAAAGCAACACATAGACAGAAAGACCTCCCACACCACAGATTACTCCGTTTTCTTTCATGCTTTCTCTGTTTAGACTTTCCATCATCGAAGTTGAGTTGAAGTGATAAGAGTAAACAATTTGAGGAAAATATTCACTATCTCACCACTAAGAAAGATATCAGCAAGCTGGGCAGTGGTGGCGCACACCTTTAATCCCAGCACTTGGGAGGCAGAGGCAGGTGGATCTCTGTGAGTTTGAGGTTAGCCTGGTCTACAGAGCTAGTTCCAAGACAGGCTCCAAAGGCACAGAGAAACCCTGTCTTAAAAAATGAGAAAATAAGACTACTGAGAACTCAAGAACAATGGCAATTGGTTTTTGATCCTACTGCACGTACTGGCTTTGTGGGAGCCTAGGCAGTTTGGATACTTACCTTACTAGACCTGGATGGAGGTGGGTGGTCCTTGGACTTCCCACAGGGCAGGGAACCCTGATTGCTCTTTGGGCTGAAGAGGGAGGGGGACTAGACTGGAGGAGGGGAGGGTAATGGGAGGTGGTGGAGGGGAAGAGACAGAAATCTTCAATAAATAAATAAAAAAAAAGAAAAAAAATAAAAGAAGAAAAAGAAAAGGAAAAAAGAAATCAGCTGTAGTTTCTGTAATTCTTGTTTGCTGTTAGAGAAACATTCCTTTCTTTTCAAGTTTCTGAGCAGTGTTTCCTTTGTTGGTGTTAGGAGCAGGGATGCGTACTGGACATATTAAATGACTTTCTTCTATTAAGATGGTTGTATGACTTTTCTTTTCTGTTGGTAATATGATATATTACAACAGTTACTCCTAAATGTTTAGATTATTCTCCACTGAATATAGAGATTGTGATGTTGTGGATTCCTAGATTGAATGTATAAAATCAAAATTTTGTTTAGGGATTTCTGTTTATTACTGTAGTTTGTTGCTTCTGTTTTGTTTGATTAGCCGTGTTATCCTCACAGAACACATCATGAAAAGCCTCTTCTCGTTTTTTAAGGATTTGATGCAAATTTATTATTGTTTATTCTTTCGTTATTTGGGCTTGGGTAAAATAGTATTTATTGTTTTCATATTAAGTAACATAGGTAGTTTGTGTAGTTCATAAAAATTGTGTCCTTATTTTGAATTACTGATCATTCCGGCACAAAGTTTTACTTAATCTTTCCTTGTCCTGTTTATAATCTCTGGTGCTGCCATTCTGTTATCTCTGCCATCTTCTTGTTGATAATTTTGACTTAATTTATATTTTGTCTCTTTTGTCAATTTTGATCAATTTGTTTTTAAATTTGTATTTTAAAAATAAATTCAAAATAAAGCAACTTTTGGTTTAATTGATGATATTTTCTGAGTTATTTTTGTGTCTGGTTTATTGATTCCCACTTTGTACTTTATTATTTCCATGATTACACTCTTTGTGATTAATTTCCAATTCCCTTAAGTTTGAAGCTGAGGTGATTAATTTTGTGTTCTTGCTTCTTTTCCGGTCTACACATTTATCCAGTCCTGTTAATTCACTTGGGTGTTGCTTACACAGCTCCTACCAAATTTTGATAGGTTTTAGTTTTCACTCAATTCAATCTGCTTAGTATTTTTGTATCTTCATTGAATCTGTATTATTTAGAAGTACACTGTTATCCAGACATTTATATTATCTGTAAATCTTTCATTATTGATTTTTAATTTAGCTTGGTTCTAGTCAGAGAACATAATTTGTGTCACTTGAATGCTTTTCAATTATTGAGAATTATGTGTCTTTTGCTGTTGTTGGATAAACTGTTCTGTAGATGTCAATTAGATTAAGTTAGTTGATAATGTTTTCTAAATATCTTTTCAGGAATGGATTTCTTTATGACTTTCTGTTTGTTGTATAAAATATTGCAATGAGGTACTGCAATTTCTGACTCTGGGGGTGCCCGTTCCTGTCACACTTTGTAATAACTATACTGCCCTCAGTTGTGAAGCTCAATTACACTGTTCTTAGAGTTCCTAAGTATCCATTTGATATTTAACCGTGTGTGTGTGTGTGTGTGTGTGTGTGTGTGTGTGTGTGTAATGAAATTCTGTTGAATGCCGTGGTAATACTTGGTACTCATTTCTCTGACTATTGTTTTACAGATTGGGTGTAGGGATGTTAGCTGTCAGTTGGCAGGGTTTGACATGACCCATCCATTTCTTTTCATTTCTCTCTGTGCACATACATAATGAGCTTCATGTAGGTAGACACATCCGGGTCTTGAAGTGACCAATTTTCCCTGGGGCATTTAAGCCCTTGGCATTTTATGTGCCTATCTGCCAGTTACCCTCAAGTGTGGACAGGAAGTGACCCACACTGGCTCCTTCTCCACCCTTGGATCCTGAGTGTTGTCTATTTTCAGTGAAGTTCTACTGGCTATAACATCTTGTAGCTAACACGTGATGTGGGATTCCCCTCTGTATGCTGTGATTAGCATTAATGAATAAAGAAAACTGCCTAGGCCTGTTGATAGGGCATAACATAGATAGGTAGGGAAAACTAACCTAAATGCTGGGAGGAAGAAGGCAGAGTCAGGGAGAAGCCATGTAGCCCCGCGACGGAGACAGATGCCTTAGGAACTCTACACAGAAAGCCACAGCCACATGGCGATACACAGATTAAAGGAAATGGGTTAAGAGTTAGCCAATAGGAAGCTAGAGCTAATGGGCCAAGAAGTGATTTAAATAACATTGTTTCTGTGTGATTATTTTAGAGCTAGCACCTGGGAACCAACGAGCGGCCTTCTTCATCAAACATGTACCTCATGGTGACCTTAAATTGTATATAGAAGTTTAGATTTAATATTAATACTCTTTTAGCACCTTCAGAATGTCGCTCCTGAAATCTTCTTTACTTGCAGTACTAGTAAGAGTGGTGCCATTGCTGCCTTTGGTTCTCTGGACTAATGTCTTTGTTTTCCTCTGGCTCCTTTCTGGGCTTTGATCAGATCTGACCTCTGTGACAAAATGCACCAGAGAACAGAGTGAGAGAAGTGTTGTTTATTTTGGTGTATGAACTCTTAGGTTCAAGTTCATACTTCATGCATATGCTAGGTTTGTTTCCATGGTGAGTAGAATATCATGACAGAAAACACATGCAGAGGCTGCCAATCTCACAAAGAAAGGGAGGTATAGGCAGTGGCTGGGGACCAGACATAGTTTCCAAGGCAAATTCTTTCTGTCTCAAGCTAGGCACCATGCCCCAAATTTTAAAAGACCTCTTAAAATTGCACCATTAGCTGGAAAAACACCATGCTACATAGCTCCCTGACAACCATATTTTAAGCATACTTTTTGTTATTTTTTTTAAAAAAATGTCTCCTAGTTTTTCAAAGACCACGAGGCTCACGAGTTCTCTGTTGACATTCTAAGAACATTCAATTCCTCTGTGTTTCTCTAGTGTAGATTCACCTGCCATACTTCAGGTCACTCATCCTTCTCTTCTGTAAGGTCTAATCTGTTCATTCCACTCGGTGTGCTTGCATATGGTAGGTCTCATGTAGGGGAAGTTTTTATTTAACTCATGGACACACATACAAGCACACATCAAATATAAAGTATATATGCTTATGAATATATTCTATTATTGAGTTTTTAATGCATTAATAGTAACCATGCACTGTTCAACTGTTGGTTCTAATGTGTTGTCAGTGCTTGGTGAGCATACATATATATGTCCTTATTGTAACTCATAGTTTTCCTATATTGAATTTACTTCATAATTTTTTACTATATATCAGCCCTTTTTTATTCTGTCTTATTGGATGCTGGATATAATTTATTTTATTTTTATTTCATGTCATGGGTATTCTGCCTGCATGTGCATCACAGGCTTGCCTGGTGCCCACCAGAAGCTGGAGTTGCATCTCCTGGAACTGGGCTTACAGATGGCTGTGAGCCACCCAATGGGAACTGGATGTTGAACCTGGGTCCTCCAGAAGAGGAACCAGTGCCCTTTACCACTGAGCCATCTCTCCAGTCCCTGGATTTGATTTTTATTCTTATTAATACTGTGTGTTTATTCTGAGACACAACTACATTCTCAGAATTAGTCGGCTCCTTCCAGGTGCTTAAGAATTTGTTTATTGGCAGGAGAGAAGCATGCAGGCTGAGTTCAAATGACCCTGCCATGCACCCTCTGTGAGTCAGGAGTTTGCAGTCAGCCCCTGGAGAAGGAAAACTGTTCCTAAGTGTTGTTGGCTGTGTGCCTGCTGAGGCAGCAATTTCTAACATCCCCAGGCAGTTTACTAGTAGGTATTTGCCAACTAATACTTGGCTAACTACTTGCATTGTCCTCCAAGGTCTCTAGAGTTATTGGTGTAGTTGAATCCTCAGTCCTTTGAACTTTGCCCACCTTGGGCTCTTTAGACTCTGAGCTTCACTGCTGACTGTAATAATCCATTGAACTTGCTCTGTTTTCCTTGCCCTTATCTATTCCTGGAATAAGGCAGTAGGTTGAAGGAACTGCAGGTTCCCCCACCACACTCTTTTGCTGTTTTTTTTTTTTTTATGGGTCATTATGCTTGATTTTCTGATGTCTCTTTTACAATATTTTGCTTTGTGAGTTTTGTCTTTTTATTTTATTTCTTTAATTTTCAGGAAATAAATTGAACATCTACACCTTGATATTTTACCTTTTTTCTCTTTTTTATTGATCTCTATCTACATTTTTCTCTGATCCCCTCCTTGCTTTTCCCCTTCCCTCTACTCTCTCCCAAGGTCCCCATGCTCCCAACTTACTCAAGAGATCTTGTCTTTTTCTACTTCCCATGTAGATTAGATCTATGTATGTCTCTCTTAGGGTCCTCAATGTTGTCTAGGTTCTCTGTGACTGTGATTTGTGGGCTGGTTTTCTTTGATTTATGTTTTAAAACCACTTATGAGTGAGTACATGTAATAATTGTCATTCTGGAACTGGGTTGCCTCACTCAAAATGATGTTTTCTAGCTCCACCCATTTTCCTGCAAAATTCAAGATGTTAATTTTTTTCTTCTGTGTAGTACTTACTTATCCATTCTTCAGTCGAGGGGGTTTTAGGTTGTTTCCAGGTTCTGGCTATGACAAACAATGCTGCTATGAACATTATTGAGCACATGTCCTGTGGCACAATTGAGCATCCTTTGGGTATATACCCAAAAGTGGTATTTCTGGGTCTTGAGGTCCTAATTTTCTAAGAAATAGCCACACTGACATCCAAATGGGGCTGTGCCATCTTGCACTCCCACCATCAATGCAGGAGTGTTCCCTTTACCCCACATCCTCTCCAGCCTAAGTTTCATCAGTGGTTTTGATCTTGGCCATTCTTACAGTTATAAGATGGAATCTCAGTGTTGTTTTGATTTACATTTCTCTTATGACTAAGGATGCTGAACATTTCCTTACGTGTCTTTCAGTCATTTTAGATTGTTCTGTTGAGAGTTCTCTGTTTAGGTCTATACTTCATTTTTTTATTGGATTATGTATTCTTTTGATGACCAATTTCTTGAGTTCTTTGTATATTTTGGAGATCAGACCTGTGTCTGATGTGGGGTTAATGAAGATCTTTTCCCATTCTGTAGCTTGACTGCAGCACAGTTTTACTTTGGAAAGTAGGGATATATCTCAGTAGTAAAATCTATGCTTAACATGTCCAAAACCCTGATATTTATTTTTACGTATCAATACAGATATATTCAATAGCTTATATTTTTGGCTAAGAATAATTCTGTAATATACATGTGCATCTCTTTGGTGTTCTCTGCCCTCATGGAATGATTGTGACATGGTTTGTTTGACAGAAGCTTTGGAGTGAATCTGAGTTCACAAAGCAGATCTGCAAAGATTAACGAGTAGTCATTGCCCAAGAGAAAGGTCCAGCAATGTGGGGAGGACAAGAAGCTGGATTCATGCCCTGTCTGTTGTCTAAGAAATGCGTCCAAGAAATCCATGATCTTGGGATTCTTAGGTGGATATTGTTGGCTTTCCATCCTCAGTTCACAGAAAATAACTGGAAATGTTGGTTTAAGAAGGCCGTTAAGTACACACCAATGTAGATTTACACTATTCACACCGAGTTTTCATTTTGAGAATTTTGGGTTTGTGGTAATTCAAAATATTTATTTTTAAAATAAAGTTTATTAAAGCACTGGGGTTTTTTAGCTATGTAGAATACAGTGATGAGTTATTTTTATATTGGTCTTGAATGTGTTACTGTAGTTTCAATGATTCCTTTGGGATGATCATACAGTAATTACAATTTTAAGTATTTCGCATGTCTCAAAATGTTATCATTGCATATATTAGTGCTACTCAAAATGCAGTTGTACAAAAGAAATATGAGGAAAATTATTAAATAATTATCAGGATGAAGTTGAGTTAATAGGTGTTACATCCAATTATAACTTGCCCCAAGAGAAATATCAAGTGAAGGTTGAACATTTCAGCCTTAGCTAAGACCTATACTTCTGAGAACTTTGACTAAGTAGTGTTCATAATGAGGAAGGAAGTCTTTGTTCATACCCCCTGTTATTAACATCTTCATAGAACTTTCATTTCTATAGGTTGAACTGTCGGTTGGAAAATCACTCCTTTTTTAAATCTTTCCATTTTCGTAGGAGAGTGTGAAGTACATTCCCAGTGCCTTTTGTAATCTGGAGTGAGAGAGTAGAGCCAATAGAAGAAAGGCTAGGATGAATTATAGCGGGAAATCAGCGTAGAGCCCAGTATAGACAGACACACATACACACACACATATGTATGTATGTATGTATGTATGTATGTATAAAACATACCCATATATATATATATATATATATATACATGTCTGGACACTCATTTGCATTATGTAATTATAAACAGCCTTGCTCTGAATGCCAAGATGCACCACACCACAGCAGGACCAAGTAAGCACTGCTAGTTCTCAGATACTGCTTTCCAGTTGTGCATTCTCATAAAAGGGTCTAGAACTCCGTAAGAGCGATGACCGATAGTGTCCTGGAGCACCTTACAGCAGCAACAAAGTAAGTGCAGCAGGTTTGTGCAGCTCAAATTGTCCCATAGTGACTGTACTGTGTCAAAGGGATATGGAGGCCAAATGAAAGGGCTTCCACTACCCACAGATGGGGGTAAATACATAAATTAGTGCTCTGGGAGGAACCCAAAGCAAGCAAATCTCCAAGCATTCTATGCTATTAATGAACTACTGAATAAATAAGTGATAATATAACATCCTACAAATAAAAATTTCAGATTATGTATGTGGATTCTTTGCCATCAAAAGTGAAGCTTAACTCCAAGTTCATTAAGTACAAACAAGCTACACTTGGTGAGTATGTTTTCGGAACTGCAGCGTGAAGGGTTGGCACCGAGCTTCAGAGTGGAGCAAACAGCCCTCCTGCCAGGTGGCCAAGGCCAACACTCCCAGTGATAAGTCACCACGGTAAGACATGTGATACGCTCTGGGGAGAACTGCGCTCTGCTGCTGTGGTTTCCCCAAGCCTGGACACCTTGTCTGATTATAACACAATCTAAGACAAGTCTTGAATCAAGGATATTCTATAAAATGCCTCCCCAGTGCTCATCTCGGCCGACAGGGTCATCAAATGCAAGGCCATCAGACAAGCTGACACAGGCAGAGGAGCCAAGAGAAAGTGGGATTTAGGATCACAAATAAAGCCTTAGAGGAAACTGTAGAGAACATAAATAAAACATGAACTTTTGCTAATAACATTAGACCAGTGCTTCAGATTAACTTTGACAATTAATGCCATTCTCATGCAAGAAGTTAATAGCAGGGGAAGCTGGAGTTGTGGCATCTTAGTTAGAGCTTCATGGGGACAAAAAAACAGATGGAGCATGCAAATGAACTTTAATGTTTAAATCAAATCAATTTCTTTCAGCTCATTTTTAATATGTATATACTAAACATATTTCTTGGATTGTTAGACAACTTGTTCCCAGTTATTCTGGATTGAATATAAGCCTCCCATTGATGGCACTGAATAATATCTGAGAGATAGGAAATGGAGAAAACACAGTCATCTCATTAAATGTGTCACATGCTGTTCATGTGGCATATTTTATCTCCTAATCCCTTTCATTGATAATGAGATCTTGAGGCAGTGGGGTCACCTTTCAGGGAACCACTGTGCCACAGTGGAACTGCTTGTTTGAAATGGCCTATGCAAATTGTGACTTTATCTTTAAGGTCAAAATATCAATTAGCACACGTGTATAAATTCTCCCCTTCTCTCCATCTATTCTTTCTCCATTCTCTTTTGGGGCCCTCCCCTTCTGAAGGGGCAACAATTCAAGAAGCGGGGGTCATATTTCAGCTGTTTGAGCTGTTTGCAGTTTTTCTTGTTTATTTCAGTTCCGGTGCCACAGAATGATGCACTTGAAATTTTGCTATAGGTCAATAGGGGTCTCATGCTGGTATTTTAAGTGCTGATTATTCAATGCAAAGATTTCTGCAATTTATGAGTAATTGGATTTTTTAAAGGTATGTGTTTTAGCAAAAAGTTTAGGAACTGTGTGGGTGGTTGCTTATTTTGTTAAGAAGCTTGAACTTGATTCATCTATAATATGTAACAATAAATACAGAGATGAAGTACATGAATTATTTTATGTTCCTTATAGCCCAGTAGCTACATACATGAATGTAATGCAGGATAAAAATTATCTCGGCCACAGAATACTGATTATTAATAAATGTGTGGATATGTGAGGAGACTGCATCCTGCTTATTGACACAGGTACTTGTGTCATTAATGTTGAAGGAAAATAATATTAATAATAGAACTACGATCACGTTGATTAAAAGCTACAAAGAGAAGATAATATAAATGAAAAACTGAATAGGAGAAATGATGTTGTAGGGGCAGGTTTTAAAGGCTAAAACTTTTCCCTAGCTATCTGAGTTCTAATGCCAACACAGAGCCAAACCGTGTTCCCCTCTCTACTTTGTTCTTCATTCCCACCCATTGCTGTCTGGTTTCCAGATGTTTTGGAGAGTTCCAGAAGGAGCTGTAAGAGTGAGGTTACCTTAGCAGACACGAAAGAGTCACCTCTGACAGCTGTAATATAAAAATTAAATATTGATAACACCTTTTTTTTCTTTTAGAAACAGAATTATTTTATCTGTGTGCTTAGTTCCATACATGTATATGAAAATTAAGATACTTTCTTTCATTTTGCTTTTACTGGTCTGAAAAATGTCTTTTATTACCTTTAGTTCTGGGGCTGTGTGAGGCTCACTGGCGACCCTAGAGTTTGACCTCTCCTCTTTGATAAAAACTAAAATGTAACTATATTGGTAGAAAATGTAGTTAAAGCCACGGTCCATATTAATAGCTGTGGTAATGATATATAGTAAACAAATGTTAGCAATGGTAACATCCTTCTTTATTTACATTTTTCTGAAAATCAGTACAATGGTAGTAATGCATGAAATTATAACACATGGGGAATTTCTTATAATAAGAATAGAAGCCAGTGACAGAGGTGAGGATTTGTTCTTGTATTACATGAGAAAATTAATTTATTTGGTTTTCTTTAAAGCTTTTGTAAAAGTGGCAGTGATAGTTACAGAAGAGAGAAGATGGTCCATGCTTAGTTAAAGAGATCTGGCCTTCTCTTTTGTTAATGAATGGCTTCAGAGCTGGAATTTGCATTATGAACATTAATGTAATAATTTAAAAAGTACCCATTAGTCTGACAGTTTTAGGATAACAAAACTAAATTCTAATGAAGTAGACAGTTGCTTAAGTACTGTGGGGGATACTGAGGAGGAAAATAGTCTGCTCACAATAAAAATACACTTTTTTGCTTTAAAAAATCTGTCAAAATGAATTTCAAGTACTTCAAAAATACATGTTAAATATGCTGTACTACAGTTTTGAAACAGATTAAAATTATATGCAAATTAGCATAAATCACATGGCTTCAAGATTGTTTTGAAGTGCTATCTTCATTGCCTGCAGTAAATGGTTGCTAAATGAATGGATGTGGAAGTATCTAACTGGTTGGCTGAATGAATGAATGAATCAGTTATTCACTCTGAATGTGGTTACATTTTTCTTCTCTGGCAGAAGACTAATTTTTGATCATATTCACGGGATGTGGGAGGTTGCAACTCCAAGCTTAGTCTAATCAATCCCATTCAGCCCAGCAGAGACCATCTGCTCCTGGTCCAGTGTGGGATCCCCAGGCTGTCGGTGCATCAGAGTCCCCAGCCCTCATCCATTCACCTGAATCTGCATAGATGAAGCACCCCCTGGAAGCAGGCATTGCTTAGATGGGTCACCCTCAGCCTCTGTCCTGTGGCAGCCATTGTTCTCATCACTGCTCTTCCTTGACATTTCCTGCTCCACTGCGTTTTGCTGCCTTCACTCCCTGGCTTGCCCTGCCCTTCACTACTGCACAATTGGCTTCCTTTTCTATCTCTTTTTCCTGCCTTGCCCCAGGAGTTCCCTGAGGCTCCTTTTTCACCCTCTGTTCTTTCTCTGCTCCAGTTATGCTCAGCCCCAGCCATGATCACAACCTCTGGGGTTAGGCCTGGAGCAGGAGCAAGTGTTTAAAGCTCTGTAAGTAATTCCAATGCACAGCTAGAGTTCAGAGCTGTTTGTTTTTTTTTTTTTTTTTTTTTTATACTCTAGCCCAGGGAATTGTTTGTGTCTCAAAGCTTCACTTGTGTCTCTGCTGATTAGTGTCACACACTGGCTCCTGTCACTTACAGACCTCGTCTTTCTGCTGGCTAACCAGGAAGGCATTTCCATTTTGAAATGTCATCTCAAGATAGTTTTACCTTCTGAGTTTTCATTTATTACTTCCAATCCCCAAATTTTAATCTTTGACCTCCCTTCTCAATGTTTTGGTTCAGACTCTGTTGCTGTTCACATGGCCCAATTATTCTATGATGCCATGGCCAAATTACTCTATGGCAAGGTTAATATTACTTTCCTTTTTTTTTTCCCAAATGCGTTTATGTTTCGCGTGTAGTGTCAAATTAAAAACCCTTATTATGGATGAAGCTTCAAAATATTTAGAATCATAATTGAGTTTCTTCACATAGTATACTTGTTGCTAATATGATGTATTGACTCACATGATGATTTTGAGGAAGTTTGGCTGCTAATTGCTAGACAAAATCCCGTCTTCTCTTGTCTCGATACCTGTCTGTGACTGTGTATGAGTGAATAAGTACCAATAATTTTCCTTTTATCACAGATATTTTAATGAATCAGGAAAATCAATGTTGTGTGAGTTGTTATAGCACCAATGTGAAGAATTTCAAAACAGATGTGACCTATGTTTTACAGTGTCTTCTAAAGATTCATAGTCAGCCAACACCTATTGAAGAACTGTAATACACTAAGAATTTATTCTATTGTTTTATGTAAACTAGTATTATCCCAATCTCAAGATGAGAAGGCCCAGACCGTAAATATTAACCAGCACTCTTCCTGTCAGAAATGGTCAGGATTCCAGTTTATGTCTTCAGAGTTCAAATCTTGTTGCAAGGAGGAGGCTGCTTGTTCGTCCCGGCCACCGGGCTAGCTCAGTAGGTAGAACATGAGACTCTTAATCTCAGGGTATCCCTGACTTTGTAAATTCTTGGCATCTGTAGATATTTTTAAATTTCATCAGGATCTGGTTTTCCTAAAATACAGTAAACAAGATAGATAGTTACACTGGTAAATAAGCTAAGTTTGAGAAAGCTCCAAGACATGCCACCCCTACATCTAAAAACATCCACTTCTTTTTATGGCCACTGTAGCCCAAGCAGTGACTTTCAGCCCTGGAATGCGATGGTTATTTAGGTTATACCTAGTTTATAGGGCTTATGGCAAAAATGTTTAAAAGTTGTTAGTCAATCTGCTTTTAAAGAAATACACTGTCTTTCAATAGTTCTGCCCTTAAGATCCCCAACTGGGGGTAGGGGTGGAGTGCTAGAACAGAATTGAAATAAACAGCTAAATACAGTAAAAAAAAAAAAAAAAAAAAAACCAACATATATATATATATATCAGTATGGTGTATGTTCCTCTACGAATTCATATGGACCTGGATTTAAACTCTGACATTAGAAAATTCAGATGATACAAACTGAGATTATTTCTTTTCGGAGGAAGGATGTGTTTTCCCAGCACTCTCTGAGATCTGAGCAAGGGCAGAGTTCTCACCGTTGTTGTCCAGATAGGGACAACTTCCTATCTTGGTTGCAGGGCAGAGAAAATCGGAAATCATAGCTGCCTTCTGTCCTCGCTAGCTAGAAAAGGAAATTTAGCCAAAGAGAGAAGCACTTAGCCATGAAGAATACTTTCTCATCATGTCTCTGATATATGTGAAGTCCATTTCCTAATTGGGGATTGGTGAATAAATAAAGTTGAAAATTTTTTTAAAGTTCTATTTGTTGAAATTTACATGTTATGCTATGGCATGGTAACTGATTTTATTACCTAAAGAACTAGAAAATGGATTGCTTGTACTTACTATTTTCCTTACTAATTGAATAATGGACTTCAGCTAGAAAGCCACCTTTTGTCTGAACTCGCCTTGATTTGAGAAATTTATCTCAATAGCTTTGTTTTCAGGGATGCTATTTTATTAAAATTTTACTTAAACTTTGTAATGAATGGGGATTGGACTTTAAAGGGTAACATACTTTCACTCTTCGAGCTGTGTTGCTGAGCTCAAATGCGTGGCAAAGTGACCTACGTGGCCACTGTGGGCAACTGGACTATCTGAAAATGAAGACAGCATTTCTTAACTATCACATTTATATGAAAACTTGCAGAAACTCCATTCACGTGTCATAGTTAGGACACTTCGTTGCTTTTAGAAGTTTTCTCAGAAATAAAACTCCTCCAATTTAAGCTCAACTTAGTAGAAATATTTAAATGGAATATAAAGAAAGAATCAAAATGATGGTGTTCTAAAGATACACAAGAACAGAGTTTCTCCACTCTCAAAAACAGTGAATATATTTGGTTTATTTTTGGATGTATTTGGCAGCTGAAGAATGAAGTGCCTTTTCGACAAAAGCCTCCAGTGGCTCAATCTGTATTTCCACTTTGTGTTAATGGGATTGTCCTATATGTAATGTGTGAAAATAATGAAAGAAGCGTCTAGAATTGGTTTTGCTACAACACAAGTATGTTGTCCTGTGCCCCATGTCTTGTGGTATTGGGACTGTGGTGACCTAGGGATGGAAATACATATTTATGTGTTTGCATACATATACTTATATATTTGTAAATATATACTTATATGTTTGCATACATATACTTATATATTTGTAAACATGAGTAAACATATACTATCTTTATTATCTTAAACATGAGTAGATATAGTCTAGAATTATCTGGGTGGGTATTTAAACTATATTTTTATAATGTTTCAACATCCATGGTTGGTATTATGCTTTAAACAAGTTGTAATGATAGTTAATATTTCAGAAGAGATAAGAATTTTAACTGTTCAAATCTGGGGAATTGAAGAATTTTGAGTTCTCTTAAAGCCCTCACCTGCCTTTGTTGTAGGTTGCTGCACTTCTCTGGGGGAAGAATGAACTCACCACTGTTACAACAAAAACATACATAAGTGAGTTCTTGCCACACACAGTATGAAGCTGTGTGTGAGAAGGTCCAGTGTGATGACAGAGATGAGCTCAGCTATAAAGAGACATTGGATTCCACGTGTGTGTGCAGAGCCACTCAGAGTCACACACAAGGCTGTGGTCCAATGTGACTGTATTCTGAGAGCTGTTTTACATTGGTGTAGTGCATCCACAATGACATCTCCGAATAATAGTAATTAGTTAAAAAATGAAAGGCATAATTACAGCACATTATTCTGGGTGCTTCGAAGGGAAGGGGAAGGTGAACACCTGGTCCCTACCATTAAAGAACTAATATTCTCTAAACCAAAAGCAATACAGATGTAAGCTGCCATTCTTACTGTTGTAAAAGAAAAAAAAAAGTCCTAATCAGGCAATTAAACTTAAGAAGATTTATACCACCAAGATGCTCTTGAACTGTATCTTGTTACTAAACTATGCTTTCATGGATTGTAGAAAATGGTGAATGTGAATCTCAGGCCTTCTTATGTTTTGATCAGCAGCAGTCATGCTACTTGGCACAACAGAACAGCCAGGACTTCTTATGGACCGTTTCCTGGAATTGTACTGGTGTGGTTTGACTTAACCACACTTGCTGCTTGTGCCTTCTGCATGTGTGAAACTTTTGAATAGCTTACCATTCACTGGTAAGAAAAAATTGGGTGTCCTTGCCAGGCATAGTGGTTCATGCTTTAATCCAGTTGGGAAGTAGAGTCAAAATCAGGTGTATCACTGTGAGTATGAAACCAGCTTGGGTCTACATAGCAAGCTGCAGGCCATGGTCTTGGAGAAGATTCACAAGTGCCTAGAACTATGCTTTGCCTGAGGTATTTCTCCTGTTTCTGTGATAAAAAGACCTTGACAAATGCAATGTACAGAAGAAGGGATCATCTTGACTCAGAATTCAAGTCAATTCTATAAATTATATACAGTCTCTTATGGCAGAAAGGTAACAGCAATGGAGGCTTGAGGCAGCGGATCATATCATGCCCAGGAAATAAACAGCAATGATGCTTTTGCTCAGGTCCTGTGGCAAGTTTTGTTGTTGGTTCCCAGCTTGCAAATAATGGCAAAGAGACTTATTAATTCATTAATTGTGAAAGCTTGACCATTTAGCTTAGGCTTGTCCTACTAACTTTTATGACTTAACCCATATTTTTATCAATCTACATTCTACCACGTGGCTTTTCCCTTTCTCCCATTCTGTGTATCTGACTCATTCCACATCTTGATCACATCTCCTCTTCCTCTATTTCCTCGAGAGTCCTGCCTTTTTCTCCTGCCTAGCTATTGACTGTCTAGCTTTTTATTACACCAATCACAGCAGCACATCTTCACACAGTGTAGAAATATTCCACAACATTTCCCCCTTTGTCTAAATAAAAAAGATAGGTTTTTAACTCTAACACAGTAAAAATATATATGGTAAGAACAATTATCAAGTAAGAATTATATTCACAAGTTTAGTCCATATATATTTAGCAGATTTGGAAAAAGTATCGTATTATCTATCCTATCTAAGTGAGTCCAAAGTTTTATACTTAAATCATTTTCTATCATAACTTGTATTGCCATCCCCAAAATGTTTTTTTAGACCTAAAAATATCTTCTTAGATAAACTTAAGCTTTTAAGTTTCTCAACTTTATATCTCTTATATGTTTTTTTCTGAATTTGGTAACAAGAAAAACTATACTATCTAGTTTTCAATCCCCATCAGAGACCCAAGAAGGACAGGCTTCATCTAGCTTCCTATAAATGATTTTATACTTGAGTCTGAAGAAGATGACTAGTAATTAAGATTGTGTACCCTGGATGTATTAAATAGATTGTGATCATTTAACCTCTCTAAGATCTGCTGCATATTATATTGAAAATGCTTATGTTTTCTGCAGTGACCCATGGCCATTCCTGGCAGGCACCTTTGAGATCTCTAATAAAATAGTGGGCCCTACAGCAAGGAATCCATCTGGATTGTGGTTATGGACCTAAGCTGACAAACACTACCTAAAGATCAACTTTGGAAGACAACTTCCAAGTGGTTAGCTAAGAAGGTCCAGCCTCATAGACCACGCCAGTGAGGACTTCAGAGAAGCCCTGCACTTTCTCATCATGCCAAGGCTAGAGAACAGCTAGCTCTCTCAGTACATAACCAGTATCTCAATTTTCTCAGGGTCCCCAGACATCAGGAAGTAATTTAAAGAACACAATGCCCACATTCCCAAGAGATTGGATGGGTGTTTTTTGTTAGTTCATTGGATTATGGATGTTTGTCATTGTTTAGGGAAGTTGTTATTGGTCATGGTCAAGGAAGAAACTAAGGAAAGGAGATTAGACTCATGGATCTTATTCTTAAAAGAAAATAGGAATGATAGTATAAAATGGTAGGTTATTGGATCTACTTTTATTCATTTATTTATTATTCATTTTGCATTCCAACCACATTTCTCCCCCCACCCCCTCTCATCTCCTTCCAGTTAACCTCCCCATCTACTCCCCCAAAGGGCAAGGCCTCCCTTGAGGAATCAGCAAAACCTGACACATTAAGAAGAGGCAGGACCAAACCCCTCCACCTTGCATCAAGGCTGAGCAAGTCATCCCACCATAGGGAATAGGCTCCAAAACAGCTAACTCATGAACCAGGGATAGATCCTGGTCCCACTGCCAAAGGCCCCTCAAACAGACAAATCCACATGAAGAGGGCCTAATCCAGTCCCATGCAGGCCACTGTATAGGCTCCCTGTTAATCTTCTCTGTATTATTCCAATTTTAGTATATGTATTGCCAAAATGAGCACTGAATCTACTTTTAAAGAAAAAAGCAACTGCTAGTCTTAAGTGTTTTCCATTGATATGGATTTGTGTATATTGATACAAATTTAGGGTTATTATTGTTATACTGTATATGTTTCTACTCTTGTTTAAGGTACTGTACCTATGCAGATCTTAAAAAAAAATATAACACAAATTTCTAGTCTTTGAGAGTTATTATTACAAACTGTTTAGGATAATTAAAAATACAGATTAGTAATTAGTCATCTATGATAATCAAACTTGTATTCATGTTAGGTATGTTTTTAAGGTCAGACAGAGATCTGTAGTTTAGATAGACAAGTGGTCTTCAAACACTTCAGAGATCTACAGAATATGGCATTTAAGATGTTTTGAAAATATAAGGCTTTTCATGACAATGAGACACATCTGCTCCTGGCAGTACCAATCTACTTTAGAGAAAATGGTGATACTGATGAACTTCCTTAAGGAGTTTGCTTTCAATTAGGGCAAGAAATTGACCTTACTTTAACTTCTGACAGTAGGCTGATCAAATTGGACAAGCAGGACACAAAAGACGGTGACTTACCAAACTTTGCCAGGATAAGGTAGAGTAGTCCTTCATCATTCCTAGCTCACAGAAAAGTCTGTCAGATGTTCTAGACCTGTAGGCTGAAGATGGATGCCTCAAAGTTCCAGAGGAACCTTGGGTGACTATCCAGGCAGCCTACTGTTTACTTCCTGTTTACTCAGGTAATATTATATCCTTATCAGGTCTCTAATGGAATTGAAGATGATAAAGCTATAGTTTCAGTTTTTCTTTCTACTAAATTTAAAAAAAAATGCATAAAGAAGATATGAAATATCTAAGGTTGGGAGACATAAAAGCGTAAATTGTCTGTATAAGAAAATGTTTTGAGGTTAAAGAGATAGTTTTGGGTTGGTAATACAAGTTAGGATAGAAAGTGAATTAGGTATAAAACTTTGGACTCATTAAGATAGGATAGATAACTGAGTATTTTCTCTGAATTTGTCAAATGCAAATGGAATGGACATTGTGAATATAACTCTTACCTGATAATTTTCTTTATTGTATGTAGTTTTACTGTGTTAGAGTTAAAACCTTTTGTAGTAGGAGCTGTGGGGCTGCATTCCACCACCCAGCTCCCACCACCGGCTAGCTTTACTCAAAATAACAACACACAAACTGTATTCTTTTAAACACTGCTTGGCCCATTATATCTAGCCTCTTCTTGGCTAACTCTCGCACCTGGACTAGCCCATTTCTAATAATGTGTGTAGCACCCAAAGGTGCGCTTACTGGGAAGATTCTAGTCTACATCCGTCCTGGGTTGGAGCTTCATTACGTGTGCCCTGGAGAGGGGAGCATGGCCTCTGAGCTCACTTCCTCTTCCTCCCAGCATTCTGTTCTGTTTACTCCATCCACCTATGTTTTAACCTATGAGGGCCAAGCAGTTTATTTATTAATTAACCAATGACCTTCTTCCATCAACCTTTCTTTTTATTTAGAAAAAAAATGGGGTAAATATTGTGTGATATTTTAATTGTTTTCTGATACTCCCAAGACTGACAATGGAGCTTACCTTGAATCAGAAGGTAGAGCTAGTTACTAACTGAACAAATTAGCCAGAGAGGTTTTGGAGAACCCAGGGCATATAGAGAGATATAGGACATAGTAAGAAGGGGCTTAGTGGGATTATGAACTTTTGGATGAGGAAAGAGAGAGAGAGGACGTCACTGGTTGCTTTTCTGCTGCTTCTCTAATCGACCAGCTTCTTACCCCAATATCTGACTCCTGAAGTTTATTGATAAAGAATAAATAGATAAAGGCTTCAAGCTGACTTCCCCCTTTAGACAGTCAAGGACGCGCCACGCAATGAAAGGTGCTGGCCACATAATGTGTGTCTTCCCACATGAATTACACAATCAGGAAAATGCCTTATATGTGTAGACAGAAGCTAGCCTAACTCGGATATTACTCATCTACCTGGTGGCTTGTTTTCTGATTTATTCTAGGTGTTCTTAACAATCAGTGTTGACCATCATACCTCCTTCTTCATATCAATCTGTGACACTCTGCCTCTACCTTTGCTCCTTCATTACCATGGCAGCTTTAACAAATCCCACTGATGAATGTTGTACCTGCTCCAGCCTGATGCAAACTCCAGCTTCCTAGAAAGTGACCCCTCTGTGATCCTTGTTCTTTTAAATTAGAGCACTTCTCTCTATAGATGTAACCTGGTACAACATGTTCCTTTATAGTTGCTCTTATTATTTAGAAACTTATCAGCATTTATTTACCTTTTTGCTCACATTATCTTTTGTGTTTACAAGCAAATCTGTCATTTTGCTCCTGTTGTACACAGAGTCTAGTGCTGAACACACACTCAGTGAATGTTTGCTTGTTCGGAGAACGGAGAGATGTAAAGTGAAGATTTAGATAATCCTTGAAGTTAGAAATAATTCCTCATTTTTAAACAATTTAAGACTTAAACCAAGTTAGACTCGTGTGGAGACACTGGCTTACAATAGTGCTAACGAGAATATCTATAGGTACAATTAGTACCGTATCAACTGGCCATTACAAAAATACAAGCAGAAATGTATTTAAAATATTTAAAGTATTTTGAGTAGTATGTACATGTTTATTAACTACTGCCCTTATTAGCAAAACAAGGCAGGGGATAAATACTTCCACACAGAGACCAGTGGAATCAACAGACCAGAGAGGTAGATAAAGGAAAATAAGAGGCAGAACATTGAAAAAATAAGAAAATTTCCTACTGTGCTTCCCACAATTTAGTGACAGATTTTATTAAACCAAAAGCTATCAAATCACTTTGACTATGACAGCCAGGGTCTAAAAAAGGCACCTGCATTTCATGAATTGATGAGCAATTGTTTTTAGTCCTGATTCTAAGTACCCTGTTGATTGCAGTAGTGTGATGGGGTTGAAAAAGCACAAGGTTTGGCCCTAGAACACCTGGATCTCAGGCCCCGTGTCACCACTTACCTTGTTCATTAGACCTGGAGCAAGTCACTTCACCTCGCGGAAGGTGATTTTATTCGGGAAATAGTACCCTGCGGGATTCTTGCGTGAATCAAATAAGATAATTACAGGAAATTTCTTAGAACTGGATGTAATACTAAAACGAACTCTTAGGAGTTATGGATACAAATCTGCCTCAGTGTAGGGCACAGTGTACAAAAACGGGGAAGCTGGGCCTGGACTGTGTCTCTGGACATGTGAGCACAACGAAAACATATGGTGCTGGGGAAATGATCCTGATGTAGACGTGGATCCCCTCACTGTGTGAGTACCCGACAAGGAAGGGGACTCCTCCTCGGGCGCCGGTGTGCCACTTGCAGTACGAGATGTTGGGTTGTGGACCTCAGACGCTGTAGGATGCAGGGTTCTCTGATCATCCCACTGATCCTGGCTGCCTTAACTCCCCTCTCCTCCTGCCTTTTTCTCTTTTTTCTCATTGCCTTCATGCCTTTATTCCACGCTCCTTCTCTCTGTGCTGGGACAGCAGAGTGGCAGTTGGAAAAGCAAGATTTATGATGTAATGAGTGAGAAAGTAAAATATTATGATCCCCCTCTCCTCTCTCGTTCTTCTCTCTCTCTCACACACAGACACATGCCTCTTGCTTAAAATGTAATTTTAAAAAGTAATCACATTATATTCACAAGTAAGGTATAAGAAATATGTATGTTGGTATATTTTGAAATTACCATGTAAAAGTTTCATTCCTAGTTTTTATGGAAGGCAGTTTTGGGCATGTTGGAATAAGAATAGAAGTATTTACATACTTGGTAATCAGGCAAAATGTACTGTGATGTATTTTAATGTGTTTGACAGAATATCTTTTGTGTCTAAGATTTAGAGTTTTTTATCACTGCAACTTAATTTTAAACATAATTATATTTATAAATTATAGGATTTTGTTTCTTAAAAATTAGAATATTTAATTTTTGTTAATCATAAGTACAATCATAGAAAAATCCATCTGGTAAATAACTTAAGGACCCTTCATAAAACAATTATATGGACTCCCACAATATTTTTAATTTTTTAAAGTGATCTGTGCATGCAATTGTCCTTGTACAATGAAGACATGCAAAGAAAACACATTTTGAAATTACTTCTGAGAATTGGGATTATAAAGTAACTTTTTATTATAAAAGTTTTTGAAAGTATCATACATGTATATTGTACATTCTGGTTATGCTCTTCACCCTCTTTCGTTGCCATTCTGCCTGCTACCCTCCTGAAAGTCTCATTCCCATGTTCATGACCCTTTGTTTTGTGTTGCTCATGGGTATCTAGGGAAGACTGTGGGACCATGGATTTGGAACTGTCCATTTGAGCCTGGAGGATCACCAGTGGTTACAGAACTAAGAATAATGAATCTCCATCTCCTGGAATCTGACACCTGCCAATAGTTCAGCTGTGGCAAGTAGGGCCTTATGAGCCTGTCCCTCACCCTCAGCCGACTGCTCTGGGCCAGACTTACTGATGCCCTTGTGTTACAATGAAGCATACTTTTAAACTTTTCCTCTAGCAGTTTTAGGAACATCTTGTCATAACAAAATGTTATATGCCTTTTATATGGTATAGAAAAGCAAACAATGAAAGAATGAGATCTATGCCCTTTGAGAGGTATCTCTCCTCTGATTTTAAATTAGGCATTTGATGCCCAGTGAGATGTTTCACCCTCAATATGACGAGGTATTTAATTAGCATCCAGTGGTGTCTGATTGGACCCCCGATGTGTCATAGTTTCATAGGAATTATTATAATGCAGTATACATGCTAGTGATGGTGAAGTTATTCAGTAAGAATTCATAATTATTAAGACATCAGAATCCTCACTTTCCTTTTTTATTTTTAGATGGTAGGTTGTTTAAATTTTACTTTTACAAGATGCCCTTCTTAAAAAAATTCCACTATGTATTCAACAAGAATCATATATCCAAGAGTAATACTCCATTTTTCCTGTGTGTGCTCTCCCTCTCTGTCTTTGCCTCTTTTTTTTCACATTCTAAGACTTAAGGGTATATAGAAAATGATGGGATGATTAAAAGGAAGAATGGTAATTCTAAGAACAGACCATCGAAGTATTTAAAAAAAGTCCCGCTGTGTATATTCGGGGCACTTTTTTGAGAAGGAGCCTTTAGTCGAAGTTATGAACTGGAAGAGAAAGTGCTCATCTTGATGGGTGTAATTTGTGAAGAGGCCTCTTTCATTTCATCATTAATATTGTGATGCTTTCAGAAAATGCACTTACATAGTCGTCCTAAAGCAGACCCCTCCCTTGACTGTGTTCCCTTGCCACAGTCACACTTTAAGAGTGAAAAGATAAGGAATTGCATTTTTTTCCCCATACTTCAGGATGTAGACAAGTTACCTCATTTAATGGCAGTACAATTAATGTGCCAGTTGCTTAAGGAAAATGAATTCTATCTTGATCAAAACTGGAGGGTCCTACATAAAAAAATAAAGTTAGAGGATTTAGAGCATTTCTAGTTCCAGATTTTCTGTAGTGTCACTAGGGAAATGATTTGATGATACTTTTCCTAATGAAAATGTCCTGTATGAAGCACTTTCTTCTTCATAACACGTGTGATATCTTTACACCTAGTTGCACCCTTTCCCTAAACACATGCTACAGAGCAGAGTGCCCACGCCATTGCAGCTAGAGTGTCCCTTTCATCGCCTCTGGCACACACTTGTTACCAGCACAGAGGAGTCTGCCTCAGACCATGCAGTTTGCCCAGCTTTTGTTGTTCAGTGTTGAGAAAGTGGTGCTTCGTTAAGCTTCTGGTTTAGAGCTACCTTAGTCATACTGTTGTGTTGATGAGGCGAAATGTGGTTATTGAGTTCATGTTCAAAGTACTTCTGAGCCTCAGATTGATCTAGAGTGTGATACAGCATCAGTGGAGAGAGAGGATTAGTTGAGTGAACCCGCCAGAATAATCTTTCTTGAATATTTTATTTTATTGGTTTTGTATCAGGGACCAGCTCTGACAAGTATACCACTTCCCAGGGTGGGGGCATGAGGATTAGAAAAATCTTAACTAGGAGGAACAGAGTTAAGAAAGAATCACTAAGTCATAGGATAGGAACAGGAGGGTGGGAGAGCAACTCAGCAAATGTTGAATGCTGAATTCACCCGCATTTATTTTCCATTTGCTTTTATACCCCAATACAGACAGGGGAAGAAGACAAAAGACTCTATTAGTATGGTACAAAGGTCAACTGGAACAGTCACTTGCTTCGGGACTCGAGCCATCAAGTCATTAATTCTTGACAAAAACATTCTGTTGTTTAAGCAGAGAACCCACCCTGGGAGCCACTCCCAAACTCAAACCTCTATCTCAAAAAAAAAAAAAAAAAAAAAAAAGCAACAGTGTGTTTGAATTTCCTGACCATTGGTTAGGGGTGGAGTGGATCTACCTGTATGGGCCATCTTAATATAGAATGAGCCAAGTAACCACACCCTAGGCCCTGGTTGTTATCAACAATTTTGAACAAGCTAAAACTCTCTGACCTTCAGGCAAGGTGGAAATTGGCTCACATTTTTGGGCCTCAAAAAGTTTTGTTCTTCCAGATTTTTGCCATGTGTGATAGTTGACTCAGTTTTTAAAAAAGATCACGATTTGCTTATATTTTAAATATAACATAAATGAAAACTAAAACATTTTAAATTTCACTCATACCACTTTGTAAACCAATTTAAAACACATAGCTGTGTAAGATTTACTAAAGATGAAGTCATGCATGATGAGATTTTTTTTTAAATATATTTTTTGTAATGTTTCTGCCAGTATTCTGCATTGAAGCACACTGTAAAATTATATGTATAAAGTCTCCAGAGGTTGCTCTGTTTTTTGTTTGTTTAGTTGCAAGCATTCATAAATCAGCTTCCCACTAAGCCCCAGTTGTTCTGGTTGAGACTGAACATAAAAAGTCTTGACTGATTCATCCTTCCAAATTGTCCATCTTACTGAACTGTTTATGGAAACTGATTTTTCTTTTAAAGACAAGTGATGAAAATGGTTGAGTTTACTTTTGGGGAATGGGAGTTATGGTCTTTAGCAAATATTCCTACTTAGAGTAGAATTGGACTAAGACAATTTTGAGTGCCAATGAAAGAACAATGAAATATGAATCAGACACAGAAATGGAAAAAATGAAATGGAAAAAAGAAAAAGAAAAGCTGGCCCAATGTAAGGAGGGCAGGACTCTCTCTCTGCTGCATCTGCTCTTTTTGTCACCGTGATCATTCTGACAAGATTGCCTAGTGCCTTTTATATGCCTTCCCTTTTTAAAAATAATTTTTTTTTTTACATATCAACCACAGTTTTTCCTCCGTCCTCTCTTCCTGTTCCCTCCCTCTACCTCCCATCTATCAACCCCTTCCACTCCTCTTCCATTCAGTAAGCAGCAGGCCTCCCATGGGAATAAACAAAGCCTGGCACATCACATAGAGGCAAGACCACGCTCCTCCCCCCTGCATCAAGGCTGGGCAAGGCATCTCTGCATGAGGAATGGGTTCTAAGTGATTTCTGCTTTGTGAGTACCAAAGTTCCATTGTGTTCCCCAGCAGCATTTGTCCTTTCACAGAAGAAGGAAGGACCTGACCGGAGTGTGACTAGCAGATGAAAGGCCACTGATGATAAGTCAGAGCTGTAAGCAAGAAACAGGCTGTCCTCCTCCAACTCCTTGTCATGGGCAGAATGTGTCCAGAAATGCCCACTCCTTCCTTTCAATTCTCTTACGTGTGATGATGCAGGAAAATGCTGCTAATGTGCCCTTAATCATCCACAAATGCAGTAAGCGGCCTTCTAGAATGGAGTCTGATTAACTTCAGGGCCTGCTCAGTTGATACTGTTATTGTTTTGCTATTTAAGTGATGTTAGTTTCTGAATATACAAATGTTCAAATACATGCATATTTTATATTGTACCCGGAATACTGTCTTTGTTTTATTATTAGGAC
The DNA here is from genome assembly GCF_018167655.1 of Microtus oregoni. Taxonomy (NCBI): domain Eukaryota; kingdom Metazoa; phylum Chordata; class Mammalia; order Rodentia; family Cricetidae; genus Microtus; species Microtus oregoni. Next base: position 54,287,821 of record NW_024543069.1, read on the forward strand.
AGATTTCCATAATATAATTCAGGTTGGTAATACCATGATAAGTCGAGCACCTTTATTGAAGAACAGATATCTGCAATCCCCTAAATAGGCTATGCGACCCTTGAAAAATGACAACTCTACTTTTTTGGCTTACTTATGCTGGAGCTGCATTAAATGGCAACTGAGTTTGTGGAATTGTGTGTATGAGTGTGTGTGTGTATGAGTGTGTGTGTACATGTGTTTACATGCACATACGTACTTGTGTGGATATCTAATAGCAGTTAGTTTTCAAATGATGGTTTTCCAAGCCCTTCTCTAATCTCTCTAGAGTCTAAAATGAGGATCTATAAAACTCTGTGGAGGCTACTAAATATCAGGTGTATGAGAGGTAGTAGAAAGAAGAAAAATGATTACGATTATACAGAATTTATATACTGTAGAATTAAGATGGCCCCGATTGCTTTCGTTTCTTTTAAAGACTAATGCTTTCTCAAGTGGAAGGGATTAAATGTCTGCAAGAAAGAAAAGCAGCATATTGACAGCATCTGGAATGAAGAATTATTATAAACGATAAGAGGATCAGGTCAGACCAAAGGATGGAGCTGGAGGATCTAATAATTAAATTTGTTTAAATCTACCTGAAAATGACAGGTTCTTCCCATTTAAATCTACCTAAAACAAAGAAAAAGCTCTCTGGAGAAGGGTTTCTTTTGCAGCTCTTAGGCTTCCTAGCAAAGATCTGGAACGACAATTTTGAAACAAACAGTGACTTCACATAGTTTAGACCTTTGTTGAAAGCATGCTTCTCAGGAAGGAGGGGTAGCCAGGTGGTGATCCAGCATGGAGATTGTGGGTGGGTTCTGCTTAGGGACTCACAACCATTCCCCACAGACAGACTCTTCTCCAGGAGTGAAAGCTGGCAGAATGCGGTGCTGGCCTCAGAATGGCCAAAGCTGTGGACAGTAAACTCCAGCTTTGTCAGCATCACTCGGAGAACGGCACATTGGCGGTTTCTGCTCTGTGTGTTCGAGCGAAGCCTGAGAGGGTCCATTTCTGACTGTTCCCGCGCTGTTCTGATGCTGTGGATAACTCTTTGAGAACCTTTGCAGTAGTGCCAGTTTGCAGAATTTTGCCGTCTTCTGAGCAGTGAGCTCGCAGTTCAGTACATGTGGAGACTACCTCCATGAAGGATAGTTTTCTGATATGTTAGCCTCTGCTTTGTGCCACAGCACCTGTTCAGTCACGACTTGGTGTAAGGGCAATGGCAGGCACAAAGGCAACAGAGAGGTACGTCAAATGCCTTTTGCAAACTTGTGGGGTGGGAACGGAACTGTTTACAGTGGCCCATGGTAGGTTCCTAAGAGAGAGCCTGGGGGAGAACTTGCACAGGAGCCTGCCCCAGAGGAACTCTCTCTGGACGTACACTTGCTTGTGTTTAATCCAAACATTTATGCACAAAAGCCATTTAACCTTTTTAAAGTAACTAAATAATCTTAGTAACATAAGTAAATTCCAGGTAAAAAAAATTTTTTGAAAGACCTCCTATGAGCCATAGATTACAGCCGTCTGAGATCGATTAGTTTAAAGTGGAAAAATATTAATTTTAAATTTTAATGCATTTTAATTTTCAAGAGTTCATAGAAATCCAACTTTATGAAATATGAAGTAGTCTCAGGAACATGTCACTTCAATTAGATGTGTGTGCTACTGCATTTGAATTTGTACGATAATTATTGTACATTGAATTTATTCGGGGAAGAAGTGTGAGGTTTACCTGTGAGCATGTGAGTGACAGGGGTGCGCTGCACATCTATACTTTACCTGGGGTGCGCTGCACATCTGTACTTTACCTGGGGTGCGCTGCACATCTGTACTTTACCTGGGGTGCGCTGCACATCTGTACTTTACCTGGGGTGCGCTGCACATCTGTACTTTACCTGGGGTGTGCTGCACATCTGTACTTTACCTGGGGTGCGCTGCACATCTATACCTACATGGCCTTCATGGTGGCAGGAGCCAGCAAACCATTACAGGGGAGGTGAGCAATGATCTGATGATGAATAAACCTTTTCTTTTCTTTTTTTCTTTTTGATTTTTTTGGCAGGGTTTCTCTGGGTAGCCCTAGCTGTTCTGAAACTAGCTCTTATAGACCAGGCTGGCTTTGAACCCACACAGATCCGCCTGCCTCTGCCTCCCAAGTGCTGGGATTAAAGGCGTGTGCCACCACCACCCGGCATAGACCTTTTCACTTAGTATGCCCCAACCTCATTTTTTTTTAAATGTCACACATGCGAAATTACAAGACACTTGGTTCCAGTAAAATGTTAGACAGTTGGAAAGTTTCACTTCATTTAAAAATTTATTGAAAGCTTACATTTTTTGACTTCCGTTTTAGGTGTTTTCTGAACTATGGCAAGGTTGTTATTTTTATATGTGATTTTCCTAGAGTTTGGCCCCTCCTTCTTTCCTCTTCTCCTCACTCTAGGTCTCATTTCTATGCATATGATTTTTCCTGTCTCTTCCTTCTATCTCCCATCAGGGCTGTTGGCCATTGCATCTGGCTTTTTACACAATTTCCAGGTATTGAGCTCGGGTTCTGTCAAGCTTGAATGGAAAGTGGCATTGCCCACTGAACCATCGCTGTGTGTGGAACTGAAGACACAGCCTCTTCGTATGTCAGGTTAAGAGGGAGATACACATAACAACATCAAAGAAAAGGAGAGCAAGGAAGGTTACGAGAAGGTTTGGAGGGAAGAAGTGGGGAGAGAGATGATCAAATTATATGATAATATTTCAAAAATATTTAAAAAACAAAAACACTTTAACTTTTGGTCCTGCACTCAAATGCTAAGTATTCACGTGCAGAAATGTACAGTAACGTGCCTACACTAAAACGTATAATAATAGCTAAAAGAAGAGAAAAAGCAGTGCTGGTTGTTGCCACAGAGAGATCATGTTCCCCTCCCCTTCTTCAGCGTCGTTATATTTGGAAACAGGAGGTAATTGAGGTAAAGCAAAGTCGTAAGAGTGGGCCCTGATAAGACGGGGTCAGTGCCCCTGTCATCAGACCTGGCAGAGATCCGCCGTTCTCTTTGCATGTCCCTGCCCTCCCTGTCTGTTTCCCCACCCACACAAGCACAGGAAGTATTAGATGAGCAGCAGAAAAGAGGCAGGATGCTCACAGTGAAATGACGGCTGGCTACATGCTAGACAGACAGGCTGGAACCCCGATCTGGGCCTTCCAGCATCTGTGACAAAATAAATGACTGTTCTTCAGGCCACCAAGTGCATAGGAGTGTACATGGCAGCCTGAGCAAAGGCAAACATTAAAATGTTTAATATTTTATGCTGGTCATATGGTAGAATATAAGGCAGGAGTTAAAGTGGCCCTAAGGCTTTATACACAGGCCTTATTTCTCACCCTCTTCCCTTTGTGTCCCTTTGGATGAATGCGTTTTCTCCTTGTTGATAAATAATTCTTACACTACAGTTTCTGGCTCCCTGACGTGTGTTCAGTTTTCGGAGCTACAGAGCATGTGCCAGACCTACTTCCTTCCCTACTCATCTTGTTGCTTCAGCTAAATAAACTGCAGGGACTTAAATTCTGGGACCAGTTCAGTTATACTGCATATTTTATAGCAGTCATACTTTAAGGTTGTCGTTTTTATTATAAGAGCCACCACCAGAAAGATTAAGAAATACACCGCCATTCCATGGCTAAGCCTCTAAATAAGGTATTGCTTATTTATGGATTTGTTTCTTGAGGGGATTGTTTGTGGTTGTGTGTGTGTGCGTGTGTGTGTGTGTGCGCGCACATGTGTGTGTGTGTGTGTGTAATTTGCTTTCTTCACTTAATAGTATTTTTTAATTCACTCCAGTTGGTAAGAGTAACTGTTGATCATCTATTGTCACTCCTGTCTCTCAGTAGTTTCCACATCACTTTGACTGAAAACCACTGTGGGGAGCCTTTCAGTTAGACATTAGTATACAACAAGCGTCCAGTGACGGTCCAAAATTAAAACTTGGAAGTGAATGTGTCTGTATTCTTGAAGAAAAGCTGGGTAGTTTAAGATGCATAACTTGAAAAGTCTTGATAGTGAATCATCTATGCTTAGTGTATTTCACTTCCATATTTAGAGGTTTTTTTTTTTTTTATGGTAGGTACTGGGCCTTAAGTGGACGACTCAACACGTTGCGAACAGTGATTCCCTTGTTTGCTGTATTCACTGCCAAATATCACCTTTGCTTGCTCAAGCACAGTGTAGGTGTTCTCTGTAATCGACTCACCCATTCTATTTTAAAATTCATTTATTTTCCTTGTTCTCCTTAAGAACTGCTTGGTCATATATATTCATGCTTACTTACTATTTTTCAGTCTTTTCTTCCCTTTTCTGTCCCAGTCAGTTTTCTATTGCTGTAAAGAGACAGCATGACCAAGGCAGCTCTTAGAAAGGGAAGCATTTAACTGAGGTCTTGCCTACAGTTTCAGAGGCTTACTCCATTATCAGCATGGCAGTGAGCATGGCTGAACGCAGGCAGGCATGGTGCTGGAGAAGTAGCTGAGAGCTCCATTCTAGATACACAAGCACCAGGCAGAGAAAGAGATACTGGGTCTGGCATGGGCTTTTGAAACCTCAAAGCTCACTCCTAATGACATACCTTCTCCAACAATGCCACATGTCGTAATCCTTCCCAACAGTTCACCAACTGGAAACCAAGCATTCAAATATAGAAGCCTGTGAGGTTAATCTCATTCAGTCCACCATGTTTTCTTTAGTAACTTAGTTTATGTGCATGTCTGTCTGTGCCTCACAGGTATGCCTGATGACCTTGGAGGTCAGTAGAGGTCATCAGATTCCCTAGAACTGGAGTTATAGAAGATCTTGAATCACCATTGAGTACTGGAAATTGAACCTGGGTCCTCTGCAAGAATAAGTGTACTTAATCATTAGGTTATCTCTCTATCACTGCCCCCCCCCCAACTCTTTAAAACACGCAGCCAGCTGATTTTTTTTTTTTACCATCTCCAACATCTAAACATTCAAATTAGTTTTAAGATTTGGTTGTGTACTCTGCTGTTTCTTGGGCATAATACCTTTTGAAGTTTGCTGTTTTTCAGGTTGCAGGAATTAAGGGTGGGGGTGAACACAAACGTGGTCCCCGTCTGCTCACACTTTCACCCACTGCAGGATCAAGCTATTCAGGATCAAGGTATTTTTGGTCTCCACGGCAGCGGTTTCCTTCTCAGCACTGTTGCTTAGAGGGTGTGAGATCTTAGTTATGCCTTAGCCATTTGTGGATTTCTGTAGTGTACTCTTTATGTTTAAAATGCGATAGAGGTGATATCTTTTCTCCTATACTCAGTGAAAATGGATAATATCACGATTAGTAAATTTTGTCAGGTAGTCTCAGAGTAAAAGCTGGTCTGCAAGTGCTAACTCCCTGGGTCCTCCTTCCACTTTGATTTTTAGTAGGTTCTCTATTTGTATTTGATTCGTGAATTTATTTTTCAATGAACCTGCTATCTGGCTTTGTTAGTTTCTCACTGAGTGCGCTTTGATCTTGACAGAAGCCAAAGATTGCAGCTCATCATTAACAATTCTTAAAAATCCATTCCTAAGGTTCTTTTCAAAGTACTTGTTATGATTCTCTGCTGTTTCCTCATTTATCTCGTGATTGTATCATGTTAAGTTCTTTGATTTACAAGCTGTTGCTTTATGAATTGACTTTATGAAAATTCCTACAACACATAATTTTGGGGAGGAGAGTGTCAGAAATACAAAGTTATTGGTGATTGGAAAAAAAATAACCACTGAGATTTAAGCGTCAAACTTGGGGTCTATTAACCTTGACAGAATAATTAGAATGCTGTCTTTTTCAAGGGGATGGAGAAATGAGTGCTCCTAGGACACCCAGGACACTCAGCATCTCTGAGAACTGCAATTATTTCTAATTCATAAATGTGTATTCTTTACAACTAGACACTCTCTGTAAATATGTTTGTAATCAGGACTTGTGAAGACCCTGCTCTGCCTTGTGTTTCAGCACGTGCCTGGGCCTGATGACCTTCCTGCAACCTTTTCAATGGGTGTAGTACGCAGTGCTGAATTTTAACTAGTATGAGATGCATCTTGCATTCAGGGAATCGTGAAGTCCTGGCGTCTCTGTAATCTAACTTCCGCACCTTTTTATGAAATTTAAATGTTAGTACAATGTCATCCTCTTCAAGCATCTGATGCTTTAAAAGCAGCATTTCCACAGGATAAGTTTTCTACAGCCATCTGATTAAAGATGGATTAGTGACACATTATTTAACATTTATAGGTATGGAATAAAAGAAAATAATAATTTTTAAAACAATGCCATCTTTATATTTTTAATTCCCCACAGAATATATTTACTTACTGGTAGCCATGAGTTTAATTATAACATAAAACTTCTATTTCCGCTGATTAAAGTAGTCATCAAACATCAAGAGTAAAATAAGTAGTTCTTTATAGAAAGTTTAAGGAAATATCTAATGTTTGTAGCATAGTAGTATCTAGTACCTCATTAATGAAGTGGAATAAAAGAAAACTATCTTCTGGCTTTCCATTAGCTTTGTAATAAGATGTGTGCACATATATCTATGAATGTCATTCTTTGTAATGAGTCTTGTGTACATATGTTTATAAATTTTGATATTTGCAATTATTTTTGAGCTGGCCCGCATTTGTCCAGATCTTGCATGACATGACAGCTTGTTTGGTTCACCTTGAGAAAAGCTAAATATTTGGCACTTGTAGATTTGTCACTTGAAATGTAATTTACGTTTTTCTTCATTTTGCTTTGCTGGAAACACTCTATGAGATGATATGTAGTGGTGTGATTTTCCTGTGTTTGTTGTTTGCTTGTCTTCTACTGATTTTCCTGTTATAAGTAAATTTACATGAAGACCATCTCTTTGTTGAATCAATTTTTAAGCCATTTTTGAAACTTTCATATTGAATAATTTGTTCCCATCATTTCCATCCCATAGTCTTCCCCTTCTAGCCCCTTCCCTGCCGGTCTCTTTTTTCCTGCACACCCTTTGTTAACTTTATGACCTCTTTCTTAAACTGTTATTGTTATATACACATAGACACATTCACTCACACACATATACATGTATGCATACAAACATCCATATGTACATATCTATGTATATATACATATGTATACACACACACATATATGTATCCTGATAAGTGCATTTCATTTTGCTCGTGTGTATGTACTTAGGGAGGCCCACTTGGGATTAGCTAGCCTTCTTTCAGTAGGAAGGAAGTAATTGAAGTTACCGAGTCACATTGATATTTTGGAGGAAGTAAACCTTCTGTGACAGCTCAGGTTGTCGATTTATAGTAATTGGAGTTTATAAGTTTTGAGACATGAAGCTGGGCAAATTTTCTCAGAGTATGATGTATACGCATATTAATGGGCGGGGTTGGGGGCAACAGGTAGCCTGCATGTCAAGTCACTGTTTCTGCTGACCCTCCAGCAAGATTGCTGATGCAGGCGCCCTGTGTCACTGTCATGAGCTCAGGTTTGTTTCCAGTCTCTGATGCCTACTCAGAGCTGCTACTCTTTCGTGCTTCAGTTCAACTATGCAATGCTGAAGTTCAGGGCTACAGGGCTGCCTACGAGTCTGCATGCTTTGCAAGACAGGCAGGGCTTGTCTTAATGTATCTTTTATGTTTTTCCATAATGTTTTACAGTGTTCCACACATGGTATATGCTATCTTCATATTGGTGGCTTGATCAGTATGACTGTCAGGCAGATTGTACTGAGTGCTGTACAAGGCATCATATTGTTCCCATCTGGTGAAGGAGGAAACAGCAGTGCGGAAGCATGCCTGGTTTTCTGACTTCTGAACCAAAGAATTCAAAGGGACTTGTGTTCGAGTACTAATTTTCAACGTACCCTTTAGAAAGTAGCCTTCTTAGAGTGGGGGAAATGTTCGCAAGGTGAAAACAGACAAACCAAAACCTTGTTACTGTATTGTACTGCCTTACAAATTCGGGGTTAGCAGGCAGTGGCCTAAGAGAATGAAGTCTAGTGGTGTGCCCTACTTCATAGCAGTGTGGAATGATTCACTTTAACTAGTCTTTGGGAAATGAACTCTTAAGATTCTGATGTTCTCCCTCATCGCTGACGACATTAGTAAAGCAAAATGAAACCATTTCAACTCCACCTCTCCATGACATCTTGCTGTTTGTAAGCTCTGCTAGGATGCAGCTCTCCCTACTCATTCCTGTGCTAATCCAATCGACTAACTCCAAAGATTTAGAAAGACTAGACTATCTAGAGAATATTAGGATGCTGGAAGAATAAAATATAATTCAATTAAGTTTTCAGAAAGAGTTGGGGCCAGAGATTTACATCAAACTAGATTCTGAAAATCTAGATTACTGCCTAGGTTTTTATTGAAAAATTACCTTTAAAATGATATTTCTTATTAGTTATCACTTTTCCTATGACTATCAAAGAGTGTTTGGGTTTGCCACTTACATATATTACAAAGGTCAAATAGATTAGAAAGCTTGGCCCCATGTTATTGTTAATAAATGCCATATTACGGGGAAATGTCTATTATTAATATCACAGCCTAATGTAGTAGTCCCCACATAGGATCCTAAGATGTGACTATCTCTCTCTCTCTTTTTTATTAAAAAATCATTAAAGATTCTAAGTGCTGGAAAAAAATTTGAGTCATCATTCAATCACGCACTGTGATTCACAGAGAACTTCTAGAATATAAATTGTAGTTTTACATTATGGTAGCCACCCTTTAACACATTCAGCATCTCTCATTCTTTAGATTTCTTTCTAGTTTTCCTGGCAAAATGTCATATGTTTTTGATGTTTTTTTTTTGATGATTACTCTGCTTTCAGTTTCTGCAGACTGTGGTGTTCTTTTGACGTTTGCTTTTTTGATATCATATGGAATACCATATATGTCTTTGCAGGTATCCATCCATGCATGTGTGACTATGAATGTGCATATGAGAGCCTTGCTAAAGCTAGCTAGCCCTTACCAGAGGGATACATGAAGGAAATAGCTTTACAGGCAAGCACAGGGTGGCAGTTAATGGTCTTTGTCAAATATTTAGGTTTCATATTGAAAGAGAATTGTCTTGCCTGCTCCACATATATATGGGGATCATATGATCAGATGCCAAAAATGTGATTGATATTTAAATATTTAAAAGGATTCACATACACGGCAAGCTGTTTAATGGAATGGAGTAGATCTGAGCACCGAGAGTGTTTGCCCAAAGGCTGAGGCACTGTGCCTCAGTCGTACCCTGGTGCTGTCGAGATGAAGTCACCATGCTCTAGATCTCGGTTGCCTCTACGCTGCTGTGCATTCTCATGTGCTTGAATTTGAGATGAAGTAACTCAGCTGAATTTTCTTTAACCAAGACGGACTATGGGGCCTGTTTACTACTCCATTATCACTAAGAAGATATAAGTTTTCCCAGCACCTTTGATTTGTTGTCTTCCTAATGAAAGCGGCCCTGTGAAAGGACTGAGAACCCGAGTCATTTTACCCTCTATCTTGACTGCTAGTCTTCATTGACACCAAGTGTTCCTATGGCAGAGCTTGCTTCATTATTGTAGTGTACAAGAATTTGCTATCCTACACTTTCTACTTCCTGTTCTCCATTATTGTACGTAAAGAACATTTTATCCACCATTATCCTCGTGGTTATCAAATCACTCACATAATTTCTTTGAATATTACTCTGTGCTGTCTGACTTGACAAATGTATTTGGATAGCATTAGGAGTCCGTGAGGATTGCTATGGATATTGGCAATGATAAGTAAGAGATTACAGTACCATGTCCAACCTCCATAACAACAAACTAATAAAAAGATTTGGAATCAAAACAGAGATCGCCTCCTCCTGAGGGAGTTAGAGAAGTCCTGTTAGATGTCTCAATCTGGTCTGAGTTTTCAGTAAGAGTGCAGAGCTAGCCAGATGGAGCCGGCTGTGTGAAAGCAGAGACATAGCATAGCGGGCCGGCTCAGACATTTGCAGCCAGGATTCCACGAGCTACAGTCATCATTTGATCCCCATTCAGTGCTCTGCTTGCATTGCCTCGGATAAATCTGCTTTAAGGAAGCTGGCAAGGAGAGTCATTGTTGGAATGCCTCTTATATACAAGCTCGTCCACAAAAGGACACGCTGACAACCATAACAAATAACTCAATGAGTGATGAATGAACTTTGCTGAGTAGCAAGGAAATAAAAACATTCCGAGGATGTGTTTAATCATATTTTTTTTCGTAACTATTAACTGAGTACTTTATACATGAAGCATGGTGCTGGAGGCTGAGGAAGATACTGCTCAATTTAGGAAGAGAGTCACATTTTAATAGACAAATGGATTTTAGTGATTCACTGCATATTCGTGCACACACACAAATGTGACTACAAGTGTTAGTAAATATAAGGCAGATAATGGAAAGGATTCCAAGGAGATGGGGTGGTAGCATTTCCAAGAAAGGAAAACCCTGCTGAGTCTGAAAACAGAGCAAACAGTAGAACATCTTGGGAGAGAGATGTGAAGACCCCGAAATGGAATAGGGCTAAGCTTCAGAAACACAGAGAAAACAAGAATGAAGAATGTGAAGGACAGAATTACTGATACACAGGAGGTTCAGAGGCACAGGTGGAAGAAGTATGGTGCATTCAGTAAATTGAAGAATAAGTTGGAAGACATGAGGAAACAGCTCTTTAAACATTTTCCTGTCTATGTGGAATTAACACAGTTCAGTAAGAGCCCGGGATTTTTTTCCTTCAGTGCAGTAAGGAGAAGTGGGCATAGTAACAACACTGTTTTCTATACTAAGAGTATAAATTAGAATAATTTACCTCCCCACACCCAGTATGGTGTCACATGCCTTTAATCTCAGCACTGACCAAAGAGAAGCAGACAGATCTCTAATTTAGAAGCCAGTCTGGTCTAGATAGCAACTTCCTGACAATTAAGGCCACACCTTGTCTCAAAACAACAGATCCAAAATTCATGACAGAGTCTGCCCTAAAGATTCTGGAGGACTATCATGGTAAAGATGGGCTGGGCCATTGTTCCCATCAAAGACAGATGGAAGGTTTCCCTAACGACTACTCCACCCTGGGCATAACAGTGAATAAATAGCAGACATGCAGCAGTTTCAAGAGCCATAGACATCTTGGGCCGCAGTATTTGGGTTCTCTTGCACAGACTACACTTCATAATTACATTCCAAAGGGGTTAAGTTTTAAAGCGAGGAATATACATACCTCTCTATCAGTTCAGGTCCAGTCAAGGAGATGAGCACCAACACAGGCCTGGTACTACGGTCTGATTCAGTCAAATGAATGAGCACCAACACAGGCCTGGTACAATCAAATGGATGAACACCAGCATGTGCTGGTACTCCAGTCTGTGTCTTTCTTTTCAAGAATTTTTATACTTACTCCCCTTTTACATTTAAAAAAAAAAAAAAAAAGACCGTCCTCATCATTACCAGTCAAGGCTAAGGAGTTTGTAAAGCTTAATCACTTTTTGCATGGTTACTTTCCAACATTTCTTCTCTAATTTTCATTAATGCCATTGTCAGGATTCACAGTGACGTCTTCTACAAGTTCATGAATGAATATCATGCATTTCATGAGAGTCATCTACCCTCAGAAAAATAACCCATTCTCTTGAGAATGAAGACTGACGTATTAGTTTCTTTAGCTACTGGTAACATACAGTGTCATATCCTATGAAGAAAATGTGGAAAAATGTCTTTCCTTACTCATTGCTTCGTTAATGTGTGGTGTGAATCAAAAGATCTATCAACAAATCAGAAGAACATTTATATAATTTAAGTATGCTTGATATAGTAGCCTGCATAAGGATGCAAAGCCTCAAAGAAACAGGAATAAGTGTTTTTCTGCTGAAACTGATCAAGAAATTTTTAGTTGTAGAGAAACAGAACTGGGCAAGTGTTGAGATGTAAAGCTAAGGAACCAGTTAGGAATTATGTAGCAATCCTTTTGTCCTAAACTATCCTGGTGTCCTAAACTATCCTGGTGTCCATACTTCTTCAGAAATAAGCAGAGTTTCCTTCTATGTAGTACGGTGGTGACTCTCAGGCTGGGTCTTCTGACCTGACTCAGAGGAGACGGGACTGAGGGAAGCTGAGCATAGCCTCTTCGCTCTGTTTTCTCAAATGCCCTGGCGCTGTATTTAGGGGTGATATGCATGCATTCTCTCACAGACTCATCTCCAAACAGTCGCTGGGGCCTACACCAGGGGTGCTTAGTCGCCTGAGGGAAAGGTTGGTTATGAAGCCAAAGACAAACTTGGATTTGTCTTTCCGACTCTGGTCAGCAAAGAACATCCGTGTAGATAGCTGCCAATCTCATGTTCTAAATACATACAGCATACTTAATCTAACAGACAAGTCGGCCATTTAACAGTTGTTTGTTTGTTTTATTTTTGTTTTTCAAGACAAGGTTTTTCAGTAGCTAAGGAGTCAGTCCTGGAACTAGCTCTGTAGACCAGCCTGGCCAAATATTTAATAACATCCTAGTCACCTCTCAATTTTAATTATATGGTAAAATCTCTGTCAGACCCGAATGTCAAAACAAATATTGCCCATTCAAAACATATTTTTTTTACAATCTCATTTAGAATTACTAAACAGTTTCATGATTCAGAATATTTATTGCTTTTAGCTTTCACAAAATCATGTCTTGTTCTTACATTACTAATTTTCATGTGACTTTGGCTACATACTTCAACCAAATTGTTTTTTTTCTTTTTGTGAAACAGGGTTCCTTGTGTGTCAGCCATCCGTGTGCTAGAACAACAGGTGTGTCCACCACATTTGACTCTTAAACCTGAAAATCATTAGAATTTTCTTCTTGTGATTTTTAGCATATATTTATTAAATTCCCGACATGTTTGCTCATCTGTGTTGTTAGCACTATGGGGCTAGTATGGTAATCATTACTTTATATCTTATAAATGGGATCAAAACAAACTAGTCCTTAAAATATAAAATAAAAAGATGGAGAGAATTTAGAAGAAGTTTGAATGATTTGATGTAATTTTAAAAGGAAATGCATATCTTGGCGGAAACCAACAGCTCTGTACTTGGACTTAAGACAAGCTCAGCAAAAGTATAATCATACCTGGTAATGGAGACCTTCTCTACTCCCCATGGTGAATGAAGTCATGGATCTTGTCGGAGAACTTACAACCACCCCATTACTAAACTAGCACAATCCCTAATTCATGAAAGTATTTGTTCTTCAACCCACAGACAGCTGTAGTCCTCAGTCATCATCAAGGAAACTTTCCTTTACAACAGACAGAGACCATTATAAAGCTACAGAGAATGAAATGGCAGAGTTGTGGACCCCAGTTCCAATCGATATACATCTACATAACAACTCCCACACCTAACACTCAGAACATTGTGGACGAAGAGTTTGCTATGAGATATGTCTCCTAGTAATGTCAGAAGCTAGACTCCTAAAGGCTCACCAGCATGACCACCTAAACTTGAGCTGACCAAGGACGGCAATAGACATGAGAGTAGATGTTGGAAAGCCCATGCAGCTTCAATACACAATAAACAAAACACAAACACTAGACAACTAAGGGATGCTGAGAGTGGGAGAAATGGTCTCCACTAGAGAGAAATACACCAGTTACTTATCCAATACCCAGGTCAGCCATGCAAACATACCTACAAGTAGCATTACACAGACCATGCAGACTGTGTCTGTGTGTTTAGGAGTGGTGTGTGTGTGTGTGTGTGTGTGTGTGTGTGTGTGTGTGTAACAACATTAATTTTAAAAAGGTCAGGAATTTGAAAGAACAAAGAGGCATATATGAGAGGATTTGGAGGGAGAAAAGGAGAGATAGGATAGAGTTTATAATCACAAATACTAAAAGAGTTGATTTAAAAAGAAAAGGAAAAAGGAAATACAAAGAAACTTCCAAAACAAGGCACTGTGTTATTACACATTTTCTTCTTATGGAGCACTGATCAAAATGCAAATTTTTACCCTAAAAGCTAGAGAATGGATTTAGCAAAGTATAGGAGTTGGCCCAAGTGAAGGAAAATGATAGAAAAGGTACTCTTAACCACATTTTAGAATGGCCACTCTTTTCCCCGGTTGGTCTGGAGCTTGCTTTGTAAACCAGGCTGTTTAGAACTCACAGAGATTTGCCTTCTTCTGCCTCTTGAGTGCTGGGACTAACGGTGTGTGCCATAATGCCTGGTTCCATGATAGATTCTTAACTGAGACCCCATTCTTAAATTTTATTTTTACATATTTGGGAATTTCATGCGTGGGTACTCTGTTTATCACTTCCCTTCCCTATATCCCATCTAAGTCCTCCTGGGTCTCCCTAAGGCCCCCTCTAATTCACAGCCTCATCTCCACTAGTTATTATTGTTAAATAATACACAACCCACCAAACCCATTTAATGCTGCTCATGTGTAGCTGAGTTTATAGCTGGCCCTGGTGCAGGGTAGCGCTACCTTTGTCAGCCTGGCTCTGTGGCCTGGGAATACATGGAGAGCATGGTTCGGTGCAGTTCATTGAGGACTTACTTAACTCTAAAATTCATCAAGTTGTAAGAAAAGCATTTTTCCTTTAAAATTTACCCATTTGCACATGCACATGTGTTTGTGTGTATGTGTGTGCATGTGTGTGCTCCCATACGTCAGTGTGGGCACGCATACCAAGGCACGAGTGTGGAGGTCAGAGAACTACCCATGACAGTGGGTTTTCTCCTCCTGCTCTATGGGTCCCAGAGAGTGAACGGCGATTGCCAGGCTGGAGGTGAGGACTAAGCCACCTCACCGGTTATTTAATATAAAAAAGGATTGTGTCAATCAAACGTTGTTCTAAAATGAATTATTTAGTAAATTATGTATTTTGAGGCAAAAATGGTACAGTAAAGAACAAGCTTTAATAATCATAGTTGCATACACGTAGGCAAATTATAGATAATGTCAGCTATTATTTAATGTACTTAGTGATATTCCTCTACCAAGTACATACTGTTCTCTTTGAATAGAAGTTTGGGAAATAAATGTTAGAAGCTTTTGATCCTATATATTTTAGAACCAGAATAGATGCTACCTTTTTAAGGATGGATGAAAAAAACTAATATGCCCATGGGTCAAGATGTACAGTTACAAAGCTAACCAATTTAATAAGGACTGCATAGAATAATGCAGTCAGAGCATTCTCCTCCACCATGGAAAGGTTACACTTGCCTTTGGAGAGAGCCACGAGAATGGAATACCTCTAGATATTGCTGCTTAAAATAATATTTTCTAGCATTTAGGAAGATGCTAGAAATGTCATTTCTTCAGAGTGAACTTGATTCCTGAAATTCACTTAAATGCTAATTTCATTTTGATACTGGGATAGCAGAAGCTTTCACAATTTGTGGTACTTCAGTTACCCTGGGATTTCTGATGAGTGATTGGGAATAAAAAGGGCCTCCCCTGCAGGCTGGCACTGATGGAGACATAAAATAAATCCCAGTAGTACAACTCGAGAAAGAAAAAAAGGTTGTGAGCGTAATCCCGCTGAAACGCTGGGCACTCCTTTGCTTTAAGGAATTTCCTGTTGGCCTTAGGGAGACGTTAATGGAACTCTTTAGGCTTTAACCTCGTTAGGAGACCGCTTGGTAGCCCTTGTTGTTGCTACTTTAAAGTCAGAAATTAAGTAAATTACAATGATGAACCGTGCAGTGCAGCATAAAGTTAACATTATACTGTTAATAACACTCAACTGAATTATTAATTTCTGCCAGAAGTTGCTTTTAAAATAACTGGGATTAACTGAAGAAATAAGGGTGGTTTTCTCCTCTTTGCTTCTTTATCCAAAGAATAATTCGTTATAATTGAGACTACCTCATAAAAACGAAAAGGATACACAAGTCTACAAATGTATTATTTTAACAACTGATTGTATTACCACTCTATAGTTGTTGCATAACCTATTCCATCAGGAAAGAAAAAAAAAAAGAGGCAGTTGCTTTGTTCAAACTACTGAGTCTTGTGCCTTCCTTAGAACCAGTCTTGCTAGAGGCCATTGTTGGGGTTAATGACCAAGAGTGGTTACTGCAGAAAGGGGTCATTCTGTATGTTCTCTCTCTCTCTCTCCTCTGCTAAAAGAGCCATGGAAACAGCATACAGGCAACACGGCCTGGGCTAGAAGCAGAGGGGCTGGCAGATGGCACTCAGGATAGAGATTGCTGGCAGATGGCATAGATTATTTGAGCAACAAAGACACTTTGGCTACCAAGCTAAGACTTGGAAAGAAAGAAGACAACTTCTCCAGCAATGCCAGCTTGTATTCAGAAAATGTTTTGGCAGAATGGAGACCTATGAAAAGATACTCAATTGTTAACTACAAGAGAGGCAAGTTTTGCTGCTAAGTTTCTTGAGTGTGCTCCAGAGGTGTGACTGGAACCTGCTCTGTGTAAGAGGCCCTTAGAGACCACGTGCCAGCCCTCCTGCTGGAATGCTAGGATGCTCTTGTTTTGTCTTTTGTGATGGGAAGGATACCTCTTCAAAGCTTTATTTGAAAGAAGTATTCCACACGTTCCTGCTTACAATGTTAAAACAAACAAACACTTTGTTGATGACTGCATTTCCCTAGCGTCATATAGTAAGACACTGTGAAGATGGAGTATGGCCTGTTTGTCCAGATGTGGTCCTGCCTTGCACTGTGCAATGAAGTCAGGTTTTGTAACATGATGCTGAGATTTTAAAAGCAAATGGGTGCACATACTGGATACACTAAATTCTGTGGGCCTGTAGCCATGATCATCAGTATTCTGCTTGGTTTCTGGAGCCCATAAGGCCCCCATAACAAAGAATCTTTTTTATTTTCTAATGGTCTTGTGGGTTCAAAGATGACTACAATTTTTTATTCATTGCTTTTCCATATGCTGCCTAATATATCTCCCTCAATTGTTTCTTGTTAGATGATGTTTTTCCAAACTTAATTAAGTAATTTAATTTTTACCTACAGATAGTGCTGGAAACTAGAATTTATAAAGCTGTTCAGAAACAATATATCAAGAACATTGTTAACAAAAAAAATGGATTGGGAGGTTAAAATGTCATTTAAAGCAGAAATATGTAGCCAGGCCTATGAAAAACAATTCTATCTATACTTTATTTATTGTATTTTTTATGTGTGTGAGTGTTTTGTCTGCTTTTGCAGTGCCCAGGGCAGCTAGAAGGGGGTGTCAGATTCCTCTGGAACTGGAGTCATGCATGATTATGAGACCTGTACTGGGAACCGAACCTGGGTCCTCTACAAGAGCAGCAAGTGCTCTTGCCCACTCTACACCTCTCCAGTCTGCCATTCCATATTTTCCTCTAGATCATTGAACTTGATATTTTTGGTATCTCAGAAAACTCAGAGAATTTCAGATGCCATTGAAAATGCTATTAAATTGGAAAGTGCAGTATATTTAAAAGAGTGCCACTGTAATTGCCTCTGAGCCATCAAGATCACCTTTATAATCATGATTTAGCTTCAGGAATGTCTTTTCTTAGAGTTTCTACACCCCTATGTTACATGCGTTCCTTTCAGTTTTAGTGATCCAGTTATTCTCAAACTACTACAGATTAGAGGAATCTCACTGGAAACAAAGGCGACAATGGCAGGATGGTAATAACAGCATAGAAGCTGCGAGATAAAAGGAGACCCACAAAAACTATTACTAGAGTGGATGATACTTTAAGAGGAAAAATGCATCTTAGTAGAAAGTAATTATGACATTCAACATTTTCTTTGGGCTGGAAAGACAGTTCGGCAGTTGATAGTGTATACTGCTTTTGCAGAGAACCTGGGCTTAGATCCCAACACACAACTCTCAACTGACTCTAGATTCAACTCCAAAGACCCAACACCCTCTTTGGGCCTTTATTGACACTGCAATCATGTGCATTTATCCACATATAGGCACACATGTACACATAATTAAAAACAATATCTTAAACAGATAATATTAACAATAATATCTTATTCAATAAATGGATAAATGTTTTAGAACTTAAAGGGCAAATGTTAATTTTCTTAAGAGACCTTAAGAGATGTGTGTTTTGAGACTTTCATGTGGGGCAGTTGTACATAGATAATCAGTCTAACCTTGCATTTAGAGACCTTTAAGTCATGGCATATTATCAGATAGCATAAATAATACGACTGGCTTTTTAAAAAAAATCAATAATTTCCTTAAGTTGGAAGTTGTAGCTGTAATCTTTGGTTGGACTTCGGCTGTCTTTACAGTCAACTTCTGATGTTCTCTCCCAGAGATGCTATTCTTGGAATCACGTGATCCCTCAAGTCAGGCCACTCTCATTTCGTCTAAGCCTGTGGCAGGCCACATTACTTTCTTTGTCACCTGTGACCTCACATTGTCTTATGCTTTACCTACGAGCAAAAGGGTTGGATTTTAATGCCTTTCATTAATCTTGGAAGATTTTCTTGATATCCCGAGATGCAATTGTTAGGAATGAAGAATTGATATTAATTAGCTTGTTGGTAACTTTTGATCTGATTCTGCACTAACATTCAGGCCTGCATCTCACACAGCTTCATCCTCTATGTTCCAGGACAGCAGCTTCAGACAGATGCACTTTGTACAGTATATGCTGCTTTATCAAAGATGATTTTTAAAATTAAATCTATGGTTTCTTTTCTTCTATCCCTAAAAACTTCTCAGGGTCATCTTAGCTGTGCTGGTTACCACAGCTCACCTTCATTCCCCAGATTTGCCGTTGACATTTTATTCCTCAACTATTGAGGTGATTTTTAAGCCCTCTTACCATGTAGTGGGAGGGACAGGGTTTTATTCATTAATGATTTTTAACTTATAGCAAAAATGTTGCCAAAAGATTCAGTACAAATAACTCTAGCCATACCTGACTTCCAGGGCTATCTCTCTCCATCCTCCATCCTCTGTTGCCATTCTTTCTGGGCAAGGTTTGTTTACCCCGCTTCATACAGCTCCACAGCACTGTGATGGGCCTGCTTGCATTGAGGCGGGTCTTTGGCACATACCCTTCCCTTACACTGTCAGGCAATAGTTGGAATGCATTGGCGTATCCATCTGTTTTCCCACAGAAGCAGTGTTTAATCTCATCAGTTATAGTACTTAGCATACCTGTCATGTGAATTCAGTCAACCTTCCTAGCCTGCTAAAGCATCTGCATGTAACCACGCTTACACCATACTATTGTGTCTCTGAAAATATGTATTTTAGTTCTTAATAACTTAATCTGTAAATAAGCATTTCTAAGGCAGCTTATTTACATCTTGAGAATGGCTTTTAGGCTATATGTCTAGAAAAGTATACTGAGAGGAACAGGCACATAGACACACATGGAATTTGTAGTTCTTGAAGACAGTGTTTTAGCAAGTAGCCAAAGGAGAATATCAGCCATTAGTGTTTCCCATGTGCACAGCTTTTCATATTAAGCCAAACCTTTTCATGTTTTGTCTACTAAAAGAGTGAAGCTGAATTTTATGAAAATTGAATCCAAATAAGGATTTCATTATTATAAGCCTTGCCACTCCCTACTGTTTACAGCACCAAATAAATTTTAAGTGGATGATTCCAGTTTCAGCTGTCACCTGTGTTTTGATTTTTTTCATGGGGTGTTCCTTTCATCTTGAGAGTGTTTCACTGGGGAAACTGTCTGAGAGCAAATAGATGGTTTGCTGTTCTGTTTCCATACCCGTACTTCCCTGTATCTGGGAGTCACTTTCATCTTCTGCCTTGACTTCTACGTGTAGTTCCAGACCATCCCTGCCTCCATCCTTGCTCTAAGCACTGGCAAACCTTTTTTTTTTTTTGTAGTATGATACATTTTAATTAGGAAAAATTATCATTAGACATCTAATTTTTAAGAACATAAAATGACAGTGGAGTGTATAGATAGTTGTGTAACCACAGTTCTATTTTTTATTTTTTTTATTTTTACTTCCACCCCCTTCCCTTCTCCCTTTTCCCTCCCCCTCCTTCTCCTTCTCCAGTCTAAATAGCAGTCAGGGTTCCCTGCCCTGTGGGAAGTCCAAGGTCCTCCCCTCTCCGTCCAGGTCTAGGAAGGTGAGCATCCAAACAGTCTCGGCTACCCCAAAGCCCGTACATGCAGTAGGATCAAACCCAGTGCAAACCTTTTATGGAAGTCAGGGGTGGCTTTACAACACATCCCATTTCGTGTTTCCGTGATTAAGCATTGTAGTCAGATCCGTTGTCTCAGAATAGAATATAAAGCTCTTCTCGGAACTTTCAAGGACTTAGATGGTCGCATTCTACAAACTGCTGTAATTTATTGTGAGTCAGGACCCTTTCTGACCCAGTGCTTCCCCAGTGCTGCCTTCTACGTCTAGAACACCTGGAGTTCTTTCTTATCATGGAACTTACACACTGGCTACTGCTTCTTCCTCTCTGGTCTCAGGTAAGCATCATTTCCTGAAAGCCAGCAGAGTATTCTGAGTTAAAAAGTATTATGCAAAGTCCCTTCCCCTATTCACAAAAACCATTACTGGACAAATTATCTAATATAGTTATAATATTATAGCCTTCATGTAACTATCTCATTATCTTCTTCACATTTGTTACTATATAAACTAATTATATTTCTTTATGTGCCTGAGGTCTGTTTCCCACTGTTGCTTGTCAATTTGGAAAAGGGAGGATGACTTGCTTCCCATCAGAACTTTGGTATTTACAAGAGGGTCAGTCAAAAGACAATCCAGCATATAAGTAGTAAAGTAAGTGACCTGCATGTGTCTTAATTAGGGTTTCTATTGCTGCAATGAAACACCATGACCAAAAACCAAGTGGGGTAGGAAAGGGTTTAATTGGTTTATACTTCAGCATTACTGTTCATCACTGAAGGAGGTTAGGACGGGAGCTCAAACAGGGCAGCATTCCTGAGGCAGGAGGTGTTGCAGAGGCCACAGAGGACTGTGTGTACTAGCTTGCTACTCATGGCTTGCTCAACCAATCTTCTTATAGAACCCAGAGTCAACAGCCCAGGGACGGTACCGCCCACAATAGGCTTGACCCTTCCCCAATGATCACTAATTGAGAAAGTGCCTTACAGCTGGATCTCATGGAGGCATTTCCGCAACTGAGGCTCCTTCTTCTGATGATGCTAGCTTGCATCAATTTGACACACAAAACCAGCAAGATACCATGGTAGTACCCACCTTTGTTCCCATCAGTTGGGAAGCAAAGACATGCAGACCAGCTAGGGCTTGAGAGGGAGATCATGTCTCAAGAACAAAGAAAATCAAAGGAAAAAAAAAACAAAAATAATAAGTGAGTGCTTTGGGTATGTAATAATGATAAATTCGGAAGGACTTTTTAAACAATTAACATTTGGAGCCTCATATAAAGGAAGAGTGAGATCTGTTGTTGGTGCCTGAGAGGTAGTTGGAAGAAAATACACAGTGAGTCTGGAACTTGTGAGCTTGTGATCTGACACACTTGGTGATGAATCTTTGAACCTGGGTTGTGAGTAAGGAAATTAAATGTGGCCTTTCCTTTGAGTGCAAACCTTGTCTATATTATGCTAGCCTTGTAATCTCCCAGGCTTCCCACTTGACCTCATCATGTATCTTCACCAAGCGTGTGTTCCACATCACTGGGGCGTCCTGTGATGCCCTGATGTCCTTTGATATGTTCAACATCTGTACTGTTGAACAGTATTATTTTATTTCACTCTTAAATGATTGGTTATTTCTTAAATCCATCAGAAGAAGCATGATTCCCAAGAAGTAGCATAATGAACTCTCAACAGTCACACTGATCCCGAGTGTTCCGAAACCAGTTCCATCATTAATTATTTGTGTAACTGTGTTTGGGTTTCTTATTCTCTGAACTTTGGCTGTGAATTATTGTAATGACAAATGGAATTATTTGTGAAACATGAAAAGCTGGGCATGAAATTAATACTTAATATACATGAACTCTTTTTGTTCTATTTCTTTGTATCTAAATACAGTGTATATGATAGCATGTTTGTGTTTATGTCTATCTAGATAATCATTCAGTAATTAATACATCTATTAAAATGTTTATTGGCCACCAATTTGATTAGAACAACCATTTTCTAGGATCTGTAATTAGAAAAGATAAAAGAATAACACAATCTACCATAACTGTTAGCAGTGACAGTTTTAGATATTATTCTCTGTTCAGTTAGTATTTGAGGTACAGATATATATGTATGTGTGCATATATACAAATAGTTCTCTGTATATATGTTAAGTGTCGTTTTGTCAGCTGTGTATATTAATATTTGTGTGCATGTGTATGAAAATTATCCTATAAACAATTCAGGCATTGTGCATTTGACTTTTTTATAATTGAAAACAGAATTCTTGCCCTTGTCAAAACAGTGTCTTGCTCTGTAAAGTTTGTAAAGACTTCTTGATTTTTCTAAAACATAAATTCAAAATATTGGAAGCCTAAATCTTTGATTTACTTATTTCTACAGTTTTTACCCTGACATTCCAGAGTGATTACAGGATCATGTATGTGCATACAAACACATGTACATACATGTACACACATGACTTCTTTCACTCTAATTTTTTTGATTTACTGTTCTTCTACTTGCCTCCCACTTTCCAGTTGTAGGTCTGCAGTTTTGTTGTGAACATCCTTTTGTGTGTCTTTCCATCTGAGCATATCTAGACTGGACTGAATTTTCTCTCCGGGAGATGGGTGGAAATACGTTTTTACAAACCATAGCTGCTTTCCCTCAGCACTGTTACAACATGCCTAATGGGCTGTAATAGCATCTTTATTATCCTGTAAGTTCAGTTCCCTTGTGTGTTGGGAGGTCTTTAAAATGCACCTTTGAGTATTGTTTTGTGTGCTTTGTGTCCCTTGAATAAATAATATACCTCTATTGACTTTTTAATTTTGGAATTTGATAACAGTAATGAAAAAGAAATCCCTGACCATTTTATATGCTTTGACACTTCATTTCACATAGTGCCTTTCCCCTCTCAGGGATGCGTGTAGCAGACATTTGTCTCTTTTGGATGGATATTATTGCACTGTTCTTAAAAATAATAATTCCACCAGTGCTCTAGTGATCTTTAATTGTTCCCCACTCTGTCACAAGTCAGAATGGAACCGACTGAAACACTTGAACTCACTTCCATTTTCCTCTGTTACCACAAGCATAGGAAAGGAAGAACCATGCTGAGCAGCAAAGTGTCTCATGGACTAGGTCTTAGAGACTAGTGGCTGAGTCTGTGGGGCTGAGCTGTCCCTGACAAAGTCCTCCTAGATGCCCTTCTGCCTGAAGCATCGGCCACTTTGAAAATGTCTCTATCTCATTCTCTTCTGATGTGTTCGATGGACTTCATGATGACTTCATGAAGACCCAGGAGAGTCATGGGCCCTTTTCCTTGATTTTGGCCCAATAGAGCTCTCCACTTGGGAACTGACTACCAGTAAATCTATTTAGCTGAGGAAAAGGTCAGATGAAGCTATATATAAGTGACACATATTATTTATTAACTGTTTGGGGGACCCAGGGCTTTAAAGGTTTATTTTATTTTCCTTCACAACAGTTCCACTAGATTAATATTAGTGCCATTATTTTAGCCACTTTATAAATGAGGGGACATGTTTATGGAGATTAAATAATTTACATACAATCTCAGTGCCTGTAAATGGTGACACTGTAGTGGAAGGCTTGGTACATAATGCATGAGGCTTACAAACTGCCTGTCATCATGCCATGGTCATGGGATTTCGGCCTGTCTTTCTTTCTGACCGCCAGTGTTTCAGCTGGGAACCCTGGAACTTTGAGAATTTCAGTTTATGTTCAAAACACTGTGTAAGGCTCAGTCACTTCAACAACTTCCAGAGAGGCCTTTTATCGAATTTCATATCAATACCACTTTATCATAGTTTGGAATTTACATATGACCACGAATGGAGTTCATTTACACTGCTAACTTAAGAGATTCTTGATGCTTGAGGTGGGGAAGGTACATGGCAGGCTAGGAGATTTTGGCTGATCTTTCTAGGTCCTGTCTTTATCCATGGTGGTGAGCTCTTGTCATGGTGACTACTATCAAGAGGGTTAATAGCATTAAAAGCCAGAAACAGAGGGTCAGGCACTGTGTGTACCAAATGTGTACATTACCACCAGGAAGGTAAAATGAGGCTTTGCTCTGCCTGATGACTGTCATGCATACCCTACACGCTGCTGGGCATTGATGTCTGTTTTTTTTGTAAAGGCAATTGCTGCTACGGGCTATCTAGTTGAACACGATAAAATGTGGTTTGCTAAAGCCAGGAGAGGCTGTGTGATGTGATTTCCATGGGGCTCTATCACCCAGCTGGAGATGAGTCCTATTGTTCTCTTTGATCCCTTTCATTGTTTTCCAAGCTTGTGTAGACTCTTTCTGGGCCATTGTTGGGGGCTCTCAGTTAGACTTTAGGGCCAACAGGAGTAAAAGTGTTCTTTGCCCCCACCCGTCACTGACTTTGATGGGTGCAGAATTTAAGTGGAACTGAGGTTCTGATTTTGCTGAAATAACTTAGCTTATAGGGCACTAGCAATTTCTCTTCCTTCCCATACATAATTTGGAGCATTGAGGCTGAATACCTTTGTGTGCATAGGGACTGACTATATTTTAGGAGGAATGGCTAAAAACACAAGACAACAAAATAGTCTGATAGCTTCTTTGATGCAGTGTGAGAATTTTCCCTCTAATGTAGAGAGTTTGTTTATTTATTTGTTGGCTGTTATTCTTTTTATCCAGTCCTGTAACATCGGACTGAGCATGGAGGCGATTACCATTTTTCTTCTCTAGGATCAAAGAAGTCTAAAAATACTGAGAAAAACAAAATGTATGTTGATACTGTATCTTATATCTACCCTGAACTTCTAGTCCCTCCCTGCTTTATAAGATAGATAGAGTGCTGTTTAAAGGTGTGTGTGTGTGTGTGTGTGTACAAGCACATACACAACACATGTGATATTTTAAATCTAAACACCAGGTTGTCCCTGTCTCCATAAGGGTTGTAGATGAACAGTATCCTCTTGTCTCTTCTTTCTATTCTGTTTGCAATTACTCAGCAGAATATGGACTGGCAAGATTACAACTCAGACGAGAGGTGGGTTCAAAGCCCTAGACTTCACCCTTCTAGCTATTCCCACAACTTCTTGACCATGGTGTTGAACAAGATGTTACTCCATTTGAGTGAAGTAATGCTCAAAATGAATGTCTCAAAGTTAGGGCAGAAGTGTACATAATGTTGTTACTATTTAGCTGGAATCTAGTCAAATAAAATTGAATATCCATTGTTTTCGTTACAGGGATTCAGGGGTTCATTTTCATCTTTTCAGCAATAAATAACATTAAGAGAAATGTAAGATTGGTTTTCTATTATTAAAATATTTAAAATATTTGAAAACATAGTAATATAATGTAGGAATTGTGTTGTTTAATTTTATACTATCAACTATAAATCCCAATGCTGTATATGCTGACATACAATTTGACTTGGATTGACTTTGATAAATTCTCTCTTGTAAGTGTAGCTGCTGCCTGTGTGTCTTAATTTTAGGCCCATGGTTATTTTCCTAGCTGGATTTTCATTAATCATTTAGTACCTTACTGCTTATTTTTGTGTTTTCAGATTAACGATATATTTGTAGACTTTTAATGAATTCTAATTACATTTTAAAGTAGACCCCTCAGGGACAATTTGTGAGGCATTCCATTTGATTTACTATAGGCTATAAACAACTCAAAGCAAGCCATTGTTCAAATTTAAAAAAACAGAACTAATCATGTTTCTGTATCTCCAAGGTTTATCCATCATTTTCGCTTTGAGAAAGGCCTTCTTCTTGGTTTTCTTGGGCTCCAGACAGAACTCTGCTGAAAACCATGTGTGAGGTGGAGGAACATTTCTAATGGGAAGAAAATGTTCAGTTTGAATCTCTGCTCACATTATGGGTCCTATTTTTAAAAAATGAGATGCTAAAAAGGCAAATAATAATGACAAGAGTGATTTCTTTATTTAGAAAAATCAACTGTCAATTAACTAATGAGTATTCTTCTTAATCAGTGTTAATTGACAAATTTTCCATACTTACAAACTCAGTGCTTGGATAGTTTCTTTTTGCTCGCCCTGATTTCCCTTGTCTGTTGTGTTCAGCCTGTAGGGTGTAATTCTATATTCCCCGAGTTCCCTCTTCTGGAGCTAGATGGAGCTATGAGATCTTCTGTAAATGTATACAAGATCTTCCCTTGGTTAGTAGACAAATGCCACTGGAAAGCCTTCTTGCCCTTCCCTCTTCAAGAGAGTGTGGACTTTCAAAACACAGTTATTTGAATGAACATATAATTGCAGTTCTATAAGTATCATTTATTTCTGAGTTCCTCGAAAAGGAAATGAAAATAAAAATTCTACAGACCAAAATGAGAAAACAGTGTTGACTCAAAACCAGGTCAAACATTTTGTCATTAGAGATGTACTTATTTTTGCTCTTTTTCCTCATAGTACAGTTATCTCAGACATCTAGACTACACAGAAAATGATCAAAAAGAAATATATGACAATTATTTCACAATCAACTGCCATATTTTGTTCATATCCATTATTATAGGTGAATAGGGTTGTATATGTAATATGTGTACAGAGTACATATGTAACACTCTGGGAAATGTATCACAAAGCTTTGAAGCTTGTGCCTGGAGGGGTTTGGTTAGGACTTGAAAGAAGACAGCATTCAGTCCGCCTGTAGAGGGACGCTCCTTCCCCAAGTCTCCCTCGGACTTACTCATGCCTTCGGAATGCTTGCTCCAAGAGGAAAGACCACTGTTAGTTTTATGGATGGCTGTTGTGTTTCCCCTCAGCTCTGCACTGAGTCAGCTCTGCAGTTCAGGTCCTTTGTCTCTCCATGTGCTCGGATTCTGCGGAATATGTCCAGACTGTCGTCACTCTGCTCGCGATCTGTTAGGACAGGACAGACTTTGTTAAAGGTCAGGTGATGACTCTGAGAAACTCCTTGTGCTGAGTTTATGGGAATTTTGCAGTTGTGTACTAGATAAACAGAGATCTCACATTTAGGCCACTGAGTGGCTGGGACAAGGATAAAGAGAGAGGATGCACCCATGAGCCTACACGCTTCACGGCCCAGCACTTACTGAAGCTGGCTTGCTCTTGTTTCACAGGCTGTTTGACCAGACTTCATGCTTTGACTCTTTCCCTGAAGAACACTTGGATGCCATTCCATCCTTGCAGCAATAAAATGCAGTCAAAAGCTGCTACAGCCATTTTAGCAGACAAGGAAACTGGCTTAGAGGGCCAGGGCCCTACGGTCAAGCAGCTGGTAAAGCAGAAACCTGGGTCCATGTCTGATTCTCAGGTCCATGTTTGCCTTCACTGTTCACACGGCAGAATACCCTACACTCTGTACTTTGCTTTATTCTTTTAATAAAATTCCATTTGCTTATTGTTTGTTCATTTATTTATTTGTTTGTTTATGGTGTGTGTGTGTGTGTGTGTGTGTGTGTGTGTGTCCATGACAGTAGACAGCTTGTAGGAATTGGTTCTCTCTTTTCACCAAGTGGGGTCGGAGATCAAACTCAGATCACCATGTCTGGCAGCTAATGCCCTAACCCAGTTAGCCGTTTCTCTGGCCCTCGCAGGCCATTCGTAAGCACCTATTTCATTCCAGAACACTTCAGATTGCTAAGCAGTGCGGCCCTCAATATGAGCTAATGTTCAATAGTTGTTTCCCCTCCAGCAGGAGCCCCCTCCCCACCTGCACCACTCTCAGTCATTCCCCATTCCCAAGCATAGCTTTTGAAATGTACAGTTTTATGTATTGTGCGTAAAGTTCAAGCAAACGGCTGTGTTTTCTTTCTGTCTGTCCACAGTGGACACAAAGAGGCTGGTAGCCTTGCGGTTTTGCCTTTCCAAATGCTCTCTTGGTGGAGTCTTCCGGTGATGCTCTGGGGTTAGTGCTTTCTTGCTTCAGCGTGGATTCAGATCATGCTCTGGGCTGCGGCTGTGGGCTCTACCTGTGGACTCTGGGAGCCCCTTTGGACAGTATGTTGAATGACCTTTAACGGGGCAGTGAAGAAAAAGGGGCTGTATTTATTTGGTACTTTTGTCTGGTGCTTTAGACTCACATGATAGCTTGGTTCACAGAGAAGGACTTGATTCATTTAGAAGAAGAGCTTTGGTTTGGTTTGTCGTTTTTATGATTGCTTGCTTATTTTTCAAGGCAGGGTTTGGAGCCTGCCCTGAAGCTAGCTCTTGTAGACCAGGCTGGCCTCGAACTCACAGAGATCCGCTTGCCTCTGCCTCCAGAGTGCTGGGATTAAAGGCTGCACCACTATCGCCCGGGGGTTTGGTTTTAAGAACCTGGGGCCTCCTACATGCTAAGCAAGTGCTTTCGCACCGGGTTACATATCAATCCTAGTTCCAATTTATACAAAGTTGATCATATCTTATTGGAGGTATAAAGGTGATAGGTCTGAAAGCGAGATTAAAAGCGGAGGTCGCCCATGATCCTTGGGGCAGATCTTTAACTTGTGGGTACATCGTTCACCAAGGACCCCACTGAAGAGTGACCAAGAAATACCTGTCCAGAGGGAGTCCTTCAGATTCTCATTGGGGATGGATGACTGGCTGCAGAGTCTTCATTCCATTTTTTAGGACAAACCAAGCTTTCTTTGGCCTCCATAGCTTTCTGAAGCCTAAAAGTTAAGCGGAGATTGCCCTCTAGCTTGAGGATAATTGCAGGAGGGCTTGATTGTAAGAAGCTGGCTTAGGTCTCCGAGGCAGTGAGCACTTTCCTGCCTCTGTCAGAAGGAGCTCTGTGAATGGAAGCTGGTGCAAAGGTCACTGGATAATTACATTAAAGACACTGAATGCAGCTTCAGTCTTTTGTCTTCTGACATACAATAACCCAGGGGAACTTTGACAAAGCCCTCCTTCCATACAGAATTCTTACTACCGAATCTACTTGGTAAATATTGTATGCAGCTAGTTTAGATGTAAATATTTTTCTAGAAGTAGACTGTAGAGAACATTTTGTGTTGTGAAACCATTTTTTCTTCTGTTTTTATCTTGGAACTGGAATGTAGATGAGGTGAGCACTGAATGAGGAAAGGGTTTGCTATCACGGGAGAAACTTACCGTGTGCCGCTGCTTCCTCCCACACAATGCCTCACTAAGTCTCAGTAGAAGCAGCTGCTCAAATGATAAGGAGCATGCTAGCCATCTCATCTGACTGGCTTACTTCCTTCCCCAGGCTCCAGCACTGCTTCTCCTGCGGAGCTGTTCCCCACATCTAGTATGGTTGAGCCACTCTCTCAGCCCCTTGTCTCTAGACACTCAAAACCTCATTTCCTCTCTGGACCTCCCTCATGTCCAGTTCTTAGTAAAAAAAATAAAAAATAAAAAATAAAAAAAAACATATATATATATATATATATATATAGTTTTTCAAGATAGGGTTTCTCTGTAGCTTTGAAGCCTGGCCTGGAAGTCGCTGTGTAGACTAGGCTGGACTCGAACTCACAGAGATCCGCCTGAATCTAACTCCCGAGTGCTGGGATTAAAGGCGTGCGCCACTACCACCTGGCTTAAAATTTGTATTATTAGTTTAGGCCTCTGCCTGATGTCTGGAGACTCAACTGAGATGTCTTTAGTTTGCAGACCCAAGTATGAAAAGCTCTCTGTTGTAGAAATTCTATACGGTGAGTTTATTTAAGGAAAGTACCACACTGTTGTAACTACTCTGTTCTATCACCCACAATGCCAGTATTTTTGAGGGCTCAGTGTACACTGGCTTTCTGATTGGGCACAGAATAAACACTGGTAAGTGTAAGCAGTTGAGCATGCACTTAATGATGGGATAGCTGCCACCATATCCTGAAAATACTACGTGTCACTTTAGAGGTGCCAGCTAGGAGTGCTCCCTTATTGTTTTGTCCATTGCGGTGAGAATTACCCTGGCTACAGCAATTTAACTACGGTGTGTTTGTTCTTACAACAGGGTAACTTCCTTGGACTGAGCATAGTAAATTAGTTTCAATTTCCTGCCGAAATTTATAGACAGGTTGTAAACGAAAAGGCTGCCTCTGCTCTTCATTGTCACTATGCATTACAGTTTTTTTTAAATAAAAATGTTATTTACTTGCCCCTCCCCTCAGATATAAAACTACAGAGGCGTCCATCAACGGCTCTGTTGGCACCATAAAGGAAATGTCATGTACCAGCACACCTGGCTTGTGTTACAATAGAGAGTTAGTGTTGCAAGGTGACTTTGATATGTCAGAAAAGCTAATTATGCCCCATCAAAGGACTAAAGAAATTGCCTTTTTTAATGAAAAGTTTTTATAGGAGCTGACAGTGATCTTAGGCAAAGCAGTAAAACTTAGGTGTATAATTATATAAATTCTTTAAATTCTTATTAGACTTAGTTAATTGACACGTTACTGTCCAGTAATGCAAGAAAAAAATTGATGAACATAAAAACTGAAACAGAGTTTCAGGACTCCCAAAACACAGTGAAAGCTTAAAGTGATTCTCATTATTCTTCCTTCCAGTTTTGTTCTGACACCGTTTTTTAATTTTGAAAATGATATTTATTTGTTTTGTGTGTGTATGTGTGCACACATTTACCTCTATTTGTATATCACAGCATGCATATAGAGGTCAAAGGCTAACTTGTTGAAGTCAGTCTTTGCCTTCTCCAGTGTGAGTCTGGAAGTGAAACTCAGGCCATTGGACTTGCTAGCAAACACCATCACTAACTGATCACCTTGCTCACTGTCAAGAAATAACAATTTCTTGACATGATTTATGATTTTATTTTTATTTTATCTTAAAGTAAGAATATAGAAAATGTTAATAAGAATTACTTTCGACCCTTTTCGTCAAGATGGCGCCGAAAGCGAAGAAGGAAGCTCCTGCCCCTCCCAAAGCCGAAGCTAAAGCGAAGGCCTTGAAAGCCAAGAAGGCAGTGCTGAAAGGTGTCCACAGCCACAAAAAGAAGAAGATCCGCACATTGCCCACCTTTCTGCGTCCCAAGACCCTGAGGCTACGAAGGCAGCCTAAATACCTCTGGAAGAGCATGCCCAGGAGGAACAAGCTTGACCATTATGCCATCATCAAATTCCCCCTGACCACTGAGTCAGCCATGAAGAAGATAGAAGACAACAACACACTTGTGTTCATTGTGGACGTCAAGGCCAACAAGCACCAGATCAAACAGGCTGTGAAGAAACTCTATGACATCGATGTGGCCAAAGTCAACACCCTCATAAGGCCTGACAGAGAGAAGAAGGTGTATGTTCGGTTGGCTCCTGATTATGATGCTCTGGATGTTGCCAACAAGATTGGAATCATCTAAACTGAGCCCAACCGGCTAATTCTAAATATACACTTTTTCACCATAAAAAAAAAAAGAATTACTTTCAATAACATATATATGCACACATATTAAATATAGACATGTTTCCTCCAAGAGTGATTTATTGCTCACATCTTCTTTCATTTCTATTAATATGTATATATATGCATATACGGGTTTGTCTATGTGTCTATGACATATGCATACCCATATGTGAATTCATATTTACTCTTTATGAGGAGCCATATTCAGGAGAAACATGAAGTGAGTCCTGCTGTTCTGTATACCGGGATTAAGAGCAGAACTTTGATTGTTAGCTTTGACAGAATGTATGTGGTTATTAGTGATGTCTTTTTTAGAAAATTGCAAATTACAGGAATGCTACTCAGGAAGAAAGAAATGAGGCATGCAGTGGTTATTTAGGGTTTACAAGATTGACAACGATTCTCCCCCTTGCAGAAGGTTCACTACTTAAAGCAGAAAGCTGTAATTGTTGGTTGCTTTGGATGCCCTTAGCTATTTGGGATGTGGAAAGATGTATGCTATAAATGTTTTACTCCTATAATTGCCATCCCTTCAGAAATGATTCAATTATAAATGTTTTGTAGGAAAGATGCACGAAGAAATGATTTGTGGCAGCATTTTCTGATGATAATTCAGTTTTTTTTTTGTTTTTTTTTTTTTTATCACTAGTGTTAAAGAAACAAACTTATTTGTTTGTCATTTCATGCTCCTGAAGTTCCCCGGGCCTGCATCTCAGACATTGGCTTAAAAGGAAGCCATGACAGGGCAAAAATCAAAGAGTGATTCACTTTCAACTGAGTAAGGGAGCTTCTCAAGGTTCTCAAGGCCGCTGGTATCAAGGAGAACCTTTAAGGAGTTTCCTGATGCAGATCCCTTGGGCTCTGGACTCTGAGTGAGAAAGTTGCCTTCTTGTGTTGGTTCTTATGATCCAATGGGCAAATCACCTCACCTCTCAGAACTTTAGGGATGATGTACCCAGATTTCACATTGCTTAGATTCTATACCCATGCTATGTCCTTTAGGAAATCGGCATTGGGTTGATGTCTTGTAGCTTATTTCCACAGCCAGATATTTTTAATGTGTTATGAGCGTAGTACAAGATTCCCAGATAATTCTCCCAGGTTCCCATTGTATCCTTTTTAAAATAGCAAATTTTGCCAATTATCAGCACTAAAAGATTGCGGGATTGGATTTTGGATTCATGGCACTGTGCTTGTTGTATACTTACTTGTGCCTAATCAATTTGTGTACTTACAGCTCATGGCTTAATTGTGAAATTAGGTTTGCAGAGCCTGAATATCGCTGGGCTTATGCTTTCTGCCAATCCTGGGTTGACTGGCCAACCAAAGTCAGGTGCCAGACTCCAGTCAGTTTGAAATGGGCTCTAACTGAACACTAGTGGAATTTCTATGGATAAGAAAGGCGAGGCTCTTTTGCTTTGATTGTTTTATTAAGTGTGAAATAGCCCCACATCTTTTATATTGATCAGACAAAGTGTGACTGTTCTGACGGATGTATTCCTTTGATGTACATGGATTGTGCTTCTTAAAAGGGAAAGATTTGATCCGTGATTTTCTTTTCCAGACTGCCAACTTTTAATACACGGAGATTGCTCTACCAAATGACCCCCTTTTCTGAAAGATGCCTTGCAGTGTTTTCAAAGGGGCTGTCATAGCGTAAGCAAAGAGAGATTTGCTAGAGATTCAAAGAATTGTTTGTGATTTAGCATAGTTTAACATGTTGGACTTATCAGCTCTTTGTCATCTCTGTTTTCACTGGTTGCTAGAAAATTCCATGTGTGTGTTAGATTATGTATGATATGTGAGATTATATATGTATATCATGCGTATAGAGAGTGAGGGCAGTGTCTATGTACGTAAGCAGTTTTGAATATAGCTGAGCTTGCCAAAGGATTGTTATCATCCAGAAACATGCGACTGACATGGGCTTGCACACAAATGACTTTCCCATGGACAGGATATCTGGTCTAACTACTTTTAAAAATTGCCTAACCCTACAGGGAGCCCTAGCTAACTAATGCAATAATTATCTAGGAGCAGAGCCAACATCCTGTGATTCTACTAGAACAAACGTGCTGCAGCATTTTGGCTGATATATGCATCTTTGCATCTTGACTTAATGTTTTATTGAGGAAAAAAATGGAGAAGCTGTCTAAAGAGAATCATTAGGATTACCTGTGGTTTAAGGTTAGGACAGTTCTGTAAAATTTGTTTAAAAATAATTTCAAACAGTTGAGGTCTGCCTCATAGTTAAACAGATACATATATGTGCTATAGAAAAATATGACTTTGAATGTTAACTTTTAGCTACTTAATTTAAAGTTTTTAGTTTCCTAATGCTTGCCAATCCAGAGAGTACTTTTGTTTTGGTTAGTCATTCCATATGCGCATATCTATCTGTTTGCGTATTTGTGGAGCAGATTAGCACCACAACATCTATAAGTTGATAAATTTTAATTTGGCAGCTATTTCTTCACAGATGGTCATATATTCTATACATGATTTTCTTGATACACTGACAAGATTGAACAATGAGAATGATCTAAGCTTTCTTTTCCCTCTTTTCTTTTTGGCCCCCCAAGCTCACCATTCTCATCTTGAGTGACTGAGGAATCCAGCTGCTTTAGCATGTGCATCTCAATCTCTAAAATAAGGAGAAGCGTTGAATTTTATAGACAGGCTCAGCAGTGGCTTGTTGGCGTTGTGAGGGTTTCTTTGAAGAGAGAAATTCAGCGACTTCCAGGCTCAATGAATGAAAGGAATGTGGGGATTGTGTGTATTTTATACAAGGGCCTTGACTCTGGGTAGTGCTAACAGAAGAATGGATTGTCAGTGATTGAGTTCATTACTTGGTTAGAAGGCCTAAGGTTCTGAGGCATAGTTACGACTGTCCCTCCTTCTTTAAAGAGTTTTACATGTCACTTTTGCTCTATCCCTAAATGCTGAGTATTCTGGGAAGAGCAAAAGTAGGCAAAGGCTTGGGCGTGGCTATCACCCATGGCTTTCACTCATTGAGGGCCCCATAAAGGATTGGTGGTACTGACTGAAGTATCAGTAGGTCACAGTTTGGAATGATATATACCACTATCTTTAGATAGCCTCATAGGCGCCTATAGCAAGGGAGAGAACAAGACTTTGCCTTCATTGAGACATGAAACTAAAACTCTATTTTTGTGTGTGTGGAATACAATGATTAGGTGGATTTTAATTTCAAGACTTTTTGTAGCCTAGAAAAGCAAAATTATAAGTGATCCATGTTTAAAATTCTTTTCACTTCCTCTCCTTCCTGAAAATATGAATCCAATGAGAAGTCTCCACTGCCTGTTAGTACCTGAGTTCTGTTATGTGAAGTTATTACTGTTTAATTTAGTGATAAATTTCTTTAATTATCTTTTCTAGATGGCATCTTTCATGAGGAAAATAATCAGATAATCCTGCTGTAACCCTCATAATATTTAGACTGATGCTGGACAGTCTTGAGATGTAAATAGAATGTGTGATCACAAGTACTGTTTGTTTTTTGGCAAATGGCTGCGTATACAAACTTTAAACTTCTTCTGAATTTACCTGCCTCCCATCATCTCCACAAGGGAGGGTTTACATGTCAGGAGCCATCCACATAAGGGAGAACAGACTCACGGACAGTCTAGGGGCCCTGCCTGGGGATCTTCAATATCACTGACTTGGTTCAGAAGCTGCTTCCGTGGTTGTAGTGTATGGGAAACATGGGCAATTCCAAATGTAGAATCTTGTCTTTTGTACTGACTTAAGAAGCTTCTGAGGGAAGGGAAGTATTCGTGAATCCCACACATCCTAAAGTGTTATGCTAGAAACTCAGAGTTGCAGAGGTGATAAAATGACACCACAGTTGGATGTTATAGTAGAATTTGGGAGAGTTTTCTTCCAACCTACTCCTTAGTGGAAAAGTGTGGATCTAGATCTTCCTCTGTGCAGAATAAAATCCCATTCTCTTGTAAAGACAACCCATGTCTGGAAAGTGTGGACTAGATCTCCCTCTGTGCAGAATAAAATCCCACATTCTTGTAAAGACAACCCATGTCTAGAAAACATCCCTTCAGTTTCTCTACTTTGTTTACTCTCATCATGAAAGAATTTATAGATTTTTCTTATTCTCTCTGGTTACAGTGCTGGTTACAGTAAGTTTCCAAAAGGGTTGTTGATTATCACTTGCCACTAGGACCTCTATTGTATTGACAACAGAAAGTAGTGCTTTGTAACCAGTAGGAAATGGGTTTAAATCTAGTATCCACTGAGAACTATGACAATAGTGTTTTGTTTTCATGTGTAAATAGGGTCTGTGGAACCAAACCTATATAGTATCTTCACTTTGTTTTTGTATCAGACTTTACCTAAGAGTTTGAGAAGATGTACTTACCTACGCTTAGCAGAGATCCATAAAACTTAAACCAGTTACACTATCACCTGTCTGTTAATTCTCATTTTCTTCACCAGTCTCTTATCTGCAACTGTGTATTTTCCAAAATCCTGTTAATACCTAGATTGTCCCTTGTGTTTTAGTATGGACAACAATGCCTTTGTGTATTGGACAATAAATACAAGATAATTTCTAGGTCTTCTATCTCTGCTAAGTTTAAACTGAGTCTTGTAAAATAGGAGAAATTAGTTCTTCTTTTTAAAAAAAATTGCTGACCTTGGATAATAATAGCAATGATGTATATATTTTATATGTGTATATTTGTGCATATATTTGTGTGTGTATAGAGATATTTTGTTGTAACTGATTGTATATACAGTATATTATATGATATAATATACATTATATATGAATACACACATACACACACACACATATATATATATATATATATATATATATATATATATATATATGGAATAAGCCATGTAAACAGAGGAGGGAAAGTTTATCAAGAGATAAACTGAAGTAGAACAAACTGCTCTCCTCATGCAACCAAGGAGGAGATAAGAGAAGAGGGAGAGCCAAGTTTCTAAATCTCCTTTAAGGATACATAGGATATATTTGCACAAGGCCTCCTACTAAGTCTCATCTCTTTGTTTCCACCACCTCCCAGTAGAGCCAAGCAAGTACTGAGCCTTTCACAGAGGTGCCTTGGGGGAGTATTTTAGATGTTAAAATGTTAGCATATTTCAAAAAATATAGCAGAAAGGATTTTGAAAGTGTCAGACAAATATTTGTGGATATGGACATATCTCTCCTTATTTAAACATTACATAATTTATGCATTTTCAGAACATCACCTATTCTCATATGTATGTATGTGTAATCTTAAATGTTAGTTTTGAAAAGTTTAAAATTGAGTTTTCTTTCTACAGGCAGCTGCAGATAGAAGGCATTTGAAGTTTCACTTAATTTTAGAGGATCATTGTAAATGAGATTATTGCTAATGAGAGAAGAACAAAAGGGGTTAAAATTTTTAATAAATCATGTCTTGTTTTGCAATGCAACTGTGAAAATGAAGCATACCTTGCTGAAGTGTAAGTTTAATCATTTGAGTTCTTTCTAGAAGAATGAGGATTTTGTAACCAATGGATTTTTTTTTAAATATACAGACCTTTGTAATATTATAAATAGAAAAGGAGACTTCCTTCTGGAAGCATGTATTTTTTTTTTAGCAATAGGACTGTGTGTGTGTGTGTGTGTGTGTGTGTGTGTGAATGTGGAGCCAGTTTCTTTTCTCAGAAAGAAATGTTTATTGAACCCTGTTCTGGTCATGGCCCGTGTGTGTTTCACTCTCTTGAAAGTCCTGTGAGATGGAATTTATTATTTATATTTTAAAAATAAGAAGTAGTCACAGCCTAGCAAGTTAGAACTTCACATAGATATTAGTTATTACTGTCTCTATTGTTGTCCCGGGGCTACAGATGGGCTTCTTGGCTCTATCTCTTGAGTGTTCTAGGAAAGGCCGAGCTAGACCCAAGGCTCAAATATTGTTAGGAATTATAACAGATTTAAAAATCACACTGCCCTAGGGAAAACAAGGTACAATTGGACTTTTGAAACTTAGCAGTTGGTTGCCATAAAAGACATAGAGACCTTAAAGTTTAGTGAATCCAGTTATTATTTTAGAGGACATATTAGATACACATACGATATATATCATGTGTCTAATTGGTTTCATCTCTCTGCTTTTAAAGTTAAAAGTTGTGAAGCAACAACTATCCCAGGACTGTATTTTCACATCCCAAGCAGAGTGTAGCAAGCTTTGTGGCTGTTCAAGAAATGGCTGTGGGGGAGACTTGACTGAGCTCCTTAGAACTATCTGTCATGTGTTGACACAGCTTCTCAGCGTGATGATGGCCACCGAAAACAACTTGCTTCATTTTCTAAGTGTTGTTAGCATTCACTTGATCATCTGCAGAGAGGAGCTACATTGCAAACAATTTTCCATAACTCTCTCTCCTCCACAGTTTGGAAAGCCTTAGCATTATTTATAAAACCCACAAAATCTATCCCAACTGAGCCAATGATTGAAGAAATAAGAGTCTTCAAGTGAGTCTTGCTTGGGTTTTGTCTCCACCGAGGGGTATGGAGGAACAAAGCTGACTGGGCTATTCAATAAGTGGGAAGCAAAATTTAGGTTATATGGTTTAAATCCATTTTATGAATTTTTGTCATAAATCGAGCCATCTGCCACAGAATAAGCATCTGACCCCTGTTGTGGAGCATCAAGAGACGCAGCACCTTTGCTCTGGCTCTGGTTGGCCCAGTTAGAGTTGGAAAGACTGAGAGCTTATATAGATGTATTCTGAGCATGCTCTGCTAATACTTTGGTTCTCCATGTTCTGGGTGTTCTTCAGCCAGCCCACGTCTCTCATACTTGACAGCTGTGGTTAATCGCCTTCAGACAGAATACTGTTTTTTTAAACAAAAGAAAACACTCAATATTAAGAAGGACCTGCTTGATTCTGCTACATGTACAGGATAGAGCCATTAAAAGTATTTGAGACTGATGACCGTGCTGCATAGAAAATCAAGCAAATAAATATAATCAGTAATATTTCTGCATTGCTGAGTGAGCTCTGTAAAATCAGTTCATTGCAGGCTAGCTGGGCCAGCTAAAGAGGAGAATGTCCTCGAAGCCTGGAGAATGATCTAAGAGGAGGATGCATATATTCCTGTCCTTTGAGAATCGAAAGGCAGTTGGTGTGTTTAACATCAGGGTGGCATACAAAGGCAATGCTTTCTAGATGCGGCTTTAGCCTAATGACTGTGACGGCATAGCAGCCACTGCTGGTGTCTGGCAGGAAGTTGAGGTATTTTGAGAGGCCCATGGGGGTGTGGATCACTATTATGCATCAAATCCATTGGAGCTGAGTGGCGTTACTTTTCCAATCCAGCTCCATCTGTTCGAGAATAGGTAAACTGAATCTCTTTGGTTCCTTTGTTTTGTTTAGAGAAAGTTATCTGTTCAATTGAGATGAATGGTAATTGGATTATATTACTGTAATTCATTTATTAACGGAGCATTAGAATCCACAGTGGTGTGTTTCCATCTTAGAACCCACAAATTACCAATTAGACACAATCTTCTACTCTAAAACAATGCGATTATTTTTATTTAAGCCTATTTCAGAAGCTGAGTCACTAGCTGCCTGCATATATCTTTGTTTAAAATGCATTAGTGAAATATTACTGAAGCTGGAGCCATTACTTGTTTGTGTGCAATTTGTGCAGAAAACTGGTGATAGCTGTTTGTTCTAGATGGTAGCCCAGTTACTCCTGGGAGTCCTATTTTTGCAGGCTAACTACTTATCCCAACTTTTGAAAGCAAAAATCACTCAAAGAATTACCCAATATCATGTGTAAAATTGCTTTATGTGAGAATGCCTATAAACTGCAAAGCAAAGAAATGCACAGCATAGCTATATATGATAATCTGGTTTCCTTGGGTTTAATTGTATGTATAGGTCACTGTTTTATATAGAGATCCTTATTCTTACTCTTGGGAATTGTAGCAAATGAGAATTGTTCACTTGTTCTCAAGGATAATATATTGAAACTGGGAATATGAAATGGACCCACAAAGAAAATCTAAGTGGAAATCTAAGACTCTAACGGAGGAGTAAGGCAAGGGAGTAATGTGTGGTACAGCAGAGGGCGGGGCAGCCCTTGGGCTCCATGAGCTGATGCAGGGTGACAAAGGGATCCATTTTATACTTGAGTAGCCAGACGTTTTCACAGAAGAGTTGAGGTTTGAGCTGAGCTTGAGGAATGTGTGAGCACACCTAAGTACTTGGAGCCCAGGGTCCTACCTGGGTGATGGTGTGGGAAGGACCTGGAGGGACAGTGACCTAAGGAGGAGGGAAGTAGAACGAGAGGATGAGGACACTAAAGTCATTGACAGATAGGAGCAAGCACTGGCTTTTCAGCGTGGAAAATTGCTGTCTAGACGAGGCAAAGGCCTTGCTAATCATGTAAGAAGGTATACTGTGGTCTGAGGTGGTAAAGCTGGGGTGTTGGGTGGCTAGGGCAGGAGCGGTGATGCAGAGAGCAAAGGGTGATGGACCAAGGCGTTTGAGAAGAGAAACAGAGAAAAGGTACAGGCAAGGCCTTGAAATTAGTTTTAGCAAGAGCATGAATCAGCTGTGGAGGAGGAAGGGGAATAATTGAGAGAATCTCGTTAGTTGAGATGGAAACGTTGGAAGCGTCTGGGAGAATAGTAAGGAAAACAGATGAAGGTTAAGGTAGACAGCATCCAGACACTTTAGGAATCTTTGAGGCTAGTAGATTCCATTAGCCTAAAATGAAAAAATAACACGCAATGTTTAGTAGTTCATTCCCCGGGTAATGAAGCCAATGAATATGGTCATGGCAGTAAAAGTAGATTATCATGGTGCATCCCTAGATGCTGACAGAGCAACGCCCCTGCTTCCAGAGGCGTTTCCCGGGATCAGCCATACTTCTCTTCAGTTTGGGCTCCTAACTATTGCAGATTTGCTTTCCATAAATTCCTGCTCTTCAGAGCCACTGTAATCCCGAGCTGAACACACCGGATCTATTGTTCCTCGTCTTTACTGCCAGTAAAGTTTAGCTCCTTTTAAAGTCTTTTCTCCTTTATCACTTAACACTTCCTTTGTTCCAAGAATGAAACACTGAAGAAGGGTTTTAGAGACTGCCAGGTACTGAGTAAGGCAATTGGTATTTTTTTCTTCTACCCCTACATGAGATGATGACGATGTTTGCCACCTCCCTTCATGAGCAACAGCAACCGCATAATGTGTGTGGGCCACAGCACAGGAACAATGTGTCTGTTGTCTAAGCACAGCCGGGGGCATCAAGGTAAGTGGAACATAGACACTGCGGCTCCCAGTCCACACCAAGTCCTCCTGTCAGGGTGATTATTCAAGGCCACAGAGATGGAAATAGCATTCTGCCTCCTTATAAAGAAACAGAAAAGAAAGGACTCTTAGAACAGTTTGGTCAAAAAGGGAGTGTCTGTTGACTGCAGTTCATCCCTCATGTCGAGTGGTTTCCAGTAGTGAGCTGGCCTTGCTGGGCATACCTGGAATGATCACTTTCAATATCAGAATGCTGAAGCTATTTCCTAACCAGCCCCTGTCTGATTCCACAAAATTGACAGAGGTGGTGAAGGGAAAGTTAAAGATGCGAGAACTCTAACAGTAACACAACCAAAATTCCCTTCTCGTTGAACACACTGATTTCCTATCTATCAGCCATGCTTTATCTCAGTGGGAAACATTCTCATGGGTTAGCCCAGATTGTTCACCTAGTGTCTTCTGGATTGTGTGATGTAGTTTTATTCTTCCTGTGGAAAGGGGTGCACACTGTATCCTCCTGCAAGTTCAGTTTTGCTTCTGGTTCATGTTCTCTGGGA
Source organism: Microtus oregoni (assembly GCF_018167655.1). NCBI lineage: Eukaryota > Metazoa > Chordata > Mammalia > Rodentia > Cricetidae > Microtus > Microtus oregoni. The sequence goes on from NW_024543069.1 coordinate 54,329,180, forward strand.
TGTTTTAACTGCAGGTGAGTCGGGACTGGCTGCATTGCCCGTACTTTCCCTTGTGCAGGTAGGTGAGTCAGTTCACATCCCTCCCAGATGCCAGTCTAGTCCCACGCCCGACTATGGTGGGACAAGAGTGTGCAGACAGGTGGACTTTCCTTCAGAGCTATGCACAGAGCTGGTATATCACAGATACTAATGTGATACATAAGTAGACAAGGAAACTACTCAGGCCAGCAGAGGTGATTTGGAGAAGCCCCTGTTTTCCTCGCAATAGGAGAAAATTTCAGTCTGTAGAGAGTGTATTTGTTTGCATCCTCACTCACCCAACGGTGGGCGTATCTCAGTTGATAGACAAAAATGTGTGTACAATAGACACATACTAAACTCACTGGGTCATCTTTAAAGAATTTTAATGGATTTTCCATGATTAGGGTACTGCCAGTGATTTTTACCATAATTATCCTTGTCTGAGAATTTGGCTGTAAATTAAATTAGCTGAAGAAATCCAGGAGACATGTTCAACCAAGGACAGCGGAATCAGCTGTGTCCACGGCCTCAGGCCTGCTAGCTACAGTGAAGCAAAGGCAAGTCCCCGCTCAGGCCACCGCACACCTCAACCCCTCATTCATTGTTGTTAAGTGATAGTGCTCTTTAATACTGCTAGTACAATGTGTTTGCCGTTCGGAGAATATTGTTTTGGATAGCGATGTTTGTATCGGAAACAACTGTGATACCATCGATCCTTTTCAACAGGCAAGAGCTGTTATCTCATGCCATCTTCCCTGCTTCCACCAGGGTATTCTACAAATCTGTATCTAATTACCTGTGCAGCTAATTACCTCTTCCATGTTAAGTGGCTGCAGTAATCTCATTTCCCTTTCAAGTCCATTTTATGGCATCAGACTGTATTATATTCCCCCTTCTAATGGCTGCTGACAAAATTACAGCTTTACCACCCAGGACTCCACGAGAAGTCAACCAGCCAGTGACCCAGCCACTCCTTGTGTGTTTCTTTTGAGCCCTTTCCTTTTTTACAGTGTGCTATTAAATATCTATATATCCGAGTCATCTCTGCATGGCTCCATTTGTTTGATTATCTTTGCGATACTGTGACAGGACACTATATCAGTAGTAATCGATCTGATTAGCATGGAGATGATATGAACACAGATTGTATTGATGTTTAATAGTGCAGGCATCCAGGTGCTGTAAACATTATAGATGTTTTTGTATGCTGTGTGCGGGGTTTCTGTAATGAAGACGGCAACCACAGCAGATCTTTGAGCTCGATGATTTATTTTCTGCCAAGCGCCACTGTGGGTCCTGCATTGTATACAGCACTCCTGTGCTGGAGCCTGCACAAAATGTCTTAATCAATGTTCAAAATAATGCAAGTGTTTTCAACAGACAGATTCTAATATTGCTTTGTAAGAGTTGCTTGCACAGTGCACTAAATGCTTCCTACATTTCATTGAAATCCAGCCACATACTTCTCAGAACTATATCCTAAGGATACTTTATTACTATAACACATCCCATCTTTTTTAAAGGCCTGATAGAATTTTGTGTGACTCACCCTGCTGTCCACACAATGTAGTTAAGCTGAAAGTGTAGCTTTCGTGTCCACCTTCACTTAGATTAACTGGTTTTTCTAGGGCACGTGTACTGATAGGAATTGAGCAGGCAAAGGAAGAATTGGCGGGACACCATGTGGGGACTGGCTCTCAGCGGTCTGGGGTGAACAAAACGGAGTCTGTCCAGGAGTGAGTTCTGCCTTTGCTGGGCTACAAGAAGAGAAGAAGTTCCCAAAAATAGACCTGCTTCCACCCCAGTCACTCATTCTCGTCTCTGCAGATATACACAAGCATTTGCTATGAACTCTTCCAAGTGAGGTCAAAGGGAGGAAAATGGGTAGAGATTAAAAGTTATACCAGTTTTGTAGGCTTGTTTTTCTTTTATTATTTATATGAGATTGTGAAGTGGAGGTGGTAGTGTACATGTTTAATCCCAGCATTCCAGAGACAGGCAGATCCTTGAGCTCCAGGTCTGAGTGAGATCCAGAGCCACAGATAGAGTAAAACCCTATCTCAAAGAAACCAGCAAATTAATAAATAGTCAGTCAAACAAATAAATAAATAAGAACGTGTAACAGGAAAATAGAAAGTCAAAGTAGAGTTTGAAATGTTCTGGAAACATCTTTGTGTTCATGTGAAAATCTGCATTTGTACAATTTGGGATACACACACACACACATATGCATTGTACATGTGAAGACATGATTGCTTTTGCATATGTGAATGTTCATTTTTCTCAACCCTCCCTCTGTCTTTCTCCTTCAATTCTCCCTGTATCTCCACCATAAATATCCAGCACCACAGCCTCGCACGATGGAATTCCCATGTTACATTGATGTTCTCATCCCCCATCCCTCTAGGCTGTCAGGCATATAATTTCCTGCTTCCTTGTATATTCTTTACCATTTTTCACTGTTGGGTCAGGAGAATGACCATTTGATAGGCAGTAGTGGGTTCTAGATATTTCTGATGTCTAAGTTATGTTTAAGCACGAGAGATTAGTTTGGCAGGCAAAACAATGGGGAAGAAGTAGAAATGGGGGCATTCTCGCCGGCCAAGGAAGAGCATATTTAAGGAAAAAGGAGGGAGGACCAGGAAGGATGAGGGCTTGAAATTGACAGTTGAATTTGGTAGTTTAGATCATTGGTCACCCGCAGGATAGCTGTTTCCATGAAATGGTGAACATGAAAGCAGGGCGGGGGCAGAGAATATAGCCTGCTATTTATAAAAGGTAATGCTGAAAGTTCAGAGACATGGAAAAATACCTAGGAGATAGAATGGGTCCACCAGAACCAAATGATTGCCATTTGTTGAATGAGTCAATAAGCAAAAAAAAAAAAAAAAAAAAAGTCTTAAAGACCAAATTTGTGCTGTCTGGAAGAAATAGCACATGAAGTTACATAAGTAAAAATTTTCCATGAGCCACATTAAAATATAAAAAGTAATAGGCCAAATTACTTATGATAATACATTAACTGAATATACAAAACATTAATTTATTGTCATTATAAAATTCATTCAGATGATACATATTCCTTTTTATGTTGGTTCTTGAAGATCTGTGTGTATTTTATGCCAGCCTTTGGTAGCCATGTTACATGTCTGACAGACATGCTGTTTACTAGCTGCCATATTGAATAGTTCAGCTCCTCGGAGGTTCCCTCAGCAACATTATACAAAAGAGCTGGGTCCTGAGTAAACTAGAATATTTTTGTCAACAATTCACACTATTTTAAGACTATATAATATTGGAAACAAAATTAATGAGAAGCTAAAATTTCATAACTAATTTGTTACATTTATGTGATTGTATCAATAAAAACTTTCAGTTAAATTCTGGCTAAGTTCCATTCAAAGATACTAAGATGTTGTCTTAAACCCCATTTCAGTTTAAAAAATACGAATTTCCATTTAGATTGAGTGGTTAGAGTGAAATTTAAAATGGGCTTAATGTTATTTATAAAGTTTTGGGTGATTTAAAGGGCATTATGGGCTTTTTGATGAATTATACATGTTGATACTCAAGAGATTAATGGCGTCCTTTGAAAAGAATGTGTGTATTCTGTTTGAATCCGTTGAAACTGCAGTAATGGAACTGCATGTTTGCAAGGTTGTATGTTATGTGGACATTTCTTTTAAACAAACAGTTTGAGGTGGTGAAAAGCAGGGAAAGGAGCTCAGAGCAGAGAGGTGAGTGGAAACCCAGCATTAGGAGGGTTGGGGAAAGACACTGTCACCATATCTAGAGTAGAGGTCGCAGGCCTTTCTTTCTTTTTTTAACGTTCACTTGCCTCTCCACTGAAAAGATAGCTGGACTAAACATTGTGTTCACAGCGGTTGTAACACTCTGAAATAGAGAACTGGAATTTTGTATTGAATTACAAGCACTAGATGCAGAAGTTTTAAATTTGGCGGTAACGACTGCAGAGAAGAGACACTGGAACTTGGATCTAGCTCCTCGGTGACTGGAGGTCTGTCTTGATGGAAAATGTTGGTGTTTCACAAGTGCTTCAAATGAATTACACACAAATCCTATTTTTTTAGGATTCTCTGTTTCTTTTGACATAAAAAATTTACAAAATACTTAAGTAACGTGAAGATGATATAAATTGAGTCTTTCAAATACCAGTAATGAATGTCTTTGTCTTGTAAAAGAAAAAAAAATATCAAAAGAGTCAAAGTTATTTGGAGAATTAAAGTGACTTTATTGTTAAATGAAAGTGTAATTTATCTAAGATAAAAATATTTTACTCAAATTAGTATGGTTTTGGAATACAAACGATTAAGAAGAGCCTTGGAAGCAGTGTTTCAGAGAATGGTAATGGGGAGGACACACAAACACGCGTTTATGCTGTGGCAAATCAAGGAACGCCTTAGAAAATGAGCCTTAAGGAAAGAAAACATGGACCAGAAGGTGCTAGGTCTTGTGATTAAAGCAGTTTTTTCTTTTAAAAAATTATATATGAAATTATTTTTAAAGAATAACTTACATGTCTTTGCAATTTTAAACCAAAACATTTTATAAAGCTAAAAATTTATATTTATCGTAGTTTTATAGCCATAAATGTCATTAGAGTTTAACGTTGTCTGGGTCTTTAAAAATTGCAGGGCGTGCTCTTCGAGCAGATGAGGGAGGGGGAATTGATCGGGGGAGGGGGAGGGAAATGGGAAGCGGTTGTGGGGACGAGGCAGAAATCCTTAATAAATAAATAAATTAAAAAAAAAAATAAAAAAAAAATAAATAAATAAAAAAAAAAAAAAAAAAAAAAAATTGCAGGGCGTAATTTAGATGATTCTTGAATATATGATGTTATAACCCACCCAAAGTTAGTCATCTTTACCTATCCTATAAATCATTCATAATAAATACTTTATATCATTGAGGTATCTTGAATTTACACTTATTGCACTATAAATGTTAATGATATAACATTTTGTAATAATCTAAGAAAGTATATTATTCTTCTATTAAGTTTTAGCTAAAATATTTCTGTTTATAGAAAAGCAGTTCAAATTCAGTGACATTTAAAGAAAAGTGCTAACAATAACTTCGTATCACTGTGTTTTATCTTCCAAATATTTTATTCCCCTTAACCAACTTATTTGTAGTTAGAACCTGATATTTCCATATAGACTGACTTTTCTTCCCCTGAAAGCAGAGAGGGATGGAGATCATAAGAAGTCGAGGTCAGGGAGGGATGCTGTAAACTGTCTTCCAGACATAATGGGAATGAGATCTGCATGAGATGAAGCCAATCAACACTCAGCATGAAGGAAGGAGGAGGGAGGGGAATACAGGGCTCCCCCCTGCACTGCAGAGCTACTGCAGGCTGATGAGTCATGTTCTTCAAGGCTGTGGCTGCTAGGAAGTTGACCTTGCCCTGGTGCAAGGCCCTCTCCCATGCACATATGGTAGGCAGTACTTGGACTCAGGGTGTTATTAATAAAACTTGGGGAGTTAAAAAAAGGGTGTGGATAGTGGATACAAGAATTAGAGGTGAATATCATCAAAATACATGTATAGAGATTCCCAAAAAATAAATTAGAAATTTTTATATTAAAAAATAAATATTTCAGGTAAGAGAAGTTTTTCTTATTAAAGAGGCCACTTAAAAGTAGTACTAACTTTTGTAATATATATTAGAAATTTCACAGTGAAGAGTAACATTACTGATACAGCTATGAAGTGAATAGTCCTGTAACTCAAGTTTGAGAGTAAATAATTCTTTATGAAGTTTTTCACTGAGGAGCACCTCAGTTCTGTGCCACGCTGACTCCTACGTCAGTTTGCTGCTGCACAGCCTTTGACGCTATAGTTTGGATAGTTGTTTCTTCTGTGAAATATGATCAGTAAGATGGTAGCCTGTATTGCTATTGAAACTGTGCTTGGAGAAACTAGCAAACAGGTAAGATGGGTAGAGCTAGGCTTCCTGGAGGGCAAGGACTATTGCATTGAACCAGTGGAAACTCAATAAAGGCAGGTGATCGCTTAAGCCTCCACAGTATGTCTGGCAGTTAACTAATTAATTCTGGCGCACTGTCCAGTGAGGTGGACAAGCTCAAGGCTGTGGAATTAGGTACCTGGGCTAGAATCAGCACGGGCGTAATGCTTGCACCTTGGCCATGTCTATGCCTCTATCAGAACTTCCATTATTCATACATAGAATGGAGGTGACTCTTAGAACTGACCAGGCTGTAGATTTGAAAGGACAAGTTCAAAGCATGTGTGTATAGCTCCATGTGGTTTGGATACATTGTAAGAACTTAGTAAATATTAGTTATGAAGTAATCATCAATATTGTTTATATTATTAATGTTTGTATTTGCAAATAGAAACTAATGGCAACACAATTTGACAGGAAATTACTGTGGACATATGTAAAATGCTACTAATTAGTAATTTATTAGGAAGTTGAAAACTATCTGTTCTGCCTGGTCCAGCTCATTAGGTAAAGGTTTATATATAAACTGCTGTAGTCTTCTGCTCAGTGCATCTGAGACTAAAGCAGCAGAGCCTGTTTGTTGTAAGTAATAAAATTAGCCAGATTTTACCTCTCATCTTCACATAGAAATTTCCTTCCTGGCATGCGTACGATTGAAAGCACACTGAAATGAATGCGGTTAGTACTCTTTCCACAGGTTCTGCAGCGGCGGGTTCAGCCAACTTCATATGAAGAGTATTTGGGAAAAGCTACCTGAATTGAACATGCACAGACCATTTTCTTGACACTGTGTCCTAGACAATGTAGTGTAAGAATTGCCTAGTGTTCTATTCATTCTAGGAATTGCATGCAATCTAGGATGCCTTAGATTAGGAGGTTGTGCAGAAGTCATACAGCAACAACATAACATGTTACATAGAAAAACATGTGCAACAACAGGTTTTGAAATCTGTTCTGGAACAAAACCTCACAAGTTGCCAACGGATGATTGCACTATTAGTAATTGAGCGTACATGCAAACATAAAGATTGAATAGATTTTAGCAAGTAAAGAATAATTAAAGAAAATTATTATAGCAGAGTATTAACATGCGTATAATATCATAGACTTGCTTTTATAAATTTTTGTCATATTACTTTTTTCATATTTTAACACAAAAGTTTTAACAGAGGTTGTCAACATGTGGGCTATGACCCCATTGGGAGTTGAATGACCTTTTCACCAGGATCGCCTAAGACCATTGCAACACAGATATTTGCATTTTGATTCATAACAGTAGCACAATTACAGTTATGAAGTTCCAACAAAAGTAATTTTGTAGTTGGGGGTCGCCACAACATGAGGAACTGTATTAAAGGGTCACAGAATTAGGAAGGTTGAGATCAGCAGTTTATAAAGTCTTCATAAGTTTATTAAATGCCAGTTCATTAAGCTTTACTTTTAAGCATAACAGGTTAGATTCGGTGGAATTCTTGGATGTTTAAGGAGCTCAACGAAAAGGTTTCTATTTTATAAGTAGTTTCTCATTTATACCGTAGGGAAACAACCCCAAATCTAAGAAGTAATGGGTGAAGATTAGACATATTCTTTACCCAGGTCCCTGGAATAGTGATGCTTTTAAAAACTGTGGCAGTGTCAGTAAATTTATACTTATGAAAGCAAACTAAGAAACATTCCCCCTCACTGTAAGCATTTGTTGTTAGTATTTCATGTTTGGATGCCTAAGTCATTTCTAAGGGATCAAGTTAATACTGAGTTCAGTTCCAAGAAGCATGGTGGAAACTTATTTATCAAGAAACATTGGCCATTACTTTTGCTCGGTAATTGGAATGCTGTGGTGGTCACTCAGGCTGCATCCATGAATGGAGAGCAGAGAACGGCTTCTAGCATCCTTTTCAAGAAAGAAATCCTTAGGATATAGCAGGCCTTCCACTAGTCAACCAGGAAAATGTGTCTATAGCTAATGAAACTCTAAGTGAAGGACTTGATTATTTTTTTTAAAAAAGCAATAACTAATTTGTAATAATGCAAAGCTGTAAAAATGAAAATAATTGTGACAGCTTTAGCACACTGTGGAGATGTTTAATGTCACCGTATTTTATGCTTAAACAAGGGTAACATGGTGCACTATATGTTAAGTTTTTTATAATAAAAAACTCTAAAAAAGTTTTGAAAACATGAACAGTTTCTTGTCACTTAATCTCAATTTAGAGGCCAAATTTTAAGCACTGTCTAAATTCATTAGTTAATGTCTTATTATAAGGTATGGGAAAGTTAAGATATACACCAAGAGGTTCTGTGCAATAACTGATCCATATTCTTCACCTATGATGTTAGAATTGAAGCTCTAGGCTTAAGTAGTAAATATGGGCTATAGAGACGGTGATAATGCTTTTAAGTTGTATAGACAAGTTTCTACAAGTTCCTGCAGCTTTCTCCCAAGCAATTATTTAAAGGGTATCATTTCCTACCTCCCTCAACAGGAACGTGGACGGTCTCACTTTTTTTGTAGTCCTTGTGGGCCAGGGAAGGTCATCTTACCTCCAGTGCCTCCAGCTCCCTGAGGTCGTTCAGTGGTTCAGAGCACTACTTGTTCACAGGTGGTGATGGTACAAGGGGCAGTCTGAGACATTTGCTGGCTATAGTAAGAGTCAGAAATAGAGACCTCGTAGGGTGGGGTAGGGGTTCTTTTCTGCAAGGTTGAGGGTCCTGAGTGAGAATAAATTACTGACAGTTCTACTATAAGTTCTGGAGAAGTTTTCATGTTCCTTCTAGTTATAAAGAAATACAGATATTTAGGTCTAAGGAAAGTCCCATTCCTCTTATCTCAGAGAGCTGAAAAAATACTCTGGTAAGGATACTAGAGAAATTTAAACTTGTAAACAAGTAGCAACAGCTTGAATTTAGTCGGTCTTCCTTCCTACACAGCAGTGGAATTATAAATGAAGAGACTTAGGTGACCAACATTTGTCACCATAGCATCAAGGTTCTAAGGACATTACTTCAAGTATCATAGATTCCTGTTCCCCTGTAGGTTCCACCTCAGGCCTTAATGTTATTTGCAACATTTAAATGTATTTTGTTTTATGTAATCACAGACTAAAATCATTATGATGGATTAAAACTGAATCAGCGAGATGCCTTAGTCTATAAAGGTGATTGCCTTCAGACCTCTATGTATATGGCCCACATCATATAAATAAATTAGTGAATTAAAAACATAGTGACGTGTCTCTTTCAAGTCTAACAACGTTGTTCATATCAATAACTTCTTGACACTGTAAGTTCCATAACCCAAGGCCACTATAAAAAATGCTGCCAGAGAGACCATCCTAATTGCTTCGCAATGTTTCTGTTCTTTAATTTCCTGGTTTCCTTGTTATTGATCTCTAATAAAATGAAGAGTTAATATGATTCCCAATGTCTGTGTCTCTTCCTCTCTACCTTTTCATTAAAAAAGGCAATCATTGGAGTGGCCTTTTATATGTAAATTTGGTTGTGCTTCTAACCATCATTTAGCTGTATAGAGACGAAAGCTTTAAAGAACTATGGCAGATGGAAATTTACAGGGCTGTATTTTCAGTTTCCATAGCACATTCCTTAAAATCAGGTGGCCAAGCGCCATGCAAAGCTGAGTTATTCATTATGCTGTCCGTGGATAATCACACACCTTCTTTGTCTACCATTTGTAATTTCTCCGTGCTAAAGCATCCCATTTGCTGTTGAATGCTACATGAAAGAAAGGCATTGATCTACTCTGCACATGAGAGTGGAAATCTTCCCTTCGGACAACATTGCACTTTTGGAATAAAATAAACACATCTTTTCCTTATTTTTGTGTATAATTTTATTATTTTTTGAAAATAACTCTTTGGTACTTTCTAAGTTCAATACTATTTTTTGTTCAACTTTTAAGAAGTTTTTATTGCTTTCTTTGATGAAATAATTTCAATATTCACATACTCTAGGTGGATTTACTAATTTAAAGAGCTTTAATGCTATTCTGCTGACAATAAAATGTTTACATTAATGTCATTATTGATCATGCTAATTTAAATATTGTTCTTTGCCATCTTTATTTTATTAAATGTGTCCTTTGTTTCCTACATTGTCAGTTTCAAACATACTCCCGTCCTTACCTTCTGCTGTTTCTCTCCCACTTCTATCAGTGCTCCAGTTTATGTTTCTGTTATTTGTCTTGTTTTATTTTAGGATTCAGGTTTTTCTGTGTGTCCATAGGTTTGGAACTGTTGATTGAAGTCTGTGGGCTGACATGTTGGTACTGGCTTAAAGACAATGACTACCCTGTCCAGATTTTATCATTTTAACTCTTCCATGATGAAACCTTGGTAATAAACCCGACATTTGCATCTAAGGATGAACATTTTAATCTTTTGGTTGTAGATTCTAGGAATAAAACACCAACTTTGCAATTACTGCACCACTGCTCCCATCTTCTTCCAAGTTACCTTATCAAGTGTCTGTGGACCATGAGCTACTTGACTAATTTTATTCTCATAGTTTACCATGTTGTCAGATTTTATATGTATGTATGTATGTGTACGTGTTACAATATCTTTAACACCAACTCATTATTTACAGCTCTTGAAATGCTACAATTTTTAAATCAAGATTGTAGTGTTAAATATATTACTTTTCATTTGTTAAATGTCACTACACTTGATGACAATTTTAATTTTTTTCCAGTATTTTTGTTCTTAACATTTATGATATTCATTATTGATGTATGATTTCACATATGTGAAGTTAAAAATCTTGAGAATTTTTAAAGAACTTCTCTAAGCTTGTTTGTGTGTGTGTCCTAACGCACATGGATGAAATTTGAGAATGTCTATTTTGTATGAAGATTGCAGAGGTCATGTAGTACATTGAGCAAAGTATGGGCTTTTTAATGAGACATCCCACATTGAATTCTAGTGTTTCATTTTCTATATGGCCCTTAGATCATGTAAACCCTGAATTGCTGCATAATTGTGGAAGAATTAGTAGAAATTGTATAAAGAAACCCTGTTATATATCAGTAGTCGAATTTTTCTTCTCCCTGCAGTGTAGCCAAGTGGAGCAGTAAATGTGAGGATGGCAGCCAGAGCTGTCCCAGGGTGCGGCAGGTGTGTTGTTTTCTGCGGTAACAATTAAGCTGTGTTGAAGAATGGATGTACTAAATGGTCCGTGAGGTCTGAGAGGACCATGGTGGGATAGGAGACAGGAACAGAACAGCGGGCTCCCTGCATCCTTCACTGGTCTCCACCGGTGTTGCAGGTGTCAAGTCCTCTCTCTCCCTTCCCAGATGCAGGAGTTTGTAGTATATTTCACAGGTCATGGTTTATTCTGAGCTTTCTAGTGAAGAAAAAAAAATGACTTCACCATTTAAAGGTAAAATATTTGAATATCCAAGTATAAGCATGGATTATTCTGTGTGAAAATGAATGAAATTTGCCCTGGCAATGCTGAAGAAGGCATGAGCAGTCCATATAGGGCGGTTCTGTTGAACTTGTCCATATTGGATTTCATGGTCTAAGTTGATGAGGACAACTGACCAGGTCTCTTCCTCAAGAGAGCACAAGGTCTCATGACAGATGGTTGTGAGCCACCATGTGGTTGCTGGGAATTAAACTCAGGACCTCTGGAAGAGCAGGCAGTGCTCTTAACCTCTGAGCCATCTTTCTAAAAACTTCAGTGCTACCCCCAGGAATGGTCCTGAAGAGTTTATGCTCAGATTCAGCTAAGCTCTGCCACAGGTGACAGGCTGTCTGTCCCCACACAGTGGGACAATTCTAGGAGAACACTGAACAGAAGAGGAGTGGGGATGTTGAAATTTGATTTTATAGGATGCCGCCTTCTCGCCCGGAGTACAGGAAATGAATGGAGTCATTGCATCACTTCCGTGACTAATGGGGAAAATACTCGGGCCCTTGAGTGGTAGTGGCAGCCAGGAAATGAAAGCCATTCCAGTCAGAGAGAGGTGAAGCCAAAGAGGAGAAGACAGAGGCTGTCTTGTAGCTATAGCAACAACCTGTGGGAGGATTCCTCATCACAGGAGCACTGGTGTAGCAGTGTGTCCCTCACCTGGACTGGGCAACTGGCTAAGCACTTTGTGACTTAAGCTTGCTGTGGACTCTTTGGCAATAATGTATTACTTAAGCATCAACAGAACCCATTGGATCAGAAAGGGGGAAATGAGCCCTTTCCTTTCTTCTCAGTATTTAATACTATCCTTGAAGTACTGTTAATAGCTCTATCTTCGCATTTGAAATGAAAACGAGGAACCTTTAAGTCTGCCTTCTTCTTGTGCTTGTGTGTTCGTGTGTGTGTGTGTGTGTGTGTGTGTAAATACATGGGCAAGTGGGAGAACTTTTCCCATGCCAGTTGTTTAAATGGGATGGCGACCTTGTTAACCAGAAAACACATGGTATTTTGATTGTTATTATAATTATCCCTTTTTCTCAGTATAGCATCCAGGCTATGATTTTGTTCCCCTTGTTTAATGTCGGTAGTTTCGAAACCATTGTTCTGCCTAATAACCACAGTTTGGCAGTTGTATTAGCTGCCTTTAGTTATTCATAAAAGGAGTGAACCCAGTGTGTGTTGTTCTCTATTTAACTTACCTTTACCACGGAGGAATCTTACTTTGTAATGTGTTTACCCAATTGTGTTTTCTCCTGTATTTTATGTTAAACATTCTAAATCGTATCTTTAATAGGCTTGGATAAGTAAATCATTGGAATGAGGCACTGGTATGGAATCTTGGAAAAGGCATGTTATTTACAGGCTCAAAAGTGGAGGCAAAGATGCTACATTTAAAAAATGTAAGGCATTTAAGCTTTTTAATAACTGAAATGGTATCTGTGGAAGACAATAATGAGATCAGTTACAGATCATCTAGATCCACAGGCGCATGCTCAGAAGCTCTGCTTAGGTGTACCTGCAACACTTATATTTTCATTTAAATATAAATCACATTATGTCATAAAATCCTCACTGGAAGAGAATTCCTAGGACAGATAATTTCCCTAAAGAATCTGCTACTAATGCAGAAGAATTTTTCTGTCAGAGAACTTTCCTGTATCATTCCTGATCATAAAACAAGAGATAATTGGGATCAACCGAGGCTTTGTTTTTCTGAGATGCAGACTTCACTCAGTGTCTGGTCACAGAAGTAGGGATATTATTGACCTAGTGAAGCTGGATCAGCATATTATTTTCCACACTTCTTTCTTTAAATATTTTTTTTATTTTTCTTTTTTTAATTTATTTATTAAAGATTTCTGTCTCTTCCCCGCCACCGCCTCCCAGCCTCCCATTTCCCTCTCCCTCCCCCACTTAAGTCCCCCCCCTCCTCAGCCCGAAGAGCAATCAGGGTTCCCTGCCCTGTGAGAGGTCCAAGGACCACCCACCTCCATCCAGGTCTAGTAAGGTGAGCATCCAAACAGCCTACACTCCCACAAAGCCAGTACGTACAGTAGGATCAGAAACCCATTGCCATTGTTCTTGAGTTCTCAGTAGTCCTCATTGTCCACTATGTTCAGAGAGTCCGGGTAACATTTCTTTTTACTGTCTTCTTTTGACCCTCATTGGAGTCATAGAAAATTACTTTGTATTAACCTGTCTATCCTAGTGATCTAAGGCATCTTCTTAGTCCCTTGGTAATAAATACCCCTTACTAAATGAGGAAAACAGATGACTCTCTTTCTTTCAGCTTTTAAATTAAGAATATAACAATTTCAGAAAGAATTTAGACAGATGAATATATGGTAAGACTGATTAATCATTGAATCATAAAAATCTTGAGCTAAAAGAAAATTTAAATTGATGTAAGTGTAATTACACATTTGAAAACTGAAATTAAATTCCATATAAGTGAGTTTTCCAAGTTAATACCAAAATGAAGTAGAAGTTGAACAGAAATTGTTCAGTTGAAGAGATATTGAACAGCTAACTTCAATGACCATGTTCTTTCACACCAGACTTCCAGGGCAATAAAATATTAGCAATATATTTAACCTGGTCTACCAAAAAGGAGTAGTAATTTCGTTTAAATGGCACCTGAAATTTTCCACTGGGGGAAACACCAATGGAAAGCATTTTATTTACTAAAACGAGTGACTTTAGCTCTTGTATAATGCTCTACAAACAGTAAAAGTCCAAGAAATAGAAAACAAGGCAAGAGTCTAGGTAATATGCCTAGGATTAAATTAGAAAATGTCATAGCCCAAACTTTGTGGTCTTATGGCCATCATTGCATATCAAAGGAATCTGTAGCACCTAAAAGAATTGATGTCCATTGAAAACGACCAATTGCACACATAGATGAATGACCGTTGTTTTTCCCTGATGATTTACTGTACAAGGGATTTCTATTAAAACAGTGTATTTGACTTGAGTAGAGTATAGTGAGATAAGTAACTAATAGACTCTGATGAGACCATGTGACCTGGATGGAAGCATCTAGGGATGAAGCATCCATTGCATTCACAATATTGAAATATCCTTCAGTAGAACTGAACTCTGTTGTGTGTGTCTAAAGGAAACCAAAGGGGAATTTACTACCAGTGTCTGGTGGAATGTTTAAAGCTTATGCAGTTACTTAAAACCTAAGGATAAGCAAACAGTCTGATACTTTTTTGTTAAAATTATAAATCGGGAAAATAACTAGGCACTGGTGGCACACTCCCTTAATCCCAGAACTCAGGAGGCAGTGGGAGCTGAGCTTTGAGTTCAAGGTCAGCCTGGTCTACAGAACAAGTTCCAGGACATCCCGAGCTACATGGTGAGATCCTGTCTCAAATAAAATAAAATATAAACATAAATATAAATAGAGAAAGTAATTTGACTATACCATTAAAACTGAAAATCCAAATGTAGAGAAAAATATGGTCAGGAAGAAAATTTTATAAAGACACCCAATTTTATAAATATACCCAAATGTAGTAGGAGCTGCGGGCTGTGTTCCTGCCTCCCCAGCTCCCAGTTGCCTGACTAGCTTATGCCCCAAAATAACAACACACAAACTGTATTCTTTTAAACACTGCTTGGCCCATTATATCTAACCCCTTCTCGGCTAACTCTCGCACCTGGACTAGCCCATTTCTAATAATGTGTGTAGCACCCCAAGGTGCGCTTACCAGGAAGATTCTAGCCTACGTCCATCCTGGATCGGAACTTCACTGCTTGTGCCCAGGAGATGGGAGCATGGCCTCTGAGCTCACTTCCTCTATCTCCCAGCATTCTGTTCTGTTTACTCCTCCCACCTATGTTTTAACCTATGAGGGCCAAGCAGTTCCTTTATTACTTAACCAATGAAATCAACAGATTGATATATGACACTCCCACATCACTTAAAGATGTTTACTACAACCTTGCTAGTAATGCTTTAAAAAGACAATATAAGTGTCCATCTCAATAATTCATGGAATGATGGGTTATATATTGTATGTGCTTGCTCTTTATTCCTCACAAGACTAAGATGAATCAGTGCCTGTTAGTCTTTAACTATGTCCACCATAAGTGTAAATCTAGCATACGGTGTTTACAGTGTTAAGAAACAGATGCTGGAGCTGGAATACTGTATTGCTACTTTGAGATTTCCCACTTCTTTCTCTTTGGACTAAAGAAATGCAGGCTGACACGTGACCTTTGCATATAAAGTGGACAAGAGTGTGTCTCCTCCAAAGCTGATAGAATCCACTGGGAGCCTTGATTAGCAAGGTTGGAACAAGGTTGCTGATGGTCCAGAATCTGGGCTTGGACATTTGTTAATTTTGCAAAATTAAGCATCATGTTATGAATATGTGTGATTTTGCTTTTGGGATCATCATGTTTGTTGTATAACATTCTGGGACATGAGTTTATATTATTTAATATAATATTTTCTTTTCTTCTTATGAGGGTTAATTTTGTCAGCTTACTGAACTAAAAAATGCCTAGATCAGTTCAGGCATCCCTCTGGGTATGTCTCATACCGGATGCTAGAGAGATGTAGTTATAGGATATTCACCCCTGTGGGTGGTACCAGTCAATCCTTTAACCCAGATGGGTAAAAGGATAGAGGTGGAAGCCAGCTTGCTCAGTCATTTTCTGCAGCGCTCAGACCCTATTGTTGTGAGCATCTGTCCTTCACCATAACCTCCGTGCTAGGATGGATTGTGAGTGTCTGTCCTTCACCATAATCTCCATGCTAGGACAAACTGATTCCTCAAAAGCTGGGAGCCAAATCGGGGGAGGGGGAGGGAAATGGGAGGCGGTGGCAGGGAGGAGGCAGAAATCTTTAATAAATAAATAAATTAAAAAAAAAAAAAGCTGGGAGCCAAAACAAGGCTTCCTGACTCAAATCCTTGACTCCCTGGCAAAAACTAACTCTCTCAAAGACATCTAGAATATTTAAACTTTTTTTTTCTTGTAACAGAGGACATTTAAAATAGACTGGACAATGGCACCAGTGAAGCATGCAGACAGGAGAGAGATATCTGGTCCATTAGGGCCTCCTCTAGGATGGGGATGAGGTGGAATGGGATGGAGCATACAGCAGGGGAGATGACTGGATAGTAGTGGGCAAGGATATCGTGGACTCCCAGAACCAAATCTGTGAGGCATTGCATAGGGGTTGTTTGTGGAGAGATGAACAGAGACTAGATGAAAAATGCTTTCACAGTTGCCTCTAATGAAGAGACAGTTCTTAGACATTAGTCATGGTAGGATACTGTAAAGAAAAGTAAGCTTGTCAGTGGGTTGAAGGCTTATTGTATGTTTGTACTATGGGAAAAATGAGAATTTTGATTTTATTCCTAAATATAATGTACAGATTAGCTAGGATATTTTAAAAACTAGATTTTGATAATTCCTATTCTATTTTATTTTAGAATTGACTTTTTTCTCTCAGAGGAATAAAGAAGATATTTCTAAAGAAGGAGTTTGGGAATAAAGTATGTGATAAAGAAAAAGGTGCATTAACCCTTTATTTTCAAGCTATGGGATCTGGTAGTCTGATTTTTTTTAAAAAAATGGAATTAAGTATTAGGAAATTTTGAAAAAAAATTAAAAATACTTTGATAAATCAGAATGTCCCTAGGATGTTTAGCTCCCAAGTGGAATACTAATGTTTTCTCTGAGTCCATGAATAAAGTAATTTTCCAATTAAGAAGGAGGTTCCTTAACCAAGCCCCCCTGAAGGGGGTTGACAGCTGGGGCAGACTGAGGGGCCACTGATAGTGACACTGGGATGTGTCTCTACTTGCATATACCGGCTTCATGGGATCCTATTTTCTTTGGATGTAAACCTTGCTCAACCTAGACACAGTAGGGAGGGCCTTGGACTTTCCACAGGGCAGGGTACATGGCACTCCCTTAGGGTTGAAGGGGTAGTGGAGGGTCTGTGGAGGGAGAAGGAGGGGCCTGGGAGGAGGGGAGGGAGTGGGAATTTGGATTGGTATTTTTTTAAGTAATAAAAAAAAGAAAAAATCTTCTTTACAGATGAATAAGATTCTACTGTGTAAACAAGCTATGTGGTCTTTATCTGTTGATGGGCATTGGGGCTAGTTCCATGCTTTTGCTATTGTGAACAGTGCAGCAATAAGCATTAATGTATGTAAAAAAAAAAGGGTGGGTTCCCAAAAGGAACATAAAACGAATAATTCGTCAACAGTTTTAATAGCAATAGTACCCTGTACTTAAGTCTTCTCTTTGTTTTATGGAATATTTGCATTTGTGGTTTGTTGTTATTTCCGTCTGTAAGCATTTAATCATCAAACTTATAAAAGCTCAGTAACTCATGGCTCAATGAAAGAACAAACAATAAGACAGTGGGACAGTGCTTTTCAGCCATTCTGCAGAAATGGAAGGCGTAGATGCTCAAGTAATTCCACATTAAGAGAAAGTTTAAATGATCCACTGTCATCCCGCATGCAAAGCACCCAGCCTGAGCCAGGTACACTGCATCAGTGGTTTCTGCCTACCTTCATGGGAATACTGAAAACAGCATTGGCCAGAAACCATGACAGTGCTTGTAGGTTTTAGTTCATGTATCATTTTGAAAGCCAAAAGCCAACAATTGATTTCTGAACACTAGAGAACACTTGCTATTTATTGGTTGAATTTCTAAATAGTTCTCCATTACTTCAGTGATGATTCTAACCAATATTTGTTCTTGGGCTGAGAAACGTTAACTTCTGTCTACCGTCATATTTTGTACTCTTCCGTGACTCACTAAGAGTGCATGCATCTCAACTGTTGCTATTTGTATTGTGGGTATATGGACCATTTGCCAAGATCAACAGACGTTCACAACTGGATACAAGGAATGTTAACACACACCAGTAATCTACCTGAAGAATTAAAGAAAGAAAAATGAAGGTTTAAGTAGTGGTAGATGAATTCATTAGCTTGATAGTGATAACCAAACATATTATACACACACACACACACACACACACACGTAGTCTTTTTGTGCCGTGTGTGTGTGTGTTTGGGTGTTTTCCTTTATTTCTCCACAGTACTTTTTGAGACAGGGTCTGTTGGTCAACTTCGAGTTCAGTGAGACTAGGTGGTGACTGAGCTCCAGGGCTACTCCTGCCTCTGCCTCCTGCCTGTGTATCACATGCCTAAATTTTTATATGGGTCCTGGGGGCCCCAACTTATATCCACTTGTTTATACATCATATACTTTACTCATTGAGCCTTCTCCAAGGCTCTAAATTTATAAATTTATGTATGTCAATTATACACATAACAAAACTGGAGGAAATATTAAAACCAAAATAATCAATACTTCAGATATATTCAGGTGACATCTTAGATCTATACATAAATGATACTTTAAAAATAAATGCAACATAGACATTCAGAAGTGTTACCAATTCTTAGTTTATATATTTTTTGGTAAAATTATTAAGGCCTTTAATTGCTTTTTCATAGATTTTTTTTCCATACAATGCTTCAGAAGACAGGATAAAGCCCATTTCAAATAGTCTTACCTCAAAAATAGAACTACCATCTGATTCAATTATCATAATCCAAAGGAACTGAAATCACTTTGTTAAAAATAAGCATTCTCTTCCATGTTCATTGCAGCACTGTTCTTACTGGTCATGAATTGGGAGCAACCTCGGGGATCATCATCAGATAGAAAGACTGTAGAGATTTAGATAGTGGAAGAGTACTCACTCTCTAAAGCCGAAATCTCCCCACCTGGCACAACATGGATGTGACAGAAGTCATGTGTTATGTGAAACAGCCAAGATCCTCCTGTGCTTTTCCAGACAGAATGCCGTGCCTTCATCCACACTCGGAATTTGAAAAACTGGTTTCATACAAGTTGAGAATAGAGCAGTTGTTCCCAGAGGCCAAGGAAGGTGGAGGGAAGGAGGGGGCTGAAGTCTCACTCCGTGGAAGCTTAGTTACAGTTAGAGAAAGGCCTTGCTCCAGGGCACCACTGCACAGCAGAGTGACCAATAGTAGCCATGTATAGTTCAAAAAAGTTCTAATGTCTTCATCACAGAGAAAGGACATACGGAGGGATGTCACAGAATGTGTGTACATCATAGAAAGATATTGGGAATGTTAGAAATATGAATTAATTTTGTGCCAATTTAAAATTCTTTAAAAGATACTGAATAGATAAACTGAATTTAAATTTGTTGTCATATTAAATATTCATTGGTCATGTGTATTTCTGTCTGATTTTCAGTGACTTTGTATTTCGAGGAAGTATTTTTTATCATAAGCATATACTTTAGCAATCATTTTACCAAATTCAAAACTGCACATTTCAAATGCATTTCAAGAGAAGTTGTTTTAAGAGAGATAGATACCCATATAGAACAATTAAAACTTGGCCCTCTTTGTTTTTCTGTAGTGGCAAGTCTGTCAAATTACTGAGCAGTCCTGGGGGGAAGGTTTGAGTATTTCTTCTAGAAATATCTAAAAATATTAAACTATAAAAATCTTAGATTAGTGAGGCATGTCTGAGTTTTTCATGGTTCTATAGCATTATCTTAGACCCTGCTTTATTTCAGGCTTCGTGTGTTCCCCGCTTTTTGCATTTCTCAGAATCCCCCTAGTTCACCTGGCTCATCTGAATACTAACCATAATAAATGGGTGTTTGGAATCATTAGAATGATGACTTTCAAAGGGGCTATTATCATTTATCATGGAAATGAATTCAGCCCACTGATGGTAATTTAGCTGACAGGTAAAATGAGCATCATATGTTTATAAAATGAATTTTTCAAATGTTTAACTTTCTCAATGTTTTCTAAATGTTTTCTAAAGATGCAATATTACATTTAATATTGTGTTCACAGGAGAAGGCTTTACCTCATCACTCCCCAAATTCTATGATTGACAGTCATAGATCACTGACAGTTTTCACGTTAGTGCCTATATTTGTTATCAAGAGAACTTCAAGGATGCAGTATTTGCATTGATCCTGGTGACAGAGGGTTCAGTCGTCATGGTGATGACATGATTGAGCACAGCAGTTCTCAGCAGGGCAGTCAAGGTGCAGAGAAGAAGGGCAATACAGGAAGGGGCTAGGACAAGATAGAGCCTCCCAAGGACCCCTCCCTGCCACCACACACAGCAACTTACTTTCTCCAACTAGGCTCCACTTCTCTCACTGCCTCCCAATACTCATCATGTCATGATCAAGAATTTCTCCACTCCTTAGGTCGGAGTGCTAGAGCCCTAAATGACTGTTAAAACCCTCAGCAGACACCCCAATGGAATGGGCTTTATTGATCTCCTAGGTACTTCTCAGTCTAATCAAGGTGAGGTTAGCATTAGCCAACATAGCTGCTATAGCCACTCAGAGGACAAAGTCCAAAGTCTTCTATGCAGTTCTTCTGTTGTGTCTCACATATTGTGTGCATTATAATTTGCTGGTAACCCTGGCCTTTAGAGCCAAACTCTCTGGGCTCCCACCCCCACCCCCCACCCCCGCCATATTGCTCAAGGGTTGTCGTTCTCCAGATCGTCACACCAATTATTTGATTATGGAGATTATGAGATAATGCAACCGCCTGTGTCCACAACCATGGTGCCTTTGGTTCACAAACATTCAACTGAGATATCCAAGAACACGAGGGAAAACACCCAGGTGCACTGAGTAATTACCATATATAATAATTGTTGTAATTATGGCTAAAATCCGTTGGAAACAGTTTTGTTCAACTTATATGTTTCATTTTCTCAAGTGCCTACAAGTTGTTAGAATGCCAGTCATTCAGATCTACCATACTTATAGAATAAAACTCTTGGATGTTTAATCTGTCCTATAGATACTATGAAAAATCTTTTCAGACACTGCGTCTCCACGATCCCAAACTTCCAGCGAGCTGAACTTTAGCTGGTGATGATTATTAGAAAGGAAGAGAATCCATTTTCTCGAGGATTCTCAAGCTGAATCTTTCAGGCATGATTTAATCTGTTCTTGTATTTAATCAGACAGCCAAAATGGGAGCGCAACAATGGAAGAAGAAAGGAAATGACCTTAAGTAAATTAGAAATTGATATGTCTAAGTGAAAAGGTAGAAAGGAAAAATAACATTCTCCCTTGCAAAACAAACAAATAGGGCAGTTTTACATGGAAGAATAGCTCTAAGTCATAAAAATCCTCTTTAGGTGTCTTCCTCCAGTGAAACTAGTCTGAAGAGCCAAAGTCTAGTTCCACCAGGGTCAGGAACAGATGAGCAGAGAAAAGGGAGAAAACTAGAGGTGGGAGGAGAAGACAATGGGCAGAGAAACAGCCTCAGGCAGGGTTGAGGATTGACCTGAGATTTACCCAGGGGCAAGAGCCAAATCAGCCAAAAGGAGGAGGTGGCACCAAGGGGCCTTGGCTGCCTAGCTCCTGTAGCTGTCCCTTACTGCTGAGGAGGTCTGAAAGCCAATGCAACTCTCAGACAGGTTGTGTTTCACTTGCTAGAAACACACCTATGAGACCACCACTTTCCACATCTGTTTAGGGTCTTGTTATGGATCAAGAGGGCTCCTTCTGCTTACAGTGCATGTCCTCTCTGTGTTACTCCCTTACTGTATTTCTCAGTGCATGGTCAGGGAAAACACCCACCTCTGGAACATGCTGCATTAATCAAAGTAGAAAACATTACCCTACTAATTCCTTCTAAATATTCCTATATGAATGTAAATTCTTTGCGCTCCCTTATCTCAGCCATTTTTACTCCAAGTTAAATTATACTATGTTCTTTTCATGATATACTCTGTAAAACGATCTAATTAAAATTAATTCTAATTTTGAAAAATCTATCTTTTATAGAAAAACTTTCTACCAAATGAAACTATTCATTTTAAGTTTAGGATTAATTTCTGTTATTCCTTTGGTAATAATTATGGCTGAGAACTTTGTTATTCATCATTTAAACATATTTCTTAATTATGGTTATTTGAATAATTATTTGCTATTTAATATTGTAATTTAATGTATACATTTAAAATGTATACTAAAATATGTAAGAATTCCAGATTCATGTAGAAGGAATTTCACTAAAACTTAGTTAAATGTATTGTGGTTTCTGGCATGGAAAAAGCACCAGTAAACATAGAACATTTCTGTGAACTTAATTTTCTAAGAATCACATGTTTGAAACTGTGCTAACTGAGGCTTCCATAAGACTCCATTTTCAGAGATTTTTCAGCAAGTCTTTAATTAATACTCAAGATACTGTATTCACTAGATTTTCTGTGGTCTCATTCTTACTGATGCATATTAATGACATCAGGAAAATAAAGTGCCTTTCATAATTGCTTGTCTCAAAGCATTGTAAAAATCAAATATGAAAAAATTAAAAATTCATTTGTGGTTTGTGGCTATGAATTTGATTGTTGCAAGGTTGAGCACTAGGCCCGTAAGTACCCTTCATGGGGTTACATAGTTGGTTAAAAGTGCAGTAGCTACCCTGGTCATACTTTTAGATGGCTCAGTCAAAGGAGGGCAGAGGGCTTTGAAATGCTGTGTGGTCATGATTAACTGGGGAAGAGCTGTTAGAATAACTGGGGAGGCAAAGCCAGCTGACTGTTTACTTTCTAAGATAAACAGTAGGCCGTGCTTGTGCACTTGACTATCCATGGAAAACACAGATGTAAGAGCATCTATCAGTCCGTAGGACAGAAAACCTGCCTTCTATGTCTGTGTCACTCATGTTAGAAATCGACACTAAGGCTGGAGATGTGCTCAGATGGCCACTGCTTCTGGCATTCTGGGAGCCTTGAGTTTAATCCCCAGAATTGGAGGTCAGTCAGAGACATGAGGCCTGTCTCTAAAGCCAAGCAAACAAACAAACAAACAAAAATTCATGAGACAGATGATTACACAGAACTTTCTAGATCACCTTAGAGTCCCTTCTTACTAATTTCTGTTTATACTTAGGAGAGGCTTTGGTTCCATTCATAGAATAGTAAAGAAATTATCCGGAAACTTGTAATATTTCAAAATTTCCCTGATTAGTTTAAGGACGACGAAAGCAAGAGCAACCCTGTTTCTATGGTAGCATATTGCATTTAAAATAAATTGGGGATTTATTAGAATTCACATTATTTTTCCATAAATATAATTGTATTTTATGTGATTAAAAATTTTGTTTGCATAATTGCATTTTGTATGATAAATAATCCAGAAAAAAATAATTTTAAAAGCTAAATAAGAAAATATTTTTACCATCTAAATGGTAAATGTTTTTCCAATAAAAAGATTCTATACAGAGAAGTTGTAATTACAGCTAATTTATCCATTTGTTCATGGAGTTCTCTTAGGGGGTGAGAATATCACATGTTCTCATTTGTAATTTTAGACCATTTACATTAATAAACCTTTTAACATATGGCTAAGACTTACGATAATGTCACTATTTTCTCTCCTTTTATCATATTGTCTAGTCAGGGTTACTATTGCTGTGATAAAACACCATTACCAAAAGCAAGTTGGGGAGGAAGGGGTTATTCATCTTACACTTCCACATCACTGTTCATCACTGAGAAAAATCAGGACAGGAGCTCAAGCAGGACAGGAACCTGGAGACAGGAACTGATGCAGAGGCCATGGAGGACTGCTGCTTACTGACCTGTTCATCATGACTTGCTCAGCTTGCTTTCTCATAGAATGCAGGACTGCCAGCCCAGGGATGGCCCCACCCACAATGGTGTAGGGAGGAGGCCCTCCCCTTCCCAATCAGTTCCCACCGGTCACTAATTAAGAAAATGCCCTACAGGCTTGTTTGTGTTGATATAAAGATATCCAGCACACATATTGGAGCCAATGATACTTTGAATATTTTTCTCCATATATAGGATATAAAGAATGATAACAAGGAAGAAATTTTTTTATATTCCTTTTGACATCTTTTATCATCGAAATAAACATAACATGTGTTATATGGAAGCAAGTAGAGAAACAAGGTATAGGGCGAGCAAAGAAAGAAAGGGTAAACATGTAAACAAACTTACCAGCGAAGTTCCTACTAGTTCAGAGTTGGTGAGTGGGTTAATACAATAGGCCTTAGCTGATATTTAAGAAATTGGGCTTTTATTGTGGGAACGGTTCCAGAGGCTTTTGGGAGTAACTTGGGGCCTCTGTGATGGTGGCTTCCATTTGTGGTGTTTAGAACTGATTGATTGGATATCGGGTTAGAGAGAGGAGAGAGAGATGAAGTCAGCACTTCTGATCACATGGAGGTGGTGGGTTGGTTTACTGAGCGGAGGCTTCAAATGTGAATGGTTTTGGAAACCTGGCTTTGGGTTCTGTCCTTGGTCTGAAATTTGGGGTAGTGCTTTTGACTGAGATAGAAATTTGAGACTTCCATTTCTTAGTAATCTGGGAATTGAACACCAGAAGCTGTTGTTATTTCCGATATGTATCAGAAGGGCATAGCTGAGAATGTAGCCAATTACAGGCACTTCACTGTCAGTCAGGGCCTTTCATTTGTTGTTTCAATAGAAACTAATTGTTCTAGGACCTGAAAATCCACTGGGGATTATAGCTATAGTGATTTGTGCAAACTGGCTAATACAAGGTATTATTCTCCTTTAACAGTGAACTTTGGCGATAGCGGGACTGACAGTGATTGTATTTTCATTCTCTTAATCCAATTAAATATTAGAATTTGCACTTTGAATAATGAAAGCTTTTTCCTTAGATTGCTTTGCAAGTACTTGCATTATTGGTGGAAGCAGTAAAAATAAAGTATAGAACCAGGAAAAGCTTGTAGTACTATATAGCCGAATTTGTTGTTGTTGTTGTTTGTTTTAGTTTGTTTGTTTTATTTGATGTACATTCTGGCCTGGGGAAAACATATTCTTAACATCAAGGTAAGCTAAGAAGAAATAAATGTGTAAATGATGGAATAAAGTAGAAAATGTGCACTTTGGACTTCCTCTTTTGAGGACATTCTTAGGTGAGATCTGTTGGATTTTAAACATTGCGAACAACTTGTTTCTTAGTCCCCATAGCGTTTTTTGTGCTCTCCCCTGAGGGAGGCATTTACTTCTAGGCTTTTTCTTAAAACTCCATATAGATTTTCTTTTCTTTTCCTTTGTCTTTTGCTGAAGCAAAATCACACACATGGACAGATGATGTAGATACTTAGCAATGTGGCAAGTGTTTGTCCCTTCCGAGGGACATGCTGAGTTCCCCGTGTCCCTGATTCAGTTACGGGTCTCGGGATGACTGGGCATTGTGTGTGCTCTGCTTCAGAACAAAATAAATGGTCCACAGCTGCTGCACACCTCTGCATCTGCCTCCTGCTCTCTGATCCCTGTGAGCCATTCACAGCCTTGCTAGGCTCCATCCGTATAGGAACGTATACTCATGTCAGTTTCATTGCCTGACGTTTCAAATATTCCCTAAAGCTATAATAATTTTTCTGTGAAATCGTCTCTCCTTAACACCTGGGCTTCATAGCTAACACATCACCCTGTTTTATTTATCGCGTATATATTCATGTACTTCTGTCACCACCTTTTAATCCCTTATTTTTTTTAACGCATATCCAAGTAATTGAAGCCATCAGTACACATCACCCAGAAACAATTTAGCCTGTATGTGCATAGCATTACCTGGAGATCTGCATTCTTTGTAGACCTTTCTAGGGTAAAATTTACATACTATAAAATGTGAAGAAAATCTCACGGGACTCATTGGAAGAATTTGACAAATGCTCAGCCATACAGAGACAAGAAGAATTGCTACCACCTCAGAAGATCATTTCCCCAATCACCCTCAAAGGCCTTGGGAGCAGCCACATTTTTCAGAGCTTTCTACCATCGATTGGTTTTCCCTGTCTTAGAACTTCATAGAAGTGAAGAGATATAGTATGTATTAGGTAAGACTTCTTTCTTTCAGTATGCTATTTCCTGACATTTGCCTTATTGACTGTGTTTGTAGTTAGCACTTTTCCAATGCTGGGTAATAGGCAACTGTATAGAAGTCCCATACAGTATAGATCTGCTATGTTAGTTGGCACTTGAGATATCGCCAGTTTTGGATTATTAATAAAAGCATTTAAATTACAGTATTTTGTATAAATGAAATCATCCTTCTTCCAAAAATATTTTACTTAATCTTGATTTCAGAAATTTTATATACATGTATATAAAACAATGTTTGAAAAAATTTAAAGCTTTATATACAAAAATAATATTTGTTTTTCATTTGTTTGTTTTTGTAAAGACCAGGGGAATAGCTCGTTGGTGCAGTTCTTGCCTAGCATGCCATAGGGCATAGGTCTAATCTCCAGGATGGGCCTGGAGGGATGGCTCAGTGATTAAGAGGACTTGTTACTCAATCAGGAGAACTGGAGTTCAGATCCCAGCGCATGTGTTGAAGAGTTTCCATATATCTTTAACTCCGGATCCAAGGTAGCCAACACCCTCTTCTAGCCTTTGTGGGCCTTCACACATGCATGTGTACATATATTCACTCAGACACATATACACAGAGATACACATAAAAAAGTCTTAAAAGAAAATGTTCTTAAGAAACGTTTTCTTGACTAGTTAAACCAAAAGCTCTGAGCATATTCTCTGCTTCTTCAGCTGTCCCTGATTTTTCTAGATCTTCCATTTAGATAAACACCAAATTGTTCCTGCAGAGGGTACTCCTGGCATCATTTCTGTCCCATAGACATGGTAAGAGGGAAAGTTTCCCAACACAGAGTGAGAAAACTCTTCTTGAAAGTATCTGCAAGAGCTACACAAAGGCCCAGGTAATTCTGTTTCTAGCACCCCCTACAGTTCAGAGGAAGACAAAACAAAAGGTTTAGGCTCACCCTCCTTCCTTTGACTGTGAGCCATCTGGAGATGCATGTGTTTAGCATGGCAGTCACTTTTCTAGAGCTGGGCTGTAGTACCTGTCTGTAACCACTTGGTATCAGAGAATGCCAGACAGCTTTCTGTGCTTTCCCTTTTAGAGCCTTCCAAAAGCATAGCATGGTGTTCATACTAAAGGGTCCGTTTGTTTAAATATCCTGAATCATGCGAGGCTGAGAACATCATGATGGTTCTATGTCCTGGGGTTTAAGAGCTATAAATATCAAGCCGGGAAAGAGATTCATAAGTGAAAATGGTGTTTGCACAATATATCCACTCACAAAATAATCTTTCCAAAGGCCACTCTGCTGCACACCAAGTTAGTGTATGTCAGTGAAAGAATCCAACTGCTGCCTTTTTTTTTCTCTTGCTTGTGTTTTTTCACTAATATTGCAGAACCCTTTTATTTACTCAGCCAGATTGACAAGATTATAAATGAGAGCTGTGTGTGGAAGCCTCTAATTTTTCATAAGTAAATGAATTAATTTATCATTGCTGCAGTGTTTTATTGCTGTCTCCATGCCAGGCTGCCCTGCTTCTCTATTCCCCCCTTTGCCTCCTAAACACTGGATCCATGTCATCGTGTTTGACAGGTTTCTGATTCCCCTGTCAGATGCAATTTGGTGCTAATCACATTTCCTTTGCTCAGTGTCAATGATACAAGCCATGCATAATATCCCTGTATGTCCACTCACTCACTTGCAGTGCAGCTGGAATATCTTGGGTATTAATCTGATAGAATGCCACATTGAAATGCAAAAATGCTGCTTGAGCAGTGAGATAATGTGGCCAGGCAGATGTGCAATAGATAAGTGAGACTAAACTGGTGATCTTTCCTCAGCTTTGATGAATTTTATTTCATTTCTGAATATCTCTTTACAAACCCAAGACTATGTAATCAGTGCTGGTTCACTAGCCCTTCAGCGTTTTAATAACCTCCATTTGCTGTCCACGTGTGAAGGAATGAGGGCTCTTTTTCCCATTAAGAAGGAAGCTATAGGTTGTTATTTCCAATGTTGAAAAATGCTGCCAAGTTCATGTACTCTATCAAACACAGAGAAGGAGCTAACAACATGAAGAAATCTGCTAACAGAACAATAAACCATTTTCTAGTAAAGTGGGGTCACGAACAATAGACGTCTGGTTAGATCATCGCAGATAAGAACAAAGTGATGAGGGGGGATCTCAGCAGATCTGGAGAGAAGGGGGCTGCTGTTTGTCTAGGGAGATGCTCAGACAATGAGATGGGGAGAGGAAGAAGCATGAGGAAGGGGGAATCAAACGATAGAAAAGGAAATTATAAAACAAAATCAGAAAATGTTGCGAAATGAGACTGAAATAGCAGTTTAGAAGCATCTGGGGAAAGTCTTTGTCATGGACGCAGAAAGGACTTGTTTATTTCTTTCGCATACTTGCATGGCATTCACAAGGGCCACGGCAGGCAAATGGGGCTGAGAGCGCAACCCCTTCTACCACGTAGGCTGGGACTGAGTTCAGGTCTTAGGGGTGGCAGTACGGTGCTTTACCCGCTTAACCGTCTCCCCGGCTGAAGTGATCCAATCAAAGCAAAGGTGTGTCATGATTAGATCTAAAATTTAGAAAGACAATTTTGCCAATATTATGCAACGTGAAATGGTGCTCAATGGCCAGCATACCCGGTGGGAGATGAGGACAGTGACATACAGACAGAAAAGATTGGTGAGATCTCAAAAGCATACAAGTAGCATAGGGAAAGCAAAGAAGAGGGAAAATTATTCGGCATGTTCCTAAGTTAAGTGATTCGTGAGAAGAACTGTAAATGTATGGTAGTGTGAAGAAAAGCAGAGTATGGGGTCGTACAAGTAGCCAGCTAACAACAAAAGACTGACATATAGCCACTGGTCATTTTAAAGTGTGTGGTCAGTAGCAGGAATATTGGATGGTAGAGTTACCTGGGAGGAGTATGTACAGCAGCCAGAAGCAAGTGACTGCATTTGCTGCTTAGTATTTAACACAAACGTTATTCAATCAGTAATCATTTGAAGTAATAGAAACAAAAAATTGACAACATATGTATGATTATCTAGTAGCCAGTAAACAGGTTTTCTAATATTTGCAAAAAATATTAACTGCATTTATTTATGTGTGTATACATGCATGAGTGTATATGTATTATGCATGCGTGCATGTATGTGAATACATGTATATATGTTGCCACAGCATGTGTGTG
The DNA here is from genome assembly GCF_018167655.1 of Microtus oregoni. Taxonomy (NCBI): domain Eukaryota; kingdom Metazoa; phylum Chordata; class Mammalia; order Rodentia; family Cricetidae; genus Microtus; species Microtus oregoni. Next base: position 54,358,727 of record NW_024543069.1, read on the forward strand.
GAGGTCAGAGAATAGCTCGTTAGAGTCAGTTTTCTTCTTCTCTGTGTTCCAGGATCAGAGATCAAGCTGGTGGCTTGGTTGCAAGCACCTTTACTGACTGAGTCACTTCACTGATGTGAATTATTTTCTTATATTAAGCAAAGTTTAAATGTTAAACTTATTAAATATAAAAACTATTAGTTTTTCCTGGAAATATAGTACTTTGAATGATTTTTTAAAAAAAAATTGATTACATCACATATGCACTTATATAAATTGATTTGCATACGAAATTTGATATATTACAATTTATGTAAAGTAAAAACAAGTCTCTTTAATGCTTGTTCAGTAAGTAGTTATAAATTTAAGTTAAATATGAATAGGTTTTAAATTTTTAAATTAAATTTTATTTAAATATATGTTTACTCAGAGAAACCTTATATTTATTTTGTGTATAAAGTGAATATATGCATATAATATAGGATACATGAAAATACATATGGAATATATTAAAATTTCATATGGATGTGAAAGTGACAAAAATAATCTCTTTAAAAAGGGGCAAATGACTAAACCATTGGGATGGGTGAATCATGTTTTCTCAGCTTTACATTTTATTTTCATTGAAGATTTATTTGTGATATTGGTGAAATACTGACTTTGCAAACAAGAAGATGTTTATTTCTGGGACACAAATAGATGTTGGGGTTCATATTTACTGCTAAAATGTATACACAGAAGTAATTTTGATCCACAAAATGCTAATCACAATTTCAGATACTCAAATATCTCTAATTTCACTTGAGAGTTAGATGCTTTGGGTTAAAGATCAGTGCAATCTAGAATTTTTAGGGTGGCACAGACATGTTGTAAATATGTCATTTACCTTTGTGTGTGGCGCCTGATGACATTTAGACAGCTTGAGTACAGAGGGCCGTGGTAGAGATGTACAGCCTTAGCAATCGGATCACCTGCACCTCAGCTTGCAGCAAGGACAGGGTGGGAACTGCACAGGAGGCCATGTAGAGGAACAACTATGCTGATGTCCACGAAGCTGCAAATAGCTCCCGTTGAAGGAGAGGCTATCCAAGGACAGTCTGAAACAAAAGCATCTTGGCATGGAAATCTTGCCAAGAAATGCTGGTGGCTGCTTGGAGCTCGTTTGGTCCTAGTCTGTGGAAAATCTCAAACAATTCTCAAATCAGAAAGTATTAACTTTTAAAGTTATGCTTATTTATTTGTCTGTTCTTTTGGTAGTACAGGGCTAATTGAGTCTCATGCATGCACGAGAGACCCTCTGCCACTGGGTTCTATCCCTTGCCCATGTTTCTTGATGCCTTTTCTTATTTTGAGACATTGTCTCCCTAAGTTACGTGAACTTGTGAAGCACTATTAGTTAAAGTCAGAGAGAGAACAATTGGGGTTCAGCCTGAAGATCCGAAAAGTAAAGCAGCCAGCCACTGGCTGTTTCCTTGACCTTGGTCCGAAATGGCGACCCTGCCTCCAGGAATCTCAGAATGAGACAGTCTTGGAGCTGTCTCCTTCCGTTTTATAATCCTCTCTAGGGCTAGGATTAAAGGCGTGCACCACTGGGATTAAAGGCATGCACCTCCTGGTTTCTATGGCAGTTAGTGTGGCTACTGGGATTGAAGGAGTAAATTGCCACTGTCTGTAAAGATGACCAGGGGGGCTGTTTTGCTCTCTGATCTTCAAGCAAGCTTCATTTATTAAAAATACAAATGAAATGCCTCTACAGGCTGGCCTGGAATGCATTCTGTAGCCCAGACCTGCTTTAGAGTTTGAGTTTGTAATCTTCTTGCTTACTCCTCCAGGTAGTTACAGGCCTATGCCACCGTTAACCATTTATGTTATATTTTCAACATTGGCATGGGTAAATTAGGGACTGGCAAGGTGGCTCAGGGCTTAAGTGCTTTCTTCTCTTTCAGAGGACCTGAGCTCAGTGCTTAGTGCCCCTATCAGCTCTATATGTCTTATCAGGCCTGTAACTCCAGCTCCAATGGATCTGATGCTTTCTTTGTGTGGTGTGTGTGTGTGTGTGTCTGTGTGTGTGCGTGCACTTGTACACAGGTGGCATACACTCAACACAGGCACCTATGAAGATAAATAAATACTTAAATTAAAAGTAGAATAGGAAGCTAGAAGCATGTATCATTTTATTAAGCAATTCTATGTATTAGAAGCCTATTAAGATATCAGTTGATAACTATTTAAGTTATTAAACACCATACTTTATAAGATTTGGCTGCCTTTTAATTACCTCCTGAATATCTTTGTGACACCAGTCGTTCAATGGCATCACTCCCATCGTAGATCCAATTCTATAATACAAACATTGGGTTTATTTATTTGAAACCACTGTGTTTCAGGTTTGTGAAAGCTTTACATTTAATGAAAAATAAGTTGCTATACACACAAATCTGAAGCTATTCACACACTAAAATAAGTGAAAACGCAATGCAAATGATACATGTAAGTGTTGGATTGAGTTCACAGCGATGGGATAATCAGCCTGTGAGGAACAAGAGATAAAGTCCCAGACCGAATAGTGAGCGGGATCGTCAATGAAGAGGACAGTGTAAATTGAAATGGAATGAAGAAACTGCCGTGTGTGTGTGTGTGTGTGTGTGTGCGCACAAAGGAAAGCCTAGAGGATGTGGTAAGGAGAACAGTAATAGATGTCTCTGAGTAGGTAGGTAGGAAATCAGGGAAAGAGATGAGAAAGGCAGAGTGGAGCTGCTCGCTATGTAAATTATCTGGCAGGAAACCATGAAACCGAAGGGGCTTTTTATGACATGTCTTCTGGTGACAATGCTAGAAATAAATAACAAAGAACGGGGTGTTGATTATTTTACTGAACACCTTGCTTACTTTTGCAGTTGTGGTAGAAGCAAAGCTTCCCCCCACCCACAACCTGGTGTCCATTTGACATGTAACAGTCATGTTTTTTGGCATGGAAATTACAGCAGCTACAACTTTGGCTTCCTGACAAGACCAACTCTACCTCATTCAAGGAGAAATTGATTGGAAAACATGAGGGCTCCTAAAATGGAAAGGAAGCAGAGCACACAGGGTGGAACAGTGGGCAGGAATCAAGGCAGGTGAGGAATGGGAGGGCTGTGAGAGGAACGGTAATGTCAGGAGGCAATTCTGCACCAAGAAGATGCCAGTCTTGACTTGTCCTGTGTAACTTGAGTGAGCTCTAAAATCCCAAGGTTTAGTATGCATTGACTATGCTTAGGTCTTAATAGGCCTCTAATTAGACCGGACCAAGATGGTAAGCAGGATGTTGCCCCTTTAGTTTTGGTAATGAGCATGAGGCATTTGGATTTGTCACCCGTGCCGGGAGTTCAGAACGGAAACCAGAGGACTACTGGCAATGGCTCTTTTCCTGATAGTTATTAGTAAAGGTCTATTCCGTTACCTTTGGTCATTGAGTACTGGACAGTAGCAGTTTATCTTAAAAGCCCTCAGTGTTGGAGCAGCATCAGCGGTGTATTCAAATTCTTACTGAATTCATGAAGTCACTTCTAAAAAATCCCAAGGCGAAAAAGTTCTCCCGGGAAAATAGAACACCCTTCAACATTAAGAGTAGACCTAATTAAGTCTCATTCCAATCATGCTAATGAAGCTGCTAGGGCCTCCAGTCAGGAGTCCTTACATGGTGTCGTCCCATGCTCAGTTTCTATAGAATCTCCTAGCAGCCCGCCAGCCCGATCTGTGGCAGGTTTTTCTCATATCTGTCCAGAACAAGCAGGACTCGGTAGTTCTGTGGTTTCTTCAGCTCCTAATCTGTCTGCTTCACACCGCCAACCTTCTCCATACTCCTCAGTATTCCAAGGACAGGCAAGCGACTAATAAATAGCCAGTTGGATATCATATTTAGAAGCTAATTTTGCAATTGCAAGAAGAGTGGGAACTATGAATACATTGTCGTTTTATGACATTTTTAAAATATTCTTATCAGAACTTTAGCCAGATATGCCTACACCTCTTCAGACCAAAAAAACAAAGACAAAAAGTGTTATTGTTTCCATTTAATAGTGAAAGAATTAATAATTAGAAGCATGAGGAAATCTAGGTGGTGGTGCATGCCTTTAATTCCAGCCCTTGGGAGGCAGAGACAGACAGATCTCTGTGAGTTCGAGGTCAGCCTGGTCCACAGAGCGAGTGCCAGGACAGGCTCCCAAAACTAGACAGAGAAACCCTGTCTTGAAACAAACAAACCAACAAAGAAGTATGAGGAAATAGAAGCATCTCTGTCATCTATCTCTATGAAATATTTGGAAAACAAATTAGCACAAAATTCAATGACTTAAAATAAGAAGCGGTTCCACTGCCTTTGAGTCTCTGTTGTCTGGACTGCTTTGGCTCATTGGTGTTTCTGCTGGTCTAGGCTGTGCTCTCTCCTGTCTGCTGTTTGAGACAGTTGTGGGCAGGAACCCTGGACTCTTTCTCGTGGGATCCTTTCCTGTTCCGCAGGCGAGTCATGTTCCAGAGTTCCTCTAAATGTCTAGATTTGAACCTGCACGATATCAGTGCCACCGCTCTCTAGGTAAAGACGTATAGAATGGGATGCCATCTCTAATGGCATTTAAATTCTCCTTATAAAAGCAAAGGACGGAAGGAGGGAAATTAATGGTAGCACTTAAAACAAACAGTTTATTTCGAACATATACAAAATGTATGCCTAAAATTCCGAGATAGTTTTATAATGTAGTTGATGTTTAAGAAAGATGGGGTTCTCTATCTATTTAATGGCAGCAAACATTGTTTCCAGAGAGAAAGTTCACGAACAGTGTGTTGTCAATATAGCTTAAGTTCCAGAGTTAGATAAAACTCTCAATGCAGGATAGGACAAATGAAGATAAGTTAGCCTGACCTTGGGCATGCTGACTCAGCAGATTATATAAATTCATTCCCAATATTTTTCTGTAAATAATTTGGCAATAAAATATGACTATGAATGTCATTAGGAAGCTACACTATTGTTTCTGAAACTTAACAGTGTAAATATTTTATTGAGTAGTCAAATAATCTGCTAATGGACACAATAAATGTTAATTGACATTGAAAGCTAAAGATCCTCAGCTAATCTAAGCTTTGGACTTCCGATATTAATGACTAAAAACTAGATCCATGAGACTCATTTGTTGTGATGTCACATTAAAGGAAAATTTAATATTGTTATGTTATAGTTGGCTAAATGCAATTAATATGCCGATGATGAAGTGAGTTAGAAATGACTGGTGGCAAGTTTTTAATTACAAATATAGAAAGTACTCTTCTATCCCTAAATTTTTATGAGGAATTTTCCATTCTAGCAATAAGAGCTGGCCATCAGTCTTTGAAGAATATTCTGGAAGTCGGAATTAAACGAAAATATTCTTCAAAGTACACTGTAATATTATATAAATGTTTTTGTTCCTTAGAATTCTAACAAAAATGAAGGTAAGCATTGTTTCATAAGGAAAACAAACATTGTTTTTCTTATTTAAAAAGGCATGCTGGTTTTTGTTTGTGGTTTAGATCAACTCAGACAGTGAAGTCTCCCTGTCTTCAACCATACCCCTACTTCCATTGCAACTTAAGTCTGGAAAGGCTCATGATGTAATGCATCCTTTGATTTTCAGGTTTGTAAGTTATGTCTTGTCTGACGTTGTAGTCTTACAGAAGTGTTTAGGGATGTTATAATTATTTAACTTTCCCCTTTGAAAAAAATCAACAAAGTTTCTAACCTTTGAAGGCCTTTAGATAAATCAGGTTCATCTTCCAGACCCAGGGTCCCTCACCCAGGGAATGAGTAATTTAGCTAAAAGCTATTTGCGTTTAGTTACTTCTAAAACAAACAAAGGCGTGCTAAGGTAGGGGCGAGAAGTGAGGAATAACAGCATGGTTGCTGAATTTTTTAAAGGAACCGTAAACATTGTGTGTGAACCTATCTTACGAGCACATGATTCTTAGATACTCACAATTACCACTTGGTTAGTGTTATTATAGAGTGCAAGCAGTATTAAATTGCATAGCTCCAAAAGTCTCATGGTACTCCTTGTGATAGAGATAGAACTTAAAGGAAGAATTTATCATCTGGATGTGCAATTTCACTATTGAGTCTTTGTCTTTTTAATCTGGAAGGTGAACTTCTCATCGAGGCTTTCAGTGGATTGAGCTATGATGTCATGTGTCATTTCAGCAGAGAGCATTCATGTGGAAATTGTTCATATAAGCACTTTCAATGTCCCTTTGTAAAAAGTCAAACCTTGTTGGGACCAATTGAGTCCTGGCCTTCAGCTGCTCTTCCCTGTCTAGAGCCTTCTAACTGAAGTGACTAAAAGCTGTGCTTTGCCTAGAGGATCAGAGGATGGGATTTTCACCTGTTGGCCATTGACTGCAGGGTATTTAAGCCTCCATGGTGCTATTAAAGAAAAGCTTTTTGGTACCAGTGTTGGAAGGTCTGTGTGTTGGTCTGTCTCTGCGTGTGTATTCTCAACCTCCAGCCCCTCGCCTGAAGCACGCAAACTGGGTTCTAGTGCATAGAGTGCAGACGGGGGTGGGGGGGTGCACAGTAAGACCTCAGGTATGTTTGAAATTTAGACAGGCAGTGTCTTGTCATTGTCTCGGTTTTTAATGGTAACATCATTGCCACCATATGGTTTTGTTTCACCTATAAAACCATCTCACTTTTCTGAGTTTTCCCTTTCTCTTAGTGAAATAGTTCCACTTAATTTTCTCTCCAAATCTGTTATTAATGATTTCTGCAGGTTTATTGGGAGATAAAGTTACTGGGCCCAGCTCTCTTCAGCTATGGGATTCTCCTGCCTCAGTTCCCTGAGTACTGGGATCCACACATTGGGCAGATGTAAGACATCTTTTCAGTAGTAGTTCTAAAAGAGCATTTTTCTCACGATAGTTACCTGTCTTTTCTAAGAAACGGAGATGGATTTTTTTCCCTTGAATGTAGCACATTCTGTGTATGATTGATTGTCTTGGGGTTTTCTGAAATGTGTTCGTCAAGTGGAAAGGCAAATAAATAGTATTCCTTTATACAAATGGTAGCAAATAGAAATTTGAAATAATTCAGTCAATAGGGAATATATCCCTTACTAACTTGAACATTCCCTGGAGGCAAATTAACATGCATAGAATCAGATAGTAGTGCTCAGAAATCATAACAGTGGAAAACGAGGAGGCCTGTGTATCGCATAAAACAGATTCAGTGAGCACAATGAAAGCTAGATAGAATTGTCCCCCAAACAATTGTGGTTTAGCCTGGGTTTCCCATTTGTTCACTAGCCAATGACAACTTGTTTGCAAGGCTCCATTTCCTGTATGGGTAGCCATCAGTGCTGTTGATGAACTCCAGGTCGGTGCCAGCATTCCTGTGCCCATTTTGTTTGGGTTGTGAAAAATGGATTGCAGAATGTCTTATGTTAGTACAGCACCAAGTGTCTTCCATCTTGACCAGCGGAGTTCAATATTCTGAGGACTGCTAAGTGGTTCTGTCCCATACCTGTTAGACAAAGTTCATTTTGAAGACTGATTGCAGTAAGGTGTCTGCAAAGACAGCATTTGGAACTATTACAACAAATGTTATCATCAATAAAGTTAGCATAATGTGGTAGGCTCTATGCACACCCCACATATCTGCTGGCGGCTAAATTACTTTTCAAGCCTTGAATAAGTGAAACCTACCCAGAGACAAGGAGTGTGATACCGGCTGATGAGAACTGTATGTGGGGGTAGGGATCGGCAGCCATGATTAATTTACATCTGATTTTAATTGATGACACTTTGATAGATCAGAGAAACTTTAATTAAGAAATAAAAGTGTAGGCAGATTAGAATATTGGTAATTGGAAGCAGAGGAGGCTTAACTAATGAAGTGTGGCTTTATTAAATGTTTTGTTCATTTTCTAGAAAATGCTATGTAGAACTTAGTAAGAGTTATCTTAAAACCAGTATTTGGAGGATTTGGGTTCCGTCCTTAGGAATATGTACTGCGGTAGAAATAATAGTGGTGACTGCGAAGCCCCAAATTGCTTTTAATGTTGTTCCGGGACTGCTTAGCTGCAGTGTTGTATTATAAGCTACCAGAGTTCATCTTTTAGTGGCGTTGGTTCAAGCCTCCATTTAATAAATGGCTCTGCATTGTCCGCTTTCCAGGGTGTCTCTCACATCTCTCACCTCTGCTCAGCACCGCACGGAAGCGACTTCCCTTGTCTGTGCGTCTCTAACATGACTGTCTGAAATAAGTGTCAAAACTGACACGGATTGTAATTTACAGCATCACCTTTGCCATGGCGGATTACTTTCCTTTGTGATTATAGCTTGCACAAAAAATCTGCTTGATACTTCCATATAATCAGAATAATCATACCTTGTGTTTACACGGTTTTTCTCCTGTGACCTCAAAGCACTTTTATAGGCACTCTTGTTAATTGTCACAGCATTCCTAGTGGAAGGCAGATGGCTGAAGAGAGAGAAGCTTGAGTGTAACCAGGTTAAATGACTTGCCTTAGGTAAAGCCTTGATGAGTGACATCTATGGAAGGAAGCCAGACACCCTGATCCTGAACAATTTGGCCATCTTCTGCATCACTTTGCCTCCTTTTTTTTTCTGGTGACATCTGTTTCCATCATTGTCAAGCTGTTAATTACTTAATATTATTTCACTGTAAGATTAAGGGGAGCAGAATCACTGAGTGGCTAGAAATACGTTTAATGTTGTGTGATAGCAACAGCGATGTTTTATGGTGGGTACATGGAGACTTGTTTTAGTTTTGTTTTTGAATGATGCATATGTCTTGAAGTTATTGGTCTTGTTCTCACTCCTATATGGCCCTCCCATCTCATTCTTCTGAAGTAATGGGATCTAGGGTGGGATACACACACATACACACACACACACGCACACGCGCGCACACACACACACACACACACACACGGTGTATTTAGTGAAAGGGCAGAAGACTTGAAGGGTGTATCCATCAAAGTTTCCCCATGATATTTGATTATAATATATATAACTCATTGATTTAATAATAGAAGGGACTGATTTAATTGTTTTTACCACAGATTTATTGACAATGAAGTATAATTTGGTGACCAGTGGATCTTATTATTTTTGCCCTCTTGACCTCATTTAGAAAGACTCATTTGTTTCATATTGTTTGATTATAACCTGATACGGAACCTCAGTCACTCTTTCCCACAGTGTCATTGCCTTTTACTTTCCTTCTGGGCCATATTCACTATTTCCTACTTTCGCATCCTTCGCATTTCTTTTTCATATCAGATCACCTGATCTTTTGTGTCAGAGTTCTCTGAGAATGTATCGGGAACACTGATGAGTTTTTGTTCTTTCTTTAGTAATTTTGGTTGCTGCTCTTGTGTGACTGACGCATCTGCGGAGATCACTTTTCCTCGCCGTCTGCAATGTCATTCAAAGCCCAGTGTCTATACTGTGTTGACTTGAGGGGAGCCTTTAACTTATTTGTTTTAATAAATCATGACTATTCTGTTGGTTTTGGCAATTCTATAATTATAAATAGAAAATAATTCTGATGTGAAGGTTATTCTGAATTTCTTTTTAAAAAATTATTTCATTAATGTACCAATTAAAACTGTTTATATTTAATAATAGTTACATATGCATTGTGCATTAGATTCTACAAAAGCCTTAAGTGTTGATAAACATATATAGAGTAGAATATTGCTGAATATTTTTTGGAAATCTGTGCAGGACACTGTTTATCCACAGTGTTTCTCAGGGACTCATGTGGGATCTGGCTGTCCTCTGTGGCTGTCCTTCCTAAAGGTCCAGGACATAGCTGTCCTCCATGACTGACCCAACTGTGCGCCCTCCGCTGCCCCTCTGTTCTTTCTCTCCTAGTCCCATGCTGGGCCTCTGCCATGTCATCATTGCTATGAACAGTGTCTGAGTAAGATGTGCTATCCCATGCTTCCATCTTCCCTGGTTTGTAAACAGCGTGTCCCTTACATATACAGTGTAACCATTACAGATTGTCTGTAAAATGTTCCTTCGTTCTTCATGCACCTTGAACTGTGTATCACCACACCATACTATTTATTCCTTTCCATTTTTTTTAAGACTGCATTTACTAAGAACTAGGATGTGAACAGTGTCCGTCTTGTTCGAGAGTACTGACAGGCCCACTGAAGACTTTGCTTGTTTTGCATGGACCATGGAGAAACGCTGTAGGGTAAAAATGCTCAACGCTAAGAGAGATGACACAGCATCAGCATTTCCATTAGCTCAGCTAAATGTCTGTGTGTTTTAGATGAACTTCTGCATGGGTTTTAAACTCTTATGATAGTTTTAAAGATCCACCATTGTAATATGTATAGGTTTCGGATAGGATTTCATGTAGCTGTTTAATATAATAACATGAGAAATATTTGCAACTTGTATGGAACTGTGTGGTTAAGAGTTTAGGCTTGTGAGCACTCCCCAGTGGTTTGGATGCCGCCCTGTCAGCACCCAGATGACCCCCCACACTCCCTTTTAACTGACCTGGAGACTCCTGATTGGCACTTGAATGGATCTCTCATATTTCTCTTCCAGAAAGTACACAATTGTTCCTGTAGGGTTTTTTTTTTAATTCATTTTTCTCATTTAACTTTTCCTCATGGTGACATTGTGTCTGGTATTTGTGTATCACATTGTTATAAGTGCTTTTCAGTAGTGTTGCCCAAGATGAGATTGGAGGAAACTGATGTGAAAATATTTGGGGATTTGAATAAGTATGACATCACCCTCGTATCCTAAACATGTGATAGATACAACAGTTGACTGCAGAAATCCCGAGGGCCCAACAGACTTTCTTAGCTGGTTATCCACCAGGCAGCAGGGAGCTCATCCTTAACCCAATCATTCTCCTTCTTTTGATTATAAATATTCAAATTTAGGTCCTAAAACAAGAAGCTAATAAAGCCCAGGTCTCCTTCACAGTTTCACAACGCCACTTTGTGAGTCTTCCCCTTGATAGCTGCCTCAGTGGAGCGAAGTGTTCCAAGAGCAGGCACTCGGCTAAATTGTAAGGAGCACAGAGCAATTATGCCTAGCGAATGGGAACTTGTCTCTTGTCTGTCAAGATGTTTTTCTGATTAAAAAAAAAACAGTAGAAATACTAACTGAATAGTCAGGGATCCTATTAATGTCAACTTTCTACAAAACTGATTCACCCAATAGTTCTCCACTGCACCTGGGATCCACAGGCGTTTGCCTGGTCTCTGCCGAGAGCCAGTAATGCATGGTCCCTACTCTCTCTTCTCTTGCAGTCCTTCTGGGACAAAGCTCTTGGGCAAACTTTTAAAGAATAAGTGAACTCCCCACTAGTACATGTGAACTCTATAGATTCGGATGGCTTGTGATGCCCAGGAAGTCAGAACTGTTCCTAGTCCCAGAATGATCCCATGTTTACATGGTAGATAGTCTGAAACCCAGGCAAAACATCATTAATGCCATCTTTAATGCTCATTAGGAAAATTACTATTACTCTCCTTGAATTTCCTGAACTGCTTATTATCACGGCTGAATTTCCCTGAAGTTGGCTAGACTACCTCAGTCTGATAGTCTGATACACTCATCAGTCTGACACAGGTAGGTTCTATAATATATTAATAAGTTCCCCAAAAGATTTGGTTCCCCACAAGGAGAATTTGCCTAAGTATCATATTTGTTAGATCTGTCACGTAAGATGTAGTCAGTACCTGGTTCTTTCTTCCTCAGTGCAAATATGAGTTTTTAAAGAATGATCTAGTCTTTAGAAGAGGGAGTGACACTGTTGTTCAGAGGAGTCGTGAAGTCATCACACTGTTTGGCACTTTATATTCATGTCTCTACTTCAAAATCTAGGAAATTACAGGGTCATCGAGATGATACTTTAAAAACTCTATCCTAATAGGCAAACATTAACTTGGTGCTATTTAAATCATTTCAGAAATTGAAATAATCTATCATAACAAGATTGTATTCATTAGGATCTCTGAAAATAATGCCAACATGGGACTCTGATAGTCCTGTATAACTTAAAGGTGCTCATATGTGTACTGAGTAGTGTGTTCTTTATAGTGTCTTTAAAGAACACAGGGAAGGACTGGGCTGTGATGGTGCATGCCTTTGCTTGCAGCACTGGGAGGTGGACGCAGGCGGATCTCTGTGAGTTCAAGGCCAGCCTGGTCTACAAGAGCTAGTTCAGGGTAGGCACAAAAACTACACAGAGAAACCCTGTCTCAAAAAAAAAAAAAAACAAAATGAAAACACAGGGAAGAGTTTTAATTTCAGCATTATTCATATGTACAATTTAAGTATATTTTTATTGAGTCTTGTAACTTATTGAAAATAATAAAATATTTTTTTCAGGGAAACCCTATCATTCACCTGAAATTTACAATACTTGAAAGTAACTTCCCAGTTATTCTCATCCATTATTTCTCATTTATTTATTATTATTGTTTGTTTGTTTACTTGCTTTGTTTTTCGACACAGATTTTTCTCTGTTTGTCCTGGAACTTATTCTGCAGACCAGTTTGGCCTTGAACTCCAAGCAAGAGCCACTTGCTTCTACCTCAGCTGCTGAGTGCTGGGATTAAAGACGTGTGCCGCCACCACCCAGCTGCCATTATTTCCCCACCAGACTGCTTTTACTTGGCCACCGAGGCCCCACATGCCCACCAGCTGCTACTACAGCCCTGGTTTCCCTCGTATTCCTGATGATAGCATTCTTGCCATTTTACCATAGAAACAAAGAGAAACTGAACAAAGAGAAACTGAACTATCAAACTTATTTTTCAGAGTACAAAAAGGCAAGCATTGCTTTTACAAAGATCTTTATGGAAAACATTAAAAGGAGGGCTGACCTGGCACAGTGAAGAGCTTATCATATCAGGCTCTGTGGGCACTTGTAATTCATACCACACTGTCCTACAAGGCAACCCAGGAAGATTAATGCTTTGGAGACCAGTTCAAAGTGTTAGTGCCTCTTACAGGTTTATCATCAGGCCAGTTGTAGGACAAAGATCTCTACCTCCTCTCTCAGACGTGTTATTTCATGTTCACCTAAAATACAGCCCCCATTTCCTTTCTAAGATATGTGATAATGTCCTGCTGGTAGGTTGGGATCTGAGAGTTGTAGGGGTGAGTTGGAAGGCTGTGACACACTAGAGTCTCTAGCCTATAGTGGCCACAGATAAAGAGTTAAATGACAACAGAAGTATAGATTGTTCCATGGTTTTAATTAAGTAAGTTGAGAGTTAGTTTTCTTTTTCATACTGTGTTGTTTTGTCTTGAAGTTTTGCATCTCGAATTGATTCCATGGTTCATATCCATGAATGCCATTACAAATACAACCTACTGTATGTAAGGATACTAACAGCACTGTTAGAAGGTATTGTTGCGAGTTTGGGAAACGGCTAATGACTGAGGACAGAAATAGGTGGAACCCCTTCGTGGATAGATCATTTCTTAAAGGTGTAGAAATTGACCAGTGGGTCTGAGCTTCTGAGAATCGCCAGGTGGCATGACCGTACAGCTGCCATGTGTTCAAGAGGGTCGTGTGCCACATTCCGAGCACTACATTCAGTTTTACAGGGTTCCAGGTAACACAGAATCACCAACCTCTAGGAGCATGTGGTTCACCAGAGTAAAGAGGAAAGTAGCCACATTGTGAGAAAATATGGAAGAACTTTAAAAACATATGATAACAAGTGAATCACCTTAAATAGTCATGGAGGAGCAGATGTTCAAAGTCACACTTTGTGTTCAGTTAAGGGGAGAATTGAAAATGAACATATTAACCTTTGAAAAGACTTAGGAGTCTTATGTCTTTATTTCTAGAAGTTTGTCTTTGCTCTTGAAGCCTGTATGAAATAGTCTAGTGCATAGTGGGCGGAATAAAACCCATCCAGATGTGTAAATGGAAGAGTAAGGGTTATATAACCTGTAATTTAAGGAAAACACAAGCGCACATGCAGACTCTTAAAACTTTGTTTCTACCAATGACAATAGTTTAAATGTTGTAACACTTTAATTTATTGGGATATTAATTAATGACCAGAGGAAAGAATTAACAGCATGGTTATTAGCAGCATGAAAACATTAATGCTCACACAGTTGGTGGGATTTTCTTTTGTTTTCCTTGCTTTGACTTACTAGAAGGACAAGATTTATTGCTGCACCTTTCCTATGGAAATCAGATTTTCTAAATGGACAAAGTAAAGCTCATTGTAAATGGCTGAAGGAAATGCTGGAGTCCTTTGTGCTTCAGGGCTTCCAGAGTGGATCTTGTAACCTTTGATTCAATAAAGGAAAATTTCCAGAAGGATTCATCTTATCAGTGGCATCTTAGACTCAGTAGATGGGGAGCAGGGACAGTGGAGAGTGTTGGCAAGGCGGAGCGTGTTCTTCGAGAATTAGATTCCATTGGCTATTTTAGAGTTATCCTTACCCATACCTCCTGTATTTATACATTTTTAAAACTCACACTCTGGTGGTTGTTGGAAGTGTCATAAGTAACATGAACGATCTGCTGTGAAAGGAAGTGCAGAAAGTTAATGCAGGGACTCTTGATGCCTGTCTGTAGGCTCCTATTCTCACGTTGACAGAATACTCTGCTGTTGAAGTTTTTTCTTGCTAATTTTAGGTACTATCCAAGTACTCAAGAAAAAATAGCATAGTCAATGAGTAATTATTCCTTTGTACAGTTGAACTATGCCTCATTTCAACATGCAGATTAGTCCTCTTTAACAAAGCGGTTGCAAAACATTCACTGCAAGCCAGTTGCTGAAGCGGGCAACTAAGATAAAATGGCTTTTTGTTGTGGTTGCTTCTTGCTGACTGTCTCTGGAAATGTAACTTTTACCTTTTCTGTTTTCATTGTTACGCTGCATTAAGATGTCAGGTCAAGGTATTTTTCTTTCTTTTCTCTTTCTGTTTTGATATTTCATTTGAGAGCCAATATTTCAAAAAATGTAGTGATTTAGTACAAATTCCTTAGTTACAGTCAGATAAATAAACCTACCAGATTCTGTGCGCTGATTTATTGATAGGCCTCTGAGGATCACAGGCCTTTCTGAGAACATTTGAAGCATTTCTCAGTTCTGAATTTTATTGACATTTTCCCAAGAGAGCAACAGGATAGGAGGAGCACCTTCGTCTCTCTCCACAGATTTGGATGTCTTTCCAGTGCTTTAACCTTCCTCTTCTAAAGGTTAGAAATTTATGAAGTAGGAATAAAAAAGCAGACAAAAATCGAGAGCAGAGCTGGTCAGCAGTGACAGGTGGGAAATAATCCTGTGGCCAATTTCCTGTGACCCTCGGTGATGAGATTCATGACAATGTAAAGGTTCAAACTCCAGAGAAAAGCCCTTCCCATATTCTCGGGCGGTGACTTTTTGACGTTTTCCTAACCCAAGTCTTTTTTTGTATCTTTTGCTTTCAAAGAAAACATTAAGAAATGTTTTGTCTGAATCTTCCTCCTTTAGAATTCCCTTTGACTTTACAAAACAATGCTTTGGAGATTCCCACAGATCTCTATAACTTCTCTCTGCTTTTCTCAAAGCCAAGCTTTTTTTTTAAAAGGAAGGAGAGTGGAAGACCCCGTCTATCAACTAGTACTTTCTGTGGCCATGGTCAAGATGCTTCCCGGTTCTAGATACACTGGCTATTTCAGAAGAGAACACTTTGATCCCAGCAACATGCCCACTCTGTGCCTACGACTGTGAGGCTCAGTGCAACCTTCGCTCATCTGGGAGCTGACCTGGTATCCTCCCTGCGCGTACCTCTACTCTCATGCCCTGTGTCACATGGGCTAGGTTTAGAGTTCTGTGTCTGAGACACCATGGCCATGGCAACCCTTATAAAGGAAAACATTTAACTGGAGCTGGCTTTCTGCTTCAGAGCTTTAGTCCATTATCATCATGGAGGGACATGTGGCATGCATGCGCATGGCAATATTCAGACAGATAAGGTGCCGGAGAATAGCCGAGAGTTGAACATCTGGATCCTCAGACAGTAGACAAAGAGAAAGCCACTGGACCTGGCTTTGGCATTTGAAACCCCAGAGTCCACCCCCAGTGACATGCTTCCTTCAACAAGGCCACACCTTCTAATGCCAAGCACTCAAATATGGGTCTATGGACACCGTTCTTTTCTGGAAGCTAAACATCAAAAAACTCAAGATTTTGTGCCTCAAGAACAAGGATCACCTTCAGAAGGATCCTTGAGTTTCCTGATTTGGAATTTCATTCATTCTTTTGATTGCACTACGTTAGTGGAAATGTTTGAGGGCCGTTAAAGAACATAAAAGAGCCTGGTTCTGACGTGCAGCGGGAAACTCTGCAAAGGGGGACAGGAGCCACACATTCGATCTCTTAAAGCCTAGAGAAGATTTAAGTAAAGTAGTGATGATGCACCAGGTTTTGCAAGGCAAGAAGGAAATGAGACAATGACGTAAGAGCAGCTGGACTGGGCCTAAGCGAAGGCGTGAAAGAAGCTGCAGACCACAGTCAAATGGAGCAACAGCATTGGAAGGAAATGCAAGAAAAGGGGACAGAGGGCTGTTTCCCGTGAGCTTGTGTGTCCAGGGACTTCTTCCAGGCTACCCGGGACTGGGAAGAGACAGATACTTCAGTGTCAGGCAGTTCACGACGCTCCCATGGGCAGCTTTCCTGGCTGTCTGTACATGGCAGTGTGAGCTACCCCAACACATCCATCTCCTTGGCACAGCCCCATTGGACTGTTTGAGGGAAGTCCTTGGCTCTAGCTTGGTGTTTTCGTGGAAGAACCAAGGCAACTCCTGTCTGATACTCTATCACCTAGTCAGTCACGTTTTTGTTTTCTGTTCTGGAAATTCTAATTTGACAACTCACTACTTTTTAAAACTAAAAATAGCCAGGAGCTTTCTAAATTTTAAATATAGAAGCATTATTTTGGAAAATCCAGATCTCACAAGATAATGTTGTAATATCTATCTGGCATCACTTAGTTGTAGCTGTGAACATCTTTTAATCTCCCCTGCGGAACAGTCTCCATATTCCCGTAGTCCATGTGGGACGATGCTTCAGTCATCTCAGACTGTAGGACGGTGAGGGAAAGCCCATGTCAGACAACTCAAGTGTCAAGTGCCAAAAACAGGCATTTGTGTCTTTTGACTGGGTCCACTGGGGTAGGGTGGGAAGGAATGCTGGACACAGGAGAGCATCTTGATAAAATGTCTTACATTTAAGTTTAGTTGAAAAAAGAAATAAAAATGTGTAGCTTTCTTTGGAGAGTTGTTCTTAGGACCAAAGATCTAACAAATATACACATTATTATGTCACAGAACCTGATCCAAAAATTCAGAAACACAGAGAATTCTCAACAGAAGAACTTCAAATGGCCAAAAGACACTTAAGGTCATGCTCAACTTCCTTAGCGATCAGGGAAATGCAAATCAAGACAACTTTAAGATACCATCTTACACCTGTCAGAATGGCTAAAATAAAAAACACCAATGATAGCCTTTGCTGGAGAGGTTGTGGAGAAAGGGGTACACTCACCCATTGCTGGTGGAAATGCAAACTTGTGCAACCACTCTGGAAAGCAGTGTTTTGGTTTCTCAGGAAATTCGGGATCAACCTACCCCTGGATCCAGCAATACCACTCTTGGGAATATACCCAAGAGAGGCCCTATCATACAACAAAAGTATATGCTCAACTATGTTCATGGCAGCATTGTTTGTAATAGCCAGAACCTGGAAACAACCTAGATGCCCTTCAACGGAAGAATGGATGAAGAAAGTATGGAATATATACATATTAGAGTATTACTCAGCAGTAAAAAACAAGGACTTCTTGAATTTTGCATACAAATGGATGGAAATAGAAAACACTATCCTGAGTGAGGTAAGCCAAACCCAAAAAGAGGAACATGGGATGTACTCACTCATATTTGGTTTCTAGCCACAAATAAAGGACATTGAGCTTATAATTCATGTTCCTAGAGAAGCTAAATAAGAAGGTGAATCCAAAGACAAACACATAGGCATCCTCATGAATATTAACCTTCATCAGGCGATGAAAGGAGACAGAGACAGAGACCCACATGGGAGCACTGGACAGAAATCTCAAGGTCCAAATCAGGAGCAGAAGGAGACGGAGCACGAGCAAGGAACTCAGGACCACGAGGGGTGCTCCCACACACTGAGACAATGGGGATGTTCTATGGGGAACTCACCAAGGCCAGCTGGCCTAGGTCTGAAAAAGCATGGGATAAAACCAGACTAGCTGAACATAGCGGACAATGAGGAATACTGAGAATTCAAGAACAATCACAGTTGGTTTTTGATCCTACTGCACGTACTGGCTTTGGGGGAGCCTAGGCAGTTTGGATGCTCACCTTATGAGACCTGGATAGAGGTGGGTGGTCCTTGGGCTTCCCACAGGGCAGGGAACCCTGATTGCTCTTCAGATGAGGGAGGGGGACTTGATCGGGGGAGGGGGAGGGAAATGGGAAGTGGTTGCGGGGAGGAGGCAGAAATCCTTAATTAATTAATTAATTAATTAATATAAATAAAAAAATAAAAACACACACACCAAAAAAAATTCAGAAACAGACTCATGAGTCGGGAAGCCCATGAGGCTCTACTTTCTCTCTCCTCTCAGTCAGGCTGAGTTCTATTTCATTTCCACAAAGCCTCCAGGGGCTGTATTCTAATGCAGCCACATAGCTGGTTGACATCGCACAAACTGAATTTGCAGTTTGCTCTCCTTCCCTTTGTGTGCATGCTGTTCTGCTTTGTTTTCCTGTCTCGAAGGGCTTTCCAGAACCATTTGCTATCGTGTGAAATCATGCTCACTGAGGCTCCGCTGAGTTGTCATTTTCCCTCCTGTTTTGTTCTATAGCGACCCCAAATACAAGTGTAGTAGGATGAATTATGTGGCTCTTTGCAGCCTTGGGCCCTTGCCCATTCAAGTCTTAGCCCCTCCCATTCCGTCTGGAGGCACCTGTGTGCTCATCGCTTCCTCCTTTCCTCAATTGAAAGGTCCTTGTAATGGAACCCCATGTGTTCAGTGCTAGCGCAAGGCTTGGCATATTCTGTGTACCAAAGAAATGTTCTCTGGCTGTAGAGATTGTAGCATTTCACCCTCATTTTCACTGAGAACTTATAAAGGCAATGGCCCATTCCCACTCAATTGAGGAACACTCAAAGCCAGAATGCCTGCTGTCATGCAGTGCCTAGTTTTATGTCTGCTCAACTTTATCTAGCTCTGTTTTCTATCTTAGTATCTGTGAAGTTTTAAGTTTTTTTTTGCATTTTTGTGTTAATCAGCTCTATCCTGGAAATACCACATTTGATAATCTTACAAACTGTACATGATTTTTAAGGAACATTTAATTTACTTCTTTTGTTTCTGCATATGAGGATCTTCTAAAATTCTAGTTGATTGAAGTCTGAATAATGTTGTTATTATTCATGTATTAATCAGTTTTATAAAGAAATGGAATAAGCAGGAGGGTATTTATGTATGTACATCCACATACATTTGTGATAGAAATGATGGATAGATAGATAGATAGATAGATAGATAGATAGATAGATAGATAGACAGACAACTAGATAAGTAGAGATTGGTTTACACAACTTGGAGGCTAAGAGATCCTAAGATATTTATCTAAAATGCTAGAAGCAGGGCATAGTCAGTGTGTGGCTCCAACACAAACCTGAGTGCCCGAGAGTGAGGACAGCACATAGTGTGGATTCCAGCCCCACAGCCAGAAGGTCTGCAGCCTGAAGAGCATGTTTCATCTGAGACAAAAGGGTGCAAAAGATGAGTGATCTGTCTCATAACTGTGGAGGAGAATTGGTCTCTCTGAATCTGATTTCTTATTCCATTTAGTCCTTTGGTGGCTTAGAAGAGCGCCAGCTATTGTGAATGGCAACCAGCTTTACCCGGTCTTCTCATTCAAGTATTAATCTTGAAGCACTTCACAAACATATTCAATAATAGGACACTTTATTAAGTGGGCACTGTGTAATCTATTCAAGTTGATACATGAGGCAACTCATCCTATTATCAATGGCCACCAAACTGTTGATTAAGGAAGGAATTCTGTTTCTCTTTTATGTTTGTATGTTGAATTATATAGTCCTTTTTCTAATCGTGGGGTCTCATTTGACAACCACAGTTTGTTCATGGTAGAATGGAAAGGATTTGATATATTCTGGTTAGACATAGAGAAGGAGTCTCAAGTTAGATCATGTTAGTAGCATGGCAAATCTGTAAAGAGGAGTGTGTGTTGAGTGAAGGTAGTTGAAGGTCATCTGGTGAGAACTGCGGAGCATGGGAGGACTCTGGAGATGCTTCATGATACGTAAAAGAGTTCTACTCTGTTAAAGCTGTCAACCTGAGCCCTGGGTTAAGAGAGCAAGGCGTGCCAGCCTTTTCACATTATAAAATGGGGTTTTCTGCAAGGTTCATGGTTAGGTATTACCCATACTCAATAAGACAACAAAAATTATGAAGAAATCCTATAATGTTTAAAGCAAATTTGCATCTTTATGTTGAGCTGGGTTTGTAGCCATTTGAGAAACATCCATACATGTGGAACCTTCCCCTTATTTGATTTCATTATTAGCTCACACATAATTTTGGAAACTCACTTCTCAGCCCCCAATCTTTTAATGTCTGTGGGCATTTTTATTCGCCTGTTAAGTTCAAGAGGTTCTGAAATGTTACCTTTGCTGATTGAAGTGCACCGAATATGAACCTTAAATGCAAATCTGTCACTCTTAGAAATGACAGAATTTCCCTTTCTCTGATGACATCATGAACAGGTCTCTTGTTTTGTGAATATCAAAATAGGTATCAGTCATTCTTTTTTTTTATCAAAAGATACTTTGCACTCCAATGTGCTTCAAGCTGTAACATGAGCATACCTCCTCAGAATTAAGAAGCAAGGTCCTTGCAGAAGTTTCGGAGCCAGGATCTGATGTGTATATGCTTTTGAAGAATTGCGGCATGCTTCCTGTTGTGGAGGAAGATACCTTGCCATGCATGCATGTTGGTTTTTCTTATTCAAAGGCCTTTCATATAGTCCTGAAGTCTCAAGCTTTAATTTAAAAGACAGCCTCTAAGGATTTAAAGAGTCGTTTTCCCTTTGGCTAAAGCCCGAGATGGTCACAGACCACTATATTTAAAAAGGCAGCCGAACTTGTCCAAAGACCAACATAAATTTTCACAGCCAGAGAAAATGGTGTCTGCTTATTAAATTAGTGAGAATATAGTACTTGGCAGCTACAAGTAAATGATGTGTCCCCCTTCAGTTGGAAGCAAGACTATCAGAGTCGTCTGATGTTAGATTCTCGTTTGTCGGGTTTAGCTACATTAATTGAGAATAATTTGCATGTTTCATCATGTGCTTACTACAGACTTCCATTTGGATTTGACTAGATTAATGGGTTCACCTTTGACCAAAAGTCCACTGTTAAGGAACACATTTAAAACAATTCCCCCCCCCCCCCCCCCGCATACAGAGACTAACCATGTCTGGACATGGAAAGGAGCTGAGGGAGGAGCTCTGGTGGAGGGATAAAGAGGAAGGGAGGGAGAGGGCAGACTTTTCTCAGAATCTTCTGCAGTACTCCCCAGTGTTTGTCATGGGGTTTTCCAAGTCCAGTGTTAGACATGCACCTCAGGGTGCCTGCTTTCACAATCTCCTTGTCCCAGCAATTTAGAGAAATTGTTAATTTGGGGCCAATAAAAATATTTTTTAGTGATTCATCCTATGAAGCCATTTTCATTGACTTCAAGGATTTGGGAAGAAAATATGCTTAACTGATCCTGGTATTTTTCCATTACCTTATAGGAACTTTTCCAAGTCTGTCTTTTTGCCTATAAAAACAACATAAATTACAGGTTGGAGACTCTCTTAAACCAATTAATGGTAAAAGCCTCTAGCCACTTCTGAGAACATGCTGCGTTAGCTTTTCTGACCATAACCGTGCATGAAGGGATACTCCAAGTGGTGGGCAGCCCCTCTTCTACCAACTTCATGAAGAGTACTCACTCCAGAGTGGTGGGCAGCCCCTCTTCTGCCAACTTCATGAAGGGATACTCCAGAGTGGTGGGCAGCCCCTCTTCTGCCAATTTCATGCAGGAAAACTCCAGAGTGATGGGCAGCTCCTGTTCCACCAACTTCATGAAGAGTACTCACTGCAGAGTGGTGGGCAGCCCCCTCTTCTGCCAACTTCCTGAAGGGATACTCCAGAGTGGTAGGCAGCTCCTCTTCCACCAACTGCAGAGAAGTTCTTGTGAAATAATATGGTTGGACACAGGTTATATTTGGAGCTGTGTTCTCATTAGCTGACTATGTTGTGTTTCTATGGAAATGGAAATTATCTCTCCTAATCTCAATATCGACATCCCGTGAGCAGGTTTAAAATGAAAGAGGGACATCATGTCTGATTAGTGTCTAATTCCCTTTCTTATGCTGTGAAGTCAACATCCGTGATTGTCTTCCTTTCTTCCATGTGGTGCTTGCTACTCTATCCAGAGGCATACTTATGAATAACACCATAATTCTCTGTGTTTAATAAATTTATGCATAGGCTATCGCAGAAAATGAATACACTTTTTAAAATTTGTACTCTGTGTGAACTTCGTAAGTTACATCTATCATTGGTTAAAATGTCTGAGTTATTTTCTTAAGTTGAATTTGTATGTTTTTAACTAGAACATGGGTAAATTCATTTATTAAAGGCATTCTGTGAAGCACTCTTTAGAGTGTATCTATTGTAGGGACCCAAAATGTGAGCCTCTTGAACTTCATCTGCAGGTCGGAGAATTGGAGCTTATTTTTGTTCTTTCAAAGTTGTTGACAACAGGAATGGATACCAAACACGATATCCTGTCCTGGGGTGTGGGCACTTGGTGTTTTGGACATTAAAGTGGACCGTAAAGGTAGGTCTGCTTCACCCTGACCAGAGGTCAGAGAGCTCAAGCATATTTCTGCTCCTTTTATTTTTAAAATAGGAGGTTTTGCCTAGGGAGTGACTGCCTTCAGGATGACCAAGTAGTGGTAGGGTCATTCGTAGGTCAGACATAAAATGGTTTTCTCAGGAATTAATCACTTGATGTCTCAAGTTGAAACAAGTGACTGTTCCAGTGTCCTTTGTGTCATGTTAAAGCAATCTTTTGCCTTCTTCCCCCCTTTTGTATTGGGGGATAAAAGTGTATGGAAAACTAAACATAGGCGAACTCAGAACTCAGAACTCGAATTTGAGCATTCAGGACCCACTGAGTTCCCTCCTGGTACTACCCTAGTTTCTATGTTTCTTTCTGATCTCTGTTCCTCCTACCTAATATTTCTAATCCTCACACCCCTACCCTGGACCATTCGAACCTGCTGGATGGCTAAGACCACAGTAGAAGTCACCCGAAGAAGGTGGCACATAACAATATATTGTCCAGGAAAAATCTTAAATTGGGTCTTAAAGTTGAATAGGATATTGATCAGTAAAGCTGACGATGGAGAAGATGATAATAACCAATTATAATGATATCTAATATTAAAGGGGTACTTTCTATGGGTGACTCTACTGGCCACATATCATGTAGTATAATGTTTTTTGATTTAGGTACAAAATAGTAAGTTGCTGAATGTGATTCATGGCTCCTACACCTGGCTTTATCTTGTCCTGGCTATATGAACTATCTTATTTCTCAACCCACCCACCCCCATTTTAGAGAAACTGGTGTAAATATCTCCTGGTGGGGGCAGCGCTAATGGGCAGGGTAACACCATCTTACATAAGTATATGTGAATGAAGACTCTGTTAGCTACAGCCTTTCGCCTTACCGAGTACATGAAGAAACAGAAGCCCAGAGATGCTGAGAAACTTTCTGACAATTAAAGAGTCATGTGACTTAAGATTTTCCCTGGATCCTCCTGCTCTGTGGTCTAGATTCCCCACAACCAAGGGGCCTAGGAAAGGTCACTGGTAGACGCCAAGGCTTGGGGATGAGATGGAGGGAGGGAGTGACGGAGGGAGGAAGTGACAGAAAGAAAAAGGTGGCATCATGAAGAAGTGAATCTATTCTCATGTGATGCAGAATTTGAGTTTGGACAACTTGTGAGGACCTTTCCTGGAGGTTATCCTTTGCATTTAACTTTGAAACAAAACACCCCAGCATTTCCCTTTGATTTAAACTGTATTCTAAGCTGGGACAGTTTTCAGCGAGTGAATATTATCTAGACAAGCAAATGGTAACGGAGAGCTTTGTAAATGATCCTAGAGGGCGTTTACATGAATGCCTTTCTCTACACCCCATTACAGGCCTCAGAACCACAAATTTCTCCATGCTCTCATCTCTCTGCTCTGGAATTGTTTCATCCGAAGATTCTAACTCCACTGAAGTTCACTGAGGCTATAAATAGATATGCAAACCCCGTCAAATCAATGGAATATTTCATAAGCATTAGCCAGAATGCTTTCTCCTGATTGGGGAACTAATGAATAAAGGCAAATTGCAAAGAAAGATTGTTTGGGGACTATGAAAGTGGAAAAGCATGCCATCCCATGTTTAATACAGGACCTACCTCATGGGAGCTGTATTGTGCAGTCGTGCAGGCTTCTGTACCCACACGCCTCACACTTCACTTAATCCTCTGCTTGATCGACTTAAAATTCTTAAAGTATTTGAACATGGATTCTATATATTTTTGATGCTTTGTCCTCAGATGTCATGTCCTCAGCACTTGATCCACGGGCTTAATGCTGCGTTACATGATCTGGCATGTGACTGTCACGAGTTTCACCACAAATTGTCTCTACTGCTGGAACTAAAGTTTTGTTATTCAACCAAGTGGATCCCTTCTGCTTCTCAGCACTTAAGAATGAAACTGCAGCTAATCCATCCCACTTAGTTGTCCTTTTATTTTATCTCTAAGTCATTGACACACCACCCTGTTAGGTTCATATTGTCAGTTCATGATGATGCTGAGTGCACACTTTTCGTTCACTGTGTGAACATACAGTCAAATCATTAGTTGTCAATTTAATGGATTATCTAGGTGAAAATTTCAAGTTTTCTGATTGGGGGGAGAAGCACCATCATGTTGCATGGTAGATCAAATAAATATCCACTTTGAAATTTATGTGAGCATAGGATCGACTGGCAATCAGATCAGTTAGTAGAACCAAGGCATTTGCATAATATAGAGAAGTGTGGCTCTAATTCTTCCGCACCAAAGCCCCAGTGCCCATGACCAGTTTCATCTGCTCTGCAATGAAAAGACTTGGATGAGAGCTTGTGCGGTGGTGGGGAAGAGACAGAAATCTTTAATAAATAAATAAATTTAAAAAAAAAGAAAAGACTTGGATAAGAGTTGAGGACACAGGATCGATACTCAGCCCTCCTACAGAGTTTGAATTCTTAGTCATGCAAAGTACTGGAATTTGTTCGCATAAGACAGCTACAGCAATAAGGGCTGGGTATGAAAGATGTTGAGGAAGGAAAGCTAACTGTTATTCAGTGCCCCACCTCAGCGGGCACAAATAACCAATAAAAACAGGTTTTTGATCAAACTGAAGATTCTTTAAAATGAATTTTGTGGCCAGCTTTGATTTTTGGAGATTATACTGGCTATATGAAATTTAAACTTAACAAATTTACAGACAATAGTGGGTTAGGTCATCATTGAAATATTAGGGTTCTGTCTGTGTATGTCTTCCTTGGAATGCCCTTTATCCATCTGTATTTGTCTAGAATATGAATGTATAATCTAAAAACCAAAGGCCCATCAATCAAACCCTTTCCCACCTGCTCTCTCTTAAGAGACTATCAAAGTAGTAAATTAAATGAAACCGACATTGTTTTAGTGCTTGGCCATCATAAACTATTACTGGTTCCAGGTGACTGCCTGTTTACAAGGGACCTTTGAAGATTTAATAGGGATATTTAGTGAATGGAATACCATGCATGTAATGAAAACATTTTTGTCATAAACAAAATTAAAAGGCAAATCAGGAAAGAAACATAAATTCACAAATATAAAAGAAATTTAATAAACATTTTATAGGCATGTTAATAAGAAAAATGAGAAAGGATACAGGGTATGAACAGATATTCCACTGCAAAAAATAAAAATAGCTCATAGTTATTTTTAATATCTCCAGTAATCAAATAATGTAACTTTAAAGAAGATATAATTTCATCTTCAAAATGAGTAGTGATTGAAAAATGTTATCACTCAATATCACTCAGTATTGGGATGCTACGGCCAGAATTTTTGTGTTTCTAGGATGGGAAAAATAGCTAAATTATCTATGGTATGCTTGAATCTATTACAAAATATTCAGTCACAAATTCTGTGAGTTCTTTTGACAGATTATAATTAGAGAGGATTACACATAAGAAAATCCTAATTGAGAATATCAAAAAGAGATCATGATTTATACAGCATGAATTATGAATTATATCATGTTATTATACATGTATGTATGTGTATGTGCGTTTTTGTCTGTCTGTGAATGTTTGTGTGTATATGTATGTGTATGTATGTGTGTGTATGTGTGTGTGCACGTGTGTGTATGTGCATGTGTGTATGTATGTATATGTGTGTGTATGTATGTGTGTGTATGTGTGTATGCATGTATGTGTGTGTATGTGTGTGTATGTGTGTGTATGTGTGTGCATGTGTGTGTGTATGTGAGTGCATGTGTGTGTGTGTGTGTTTGCATGCAGCTAAAGCAAATGTAGGAGAGACCAGTTGAATGTCGTTGAGAAGTTTGTTTTATTTTTACTATCTCTACAGCACAAAGATATATCCAATTCCCACAATTTAGAGGGAATCGAAAGACTATGCCCTCATATATTCTTGCCTCTATATTTTTCCTTTTTGCTTAGAAACTATAAAAGTCACAGGTGTCAAAGTTCAAATTTTGCCAAAATGGCCTTTGGGTCTGAAAATATTAGCGTGAGGACTGACTTTAGAAACTCATTACTGCCCGGTGATCCCTGGAGCTTGACTCTAGGGGTCCAGGCCTGATTTCAGAACTGTTCCACTACTTGCCATAAATATAAACAGTGTACTCAGCTTCTGATTTAGAACGGAACCATAATTTCTATACCTGCAGAATATGTTTTAGGAGCTTCCAATTTTTTACTGCTTTTCAATGACCACCATTGTGTGAGTGGAGACGGGACCTAGTATGGAACCACTCCTGTGGGGAGTGACAAACCGCCTGCCTGCAGAAGAGTAGAGCCCCAGCCTGATTCTCTGCAGCTCCATCAGTGCGGCCTCATTCCATGTGATTTTGATGCACCCAACATCACAATTAGAAGTCTTGACGTTTAGATGTTCCCAAAGTCAACACTCATCCCAGCAGGGTGAGCGTATCATCACCCGTGAAAGGAAAGGAGAATCTAGAGGCGAGTTTAGCTCTACTCACTCGCAAGGAGCTCAGCAGATAAACCTACCTGCAACTGCACTGTTCATTTCTTAAATATCAGCCTCAAAGACTTGTCTCTCGTGACATGGAAGGCCTGCGTCCGAATGGAATATGTAAGAGACTTCCCTCCTCCTCCCCTAGCCAGGATCCTGCTCTCATGAAGTGTGAGAGACGGTAGACGCTCACTCACTGCACCTGTCCTTGCCCTGAGGCCAGCCAGCTAAAATATCCATGCTAAGGAGTCAGTTCCCTGACCGACCCATCTGAGGAAACTCATTTTCAGGGGTTCTTCCCTTCCCATCTTTGGAATCTGTTCACTGTCTTGTCTAGAGGAATGGAGTATAGGTTCCTCTAAAGGACACAAAAAGCTGTCAAAATTTGTGTTCTCGGATACAAGCATGACAGACCTAGGGACAGGTATGCCCAGTGCACCTGCCTCCGGCCAGCACTGGCCTATTTTAGCCAGGATGTTGCTTGTGGTGGGTAGGATATTTATACAGCTCAAGTCGTATGGAGAGCATCTCTTCGGTATGTTTGAGGACATTGTAAAAATTCATTGTTTCTTTTTTTCTTGCAAGCTATCACTTTATTGTCTTTAGAAGGTTCTGGCTTTCCTCTCATTCTCTGTAAAGATTTATTATTTGAGAGCTGCTAAGTTGTCTTAAAAGCAGAGGTTTCTTTCTTTTCCCTTTTACAAAATTGGCTGCTGTATTTGTAGCCAAGTCTCATAAATCAAAATACTTGTCAAAATAAATGAATAGTATGTTTGTTATATTCATGACTTAAAATCACATTTGATTGCTTACTCATTAATCCGAAAACTTAAGCAATACACTGAGGATTGCAGTCATTAGGGAAATAAAGCAGAGTCTCCTAACAGTCGGATGTCACGGAGAACACTGCACAGTTGTGCTTGTTTCCAAACTGTGTGTGTGACTGGACAAATTAGCTCTACAATTTCAAAAGATTTGCTCTGGAAGAAAATCCAATACATAGATGTAATCTATCAGGAAACAGAATTGGGATCATGGTATACTAACTAGATTTTATGTGGAAAAATGTGAAATGCAATTTCATCGTGGACCTCAAGGATGGACAGAGGCTGTTCTGCCCACATGGTTGGGAAGGTGACCTTTCCTATTATTCCCAGCTGGTTGGAGAGTCCTAACGGGCAAAACTGATGTCTGCATGAGCGAGACAAAGGCAGACAGCCTTGCAGCGGCGGCCTCGCTCCTCCACTCCTGTAGTGGCTTCAAGGATGACGTCCATTTAGGCTTCTTTCTGTCCTCTCACATGAAAGGGGCAATTGCACTCTCTCAGTGTATTCCACTAATATTAAACGTCCAGCTATGCAGAGAGTTCGAGCCCACAAGGCACTAAGGGCTACAGTGGTAGGAACCATGATATCATTGGCAGAATAGCATCTTCTAGTGTGCTTTGGGCTCTGGTCTGACCTTTGCTGCTCCCATTCCAAGCTCGGTTTTCATTGCTGTTTCTGTGTGCTAACCTGTATCCTCCTGATAGGTTTTGCTTCCGTTTTAAATTCTCAACTATTCATTAACTCTATTTTAGTGGTGAGATTCATGATTTCAAACTGATAATCTCTGTTTAGGAAGAGTCAGGTAATGAATAAATGCTGTGTGACAGGTGAGGATAGAAGCATGGACAGTCAGTCACAGGAACACCAGGGAGTCTGTAGAAGGCTCTTCAGTGGGAAATCCTCAAGAGGCTACCGTAAATTTGAAGCTGAACTGTGGCCGTACTCAGATCTAATTCTAGAAAGACCTCTTCTGCAATAGCAATAGTATTGTGTTGAAATGTTGACGGTTAGGATGGAAGGCTGAGAGCCATCGAGGTCAGGCCAGAAGCAGTGCCCGGTTTGATTGTAATGGACTGATCCCTCCACAGAGAACTCAGACTGAAATTCCACCTTTTCCTAGAGGACTGTGTTCCACCTTGGCAAAGAGGTATGTTTCTGAGACAGTGTTAAGTTTAAGTTAGCTGGATACGATCAATTCTAGAATACTATGGGAAATTAAAACAAGACAGATGAACTTACTGAGTGCACATGACACTTTCCACTTTATAAGATGCTTTTCCATGCATTAATTTTTTCTTCTATTTTTGATATAGTTGTTTATATAGTAGACTATTTCAAAAATGTGAATAACATATGTGTGCATGTGTGTGAGAAATAATAAAGAGAAGTGCCATGTGACGTGTGTGTGTGTGTGTCTGCCTTTCCAACACAGCACCATATTTCATTTCTAATAATGCACACTTTCTGGAGACCTTCAAAGCCCTTGAGATTGGACAAAATTGAGGAACTTTGCAGTGCTCTACTGGGTAAATGGCAAGTAAAGCCACCCAGTGTCTTGGGATCATCTTTGAGAATTTCCTAGCCTTTTAAACCCAAGTACTTTATCTTCAATTTTCTTGTATGTCTGGTATTATTAATGTATTCAATTCTGGAGCAGAAGAAATATTATTACTATATAAGCAAATACATTGAGTTTTACATTTCCTGACATTTGTATTGTCCTGGCAATGCTTGTTTTGTGTCCTGCCTTTGCATCCACACACTTGTTCCATTGCTGTGCTCCCAGCTACACCTGGAATAAGGTTTCATGGTTGCCAATTGACCTCCCTGGGAGCCAGGATTCCCCTGTGTGGATGTGTGTAATAATGGTGAGCTGTTTTCATGAAGGAAGTTAAGAAAATGCAGTGAAAACAAATTCAAGATTATCTCAAACTTGTCAGGTGGTTACACACCACTCTAAAATGTTAATTCAGGTGATTCAGAGGAAGAATATGATTCAGTCTAACATATTATCATACACCACACTTCTTAGCAACTTGCTACATGATTAATGGAGGTAAATGTATTTGGGTTGAAATATGGATGGCTTTTTAATAGGCATATTTTTTGTTATGGGAAGTTTAAGCAAAAACCTCTTTAAAATGTGATAACAATGAATAGAGTTCTTAACACAGCTGAAGAAATCCTGTTATTTCCTTTCACTTTAAGCTTAACACTGTAAGTTTATAAAGGCCCCAATTATGAATTTTCAGTTTGAGGGGGAAATGGAAAGAGATTTCTCTCATTTACTGAATGCAGATGGACCTTCCTGAGAATGAAGCCATTGAGTTCTTCTGAGGCTACTGAGTCTGATGCTAGTGTCTGATGAAGATGCTAACAGGACATCGCGTACTTCTAAGCAGAAGCCTGGATTCCAGTGAGAACGCAGGTGTCTTCCGTCACAACTCACAGGCCACACTCTGCTTCCTCCACTTGTGATTTCACAGTCTTGCTTAGACTTAATTGTGTACATTAAGATTTGAAATGAATGATTCCCAACTTGTGTTGTCAGATTCTGCTCTTTGTCTTCTAAGTTTACATAGAAGTTGTTGGAAACATGGAATATGTAGAAAACAGTAAAAATGGCAGTTTGTTAAGTTCAACAGCTTAACCCAAAGAATCTCAATGGGGGAAATAAGACTTTCTTCATATTAGTTCATTAGTCCATTTGACATGTATTAAAATAGAATCACGTGTTTCTCTGTGCAATTACTAATAAAAATGCCTTTATAAGTACAGTTTATTATGCGTTGTGAGCATTTGGTTGACTCCTTTTTATTCTATACACAGGCTAAGGATAATAACATCAGATTATAAAAACGCAGGCTATAAAAGTGACAGAATGCTGCAGGTTGACAAGAGAATATACCACACAATGAATATTGAGGGACTCTGCAGTGAATGCACTTGGCGGCATTTATTGTTAAAATATTTACTGGTCAACTTAGAAGTTACAGACATTGGCAAAGCTCTTTGAGTTATAGCCAGATGGAAGCAGTGGCCCAAACCATGCGGGGCTGGGTGGAGGAGCACCAATGCACCTCTAAGGGTTGTATGTTCTTGTGTGATGAAAAGGAAGAATAAAAGGACGAACTGAAATTGCCCATTTGATGTGTTTGATCTTGGTAGTGCCTGTGTTCCTCTGTCAACTGTGTGATGAAGAGATTAAAGAGAAACAACAAAGCGAATGCAGGATACAGATAAACAAGTCAAGTGGGACTTAGTCTGCAGTACAGGGAATGATCTCTGTGTTAGGATAGAAAATTAAATGTAACCTCCACTGTGTCTCAGATGCCATGCTAAGTATTAGATACACTAGGGATATTGCCAAGGCAGTAGTATTGTCTCCTCAGCAGAAATGCACATACCTTACTGGTTGATGGGGATGGTTGATCAGCATCCAACTGGTCATTTTAGTCTTTCGAATCAAATATAAAAGCAGACCTGAACCCATGAGCGGATGGTGCTGGAGTTAGATTGCACAATGGACCTTTTGAATCATATCTATTACTAATGGTGTGTCATAAGGTGTAGAAATTATTGTATTTCATTTGAGTCTTTGTGGTTACAATTGTTGACTTATCCATTCTCTTAATCTTCACAAAGTACAAAATAAGTCGAAGGTGAAAATACTCTCTCCACTAAGATCTCACTGTTTTATTCAAAACTCCCAGATATTCATTTTAGATGGCTCTGGTAAGGGAACAGATGTAAAGATTAATCCCTAATCTTTACATCTGGAACCACACTCGGTATTAGCAGTTGAACTCCAGCTTAAGAACAAGAGTTTGCATTGCGTAGGAAGGTTTTCATTTTCTTGTGTTCTTGTGACTTTCATTTAAGGTATACTAGGCTCTGGAGAAGTATACTATACCTGGCTCTTCAGACCGTGGAGCAGAAATAATAGAACATACTGCTGCTTCCAAAACGATGTCTTGTGACTCTATGAGGTTCTGTATCTAAATGTGAGAGGCCATATAAATTGTAACAATAGAAGGGTTTCCAGCATACAGTGACCAAAAATTAAATCAAAAGCGAACACACTGATTCCAGGCTGTTTCTTGCAGTACCTGCATGTATTGTCCTTTGTTCTGAGCATACCATGTATTCCACACGGCACCCAAAGGAGAAATCTTCCTGAAAGCACCTTGTTCACATCCCAGGCATTTATGTGTTATAGATGGCAGTGCTCTTACTGTATATACAAAGTTTTCTGCTTTTCTAAAACCACAATGATTTAGTTGTGGGGGAAAAAGGAAATTGACTATCTTATTATTATCATTCAATAGCGTTTAAGTATCAGATCAAGCTATCAGTCAAATCTGAAAAATATTGAAGATGGTATTCATGGTATTCATTCAACAATATCAAACATTCAGCTAAGGTTTAATTCTTTATGTAAAAATAAGCAAGTTATATCTCATTAGTAAGCAAAATTGCTTCATCCTTAATAAAGGATAACAGCATATGCATTTCAAAGAATTGTAATAAAAGTAAATTCCTCTATCATCAACAGTCAATGTTTGATTTGTATAGCTGTTTTACACACCTATGTACCTGCACATAAGCTTCCTGTGCAGAAGTGGGTGCCGGTGGAAAGGACCGGGCAACCATGCAATGCAGCAAACAGAACTTTGACAAAGGCAGCACAGAGGGTTTGATTTTGTGATTTTGTAGAACAAAGCTGGCCTTTTACTTTGAGATGATGCCAAGCAATTAAGGCCTGTGCCTCTGCTTGCCCAGATTTGTTCCCATTTGTTCTTAAGCTACTTCGAGCATATACTGCATGCCTCCACATGGAGCAGTATCTTAAAGCAAAGTGCTCAAATGAGTACCTAGGACCACGCTGCTAATGCTGCCTGCCTCACTCTCCATCCTGCACACTGTTTCCTCATTTCCCTTCATAGATATATTGATACATAAGACAAGAACTAGGAAAATGCACACAGGGGCTGCAAGGTGGGTTACTGTACAAAACGAGTGTGCCTCACAAACTTGCTGGTCTGTTAAGTCCATAGAAACTACGTAAAAGATACAAGGAGAGAACTGATTCCGCGGAGCTCTGCTTTGGTCTCCTCAAAAGCCACATCGCACATGTGCACACACGTGCTCCCCCACATTGTTTAAGAAATTTGAAATATTTTTAAATTTTGAATTTGAATATACACATATCAATTTAAAGTGAATATGCTAAATTTTAGCATATATTTTACCTTATCCTTCACACCTTTCTATTCATGTTTATGTTATATTTACTGTTCTAACTCATGGAGGTAAAACCATCCAAAACAGAAAGCAAAAAAGCCACGGTCCTCGGTCCTCTTGAAGTTTCAATTCTGAGAAAGTGAGGATGGACCGTCTAGAAATGAGAGAGATGAGTAGCATCAGGGCGTGCTGACAACTCCAAGGCATCCTAATGGGTGGCCAGTACAAGCCTGACAGTGGAGTGGAGATGCTGAATCTTTACAGTAAGGTGCCTGAGATACAGTGGGTAGCAGTCTCAGGAAGATAGCCTGGAACAGCCACTGGGATAGGTACAAAGTAATAATCTAACGCATAGAGTCCTGGGGGCAAGAGAGAAAGCAATTCAGACATGTGGTCAGAAGTGAAACAGACCCTGTAATCTCAGAAGCCATAGCAAGAGTGTGGGATTTTCTCCATGTGAGGGAAGAAGGTATTTCAGACACATGAGTATAGGACAGGATGATCTCCAGTTTTTTAGAGATGATCTTTAATGCTGATGTGAGTAGTTCACTGAAGAGAAGATGTCTAGGTAGAAACAGATCAACAAGAAGGCTGCTATAGTAACCACCTGGGAACTAGATCCAAATTGTGATGGCAAAGGTGGTGAGAACCGGTCACAACCTGGTGAAATTTTCTGATTTGTTGAGAAATTAAACATGTGTGGTTGTATGAGTGGAATAAAGGTGAAAAAAATCAATGCGCAGCTTTTGGCCTGATCCTTTGCCTTTAATTTCAATATAAAGGAGTGCAGAAAGAATTTTGAAAGATTTGTTGTAAAGTTTTGGAGAGAATGACCAGTTAAGTACATAATCCTGCAGCTCTGTCGAAAGCCTGATAGATGTAGAATTTATTTGTTTGTCCTTGGAGCCAATCGTGGAACAAGTGCGGTCATAACCAATATCGACACAGGCCCCTTAGCATTTTCAGAGACCAGGCAATAAAAAGGAATAAGTAGAGGAATAAGCAGAGCTAGAGAGTTGAAGGGGACCCTAGCCAGTATTGTGTTCCGGAGGGGACATGAGGAGAATACCCTCAGGATGATGAAGTACTCCCATGGCATCCTAAAATCAAGGAGAGAGGTGGCCTCAGCCTCAGCCTCAGCCTCAGCCTCTGGGAGATGCTTTCTGACCTTTACCTTGACAAGAGCAGACTCAGTGAGTGAGAGTCTGTTCTGAGTCCTCGAGGTTTGCCTTACAGAGAAATGGCATTTTTCTCATTCTCATGAATGGGTCCAGAGAAGGCTTTTGTTTTTGTTGGATAGACAAATCGGTAGCCTTTCTGTATACTGACCTTCCTAAGTGTATCTGGAAATTAGATGGCTAAATACAGAAATATGTGAGGACAGAAGCTTGGGTTGTAATCAAGCCATGCTGAACAGATCCTGTGGGTTTCTGGGAGTTTGGAAATGTCAGGACTGCACTTGGTAACATGAGAATAGCGGCATCGCAGAAGGCGAGCAGAAGGCATTCAGCAGACCAACTGAGTAGAGGGAAGGCAGCAACTCAGATATTTCCCAAAGCATTTTGCACAGTTTGGGTTAGAGTAGCCTCTAAAGTACCAATGGGAAACTTTTAGTGTAAAAATTATAAATGTAATTCTTTTCTTCATGCCCTCCTTGCCTTTCTGGGAAGTCGCAATTCTGTACGATTTAAGGGAAGAAAGCAGAAAGCCTCTCCCTTGCGCTAGGAGCTGTGAAACCAGCCTATCTTCTGTTGAGAGAATGGCATGGTAGTTAATGTTTATCCCTGTACCTCTGTAACAAGGTTTCCCTGGCACTCTGGTACCTAGTAATGTAGACGTCTTGATGACTAAGGTAATTTAGATAACACGGACGTCCAGATTGTGACTTAAACAACTTACCAGTTTGGAAGCAAGTGTGAGTCTGTGTACGTGGTGACTCTTGAGATGGAGAGCAGCTGGTGGATGCCCTCGTCAGCCAGCCTGCAGGGCTGCTGAGAGTCAGGACCCGAGTCTGTTCTTTCCAGGAGTAGACTTTGTTCATCCACTGATCCAGATGAGGCTCTGCTGTGATAAACCCTGTAGACCGTGCGACTGGGCGTCAGTGTCCACCATTAATTAACTGAAGAGATTATTTCATGTGGGAATCGTCCAGTCCCATAATTACCATCTACCAAACAGCCATTAACACTTTATCTAGAAATAATGGAATTAACATTATTTGAATATAATATCCCCGTGCTCAAACTAGAACTATTCTAGAATGTATCCTCTCTTTCCATAGTTTTAATTATGAGGAAATAGTGTGTGCTCAAATTCTGGATCTAAAACTGCAGAAAACAATTGATTGTATCATCAGACACCATTTGGTCTGTAACTGTGAGAAACAGAGTCCCCTAACAACTGTGTTTCCCCATTAGATGTGTAGGCCTAATATTGTCGCTGCAGTTCTGCAAGGTTTTATGGGTTCAACACACAGACAATAGTGAAGTTTTCATAGAATAAATATATCTAATCTTTTAGCTTATGAATTATCAATTTTAAGATTTTAATTTCTGACTGATGTTATTTATTTTTCTCTCTCTCTTTCTTCAATATTCAAAGTGTATATGCCACTGAGAGTTAAGCATTAAAAGTAAGAAAATTAAGATCCCTCTTCTATGTAAAACTGTTCATAGTGCCAATTCAAAGGGCCACTACCTAGTTTATGGGTATATCAGAATGAATATCCAGAATATATGTGAATTCACAATATGCAAAGTTGAAATAATAATTATTATAATTATGACATAGAAGTAATGAAGAAAACAATTCACCTATATTTTAAAATTGATTTTATTTTCTATGTCAAGATTGAAAGTGTGAAACCTTTCATTCTAGCCAGATGATTAGAAAGATCTAGTTTTACTGGTTATTTTTATAGTACAATTATCTTTCATTATTAATCTACTTAAGTCTTATCTCAAGTCAGTTCACCAGTGCCAGCAATTAAAGATAGAAAATGCATGCACTCAATTTCAAGAATTAAAAATAATGCCTTGGGAGTAAGCATGTCTTTTCTGTGGTGAATGGATTGTTGGATTTTCCAATTAAAGAAGTCTCCATACTGGAAATGAGTAGTCAATTATGAAAATTATTTTTGGATAGCCAATTTACATATCTCTAATTGTGTTCATTTCTTTTGAAAGACTATGTTGGAATTTATGGTGTTTTGATTGGTTACCCCTACATTTGTGTTATTAATACTATTGCCAACAAGGTTCCCTTATGAATGGGACTTGACTGCCCTTCTGAATATTATTATTTAATTATAAGAAAAGTTGCTTTATTAATGAATGAAAAATATCCATAGTGTTACTAGCAGTATTCAAAATTATTTAGACTGTACTTCTTTGGATTGGGAGTAGCTTCCATGAGCTGCTTCCTGAATTCACATACCTTACCCAAATGAGGAAGAGTTGAAATTCCCTATTGGAGTTCAGCCTCCTAGTTCAGCCCAAACTGCAGTCACACAGTAGGTCTGCCTTCATAGTCCTACAGTGCTGTGACATCAGGTGAGTAGTAGAACATGTCAATTTCTTATGAAAAATGACTGAAAAGTAATATTTCTTTTTTATATTAAAGATATGCAAATACATTAAATGAGTATATTTAATGTCCATAAAATCCACGATGAAGAAAAATGATATAAAAGTCATGTATAAAAATGGACACTTATGTATACATGATGAATACATATACTTTGTAGCTACTAACGTTGTTTGCAAGTATGTATGGATTTAGAACGTGTCTAGAAATACATGTCATAAGGAAATGCTATATCCCTTTGTGACCTGAATGTACAATTCTATAATGTGTTATCTTGTTCATCTTTTGTATAACTGAGCTTTCCTTTTGCACCCTAGAGTAAAGAACTTTTAGGCATATTAGAAAGAATTACAAGTGAAACTGTGTGTACAGTTTGGTGGTAGAAGACTTGCCTACCATACGTGAGGGTGTAAATTCAGTCCTTCACAGGAGAGACAAACACTGAGATTGACAACACTTGATTAGGCAGATTCACGAGGAGAGAATGTAAGAGGCCACCATTTCATTCCTTTAATGAGAGCTGGCCCAAACTGACTATTTCAGGAATATACAGACAAGAGCAAACTCCCCATCATGTTCTGCTCCTGTGCTTGCATGGATTATATTATTGAAGATTTAAGTGTCTTGGCATAATAAGATTTAAGATTTTTTTTTAAGGCGACATTAGCTTTAAGACCAAGTAAAGATCACAATCAACTAGACACAGTGTCCCTGTGATAAGCATGTCCTACAAAGTAATTAGTGTTGTTGGCCTCGTTTGCAGCTCATTGCTGTGTTTGACGAACAAGAGCCACTCCAGAAGATTGAGTGCCCCAGTGGAAACCCTGTGGATCGGCAGAGCCCAGATGCTTTCGAGACAGAAGTGGCTGCTCAACTGGCTGCATTTAAACCAATCGGTGGGGAAATTGTCGTAACCCCTTCTGCTCTGAAGTTAGGTAGGTGGAATTTGCTGATGACACTGTCCGACTGTCCACTTGGTTGCAAACTGCATCAACTTTCTAATTTCCTTCTCTGTGAAGTTCGTCCTATTAATACCGTTCTTTATAAAAACGTATGGTTTGTCCTCTAAGCTATTTTTCTATGACTCTCTGCTGCTACTGGAGCTCAGGTAAGGAAATGTAGTTTTTTATCTTAACTCAAAGTGACTCCCAATTGCATGCCCTTGAAGAATCACACTGGGAGTCGGACTGTAAGTGATGAGGTATGCCTGTATCCTAGAAGCATCACTGTTTTTGTAAAGTTCATTGTTTGGCAAAAGATAAGGGTTACCAAGGAATCCACACTAGAAATAAGGTTCCCTTTCTCTCGTAGGCATCCTATTTTTCTTCCTTTATATATCTTAGACAGTGGAGGAAACAGTTGGGGAGTTAGTTTTGGAATTTGAAATTGCCTCTGATTTATTAAAAAAAGAACAGTTTACCTGGTGGTTTTGCTTAGAATTCCTTTTCTTAATATTTGTTTTAAAGGTATAGGTAGTGAAAGTAAACACTCTTCTAAAGTTTCTGTCAAGCACCTGTCTGTTTTTGCTGATATTTCTTAGGGATTAGTTTAGGTCAGTTTAATAGCTGTCGTTTTTGACAATCTACTTATGTGTTAATGTCAATGTTATTTGGGTTGATTGTGAACGCAACATTATGGGACTGCTCCTTGCACTGCCTAGAACATAATTAGACTTAATTCTCAGGCAAAAGGACAGACAGAGTCCCCACTTCTCAAATGGAAACTGCTTTTTTTTTCTTAAAGAAGAACATGCACTTAAAATTGTGACAACTTAGCTGATAAGAAGGTTAGACTGATACACTTGCTGTCTGTCAATCCCTGGGACCCACAAGGTGGAAGGAGACAACCAAGTGCTTTAGACGTCTGCTCACTTCCACAGGTATACCTTGGAATGCATGCATGAGTACACACACACACATGCTAATTCAATGGACATATTTAAATTGTAAAAATTATACATAGTACACCCCCCCCCCCCGCATTTGAAGTTCAGTACTTACTATTGCCCACCATGGTAGTACATGCCTTTTTCCCAGGACTTAGGAGTCAGAGACAGACAGATGTCTGTGAGATTGAGGCCAGTCTGGTCAACATAGTGAGTTCCAGGGCAGCCAAAGCTACATAGTGAAATGCTTTCTCAAAATAAAATAAAATAAACTTACTGTTTAATTCATTATATATCTGAGCAAACCAAATAACCCCATTTTGTCTCGATTTTCTGAAAAGCATCTGTAAATATCCCTTTTAAAACAAACCAAAAGGGAATTAATGACCTAAGGTCTTTCTAATTTTCTTGCATATTTTGGAATCAAGCTAACAAAGCAGTCTGTTGGAGCATAGATGGCGGAGGGCTGGTTGGCGGCTGCTCCTCTTCTGGAGCCAGGCTTGTGGCTTCAGCAACCTTGCAGCCCCATTGTTCATTTGCATAATGGATGCCTTTTTATCCATTATGCAAATGGTATGAGAGGAAAATTAGGCAATAAGGGAAGACGAAAGGAGAAAATTGCTCTTGCTTGTTTTAATATTCTATTTATAAGCAAGTGCTGTGGGCTTCAAAAGGCTGAGACTCATGGTATCCCTGCCTCTGGAAACATATTTTCACCTTTCTCTTACTAGCTGTTTCAGGCAGGAATGTTTGTTTTTCTTCTGCTTTTTCATGGCTTCTGTGGTTGGACCATCTGATCAAAATAATGATGTTGAATCCAAGAAGAACCAACTCAAATTTTCCTCCTTTCAAAATAGATTCTATTTTTTTCTTTTTCTTTTATTATTTTTTTAATTTATTTATTTATTAAAGATTTCTGTCTCTTCCCCGCCACCGCCTCCCATTTCCCTCCCCCTCCCCCAATTAAGCCCCCCCCCAGCCCGAAGAGCAATCAGGGTTCCCTGTCCTGTGGGAAGTCCAAGGAACCCCCACCTCCATCCAGGTTTAGTAAGTTGAGCATCCAAACTGCCTAGGCTCCCACAAAGCCAGTGCGTGCAGTAGGATCAGAAACCCATTGCCATTGTTCTTGAGTTCTCAGTAGTCCTCATTGTCCGCTATGTTCAGAGAGTCCGGTTTTATCCCAGGCTTTTCCAGACCCAGGCCAGCTGGTCTTGGTGAGTTCCCAGTAGAACATCCCCATTGTCTCAGTGTGTGAGTGCACTCCTCGTGGTCCTGAGTTCCTTGCTCGTGCTCTCTCTCCTTCTGCTCCTGATTTGGACCTTGAGATTTCAGTCCTGTGCTCCAATGTGGGTCTCATTATTATTATTATTTTATTACTTAAAAAAATACCAATCTAAATTTCCTCCCACCCCTCCCCCTTCAAATCCTAAGAAAGGACAAGGCACCCTGCCCTGTGGCAAGTTTAAGGCCGTCCCTACTACATCTATGTTGAGCAAGGTATATATCCAAAGGGAATAGGATCCCAAAAAGCCAGTACATACAGTAGAGACAAATCCCAGTGCCACTGTCAGTGGCCCCTCAGTCGGCCCCAACTGTCAACCACATTCATCAGGACTAGTTTAATCCCATGCTCATTCACTCCCAGTCCAGTTGGAGTTAGTGAACTCCCATTAGCTCAGGCACACTGTCTCAGTGTGAACCCATCATGGTCTTGACCTCCTTGTTCATATTCTCACTTCTTCCACTCTTCAACTGGACATTGGTAGCTCAGTCCAGTGCTCCAGTGTGGTTCCCTGCCTCTGTTTCCATCTGTTGAGATTCTATCTTTATTTTTAAAAGATTTGTCATTTTATTTTTTATTTGTGTGCATATGTGTGTGTGCTTATGTGCATGTGTGCATGCATGCACATACACATGTGCAGAATACATGGAAAACTAGAAGAGGATGGCCAATGTCCCTTAGAGATGTAGGTACAACGCAGGGATGGTGTTGGAAGAGGAATAGATCTTCATCATGAAGAATGCTTAGACATGAAGGATGCCAGCCACCGAGCCTTAGGCTTTCTTTGGACTGCTGCCACCATCTTCACTGATCATCTTTTATGGTTACTTAACCTACCTACAGCCACCAAGAGCCATTTGCCATTTAATAATTTCTTTGAAATGTTAATATCTTTGTGTTCAAATATTGCTCACTTTTCCTGACTCTCCCCTCTATTTCTGTTTATCTGGTAAATATGAGCTATTTCTATCTAATCTTAAATGCTATCTTTTTTTTTTTAGAGCTTTGTCTAAATCTTTAAGGCATTGTTACATACAAATACACAGCAGGTAATTTCCAATTATCCAGTCAATGAAAATATTCCCCCAACCTAAAAAAGTTTGCAATCTCATTTATAACTATTCATTTCATCTTGAAATGAAAATTGAAATGAGTTCAAAATCTCATTTCAAAAAAAATGTGTATTTTTATGTTTATATTTGATTTGCAAGCTAAGTTTTAAATCAAGGGGCAAAAACAAAATGCCAACCCCATTTGTCAAAATTATTTCTATCATGAATTTTTTTCTACTAGATTCTGTAATGACTAAGTGACTGACCCAGACTCAGTTTTAACAAATTACTGATTGGCTGTTTTATTATACTTCCTAGAAACTGCTAACGCAACAGTCTATTTAAGAGAAAAAAAAATCTGTTGACTGAAACAGCAGGCAGAATTGTAGAGAGTTACATTCATAAAATCCCTCTGAACTTCGAAGTTACTTTGTTCTAGACTTTTCCCCTTCCTCTGTAGAGCCCTTTAGTACTTCTAAGCATTGTTTAGTGATTTGACAATTGTTTGATGCTAGTTAACAATAGCATTGTTGGTTGCTTACATTCTTAGTGTTATTGCATTCATGCTCCATGTCTGAACAAGTAGGGTAGGGATAACCAGCAGGTTACACAGTAGGTCATGCGAACAGACGTACACGAGTTTGTTGAGTAGAAAGTCAGCAGTCAGATGCTTCCTGGAAGTCCCATAGCAAGGATGCTCACCTTTACTCGAAGATCTTATGCACCTTAGAATAAATTTTATAAATATGGTTACATTGGACTTCAGAATTAGCAGTTGCCTGGGTGGCTGACAGCAATTTACAAATGAATATGTGAAAGCTTCACTTCATTGTGTGTTCCGAATTTGAAGGACTAGTTCAAATGCAATGAAAATCTACAGTCAGAAACTGCTGCTTTGGTTCTCTAGCATCATGCTCCTTCATTTACATGACATTTTTGATGAGTTGTATGTTTCAGTTATCCATGCCCCTTAAATACTGGATGTGATAATAATAATATTTCATATCCTTTTGGAATTGAGATAAAGTGTAAATTAATAAACTGATACTATGAATAATGGTAAATCAAAAACCAATGGAGGAACCAAGACTAGATAACTGAGGTAACTCAGAGGTCTTTTCAATTCTATAAGTTACTGGTTGTTTTCTCACTTCATATAGGTAGTGTGTGTGTGTGTGTGTGTGTGTGTGTGTGTGTGTGTGTGTGAGCGTGTGAGTGTGTGTGTGAGTGTGTGTGTGAATGTGTGTGAGTGTGTGTGAGTGTGTTTGTGTGTCTGTTTGTGTGTGAGAAAGAGAGAGAGAGATCTTACATCAAACCAGCAAGCTAGTAAAATATCTATAATACTTTTTTCTACAATGTTGATCTCTCTGCACCTTTGCTGATATTTCAGGTCTTACATACAAGGCCATCCTGGGGGGATTTTACTTTGAAGTTTGGAAGAGTAAGAGTCCTTTACTGCTCCCATGCCTATTCCTCATGCTGCCTTCTTTGGTCCTCTACTCTCCAAAATACGTTATATAGCTATCACCCAAGGTTGACATAATTCCTGTCACTTGTAGGCAAGTGAAATGGTCCAAGTCCCTGAAATCTTTATTCTGGGGATCCAGATGTGTGTACTAAGCCATGTAACTTGTCTCTCTCAGGATCACATTTTTGCACACAAAATTAGATGAGGCTCCATTTGGATTGAAAGTGCAGTATGAAAGTCACATAGAATGCTCCTTGTTATACAACCATCATCGGCAGCTTTCTTGTCTATGAACAAATCTTTGTTTTGCCTCTGAGGGCTGTGATTGTCTCAGGAATATTTCACTAGGACCCAGCCGAGTTTGAATCCAGCTCTATGCTCCTGTCAATTTCCATCTCTTGACCCCAATTAATTAGGAGTTTTATTTTGTGTCTTTTGATAATTTTCTCAGCACTTGATTGAAATTTGCTATTTTGGGTTCAAGCTTACATGAAAAGATATTTCTTTAGTTATAATTATTTTAGCAATGCAATTTAAATAGTGTCTCAGGATTAAAAGGACTTTGGATTTGGCTGTTGCCACTCCTGTGGTCTGTGTTACCTAGATGTAAAGCTATCTGATTAAAGTTGGGAGTTGAAATGATATTAGTTTTATTCTATCTGTGTTAAACTTTGAAGATGAGGTACTTTTGTTGCAAGTCAATCTTGTGTCTGAGACCTGAAAGGTGCCTTGGGAGCTTTATTGTTTCCATGTGTGTTGTGTTTCTTCAAAACAGAAATGGAAATTATGATTATATGTTTGCTACAATAGAATTATTTTCAAAATATTCCTTTCTCTCCTCTTTATTTTCTTTCAGTAGTTCTCAGAAAACATTGTGTAGCCCTGGATTATTGTTGGAAATCACTACCATTTTCTATCTGAGTTTGAATAATTCAGGACATAAAGGCAACATATGGGAACATTTTCCTCAGTTCTTAAGGAAACCAAATCCCTTTATGGTCCTGATCTCGGGAAAACACAACGAAGAGGGAAGCTTACTCCTTTAATTAGGCTGTAGTGTGTAAGTAGCTGCTGTGCCATAATGTGAGTTTAAGTCTTGGCATCTGATCCTAGACAAACACACTCACACCACACACATAGCAGAACTAAAGCTCACGGTTGGCTTGTGCTCCTGATGGAGCCTTTGAATTCCCACTACAAAGCACATAAGCCTGTGACGGCTCCTTGCTGCTGGAAGCTTTCTCCTGCAGGCTGGAAACCCAGGGTTAAAATTACCACAGAATTTGCTTGGGTGAATCCATAAGTCATAATTTGGTCATTGAGTTTCATTCTGTTTGTTTCTTTTGAGGTTGATTATTCAAAAGTTAGCAGCTATAGAATAGCTTTTCTTTCTTTTCTTCTTTCTTCCCTGGGAGCC
Source organism: Microtus oregoni (assembly GCF_018167655.1). Classification (NCBI taxonomy): domain Eukaryota; kingdom Metazoa; phylum Chordata; class Mammalia; order Rodentia; family Cricetidae; genus Microtus; species Microtus oregoni. The sequence continues at coordinate 54,402,932 of NW_024543069.1, forward strand.
TGGTATTTTTGTCCCCGTGCAGGCTAGATGAATGATGCTGTAATTAGCTATGGTGACCTTGCTAGGCTATCATCCATCAGTCATGGGCACGTCGTCAACAGAATATGTGCTGCTTTCTAGTATGGCGGTAACTAAATCAGGACTAAGGGGGGCAACACCCTGTCCAACTTATTCTGGGCACCATTCTTCTTTTGCTACTGTTATTTTGGTTTTTATTTTAGTTTTTGTTTTCAGAGTAGGTGAAATGTTGCCCAGGGGTATGGAAATAACAGATTATTCATTAAATATCTAAAATGTTTGTTGGAAAACTAGTCAATGAAGGAATAAAGTCAATACTAAGGCAACCTAATCCTAAGAAATATTAAACACTAGTAACTGCACAGTAGCAATTTTTGTTTCAACTGAGTACAAAGCTGAATACTTTGAAAATGGCTTATAATTTGAATCTGCAACTTAAAATATCAGACTATTGCTACCTCTCATAGAAGAATGGGTTTTGAGACTTCTGCCTAAGCTAAGTCCATATCTCCTTAGAAATTTAGCATGATGAGGCTTATATAAAAACAGTCTTTATTCTTATAAATGGATTTTAAATAAGATAGTCTTTATTAATGATGTAATGATAAACTTTGGGAAAAATATATGGTCACTATCTTAGTTTTACTTTTTGTCTATTTTATATTCATTTTGACTTAGATTTTAGTCTCATATTAATTTTCATTTTTCCTGACCTATTTTAGTTATTCTATGTCTCTTTTCTTTAATTTTGTAAATATACAAAATTTAATTTTATAATTTAATTTAATACCAATAGGATACTAAGTCTGTTATACCCCAAATGGAAAATTACTAGTATAGGATTTACATTTAATCAACAGTGCAAGAGAATACCAAAAACAAAGCAAAACAAAACAAAGCAAACAAACAAAAACTAAGCTTTCATTCTTGGTCTCTTCTAGCTGTATTTTCTAAGTTGATTATGTGACCTCTGAAAAAACAGAGTTTGCCATCTCCCCTTTGGCCTCTTGCTGATGCAGGACCCACACTGAGCTGGAGCCTGCAGATCCTTTAATAAACAAACGGAATGTAAAGGTCACCTTTCCTACTGTTCACTTGGTATGAAACCCCTGGGTTTTTAAGCCTCTTTTACAGATTGCTTTTAATAGTGAGGGCAATGAAGCCACATTTGCAGGCCTGGTCCCTAAGTAGTGGAAATATTCTCAGGGATGCTGCTGTCATAGTCAGCTTTGTCGAGCGCCCTGGACCAACGAGAAAATAATTTGTGGTTTGTATTTTTAATGAGAGGAAGAAGTAACAAAAGAAAGTATGTGCCTATGACTGCTCCATCCCCCTTCGTCACAGCCCCCAGTCTCCTCTCTTGGGACTGGGACTGCAGCCCTCTGCTGTATTCTAGATACCATGAGGTAACCAAAACCACGCAGGCTGAGTTGTCCTGTGCTTAGGGAACCTGCATTTAGCTTATCAATTACAATACACTGTCAAATTAACTTATTAAATAGGACTTCCCTATATGAAGCATTTCTTAATGACATGATCCACATTTAAAACATAGCTTTTGTAGATATGTGTGTATTTTCAATTTTCTCGTTACCCCTAGCGAAAGTATCATAATCTTCCTGATTTTCTTCTGCCATTTATTTGAACAATCCACATATGGTAAAGCTTTTGTGCTGACATTATGAAAACAAGGTTAAGTCATTAGTATTTTTCCCATACTCACGTGCACGTGTGTGCATGTGTGCTTGTGTGCGTGTGTGTGTGTGTGTGTGTGTGTGTGTGTGTGTGTGCAATTCTTCTTTCCTTTATGCCCAGATGGGCAAAGATTAAAAAAAAAATAAAACCCACTAATTTAATTATTTACAGAAGATCCATCTTAAGGACAAGTCACTCAGAGTTGGACACGCATTCATGACTGGCCCGGGACTTTCTCATTTGCTTTGTCTGGTAAAGCTACATGATGAATTATGCTTTAGTATACACACATTTGGTTATGTTCTTTCATTTCCTATTAGAATTTTTTTTTAAATCGTGATTTAGCCCAATGAAAGAAGAAACCTTAAGACCGCTTGATCTGTTGGTACTCATATCCGCAGTGATAAGAATGAAGTCATGCCTGCCAAAGGACATCTATCTCTCTTTTGTTTACCCTTCTCACGCTTAGTACATAAAAGGCTGGACTGTCTAGCCATTGCCACCACACCTCACAAGTCTGTCCTTGGACCACACATCCATTTTATGGTACACAAAACAGTGACTCCCAATCTGTTTAGGCTTTGGCTTAATGAGATCATTAGAGTAGCTATCAGAAAACAGGAGTAACTTTCAAACATGACAGGATAAATTTCGCTTACCAGTCTGTGTGACTGTGGGATGATACGATTTCTTCTGACTCCCCAACAGATAGAAGAAATCTAGCACTTTGTTTCCATGTGTCAAATTAGAGGAAAGCAAAAATGTGGTACATCTTATTTTCTTTTGTTTACGCAAAGTGCTTAGCTATGGTTACTTAACACAGATGATTAAGGAAACTGAGTAAGCACCTTGTGTCACCCCAACCCATGCAAAATTATAATACTTGGATTTGGGCTTGTAGATAATGTTGTCTAAAAGAAGTTGTGACTCCAGTGTTCATGATTCTAAAACCTATCAGGGAAAATGATGTTTCTATGTGTTTTTGCATAATTGTCCTTGAAAAAAAAACCAAAAAAACAAAACCCAGCAATACCAAACAAAGAAAAAAGCAATAGCATAGCTGCACCAAGCTGGAAGTTCTGCTGTCATCTGCTGCTGCAAAACGATGATGATCAATTAAACCTCACTTGTGTTTGTAAAGTAAATAGATTTTCTACCCCAGAGATATGAAAGCATGAGGCAAGTTCCTTCTGTTAGTCACAGTTCAGGAATAATGTCCTTTGACCTCGTGGCTTTAGCTTGGTGTTACAGTCAACTGCCCGTGGAGTTGGGGGTTCAGCATCTGCACAGCCAACATCTGCAATTTGGGGAAGGTTGGGCTGAAGAATGTAAGTATGGAAATCAGTGTATAGGTGTTCATGCTTTAAAAAAAAAACAGTCGTGTGCCTGTCACTGGCTTCAGTTAATCAATAATTATTTATTGATGTCTCAGTAGATGAAAAGCATTATGCAAGGTTACCAGAGGAATATAAAATAATACAAGTCATGAACTCCTTCCCATGCAACTTGCAATCTCTTTGACAGAAAATAAATTACTGTGTGATTCTCTTGCTGCTGTTCTAATAGAGAGGCTAGAGTTACCAAACCTCATACTTGAAAAAGACTTTGCCTGGTAAGCTAGTTTAGATGCTCATGAGCTCCTCATAATACTCGCCTGCCCTTGGTCATGTGTGTTGTTTCCCCAGAGCTTGGTTAATTGTCTTTTATTTGACTCCCAGCTAGTAGTGAGGCAACGGTAGGAAAACAAGTTTTTAGTCTGTGTGTCTTCCAGTCTGGACAGTGGGTGACCTTAAAACATTTGAAAACAACTTAGATCCCAGCTCTTCCCACTACAGCCAGTAATGTCCTCTGCCCAAGGAGCTCTCCCAGGACTTAATGGATTGATGGATGGCTATCTCTCTGTCCACTCATCCTTCTCCCTGAAGACAGACACTCCATGTCTAAGCAGCGGCTATGCAGACCATGCTGCTGTACTGGTGAACTCATCGGGTACACTCGCCGCAGGAATTACTGTGCATTAACTGAACGAATTCTGAGACTCACTCTTTGGTTCCTTTTAACTGAGGAGTTCCAAAATTCATGGCTGGCTTTTTCCTCTCCAAGACTTTATGAAACCTCACCCTTTTTTTCTTTATGGGACACAGACATGGTTAAGTCAATTCATTTTCTGGCCCCATCTTCCTCTGACTCAAATATCCTTCTCTGGTAGAGGTTTCCCATTGCAGGAAGTTTGATTGTCCTATGTAGAAAACTCATTACATTTAGGGTGAAGAAGATCATCATGGAAGATGTAAAAATAAGTTTTGTGACTTTTCTGTCTGAAGCAGTCTTAACTTTCAAGAGTTTATCAAGGATGAGGGATCAGCTCAGTGGGTAACACACAGGCTGTGCAAGCATGGGGACTGGAGTGTGGATGCCCAGCACTGACATAAAGCAGTTGCCTGTAATCCCAGCACTCTAGTGCTATGCCAGGAGAATCCACAGAAGCTGTTGGACCACAGTGGCTGGGCAAGTGCAGCACAAACAAGAGACTCTGTTACAAACAAAGTGAAGGCTGAAGGTCAGTCTTCCTGACCTGCACACGTGCGCCCATTCTCATAAACACACATGCCCACACATACACCAGCATCTTACATATACAAAGAACTTTTCAAGAGCTGAGTTTTTTCAGAGTGCCTTTCTTGACTGCTTTATTGTCCTGTTTTAAAATAATGTTTAGCATTTGTTTGATAAAGGCAAGGAGCTTAAATGTTTCTGAAAAATAGCTGTTTTCTCCCTCAGAAGCCAAAATATTTTACTTCATTTCCCATTTAAGACATTAATGAAACAATTAGGAATAGAGAAGTATGGAAATTATATTACATATTTACTCCACAGCAGTATGGCATCGAAATTAAAGTCACAGGCCCTGAAGCAAATCTGATTAAATATGATTCTGCCACCTACAAGCTGTGTGAATTCAGGGAAGCCACTTAACCTCACTGTGTCTCTTACTTCAGCTGTAATGCAGAGATGACAATGACCGGGTTGTGTTAGTGTGAGCCACAAGTGAGTGCATATGTGTGTACTTAGACCAGAGCATTTCAGGTAAAACTATTAGACACTGTTATTTTCATCAGATTTATTGCTTATTTTGAGCGAAACTATGAAATCTCTTGGTTTATACACGAATATTTTAATCTGATCCTGTTTTGTTGTTTTGCTTGCTTCTTCTTTTCCATGTTCAACTTCCCACCCATGAAACCATATCTACTTACATATATATATATATTCTGGCCATCTAGCTCTTCCTTTAAACCACAAATTTTAATCTTTAGCATCTGTTACTTTAAGCACACATGACAAGAGGTAAAGTGTTTATGGAAGACGACCAGTGGCCAGGACGTTAACCGGGATGGTGTCTCTGATGGCTGTTGATGTAACAATTGCTGTTTTCTGTAATACCTTCTGCATGCGTTTAGAGATTTGCAGCAAAGGAATTGCTATGATCATTTTGATCTCTACTTAACTCCACTATTTACCCTATGTTCTCACCTCGATTTAGCATACGCTTTGTAAGAATTTTACTTCATCGCCATAATGTGTGCATGCTATTTTCGAGTACTGTTGCAGAAAGAAACAATACTTTTTTATTAGCTTAAACTAATTGAAACTAGCTACCTATATTGGTTAATGTTAATATTCTCCATTGAAAGATAAAGATTGATAAAATACAGACTTGTGCTCAAGGTGTTCACATTCAATACATCGTGGTTTCTAATGTTTCCCTCTAACTTCGAGAAGGCATGGATGGTGGTTTTACCCACAATGCACCGGTATAGTAGCCTAATCCCTAAGTAATATAGCTGTATATCAAGGTGGCACTATCTTGATGGAGTAGTTCTTTCTTGCTCCCTGAAAGAGTTCTTCGCTGTTTTCTTTAGCTAGCAGACCATGTGAGCAAGCTTTAAATGAGTGTGGCTGTGATTGGCTCTGAACTTTGCTGTAGAGTTCCCTTAAACCCACACCATGCTCAGGAACCCAAACAGTAGTCTCAGCAGCCAGTGCACATGAATGAGCTTACCCCACTGCCTAGCAACTCCATGGAATGCTGTGTCAACAATTGTCCTGTAGTATTATCAAAATGCCAGCTCTCATTTTACACTGATACCAAATTGCTCCAGGGCACACAATATTCGAGGTCAAGGTACAAGAGTTTAATCGTGTAGAAAACTTCTCAAAATATTTTTCAATTATGGATTTTGAAATGAGTAAAGAACTATATAGTGCAACTAAATGCTTAAAAATATCATCATTATTTTTTAAATCCACAAATTTACTTTGGGACTTAAATTGGTACAGAATTAACAAGACAGGAATTGGTTACTGAATAAGAGAAAAATCCATCTTTTTATAAATTAGACTATGTTCTGTGTGACTTGTCTTTCTCTTTGTTTGATTTTACTTGAGGGGAAAATATTAGTTTGCATATATCCAAAGAGGAGAATGGATATAATTACCAAAATGTAAAAAAAAAAAAAAAGAGAGAGAGAGACTATTTTTCCTAAAATATACAGATAATTGGAGTGGGGTTTTTTGCGTAGATTATTTGGACAGTTGCCTCTGTTTGCACTGATTTAGGGTCAGGAGACACAGCTTGAGTCTTTTCAGGATGCTGCTGCAGATATTTTCTCAGTGGAATCATTGAAACCCAAATGATTGCTTGTGTACAACAGTACAACTCGAATTACTTGCCTGGTAGTTGGGCCTCATATATTTCATACATGATGGAAGAGCTTCTCCATTTAGTAATTTCATTCTGAAATGCCTTTTGATTATTAAACCCTGAACAAATATGGTTGTTTCCCTTTTAACTTTGGTCAGTATTCACTGAGCATATCATTTGGATTAACACTCCAAATTTTAAATGGAGGCCTTAGTGAACACTGCTCACGAATGTTGTGTTGGTTACTTAACTTACCACCATGATCAAATATCTCACCTGAAGCGGCTTCAGGAATGAACAATTTATTTAGGTTCATTGTATGAAAATAATTAGTTCACCATGGCAGAAGGCCTGGGAGCAGGAGTTTGGTTGCATTGCACCTACAATCAGGAAGCAGAGACAGAGGAATGCAGATGCTTGTCGAACTTTCTCCTGGGCACCACCCCTACCCCCTCCTTACTCAGTCTAAGCCACAGAGCACAGAGTGCTGCCACTCTGTTGAGGGAAGGTCCCCCTTGTCAGTTCACCTTTTGCACGTGCCTAGAAGCGTGTCATCCAGGAGGTTCTAAGTCCAGTCCAGATGACAATGAGTATTAGCCAATTCATGAGTTAGGTTGGGAAGGAAGAGCACACTGAGGGAAGAGCAAGCATCTCTTAAAGAAATTGTGTTGTCACAGTATCAAATTACGTGAATGGATTCACTTGCTTATTCACAGATACTATTCAAGTAGTGTGAAGAAAAATTTAAGGCATTATATTATGTAACCAAACCAAAGTTATCAAAATATTCAAGCTTTGAGAAAAATTTCATTTCATTCATAATCTAGTAGTTACATTGGCAGAAAAAAAACAATAAAAAGCCTTATTTCTTTTCTTTAAAGACCCGAGTTGCATTATTTGACAAGTATTAATAGCTTTTCATTAAACATATTCCTAATAGTCAGGATTTTTCAATTTTCTCATTAGTCAATTGAAAACAATTAACATACATTCTATATGTGTGGATGAGTTCATCCCACTACTTTTTTACTGAAATTTTTAATGTTTTATATTGAGGTGGAAATTGACTTTAAAATCAGGTAGCACATGAGAGGAATTTGGCAATATGGCTTCATGGAATTTTAAAGTTAGAACAATCATAGCCAAGGTTCCTAGGCGCATACTTTCATGTCTATATTTAATATAAGTGACATTGATATTAAAGGTGAATTTGCATGTGTTAGATAAGCTGAAAGGGGTTGTTAGTGGGTGTTGTAAGTTATAGGTTATGTGGACAAGCAGTTCATTTAGTATCAAGGAATGCCCTGGGCCTGTGGTTTGGGAGAGGTGCCCTCTCCTCTTGCAAGACACAAATATTGTGGTTAAACAGAAAGGACTACTTGAATGCTGTCTGTGGGAGTCCATAGTCTTCCCTTCCGCCCACTCTCCGAGCTCAGATGAGGAGGTAGTGGTAGGGATCTGTAAGAGCCTCAAGTGATTCCTAAGCTTATGTGGGCTGAGGGAGTGTGTGGGACTTGGAGAAGTCGACCTGGGGAAGTGGGAAGGCATTCCCAGTCCCCACTCTCCTGCTCCCACTCCTGACGATTTCACGACGTCTAGATAGCACACGCGACTCAACTCTATGGCCCTGCCGCGTCTGTGTTGTAGGTACCAGGTCAAGAACCGCACTGGCTGAGTCTTGCCCTCTCATCTGCTTTGCTTCTATTTCTTCTGTCACAGTCTGTTTTTCTCTTCCTCTTGTTTCTTGTTTCCTTATCTCTTTTCTTCACTTCTATGCTTTTCACCATCTTTCTACCTTTGAACGTCTTTCCTTTAGAAACAAAACTAAAAAATTACTTATCTGCTGGTGCTCATCTTTCTGAGAAATGTGTACTGTGTTGTGTTGAATCATGATTGAAAGCTTTAGTGATGGATATCATAAGGAAGGAATTTTTGCACAATAGATGAACTTTTCAAAAATGAGTAATGAATATAGAATGTGTTCAATCATAATTCATGAAAACATGTGTAGTTTACTAAAACATAATCGGAAAAAGAAAATATGCTTTTGTGTCATTGTCCCGAACTGACAGGCATACCATGGCTTGATTTTGTCCAAAGGGTTAGAGGGTCTTCCTTAAATTGTGTTGAGAAGCCGACTCCCATCCTGGCCTCAGTTGCCAAAAGCAGTCCTTATGGCCATGTAATTATATATGAAATGACTTTATCACATCATAAACAAGCTGAAACACCTGACAAGGGTTTTGAAACTGACGAAGGACGCTAGGAGTGAGTATTCTAGATTGAGTAGCAAAGGACTTAAGTCAGGATCTCTGCACAGGTGTTAGGCCTGCTCATCTGCTGCCTGTGGAGGAGGCTTCTGTTGGTCAACCAGAGAGAACTGATTTCCCTGAGCTCCTGTGCTTTGCTGGATACCAGTGCTCACAGAAAGGATACCGACAGCCTACATGGAAATAAGTCACCCACTGTTTTCCAAGTACGCGGGTAATAAAAGATTCAAAATAAACCAAATCTGTGCAACTTGGAAATGTTATGGACCGAACAAATCAAAGAAGCCTCTGTGTGAATCATCGCGGCATTGGCAACTATTAATTTGTATTAATTATTGTATTAATTTGTACTAATCATCACTTTCCCTCCCATAAATCACAACCTGGCCTTGAGCTCTCCAGTCAAGTCTTGCATTAAATGTAAAGGCCAGTGCTGCAGCTTCTCCATGGCACCTCGGTGCTGCCGTTCCTTTTTCGTAGGGCTCAGGTAAGCCCTTCCTACGAAGAAGCCATCCAACAATTAGCCATTACCTTAGGCACATTTATATTTCAGAAGCATGCAAGTGATGGATTTTTGGTAGTTAAATTAGCACTGGGGCTTGAGTCTCACAATGCCTGGGTGAAAGAAGATGCTTCTGCATTTCCCAGTATGTTCTGGGGAGGTTAAAAATCTCCGACAAAAATCTCCTAACATGATAGCAGCTAGAGGAATCACGGTGATCGGAGTGACCTTTTCAACGGATAATTTGACAGACACTTGATAGACAGCATTCTCCCATCTCTCAGGCAACCTTTTATCTCCTTGCCATGAAATGAAGGGATAAAATTTTAACTCAGGAGATAAGATTCTCAATAGTCATTTGTTGCATATCTCCCTCAGTGCAGCCCCTTAAAATCTGAATGCTCTTTCTTTTCAAGGTATTTTTCATTACCTGGAGAAAATGTTTCCTTTAGGGAGATATTCTAAAACAATAGTACAAGTGCTGAATCAGATTTCCCAGGTGTGGAAGGGACTCTCTAAGGTTGCTAAATACCATTGGTTTGTTGTATTAAATGGTACCCTGGTGTCCTATAAGGCACAGCTCGACTTTCAAAGGTGCCTTTCCTTGGAGTAAGGGAGTAGCTTCGACTTGACAAGAATGTGGGCGATGAGGTACCCAGTTAAAATATCCTGAGAAAAAAAATCAAATTAAAAGCACTTACTGGTGAAATGAAGGCAATCAATTTGCAAATAAATGTGTTTTTTAAATCTAGCCCTGGGGTGACATGCAAGTTTAGAAGACTAATATTTTTTCCAGGAAGAGGGTTTTTTCTCTCGAAATCTGAAAATGCCACCAGAATGGAATGTTTGTTGATGGGTAAACAGATATCCTTTCATTAAGAATATTCTTATGGTGTATTAACCTTTTCAACATATAAAAAGATTTTGTGTGTTACAGTGCCACAAAAGATGTACATGTTTGTTTCTTTGTTTCTCAAAGTGTTTACTTTCTAGAAAGTTTGTTGCTGAGCTTTGGGGCATTGTCATCTTTGAATGCTGCTCTGTCTTTATCCTCTGGTGGAGCGCCTGGCGTTTGGTGGCGAGTGAACATTCTCATGATGCCTGTATGGATGCATTGAACTAAAAATAACCTCTACATGGGTTTTTACCTATTTCTTTACAATTTCTCTCAAGTATTTTATACAGAGGTCTTTTGGTTCGGTCTTTTCGAATTGGGACTCAATTTTATGTCACATCTTTTTATACAATACCACATATTAAACATATGTCAGAAAATTTAGGTATGTTATCCATGTTACCTGTCAGTTCATATGGGGAAGTGGTTTCATTCCTTTTTTTTTTTTCTGGGCATTTGCTATGTTGCTCCAGCTGACAAGCAGAATCCAGCTGGCCCATAAAGCCTAAAGAGGATTGTTGGGGTGTAAAGGAGGAGTCCAGTGAGTGGCACTTAAAGGCGAGATTGTCATAAAGGGGGAAGGAGTAGGATGGAAAGAACACCCTGAGGTCAAAGCAGGGTCTGTCCCCTCGCAGAGGACATGAGGCAGAGTCTATTAACTCTCAGAGAACGTGGGGCAGGGTCTATTAACTCTCAGAAGACATGAAACAGGGTTTAACATCTCTGAGAAGATGTGGGGCAGGGTCTATTGTCTCTCAGAGGATGTGGGGCAGGGTCTCTTGTCTCTCAGAGGATGTGGGGCAGGGTCTATTGTCTCTCAGAGGAAGGGCAGGGTCTATTGTCTCTCAGAGGATGTGGGGCAGGGTCTATTGTCTCTCAGAGGATGTGGGGCAGGGTCTATTGTCTCTCAGAGGATGTGGGGCAGGGTCTCTTGTCTCTCAGAGGAAGAGCAGGGTCTATTGTCTCTCAGAGGATGTGGGGCAGGGTCTCTTGTCTCTCAGGAAGAGCAGGGTCTGTTGTCTCTCAGAGGATGTGGGGCAGGGTCTATTGTCTCTCAGAGGATGTGGGGCAGGGTCTCTTGTCTCTCAGAGGAAGAGAAGGGTCTCTCGTCTCTCAGAGGATGTGGGGCAGGGTCTCTTGTCTCTCAGAGGAAGAGCAGGGTCTGTTGTCTCTCAGAGGATGTGGGGCAGGGTCTATTGTCTCTCAGAGGATGTGGGGCAGGGTCTCTTGTCTCTCAGAGGAAGAGAAGGGTCTCTCGTCTCTCAGAGGATGTGGGGCAGGGTCTATTGTCTCTCAGAGGAAGAGCAGGGTCTATTGTCTCTCAGAGGAAGAGCAGGGTCTATTGTCTCTCAGAGGAAGAGCAGGGTCTATTGTCTTCAGAGGAAGAGCAGGGTCTGTTGTCTCTCAGAGGATATGGAGCAGGGTCTGTCATCTCTTAGAGGAGGGGAAGACACTAAAATCTTCAAAAGACCAGCTGTCCTGGAGAAACACTGGGGATAAAGAGCTATGTAAGCAAGAGATGGCAGTAGATGTCACCCTCTGCTGTCTTATTAGCTTAGATTGACATATGGGGTGATAGAACTGAATTCCATGGGAGGAATGATCAAGCAGTGTCTTAATTTCCTTTAGAATTGATTTTACAATTGACACTAATACACATGACAAAAAAGGAGCAAGTGATAACAAAGTAATTTAGGTGTAGCACAATTAATAAAAACTCAGAGACAAATATTGGGGTTCAACCTGAAGGTCAGAAAAGCAAAACAACCAGCCACTGACTGTCACTTCTACCTCAGTTAGAAATGGCGATTCTGCCTCCAGGAATCTCAGAATGAGACTGTGTCTAAAAGCGGTCTCCTCCCGTTTTATATTCCTCTCTAGGGCTGGGATTAAAAGTGTGCACCACCACTGCCGGGTTTCTATGGCAAACTAGTGTGGCTACTGGGATTAAAGGTGTGTGTTACCACTACCTGGTCTTTAAGCTGACCAGTGGGGCTGCTTTACTCACTGATCTTCATGCAAGCTTTATTTATTAAAATACAAGCGTTATATCACTGCATTTAGGTGTAGAGATAGGGGTACACAATTAGGACATACTCCCTTAACCATAATGAAGAATGGGGAGGGGAGGTTCAGAGGAGTGGTCTTGGAGGAAGTGAGACACTGTTTGGGATGCTACAGGTGGAAATATCCAGACCACACTTGAAGGCAACCAAAACACATTAGCATGTGGTCTGTGGAAGCAGTTCAGATCTGAGTCATAATGTTTATAATTTTTCTTCCCTATATTCTGGTAACATTTTAAACAGTTTTCTCCAGGAGATAATCTTAGGAATGAAACCATGGTTTTACAGAATATCTTTTTTTTTCCAAATGTATTAGATAGTGTAAAATTGCTTCTCACTGTAATTTTACTAATTTTGTAAAAAACAGAAAGTGTAAAATACAATTCCACGTGTTCTACATGGTCAGCAAAACTTAACGTAGCTATATTTTAAATTTTTGCCACTTTATAGATAAGAAATATTTCCTTGTGCTTGGGCTATCCGCATAGTAAATGCAGGCATTGTCCGTGCAGATCGGCACACCCGGTGATGTTCTGCAGGACTCTTGGCCACATTTGCTATTTTCCTCCCTGATTTATAGAAATTCTTTACCTGTTTGAAATATTCACTATTTGTGGTTAGCATGTGCTGCATGTATCTTATCCTGCTTGGTGGTTTATCTTTCTACTCCTATGTATCTTTCTATGAACAGGGATTCTTGGCTGTAGTAGACTCAAACTTACCAGGTTTTTTTTTTAATGCTTGAAAATTTTATATCTTTCCAGATGTAATAAATTTTCTTTTAGATAAAGGTTTTATAATTTTAAACTGGAGCTGTTGTTCACTTGGTAGAGTGCTAGCCTAGAATGCACAGAATTTTGGATTTGGGTTCCAGAGATGCATAGACCAAAACATAGTGATACCCAACTAATCCGACCACCATGGAGTCAGAAGCAGGGGGTGAGGCTTTCAGAGTCATCAAGCTCAGCTCTATGGTGACTTTGAAACCAATGGCAATGGGTTTCTGATCCTACTGCACGCACTGGCTTTGTAGGAGCCTAGGCAGTTTGGATGCTCAACTTACTAGACCTGGATGGAGGTGGGGGTTCCTTGGACTTCCCACAGGACAGGGAACCCTGATTGCTTTTCGGGCTGAGGGGGGGGGGGACTTAATTGGGGGAGGGGGAGGTAAATGGGAGGCGGTGGCGGGGAAGAGACAGAAATCTTTAATAAATAAATAAATTTAAAAAAATGCTGAAAAAAAAAGAAACCATCATGAGATACACAAAACTCTGTATCCAAAGACATGCTATAATTTTATCTCGATTCTTGAGTATTGGAGTACAATATTTCCTCCATAAGAGATGGTTACTTCCAGGTACCATTAGTTTTGAAGTCTTCTTTATTCACTGGTTCACAGAGCTGTTTCTGTCTAATTCAAATTTCTTAATATCCCCGTGTCTGTTTCTGGATGCTCTAAATTATTTCATTTGTCATTCTGACTCTTCCTGAGCTAATGCTCTGCTCACTTAATTACCGCTGCTCAGTAATGGCCCTTGGTATCTGTCACTGCAGGCCCCCTCTGCTGTTCATCTTCTTTAGGAATGGTTGGATTATTTTTCGCCTTTGTTCTTCCACTTAAATTTTAGAACTGTCCTATTGAATTTGATGGAGATGGAAGTGAATCTATGTTTCCTAGGGACGGTGACATCCTTATAAACACTGAATCTTCATTTCAAGGAGGTGTCTTAATGGCTTTGCTTTTCTTCTTTCATCTTCAGTAAAGGTTGACTGTCTCTGCATTAACAACTTGGACTCATTTGAAATTATTTCTGAATTCCTAATTTTTATTGCCTCTATAAAAATACGTATTTAGTTTGAGTGTGTACATTGCTGGCATATGGAATTTGGTATATGTGTGTGTGAGTGTGTGCACACACACACGTGCAGATGCTGACTATGTTAGGCCCCTGAGAATTCGGGTCTAAACTCAGGCCATAATGTACGTTAGGTAAGTGCTCTACGATTGGCCTTCTCTTCATTCATAGGTCTCATGTGATTGTTTTTTAAAGTTTTTTTTATGTGTCTGTTTATCTGCTTATGTTTATATACAGCATTCATGCAGTCCTCGTGGTAGACTAGAAAAGAATATTAACTCTTCTGGAACTAAAGTTACAGGTAGTTGTCAGCCACAATGCTGGTGCTGAAAATTGAACCTGGGTTTTTGGCTAGAGCCACAAATGCTGTTACCACTGAGCTGTCACTCCAGCTCCAAAGATAAAACTTTAAGACAAAAAATTTCCTGAAGACATTTGAACTTGGATAATGTAATTGAGTAAAAAGTAGGGATTTTATATGAACATCAGACCATAGATGACGGTTCACTTAAGCCTTTCAAATTATTTTTTATTAATCCTTATAGGTATCTTTCTTGCTGTAGGATGCTAAGACCTGCAGTGTAAAACAGAAGCAGTGATGTCAGTGATTCTCATCATCTTAGTAAGAATCTGCTCAACTTTCCAACTTCTGTTGTGACTTTGCTGTGTATTGATATATAAAGTATTTCATGCCTGTGTGTAGCTTTGATATTTATATTAAATTACTTGCAATGTGGCTATACATACTGCAACACATTGAAATATTATTAGTACCTTATTATTCCAAGTCAAGTTTGAGAAGTTGAGTGTATTCTCCTTTTCCTGTGAGGATTTTGAATAAGATCACTTGCTGTCTCTGCTTCTTCTCAAGAACTGGCAGTCTTGGCATAAGGAAAAAGAGAAGCTTAAGCATCAATTAAAAAATGCCAGAAGGCTTTTCAGGCTGAGGAAGTTTCTGTCAGTTTCTAGTCACTAGAGTTTTTATATGAATGAAAAAAAATGTTACTTTATATTTTTATCCCTATATCTATTGAGATGACTAAATTATGTTTCCTGTTTTCACCTATTAATATGATAAATTACTTTAATTATTTTTCAGCTTTATTTATACAAAACTTGTGTTCTTAGGGTAATGCCCAATTGTCAATAAACTGTTGCATTTTAGGCATTGCTGGGCTCGTTTTGTTGATACTTTTGTTCCCTGGGAGCTTGGTCTCTGGAGTTTTGGAGGGTTTTGTTTTCTTACGTTTTGTTTTTGCTTGTGTGTGTGTGTGTGTGTGTGTGTGTGTGTGTGAGAGAGAGAGAGAGAGAGAGAGAGAGAGAGAGAGAGAGAGAGAGAGAGAGACCAACAATCACCAGTGCTGAGATGACTGTTTAGTTGAAAGTTTTCCCATCTGCCTCGTTGTGAGGTTGGCTCTAGCATGTAGTATTATCAGAAGTACCCTCAGAGTCTAGTCATCTTTCCTACTTAGACAGGTCTCTCATTCATAAGTTATGTGTAGTGCAGTGAGATTTTGATTAGCATGTTGCAAGAGCCTCTCCAGTCCTGAAAGGAGATTGTTCTAGAAGCCACACTCCTTTGGCCACATAATTTCTATAAATTGCTGGAAAACCAGGAGGGGCTGGGAGGATGGCTGATGTTGCCCTGTCAAAGAGAAGGATACTTAGAAATGTGACTGTTTCCCATGATGCTGTACTTTCAGAATCAACTTCAGGGAACATTTCCCCATAGTATGTACAAAGTAATTTGTTACAGAATGTACAAAGAAATGATTGAAAATTGATTTTTGAATTTTGAAGGTCTTCTTTTCATCTTCCCTAATAAGGCCAACTGTACCATACCTGTCCTATCTCCCGGAGATGAGAACTGTTTCCTGTGATGTTTAAACTTAATTCCAGAGTCCCATCCCCACTGACAACCATGTCCTCTCCTCCTATACATTAAAGTGCTCTTCTTAATTGCTGTAATATTCACAAGGAGGCCTTTGTAAAAGAAGTGCTCTCAGCTGAAGGATAGCATTGTAAGAGATAAAGACAAAGTGGTATTGAAACTACCCAATTTATTTCAGTGAATTCAATATATCTTGGAGGCACAGGGCACATGGTATGTTTACCTGAACTCATAGAGTGACATTTGCTATGCATTTAGGATCATAGAAACTTCAAAGTTTATTGTAGTCACAGACAGTGTTTAGGATTTTTTTTTTTCCCGGTTTCCTTACAGGTTACAAGGGAAGTATACTTTCCGAGTCTGTCTACAGCTTTGTAAAGTTGTTGTCAATGAGGAATATAGGTGACACTCGTTTCCAGGTGCTTTCTCATGCTTCTTGTGCCTTTGTGGACACACAGCCGTTCTGTGTCAGTTACTGAGACTTTAACCGAGCATCACCATATAAAACCCTCTCCTACCAGAGCAGGCACCGCAGGTAGAAGAGTTGTAGGAAGTGCAGTCTTAACAATACAGCCTCCCCAACACATGGGACCCCTGCCACACAGCTTGGATCTCACTGCATCCGGTCTGTAAGATTAGGTTCTCAGAATGGCCATGGCCTTGTGTTTTAGATTGTCTGAGTGTGCTTAAGCATCACATATAAAAGCTGACCTCAAATTAATTCAGCATGTCTCATCTTTGGTGGAGTAGGTGATGTGGTTCATGCTAGAGGATTAACTTCACTTTCTCTGTTCTTACTCAGTTAGATTTTCTAAAATTTCCATGTGTGTCCTATTACATAAGCCTGGATATCTGAGTATATGACACTGTGGCCTCTCATGTAAAAACTTTTAAGAAGATGGATAAAATAGCCAACTTATAAAATGCATATTTTCATAGTCAACCTATAAAACATATCTGATAAACTTTGGTATTTCTGTGGTCTTATTTTACACACTTACTTCATACAAACTTACTTCACTTATCTGTGCTGACAGCATTGTCCTATAATCTCAGGATTTTTTTTTCCTTTTCCCTGTTTCCTTGCACTGATTGCCTGAGTCTAAGCTACTCAACACTTCAGCTCAAAGTACACTGTGTAGTTTTGGTGTTCATCCACTATAGTAACAGTCTGTGTGTGTGTGGGAGAGCAGAGTAATGGAATTTATTTCTGTAACCATAGTTCAAACATGTTAAGTTGGAAGATTTGTGGCTTTTTATTTGCTTTAAGTTTCATATAAAAATTATGCAGACTAGTGGGGTACCAATAATACTTTAATATCCATATAATATTTAAATCACGTTAAGCACATCTATTATCTTTTATACCGAGAACATTTCATCTGGCTTTCTGAGCTAGGCAGGATGTTATTGTTACCAATAGCGCCCCTTCTGTCAGACCACCTGTCAGAATACTCATAGCTAACAATAACTTAGTATATGATTAGTTTAAACAGGAACTTGCCAGAACATAGAATCACCTGAAAAGACAGACACAATGAGGGATTATATATCGGTTTGACCTGTGGACATATCTAAGTGAGACTTTCTTAACTGGTTTAACTAATGTGGATAAACACAGCATTGGCAGGCAGGAGTCCTGACGTGTGTAAGAGGAGAAAAAGCAAGCGGAAGCAAGCGCGCACGGTATTTCATTCTGCCCTCTGACCGTGGGTATATGATGATATGAACGTTTGAGTTCCTGCCTTGACTTCTCCACAGTGATGGACTACCTGGACCTCTAAGATGAAATCAACCCATTTCCCCACCAAATTGTTTTCTGATAATGTGTTTTGTCACAGGAGCGGTGATTCATCAAGAAGTCTTCCTGTTGAGTGACGGCTTTAGTGACGCTCTACCGTATTTCACATCTGGGATTAATGAAAAGCAAGGAAAAAAAATCCCAAGATGGATTAAATTTTAATTTGACCCCTTCTTGGGTGAGAAACTGGTTTTGCCCACTCCCTGAGATAGGAGCTGTCAGTAGCACTAATATTACTCCTGTGAGTATTTAAAAACCAGACTGCCCACTAGTGCCCCACAGAGCTTTTAATATCATATGGCAGACAACGTCTGTAAGGTGGAAGTGTAGGTTCCTCCCAAGAGACCACAGGTGTCTTTCTCTCCAGGAGCCCTGCCCTCTCCACCTTGCTGTCTCTAATGACTAAGGTCTCAGCCCATAGATAGGTCATAGGTCATAGCCTGACTCGGGCATCTCAGGCAGGCCACATCATTGAGTGTCCCAGGCTCCATTGCTGCTTTCCAGCACAATATTATTTTAATATTAAACATTCTTAATCTTCACCCACTTCCTACCCCTTCTCCCACTTACCCACTTACTCTGCTAGTGGCTGCTTTATCTGTGAACAGTTCATTTTCTTAGACAGAGTCTATTTTTATGGACCTGCCTTGGAGTCATCTTTGTTGTCCCTAGCAACGGTAGGATGACATACCTCTTATCTCCTATCACACTCAATGCCTGTGCCCAATTCCCATCCCCCTTAGTCCAATAACTTCCTTCTCAATCTTGCAAAATAAGGCAAATGCATCGTTTTGCCCCCTGCCGTCCCTTTGGGCTAGTGTTAGCATGTTGAAGGGGCTCTTCAACATTGGAGGCTCTAGGGAAGATTTTGTTTTCTTGCCTTTCTCAACAACTGCTGCTGTTCCTTGGATTTTGGCCCCTTCCATCTTCAAATGTAGGGGTGGTTGCTGGAGCTGTTCTGTAGTACTGCTCTGTTGTCAGCTCTGCTTCCTCCCTCTTTCACATTTAAGCTAAGAACTCCTGTGTTAGAGCACTTTGGATAGGCATATACATCTGTGACACTCTTCCTTTCTTCGGGCCAGCTGAGTAGAAACCTTCATTTTATCTGCACACCCTAGTCTCCACTTGCCATGTAACTGCATATTCACAGGCTCTGGGGATTAAAGTTTGGGGGTTGAGGCAGTGCAGTTCTGCCTCCCACAGCAGATTCTAGGCCTTCACTCTCGAGCCTCGGTTCCACATCTAACATCTGCCCTCTTGTTTTCTCCTATTTTCCCCCACGCGGTGCTGCACAGGCCTCCATGCTGCTTCTCATGAATGCCTCATAGGTGCTTTGGTTCTGTCAGAGACCCACATCACTGTCCCACTCCCCTTTCAATCAGT
Organism: Microtus oregoni; assembly: GCF_018167655.1. NCBI lineage: Eukaryota > Metazoa > Chordata > Mammalia > Rodentia > Cricetidae > Microtus > Microtus oregoni. The sequence goes on from NW_024543069.1 coordinate 54,422,014, forward strand.
TGTTCCATGACCTTTCTCTAGCCACATTTAGACCTTCCATCCACACAGTAGCATAAACCCACAATCAGTGGTTTATGTTGGTTGTCTTGAGTACAAGTTCCTGGAAAGCTTAGATTTCCATTTGGTTTTCGAAACTTTTGTGGCATTCCCAATACCTTGAATATTGTTTAGCACATAGCATACTAATCATAACTATTTGAGATTTGAGAGAGTTATATTTGCCACCTTATAAACATTTGTGTCCTTCAGATCTTCCCCAAGCCTTCATCATGTGAACACGTTGAATACTGTATTCTTTATTGGGGTCTTTTATGGTGACTAGTTTGAGAAACAGCTTCTCGACGACCACCAGTATACATCAAAAGGAATATCCAAACTGGAGTCCTAGGAGGGAGACCTGAGACTTTCTCATTGTGTCATCTATACTGGACTTCAGAAATACACTCAAGGAGAATGCTATGCAGTTTCTCAGGGAGGCTCGCTCAGGGGTCGGGTTCTGAGAAAGTTACATCCTTATTAGAACCCAGGAAATCACTGTTTGTCTTTTGGAGTCCATCCCCATCTGGGCTTCAGGCCTGGGGCTCTTTTGTTCACCTCATGGGGAAAGCTAGGGCAGAGAACTTTTAATCACATCCGTATTGTCAGTGGGAAATGATGAGAAATACCCTCTGTGCTCTGCCTGGGTTCCAGCCTCTGCAGTAGCTCTCCCTCTGAGAAACTAAATTGAGGAGTGAGGATTTGGAAGGCTGGCTGTTATTATTTTTTTTTAAAAAGTTTGTGTTATAAAAGTAAATGAAATCTATATTTCATCATTCCAATTCAGGCCCTAAGCATGCACAGTAGATACCTTTCATGAAATGTTCTTTCACTGGTGCTATTTCAGGGGCTCTGTAATGAAGCTCGGGTTTGCATGGTGATTCTGTGAACTTTCCGACAATGCTGAGGTAATATGAAGGCAGAAGCAAATGAAGTGATGCTAATGCATGTCCATTATGAGAAATGTTAAGTTGCCAAGGCAATGTCATAGCCATAATAGTTGCATACATTAAATTAAGATACATGTGGCAAATAAATATCACATTTCTCTTCATTATCACTCCAAATTCGTGAGAGCAACTCTTAGGATTAAAGACAGAAAATTAAATAGTGGGTACCTCAGCCGAAGCGAGATGTGCGTTCTTGGGTCCACCAGATGTGCCCCTGACATCCCTGCCATGTTGATTTCATCATTTGGTCTCCTCTTGATAAACTCAGTAGTCTCTCTGCCGTTCTCTTCTCTCGTTCCTGCAAGCAGAGTTTCTGGGGAGAGTTAGTTCAACTCTCCAAGCCTCTCTTTCTTACTGTCTAGCCAGTTCTTTGGCTGTAAGTTCAGGTTTGTTTGTATGCTGTAGACTCAGCTGGTGGCCTCTGCTTCATCCATCTCCTCTCATTTTTTCTTCATTGCTTATTTATAATTTTTTCTTTTCTTTTTGTTCGGTATTTATTTTCAGGTAGTTAAGACTATTACCGATGAATTTTCTCAAAGTAGAAAACGCCATATCACCTTGCTAATATTAAGTATCCTTTATATTTCTCCTCTTACGTTTTTATTATAATTATTATACTTTTTGAGTCAGGTCTTATTATGTAGCATAGGCAGCCTGAACACATGATCCTCATATTTAGATACTCCCTCCATAGTGCTTGAATTATAGGTATATGTCATCATAACTAGAAAAATTTAAAGTTTCAAGAATGAGCAAGAAGCCCCCTCTTATTTTCTGTGAAGTGAGAATAAATAGCACCTCGCAGGTGATAGGAGGAGCCAGTGAGATGTATCGTAGTTTCCGAAGGGAGGAAGAAAAAGTAGCATTGACTTGCTCTGAGGGTATCAACCTTCAAATACTGTCCCTTTTGATCCCTTTTTTGAAAAATTAGTAGATAGTATGAGGTAATGTGTGCTTATTGTAGGAGAATTTCAAATAACAACAACCAAAAGGAAGAGAATAGCTATTATCTTAATCTAGGCTCACAACTAAAAACCTAAGCACAGTGTATTGATTTTTTTCAGTGTCGCTAGAGGTCAAATCTAGGGTGTTATATATGCCAGGCAACTGTTCTGTTACAGAACTATACACTAATATCTTCATGGTTTAAGATACATGCTTTTAAACTATATTTTTAATGGAGGGGATCATAAGGTATGTACTTTTTTTTGGTAATGTATTTCATTCTAGTTAAATATATTATAAGCGTCTAAGTCAATTTATTTCTTTAACAAAAGTTTTTGAGAGTAACTGTCAGGGCACCCAGCCTGTCGACATTTCACAATGTTAAATATTTAAACGGCACAAATGTTAACGTTACCTTGATGACTGTGAATAACTCAACTGCCTCTATTTCCTCAAAGAAGAAAGTTACATCAAAGTGGAACAGATCATGTGGTTCTCCATCACCAGGATGGGATATGCATCTTTTTAACCAGCTTTATAGAAATAAATTTTGCAAACATTGTGCTGTGTGCTGGGCACTGTCTTTCATTTAACTTGCTGTTTCTAAAGTTTCCCTTCCTTCTTTGTCTCTGTTATCATGACTAGTCATTATGTATCCTGGACAATTACGTTTACTTCTGAGATGTGTGTCATGCCCTTGATCCTTGATTGTAACAGTAACTATGCTGGCCGCTTTGAAGCCCGGTTATCTCCATCACCCTCTCTGGCACAGAATCGTTATCTCAGAATTGAGACTAATTGCTCCATGAGTCACATGAGGTAGCATAGCTGGGCTATTATCAGGAGGCTGAAACTTCTCACCTTTCCTTGTCATGTGACATCTATCCGTTCCCCACATCTTTAATGTACTAGGACTTTTTTGTCCTGTACTGTGCTGGATTGTCTCTTTTATTTCTGTATATTTAGTCTCGGGATATATAAAGCTGATTTGCAGTCATGTAATAGTAGAATAGTTTAGTAGGAGACACAGAGACCACAGATGGGCTTTTCAAAAGCACCTTCCCACAGTATTAGTAACAACATGAAAGGTTTGCAGAATGAAGGCACATTACATGATATTTAGTGACCGAAGCAGCAAGTTTGTTCAGGAGGCATGGGCGGAACGGCGTTCAACCAGAACTACCAGATAGCTACCAGAAGTCTGAAACTTTCTGACTAGAACTGCGGTTCTCGTGGGCGACAGACATCTCTTCCGCCAAAAGGAAAACTCCGGTACCTCTAAGACAGCTGCAGCGTTCACTCTCTAAAGTAGCGTACTATCAGTATCCTTTCTGGACAGCATAGAGGAGATTAGGCAGGTTTCCTCAACCACGTCTCATCCCTTAGCCCCAGCTTGGCTGCGGCATGGGGTGTACCACTTCTGCGTCACCCGTGCGTTGTGGAAGCATTGGTTGTGTGTTTTAAAGGCAACATGTATCTTAATATGTGCAAATTCAAGATCATGGTGCCTCTGTGGTGGTTTTGTTTTATTTTGTGCGGGAGGTAAATTGATGTTCAGGTCTTTTAGCTCCATATTCACCTCCACACGTATGGAGAGCATCCTTGCTGTCTACTCTCTGTTTGCCTTGTATCTTTCCAAACTTATTCTTTTTAATCTCTAAACCAGAAGTTTAGTCAATAGACCTAAACAAAAAGGCAGAAGTCCAGTCCTAGTTAAAGGTGTAATGAAAATGTGTAGTTTTGAGCCAAACTCCTAGTCTAGTAAGTTACTCAACATTTTTGGATAAACATTATCTGTTGCTTTTTTAAAAAATGGAGGAAGACAGTATTTACCACCTCTGAAAGTGACTGCCCTTAGACTATTCTCAACGCAGTATAATGAACGTCGATTCAGTCCCTGCTGTCATTTTCTTCACGTGGACACTTGTGGGTGTTTGCATGAGTGTCCGCTACAGAGCAGGTAGTACTCTGGTCCCTTCCCTTCCTTGCATTATTTTTGTAAAGTTTGGAAACCCATACACAGAATTTCCAAAAGAAATATAAATATGTCCACCGTACAGTGACAGTTACCTGTGACTGATCTGTTTTCTCACCATCCTACCTGGCCCCTCCCCACATCCTTCTCCAGGCAGTAATGTTTGTCCTCACATCCTCGTACAGCTACAATACTGAGGATTTCTTTGACTTTTCTCTTACGTAGAATCACACATCTGATGCATCTTTGTAGATTCTCATTTTTGGTTTTGTTCATTTTGTTTTGTGAAGCAGGACTTTTCAGTAGCTTGTGTAAAACAGAGAGAAAAATACCCATCATTCTGCCTTCACACTTTGATTTTTAGTGTGGCTGCTTTACCTAATTCTGGGCTAGAGATATTTTGCCAGCCCTCACAATTGTTCTATTTCTTCTGTTTTATTTCTTATCTGTGAATATGATCTTATTTTTCCCATTGCTTCAAAATATTTTAGAGCCCGCTTTACCCCTAGGGTTCTGAGAAGCCAGAGAGCACATGTTGTCAAGTCTGGGCATTGCCCATGTGGCTCTGCACAGAATAGCATGCTTTGGTTCCTGTGATTCTATATTGTCATAGAGTCATTTCATGTTGTCTCTGTGACTCCCGACTTCCTTCTTCTGAGTCCTTTCTGCTTTTATTTTAGAGTTTTCCTCAGTTGCCTATTATCCTTAACAGCCTATTCAGATCTGAGAAAGATTCATTTTCAATTGATAATTTCAGGTTTCTCACGTCTGAGGTTTGGTGTCATGTGGAAGGGGCATCCCCTTGATCTCTATTCACTTGGAGTACTCCAACACACACATGAAGCTGTTTTCTGTAAGCCATTTGTCATTATCTACAAATTACTCAAACCTTCACAGATTGAAAGGACAAACCTTTACAGTTTTGTGGTATCAGCAATACCAGTGAATGACTCAAGATTTCTTGAGTCTGGCAAGCAATGGGCTGGATACATCTCAAGGCTGGGCCAGAGTTTCCAGCTCACAATCTAACTAAATGCCATAGGTCTTTAGTCCATCACCACTAGGATATGCCTGCATGGCTGCTACAAGCCACCAGGCAGCTGAAATCCCCAAGAACAGGGCAGGAGAGAAACAAAGCATGTTGTAAAGACAGAAATGACATACCAAGATGTTTTCTGTCATAGGTTATTTCCCACCCATGCCAGCTCTGGCCCTGTGTGGAGAATAACTCCCTGCTGTGAGTCCTGGAGGGGTAATTATGGAGAACATAGTGTTAGAAGCAGGTTGTGATGGATTGTTTGTTTGTTTGTAATTAGCTTCCACCTAGAACTATTCCTTGGATCTCCTTGCTGCAGTATTAAGAATATGTATTAACATACTGGGAGCCCAGCTGGAGCGAGGAGGGTTGCACTGTTTAGCATTCAGACGTTTCCTTAGTTCTTCAGGTACCTGTGGCAGTGCTCCCTTCTCTCCCTCTGCCCTCATCCATGCTGTCCCTCTCTTCGCTCCTTTGCGCCAGGCAGACTATTCATTGAGTGCAGCTGAGATTTGTGCCATGCAAGGAGAGTTGGGGGGTGGTCTCAGGAGCACACAGGCTGCTGGAAGGAAATGCAGTGCTGTCCACCTGGTCATCTTACAGACTTCTATTAACCTACCAGCCAGCTATGCCACCTGGGTCTTCTGAATCACCCAGTTTTCCTGACTTAGAGGTGTTGCAGCATCTCCAGGGCCTTGGTGGCCTCCAACCCTTTCCTGGTATTAGGCTCCACCTTTCCAATAAAAAGAGGAGGATTGCTGGGCGCAGGTGTTTAATCCCGACACTCAGGAGGCAGAGACAGGCAGATCTCTGTGAGTTCAAGGCCAGCCTCGTCTACAAGAGCTAGTTCCAGGACAGGCTCCAAAGCTACAGAGAAACCCTGTCTCGAAAAACCAAAATAAAAAAGGCGGGTGGTGGTGGCATGAATACCTCTACGTCACCTCTCCAACATTTTGTTCACGTAATTTGTTTGCTGTTGCTTTCACTTTTTATCTTTTGGAAGGTTTCATCTACTTATCTCTCATTTTCAGTAACAGGTTTGGGTTCCTGTGGCTACCAAGTAGCAATATTCCATTCACCTCTGCTTAGATAATCTCCATATACTGGTTGATAGTGCTTCTCCCAAAGTTTATTTGGGAGGAAGAGTCGGGGAATTTTAACAGGGTAATCAGCTTATCCTAGCCAAAGGCTAGAGACGAGCACAGAGTCGTCTTTGCTCTCTGGGACGCCTTTGGCATCGGCTGCTTTAGCGTGTGCACCAAGAAGAAAAGACGGCGCAGGTGGCAGCAGTTCAAAGTCTCGAGTCAGCTCGAGGATTTGGGGTTTGTCTTGGACTGTTCTGTGAAGTAGCATTCACAAGAAACCTGCTTTAAAGGCCATCCAACAACAGTGTTTTCACCATACTTGTTGACCTAGCTGTATCTGTATGTAATTTCAGTTCTCAGCTTGCGTGTACCTGACCGTGTTGGGATCATGAAAACGGAAGTCATACACAAGTTGCAAATTTCATCCCCATTCATCAAAATGAAGCCACTGAATTCCTCCCATGGGTGATTCATTACCCTGCTGGATCTCAGACACAAGGGGACCGGTCCCGACCGTGCACGTGAAAGCACACAGTACTCTGAAGCTCGTACACGCTTCCCTGCCAGCAGAGGCAGAAGAATCAGACTGCCAGTTTCAGGCGTTTTGCTGATGGACATAAAACTGGAGCTTCCCAGAGACTAAGTCTGAGCCTTGCTCTCATATGGCCCCTGCTCACCCAGATCAGGACTTGCCTTTCCCCTCCTGATTTTAGCCTGTGTTCCCTACCCAGTGTGTATGGAGTCACCAGAGGGCTGCCCTTCCCGTGAGGCTTCCCCGGGAAGGTGCAATGCTATCATCCATGAATTCCACCCCTCCCTTGGAATTAAACTGTCAGATTGTCCTTGCTGCTTTTTAAACCTCTCCCCCTCCCTGCTTCATTCACTTTCTCTTTCCAGACTTCACAACTGACAGCTGTAGCTTAATGATGCAGAGAATCATCTCGAAGAGTTAAGGTTACCTCCCGCTCCAACTCTCTTGTGTATCAATGTCCCCTTGAGGCTGTCTGCTTTTCAGGAGAGGATCACTTCTCTTTGCTTTGTGAGTCCTGCACTGTAGAGCGGGTCTGCCTAACTTCAGCGTTGCTGACTGTGTTTGCGCTGGAGACCACTGCTGTGGTGTGGCGCTTCTGTGCCACTGGCAATGAAGTGTGGCACTCCCCCGTGCTGCGGGAGCTCTGGCAGGCCGCGTGACTGACTTTCAGTGTCCCCATGACAGGATGGCCGACAGAAGCAATTTACGGGAAGGGAGGAGTACTTGATTTTGGGTGACATTTCAGAAGGCACAGTCCATCTTGACAGGGAAGTGGCTCAGTTGTGGTGGTTGATCATGTGGTGTGACTAACTGGGACACAGATAGCTCCACCAGAGTTGGAGGGGGATAGTAACCCTGTCAGAGGCTTGCCTCTAGTAGACACAGAACCTCCTAGACTGTAGCAACACCTAGGGACCAAGTGTCCCAGTATATGGCTTTCAAGGGCCCACATTTCTTACCTAAACCATAACCATTTCTATCCACTAGATATTAGTAACACTCCAGCCTACGAAAGCCACAACCACAATGTGTCTAGCCATTGTCATATGTCCCAGGAGTTGGTATGCCGGTGGGAAATCCCTCTGATATAGTAAAATTCCCCTGAAGAAATGATCTGGGCATGCCTGCCTATCGCTGTGACGGGGAATGGGGGAGTGCTAAAAATAATGAATCTAATCCAATCTTGCTGAGAGAGTAAGACAAGAGAGAGAGAAATGACGGTTTCTTGAGAGGTGATTGACAGTTCTGTGACTGGGGGTCGGCCTGTCTGTGGTCAGCATCAAAGATGGGAAACATTTTAAATGAGCAACTGCTGAGACACCGCGGGGCCACAGGGCAGAGCTCCTGTTGGGGCAGCGGGAAGAGACATGACCTGGACTGCCAGAGTCATGGACCCACAGTCGACAGAAGTAAGCAGTGAACAATTTAGACACTTTGAGAAGCGTGTCACCCTACTGTGAAACCTGCAGGCCAGGGAGCATTTCATCTGTCACTTTCTCTCTCAGGCCTTTGCTGTGTCTCCAGATTACCCTTCGTGACAGCCAGCTGCAGACTCGGTGATTACAAGTGTCCTTCTAATCAACTTCCATCCTGGAATTTGGAGAAGGTTTGGGACAGCCTTCCGATATTCTTACTGACATGCTAGGGCTTTAAATAAAGTGAAAGTAAGGCTCAGACTCCATCGTACAATAAAAATAAAAATAGTTCAATTTCAGTTCCATCACCGATACCTGATGTCCTTTTCAAATAAGACTAACCCCAGAAATTTCGCGACGTTGGACTTACCCACAACTACTCTCACTTCCCTGCAGGTGCGAGTCAATTTCTGTCATTCCACATTTGTGATTCTGATGTCTGACTGTCACAGTGCAGTTATTGAAGTCCACAGGGTAGGACTTCGTCCTTATCTGTAGTTCTCAGAGACAGAGCATGAAGGGGTGGCTGCAGCAAAGAAACTGAGATCTCCTATGCACCCAGGGTCCCCCAGCATGTGGACCGAGGACATGGCCTGAGCAACACCATTTGTTAGCATACACTTTAAGGCTTTAGCAAATAATTTTTCTCGTAGGGATATTTACCACCCTACCCATGTGTACCTGCAAATAGAGCAATATTGTGTTTTCCCTTCAATAGAGTCCCCTGTTCATCAGATTTGCATTGAATGATATTTCTGAGCCTGGTGATGTGCTAGGCCTATAAGACACATTAGGGAGATGCAGCCGCATTGCTTGTGCAGCTTGGAGCTTGATGGAGACACGGGCTTAACAAGCATAGCTGCAAGCTTGCGAAAGTAGCAGAGGCAAAAGCACAGAGGACGCCAGCTAAGCTGGGGAAGAGCTCTACAAAAGGACAACAAACCGAGTGCCTCTCAGAGGAAGCATTGTCGCCATTGTCGCTGGCAGCGGGCCGTCCTGAAGGCTGCAGCAAGTCCTTTTTCTGTCTCTCTTGAACGTATCTGTGTCCACTGTGTATATATTTTTAGCATTTCATGGTGTGCTGTCATCTTTACTTTTCAAGTCCCTTGGCACGATGTAGACTGGGTTTGGAGAGCATAAGGATTGTGTCTCGTCCATCTTCCAGTAATCTAGTTGAGCTTTACAGTGAGTAGTGTGGACTAATGGTTGAGGAAGGTGAACTAATCACAGCAGGAGGGTGCCCTAAGGCTCTTGGTGTGTCCTTTGTCCTTTGTACTGTGGTTTTGGACTCCACCAAGAGAACCTCTTCTTTCTGCTTGACTTCTTGGTCCAAATCGGATTTGTTTTCTCTCGAATGACTGTTCCTATTTGACTTCACATGCCCGGTATCAAGCATGCTGTCTGCCACAATTGTCAAGAAATTATAAAGATAGAGAGAGGGACACAGAGAGACAGAACTATTTCCTGAAGATGAGCCTTTCTATCTAAACCTGTTTGACAACATTTTCACAGCTTTGTCTGCCTACTGACAGTGTTTCTCTTGTCCACCCAAGTTCTCCACTCCAAACAATCAAATCTAAGTTCATTTTTCTAGAAGTGAAAAATTGAAAAAATGAATTGTAATGTCTAAAATAAAATTGTCTCTGCCTAGGCGAAACCAGCTCTATCTCATCAGCACTAATGTAACACTCCTTTCTTTCATTTCTCAATGCGTTGTCCTTCACAGTAGAATTTAAATTATCTTTTAAAGTGGATAATCAAAATTTACTCTGTAACCATAAGTTATAAATCTGAACATCAGGTCATTTCTTACCGAAGAATTTTTAAATAAAGCAAATGAAATTGGAGTAATTCTGGTTTTCATGGGAACAAGAATCTCATCATCCAGCTCAGGACTCCAGAGCTTCTAGAATGTTCTCCTAGATGCTGCTGAGAACAATTGGTACCTGCCTGACTCCTCAGCTTCCTCTCTCTGGTGTTTGAGCATCACTTCTCTCCACACTGGTGTATAGACTGTGCTTCCTATGCAGCTGATTCCAGATTTTCCTCTTAGAGTTTCATGCATGACCAAACTGTGTTATTGAATCGTTCAAATCATATAAGTGAGAAAATGCAATATATGAACAGTGAAACAAAAATATGTATTGTTAATGTCCAAGTTATTCCTGAAGTCACTGTAGGAGCCTGGAGAAAGACGTTACTAGAGTCTGGAGAGGCACTAGAATAATTTAGGAAGGTTTTGAAAATTATTAGTTACAGATAGTAGTAAGTAGAGGAAAATGATTCGGATTATCCTTCATCAAGATCTAGCCAAAAGTTTATGGTGGATGAGAAAACTCTGGTAATAAATAGGGGGCCCATTTCAACCTACATTGAATTATCAAGTCCACCTGCCAATATGTCATGTCACCATACAGATGCCATGCGAGGGAGACTACATCTCGTGTTAAGAATGACTAGGGCCTTGATTTAACCTTGGTAAATGATGTCTATCTAGAAAGTTGTCCATTTCCTTTAAGTTTTCCAATTTTGTGGAGTATAGGTTTTCGAAGATGATTCTCTGTATTTCCTCTGTGTCTGTTGTTATGTCCCCCTTCTCATTTCTGATTTTATTAATTTGGATATTCTCTCTCTGCCTTTTGGTTAGTTTGGATAAAAGTTTTGTCTGTCTTGTTGATTTTCTCGAAGAAACAACTCTTTGTCTCATTGGTTGTTTTGTATTGTTGACCCAGTAATACCACTTTTGAGTAGATATCCAAAGAATGCTCAATCATGCCACAAGGACATGTGCTCAACTATTTTCATAGCAGCATTGTTTGTCATAGCCAGAACCTGAAAACAACCTAAATGCCCTTGACCAAAGAATGGATAAGGAAAATGTGTTACATTTACACAATGGAGTACTACACAACAGAAAAAAAAATGACATCTTGAATTTTGCAGGAAAATGGATGGAGCTAGAAAACATCATTTTGAGTGAGGTAACACAGACCCAGAAAGACAAATATCACATGTATTCACTCATAAGTGGTTTTTAAACATAAAGCAAAGAAAAACAGCCTACAAATCACAATAATGAGAACCCTAAGAGAGACATACATGGATCTAATCTACATGGGAAGAAAAAAAAAATAAGATCTCTTGAGTAAATTGGGATCATGGGGACCTTGGCAGAGTGTTGAAGGGGAGGGGAGAGGCAGGGAGAGGGAGCAGAAAAAAAATATAGATCTCAATAAAAATCAATAAAAAAAAGAATGACTAGGGCATGTAAGGTAGTTTTAAAAAGAATAAGTTACAACTAATTATATTGTAACCAATTTCTGAAACACTTTAACTACTGTATGATGATTTGTATGAATTTATTGTCACAGCTCATAACTCACATTAATTTTAATGAGTAATACTTACTATTCAATGAGGAGACCAAAGCGTAGCTAAAGCACTTGCTCAGAGTTATACATATGTGTTACAGATAATTTGATTCCAGGTTTCTCTTGGTTTTTGGTTTTTTTGTTGTTGTTTGTTTGTTTGTTTTTTGCCCAATCCAGATTGGAAAGACCAGTAAAATGCTGGTTTGTTTAATCCTTGTCAAGATATGAACATAATATGAAGCAATAAACATTACCCTGGACTTGTCACAAATTATACACTGACTAGAAAGCCTTGCTTCAAAAATAGCTGATCCTATGTGCATCCTCTCAAGAGATATGAACCAGATTGTGGGATAAGTATGAGAACCCTTTGATCACTTGATATTCTAAATAAGAAGGACTTCCCTAATTTTAGATACCAAACATGCAATTGTATTAATTTCCTCAAAGGTGAAGAGGCTCCAAGGTCAAAAATCCATGAAAAGCAATTGTCCGGGAAATAGCAGCATCAGGCACTGGGCTGGGAGACAGCTCCCTGGGGAGATCTCCTCAGGAAGCCAGATCCTAGGGTCCAAGGTTACCCCTTGCAAAGAGAATTAAACAAAAGCAATTGATTATTCATAAGGGATATTTTCATTAAGCTTGGGCAGCCTGAGGAATTGCTCTATCTATTGAAGGTTTTTTTTTCTTATCTAAATACCCTGATTAGGTTCAGGAACAAAGCTTCTTCCTTCCCCCCACACCATACCCCTGTTGAGATGTGCAAATAGCCTTCCACTCCTACTTCCGCCAGCTTCCAGGCCCTCATCTTTCCTTTTCAGGGAGGCTGAGTCTAGAAGCCCTGGTGGGGAGGAAGAAGGGTCAGAACAGGTGATGGAGTTAAGAGTCTCTCTCAGGCCCTGCTCTATGTGATGTCTGAATGTTTGCCAAACTCCTTGTCTTCCCTGTGTCTCAAATCCCTCCTATGAGAAGCAGACACTCACATCTGTATCTGTCCAGGTCTGAGGAATGGCAATATGTCCACAAAATATCTACAGGTATATCATTCCAAAGCTTAGGAGAGCTGGAACCATTCCATTGGCAGACAACACCACATCCACTCCCATGTGTGTGCCAAACTCATGGTCATTGTTACTATATGTATCTTTCTCTGCCAGGAAAATACACACACACACACACACACACACACATATATATATATATATATCAATAGGTAAAATATTTTTAAAGTTCAGTTTAATATTTACTAACCCCTGCTTGGGAAGATCCACACAGGCTTTGCATTTTTTTTTTTTGAGAGTAGCATTGATGGATATTTAATTGTGACGTCACTCTCTCACAGTTTCATGTACCTGAACTGTTTTCAGCTTCCAAGATCATTCTCTTTTGAATTTTTAAATGACACCAGGATTTGCCTGGCTTTGCTCAGTAGAATATGACACCGGTTCCTTAAATTACTGAATCTTCCTTTTCTGTTTTCATTCAAGTCAGTAGTTTGGTAATCTTTTAATTTCTTCTTAAGTTTCTGATACCATAAATGAAGCGGTCTTGGCCTCTGGCACGTTATCCTAATCCAGGCCTCCCTGCTGAGGGACTAGCAGAAAGACAGGGCCATTGACATAAACAGTGAGGTCAAAAGGAGAGCTGCCAGGAGGACCAGATAAGTGTAATTTACAACACAGATAGTGCATAGACAGGAGTGATATTTCCCCATTAGAGATAAGCAGTCTGATCTCTTTTTTGCAAATCTGTGCATTTTAATAATGCCTGAAGATTAAGTTTGGTTGTCAGGTGTTTTTTTTCTTCTGGTGTTGACTAAACATGAACTGTTGCTGGGCACTGTCATCAGCACCCAGTGTAAACAGGAGTCTCTGGGAGCCTCTGAGCTTTAACTTTAAGCCATCCCTGGCTGTTGTTATAAGCAGGTGTGATGTGTCTGGGCACACGGAATCTACCGATTTACCCACGGAATCAATCGTTCTTTCTAATGACCATCCAGTGTCAAGTACAATCGTTCCCTGTGGGAGGAAAGACAGAAGAGAGGGACCTACTGAGTGTGTAATGAAGGCAGAAGTCCAGAGCCTTGGTTAAAACAAAAGACTGTACTTAGCATGTAGTTAATACCTATGCTGCTTAATCAAATATCAATAAAATATTACTTTGTTCTGTTTCATTTATTGCTCTTTCATGCAGTATTCCGCCTGGCCATTGAGTTGTATTGTTCAAGTCATTTCCATCACAGGCCCTCCCGGCAATAGCTTCAGCTTGCAGGAGGTGGGCACTCATCATTTATGTAATAAAAGTGATGTGTTGGCCCAAATCATTAGAATGAATGCTTCTATTTTACTAAACGGCTTAACAAGATATACCTTCTAACATATAATTCACTGTTGGAAACACACAGCCCAATGGGTTTTAGTGTATCTTGAGATTTATTAAATGACCGCTACTATCACCTCAAAAACATTTTAACAAAAATAAAAAATAAAAAATGCTGTCTTCTTAGCAATGATCTTAAGTCTCCCTAATCCCCATCTAGCTGTGAACAACTGCTGGTCCATCTTCAGACTCTATGCATTTGTCTGTTCTGACATGCCGTGCAAATAAACTCACATAATACTGACTCTGACTTAGCATAAGACTTTACCTTTCCCCCATTTGTTGTATTATGTACTTCATTAAAAGACTTATTTTACATATATGGGTATTTTGCCTGCCTGTACCTGGTGCATATCTAGTGCCACGAACCCCCTGGAACTAGATTTTCAGACAGTTGGGAGCTACCATGTGGGTGCTAGGAATTGAACTTGGGTCCTCTACAGGAGCAGTCGATGCTCTTGACAGCTGATCCATTTTTCCAGCCCCTGTACTTCATTTCTTTTTACTGCCAAATCATATTTGTAGATATTACCATATTTTACTTGTCCATCAATTAAAGGACATTGTCTACTCTGACCACTGTATAGCTGTTATGAATAGTGATGTTGCAAACATTTATAGACAGATTTTTACAGTTCCCAGTTTTCTTTCTCTTGAATATATACTTAGGAATGAAGTCCCCAATTTTACAAGGCGATTCTTTGTTCGGTCACTTGAGGAACTGCCACGCCCTTACCTAAAGCTTGGCACCATCTTACCTTCAGTCCGATCTTTTGCATCTCCACCAACAATTGCTGCCATCTTCTTAATTATCTTTGCCGTACTAGCAGATATGAAGATATTGCTTCTTAACTCAGAGGGGCATGAATGATTCTTGAAACAAAGTATTCAAGCAACACACAAACACACAAAAAAAAAAGTCACAAAAGAGAGGGAGAGTATATCATATAGATTTGTACAAGTCAGAGTTAGTTAGGAACCAGTCGAGAGAGTAAGCTTTAGCATCAGGATAAGTCTCTAAAGGTGGGCCTGTTGTCTGCATCCATGACACAGCCTTAAGTGTTAAAAGGAAAGGTTCTCATCCACACCCAGTTCTCCTACCAGTTCCTAACCCTGTGGGCCACTGACTTTTCTGCCTCGGCCACTGCTTTTATCATTCACTTTATTTTCAGTGGCTTCTATTTTCTATTTATCAGGATCCCGCTCTTAAGGATAGGTAGCTTCAGGTCCACTGGCTTGGGGCTGGTGAGTCGGCACAAACCTCTTCTCTTTTCCATAGCACTTAGGAGATTTGCATTCCTCAGCCTGGTACTTGGTGATAAAATTATCTTAGATTGCTTGCATTATTTTCTGTGTGGTTTCAAGTATCCCAGTGTGTTCCTTGAGGGAGAGGAATAGGTTTATATTAGTTAATGTTACCTATAAAACCAGAAATAGGATCAGTGCAAAGAGCACATTTGTTGAATTAAATTAAAGAGTTCTTCTGTTTCTAAATTCCTCTTAGAATTTCATAAATGAAGACGGGTTCTCACTGGCATTTAAAATAAAACAACATGATTCTCATGAATTCACCATTACAAAAAGGGAAATAATTTCATATAGAATTTCATAAATGAAGATAGATTCTCACTGGCATTTTGAAAAAAAAAACTCCGCCATTCTCATGAATTTCCTAGTACAAAAGGGAAATAATTAATTTTATATTTTTAAATTAAAATTAAGTTTGTTTCTAGGTCAGTGAATACTGAAAATTATAGTAGTTTATCATGTTTCTTCTAGTCCTTGTTTTTATGCATGAAACTTTGTCACATAGAGGAGATTAATCTTGGAAATCTTCTTTGTGCTGTCAAAATTAGCAGACCATGTTGACTTCTGTTGCCATTTCCCTTTCAAAGTTAAAGGCATGGGCTGCCCGGGTGAGAGTTTCACTTAGGAACTTCATTGTGGAGCTGCCCTTGGGGTTAGTCTTCTGCAACATTGTATTCCACTTCTGTCCTCAACTCTCAACCTGAAATCAGAGATGGGCAAAGTCAGGCAAACAAGGCAAAGGTTAATACAGACAGCCTAATGGTAAACAGGTGGGAGCCATCAGCTTGAAGCCAGGTCCCCTGGAGGCCATCCCTTCAGAGATCCATAACCACTTGAACTGGAAATTTGACCAGGAAGAAATCCCTCAGCGGCCTCGCCTTGGAGCAGCTCCACTGAAAGGGTGGCAGAGTTCAGGGGAAGGTGGTGGGAGATGAGAGGGAACAGTGGGGCAGGGAAAGCATGCCATTTACCTCCAATTGCTAAACTTGCCATCACAAATGGAGTCAGTGTGAGCAGTTTCAAGTGTCTGTATAGCTAGGTCTCCAACAGGAAAGGAGCCCAGAGAGGCACAGTTCCTGTAAAGAAAGCAGTCACAGCACAGAATTTCAGCCTTCTGTCTCTCCTGAAGAGTATGGAGCATGGACAGCTGAAATGGAGAATAAATTATCGAGGCAGGTCTATAGGTGATTTAGTTCATTGTAGGCTGTAATCAAGTTATTTATTTTGGCATTTTCCTGCGTCTGGTCATGCTCTGAGTACGCAGATTCTTATGGCTCACAGCCTAAATTTTCACATCACAGCAGCTGCTTAGACTCCTGCTAGGAGGGGTCACTTAGGGAACCAGAACAGAGGGACTGCTATTTGGCAAATAGGAGAAGGCACTGTTTATTGAGCAGATATTATGTTGAACGAATTGTCCTGGATACTTTGGGTACAATTTCTTGCTTGTTTCTCAATGACCCAGTCTTTCTTTTAAACTTCTGCTTTAAAATAAGAAGAAACTAAGACTCTTGAGATTTAAAAACTTCCCAGGTTATACATCAAGTAAATACCAAAACCAAAAGAACCCTCGTCCCTTTGGTTCTGCAGCATGTTTTCATTTAATTTTTTTCCTATGATGTACTGTAGCATGTTCCTTCATTGTAAGGACACCACACCTAGCCAATTGCCTTTTACTGTTTCAGAACTAAAACATGAAATCCAAACCTTCAAAAAGTATGATTTTTTTAAAAAAATTATAATTATTTATAAAATGTGCTTCTTTTAGTCATCTGCTTATTTCATTGTTTTGAATTGCTAAGTAAAAGTGATAAAAATAACTATGGGTAAAATATTCTATTTAAAGCTGTTATATTTTAAATGTAAAGTTGTAGTATCGCAAAAGTAGACATATATTAAATTTATTGTCTTATATTACCTATACATGTTGCCTTCTATAAGCGATTTTATGCTATACACACCATGCTAATCCCTTCCCAAATCAAATATACGTAGCTTCTATGACTCGATTCTAACAGAACTTAGAACTTTCCAGAGAACATTGAATTTGAAAAATGCCTTCATTCAGAATTTCCTGAAAATGGTCTTTGTAATGAACTTTAATTTCATTATAGCTAATCCAACTTAGAGTGAATTTTAGTGAGCTAACCAAAATAGATTTTGGATTGATTTTTTTTTTCAATAAAATATGCAATGCCCCCTTTAAATACATTTTTCTGCAATATTGCTCTTTTACCCTGTTTAGCAAAGATTTTGTCTAAAATATTTCCATTTCAGATTTTAATTAAATTACAATAGGATTGACTTCTCACAGTTTCCCAGGTAGATGGAGAATATAAAGTCGGGGTTCCACACTGGGCTGACCCCTAGTCAGCCTAGTACCTGGAGCTGCTCTGTAAAATCACATGCATGTCTTACTCTGTAACCCATTGCCAACCCCCATTCTTCAGAATATGATCATTTGTTAAGCAATATACTATGCACAGTTTTAAGAAACCAGGATGGTGTTTGCTCCTGCATCCTCCCACCACACACACACTACACAAGGCGAGTAGGCAGGCTGTGTACCAGATATTTATGCAAGGCGTTTTTCAACATCTTTCTCTTTTCGCTCACTTCTTGTTAGCTACAAAGATACATACTGTGCCAGCCTCTAAGCTGGTTGCAACAGCTATTTATTTAGATTGTGTGAACTGGAGCTGAACTTGAACCCAATTAATAGCAACTGAACTTGAACAAACTGATATGAAATCATTACAGGCTCAGTTCCCTGGTCCATTATCCCTGAAGAGATCATCCGACAGCACTCCAGGTGCCTTTTCTATGCCAAATCTTGGTGCAATGCCCAATCAGAAGGTGTCGAGGGATTAGAAGTTCGGTTGCATCGGAGTTAGCTCATTACCACTTTTGCGATCGCTTTCACAAAGAGGAGAGGTGGTGATCCCACTGGGCGGGATTGCAGGGAAGGCTTTGTTTTCAACACCATCTGGCACATGCTTGGCACTCATTAACACAGCACAATGTCGTTTAAAATAATAATTGTATACGGCAGCAATGCCTTTTCCATAGATCCCCACCTTTGGCCTCCCTGTAAAGGAAGTAGAAGAAAGGCAGGCCCAGTAACTGCCTGTGCTAGCGTGGGCTCCCAGTTTGAGGCTCACTAGCCCATACTCTCCCCAGACCAACGAACTCCTTTGGTTTTCTTTTATATTTTTACATTTAGTAGAAGTGGTCTTTATTGGAGGGGGAGGATGTAGGAGGGTATGAACTGGGAATACCTCAAGCCTGGCCCTGTTCTCAGGTCCCAAAGAATCTGGTGATGGAACTCCAGCCATGGCTGAAACCAGCAGTCAGGAAGTGCTGGCTTGAAAGGAATTGTATACAGTCAAGTTGAGGTAAATACAATGAAAAGTTGTAGGCTTTGCTCTGCTGTGAGATGTGCTCATAGACTAAAGCCAAGTGCTGGGTTATGATGTCACTGTCCATCCTATAGAAAAGAGATCTGGATTGTACCAGCACATCCAGGAACTTGGTTCAGTCTCAAGAGTCCTACTTTGGAGTCCTATAGTATGTAGAGATAGAAGCTTAGGTTTCTTGAAGGTGTCCACTTGGATCTGAGTCTTATTTCCAACCCCATGATAGGCTGCGACAAACACATAACCTTTTTGTCTCCCTTTCTTTAGCCACATAATGGGTTTCCTTCATCCTCATTTTTAGGAGATCTGTGGCAACTGAGGAACACAAAACATATTTGGGTAAGACTTGTGCATGATGAACTCTTGGTAAGTGTTAGCTTTGACGTGTTGACATCACCATGGTTTTCCTCGGGGGTTAATTCTTCCCCAAGAACTTGCCTCAGATCCTCAAACCATGAATTTATTCTCTGATGATGGAAGCAGTTGTTAAGTAGACATTGTCCAGTATGGTTGTCTGTTCTTTCCTGTAAGATATTAGGATTTAATATGTTGTACGGGGTAAGATATTAGGATTTAATATGTTGTACGAGACCAAGGACAGACGAAAGCAGGGTGATAAGATGGCTCATGTTCTGCAAGGTGTCAGCAGGTAGAAGCATTTGCCACCACTTGGCAACGTGAGCTCTGAGAGCCACACGGTAGAAGGTAAGAACAGACCCTATCAAGTTGGCCTCTGACTATCACACGTGGACAATGACATACTCACCCCACACACACATATGCACAATATAAAAGTAAGCGTTAGCAAGGTAATTGGAAACCATTTGATGTGGATAATGTCCATATATAATATCTATAATGCATCGTGCCATAATATTAATACAGCATGCCATTTGTTTCCAGAAAAGACTATACGTATTGTATACAACAAAATTGGTTCCATATTTCAGCCCCATCGAAGTATGCTATATTCAATGATCACAGGGTTTTATCTGGTTGAGTCATAATAAACAGCATGCCTTCTGGCTACCTAGTGATTTGTGTCCTGTGATACTGAATATAACCAAGTTTTGTTTTGTTTTGCCTTTTTATTATTTCCTATTTGTTATATGGAAAACCTCCCGCAAAAAGTGGCTTTTCCGCAACAGTGTTCGAGGATATTTCATCCCACCAAGAGATAACGGCCGACATTTTAGATGTCGAGGAAAGATTAAGTGCATTTGGTTGAACTAGCAGCACTAACAGGCCTGCATCTTTGTACGGTGGCTGTTTATCTTCTTTCCAGCAGTGGAATATTGAGCTCCCCCAGGCTGTGATTCAGGTATTAATGCGGAGTTGAGGTCAGGCAAGAGTGTGTTCGGTCTGCAGCACTTAGATAGCAGAGGCGGACGCTCATGGCTATTAGTCAGGGGGCTCTGGGTGCCAGCGATTGCATGCTAGTGGTTCGTAATCGGCGTGATTCACAGCTGCCTTAAATGGGCCGTTGCTCTCGTGTTTTGCTTTTGGCCTGCTGTCATTGCCAAAAATGCCAGCCTTTCTTCTACAGATCTGCCCAAATGGTAAGTGCATGGTGCCCTTTGGCATGCTGGGTGACTTGCTGCTAACACAGGAGACAGCTTTGATTGTCTTGCAGGAATCGTATCTCAGTGAGTCCTTTAAAGAATAATTTACACACACGCGCGCGCGCACACACACACACACACACACACACACACACACACTTCCCTAAATGCTGCTGCTCCAGGAGTGTGGACAGAATTTGTGCCACAGTTTCTTAGCAGCGGTTTGATCCACAGATTCGCTGCCTTGATTTAACTGTGCAGACATTTGAAAATCAGAAGATATATGATATGTTCTTGGGTTTTCTGTATTCTTAGAGCATGATCTGGGCTCTGGTTCCTGCTTAGTGGGCATGTAAGAAGCCACAGTCATGTGGGTTTAATGTCAGCCAGGTCTGAGGTCCATGCCCTACCTTGACCATAGGCTCCTGACCTTCAACACACTTACCTATTTCTTATACATTTGACCAGCAGCCTACGTCTCTGCTTTCTTGGTTATGGCTTTGAACACTGATTCAGACACGTGAGTATTTCTGCCTGGCTGTTCAGCCAATACTTGTCTCACTCCTCTAGTCAGCTGGGGTTGGAAACTGCAACACAGAAAAGATTGACCGGATCTCTGCTCACAAGTAGCTTCCTTCTGGCTGATAAAAATTACCTATGTGAGCAGGGCACAGAAGGATCTCCAGTAGCGACACTGCGATGAGGAAAATAGAAACAGGAAAAGGGTGGAGAAAGCTAGGGGAAGCCCACTCTGAGAAGAGGAGATGTGGGATAACATGGCAGCAAGAGCAACTAGTGCTTCAGCACGAAAGCAGTTTGGATGAATCTGGAAAGAGCCACAGCTACAGAAGAGGCAGGGGGAGGGGGGACTGGAATGAAGTAAAGCTGGGCAGCCAGATGAGAGAGCAAGGCAGGCTCATAAGGGTTCATTTTTTTACATTTGATCTTAAAATATTTAATTAATTCAATATACAAACTTGAAGTAGTCTGAATAATATTTTATGCACTGGTTACATCATCACCTTCTAATATTCTGTGGCATGTATGTGCATTTGTAGAAATAACATTAATACATCTCTATCTTCAAGTGAATTGTACAATATTTAATATTCATCATACGAAACGATTCTTAAAGTCACTGTCAACATCATCATAAAAGGGGTTTCTACCCATGTCTCATCTTCAACCTTTCTGACGCTTTGCTTTCAGCTAATTTTCATATAATATTAATTACTTAATGGTTTTATTCCTTTCGGCATTTATTGTTTGTTTGGTTTCTGCTTACTTATTTTGATTTTAGGCAGAGTCTCGCTCAGCAATCCAGGCTGACCTGGAACTCATTAAGTAGCCCTGAATGTCTTCAAACTCACAGTCTACCTGCTTCTGCCTACCAAGTGCTAAGGTCATAGCTGTGCACTGCCATGCTCAGCTACAGTGTCTGTAGTAATAAGGGGCGGCGGGGCTGTGTCCCCAGCACCCCGGCTGCCTGCTCGGCTAGCTTATGCCTGAAATAACAACACACAAACTGTATTCATTTAAACACTGCTTGGCCCATTCTCTTCTAGGCTAATTCTCACATATTAATTTAGCCCATTTCTAATCATCTGTGTATGGCACCCCAAGGTGCGCTTACCAGGAAGATTCTAGCCTATGTCCATCCTGGGTCGGAGTTTCATCCTGGGAGCGGGGCATGGCGTCTCTCTCAGACGTCTGCTCCCGAGAGGAGAGCTGTCGAGACTGAGATCACTTCCTCTTCCTCCCAGCGTTCTGTTCTGTTTACTCCTCCCACCAATCCTCTAACCAATAAAATGGGCCAAGGCAGTTCCTTTATTAGCCAATGACCTTCCTCCATCAAGTGTCTTTACAGATACTATTCATTCCGCATTATATATGCTAGAATCCTTGTAAAATAGTCATTGATCAGTAGTATTTTGCTAATAATATATAATTTTGTTTATTATTATAGTGTAATATATTTTATTAATAAACTATAATTGATAAAATAATAATTGATCATAATTAATGTATAGGTGACTTACTTGTTTATCTGTTTCATTGGTCTCTGTGGCTTTGTGTATGCCACTGACATGCTGTCTGTACTACTTACAGCTTTATAATATAGTTTTATATCATGGGGAATTGGTACTTCTGTCTTTTGCTCTTTTGCCCAAGAGTGCTTTGACCATATGAGCCTTTTGGTTGCATACACTGTTTGAATTTTTTAATCATATATGAAAAATGCCATTTAAAGTTTGGTATATATAGCATTGAATCTTTATATAATGTGAGTATTTGAACAATATCATCTTTTTTAATCCATAAGGAGAGATGTCTTTCCCTTTTTGTGTATCTTTAATTTCTTCCATCAATGTCTTATAATTTTCCACATACAGATATTTTGTTACAGATTAATAGAATAAATGATAATAAAATTATCTCAATAAATGTGAAAACCCCATTATTTCATGTTTTAAAGCTCATCAAATTAATCAACAAAATTCAACCGTATTCTTTAGCTGAAAGCCCTAACCATTCAGATTTATAAGAAGTGCGCTTCAGCATACCAGCTCAGACTGAGGCCATAGGCAGCACACATACATATCAGCAGCGCCATACCCAGTCCATGTGGTGCTAGGGACAGAAGCCAGGGTCTCATGTTTACCTGGAACACACCCTACCAACTGTCTCTATCCCCACCCTGAAGTGTTCCTTCTACAGTCGGGAACCAAACAAGTGCTCTAGGCACTTATATATGATATGATAGAATAACACTGCTAGCCCAAGCAATTGGGTAAGAAAAAAAAAAGATTGTTTCCAAATTAGAAAATAATAAATTATCTCTGCTTATAGTTAACACATTCTTTTACATAGAGAAGTTCAGGCACTCTACGAATAAACTCTTAAGAATGACAAATGCAATCAAGTTTCAATACGCAAGAATCAGTTGTGTCTGTGCACACTAACAATAAAAAATGAAGTCAAGAAAACATTTCTACATCCTACAGAATCACAAGATAGCAATAGATTATGTAGATTCTTCGTGGAGTAGTAATAGGAGTTGATTTTGTTTTATTGGAGATATTCAAAACCAAAGATTTGAAGCAGAAACCTGTTAAAATCAGACTCATGTCTCTGTGTCAGCCTGTAAGGCTGGTATGTTACCTCACTGTGTTAGCACGTTTCACCTTTTGTCTTGTGTCCTTAGTATTAAATAATTCACAAATAGAGGTGCCTTATTTGTCATGAATTTTATGTGCTGAAACATGGGCCAATTTTGTTTGTGATATAAGAACCATTCTCTGCTCTCCATCATCGCTCATTGTCAATCATACCTTCTTTAGTTCCAATAGACAAATAATCTCTCCAGTCTTTGGGGAATCATTTTGCCTAGACGTCTTTTCTTGCCTTATCCTGTAAGACTCTTTTTTCTATAGACTTGGAGATTTTTCTAATGTATTCCTCCATCTTATTCATGTAAGCTTCTCTTAGCTCCTATGTCAGTCCCTTGAACATAGTGGTTGGGTGGATGGATGGATGGATGGATGGATGGATGGATGGATGGATGATGGATGGTTGGGTGGTTGGACGGAAGGAAGGATGGGTGGATATGTGAATATCCACAGGGACCAACTGCCTTGTAAAGCCACCCCCAACTTCCCTACCCTTAGTTCTTCTTGCTCTTACAGAATTTTGCAGTGGCTCTTTAGATATCTCTAGTGACATTGTCTTCCATATTATTATACACAATTTCTCTCCTCAGAGCCCTTTGAAGGTCAGAGACTGTGTCATAGTAGTCTTTGTTTTCCGAGGAATTAGCACGTTTTCTAGCACTTAGTGGGTTTCCAGTAAATGATGGGGGAAAGTAAATGTTAATCAGCAAATAAATCTCTAAACTCAGAGGGCTGGGTAGGGTTAATGGACTGAATCTTGGACTAGATATGGTTCTCTTAGGAGTTGGCAATCTCTAGAGACTTCCTCCCCAGTTTTCCTGTTGCAAAGCGGCTGTGTGACCACTCCAGGGAGACAGCTTCAGAATGTCTCCTTTCTTTCTCTGCTGTTATCTTTCTGGTATCATCCAGAGTTACTATGCTAAGCCTTTAATTTATGTTCAAGACTCATAAATGAGTTGTGACTCAAGATAGAGAAACCTGTTATTAGCAGGAAGAGATTCCATTGCAGTAAATTACAAAGAAAGCAGGCCAGACTCTCCTTGAAACCTGAGGGGACACTGTGTGTGTGTGTGTGTGTGTGTTGTATGTATAATAAAAAAGTCACATGCTGTCTACACATAACAAACTATCATGGACAGATACAGTCAGATTGGTTAGTAAGGTTGCTTTGCAATGTAGAATTGAATTGTCTGCAGCAAAATTTTTGGAGGCAAGTTCACTAGTCTTTCATTCCACCTTACTGATATACAACACTAAATATTTTAGGCAATTGTGTTATGTTTCTTCTAAAATGAAACCATGAGCCCAGTGAGATACAGGGATCCTTACATTTCCTTTGCCAATATGTTGACATAAATATTGCTGTTAAGCATGCACAAATTGCAGAACTATTTCAGTCTTTTTATCTCTTTAAAACTAATTTAAATCTGAGCATTAAAAGACTGCTTGATACCATATGTTTGTTTTAGATAGGAAAAGGAATCTATTCTAAACATAAGGGCTTATGAAATCTGTATTCTAAACATAGGGTTTATAAAATTAGAATAGAGGAATACAAGCAATGGTAAACTGTTTCATAGCCATTAATTTCTCACATCATAGTACATACAGTCCTTTGTCATGTGACTTGTGATCCCTTGCATCCTCCTAGGGAGTCTTTTATCCCTATCCTTGGATAAAATGTGTTACTTTCCATGTTGAGAACCCAACAAGTCTCTTTGAAGACCATTTAAAGGCTACTTCTGAGTGTGACCAGTGACTGTGGATAACGGACTTTAGAAGACTTTGGCAAACATGAAACTTTGAGAACACACGGAAAGACTGCCACAAGCTAAGAAAGGTACTCACCGTAGAGCCCGCTTAGTTGTGTACATGAAAAATAAAGTATGCATGAGTATTACTCGCATGTCTGATAATTTTGCTTGTCTTATTTTGAGAGCAATGGTGTGTGTGTGTGTGTGTGTGTGTGTGTGTGTGTGTTATCTAAAATTAGATAAGCAGCTAAGCAGCACAAGAAGACAATTCTGATAGCATCAAAGGTTTTTTGTCGAGCTCATAGGACACCTCCTCTTCCTTCTTGTGGTCGTTCTTGAAAGCAGCACTACATGTTGGTTTTTCCTGCTACCAAGACCTGAAAGATGAGATTGTTCTCCTTTGTCTCAAATTAAAGGGCACTTATCTCAGAAACCATTCGATGAGTTCAAAAGCCAACTGATGTAGATACTGGCCTCTTGTCAGCACCTTCAATTTGATGTTTGTCAGAAGTACAAGGCCTGTTCTGTTAAGGTGTGTCACCAAGTTACCTTTCATCTCAGCAGATTCTGCTATAATTTGGTATATAACTTCTTCTTAATAATATGGACTCTTTCATGTTCTTCTGTTTTAATAAGTACCAGCCTAATACTATATGGTTCTAAGAGGAAGCACCATAAGTATAATGAACTAATGGCATAAGCTAGATAAAGTAGGTGTTACCACAACATTAATATGCATCTTCTGATTAATTTGTGTTTCTTAAGACCTGTCAGAAAAAAAAATGATAAAAATGTTCTTGGTCTTAGAACTAAATCCTTTTAATATCTTTTATTGTTCCAGTCATTGAATTACTTGAACTGTTCATGTTTAATACAAACCTAATTATTCTCATGGTCCTCAAAATTTCATCCTTGGAGGATATTTTAAATTCTGAGCACTTGCTTCCCCATACTTGGGCATTAGTAGACATTCTTTTTTGTTTTTTTTTTTGTTGTTGTTGTTATTTTCTTCGAGACAGGGTTTCTCTATGGCTTTTAGTAGACATTCTTATGTCCAAATTTCTGTCCCTCAAAATGTAGAACTCTAGTGATACTAGTATCAATAGTTTGTCTCTTCTCAGAATCCTATAAATGAAACCAGGTTTTTTTTACCCATGGCCTTTGCACTTTGGTGCACATTGAAATCGATGTGCGGTACACCGAAAGGTCGATAATGATCTGTGCACCGTTGCCTCACTCTGCCACTGGGTGGATTAGTCAGCTGGGATAATGTTCTGCTGCCCGTGTAATGGACCTGTGTATCAGCCAAACAGCAGCCATATGAAACATCTGGGTGGTCTTTCAGAGTTCTTTAAAGTGTATTAAATTTCATTTGCCTAATATGAGGTCATGAAGGCTTGAGCAGTTGGGTCATTTTGACTTTATGGATATAACATGACCTCTTCCTACCTGCCAGATGTATTCAGTAAAAGGTGCCTGGTGTTAAAACTGAGCCTTGGGCTCCAGGAGCAGATATGGGTCAACAAGTGAGGTCTTAAATCACAGATGCAAATGTTGGAAATGGCTCCATTCAGCAAAGAGACTGGATTTTCCTCTCATACTTTCATTAGGCCTGTCCTTCGCTGGAGAATTCCGGATCTGTGCTTTCTGCTTTGAGCCACAGTGGATGACCCTTGTTTAGAATTTTAAGTGTGGTTAAGCAGAAACTGTGCCTTTCACATCATAAGAAGAGAGACACCACACCTCAGAAAGCATGTGGACACATAGGCAGGGGAATAAACCCAGATTTCAATGTCCCTTAGAGAGAAGAGTGACACCATTCCTTGATCCTTCCTCCAGTTCTGTCAGGAAACTAAATGATCCAATAAAATGTAATGATCAAAAGTTTCAAATGCCACTGATAAACCTTATCAAATGTGTGCCCAGGATGCCCACTGTTGACTTATAGATGTTTCTCATCTATGAAGAAGGACTTGGATATTTGAATTTAATATTTGGTGGAGCCAGTTATTTTTGTCAAGTACAGCTCAAAGTTCTGAAAGCATAACTTCTTCCTCCCTTATCTTCAAGTGAAGAATTAACTCACTAGATGTTCTAGTTTGAAACTTAGCTTATAAGACCTGTTTACAAGAGCTTCGGGTGGACCAGCGACATTGCAATGAAGAATCATCCAGAGTCGAGGAGTCATCCCAATTCCATCCATACACCCTCCCATGGACATAGATCAGAATTTACTACAGAGTGTTTACAGTGTAGTTATTAAATAAACCACAAGGAGGGCAGCTCCTCATCGCCCTTCTCAGCCAAAGTGTTCAGTGCTCATAAGGTACAAATGCCTTTCCAAAATTATCTTAATCTCTACTTAAAATCATGCTACATTGCATCTCCTGTTAGAACATCACTCTTGTTTCAGTTAGAGAAATTAAACTTTTACATTTATATATTTTCTGGTAGTGTTCTTCTACTACTTAGACTTAGTAATTAATTATTTGGTCCCTAGTCATTTCGTTTGTGTCCTTTTCCTGCGTGAGCAAATTGGAATCCATGCCTGGATACTCGCTGCTGCCTTCTAAAGGAAGTGTTGTTCTGCCTCCTATAATGCACTTCATACCATTGCGCTGCCTGTGTTGAGTTAGTTTGACACAACCTAAGTCTGGAAAGAAGATCTCTAAATTCTCCTAAGTGTGAAAATATTCCCATCACATTGGCCTGTAGACAATCCTGTGGAGAATCTTTTTGTTTACCAATTGATATGGGAGGGCCCAGCCCACTGGAGGATGTAGCCCACTGGAGGTGGTCCCACATTGGACATGTAGGTGGTCATGAGTATCTAAGAAAGCCGGCTGTGCAAGCCATGGGGAGCCATAGTAGCCGGCACTCCCTCCATGGCCTCTGCTCCAGTTCCTGCCTCCAGATTCCTGCCTCGAGTTCCTTCCCTTCCTTTTCTAAGTGACTGAATATGAACTGTGAGTTGTAAGCTCAGATAAAGCCTTTTCTCCCATTTCTTTTTCTCACAGTATTATCACAGCAGCAGAAAACGTGACTTAAACAACCATTGTATCATTTATACATTTTCTGCATTTCAAATACTGTTTAGAATTCAGTTGTCCCAAAGAATCTTTTCAAGTAAGCTCAAATATCATCTCTCTAGCCTCTCAATGGGTTACCATCAATCTTATGAATATAAATTTACCTCAGAACTATCCAGCATCTGAGACTGTAAACTGTAAACCTAAACAGTCAGGTTTCCGGGCAGTGAATTCAGTCATAAAGTACAGTAATGGACAGGATCTTAGTCAGGAACTCCAAGCCTCCACTTGCGTTGTTTGACACCGGTGTTGATGTCGCTTTCCTGTTCGTTTACCATTAAGTCTCAAGGGTGATAACATATGCAGCATTGGTGTGAATGGGGTTTGTTTTAAAATAAATGTTGATGCTGAAGAAAAAAGTGTTGGGTGAAGAGAAACAAATCTGATGGTAGCAAATTGTTTTTTAATGTATTGGGGGCTCAGATGCTTTTTTGGTCTTAAAAAAAAAGAAGTAAATCCCTATTCAGAGACCTTTTAGAGTCCATATATTTATGGGTTGAAAGCTTGATCTTCTGGCCTGTACCTCTGTTTAGTTCTATTTGGCATATACCTTGTGAGTGTCTATTTTCCAGGGTTCCTGTAGGATTTTGTGAGCTTCCTGCTAGCAAGGAATTGGCAGTGGACTATTGCTTCCTCTCTCTCGTTCACTTGCCTCTTTTTCCTTTGCAGCCTTTGCATAAACTCATTTTATAATTGCCTTTAAATGTTTGCCTTAATTCATTTTTAAAGTTTTTCTGTTTTTTTTCTCGTGTGTGATGTGTGTGTATGTTAACGATATCATAACTAACACATGTCTTAGTTATGCTTCTATTGCTGTGAAGAAACACCATGACCAGGGCACTTGTAGAAGAAATAGTTAATTGGATTTACAGTAGCAGAAGGTGAGTCCATCGCCGTCATGGTGAAGGGTATGTCTTCAGGCAGGCAGGCATGGCACTGGAACAGTAGCTATGAGCTTACATGTTGAGACAACTACAAGGCAGAGAGAGAAAGCTAACCGGGAATGGCAGGGCTTTGCAAACCTCAAAGCCCACCTTCCATGATACACCTCTTCCAACAAGACTGTGACTCCTGTCCCTTCCAAAACACTTACACCAACTGGGGACCAAGAATCATATCCATGAGCTTATGGCGGCCATTCTTGCTCAAACCATCACTGAACACATCTGTGTAGGTAGGTGTGCATAGAAGTGGAGGTTACTGCTGGGAATCTCTTGCACCTTATTCACTGAGGCAAGGTCTCTAAACCCAGAGCCCCAGGTCACACTGGGATAGCTATCTAGTCTTGCTCTCCAGCTTGCTCTGGGGATCCTGCCTCAGGCCTGTGGGGCTGCAATTACAATGGGCTCCCACACCTACTGAGAATTTATGTGGGTGTCTGGGGATCCGAATTACAGTCCCCATGCTGGATCAGCACTTTGCCCATGGAGCCACCTCTCCAGCCTCTATTTCGTTAACTCCTTGTCATTACCCTTCAGCGTCTTCAATGATAATATTTTGTGCATTACATTCTGGTAATATCCCGAAGGCCTAAAAACTATCTGGAATATTTTAGACATTCATTTTACAAATTTAATAGCTGAATGCAGAAAACACAAGGTAAAAAAAAATCTAAGTATTCACATAAGACAGAGTAAGATATAGTTAAGTCTACAAAGATGGAGACAGATCTACATTTTGTTAGGATCTAATTATAGGAAACTTGGGGAAGATTAATATTTTAAAAAAGAGCAAAATTTTAAATCCAAAATTATATTATAAATTGATTATTTTCAGAATGATAAAATTAACAATTACGAATTGAATATAAAGTTAGTATGTTAAAGATACCATAAAATACAAAAATATTTTAATTGCTATATTTTGTTAGTAGTTGACTACTGGACTTTTCTGAATTATGTCTCGGTAATATTTAATAACTTTTCCTATGTAGGAATCATTTTAATGGAATAAATTCATAATTCAATCCTCATTCTAACTTGATAATCAAATTGTGTTTGTTTAAATAATGCTCTGAGGGATAGATAACCATGGGCCTTCAGACATGCACACCTGTAATTCATGAAGCTGCTACAGGCTTTTATCCTAGTAGTGTGGGAGTTTTAACTCCATGCTGCGTTCCTAAGTACTCCCAGTCAGAGAACTTCCCACGTGTCAAGATGCCAACGAGAACTGAGTTATCACTCGTGACTGTATACATTTAATGACTGAGTAAATCTCCTATCGACTTGTCTGCCTTTGTTTCTTTCAAGTCTTGCTAGTCTTTGCATCTGCACCCACACACTTCTAGTGCTAGATACAAATACAGCTGCTTCCGGAGACTGTTGCTCGCCTTGTTTGGGTCACAAAGTAGGGGAACAGCTACATCATACGATACAACCTTTCTTATTTTACTCTTGTGATTAACACTATTAACTAGTGTTTATATTATAAAAATTTCCACAAAAACTACATATATATCATCAGCTCAGCTACCTTAACTAGATACCAGGAATACTTGGCTACCCCCATGTCAATCAGCAGAAGGAAAGGTGTAGAGAGATATTGAAAATTAACATCTCACACAAATAAATCATATAAAATCATATAATCATATGATCCTGTTAAGTTCCTCCTCCACCTTGTAAGAGACCCATGCATGTGAGGCCCTGAAGTTCTGACCTCTGAACATTGCAGAAATAGTGATGGTTCCTTGCTGTTGGAAAGAGATCTGGAAATGGTGACAGGATGACAACAGATGGTAATATTAGCGAGTAATCACTTAGGGTCAGAGGACATGGGGCACTTTTAGACAATCAAGGGTGGTCATGTTCAGCACATAGGTTATGGCAAAGAACTTAGCATGTAAGCATATAACTAGGGAGGAAAGTTGGGTAAACCCCCGAAGTCCTTGAAAATCAGAACAAGGACTGAAGGTCAACTATACAAGTTGAGCCTTCCCTGCCAACCTCAGAGATTTATTAGACTTTATTTGAACTTGTTAATGTATGTATCTTCATGATTATGATTCATGTCTTTTTAAGAGTGTTACCTTTCAAACATCAGGAACTTTGTTTGCTTTTAAAAATTCCTCTGGTTGACACTTGGGACCTAACATAGGATATATCCTGGAATTAACTGTCCTTACATAGAAAGAATAAATGAATACCACCAAATACTTTAGTTATAAATTTGTATATGTCAAGCAGATGAAATGCAGAAATTTCTTTATATGAAACGGCCCAAGCACTCAGGAATTTTAGCAATATACGTGAAGGTGAAGGCACTCGCATGTTCTGAGAAAAAAAATGTAAGTCCCAATAGTAGTCTTAAAACCCTTCCTTGCTCTGATAGCAGCAGCATTCCAGTTGAAGTAACTCCCAATTCTCAGAGCCTTTATCATGTAACTCCCTTTTTACCTATGTGAGGTCAGAAGGATTTCTGTGAGTCACTTGTGTTTGTTCCATCATGTATCAAGCAAGCATAGCCTCTGTAGTCTGAAATGAAAGACAAATGGCATACGTGTTAGCCATATTCCTCTTCTGTCACCCTTTTAGAGTGATACTGGGAGCCTCCTTCCTAATGGAGTGATATTTAAGACTGAAGTTTCTTTTGTGTGGCTTTTCCATCTCCATGTCTACACGCAGGTCACAGCTGCTGCATCCATCACCAGCCAGGCTCCAGGGTGGGTCGGTCACTCCTGTGGAGAAAGTGATCTCTGCTCCGTGTTTGGCCATAAATTGTGCAGCTATTGATATCATTACCAATTTTTTATGGGTCTCTAGGTATCAGTACTGTGTAGTTTGTTAGGCAGCAGTTGAACAAGCCCTTTGTGAGGCTTATAAAAGTCCACACACAGAGGTGCCTAGTTGTTTCCAAAAACAAACAATGTGCTACTTTTCACTAGGCTTGCTTTATCTAAGTATTGACAAGATCAATAGGACGACTGGAAGGCATGTAAACCACCTGCCGAATAGATCATTCCCAAAGAGGGATGCCCAGGAAGCTGTGAGCAAACGGCTGCCTTTTCCATATTTGTCCCACCATCTTTCCTTTTATCTGCATTTTCCAAATGCTTTCTTTTTGCCTACTTGAGGTTAAAATAATTTTTAATATTTTGAAAATGTCACATTTCCTCATTTCTATCCTCTTGTGTACAGAGAGAACCCACAGTCACCAAGTAGTAAGTGAAGAAAAATATCTTAAAAGTCAACTAAGAAATAACTTCTTTGCACTTATTTTCTCTATTAGCTGTATAAACCAACATTGTCACTGCGTAGATTGGAATAGGACTTTGAGGTAGCTGCTCAGCATGGCAACCTGTTCATTCTGCTGCTGAGGTGGACATAGAAAGGGAGCAGACTCCATGGGTTACATAATGCTAGAGCCACCAATAGAAGGCAGGTTTCCTGAGCTTTGGACTTTTGAACCAAACTTCTGGAAGACAAGCTCATATTTTAATAGTAGACACATTCAGGACATTTGAGACCTCAAGATGATATCAAAGTAGAATTCTAGGTTGAGTTCTTGCAGAATCAGCTGAAGAAATGCAATGTACTGACACCAAAAATGTGCCCTGTGTTGGCAGGTGAACACTCCTGACTCCCAGGAATATTTCCTATGTCCTTTATTTTAAAGTTATGGAATATTCTACCCTTTTCGGTTCCAATCGTGGTTGATATGAGAGCTGTACCGACTTAAAAGTTTCTAGTTAGGATTTTTCCTATTTATCTTGTCATTTTCTGTCAGCAAAGTTAGGAAGGTAATTTTCTCTTTCTGTAAATTGTCCAAGTGTTTCTTTCCATGATTTCCATGGCACTGCAGGAACCAATTTTTCAGAACAGAGGGAGCTGAAGCCTCTCACAGGGCAGCACTTAGTGCTTTTTGTGTACTCATGGGCTGTCATGGCAACCTGCCTCCTTTCTCCTCCCGCCAGCCACACATTCTCCTCCAAACTCTCTTCCGATGTTACACTAACAATTCATGTTTTTTTTTTTTTCCTTTCATTTGAGGATTTCACAACAGGGGTCTTGGTCCTTTGTTTCTTAGCATGTGGTATGGACCCGCACAGGTACTTCCCTCTCCGTTGCCTTTCCTCATGTCCACATTTGTCTCTGTCCTTTCTTTCTGGGCTCTGACACGATCGCCAATGACAACTTCCCTTGCATCTTTGTGGATTTTCTTGGTTGAAAATCCTAGTCTCTGTTTTCTGAAGCAAACAGAATCATTTCATACTAAAAGCAAACCATTAGTACTAAATGCCCATTGTTCCTCTTTGTGCAAGACACTCAGGGATCACTGCTTACTTGCCCTTGTTAGAATATAGTTGTAGTCAGTGGCCAGCATCTCCCATCTTCTCCCCAGTGTCCCTCTGTTTCTGCTCTATTCAGCATCTCAGCCTTGCTCTGCCACCTCCTAAGCCAGAACCCCTCTTGTTCTTACAGATTGTCACGTCTTCACACTCACCCTCACTGTCTTGGGATGAAACAACACTAATCCTGACAAGCTGGCCTTCTGGCTTTGCTCGAGAGGATCATTACCATCTTTAAATAAATAAATTGCTGCTGCTGCTGCTGTCCATACAATTTAGAACATGTGTCCTGGTGACTTGATGCGTAGCTCGTGTTTAAAACTATTGTTTGTTTTCTCTGCTGTCAACAGCTTCCTCTGTTATGATTTCTCAGATTCTTGGTTTCTTTTTCTGTAATGTCCTGTCCTTCAAGACCCTCCAAGTTCAGTATTAAATGACATGTCTTGTCACTTAAGCAACTCCATCCAAGCACAATCTTCAGGTGTAGAAAACTAACTCTCTCTCATCTCTTTGTGTGTCCATTGCTCTCACTCTCTGTGTGTGTATGCATGCTCATGCATGTATCAAAATCAGAAAATTGTATTATATAGAAAATACCTCCCACATTCCATTCATGTTGGCCTTTATTTCCTGCATGACCCATTACTGAAACAATTTGAGCTTTTAATTAACTGTTGCCTATGTTAATTTTTTTCAAAATGCCTTAGGGATATTTAATGGGGATGTTGGATGTTTAGCTACACCCCCTTTGCTCACTACTTTCACTGACATTAAACTGGTAATTGTTTAATAACTAGGAAATACACCATCATTCATAGACACCTGAAAACTAATTCCATTCTTTTCTCCCACAAATATGCCATGTCTTTCAATGTTCATCAAATTCAATATTTAATGAAGTCACTTAGCATGTGAGCGAGCTCCATCCAAACACAACCAGTGCTAATTGGGTCAACGGTCTTAGATTTTGAAGACAGAAGCCCTTCATGAGTGTGTAAGTTTGTATGAGAGTGAAATCTAAGTCATTGGTGCTATTCCAGTGGGAATTATGGCAAGATCCTCTTCCATAGGCATATAACCACTAACAGCCATGTCCCACATCAGGGCTTCTCTCTCTCCATGTAGCAGAGCCGTCTTCTATGGACCCAGGGTATCCAGCTAAACAAAATGGGACTTGCATAGTGCATCATATGTCTGTGCATTGGTATGGATTCCCCTGTTATCAATGTGTTGCCCACCTGTTAGGGTTACCTTCCTCTATGTATACTGAAACCTGCTGCCATGTTCCTTGCCTCTCCCATGTTTTCTATGTAAATAAGCAAATTACTGTGTTTGTTCAGCTCACTGTCATTGCTCCCCAGGTCCTGTTGCATAGCTGAGCTCCAAATATTTAACTGTAGAGAAAAAAAATGTCATGCAATATTCTTTATTTCATTTCACTTTTGCCTCCTCTGGCTTTTAAACTCTAGATCCAGGGAATGTTGTCTGTGACCTGAACTGAGCATTTTTGCTCTAAAATCTAAGAGCATCCTCAATCAGATAGAACATAATTGTTGATGGAGGGAGGGCCTGCTTTTCATCCAGGACACCCGGCTATCTTACACCCGAAATAATCACACAGAAACTGTATTCATTTAAATCACTGCCTGGCCCATTAGCTCTAGCCTCTTATTGGCTAACGCTCACATATTGATTTAACCCATTTCTAATAATCTGTCTGTCACCACGACGTCATGGTTTACAGGGAAAGATTCAGCATGTCTGACCTGGCAG
This sequence comes from Microtus oregoni, assembly GCF_018167655.1. Taxonomy (NCBI): domain Eukaryota; kingdom Metazoa; phylum Chordata; class Mammalia; order Rodentia; family Cricetidae; genus Microtus; species Microtus oregoni. The sequence goes on from NW_024543069.1 coordinate 54,457,100, forward strand.
CTCCATGGTTAGCTCTTTCATTCTGCTTTCTTCCTTCCAGAATTCAGTTCTGTCTTCTCCACCTAAGTTCTGCCCTATCAGGCCAGGCAGAACTTCTTTATTATACCAATGCAATCAACACACAAACAGAAGGACCTCCTATGCCACATAATGGTTAGCAAACATTCCCCATTTCTGAGCTTCCTACTCCATTTAATATGTATTTTTAATTCTAATTTTAAGGTTATGTATTAATTACCATAGAATTAGATTTTTACTAGTTTTCATTCATATAATATTCACTACAAATGAGTTTGATTTTCTGAAGTTGATGTTTTGGATAAGCTAACATTATTCACAACAAGTGCCAAGGGAAGGCTTTTCCTTTTGGGGGCATATGGGAAGAGGAGGGTAATCTCTCTGCCAGAAGAATACACAACGGTCAAAGTCATAAAATGTGCATGCCTTAGCATCGCCTCCTTTCCCGTAAGCTCTTTCATGTTTTTACCGCTGGGTTTCCATGGAGAGACTGTCACAGAGCAGTCCACTCTCATGGTCCTGGAATCATTGATGTGACTCTGAGACTCAATGTCCAGTCCCCTGTGCTGATGCATGGCAGTTGGTGTTAGCAGCGTCCACAGGTTAGGTTACAAACTCCTTCCGCGCACATGCATGTTTCTCCCCGCTCCCCACAAGGAGAAAACTAGACAGTGTTACCTCCCTCTTATTTAGTGAGCTTGATGGGGGAATGTGACTCCATCCCTCCCGTGTTCAGGGGTTTGCCTAACCATTAACCCTTCCTGCTTGCCTTTGTTGAACACAAGGATGTTCTCTATGGCTTTGAGTGGCAGCTCCGACTGTCCTTGACAGCAGTCTGCTAATAGGGGTTGGCAGTTTGAAAAATAATACGAGGAGGGTTTGTTTAAAGCTGAGATAACAGTTCATATTTTGAGATGCTCATTATTAATTCCAGTATGAAATGATTTGCACTTGTTATTAACACATTAAGACAGCCAAGGAAAAATTAGAAGGTGACTCAACAGGAGACAGTCAAATGTGGAAGAAAAAAAAAAAACACAGAGGGAAACTTTTTCCTAATGAGCTGAGTCCATGTTTGAGGAAGATCATCCATCTTAAAGCTTGATTGGTTGTTTGGAGGTTTGGTGTGTATTTATTAATTAAATTTTCTAACTGATACATAAAAATGTGAAAGATATACATAATAACAGAGTATTAATGATGATTTTTTTATGTCCTAAGTAGCTGATATAGTGGAATAAACTGAATTGTCATCTTCTGAGAGATGTATTACTATGTTATGGCATTTTGAATGCATAAAACTGAATACCTGTTACTTCAAAAGCATCATAGATAATTTAACATTTTACCAGTAAAGTAGGAGATAAACTGTGATGAGGCAGAGGTTTATATCCTCAACGTTGAAGGAAAACCATCTTCTAAAACTTGAAAATAAGACATTTATTATCTAAGAAAAAGCATGTTCTATGCATTATGACAGGTGTGTCTGTATGTGTGTATGTATTATGCATGTATATATGTGTGTGTGTAGTGTGTACTTGTGCATATGTGCATTATGTGTTTATATGTATATATTTCCATGTATATATGTATGTCTGTGCTTCTATAAGTGTAAGCATATGTGTGTTTACGTGTTATGTGTGTATGTGTATATATCTGTATATATGTATATGTGTTTATGCATATGTGCATTGAACTTATATGTGTATATATGTATACATATCTGTGTATGTATATCTATATATGTGGGTATATGTGTGTATATGTATGTGTGTTTATGTATACATGTATATGTATGTGTGTATGTCTGTATAAATATATGTGTATATGTTTGTGTATCTATATATGTGTATATGTGTTTGTATGTCTGTTTATGTCTGTATGTGTATATGCGTATGTTTGTATTTCTGTATATATGTGTGTTTCTATGTCAGTATATGTGTGTGTGTGTGTATGACTCAGCTGAAAAGTTGAAATAACTGAAATGGTTGGTCACTATTTTCTTTGCTTTGTTACATCATCACCTTGCTTTTGACAGTGAGAAAACAGCATAGTGAACCAAGATGCCATTCCTTGTTTTTTCTGTTTATTTCTCCCAATTTGAGATTGTTATAGTGTACTCACCTCATTAAGTACTTGGAAATAATTTAGAGTTTCAAGGTGTCTGCCTTCCTGTTCTTCTGATTTCTTTGGGAATTCACATACCATGAGCTATGTCTGAGAAAATCGCATCTAGACCAACTTTTCTCTTCATGCTGCTGACAACTGAGGGGCTTGACTTGAAAGACATTTAGTCTCTAGGTCAACTGGAGAAGTGAAAAACTTAATATGAGACTGATTTTAAGGAACGTTTTCCTTCTAGTCTGGTTTATCCTTCATGTTTCTTTGAAGAAAGGACTGCTGACTGTACAGTCAGTTATTTTAACATTGCCAAGATGGAGGCAGGAGAGAGGAATGTGGCGATGAGTCTATTAATAGAAGAGGAAGCCTGCGAGTGTGTGGGCTCTTGAGTACATTTTGTCTTTGTGTCTCTGTCTTAAAGAGCATTATTATTAACTCACTGTGAAAAGTCCTGTTTTCAAGAAAGCAGCTTTTGTGTAGAAAGGGGTAAAAACTAGTGATTTCAGGTTTTGCACAGAGAAAAAGAATGTTGTAGCAATATGAAGTCTGTGTGGTAAGTAACTTAAAATGGAGGTAAAATCTTCCTTTAAGCTGAAGCAGCTATTGAAGTTTGAGGAATTATTTTCAGTATGTTGATAAATGAAAAATTACATTCTACTGTTTTCACTCATTTCCCCAAAGTATGCAAATAAAAGTTAATTTTTCTGTGAGAGTGACTTTTAAACCACAGGCAGATTTTTTCTTTACGTTTTTCTCTATAAAAGCCAATTTTGTATGGAGCAAATTATTTTAGGCCTAATTACAGTGAGTGTGGTTAGGTTGCTAGCCCTATTGAGGTTGAATTGCATCTGAACTTTCTAATCTTTCTTTCAGAATTTAATAACTGACTCAAATATTTAATAGTGGGAGCTTTTATTAAATTAAAAGGAAATCAGAATATATTTTTAGAAGAACTAACATATTTTCTTTATCGGTTTGTCTACTTGAGAGGGAAAAGAGCAGAATGGAGCCAATCCCCTATATACTTAAATAGACATTAATGCTGTAAGCTCAGAGCATAATTTCATTCAGCTGGTATCATTGTTCAAAAGGTTTGGGAAGCATCAAATGGCAGGAATAACTATGCTTCTAGGGCTACTGAATATCAGATCGCATTGCATGTTTGAGCTTCTTCATTAGTCTTGTGCATAATTATTTTTTAAAACCACTTGTGCGTCTGAGGACAACAATTAGACCCTTCTTAGACCATTCTCTAGTCTTGCCTAACACATCTGTTCAATGCAGTGGCTGGTTTTAAGCTGCAGTAAGGAAAGATGAGGGTTGAAAGTCTGAGTCCATGCGTGCTGTCTTACCTAGACACGCCTGAAGAGCATTAGCTGCTCATTTACAAGCATCCTTTGAAGCAGAACGGTGAAACCCTAAAGCGTGTTATAAACCCTTTTAATTAAAATACATTGTGCCCTTTAGTCTCTTCTCCCTGGGGTTCATTCGACCTCTCACCTCTGATTTTGTCTTGTAGGCACACCACTGCTGGTGAGGAGAAGCAGTGAACCAGCACCGGGGCCACATGCTGATGCCCAGCCAAGTGCTGCCAGCCAAAATGGCCAGAGTTTGAAACCTGTTGTTCCGGTAGGTGTCTTAGCATTCGAGTTTCTGCGAAGGATCAAAGGACCTTGCCCATCAACTCCAGAGAGCTAAGAATTATATATAGGCCTTTTGATCAAATGCAAAGTAGTAGCTATAAAAATAGATAGCATGGTCATGTAGTCTATGTTTATAGCAATAGCCGTTACTTACTTAGCACTGATTGCATGTCAAACCCTCACTTAAATTTCCACCTGTAAGTAAGAACAAGTGTTAATCTCCATTTTCTTGATAAAATATGGGGCAGGGAGAGATTCAGGAACATAACTATTTGTTCAAGGACACATAGCTAGGACCTGGGAGACCTAGGAACTGAACCAAGTGATTCCAAAGACCCTGTTTGCAGCCAGCCTTTGACCTGTTCCATGCCTATTGTCCCTGCTTAAGACTGTCAAAGAATGAATCGGTGTATTTTAAGTGATTCAGCACAGTGCTTTGTAAGGTAGAAGAACAGTGAATGGTGAGACAGTCTAAGCTCCCTACACCATGAATATATGAAGCCAGCATTGATCTTCTAGATTTCAGCATTGAAATTGAAGAAAAATAAGCTATATAAGAAAAAAGTGCTTCTGAAACAACATATTTGTAACTACTGTTTTTTTTTTTTAATCAGTGATAGGTTAAGTCAAAAATTACTTCCAGAAAAATTACTTCCATCCATCCACTTGGATTGTGGGATTGTGTTCTTGAAATTTTCATTTGGTTTGAAGAACTATAGTGGTGGTTCATCCATCCAAATTGCCAGCAAGTTAAACTCTGGTGAATGGCCATACATGTTATCACAAAGAACAACATCCAATAGTGTAACCATACTTCAAACTCTCCTGAAAGCCAATCCATGCCTCATGACAAGTCTCACTTTAGAGCACTGTATGAAAGACATACATCAGGGTGACAGAATGGGCCAAGATAATTCTCACAGTTCAATATAATTTTGTTTTCAGAAACCAGTGCAAACGTTTATAAAGTAGGGATGGTATGTTGCATTATGGAGTATTTACCAGTCAGTTAGGAGTTTGTCACTTTCTGCACTTTCTTTCCTTAAAGTAGTGCCTTTAAAGCAATTTAGATGCAATGTCATCTCATTATCCTGTTTAAAACTCTGTCCTCTGGATGCTAGAGATGGCTCAGTGCTTAGGAGCACCTTTTCTTTTAAATATGTATTTTAATGACTTATTATTATGATATAATTACATCATTTTCCCTTTCCTCCCTCCACACCTCCCATACCCCTCTTCTTGTTCTCCTTTAAATTCATGGTCTCATTTTTTAATTAATTGATGTTCACACACGCACGCACATGCACACACACCACTGCTCAGTTTGTATAATGCTACTTGTATGTATGTGTGTGTTTTCCCAGCTAACTATTTGTGTTGGATAGCCAGTTGAGGCACTCTTTTCCAGGGAAGACTATTCCTGCTGCTTTCAGCATTCTTCGTTGCCTGTGGTTCTTCACGCAGGCTTGAGGCCTCGTGGTCTCTCCCCCAACACTTGGGCATGTCTCTGGGTGTATCTCTTGCCCGGCTCATGTGCGGGCAGTTGTGTTGGAGAGCACCTACCTTCCTTGCAGAAGACTCTGTAGGAAACTTCAGCTCCTGGGAATTCAATGCCTTCCTTTGAGCTCTGAAATCACTTCACTCGTGTGTGTATATCAACACACCTAATCACATACGTAAAAAGAAAAATAAAATCTTTAAAAACAACACACATAATCACATAAGCAAAAAGAAAAATAAAATATTTTAAAATGTCTGCTCTTTATGGAGGTATATTTGATAGAGCATTAATAAAAGTTGGGAATATCTGATCAAATTTATTGATGAATACATAGACAGCCAGTGTTTGGTATTTTGTGGAGATTTTTGTTTGTCTTCCTTTCATTTTAAATATGCAATGATTGAGACCAGATTAAGTCTAAATATATTGAATTGGGAAAGGGGGAATGATATAAGTATAAGAAAATTTACATAAACAAGAATAAGTATAATTTAATGCATATTTTGAGATGTCTATGTACCCTAAAATGAGTCTGTCTGATTAATGTGTTTTCACTGTTTGCATTCGGACATCCCCTCACATATGTTTGCTTGTGTCATGTAGACTCAGTGCTCAGAACAATTGAAATAACATAAATACTACTTTCTCTTAGAGAAAACGGGGGCTCCCATAGTTCTAATAGATTTATCCAAACATGACCTCAGGGAATTCTGAAATGGATGATATAGTATTACCAGCAGAGATGTGTGTTCTAATTTCAGGAAGAAAATACTGCCACTCAAAATGCTTGTTCTTAGACTATATGCAGGTGTCATGGCTTAAGTTCCTGCGCATCAGCAATAGAAGGAACACATACATTTCCTCCCTTCCAGACTGGGCTATGTCCATGTGCATGCTGATAAGGATAGCCTGAGACCTGAGGACATGGTCCCTGCCCTGCTGCAGGACTGAAGCTCAGGGGCCTCAATGTTTCGGGAGCAGACGCTGTGCCAAGGACATGGCAAGTGCTCACTGTGTAGGCTTCAGATTAGAAACAAAAGACCCGTGTAAGCTTACGGGAAATTCTTAGTTTCTGAGCAGCTGGACAGCTTTAGTTAATAATTACCCTCACCCAGCCAGTCTCCCTGTTACCTAGTACCCACCCTCAAATTGCTTACTTTTTATAATGTTTAGTCTACCTAACTCAGGAGACAGAGTCTTTGACTGCCCTGTCATAAGAACTGTAGACAGAGTTAGTCAGTAAATATTCTTGAGCGGTGTCCATTTCCACTTAGAAGAAGATATCATTTTGGTGTGTGCATCGAAAGTTTCATTAAGTACTCTTTGTTGACTCTGTGTTCAAATACATTTGCTATCTTGGGTTGAATAAACTATATTATTAAATTATTTTAATTATTTTTATTTTTTCTAAATGTGATTAATAGTAAACTATATTATATTTATGGTTCTTATTGCATTTGTATCCTGTCATGTCCCTCTAGGGAGAAGTAAAATCAGGTGTAAATTAATAAAATGATTTGTGACCCTAGGAGGAAGGTCGCTGATCTCCATGTCTTCTCTTGTGTGTCAGTATGGTTAGCTGTCGGCCTGGCTCCTGTCTGTGGAATAGTGCAGTGCACTATAGAAATCCAGATGTAGATAAAAAAAATTATGTGGTCCTTTATGTGTCCACGAAGTTGCTATCAGTATTTACTCAGTAGTGAAAGAGTGGCTTTCCTGGATTAGCATGGGAAAACCACTCCCATAGACTTTCATAACAAGGACCATAGGAGTTCAGGAAGTGTGGGTTGCAGACTTGGCCCTTCCAGATCTCAGATATTCTGATGGAGGTGTCACCTGTAGCAACTTTGTTCCTCTGATTGGATAAGTGATGGTATGGATAGGGAATTTGTGATGATGTAGCAAGCAATGTGAGGAACACTTGCTTTTAAAGACCATGTTCCATCACTTCTCCTCCCAATATCCAATAGGGAGGTGGAATTTTTACTTCCTAATGAGCATTTTCATGTAAGTAATTCACAGACAGCAGGACCCCAAGTGGGTGATATTCAGTTATTCCCAGGAGAGGAAAGTTACTCATAGCTCACAGCCTAAGAATCCAGAGAATGAACACTTACACTTACATTTGACTGTGTTACCTTTAACATCACTGCCGATGGCTGTTCTTTTTAGCTGTATTTCACTAGGCTCGCCACACTTAGAATGTGCTTCACTAGTGTTCAGAGGTGTGGTGTGTGGTTTGGAAAAGTTAAGAAAGCTGTGCCTGTGTGCCTGATTGAATCGTTACAAGTTGGTTATTTCAGATGTACCCTCACGGGCATGTTGAACTTACAAAACAGCCAAATAAGAGAATTTAGATTTGCTGCAAGTTTCAAATTCGGTGTGCTGAAAACCCACCAAATTTCAGCTTTCATTATTTAAAGTACCATCAGATAAACAGCATAGAAATTTGTTTCTCTGCCTCTACTTCATACCAGGATAGAATAGCTATCAATGCCCACGCAGCAGTAGCTGTTCCTCTTCCAAGACAGTAGCCACCCACATTCTTGATGCCTTTGAAAAGAGAAAGAGTCTGGGGACAGGATATTGTAGTGCGACTTTTCCTATAAGTAGCATTACCTTCCTTTGATTGCAACCTGCTGTTCTTTCTTGGCTTAAGGCCATACCATAAAACCAAGTCCTTGAAATTGATGTTCCTGAATTTGAAATGGACCTCTAAACACATGTGATATTTCCTCCTTAATATCCGGTTAGTTAGTATAGGTGTTTTGTGTTTTAATGACTGTTTATATCTTGCATTTAATCCTTAAGGCACGTCGACCCTGCAGAGTGGCTAAATTAAAAAGTAGATTCCTGAAATATATAGTACTGTGGTTGTTCTCTGAGAGTAAATGATCATGCTCTAAACCTGTTCCTTGTTATATTACCAGAATGGTGTGTGGTGTGTGTGTGTGTGTGTGTGTGGTGTGTGAGCACATGTGTGTGTATGTGCGTGCTTGTGTGTGTGAGAGTGTGGTGTGTGTGCACGTGTGTGCATTGTGTGCGTGTGTGGTGTATGTGTATGTGTGCATGTGTTTGTGTGTGTGGTGTGTGAGCACGTGTGTGTGTATGTGCGTGCTTGTGTGTGTGAGAGTGTGGTGTGTGTGCACGTGTGTGCATGCGTGTGCATTGTGTGCGTGTGTGGTGTATGTGTGCATGTGTTTGTGTGTGTGTGGTGTGTGAGCACATGTGTGTGTATGTGCATGCTTGTGTGTGTGAGAGTGTGGTGTGTGTGCCACATGTGTGCATTGTGTGCGTGTGTGGTGTATGTGTGTGTGCATGTGTGTGTGTGGTGTGTTTGTTCACACCTGGCTGTTAGAAGTTGATGTCTATATTATATATATTTTATTTTTAAAATTAAACAGTCAGTTCAGATGTGTTGAAGTAGAAGGAAATGGATGGTTTTCATGGGTCTAATATCTCCCTGAAGTTATGAGTTCCGGTATAGGGTGGTCATGGGATTCATCATTTTCTAGAATTTAGGAGAACAAAATATTAAGCCCCACTTTAAGAATTAACTAGCACAGGGAACCAAGTCCTCACTCCTCAGACTGATGCTGATTAAAACGTAGATAGCTTCCTCTACAAAGGTCCAGTAAGTAGCTTGGGTTATTCAATCATATTATCATTCTTCCTACCTAACAGACATAAAATCAGAATTTCAAAATGAATGGTTTTTCTTCTTTCTTTCTTTGCTCCTAGAGCCACACATATCTGTTTATTTGAAAGCAACACAATTGCTCGATTCCCTAAGTTTAAGATTATTTGAGACGGATACAGGTTGGATATGGAGAATACCCTCGGAGAAATATCCCCAGTTTTCAGGAATGTTCTATTGCAGGATGAGTAGAAATGCAGCCAGTCTCTGGAGATTTGGGTCTTTTGTCATCAGCACAGGTACCGTCAGTGGCACTGTTGAGGGACAGTGAGAAGCTGTGTTCTGCTTGCCTCTTGTATAAACTGTGGATGAGAAATGACCTGTTGTATCTCTTTCCAAGCAGGTCACATATATTGAAATTACAATACATGTTCCCCCATATTAAACTTGACCAAATCCATGAACGAAATCATTGAGATATTACAGTTGAACTTTAATGCCTTGTCTGTTAGCATAAAAATTAGAAGGGTTTGGTTATGAACTGTGGGCCATACAACCAAACCAGCTAACCATGATCTATCTGCCTTTGTTAATGATTATTCTTAGTCCACACATAAAGAAAATATGAGTGAGTTTACATCAATATACAGCTTAAGATTTAGTAGACATTCTAGAGGCACAAATCTTACTTTCTGTCCGTGAGATACTACAGCTGCGTAGCTATAGAAGCCCAAGACAGATGGCTGTGGAGGGGATCTGAAGAGAGGCGATAGCCGTTGTGTTTCAGCCAGGAGCACTGGATGCTGTGCAGGAGAAGGAAGGACAAATAACATGTAATATATAATTGTATTATTTAGAGATACTGAGTCCTACAAAAGGGTTTTCTTTCTTTCTGTTTTTTCTTTTTTTTTTCTGACACAGTGATTTAATAATAGCCCTGGTGTGTGTAGCTCCAGCTGTTCACGCTGCTTGTTGATAAGCCCAGAGCTTGAAGACACATCACACCAATGGTTTTCGTGTGGCTTTGTTTTAAGAGATAAGGCTGCCAACCAGTATTTCATGAAGCCAACTGCTTACTTAGTTTGGCAAGTTTAGGCAGCTTGATTTCTAAACCATTGTGCTTAGAGACTAAGGTTCAGGTACTGGAGAGGGAAGAGTCCCATTTATTCTACAGCAGAGATTTTTCCCAGCATTTTGCAGAGATTAATTTAAAAAAAAAATGGACTAGCTAAATGGCTGTACCATGACAAGCCAAGGACCCTGGGAAATGTGACCCCTGCTCAGGCAATTACTTAAAAACAAACAAACAAGCAAAAAAGAAAAACTATCTTTTCTCATTTTATATGCTAATCCCAGTTCTCACTCCCTCACCCTTACCCTCCCTCCCCTGTCTCACCCACATCCCATTCCCGTCCACTCCTCAGAGAGGGTAAGGCTTCCCATGGGGAGTCAACAAAAGTCTAGCAATTGCTTTGAGGCAGGACCAAGGTTCTCCCCACTATATCTAGGCTGAACAAGGTATCCTTCCAAAGAGAATGGGTTCCAAAAAGCCAATACAAGCAGTTGGGATAAATCCTGGTCTCATTGCCAGTGGCCCCATAGTCTGCTCCAGCCATACAACTGTCACCCACATTTAGAAGGCCTACTTTGGCCCTATGCTTGTTTCTTCTCTATAAGGCCAGAGTTGGAAGGCTTCCATTAGCTCAGGGAAGCTGTTTTAGTGGGTGTCCCCATCGTGGTCTTGACCTCTTTGCTCATATTCTCACGCCTCCCACTCTTTGACTGGACTCTGGGAGCTCAGTCCAGGGCTCTGCTGTGGATCTCTGCATCTGCTTCCATCAGTTGCTGGATGAAGGTTCTATGATGACAATTAAGGGTCATCAGTCTGACTACAGAGCAAGGCCGTTTCAGGCACCCTCTCCACTACCTGCTTAGGGTCTTAGCTGGGGTCATCCTTGTGGATTCCTGGGAATTACTCTAGCAGGCGAATACTTCTGCATCACTCAGTGTGGGTCTAGTTTGAACTGAAAAACAAAATGTTCACTATTTGAAGTCTGTTTCAGAAATGAAAAAAAGCGAGCATTTTTCCTTTTGCTGTTTAGTCGGAGTCCGAGCTTAATGTAAACCGAGTTTTGCTTTCATATCAAAATGTATTGATTGATCCTTTAGGTACCCAGCCTTGTGCTGCTTGCCATAAAGAAAGCTCAGCACATTACTCCTCAACACAGGAAAGTTAGAGTCTGCTTAAGAAGACCAAATTCAAAGCAAGTACACAGCCATATCTACTTGAGCGTGTATCACATTGCCAGATGTTACATTTTAACCCTCAACATGCACATTCTCTACACTCTACAGTTCGACACTCTGTTTTCTCTCCATAAACCATGTAGGGAGCGGCCATGTTTGGTGTCTCTGTTAGTTCTCATCTTCCTATTCCTACAGTGTGACTACCAGGTGGCTGGCATTTCTGCACATGGCCAGAACTGCAAGCTCCTCCGTGGCAAGAGCTGGTATTTTCTTATTTGTGTTCCCAGGCATAGTGCCCGGTGCATGGTAAATTATAAATATATGAGGCTTAAAATTTTATTTCTGAGATGGATAAGGGAAATCAATTCAACAACTTTTTAAGCCATTTTAACTCATTTTTGAGTATATTTTAAGTGTATTGGATGTGTGCATATGTCCGTGTATATGCATTTATGCACACATACACACATACACACATACACACACACACACACACACACACACACACACACACACACACATATGAATTGGATTAGAAGAACCCCTGTTTAACACAATATTCTCTCCCCAGGATAGTTTCAGCTGAGGATCTCCTGCCTCAGGACAGCTGTTTCTTGTTATTCTGTGACATCAAGAGACATGTCTAAGCACAACCTCTCTGCTACATAGTAAAATGTCACCTGGCAGCTAAGGGCAGCAGTTTGGATTCTCAGACTTATTTAATTTTAGAATTTTAGCAATGAGTTGGTTCAGAGAATTAGCTGAAATTATGGAGAGAACAAGCCATTATTATTGTGCATATTAATTGCTATAGAGGCTAATTTTACAGGTAAACCATGAAGAAAAACAGAATACAAATTAATACCAAGGTGGTATTTGGTATTAAATAATAAATTAAGTAACTCAGTGATTTGGATTTTATTTTTGTTAACCAAATTTTGAATTCTATAAGGTTAGTAGCCTCATCGCTTATGCTATTAGCTGTGTTCAAAGAATTCAAAAACACATTTGATTTGAACTTGGGTCCATTTCTTGTAATAGTGCATCTAAAGATGTTCTCTTCCAATGTTTCTTCTATCCCATTTTTCTTAATTCGCTTTTATAGTTTTGACTGATACAGAAGAAATAAAAATGTCTCTGAAATGTGGGTTGATAAGAGTGTGGGGGACATTGACAATGTGTTTTGTGGCAGAACACCAATGAGTGTAGCATCTTTGTGCTGTGGTCAGGTCCAATTTGACAGTGCTGTTTGACATTCGCTTAGATATTCAGCTTTTCCTGAAGATCAAGGTCCTATACTCGGAATTATTAACACTGTAACCTTGATAGAACTATTTAAACCTCACATGGCTCTCTCCTAAAGCGTGTGTAACTAATAATAATAATAAGCAGGGAGGCTACATAAACTTTAGTGCCATTATGGATTTAAACCCCCAAACTAAGGATATCTGGGTTCCAGGCATGAGTTGCTAACCTTGATCAGAAAGAACTCAACTTTAAATTTTATTCTAATGTCCTAAACTTCATGGATGTCAATTATATTTTCCGTCTGTGTGTATTTGTCAAGTAGATAATAGAGACGAAATTTTAAAATAAAAACCTGAACACCCATACAGAGGCAGCGTTTTAAAATGCTATCTACACAAACACACATATATGCATTCAATAAGATAGTTGACATTAAAATCTCAAGTCTAAAGCCAAGCAGCCAGGTTTGTCTAAGGTTAAACTCGAGGTTGAGAGCTGTGGAGTTTGGGGATCTTGTTGTTTTCTGTTTGTTTGTTTGTTTTATCTTCCATGCAAACCTTCTGTGCTGCAGACATTTATTTCCTAAGCGTCCATGGTTTTAGACTGAAAGGGTTAATGCAAGTTCTCCTTTGAGAAGCAGCAAGATCCCAGCTTCTGAGAGGAGTCGAGAACTTTCTCTTTTTTCTTTCCTCAAGCATGGCAATATTCTCTTCGGATGAGGAATCCCTCACCTGACCCCCCCAAAAAAACCATAAACTCTCCTGAAGTGTGGGTTTCCTTCTGCTTCTGCTTCCAAGTGCGTTAGTCACAGGATGACACTGTGCAGACGTTAAACACGGCATTTCTTTCTCAAGAGGGGCCCTCTCCTAATAGCCCTGTGCCACAGAGGAGAGCTCTCATGTAGATGGATCACCCTTTAAATGTCACTACTGTGTGTGCTTTATGCTTGTGGAAACATGTGACATCCTCGTCAGCAGCGTGTGGCTTGTCACAGTGCAGCTTTTGATGTCTGATTAGGTGACCATGGGGACATCTGGAGTGAGTTAGGTTTGAAGTGACTATTTTGAAGCAGTGGAGGACCTAAAGCCTTCTGATTAAGTTAAGCTTTATTTTTCCAATGAAAACTTTTTGCAATCTTTACCTGATTTTTTTGAGCCTTCTCTCCAGATGGATCACCCTACTTCTTAAGTAAGAATGAATGAGTGACATTTGCTACAAAATCATAAAGGGTTATTGTCGTGGGAAGGAAATGGCAGCTGATACATCTGCAGTCAGAACTGACTAGCTTACTGCAGGGACTGATGTCTGTGTTTCCTCTGCCTTTCTTTTCACTCATTATCAATCAAACCAGCCTCTTCATGTTAAAATATAGATAGTATGTATTTGATATTCAGCTGCATTCTTACAATGATCCAAAGAAAAGCAAGCAGGCGTTGAAGCAGCTAATACTGTTTAGATTGTGATTCTGCGTGTTGAGAATGCTCCTTGAGATCTTACTCATCAATACAGTCAAAACTGTGTTTGCATAGTCTTCAAAAATGAGCCGTGTGTAGAGCTGTGTAGTCTCCACAGACACCCCTTGCCCCAGATGTTTGGGATGAGAAGTATTTAGGATTTGGAACAATTCTGGATTTTGAAATATTTTCACACTGTACCATGAGATAGCTTAAAGACTATTCCTAATACTAAGCATTAAATTTATTTGTTTCCTAAGCACCTTAGAGAAGCAGCTTGGGGTAATTGTACATAATATTTTTAATGATCTTCTTTTTTGATGTAGCCTCTCACAGAATTGAGGTGTGAGTGTTTCCACTTGGATTATCAGGGTAGAGATAATCAATAAGACACAGCTCCTTATTTATTCATGAATAAAACTATTATTTATATATAATAGGGGGGTACACACACACACACACACACACACACACACCCATACACATACCACATCATCTTCTGCCTTAAAAATCTCTTATTTTTTCAGATGCTTCCAGACTCTCTACTATATTTCTTCTTATGACCTTCTGTGAAAAATTCTTTCCCTGTGATGTCACAGAGAGATGTGCACATGGTTCACCATCTCAGCCTTCTTTCCCTGTGATGTCACAGAGAGATGTGCACATGGTTCACCATCTCAGCCTTCTTTCCCTGTGATGTCACAGAGAGATGTACACATGGTTCACCATCTCAGCCTTCTTTCCCTGTGATGTCACAGAGAGATGTGCACATGGTTCACCATCTCAGCCTTCTTTCCCTGTGATGTCACAGAGAGATGTGCACATGGTTCACCATCTCAGCCTTCTTTCCCTGTGATGTCACCGAGAGATTTGCATGCGGTTCGCCATCTCAGCACTGTTAGCTTGTTAAAAAGACTATTATTCCCCATAAAAAAGAATATTAAAACGTATAATAAATAACATATGGAGGGGGTTGGAGAGATGGCTCAATGGGTTAAGAGCACTGGCAGTTCTTCCAGAGGACCTGGGTTCAATACCCAGCACCCACATTGCAGCTCACAACTGTCTGTAACTCCAGTTCCAGGAGATCTGATACTTCATGCCAATGTACATAAAATAAAGTTAAATAACATACGGAGAAAATAATTTATTAACTGTACTTGTAAGAGACTAATATCCAGTAAATATAAGGAACTAAAACAATTCAGAAGCAAAAATTAGTAATAAAATAAACAATAGTCCTAAAGAGATATTTCTGAAGAGAAGACATAGATGGACATGATGTAAACACATACATGGAAGATGATTAAGGGGTTAGAGAGATGGCTTGGTTGTCAAGAGTATACACTGCTCTTCCAGAGTTCAGTTCCCAGCATCCACAGGAAAGCTCACAAGCCATTTTCCGGGTTTTTGATGCCTTCTTCTGGCCTTTCCGTACACAGTGCTGGCATGTAGTGCACATCTTATACATGCACATCCAACACACACATAAAAATAAACAAATCCAACACAATAAATCATCAGGGAGATACAAATTAAAACTTCAGTGGGCTATTGCTATGATCTAGAATGGCACACTCCTATAATCCTTCCACTTGGAAGGCTGGGGCACAGGAGCTCAGGGCTGGGCAATACAATGAGATGCTATGAAAAGGCGGAAGAGAAAGAGGAGGAGGAGATTGTGAAGCAAATCCTTGCGTATTATTAGTAGAGATGTCAGTTAGTACAGGTATTATGGAAAAGCATTATGGAGGTTTCTTTCAAAATTAAAACTAAGCTATTAGATGAACCAGAAATATCCAAAGGAAGCAAAAGTAGTATGTTATGAGTCATATACATTCCCATGTTTCCCAGTAGCTCAGAAACAGAACAACCTAAGTTAGCCAGACTGTGGCCCTAAACCCAGCTGCCCTGGTAGCTAAGGCAGGGTGATCACAATTTCAAGCCCTACCAAAAGCTACAGCATGAGACCAGCACCAGGCTGAGGATACAACTTAGTGGGACAACGTTTGCCTAGCATGCATAAGGCCCTAGGTTCACTCTTCAGTACTGGTGCACAGACAGACAGATGAAGACAGAGTGATGTGCTCTAGTGGTATAGGTAATTGGTGGCCCACTAGCCTGGCATATATAGTATCGCTGGTTTAATTCCCAGTGTTGCCAAAGACAGTATCCTAAATTTCCATTGAATGAATGGACGAAGAACTGCTGGTGTCCTAGTACAATGAAAAGCTAACCAAGTACAAAAGGATGAAATCCTCTCCTTGGTAACAACCTAGGTAAGAGTCAAGTCATTAAGTGAAAGAAGCCAAGTACTATCTGAACTGACTAGTATCAGCAGTCTAAAAGAGTGAAGAGTGGTAGGCAACAGATGCTGGGGCAGAGGGATAGAGGAAGGCAGAGCTGAGGAGATGTTGGTCAAAGGGTAGTTGTAGTTACATTGGAGTTTGGAGTTTCAATGTTCTTTTGCATAAAGGGATGACTATGGATAATGGTCATTTCTTAAATATGTCCAACAATCTGGAAGAGTGTCACATATTTTGAGTGTCACACTATAAACAAAAAAATAAATGCTTGAGAAAACCTGCCTGCTCTGGCCTGATTATTGTACTGTGTATCAACATCATGTGCAACCCCATATAGAATTAGTGTATGTCAATTGCTATCAATTACAAACCCCCACACTGAAGGAACTTGGCATCCTTCTTGAAGATTACTTGACTTTCTATGCAAAAGTTTACCTCTTGATGTAGCATTTGGTAGTCTGAGCTCAGGTTTTCTACTAAGCATTAGCACCAGCAAAAGGACGTGAGGATAGCACTGTGTCTCCCTCTGTTTTCCATATACATTTATTTCTCTGTGTCTTTGCTTTACTCTGAGCATGAACACCAGCAAAAGGACATGAGGACCCCATGTGTGTTGCCTCTATTTTCCATATACAGTTCTTTCTCTGTGTCTTTCCTCAACTATGGGCTGAATGACCAATATTGATATCCTTTTTCTCACCGTGAATGTTTCTAAATTTACTTCATAATAGTGAAGCAGTAGTTTTTGCCCACTCTCTGTCTGTCTTGATTGTCTTCAGTCTAAGGTACTTGTCTTGTTCTTTCTTTCCTCTGGGAATCTCCCTCACTATGCCAAGCTCCCTCTTGTACATTTCTTACGTATTGAGAACATAACCCTGTAGCGAAAGAACAGTGGTGCTTAGAAAAGAATTGCAGAAGGAGTGAAGGTTTTGAGGATGAAACTGTTTAATTCCACATTCGTTGCATTGACTTGCCTTCTATTTCTGCCAACAAGTGGCCATGTATTACCATTTGCAGGTCTTAGGGGGAAGAAGGGATTTTGCTACTCAATTTTAAGTTCATACCAATTGTTGAAACTATTATATACAGGTACTCCTTGATATACCATGGTAAAACAAGTCAGTTAGCTATGATGAATTGAAGATATTGGCAGGGAAAATATACCTAATACACTGAACTTCAGAACTTGATAGTTTAATCCAGTCTATCTTAAACATGCTCAAAGAAATATATTAGCCCACTTTTGAGTTTATATAAGATTAATTCAATAACAAACTGTTAAATATTCCATATATTTGATTGGATGACTGCAATCCCACAAA
Source organism: Microtus oregoni (assembly GCF_018167655.1). NCBI lineage: Eukaryota > Metazoa > Chordata > Mammalia > Rodentia > Cricetidae > Microtus > Microtus oregoni. Next base: position 54,474,597 of record NW_024543069.1, read on the forward strand.
ACATTTACAACACAGTGAAACAGAGAGTGTCTGTTGTTTTCCTCCAGGTCTATAATTGACAGAGCCAGAGCTTGCCACCCTGCCCAGGAAATAACTATGGCATGTGCCACTAGAAATCAAGTTCAAGGCTACTGTCAAATGCTTTTCTCTTTCACAAAGACAAATTGTTCTTTGAAAATCTAAGTGGAACTTTCTTAAGTTAGGGAGCTTCTGTATTTCCCAGTATACTATTCTACTCCATAGAAGTTCAGTTTTTAATGCCTTGGTTTTACAGGTGAAGCATCTGGGTGGAGACAAGTTAACTCATCTGCCTTGAGTAACATCACTGACAACTAGCAACAGTAGGATTTACCATCAGATTGCCTTCATCTGAGCTACAGGCTTTACATTCTGTCACTAAGAACAGATATCACCTTAGAAGTACCATTTTCCTCCTTAAAATACAGCCATTGTTTGAATGCTTTGGGAAATCCTCGTTCAAAGCTGCCTCCAAAACCAGTTATCTGCCGTTTAAAAAAAAAAAAACAAACTTTATTTTCATTATTCTATAGTTACACTTCATTTTTCTACCCAAAATGGTATTGCTGTAACCGAGGCCAGAGCTTGTATTGTACAGCTCGTCTCAGATGACTTAATTGTTTACACAGTTCGGATATCCCTGAGAAGTTCTAACCACTACAGAAACGTGATACTGACGTTACACACATTTAAGGAAAGGAGACTCAGATGTGCTTAACGCACCAGGGTTTTATAGCTGTTCTTTGTTTATGGAATTGTCTGGTGGTTACGACAAGTAGGTTTAATCCTGACTCATCCACTGGCTCGTTGTCAGGCTAAGCCAGTATAATTTTATACCCTATCTGGAAGGAGAAGATTGTCTTCCATCTTGGTCACAGTGGAATTTCGAGGTTAATGCCTTTTATCATGAGTGCAGCGTTTAACAGACTGTGGGTGTTTAATATATGTTAATAATAGTGATAATAATGAATGTTGATAGTTAAAGGTCTTTTATAATTACTAAATTTCTAATGTGTGTTAAATATAATTAAAGGGAAATTATTTAAATTAATATGCATGCCTACAAAAACTGGAGCTAGCCACAGCTTTTATTTTTAGCTTCTTAAATAGCATCGTGAATGTGAATCTCGGATTAAGAAATCCAGTGATAATGGCAGTTTCACCAGGGTCATGTATAGAGGGAGAACGCATGTCTGGTTTGAGTCAAGAAATGGAAAAAGTATCCTTCTGAGCTGAGAAGCATTGTGAATGGGAAGCCACGAGGGACATTTGCAGTTGGAACTTAGCCACATGAAGCTGTGCACCCAGCATCATTACTGGCTTTTCTCTCGGAGGTTATTGCTCATGCATTCTACACACCGAGAAAGGGCTTTCCTGCAAACAGGGTACCAGCCCAGAGGCAGAAAAAAAGAAAAAGAAAACAAAGCCATTAGACGAAGTAGATGGGATACAGTTGTAGTAAACAATGGCCCTGAGATTTAGCGTGGAGATTGATTCTCCCAACTCAAATGAACCCTTGTTACATAGATTGTTGCTTTCTACGATACCGGGACGACAGAGCTGATGTGCAGAGAGGAGTTAAGGGCTGGTGTGCTCTGTGTGAGGCCCCATGCTAATGGAGTCCCAGAGCTCCCAGCAGACTGATCTTCCTCTTTCATTCCCCTTGATTTGTTTCAATTTTCTCTGCAAACTGCAAGTAATAATTGCAGTTTTATCAGAGGGTTGGCTTAGGAAACAAATGAAGTCTTACTTTTAAAACTGTTAGGATGCGTAGCATGAGTGTGTTGAAGATGTGACTACATGAAGGAGGTGAAGGTTCTAGGGTAAGACAGAGAGTGAAGGGAATTAGATTCTCTTAAAGCTGAACGTAATCGGTTTGGTTTTGCTTCAAGCAAGGAATAAATAGTACATGCCTAGAAAAATTATTAAATGCAGAGTCAATATTGAATGTGTGTAGAGTGTCTTTGTTTATAGAGAGCTCTCCAAGCTCCAGTCATTTGGCAGTGAAGGCCAGGCCTTATGGCGATACTGGAGCTGCATGGGTGAATCCAGCTGACTTTTCTTTCTTGAAGGAAAATGATTCTCTTCCTTGTAAACATTTTCCATTGAAACCCTAAAAGGAAACATAACAGAAGTATTGTTTAGCAGTAGAGTGATTCCTTAGGTTCCTAACCCACTGTCCAACAAATCCCACAGCTTTCCTGAAGTCCTCTCTCCTTCTGTATTCCCCTGGCTGGGCTACCTACTTCAACTAGAGTAGCCTTCTGTGTTTGTCTCTGTCACAGCAACCTTTTCCTCTGCAAAGACTAGGCTGAGGTACTTTCTCCTTTTAATCCTTTGATACCCACAATTACAAGCGTGCTCCTTCTGAGGAAGACATTTAAAGTTGTGAAAACATAAGGAAATACATCGCTAGGGGAATTCAGATTGAACGGGCACCAAGTATCAGAGGTCAGTCCCGAGACAGAAAGCAGTGTTAGCCCCTTGCTCCAGGCTGGATCTGCTGTGCTCTCAGATGAAGCCAACTATTTCATTTTTACTTCCTACTGTCAGGTCCATTTCAGTGGGAGTGGCCAGTCAAGACCAGTGGTACCATGTCTTTGCGTGTGTCTGTGTGCCCTCTCCCGTTCTCTGCAGGGATATGTACTGACGCTAGAGAGTGCATTTATCACCTCTGTCACCCAACTCTTAGTGTGTGGCAAGTATTTAATAAGTAAGAACTGACTGGACAGCGGTGGCGCACACCTTTAATCCCAGCACTTGGGAGGCAGAGGCAGGTGGATGTCAGTGAGTTTGAGGCCAGTCTGGTCTACAAAGTGAGTTCCAGGACAGTCAGGACTGTTACCCAAAGAACACTGCCTCGAAAAATCAAAACAAATAAACAAACAAACAAGTGAATAACAACTGACAATAGCTGAATGAATTTTTGAAGATTCTTATAACTTCTATGATTCATGCTTAAGTTGTAAGAATATACTTCAAGAATTCCAGCATGAAATTTATTAACTTATATTCATTATCTGTATTACAAAACAGTCTTGGCTTTCGAACGGCTTTTTCTTATTCCTCATCCAAACTCTACCTTTCCAAATCATTGTCGGGCTTCTTTCACTCAGAATGTGTGGGTGTGCAGTGGGGGAGTTGCTTGGCAGTAGCAGTAAAAGTTTGTTTTTGCTTGTAATCAATGTTTTCTATTGACCTGCAAGTCCATAATTTGTTTTAATTCTCAGTGGGTATTGAGAATAATAATTATCAAACTTACCACTGTGACCAAGAGTTCTCTAGTGACTTGACTGCTTTGCTTTTCTGTTTTTTGTTTGGGTTGAACCCCTATTTCTGTCTCTAGGTTTTTATTATTCGTGTTACAGGTTAGAAAAACCAGTGCTTGAGCCTTTGTACCAGAGTATCATAATTAACATAGAAATATGAAAATAATTTGAATCTGGGATCATAAACATTCATTGTATCATATATAAACTGTTTTCTATAAACTAGCAAGAACAGTTAACTTCATCCAGGGTCCTCTGCTTCCATCCTTTCCTGGTTTGCCACCAATAGCTCAGTGACAGGTTGGAAAGTCACACTGTGTCCTTTTGTAATATGATTGAATCCTTTGTGATAGACACAATTGACTTACTGTGTTATGTATACTGAATTACCAAATAGATACTTTTTTATTTAAAATGATAATTTTTTAAATCGATTGTCCAACACGAACAGATGAAATTAAAAATACTAAAAGTATGAGCTGAGGCATCAGTACCAAAGTAAAAGCCTAATTGAAGAGAAGCAAAGAAAGTAATCTACAGACACCTGACATACAATGCAGGTAGAAGAACTGTGATTTCCAGACTAAGACTGCGCAGCCGTCCTCATACACAAGTACCCAGAACCAGAGTCGAACGTGAATAGTCAGCAACGGCAGTGAATGAGCGCTGCAAGTTCAGGGAAGAATTTGGTGATGGGCAGGTGAAGGAAGCTATAAGGTAAGACATAGCTGCATTTGATGAGCATGGTGAATCAGAGAGTAAATTCTTGGCCACAAGGATTTTGGACATAATTGTGTCTTTCTGGACAGAGTAGAACTGAGAAGTTACTGCTTGTCAAAGAAAGAACCAAGCCTGTAAGGCAAAAGGAACTAAGAGAACACAAGTCTCTGTTATGGCCAAGTCTGTTGAATCACACTCTTTAGGAAGCAGGTCCAAAAAATCCTGCATCTTGAAACAAGATCTCCTTGTGGGAAATTTCCAAGACCTGAGAGCATGGTGCCAAATCAAGCTATAAAGATGGCTGAGCCCAACTGTGAACAAGCTGCTTGGAAACAGGGCAGGCTCAGTTACTTCCCTTTGGGTGCATCTATAACCCCCCAAATAGCATCTTCATGTATATATTAAAAAATGCTGTAGAGAGAGTGAAAAGACAAATTAATAAATATCCCTGGAATTGTGAAAAACAAGTTATCAGTATCATTGTGTGTGAAATTGCACAGGTGTAGAAATCAAACAGCAAATCCAACCCCTCCAAATAGAGAGATACAACAATGACGTGAAAATTGTGTTTAAAAGGAAAGCGATGAAACACTGATTTTTGTATCAGTATGATAACTTCCCCGACATTAACGAAGTCTTGACATAATGTATGACTTAAACCATGAGCATGTATCTTTATTTGTTCCCATTCAATAAATCATTTTCATCATCAGCCACATTGTGCGGCTGATGAACTCTCTACAAGAGCAGCAAAGGAAGCAAACCTACTTCCTCGGAAAGGGAGTACTCTCCGGCCACAGAGGCAGTGTCGTCTGACACACACCGCCTCGACTTTGGAGTCGTCTCTTAAGTAACTGACACTGTCCAGCTGCAGGCATGGATGAAGTGCCCCTACCTGGGATGCAGATTCTATGCATGTCCGTCTGCTCGCACTCAGCAGGGGCACTAATCTTAACCTGATTGTGCTCAGCAGAACAAGCAGCCCTTTCAGCATTTCACTATCTGGCCAGAGCCCCACCATTGAGTAGTGTGGTTAATATCAAGCACAAAGAAAAAAGTTTTCTGGTACAGGTGTCAATGTACTTGGTTTTTCCGAGAAACCCTGAAATATCCAACTCCCCTAAAAGGCTGTTCTGATTGAGGAGTTCCTGAAGCATGAAGCTCTCAACTACAGCTAGCACTCGATGTTTCTCCCCGAGTCACTACAGTGTGTTCCACGGCAGCACCGTGTACCTGGAGGTTCACACACGAGAGAACCACCTTCCCATCTGAGCTGAGAAACTGGAGTGCATGACCTTGGAGGAGGTATTTAATTACCAGGCAGCGTTTCTGCATCTGGGAGATAGGGAAGCTGTGACCAGAATGAGTGTTCATGTGCTAACTGTCAGCGTTACCAACGGGTCCAGCATATCGAGTATGCCTACAACACATCTCTGCCTACCTTTTCATTTTTAAGTCTTCCTTCTAGTTCCAAATCATCTCATTTATAAAAGTTATTTTCAGTTTTTCATTTGTTTCTTTTTTTTTTCTCTAGACAGAGTTTCTTTCTGTAGCCTTGGCCTAGAACTAGCTCTGTAGATCAGGCTAGCTTTGAACTCATGGAGATTTGCCTGCCTCTTTATCCCTAGTGCCAGGATTAAAGGCATGAGCCACCACCGCCTGAACTTATTTTTATTGTTTTATTTGAGTATCTATGCATGGTACGGGGATTGAACCTAGGGCATTCCACATGCTAGGAAAGTGATGTACCCCTGAACTTTACTTAGCCTTCTCAAGGTCTCCCCAGGTTTTCTGGGCAGACCTTGAATCCTCAGTCTGCAGAGTGCTGAGCTGCCAGACTTGGACTAGCAGCCTTAGCTCATTATCTCTTCCAAGTGGCAAAAATACAGGAAAAGTGTTAAAACTGAAGTCTAGTTTACAAACCCAGACTTCTAACATGAAGAGAAATAAAGGGGTCTCAAGAGAAAGCAACACACTACCACAACACACAGTAGTTCCAGTACTGATATTCCAGGCACTAAAGCAGGAGGATTGTGAACTGGAGGTCAGCCTTGGCTACAGGATGAGCTCAGACATCCAAATGGGAAAAGACAGAGAAAGAAATAAAAGGAAGGAAGGAAGAAAGAGAGAGGGAGGGAGAGAAAAAAAGAGAGAAAGGGAGGGAAGGGGAAGGAGGGAGGGAAAGAGGGAGGGAGGTTGGTTAAAAGGTTGTCTTGCTTTACTGTTGTGTTTTTTTGGCCTATTTTGAATTCTTGATGTATCTGTTGTTACTCTTACGGTCCATGCCTATCTGTTCTTGTCTTCTATCCCTCACTTTTTATTATAGATAGGATTTTAAATTTCAAGCATCTATTTTATCATGCTTTATGTATTTGAAGAAATGATTTCTGCCATAAGTCATAATATTCTCAATGTTATTTTTATGTTAACGTTTTTTAGTTAATGTTTTTTTTCTGTGTTTATAGGCTTTTTATTTCACTGTAGATTTTGGATTGATTAATCAATTACTGTAATGCCATTTAAAATATTTAATGCATCTTGTTTATTAAATCTTATTCCTGCTTTCTTAGCAGGTAAATATCCTTTTACCACTGCATTTTGCTGGTACCCTTCTTTCTTACTTTTGTAGCTTATTAACTTTAATGTTTACTTCCTTTTCTAAATAGAGAAAACATGAGAGTCTTAGTTCAGAGCTATTGCTGTGAAGAAACACCATGACCACAGCAACTCTTTTAAGGAGGGGCTCACTTATGTTCAGAGATTCTGTCTATTATTTTCATGTCACGAAGCGTGGCAGCATGCTGGCAGACATGGTGCTGGAGAAGCTGAGAGTCCTACATCTTGCAGGAAACAGGAAGTCAACTGACAGTCACACTAAGGGAAGCTTGAGCAAAAGAGACCTCTAAGTCCAACCCAGAGTGACACACTTCCACCAACAAGGCCACACCTCATAATAGTGCCACTCCCATTGGGGGCCATTTTCTTACAAAGCACCATAATGAGGTGTTTTGTTCTTTTGACCATCTTCTAACTTCTTATACCGAGCCACTTTGAAATTTCTTTCTTATCTCAGGATTTCTATCTAATAGACACCTATTATTATATACATGCCCGATTATTTCTAATATGTGTTGTCTAAATGGGCAGCTTCTAGAAAAATTGCTCATTAAAACCAGAGCTCTCACTCTAAGAGGGAGGAGCTGCAGTTGAACTCAGCCTCAAAAGGAACAAGTGACTTTCCGGCATCAGCAGCAGGCATTCCAAATTACTGCAGACCTCAAGAAATATGAATGCAAGAAAGACTGCCTTTGCAGAGCACCCCAGCACCAAAGCATCTCAATAGACTCTGCACTGCCTGTCTCACAGCCTCTTGCTGATCCCTCACTGACACAGTGACTCTCACACTCACCGTGACACAAATGCACAGCACACGTGCAGCAGAACACACCCATCCCTTAGCCAACTTCCTTGGAGTCATTGGATGGATCAAGGAAGCTGGAGATGTCTTCTCCCTACCTGCCCCTGCATTGAGTCACTCCGGATCCTGGTCATTAACTTATCCCCTGTGAAATAGGGAAGTCATCTCTGGGTTGATGTCAGTTACTGGTAGCCACAAAAGACAAACGCAACACAGACATTGAAATCCATCCTTTCAGAACTTAAGCATGGGCCACAAACAGTTGAAATCTTTTCTTATGTTTTGAATATGACATTATTCCACCCAGTAAAGCTAACAATACATTTAATCATCTAATCTTTAATTGAGTTGCCTCCTCACTCATGGTTTAAGTGGGTGCTCGCACCAAGCTTAGGCATTGCATTTAGTGGCTCTGCCTTTTATACTTCTGTGATCTTGGTGCACTTGAGCCAATGGTCTTCATGGATTTAATTGCTCGTTTTTTTTAGTTATTTCGATGCATTTCTAACCTTTGTTTATCCAGTTAACTTGGAGTTGTATCCGAAGGCTTGATTAAACTTAGCATTTTTATCGTGATTACATCATAGGTGACATCTAGTTCTTATGTATCAGACCAGAAAATGTTTAGTATCTGTTTAATTTTTTAAATATTAAGTGACCTGAATTTGATTAATGGTCAAGATGGTGATGAGATCATCCCTCTGTCATAAACATGAATGTGTTCTACTTGGAATCACAGAAAAGCAATATGTAGGCTAATTTTGACATCATGTCTAATTATAGACAATGCTAACAAAAACTGGTCATTTGCTTTCTTTCATATTTGTTTATATTCTTTTACAAGATAGCACATTCCATAATATTCTATAATGGGATACATATATATTTTGATACATGATATACGAATAATGTGTAGGGGAAGCTTAATAGTCTCTCTGTCTCTCTCTGTCTCTGTCTCTGTCTCTCTCTCTCTCTCACACACACACACACACACACACACACACACACACACACACACACACACATTTACCTGGATAATTTGCAAAGCTAATGAACTGCTCTGTGAAATGTTGACCTGTCTTTGGTTCTTTCTGCACGCCTGGGATTTGCTGAGTGGAAGAATCCTCTCTTGTCTGAGTTCTTGATGTTAGTTTGACCAGCGCCCCTTGCTTTCTGGACTAGAAAGATACCACTGGGTTACTTCATACCTTTAAACATGGTATCTGTCTTCTAATGTTGCAGGAAACTGCTACCAGAGACTGAAACTGAGGAGTGCATGTGTGCCTTCTCTATTGAACGCTTCACTTATTCATCATTCCTCACTAAACACAGAAAACACATGCATATATGTATTCGGAATCTGAGTTCAAATCAATATCTGTAATTCAGCCTCAGTGTTCAGAATTAAATTTCTTTGATTTTCTAATTGCCTTACTTCAACCCTGAAAGTCTTGATTGCTATTAACTTTATCATGATTACTTATTTGATTTATCCTGCAATTTTTATAGTTTTGAAATAGCAGCACCAGTGTTGCCACTAGCAACAGAATATCTACCATAGCAGTATTGTGGTCAATATATATATATATATATATATATATATATATATATATATATATGTGTGTGTGTGTGTGTGTGTGTTCTTACAAATTTTTAAATAAAGTTTTGTTATCCATAATGCATGACTATCAGCATGTAACATTTTATTTACTTGTTAGATCTTTCACACTTGTCTCTAGTTTAAGTTTTAACTTTTTGTAAATGTCAGAAAATGTCTGGTCATTTTCTGACATTTGTTTAATTATGACATTGTTTAATTATGGTCAGCAATTAGTTTAAACAATTTTTGTGTTTATGTCACTTTCTATAAACTTACTTTCCTCCGTGGGAATTATACTCGTAACTATTTCTATGGACGTATATATTACATAAAATGTTTGAGTGTCTGAAGATGCCTTGCATTTTCCCTCATGCCTAGACAACAGCCTCATTTGGCATAGCATTCTAGATGGCATCTTTTGTCCTCTAAAGCTTTGAAGTATTTGTTTCCATATCTGGGCCACCTGTTGTTGACAGCATCCTCATTTCTGTCCTTTGGCAGGGAGATGTGGCTTCTACTACTGTAGATGCTTTTTCTTTTCAGTGTGTTTTCTTTGGCACTTGAGATCTAATTTTACCTGATAGTCTGAGTACAGTGATTCATGACCACTTCCTCTGTCTTCTCATGGTGGTCTTTCCAGACCTTCATAGGAGCTTCTCTCCCACTTCTCTGAGTCCAACTTGAGTTCCATGAGCTGCTGTATGATCTTGTGTGGTTTGTAAAACTGCTGTAATGTTTATCCCATTGCTCAGCCAAGCTTGTCTTTAGTGTTTCCTCATTTTATAGTTTATTTTCACCTCCATTTAGACAGACATATTGCTACCAATTTGCAGAAAATATATATATATAATTTCTTCAAATAAAAGAAGTAAGCCATGAGTTTATTCTCTATTAGAGAATAAGCACCGTGATTATTAATGTAATGAAAAATGTTTTAGTTACGTAAACCATCCATATTATATTTTTATCTGTATTTATTTTAAATGTAAACTGTGTCTTGATTAATTAATTTTGTACTTTTAATTAATCATGTCATGAAAAAAATAAATAGCTTAAAAGTACATTTCTGACCCTAATAACACATTATATAAAATAATATAAGAACTCTACATTAAAAGAATACTTACACTATTATCCAGTGTATTTTTTGATTTAATAATTTAAATAATTCATGATACTGATAATGTATAAGAAAAATCAACTTTTACTTCATGTCGAGAGATCCTAATCATAATATAATTTAATTAAGATTGTTTAAGGTTTAAATATTATGCCATATTTTATAAAACTCAGTAGGAGAATTTGCAGGGAGTGAATCAAGTCCTGAGTACATGGATATTGTTGACGCTGACATGACATGTCAAGGACCCCAGTACTTCAGCTCATGCGACTGCCAAAGCCCTGGGTGGAGCTCAGAGGGGTGACAAAGCCTTCTTTGGGTATGAGTTCAAAGCTGACACTGTGTAGAGAAAATGCCCACAGTAGCTTTCTACTGCTGAATGTTTATGGCCTAAAGACTTCTCCCTTGCAGAGACTGCCTCTACCAAGATTAGCTCAACCTGCCTCCTTGTACGGCTGTATATACAATAATCCCGTCTCCTTGTTTGCTGTATTCAGTAACTCCACATCCCTGAATATAATATAATATAATATAATATAATATAATGCATTGAGCTCTTAGGTGCTGCAGCTTCTCCATACGAGGGCCCACTCTGCGCTGGGTCCCAGCTCCTAGTGTCTGTCTATTTATCTTTTCTTCATTCCTTCACCACCCCAGAGTCAGGCCAGTACCTGGAGCTGTGCTGGGCATGGAAAGAATGGACATAGTAAGAAAGAAAATAGCATCTTTTAGTTGTATTAGTATTTTAAAAGTAGTCCATGTCACTTGCTTTGACCACGTTGTTAAATTTAGCTTCTGTTTGGTGACAGTAATGAGATGCGCTTTTGAAAAGTAGCATCAAGATGTATTCTTAGTGTATATTGTACAGTACTGACAGAGATACGCTTAGTGTATATTGTACAGTACTGACAGAAATCAGCCTCAGAGAGGAGCAGTGATTTTTCAGATATACACTTAGTGTATATCGTATAGTATTGACAGAAATCAGCCTCAGAGAGAGCAGTGATTTTCAGATATACGCTAAGTGCATATCGTATAGTATTGACAGATGTATGCTTAGTGTATATTGTACAATACTGACAGAAATCAGCCTCAGAGAGGAGCAGTGATTTTCAGATATACACTTAGTGTATATCGTATAGTATTGACAGAAATCAGCCTCAGAGAGAGCAGTGATTTTCAGATATACACTTAGTGTATATTGTATAGTATTGACAGAAATCAGCCTCAGAGAGGAGCAGTGATTTTCAGATATACGCTAAGTGTATATCGTATAGTATTGACAGATGTATGCTTAGTGTATATTGTATAGAATTGACAGAGATACGCTTAGTGTATATTGTACAGTACTGACAGAAATCAGCCTCAGAGAGGGCAGTGATTTTCAGATATACGCTAAGTGTATATCGTATAGTATTGACAGATGTATGCTTAGTGTATATTGTATAGTATTGACAGAGATACGCTTAGTGTATATTGTACAGTACTGACAGAAATCAGCCTCAGAGAGAGCAGTGATTTCCCCAAGTTCTTTTTAAAATTTTCAGATATATTTTTAAAAATATCTTAAACTCTGTCCCTGACTTGAATGCAAATAGTATCAACAATAATAAAGGTAACAGAGAATAAGGATTATGGGGCATCTCGCCATTGTCGTTCTTCTTTCTCTCTGTAGTCCCAGGGCTGAATAAACAGTAATTTTATAAATATAAGTGAGCCATTTAAAAAACAAGTATAAAATAAACTAGTCTTTCATTCCCTCCCAGTGTATGCAGTTTTCCAACAAATCACAACATGTTCTCTTAAAACACCACCATCCTTTTGTTTAAATTTGTGTTATTCTTTATGAACAAGATTGGTTCTGGTGATGTCCCACCATGCTTAACTATGAAAAGATACCAAAAATTTTGTCTTATTTGCTTAAAAGGAAGAAATCAAGATAGGGCTAAACTAAAATTAAAGGGAACTTATACAACCTTTCATCTCATGCTATTTCGGGAAGAAAAGAAGTCATCCAAATGTTGAGAGTAACCATGTGTCTTGGTCGTAGTAAGTCTGTAGACATTATCAAATCAATCTAAATTGAGTTAGTGTATATGCGGTAGGCAGAAACGGGTAGAAATTAGTTTATCTTCCTCAGACTCTTTTTGCTTTCTTTGTCAAAACTAGGATAGGCTAGTTTTTAGACCTGATTAGGTTTCTTTGTTGCTTTTTCCCCCTTTTCCTAAAAGGGCAAAATTTGTCCATATTCTGTTTAATTCACACCAAATATTAGAGCAGGAAATCATTAAAGAACTCTAAGCACATGGGTACCATCTGTGACTATTATTAAAGAGATACATTCAATAGAGAATCTGGACCATCTCCAAAAAGGGAATTTAAACAGTTATCCATGATGCTCTTTGAGTTGTATTCGCTATAAACAATGAGTTGAAGCTTTAGGAGACAGTCCTCATTCTTGCATACATGTGAGCCATGAGACCTACTGCCAATTCCTCTTCATTTTAACAAGGTCTGTGCGAAATGCATTTCAATACCATCATGGAATTGAATGCTTGGCTGATCTCTGTGGACAGTTTAGGATGTTTGTCTTAAAGTGTGCATTCTTTCTTACTTGAATGCAGCTTCTTTTGTTTTTTTTTTCTCCTGGGTGACCTTAAGATACATGGGGTGTCTCATTTCTAAGCTGCATTCAGAATATTTGTATTAAAACATTCTTGATTTAGGACTTTATTGTGCAAAATATAATTGTATAAATATGCAAATTAAATCAACACATGGATAAAACAAGTTTCTTAAAGAACATTTAGTCCTGACATTTCAGCTAAGAATTACATATGTTATATAAACACATATATCAGGAGTTTCTCAAGTATCTGTACTCTTTAAAGCTGCTAATATGTGTGGTTATTGTCTAAGTCTGTGTGGAGGGTGTGAATGCAGAACTCACTGATGGCTTCTCTATTTAAGATGTGCTAGACTATGCCTCTGCTGTGTGTCCCATTCAGGAAGAAGGGCCGCTTGGCTTCATAGGAACTGGTGCTAACTTAATACTTTCCTCCTCTGAATCATTCCTGGGATGGTATGCCACTCAAGTGAACTCCTAGTAATTGGTATCTGATGAGTCAAAGAGGTTTATTAAAATTCAGTGGCTCTTGCACCAGCAAGATCACTTGCCTTGCAAGCCTGACAACGTGAGTTAGAAAAAAAACCTAGTCACCAAAGTTCTATTTTAAAGCTATGCATGACCTGGTGCACATGCCTCGGCACAGTCAGCACACACACACGTCTGTGCACATCGGCACACAGGCGCACACACACACACACACACACACATGCACACACATGCACAGAGGGCTTTCCACTTCCATCCCTAAGAATAATAGTCTTCCAAAGCGACATGTTTTCCTAGGTCATTTAGACAAATGTTGCTCTACATCAAAATATAATTAAACGATACATTATCAGTTTAAATTGCATTTTTGGTGCATTGTATGAGAATAATTGTGATTTATGTGATGCTGACTGCTTTGATAATTGTTAAGTGTTCTGGACTCATTGAATGTTTTCAACATTATTCTAGTGCCTAAAGGCAAAGATAACAGCGGGTATCATTTTATATATCAAACTCATTAATAAATAATATTTTCATTTTAGCTTGAAGGGGCCATGAACGGTGAGTCTTTTTTTTAGATTTATTTATTTATTATGTATACAACATTTTGCCTCTATGTATGCCCACACGCCAGAGCAGGGCGCCAGATCTCAGTACAGATGGTTGTAAGCCACCATGTGATTGCTGGGAATTGAACTCAGGGCCTCTGGAAGAGCAACTAGTGTAACCTCTGAGCCATCTCTCCAGCCCCCTTAAGGGTGACTCGTTAAACTATAATGGTTTATACTTTGGGGTGGCTTAGTTGGAGTATTGTCCGTAATATAATATGACCATTCTGAGTAGCCCTATTGATATTTTACATGAAATTTCACAATCAAGAACTATTCAAGAGCTTTTGAGAAAGGTAGTGATTTTAATCCTGCACTGTTTTCCGCCTTAACTTTAGACAATTTGTAACTTTCATTCTTTGGTTATAGATTCGTACAGATATTTCTCTGTGTTTCACAGGAGAGGTGACTGTTGGAACATGATGCCTGAATGTACCTAGATTTAAAAAATCATTAAAACATATGTAAAGAAAGTCCACTCGATATATTCAATTCAGCCCCCAAAGGGAAGGAAAATCCTGAACCTTTTCTTAAGTAGTACTCAAATGCGTGAGGGAATTCAAACTTCAAAGTTTAAACTGTCCTACACTTGGAGGAGTGAGGTGGGAGAAAGGTTACAGTTATATATATATATATATACATATATATATATATAGTATTTTTTGTAAGAAAGAAATTAAAAGATACAAATTCCAGCTGTGTTACACAGATGAGAATTTTTAATAGGTATCTTTCCTGATATAACATTGAAAATGCCAAAAACAATATAAAAAAGCAACATTGTAACACTTACCTAGCCATCTAAATTTAAATATTTTTCATAAACATATATTTTAGATTTTTGTTATACTATTCAAACTATGGATCAAATTTTAACAATATCCCAGTTTTCATATTTGAAAAATAAAAACTGATACCCATCAGAGATAAATCTTTACCGAATACTCTATGATAATGAACAGGTGCTTATAAGTTTTAAAGCTCTGCAATTATGTAAGGGTATTTTCTTTATGAGAGATTTTAATTAATTATATAATTATCCGTGAGCATCATAGAGAGTTAGTTTCAAAGTGCTGTATCTAATGACAGAACTATCTTTTGACTTTCAGTCTAATGCAGTTTCATGGCTTTGAATGGTTCCATTTATAGATAACTTGTAAAGTTCTAGAAAAGAAGGATTGAAGAAGTTAATTTTTTTAAAAAAAAATCATCAGCAACTGTATAAATAATTAAAGTTAGTTGAAATTCTTAATAGCCCCATCTACAGTTCTAGCACAAAGCTGTCTACTAACTACATTGTCAGCTGGTAAGTCTTACCATGTATAATTAGATTTATGCAACTAACAAAATAACTGAAGTTAATCAAAAGTATTGGTCACCAGTACAAGGAACAGCGCCATTAATTGGCCGTTGACTTCAAGAATTCTCAAACTTCTGGCTAATAAATTTTATCTTGCTATGTTAATTACCCTACCTTAGTAGAGTACAGATTGAATTCCATATCTTTATGGGTTCAATTAATATTGTAAATGCAAATACCATACTTTGGATCAGATGCTTGTTAGGGGACTTTTTAAAGCAAATGCTATCGATCTCTAGTGCCTTAGAAGAAGGCTGCTTCAACTTCTCCACTTTGCCTCTGTTTCATGAAGAAATAAAGAACCCCATAAATACAGGTATATAAAACAGTTATAAAATCATATTTATTGATAAAATTTATTAAAATAGTTTTTTAGTATGAATGTAATTTTGGCATTTTTAAAGATTGCAGCAATTTTCCATACTATGCAATACTATGCAAAAATCATTTATTTTACTTAATAAATGATATCTTTACTGACCATGTGACACTGTGTAGCACAGAACATCTTGAATGTTTTTTAGAGCTGTCTTTATTTTCTAATTATGTTGAAAATGCTATTTCACATAAATACATAGTGCAAGATGTAAGAAGTATGTTTAGGGCCATTGTAGAAGTTGCTGGAAATTCTAGTCTAACTCCAAGACAAAGCCACTCAACAGTATTTTATGAAATTCAACTTGAAATTTTAAATATCAAACATTCTGTACAATATAATCTCAAAACATTCTGATTTGATGCATGGTAGGAAAAAAATAGTAGGGAAAGATTAATCCTTTGTTTCCTGTGGTTAAAATGTTCTGTATCAGTAAGAGCAGTAAATGCTGTGACCTTCCTAGCAGATAGTAGCTCTGAATGTGAGCTGAGGTGTTTAAGGGAGTGCTGGCTGATGTCGCATGGTCAAGGGAAAGCAAAGTGTGCTTGTTTCATCTTCAACAACAAGGCTGAACTGAAGTGGCACAGGTCTAACACAGGCCAGCTAGTCCAGAAACAGCTCAGATTCATTGCGTAGTTGTTGCTGGATTCTGCTTTTCATTGCACAGTGAAAAACCTTTCTGTAATTGCCTTTTTTTTTTTTTTTTTTTTTTTTTTTTTTTTTTTTTTTTTTTGCAACCCCGCGTTCAGTTGCTTGACACACTTCTTAGGAATCTGGGCTTTAGATATTCTCCAACAAAATAATCCCGGTGGTTTAGAGGTAGAAGCAGAAAGATTGCCAGTTTGAAGCCAGCCTAGACTATATAGGAAGACTTAGTATATGCATTATTTTATTTAACTTGAACTAATAGTTCCCAAATCTATTTAAATGTAAGACTCTTGATTTAAGTATTATTTAATAACTGCCCACGGTAGCATTTTACAAAATTATCTTTGGGTCACAAATCATTAATAACAATAAGATTCTACTCCAAGTCTAATCTGCCAGTCTTTAAATTTAAGAAAAAATTGCCCAGCTTTAGATTGGCAGGTGAGGATGAAGGAAGGGTAGGAAGACTATTGGTATTTCTGAAAGTGTCTGAAAGCATTGTGTGCAGTTGGTTCTTGGGGAGAGCCGGCACTCAGCTCCTAAATAAATCACATGGAGACTTATTTTTCCTTATGAATGCCCAGCCTTAGTTTAACTTGTTTCTAGCCAGCTTTTCATAACTTAAATTATCCCGATTACCTTTTGCTGCTGGACTGTCATCATTCTCTATTCTATATATCTTTCCTTCTTACACCATGGCTTGTTGTATGGCTGGGTGGCTGACCCCTGGTATCCTCTCTCCTTCTCCTTCTCCACTCTTCCTTCCCATATGTCCCCCCTATTCCTTCTCTCTGCCTACCAACCCCACCTATCCTTTCTCCTACTTAGTTATTGGCCGCTCAACTCTTTATTAGATCAATCAGGTGTTTTAGGCAGGCAAAGTAATAGAACTTCACAGAGTTAAACAAATGCAACATAAAAGAATGAAGCACATTTTTGCATCATTAAACAAATTCTTCACAGCATAAACAAATGTAACACGTCTTCAACTAATATTCTATAACGATTGTGCTTTTATTAAGGGGGACTAAGAACCCAAGAGCTTCCTAGAGCAAATAACAGAATATGGCTTGGATTGGATTTTCCGTCAAGCTATGTATCTTAACCATGAGTTTCTATATTTTTTATTTCCCATTTTAAGGAATGGGGGTCTAGAAATAAAAGATGGCTAATGTTTTATCAGCACCGTCTTGCATGACAGTATTTCAGTATCTTGGAACTGTCTAGATTGAAGTATATAGACTTGGCTCAAGAGGCAGCTGGTTCATTATCCAGCTCTGTTAATGATTCCTCTTGCCTAAGAAGCCAGGAGTGAACAGTCATCCTCTGCTTCCTACATTTCATTCTCTTTTTTTTTAATTGAAGAAAAAAAAATTCTGCCTCCTCCCAGCCTCCCATTTCCCTCCCCCCTTCTCACTCCTCTCCCCCTCCCTCTCCAGTCTGAAGAGCAGTCAGGGTTCCCTGCCCTGTGAAAAGTCCAAAGTCCTCCCCCCTCCATCCTGGTCTAGGAAGGTGAACATCCAAACTGGCTAGGCTCCCACAAAGCCAGAACATGAAGTAGGATCAAGACCCAATGCCATTGTCCTTGGCTTCTCAGCAGCCCTCATTGTCCGCCATATTCAGAGAGTCCGGTTTTATCCCATGCTTTTTCAGTCACAGTCCAGCTGGCCTTGGTGAAGGGGAGATGGGGAGAGAAAGTGAGAAGAGGAGGATGGGGAAACTTGGGGAAATGAATGATTGGGATAAAGGAAGGTTGGATAGGGGAGCAGGGAAGCACATATCTTAATTAAGGGAGCCATCTTAGGGTTGGCAAGAGACTTGGACCTAGAGGGGCTCCCAGGTGCCCAGGGCGATGTCCCCAGTTAGTTCCTGGGGCAGCTGAGGATAGGGAACCTGAAATGACCCGATCCTATAGCCATACAGTTGAATATCTTGCATATCACCATAGAACCTTCATCTGGCGATGGATGGAGATAGAGACAGAGACCCACACTGGAGCACCGGACTGAGCTCCAAAGGTCCCAATGAGGAGCAGAAGGAGTGAGAACATGAACAAAGAAGTCAGGACCACAAGGGGTGCACCCACCCACGGAGACAGTGGGGCTGATCTATTGGGAGCTCAACAAGGCCAGCTGGACTGTGACTACATTTCATTCTTAATGAAACATTCTGTGATCTTTTTAAATGGAAACCATGTCCAGAATCTTATAGCGAATGAGTAGAGAAATGACTGGGAAATTATAGCAATGAAGGAAGGATTGTTGGGTATTTTTTGATTATAGAAAAGCAAAATAAAAAAGGAGACTGCTCCCTTGGACTAACAAACGCTCATTCAGGAGACTGCTTTCTTGAAGACTAATATTCCTACTAAACACTGAGCATCTGTAATCTGAAAGGCCAAAATGTTACAAAACCTGAAACATTTTTGAACCCTAAGAAAGCTACCACATAGAAAGTTCCATACTGTGAACTTTATTTTATATAAAAAATAATTTGAATTGTTGCAAAAAATATTTTCAAGATATGTATATAAGGTTATTTTGAACATAAATACATTTAAACACTGGTTGCATCTGTAAGATACAACAGTATGTATGTACTAATAAGATTTCAAAAATCTCAAAAGAAATTTCAAAATCAGAAATGTCTCTGCTCCCAGGCATTTTAGATAAAGGATATTCAACCTCTAATTACTGTCATGGCTCCTATTTTATATTTAAAAGTATGAAAGACAGTTGGTTATACAAATGTCTGTGTTAAGAGTGGATACACACATAAAGGAATAAGGCATGAGCCAACTTACTCTAATGTCCCTGGTGATAGAACGTAGTTGTTTGCCTTTGTCAAAAGTTAAACTCATTTCATCATTAACATTCATGCTGCTGATCCTTGGCTTGATAATTAGAAATGACTTCGTTGTGATTTTAATACAAGAAATCAGTTAGTGTGTGTGTCATAGACATGACTTTCCAAGGAGACAATGTAAGTAATTAAAAGTGAAGTGTTGTTTATTTATTAAAAAGCGTTTTTCCTTGGTTAAATGTTTTACCAAAGCTAATTAGGAGCTGGGAGGATGGTAATTGATCTGGGATGATCAGAATCTAGTTTTCTTCCTCATAGGTGTGCTTGTGAACTCAGTGTTTTCAGTTCACTCGCGGCCTGTTACCTCATCATTATCCGCAGCATTTGAATTTAATTTTTAGTAGCATGGATTCTACACAATAGTGACTTTTATTGTAGCATTTTCATACAGGCACATAGTAATCTTCATTACTCACCCATTGCCCCTGTGTCACCTCCCCTTTCTCTAATTCATTACCTTCTCTCTACCTAATTTCTTATCTTTTATTTTCATTCTTCATAGTATTTCATTAAATGCACAACGTTCTTCTGGGCTTTTTGGGAGCGAATATTTCTTCTATTATGAAGATGAGCCAAGGACTACTTTTATTCCTTATAAATCCCAGCCTCCTACCACCCAAATATTTTGAATTGATTGTGGTTCACATGCCTGTTCCACCAGGGTAGAAGAACATCCAAGTAAATATGATTTCATTAAGTTATAATTGTAATATTTTGATGAAGTCTACAATTGTTAATCCAAAAAATGAGTATGGTAGTTGTACAGCATACCTGTAGTCCTTTCTCTTTGAATCGAGATTAGGATTAGAGATTCATATGTAAATATGACGTGTAGCCAACTTGTGTGACCTCTAAGACTAAATCAGAAAAGGCTAGATGTGGCTTCACCTGATGCCCTAAGGCACTGAGTCCAGTACACAGAGATTCTTGTCTGATAACACCACAAACACTCAGCCCGCAGACTTCCTACTCTGGGGAAAGGCAATTGCCACATAAGTGACCCAATAATCTGAATTCTCTACAGATGAAAGGACATGTAAACAGAGTCAAACTACAGACAGAGCATGCAAAACTCCCAGCATGCATAGCTGCAAGCCATAGTGAAGCTTCTTCAATATAGGGACTCCTGAAGGCTTGGCAGCTGCCTGGGCACCCTTACCCAAGAGCCCAAGTGACAGCTGCAACTTAGTCCTTCTGGAAATTACCAATTCTCCCTGAATTAGCAAATCACAGGTAGTGCATTGGTGTATGTTTAAGATTCTTAAGGTTTTCCAGTCCTGATTTTACAATCTAAGCCGGTAAGTTCAGCTCAGTGAGCTGAGGGAGTCTGCGTGGCCGAAATCAGAGCCTTTCAACCATCATAGGTATACAAAGCCCTGGCCTTGGTTCCTCCTTAAAACTTCAGAGATACTTTTTATATTGATTTTTATTGAGCTCTACATTTTTCTCTTCTCCCCTCCCTGCATCTCCCCTCATCTCTCCCCGAGGTTCCCATGCTCCCAATTTACTTAGTAGATCTTATCATTTTCTACTTCCCATGTAGAGATTTTAAGAGTAAACCTAAATGCTCGTCTCCCTACCTTTTAATCAGTGCTAATCTGTTGTGTGCCACCATTCCTGGGGAGACATGGACAAATGTCTACTTACCCCAGATAGGGAACTGATAACAGATAGTACCAAAGTCCAACTCAGTGATCCAGTGAGTGTTAGTGGGATTAATTAGAGAATATGGGTGAGAAGGGACTCAAAGACAGCCACATCATTAAAGCCAACCACAGCCCAGATAATAGCTCAGAAACAGAAAGCACATTGGAGGATGTCCTTTCCTGTGAACTCAGTCTGCCTGAGCCTTTTCCAGGCTGTGTGGCTGGCTGGTCCATTTCTTCTAAGCAGTTTAGCTGGTCTTTTCTTCTTCTAGGCTTCGTGGTTGATCTCGGCTCTTCCAGGAAGTTTGGTCTGAGACTTTTCTAAGCAGCTCAATTTGTCTAAGAATGACACTCAGCAGTTTCTTCTGTTTATATAGAGGAGGGAGGGACTCAGTGAATCTGGTCAGTTTCAGGGACATCCTTTACCAATGCTTGATATTGTTTCCTTCATTGTTAACATCTTAGTGTGATGTAGGGAGTACTTCTGTATATGCGTTTCTTTTGTTGGTTAATAAATAAAGAATCTGCATAGGCCTGTAGTAGGGCAGAGTAGAGCTAGGTGGGTAAAACTAAACTGAATGCCAGGAGAAAGAAGCAGAGAGACGCCATGTAGCCACCAGACGGGAAAGACGTGAGCTGCCATCTGGAACCTTGCCAGTTGGCCATGAACCTTGTGGTAAAATATAAAATAAGGCAACTTGGTTTATTTAATATATAAGAGTAAGCCAGAAATATGCTTAAACTAATGGCCAAACAGTATTGCATATAATATAGTTTCTGTGTGACGAGTCTGGGCGGCCAGAAAGCAAACAAGCCACCTCCTACTACATTAGTGGGTATATAGTGACTCAAATTAGCTTTTTTTTTCAGTACCCTTGCTGACTAATATGGGTAAATATGTTTTCATATATTTATTGGCCATATAAATGCTTATCTAGCTCTCTTGACCATATTTCTGGTGGATTTGTTCAAGCTACTTCCTCTTTCATCAAGTTTTGGATACGCTGTGTATCCCTTTAGCAAAATCCTGAGTTGTAGAGTATATTTGTACTTTGCCTTGTTACTGTTTTCTACTTTCTATTTAATGTCTTTTGATAAATAGTCTTTATTAATGTAGTCAAAATTATCAACATTTTATCTATAAATAGTGATTTTGTATCTTATTTAATGTCCTTTCTATGCCAAAATCCTGACTATCATCTTCTTACATTTGAGATTTTGTCTTATCTTTTTTATTCCTATTTAAATATATGGTCTACTCATAAGTTTTTCTGTGGCATAAAACAGGGATTCATTGTCATTTATTCATCCATCCATACCTTGTATTTCTTTAAAAAGGAAATGGCTTTACTTTTAAAACTCATTTATAGCCTTGCAACCTGATCCTCTTTCCCCTCCTTTTTTTTGTGAAAACACTGATGACCTAATGTATCATGTTATAGACAAGTGTTGAGAATAGATATTCCTGAAACTTCCCCTTCTTTATAGAACACATTCAGATTTTTGCCATTAGGAATGTTAGTGCTAAATTATCTCATAGATCAATTGAAGAAGATTCCATCTTTTCCTAACCTTCTAAGTTTTAATAAGAAATTATATTTCATTTTTATCAAATGCCTGTTTGTATGGCTGTTACTTTATCATTCTAATAAAGAACAATGATGGATGTCCTAAGACCAAATCAGTCTTACATTCCAGACCTATGTACATTTGATTAAGGTATATTATCCCATGTGCATATGGCTAGATTTAACTTACTAATATTTGATTTTTGTATATGTGTTCGTGAGGGCTCTGTGTTCATGAGGTTATGATTTTCTTTCTGAGATAATGTCTGTATATAACATTGGTGCCATGGGAATGGTATTCTCATAAAAGGAGTATGAGTGTTTTCTCTATTTCTGAAATAACTTTTGTAACCTTAGTTTAATTGATTTCTCAAATGTTTAAGGTATAGTAATCTTGGCCCAGTATTCTTTATGTACAAGATTTATAATTATAAATTTAATTTCTTTGTATAATATGGAACCCATTAAGTACCTCCATTTTTATTGGGCCATTATTGATAATTACTGTCTTTCAAGAGATTGAACTACTTCATCTAGGTGGCCAAATATACTATTGGCATATATAATATTTCTCCTGCACTGTCTGTGGGATTTCTACTGACGCTTGCTTCTATTATTTCTGGAACTGAAATTTAGAGCTTTTTCTCTTGTTTCTTAAATTGTGCAGTTCTGAAACTAAGCTTTTTATTTTATTTTTTCTCTAGTGTGTATCCATTTTCTACCACTTTGATTTCCACTTTTATTTATACATTTTCTTTTTGCTTGCTTTAATTTTTTTTAAGTTATAGCTTAGATATTTCATTTAGAAGAGTTTACAGTAAATATCCTCAGACAGATAATTCTGAGACATTTACTTGAAGGGAAAATTTCTTACTGGAGTTCTAAGAAAAGTTAGAACCCCAAGAAAAATTAAACTCTAAGAAAAATTAAAATCATCCATTAGATATATAATTGTAGGGTAAATTAAACTAAAAATTAAAATATCTCCATTGATGAAGAAAGGAGAAAAAAGCCCCTTAGGTCTATAAAATAATATTCTAATTTTCAGAGGACTCGCATTCCCATCAACATAAAACAATGCTCTATGGCTGGGGAAATAACCCAGTGGGTGAAGCCTTGGCCATGACAGTTTAACAGCCTGATTCCAAATCCCCAGAACCCATTTGAAGCCACTGTGGTAGCATGCATTCATTATCCTGCTGCTCCTGTAGGAAGACTGAAAGGTAGAGGCAGGAGAATCTCCAGAAGCTTGAGGGCCAGCAATTCTCACTGATGAAAAAAACAAACAAACAAAACCAACCTCTTTCAGAAGATGGAAGATAAAGGCTAACAGCCAAAGTCCTCTGACCTCCATACACAGTGCACTGTGGACCGTGTGTACACATTCTTATACATACGATTGTAGACATGTGTGTACTCACACACACACATATCACATCCCAAGTTGTCCATATTACACACATAGCATACAAATGATCTCAAGAAAAAGAAAGGGGCAGAAAACAAATAAGTCCCTAAAAATGACCATGCTAAGTTCTGTGATATGCAAACAAGATGTGGGTAGCATAACTCATATATGAATAAAGCAGTCAGTGACCTGGCCTCCTTCTCAGGTGTCAGTATCATGGTTTCAACGTGGTTTGTATCTTCTATCTCATTGGTTTCTTATTTTTATATTTATCTTTTCCCCCAGAAATAATGTTTGCCCTTTAATTTTGAGTTCTTCCTTCCTACCTCCCATTCATCCTTCTCTTCTTTCAACTTTAAAGCTTTGCCTGGTCATGGAAATTTTTAAGCGTAAGGAAAAGTAGATTAATGGAAGAAACATCCAGGCAGTGTGGAGCAATCTTCTGCCCTGAACAGGACATCACTTAACCCACCCTCCTTCATTTTAATTTGTGTTAATATTGCAAACCCCTTCCTCGCGTCATGACATTTACATGTAAATCCCTCAGTAGCTTCTGAAGAAAGGAACTCAAGCAGAATCATCATGCAGACATCACAAGCCGCACAATTAATCATCAAACTTTAAGTACCAACTGATGCCCTCCCTATTACAACTTCCTCAGGTATCTCTGCAAAGTTTCTTTGCAGTCAGGTCTAAAATGTTCAGTTGCCTATTCATTCTTTTGGTATTCTTTATTATAACTCACTTCTCTCAAGTTTTCTTTCATAATTTAAGTCCTGTACAGTGGTGTTCCGGCTGACCTTATCAGAGGACAGCCTGTGGAGTCACTAACTCACTTCTTCATTTCCTGGATTTTTTGTAGTAGATCTGGCACTGGATATTGGATTTTGGATTCTTTCTTTTGGCCTGATTTTTTGGGGGACGTGGGAGTGTGGGCTTCTTTGCCTCACATCTTAGAGATTCCTGTGTCTTAGCTCTTAGCTGGCTTCTGCTGGATAACCTTTTCTTCATAAAACCCTCATTCTCCTCCCGTGATGATTTATCATCTACTACTCTTCTCATTTTAATATTGGAATTTATCTTTTCATGCTTTTGATCATAGAGTCCAAAGTCTTTCTGAATTTCCGTCTTGCTCTTCCATATATGAGTTATTTAGATAACATACTTTATTTCTCAGCATGTGTGTAGTTTCAATATTGATTCTCATTTAAATATACACACTATGGTCATAGAACATGTATAATCGTAGTGTTTATTCATCATGATTTATTTCCTAGCATGTTGTCAGATTTCCATATATTTTCCTCTCTTCATTTGTTCTTTATATGTTTCTAATTACACAGGAAAATAACAGACGCCAGTTCCTATATCCTTCCTATAAAGTGTTTATGTTGTTCTGTTCAAATACTTCTTGTCTCTTACACAACAAAAGCTATTGATTATTGAGAATGTGGGTTAAAATCTCCATGGTGACGGTAGATTTCCTGATCTCCTCCTGATCATAGCCTCTCTCTCCGACCTCTTTCCCCAGGCTGTGTTGTTAGCACAGTGGGCAGTAATTTTATCTATCTCTAGACTGTGTATTGGCTATTATATAATTGATGGCAATTTAGTTTACTCATAATATTTTATTTATTATTATCTGATGGTAATATAGTTATGCAATGTTTTTCTTTTTTTTAACTTCACGTTGCCGGTCTGTCTTGGGGCCTTTGACTTTGGGTCTCTCACCTCTGTCACGATTTTATGAACAATCCCTATCGCTCTTCCACTATAAAACAAATCACTTTGTTTCTTGGAAAATTTTTTTGCTTGGTTTTACTTTTTATAGTGTGAGAAACTCTGCTTTTAATTCTCTCATTTTAAGCAATGGAAAAAAAATCTGTGAAATGGTTTTTTCTTAAAGAAAAAAAATGCTCTTATTCAAACAAGACTCATTTAAACACAAGTTAAGTGGAATTATTTTTAGATAAAAGTGGCTTTTGCTGTTACAAAGCATCATTATATACTACACGGTAAACTACCCATGGTGTTATTGTTTTACGTGTAATTCACTATTTTGTTTTGGTAGTGTTTAGGATCAAATCTAGGCCCTTGTATATGCTAGGCAGATACTCTCCCACTGAGCTACAGGAGCCCAGCTCCCAGTTTATTGTTTTAAATAAACGTCTACATTTATCCTTCATTTCGTCCTCTTGACAGTGTGTATTTTAAACTCCAACTGCTGGCTTTCAATCCCTTGTCCATTTCCTTAAGGCTGTCATTGTTTAAAATATTTCCTATTTTCCTTTGAAATTGCTGATCCTCAAATCTGTTTTTACTATCTTTATATTTTTGTATATTTATATACACATTTGAATTATACTGCAAAGTGTTGCATTTTCCATGTTCAATCTAGGAATAAAACGTAACTGAACTTTTCTACTAGTATCTCATTTATATAAGTTACTTTTTTGAGATAATGTAAATTGTCATCTTGGCCCATGATATGAGAGGGTAAGTTGTAAAGTAAGTTTCAAAATGTGGTCGGAAATATTCACTGCAGAGAACAGGAAGCTAAAGCGAGTGCTAGGAAGCAGTGAGAAGTCAGTCTTCATGCTTTTCAGAACCTGTAGGGCCGCTGTTGTTGACACGGAGTGCATTGCTGTTCTTGTCACCTGCCTTTATTACGCTCTGAGCAGAATACTATCCCTCAGCGCAGATTCCGGCCCTTCATGTGATGGAGAGCTAGCATAATTAATTATGGCATTTCTAATCTCACTTAAT
Source organism: Microtus oregoni (assembly GCF_018167655.1). NCBI lineage: Eukaryota > Metazoa > Chordata > Mammalia > Rodentia > Cricetidae > Microtus > Microtus oregoni. Next base: position 54,501,099 of record NW_024543069.1, read on the forward strand.
TTGCTGTTTTAGTGACGACTTCAATATGCCCTACTGTTTTTCCCCCAGGTGACAGTAAATATTAGAGAAATCATGCACTTCAGAAAATAGGCATTGAAGCACAGCTCTTTGGAGAGCGCTATAGTGCAGGTATATGCACACGGAGGAGTGCTCTTTACATGAGCTCATGGGGCTTCTCTGAGAAGATGCCCAGAGGACACAAGAGACGAGGAGTAAGTGCACAGCTAAGTGAGTCAGACCTGAGAGGCCAGAAACCCAGTTCACATTGCTCTGGATCATTGGACTTCATTCCATTCCAGTCTTGGCCATTGGCTGTGACTTGATATTTGTGGTTAAGAGGATGATCACATTTGAGTTATGACATATATTTCTCTTTTAAAGTAATTTATCCCTTACTGTTTTGTCCATGGTTCTGTGTGAAATTGGGGAGGGGGAGGGGAAAATTAGTCTGCCTATACAGTAGAGAGTTTGGTGAATTTATATAAAAGAGAAGAAATGATTTAGGAGCCACTCCCTGGATGAATGCGGCATAAAACTCCCTGGGTGAATGGCTCACAAATGACTTTTTTGCCTATTCTGTATACCCAGGACCAATAAGAACTAGGGGATGAATTATACTGTGCAATTAGAGAATGCAGCAATTTAGAACCACATGCAAAGCTACTAAGCCATCCCTTTTGGCACATTGTAGAGCTTGGTGTTGCAAATACAGCAGATAATTGAAATTTAGATCTTAGATATGGGCATTGTTGGCAGGCCTCCTCCAGCCTCACTGCCTACAGTCTTACAAGGGAACTTAACAGTTTATATTAATACAGTTGCTGTCAAAATTAATTAAGCATTTTATTTTTTCCATTTTCTCATGTTTTTAAAATTCTCCTTTGATGAGGAAATTATTAATAATAAAAACAAAAGGAAATGTCTTAGCTTAAAAATGCATCCATGCTGAAGTTGGAAGATAGTCTGTGTTTGGGGAATAGATCTGAGTTCCCTTTTCATCTCTTTCATTTCAACTTAAACAAACTCACAAAAGCGTGTTTTGTTAGTTAAAATGGTCACCCTTCTTTGTCCATCCTGTAGATATAAAGTATAAATTATCTGCTTCATTTCTCCATTTTATGTCAGTGGTCCCTAAACTGGAGGGCCGTGAACTTGGCTTTTTATAGCACATCTAGCCCCTTAGATATATATATATATATATATATATATATATATATATATATATATATCATCAAGCATGCCATTTGATCTTTAATTTTCTTTTCTCTTGCTCTCTTCAGGATTACAGACAAAAATAGTAAAACTTTTACTAGGCCTCTACCTGTCATAAAACCTACATTTATTGCTAGATTCAGTAATAAAGAAAATCCAGTCAGGAATATGTTTTAAGATACTGTCTTATATAAAAGTAGAGAAAAAGTGAAAGGCTGTGAAGGGAGGTGATTTTTTATGGGATAGTCACCAGGAATGGGTGTTTTTTCGTCAATGTTTGTACTAGATCTTTCAAAAGCCACGTATCCCCATTAACAACATTCAGAAAACAACTCTTTCAGGCTTGCAGCAACACTGATTACTGGGGTAGAAAGAAACAGAACAACTCCATTATGATTCCACATGGGTGTCATATACTGACCCTAATTTATACACAGAAACTTCTGAATATGCAGCTTCAAATATGACATCAGAGAATAGAGGAGACAACAGGGCTAAGCTAATTATTCCAGTCCACAGCAGTTCTAAAGTTAGGGGTATTTTTATGCAAAGGCATTCGTATGAACATGACTCAGAGCCTTTTGTCCTAAAGAGCTTTAGCTGCAAACGAAGTGACGACTGAGTTTGTGGCATCTCAAGGGTAGGCCTTGGGCTGCTCGCCAGTCTTTCCAGGAAGACCTCCTCACTGGAAGTTCTCACTAATACCCTGTTGGAGACGAAAGATAATGACGGACGCACACTCACTGATGCGTTTGACAATTGTACAGTAAGTGCCTTTCTATTGAAAAATTAAAATGTGATAGGTTCGAGCTCAAATGGGGAAATCAATTAAGATAAGATATGAAGTCAGGATGCATAGGTACAATGAGGATTGAATTATTCAGGTGAAGGCAAAGGAAGTAAATAGTTTGGTGTATTGGTTTGTAAAATAATGAGTGAAATGTGATAAACTGGTTTTCAAAAATGACTGAATTGGTTTGAAAAATAATGGGAAAACAGTTTTACTAATGGCCCAATTTCATACCATTTGGGCCATAACTGTAAGCATGCAGAGAAAGACGCAGAGCATGCAATACTTATGCTGGTCTAGCCTGTGTGAGGCCCTAGGTCCAATCTATGATGCTAAAAAAAAAAGGGGACAAAAGTATAGGAAGAATGATGTATGCTAATTAAAAAATAACTCTCAAATTTTATTATTTTTCCAGCCAAAAGTCTGGAAAAACAGTAAAATAAATTCACATCGTATCAATGAAAGATTTACTGACTTACACTCTTCCCATTGTAGCTTTTGTCTGCTTTCTCGGTCTCAGCTTTCTGTGTCCATCAGATTTCTAGCCATCGCCACTAACACCATAAAGCAAATCACTCAGAATAGTGCAAAACCTACAACCTTCCTTAACCTCAGTGCTGAATACTTGTGCCTAGGCACAAACACGCATCACTTCGCTGATGTGATAACGTGAACTGGGAGGCAGAGACAGTGGATCCCTAAAGCTTGCTGTCTAGCCGGCCTGGTAGCTTTTTAGTGAGTTCCTAGCCAGCAAGAGACCATGCCTTAACCAAGCAAACAAGAGCACCAAGGGACCAAGGTAGGTGGCGTCTGACGATGAACAGCAGAAGTTGTCGTCTGACATGCACAGGCACTAACCTGTAGACATTTGTATCTGTGTGCACACACGTCTTGCATCTTGGTACGATTCCCTCTGCTGCCAGATGCTGAAATGTACATCCGCTGGGCTTGCCATTAGAAGTCACGAAGTCACTTCCCACCCGAGTACACTCAGCCACAATGAAAGTATACAAAGTAAAGAGAGGAGCTTCGGTAACTGCATGCTTTAAAATCCCTCATCTGCCAGGAGCATACGCTTCTCTGTGCAACATGATGGCTCCGTAAAACTGTGAGGTCACAGTACTGGTTAGCCATGGCCATGACTGGGACATGGGGCTGTGGCAGAAACTCCAGCCCAACTGGAGTCAAATGAAATCGAAGGAAGTGTGGGTTAGAAATTCTTTCCTTAGTTTTTTTTCTTTGAGGACCTATTTTGTGTGTTGTGTGGCATTGTGTAAGTGATCTCTTGTTGATTTGAAAATTATTCTCTTCAAATTTTTAAGTGATTTCTTGCTATTGATCTTACCATTCATTAAAATATATTTGGGGAAATAATCAGGTACTTAAAACTACAGTGAACTGACATTTAACCAAGTGACTGCTTATACTCTCTATTGGTTTGGTATTTTCATGAAGTTAAGGAAAAGCGTGTTCCTCAGATAGGACTGTGAGAACAGTTCTGGTGCACACTCGTCCATTCAATAAAACTTAAGGGAGAATTCACTGGAACTAGAGATGTGACTTGGTGGTTAAGAGCACACCCTGCCCTAGCAAAGAAGCCGAGTTCAGTTCCCAGCACCCATGTCAGAAAGTGGCAACGGTCTGTATCTCCCACTCCTAGGGATCCAACACCTCTGACCTCAGAAGGTTGCTGTGTAGAAGGAGCAGCAGGCACGCCTGCTTTTCATCTTGCCCAGCTCCCACATGGCTAGCTTAGCCCTGGAAATAATAACACAGAAACTGTATTCTTTTAAACACTGCCTGGCCCATTATATCTAGCCTCTTCTTGGCTAATTCTCACATCTTGATTAACCCATTTCTAATAATCTGTGTAGCACCATGAGATGGTGGCTTACCAGGGAAGATTCAGCATGTCTGACCTGCTGGCTGGTTCCATGGCATCTGCCACAGAGAGGAGAGGCATGGCATCTGGCTCACTTCCCTTCTTCCCAGCATTCTGTTCTGTCTACTCCACCCACCTGAGGGCTAGCCTATCAAATGGGCCAAGGCAGTCTCTTTATTAACCAATGAAATCAACACAAACAGAAGACCCTCCCCCATCATGGCTGTGCTCGTGTGAAGGCATACATACTCACACACTTAAAATACTTTTTAAAAAATTTATTAGGAAAAAACTTTCTTCTCTCGTTTTATATGCCAATTCCAGTTCTACTCACATCCCATCTCCCATCCACTCCTCAGAGAGGGTAAGGCTTCCCATGAGGAGTCAACAAAGTCTAGCAATTGCTTTGAGGCAGGACTAAAACCCTCCACACTACATCAAGACTGAGCAAGGTATCACTCCAAAGAGAATGGGTTCCAAAAAGTCAGAACAAGCAGTAAGGATAAATCCTGATCTCACTGTTTGTGGTCCCACAGTCTACCCCAGCCATACAATGTCACTTACATTCAGAGGCCCTAATTTGGTCCTATGCTGGTTCCCTGTCAGGCGGGAGTTGGAAGGCTTCCATTAGCTCAGGTAAGCTGTTTCAGTGGGTGTCTCCATCATGGTCTTGACTTCTTTCCTCACATTTTTATTCCTCCCTCTCTTTGACTGGACTTGGGGAGCTCAGCCCAGTGCTCTGATGTGGTTCCCTACATCTGCTTCCATCAATTGCTAGATATAGGTTCTATGATGACAGTTAAGATAGTCATCAATCTTACAGGGCAAGGCCAATTCAGGCACCCTCTCCACCATTGCTTAGGGTCTTAGCTGGGGTCATCCTTGTGGATTCCTGGGAATTTCTCTAGTGCAAGGTTTCTTGCTAACCACATAATGGCTCCCTCAATGAAGATATCTCTTTCCTTGTTCTCCATTTCTGTCCTCCCATCCCGTCTCTCTGGTTCCCTCAACTTATCTTCCCCCCTCCTCTTCTCCCCTTCCCTTTCCTTTACATTCCTTTCTCCTCCCAACCCCCACGCTCCTAATTTTGTCCAGAGATCTTCCCATGAGGATCTGTATATATTTCTCTTAGGGTTCTCCTTGTTACTTAGCTTCTATGGGGTTGTGGACAATGGGCTGGATATGAACCATGAACTAAGCTGATGAAACCCAGATAACCTGAGGTATTTTCACATGGCTTCCTTCTGACATAATTCACAAGCTGGAAGCCACACAAATATTTAGGAAGGTTTGTTTAATGCTGGCATTGCCTTGACGGGAGGGAAACTAGGATTCGTTTGAAGGCATTCTGCATGTTCTAATTTCATTACACTCTCGGCTTTCCATTGCTTAAGTTTCTTAACCTACAGAATTGCCTACTAATGATGCCCATTTAGAAGATCTAGATGAGGACATGGATTCATCTAGAAATGACATTTAAATTAAATCCTCATTGTCTGATAGAAGCAATTCAAAAAATGTGAATTAAGGAATCTAATTACAGTATGCTTTTACTGCATATTTCTTGCAATTGCCTGGGCCCGGGTGCAGGGAAAGATTTAAGTATTAGAGGCCAAAATTCTATTCTCTAAACAAAGTAGCCAGTAAATGAAGTAGTGAAGAATAGGTAAACACATGAACTGACATTTGAAGTTCAGTTTATACTGAGTGTAAACTCGAGGGCAAGAGCATAGAACATATTATGATTTGCCATCATGCGATGTGACTTACACTTGGAGGTGCCTAGGCAGGTGTTATGTACCCAGCAGGATATGACCCCAGCTGACAGTGGAATTTTCTGTTCACATCCACTCCGGCAACTAGTTAGTCACATCTGCCGCTTGCCCTGTTTGGACACCATTTCCAGACTGCAGTCCTTCTGCTAGGATGTGTGTGAAATATATATTATCATTTCTTATGGTTCCGCCAAAGAAATGCCCTTAGGTTAGCAGTCAAGTGGCCCCTGTTCATTCTGTGGGTTCGTAATAGAGACGAGAATGCTGGGGAAGCCCTGCATGTCTGTCTGGGTAGCTGTACATGTTCATGAAGCACTGTGTCGCATTGAAGGGTTGTTGGGGACCCATGCCTTAATGGCCTGAGACCGAGTTTACCTTGTGTTTCTGAAACAGAGGGCTCCTGGAGAAAGCAGGTCTCGAGGTCAAGCTGTGAGTTCTCTGAGGAAGTGGAACTTACTGGCATGATGTGAGATGACGCCTACATAGAAATGAGGCTAAAACGGAGGTGCAAAACTGATCTGGAGGTGACAAGACATGAGAAGGGAATGAGAAGGGAATGGAACAACGCCATGCTGGGGCCCTTGGGAGGAAGCCACTACAGCTGGCGCTGGGGAAAAAGAGCGTGCCGCTACACATTGCTGCTGCTGCTGGGCCCACCAGAGATGCGGTTTACACTTGACTCTTGAGACGAGAGGGTCCATGAAAGAATTTGTGTGAGAATCTCTGAGCATTCTTGAGAAAAGCCATAAAGTAGGGTCTGGAGACCTTTGGATCTCAAGGAGCCCCGGAAAGGTGGTTGTTTTGGGGTGGAAGGGATGATGGGGAAGCAAGGGAGAAGGGGGCACTGCTGCTGTTTCTCTTAGCCTAGGGTTGTGTATCTTAGGCTGACAACACTGGAAGCCAGAAGCAATGGTGAAAAGAAATTCAAAACGGGCTTCCTTGTACCAGTGGGGTTTGGCACTGGGGCCACCTCCAGTCAAATGTTCCCATTGTCTTTCAGAAGCCCCTGTCAGGTGCTGTAGTATGATGAGTTTCTTTCCCAGTTGGCAGGAGACTTAGGTGGCTTTAAATATTACTTTAACTACATTTTATAAATAATGAAAGTCACTCTAAATTACATTATAATAAATAAAATATAAGAACATACATCCATAAAGAAACATAACTAGCCAGGTACAATTCAGTGCGTTCTCTTTTACTTCAGTTATTTCAATCCATAAAGACGAGCTTTCAATTGTACTTTTTAAATTCTCTTGCCAGCGATGCCTCTGGCAATGGTGCCTGCTAGCTCACTGTTTCGGATGCAAAGGCAATGACATCGTCATTGTTCCCTCCCTGTAGAGTCTCATGTAATATTCTGCATACTGAGTTTTGCTTAGTACTATGCACATCATAAATAGTTTCTCCTATTGAAAGTTACCTGGGAGTCTTTAAGGAAAAAAGTTCTTTCTGCCAAGCAAATACACCTCTCAAGTAGAATATTCAATGCACGTCAGAACACTGCCAAGTGGTGGGGTCACAAAGACAAATGTGGCACCTTCTATATCTCAGGGATCTCAGAATGAGGTGAGGCAGATTTGTGGGCATACGAGAGCCTTTCCCAAGTCAGTACCATACGGAGCTTTCCTAGGGCTGGAGTGGGGCTGAGGGGTTGGCACTTAGTGATAGAGATGCAGCCTCCTCAGTGTTCAGAGAGAGGATGGCCCAAGCAGAGGGAGGTGTGGAAGTATGGAAGGGCATTTGCCAAATAAGCCATGAAATAGCTGTATCTAGATATGAGTGTAGAGGAAACTTCCAAGCAATTTTCTTTATGCTTTCTTATATTTAAAGAGAACTGGAAGTGGGGTGATTTTACACTGTTTACATGCCAGACTCGATGCCAAGCACCACTCTAGGTTCTGAATTCAGCAGACCAAAGGTCTACCTTCTGTGAGCTGATGTTTCTGCTCCATCTAACTGAACTGGGATCTTTTCAGTGAGTCCGTGCAGGCCCATCAACATCGGAAAGAATTAACGTAGTTTGGCACTGGGGTGGTATCTCATGGTAGAGTGCTTAGTGCCCAATGCCTAATCCTCAATACTGCCACAAAACTGAAAAAGAGTTAAAGTACCCAGCCTGTATCTCTATTTAAATGCAAATGCACACTGATTTCTTCATAGGATCACTGTATCCTTTTGTCTTGCTTACAACTACTTTTACAGGATGGCTCTCAATTCCCCCACTGAATATTTATGCTTGCTTTAGGTGGGGAAAACGAAACCTTCCTCTGCCTGCTTGTGTTCTGCAGCAGTTCAGAGATCTGCTCCTCAAGTTATGGGATCCTCACATGATGTAGGATCGCAAGGGGTGTGAGGCTGGCCCACCCACCCACTTCTTTCCTCCATGTGATTTTTGCACCTTTCCTGATGGCCCTCATTCAGCAGACACTATTCTGGAGACTGCTAAGAACGTCTTAGGTTGTCTGAGAAAATCCTTAAATTGTTCTTCTTGGTTTTCAGTAGATCTTCTACACTAATGAGCTCATTTTTGAAACTAGGCACTTTCATAGAACAGAAGGGGGCAGGAAATGAAATGCTGGGATGACAAATTGAATGGCAGAATGATTGTGTAGGAAGACACACGGGGTCCTGAGAAAGGAATAAGGGCAAGAGGCAGGAAAGGGGAACTTGGAGCTTTATGAAAATAAGATAGAAGGCTTATAGAATGTGAGCACCAGGAATACACTTTGAATATCCTTATCCATGAACTATGATGTCTTGCAAATTTAATTACACAAAAATAAGAATTTTGTAATATAAACTTGATTCCATAAATTTGAGAATTTTGGAAAATATACTGGTAGACAACAGGCATACAAATCTGCTTGATGTTACTGCTTTTCCTCCTCCTCCTCCTCATTTGTTCTTTTCTTCAGGTGGTGAAACAAGTACAGAGCATATGTTTAGATGGGAAGCTGGGGTAGCACATCTTCATGGTGAAGCTCTCACAGGGAGGCCATCAGAGAAGTTGGTCTGTGGCTGTGGAGATGAAGAGGACACAAATGCAAAGTTCTTTAGTGATGCTTGCTTCTGTCTTGGACAGATCCTTGAATTTTGTAGCTTTGCCCAATGTATAAAGTGCATTTACTGGAGCCATACTTGACTGAAATATATTTCACTCAACAAAATGGATGTGATTAGATTGCAGGTTTATTGTTTGTTGCTGTTATTTTGTTATGTTTTGTGTTGTTGGTGGTGAATTTTCCTTACTTCTATGAGTCTTTTAACACCTCCAGCTCTAGCAGACACTGGATAATTACATCTAAGGTGTTAGGCTCAGCCAGTTGTCTATTTTGCCCGTGTCAGGACTTGAAATATTTGAAAATATAGTGCAGTTTAAAGGGCAGATCAAGTGAAAAATAAGATGATGCTTACAACTCCTTTGATCATGTATTTTATGGTGTGCGCACACGTGCATGTGCACATACACACACACACCTTCACTTGAGTACAGGTGTGTGCTAAAGCAGGTAAGAGCTGAGGCAGAGCCTATGGGGATGGCTATGTTGTTCAGTATCTTTACCCTTTCAGCAACAAACATTATCTTGGCTCATCTTAGCATTGGGTGCAAATATTTTTATAAATTCAATGATCTGGAGAAGCTGGTAGAAATTTTGCTGAAACCAGGAGAAAAAGAACCCAATTATAAATTGAAATGATGAACACAAGCCTGTCTGTCTTTGTCTTACATTTAAATATATATGTTGTTTTCTCCTTCTGTGCTTGGCACTTAGGGAAGTGCTATTTGACTGCAGGAAAGAGCAAGCTAGCATTAAAGGGCGTTAAAGAGTTGCCTTGCTGAACTTCTGAATTTCTGTGGCTTTGGACACAAAGCAGTCAGTATTTGAAGGGCTGTGAGCTGGCCATTGGTGTGGACCTCCATGGAAATACTGACAGAGCAGACGAGATGCTGACTTTGAAATCAATAGTGTTTTTAACTTTTGCTGCCTGAGCCAGGTAGTATAACCTACTCAGATCTTCCAAAGAAGAATCCAGCTCTCTCTCTCTCCTTACTGTTAGCTCACAGCACTGTTTTGATAAATGATATTTATTTAGGACACTTTATAAATCTTTACCTAGGTAAATACCAGAAACCAAACATAGCTAAACTAATGGAAAACCTCATCAGGTAAAAATATGTAAATAATATGCATATTTGAGGATTTTTGCTTTTTAAATTTTATTTGTCTCCTCAATGTAGTTTAGATTTCTGGGAAATGTTAATAATGAACTCTAACTGTGCTTATTATAAGCAGTGAGAGAGGAGAGAAAGTCAATAAAGGAGTAAAAAATAGAAGAAGAGGGAATCATGGGAAAGTCAGAGAGTTTTAGCCTTCATTCAAGTATTCTTCATGCTGTAGATTTGTTCCTAAAATTACACAGACACAAATATGGTAAGAAAATAAGGAAGCATAGCCACAGGAGGGGAGAGTCAGCATCTCCAGAAAAGCATCCAGAAAACATTTATTTAAAGACTTTTATATGTATGTTTGCTCAGCTGAGGCTTGCTTGCCTTGCTACATCACACAGTTTCATCATGTAGTCAGAAAAGACACTTTATAGTAGGAATGAATTGGAGCACTGTCTCCCCTTTTACAGACCAGGAAAATGGGGGCTCTGTGTTCTGTCTGCTCCCTATCTGTCAGCTTTGGAGCCTCCCTGGAATTCTGCTTCTGCTGAGACCAGGGCTGCATCCCACTACTATACCGTCTTTCCTATTGTGATGACTAGCCTGCATTGTCAACTTGTTGAATTTAGAATCACCTAGGAGACACACCTCTGGAAACATCTGAAAAGCATGACCAGAGGTATGTCTTCCAGGTGATTCAAAGCCAGTCAAGTTGACAGTGCAGGCTAGTCATCGTAACAGGTATGGCTAGTATGTCTGCGCTCAATTGCAAATCTAAATTATAGAAGACAATAGTGTTAATTAATTACTCTTGTTTGACCCCTGACTTCACCTTGTACAAATCATGATTCTTTTACTCTTGAATGTGTTCATGTATAAAACTGAAATAAGAAGGCCACGAAAGCTACCCAGGGTTGGAGTGAATGTGTATCTAAATTACTTGTGGGATATCTTGAGGTCTTTGAAAGAAAGACAGCCAGCGTGTTCCTAAGACATGACTGAAGTTTTTTTTGTTGTTTTTTTTTTTTTGTTTTTTTAGAGGCTTTGAAAAGTAGTAGAGTCAATGACGGAAGCTAACAACTTAGTCTGAGAATGCTTGCCTAGCTCTCATTCTTTAACTGCTTGCCCTTATACTTAAAGAGCCTGGGATGGAGATTCAAGAATCCTGAAACACAGTTTTGTCGTTACTGTATCAAGCAAAAAAGGAGAGTAGTTTTACCTTTCTGGGCCTCTGTTTCCATAAGTATATACTCTATAGTCACTGACTATCGGTGTCTAGTGTAGGCTAGCACCATTCTTTCTTGGGTTGGTTACTATTGTTTATGCTTTTGCCAGCAGAAGTTAGACCTACACTACTGTTGCCAGGCAGTGTTCTAAAACGTCTGTATGTTTTCTTTCTTCCGTGACTTGCAACATCAGAAAGTTTTAAACAAAACCTCCCAGACTCTGCCAATACCTGATGCTTCAACTCTAGGGCAGGGCCCAGAAATGTGCCTTTTCACCAGGCCTTGGGTTAGAGATTGCATGATACAATAAAGGAGAAAAAGTGTGACTTAGCTGACTAATAATTTAACATTTAAAATGTTTTCTTATTTCTAGATAGAATAAAATACAATAGTGTGTGGGTAGGAAATTCCACACCTGTTTAGTTGCTAAGACTGAAGCGTTTAGGGATGGTTTTATAAAGCCTACAGAGACTCCCATGGCAAGGCTCTGCCTGCAGCATGAGGAACATGTATCAGGTAGAGTTTGAAGAACAGTTCCTGACTCCTAAAATGCATGTTAATTCCAAATGTGTACATAGCAAATGCAGTTTGTTTTTACTTTAGCAAGATATTTTTGTTCTAAAAAGTAGAAACAAATATTCTGAAATTATGCCCAGAATTTTAATCTTAAAATTTACATTATGTTTATGTATGAGCACCAGGCACATAGCCTCCCCTTCAAATCTTTCTCTATAAACGTTGCGCTTACTTCTCATTCTAAAATTCGTGTGCGATTTCAAAAGAAACTTGCAGCTGACTTCTCAGAATGCAAATCTCCTCTTAAAATGCACTGGAGGTTTGAGACATAACTCAATTGCAGTTCAAAATGTATAGGCAAATTGTTAAAAAAAAAATCTATGGGGTGGGGGCTACAAGGCTATGTATCCTCCAGCTGTAAGTCATAGAGAATTGTCTATGTCTAGAGACGCCACTATAGCACTCGTCCTTGAAAGAAGAAACCAAACTGTGGAGCTGTTGAGCAGTCACAGCCAGCCAGGAACACAGTGAGAATCGGGGTAGCCTTTACTTCCAACTTTTCTCCTCTCCTATCTTAATGGCACTCCATAGTGAATATTGTACTCTTCCCTGCATGGAGCCAGCGTCCTGTACAAACGCTGAACTACCGCGCAACAGCGATAGCCTGCTGCTGGCACTGTGATGACCCCTGAAGAGAAGGTTGCCCTCCAGGCGCCCGGGCCCCTCTTTGCAGCCTGTGAGGACTTGCTGTCGTTAACACCAGTGGTAACGAAATGTAAACACCTTTACTTTCCAGCTGCTGCTAATTGGTTTGGGAATATTTGTGCAAGTGTTGATTTTAAAGCTAAAAATAGAACCGTGCTGTTTAAATCCAATGCATTTTGGCTGTCATTAATGCTCCCACGGTCCTGGCAGTGCTGCTAAAAATGTGGCCTCTTTAATATGTAGTAATTAAGCTTGTCTTTTTGTGAGGGTCACAAGTATGTTGCCTGATGTGCTCAAAGCTGTGACGGATACACTTGGAGTAGCCAGCCATGGTCTCCTGTTAACTCATAATTAGGGGAAACCAAGGCAGGCCTTACAACACCAGCCTCTCTACATTCTAGGCAGCTCATCTTAACCCAGGAGTTTAATACAGCATTAAAAATAGACTCTGCATTCATGTTATTTTAGAAATAAATATGGACCCTCCAAAGCATTGTGTCTCTATTTCTAGAGGCAAGTCTTAGGATTTTTAAATCACGTAATGATTATTTCTCCAAACTAAAGTAAGGAATATGGAGGCTGTTTAGCACCCATTATGGCGACCTTTTAGCTAATCAGAGTTATTTTTGTCCCTCTCCTTCCAAATTTACAAGTCAAGATTTTACAGATTTTTCTCCAAGTTATTTAAATAAGCAATGATGGAAAAAATTCTCATTTTCATTTTTAGATAGGTGTGAGTTCGTGACTCCTCACTTCATCATGTAATGGATTGGAAGAAGAGCTAAAGTGTGCTTTAGTCACTTTGTGTCGATAAGTTTTAAGTTTGAAAGGAAAGTGACTTTTTAAACCTGCTAAGACACAGCTATCTTTTCCCATGTTTCAAGCACTGCCGTGCTAGTGCTATAAGAGTCAACTGAATTGGCTTTATGTCTTTTTGAGTGAGTGCCTCCAGCATCTGCCTCCTCCCTGGAGGATGAGCCGCTCCAGCATCTGCCTCGTCCCTGGAGGATGAGAGTCTCTAGCATCCGCCTCGTCTCTGGAGGATGAGAGTCTACAGCATCTTCCTCATCCCTGGAGGATGAGAGTCTCCAGCACCTGCCTCATCCCTAGAGCATACTAAAGGATTCTGGTATTGCAGTAGACAGAAGGGATTTTGGCAAGTGGCAAACACTGCCTGTTAGCTGAGATGATATACTGTAGTTTCTGCCTGTTTATGGCAGTGATAGCAGGGCCAACAGGGGCTTGATATTTCTTTTAAAATAGTGGAACTACTATCTAACACAAAGTTTGTGTATGTGCTTGCAAAGGACACCATCATTTGAGCAAATAGGTAGCTTACAGAATGGGGAAAAATCTTTACCTATTATTTATACCAGACATAGGATTAGTATCTAGAATATACAAAGAACTATAAAAACCCAAACATCATGTAAACAAATAACCCAACTTAAAAAGTGTTTAGAACTAAGCAAAAAAATGAAGCACAGATGTCCAAGAAACACTGAACTGTTCAACAGTCTTAGCTATTTGGAAAATGTAAGTTGAAAACACTTGGAGATTTGATCTTACCCCAGTTAGAATGGCCAAGATTAATGGGGAGACTGTGGAGGAAGGGGGGCATTTATTCATTGATAATGAGCATGCAAACTGGTACAACCACTATGAGATTCAGTAGGGAAGTTCCCCACAAACCTAAAATTAAATCTAACACAAGACTCAGCTATATATACAACTGTATATACAAAAGGACTCTACATATACTTCAGAGAAACTTGCTTATCCATATTCCTTGTTGCTTTATTCATAATAGCCAGAAATCAGAATCAGCATAGACGCCCATCAACTGCTAATAAAAATATGGTGCATTTCCACACAGGAAGATCATTTGGGTGTTAAGAGAAATGGAATTTTCAGGTTAAAAAGCTATAAACAGCCACCCTGAGTGAGGTAGCCCAGACCCAGAAAGACAAACATAACGTTTTCTCTTCTGTGTGAATGTTAGCTTTTAACATTTAAATGTGTGCTTTATTTTATTTTTAATAATTTGTGTGTATGAATGTGGCAATGTGCATGCACAAGTCCAGGTCACGTGAGTCTAGAGCACAGTATCAGCTCCTGGAGCTGGAGGTTAGGCCTTTATGAACCAGCTACATGGGAGCTGCGAATTTGCCTCCGATCCTCTACAAGAACATCAAACACTCCTAACTGCCGAAGTGTCCTCTCTTTAAGTACGTACTTGTTGACATGATTACTCCTGAAATATAGTCAGGTCAGAATTCCCCTCGATCAGACTATCACACTGCAATTGACCCTATATTACTTTCAAATTGTAATTGACAACATATACAAAGAACTCAAGAAATTGGTGCTCAAAAGAACAAATAACCCAATAAAAAATGGAGTACAGACCTAAACAAAGGAATCTAAAATGGCTGAAAGACACTTAAGAAAATGACATTTCCACATTTATAGCACATCAAGTATAGTGTTGATGTAAATAACACCTTTACTTGTCTTATATCTAAAACTGGTTGGAAAACTCCCTAATCTCCAGTAAGTTAGTTGGAGACAGAAAGTGCATCCTCTTCCTGTTGTAGTTAGGGACCAGTAAGAAAGTTGTGCGTGGGAGAGAATGAAAACGAGCAAGATAAAGAGCTAAATTGTATGCTCAATACTTTTTCCGTTGGCATTCTGATGATAAATACCTGATTAGAGTTAGAACTTAAAGGAATAATTATTTTCATTAGCTGCCACTGTTAAATGTTCCTGGAATGGAGGGACGTTTATCACTAAGATGGTATTATGATGTATAGATTATATCTGCTCTCTTATCAAATACTCAGCATAGGTGCAAATTGACAGACATGCTGCTTCTAAAATTATTGTAGACATGTAAGAGGCCCAGAATATTGAGCCAACATGGAAAAACAAAACAAATCTGGAAGACCCACACGTTATGATTTCAAACCTTAATGCAAACCTAAGTCAGAGCTGTGTGGTGCAGACATGAGAATGGTCACAGTTCAGTGAACAGAACTGGAAGATGAGACCAGTAATAATATGACCCTACACATCTGTAGATGCTCCAGTCACGTGAGACCAGTAATAATATGACCCTACACATCTGTAGATGCTCCAGTCACGTGAGACCAGTAATAATATGACCCTACACATCTGTAGATGCTCCAGTCATGTGACACCAGTAATAATATGACCCTACACATCTGTAGATGCTCCAGTCACGTGAGACCAGTAATAATATGACCCTACACATCTGTAGATGCTCCAGTCATGTGACACCAGTAATAATATGACCCTACACATCTGTAGATGCTCCAGTCACGTGAGACCAGTAATAATATGACCCTACACATCTGTAGATGCTCCAGTCATGTGTCAGCATCAGGGAGAAAGGGTACTCTGCTAGAAAATCATAGCTTCAATCTTTCAGGCATCTGATTGCCAACCTCAGTTTTCAGAAATTAGAAGAAATATTGTAATTTTTTCTAATCAATAAAGTTTTCGGATAGTTTCTTATGTAGCCTTAAAAAACAATATAGTTGTTTCTCTGAGAACCACACACAAAGTTTACTGTCTTACAGACAGATAAAAAGCTAATGACCTGGGCATACATATGTTTATCAAATATCTTGATATGTATCATCACCACAGGTTCAAGAATTCTGTTAAATCTTTCGACCTAATTGTTTTAACTTTCCCACTCTTGCCCTGCTTGTTCTGTATGAACTTATCAAGCCCTTCCTAAGGATAACATGGACAGTAAAACTTACATATATTTATCTTTGTAAAGATGCTTTACCCTATACTTTTAAGGTTCTTTAACCTTACAGATTGTTCTTTCTTTTATTTATCCATGTGGAGACCAGAAAATTGAGTTAAGATAAATATATTTCACAAAATACAACTGTTTGAAATGTTATCCATTTAAAATGTAAGGCATTTTAAAAATCAAATCAGTTTAGGGAACTATAGCGATGACATAGAAGTTAAAAGTGCTTTTTGCTCTTGCAGAGGACCTGTGTGTGATTGCCACACCCACTCGGCTGTTCACTCAGTCACCCACACCTCCAGTGACTTCGTGTGACCTCTGTGAACACCAAACACACTCCTGATTCACATACAAACATGGGAAACACTCACACAAAAAAATAAATGTTAAAAAAAATAATCAAAAGAGCTGGGCGTGACCACATGCATGACTGGAATCCAAGCATTTAGGAAGCAGAGGTGGATCTCTGAGTTCGAGGCCAGCCTGATCTATAGAGTGAGTTCCAGGACAGCCAGGTAACAAAATTTTTTTCCATATATTTGCTTTTGTCCATATATTTGCCTTTTTTTCTCTCACATTGCTTTGTGCTAAGTGCAAGCACATAGAGGTGGTTAAAACTTGTTTCTCACCACGTAAAATGGAGATTTCTTTTATTATTTTTTTTTCAAACTGGTTTAAAATACATTTCCAAACCCAAGGCTGAGTTGCAGGAAGCTAAGCGACATATTCACCAGTTTTTAGCATACTGTCTTGTGCAAATGGCCCATTTGAGCGTTCCAGAAACCAAAGAACAGAGAGAGCGCATGGAAAGCACGAGAGGATTAATATCTGGTTCCAGTCTTAACAGAGATGGAAGCGAGCTGTCCACATCAGGGCCAGGCCGTCTCCTCCCTCAGTTGAAGCTTTGTTCAAAGCTTCAGTTCTGTGTCTGCAGCATCTACACCCTGTGACTTTGCTTCATTCCAGGATTCCACCCAGAACTTGGAAAACAAAGAAGCTATGAATGGTGAACAGACAGAGCTACTAACATCACACAGGACTACGGACGCACTGAGGTATTTCTTGATGAAAATAGAAGGTTCTTATTTAAGTACATTTGGCATTCTTTTATTGAGTGGATTTTAATCATTCTGATTGTGCAGGGAATACCAGAAAAGTAGGACTGTGTAGCAAAGCGCATTTTAATTCAAACGTAGATTTCTTATTCCTTTCTCCTAATTTCTACATAAGATATGAGAACATTCGTGGAAAACATAGATGTACGAATAATCCTCGAGGCTTCTAATACTCTTTTACATCAGGACTTTGTTTTTTTTTTTCATTTTTATACATTTATTACATCACTTTCCCCTTTGCTCTTCTCCCTCCAGCCCCTCCCATTACCTTCATCCACCTTCCTTTATGCCCCCCTCAAATTGACAGTCTCCTCCTCTTCGGTAATGGTTCACACACATATATGCATGTATGTGTATGTATGCACAAATATGTAAATACAACTGAGTCCATTTTTGTTGTACATATATATGGTTTCGAGGCTAACTAGTGTGCAGGGAACAACCAGCGAGGTCTCTCATCCCTTGGAGAAGCCCGTTCTTCCTCTCAGCGGTCAAGAGCTGCCTGTAGCTCCTTATCTGCTGATTCTGCCATTTGTTGCAGTCTTGGTTTTGCAGCCCTTTCTAGGGCAGATGGGTTTACAGTAAACTTCTTGATATTCTGGCCCTCACAATCCTCCTGATTTCGGTCCCTTGACGGTCCCTGATTCATAGATGGACCATGCTGTAGATCAGACGCTGGGTCTGGCTCCCCACGATTTGTTAATCTCTGCATTGTGTCCAGTTGTGCTTCTCTGACAGACTCCATCTGCTGTGCAGAGAGGCATCTTCGGTAAGGGAGAATAGGATCTAGCATGCAGTTGGGAAGTCAGCTGGTCTAGCAAGGTGGCTGGTAAACTCTCTTCCAAGGCCCATGACATCACTACCCCCGGGAAGCTGCCTATGTTTCTAGTTCCCGGCCTGATTTCTCTTTTGGGCAACCAGGAGTTTTAAATTGATTGCTCTTCGAGCAGATGAGGGAGGGGGACTTGATCGGGGGGAGGGGGAGGGAAATGGGAAGCGGTTGTGGGGACGAGGCAGAAATCCTTAATAAATAAATAAATTTAAAAAAAATTGCTTTTTCTTGTCTTTGCCATGCAGTTTTTAGAGCTCTTCAGAGTTCCTTGTGTTTGAATGGTTTGCTTTGCTTCTCGCTCAATGAGTAGCTGTGGTAAAATGTGTTTATACAATCTCATAGTATTTTACTTGATGTTTGTGAAATGAATTTGCTCCACCAACCACAATTACTCATATGGTTATTAATGAAAGTAACTCATTATCTGAAATCAACTATTAGTCTTCTTAGATCCGATCTCTAATGCCACAGCCATAGGGACTCCCTGGATACAAACCACATCTCCCTACTAATTCATTATTCCTTGCCTGAGTTTCTGGTCTATAAGATAGAAATAATAGAGTTGGGGCTGCAGATTTGTTGGAAGAGTGATTGTCTAGCATGCACGAAGCTCTGGGTTCAATCAGCCCCCAGGACTACATCAGCCAGGAGTGGTGATTCACACCTGTAGTCGCAACACTACGTGAGAGGTGGAGCCAGGAGGAGCAGAAGTTCAGCATTGTCCTCCTCAACTGCACAGCTGAGTTCAAGGCTAGTCTTCAGATTGTAACAACAATTAGGATTTTTGTATTACTGTTTTTAATGTTAACATTTGACAACGTATATAAAATCTTCGAACAACATTTGGGTCAGAGTGAGCCTAGCATTAGATTCTGTGGCTACTATTATTTTCTTTGTGGCAGGTTTATTATCCCTGTACAAAATTCTTGAGGTCAGAAGCATTTCAGAATTTAAAGATTCTTTAATTTAAATTTTGGAATATTTATGTAGACAGTACTGACTGAATATGCCAAATTAAAAAATTTAAAAAAAAACAATATTCCTCAAAATATCAATCACTGGAGCTTTATATTAGTGTTCAAACAGTTTCAGATTTTGAAGAATTTTGGATTTGAAGATTTTTAGACTGGGTCAGATCTCCTTGTATGGTTTCCATTATTGTCATTATTTTCAGTAAGTTGTGTCAATTTGGCATAAGGAAGGTAAATTCACATCTCTCCAGTGGCAACTTTGGCAATAGAAAGTGATGTTGCCGTAGCCACTGCCCATTCCCTCACTGATTCCTTTCAAGTCATCATGTAATAGGTGCCAGCCAGTCTGCAGGAAATCAGCTACTTTCTTCTGAAAAGGTGATCAGTCTCTCTTTATCGGGTGACCATGTAGATTCTCTCCAACTTTATAATTTTCAGTAACATGGCCACAGTTACTGTTCATTTGAAATCTTTATCAATGAGAAGTGTAATATAAAGCATTCAGTCTAGAGCATTTCCCAGAGCACTCACCTTTTAGAAGCTGGTATGTTTGTTCTTACATCTCGTCATGATGGATGGAATGTTCATGCTTTATCTGGCTTTTTTTTTTTAAAACATTCGTTTTGGGAAATGTTCCCCAGAAACTTACTGAAATGTCACATCATATGGTATCCAATTGTTTGCTTTGTTTATTTATTTGTTTGTTTGATTTTGATTTTTGACTTCAGGAGAAAATTATTTAAGCTTTTTCTAGTTATAGGCAATTGAGAGAAATATCATGAATGACTTTTAAAAATATGTTTATTATGAGTATAATTTTCAAAACAGCCCCTCTTGTGTCTTATTGTTGCTGTTAGTAGGTGAAGTAACTATGGAACAACTAACACACTAGAGACCCAGTCCACATCTGCCACTCTGGGCTGCAAATCCACGAACCCAAGCATTGTGTGTGTACCTTCTGAGTCCTTGATGCGATTTCGTGCTACAGAACCTACACAGGGCTACCTGTGATGACAGCTATAGCTGGAGCCTGTTCAGATCAAACTCAGGATATAAAGTGAGCCTGGAGTCAGAGGGTCAGGGAGCCTCATGAAAGGGTGGAGCCTGCAGAGCACCTCCTCATCTGGGCCAGAATGTTGGCTGCTGTGCTCTTGGGTGGGTCTTGTGCAGGTACCCACAGCACTGAGTTCTAGAGTGCAGTCACTGTGCCAAGTCCAGAAGAAGGCATCTCAAAGCGCTCCTCTGCATCACCAGCTTAGCATCCTTCCTGTCTCCTACTACCTGACACTCGTTGCTGGCAAAGGTGTCCAGTGTAGGTCTTCCTATTTATTCTCAACACTTTGACCAAGTCTTCATTGACGGATTCCCCAGGGAAGGGTGGTAGAGTGAGAAGCTTCTGAGATGGATGGAGGTTGACGGTAGCTTTCACTGAGGAACGTGGGAGGCATTCTCTTTCTTGGGTGTGCCACTGGCACCTGTGGATGGTTCCACACCCATACCCAGAGAGCCAACAGTAATTTGATTTAGTGGCTTTCCAGAAAGGAAAGACAGACAGACAAACAGACATGAAGTTTGGAGAAGAGAAGGTTGGTGGAGATATGGGGTGGTTAGAGTGGAGAAATGAAGATGAATATGATGATATTTCACTTTATAAATATATGCTATTCTAAAGAATAAAATATTTTTAAAATATTCATATGCTCAAAAAAAAGGATAAAAATAACCTTTGTCATGTGGAATGCACAGCTGCTGCGGGAAGCTGGCAGGTTATACTTGTTTTAGACAGTACAGATGATGGTAAATGCTTAAACTAGAAGCCACTTGCAGCTATTGCTGTGTTGGCATCCTTATGTGGAAGGGAAGCCCTGACAGACCCTATAGTTTGGCATAAGAATACCTACGACTTTGGGCTCACTTCCTTGCAGGTAGCACAGAAGTAAATGGTTTGCGGAGTCAATGTCACAGTGACTATGCCTGTTCCATGTGCACAGCCATTGCTTCAACCTTTGTTACCGCTCAGGGCAGCTATTGCAATAATTTGCTGCCTCCCTCTCCAATGTGACTCTATTCTCTTTTTTTTTTTTTTTTTTTTTTTTTTTGATTTTCGAGACAGGGTTTCTCCATAGCTTTTGGTTCCTGTCCTGGAACTAGCTCTTTTAGACCAGGCTGGCCTCGAACTCACATAGATCCGCCTGCCTCTGCTTCCCGAGTGCTGGGATTAAAGGCATGCGCCACCACTGCCCGGCTGTGACTCTCTTCTTATTACCTAATTGAGACTACAGATAAGAACTGGGTAGAAGGTTCTAGTCTGCATTAGCTAACAATTCTTTCAAAACCTTGAAATAGACAAGGTCCAGGTTTCAAAACTGGCTTTTTACCTTGCTGCCCGTGCATTGTTATCAAACATCTTTAAAATAACTCCTTAATGTGGAAAATGACCTTTACAATCACATAGATTCTGTGAAGATTAAGTAAGGTACACTATAGGCAGCTGACTTTGTACATTGCTAAATGAAAGGCTGAACAATTACTAATTGCTGTTGCTAGTGTCATCATCATTATTACACATTCATTGTAACTCTGTATTATACCAAACAGGAAAGGTTCCCCAAAAGCATTCCTGGCACCCAATACAGGTCTTAGAATATAATAGGGGCATATTTGTTAACTGATTGACTAGATGGATAAAACAAATTATTCAATGGATCATCAGCATAGCTAGGACTTTAAAAGCTGGTGAAGGGTGTTCTCTAAATAGACTTTTAACATGTATGTCTAATGAATCACCAATCCTCTCACTTTGATCATAAAATACAATAAAGTGGAGGGTTTCACTTAGTTACCCTCAAACACTGAGAGCATCTCTTTCGACAGCAAGCACTATGTACAGAAGACCTTCCCTTCGCCCTGATTCCCTTGACATTTTGGATCTCACCTTATTGCTCAGTTCCACTTCCCCCAGGTTGACTTCTTTTTGACTTGCCAGTTTTTCCACCTTCTTGCCTTCTTTGCCCCTGAAACTCAAAGGAAAAGTGATCTGAAGAGATACCCAAAGTATCTTCTTGTGACCCTGGCAGTTTCATGCTTCGTTCGTTAGTAAGTGCTTATGTCTATATTCCCCCGACACAAGATTGTTGAAACAATTCATTAATTGGTCTCAAATACCATACTCTTTCTCATCTTCTATCTTGTTAGTTGTTCCTACATATAACTACCTGGTAATTCTGGTAATTCCTTTTAAACCACTGCTATTATCACAGTTTACCCCAATACCAATACTTTTGGTGCCCACTTTCTATAAAACCAGTTATGCATCTTTCATTGGGAGCTTGCCTGAGTAGCTAGACCTGTGGCTGCCCATAAAGTCCTTGGCCCTGCAACACCACCTCCTCTGCGCTCTTACCCAAGCTGCTGGAGATACGAAACTGGTACTAAGACACACCCTCCCAAACACTGCCTGTTCTTCTGTCTGCCCCTAAGCAACCAGTTATCTGGCTGCCAGTGCTAAGACCCCTCACCCCATCCCATCTCCTTCCCTGGAACCTTACTCAAGAAACTGTACATGAGCAGTTAAGACCCTAGTGCTTCCCTTAGCTGCTGAAAAAAAAAAAAAAACAAAAAACCCTAACATCTGCACTCATAAATCAGTGTCTGAAAGTCTGAGAGGACACCCTGCTCGATCCAAAACTAGATGAGTTCAGCTAACAGCAAAATCAGAACCAATTTCCCATCCAGCAAAGGTGAGCTAGAAACTCATATTAAAAGATAGAACCAACATCTTAACTGTAGGTACCAGTTTCCAGTGCAAATATATAAGCAGGATGGAAATCTAAGCTATCCCCACAGATTGTCAGTCCTATAGGTCCCAAGGGTGAACAACTTATACAAATCTCAAGACACAGAATTTAAAATATTTATTTTTACTCACATGTATGTACATCTGTCTGTGCATGTATATAGAAGACCATTTAACAAAAGAAAGGAAAGAGGAGGCTATAGAGGAGCAAGAGACAAAGAACCAAAAATACACAGAACCAGGGGTGGGGAAAATTTCTCATACCATATAATAGTTAAAACATTAAGCATATTGAATTACAACAACAAAAGTAACAACAAGAAGACATCAAAGGCTACAAAAGAGAAGTCACAGGTCACTTGTAAAGGCAATTCCTTTAGAATGTTAACTGATTTCTCAATGAAAATGTCTATAGGCAGAGACTGCTAATTTGTTCCCAGCCACCATACCTGAAAAACCACATAGGAACTGTATTAATTACAACACTGCTTAGTCAACTGCTTAGGCTTCTTATTAACTAACTCTTGCATCTTAAATTAATCCATTCTTATTATTTTATATTTTACCACAAGGCTCGTAGTTTACTGGTAGGGTTTCGGAGTGCCTGTCTCCTTCAACAGCTACATGGCGCCTCCTGACTCTGCCTTCTTTTCTCCTCTGTCACTGCTTGGAATTTCTGCCTTGCTCTAGTCTACAATGTCACGGACCCAAAAAGCTTCTTTATTCATTAACCAATAAAAGCAATACATAGACAGAAGGACCTCTCACACCAAATGTTAATAGCCAGGAGAGCTTGGAACAATGTACAAGTCCTAAATGACTATAAATACTAACATAGACAGCTATGCCTGATCAAGCTGTCTGCCATATTTGAAGGAGAAAGGAAATTTGTCTGTGATATAAACAGATAAAAGGAATTTATGTCCACCAAAACCAGCCCTATTGGAAAGACACTGTGGACTGAAGAGAAGGCTCAGCATAGCCAACAGCTACTAGAAGAAAGAAGAGGACACTCCAGGAACTGCTATACAGTGTAGAGCGAGGAAAGCTACTACAAAGCCATACAATTACAGCAGCCAGTGCACAACTTTCAGTAACGTTAAATACTAACATCCTTAATCCCTGTCAAAACTCATAGGTTAGTAATTGAATTGACAAATGATATCCATCACTTTGTTGTTTGCAAATGCAACAAGCCCGCAGGACTATACAGTGTAAGTACTTCTGACAGATCTCTAGATTAACTCAGGAGAGTCAAATCTGATGAGGAACCTGATTTACAGAGCTCTGGAGATACCTGTCTGATGGAGGAAGGTCACCCGCAGCTCCCTCAACACCTGTCTTTTAGATAGTCACTGTCATTTCTGTAAAACCCCTATGAAGCCATAACATTCCCTTCCTTTTCCATAGTGAAATTCATCCAGAAAAACCTCAGCAAGTGTATTGCTCATTTATTGAGCATAGCTTATTTTTGTCCTGGTAACTGGATGACTTTCTCCCACACTGTGGGGCCCTAGTGTGAAAGGATTCACTCAGTCAAAGAAGCCTTTGTTCTCACAGTCAAATCTACATAAAGTTACCCCCCACCCACCAATTATTCTTTATGGCAGAACATCTATCTGACAAGGAGAGGAACCTTGCAGAAAGACTACATAAGAACCTCAAAAGAGGCACTGAGTAGAAGAGACAGCAGGTCTGCCCTTGTCCTGAATTCTCTGACAACCAGCTCAGGAGAGTGTAACCTACTGGCCTTTGCTCTGCCTTCACCTCAGTTTTATTTGATACAAGATCTTACTCTGGGAAATTCACAGTTTATGCCTTTACCTGTAGAGATACAGAAAACGAACTTGGTCCACTAAACCAGCCCCAGAGAAAGGAATTCCTTCTCACCAGGGGTCAGAGGGTATCAGTGTGCTGCTTAGCAGAAGTCTTCAAAATTTGCATAGCCGCATTTTCTCATTTTGACCTAGTGCAAAGATATTCCCCTTAATGTAACTAGCAAAACTGCAAAACAAGCGCCATCATTT
Source organism: Microtus oregoni (assembly GCF_018167655.1). Lineage (NCBI taxonomy): Eukaryota > Metazoa > Chordata > Mammalia > Rodentia > Cricetidae > Microtus > Microtus oregoni. The sequence goes on from NW_024543069.1 coordinate 54,525,904, forward strand.
TCCTCCCTAGTCTCACTCTGGTTGCCATGGCTACCGTAACGCTGTATTCCCAGCCACACAAATATAGTTAACACACAAACTTCCTCTCTCCCCTCCTAAAAGTCATTTCTCTATTTACCCTTGTCAGCTATGCCCAGGCACTTCACAGCCACGCTGCCTCTAGGATGTAAGTAAGCCAACCAGCCCCTGCTATATCTGTCTTCTCGGCCTTTCTGGCCCTGTGAAATGCATGTTTCATATCATTGTTATTGTCAGAAAATTGTTAATTTTGTCTGTGTGGATATATAAACTGAGAACCTTGTGGGATTGAGAAAGCATTAAGAAAGAAACCTTGAAGAGAACTTTTTCAAAAAATAAAGAGACATGAGGAGGAAATGTGTCTGAGCTAATTTGTTCTCCTCTGATTCCTTCTAGTCAGTTTTCACTTGCTATAACATGATCCTGGGAGGTTTAGGGGGCTGGCTTCCACATAAGCCTCTATGCAAGAAGTGTGTATCTTTAAAGATACACACTTGGCTTAAAGTAAAAGAATGCACTCTAAGCCGATGGAACCAGCCAACAAGCAAGCATATCTGACAACATAGGCCAAACTAAAACTAATCATAAGAGATATATATCGTTTCATTCTGATCAAAGAAACTACCCACCCAAACCCATTACAATTCTAAATAGAAATGCACCATACCCAGGTGAATCCAATTCCATAAAATACATACTATAAGGCATTAAAGCCCAGAGTAGACCTAACACAGTAATGATATATGACTTCAATATTCAACTTTCAGCAATTGACAAAGTATCACCCAGACAAAAAGTAAATAGAGAAACATCAGAATCAAATGGCATTAGCAGATCAAATGAACCTAACGTATATCTAGAGAGCATTTTACCCAGACACTGCAGAAAAACTGATTCTTCTCAATATCTAATCAGAGTTTCTCTAGAAAAGACCACATATTGAGGCACAAAGCAAATATCAACAAATAGGGGATTATTGAAATAACTCCTCATATATTCTCAGCTCTTTTCTTCCTGCTCCTCTCCTTTTGATCTTTTCATCTCTAACAGTATACCCACAAGCTATTCTGCTTCAACATCTCAGTGCGGCTTCCCACCCAACACCTGCCCTCTTCATCATCTCGCCTTATCTTTTCTGGTGGAAAAATCCATTTGTCCACATGGGTACCTTCTCAGTGCCACCTCCCTGGAGGAAGAATGTCCTGAGCTCTGCTTACTCTCCTCATGCTGACTATCTCCCTCTGAGCCACATCATTAATCTCTTATGTTTTGAAACTTCGCTGCCAAAGGGATTAGAACTCCTGTCCAGGTCTCAATTTGCCTCCTGATTCTACCTTATATGGATGGTATGATACTGGACATGCTTCTATTCCCTGTGTATTAGCTTGTTCTAAAATGGAAGTGATATAAAGTATGGATGTACTTGATGAGTGTAGATTATAACTCCCAGAAGCCACTGTCATCTTATCTCCCAAATAATGGTTCGCACTTACTTAGACTGTGTTTTCTACTGCAGGATGATCAATCATAATCTGAGAGTTTAAAAACCAATTCTCTGAATTTCAAAACTTTTTCAGTACCAATTGGATAGCAAAGTGGAAAACTCCATACTTCGTTTTATACACCAAGTTATTAAAATATTGTCTAAAATGACCAGGGTATATATGAAACCTAAATTAATTGTATTTTTTGACCTGAGTCCCATTCCCTTCATAAATATTTATGGATGAGTATTCCAAATTCTAAAATCTCAGAGATCTGAAGCCCTGTGAATATAGGCATCCGGATACAGGACACCTTACCTTGTTGCCCTTTCTCACCGTTATTATCTTTTCCAACACTGTCTAATTACTAATGTCTTGGGTAATTTATGTTTTTTTGTTAAGTAGGTTATTCTGTCCTGCCCTGCCCCACAGTGATTCTAAATAATCACGCAGAGACTTAATATTAATGCTCAACCAATAGCTCAAACTTATTACTAGTTGACTCTTACATTTAAATTAACCCATATTTCTATGCTTTGCCATGTGGCTCATCTACACATCCTGCTTGTTCAGCAACTGGCTTGTATCACCCCTGACTTTGTACCTCTTCATCAGAGTTCTCAGTTTGATTATTCTGCCTAACCTTATCCTGCATGGTCATTGGGCAAACAGCTTTTATTATTATCCAATAAGAGGAATAATACATACACAAAGCATCCAGAAAGATCCTCCCACCACAGTTTTTTGTTTTGTTTCCTTAATTAGTTGATTTTTCCTTTTATAGAAATTTTCCATTTCAGTGGCTGAGTTTAGAATAATTGAATTAAAATTAATAGAATTCAAACAGATTTGTTAATATAACCCCTATCATCAAACTAGGAGATTTTTAATCAATGCATTTATACCCACTAGGTGTTTCTACAAGGAGCAGAATTCAGAGCAAACTCTTATTTGAGGCTTTCCTCTTAGTCCATTCCATTTGCATTAGATATAATGGGTCCACAACTCAGTCCCTGTAGATACAAACACAATTTTCTCACCATTTGTTAAAACACTTTGTCTTCCCTCTCCATATAGTGAAGGATTATATCCCTTGATCTTATGGTGTTTAAGTTGTACCAATAAAATTGATATTTTAAAAGGGAAATTATAATAGTTCCTTTAAAGGCCATAAATTTGTTTTCTTAGAAAGTACTAATAATCAAACTAGGTATGATAACATAGTCCTATAATTCAGAGTCTGAAGCAGGAAGACAACAAGTTCAAGGGCAATCTTGGCTACAAAGTGAGAATCGGTCTCAAAGAGGGAGAAACATAGATTTATAATCATAGAAATGTCAAAAAGTTATCAATCGCTTTATACATGTCAGATACATATGTGTGATGTATATAAGTTATTTTCTCTTTGAAACTAACAATTGGGGGTGTCCGAGGCCACAATGTCCTCATTACATAGATGAAGAAACTGAGGCTTGGCATCTTGGTTTAAGTAACTCAGACAGACATCGGACTTACAGTCAGTCACTCTTGGGAGAAAAATTGTCCTCTGTCCTTAATCCTTTCTCTCCAGTTGAGAGGGTGGAGCCTGTGTTGAGTAATATTAATGTAAATCCTGTCCATTTGTCTTGGGATGAAGGAATAAGACCTAGAGATATCTGCAGCACACATTGCATCTTCTGCCTAAACTTCAATTCCTCTTTGTCAGTATAAACCAGTTGAAGTGCTTAGTATCTAATTTCACAGAGTAGCTATCTGTAATGACACTGTTATCTTTATCCACCGATCTGTGGCTTTTTCCATAGTTCTGTCCAGAGCTCTCAGACTGGCAATGGTTGGTCCCAGTGACTATTGAGTCATCTCTGTCACGTAGACCTTAGGGACTTCAGCTAGCTTAGTATTGTTGGCCTGGTGTTTGTAAGCATCTCCCAGAACAACTATTTTGATCTTAGGGAGCTCTAACCACGTGTTTGTGCTGTGATACTTATCCCTTATGGGTCCCATTTTTGTCTGTTTCTTGGTTTGTTTTACCTTCCATTTCCAGAATATTATTTCTACCTTATTTTCTGCGTTTTCCTTCTTAGTCTCGATTGCCACTCACATAGCACGATTTCTGCATTGTTCTCTGAACCTGAACAACTGGACACCAAATACAAATTGCACTCTGGGGTTTATCTAAAAAAACATTAGTAGCATGATTCACATCTTTGTAAAACTTTCAATTTTGAGATAGGTATTGAGGTATTTTGAGATAAATAAGAGTGTATGTACTGTCCTCCTTGCTGTATCTCTGTCCCACGAAGTATATACATATAGACATTTCTACATAACAAGCAAGTACTTATAAGATGGTGGTGATTCTCATTTCACAATCAATAAAACATGTTAGCATATCTATGTGGCATCATATTGCACATGCCGTTCTTTGCATGCAGAAAAAACTTAGGGATAAATTTTTTATAAACTTAGGGCATGATCTATGTAAAGATTTGAACATCATCTTTTTTTTTATTGAGAAAAGGAAAAAAAAACAAGTTTCCGCCTCCTCCCAGCCTCCCATTTCCCTCCCCCTCCTCCCACCCTTCTCACCCTCCTCCCACCCTTCTCCCCCTCCCCCTACTCCTCTCCCCTTCCCTCTCCAGTCCAAAGAGCAGTCAGAGTTCCCTGCCCTGTGGAAAGTCCAAGGTCCTCCCCCCTCCGTCCATATCTAGGAAGGTGAACATCCAAAATGGCTAGGCTCCTGCAAAGCCAGCACATTAAGTAGGATCAAAACCCCGTGCCATTGTCCTTGGCTTCTCATCAGCCCTCATTGTTCGCCATGTTCAGAGAGTCCGGTTTTATCCCATGCTTTTTCAGTCACAGTCCAGCTGGCCTTGGTGAGCTCCCAATAGATCAGCCCCACTGTCTCAGTGGGTGGGTGCACCCCTCATGGTCCCGACTTCTTTGCTCATGTTCTCCCTCCTTCTGCTCCTCATTGGGACCTTGGGAACTCAGTCCAGTGCTCCAGTCTCTATCTCCATCCATCACCAGATGAAGGTTCTATGGTGATATGCAAGATATTCGTCAGTATTGCTATAGGATAGGGTCATTTCAGGTTCCCTATCCTCAGCTGCCCAAGGAACTAACTGGGGACATCGCCTTGGGCTCCTGGGAGCCACTCTAGGTTCAAGTCTCTTGCCAACCCTAAGGTGGCTCCCTTAACTAAGAATTGTGCTTCCGTGCTCCCCTATCCAACCTTCCTTTATCCCAATCATCCTTTTTCCCCAAGTTCCCCCCATGCTCCCCTTCTCCCTTTTCTCTCCCCATCTCCCCTTACCCCCATCCCACTCCACCCCCAAGATCCCCATTTTCTCCCTGGCAATTTTGTCTACTTCCCGTAGTCAAGAGGATAACTATATGTTTTTCCTTGGGTTCACCTTCTTACTTAGCTTCCTTAGGTTTACCAATTGTAGACTCCGTGACCCTTTATTTATGGCTAGAAACCAATTATGAGTGAGTACATCCCATGTTCATCTTTTTGGGTCTGGTTTACATCACTCAGTATAGTGTTTTCTGTTTCCATTCATTTGCATGCAAAATTCGAGAAGTCATTGTTTTTTACCGCAGCGTAGTACTCTAATGTGTATATATTCCACACTTTCTTCATCCATTCTTCCATTGAAGGGCATCTAGGTTGTTTCCAGGTTCTGGCTATTACAAATAATACTGCTATGAACATAGTTGAACAAATGCTCTTGTCATATGATAGGGCATCTCTTGGGTATATTTCCAGGAGTGGTATTGCTGGGTCCAGGGGTAGGTTGATCCCGAATTTCGTGAGAAACTGAAACACTGATTTCCAAGTGGTTGCACAAGTTTGCATTCCCACCAGCAATGGATGAGGGTACCCCTTCCTCCACAGCCTCTCCAGCAAAGGCTATCATTGGAGTTTTTTATTTTAGCCATTCTGACAGGTGTAAGATGATATCTCAAAGTTGTTTTGATTTGCATTTCCCTGATCGCTAAAGAGGTTGAGCATGACCTTAAGTGTCTTTTGGCCATTTGAACTTCTTCTGTTGAGAATTCTCTGTTCAGTTCAGTGCCCCATTTTTTAATTGGGTTAATTAGCATTTTAAAGTCTAGTTTCCTGAGTTCTCTATATATTTTGGAGATCAGACCATCTTTTTTAAACAGATCCAAGTTGCTGTGATTGTATGCATGCTTATTACAGTTTATAAAATTAATCATTCACTGTGTGTTTTTTCCCTATTATGATAGCCTTTTTTGAATATTCTAAAAGTTGTCAAGAATCTTAGTTAGAGAATTATGACTGTTGTGTATAAGAAAAATTGGAAGTTTACCTTGATTAAAAAAAGTTTACTCTAAAATGTAAAAAAGGGAATTTCATATAGAAATTAATTCTAAAACCTAAACTTTTCTAAAATTTTAGTAGTTTTGAATAAGAAAGAAAAAATATAAGACTGACTTTGTTGATTTCAGAAACACAATATTAATAATTACTAAAATGGTGTTTTATATCAAGTTTATTATGGTTTACAAAAATTTTGAGTAGATTTAAAGAAATATTTATAGAATATAAAAAAGTAAGTTCCATAGAAGCCAATATCTATAAAAGCCACATATGAGCTGAAATCTTGCAGTCTGCCCTAGACTAAACACTAATATTTTATATATTCTATATTAAGTGTGGATGATATTCACAGGTAAAGATATACTTGATATATTTTTCAGGAGAGCCTTGTGTTGGTCGGCAAAATTCTAAGAATTATAAAGGGAAAGGTAACATGTTTTACTGGATTTTATAAGAGTTTAGTCACAGTTTTTAAGATTTTTAAATTGGAATCTTTGGAGTTGGTCTTCTTTTGATCCTTATAATTGTAAATCTAGTATCATATTTGGATCATCAAAACCCGTACAAGTTTCTGTGCCCACCAAGTGTTTTGTGTTTGAGCTTGCAGTGCACATCGGTGCCCATCCAGATGTACCTATGTTCATTGCTGTGCTCACTCACATAGAAACAAGTCCTTTGTTCTCTGTCATCATGCTTAGGTATGCTTGCTTTGTGATTTTCTTGCAGGCCTCTTATGTAGCCTGCTTGACTGAAAAAGTTGAATGTCCCGGCAGTATCTGAGTGAAGATGATTTGAAATCTATTATCAGTTTTGAAATTGCATCGTCTCCCCGAAATGCTAGAAACTGTCTTGCTTTTATTTTATCTTGTTATTATTAATGTTTTTTAGTTCTTATTGATAATAAGGTTTCAAGGAAATGCATTAACAATAAGCCTGGTCTGCTGACTAGCATATACTTAATGTATTTACTTTAGATTGCTGATAATTTTAAAAAATATTTCATGCAGGGTGGATTCATCAGACACTTTGTTTTCTTAATACTGTTCTCAACTTTCCAGCAAGGAGCCAAATTTTTACCATTTTCAGTTTGGAGCAGAAAAGTAGCCGAGGCAGCAGTGGCTCCTAATGTGACATCTAGTTTCAGGTCATTTTCATGTGAATGGAAAATAATAGAAATGTGTTTAGAATTTCCATCAATGGATGCTTGTTTCAACTTTCTCATTCTCCTCTGGCAATTTTGTCTTCTATCTCTGGGATTACAGGAGCCAATAATTGTTCACAGTTATTATTTTTCATCTTTACGGAAACCTGCTAGCCCTGGTCCCTGTGACCTGGAAACTCCCAGCGCAGTCCACATTTCAGTCACGCACACTCCCTGTTAGCTTTTCTCGCTCATCCTTTCCTAAGCTGAGCGAGGTTAGGCAGGTCAGACTTTCTATAATACGTTTTCTCTGTTTCTTTGCAACTTCTCCTCTGCCTTAAAGATATAAATAAATAAACCAGGAGGTGAAAACTTGGAATTGTTCCATTGAGTAAAACTGATGCAAGCTTTGATTTCTGTTGCTTTGAACATGCCCAGCTGTGTTGCCAACTGTGGCTTCCTTGCCATTATAAACTGCGATTCAGTGCATTTTTTCATAAATAATTTTATTTCCTTTTTTTAACCATTTCTGGGGAAAAATTCTACTTCAGGCCTAAGCACGGATATACTTATTTCTGTGTGTTTATGGTCTGTACAGTCATTTTCAAGAAAGTCTCATCAGGGAGAGATTTCTTTCTGTGCACTTCTTTGTATCTCTGTTGATTTGTGCAGATTAAGTGGGAAACTATTTTAGCGGTGAGTTATTTCTCAACTTTCTTTCTTCAAAGAAGATTCAAATAAGAAATCAGAGAGTCTTTTAACATGCTTGTTTTGTGGATCCTCAAGCACATCAGCACAGCCTGCTTTCCTGTCTCAGCATAGACGTGAAGTCACAGCAGTTGATATGGTCAGGGAAGAGTGTTGTGGGTGAGTTAGTGGACCGCATCTGCTGTTAGCTAAAACTCATGTGTGTTCCTGTTTTGCTCTGCCCCAGTGACATGACAAGAGCGGTGGAGATTTCTGGGGAAGGAGACCCCCTGGGGATACATGTGGTGCCCTTCTTTTCATCTCTGAGTGGACGGTAAGGTGTTTTCCTTGTCTCTGAAGCTCACGCTAACGAAAAGCCTGATGAACTCCTTTTCCAGGAGAGAGTTAAGTGGCAATCTCTTATTCAGAGGGACTCCTTAAGTAATACTTTGCTTGGCCTCATGCTTTAGAAACAGACTAAAATCATTTATTTCTAGGATGCAGAGAAAAAAATCATGCCAATTTCTCCACTTACAATTAATTATGAAGCACTTCTTTGGAGCATCCTTGAGTGCCGCTGCGTAAACAAACTCCGTGGCAAAGATTCTAACATATTGTCAGACAAATGTCACAGCTGAGTGGGGCGTTCTTTACTATAATAAAATAGTCTTCAATGAGTGAAGATAGCGATTCTAAATTCTTCATATATGGGATGAAGAATGATCAGCATTCACAGTCTAGTAGCTTTATTGGCTGCACACACATGTACTGATTTTAGTTATAGAAATGTATCATTCTGTTAGTTTTGTTTTTCTAAAATACAGTTAAGACCACTAAAGACAATTCATTACATCCTTTTAGAATTTTAAAGACATTTTCTGATAAATTCATACTGGCAAATGTTAATTTAGGTTGTGTCAATGCTTCTTGAATATAAAAATCTGTTCAGCTGATGGGAATGAAGTGGGTGCCGCAAAGCTGCCATTACTGCTAGGATAATGACTTGATGGACCTTCCGGTTGGTGCATGCCAACTTTGACAAGGTGGTTGCTATAGCACCCCCTTGATCCTAACAAGAATTCCCAGAAATCCTAAGGAAGACTCGGCTTTTTATTAACAGGGTATGATTATAACCAATTGCCTAAATCCCCTTTCTTAAATGGGTCATTGAAAAGTAAGAACATTTTATTTTATCCCAATATATTAAGGGCCAGAAAAGACCAGTGATCATTTTTTTTCCCCTCACAGTCACCAAAACTGAGATCTCTGACTTGTCATCATTCCCTGTCTCTTTCTAGAAACACAATTTTCCCAAAGGTTATATAGTATTAATTTACTGGCTCTGGATATTTACTCAATTCAGCTGTCCATATCGAAGGAGAAGCGGCTGTAGGCATGATATTTGGGTTGGCACCATTTTTAGCAGGTAGCCATCTGCTACCTGTAATTGCAAAGTCACCACCTTAGCTTTCTCCCGTATAACATCTGATGCCAAGCTCTTGCTGGAATGAGCCATTGTCTCTAAAAGGAAATGAAGCGGAAAGCCAGTGGCTCTTACTGTCTGGTTTCCGATGTGTGTTAATAGGTGTATTTATATGTTATGGGTTACAGCAGAGGACAGACCCGAGTTGTTTCTGACAGACAAGGTGAATATTTATTCAGTTCCCAGGAGAAATCCTAATGGCTTTTGGCAGAAGTGTACTGATAGAGCTCTGTGAAATACCAGAGTGGTTAAATTGCCAGGCTCTTTAGTTTAATAAACCTGGAATAGAACATAGAATCTTTGCAATCCCCCAAATGAAAAAAAAATATATCCACAGTGACACTCACCATCCTTCATCTTCAATAGTTCAGAAAAACAAGCTGGCCCTCTAGATGAGAAATCCCCTCCTCTGGCTTCCGATGAGGGGAACAAGCAGGATGTATTGATCCCTGCCTTCTTTGGGGTTCTGACTCCTGGCACATGTTGTCCTCACATAACCTCCAGCTAGCCCTGTAGTGAAAACCTTCTGCACCTCAATGTTATGGGGTTTAAATGACATTAAAAGTGTGATTGCACCTTGTAAACCCCACAACCTATGAAACGCAGAGATGTCAGTGAAATGTTTTGTATAAAGAGAAACAGTCTGATTCCCAAATGAGGATTCATTATAAGTTCATGGTCAACTCTACAGTAACTTGAAGAAATGGTTCTATTATATTTTGGGGTATCCACTACTGTTTTAGAAAGGAAATTTCATTAAAAATCATGTGGAAATGGAGACACGAGCCAATAAAAGTTAAGAAGTAATGAGCACAGGCTGAAACAGCATACTTAACTCAACCCATGTGTCTTGATGGAACGCTATAGAGCGTGTCACAGGAGTGTCTGTCCTCATGCTGCTATCTGACTTCACTGTGTGAGCTCAGGGGTTTGCTTAGGTCGTAGTGGTATGCTTAGCTCTTTAATTTCCTTCCATTTGTTAGTTTGCTTCATTATTTAAAATTAGAATTTACATGTAATGCTTTATTAAGACTACTGTAATTGACCTTGCTTCCAGTGTTTTATTTTGTTTTTCATTAATTGAGAAACTTACTCTAAGAACATCTGAGTAACACCTGGAGGCCACTTCACCAGCTGAAGTCCCCATGAATTCGTTAGATTCCCAGAGTATGGGAACACTGAATACCGTGTCTGTTGAGGGCTATTGGCTTTCCCAGTTTTGTTTGTTTTGATTTTGTTTTAGTAAAGAAAATAAACACAAAACACTAAGTCCTTACAGACAAATAAAAAATCACAACATTAATATTATTTTTAAATGTCAATTAAACTTAAAAAATTAAAGCAGTAATTTTTTCACTAAAAATAGGTAATGTACTTCCATTTCATAATACAAATAGCTAACCAGCTAAAGGGAAGGGAGAGGACAAGATTCCCAATGTGAGAAGAGGAGTTTGAGTGACGGGCGGTGAGCAGGCAGGATAGTACAGCCAATGGATTGTGTTCATTTGAGTGACAGGCGGTGAGCAGGCAGGATAGTACAGCCAATGGATTGTGTGAGAACACAGGGCAGGCACAAGGGCCAGACACTAGAGTCTAAGTGATGATTACATGAGGGAGAAACACTTGTTGCTCCTCAGCCTGCTGGGAGATTGAACTTTGAGCGTCCGTTAGCACTACAGATGAACGGGTTGTCTTACCCTATGATTGCCCCACAGCCTTAATTGTTAACTCCGGTAAGTTCTTATCTCAAATAGGGCAGCAATCACCCTTCCAGGAGGCAAAAGTAGATACTGTTTTATAAGCTTTCTCACAGTGGTAGAGATGACATCATACTGTAGGGAATTTACCCCTTTCGGTTAATAGGGAGGGCAGGATGCGTTTGTTGCTGGGGACCAAACTAATGAAATCAGTCAGCTTTACATTTTACCAAAATTACCTCTGACACAGGTTTTACAGTTGGGCTTATTCTGTCAATAAATTTTTCATGGCAAGTTAGGTTATTTAGATCAGCGAGGTTCACGTAGCATGCTCCAGCTGTAATACGCTAGCTAAATTGCAACCCAGTGGCCCGAAAGAATTAATTCATCTCCAAAATGTGAAATTAAATCCTAGGGAGTAACATTACATGACTGATGATGTACTGAATTAAATTAAAGGAAGACTTGAATGCTTGTTAAAAAGAAATCACTTACATAAACTAGTTTATAACCACACGTGAGCCTCCTAATGGGTCATGTTAGGGGGAAGCCACCGTAAACAAAAATCTAAACTGTGGACTATCAGAGAGCAGTTTAATTTCAGAGAAAACACAATCTTGATCTAATTCTCCCTTCTTCATGTCAAATAGTCTCACGTTAGTATTGTTCTGGGAAAGGAAGGTGCTGTAATGTGTCTGCTTCATTTAGTAAAGTTCTAGAGCTGGGGGATGAAGCCCAGACCCTGTCCATACTGGCCAGGATGTCAGCAGCATCAAAAGCACACTCTTCTCATTAACATTTCCAAAGGAGGAGCCTGAGTACCATTGTGTGCACCTTGCGATGGTCTGAGCTCATTAAGTGAACTCAGACCAGAGGCTGAGGCTCAATTCTGTGGCCACTCCAGACATAGAAGTACTTTCTCCTGGGCTTTCATTACAGGCTGCTCTTTTTGCATGGGTGACCTTATTATTCACACATAAAATGTGCTCATATTTTATTTAGCTTTGAAATTTAACACACAAAGCTCGTACTCAAAAGAGAGTGACTAAATAGAATAATAAGGAGACAGAGAACATGGAGGCAGTAGTTTCTCCATACCCAGCGATATCTCTAGAGACCCATCACTCTTAGTGTGACACTGAGTGAGGCCTGTGCCGTGCCACAAAGATAAAGGACATCGCCCAAGTGAGAAATGGCTAAAATCAGTAGAGGCTCCATTTCTTGAGGTAGATTTATTTTTGCTTTATATGAGAATGATAAAGATTGCATGTGAGAACACACATATGCTCATGTGCACTTCTAGCCTGCATGTGAATTCTAGAGTCCAGAAAATTCACACCCACAGCAGTTTTGACTTGCTGTAGGCAGAAGATATCAATAAAATCTTTTATCCATACTGAGCACATACAGGTATTTTAATGTTATTATCCCCCTATACATTACATTAGCTACGTACATAGCATTTACATTGTACTGGATTTTGTGGGTAATTTAGAGATAATTGAAATGTACAGAGGGATGCAAATACTAAGCCATTTTTCATAAAGGATTTGAGCTTCCACAGAATTTGGTACCCAAAGGGGATCCTGACAACCTCCATGGATGTGGGAGAATTATATAGGAAATCATTTGCTATCATTTCCTTTGTATTTTCCTTCATTTTTCAGTCCCCTCTCTCTCTGACTCTGAACTAAATGTCCAAATCTCTAGGAGCCCCGGGGTATCTGCTCTGACTCTGAGGTTGGCTGTGGTCACCTGCTTCATCAGGTTAGGCTCATTGCCTGATACATGAAGATCCTTCCAGATGGTGTGGGCCTCCCACCCAGTGTTAGTTTGTAAACCCTAGGATGGCTCCATATTGTGCCCATGTTTGGAACTTTTACTTTACCTTATTTACGTAGGTCTGGTCCTCCAGACTTCCTGTCCTCCAGCCTGAGGATGGAGAGAACACCTGACATGGACTTGATTCAAAGGCACGAATGAATGGGATGGATATGCCTTCTGAATAACAGGGTCTGAACTGAAATGTTTGTTTACTTTTTAATATGCAACTATTGTAACATGCACTATGATGGCAAAACATGCTGAGAATGTGTAATTCTCCCACATCACCAGTACCAAATTTCTACCTCGCCACTCAGACGGACTTCCTTTCAGTCAGCAGTGGCATCTCCCCTGAAGCTGCCAGTCCTGGGTGGAATGGTCTCTACTGATTTTCCTAGATCATGGAAAACATAGAAATGGGTTGGTATTTATGATATGAATATTTGCTCCAAGTAGAGGTGTGTGTGTGTGTGTGTGTGTGTGTGTGTGTGTGTGTGTGTGTGATTGATTATGTGTGAATTTGAAAGATGAAACATTTGGCCAAATAGAAGCATAATCTATTCAGTAAACAGAAAGCAATACTTATTTCTGAATAGCTATGGAGAAGAAATAATGAGCACATTTGTACTTTTGTCGGGGTTTTTTGTCCTACCTGGTTCCTGCAATCATTAATTCCCTCCCCCCCAAAAAAATCACACATTGGTCTATATTAGTTATAAACTGATTGGCCCATTAGCTCAGGCTTCCTATTAACGCTTATAACATATTATAGCCCATATTTCTTATCTGTGTTAGCCACATGGCTCAGTACCTCTTTAGGCGGGGAAGTCACATCTTGCTTCTTCTGTGGCGGGGTCACAAATGCGCAGGAATGGGCTTCCTTCTTCCCAGAATCCTCCTGTTCTCATTGACCCACCTCTACTTCCTGTCTGGTTGTCCTGCATATACTTGGCTACTGGCCAATTAGCATCTATTTAAAATATAATTGACAGAAACAGACCATGGTCCCAAACCAATACTCAGAAGTTTTATTTCAATGGAAATGTTTCTAGGATCCTAGGACTCTTCATCCGAGGCATTGAAGAACACAGCAGATGCAAGCAGGAGGGACTGTTCCAGGAGAATGAATGCATCGTAAAAATCAACAACGTGGAACTCCTGGACAAAACTTTTGCTCAGTAAGCATTTTTTCATTATTTATCTACTTTATTGATCTCTTGAATATTTATAATCATTGTTGAGCTCATTACGACCAAAATCAGAGATGTAACGTCAAGCCAGTTCCCTTTAAGTGACCCCTGACCATACATTTTTGAATGCATTTTATGTCTTAGGTGGCCAAGACATGTGCCCAATGTCTGTAGGTAGATTGAGACACAGAATACAGCGAGCCTTCTTGCCTGTCTGTCTTTCTGGGCATCCACGAATGAAGGAGTTTGTTTTTCGTGGCCTATGGGTCAATTAGAATGGGGTTTACTGGCTCATTTCACAGACAATTAATTCATCTTATTAATTAATATCCTTGATGTCAGTTTTCCTTAAACTGTAAAATCTGTGGGTGATTCCTATGAGGACTCAATGAATAATAGAAACAAATTATAAAAATTAAATTTAAAATGCTCTACCTAAAAAGTTATCTTTCTCAGTGTGAAAAATATTACAAGAAATACCTGTTTCTATGCACAAATTAGAATATGTAGACTCCAGCTGCATCAAGCTGTACATATCTACAGATACACACATATACATTGATATGCCTTGACATTTTAGGGCTTCTAAGTTAAGTAAATAAGTAGTAATAATCTTCATTAATAATCAGTATCCTGTCTTGCTTCTGAGCCAAACTGCTCCTAACACAGCTTCTCTCTGGCCATTAATTGTCAATAGTGGGGGCTGGTGGCTGCTAGTCAGAGGCATGTAACACTGGCTGCTGCTTAGGGGTAGAATGAAACGATGTTTTTCTAAAACAATTTGTTACATTCAACTATTATAGGGCAGAATCATGTTTCTCACATATTTTGCCTGCCCTGTTTTGCAAAGACTAAGGAGTCCAATGATCCCTGTTTTACCAAAGTGGAAACTGAGTCATAAAACTCCAACTTAGAGTCCACTAGAAATAATCTATTAACAATGTGATTTTAAAAAGGTCTTAAATATGTGCTTAAGTAATCAATTCCGGCTAGATTTTCATATTTAGAAACTCTTTAAAGATGACCGTTGCCAGTTAAATTCTTTAGTGGCTCTGAGCTTCCACTTGAATTTGTTGAATGCGAGTGGGTTATATTTGTTTTATATGGCTGTTAAGAAGAATAAGGTAGAGGACTACACACAGTCATCACGCATGTGTAGCTCGTGTGGAGGAGGCACCTTGGTGGGCGGGTGGTAAACAGAGTCATGCTGCAGCAATAATCCCGCTGCCTCCTCCTATCCTTACTGACAAGGCTGCCTTGTCAGTCCCACACCTGAGCACCCCAGCAAGCCTTGCGCCAGAACACAATGTCATTCTCTGCTCATTCGCTCCTTCAAGGGCCCAGGATGTCTTCCGCCAGGCCATGAAATCCCCCAGTGTGGTCCTCCACGTGCTTCTGCCTCAAAACCGTGAGCAGTATGAAAAGTCAGTCATTGGCCCACTGAACATCTTTGGCAACAATGATGGGACCTCAAGAACAAAGGTTCCACCTCCTGCCCGTGGGAAAGCAGCTTTACAGGCTGCAAATCTCGCTGGAACTCACAGTCCTGAAGCAGATGAGACGATTTCCCTGCAGCAAAGCAAGAGCCCCCGAGTTCCAAGACTAGGAAGAAAACCTTCATCTCCCTCACTATCCCCTCTCATGGGGTTTGGCAGCAAGAAAAATGCAAAGAAAATTAAGATTGACCTAAAGAAAGGTAATTATTAAATTGTGCTTAATAGCATTCTGTTATTGTACCGTGTAAAACTGGTTAAGAGAAATTCATTAAGGTTGATGTAGTTAATTCTCTTTTTCTTTAATTGTATCATAGAATAGATTTGAGTGTATACTTGGATAACTTAATTTTTTTTTAAAACTGTGCTACTTTCTTCCATTCTTCTGCAAAGTTTTGATTATGTGGAACAAGGAAAAGTGAGGACTGGGGTGGATCAGCGCAGACTTGAGAAAAGCCGAGCAGCGTCATGTGACAGCTCAATCCTGAGTAGGCCCGGGAGGCTGATTGTCTTCATTTTGAGCATAAGTTAGTGGTTTTTGTTTTTAAAGCATCCTTTAGGCCAGTTCAGGAATAGGGCCTCTAGTTCTACACAATGGTTCTTATATCAGTGAAAGGTTTAATTTTTCAGAAAGACAATAGATAATGATTATTAATTTCAGCTTCAACATTACATTTCTTCAAGATAGTCCAAATTCAAAGCTGCATGCAGCCTTTCTTAATCTTTTTCAACGTTTTGTTCATTTCTAGCACAGAGCATTATCCCAGACCACATGTGTGCGTGCATACTAACACAGCATTACATACATGCCCATGTACCCATGGACTGTTGTGTCGCCGTTCATTCCCTGCTTATTCCTTGCCTTCCACCTGATATTCCCATTGTCACTTCGTAAAATCCTGTGGTTTTTCAAGCCAATTCAAAGACTTGAATAGGTTTTTTTTCACAAATTAATTTATTGGCCACCATGAAACCTTTAAATATTATTTGTGAATTTTAAAAACAACACATATCTTTCATTAGGATATAGAAATTATTCTGAAAAGATTTCTTAATCAAAATTTTATTCACTTATAAATATCTGACCTTGGGAATAAAGTGAGTTGAAAAGAAGACACAGAGGTCAATACGTTTATATTTAAATGCATTACAAATAAATCATGTCCAAATGCATTATTGTATACCAGTTACCCAGCCATGGTAGGTGCTTTGAGATAAGAGAGAGGAATCAGTCACAGAGTCCTGAAATGATATTCTGAAGAAGAGAGCGGATCGACAAGGGTGGATTGCCTCTGTTAAATGTGAAACTATAATAGGCATGCCTTAATAGATAAATGGTTGTAGGAAGGAAGAAAGAAAAATTACACTTTTTGCTGAGGTTTTTCAGCCGGGGCAAATTGCATACTGGAAATGTCATTGATTGAAATTAGAATTTTAAGCAGATGAGGATATTTGATAATGGTAGGATCTGGACTGAAGAAGGAGAAATGTCGCAAAGTTTGAATATTCATAATTACATTCAGGAAAAAGAGAGAAGCATGGAGACATGGAGAGAGATGGAGAGGTGAAAGGAGAGAGGGCAAATGAACCAACCAGATGCGAGCTCTGGTCTATAAAATGATGGTAATGATTGATAATGAAGCAAAGAGCTGATAGAGGCCGTGGTAACAAGAGGGGGACCTGGCCCTGTACAGATCATTGGGCATTATCTGTGTTTATGTGAGAGAACAATGCTGTGTGTTCTCAGGTGACAGACATGGTATGATGAGAGAGAAATGAAAATAAAAAATGTTCAAAATTATAAGAGAGCTAATTTTTAAAAATGAAATTAGTAAGTAACAAACGTTGATAAAAGATAAATCCAAGTAAAGAAAAAATTCCTGGTGATGATCATAGAAGTATCTGTCAGCTTCCTAATACTATAAGAAGGGATATGAAACAGGAGAGAATTTGGGCTCACAATTTTCGAAGTTTCAGTCCAGGGCTAGTTAGCAACTTACTTTGGGACCTATAGCAAAGCAATGGAGCATGATGGGAATGTATGATAGAGCAAGAATCTTACTTTCTAGCAGCCCCTAAGCAAAGAAAGAGAAACATGAGGGCCGAGGGGGGCCATGTCTACTTCATGTCGTGCCTGGAATGACCTAATATCCTTCTACTATGCCCCATGCTCTCAAGGTCCTACTACATCCCAGTGTGTCACAGGCTGGAGACATGGGTCTTTGTGGAGTTCTTGTCCAAACCACAGCAGTTCTTTATTCATGGTAGAAGCTTCCAGAACCACTAATCATTGAGTACAGATTATTTACAGTTAAGAAATCCACATACATTTTAGTCACAGTAGAAGAGAGAGAGAAGTTAGAGATTTAAGACAACTGGGAAGGGACAGCAAAACTCTTGGGGACCATACAGTGGCTACAGCAGTAAAGCAATCAGGACACATGCAGAGGGTTGAGCCACAAACTACTCAGTTGATTGAGAGACCCACAAAACCCCAACAGAGGGAAGCATCTGCTTGGGAGGAAAGATGGAGTCAGGAGGCAGATTACGGAGGAACTGATACTATGGACATGTGGATGATATGCCTTGTCTTCTAAATCCTGAATAAACAAAGTGTTATGTTATATATGGATCCTAACTTCACTTTGATGCTCTCATTGGTTCAGAATTGTAACCTTTACTTAAAACAGGAAGAGCAAAGCCTGTGTAAAATCTCTGAGAATGTAAATAAGACTTGGTCTGCTTGAATGTAAACTAGGTGGAGTTTGCTAAAGGAGCGAATATCATGTGACCCATGTTTAAGGGGACAGAGTTTACTAACTGAGTGAATGTCATGTGACCCATGCTTAAAGTGACAATACATCTTTCTGGTATTGTATGCTAGGCCCTGAAGGACTTGGTTTCACTGTGGTAACCAGAGATTCTTCTATACATGGTCCTGGTCCCATTTTTGTAAAAAACATCTTACCAAAGGGAGCAGCAATAAAGGACGGACGCCTACAATCAGGGGACAGAGTTTTGGAGGTAGGTTGAAGTTAATGTATCCAGGCAAATATTTCTTTATATTTAACTAAATATATATATATATATATATATGTGTGTGTGTGTGTGTGTGTGTGTGTGTGTATATACATATATATATGTGTGTGTGTGTGTGTGTGTGTGTGTGTGTATATATATATATATATCAGTCACTTGCTATCTTTTGTTAGTGGTCCCAGTACCCTCCCAAACTATAATATCTGTATGCTGTATACCTTCTTCTGGGACATCAAAGAGAATAGGCAGGAACCAGAAACCTCTGCAGGTCTGAGCGTGAATCTGGGACATCTGAGAGAGTAATCCTGAGCCAGTTCCTCTGTGGGTTTGGGCACAACCAAGCATTGGAACTCCAAGGGAGTAGACTGGAGCCAGAGACCTTTGCAGGACCAACTCCAATCCAGGGACTTCTGCAGGAGGGGATCCAGATCAGGATTTACAGAAACAGGTCAAAGCCAGTAATCTAGGCCAAAGTAGGAAGCAGAGCAAAGCCTGGGAGCACTAAGCAATCTCCAGGAACACAGGGTATCTAGAACCATGGCACTGACTATACCACGAGGAACAATTATCTGTGCTTTGGATTCACTGGCACCTAGAAGATTAATCAACAGAATAACAGACAGCCCCAACCACACCTATTAGAGGAAAAGATAAGTAAAAGAGGTAAGAACACATGAAACACCACAAAGACCAAGACAACACCAGTAAAACCTAAAGACCCTACAACAGCAAAACGTGAATAACTAAATATAGATGAAACAGAAGAAAATGACCTAAAAAAATAAGTTCAGGAAAATGTTTGAAACTCTTAAAGAGAAAATGAGAATTCCCTCAAAGAAATGGAGGAGAGGAAGAGATTCCTCCCCTCAGCTCAGGGAGCCCTATGGAAGAGAGAAGGCAGAAAGAGTACAAGATCCAAAAGGATGGAGAGCACCAGAACAAGATCCTCTAAATCAACTAAGCAAGGTTCATATGAACTCACAGAGACAGAAGCAGCAAGCACATGGTCTACATAGGTCTACACCAGATCCTCTATGTCTATATTATAGATTTTAATATTGTTATGGGACTCCTACGTGTGTGAAAGAGTGGGTCTGTGATTCTTATACCTGCCCTGTATACTTCTTTTTCTGTTGAGCATCCTCGTTCGATCTTGATGTGAGGGATTTTACTTTACCTGCAGTTGGTAGTGCTTTGGAGAATGGTATAGTAAGCTTGAGCTTGTTGGAAGAAGTATGTCACTAGAAGTGGACTTGTAGTGTTTATACCATCCCTAGTTGAGACACCATTTGAGAGACTCATGCCATTCCCAATCGACTGTATATCCCTTCCTTCTTGTTTAAGATATGTACTCTCAGCTTGCTGCCCTAGTGCCATGCCTACTATGGTAGTGACAGATTCTTATAGTTCTATAACCATAAGCCCAAATAAACCATTCTTCTATAAAAAAAAAAAGAAATGGAGGAAAAGACAAATAAAAAATTGGAAGACATCAGCAAATCCCTTAAAACCAAGAAAAAACAATCAAACATATGAAAGAAACTATTCAAGACTTGAAAACTGAAATAGAGACAATAAAGAAAACACAAGATGACGAAATTATAGAAACAGAAATCATGAGAAAAAGATCAGGAACCACAAACTCAAGAATGAACCACAGAATACAAGAGATGGAAGAAAGAATCTCAAGTGCTGAAGATACAATAGAGAAAACAGACTCATCAGTCAAATAAAACATTAAATCTAACAAAAGCTTAACCCAAAATATCAGGATATATGGGACATAAGGAGTCGAGGTTCAACTCAAAATCACAGAAAATATATTTAACAAAATCATAGAAAACTTTCCCAACTTAAAGAAAGATATGCCTATGAATATACAAGAAGTTTACAGAACAGCAAATAGACTGGATCAAAAAAAAATGTCCCCTTGCCACATCCTTGCCACATAATAATCAAAACACTAAACATATAGAGTAAAGAAAGAATATTAAGAGCTACAAAGGAAAAAGGCCAAGTAACATTTAAGGCAGACCTATCAAAATTACACCTGACTTCTTATTGGAGACAATGAAAGTTATAAGGTCATGGTCAAGCATTACGCAGACATTAAGAGACCACGAATGTCAGCCCATACTACCATATCCAGCTAAACTTTCAATCACCATAGAAGGACAAAACCAGATTTAACCAATACCTAGACACAAACCCAACACTACAGAAAATACTAGAAGGAAAACTCCAACCCAAGGAAGTTGGCTACACAAACAAAATCACAGACAATTGATGGTCTCATGGCACCAAATCCCAAAGAAGGAAAAATGCACAAATTAACATCACCAACAATGAAAACTAAATTAACAGGAGATAACAATCACTGGTCCCTTAATATTAATTTTAATATCCCTTAATATAAGTGGACTCAACTCACCTTTAAAAAGGCACAGGCTAAGAGATCAGATACGAAAGCAGAATCCATCCTTCTTCTTCTGCATACAAGAAACACATCTTAACCTAAAAGACAGACATCATCTCAGAGTAAAGGTTTGGGAAAAAATATTCGAATCAAATGGACCTAAGAAACAAGTGGGTGTAGTTATCCTAATATCTAACAAAATAGACTTCAAGCTCAAATCAGTCAAAAGAGACAAAGAAAGTCATTTCATATTAATCATAGGAAAAATCCATCAAGAGGAAATCTCAATACTAAACGTCTCTGCCCCAAAGACAAGGGCACCGTTGTATGTAAAAAAAAAAAATACTTCTAAAGCTTAAATCATACATTAAACTTCCCACACACTTCAACTCTCCCCTCTCACCACTGGACAGGTCAGTCAGACAAAAAAATGAACAGAGAAATAAGGGAACTAACAGATGTTATGACTCAAATGGACTTAACAAACATCTATTGAATATTCTATCCAATTGGAAAAGAATATACCTTCTTCTCAGCACCTCATGGAACCTTCTCAAACATTACCCACATACTCAGTAATAAAACAAACCTCAACAAATACAAAAATATTGGAATAACCTCATGTATCTAATCAGATCACCATGGTTTAAAACTAGAAGTCAACAGCAATAATAATTCCAGAAAGTCCACAAACACATGGAAACTAAACAATGCTCACCTGAATCATAAATGGATCAAGGAAGAAATAAAGGGAGAAATTAAACACTTCCTAAAATTCAATGAAAATGACCACACAACATGCCCAAATTTATGGGACACAATGAAATCAATGTTAAGAAGAAAATTCATATCACTAAATGCCTACATGAAGAAGCTAGAAAAATCCCACACTAGTGAATTAACAAAACATTTGAAAACTCTAGAACAAAAAGAAGCAAACTCACTCAGAAGAACTAGATAGCAGGAAATAATCAAATGGAGAGCTGAAATCAACAAAATAGAAACAAAGAAAACAATACAAAGAATCAATGAGACAAAGAGTTGGTTCTTTGAGAAAATCAACAAAATAGACAAATCTTTATCCAAACTAACCAAAAGGCAGAGAGAAAATATCCGTGTTAACAAAATCAGAAATGAAAAAGGGGACATAATATTCACAAAGGAAATACAGAGAATCATTAGGTCATATTTTAAAAACCTATACTCTGCAAAATCAGAAAACTTAAAGAAAATGGACAACTTTCTGGAAAATATCAACAATATTAAATCAAGACCAGATAAGAAACTTTAACAGACCTATAACTGCTGAAGAAATAGAAACAGTCATCAAAAGTCTCCCAACCAAAAAAAAAAAAAAAAAAAAATCCCAGGACCAGATGGTTTCAGTTTAGAATTCTACAAGATTTTCAAAGAAGAACTAATCCCAATATTCCTCAAATTATTCCACACAATAGAAACAAAAGGAACATTGCCAAACTCTTTTTATGACCCTACAATTACCCTGATACCCAAACCAGAGAAAAACATTACTAAGAAAGAGAATTACAGACCAGTCTCACTCATGAACATTGATGCAAAAATAATAAATAAAATACTGGCAAATTGAATCCAAGAACAAATCACAATAATCATCCACCATGATCAAGTCGGCTTCATCCCAGAGATGTAGGGATGGTTCAACATACAGAAATCTGTCAACGTAATCCACCATATGGTCATTTTATTAGATACCGAAAAGCTTTCACCAAAATACAACATCCCTTCATGATAAAGGTCTTGGAGATAGGAGGGAAACAAGGACCATACCTAAACATAATAAAACCAATATACAGCACACCAATAGCCAACATCAAACTAAATGGAGAGAAACTCCAGTAATCCCACTAAAATTAGGAACAAGACAAGGTTGTCCACTCTCATCATACTTATTCAATATAGTTCTTGAGGTCCTAGCTAGAGCAATAAGACAACAAAAGGAGATCAAGGGGATAAAAATCAGAAGAGAAGAAGTCAAACTCTCACTATTTGCTGATGATATGATAGTTTACATAAGTGACTCCAGAAATTCTACCAAGGAATTTCTACAACTCAAAAACACTTTCACTACTATAGCAGGATACAAGATTGACTCAAAATAATTAGTAGCCCTCCTATACACAGATTATAGAAGGGCTGGGAAAGAAATCAGAGAAACAACACCCTTCCCAGTAGCCACAAATAGCATAAAATATCTCAGAGTAACTCTAACCAAACAAGTGGAAGACTTATATGACAAGAACTTTAAATTTTTGAAGAAAGAATTTGAAGAAGACACCAAAAAGTGGAAAGATCTCCCATACTCTTGTGTAGGTAGAATTAACATAGTAAAAATGGCAATCTTAACAAAAGCAATCTACAGATTCAATGCAATACCCATCAAAATCCCAACAAAATTCTTAACAGACCTTGAAAGAACAATACTCAACTTCATATGGAAAAGCAAAAAAACCCAGGGTAGGCAAAACAATCCTGTACAATAAAAGAAGTCATCACAATCCCTGATTTTAAACTCTACTACAGAGCTATAGTACTGAAAACAGCCTTGTATTGGCATAAAAATAGACAAGAAGACCAACGGAACTGAGTCAAAGACCTGGATATTAATCCACACACCTTCAAACACCTGATTTTTGACAAAGAAGCAAAAAATATCAAATGGAAAAAAGAAAGCGTATTTAACAAATGGTGCTGGATATCAACATTTAGAAGAATGAAAATAGATCCATATCTATCACCACGCACAAAACTCAATCCAAATGGATCAAAGATCTCAACATAAAGCCAGCCACACTGAACCTTATAGAAGGGAAAGTGGAAAGTACACATGAACGCATGGGCACAGGAGACTCCTTCCTAAATATAACCCCAGCAGCACAGACACTGAGAGAAACCATTAATAAATGGGACCTCCTGAAACTGAAAAGCTTCTGTAAAGCAAAGGACATGGTCAACAAGACAAAATGAAAGCCTACAGAATGGAAAAAGATCTTCACTAACCCCACATCAGACAGAGGTCTGATCTCCAAAATATACGAAGAACTCAGGAAATTGATCATCAAAATAACAATTAATCCAATAAAAAAAATGGAGTACAGATTTAAACAGAGAACTCTCAACAGAGGACTCTAAAATGGCTGAAAGACACTTAAGGAAATGTTCAACATCCTTAGTCATCAGAGAAATGCAAATCAAAACAACTCTGAGATTCCATTTTACCACTGTAAGAATGGCCAAGATCAAAAACACTGATGACAACTTACGCTGGAGAGGTTGTGGGGTAAAGGGAACACTTCTGCGTTGCTGGTGGGAATGCAAGCTGGTAAAGCACCTTTGGATGTCAGTGTGGCGATTTCTCAGAAAATTAGGAAACAACCTTCCTCAGGACCCAGTAATACCACTTTTGGGTATCTATCCATAGGATGCTCAGTCGTGCCAAAAGGATATGTGCTCAACTATGTTCATAGCAGCTTTGTTTGTCATAGCCATAACCTGGAAACAACCTAAATGCCCCTCAACTGAAGAATGGATAAGGAAAATGTGTTACATTTACACAAGGGAGTACTACACAGCAAAAAAAAAAACAAAAAATACGACATCTTGAATTTTGCAGGAAAATGGATGGAGCTAGAAAACATCATTTTGAGTGAGGTAACCAAGGCACAGAAAGACAAGTATCACATGTACTCACTCATAAGTGGTTTTTAAACTTAAAGCAAAGAAAACCAGCCCACAAATCACAAATCCTAGAGAACTTAGACATCAATGAAGACACTAAGAGAGACATATATAGATCTAATGTAAATGGGAAATAGAAAAAGCCAAGCTCTTTTGAGTAAATTGGGAGCATGGGGATCTTGGGGAAGGTTTGAGGGAAGGGGAGAGACAGGGAGGGGAGCAGAGAAAAATGTAGAGCTCAATAAATATCAATAAAAAAGTTTATCATTAAGTATGTTTTGGAAACATTTTGGCAGTCCATGTAGTTCTACATCAGGAAGGATGCTCCACCTGACACATGGCGCTCTGAGGCTGATGTCCAATAACCTATGATAACCTGTTGATAACACTTTTCTAGACAAAAGAAACATTTGGGATTACACCAAAATACATGTACTTCTACAGTAATTTTATTTTAAGGTAAATAATCCACTTCTGCATGGTATATTGCAATCCATTGCATACCTATTTGATGAATTAATGTCTGACATTTATCAGTCTGATTTTCCCCTTGTAAAAATGTAATGACTTAGGAAAAAATTTCCAGTATAAAATAATTTATTGATTGAGTTTTTCTAAGTATCAAAATTATGATGCCCATTTTTTATTGAAAATATATATATTGGGCCATGTGGTTAGTATCATCCTTTCAAAGCTTCATGGAATTCATAAATGCATTTGTTGCACAAAACAAAGAGTTAAAAAAAAATTTCTTAGGAGCTGTGCATGGTGGTACATGCCTATAATCCCAGCACTCAATAGCTTTGTCAGAAAGATCTGAGTTCAAGGACAGCCTTGACTTTACAGCAATACATTGTTGGCCAACTCAGCAAGACCTGCCTTGGCCAGGGGAGATGATAGGAAATGTTCTAACTGTCAATATGTATATGGTTCTGCTCACTAGGTAAACGGCAGAGACGTCACAGGAAGAACTCAGGAAGAGCTTGTAGCCATGCTGAGGAGCACCAAGCAGGGAGAAACAGTATCCCTGGTCATTGCCCGCCAAGAAGGGAGTTTTCTACCCCGAGAGCTGGTAATGTTCAAACCTCTGTCTCCCTGAACTTTCAGTGCTGTGATTAGCATCCATGTGGAACTCCCACTAGCTGAGTACTGGTTAGCTTCCATGTGGAACTCCCACTAGCTGAGTACTGACGGTTAGCATCCATGTGGATCTCCCACTAACTGAGTACTGATGGTTAGCATCCATGTGGATCTCCCACTAGCTGAGTACTGATGGTTAGCATCCATGTGGATCTTTCACTAGCTGAGTACTGATGGTTAGCATCCATGTGGATCTCCCACTAGCTGAGTACTGATGGTTAGCATCCATGTGGAACTCCCACTAGCTGAGTACTGATGGTTAGCATCCATGTGGGTCTCAAACTAGGTGAGTACTGGTTAGCATGCATATGGATCTCCCACTAGCTGAGTACTGGTGGTTAGCATCCATGTGGAACTCCCACTAGCTGAGTACTGATGGTTAGCATCCATGTGGGTCTCAAACTAGGTGAGTACTGGTTAGCATCCATGTGGATCTCACACTAGCTGAGTACTGGTTAGCATCCATGTGGACCTCCCACTAGCTGAGTACTGGTTAGCTTCTATGTGGACATCCCACTAGCTGAAAACTGATGCTAAATTTAGACCGTGTTCGGAGCAAATGTTGGGCATGTGTCTGTTCCGTTGGATCTTATTTGGAGTACCAGACTTGTAGGGCTACTGAAGAACTGGAGGGGTGGGGGGCAGTATATGTACACAACACAAACTCAAATAGATTTTGATAACAAATAGCTTTGCAGGCAAGTCAGTAAAATATATATTTGAGTTAATATTGTGAACCAGATGAGCAACATAGTTCATCGGTCTCCTTTAATGGATATTCTAAGTACCAACTTGATGGGAGACATGGATAACTAGGGAAGCTGGATGAGGAATGTGAAAAATAATGTACTATTGTGACATTTTTCTCTAAGTCTACAGCTGTTTTAAAATTAAAATTTAACAAATATGTAAGAAATAACTCCAAAAGAGGTAACCATATGGGCACTAGGCCTTTTATGCTAGCCTATAGACCCTGTTCTTTTATATAGGGTAACTCCATGTATATATTTTAAGAAGCTTCTACATTAGTGGGATTCCATATGATTTCCGCAAAAGGTCTTTAGAGTTAGTCACCCCTCCTATTCTTCCTCCTCAACCCTCTAAACCCACCTAGTTTAACCTTTCCAGTTTCAGTATTTCTTCTAGGACCACTTATGCACTGTATTATATCTCCTTTCCCTTGAAATCTTCCTTGATGACACACACATGCCACTCTGTGGTTCCTTAATACCTTCTTGACTTCTGTGGGCTATATAAAGAAAGGATACAAAGCTAAAATTTAAATTTAGCATCTACATATGAGAGTAAACATGTGACATTTGACTTTCTGGATCACCTCACTCAGGATGATGGTGT
This sequence comes from Microtus oregoni, assembly GCF_018167655.1. Classification (NCBI taxonomy): domain Eukaryota; kingdom Metazoa; phylum Chordata; class Mammalia; order Rodentia; family Cricetidae; genus Microtus; species Microtus oregoni. The sequence continues at coordinate 54,552,934 of NW_024543069.1, forward strand.
GTGATGTTTTGATTTATTTATAAGTTTTATTCATTTACCTGTAAATTTTGTAATTTTGATTTTTTTCAACAGATGAACAATATCCCATTGTATAAGTCTACCACATGTTCATTATCTAGTCAATGGTTGATGGACATCTAGGCTGTTTACAGGTACTGGATATTGTGAATAGAGTAGCAATTAACACACATGAGCAGGCATCGCTCTAGTAGGATATAGGGTCTTTTGGATATATGCCCAAGAGTAATATATAGCTGGGTCATGTGACAGATATGTGTATATCCTTTAAAGAAACCTCCACACTGAATGCAGTAGTGGCTGTAGCCGTTTTTGCTCCCACTTGGAATAAGTATCCCTATTCCCCACACACATATCACCATGTGTTGTCATTTTTATCTTAGGCGTTCCGATTTTTGGAGTTGTTGGCCGCCGGGCTTGTGTAGACCCACAAACATTATAGAGTTTTGCCATTACTCTTGGTTCACCATCAAAACTTGGCCGTAAAACCCTGTTGCTGAAGATACCACATACATGAGTGAGAAAACATGGAGAAATCAATTAGTACAACCTGGAATGTGGGTTGCCTAGCTTCATACTGCTGGAAGGTGCTCTCCACACTGCCTTAAGAGAGTAATCGCCAGTCTCCCCTGTCTGTGGTCTCTAGCTGCAATAATGAATGGTGTTGCAAAATATGCCTCCAGTGGATGTTTAGGAGTAACCAAACACTTTGTCACTGGACTGAATTCTGATCCACAAGAAGGAATCCATACCTGGCCCTGTTAAAACCTGTGTGTCCTTAGGTCATAGACCCTACTTTAATTTACTACTATTATTCCACTAAATGGACATAGTGTTAAACTGGCTCCTAAGAACTTATTGCGATAATCATAGATTAGAGCAGCTCTTGACTCTCATCAAGAAGCTGCTTCTTATACAAAATGATGATTAACTTGGAGAACTACAACTGATCAACCTGCGGAGCATAAGAGACTTCTGAATTCTCCGTCCCAAATGGAACATCTGTATCACATACCTCCCCCACAAAGCTCAGGGGTCATTGCCAAAGAGGGGGACAGAAAAATTCTAATGGCCAGAGGCAGTGGGTGATTCCAGTGGGAGATGAATCAGTTTTCTGAACGAAACAGAGCAGTTCAATGTATGAACTCACAGCAGTTGTGACAGTGCAAACAAAATCTATACAAGCTCAAACAAGACAAAATCCAACCATGGAGGGGGAGAGGGGGAAGTGGGCGGGAAGTTTTACTCCTAGCTGTATAACTATTGGCATGGGTAGCTTCTGCAAGAAGGTGGATAAGTTTTCTTTAAAGGTATCCATGGTCAGACAAGCATGATCAAGGGGTTGGCGCTATACCCGAGAGTATTTGAGCAACAGAAACTGGAGTTAGTGGGGTTTTGAAGAAAGGAAAGAAAGAACGAAAGAAGGGAGGAAGGGAGGGAAGGAGGGAGGGAGGGAGAGAGGAAAGAAAGAGGAGGAGGAAGTTGGAGAGTTTGGGGAGTAGGGTAGATCTGGGAGGAATTCAGGGAGAGGTAATCAAACTATATTGCATAAAATTGTCTTTTTATTCAAGGGGACATGAGTTATGAAAAGAATAAAAAGCTACTTTTTCTTTCAGTTCTGGGTCTGTCATAGATTTTTGTTTTGTTTTGGCAGTGAATAGGTGTATAAGATATATTTGATACTAAGAGTGTAAAATTTAATGTGAAGTTACACAGTCATTTTGAATGCCTTTTCTAACTGTATCAGTATTTATTAAGTTGTATGACTTTAGGTCTGTTTAATTGTGGTGTATGATGTTTTTATTTATTTATGCTTTTTATAATAAAGTATATAAAAGTAATTTTAAAATAGATTCTTAAAGAATTAATAAAATATTACTTAGAAGAGAAAAATTCAATGAATAAAAGTACACATGAGGACCATGAAGAAATCTGCAGAGCACTGCAGTCGCCTGATAGAGGAATTCAGCCGGCTCGATTTCAAGTCATGAAAAATGAATCTTTTTCACCCAGAAACTACTCAGCCAGTAATTTTTTTAATTGATGGTCAAAGATGTACAAATATTTATGTACATTGATTTTTCCCCTCATATAGCATAGTCACATGTTTGATGTGTACAACTATAAGCTGTTGGTTAGATAAATAACTAAATATTTATTTCTCCAGTGAAATATAATCAACTACTTTAAATGGTATTATTGAAGAATTATTTATAATTTGAGAAAATCCATAGCATAAACTAATTAAGATATAGGGCATAAAATTATACATGATAAATTATCTAATTATATAAAGGCTTGAAAAACAATTGGGAAGAAGTACACCTAAAAAGTTTGTTAACAATGAGAACATATTTATTTATTGAAATACTTTGCTTTTAGGATGATTATAGAAAATTTAAAAGGACATTTATATGTAAGGACAACAAAAAAAAGATGATATGCTAAAAAGGACTCTTGGTTACCTCTTGTTTTGAATTTGTCTTTCCTTTGAATCTGAAGGAACTGACAAGGGCTTATATAAGTGGCAGGAGGGGTTGTAAGAGGTAAGTGAGCAACCAGGGATTAGTGGCTATTGAGGGGGCAGTTTAAAGATATTGTTATCAAATATGTGAAGTGGTGTTGCATGGATTGGAAAATGAACTTACCACCTTTCCTGAACCATTAATCTATTAATCAGCTGAAGCATCCATTCAATGAATCGCCTACTATCTTCTCAGTACAAAGTTGGAGAATCTAGGAGTACAAAAATAATTCAAACTCATTTTCAGCTCATTTTGTGCTTGACCCAAAGCAAATGGTTGGAAGAGGGTGATGTTATAAGGACTTCTCAACCGTGCAAGTGCACAAGGAGGAAATGAATTACTTAGAATACCCAGCCTGCTTTTTCATCTGCCAAGAATGTTGGAGCCATGAAATGGTTCAGCAGGTAGAGACACTGCCTGGGAAACCTAGTGACCCGAGTTCTGTCTCCACGACCCACACTATACACACCCCTGTTTATGTGTACTCTGACTGAGCTATTACGTGTGCTTTGCACATACCTGAGTACAGCCTTACTGCATCACTGCTATTCCCAGTAATGCTCTGTATCCTACTCACAGGTCCTCCCTTCTTCCCTTCAAGTATTTTTGGGCATAGAATTTCCATTCTATTTCTTTCCCATTGTCCCATTACCCTGTTACACGATGTGGGAAGATTGACAGTAAAAAGTGCAAATAAAGAAGGGGGTATCATGGGCAAAATAAACCACTATAACATGAGCCTCACTTCCTTTTGTCTACTCTTCTCTATGGCCATCTATTTTCAAAGGAAGAACCTGATGCTGCCTCATCTCTCGTGTGGTCCCGTATTCTTTTCAAGAGAGATGATGAAGAAACCCAAAGTCCAGATATTGTCCTCTGAAATATAGAGGGTTTTTTCAATCTTTCATTTATCCTCAGGGTTCCTCAGGGAGAGTCAAAGTGAAAAGAAAGTATAATAAGAATTGTTGTGTGTACAAACACTGGTACATTTCCTTATTGTTCAATCCTCTGGGTGACAGAGATGAAAGTGGTCATAAAACCTCAGGAGACTATGTGCATTTGCAAAAAGAAGGAAGGAAGGAAGGGAGGGAGGGAGGGAGGGAGGGAGGGAGGGAAAGAGGAAGGGACGGAGGGAGAAAGGAGAAAGAAAGGAAGAGAGAGAGGGAGGGAAGGAAGGATGAAGGGAGGGAAGGGGGTATGGAAGGAAGGAAGGAAGGAAGGAAGGAGAGAAGGAAGAGAGAGGAGAAAGAGAAGAAGGAAGGGAAGGAGGGAGAGAAGGAGGGAGGGAAGAACAAAGGAGAAAGAAAGGAAGGGAGGGGAGAGAGAGAGACAGAGACAGAGAGAGAGAGAGAGAGAGAGAGAGAGAGAGAAACTTTGACCTTTCCATGAGCTATGATTCTGGAAGGAATAAAACTCTCCATTAAAGAGAGACCTTTGAACTGTCCTTTCCTTCATCGAAATGAAACCCAAGTGACAAAGCTCTCACTGGCTGCTTAAACCCCAGAAACTTCCATCCCTACCTGGTAACTCCTTTAGCTCCCTCCCATATCTTCTGGAATACCTGACTCCAAGGCTAATCCCCATCTTCTAGAAGCCTTCCTTCATCTTCCCCTACATAAGAAGGAAAAAAGTAATTTTGAGTTCTCAACTCAAAAGATACTTTTTTAATTTTTTTAAATAGACTTGGAATTTTATGAAATTAAATAGTGGAATTCTTAACATCCAAGTAAGTTTACCTCTCAATTTCTAAATTAAAATGAATGGCAGCATAGTTACATAATGCATCTAAGTTTCCCCCAGAGAACTGGGGAGAGAAAACCAAGGTCTTCTATACCTGGAGTCTTCTCTGGAACCCAACTCCTCCAACTGCCCTTCTGTATCAACCACTTCTCTGTGTGGCTGGGAGCTGCCCAGCAATCATGCTCAGGTTTTCCTTCATAGCCTGGGTGCCTTTTGTGAGGATTAAAGAGATAATACATACAAACAGAGCTTCTGGAATCATCTCTGCCATTTGTAAGTTCTCGGTATCATCCCTCCCTCAGTAGTAGTGTAAATATAACATTCCATCCACTCTAGATACAATTTCCAGAGACTTGATTAAGACCTACCCCCCCCCCTTTGAACAGTGTAACTTCCTTACTTACTATTTTAAAATTTATTCTGGGATCCCAAATAATGAATATCAAATATAATTTTATAGCCCATCAACTCTATAAGTGAGAAGTCTCTGTGTTTTATTTTGTTCTTGTTTAATAGACTTTAGTGGAATTTGATTTCTATTCCAGAATGACATAGACTGAGCTTGTCAGGGAACATACTAAATTAATTGTGCAACTATGAGATTATAAATATTAACAAATTATTTGTTCTCGATTTTTATCTTATAACCATTTAGTATTAATTTTCTTACAACATTCTGACAAACATCTAGTCTCTTATTGTTTGACAGTAAACTATCCAAATATTTGGCGCACTTTTATAATCATAGCAAAGAAAGGGTTTGAGGGGCCCTAGATATAACTGAATCATAGGAACCCAGACTTTGTATTTGAGGGAAATAAATAGGATTTGGTTGTTGTTTAGTTTTGGCTTTTTTGTTTTTGTTTTTCACCAACTCAATCGGCTGCCTTGATCACTAAGGAGCAAGAACCACACAGGAAGTTTAAAAAGAGGCCAAGTTTGTGTGCATAAGGCTAGCTCGGTAATTACTTGATCATACCCTGGACTCTTTGATGGAGCAAAATAAGGAACAATGTGTTGGTGATGCAGCTTGGTGCTTTCCTTTCTCAAGTAGAAGGTGGTGTCACTTTTGTCTGTTCTTCCTTAACCTGGCTGCTGCTCTTGACTTTCCATTGAGAGCCCAAGGAACGGAAGAAGGGAAGCACTTCCAGCCTTTGTCTTTTCTCTCTCCTTTGAAGAAAGCAAACTCTGTTTATTTTTTTCACTGTTCGGAGGAAAGTGCTTTCTCCTTTGCTAAGCCCAGCTCATTCATGAGAATGCTTGTCCTCCTGAACAGCACTGTCTGGCCTGTCTTCTGGCAGCTAAGTTGTCCTCATTTTCTTGTTATCTTTAGCTTGCTGGAGAGTCTTAGTGCTTACAGCCAGAGGAGCATGTGGTCAGCAGGTCTACAGGAAGTACCAATATACAACTGTCTCTCAGATATGAGCCCCTGTCATTCCAGATGTCTCAGTATCCACTTCCTGTTCATTCTTCCTAACCTGTCACCCAAGAGTACCCTGCTGAACTTATGTGTGCCCCTCCCTCCCTTCCTCCTGAGTGACGATGTAGTGCTCTAAGTTTTGTGGCATGGATGGCCAGACTTGCTGTTTATTTCAAGTTCTGTTGACACTCAGAAAAAGGAGTTTGTGCATCACCGTCACAAGGATTTAGCCGTTTCTAGTTTCCTTACCGAAACGACTGCTTCAAAAGGTATTTTTCCATCTCTAGACCCCTCCCAATGAGGTGAGTGTACATTTAAAAATCATCCACTTAACATTTTTCTGCAGCAGCTACTTTGAGATTGGTGTTGGTGGTAGAATGGACAAGAAGACTGCTATGTCTGCCTCTCTCCTCAGAATGAGTACTGTGTCACTTCATTGGCTGTGGGTCTGTCCACGGAAGGATGCGGCCACAGGTTTTCTTACCCATAGCACTTGAAATTCTTTTTATTTATCTTCTTTTTATACAAAGACTAAGATAAGGAAATCTTTCTATTTAGAAAAGATTCCAAAGAACCAAAGGTTTCTATTCATTGCTGACTCAGGTTGCTTCTCTATTGCTGTGACAAAATTTAACTTACAGGTTATGGTCTATCACTGAAAAAAGCCAAGGCAAGAGCTTGCAGCACAAACTCCCTAGGTTCATGGCTTACAGCCTGCTCAGCCCTCTTTTTATAGAGCCCTGACCTTGGTACCCACAGTGGGAAGAGCTGTCTTTCATCAATTAGCAACCAAGATAATGCCCCCAACATGTCCACAGGCCAATCTGAGGGGGATAGTACCTTAACTGGGGGATTCTATTCCCAGGTAAGTCTAGGCTTATGGAGAGGGAGGAGAGAGAGAGAGAGAGAGAGAGAGAGAGAGAGAGAGAGAGAGAGAGGAGTTATTTTCTGTGTGAACATGTGCATGTATTTGCATGTCTTCCTTCATTTATTAGTGAGGAAAGAACATTCTGCCCCTTCTTTGTTAATCTCTTTAACATTTCATTTTCTGACTTTCTGCTTGTCTTTAAATTATCCTGAAAATTACAGCAACCCTGGTGGGTAAAACGAGCTGAGAAAATTTCAAATGTGTTTATAATTTCTACCTGCCATGTTTGGCTGCTATTAAATGCTGCTCTGTGCGAGTGGGATTAACTGTGTTTCGAGCAGGCTTCTCCCAGACTGCATGATTGAGAACCAAAACCATGCTGGTCTTGTGAAACACAAGTGGTGTGCACTTAATGGTTACTAGGCTTTGCATTTTGACTCTTCCATGGGTATCTGCTCCTGTGACATCATCTTAGCTAATGAGATATGGTTCCAAATCCATCAGGGTTAACCTAGCTTATTATCAGATTGGAAAAAAATAATGTCGAATTATTTACCATCATAAATCATGGAAGAATTTTGGTATGAAATCTTAGATGAACCTCGTTTAACTGATATATTATTTTATTCTGTTTGGCTATATGACTCAAATGATTATGCTTAATTAACCAAGCTACTTAAGGAAAAAGGGATGTTATTGATAGGGAACCTCTTTCAGCCTTTGAGAGGCTGAACCAGGTTGAGGCATGGCTTTGGGGTAGCAAAAGACTGTGGTCCTGCCCTCTCTCCCCTTTCTTCCTATGCTCCACTTCTTGATGTTGGACCCCTGTTCCCGTTCCATAAGTTTTCCCTTTTAATAAAGAAAAACTTTAGTATATTCCTATTTGGAGTTAGCTGGGGTTTATTTGACTGGTGTTCCCACCATTCGACATGTTCAGCATCATGGTATAGAGACTGTTTGTGGATAAGTAGCAGAAATTGAAGGATAATTTCAAAATTTTTTTCTATACACTAAAGTATAAGAGTTTGTTTTGCAATTAAAATTGTCATGCAAAAACTGCATTGCTGCATTGCAAAGGTTCCTGCAGTAAAATCTCTAAGTGATTTAAGATGGAGTGCTAGTGACAGTTTCCACTTAAGTGTTCTGCAAATTTTCAATTTCCTTCTTACGGAATTTCTGTTCAGCTAATATGTGTTGCATTTTCTAGATTGGATTTTCTTTTATAATTTCATACATATATAATGAACTTTAATCAACATTCTTCTCTTCTTCAAGCTCCTAACCAACCACTTCTTTCCAGGTCTCCCTCCTTTTATGTCAGTTTGTCTGTGTGACTCACTGTGTGGAACTATTGTTGTCTGTCTGAGGAAGCTCAGGCTTGGGAGTTATCTGCTTGGAGAGCACAACATCCTGCTGACTCATCAGTGAAATCCTAATCCAGTCCATGGGAGATAAACTCCAGAGTAGAGTAAAATGCGTTCCTCTCTTCAAGGACCTTGGACTAACTGGAGTCTGTAAAAAAAGAGTTGTCAGTGAAGCAATGATACGAATCAAGGATTGTGGGATTCCAGGAATGTTCTAGATGAGGAAGAACTTTGTGAGCATGCTAACGTTTCAGATGAGTCTTGATGACATGGGATTTCAAAATGCAAAGCCAGAGGATGGGAGTGTATTACTGTCTTCAGTTAACCAGAGATTGGCAAGTACCAAATAGATGAAGCAAATTTTAGAAGTAGTATCATTTGGAATAACTTTGAAAAGTCAAAGAGACGTTGGATACTCGCTGAGAACCTCCTGCCAAAGTCCATTTCTCCATCAGACTTTGAGAACTGTAGAGAAACAGCCATTAGAATCTGCATCTGGGAGTCTCATGGATTAGGTGTAAAGTATACTCAACCTTCTGTAGCTGAGTTTGCACGTTTGTTAAGTGAGGTTCAAAACACCATGTAGATTGTAGGGTTAATGTAACAACTAACCAAGCACAGCTGCTACCATGCACTGGGCACCAAATGATGCTCACCTCTGTAGGTGTTTCCTGTGCTACAGTACAGCTCAGTGTTTGTAAACTGAGGGCATGGATGCCCCGTGTTACTAATGTGCATTGCGCACCACACCTGTGATGGACAGTTTTAAAGCCAATCAGGACATATGCAAGGATATCCTTGTAATCTTCAACAGAAGCAACCGCTAATTACCGCAGCAGCATGGGACAGGTGACTTAAGCAGCTATTTTAAAGTAAATGACTATCTCTGTAAGTGATGAAGATACTTACACAATCCAGCTGTAAAGTTTACTCATGAAGACATGGCAGTTCCAAGTATTATTGTTATATTTGGAAATATCAGAGATACTTTGCAAGTATTCCTAACTGCTCCAACAGTAGCTACAGTAGTTCGTTATAATGGTTCTCAAGAGTGGCCTCAGGGCCTGCGGTATTGGTCATCACCCAGGGACGACAGACAGGCAGTCTGTTTTCCCTACAGACCTACTCAGAGGGTGGATGTTGAGTTTTGTTCAGCTCAGGAGAACCCAGGGGCTGGAGCTGGTGAGCTTCAACAACCACATTTCATACCCTATTTCTGCATTCTGTGAACAACTTCACATCCTGTGAAAATTCAAACCCAATTGAGTTGTGCCTTTTTGGCCATGCGCCCCTCATTCTGGCAAAGGGCCAGTGGTTAGTACAATCCAGTTACCCAACTCAATTATACCTGATGCATTTAGGTAAACTCAATTGTACCTGACTTCTTCAAGCCCAACTCGATTGTGCCTTTAAATATCCACACTCAATTCGATTGTGCTCAGGATTTGTTGTATGGCACCTTATAACTTGTAGACTTAGGGACAAGCCCAAGGGAAATGTTCTGGAGATGGTGGGCTTTTTGGCATCTGTCTGTTCTACTGAATTCCCCCGGTTCCACGCTGTCCCTCTTTTCCCTCCATTGGGTGCCGCAGAGTAAAGAACTTCCGACTGTCCCAGTGTAGCCACCGCATTCCACTGCTGTTCCCTGAACCATGGTCAGAGGCAGTAGCTGCCAGGGTCTTGTTTTCTTTTTCAAGAAATTGGGACAAAAACCCACACAGATTTTGCAAAAGTAGCAAAGAAATGTTATTTAAAGAAAAGCAGAAGAAAAGATAAGATTTCACCTGGGAGCTACAGCCACAGAAGTAAAGATACTAAAGGGCCCATTTACAGCACTTAGGAGTTGTGATTACTCACGGGGGTGATGAAGATGGTTCTGGGTTTTGATTGATGGGTTAAGTTTTATAATTGTTTTTCTGTTGCACGTGTCCCATTTCTACATCTGATGTTAATCATATGCACACCCGATTCTGCATAGGATTCTGATGGTAAATTGGGGACTCTTCCTAAAAGTTCATTTGGGGATACAGTTTTGCCTCACCGCACATCACCCCAACTGCTTCAGGCTGGCTTATTACCCACACAACTCCCCACTCCAAACACGCACCCTTTACCAAAACAGAACCATTAAGTAAGAATACCTTTGTAGAGATAGCTGCTTTTGTCTCTGTCAGCCTTTTGAATGTGGTCAGCAACCACAAGGCTGGGGATTAATAGTCATTTGCTACTCTCTGGAAAGTGCTTATACCTGAAGGATGTCCCTGAACCCTGTCAACAGACTCGAGGCTTGATAAATAGATGGCGATAAATGATCCGGTTGGGCCTCATTGAAACAGATGCAGGAAGAGCCAGCCCTTGTACCTGGACCGGTGACTTCCAAGTCTTAGAATATAAATGCTTACAGCCTTGTATCACAGGCTGGTTTTGTTGGCAATTGACGGTGGTAAAAGGGGGTGTGCCTTGTACTCTAAAGATCTCGAGACACTCCAGGGTGCGGGGCCTAATTACATGTTCTTGAGAAGCTAACCAGGAAATGCTGGGAGTTTCAGTCCTATTTTCGTAGTGCAAGATGTTATGTCTTGTTAGTGGCTACTGCCACTGTGATTAGGCATCATGAGCCTAGAAAAGGAACAAAAATTTCCTAAAAATACATATTTAAACAGCTCCAAAAATGATAATATATTGATCAACCATCTCTTATGTCCCCCTTGTCATCTAGTTAGCCAAATGTTACCAGTAATTTATACCAGCTGTTGCTATGAAGCAGCTGCAGGAGAAGTCGGACCCAGAACTCTGGGGATCATCTTGATTTCCTTAATTGCCTCCATTTCTGTGATCAGTGTGCTCATGAAGGTGGATTTGGTGTAAGATAAGAAAATGTGTTCATTGTGTAGAGGGCATTTGACAATTAGGGGAAGAACGTGTGGTCTTAATTGATCGCGGCTGATTTTTCCAGCTGTTGCTGAGTAAAGAACACATCTGTGGAGCTGCCAGTGCGGTCCATTTCATTGCAGAGCATACTTAGAGATTTCTCAACATGCTTCATCGGCTGCTTTCCCAGGAGAATGCGTGATCTTTACCAGGAGAGAAGACCCAACTTAAGATCACTGGCTTTCTTTCTGAAGGTCTGATAAAACAAAGATAGACAAATAACAATCTGTTGCCACTTACCTCTTCCCTGCCCTGTCCCTGAAGATTCTCTGGGCAATGACTTTTAAATATGTTCTCATTATTTTTAATGAGTGTGCAGACACGGGACGCGTAATGCAACAGTAGATAGGTGCCCTTTCTCTGAACTTGTCAGGTATAATAAAGCATCGCAGAGGTTAAGATGCATTTTTCTTTAAGATATTATAATTATTTAAATCAAGACCCCCCCCATGCACAATTCACATACTATTCAACTATTGTTGCTGCCTAAGTGAGGCTCCACTGAATTCCTAGTTCTTTTTGAAAAAGGGTATTTTATCACAAATGTTAAAAAAGACAAAAGAACATTTAATATTGTTATGTCTTTTTAAGTTTACCCTTCTCTAAATCTGCTTTGGGTGGCAGGATATTCAATTATAAAGGAGTTCAATTATGTTCCCTGGCCACTTATTGGGTTATATGAAGGACTTTTATCACCTAGTCTTTCGGTAATTAATTCTTTACATTTCTTAAAGGCTTAGGGCCTGAGGAAGGATTGCTTAGCAGCTTCAGATGTTATTCCAATTTTCTGATAGCTTTTCTTTCTCTCCTTTTCTTTTCTTTCTTTTCCTCTCCCGTTCTTCTTTCCTTTCTTTCTTTATTTTTTTATGCAAATACCACTCTGTGGTATTTCTCAGTTACTAAATTTACTTCCAGAACTGGGGATATAGCTAAGTGCTCAGTTGGTTGAATACTTGTCTAGCATGGACACAACCCTGGCCTAAACCCTCATCACTACAGAAGTCAAGGTACAGTACATTCCTTCACGCGCCGTAAGTACCACTAGAACTGATGACAGCCGGACAGAGAACAAATTCACCTGCCATGAGAGTGTCTTTGCTGGGTGTCCATTCTCTCGCTGTGGACCCTTCCCTGGCTGGCTGGTTGTTGAGTGTCTGTGCTGGCTAGTTTTATGTCAACTTGACACTAGCTAGAGTCATTGGAGGAGAGGGAGCCTCAATTGAGAAAATGCCTCAGTAAGATGGGGATAAAGGCTTGCTTGTAGGGCATTTCCTTTATTAGGGATTGATGTGGGACGGCCAAGCTCATTGTGAGTCAGGCCGCCCAGGACAGGTGGTCCAAGGTTCTAAAGGAAGATCATGGACGTAAGCCAGTGAGCCCTACCCTTCCACAGCCTCCGTATCAGCTCTTGCCTCCAGGTTTCTGCACTGATTGAGGTCTTGGTCTGATTTTCTTCAGTGGTGGACTGTGGTGTAGAAGTGTAAATCAAATAAACTCTTTCCTACCCAACTTGCTTTTGGTCATGGTGTTTCATCAAAGCAATAGATACCCTAACCTGGACAGCAAATATGGAAGACAGTGGTGCTGGATCATGAAACTAACTGCTTTTGCATCCCCGAGTGAAGTACCAACCTTCAACCTGACCGGAGGGGTTGTCCTCCTTATACCCCTTCCCATTAGCTGAGTTTTTTACCCTTTAGACATTTGACTTCCCACTAGAGAAAGAAAATAAATATACTTAATTCAACATGGAAAGAAAACAAGCCAAAATGCCCAAAATAGGCGGTGACAATATCATCTCTATCATTACCATCAGTTCATACTTTTCTCCCATGATGCTCAAAGAGAAGTTGAGATTTATGAAGACTATCTTCTTTTTTAGTTGTTTATTTTATTTTTTATTTTTTTATTGAAAAAAATTTCTGCCTCCTCCCATTTCCCTCCCACTCCTCTCCCCCTCCCCCTCCTCTCCCCCTCCCCCACTCCTCTCCCCCACCCCCCTCCTCTCCCCCTACCCCCACTCCATTCCCCCTCCTTCTCCAGACTGAAGAACAGTCCAGATTCCCTACCCTGTGGGAAGTCCAAGGTCCTCCCCCCTCCATCCAGGTCCAGGAAGGTGAGGATCCAAACAGGCAAGGCTCCCACAAAGCCATGTACTGGCTTTGAAGACTATCTTCTTGAGCCTCCACTTTCCTCTGGAGATAATAGGACTCAGCTGTGCAATGATATTGTCTGAACTCACATGATTCACTGTTTAACTTATAGAATGTTTATTTCACAGTTATCCTATAATAATATTTAATAATACTCTGCCATGTACTGGATAATCAAAACCATGCTAAAACATGATCCTGAACTCCATTAGCTGAGATATGCTAAGTTCTATTGAAGAAGTGAATCTAAACAGGCCTGTCATCTGGGGGGAAAGCTAAGTGAGGGAAATAGTTACATAAATTCCAAGTAGAATTTGAGAGAGCAACAATGAAGGAGAAGTTCTAGAAAGAAAGAAAGCAAAGTTATTTAAAGGTCAAGGGACTACCAAAGTTAAAGAATATTCAAATCTCAAAAGATTGCATTTATGAGAAAGCACATTGGGTAAGCCCTGGATAGATTCAAAGACTAAGAAGAGAAAAGCTTTTCGGGAAGTGGAAAAGCATGAGCCACAAGCGGTGGAGGAGAAACTGAACTATTAGGGAGAACAGGAAGAAACACTCCACTTTGCTTATGCTGATAGTAGTGTCAGCCACTTATGCAACCGCACAAATAAAATCTGCTGTTAGGACACTTTTTCTAAAAACAATATAGAAAGCCCATCGATGTGAACTTAAAGTCTAATAGATGCCCTTTCTTGTATGTTCTATGTTTAGAGGTATGTACCATTGTTTGATAAACCACCCGTAAAAATAAAGTCTTCTTCTCATGGCTCTGTGGGTAGCGTGAGTCGTGCTATGGGTGGTTTTATGAAGACTGTCATGCAACCGCATTCAACTATAGTTTCTCCAGCCTGGAAAGCCCTTGGTGGTAAACTCTCTTTCATTTCTGTCCCTTGCTGCCGGCTCTTGAGTATTGCTACCACTATTCTTCTTTCTGGGTCTTCTCATCCTCTAAAGACTAGGCAAATCTTCTGTAACTTTCTTGGTGTTTGTAAGGTCTTAAGTGGTGTGGGCATTAATATTGATTATCAACTTGACAAGATCTAGAATGATCAAAGAAGCAATTCTCAGGACAGAACTATGAGCAATGTTTGGTTGGGTTGATTAAGGTCAGAAGACCCACCTTAAATGTGGGCAGCATCCTTCAGTGATAGGGTCCTGCACTGAGCGAAAAGGAGTAAGGGAGCCAGGCACCAGCATTCCTCACTCTGTATGCGGTGTGATCAGCCAAACTTGCAGTGTGACAGCAAACTCCTATCATCTTCAACTTCCGGACATGATAGAGTATAACCTAAACTGTGAGCCAAGATACACTGTTTCTCCATGAATGACTTTTGTTGACTTATTTATATCACAGCCATAAGAAAGGAAGTAAGAAGTTTCCCAGTGAGATTGCTGCCTTCCTCTCTTAGACATAACAAGTCTCGAGACCAGAAAAGGGGTTAGGTATAGGGAAACAGATTCTCAGTGTGGACGGAAATGATGACCCCAAAGTCATATCTCAAAGAGATCATTCACTGGAGGTTAATATGGTTACACTCTACTATATCATGTTAGCAAGCCAAAGAAATATTAGTCATGGACATGAGAACTGGGAAGAGGCCCAGGAATGTCTCTAAGTGGGTAGATTTGGATTGCTCATTGAACTCTATCATCTTAATTCCAGTCAAAAAATTATTTATTGTGTGATTTTTTACGCATATACATGTCATTAGACCAGCTTCAACAAAAATATCACTTACCAGGGTAGGGGCATGGAGATTAGAAGAGTAGAAAAGAACACGAAGATGTGAGTGAAAATAATAAAACATAAAACATAGAATTGTATCGGGAGGGAGTTCCAGTGAATATGAAATCCTGTATTTAATTTCCAATTGCTTAAAAAGGTTGGAGTAAGATAAAAAACTGCATTAACATCATACAAAGAAGTGAACATACCAATTGAACGTTGAGGGCTACATTCTTAGGTAAATATTTTGTCGCTAGAACAAGACAAGTAATGCTCAGACCCTAAACCTAAACATTCTGCAGGCAAATCATTCCCTGGGTGAAATCTGTTGTTATCTTCTTAAGGAAGTAGGAACTTAGTTAGATCCTTAGACTTTTGTTTGGGGTACAAACATACCTATTTCTCTATTCCTGAAATACAAGGTCTGGATATTAGCCACACCTGTTGACAATAACCTTTAGAGAGCAGAACTCTCTGATCTAAATCTAGGTGGGACCTTTGTTTGAGGTAGAAAGAGACAATAACCTTGAAGGAATAGAAGTTAAGTTCCAACTCTCTGACCTTTGGTCAAGGTGGACATAGGCTCACATTTTTTGGGCCTCCACATATACACCTCTAGAAATACAAAGTTGATAAAATGTGCCCCCTTTCTCCTATACGGCTATACAACAACATTTTAACCATATGGACTTTTGACATAGGCAAACACCCTGTCACTATGTCACACACCACTGTGCCTAAAGAGACATGCTTTTAACTATCATTTCCAACCTTTGAGGCAATCACACTCTGACCTGGAATAAGGACATAAGAGTTGACTTGTATCCATGCATAATACGTCAATAAATACCAAAATCATTAAATAGAAATAATTTAGAGTAAACAGACAAAAGAACATTCTTGTCTATAAAAGGAGATCGAACTAAATGGGCTCCTGGGATTCTTCCTTTTCCAAACACTATGCTCTAAATTTCCGTGCATGAAGTCTTGACCTGACACTCAGTTCAGACAGGACCTGAATTATGAATGATCTGTATATATGAATGGGCAGCAAGAGTCCTGCCCTGCCGGTGTTTTTATTCCACACTTCTGCATGCCTAGGGAGCATTTGACCCTTGGGGTGCCATCTCCTAAGTAAGTGGGGAGCTAGCAAATTGCCAACAGTTATCTTTCACATGACTATGTCTTTGACCTTCTGCCATGACAACACTTGTTGCCATAGTAATAGGTGCAGAGGGAGCCTCTTCTTTGTTTCTCTGCTATTGTGGCCACTCTCAGGAGTTTCACTTCTATAACCGGCACTCAAGGACATGAAGTTCTTTCTTTCTTTCTTTTCCTTCACTTGTTTTTTTCTGACCTGGAATATTGGTGAATTTTCCTAGATCTTGTTCAGTACAGCTCCTTTATCAGAATGTAAATTTATCCCATATTGACTGGTATGTTTTGGAATTTCACAGAATACTGTAGGGTAACTAAAGTCCATATAAAATTTATTATTATTTCTTACAATGAAAAAGAAGTGTTCAAGTTGCAAGTATCAAGTTTACAAAAACCTAAGTGTTTAGTGTGTTTTCTGATGAAGAATCACTGTGTCATATACATAGCCACCAGTTATTTCAAGCTTGTTTTCATTCCAAATTAAAAAATGACTGGATTATAAATATGCTTCATTAAGGTTTAAGCCATATTTAATGCTAAAAAGTGTTGCTTTCTGCAATGTTCTATTAGAATAATGTGTCTGCTCAACCCTAGGGACTTGTTGAGAATTTGGCAGATACTTTCAGTATAATCACAGATACAGGGCAGCTCAGCTCCTCTTTGTACTAGACAGGTTGTTTATTATATAAATAAATATCAATGCAATTATTAAGTAGATAATTTGATGTGTTGTGTAGGCACACAACGAAATTAAAAAAAAAACAAACTGAAGGCTGTTGATTTGTTAGCAGTGACTTTCTCTTCATAACAGTGACTTACTCTCTATCACCGAGATGCAAGGTCTGGAGATCGAGCCTTGACTCCAGCTGCATTACTGACTATGACTGTAAAGATATAAGTAATTTTTCATGGTGGCAAAGTTAATAACATGTCACTATTATTTGTGCACTTCTACAACAGAAACCAAGTCCTGTGTGCCCTGGTTGAGAGGAAAATAATGACAAAAAAAGCAACCCCCCTCCCTGTCAAACCCAGCCTTCATTGCCACCAAGAAACAGAGAATCCCCTTCTTAACCTGTAGAGTTCCTTGCAGAAAAGAAGTGCTGCTCTCCAGAGTAAATGCCTCTTTTCCTTTGAGAATGTATCCCAAAGATAATGTTACTTCTGCTCTCTGCTCTCAAAGGCTCTCAGGGGAGTTGGCCTCCCTTATCAGAAGCTCCCAGCCAGGCAGGGGCAGCCAGCACGTGGAGAGGCCAGGGTGTGGGGACCATCAAGGCCACTGGGCAGGTAGTGAAAGGCCCCTCACTGTGTTAAACAAATGCAGCTTCCTTCCTGGCTTCCTCAGGGGGTGGTTTTGTTTTGCACTTCACTTCTGGCCTGAGAACAATCAGGATGCATAAAACCATTCTCCCTGTGAGAAGATGTGCATTAGATTATCATAAATCCAGCAATAAGAAGTGCAGTGGTCAAAGAGAACAGGCATTCCTGGGTGAAATAAAAGGTTTAATTGAAAGTACTGTCTCGGGGGAGACAGATGATTGAGCCCAGTATTGAGTAGATGCTAATTACCACTGTTCAGAGAATGAAGAAACTAAAGGAAAGATCATTTGTTTGAAGTTTTCATTTATTTCTATTTCTTTTCAAGCGAATGTGGGAGATTGTTCTACTCATGTGCAATGTTCTTGAAACACCAGAAGACTTTCTTAGGGAATTAAAGCTGAATTTTTATCCAGATAGTTGTATACTATTAAATAACAGATTTATATAATATAAATATATACAAATATTTATATTATATATAAATATATATTATATATATAATCTCCATGTATATATAGATAGATAGGGGTTCACAGTATAGTAAATTACTAAATAATTTCTAGATTACTTTTGGATGTGCTTCTCACCTTTATTTTATCCCATATTTTTAGTGTGCTTTGTCTTTCTCCTTCAGCTTAACAGAACAAAAAATACAAAGCATGCATCACTTTACTACTTTACCTGCATGACTGAAATATTTCAGTCTTTCTATGTGTCTCATATTGTTTAGCCAATACCCTACTTTTGCTATGGCTAATGTCCTAGGATGATGACTCCAGCATCCAGAGAGACAAAGTCTAGGCTCAAGGAGGGCCTTAACAAGAAAATAACTGGTCAGGCATCTCTCTTACCTATTTTATTTTAAATAGTGACATGTTTGAATTATGAATCGGATCATTCTTTCAAGTCCAGTAACTATAAAAAGTGTTCTGGACTCTGTATCTGTTATGCAATGGTTGAAAATGGAGAGGACTAGGAGATAGGAATATATGAAGAGTGTTGATTTAGTAGGTAAAAATAAGTACATCAGAGCCACTTGCAGTTTGGTTTTTCAGCTTTATTTAGAACCAGTGTTCACTTGTTGATTGCTTTTGGGTGGGTTACTTAGTCTAGGGGTTGTAACCCACCCTGCAGTCAGTTATTCCAGGGTCCCTGAGAGGCACTATCTGAAAGATAATGGGGTAGGAGACAAGAAGGAGGCTAAGCGGGGGTTCCTGTCAAAACCTCAGTTTATTAGAAATGGGGTACAGCTTATATAGGGTAAGGAGTTGGGGGATGGGAACAGAGGCCTGGGCTCTTGCCGAGTGGTTCGTGTTGGTCACAGGGTCCAGGAGGTTACTTTCGGTCAGGTCACCTAGGCCAGGAAGTCACGAGTTGACACACCTAGTTCTCTAGATAGTTTGGAATGTGGGGTGGGTTCTGCCAACAGATAGCTCTCCATTAACAGCCAATTTGGGTGTGGGTAGGCTCTGTCAATAAAACACAATTAGGGGTGTGGGGTTCTCTGCAGACTCCCCAGGGTGATGGTTCCTGCAATGATTTTAGGAGGAAATTGGCTCCTGACATTCACTGACTGAATTCAAACTTTAAAACTCAATTATCTAGGTGTTGATGTAGATATTGTCATGTTTAATTGTAAAATTTTACCTTTAGGTGCTTCATTTAAGAAGGGTGGTTGTCAAGTAATATCCATCGCCATGGTAATGTAGAAATGAATGGCAAATTTACTTCACCTCATATCAAAACATAGGCATGGACGTGATCAAATGAGCAAAAAAAGTAAATGTGTCATCGTCTGAGAAACTTTTGTGAGCCGTTTCCTTGCATAGCTTGGTCCTTCCTTGGCAGCAAAGGGCAAGACAGCATGACTATGCTAAGCGTTATAACAGCAATGACAGGAGGGCACTCATTTAGCTGCTGAGGACATCCCCAAAACATCATCAATATTCTAAGATCCCAACTTGCCACAGAGAAAGTGGTGATAATAATTCCTCTACAAATACAGTACCAGCCTCTAAAATGACTTTGACTGCAGTGCTGGAACTTAATTAACAGATTTCTTATTCTTTTTAGTGAAATGTAGGGTGGAACATGGAAAAAGAACTCAAGGAGTATTTGTCAACTAAGTTGTTTTAATGGTGTGGTCTACCTGTGCTTTTGATAGATATTAGTGGCATAGACATGTGTTCCTTGTAGCCCTTCCCGTCCTCAAAGATTTATCTGTGTAATTAGTGCTATACTGTAGTTACATATAAAGTATTATAACGACTTAGATGAACATCTCAGCAGAGAGTGCAGTTAAAATGGGCTTTGGTGGGTCTCACTTCGTAGGCAGTTGACAAAATCAGTGAGAGGAGAGAGTGGACTTTGGGCAGAGTGAGTCCAGTGTAAAACTTAAGAGAAGGTATTTGTAACATGTGAATGATTACTATTCTAAAATACATGCCTGAAAGTTCAATTTAAAAATGTTAAGAAGCTGTTTTTATAGATAAGATACAAGACATGGCTGTCACATCCCATGCCCTTTGATATCATTATTTCAAAGGGGCAGAATGGCAGAGACATGTCAACAAAGTTGATGAAGTAATGCCACAGCAGATACTAAATGGATTCAATGTTTGAATTAAACATAAGCTCCGCCCTTGATGAGATCACAGCAGTGCAGCAGAGTTACAGTGGGCAGCATGGCAAATAATTATAAAAATAGGGAAATAAAAGTCATAGTAATGAGCAAATGAACTTAAAATGGGAACTGGGAATAGGGGATTTATCTACTGATGAGTCCAGAGAGTATGTCAAAGGTCAAGTCTAGATGCTAAGACACAGAGTGCTTAGAAATAAATAGGAAAGATTCTTATCATATTATCAGGGCAACATTCTTTTTCATTTAATATACTTTCTGTGCCAAATACATATACAAAAAAATACTTTTTTCTTGTGCATAATCTCATGGCATAACACAAAACCTGTGGTCTGTGCCATCAAGGAAGCCCCTGACTAAAAACATCCTCTTACTAATTGTGCGTAGGTGAAGTTCCCTGTTAAGTGCACAGAGATTATACTCGTATTGTTTTGGATTTCTTTTAGAAGTTGAACTCCTTGGGCTTGTACTCAGTTGAGTAGTTCTTATCTATCTAGTCTGTGAACAGTCTTGTCTGTGCTGGAAATTGCAGTTGCATGGCAGAGAGAAGTTGTGCTCAGCCTCCTTTTACAAAATATTAATTGGAAGTATTTTGAACTTTTAAAATGTCCACATTTGTGCACTGAGTTTTACAAGAATGTAAACAATAATTTTTTTCCCTCACCTTTGTCTTGCTTTCATATACACATAACAGCAAGAAAGGAGATACTTTAGAAGTTAAATAATGGGACTGAAAAGATGATTCAGTGGTTAAGAATACTAGCGCTCTTAACCTGAGTTCAATTCCCAGTACCCACATGGCAGCTCACAACAGGCTATAATTCCAGTTCCAGAAGATCTGACACTCTCACACAGACATACATGTAGGCAGAGCACCAATGCACGTTAGATAGATAGATAGATAGATAGATAGATAGATAGATAGATAGATAGATAGATAAATAGATAGACAGACAGATATTAAAAAGAAGTTGAATACCAAGGAAAAATACTACAAAGTGAAAAGCAATGTCTGTAGCTTAGGTCACTTAACGAAGAGCTACACCCCTTTGACCAGTTCCTTTCAGGAACACAGGAGGACATGGAAGGAGATCACCCCCCCATTCGGCTACTTATTGCCATGAGAAAATATCACAAACCAATGAGGTTCAGACAACAGGAGAGCTCATTATGTCAGATTGAAAACATGATACCTAAGGAGAAATATCAACGCTATGTTTTATCACTGGCCTAGATAAGTGCCATGTGTTAGAACAGTGGCATCTAGTTGGTGAATAGAAATATTCTATTATTCACTTCCTTGTAGTAACTTTATATTGCTACACTCTTGTTGAGGCCTCAGTGTTAGAGAGTCTGAGGACTTAACCATGTGAATTTATTTGGCCATTCAATGTGAGCAGATGTTATACGAGCAAACACTTGAAATGCTCTTTGATATAGGAACATATGTATTCCTCTTTAGTAGCTTGGAGGCAAGCATACCGTGCTCTGGTGCTCAGCCTCTGCTAAGTAAACTCCAGTCAACCTATGGACACATAAACACTAAGATTGCAGTTTAACATGCTTTTTGGTGTGTGGTGTTTTGGGAGCAATGGTTGACTTACAATTCACTTGCTTTCCCTCATGAATTCACTCCGGGTGACTTCTACCTTCAATTTGTCTGTCATGTGATGAACAGTAGGAAGAGGTGTTCACATTTTAATCTGGTTGAGTTTTCATCATCTATAGACCTAAATGACTTCTTATTTTATAGCCACTTTTGTCCAACAATTAATTTAAATAGTAATTGATTTAATTATTAAGATAAAAGGCAAATTATATGTCTCTCTGCAAATGGCATGTTATCTATACTAAGAATATTTTCATTACAATAGTCAACATCACTATGAATTTTAAATGCTTGTTACCCACTGAGATTCCTCCGTCCCTGTTTGGAATTTAGAGTATTTATCATAGCAGCAGACTAACTGGGTTGGTTTCCAGCTGCAGTCACACTAGTTGCAACTCAGACAACAGAGAAAAACACAGGGTAAAATTCCTTCTGTTTTCATCATTTGATTTTACCTTAAACCCTTAACCAACTGAAAAATTCCATTTCTACATTCCTCTTCAAATATGCCTTCTTTTAAATTTATTTTTGAGAATTTAATTTATCGAACTGTTTTCTTTTTAAGGAATTGCTAATAATTTTCCTACATCGTATTATAATTAATGAACATTATTTTCTGACCTAAAAAATTAGTATTTACTGAGTCTGTTGTAGAAAATTAGGAAATAGGAGATGTATTTTTACTTTGAAAATTCTTGATTTGGGAAAATGGCTGCATTATCTATTTTAAGAACAATTACACCCTAAATAATTGGTGTCTGTGCTTGGAACAAGGATTGCTATGTCGAACATCCTTGTATTTAAACTCTACTGGGTGAAGATGACACTCAGTAGCCATTATACTTCCTAAGAGTTCAATGAAAATAACCTGTAATTTGTTGTCAATAACTATTACAGAAACTTCCCAATCCAAAGTTCATGCAGGAGAGAGAGTTAAAGGAAGGAATAAAAGGAATGAGGAGGAGAGGAAAGGAGGAGGAAAAGTTATAGGAAACTGAACTTACTCCTGTTCTGCTTCAGGAATGACTTCTAAATGCTAAGAGCTTCAGACTCTGTGTCTTCCATGTATGACATGCAGGCTTCTGTGGTAGTCTGTGCTTGATACTCATTGTAATGGTTTTGTTCACAAATCATGATGAAGAAATAAGGAACGAAAAGGTTTAACCACAGTTCTCTAAGGCATCTAAGGCCTTGCTGGTGACCTGTGAGATTTCCCCCTAGAGCTTTCTTGTTCTCTGTTCTAACCCCTGGACCTAATATTCCCTAATACAAAATTTCTTAAATGCATGGTAGAGAATATTTTCTTAAGCAATCTCCATGCAGTGATGTGCTCCATAGTGAGGTGAGTAAGGAACTCTTCTCCTTTGACTAAAACAAATGAGGGAGAAGAGACAAGTACCCATATTAAGTTGTTGCCATTAAAATGTTCTATAATTATCCCCAAATTGTGATGTGTACAATCGAACGTTCACTTGTGGCTCGCATATCTGCAGCTTAGATGATTGTCTATCCTGGACTCAGATAAACTTGCTTCAAAGCTATGAATGTATCCCTGTGCCCCAATATCTCCCAGCATCCTCAGACCACGGGGTGCCTGAAGCAGGTGTGTTACACAGTGAGAGAGGCCCTCCCTCCCACTCAAAGACTCTAAACATACGCTGATTAGAAGGCTCTCTTGAGGCTCAACACATCTTTTTGCAGAATTTTATCATAGAAAATTTCCACATTCTTCCACGGGACTTGAAGAAGTTTTAGAGGGAGTCTGTCTGGTTGGTTTAGTTAGTTCCTAAAAATAGTATAAACAGAGACTGCGCTTCTGTTTTCCGGACACCCGGACCAAATAGTCACCCAAAAACTCTATTAATTACAACACTGTTTGACTGATGGCTCAGGCATATTTCTAGCTAGCTTTCATATCTTAAATTAATCCATTTCTATTATTTTATATTTTACCATAAGGCTTATGGTTTACCGGTAAGGTACTCCCATCATTCTTCTTCAGCAGCTACATGGTGCCTCTCTGACTCTGCCTTGTTTCTTTCTGCATTCAGTTTAGTTTTCCCACCTAGCTCTGTTTTGTCCTTTCTATAAGCCAGAACTGCTTTATTAGCCAATGGTAATAAAACATATTCATAGCATTCAGAGGAGAATCCCATAAAAGAGCCTTATTTGGATATAACCAAGGCCAGACAGATCTCCTCAAGAGTGCTGAGCATGCTGTGACCCTACTTTGCAGTTATCCAAGGATGTTCCATGTTAGTCGATGCAGCTTCTGCCTCCCAAGCTGTAGGCAGGATGGTGAGGAAAGCAGGGCAGGTCCTATGCCAGGATGCTCAGCCCTGTTTGATATTAGCATTTGGTTTATGTTTGCTTCCATCCTTGATGCTGCACTCTTTTCAAGAGGTTAGCCTGGAACACCAAGTATTTCTGATCCAAAAATATTGGAAGTAGATTACCTAAGATCCCAGCTTCTAAATGGGCTACTCTGTCTAGGATTGCAATTCCTTGTAGACAATTGAATGATTACAATTATACATTTGTTCTTGCATCTTTCATTCATAAAAAAGCATGTGACTAGGTGGCTCAGCTGGTAAAGGCAATTTCAGCACAAGCCTGGTAACCAGAGTTTGTTCCCTAGGATCGCATAAGAGTGGAAGGAGAGAACCAGTTCCACAAAATTTCCTATTTCCACATGCCACATATCCACCCTCATCACACACACACCCCCCACCACACACACACACACACACACACACACACACACAAAATGCAATTCATATATTTTAAAGTGTGTGTACTTGTGTTTCAACAACTGAATTATTGTAGGTAAAATATTTGTGATATTTGGGTATGAAATGGATGTTTGTTTTGAAACACAGTCTCACTATGTAGCTCTGCCTTGCCTGAAATGTTCTGTGCAGACCAGTCTAGTCTTGAAGTGACAGAGATTTGCCTCTACCTCTCAAATACTGGGATCAAATTTATCTACCTTCACACCCATCTCTCTGATCTACTTTTATTTTTTTATTTTATTTTTTTTGTTTTTTGTTTTTCGAGACAGGGTTTCTCTGTGGTTTTGGAGCCTGTCCTGGAACCAGCTCTTGTAGACCAGGCTGGTCTCGAACTCACAGAGATCCGCCTGCCTCTGCCTCCCGAGTGCTGGGATTAAAGGCGTGCGCCACCACCGCCCGGCCTCTCTGATCTACTTTTATAACATGAAAGAGTAAACACAAATCAGAAAGACCCATCATTTCTCAACACTAGCAAAGACAGGTCCTAATTTTAAAAAATGTAGCTATCTGAATTATAAAATACCAACATATATACAAAAAGTATTATGTTCATTTCATATTTATTAGTTATTTTAATAAAAATAAAACAAGTATTATAAATATGATTAATGGTATACTGTATGATGCTCTGATGTCTTTTATTATTTAGATTTACTTGTTTTCAGAGGAGGAGATCACTGTAGTTGTTTTGTTTGTTTGAAACAGACTCTCATGGAGTCCAGGTTTGTCTGAAACTGCTATGTAGTTTGGGACTCTTCATCCCCCTTCGCCCAAGGATTCCAAATACGCCATTCCAGATAGAAACGATGATGCTGACTTTGTTTACCTGGTGTTTTAAGCTCTGATCCAACGTTACATTAAGGTAATTTTTTTATGGCACAGGCAGTGAAGAATAGTTGTTATCAGATCCTTGTTTTGGGATGTTAGTTCAACCTTTTACTTATCAAAATCTGATTTTTTCTGGCATGTTGTTCATGTAGCTACTCTTACTTTTGCTAATTTGCTCCTCCTACCAGCTTTTAGTGAGACGGGATGCTTTACAACAAATAAGAAAAAAATTCAAATATGAATAATTTCTACAATTTTCTTCACCCTTGTCAGTGGTTAAAATCTAACAAATATGGATAGCTGTCACCTTTGAAAGATCATCATAAAGATATAAATTTAAAATAGTTACTCTTGAACCAACTATAATCCACATTTATGTTTTCTTCCTTTGAAAGCACATGCCAACATTGCCTACATTTTGCTCTCTGCGGCGTTTCTCCTACTTTTGCTAACATTGCTTCACCGTGTTTCATTCTAGGCAATTTAGTTCAGAGCTATGAAAACATAAACACAAGTAGCATTATACAAAAAGAATAGGTTATAGTAAAAAATATATACATAGATATAGATATACACATATATATGCAAGCAATAACATTTTTTTTAAAAAAACAGGCAATGAATTTGAAGGAGATGCAGGAGGGATACATAGGAGGATATGAGAGAGAAGGAAAGAAAGGGGGAAATTATAATCTCAAAAAAATGGAAAAAAATAAATAAAATGATCAACAACAAAACATCACTATAATCCCTTGTTCTTTGTTGAAAGGTATACATTTCCCAGTGGGAAAAACAATTTAAAAAATCATTGGCCCACATGTAGATCACCACGTTCTGCTAATTTCTGTCCGTGCATTGAAAGATGTGGGGAAAGAAAAGTCACTTGCCATTATTAAAATGACATCCTTGGGTCCCAACTCACCTGTCTTGTGCCTGCTCATCTTAGGTCTTTTTCATTTCTTTACTCTTGAAAAGACAATCAAAATAAAATGCTGTTGGGAAGAGCCTCTGACCCCCACTGTAGGAGAATGCTCACATTCTGAATTTTATATAATCCAATTGACCAAAAACCTTTCATTCTTATAATAGCAACCTAAGGCTTTTTTAAGAAAATTAAAAAAAAAAATCAGAAAATTAAGTGTCTTTCAGGAATCCTATCCTTTCACTGTTGTGAAATTTTTCTATTATTACAAAAGTTTTATCCTTTAAATTTATCCTTAGAATTTTATCCTTAGAATTTACTTAGGCAAAAATTAACAATAGTTAAGCTTATTATAAAATATCCTAGCAGAAACATCAGGTGTAACTCTTTGCTCTATATATAAAAATTACATTCGTTCTTTTCTTTAAACCCTTTGCTTGAGTTTTTGTAATTGACAAAATGATTGTATGTGAAACATAATTCTTGCATAAAGTAAGCCGCTCACAACACAGGCTAATTACACATGTGGGAGGCAAGGCAGAGACATTCACATTTGCTCCTGCTGAGCCCCAAGCATGGCATTTAATGAAATGAGGGCCATAAGAGGTTCAGCATGGATGCTTTCAGGTCTGGCCTGGGCTTCTGGGAAATTGAGCATTGGCCCTGTGGGCTGCTGCATTCCCCCAGGATTTAAAAGGCTGGGTTATTACCTCTCGCGTGTGTGAATCAAGCACCACTTTGCAATACAGGACATTTGTGTGTCTAGAGATGGCCCTATTTGAAATACTCTTAAACTAATAACATGGATGCCTCCCTGCCCGTCCATCTTCGTGCTGATTTTCCTGCCTCTCACATGAAAAGATTACTTTGGGTATTTGTTTTATAGACGGGGTTATGTACAACAAGGTCTATGGAGACACCTCCGGTTCCTATTTCTTGTTCTTAAACACCACCTCTTCACATAGCATAAGTAAACAGAAAGAGGCTTCCATGTTGTTCCAACGGTTTGACAAACTATGTGCTTTGTAAACCGGCCATTTTGCATTATATGGTGTTCAGTACATAGAATATGCTTGGTGGAAAACTCCTGAAAGACTCTAATTTGCAAAGAGTAAGTTTTGTGAGTCATGTTAGAGTAGCCTCAATTCCTCTCGGAGTTCCATCTGCAACAGGTTATCTATTGTGTCTGTATATCTCTGCTCTTCTATTTCCATTCTATATATACTCTGATATGTTTTAGATATACATATATATATATATATATCCTTTAATAGGATATAGAATATATAAATAAAATTACAGAGAATTAAAAATTAATGAAGTAACTGTGTTCAAGGAATAACATGTACCATCTTATATCATCATCCATCATGGTATGTTTATCATCCTGTATGATATATATTAGAAACATGCTATACTATAGGAGCTTGAAGATATTTTTTACAAAAGAGAGGAAAAATGGCTAACATTATAACTGGTTGTGATAAAACATTAAAATACCTTGTAGAATTGGTTTAAACTTTATTTGCAAATTTTTGGCATTTGCTTTTTTTTCTTTCTTAGTTAAAACAATGTTTACATATTCATGGATGCAGTGGTTTCAAAAACGAAAACTACAATATACTATTTGGCTATGGATTCAATCTAGTACATTGTACTCACAAAAAAAAAAAAACCTCATAAGGTTTAATAGAACAGCATAGAAAATACCAGAATGAGTTTCAATCTTGACAAATATTATCTAATAAAACTTTCTGTAAGTGTGCTTGTGTGTGTCTGTCAAGTCTGTCTGTCTGCATGTGTGCATGTGTGTCTGCATATTTTCATACAGGTAAATGGACCAATAGATGAACATATATAGATGAATAGACAAATAATATAGCTTTGGGTACAGGATCACAGTGCTTCTAAAACCTTGGTACCATGAATATTTCTTTGTGATGCTGACTTTCAATCTGAGGGAACTGATGGAGTTTAAAAACACAAACGCATGCATACAATATGTACATACCACATGCAGTCAAGAGAATTAAATACCGCATATAATAAATCTAATAACATGTATTATGTACAGTTTCCAAATAGGGTAGATACATAGGTGTCCATGTGTACACGCATGCCTTTAAAGGTATATTGTCCATTCCCATAGTTAGCAGTATAATGATGTAGAAAACATTTTTATATGCCATACCTTCTTTCTACAAACATTCCTTTCACAGTAATTCAGTAATATTGGAAAGACATAAAATACAAAGGAAATAGCAGCACTCCCATTGGAGTAAACCTCGACCACTACTCTGGGGACACTACATAGTGCAGAATTCTTGTGTCCAGCCAGACAGAGTGGGATGGCGTCTGTGTGTGTGCAGCGTGTGTGTGGCACAAGTGATGCATGAAGCACGCTACACACAAAGTTTGCCTCACATCTTATGTCAATATTATTTTATACAATTGTATATATCCATTTAATAAGTAAAAAGTAGCAATCATGTTAGTATAGCTAGCCTAGAGGACTGTACTTGATGGTCACATAGTTTGGTCTTAGAGTCTTGTACAAGTAATAAGAGGCAATCAGAAGGAAGTTGTACCAATTAATGTAGCATTTCCTTTCATATTCTCAGCTCTGCTCATCTCACAAAAAAATGAATACCTGCCTTCAGGAATCCGCTGTCATCTAACTGTAAACACAGGCGAGTGTATGACTGTAAAGTCTATTTTAACCACACGTTGGTCGTGAACTTGTGCTCTGAAGACCTGCCCCCTTGCAGGGTGTTTATTGTCTTGGGACTTGAAAACGTATCAGTAGTAGCAATGTAACCAACAACATCTTTTATACTTTCTAGACCCAGGCATTTTTTAAAATCTGGCTTCATTTGGTAATGTTAATTCAAGACCAGTGGTTTCTCAACTGAATGTAATTCAATCATACTTCTGACGATGCCTGTGGCCTTTTCAGTTAGCACAGCTGGGGCAGAAACACTACTGAGGTTATAGGGATGTAGTTAACTACAATGCATAGGACAGTCCCACAGAGCCCCAAATGTCAGTTGTGCAAAGGTTGAGGCCCAAACTGAGTATTCTGTGTAGTTAGTCCCTAGCAAGTGCTGGAACTTTGAATTTAGGAATACATAGTGGGGCATTTTGAGTATCTATCACAGCCTAGCCTTGGGACTATTGAGGACTTTGTGTCCAGAAATGACCTCAGTGAAAAGCTATAAAAGATAACGAGAAGGTAAATTAAAAGTGTGACTCACAAGCTTCCCCTACTACCCTAGTATTTTTATGGGGAGCTGCAGCTATCTGTAGAAGGAAAAGGCAGGGGTTCTCCTAACACAGGTGGGAGGATATCTTGCTGAAAGCCAGGAAGCCAGGAGCATCTGCAGTCTGATTGTGACATTGCCCTCAGCTTGACCATGTTTCTGATGACCTTCATCATTCACTGCAGAACGTCGCTTAACAAGGTTTGAGCTTAATTTTTAGAGTTGCTTGTTTGAACCAAGTATGAGGCATTCGGTATATTGATTTTTGTCTTTGTACATTAGGTAAAGGAACATTTATTTCTAAGAAAGGAAATGGCTGTGTTAACTACTATAATGGCTTCCGTCACCCCTGGGAATTCGCCATCATTAGAAACCACTAATTATGACTCGAGCCCGTTATAGCATAACAAAGATGGGAAGCATAACTGGAGTTGGTAGAGAATATAAATTGCGTATCGCTTTACTTTCATTATAGGAATCTATCTCTAGATGTCCTGTGACTATGTGACGTCATGATGGGCCACAGCTCTGGGACACACAGATGTGTAGTGGCGCAGTCGTAAAGGGTCAGGCTGCCAGGCACGCTGCTCACACTTGTAATCCCAATTTACATGAGTTTCAGGCTAGCCTGAGCTACAGAATGAAAACCTATCATTTCAAAAAGAAAAGAAAAAAAGAGAGAAAAGAAACAAAAAGATTAAAAAAAGAGACAAAATAAACCCAGAAGTGGAAAGTAAAATTGTGATTACCGGGGGATGAGGAGACTAGAAAGGTATTGGTCAAAATGTACCAAATTTCGGTTCACAAAGGAGTGATCTAGAGACTACTTCATTACCTGAATGGTGACTATAATTCTATAATTCATAGCAATGTATGGAACTCTTAAAATTCACTGAAAACAGGCTTAAGGGGTATTACTCCCACTACCTTCAAAATATGTTTCTGAGGTAATGCTTATGTTAATAAGTTCAGTGTTTTTATGTATACATGTTACGTATACATGTTTACTATGTATAC
This sequence comes from Microtus oregoni, assembly GCF_018167655.1. Classification (NCBI taxonomy): domain Eukaryota; kingdom Metazoa; phylum Chordata; class Mammalia; order Rodentia; family Cricetidae; genus Microtus; species Microtus oregoni. The sequence goes on from NW_024543069.1 coordinate 54,583,229, forward strand.
ATTGTGTGTGTGTGTGTGTGTGTGTGTGTGTGTGTGTGTGTGTGTGTTGACGTGGTGCTCTGGATCCTAACTAATGTCTTTATGCTTGGACAGCAGGCACTTTTTAAAAATTAAATTAATAGATATATTTTAAACCCTAACTGGTTTCCCCTCCCTCCTCTTTTACCATTCCTTCCCTCATGTCTCCTTTGCTCTCCTCCACCAATACATTCCTCCTCTGTTTCAGTTAAGAAAGGGGAAGGCCTCCCATGGATATCAACCAAGTATGGCATATCAAGTTTCAGTAAGACTAAGCACCTCCCCTTGTAATAAGGCTGGGCAAGATAACCCAGTGTGAGGAATAGGGTCCTAAAAGCCAGACAAAGGGGACAACTGCTGTTCCCACTGTTAGGAGTCCTACAAGTAGACCAAGCTACACAACTGTCACATATATGGAGAGGGCCTAGGTTAGTCTCGTGCAGGTTCCATGGTTATTGGTTCAGACTCTGAGCGTCTATGAGCCCAGGGTAGTTGATTCTGTAGGTTTTCTTGTGATTTCCTTGACTCCTCTGGCTGGTAAAATCCTTCTTCCCTCTCTTCAGCAGGATTCCCTGAGATTGGCCTAATGTTTGGCTGTGGGTCTCTACATCTGTTTCCAACAGTTAACTGGATGAAGGCTCTCTGATGACAACTGGGGTCCTCACCAATCTATGGGAATAGCAACATATCTTTAGGCATCCTATGTTGACACTTGGGTCTACCCTAGGTCTCTGGGCCATTCAGAGTCCGGGTTCTAGCAGTCCAGGCAATGTCAGAGGTAGAAATCACTCTTGTGACATGGATCTGAGGCTGGACCAATCATTGGTTGGCCACTCCCACAATTTCTGCACCACCCTTATCCCAGCATCTCCCGTAGACAGGACAGACTGTTGATCTAAAGTTGTGTGGCTGATTGGTGTCTCAGTTCCTCCACTGAAAGATTTCTGGGTCATAGGAAATGGCCAGTTCAGACTCCATATCCACTGTCAGCAAGCATTTGTTTTCCACTGAACCATATTCCCAGCCTTGTATTCATAAACACATAATATACACACTATAAATATATACATTTATCATTTAATAATAACTTTATAGCATGGCTGGTATCATCTGTAATCAGAGATCATGGATAAATGTCAGTGCTTTTGTGAAAATGTCTATAGAATATTAGACATGTAATAAACAGTTCATGACCTTTTACTAAAAATAAATATAATTGGAGCCAGGAGTCATGCTGCCTGGACATCACAAAGCTTCGGTATTTGCAAGTCTTGTGATCTGGTAGCACAGTGCCTGGCTACTATGCACCATGATTCCTTTGTCTTTAAAATGGCCCTGATAACGAATAAACCTTTAGAGTCACCATGAAGCTAAGTGTTTTAACCCGTTTCAGGTACTTGTAGTGGGTCAACTCCATCATCGTTAGCCCCTAGCTTGTTGTTTTTATTGTATTTCTGGCTCTCACAGGTCAGGAACTTAACTTTGAAATGAAAAGGTAGCCATAATTCAACATGGTCTCTGTTACTGCAGTTAGATAACAATTAAAAGTATGAATACGCGTAAAACAATCATGGCTGTCGGTCAATCATGGCTGTCAATCTTACTCGTTGTCAAGTGAAACCTCCTTGATCATGAACTACGTGAACTGAAGGTGCAGTCATACACCACATGGTATCACACGCTACACACTTGCCGCACACAGTCATGTATCCTAGGAGTATATTTATCTGCTCATGTCCCCATCTAGAACAATGTATAACTATATTTCTAAAGCAAATTAGTTTTTTTAAAACAATTTTCTGTTTGTAGTAGCCAAAGAACTTTCTAGTTTTACTTCCTAAAAAATTCAGAACATACAGTGAGAACAATTGTCCTTTAATTTATAGTTTATTTCTGTATAACTTTATTAGACTTAAGTTAACCCAATCCCAGAGAGGCCCAGAAACACAAGTGACTGTAAAATGTTATGTATTCTAAATTAGGCAGATTGGAAGACAATGGTGAAGGCTATGTTTACATTTAGTGTTGAGCTCTGACGTTCCAATGAGGGGGGAAAAAACAAACCAGCAACCGGGAATGGTAACTTTGACTCTAGATATGAAATTGCTGATTCCTTCTTAGCTAATACAATGACGAATATACATATATATGCATATATTATATGTGTATGTGTATATATGTATATGCATATATAATACATTATAGTATATATAAACCTACAGTAGATTTATTAAATTAAGCAACGAAGTTTCCTTCCTTTGAACAACCTTTTGTCAGCGTATTACCAATAAACCTCATTCACGGTGGAAGCAATTGAAAGAATCATTTCATTACAAGTTAAATGTGGGTTTTTGTCTTTTTTGTTCAGAGTTGAAAATGTCAGGTCAGTGGATCTGGCTATGATCAGACCCCTTAATCCTGTTTTAATTATGGGTTCTCTGCTACTTCTGATTTTATATGAATTTGAGACTGACATTCAGACATTCATGACAATGTTTTAAATACACAGTTTTACAGAGGAGTCACCTCAAAGCGACCTTAAGATGAGAGACTCTGTAGACATAATTACAGAGAGGAAGTAACTGCTACCCTAGAATGAGTGGATGGTTTTCAGGAATATCTTATTTTCAAATTTTCCAGCTAAGCACTGTGGTGCTTTCTCATCCCTGCAAGCTTGAAGAGGTGCGGGGGGTGGGGGCGGCAATAATGCAATGATCATGTACAGCACGCTCAGATTCTCATGACTGTGTGTCTGAAGACCCTCTGTACCACATATGACTGACCACATACTTCTCCCAGGAGAGCTGGCCCATAAGCCTGCCTTTGCCACTACAATCCTGGGAGACTAGTTTGCTAGTGGGTATATGTGTCATTTGTCAGAGAGCACATGAATATTTATTGTGCACAATTACTTTTTATGGCAGTCTAAGAACCTATTTACTTTTAGGGGACTCTGCTAGACAATGATATAAGCTTACCACTTGATTTTTGATAAGATGAATTTGAATTCAATAATAGCCATTAAAAATGTTTCTAAACTTTAAAATGAAAATTTCCATGTTTGAGTCCTATTGATACTCTTCACCAGTGCTATAGTTTCCATGGCAAAGTATATATCTTAAATTATAAGTGTAATATTTCTCCAAGCTTTTCACAAAGTTCGGTATATTAAGCTCTGCATCTTCATTTGCGTGATGAAGATGTGGAGAATGAATGATCTCTAAGAATCTTCTGCAACCTGACGTTCGCTGAGTTTAACATCCAGCCTATTTCGTTATTTTAAATATCCAACCAAGTTCCCAAAATGTCTGCAGAATGTTTAAAGTTGTACAACTTGACCTCACAAAGTGGCCTCTTTTTCAGCCATAACCAGATTCTATCCCCAGAGAGCACTTTGCTGTGTGGTAGGCATGGTGGCAGCATCTTACAGAGAGGTAAAGCGACTTGTCTTTATCTGCCAGGAAAATAGCTGTTAGAGGTCCAGCCATTCCATCTTGTCAACTGCATCTGCTTCAGTCATCCGAGAAGGTGAACTGATATCAACCCTCCTCTTTCACTCTTCCCAACAGAAAGGAGAACCTGACTGCTACATGCTCTCCCTGGAGGCAAGCGAGCAGCTCACCTTGGAGATCCCCCTAAATGATTCTGGCTCCGCTGGCCTTGGAGTTAGCTTGAAAGGGAATAAATCCCGAGAAACTGGAACTGACTTGGGGATTTTTATCAAATCTGTCATCCATGGAGGTGCTGCTTTCAAGGTAAGGATGTGATGCTTGTCTGGGTGCTAGTACTTGGGGATGTAATTGTTGTGCTTGAACCCAGAGAGAGGCCATTGCTAAAGGATGGGATCTATTGAGACTTTCCTGCTAGACACTGAAAATGCGTGTGAACAGATCTGAGGCCAGTTCCTTGTTTTCATACTTCCTAAAATAATTCTGGAAGCTTATCATGATTCCCATTCTTTTGATTACTCTGTTAAGGGTCCTTTGAATCTATAACTTGGCAGAGTAGCACCTAAAACTATGCCATCAGAAAAGCAAAACTGAAATGAGTTGACATCAAGGCAACAAATGAGAAAACTGTGCTTACAACAAAAGAAAGAAGCAAGCAAGCAAGCAAGCTTAGTGGGTTCTAAGAATGACTGTAGAATAAACTAAAAGTCATCCATCACTCTGTGTACCTGAAGATAATCACAGTGCACCGGACATATTTGCCTTCCAGCACTCGAGTAAGCTGATTCAGTTCCAGAAAGACAGAGAATATTATGGCTATACTTTTTCACATTCGGGTGGACTGAGACCAAAGCTATTGACATGCCACTAATCCAGCACTGCCACTACTGGGTGTCCATGTGACACTGTGGCCAAGGATGTTCACTAGTTGTCTCTCATGTTGTTACCTGCAGAATCTAGTCCATAAGGGCCCTAGGGACTAAATAATGAATGCGCACAAGAGATTGAGAGGAGCAAAGTGATCATAGAGAGGGAAAGCATGTCTGTGGCCCTGACCACCATCTTCTCGTGCCATGGAATGGTATTCTAGCATCCTGCTTGCATCTTTCGCTTGCTCTGTAAACACAGGCAAACTAATCTTCCGAGCTGGCCCCAGTTTCCTCATTTAGGGAGTCAGTAAAGTTTGTAGCGCTTATGTGCCCATGCTATTATGATGACTAGGACACAATCCACATAGAGCAGTGGTTCTCAACTTAGGGGTCACAACCCCTTTTGGGGTTTCATATCAGATATCCTGCATATAAGATATTTGCATTATGATTCATCAGTAACAAGATTACAGTTATGAGTAGCAATGAAATAATTTTATGATTTTGGAATCGCTACAACATGAGGAACAACATTAGGAAGGTTGAGAACCGTTGACATAGAGTCTTTGGCTCAGTGTCTACCAAAGCCTCTAATGCCTGTTAACCATTGCAAGTGGACTTACTGTTGGCCATGTGTGCCCCCTCGCACACCAAAGCTGAGGATGCCTATTTAGACTTCACAGGAATAGCCAGGTCTTATTCTTGCTTTGTTTATCACTCTCTCCTTATGTCTCCACTTCTGCTGTGCCTTCAATTTAGACTCTCAGCTGATGTCCTCTTTCTTGGAACAGTGGGATTTGCACTATAGGTAGGCAATTCTTTAATTTATTCTTCAGCTCAGTTAGCTTTTGTCACATGATCAATAATCATAAAAGTTCTTAATGAGTAAGCTTTTATTTTGCTCATGGCTCTGCAGGGCAATTCCTAATGTGGTGGAGGTTCTGATGCAGGCTGGGTGTTTTCTGTCACACTGTAGATCTGTAGGAGGAGGGCCCACTTGTTCGTCCCGGCCGCGGTAGCCTGGAGATAACCACACAGAGATTGTATTCATTAAAACACTGCTTGGCCCATTAGCTCTGACTTCTTACTGGATGACTCTTATGTTAATATAACCCATTTCTATTAATTTGTGTATCACCATGAGGTCATGGCCTATAGGCAAAGTTCTAGCACATCTATCTCTGGTGGTGGATTCATGACGATTCTCTCTCTCTCTGCCTTCCTTCTTCCCAGCATGCCATTTAGTTTTCCCTGCCTACCTAAGTTCTGCCCTATCAACAGGCCCAAAGCAGTTTCTTTATTAACCAATGAATGCAACACAAAGGCAGAAAAAGACCTCCTACACCATTGAGCCTATGGCAGGGAAGAACAGAACTAGGCAGGGAAAGCTAGGCTGTATGCTAGGAGAAGATGGGCAGTCAAGGAGCAGCCATGGATCCACTGGGAGACAGATGCTGCCATGTGGTGACCTATAAATTAATAGAAATGGGTTAAATTAATATAAGAGTTAGCCAATAAAAAGCTAGAGCTAATGGTACAAGCAGTGTTTTAATTAATACAGTTTCTGTGTGATTATTTCCAGGCTAAGCTAGCTGGGTGGCTGGGACAAACAAGCAGGCCCTCCTTGCAGTATAGGTCTACAGACATATTATGTTCCAACCCTTTGAGAGCAGGCTAACAGATATCAGAGGGCTAGCTGCAGTGGGAAATGCCTTGCAATGCCTGGACTCTGAAGTGCTCCACTGTCACACCACACATACAAAACTCATCAGAATCGTCATCAGACTGAACCTAAGGTCTTGGACTGAAAATCATTGTCCTCACAGGGGAGCTGGCAGAAGTGTGAGTGCAGAGACTGACCAAGCAATCAATGAGGTCTATGAATGAATCTCCAATTCCCTCTAATGGGTCTCAGATAGCACGGAAGGGAAACAGAGGGACAATAATAGCAACAAACGTTGACATCCATCATACTTCCTGCTTGTATATGCCAGGCACCACGATAAGTATTTAAAATGGATTCTCCAATTTTATTCTTCATTTTCACATTTTTATTATGTCATTTTATCAAAAAGCAGTGATTTCAGGGCTCTATTCTTATGAGATGATCCAGACTTGCCAAATATAGCATCAGACTTCATAGCCTGTGCTACACTGCTTTATCATGAAGATACTTTTCAGTACGTCTAAGTGTGTGCCTGAATGCAGGGGCTACTTCCTGACACAGCCTTGTATCGTGTTCATTCTTCTTAGCAAGCAGTCGAAGTGTGCACTTTGTTCAAGAACAGGTGCTATGTTTGTGGACACCTGCTTGATATTATTCTTCTCCCTCCTAATGGCAGCTCTTTTGTGAAGAGTTTAATCAAAGCAAAGTTGAAAATGAGATGACTTTTTGGAAATTAAAATAAAACATTTTTGTTTTTGTTTTTTGGGGGTTTTTTTGTTTTGTTTTTTTTAAAAAGGGGGCAATAGCTTCAGTTCCAGCAGATAGATATTGGTGTGTGGTTCAGTACGCATTTCTGATTGTGACAATGAGCAACCCCTTACCTGAGCAGACTCTCATAGTCCCATTCCTTGCTGCGAGATTTCACTTTCTGTTTATGTCCACTTCCTTCCTGACACACCGTTGAAACCACTGGACAGCATAGTTATAACAGTAGTTTTTAACATGAAGAGGCATTGATCATGAATTTAGCCTTGTCATGAATGGTTGGTAGCCATTTGTCTTGTGTATCTCTTTCACTGTGAGCAGTAGATCCCTGAGCTCTGTTCACAAGGAATCCGATTAAGGGAAAGGAAGCTGTATTTTCCCTTTTTCTGCTAGTGCAATAATCCACTGTTACTCCTCCGAAGATTGTCTCCTGTTCCCCAAATCTGGATTAAGTCTTACAAAATTGTCTGGAGACTTTGTTCCTGTCTTGGTTGAAGAGAAACAAATGTAACAGACTGCACTGTCCCTGAGGCTTGGAAGATGAGCACCGGGACATCCCTATTAGCATCTGGCCCTAGGATTTTACTTGAAATCAACAAAATACTTTTTTTCTACTGGAGCCCGATCTTTTTCTCCCAGCATTTCGTTCCACTAATTGGTTCTCAAGGTGGTTTTCCCTTAAGGGAAGGTGGATTGTTGAAAACTAAACTACTTTGAAAAGTATGACCAAATTCTTCCTGTGGATTCTGCCTTCTGTATCCTCCTGGGAGCTTCTGAGGATATAAACAAAGACAGGCTACCCACCAGATGTAAAATCTCAGAATGACTCGGGATCTGATGTCTCTTGTCTCACCTACCAGGCTACTACTTTCAAGCTTCTTGTTTCCTCTTTGAGTTATTTCTAATAAAAAAGGCAATTTTTATTATTGCTATTTGCTACTAAAAGCATACAGATACTCTTGAGTGCACTTTGGGAAACAAGTAGGAACTTGAGCAGGAAGCCAAGGCAAGCTGAATTACAGGTATACCTTGCTCAAAATTATCCAAATACTTAACTAACTCAGAACATTGAAGATACATTTAAAAAAAAAACAACACCCAAGAAAAATCAGGGAAAAAAGAAAACAAAAGAATTCCCAGAACTGAGAGGTGATTGAGGAAAGGCACCCTGGTGTCGTCTCTGACCTCCCACACCTGTACAGGAGTGAAATACCCGTTCATACTGGAGAGCAATCTTGTTGACTGTGCATACACGCAACACTTCTATACACACAAAGGAGCACAAGAAATAACACCCAGAAATTCTACTTTCCAAAAGCCATGCAGTTACAGGCTGTCATGGTATGTGGAGTTCCTTGCAGAGCCTTCTGAAGCATCACTGTGAGCTATCCCACATCATTCACGAAGCAACATGGACCACACCGCACAGTGCTGCTTCTTGGAGAACTGATGGCGTATGCCTACACAATGCTCCTGTTGCAGGCTGCTACTTGGATTTTCATTTCTTTCATTCCTCCTAGGCATTTGTCCCCAAAGTATAGTGTCATTACTTCTAATAACAAAATATAAGAGAATGTGTCTGCTGTGACTAGGATGAAATCAGGAGGTCCTTGAGGATGAGTTTTTTCAAATTCCCTTTTGTGGTTGGAATTTCAAGTGAAACTTGTTGTTGCTGTTTAAAGGAAAGAAATGGTGTCAGTTTTACACTTGGAAAGGTGTTCTCCCTTTTCCACATTTTCATTAAACCTTCACTTCATATTTTCTCAAGGTCACTCAGTGTCTCCAGTTGTTTTGAAGACTCTAGATATTTAATCATTTGCTAAACATTTTCAAGTTCAATGGTTTTTCTTTGCTTTTGATGAACCATATTACATATTACATAAAGTTTAGTATGTTCTATTATTTATTTTATATTTATTGCTTACACTTAGACTGGTTTTCTTTTACTGCAGTCATTTTTAGAAAAGATCCATCTTTTTTTAATTTAGGAAAAACATCAACACTAGCATGGGCTTAAGAAAGAATTCCATGCAGTGCATTACACTAGTTCTGGCTGGCACTTTTTATATTTGAATATGCTGATGTTACGAGTGGAATGCACCCTATTGAAGCCCTGAAATAATAAGATAAAAATTCAAATTGAAGAGTGTTTTTTTTCCTAAGGGAAACAAATGTCATATATCAGGTAGATAGATTATTTAAGGACTCTTAAACAGAGAGAATGCATTTAAAACTGCTACTCTGTATAAAATTAATTTAGCCCAGTTTGTGCTTAATAAATACTACTTGATGATAGTGGAATTAAGTAAAAGGAAAATGCCTAGCATAGCTAATTGCAAATGTGTGCACCCAGAATATGAAATAGACATCATTTAAGTAACTTGATTCTGTGTGCTCAAGAAATTCGGGGTGATTCTTCTCAAAGATGTAGAATTTCATAATCTTTTCATGGTGGATGTGAGAATTTTAACTACGGCGAGTATTCACGATGATCAGTTTTCTATGTCTAAAGTGAGCTGAGGGGAAGAGCATCCCCAGGAGCGGAAGATTGAGGGCCACAGGAGGATTCCTGTGTCTCGGGAATGCTGAGCATTTAGAGGCCTCCCACCCTCTTAGCAGGAGTCTGGTCAGTGCTCCCAGCCTGAGTAATTTCCACCTCCATTTCTCCCAGTGTCTATAAATCAGGGCATATCTATAATTAATGAATCCAAAGGAAGATAAAAGGGACAGCTATTTAAGGAACACTAATGTTAAATGATTTCTTCAACTCTCCATTTTTCTTAAAATTGATACATTCCCTGCCAGTGAGGACTTTGAGGCGTCGCTGGTAGTTGACGGCATCCTAACTTGTTCCTCTGAAGGAGGTCCGGGCGGTCTGGGTTGTGAGCAGCTACTCAATTCTAAGAACTGAGCACCGATGTGTTATCCCCATTCACAAATGGGCAACTGCAACTTGGAGCTGAAAAGCAAATCAAGAGATTTGTAGTCTACATACACAGTAAGAATTTTTTGTTAAAAACAAGGGAATCACGAGCCAAATAAGGAAAACACTGGTCAGTCGATTTTCCTCTAAAGCATTGAAACTCTTAGCAGGTGTTAATTCATGTGATCGTGCATGTCGTTTCTGAATTTAGACACCAAAAGTTCTCATCACATAACTTCTAACACTTTATGGTCTTACCTCAGCCTCCATCATTGCTTTGTTTATAATCTATATCACTTCTAATTTTTTTTTTTGGATTTCTAAAAATACAAATAAAAAGTACTTTTGGTCTGTGCTGAGCAAGACTTAAAACTGCGTCATTCTGGTGTACATTTTGGATACATCTGATTTCTCTTTAGGCTTGAAAGCACACATGACTTCATGGTGTCAGAGAAAAAAGGTAATCTGTACAAACTGATCTGTAATGATGGTGTTGTGGGTCTATAAATAATACCCGTTAAAAATAGTCTATAACTTAAATGTCCTCCCAAAAGCACCTGGAAGGATGCAACTGGGAGCTGGTGAGCCCTTCGAGAGGAGGGGCCTGATGGGAGGTGTAAATTCACTAAGAGGAAGCCTTAAAGGGGAAGTGGAGCCTGGCCCTTTCCTTGTATTCTTGTTGCTTTTCCACATACTCAGGCCATATTGTGTTGTCTTTCCATTGGCACAACTGCTCGTAGAGCAAATCTGAAACTGAGCTAAAACAGCAAATGTATATTAGTGCGCTTATATGTAACATAAGAAGAGAATACCAGGTGAGTACCTCAGGGAGGTGTCATAGAACAAAACTAATAAGCCTTTCCCCCCACCCCTACAGCCAGAAACAAAAACAAAAAAACAAAAGCATAGAGAAGGGGGAAAAAAAGAGTAAATACGGTAAATTTTTTCAATGGGAAAGATCTTAGAGAGTCTGTCTAATCTGTTCATGCATTCATGCAGGATATTCCTGATTCATGTATAACACATATGCCTTGACAAGCTTTCTTAATCTGCTTTTCTAGGCCAAAGTAAATTAGGAGCACAAAATCCGGAAGGAAAAAGGAAGGGGTGGAAAAGGATCCGGAATGACAGGAAACAGGAAGATGTAAAACAAGCACAGAGTGTTATTACCGTGCCGTAGGCCGGTAAATATTTCTGAGACTAAGTTAGGCCTTCTCAAACTTTCTTGCTGCAACAATAATAAGATTTAGTCTGTCTTTAGGAAGCTGTATGTTGCAGGGTTTTTATGTGTGCTCTGTATTTGTCCAGGAGTTTTAAGCAAAAAGGATTAGGCTGTATTTTAAAATCAATGTATCAAAATGATCATGTGTATTCTTGCCCCTATGCTCCAGAGAGGGTCCTTTGGCTTCCTTGCAAACATTTCCAAATGCCACAGATGCTGGGACTTTATTGGTCCATTCCATACAAATGGAATGAATCTCCCAAAATGGTACTGCATTAAATCCATTGAAAGAGATGGGGCCAGTACAGAAAAAGTAATCAAGCCAGCTTGGGCTCATCGGGTCTTCTTAGGTACAGTTTATAAATTAATTGATTTCTTCATTATAGATGAAACTTACACCAGTCCCTATGTACCTGACTGAAAGGGTTTTTTTTGTTTTGTTTTGTTTTTCCAAGTGACTCTATTTAGCAAGCACTCTACAGCCTCTGAAGTGAGTTAGGCAATCTATAATACATTGGAGACACAGAATGAACCACCTCATTCTATAATCTAGAAAGCTAAGGATACTAAATTAAATATGTGAGAAACTAATTCCCTAACGACCGCAATAGACAAATAGCTATAGTAACATGAGCATTGGGAAAAAGGGGCCTTAGTTGTCCTGGAGATTAACTGTGAGAACAAGATGGTGGCCAAGCCTCACTAGAAAGGGTAAGCACACATCTAATAAGAGCAAAGGACTTTCAGAAAGGAGGAAGGGGGTGGGCAAAGTCATTTACACCAGCCAGGGATCTTTTTGGGAGAGGTATCCCTCTTCCTTCAGTTGAGATATGTTAGGGCAGACGATGAAAATTGGAAACATCTCACATGGCCGGCTTCCTTTCTGAAACTGTGCTTAAAAGTGCTTTGTTTGTTCATGTCCCTTCAGACTGTTGTTTCTAAGTCACTTTAAATGATAACGAACTGAAGTCTTATTTTTTACATTGATTCATTTTGTCTTTTGGTTTATTTTAAAATTACAGTAGGCAGATACTGTCATAGAGTCATAGAGTAATTTTAGAACCTTTAAAAGAATTCATTTGGAACATTTGTCCTAATATTCAGGGGTACCTGGAGCATCCTCTGCTCCAGGGAATCTATTCTGTAAAGTTTGACTTTGGGGCTTGGGCCCTGGGTGTTGATAATATCCCAAGAGGCCTTACCAAGGGTCCTGTTAGAAACATGCGGAGACAGCAGCCAACATCTGGCCATGATTAGTCCTCTCAACACCCTGGACTAATGTGGATTGGCCTTGAGCCGCAGCCAGCTCTTCCTGGGAAAGCAAGCTCCCATGCTTCTCTCAGATTCTGCAGAGTCCTCTTTGCATAGACTTCCTTAGTCTCTCCTTTGCATCGTTACGACTTTACATGGAGGGGCTTTAGAAAAGCAGACTAATGGCAGTGCGTGGAGCTGTGTGACATCACCAGTTCAGAACAGAGGAAGTATTCAAGAGCTGATCACTAAGAGCTGAACTAGAAAGTCACAGTTCCCCTGAACGTCATGGCAGTTCTGCGGGAGGCACTTGAAATATCCCGCATAACACATGACAGCCCCTATTGCAAAGAATTATCTGGTCCAAATGTGGACTCACAGAGAAACCCTGGTATAAATGTTTGCTTTGATGAGACTAGGATATGTAACTTTTATTAGAGCCTCAGAGAGATCTAAGAATCCATCAAGTTTAAGGATTATTAGCAAAGGGACTGAAAACAAGACTCCAGAGTGACCCAGACCTGGTTCAGATCTTCTCACAGAACATGACTAGTAACAATTCATTCAACTCCTCAATTTCTTTTTAAAAAGTACTGTTATCATAAGGCTTCAATTATCTCATGCATTGAGAGAGTTTAAGCATAGTGACTACATTGTAGAAGCTTATTAGTTGTTTTATTAATATTTTAGTACCCTTAATCATCTCTAGAAATATGATTTTGGAATCAAAATAGCACAGTAGGAGCTCATACACATCCTCATCTGTTGGCAGAGACTATTCATTTATTTCCTTGCCGCTCAGACTTGAAATAATCACACAGAAACTATATTATTTATAACACTTCTTGGCCTATAGCTTAAGCTCATATCTAGCTAGCTCTTACATCTTAAATTAACCCATTTCTGTTATTTTATATTTTACCACCAGGCTCAGTCTCCTTCACTGGTGGCAACATGGCATCTTACTGACTCTACCTACTCTTTCTCTACATCTCTATTTGAATTTCCCAACTGGCTTTACTCTGTTGAGCCACTGGGCAAAATTAGCTTTATTCATTAACCAATGAAAGCCACACATTGACCGAAGGACTTCCCACACCACTCATCACTGGAGGGTCAAGGCAGGATTGCTGAGTCTGAGGCCAGCCTGGATTATATAGTAAGTTCCATAGTGAGGTCAGCCTGTTCTACAAGCTGAGATCTTGTCTTTGAAAATGAAAGAGATGAGAGATAAGAAGAGTTGGCCACGCTAAGACCCTTTTGAAATCATTTACTATAACCAATCCTCTATCTTTACATCCTTATATAGTAGGAAGATCATTGGAAGAAATGATTAGCAGAGGCCACTCAAAAGGCTTCCACAAAGACTCTGCAGAAGGCAGGTGTGTTGCTAATGCTCCTGGTCTCTGAGCCCTTGACCCTTCCGTTTACGATAAGTAGTTAGGACTGATGCCTTTCTAAGCCATCCCAGGCACAGATAAGAAAGGAACTTATAACTCATCTAGGCTTTTCATATCTCCACTAAAGTACCCCAAGTAAGTCGCTGGTACTTGTTATTCCCATTTTCTTACTCCCTCAGCATTGCTTTTGTGCCAAAGCTAAGGACTGGGTCTTTTTGCTTAGGGTTCTACTGACTGTAATATAGGAAAGATTTCCTTTGTCTCTAAAATTGTTTATTTATGATTGTTACTGTTATTATATAACACATGTATGTATGATGTCTGTATATATAAGCATACATGCGATGACACACATGTAGAGGTCAGAGGACAACTTTGTGTAGTTAGTTCCTTTATGTGGGTTCCAGGAACTGAACTCATGTCACCAGGATTACATGGCAAGTGTTCTTACCATCTTAGCCATCTTGCAAACCCAAGTTTTATTCCTTTGGAAAAGTGTAAGCATTACCCAGATTGTGATGAAGTAGATATGCTAAAATTACTAAGTAGCATCTTTGGATATTTGTATTCACTTATATAAAGTTGTATGTTTTAACTCTCATGACCAAATATCTATCTGAATATAATAGTAGCAGAAAAATGTCATAGAAAACTAATCTCCTTGGTGAAAATCATTTCAAAGTGAAAAGATATTCTTAATTTTCAGGAGTATTTTGAATTTGAGTAGCAAGTTCTGTGTTCAAGCAACTTCACTTGAGATGATGTCTTTAGATAATGTAGTTAGGAAGCAGATCTTTCTTTTTTCCTCCAGTTTGCTCCCATGCTTGGGCATCTCCTATACTTTCCTGCATGCATGTGCCAGGTATGTGCCCAGATTTCAAACACTGCTCTTGTCCAGCAGACACTTAAAGAGTATTTTCTCCCCAGTTTTGAAAGACTTTTCTTGGAGCAATACCCCTCTGCAGATAAGTAAATATTATTCACATGCCTGGGAAATACTAGTGAATTCAAGACTTGGACTGTTCTGTTTTTTATTTTTTTTTTTCAACTTTGACTTAACCAGCTGAGCCAGTCCTAATATATATGGTGTTAGATAAACGATGCCTCGTCTTACTGGAGCATTATATTCTCCGTCTGTAAATGGGAGAGGTTGGACCAGATGGCCTCTGCGGACCTTTCTAAGCTTGAAGCTCTGTGATGGTATTCTAAATGTCAAGACAATGTGGTCTTCCTGGCATTGCCATTAATGAAATTACCCGTCATTTATCTTATGAACAAGAAGCACACACCAATAGCAAGAGGACAGCCACTCCTACAAACAAGAGTGTGTGGGTTTTTATTGTGACCACAACTCTCTAGTGACATATGTGATAAATGTGAACATCTCAACAACAACAACAACAATTCCAGGGGCCCTGGGGTGAGTCGGCTGACCTGTCTTTTGTTTTGGACTTGAATATATTAAAAATATCCTACTTGATGCGTGAAACCTAGAATGCATCTAGAAATAGGTTTATGTTAATAGCTGTTGGTATAGCTTCTCTATACAACTGTTTTCTTCTTGCATCTTCCCAGTCATTAAATTCTTTCTCAGATTCCTTCAATTTTTTTTTGCTCCTCTTCCTGTCATAGAGGATGAGGTGCCCTCCCAGTTGACCTCTACAGATCTTAACATGGCTCATTTCCGGGTAACAGTGCCAGTGCCCAGATCCAACCCTTCTCCTTCTTCCTCAACTTTAAAATTTGCACGTCAGCTACATTAGGAGAATTTCAGTGACAAGATCAGCCCAGTGGTCCTCCTCACCATTTCACAGAGGCTTAATCCTATTCTTTGTGTGCCTAATTCACAATTGGATAGCAGAAAGAGGCAATTTCTTTTTTGGTTAATTAGGGGAAAGGTTACGTGAAGTTCCGAAGCCAGAGGGAGAGACATTAAGTTCCCATGAGACAGGCCTTGGAACAGTTTGTATCTGATCTTACGCACTCTCTACTAATCCCAATGCCTTGCCATCTCAACGCTCTTCCTGTGTGAGCGTGTACTCCTTTGGGTGGCCTCTACAGTCCTGTGTTGCCAAGACTCCATCCACCAGGTGATGTGTAGGACATCTCTAAATGCTCTCTAGACCAACAGCTGTCACTTTGTCACTTTCCCTGTTCCTTAGGGAACAGTCCAGCCATCTGCCCATGTATTTGTCCAAGCCTATCAACCACCCCACGGGTTTTCTCTCTGAGGCTCAATGACTAGCTTCCAGCCTATACTGTGTGTCTGTTTTGGTCATTTCTCAGGGAGTTTTTTTTTCCCTTTTTTTCAGTTTTGCATTATATTCTGTTCATTTGAACTTCTATCCCAGTTACCTTTTACTGCAAGGATTTTTTTTTTTTTGCATTTAGTTAAGCACTGCACAACTATACTGACGCCATGAAGTGAAAGGGGCTGAAGGGCCAAAGTTCACAAAACTAAGCTTGCGTGAGTCTCATCCAATGTACTATAGTGACCTAGGCAAATTAGAATTAGAATTCACGATTCTGATTACTTTGTAGAAAATTTTATAAAAACACGAATCTCCTTAACTTGGGTCTGTGAGCATCGCAGGAGGCAGATATGGAAGAAGTCTCTGGAAAAGTAAAGAACTGTGCATACCCACTTCTATTTTTGTGAAATGTATTAACGTCAGCAGCAGGACAGGATTCCCAGTTATATTTGAACCTGACTTTCTGCATGTCAAGTAGCATAGGACAGTTTCCACTCAGCGGTCTATAAACCCTGTAAACACCGTTCTCCCCGGGAGGGGATGCACTGTGGTCTGCCCGAAGGGGCTTCCTGAAGAGCTGCTCTCCCAGCTCACCAGCCACTGATGAGACCTCACTGACCGAAGGCTTCTGGCCGAAGGTGACTCTGAATGAAGAAAAGTGGGAAGAAGAGTGAGGCTGACTCTCCACACATGGGATTCCTGGAACTTTAATGGTAAAAGGCTTCTCTTCTAGCAGGGCTAGACGAAAATGTTTATTAGCTGGAACATCCCGGGAAAAAGTCTGGGAATCCCTCCCTTTGTCAAGCTTTCCTGCCAGAGGTATTAGGACAATTTGGTCCTTCACTGCACACATCTGTGTTCTTCTGATGTGTTGATGAGTCAGTCTGTGCTTGAGGTAGAGACAATTATATGAGGAATCTGTTCTCTCCATTCAGTAGGCTAGCAGTGATAGCTAAGAGAGGCATTATACTCTCGAGCGCACAGCTTTTAAGCACGTCTTTCCATGCCTGAAAATGCAAACCCTCCGTGTGGGAGATAGCTACTGCCTTTGTTTCCTAACCCGGGTTCCTCGAGTCCCCATAGGGTATTTACCAAAACAAACCGCAGAAGTGTGCTAGATTCGTATGTTTGCCAGACAGAGCTTTAGATAAAAAATATCAGACATGTCTAAATTATTGCAGCTCAGAACTCTGATTTCTTTTTAATACATTTTTATTGATATTTATTGAGCTCTACAATTCTCTCTGCTCTAAGACTTCTAAAAATAACTCCTTTCACACAAATCGTGATTGTTCGTATTTGTGACTGCTCGACTAGGTCCAGAACCGCCTCCATTCTGACTCTCTCTTCTTCGTGCTTGAACTTTCCCTCCCACCAGCTACCTGTCATCACCATGCTTTCTCGTCTCACGCTGTTTTCCCCTCTGCCCCAGGATGGCCGACTGCGAGTGAATGACCAGCTGGTTGCTGTGAATGGGGAATCTCTTCTGGGCAAGCCCAACCATGAAGCCATGGAAACCCTGAGGAGGTCCATGTCCATGGAGGGAAACATCCGTGGCATGATCCAGTTGGTGATACTGAGGAGGCCCGAGAGACCACAGGAGGTGAGACCATTCTTGACTTTCCTGAGATGGCTCAAATGGTCACCAGAATATGCAGACTCAATCACACATGTGGTAGGTTTACATTTATTGAGTCTGTCCTTGGGAAAGTATGGTCCAGACATACTCAGATGGATATATTGAAGAAACAGGTGGTTGTATATTTTAGATATAATAAAAATGTATGAAATATGCATATAAAGTAAATCATTTATCAAATATTACCGGTCTGCGTTTACTAGGGCTTATGTTCAGAAATTCCTAGGGGTTCTGAACTTACTAAAAAAGCATCCTTCTTAATACAACTTTTGGTGGTATGCTAGCAATGCCTGTACCTTAGGAAGTTCCTGGTCAGATGGACGTATACAGTGTTTATTGTGAAGATTATTAGGATATAATTAAATATCTATATTCTCTCCTATAATCTACACATAGCTAATACAGTCCTGCGGTATAACTAAGTTAAAGTTTGATCTGTTGAGCATTTTATTTTATTAAAAAATGGAAGTCTTATTTCTTTTTTAATAATTGTGCTTTTTAAAAGAATGGAAAATGCCCCCTTAAATATAAACTTTAATATAAAATAATATAATATAAAAAGAGTATAAAATAATTCTTAAATGCTGATATACCCAAACATTTCATTTACACAAAATTATAAACAAAGCTGATCTTAAAACAGTGTTTTAAAAGATTAAGTATTAAATGTTCCTAACAATTACTTCAGGAAAAATGAGTCGGTTCATACAAATGGACAAACTATCATCACATTTATACATCATGATATTAGGATAGTATCTAAGGCCAAAGTACGTTTCTCTGTTACACTATATAAAGTAGGAGATGGACTACTTGGAAAACTGATATCACACATTAGTGTTAGTAGTAAGTTCAACCAAATTTTAAAAATGAAAGATTATCAAAATGAAATATCTGTCAGTGGATCTCCTTGTGTTATATGCAGATTACTTGTGCTAAAACCCTCAATTTGCTGTTTCCCAACCATGAAAATGCACAGCCAATGTAAGCGCTTGATGTATAGAAAACAGATACTTGTACCTGTTTTATCCACCGTTAGAGCTTCATTTCTCCAAATGTGATCGGCTCCCAGTAAATGTTGCTAAATGAATGGAAAAGCTGCATCTGAGACCCACTTCATCTAACAGGGTGGTCTTGAAATAGTGAAATGATAGACCATCTCTTCCTTTGCTATATTATCAACTATTGGGAGAGAATAACTGTACCTCCTATACTCTTTGTGTATAACCTTGTAGATGTTAAAGAAATGTAAATTGGCCAATTACTGAAGACTATATATAATGAATGAGCTTGTTTTCCACACGTGTGTCTACCTAAGTGACAGAGTCTTCATGAATATTTAATGGGCTTCACTTGGGTACATAGTTTGAATGCCCTCATCTACTGCTTCCTAACACGAGAAAAGAGCCTGTCTGGTGTACTTTGGTCCTTCCTGTAGAGTCCTGGGATTGGAAAGTGATGTGAAGAAGGGAATCCGGGAGGACTCAGTCACCCCTTCTCATGTAATCTGTGTACGATAGCTTCCTTTAGCAGCCCCTTCCATTCTTCTTCCTTAGCTGAGGTACCTTTGTTAAAGGAACTCATGCAGAGGCCAAGCTAAGCAAAAAGGGAAAAGAATGAGTATGTCTTTAATAGACTAGAGGTATCGTTACCTTTCCTCTTCCCCCATTCCACGTCTGTTTCTAAAAGGCCGTGGATATGAATGGCAGTGGTGGATACCATACCCTGGCCCACGGAGCTGGGGTTCTTCGCTGTCAACACTTTTCTTTACTGTGGTGTCTCCGTCTTTAATTCCATAGTCCAGAGTGGAATGTGGTCAGCATTATCCCATCCGAAGAAAGTATCACCTTTCAGTTCATTCCCAGCCTCAGACGTGTCTTGTTAATACAGTTCACCAGGGAATCGATCAGGAATAGGAACTACTGTTACACGAAGCAATTTTTATGAGGACATTTAAACAAGGATTTTTAATTTTCTTTCCATTTTCTTGCCACAATATTTACGTGCTTTCCATGGGAAATGAGCAGGCGTTTGGACTCTGAGCTATAGAGAATCGTTGTGGTAGCCATGAAGATTAAAGGATCTCAAAGTCAGAAGCCTAATGCATAGCTTATCTTTATTAATTTAAAAAAATCAGCTATGAGAGCTCCCGGATCAGCCTGACCGTGTCGTGCATTTGCTGTGCACAGTGTGTGCTGTGCACAGTGGCTTCCCGTCTATTCTCCCAAAGAACAGCAAGTACTCCCTGGTCCATAGAAACGCATCCATAACCCAGAGGAGGTTTAAGCACTGCTCACACATCAGGGCAAATCAATTAGTTAGATTTGGCAAGAATGCCAGCATAATTGCTGGAACATTATACCAATATTGAAAAGAAATGAAGATGCTACTTAAGAAAAGTCAAAATATAAAGTTGTTATTTTTCCCCCACATTACCCAGTTGTACAAGATAGGTAAACAGTTTTGATGAGAACCTCAGGAAGAATACATAATGAGCTCTTGATTGAATCAGAATCATTTTGAACAGAAGCGTGTTTTTTTCAAGGATGAGCTTCAGGTTGAATTGTGATTCTGTTTGTGCCTAGAGACTTGATATTTAAAAATGGGTTATGACCTGGTTTTGTTTTTCTCTTTCCTAAAACATTTTCCTCCCTGCTGCAGCTCATCTTCACAGAGGCAGAACATGTTTAAAAATCCATTATATTTTTTATTGGCTGGGACACTAATGGAGGCCTCCACGACAGCTCTGTTTTACAGGCTGGATGCTTTAATTAGGCTGCTTACTGATCAGTTGTTGGGATATTGATTGTGTCATTTATCAAAGAGCTAGGAAAGCAGAAAAAAAATTGTTTTTGTTCTCGTTGTTCTTGTGAAGTGAAAACACAAGGCAGTGCAAGGCGAGCCCTACGTCTACCTGACTGCTGGGGCTCCAGCGTTAAGCTAGGACTCACTGGTCTCCTGTACCTGCACAACAGCAGCCAAGGGCAACATGGTTATGTGTGCGAGTACTGTGTTAGGAACCCTCCTGAAAAGCTAATAGCCTTCTGCAGCTGAAAACATTTTAATTATTTAGGATACAGAATAGAACCAAATGCTTCAAATATTTTGTTTAGCTAGACACTGACTTTCTTTCTTTCTTTTTTTTTTTTTTTGTAACTAAAGAGGACAAAGTAGAATCAAATGCATTGTGTTTCAGCCAAATGCTTTCCGGAGGAGGGAGCTCGGGGAGTAGCTCTGTGTTTACGGCATGTGCCTCTCACAAATGGCCAAGAGAAGAGCTATGAAATGGCTTCCAAATCATTTATTTCCCTGAAATCTGTTAGGGAGGCAAATAATAGGAACAAGAGCGAAAGACAGCCTGCTATGCCACAGTCCGCTTGAAAATCTGAGTTCTCTGTCGTCAGCTACCTCCTGCTACCTCTGCAGCACCTGCGGAGGATGGTTTGTGGGGTGTTATTCTGGAGGCAGCAGTTTGCAGGGAACTGTGGGTTTGTTTACTGACTGTCAGAATCTGAACGGGAAAGAGAAATATAGAAGAAAAAAAGGCTCTCGGGAGAACCTCTGCCTGGCCCTGCCATAGATCTTTGCTTTAGCGTCCGGCCAAAGCCTGGGGTCTGCAATAGGACGCAATCGTGGCTTTCTGGTGACAAACACTGCTTGGGTACCGATTTGTCCTAGAGCATATGCACTTACTGAGGGAGAAAGAGTGGCAGAGGGAGAGAGGAACCAGCTGGTTGGCAGAGAAACACCCTTGGCATGAACTGTATTCTCATATTGACACTGCCACAAGCTGTACTCCCAGATGGAAGAGAATTTGAAAGAAGGCAGTTGTAAGTGGGGGAGAAGAATAATAAAGTTAATCCTCTTTTGTGTTGGCTATCAGCACTCATAATCCTTAACACTACATTGCCCGTGCTCTTTATGTCACATTGAAAGATGTTTGAATGAAGACGTACATGCTAGAGACTCGAAAGGGGCTTCTGACGAGGGCCATCCATGGTTGCACTCCGCTTCGACTGTCCAAGTTGAAATGTACTTTTCAAATGTAATTTTTGTTTCTGTCCCTAGGAGCCTACAGACTGTGGGGTGCTTTCCAGGCCAAGTTTTGAGAACTGTCAAGAAGCTCTGAGCACCTCCAGGCGAAATGATGGTAGTCCATTGTATCCGTTTGGCACTTACAGTCCACAAAATAGAAGGAAAGGTAAGGTCTCTCCATTTCCATTCTCTTCGAATCGGGCACGAAGCCACAAAAACGGCTTTTCACTAGAAGAGAGAAAGGTATCAGGGACAAAGACAAGTTCATTAGGCGAAGTGCAGACTCTGTCACTCTGAGTCAGGCGAACTGAGGGCTGGGTGAGAGCGTTGACTCAGAACTTGTGAATCGGATTCCTGGCAAGGCTTCCAGTTTAAGTGACAGTTTCTGTGCTTGCTGCCCCAAACATGAGGATTTTGTTTAAAACAAACCATGGCTAGAGAATCAAAGATGGCAAACTGTGAGTTTTTTGAAGATCATTTTTATCATTGAAAGTTACCAAGCCTCTTCAAAATCGCATGGATTTCCATGACACCACAACGTGGTCGAGATGTGGCTCACAGCCTTGTGCTTGGGTCCGAGATGGATGTGACAAGTAGCGGAACAGCACAGCTTGAGGCCAGACGTGGCAGCTGGACTGTTGTTGTCTGATGACACACTCGCTTATGACTGGAATGGATCACATTGCAAGTGGACTACTGGATTTTCTTCATTGTTCCTTCAAGCTTACACTCCAGGTCACCCAGAAACTTGTTTTATCTCCCTCTTTCTTCTTCTTTAATAGCTTTTACTTTTTATATTGCAAAAGCAATACATACATATTCATTGTAAGAATTTTAGAGGAAAGCATTAAAAAGAAAATTTAATATTACTCATTCCTCTATCTATCATGGCTCCTAATCAATAACATTTTATGTAGATCTTTCAAATATTCTCTTCATGCAAATATGTATGCATAAAATGCAAGTAAAATGAAATTTACCATAGGTAATTTCTAAGATTTTTTTCCCCGCAATTTATAGCACATGATGAACATACTACATATCACTGAACATTCTACAGCCTCATATGCAGTGGTTGCAATAAACATTCTACCATCGATCCTGTGTTTTAAGACACATCAGATGTCACCAAACTATAATGGCACAGGAACAAATCCCAAACTCTGATGTTATTATATCAGAATGAACTTGTGAATCTGAGATTGTCTCAGCATTAGACTGTTTCATCTGAATGAGATGTTGCAGGGGGGGGAGGCGGGCAGGGATACCTCTGCAAGGTTTCTATTTCAAGTATTTGCTGTTTGTTAGATATATTGTTAAGCAATTTACATTCAAATTCAAAGTGTGTCATATTATTAGCCTCATTTTACAGGTGGAGATATAGAAGGTCTGGGAGCATAAATAATTTACCCAACACTATGCATATTTGATAAACCCGGAGCCTGGCTTCAATTCCTGTCCCTGGCTTTGGTTCATCTCAGCCACGGCAAAGTCCCTACCTTCTCTTGTTCCCTCGGAACATGGAAGTCTTTCTACCTGATCCTAAGAATGTCTATGAAATGCTAACTTTACATTGTAACCAGATAAAAAGAATTACTCAGTCTGTCTTGGCTTACCTTAAGTAAACTGGACAGATCTTGAGACTTTCACTTCTACTGTCCATAAAGCAGGGGAGGAAGATACTTCCTTTGTAGAACACAGAAACATCCTTAGAACTCTTTATGCTTTCTATCTGTGTTGAAAAAATTGAGTTCGTTGGTTATAGCAATGACAGATAATCTCTGGGAAGATTTTTCCATGTTCTCGTCCTTCTCAAACATAGATGCAGACAGAGCGGCTTTCATGCCAATGAGAAGGAAACAGCAGTAGCAACAATGAACAAAGTCACTAAAACCCACTGCCAGGTGCCTGCCTCATTTCCTACCTTGACTTTCCACGTTGTGTGAAAATCCCAGCTCTTTTAAGACCGTTCCCATCTGCACTAGAAAATTCCTGGTAATGTCCACTATGGAGTAGTGTGGTACTGTAAGAGAGTAACCGAGATTGGCTACGTCATTGCCATAAGCCTCTTAGGCAGCTAACCATTGTCTGCCTGAAAGAAATAAAGTCTGCCTAATATCAGATCCCGGGGTGTCTGTACCCTGTCGCCCAGTTGCACAGACCCAGCTTCGTGTAGCATGGACTCACGGCAGTTTCAGTTAGAGGCCAGCTGATAAGCTTACTATTCGTGTAAGCCAACTGACTTAGAGGGTTTATGAAGATTCTAGAATTAAAATACTGTCATCCTGCGCTCAGCATGGCCATTGCTTCTCTTCAAGTCTTCACATTTTGCACTTTGAGAAATTCCAAGAGTCCCTGAGTTTCAGAGCCAGTGAAGTTGCTACATGACAGAGACTTGTGAACTGTGATGGGGTTAACTGACTTAAAAGGGCCTCATTTAGCAGAACAAGGTTGATTTGACACAATGTAATGTCTAGTAAGGAGAGAAACTGGGACAGTCAAAACATCAACTGGCCTCCTTCCCCTTTTCCTTGTCTTTGTGTGTGTAAGGCTCTGTGTTGACATACTGGGTTCAATCCCATTCTGTATAGCAGTACATACTGCCCACAGTTTGCCCACAGTTGATATACTGGGTTCCATCCCATTCTGTAATAGCAGTACATACTGCCCACAGTTTGCCCACAGTTGATAGATATACTGGGTTCCATCCCATTCTGTAATAGCAGTACATACTGCCCACAGTCTGCTCTACATTTTATTCTTTATTCTCTTCAAGCTGTTACACAGAAAAGAATTTTTTAGAATAACATTTGTAAAATAGGAACAGCAGAAAACTCAGATTTGTTTTGGAAAATTGTTAGCTGGGCCTCCTGAGGAGGAAGTGTGGTGCTCTGGGATAGCAGCGGGAGGGAGGCTGTGTCCCTGGGGCTTTCTGTAAGCTGCTTAGGCCTCTGGCCAGTCTGGACAGGTGCACCAGCACTGGGATTCATGCTGATGGAGGGAGTCTCAGCACAGCCACCTCTGGTCTGACCCTTCTCCCCTTGCCCTCCACTCCTTTACACTCTGCCTGCATTGTCTCCGCTTCCAGCTCGGATAACAGCTCAGGTGAGCCACTGCCCACATCCTTCCCGTCATCCACTGTTAGGTCTTCCCTCCCTACTTCAAATCCAACATTTCCACTTTGTGCCCTGTCCCACTATATCCATGTTCTCTGTGGGGTTTTGAAGAAATAATAAAATTGCCCTCATGTTTATTTTTGTGGGGGTCAGAGTCCATCCAGCTCTGCATCCATTCAGGAGGCCCTCTGCAATGATGATTGAACATTGAATTCTCCTTCTCAGTTTGACTAATGTTGATTGATATTTTTATGTTATCAAATACCATCAGGAAGGCAGGCGTGTGTACAGTGCTGCAGCACTATTATTGCCCTTAAGAAGAGTCTGAAGCAGGGTCATCAAGCTCTTTCGACTTGGTCATCGTAGTGCAGAAACAACTACAATAAGTGTACCAATAAGGAGTGTGGCTATTTTCAACAACATTTTATTTAAAGGACAAATATTGAGCTAATTTCAGACCAGGGCCATAGCTTTCTTATCCTGTTTAAAGCCATGCTTTTTTTTTTTTTTATCCATCTCTCTGCTATTCTTGACTATATGGACTCCACAAGACAAAAAAACATAATATGGTAATTAAAGAGGGACATTAAACTGACAATAACTTAGGGACTAGAAAATACATTATCAGCATTCACAGGGATGTGTGTGGGTGCCTGTGTATTGGGAATATACTCATATAGTCAGTTAATCCAGAAACATTATTTGTGTGAGATTAGAATTCTATGCTTGTTCACGTGTGCAGAGCTTAACAAAGGTGTCAGGGTCAAGAGAAGAAAGTTCAACAGAGTATGTTGTACACAGAGCCACACTAACATGATGTTGGCCTCTGCTCCCATCACCACACTGAGGAAAACAGCTAGACCCTAGGAACACAATAAAAGTGAAAATGATGGCTATAATAAGACTCTTAACAGTTCTGAAAGAGACAAAAGAGGAGACAAAGAAGAAGTTACCTTCAGTCTAGTTAGAGAACTGTTGATGAATAGATTACAGCTTGCTAGCTCAATAGATAGCTGTCTTCACAATAATGGCACTGGATAGAGGTGATGCAGGACTTATTTTAGGCCAGTAGTGCACAGAACTAAACATTGACAGGTAAAGACAGATGTCATAGATGTGGCAACTTGATGGAAGAAGAATGTCCTGTAGTCATTGAAGTCCAGACAGAGGCTCAGTCTAACAACTTATCAATAGGGTTTCGGGAGCCATTTAGGGAAAAGGATATGATCTTCAGCTCTTCTAATCCATAGTCATTTTGTTGTAATAAATGAAAGGATGTTCAGAGTGAACAATATGATTAGCATAATGTCTAACCCACAGTGTCTCATCAGAACTCATTTCTTAATAGTAACAGTGAAGATCAGGGTACATGTTATTTCTCCACTATGAAGAGCCTGTAGAAGAATGCCATGTTTTGTTCAGTAGGAAACCACGAATTCAGACTCCAGTCTTTTGCTTACAAGACCTTACAGCACAGATACAAAAAGTTGGCCTTTCTCCCATGCTTTCTCCAAACAATGAGTATACAGGGTCTCAAGGCTTTTTCTTCATACTTTTTCTCACTCAGGTAAATGCCTAAATTATATTTCAGAGTCTTAATTAAAAAACCTTAATTATAAAAATATTAAGGCATAAAAGACATGTTTTATGAGTCTCCTACAGATCAGGGATATATTTAAGCACCAGGTTTTCACAGGTAAGAAAAGGTTGTTGAGAGGTGGAGATTTATATGTCATAGTGGCCAGTGAGTAGGTCACATGCATACACTCTAGAAGGCACTGGCCATCTCAGTCAGGGAGCATTCATGTGAGACCTTCCATTCCAGGTGAAATTTTATTGATTTCCAAGTTGGTTTATGTGTCTGAGAGATGGACTGAAACAAAAGTAGGCACTGAATCGTTCTCCCTCTGGCTTACTACAGCTTTATTTGTTCCTTGTTTATAGACCTATTGCTTCCCAATGATGGGTGGGCCGAGAATGAAGTACCGCTGTCCCCATCACCACATCCTGCTCTGGAATGGGGCCTTGAAGATTACAGCCACAGGTATTGATAAAATGATATATCATAAATGTTCCCTGTTAGAGGTTTTCTGGGAAAACTCAGCAACCTTATTTTAACTCTTATTTCTTTCCAGAATGGAAATCTCATAGTCTCCATTTTCCTTTTAGATGAAAGGATTTTCTGGCTAAGAGTTTACATTGTTCTTAATTGATTTCCTGGATTTTTTTTTTGCTATCCATATTACTTAATTAATGTCACTAAGAAAATAACTGGTGTTTCTTTTCCAAGTTTGAAGGCCATAGGAACAGAGCTGAAAGGAGACTTACATAGAAAGGTACAAAATAAAACGCAGAAAGCATAAAGCTTCAGGTTCTATTTACTTTGTAATTGGCAACCACAAAAGGAATTTTAAAAATAGAAGCTTCAAGAAAGTTAATGGAACCTAAAAATTAAAGCAACACCATATAATCTAAAATATTGGAAAGGGTACCCAATATTATAGCCATTCTATAATAGAAACTAGAAAATCAATAACTTTTAGACTCACACAAGCATGAGAGGGGAAGATTTACTAAGCATACATACTATTTGATTAGGGGAATTCATAGATTGTGTTCTTCTGATGAGCTTTAAAAATCATTAAATTGTCTCTTTGCTATTTTCTGTATTTATTATGGCTGTTAAAAAATGTGTATTTTATTCCATTCTGCTTCCCATGATAATCCTGTGAAATTTCTTCATCTTTCTATTATCAGTGCTGGTGTCATTTCTATTATTCTTTCTAATATAATCTTGTAGAAATTAGGTGACGTGAATGTAGCCAACTCTACCGAAGACAAGCTGCCTATGCGGTACTACCTCTGATTTTTAGTATTTGAAGTCAGTTATTTTCCTCAAAACATTATCATGAGAATCACAATATGCTAACCAGCACTGATGGGGCTTTCGTAGAAGAACATATGGATGTCGTTAGTTTTGTTCGTTTATCTGCATTGCCTGTCTTGATCCTGAACCCAAAATGAATTTGATGATGTACAGAAATCTCTCACCCTGACCAAAAGTCAATTCAAAATGGGTCAAAGACCTTAATTTAAAGCTTAAGACACTCTGCTGCTAGAGGAAAGCATGGTGAGCTTACTTGAGCACTTTTTGAACAGGTCTTTAGCAGCACAAAAAAATAGTCCCTAGAATTGACAAGTGGAAATGGATGGAATTAAAGTATCTGCACAGCAAGGGAAACTGTCTTCAGAGAGGAAAGACAGCCTACAGAATGGGAGAGTCTCAGTCAGCTCCTTCCCAGCAGGGCTTGGTATGTAGAAAGCATTGGTATCTAGAATATATAAAGGTCTGCAAAAATTAAGGACAAAAAACATACAGCTATGTAATCAATAAGTAGGCTAATGAAATGAATAGACAGTACTCAAAAGAAGAAACACTAATGTCTAATAAATAATTCTTAAATGTTCAATATCCTTAGCAACCAGGAAAATGTAAATTAAAACCCCTTTGAAATTCTATCTCATCTGGGTCAACCTGAGTATTATCAAGAAAATAAATGACAGGAAATGATGACAAGGCTGTCGGGATGAGAGCCTTGTCCACTGCTGGGGGAAATGTAAAACTGTGCAATTATCTGAGCTGCAACAGAGGAAATCCACTGTCCACTACAGACAGCCACAAGCCATCCAAATGCAGAGTTGGAGCACAGTCCTAAAGGACACATGTACAAAACACTCATGCACCTGAGGTTCAGGAGACACTGTGGAAGAGGGAGTGGAAGGATCATATGATTAAGATCAGGGACTTTGATGAGAGATTATTTCTCTAGTAACATCTAAAGCTACATCTGCAAAGTCTCACCAACATGACTGCCCAAACATGAACTGGAAAAGGGTGACACTAAGGAACATGCCAAAGTGGATGAAAAAAATCCAGAAGGCTTCAACCCTACACAAAGGCAGCCAAGGAAAGCTGGGAGTGGGAGAGGCGGCCTTCCCTACTGAAGCGCACACCAACTGGTGGTCCAGTGCCAACTGCTCAGTCCTGAAAACAAACATACAAGAAACATTATATGGACTCCACAGGGTAGATTTAGGAATATATATGTATGTAGATAAATGCACATAAAACTGATGAGTGAAAAAAAAGAGCTCTTGGATTTGAAAGATGGGGAAAGGGTATATGTAAAGGTCTGGAATGAGAAAAAGAATAGAGAGCAATGTTATAATTAAATTATAATCTCAAAAATTAAGAAAGTACTTTCAAAACATTCATAGAATCACAAATATATGGTAAAATAAAATTAGAACCACCATATGACCCAGAAAAAAACAGTTCTTGCCATGTACCCAAGGGCTTCTCTCCTGCCACAGAGTCATCCACAAATCCATGCTTACCGCTGCACTAAGTACCATGGCAATGGAATATCACCCAGCCTAAATGCCCATCTGCTGGAAAGTGGATAATGAAAATGTCACGTATATGACTATGTATGCATTTTCTCAGCTATTTCAAAGACAAAGTTAGGAAACTGCAGGATCATGGGTAGACCCGGAAGGCATATTAAGTGAGGTGACCCAAATGCAGAAAAACAAAACTCACATGTTCTCTCGTGTAATCAGATGTTTAATGTTGTATGTATGTAGGTATTGGCTTGTGAGAGTGGGTATAGACTATGAAACCAGATAGGCAACCCAAAGAGGGAACAAGAAGTGTAGAGAAAGGGATGAGGGTACCCAAGGCTGCATATGACACAAAGTAGGAGATGCCATGGGGTGAGATAGTACAGGGAGTGCAGAGGTGAGGAAAAAGCAGGGAAGAGAAATAATAACCCAAAATCTTTTTTGACAAAGGTCATAATAAAACCCAACTCATTTTAGGCTAATTAAAAAAAACCCAAAACTTTTTAAAGCAAATAAAAAGATTCATTTTTCTCCTAAAAAAAAATAAACACACAACTAATTAGGAAGGAGAGATCAGTGAAGAATGCCCTGGTAACTCA
The DNA here is from genome assembly GCF_018167655.1 of Microtus oregoni. NCBI lineage: Eukaryota > Metazoa > Chordata > Mammalia > Rodentia > Cricetidae > Microtus > Microtus oregoni. Next base: position 54,612,837 of record NW_024543069.1, read on the forward strand.
GAAGACTGAACCCCAACTCTGTCTCTAAGGTGAAGGAAGGGTTACATCAAATAAAGAGTGATTTCATGGAAAATGAAGGGGCCCACGACACAGGAATGTGGAAAAAGAAAAGTCTTGATGAGAGAGGGAGGAATCCCGTGTTCAGTGTAGCTGAAACTTGGGCATGTGGAGGAAAATCCATGGCAGGTTTCTGCCATGTTCCATGAGTATCGTATTTCTCTAGAAAGCAGTGGAGAAGCATGGGACAGTTCAATACTAGGGTTGCGAGTGTCAACCCCTGAGCAATTTCAATTGTACACAGGGAAGCCATTGCCAACGAGACTCGTTAGACATGAGCGAAGCAGGGTCTAAAAGAAAGGAGAAATTATATAGGTAGAAGGGACAGAGACATTTCTGAGATGGATAAAATATGTCTTAATGCTTTGCAACTCCTTCCCCTCCTGGGAATCTGTGACCTATACCATCCTACAAGCCATTGTGTTGCCTAGGTGACCAGCAGTAGTGGGATTTGGATGTGTGAGCAGAGAGGAAGAACTGGAAGGGAGCCAGGGAAGTTGAGTAAGGAAGGCTGTCTCCTTGCCTTTCAAGTCAAATATGGGAAGCCCTCCACAGTGGAAATGTGTGCTTTCAGGGGTGGGGTCTCTAAGCAGAAGAGCTCTCTTGTATTAAGGGAGGGGGACTAAAATTGATCAAATTTCATGCCTATTCTTTGAAGCAACACAAAATCAGAACTTATTTCTGTTATATCAATGATATGCCAGGAGAGAGAGGTTTAGAATTTGTGTGTCTGAATAAAAACAAAATATATGAAAAATACGTTTTTACAATGAAGTCTCAATGAGTAATTGAAGTCAAACAATAACAAAATATGTTAAGTATTTGTGCTGCTTAGTTTTTGTCTACTTGACAGTAGCTAGAGTTTTTAGGAAGAGGGACGGTGGTTTGAGAAAATGCCTCCATAAGATTGGCCTATAGGAAGTCTTTAGAGGTATAGTTTCTTGATTAATAATAGATGTGAGAGGGTCCAGATTACTGGGGATGGTATCTCCTCTTCGCTAGCGGTCCTAGGTGCTGTAACAACTCATCCCCGAGTTGTTTTTGGTTACGCTGTTTTACTACAGCAATAGAAACCCTAACTAATTCAATGTTCTTAACAATTTAAAAAACATTTGGTTATTCCTTTATTGTTCATATTTTCTCAGGCATACTTCTCCCCCTCATATGCAAGTCATAGACTACTGATGCTTCAAACACTTTTCTTGGCAGGTCCTTCAAATCTCTCTCCGTCCCTTTTACTTTCGGAGAATTGGAGCCCTGACTCCTCTGTGTTTTTCATATTCCTGGTTTGTCACCATTTTCAGGACAACAGCATATGTTCTTGCTGTCCGTATTTATTCATTATGCAGCAGAATTGGACAAGAGTATCATTTTCTATTTGAGAGATTCCCTGGTTGTTCATGCTGAAAACACGGCCTTTATCTAGGACAAGTCTCTGGCCTGCTGTCGGTTTCCAGCTTTGCACTGCAGCTCACTCAGCCATGAGCACATGCCAACGTCCTTCCAAATTAAAATAGGTCATATTTTATAGTTAATCATTGTGTCACCCTCTCTCCAAATGCTTTCAATGTGTAGCATAAAATTGCAAGTGATTGTACCAGTCTAACTTACATCCCTAATATATTTCCACATTAACTAATTCAGAACTACACTCACTGTTTCAGTGTGATGTCTGCTGACATCGGCTCTAATCCCATCATGTCTTGGAGTACCCTCACTTCCCTCCTTAACTATCTGCCAATCTGACTTCATCTTTATTTTACATTTCCATTTTGTACTATGGTAAGAGGGATCCTGCTAAATGAGCATTTTCAAACTGTGCATTTGGATACATTGAAAATAATGTAACAGATGTATATAACATCAGATTAATGGATGTAATCAGACATATGTATCTATGTGCAAATGATTTACAACATTCATATGTGCAGCTTTCATTTATCCTATTTTCCTCAGTCAGATCCTAATATTTTTATAAAAAATATATTTGCTTTGTTTAAGCAGATTCTACCTTGATTCTGTATCAGATGTCATTCCTATCATATTTGTAGGATGGGAGAGGTAAGAACGATTATTTTCCAAAAACTTAGAGAATTTGAGCTCTTATTCTTGGCATGTCAATTATTGCCAAGTCTGAAAAGATGTCCTAAGAGGCTGAAATGGATTAACCAACACCTTTATCAGATGGGTAGATTTCCATAGTCATGAATAGAGTTCTTTAAAGACCGTGAGGGCTTTGTTTTAAAGAGGAGTGTTCATGTTGGTCCTGAAGTCTTCCTTGAAGACTTTCATTACAATAGATAGCATATGCTTCCTTTAACTACTTTTTTTTTTTCTTACTTCATCTCATCTACCCCTCGGTTGAAGCAAAGGAAAATCTAAAATGAAAGTGACTCGTGAGACTTATCAGATCTTGAGTTTAAAAGGAAAAGACTTAATTGTGTGTTCCAGCCAGTATCTTAAGCCAAGCTTGTGACTCAGGTTCAGGCTTTTCCTTTGAGCAGCTGTGTGATCTGGGGCCATCAGTCCCCTTCTTTGGGCAGTAGACTCTTACCTAATAGATGAATGAGCTTTAACTCCTTCTGTCTCAAGCCTTGGAATCTGTAAAGATGATGTGTCTCGCTGACATTAGACCTGCATCTCCATACATGATAAAATCATAAGATCTTATGTGCAAATAAAGGATGAGTAGAGACACATGTATCACATGCCTCTGCAGCACCAAAGCCTACGGGGTGCCCGTGATCTCAGTGGTGTCTCTAAATTCTACAAAATTGGGAGGAAAAATGGGGGTGTTTCCATTAGACCACAGAGCCATCAGTAATACTACATAAGCCAAGGACTCTGGAGCACAGTTGGCATACTCTGCCATCGCTAGGTATCACGTCTACAGCATTTGAAGGCTTCCTCTATTGACAATGCAACCAGATACCGAGAAAGAAGCACCTGGAATCTTAGTAACCCTGAAGAGTCAATTCAAACTTTCTGCATTGTTTCCATGAAAACAGGTGTAATCTTTGGAGTTCTCATTCCAAAACCACCTTGATTCACAGGGGGGAAAAAAGATAATTAGGAATTTATTAATACTAAAATAAGATTAACATTGAGTTTTTAACCACGTGATAGGCACTATTCTTAGTGTCTTGCATATCTGAATTTATTAATTTATTTAAACCTTACAGAGAAGTCCTATTACTTCACATTGTATAGATGAGGAAACTAAGGCCGAAGGGTGGACAATGTGATTACACTCCTTTATGTATGAGGGCAGCGAAGTGTAGTAGTAATATGGGGCGGCAGGGCTGCGTCCCCCACACCCGGCCGCCCACATGGCTAGCTTATGCTCCGAAATAACAACACACAAACTGTATTCTTTTAATCACTGCTTGGCCCATTCTCTTCTAGGCTAATTCTCACATATTAATTTAACCCATTTCTAATCATCTGTGTATGGCACCCCAAGGTGCGCTTACCGGGGAGATTCTAGTCTAGTCCATCCTGGGTCGGAGCTTCATCCCGGGAGCGGGGCATGGCATCTCTCTCTGAGGCGTCTGCTCCCAAGAGAGCTGTGGAGTCTCTGACCTCACTTCCTCTTCCTCCCAGCGTTCTGTCCTGTTTTCTCCTCCCACCTATCCTCTAACCAATAAAATGGGCCAGGGCAGTGCCTTTATTAGCCAATGACCTTCCTCCATCATTTCCCCTTTTTCGGTTTAAACAAAAAAAAAGGCTTTAACATAGCAAAATTACATATAACAAAACAGTTATCAAGTAAAAGTTACAATAATCTTTATCATAACTAAGGAAAACTGTAACTATAACTAACTATTCTTAACTCCATCAAAGACTCCAGAAAGATACAATACTACCTAAGCAAACAGGAAAAAAGCAACTTTTAAAACTCTAGAAATGACAGAGACATCTCGCTGCCTGGACAGTCACCCAAAGTTCCTCTGTACCGTTGGGGCATCCATCTTCAGCCTTCAGGCCCATGGTATCCAGCAGACATTTCCATAAAGCAGGAAAATTCAAAGTCAGTTCAGTCACTATCTGTTGTGTCCTGCAGAATGTCTCGCAGACTCTTTCAAAATGAATCAGGAACCCCGAAAGATCATCTCACCTTAGGCAAGTTCAGTAGTCCTCTCTCTGCGGGTTCTCTGTGTCCAGTTTATGCAATAGTCCAGGCAAGAGCAGTTTCTTGCCCAAATGGCTATCAAAACTCCATAACGAGCCTCTTCGATGCCCATCTTCCTCTTGAAGTAGATTGGTGCTGCCAGGAGCAGAGTGTCTCATTGTCATGAAAAGTCCGCAGTTATTAAAACATTAAATGTCCTATTCTGTAATCTTTGAAAGACATGAAGAATGTCTATCTAACTAAAATACATCTCTATATATCTAGAAAATCTAACTAACATGACTACAAGCTTTACTATTATTGATGATTATCCATTAACAACCTATATTTCTTAATTATACAGTACATATTTAAATGAACTACACAATCACAATACCTTAATCAAAATCAGAAACACTTATACATATAACAAAATTGACCTTAAATCTCTATCAATAAAGCAAAATCTATACTAATGCAAATTATTCATATCTATATCATATCCCCCTTTAAATGTAAAAGAACGTTTATAAACCATATTTGGGAACATGGGCGCAGTTTTTTCTCTCCAAACTGCTTCCTGCTGAATGGGGGCGTCGTTAATTAGGTCTTTCATGGTATAACCTGTGTGCTAGTTTCATCTCAGTTGGCAGTTGAGCGAAGCTATTTTCTGAAGGTGTTCACACCAACCCTTCAGGAGGGCGTGGTCCATCATACCAAATCGGAGTAGAAGAAATGAACAGCGTCTCATCCTCTGTGAAAACAAAATAAGAAACTCCTTTCCAAAGTATCATGTCCTTAGATCCAAATTTCAAATTTAAGGCATTTTCAAAGTATCTATGTTGGATTAGTTCAGCAGCATTTATAAACAAATATCTTTTAGCAGTTGTTTGTCCTTCCTCAGCATTCAAACAATTCAAAGAGAGCATAATAGCATACAGTATCAAAATTCTCTGTTTATTTTCCATCTTATTACACCTTTGTTTTAACCTCTATTTCATTTATTTTTACTTTTAACTTTTTGCTTTTTGAGACAGGTTCTCTGAATCTTTGACCTGAAGTAACTCTGTAGACGAGGCTGTCTTTGAACTCTCAGAGATCCGCCTGTCTCTGCCTCCCAGGCATTCGGGATTAAAGGTGTATGCTACTACACCTTGAACTCACAGAGATCTGTTTGCCTCTGCCTTCTAGGCACTGGGATTAAAGGTGTGTGCTACCACACACAACAACTCTCTTCCTTTTTTTTTTTTTGTTACTTTTAAGAACTTTAAATTTTAGTCTGCATATATTTTTAACACACTTTAAACCATTCAAAAATTTTCTCTGTCTTTGAATCTCTCTTTACTGTATATCTCTCTTTTTCTGACCACATGAATCTTTAATTTACCAAGCAATCTCAGTAGGACTAAAGGCGTGGCTTTGCCAGCTAGATCCAGTCCATTCCTTAGCTTTCTAGCCTCATGGCGGATATACAGGCTGTAGCCATGTTTACTGCAACAACTGTATGGCATTTCAAGGTCCCTGCCAGCAAGTGAGCTACAACAGACAACACTCAAGTCCTCTCTCTGTAGCAGGCCCTCCTGCCTCAAACAGTCAGAGTTTGCCCTGGCAGGATGGCCCAGAAAGCCGGCATTTTTAAACAGCGCAGCTTTTTTCCTGCTACGGCTGAAAACCGAAAAGCATGCGTTCAGCTTTTCGTCAACACCGTTTAAGTGTTTCGTGGCAGGACCTCTTAATGAGCTTCAGGCTTTGCAGCTAAAGCTGAGTCAGGAAGCCTCTCTTAGATGAGGCGCTTGCTTGCCTCTAGTAAGCAGATTAGAACAGAGAAATTGTTGCTACCAAGAAACCAGGCACAATGCTGACATTTTGTTCTAGAATTACTTCCCAAGCTGTCTCAGGCTTTATGTGGAAGCAGTTGTCCACGTGGGCGCCATATGTAGTAATATGGGGCGGCAGGGCTGCATCCCCCACACCCGGCCGCCCACATGGCTAGCCCTAGCCCTTACTGGCTAATCCTGTTATCCCGATCAACCCATCTCTAATAATCTGTGTATGGCACCCCAAGGTGTGCTTACCGGGGAGATTCTAGTCTAGTCCATCCTGGGTCGGAGCTTCATCCCGGGAGCGGGGCATGGCATCTCTCTCTGAGGCGTCTGCTCCCAAGAGAGCTGTGGAGTCTCTGACCTCACTTCCTCTTCCTCCCAGCGTTCTGTCCTGTTTTCTCCTCCCACCTATCCTCTAACCAATAAAATGGGCCAGGGCAGTGCCTTTATTAGCCAATGACCTTCCTCCATCAGCGAAGTGCAGAGAGATCCAATGTCTTGCCCAAGTCACACAACAAGCAAGTAGCAGAGCCAGGACGTAAAGCCCCGACTCTTGAGGACTGTGGCACCTATCAGGACCCTTTCTGTTTCTACCCACTGCATTACAGTAGCGGAGGTTTAGTTATTCATTCATCAAGGTTACTATTTAATATTACTGGCAGGAAATATTAAATATCAAGGGTAAAAAATTCGTTTTTTTTAAAGAAAGCAATTAAACTTGGGTAGTATATTTAGTTTGAAAGTTAAGATTCTTCTCTGCATTTTAGAGGGACCTTCATTCAAGATTAATGTTGCTTCTGCTGTTTGTCTAAAATCCCGGACTCTTTGAAGGCCACCCCTAGACCTTTCAGGTTGTCAAAGAACCCTGCCTTGTCACCTGACAGAATCACCCTGAAATGAGCAGCATGTATGCACTTTAAAAGAGAAAGAAAGCTGTTGCAACTTAATATATAGACGGTGTGTCCATACTTATTTCGAAACAAATATAAGCCACTATCTAAAATTTCTTTATATAATCATTTCTACTGAATCTTCAATCAAAACAGAGTATTCAGTAGAAGCAAAATTCTTTAGATTGACCCCAAGTACTGAAAAAAATCCATGAAGGGCATTTAATGTATTTGTGCCCAAGTCGTCAACGGTGCTGTTCCTGTGGCTTCCTTTTGGTTTTGTTGATGGACAGAATATCTACTCAGCATCACCGTTCCTCTTTGAAGATCACCTAAAGAGGTAAAACTCGGTCTCCTGCAGCCGTCAGTCATTCAAGGTTTTTCTTTAAGGAGATGTCATTTCGCCGCTCTCTAAAAGGGCCCACTTATCCCATAGGAATCTCTTAGCCCACTGTGGGCTCGGCTAATATCTAGCAACATCCTTTGAAGTGTTGGGGCTTCCCAGGCACCCCTCACCCACCTGAAGTTATATCAGATACAGCAGTGTCCCAATTAGCAGAAATGACTGAGGAACAAAAGACGTTATTAGCCCACGTACATTTTAGCGAAATTTTTTCTGCGGAATAAAATGTATAGGCCACAATTGTTGCAATTCTATAAAAGAAGTCTGAGAAACAAGAATTGATTTAAAATACATGGCTGCAGGTTGAAAAGAGGGAATGTAGTCAGTGTGAGAACTATATATTCATGTCCATTCATAATCTTCCTCCCTCTCTCCTTCCTTCTTTTCCTCCCTCCCTCCCTCCCTCCCTGCCTGCCTCTTGCTTTAAGCCTAAATATAATATATACCTTCTTTCCACAGCTCTGGAGTGGATTCCACAGTGTATTTTCCAGATCAGCATGTCAATTTTAGATCTGTGACACCAGCCATGCAGTCTGAATCAGTTAACTTGAAAGCCTCCAAGAGCATGGACCTTGGTAAGTAACTGGGACGTGCGTCCAGGTTGCTTTCCCAGGGCATCACCACCGATCTGTCTTTCCAAAACTCCAGTTTTTGTTCCTTCAACTGCAGAAGCTCAGAAAGGCACTGTTCATGTCTTTGCATTTCCTCCCCCACATGTCACTGCGATTAGTCTGTTTGTGAAGGACAGATGCTGATTTCTATGAAACACTCCACATAATTCTCTCCCTCTGAAGATCAGGAAAAACCTAATTCTGGAAAACTTGAATGCCACAAAAAATCTTCATCCCACTTGCCTTTGCTTCTGTGTACTGGTCCAGCTTGAGCATACCATGCCTGGTGGGCCTACCTGATGCTCAGCTGGGCAGGTTAGTGAGGTCAAAGGATACTTCCCATTGGTTTCTTCAACCAAATATCCCTAAATCCTATGACGCTAGAGAGGTGAGTTGTCCCTTGGGTGTGTCACACTGAGGGTGTTGAGGTACCCTAGTGTGACACCTAAACAATGATACTGGCATTCTGAAGATCATAGGCCTCAAGGGGAGCTCCAGGGCTCTGGCAACGATTTTGACCAGGACTTGGGGCTGTAAGACGTCTCAGACACTGAGGAACAGTATTTCTGCCATCTGGGATCTTAGAAGAAGAGTGTAGCATACACTCAAAGGAAAATACTCATTGAATCTCAAGAGCTCAGGGGCCAACCTCTGCAATTGTGTTTTCTTGAGGTATATTATATATTTCATTAACAGTAACAAGGAAGCAGAATCATCCAAATAGCAAGCTCTACCCAGTGATCTGATAAATGGTGCTCCTCTCTTGTTCATTTACAGCCGCTCAGGAAAACGTTCAGTCACAGTGAAACAAGGGAAATGGATTCCATTTTCTATAAATTAACTAAGTCACTGGGAAGCATTTGCTCAAATCACCTATAGTGTGAGACAGATAGAAAGCTCAGCAAGGAGGCTGCCTTGAGCACTGATCGTAAGGGTGTTTTCTCTAGAGCAAACCCGTGACAAACCAAAGGGCTAATGTACAACAGTGACATCTGTGATTACTAATACGTTAAGGAGCAATTCATTTTCGTGAAGTGCTCGATAAACATTTCCTGTTCTGTCTTCCCAGTTTCTCCATAAATAAGATGAGTGGATAAAAATGACTCTTAATTTTGGGTAGGGAAATATATTGCTGTTTTTCTTCATTTAATTAAAAAAGGCTAGCATTATAATTCTAAAATCTGTGTCAAAGCTGAAAACAGTATATCATCCATTTTAAGAGAGAAAAAAAAACCTCTGTTTACAAAATTATTAAACCTCAGTCACGTCAAAAGTTTTCTATTATTTATTTTTTGTAAATTTTATTAATTCTTTGAGACTCTCATAGGCTGTTTTTGATTATATTTACCCCTTCCCCCAACTTCTTGCAAATCCACCCCCTTCCCTACCTACCCTACTTATTTTACTTTTTTGGTATATCCATCAAATCCATTCGTGCTGTCCATGTATTCTTGAGCCTATGGCTGTCCACTGGAGGGTGTTTGACTTCTCAGGGACTACACTTTTAAGGAAAAGTGAACCTCCCGGTTTCAGGTGCTAAGGTCCGCAGCTAGAGGCAGGACTCCATGCCCACCTCCTCTCTCCATGATGGAATTCGGTCTGGCTTGAGCTTACCCTGGTGCCTGTGCATGCTGTCCCTGTTAGCTCACAGCTGACACTGTTTCCTGCAGTCACCATCTCTGGCTCTGCCTCTCACTGAACGCCCACTTCTCCAGCAATCCCTGAGTCTCGGGAAGAGGGTGCAGGACACAGATGTCCCATTTAGACCTGGGGTAGTTTCTCACTCTCTGTTCTTTGCCCAGCTGTGGATCTCGGTGTTCATCATCATCAACTACAAATCGAAGCTTCTCTGATAAGGGTTGAGAAAAGCATTGAGCTAATACTGACTTTTTTTGTTTTTAGAAAATTTTCTCTTTGAAATTGAAATCTTATTTCTAAAATATGTACATTAGTATCCATCCGTTGCAATTTATTGTACACTCTAATGAGCAATGACAATAGTAATATTTGTTCAATTTACACAACTGTTCATGGCTTATTTTATTAAGGACATAAGCTAAAAGACTTCCTTTAAAATGCACGATAGCAAAGTATTTTAGTTGGATGCTATTAAAACATTTTTACAGCAGTTGTTAAAAGTTGAGCCCATTCTGAGAAACATGAATCTAAGGCTAAGGGAGTTTGGGAGTAAGCAGTGTAGAACCATCTTGGTCTTCTTCCCAAGAGAGAAAATGGAGTGACCTTAATAAATGTGTTGTCTTTCACAGCAAGTAAGCCCAGTGATGGTCCAGTGCTGAGCATTTGGAAGCATCTCCTCTTTGATTAGAGGAGTAGAGTGATGTATGGTTTAAAGCACCATTGGGAACCCTGAATTATATTATATTTATTATATGCTGTTGATGACAATGTTTAGGGGACTAATTCTCTCAGCAGGATAAAATACAACTTCAAAAGTTAAAAGCTAATAATAAACTCTAGGGCTGGAAATGTCGTTCAACTGGTAGAGTGCTTGCCTGGCATGCACAAAGCCCTGGATTTAACCCTCACAAATGAAACCTACAAGATTTAGGCAGAATACTCACATAATATTTTTTAACCTGGAAAAAGCATCAGCCTCACATGGTTAACAATACAGAGACATAAAAGGATAGGCGTTCGTATTTGTTTATTGAATGATGACTTTGGACTGGCCAGTTCTTTGTCAGATCTAAGTGTGGCGGTAGATGCTCACAGATGCTTACAATTCCAGCCACTTTAGTGGATGGCAGTAGAGCTTGACCTAAGGCCAGCCTGGGCTATGCAGCTGACACTGTCTTTGGAAAAGTCTGTAGGAACCATCAGTAACTACATTTCCGTGTTACTCTTGCTGCCGAGTCAGAAGAAAACTTTAACCTGTATATTGAGTCAGTTCACATGTTATCGTGAACTTTTAAAGGTGAGGAGATTCCAATTACTTCTTTTTACGTGTATTTCCAAAGAAGGGCAAATGTTATGAAAACTTCAGCCTCTGCTTCCCCATCCCATTCCCCTAATCGCTAAGCACACATGGATCTTAGACAGAAAAGGCCCTGCCTGTTATGCTGTCCACTTGGCTTGGCTGTCCACACACGTTTATGCCCATGTACCATGGAGTCATTGCACAGCTATGTCGTTCGGAAGGAATGAGTCTCCTGATTTCCACTTTACTTTTGTCTTTCCTATTTAAACGGAACTTGAGTTTGGCTGAAAGTTTTATTTTGTGTATTTTTTTGACCTGTTGGATCTTCTTTATCTTGAATTTATTTATTTATCTTTGCCAGTATTTCCATTTGTTATTTTATGCTATTTTCAGAATACTGTTATAATGTTGTAAATCATGACTTGTGTTTTCACTTGATATCCTTTATCATAAAACATGTATGATGGGACTGATGTGAGGGCTTACTGTGAAACCACAAGGATCTGATTTTAACTGCTTAGTGCTCATCTAAAACACACGAAAGCCCAAACGTTAGTCACTTCATAATACCAGAATTCAGAAGGCACACAAGAAGAGCTCTGGGGACTCACTAGCCAGCTAGTGAAGGCAGACAGTGACCTCCAGGTCCAGTGAGAGACCCTGTCTCAAATCTCAGGTGGAAAGCGATTGAGACTGACTCTGAGGCCAACCTCTGGCTCCTTCACAGTTAGGTCCTGATACCCCTCCCCCCAAAACACAAATAGTTTAGATTTATTATCATATAAACCCATCTTGTCTTCCTTTTGTTTTTGTATTGTTTGGGGCTCTACTGTCCTGTTTATCTCATTTATTTTCTTCCTAAGGCTTTTGGGAAGAAATGATTGATAATATATTTTATTCATTGTATATAAGGTAGAAGAATATTTCTTCAGAAAAAAATTTATATTTGACTTTTCCATCCTTTCATAATTTGTAATGCAACCTGATTAAATGCTAAATTCCTTTATATTAGTGCCTGGGTTGGGTTATAGACCTGTTTGTTTATTGGTATCTAAATCTGCCCTGCACAAGTTGCTATCCTGTACAAATTTTCATGCTGTTGCTTTGAATTTTAGTGACTTATAGGATAATTCTCCTCTAATTTATTTTTTTTTTAAGTAGAATACTTGTTTTTTTTTTTTTCAGTTAAATTACTTTGGTTCTTCAAATGCATTGTCTGTCCCAGGAACATTAGAATCAGATAATCAAAGTGAGTTTAAATACTCAATAGGAATGTTTCCTCAGTGTGCATGTGTGTGTGCATGCATGTGTGGATGTTTGCTTGCGTGCATGTTTGTGTGCATGTGCACAACATGCATGTGTGCATGAGTGTGTGTGTGTGTGTGTGTGTGTGTGTGTGTGAAGGGTATCTATACTTCCTATGGGTTTCTGATAGAAACACTTTATCAGGTTAGATGGGCTTCTTTGTAGTCCTAGCCTCCTGGATTTTTTTTATTACCCCTTTATTCTTTAAATCAGGAATGGGTATTGAATTTTATTAAGTATTTGTAAGGATCTATACAGGGTGACAGTCTATAATTTTCTTTGTTAATAAACCAGAAATGGATTAGTTAGTAGCTTGTACACAATAAATCTCTGATATTCTTTGAATAAGTGTTTTCTCTGAACTTGTAAGTTCATTTGATTAGCTACAGTTATATATTTTAAGCTGCTGCAGAGGGTTTCAGTTCCACTCTCTTAAAGCGTAACGCAAAACTGACAGCAATTTTACTTGTTATTCTTGATGTTTATGTAACCACTCTAGATTTCGGGAGGCCATCTTGCTTCAATATTTAGCAGATATTTTTGGAGTTTGCATGTGGTCATGTTTAAAACAGATCATTGATGATTAAAATGATAAGGACAAGAAATTTATTTTTAAGCAATTGGCCATAACTATGCTTATTCAAGGGCCAGGGCCCCATTTAAGTTACTGGGTAGAAACTTCTGGCTTTTCCAGAAAATCAATCTTTCCCTACTAATTGCAGACTTTACTCTATTTATTTAAATTACCAGAATTACTGTGTTCAGTCTGGATCCCTTTAATTTGTTCATAATTGAGCTTGTGTGGGTGCTGAGTTGGAAGCCCTCAGAAGCTGAATAACACAGCTGCCTTTTTGGCCTTTGGCATAGGGTTTCCCCTCAAGAGCTGCCCTTGTTGGCAGAATGCCAGCGAGTTACATTCAAAGACTTTTTGATGAGGCATAAAAATCTTTAATTTCCAGGCTTGGTGTTTTATGACCCCATAATAGTGTTTAAGAATTAGTCTCAATTATTTAAGGGACAGCACTTCAAGATTTTGGTCCCTTTGTTGACCTAATCTATAGCCCCATTCAAAGTCAAGTTTAAAACACTGTTTCTCCCAAGATTTTTTTTTTTTTTTTTAAAAGAGTTTTGTGCCTGTTTCCATTTGGGCCTGGACTCTGTTTCAGACAGGGAGAGGGCTGGGGGCGGGGCAGCTGAGGAGCCCTGGCCAGCTGTCTGCCTCTGCTCAATGCGGGGAAATGAGAACACAGTGATGCAGGGGCAGGCAGATGAAACTGTAGGCCGCATTCTGGCAATGAGGGCGGCTGCTATCACAGGTCCCACGGTAACTCAGCAAGAGGAATAGGTTGGCTGGTTGTCTTTCAGGATCTACAAGTCTGCAGTTTTATTCTTTGTTAGTTTCTTCTACCCTTTAAATTAGAGAATGTTGATACAGCGGATGGAAACCATATACAACTTGACTTCTTGTACCTATAAAGGCAAATCCTACAGATATATTTTGAATAGAACTCTTTCATAGATGTGGGATATTCCTCTTTGAAAAAACTTGGCATCTCTCATGTCAGATCGAATATGGAAATGATATAAATTAATATTAACCCCACTTTACCTCTCCACCACTTTGTTTTTTAATTGTTTCTATAATGATATACTTCATTTTTGTAATAAAATATGTAAAACACTCTGGAGACTGAATATAAAAAATGTATAGTTATGTATTCTGATATTATACTAGTTTACTAAAGTGTTATGTATTAATGTATTTTCATGTAAAACTTTATTCCCATGGTCTTCTTTATTACTATCAATAAGCAATGCCTCTAAAGATGGTAAAACCTGAATCAACTATTCCTTTTTTAGACCTTAGTCTGACATTTAAATAACAAACAAATTCAAAGGATTAGGAAAGCAGCTGATGGTTCATTGTTAAGGGTCCCTATTAATATCAGGAAAAGAGCTGAGTCACTGGGTTCCTTGTTAGTTTTTCTCCAAGTGCACCAGAAGGATATGTATCTGCTGGAGAAGTGGAGCCCCCTGCATTGGGGAGCTAGGGCTGTTGTTCCTGTAGGGCCCCCTGCATCCAGGAGCTACAGCTGTTGTTCTATGCTCTAAGTGGACAGGATTGTGAAATGGCTGGCCTAGATCCCTAGAAACCATCCAGAGTCCGCCTCAGTCTGCATGAGAAAAAAAAAAAAAAAAAAGCATGGGAAAAAAAAAAAAGACCCGATTCTCACAAAGATGGCACATTCCCAAAACAATTGGTGTTCTCAGTGTGGGTCCTCACGTATTCATATCCATGAAATAAAAAGGGGATAAAAGTCTGGCGACCAATGGCAATGTGCATGGGCTCCATGAAGTAAGGCGGGCCACTTTTGTTGTTAGAATTTCTGTATGGACAACTCAGGGAAGAAGTATCATATGTGATATTGACCTTTAATATGATTTTTTGTTTACTGATTGAGATTGATAGCCTAAGTGATATACTGAAGGGTAGCTGTAAACTTAGAATGCCCACTCCTGAAATATACTAGGTTCATTGTCACCCAAAGGAAGATAAAGAACAAATATGATAAGATTCTGTGCTTGGTCTTTCTTAACTGCCCTGAAAGAGAAAAACAACAACAACCACCTCAGCAAAAGATGTGCCCCTTAGATAGGTAAGTTCCAGTGAGCTAGGAACCAAGCATGCAACTGTGCATTTCACAATGGCAAAGGAAAAGATTTGGAAAGTTTTTAGCACAAAGAAATAATATGTGTTTGAAGAGATTAATATCTGTTAGATACTCAAGGACTCTGATAGAACCGGGCTATGTGTAATTTGGAGGAAGGGAATCTAGAATGGGATGAAATTTTAAGCAGTTTTTCGACAGAGATTGTCCCAGAGAAATGGGCTTTCTGTTGAGCTGACATAATTTTCATGAAAACTAGGTCCCCAGAATTTGGGTTGGCAAGATGGCTCAGTGTGTAGAAACATTTCCCATAGAAGCCTGGTAGCATGAGTTTGATCCCAGAAACCCTTGTTGGAAGGGGAGAACCATCGCCTGAAAGTCATCCTCTGACCCATGAATGCATACTGGGTCATGAACACACCCACATTCAGCATACCATACATACAAGTAACAGAAAGGGAGGAAGAGTCTATCCGGCCATCACTTACTGGATACTTGCCATATGCAGAGCAGTATTCCAGGTGGATGATGTCAGATAAACAGATAATAAAGTTGTATACAGGGAGTAAACAAGAAAACTTCAGATAGAGAGAACTACTTCGTGAAGCCATGTCCAGATGGGGGCCCAGGCTGAGGGGAGGAGGAGCAGTTCTTGAAGAGGTTGGTGAAAGCGCAGGTTTCCTAGTGTAAGACTCCGAGAGATGGCGTGTTGACACCGTAACAACGCCCTGTGCTTTTAGCTGCAGTCCTGACATGCCTGCCCCTGAATGAACATCTGTGTTATCAGATCAAGTAACACGAATGCTTTACTGTGCCGTACATGTATAGGACTCTATTTAGCTGAATACAACATTTTAATAGACACCAGGACAGTATAAAATGGATCCAGATACTGCAGAAGGGCCCAGAAACCATGTCCAATGAAAAGCAGTTGAAAGATGCAAAGCTAACACCTGGAGGAAGGAAGTTTTGCAGCACAGGGGAGCTCCACGTAGGCACTCCCCTCCCCCTTGGTACAGAACACTCAAACCTGTAAATTGGTGCATGCCCCAGATATATCCAGCAATGACAGCCACATCAGAAGGCTTAGGAGCCTTGGCTCTAGGGAGATAGATGTTAGTGACAGAAAACTGACTCCTGGCTTTTTCATGCTGGTTATGGAGGGAAACATATGTAAACCAAAACAACTCATAACGATTCAGAAGAGAAAGAAACTTGACCACCACTGTGGAAAAGGAACTTCATTGTTAACTTTCAGTAAGAAACACAGATTCTCTCTCAGTACAGGGAGTTGGGTTGCAATAGTTTTGTTTGTTGTAGATACTGGGAATCAAACTCAGGGCATTTCATATGCTGGAAAAGAATCCTGGGTCTGACTCACACCCCTAGCCCTATTCCCTGCCTCTCCCTAATTTTTAATTTCCAGGCAGGACCCCACTACTTAGCTGAGCTAACCTTGAACTTACTGAGTTGTACAGACAGGCTTCAAACAAGTGGCGCTGTTGCCTCAGCCTTGAGTAGTCGGGATTCCAAGGACATGACAGCACACCTGGCTTAGTGTACCCTAATGTGTTTGTATGATTAGGATAACCGTCCACCCTGTGATTCTGACTGAAGAAAGAGCAAGTGGAGTTAGCAGAAAGCACATGGCAGCACTCAGGCCAGAGAGAAGTGGAACCGCTAGAGAAAACAAGCTGTTCCCGAAATCCACAGCAGCGGCTCCGCCCCAAACAGCCCTCTGGAGAACATTAACAAAATCCACATTGGATTAACTAAAGCTATAACAAGAATTAAATTTCAAATAATTGCTTCATTTAAAAGTAAATTCTAGATTATTGTTAATATTTACTGAATTTCAGAGATCAGATCACTTCTCTGAGTCTGTGGCTAGATTGTTGTTCTCCACTGTTCAAAGGGCGCTAGCATTCCCATTGGGTTGGAGAATGCTGTAGAACTGGCTTTCTGTGTCAAGGGTAGAATTCTCGCCTACACATCCCCTTGAAACCTTTCCCTGGCTTTACTTTCCACACACCAACAGAAACATTGTTCTTTATTTTCTTTTGTTTTTTAGACAAGGTTTCACTATGTAACACCAGCTGGCCTGAATCTTCCTACATAGTCCAGGCTGGCCTCGAACTCTCAGAGATCCACCTGCTCCTGTCTCTGGAGTTCTGGATTTAAAGGTGTGTACTTTTGCCTCAGAAACAGATTTTCAACATGAATTGCTGTGTTTATTGGAAATGATCCCTATTTTATAGAAATTACACTTTCGTACTGGTTTATGATTCTAGAATTTTCTGAAAATTTTGGCTTATTCCATACCACCCTTATCAAATGCTTTCCAACCCATAAATGCTCACAAAAAAAGGGCTAGTCACACTTTCTCTCACTTATCTCCAGTTGAGGGAGGGAAGCATTTACATTTTGAACAATCATGTTTTTTTCATTTAAAGAAGAAAACAGCCTTTGAAATAAGAACAATCCTTCACATAAAAACACTTAATCCAGTGATTTTTTTTTTTCTTTAACAATGTTAGCAGTTGTGGAAGGAGTAATGTTCCTAGGATAACTAGCAAGAAGCCAATTGCATGTCTCATTTAATTGGCGACTGGCTTTTAAATTACCAGTAGAAATAAATTCTCTTCAAGTAAGTGTTACATAATGTTAAATTCTCTTGCAAGAGATACAAAGAGAAAGATAAAGATTGGACATGTTTGTAACTGAATCTTGACTAGTGATATTTTACAATTACCAATCCATGAAAATATTTATGAAGCTAGTCTCTGTATATTAGAACATAATTTATAACTTGAGGGAAAATCTTGATTCATCGGGAAACTCCCTTATCCTTTAAAACTGGAATGTTGAATTGCTCTTAAAATTTAGTATCTGAATTGCTTTCTAGTGTTTGTATCTTAATTCAGCTCCTCTGCAGGATTCTAATCCTTTTAAATAAGCCAAAATATGAACCTTTTCTCTTCATTTGCTTTTGTTTCTTAAGCCATTGTTCGTATTTAAATGCAATCCCATGTTCATTTTAAAAGAACTTTTGTATTAATATGAGAATATCTCCATAAAAATGTGAAGCTAAAACAGCTGCGCAAAAATTTATCCAAGTACTGAAATTCTAGTTGGAATTATGAGCCAAATTCATTTCAGTTGTTTTGAAGTGAGTCTCATTGATTGAAACCATTGTACTTAACATGTAGCTAAAAACCCATAGATACGTGATATAGTGTGTGTGTGTGTGTGTGTGTGTGTGTGTGTGTGTGTGTGTGAAATAGAGTTTGAAAATTTCATAATTACCCCTTCCAAAAAGGATCCTGGATGCCAATATGTGATTTTGTAACACTGGAAGCATGGACCAGAGCTCCAGGAAGGAGGACAACGGCTTGTCCTTAGGGAAGTAGCAGCAGTGAACTGTGAAAGCAAAGCCTCCTCGGTCTTGCATCTTTTATTGACATCTCTATGTGTGAACTTTCCTCTGGAGTGGATGGTTATTATGCCACTGTAGGTTTCTGTAATTTGTTGACCAAATGTAGTTAAAGCTTTGATCCATGTGACTGGCTCCCTCCTGAAAAGCAACTTTGTTTCCATTTACAATATCTGAAGCCATCTGATTGCTATCAGTTGTTCTCATTTTTGCCACCCTGATAAACTTAAAAGGAATATTTTACTTTTTCAATTCTTTTAAAGATAAGTATGTGTGTATATATATATATATATATATATATTCATATGTTTGCTCTATATTTTCTTTTGTGAATCATCTGAATATTTTTTAAGTAAGTGAAAGAACTGTAGATGAAATATCACTTTTTGCAAGTAGAATGCTGCTGTGCTCTAAAGGTCATGTTTTAGCCCGAGCTCACAGGGGAAAGCAGGTGTTTCACTGTGTTCCTTGTTCCGAACAACATACTAATCAATACATTTACACCTTTCATTAAATGACTAGAAAAAAATAAACTCTCCAGAAGTAGGGTCAAATTCAGACTATGTTAATCCAAAAGTTTCTTAATCTCTGACAAACCAATTAATCTTTTGAAGAATAATTTAGTTTTAATTTTCGCCAGGATACTTGAGCTATACTCTTGGAGTTCACATGCAGTGTTCCTCCCTGCTTTCGAGTACACGGTACTAGCTAGCATCCCCATAGATGCCTACTCTGCTTCCTAAGATTCAAAAGTCATCAGTTGCTTGAATATGTAGTTTCACTGTTAACGTGAAATTCATTTACTCAGCTCTTCTCTTTTCCTTTATTCATTAAATAAATATTTTGGATTATCCCTCTATGTTAAATACTGTACTAAATAACTAAGTCCCATCAATGATAATAGATAACAGAATATTACCTCTATAGCTCAGTTTTTAGTAGAGATATTCTCATGGGTAAAGTTGAAGAGATTTGGTGTGTATATGATAATAATGTAATAAGGGAATAAAGATATTGGAAAGATATCCAGTACGGCACATGTAGGACTCATTTAGTGGAAAGAGGAGGTTTGACTGGAAAGACTGATATTTTAGTACCCACCTGGTTACCAGTGTTCATAATTAAAGGTGTCTAGGAGCTGTATGCAAGATATAAAAATTAAAGTGAAAATTAAAATAGAGATCATATTGGAAATTGACTAATCAGGAGTGATAGTTTTAAGTGGGCTGGGAATAAGCTACCGACCTTCTGCTGATCCTGGAATTGATTGGCATAATCCCCAGTCCCAAGCACTTCAGGGCTGTCTTGAACAAACCGTGAGAAGGTGAAGGGTCGAGCTTGAGATTCCTGAGCAGTAAAACAGGCATGCGCCAAGGAGCTGGGAAGCATTTAGCCCACTTCCAGAATTTAAGAAAAGTCACTACCACACAAAAACTGGATGAAAAATGAAACACCTTGGAGCTTTTTATTTCTAGCTCAATAAATCAGTATACATGAGGTAAATAACGCCAGTGCTTTCTCTGCAACTATGAAAGATTCAAGAAAGTCTGCTGGATGGGTTCTGCTGCTGTGGGTCCAGTCTGTAATCTTACCAGAGATTGGGGCCCATGTTTGTGGATACAAATGTAGATGCCCACAGAAATTCCGTGAAAATAAATGGTGTGGCGATGCACACACGCAACCCTAGCACTGTGGAGCCTGAGACAGGAGGATGATGAGTTCAAGGGCAACCCAAACCACATACTGAAAGGTTTGTTTGATTGGAAATTTGTTTCTTTTGGTGTGCATGTGTATGTGTGTTTGTGTGTGTTTAGTGACAGTGTAGAGTTTCTCTGAGACAAGATCTTCCTAGACTGATCTCAGACCCCCCAGTCATTAATTGTCCTTCTGCCTTCATCTCCTGAGTACTGAGCTCACAGGCATGCACCATTCACATGCAACTTAAAAGCCAACAGATTGTCTTAATATTATTTCAGTGACAAAGAATGATGGGAAAATGGAAACTGTTTATTTAAAGTTAGATGTGTGTATTCCAGGTGTGTTTACCATTACTACTATGGCGACTAAACTAACCAAGAAATAGGAAGTAGGCCTTACTTGGGTTCATAGTTTCAGAGAATTTTTATGTCAGTATGTCGTGGTAGGCTTTTATTGTTTGGGGCCCATACAAGAAAGAAAAACAACATATCATTGGGAGAGTAAGATAGAGGCTGCTTGCTCATGGTGGACAGGAGGCAGAGAGCCAGGGCCAAAGCCAGAGAGAGAGAGGAGAGGCGAGGGAGGGAGGAAGGGGGTTGACCTGAGACAACATACCCCTAAATATCTGGCCCTGGGGACCTCCTTATTCCACATAGGCCTTGCCTTCTAATGTTTCTAAAACTGCCCCAAATGCGCCAACCCCTAGAGACAAAGCTTTCAATACATAAACTTTTTAGGAAAGACTTTATACCAAAACCGTAACTCCAGGTTGCAGGAGATTCCATGAGTCCTCAAGATAAAATCCATATAGCAGTTCCTAAACTCATTTGATCTGAGACAGAGGCCACAACATTCATGGGTTTATTGCTGTAAGGAAAAAATGTGTGATTATCCTGGGATAAAGGTTAGTGCTATGAAACAGCCGAGCCCAAGAGGGCATTTCCTGGGGAAGGAGTGTGCGCAGCGACTGAATGAACTGTGCACAGCCACTGACTGAACAAGCAGAATGAACTGCAGAGGGCATGACTAAGTAAGGCTGTAGTAAGGCATGATGTAACCATGGCAGAACATGGCTAACGGTACTGCGCGGACTCTTAAAAAGTAGTACGCATCCGGCAAAATAACTCAAGGACAATGACACCCATGGTCCCAAAGCAAAGACTTTCTTTTACATGTAGTAAGAAGAGGCAACTCTGCAGCCATAATATTCAAGCCCCAAATTCTATTAATCCAGACTATAAAAAAGAGAAAGGGAGATCATACTGAAGGCAGGTAGCACTTGGGGTCATTTGGTATATGGCTGTCAGTTTTTGGCATAGGAATTCCATAGTTATTGGTCAGAACAATGCTACTATAATGAAATACCAGACACTGGCCACTTATGATTTTAAAATGGATTTTTTTTTTTACTTACATCCACTTTACTTGGTGGACCCTGTGGACTTGACAACTGAGGAGGGTGACAGGAGGTACTAAGGGGAGAGTATGTCAGAATCGAACACAGAGCGCATGGAGACCCTATAGTCCTCTTTAAGGGTCCCAGCGATATTAGAACCTTCTAATGTATACAAACACCCACAGTTTCTCAAAATACTGCTACCCTGTGTTCATGTCTGTGCAAGTTTGGGGGCTCATCATGCATGAGGCCATCAGAACATGAAGAGAATGGCTTATGTATAGTGTCCCAATACTAAGTGACAAGTAAGGTTTCTAACCCAGACATATGTAGTCATAGTTTGTTTTATGTTCTAATAAATAAAGCTTGCCTGAAGATCGGAGTGCAGAGCTAAGCCACTAGAGAGGCCAGGAAGTAGTGGAATGCACCTTTAATCCCAGGACTCGGGAGACAGAGGCAGACAGATCTGTGTTAGTTCAAGGCCACCCTGAGTTACACGAGACTGAATCTGTCTAAAAAAGAAACAGAGCTCATACAAAGGTGATTCCAGCACTCGGAATCACATGTCTTTAATCCCAGCACTAGGGAGGTGGAGACAAGAGTGATATGGCTGGATGCAGAGAAAAATATAAAGCAGGAGGAGATGGAACCTCAGAGCAATCTGAGGCTTGGTGGGGACAGATGCCGTCTGTGGATACAGTCTGAGGTGCAGTCTGAAGCGGTCCGAGGAAGCATGTCTGAGTACAGGATCGCCCTTTTGGTCTGAGCATTGGTGGAGGTAAAAAAATGTCTTTGCTTCTCTGATCAGTCAGCTTTCACCCCTAATATCTGACTCCGGGTTTTTAATATTGAGAACAATTAGAATTCATTCTATGGTCATACTTAATTTTGATGTTAGGTCCCAAGTTATTTTGACTTTCTATTTCAGTTGAAACTTATGAATCCTCCAGCTCTACCTCTAACAATAGGAGACCATTTTTTTTTCCTTCTCCTATCTCCTATCTGCATCTCTTCTTCCATTCAGGACCTGTTCAAGTCTGGCTGTCTTAGGAGACTACCATTTTCCCTCCAGATCTTTCTATGAATTCCTGAAGCAGTTACCATTGATATCACTAATTTTGGCACAGAATTACGATCTTTGGATACCTACCAAATGAGTATTTTTTTTTCTGACTCGAATCAGATTACAAGCCCCTCCAGGGTCAGACCTAATGATTCTTGGGCACTTCTGCTCAACATTTTGCATGCACGTGTGCCAAATACATCCGAGATGGATGGTTGAATGAATAGCGTTAGAGCTATCTGGCCGCAATCTCAGGGACTCCATTAATCTCCATCATTGATTTGGCTGATCTTACTGTGTAGGCAGAGTCTCCATTCCCAACATTGAAAGATAAATGAATGAAAATGCAAAGAAATGATTCAACGAGAAGTGAATAAAAGGGCAGACAAATGTTTGGATTGGGTTGCAAGACGGAGAGAGATGAGGACGTGATGGAAAGGCGCGGATGCAACACCACGCTCTCTGCCTCACTCACCCGAACTAGTTCTGTTGGTTTGATTTTTTTTTTTTCATTTGAAAGCGGGAATCCTCAAAAAAAAAAAAAAGACATAATTCAAGAGAGAATCAAACACAGGAAATATAGAAGTCCAAAGCCTCAATTTCATTAAATAGAGAAGAAAGGAAGCAGTTGTTTAGAATTTGAAGAAAAGGGCTGTGTGCTTTATTTTCTAATTGAAGGAATCTATGAATAAATTAGGCAATCACTTGACATAATTGATTTAGATCATGTGAATTCACTTGCCCTGCAAGAGAGGGTAAATTAGATCAAATTGTCTGTGCCCCTCCTAGTCTTCTTTGCCTCCTCGGCATTCTTTTTCCTTTGTATTCTTCTATAGCTTCATTTCATTTTTAAAAAAGCATTTTAAATCTTGGAAAACATATGCATATATATATATATACATATACATACATATATGTAATTTCTAATTCTTAATTTTAATTTACAGAGAGTTTCCCCTTTTGATTATAGAATCAGATTTGTTTATATTTCCATAATAATAAATCTGTGCTTCTTATTTATGAATCCTATTTTCATCTTCCATAAATCTGTTTATACAAGAATAACATAGTGTGCACAAACCTAGTGCCACAGGAATTATATTCAAGATATGCTCGAACTTCTTGCTTTTACCTGAAGCAACGTGAAATTGAATTACATTAGAAGAGAGCAATTTGGTTGCATGTCAACTGTTGCAAATATCATGTAAGCTGAATATTTAGAGATTTTCTTCACCTTGAGCCAGACACTATTTGTTGCTTGACAAATATCCCGAAATATTACCAAAAACAGTATTCCAAGTCAAAGAATACAATTGATTCAAAATAAACTGGAAATATTCTGAACAGTTTAAATGCATGGTACTGGCTCACCCATTACAGCTTCAAATGTATGCGGATCCTTATTCACAAAGTAATTTTTACTTAGATTTAATCAAAGAACTTAGTAATGCAAGTGTAATCTATTTATTGCAATCTCGTATGCTAAAACAACGGAGAAACATCAGAAGGCCCTGAGTGCACATGACCCTGTTTGTATAAAGTCCAGCGGCTTGATGTTCAGGGATGTGTGAGTTAACTCTTCTTACATGGCTAAATTAGCTAGCTTTTTAGATATCTAAGTCTATATACTTTTAAGAAATAGGACTTCCTTGAAGGGCTTAATGATGACCAAACTGTGATTTAAAGATGCTATTATATTGAAAATGTGGTCAAATGTTTTAAAAGACAAGAGATTGGCCCAAAACCCTTCCCTGGGAAAACAGACCCTATCCTTCATCATTAATGGACTATGGACTCTATATCCCTAAAAGGTTACAGCTTTACTCTATTGTTCATTGGGCCATTAAATATTTTCTAGAAGGTTCATTTCTAAATAAAATCTATAATACAAGTTAAGAATCCCTAATTTAAAAATCTGAATTCCTAAATGTTCTTAAAATGGAAGACTGTTTAAGTATCAACCTGATGTCATAGGTTAAAAAAAATTTACAACTGCCCTTATACACAGAATTTGTAGGCAAGCTAGTCAAAATTGTTTTCTATATTACATTTAAGGTATATATGAAACATGAATATATTTTGTGCCTATACTTAGGTCTTATCCCCAAGAAATCCTGTCACGTTTTTGCAAATTATCTAAAAGTCAAAAGTCTTTGATCTCTGGAGACCTTCTGGTTCACACCCTGGAGATAGGAAAATCTAATCTGTATGTCAGAGAAACATTTGTGCCTAAACCCGGCTCAGTGAGTAAAGGCATTTTCTGTGAGAGCCCAGTGACGTGAATTCTATCTCCAGAGTCCTCTGACCTCCACCTGTGTGCCATAGCACATGCACCCATAAACAACACGCACACGAAAAAATAAATACATCTTAAGGAGAAGTACTTAGGAATGATGTTTAGGGTGGAGAAAACTCAACGATGGATAATGTTTGTAAAACGGAGAGATGAACATAACGGTGCATTGCATTGCTTTTTGTTTAGTTTAACGAAATCCTCGAATGTTAAATGACGTGTGTGTGTGTGTGTGTGTGTGTGTGTGTGTGTGTGATGTCTGAAACTAGATACTTGCCACAACACGTGTGTTTCTGAACTTTGTTCTTCCCTCTCACCTTTGCTTGGACCCCAGGATCTAACTCAGGTTGTCGGGCTTGCAAGGGTCTTCACCTGCTGGACCATATTGTCAGTCTCAACTGTTTGTTTGTTTTAGTTTGGAAAATTAGCATTTATTGACAAAAGCCACAATTGTCATTGAGTTTTAACTTGTAGAGCTATTGGGATGCATTACCATCTCTAGTGATAAATACAAAGACTGAAAATATACAGCCTCTGCAGTTTCTTAAAGGGAATGAAGAAATGAAAACAAGAGAAGGGACAGTGACTGGCTCTGAAATGTTCAGTACTGGCAATCATCATACACAGATGACACCAAGTCCAGGTCTGATGCTCTCCATCAGAAGGCTCGCATTTTCCCTCAAAACTGACACAATCGTTATTTGGTTCACCTCTTCTATTCAGTATTCGACCTTCTTAAATTATAATGAGATAGTATTTCAGTTGCCACTCCCTGGTACCCAAAGGTTCTTTGTGGTTGATAAAAATAGAGAAATAATTGTAAAATGCATACACCAAAGGAGTAGCATTCTTAGTATGCAAAGGTGTCTTATAAATTACTGGGAAATAATTATTTGAAACAAATGTGAAAATATTTGACAATTCAAAAAGCAAAAAACATTTTATAAGTGAATAAACATGAAGTGTATTCAAATTCACAAGTAACTAATAAAATTGATCTATTATATTGGCAAAACTGACAAAGTAAACTTCATTATGACCTATTATCATAATGTATGTTTTTTGGTTACTTTAGGTTACTTTTCTATAAGCCAAGTTATGATTTATACAGCACCTTAGTATTGTTTTTTAATCTCTACTTAGTGATTCTGTTTCTAGAAATCAACCTACAAATACTAAACAATACATGCATAGAACACACAGACCAGTCCAAGACCTTAGAAATATATGAGCATTTTTTCACTATACTGAATTCTCTTTTATGGTGACAAGAGGGGTCAGTTAAATGAAGTTAGAGGATTTTAAAACCAGTATACTGTGATATAACCAATAAAAGCCTTTGATTATGTAACAAAGTCTACAAGATCAAATTATGATGCACAAATTAATATAGTAACACAGTAATATTGATGCTGAGTTCATCTCTGTATGTTTGTGCATATGTATGAGAGAGGCAAGGAGAAAAGGCTAGAAGGAAAAAAGAGAGAGGTTGTGCAAAATGCTGATTGTTTTGTTTTGTGAAACGTGAGGCTGATTTTATTATTTCCACATTCCTTTATATTACTAGACTTTCTCACAGACATGTATGAAATCCATAGCGAAAGGAATGGGGATGTCTAGCTACAGGAGGGAAGGGGTGTTGGATGCGTTCGGGGGATTCATTACTGTCACCTGTAAGTGGGGATACAATTTCTTACGAGGCACAGCAGTGTTCGCTAAGAGATTTAAACTTCTTTTGACTTATTCTTTATCCATTCCGTTGGCATTAGCATAGGAGCACATCCTATCACAGAGCTCTTAGACCATTCCTCATGCATGTGATCAACACTTGTATCTATAAAATGGGCCAAGAAACACTGCCAGAGACCTAGGTTCTGTCCCAGCTCTGTCATTCTTCCCTTCCTGCCTTTCCCCTCGTATTTCTGATTTGGTAGTGTCCAGTTGGTTTCTGTTGCTTCAGCAATCATATCCATGTCTGGGGCAAAAATAAATAAGTAAATAAATAATAAAGTAGCAGAAGGGCAAATAGTGTGCCAGCATGCTACATTTAATCCACTGTTGTCTAAGAATGACTGCCCAGAAAACAATCAAATTCCTATTTGTATTTATCAGAATTAACATATGTTACACCCCCCCCCTAAGGTCAATGGCATCGTTGGTGGTGTTGGGTCAGCCACCCTATAGTGCCTGTCAAAGTTGCCAGCATGTTCCTGAGCTCCTGGCCACAGGGTGTAACCATAACTATGCATTAAACTTCCCGCCAGCTCTGCAGAGCTCCTGAGTGGACTATCTTAAAAGAACTCTATGATCAGTAGAAAACCGGTAGAAAGAAACTTTGACCCACAGTTGAAGTCAAGGTTAAACCAATGTCATTAGGTTAGGGTAGAGGCCAAGTACTCAGGGCTGCTTGGGAGAGTGATGAATTCATTTCCAAATTAGAGAATACAGTGGAGGAATACGCGGAGAAGGAAGACAGCCCAATGGGCAGGTGGCAGCAGGGGACTCTGTCTTTCAGTGATTCTGTCTCAGTTTTCTAGTTGTGCTTTCTATTTGCATTCTTGATGGTTGAAACCATCCTTTGGGCTAAGATACCAAGGATTTAGGGTGATTTATTTGTTTATTTGTCACTTTGTACATAAGGCACAGAGCCTGCAAGCTATGCACATCTACACACCAACCCAGGAAAAAAAGACGAGGTGTATACAGAATTATTGGCTTTAAGGTATAAAAACAAACTCCCAAATTTGAAATTCTTGCCTGAATTAGGATTTAAAAACAATAAAAAAAAACAACCAAGATTATTGGGGGGAAAATCAGTCAACTTGTAAAACTCTTAAATCTGAATATATGTGTATATATATATATATACACACATATATATATGTGTGTGTATATATATATATACATATATATATATTTCAGAATTTTACAGCAACACTTTCTTTGATGCAGAAGTAAGAGAAGAGAGGGAGAGAGGAGAAGGGCATAGGATAAAGTTACAGCCAACTGCTTTTTGTTTCCCTCCCTTGGTCAGCAGTCTCCAGTTCTCCAAAGAAACCCTGAACTAAGGAAAATGATGGAAAATTTACTGCCTATGAGATTACTTTGGACTCTGGGTCTTGCAATTGTCTGGTTTTCCATTTTATATTTTTTATTAGCTCAACCTTATTCAGTATGTTCCCTATACCTCAGTGCTTCCCCCAAAGATAGATAGTCGGTATTTAATATGTAACCGCCTATTCCGCAAAAGGAGCCTGATTTAAGTGGGTTCATCTAATAGATAGACATAAAATACCAGATGAGTTCACTCGCGTGTGTGCAGAATTTTGTGCATCTTCTTTCCGTGAGTGGTTGTGTGCTGTGAAATGGAGGAGCAGCACAGAAGCCTCCAAAATTAATAGCCTCTAATAAACAATGAGTCTGGATGACAACTTTTCAAAATCTCTTACACATTAGTAGCTCTGGTTCTGCACAGTTTGCATATTAAACAGATGATAGTAGATTCTGGGCAGAAATATAGACAGCATTATATACTTCAATGCATGCCAGAAAAGAAATCTTTTGGTAGCATTTACTGTAGCCAAGAACAGAAGCAGCTATACAATCCCCAGCCAGTAGCCAGGTGCCAAACTTAATTCATGCAAGAAAAAAGTGTGTGTGGGGGGGTGGGGGTGGGGGGTTGATTGTCATCATATAAGGTTTGTAATCCCTCCTTAACCCATGGAAATACTGGGTTATGAGGTCTGTGGGTTACAGTGCCCTGCTGGGATGGCTAGTTCACTTTATTCTAAACAGCTCAGTGAGTAATCAGACTGAGTCTCAGGCTGAACTCTCACGTGCACACACAAGAGTGCCAGGAAGAAAACAAGCATGGTTTTCAGCCAGGTAAGCTGGGCACATGATTTGGATACATCAAGTTCACTTGTCAGAATCCTAGGAGGTACACAGCATGGCGTGGTGCTAATACCGGATGATGGATCTGGGACTCAGAAAGATCTGGACGCAGAATAATGGTGAGCCCCAGAAGATTAGCTTTAAGAGGAATCCATGTAAACCCTGTATTTAGATTGATAAAAAGAAGCAGTTCTCTCCTGTCTTGTTGGATTTCTTTTCTATGCTGCATCCTGGGTGGTTTTTTTTTTTTTTTATCAGATCATGGCCCTTCTCTACATTTTAAAAAATCCATTTCCTTGAGAACAAAGATGAAACTCATTCATCAGCATGACTGGCCTCTTCCATTCTATCTACCTGCTCTCCCATGGACTCCCCTGTCTTGTTGAATGTTACCCCCATAAACAAGAGCTCCATGTCTTCATGTGAAACCTGAATGAGGCCTTTCATATTTCCTCTACCTAAAAGAATAAAAATAAAAAACCACCCTTACCCTTTGCTAGACAGCTTCAGAAGAGCCAAGTCTATAGGCTTAATTTTATTTCATTTTTACCTTGTTTTAGTTGGATCGTATATTTTCATTAACAAATACCCATTGAGCACTGACTGAACATCAAGCACTGTTCAATGTTTTATGTATACAACAGAAGAATATAGCATCCTTTTTTCCCCATAGAACTGGTGGTGAAGAATTTGACCAGACGCGAACCAAGAATGATAGTAACCAAGAGTGGGTGTTGAAGGGCTCAGCTTTATGCAGAGTGGCCATAGCAGGCTTATGTAATGAGGTAGCGTGAGTGCAGATGTGGTTGAAAGGAATTGTAATCTGCGTGACTAGCCAAGACAATAACACCGTAGCTGGAGGAAAGAGAAAGTGCCAAAGCTCTGGAGAGCCGTGTGCAATGAACTGGGGTGAGTATGGGCTCCAGTAAGATCCATGGTTAAGTACATTAGTGCACCGATAAGCAAAATAAAGTGGGAGAGGTGACAGTGACCAGCCTCGGCAGGTCTAGGAAGCTGTGGTAACCTTGGATTCTCTGCTACATGTAGTAGTGTGGAAAGTGTCAGAAGGTTTTGAGACAGGAATAATCATAGAACCATTTTTTCATTTAGTTTCAAAAAGATGAAAGGAGTTTCTGTGTTGACTATAGACTATAGAGTGTAGAATCCCAAAGATGAACTGGAAGTTATTACATCTGTGAAGAATAGAGCTGACCACATAGGTTTGCTAACACTCATCACACAGTTTGTGATTACTTACATGTTAGGACAGTACCAGAGCAGAGCTCGGGCTGCCTGCATAATTTCCACAGTTCTAATGTGTAGCATGTGATTGCATGCCTCTGACTCCATAGATAAGTTTCAGACAGAGACCCACTCAGATAGCAGGTAATATAAAAAGGACCTCAAGGTTTGAACTGAGTGCACAGTTGATGAGCCAGTGGTAGCCCTGTTTGGCTTCCAAGAGAGTTAATGCTGTCTTTAGTTACATTTAAGAGCTTAGAGGGAAGATGAATCGAAGGGAGACAAGAGTCAGAGACAACATTCCAAACAGTATCCCTCATCCTACACCAGTCCCTGCTTATGTCTTCTTTCGGGCTATGGTGTCTTTCAGTCACATCTGTGGTCCTCCCTGGTGCTTCATCCATATACCCACACAAAGTCTCTGATTTAACTGAGATTTTTCTATTTTCTGATGAGCAATAGCTTATGTATTTCCTGGTAAGAATTTGAAGGTGTCTGAGGCACAGAACAACTTATGCCACTCCCACTTACTTCTAAGAGCACCAGGGGTCATTGTTGTTCTTCTTCCTCTGGGCTAAACTAAGCCATCATTTCTTTGAATTTTTGGTCATCACATTTAGTATCTGTCAGAGCTGGAGATGTAGCTCATATAGTAGAGAGTTTGCTTGGTGTGCACGAAGTCCTGAGTTAGACGGGTGCTGCCATATAAACTACGATGATAGTGCATACCTGAATTACAACTCACTGTTGTTTTTAGGAGGAATTTTGTGCTCAGCCACAGAGTTTATTATGAAATTCTACATTAGTAGATACTGAATACTAGAAATAAGTTGTGTTTGCAAAGCAAATAGCAGAATCTTACTCCTGTTTATGTCTTACATAGTATCAAGAATTTATACTTTGAAGTCAGAAATCATTCTGTTCTCAGCTTTTTACATATAAAATTTAGAACATAACTCTTCTGAATCTCTGATCTCTCCTCTGTAAAATAAAGATGATAACTGCTCACTCAGAGGTTTTTCTAGTAATTAAATAATATTGTATGTATTGAAATACTTAGAATTCCTGTAAGCCGGTAAGAATATGCACCCTTTGCCTCAGTATTCTTGCTAAAGGATGAACTAGATAAGTGGAAATGTAGATTCTTTTCAATAACAGAGAGATTTTCATTGCTTAATTGTGAATGGTAGCTTGTGTTGTGTTATTTTCAGTGTTGTCAAGAATATCATCTCCTGATAGTAATTGAAATAGTTATCAAGGGTCTGGGGTTCCCAGAGTTTCTATATTTTGTATAGAGTCAAGAGTTCAGTGCTGGAAAATGCCAGGAATGCACAGGAGGAAGATACCTATAAGGAATTTCACACTCTTGTTCTGTTGCCTGACTTAAATTGGTCTTAAAAAATAAAGCAGAATCTCCGTAGCTCTAATATTAAAGACATATCTAAACTGCAATTGCTTTTCACATAAGATGAGAAAATGCTCTTTTCCTCTGTTGAGGTTACCCAAACATCATCACATATATACTTGAAAGTGGTACATATATTGGAAGCAAAGCTAATGTCTTCCTAATCAGGAGAGACTAGGATGGAAGAATACTCAAGGAGAAGTAGATCACAATGAGGAATTGCCCAGTGCAGAGGAATAGTAATGATACACATGGGTTTCTGAGACACCCAGCAAAACATAAAGTTAACCGGGAAGAAATCAGGAATGTATTAAATTTTATAAATTTAGAAACACAGTCAATGAGTAAGGTTAAAGGTTATATCTTGAAAAAGACTACTATTTTCCAGGCAGTAGAATATTAGTGAAGGTTTGGAGTACAAAGAAAAGTGACAAAAATGATATTTGCTTCAATGTGAATTAGCCAGTAATGTGTGTGGTAGGGTGGGGCAGTGGAGGTCGGTCAAGGAGAGTTGATGGCAGCTGTAAAAGTCCAACCATAGCTTTGAATGTTTTGAGTCAAGATACAAGGATCCTTGGAAGACTAGACTGGCTTTCTGAAACTGTTGATTTTGAAGATAGCATGTGATCAGTCCAGGGTCTCGATATGGTGTCCTTTCAACTCACCAGCTCAGATGCATCTTCTCTGTACTCCAGTTTTGGGAATAGCCAAGCAAACCCCACCTGTCCTCATCATTGCTTTCATAGTGCCCCGGTATATGAAATAAGTGATGTAATGATGAGGACTCCTAGTTATGCATGTGTTCTCAGCTTGTCTCTCTCTCTTTGGTTAGCTGTAGATGGTGATTGCTAACATGGTTTTGCTGGTGGTAGATCTGTGGTTTAGGATGGTTTTATCCATGAGGACAATGATGTTTTAGCATATTAAGTATACTAAGCTATTTTAAAGCTTGTTTCATTGAAACCAACAAATATCATATTATAGACCATTATCCCATTCTCACCATGACTCTAAGCACCTGAGGTGAGGAGATGGAGCTGAGAATCTAGGAAAAGGAGGGTTACTGGCGTATGTAGACTAGAGTCCTGGAGTGGTGAGAGGAAGGAGAAATCCAGATACATATACAATCTCTCCCCAGTAGTGTACAGGGTAATACTCAGAGTACTCATGCAAAGAAACTATCAAATTAGCTCAGAAGGATCCCTGAAACAATGTTTAGAGCTCATGCAGACATGGAAATGGCATCTGTCCTTGAAGCCCGTGTAGTCCCAAGACGTGTGCATGACGATGCTTTTGTCAAGATGGCAGGGCATCATCTGCCCCTACTACATGGTGTGGTGCTGCTGAAAAGATCTTAAAAGCAAAGTCCAGAAGGCTTGATTCTCTCCAAGCAACATAACTATGACCTACAAGTATTTTTTAAATTATAAAAATATCAAGCCCCAAACAATATAAAATTTATAATTTCTGGCATTCACAATACACATCCAAAGAAGTATTCAAGCATGGATATAATGAGAAGAAAAATCAACTATTAAACCATAGCTAACATAGAGGTTAGAATCAGAAGACAAGGCCTTTAAAATTAAGAGAATTTGTTTATATATTAAAAGCCCTAGTTTAGAATTAAACCTATTGAGTAGATAAGTAGATGTGATATACTAGTTCCACAGTAGCTCAGAATTGAGTATAATAAAGGGTTCTTTATTTAGGGGTAGACTCACAGATCATAGTCCTCTGCATGACTGGGGAACAAGAACCAAATTTAACAACCAAAAGAGGAGAGAACGAGAGAGAGAGAGAGAGAGAGAGCGCACAGTTTTATGTCTGCATTTATAGAACAAGCAACCATGCCACAGTAGGCTGGTATCTTAAAGGCTATTGACTGAACGAGTTCCCACAGCCAATAAGGAATATATATGTGGAATATATATATATATATATATCTTATATAGAGAGGTAGATATTGATATAGTACTTATGAAAATCCAAATATAATTGGCTTCCATAAATCAGTTTCTCTTCTACTATACAAAACCCTTTGGCTGGCTCTGATTTCAGATTGATCATTGAAAGAAGCAAGATAGATAAATAGGAGGAGACATCAAAGGACTTAAAACCTAAATGGTATGCAAAAGACACCAAAATACCAAGGACTACAGGGCAATAGCAGGTGACTTAATGAGCTCATGACTGAGTTTGCGAAATGAAAGGGCTACATAAAAAAAAAAAAAACACCTTACAAACATTTTCAAATAGAACTAAATCCAAAAACTAAAAAACTTATGAGCAGGCATAAACAAATAGGGAGATGATATCAAGGCACATTATAATCCAATTGCTCACATCACAAATGAAGAGGAAATCCATTTACTACATGTAGAGAAGGCATGGCAGGAACACACTGGCAGATTTCACAGGACAATTAGAGATGAGAAAGAAAAGGCTGTAGACTAGGATCACAAAACCTCTAAAAGAACATTTCTGACAAGCTAGAATTTTTTAAATTTTTTTTTTTTTTGTAGCCTTGGCTATTTTGGAACTCACTCTGTAGATCAGATTGGCCTCAAACTCACAGAGTTCCACCTGCCTCTGCCTCCCACGTGCTGAAATTAAGGCTATGCACCACCACTGCCCGGCCAAGCTAGAACTCTTTACTCACTATAAGTATCATTCAAACACAAGGCAAAACCAGTGACTTCTAGACATATATAAACTAAAGAAAATTCATCACCACCAAGTTCATTATATGAAATATTGTAGTTGAGCCTTTCAGGTGTAAAGAAATGATAGCAGATAAAATGAAGACATTTTAAGATCAATAAAAATGATAATCCCTTGACACAAGTGGTGAACACACAATGAAGACATGATATTTTGAGAACTGAGAAGTAGAATTCACTATACATTTTATAGATATTGAAAGAATATTAAACCAGTATTATGACCAATACTTTTGGCAGCTTAAATGTAATGGATAAATTTCTTTGAAAGATTTGAACTATCAAGTGCATGCAAGCCAAGAGTCTGCATGTCTCTGTAGTTCTTAAAGGTATATAATTTTCTAGTGAAGTCATAGAAAGATAACAATTCTAAGGAAACTTCCAGCTAAGTAAAGAAGGAGGATACTTCCTTAGCTCAATTCGAGAAGTTAGCTTTACCCCGGTGCTCATATAAGATAAAGGCCCTGTATAAAAAAAAAGAATGTATTAGACTGATATCCTTCATGAGCTGCCACAAAATCCTTTTCATAGTTCTAGGAAATTATAGTCAACATTATGTTAAAAAATAGCATATCTTCACCAAGTGGTCTTACCCAAGGAATATTGTCTTAGTCTTTAAATATAAGTTACCAACAAACAGGCTAAAAAGAACAAAACACCTATATAATCATACCATGACCTCAGAAAAAAAATTGACAATATCCAATGTCATTTAATATAAATTTGATATAAATTCAAAACTATTGGAGACAAGTTTGGGGTACAACTATATAGAAGTAAGAGTGCAAAATTCAATAGTATGCTCACCCCTGAGCATGGTGAGAAGGCCAGAGACCTGAGAACGGCTGTCAAGCTTCAAAAGAAAAAACGCATGTGTTCCTTTCTCTTAAAACATAGGGTGTGTGAAATAACATTAACAAAAAAGAGACCACGCATTTGAAAGAAAGGAAGGGCTTGTGGGAGAACTTGGAAAGAGGAATGAGAAGGAAGAAATATATTTATAATATAATCTCAAAAATAAAAATGTGAAAAAAGATAGCAACCATAAAAATAACAATTGACATATATCAAAAATGAAAACATAGTTGATACACAAACATTTTATTGTATTATATTTCTACGCATGTGCTATAATTTTTAGTTCTTTCATATTTAATAAAAGCAAATTTTGAGCTTAATGTTTTGCTGAGTGTTTTGGGGTATCCCATAACAGAGAAGCATTCATTCATTCTGCACAGCTTGAGATATTCGGACATTTGTGTATTGAAAGGGAAGCTTATTGAACCAAGTATTCAGGGCTTTAGAAAGACAGTGTGTTGAAAATATGTGATATTTTCTATAAGCAGAGAGAACTGCTATTTCAAGTGTCATATCATGTGACAAACACGTGTGATTAGTGCCAATAAGCCAAATCTAGGAGCCAGTGCCCCACGGATCGGTCACATCAGACTCGGCTCTAGAGAAAGACCAGGTGTGACCAGCCTACCATATAATTCTGCCAATCACTACTAATAGAGGAATTTGTGTTTGTTCTAAACAGTCTATCCTGTTTTGGCCTAGCACAAACCATACCAGAATTAGATTCCAATCATCTTCTCCTGCCCTTCCTTGCCAGAAGTTTGTCTGCAGATTGTGCTACAAGAATTTCACAGAATGTATCCACATTTATGGTGTGTGTGTGTATGTGTGTGTGTGTGTGTGTATGTGTGTGTGTGTGTGTGTGTGTGTGTGTGTGTAAGAGAGGGGGAGGGAGAGGGGTTAGAGGGTCGGAAGATAGAGACAATAACAGAGAAGCTAGAGGGAGAGGATACACCACAATGAACAACTGCCGCTTCATTCTTTAATTTACAACCCTTTGAATCTTGGTAAAAATGACAGGACAGGGTGTCCATTGTTTCGTGTGTATTAGATGTACAACCAATGGTAGGATTTCTGTCCCTAAACTCAGCTTGAAGAAGTAGACATAGTGTTTAAATGTGGTTGCAAAGCGTATTTCCCAGGAGAGGGATGAATTCTACTATTATACGGATCAAATAGCAGATAATGTTTGTATACATATTGATTCACAAAGTTGCAAGGCCTGTTGGTAATACCTCTGTGACTTGCTGGAGTGTAGGGGCAGAGGCAGTGACGAGATCTGAGCCCACCATGGTAACCTGTAGTTCCAGGACAATGATTTTGTGTTCTTTAACCTGACTTGTCTTTGAGGGACAGTTTGCATTTTGCAAATGAGTTTATTATTTAAAAAGAAAAAACTCAGTAATTATTTCACAGTCACACCTGTCTCAGTATCAAACCCAAGTCAGCATCAGCTGCAAACTGGGCCTCCTCTTCCCTTCCTTGCTGCCTGTTCCTGCCTGAGTAAAGGATCCTGGGTGCTGTCTGTCATCTGTGACCCTCCCCAGGCCGTTTCCACTTCCATAAAGCCTTCATTGTTATTATGAACCCTGTGTCTCTCTGGCTTTCTGGAGTTCCTATAGAACTCCCTTTTGTGTTGCAAATTTAGGTTTCTGTATTAGGGTACAAGTGTAGTGTGTGAATATTTGGAGCAAATTGGTGTGTATTGAATGAATTCAAAACTAATGAAGTTAAAAGTGATTTTCCCAGGACTCTTTAATGAGCTACAAACAGTAATAGGAAAATATGAAAGTTAAGTTTTCCAATATGTGGTTTAAGATTTCTAAAGTTTATGGAGGAAGAAAGAATTTTTGAAGCTCTCACTGATAAGTCAAGAACATAAGACAGTCGGATGTGGATGAGGGACATGACCCTCTGCTTTACCCTGTATCACCATGGCCTGACAATACAGCGTGATGCCCGAATAAAACCTTGGCTACCTAGATCTGATTAACTCATTGTCTTAGCAGGAACACATCTGAATTGGAACTCTGCATGTTGGGAGGCTTGCCAAGAGAAGGTGTGATTAAATGTGGGGATTATATAGTGTTGGATCTCTAGTCTCCTTTTTAGCAAAAGCCTCATTTTAGTGTGTGTGTGTGTGTGTGTGTGTGTGTGTGTATTGTGTGTATGTTTATGTGTTTGTATATTTGTTTGTACATATATATGTGTGTTTGTAAGTGTGTTCATTGTATATGATTTGTGTGTATGTATGTGTATTGTGTGTATGTTTATATGTTTGTATATTTATTTGTATATATGTGTGTGCATTGTATATTATTTGTGTGTATGTATGTGTATTGTATGTATATATGTATATTGTGTGTTTGTATATGTGTATGTGTGTCTATGTCTGCCTATTGTATGTATGTATAATGTGTGTGTATGCGTGTGTGTTTCAGAAAATGTAGTAACTTTTCAATGCTTTAAAAATCCAAAGTGCTGAAAACTCAGAAAAGTCTGTACAGAGAAACGATATGCCAAATAGTCTCTGACATAAGAAAACACTATAAATTAAGGCAGTAATAGTTCATGGTTTCTGAGAAGGGAACTTAATTTACAACTAGAATCAGGTTTACATTCCTTAGAAATTCTGGAAATCCATCACTGGCAGAGAAATTGATCTGCTAAAGGAGAGGAAAATTGATTCCTAATATTGGCAATTACATCAATTTTAAGTTCTGAAGGGACAACTCTTGGAAACAAATTTATTAACCACTAAGGAATTACTTGCTACTCTAGAAAATGATCTAAAGAGTAGTATTTAGAGTCTAATTTGAAGAAAGATCTTCCCTATAGCAGACTCCAGCTTTAGGATTGTTTTAATTATGTTAAAGGTATTAAGATAAAAAATGAGTGAAATCAGGCTATCGATATAAAAAGCAAGCTTCGCATCGTATTTTTGAGTGTCTCTTTTGCCTCCAAGTATGTACATATGAAGGAGTGGGAATTCGAACACATTTGCATATTCCCATTCATGACATTGGCATTCTCAAAAAGAATAAGTGTAGCTGATGGCAATTTTTATGTGAAGAGATTTGTGCATGTTAACAATATACCATATCCTGTCGGCATAAGAAAAGCATATGGGCCCATTAACTCACCAAATCTGCCACTGCTCTACAAAGTTTTATTAAGCAAGTGAAGTCCCTAATAGTCGCTTATGTTATAGAATGCGTGTCAAATGCTATCAGTAAGCCAGGGGATTGTTTTCCCCTAGTGAGAAGGCATTTGAAGCGTGTAAGAAGGCTTGACAAAAGAATAAAACACTTTAAGCAAGCACTATATTAATAAAAATGCATCCTACTGGGAACCCACATGTGAGTGTATTATGTGCACTTTAATGTCTGCTGCTAACAAGTTTGCAGAGTGCCATCTTGATCATAGACCTTTACCCTCCACATTTTCTGTCTCTGGTTTCTAACAATGAACCTGGTTGAAATTAAGTGAAAAGAAAAATACAGTCTGTTATTACTTTTTTTTTAAGTGCTCTTGGCGGTTGGGCAGCTCTCCTCAGCTTCAAAGACTTAAGAATTAGAAACATGGGCAATGATGGCTGCTCAGTTCTCCATGCAAGTCCTCCCTGCGAGTCAGAGGACACAGGAGGAAATTAACAAACATCTAGAGCAGTGGCCTCTTTAGTAAGAACCTGTGACAGTCAAGCCAAATAGTGTCCACCGATCATGTGCTGAATGTCAGGAAACAGGAGATTAGTATAGAAACCCCATTAGCTAAATAAGCCAGAGAGCCTACAGAAGGGGCAGCTTCACACTATGTCTGGGCTTTCAATAATGCCGGTGGTGAAGGAAGTGATTGTAACAAGAGTGCGTAGGAACTACATCTTCAGGAGAACTCGACATTTTATTCATATCTCTTCAGTTGCCAAACTATTCCTTTAATATACCCAAGAGCAAATAGTCACAGTCCTGGTGTAAAATTGAAGGTTATGAGAGAATGTGATAAACTCCAGAGACTTTATAAAGATGGAAAAGTAAAACAATCTTTGTTCAGAAGCAGAATGTAAAACCTCAAGGCTCTTCCTCCACCCGTGCTTTTCCATGATGCCTTGCGCCTTGTGCTCTCTCAGAATAAGAGATCATCCTCACCATAGGCACACTCCCACACGCAGGTCTCAGTTTCTCATACAAGCCTTACATTTAAAAGGACAGACCTGTCATGAGCCATGTTCCTACCACTTCAATATCTATCTGCACTCTCTCAATAGAATGCAAAGAAACAACTGCATTTAAGCACCAACCCCAAGAGAACTAATAGTCGCTCTAAGGTGATGTGGGTTATAAAGGAAGTTGGGTATTAATTATAATACTTGCCATTTAAAAAAATTGGTGGTGTGTGTAATTTTACCTCATTTTCTCATTTGCCACTGTTATTTAAATTGCTTCCCAGCACTAAGCATGTGCATAAAAGATGATTGTTCCAAATTTAACCTTTTAAATAAAATGTGTTCTATTAATTAAGTCATTACTGCTCCCTCTCTTTTCCATTATGTTTGTTCATTTGTCATTGGTCCTAAAGATAGGCATCTATGTCAGAGAATATTCTGGAGAAAGACCCTAATTTTGATGCCTATCACCCATTTGGATTTTCCACACTGTAAAAAAAAAATAGTTTATTTTAGTGTTCTAAAGAATTTCAACTTGTCAATTATTAAAATAATAATAAGTATTTCTCCTAGGGATAATAGGCATTATTCAGCCAAAAAGTTAAGAAGTTCCTTGTAAAACTTAATGTTACTAGGAAGTTTGCAATACTTAGATGAATGAAAGACAGACAGAAAGGAAGGAAGGAAGGAAGGAAGGAAGGAAGGAAGGAAGGAAGGAAACCACAAAGATAGATAGAAGCAAAGCAACAGCAGAAGCTTTACCTTCCTAGAAACCCCATTTTTAGAATAGCCGTGTGTGGCGAGACCCTTTATTC
The DNA here is from genome assembly GCF_018167655.1 of Microtus oregoni. NCBI lineage: Eukaryota > Metazoa > Chordata > Mammalia > Rodentia > Cricetidae > Microtus > Microtus oregoni. Next base: position 54,652,626 of record NW_024543069.1, read on the forward strand.
AGCTGTGTTTTCTGTGCACATCCTCCCAAACAAGAGTTACAGTCAGATACACTGAGGAGGATGTACAAAGTATCTGCTTGTCTTTCCTATAGCACAAGCGAGCACCCAATGCCCTGCTAAGGTGTGATGTGTTCTTGCTTAGTCTTTCTGTATTTCTTTATGATCTTGACAAAGTGTAATCGTCAGCACCATCATGACCAAACTCATCCTTCACCATGCTCTCTGCTTCCACTTATAAAAAGTTTTAAGTAATGAGAACGTTTACCTGGATCTGTGCTGAGTAATTTTTCATTTTTTTTTTACTTTATCTCCCATAATTTCCTGCGTGTTGCTTGTATCCCCATTCTTGTATGGAAAAAAAAATAGAGTTAAAAAGAGTGTAGCAATCTTCCTGCCCTCACCGGCCGCTGAGCTCCATCTGGCTGTTCAGTTACCACTAGTTGTTGTTCTGCCATTCTGCTTAGCGTATCAGGGACTGTATGTGTTGACCATGTGATCTTCTAGGCTCTTAGCGTGTACTTACCTCTGTCATCTTTACCAAAAATCTGTGGGGTGCCAACATATCGTTCATTTCATCGTGGTGAAACTGAAGTGAGCAAAGCTAACGTGACTTCTAAGACTCTTATCGAAATAAATCTAAAACTGCTCAGAGTGGAACAAAATTTGTCAAGCTTCCAGGCCAGGCTCCTAACTCTCAGGGTGACTATTCATATATTAAGAGAGAAGAAATAGTTTATTTGAACTTTAAATTTCCAAACATGCTGATCAATATTGAGGGAACATTACTTTACTAGTCTGCAGGAAATTTTTTTTTTTGACAGAATCTTGCCATTTAGCTCAAGATAGCCTTAAGCTTACCCACGTAACCCTGCCTCCATCTCTAAAGTTCTAAAACTATAGCATGCACCCTGTTCATACCTGGTCCAGATTTCCATCTAATATCATCAATTCAGATAAAAAGAATACCAATTTTCAGTATATGATTGTTTAAATGCTTTCCTGTATTTAATTTGTGTTGTTGTTTCTTCTTAAAATTCCTCGGCTAGCACATCTTCTGTGATTGTCACAGAAACAAAGGGGCAGCTAAGACTGTCCTTTAATCTCTGCTCCTTCAACCGATGAAATGCAGGCCACAGAGACATGAGGATGTAGTGCATGTTCTCAAGGTGTTACAAAGATTAAAATAATTAAACAGATGTAAAATATGTAGGGTAGAACCTGTGTGTTACAGGACTCTGCAGTACCAGCTACTGTTGTTTGTAGTTGTCTGTGTAGTTGATTTGTGGTAATTTTCTACAGGATTCCCCTGTACGTGTTTTTAGGCACAACAAGGAAAGAGCTTGGCCATGAGTGCTTGACTCACCACCCGAATGGAAATGCAAAGAAAAAAAAAATTCTAACAAGATACTTAGGCAGTTAGACCAGGATAACCACAGGCAAGCAGTGCTTTTAATTTCAACATAAAGAAATAGCCAAGAAAGGGTGGCAGGGGAGTGTCTGACCATGTGTGATGACTAGGTCAGTTACAGATGAACGACGTGAGCAGAGGGAAGAGACAGGCTCGTTAGGGAAGATGGAGGCAGTCTTCCTCGTTGCCACGTTCTCCTCACCGTTTTCTCTATCCTTGAGTACCAGAGGTTTATAGACTGGCAAGAACTTTAGTAAATGGAGAGAGAAGGTACTACAGCGGCTGGGTGCTAATGTGCTTATCCACAGAGCGTTGTTTAGAAACCCCATGCCTGCATCCAGGGATTATTGATAGTGGTTTTCACATACTGCCTTTTCCTGATATTATATCTATTTTACAGTAGCCCTATGTGACACAGTGGAGATCTTTTCTCTGTGTTTTCCAGTGGGGCTTTTGTAGAATCCATATTATTTATTTCAATATTTGGTAAAATTCACCTGTGATGTCATCCAGTCCTAGAGTAGTCTTTGAAGGAAAATTTTACTTATAAACTCATTTTAAAATTTAACCAATAGGCCATACATATGGGTTTTTTCATCTAAGTCTTTAAACTTTCAGAAGGTTTTTTTTTTCTCCCATTGCTTAAGGGCTGTATAACTCTTGACCTAATTCTTCCACACTGTTGTGGTATGGCCTGTTGTCATTTCTAAGTGCACCCCTGCACTATGACGCTTGCCACCGCGATTGTTGGGAGTGGGCATAGTTTTCATCTCTGTGTGAACTTTAAATGCTCTTTTCTTTCTGTTCAGTATTGGTTTTCTAGGTAGTGGGGTCATGGTGGGGGTGTTTCCTCAGATATCAGAAAAAAATAGTGAGCTGGTTTTGCACTTTCCAAACGCCACATGCATCGACTTCCCCAGATAACATACAGCATTCCTGTATTGCAAGGGACACCACTAGATTCTTCCATGTCCCCTTTCCAAACCGTCTCCAGGAAGCTGCCGAGACTGAAGGCAGGGTGATCACGGTGCTCACTGTATTTGAAGCTGCCGAGACTGAAGGCAGGGTGATCACGGTGCTCACTGTATTTTTCCAAATCTTTGTAAGTCCATCCTTTGTGGCCTAATGTCTACTTTGTTAGATTTTATTACAATTTTGTCCTTTCTTCATAAAAACCTTTCCTTTTTTCTGTCTCTATTTTGAGCAGATATAGAAGACTGGCCTTGAGTCTTGAATATGAATGTATGTGTGTGTGTGTATATATATATATATATATATATATATATATATATATATATATATAGCTTTAATGCTCAAGTAGCTTTATTATCTATTATATATCCCATGTCCCTTGAATTTAGTTCTTCTCTAACAGACATCAAAGAAAGAGCCCAGTTAAAAGAACTGCAAGTACGAAAACTTTTTATAAGTGTTACATTCACAGAAGGCCTAATAAACATAGCTCTTCATAGTTGACTATAAATGTCTATGGATAAAATTGAGGCAGCCTGGGATAGGCTTGAAAAAAACCCTCAAGTCTTTGTCAGTAAAAGATTTAATTTATTATGAATCTATATTAATTCTTGGCTTTAAAAATGCTGATTTACAGGCAGGTCTAATCTTTGTTTTTTATTTCTTCTCTCAGTGCCAGATGAAAGCGAAGTTCAGTCACTGGCTGACCGCAGACCGGGTAAGGAATTCCTTGTAACCGGCTTTCTCTTCCTGGAAATCGCTGCCTGTGTTTTAGTAGCATTTGGACCCCGTTTCTAAGCACTAGTCGGTGAAAAGCTAATTAATACATGAGTTGTCTCTGTCTTCCACAAACATGAATTATCGCTTGGCTGTGTGCATAATAGCATAATGCATGCTGACTCAAAATGTGCAAGGAAAAGAAGGTTTCCAAAATCATCATCATTACACCAAAAGCCTTAAACCTATACACTACATGAACACTTTCAAGAAACACAGACATTGAAAGGGAAAGCTAAGGAAGTTGGTAAAATTTTCCTCCATAACTTTCACATTAAAATTGGGAAACAGGGAATATCAAAAGAAGATGTGGTTATTTCTCAGGAAAAAAAATTAAAAAAAGAAAATTGGCATACATAATGTTGCCTGTCACTGGAAGGGACTGTGACAGAGATGGCAGTATTATCCTTCTCCTTCCTTCTGAATGAGCCCCCTTGCTGTTCTCTCTGAGGGTCTTAATGGTCTTACTCTATCCCAATGAGGGGCCTCTGTGTATCAAGCCCTAGACTTCCTTTCTCTTCCTAGTGGCCTCCCTTCTCTTTTGTCCTTGTTCCTGGCTTTCTCTTCTCCTCTGTTCTTTCCTCAGGACCATCCAAGCCTATCATTTGCAAACACAAAGTTACTAGAATAACAAATCCTGCAGTATCTCCTACCTCTAGGGGTATCTCGTTTTGTAAAAAAAAAAAAAAAAAAAAAAAAAAAAAAAAAAAAAAAAATACCCATTTGCCTCAGGCGAGCCACTCTACAGAGAGGCTATGCTTGGCACCCCTCCCATGCTGAAACAAAGACTTCTTCCCCATTCCTGTGTTTCTGTGCCAGTTCCCTTTCCAGTCCTAAGTGGCATTCGTGCCTCATTAACTTTGCCATCATATTCCAGGGCAAGATTATGATTTTTATTCTTTTTCTCCTTCTTTAATTTTTTTTTTTTTTTTTTTTTTTTTTTTTTTTTTTTTTTTTTGGTTTTTCGAGACAGGGTTTCTCTGTGGTTTTGGAGCCTGTCCTGGACTAGTTCTTGTAGACCAGGCTGGTCTCAAACTCACAGAGATCCACCTGCCTCTGCCTCCCGAGTGCTGGGATTAAAGGCGTGCGCCACCACCGCCCGGCTCTCCTTCTTTAAATTTTCTAATGACTTTATCAGGGAACAGCTGGTTCACAACTCTTAGGTTCCACCTTTTATTCTTCCCAATAAGGAGCCTAAACACTATGAGCAAAAAAACATTCTGCTTATGTGGTTATAAAAAATTTTTATAAATTAGATTTGTAAAAATGAGCAAATGATAAGCTTTCTGGTTATTTCCAAGAATTCCAATCTTAGTTTAATCTTAGTTTTTTTTTTTTTTAAAAAAAATCACCCTTTGCTGGTTATCAAAACTGATCGTCACTCTTTTGAACTGAAAATATCATTTTGGCTTCTTGCTATAATATTTTAGTCAAGTTTAAATGTTTGCTTTTAGCTAATGTGATATAAATATTTACGAAGAACTACTCTACAAAACTTAAAATAATGACCTTACAGATTTTGAGAAATCAAAATTGGCAGAATTTCATAGCTGGCAGACAGATTTCTTATAAAATTCTGCATGACAACTTTACTTCAGGTAGCAGATGGAAATAGTACCAGCAAGCTTTATACTATATAAAACATAATTCTAAAAAATACTAAATGACATAAAAATATTAGCTGGCAAATAGATGCCCTATAAAATTCCACATGACAACTTTACCTTAGGTAGCTACTGGAAATTGTATCAGCAACCTTTATACTATATGAAACATAATGATAAAATATACTAAATGACGTAAAGATTTGTACTAATATATAATCACTCCAATAATCATTGCCCACATATCTCATGACCTTCTACATAATCACTGCATCAGAGCTGACTGTTGCACATCCGTTGAATCTATGTAAATGTGAAAAAATAAACTTTATCTTACTTGTGCCTCTAATCAGAATTGAATCCAGTTTGAGCTCTGAGGCATCAATGCCTTAAAGATTAAGGCAAGTAAGAAGTTTGATAACTTTAGAGCAAACGTAATATTACACTGATGTGTCACAATGAACAAGTGCAACCTCTCCAACATTAGGGACCCTTGTGATAGGACAGAGCATCATTAGAGGAAAATGTGTGCCGAAGTTTGTAAATGGATATGCTTCAAGAATGTACCCTCTACCAGTTTTTTACATATGTATTTTGAAAATTAATCATATTTATGATTTTATTTAGGCATTCGTCTCTCATACAGGAGCTCAACTCCCATATTATTCTACATTCATGTAGAGTAGCGGGTCTCAAGCTGTGGGTTGCAATCCTTCTGGGGGTTAAACAACACTTTCACTGGGGTTACACTCATATCAAATATCCTGCATACCAGATATTTATATTAAAATTCATAGCAATAGCAAAGTTATAGTTATGAAGTAGCAACAAAATTTTATGATTGGGGGTCATTATATTAAAGGAACTATATTAAAGAGTCACACAACATTAGGAAGTTTGAGGACCACAAATGTAGAGGGATTTCTCATGGGATGTTAGTGATGGAGATGGTGGATATAATAACAAATGATTAAAGGTTCTTCTAATTCTGACAATTTCTGTTAAATCATTTAAAAAATTACAACAAATAAATATGTTTAGTTAGGCAGATAATCAATAAAAGATAGATAGATAGATAGATAGATAGATAGATAGATAGATAGAGTCTGTGATGTCAAATTCTCATGTGTACTCTGTAACCACAAATTGCCAGGATATATTTTACTTTGTTAGGGACCAGGATCACACTTCTGGAAATATTCAAGTGATCCCTTGAAGTTTTCCTGAAATATGATTTTTCCTTCCCCAAATCCTGTCTTTGGAATACTTAAGTAATAGATCAGCATCTTTTTGGCTAACAAGAGTAGCTTTCTCTTTAATTCCAGAAATGTGGATAGCTTTAACGTTATCCAAGACTATCAGGAAGTTAAATAAATTAAATTGTGTATGCTGACTTAAGTCTACCATCCATCTTATTTGGGAGATATTCAACATTTAATAAATTCATTTGAGCTGAGCTTTCTTCTGCGTCAGCTTCTTAGTAAGTAGAGAGCCATTGTATGCCAAGTTTCATCTGACAATATTTTTGGCACCTTTTCCTTGGCTTAATCTTTAAGTGGTTGATGCCTGAAGGCTAAGATTATATCAAAAGCTTAGGTAAGATAAATCTTTCTATAATTTTTGGCTCAAAATGGTGGTTCCCTTCACCCCTTCTAGAATCAACACATTATTCTTCAGAGTCCCCCAACAGCCTACTCATTGCATGAGCTTTCCCTCAGAGTGAGTGTGTTCCAGCCCATTACTCAGTGCCATCGCAAGTGTGTGGGGTCTTCTCCATGCAAGGGAGGTCTGGATGTCTCCAGACCCACCCAGAGAAGTTAGAGATAAAGTACCCTTTGTTTAGTTCCTTTAAGAACACAAGTTTTATTGAGCCTTGAAGAATATTTTAACATCTTCCCAATTTGTTAATTGAACAAAATTTGTGCGCTAAAAATGCAAGACATAAGAAAACTAATTATTATTATTTTTTTAATTTTTTGAACTTAAGATATTATCATACCATTAACTTCTTCCATTTCCTACCCCTTGCTCTCTTAAGTTCATGGCCCCATTTTCTTTGATTGTTTATATAAGTGAGTGAAAATGTATGTGTGTGTGTGTGTGTGTGTGTGTGTGTGTGTGTGTGCGTGCATGCATCTTCCTAGAAACATAACTACAACCTGCTCAGTCCATATGTCACCTATACATATATGTTTTTCCTGCTGGCCACTTGGTATTAAATAACCAATTTCAAGATGACTTCAGTATTCTGAAGGAAACTTAGATTCCAGAGAAAATGAAATCAGCTTGGCATTTGATATTTAAAATTTTTGCTGTATCATTGACTATCCTAAAAGTGATAGAGAATATCTGGCATTTCCCTGCCTATATACTGAGCCACAACCAACTGTTCAGTGTCCCTCTTGTATTCAGTACGAAGGGGCTTATAAATTTTGTCTTTTTTTCCTGTGTCATCTTCTTTTTCTGTTGTTTTGATTTACTGCGTGGAGCTGCTTTAATATGTATTGACTGTCTGCAGGATCTTTGCTGACCCAGCTCTTTAAGATGATGCAGTACTGAGAAAGCCAGGGACTTCTTCTTTACGAGCTCTGACATATTAATTAGGAAAATGGACTAAAAAGCTTTCCGATTTCTGTTTTAATTTCTTATATTCTAAAATACCTGTCTAGATAGCTGTAAAATAGGCTAGTCAGTGAAAGGAACGGTGGGCTGTAAGTACAGATCTTTTTTGAATCCAGTTATCAATTAAGGAGAATATGCTTATTAGAAACTCAAGTAGATTTCTGCAGACCAGGAGTCTTGCAGCCATGAAGTTTAACTGACAGCTGACACAGCTGATTGAGGAGAAGCTGAACCACAGGGCAGTTAACCCTGATCTCCCAGATGGTCCTTGTGGGCTTAGGGAATGACCTAGGTGGTATGCTTCAGAGCAACTCTTGTGTTCCTAGAATGTTCCTAACACCCGACAGTTCCCAGAACTGAGAATATTGGAGAATGTAGGTCCTTACTTTCCATTCTGTTGGGAATGCATGACTGACAAACATCTCAAACATCTATATTCCCCTTTTGTAAACGTGACTAATTAAAAAAGGAACACATATCCCAGACTGTGATACTCTCATAAAGATGAACGACTTCTGTTTCCCCTCATGAAATGTACAAGTTTGTTAGTATATAAACGAGTGGGCCAAGCTGGGAGTTACAGAAAAGGGGAAATGTGTGGCATTGATTATAGATTGTATTGAAGTGTCTGTGACATGCGTTATCGTCACAAAGCTCAGAAGTTATCAGGAAGTTGTAACTTTGGCAGACTTTCCACTCTGCTATAAGTGCAATGTGCATAATCTTCGAAAGAGAGTTTTTTTCAAGAGGGATCGAAGAAGTTCATGGATCTTTATAAAAGTTTGGAGCTTTTAAGATAGGATTGTTGGCACATGCTTATAATCTCAGGAAACAGTGGTTGGAAGAGCCTGAGTTCAGATCCAGCCTTGACTAGACATAAGTTTCAGGCTCCATAGTGAACTATATAGTGAGATTTTGTTTCAAACAAAAAGTAACAATAAACAAATAAAATATTTTAAAAGAAAAAGAAGTTTAGACAATGACTTCAACATGAAGAAAAATTAGTGAAATTTCAGAAGGTTTTTGTTTCCACTTTTTTAGAGAATCAAAATTAGAATGTATTGTTTTAATAATATGTCAAACCACGGCCATTTTTCATGTTTGAGTCTTCTAGTTGGGTTGCTGCAATCCAAGACTGAGATTTCTATGTATGAAGAAATAAAAATCAGTGTTAGTGGCTAGTGAGCTTCATTTTTGTTTCTTTCCTCATCAATTAGTTAAGAAAACACAACATGGATGTCTGTTTATGTGCTGGGAACCTTGCAATCTTTTGTTGTTATTCATTATATTGGTTGAATGTAGTGTTCGATATGAGAGACATACATTTCCCTCTGTCTTCAGCTTTGCCTTACTTTTCAAAGGGATTAGTATTTTATCATTAGAAAATTGGCAACGTGCCTATATCATGTATAATCTTGTCATTGTCTATGCTGTGGAAGATTACTCAACACTGTAGTCTCTAAAGTTTGATTAATCAAACACAATTAGAAACAAATATACCAAACCAGTCCTTTTTATAAGATTTAAGTATAAAGCAGGTTTGTGTATCTCTTCTAAATTTTCTAAGTAAATATATTCTTTGAAATTAAATTTGGGGGGCTGGAGAGATGGCTCAGTGGTTAAGAGCATTGCCTGCTCTTCCAAAGGTCCTGAGTTCAATTCCCAGCAACCACATGGTGGCTCACAACCATCTGAAATGAGATCTGATGCCCTCTTCTGGCCTGCAGGCAGACACACAGACAGAATATTATATACATAATAAATAAATAAATATAAAAAAAAGAAATTAAATTTGAAAATGAGTTATTTTGCTCCTCTTCATGTATATCAAATGTCTCTGTACAAGTTATTTTCTGTTGCTATAATAAACACAAGGACCAAAAGCAAGTTAAGAATACAAAATTTATTTTTGCCTGTCATTCCAGAGGACTAAAATCCATAGTAACAGGTAGGCATAAGCAGGAGCAGGAAGCTGGCTGACCACATTACATCTACACACAGGAAATAGAAAGTGGGGCCAGGCTATCAATCTCTAAGCCCATCTCCAGTGATGTACTTCTTCCAGCAAAGGTGTACCTCCTAAAGCAGTGGTTCTCAACCTCCCTAACGCTGTGATGCCTTAATATGTCATATTGTGGTGACCCCCAACCATATTTCATTGCTACTTCATAACTGTAATTTTGCTACTGTTATGAGTCATGATATTAACAACTGTGTTTTGTGATGGTCTTAGGTGACCTCTGCGAAAGGGTCGTTCAATCTCCCACAAAGGGGTTACAACCCATAGGTTGAAACACTGCCCTAAAGGGTCCATAATCTCCCCACACAGCAGCACCAACCAGGGGCCAAGTGTTCAAAACATGAACCTAAAGGGGACATTGTCGTTCTTTCTGTGCTAGAAATACCAAGGGAAATTAGACATCCTGCCTTAGAAAAACTATCACAGTATGTAAACACCCATTAGATAGCAATTCAGTGCATTCTCGCTGAGGAGACAGTACAGAAGTCTCACAGGGGAGGTAGTTCTTGTCTTTGGCATACAGAATGGCTGTTGGGTTTGAGAATGGATGTATTTCTGTAGGAAACTGGGAAAGGTAACATCAAGACATAGACAGGGTCACTGGGCTAACTCACTGAGGAATATACAAATATGAAGCATCAAGGTGTACACGAGACAGAGTACAAAGGAACTCAATCATGGAAACTCTTGCTCAGGCAAAGGTATATCTAATTTTATCATACCTGCTCTGCACAGATTAAAGCACAAAAGAGGATCATTTTTGTATTCTGGTGGCTGTAGAGACTTGAAAAAAAACAGGAAGGAAAATATAATGTAGAGAACATATATTTAAGTGTTTAGAAATGGAAATAAGGGAGATATATTTAGGCAATAATGACTGAGATATATGTTTATTTAAAAATAAACCTAGTAGATGAAAGAAGCATATTTGGTATGCTTGTGTGCATTGGCAGTCCGTTTTTGCTTCCACTGTGTTGCATAAGAAAATCAAAAGTAAACATTGGCATGTTAATCACGTATATACAGATGGTCTGGCCCTTTCTGATTTCAGCCACACAGATCTTAGGTTTAACAGCAACTCATGAGTTAGGACTATGTGTCATTTATATGCCTGTAATCTTCTGAGAATCAGTAGTTCTGTGGTATGCACCTTTGACAGAAAGAGTAATAAGATAGAGCTAGTTGAGAGAAAGAAAGAAATCCATAAGTTATATGCTAGAGACTTCCATTAAGTGCCTGGAGGGGGGAAGCAGATAAGCAGGAACAGAGAGAGTGTGGCAATCGAAAGGGATTGTGGAGCCGACGTTTGGTACCTAGCGGTAGGGGAACAGCGCACAGAAAGTAGAAATGAGAAACAGGAAGAAGTGGAGCCTCGTCCTAAGAGCAAAACTTGATTTGAGTGGGCTAAAGTGAAGCAGGATTCTGAGCGATAAGCTAGACTTCAATTAAGACCAAGAGGCCGGAGAGGTTCAGAGATGAGGTTGAAACTGAAGAGCAATTGAACAGCCATGGAAAGGCTCAGAAGACAGGTGTGAGCTGAAGGAGACAGTCGGCAAGTGAGCCACACCGAAGGGAGAGGGTGCTGCAAGCCTTTCAGCCCAGAAAGGCAGGCTAGCATCTCCATAGTGATGGTCTGCTTTATTTAGATGGCCACCAAATTCATTATATAAAATACTGAAGTTGAGCTTTTCAGGTATAAAGAAATGATACCAGATAAAATGAAGACATTTTAAGATAAATAAAAATGATAATCTGTTGACGTAATTGGTGAATGCGAAATGAAGACATGAATATTTTGAGAATTGAGGAGAATTCACTATACATTTTATAGATATGGAAAGGATATTAAACCAATATTATGACCAATACTTTTGGCAACTTAAATGTAAGGATAAATTTCTGCAGTTACCAAAAGAACTTGTCTGGTGAAGAGAGAAAAGGTTCGGCTCCTTCTGAGACTCTACTGTAGCCTGAATGGGTCATTATTTATCATGTTTTTTGGTTTTTGTGTTTTGTTTTTTTGTTTTTGTTGTTGTTGTTACTTTTGTCTGATGAAATAGGAGATCAAGAATTTGCAAAATTAGTGCTATAACAATGGCTCAGTGTAAAAAGTGCTTGGTATACAAGCATGAGAACCAGATTTTATCTCCTTAGAACTCAGGTAAAAGTCATGTGGGCATGACAGCCCACCTTTAATCTGAACCAGAAATCCTAGTCCTTCAGAGGCCAAGATAAGGGTTCTTTAAAGCAAACTAGCAGGTTTGGGGAACTGGGAGAGACTCTACCTCAGAAAATAAGGTAGAGAGATGGAAGAAGATACTCAAGGTCAACCTTTGACTCACATTTGAGAGTACACATATCCACATACACAACATGTATACATTCAAAGATGTATACACAGTGCACATATACACACATATACATACAAACTGCACATGCATGTATATGCAAAAACAAAAACAAAAAAAAATTTCAAAGTTTAATGGTCTCAAGGTAGGAAAATGCCAAATTTTTCACTGTACATATAAATGATGTACTTTAGCTGGAGTTAGTTTTAGCAGACTGTGGGGGGTGAGCGTGAGATTGAGCTTACAAGAAGGTGCCTTGAGTATGAGGAAGAGGTAGAAAAGGCTGAAGTGATCTTTCTAGAAAGTTCAGAGAAAAATATATGATCTTTCTAAAAGGTTAAGAGAAAATGAAAGTGTATCTAGGGGATACAGGAAAACTTGATTTCTATTGGCTTATTTCCTGTTCCATTAATGAAATACTCCAAACCGTGTCTATGAGCTAAGAGAAAGATATCTGGGAGAGAAGAATAAATGGGGAAGAGACTGCTGTTAGAGGTGTTGAATTAAGAGGATCTTTCTGTAGCAGGTGCTTTGGGAGAGTGAGCTTGGAGTGCAGTGGGGGGTGGGGTCCCCTGCAGTGTGGATAACAATGTAGGTAGAAAGCCTGAGAAACATAAGGATGTTTATGGGGTCCATTCTCCAGTGTCAAGTCAGTACATACTGACCTTGTAGGGCTGACAAGCTGATTCTCCAAGATGATCAGAAATGCCACGGGTAACAGCTAACCCGGGAGGGAGCTGGGATACAAGTCACTGAAAAAATGGATAGGCAACCGAATATTTTAAGCTGGATGTGGCAGCATATTCGTGTGATTCTAGTACTCAAGACAAAGGACAAAGAATTGCCATGAGTTTGAAGACAGCCTGGAATACACAGTGAGACAAAATATAAATATATATGTAATTGATGTTTATATATTATAAAAGAATGTGTAGCTCTTATTTATATTTTACATAGACATTATACGGACACACATAAATACAGATATGCCACATTCAAGACTTAGATGGCAGATAAGCTACCATTTTCCAAACTCAATCTCCAGTTCTCCATTTATAGGTCACAGAACATGAGAACTGGGTGGAACACAGCATTCTTCCTACACACCAGCTCATTTCCCAGAGTTGTCTAAGGCTTCAAGAAAATAGTCTCATGAAAGGGCAACCTCCTCAGTGACAGAGCCGAGCCTCAGATGAAACCCCTTGCTTTGTGGACTTCATTTCTGCCAGTCTGGAGAGCTTCCTGATCTCAGTGACCTTCCAAGTCCTCTCAATTTTCTCAACCCCAGAGTGAAGAACAGAAAGATGAAGTTACCTAGCAGTGGGAGTATTTCTTTTAGTGTTCTACCACTCTGCTCGGAGGACTTGCCCCTGGCTATCCCAGGTCTGGTGTGCAGCTGGGTGCAGACGTTCTGACAGAACTCACTCACTTGACCCCCGTCCACTCCTCCGTAGCCATCTGGCACCATTTTCCTACATGCAGATATCCACTCTGGAATTGAGAAATACATTTGGATTTGTTGATTCCAAATCACTACTTGCTAAACTTACAAAGCACAATTCTGATGGCTAAGGAAGCCTGGGGACTCCCTCCACTTTGAGGAACTTGATACCCTTGCCTGCCTTTGTGATATTGTTGTCCACTTACTTAAAAACAGATTCAAAAATTTTGAGAACTCTAAAATTTCCAAATAAGCTTTTTTAAACATATTTCTTTTACTTAAAAGAAATATAACTACTGTAAAACACAGTAACAACTTTTTTGGAGATTCAGAATTATTTTTTTTCTATGCACTTATTTTGAGAGAAAAATAAAACACAGCATCAAAATAAGAAGGGCAAATATAAAAAAACTGAGTATGAAACCTGAGAACTTCCCCAAAGAAGTTATTCACATAGTCTTGTTTCCCTTTAGCTTTCCATACTGATCAACATTATAAGATTCCCATAACCAGATTTTATCATCCCATCCCTCTCATTATTCAGAACTAGACATTTTGTCTTTGAGGTAAAATTTACTGTGTTCTCTAAAGCATGGGAATTGTTTTAGGACTTGAACATTGGAAACTCAAAGTTAAGCCCACTCTTTAAGATGAAGCATTTTGTATGTAAATCAGTTGTGGAAAACCTAAAATAAGTAACCAAGACTCTAACTCCATTGACCCAGAAAGATTCTGGACTACCAACTTTATATCTCAAATATCTCTGGGAAATTTATTCTGTCTGTATTCACTAATGAAGATGCATATATCTGCAATCCAGCAAGGCCTTAAATGTTTAGTTTTCCCAACCAAAATCAGGTTACGGCATTTTATTGGAAATTCAAGGTTAAAGCTCAACCAGGGAAATATAAAATGAGCTTGGACATAGGAACTTGCCAATTCGATCGACTAATAATATAAAATAAGCTATGCTTTAAATTTTATTTTTATAAATCTTATATAAAAGTATAATATCATCAGCTAATGGTTAGAATATTCTGGGATGCATTTATTTTGACAGTGTTATGACTTTATATAAGTTGGGGTGTGCACATTTATATGGGGTTCATAAATGAAGTGAGCTTTTTTCATGAGGCTAGAAAGCCTCCAAAGAAATCTGTTTCAAGAAGGATTCAGATTACCTAAATTCTGTTCCTGCAGCTCCCAATATCTTTGCTAAGTCCCTATCACTATGCTATGACCTACTGTCCCAGGTTCCCCTTTGGCAATGGCACTCTCTGACCTACCCAATCTTTATCCGCATGCATCTTGTTCGGCTGCATGTGTCTATGGATTCTGATTTTATGCCTTTTATCCTTTTTACACTGTCTTGTCCCAATAGCCTATTCTTACACTCTAAAGCAGGGTTCTGACAAGACTTTTATCAGGTTCAGTTAATTCCTAGAGGAGCTTAAAGAACTCAGGGAAACACTTGGCGTCGATTACGGAGGATCCAGGTAGCAGCCAGAACTGAGAGAGGTGTGTGGACAGGTATGGGGGAGGTCCAGACTTCTTGCCTCTGTCCCTGTGTCCTGCCCTCTCTGCTCCCCTGCTCAGCCACCGGAGTGTTCTTTGACAGCTGTGCCTCAGAGGGCTTTTTAATGGAGGCTTCATTCCATTGGCACAACAGATCAAATCGTTGGCCAGTTATGATCACCTCACTGTTTAGCGCCTCTCTCCTCTCCTGATTTGGGGTGAGGAATAACAATTTCAACCTTCAGATATGTAATTTTTTCTCCTGATAGCAGCCCCCATTCAGAGACTCCTAAGAGCTGTCTGTCATGTCATGTCTACAGAAAGACCCATTGTTTTAAAGATCCCATGTATTTTAGGAACTGAGTAACAAGACATAAAATGGAATGAAGACCAAAAAATATGCTTATTGTACACATTGTAAAACACTGTGTAGAGTATCCACTTTCCATATCGTACAAAAGAAATGTTCAAACAGGCAGATTGCACCTAGGAACCAGCAAAGATGTGCAGAGGAACCAACCACAAGAAAAACAGCAGTTTGTAGGGAGAAAATGAAATGTCCAGTCCCTGAGCTGTACAGGGAACCCGTGGAGACAGAAGCATTCGTGAAAAAAGAATGGAAAAAGGCTTAACTACGAGACCCCAGGTTACTGGGGGGAAAAGAGCTGTAATGAAAAACATGTTTAAAGAATATTAAAAAAAACCCTGTCAATTTTGGTATCCCAGGGGGCAGGAACTTATAATATATTTAATAGTGTACCCTTGTGGTGCTCTGTATAAAAAAGGATCTTTTTAGAGGTCCATGATGTGCAACTGTATCCAATAAAAAGCAGACTTAACAATAAGAAAGGCTGATAGTAAATATGTCAAAATTAAACAGAAAACTTTAAACAACCTAGATTACTCTTGCTAAACTAAGCAAATAAAAAAATTCATCCCTACTTTCCAGTCAATCAGAAATGATGGGTTCTCACAAAGCAACTTACCAACTCCCCATGAAAATAGAGCCAAGCCATTGAAAATTACCTGTTTTCCAGAAGCCCTTTATACATCAAGTTTCTTTTTAATGCATGCATTTTTAAAGCAGGCAAACCAAACCACAACTGCCAAAAATAATAATAAAATGGCAGATCATTTTGTAAAAATAATCAAGATTTACCATTAGTGAGTGAATTGTCAAGGTATTCAGAAAAATTGGCCTCAAAATGGTGATGGAGCCGTTTTACTTCCTGTACAAACGGGCCTCAAGAGAAAATATTGCTAGTGGTTGATTTAGTAGTCTGGCAATCTATGGCTCATCTTAAGAGGTTTATACAAGGAAATATATTTTACTCTTTTAAAAGCACATATTTATATTAATGCATATTAAGAAAATACTGTTTTTCCATTTATAGAACTATTAATGTCTTTATATAAAAAGCATATTGGGGGCTGGAAAAAATGAGTCAGTGAGTAAAACACTCTCTATTAAGCATGGGAGCCTGAGTTTGGATGCTCAGAAACCACATAAAAGCCAGTTCAGTTGTACCTGCCTAGAACACTAGCTCTGGCAAGCACTGAAAGACAGATGGCTAAGGTAGCTAGTCAACCAGTCTTGACCAAATGGTGAGCTCCGGGTTCACAGAGATCCTGTCTCAATAAAGTCACATGGAGAAATAAGAATTTGACATGCACACAAACACGCAAAGAAAAAAATACCCAGTGAACACCTGGATTTCACATGTGCATGAGTAGAACAACACACATGTGCTCATGTGCATGCATATACATACAGACAGACACATGTGTGCATACACACATGCATACATCATTTTAAGAGAAACTGATATAATAAAACAGTAGAGAACACTATGTGAGCATGCCAAAGATGCTGAATGATAACATGCATTGCTAAACTGAGAAATATCTGATCTGTCTTGTATGCTCTGTCAGATAGCTAATGCCATGAACTATGTTATGCTCGGGAAACATGTATGAGAGAAATGCCTCCACTCTGAGACCTTCATGGTACCTAAGACTCACACATTGGGTTCCTTTTCCTTCCTTTATAGTTGAAGTTGTGCTCCCCCACCCTCATATTGCTTGCTGAGTTTCTCCCAATGGACACAAACTGATGCAGGGCTCAGTAGATTTCCACGTAGGAGCACCTCCCCTACACGCTCTTGTCAGGGTCTCCACGTAGGAGCAAAGGGAAGCTGAAGAACATGGGTTAAATAATGGCCGTCTGTTGCTTAAAATGTTCTTGTGGCCACCCATCACTTATAGAAAATGAGTCAGATGTTTTATTGTGGTCCCCAAGCATGCTGCCTCTCCTCACCCTGCCTCTACATTGTTATTCTAGTTCCTCTTTTGGGGCATTTGACTGGAGTGATAGTTGATTAGTAGTTTAATGAATAAAACTTGCCTGAAGATCAGAGAGTAAAGCTAGCCACCCTAGCAGGTCTAATAAAAACCCAGAGACAGATAATGGTGTTCAGCCTCAAGGTCAGAAAAGTGATACAGCCAGCCACTGACTCTTAACCTCTCCCTCAGTCCAAAATGGCGATCTTGCCTTGAGGAATCTCACAATGAGAGTAATACTGAGAGCTGGCTCCTCCCATCTTACATTCCTCTCTTATTAAGGGTGTGCACCACTACCACCCAGTTTCTGTGGCAAACTAGTGTGGCTACTGGGATTAAAAGTGTGTGTCCCCACTACCTGGTCAGTAAGGCTGACCAGGACAGCTGCTGTACTCTCTGATCGTCAGGCAAGCTTTATTTATTAAAATACAAATGAAATACCCCTACACTTAACTCTTCTTATTTTTCTAGCCAACAACTTGTTCTCTCTGTGGGACCTTTGCCTCTCATTCCTTCTCAGAGTGGTCCTCCCCTTTGTCTCATGGATTCCCTTTGGTTCTGTTCTCAAGTCAAACATGCTTTCTTCACAGTGACCTTCCTTCTTGTGGCCTTCATCTAAAAGGAATGCCTAACACGACCTCAGTCCCTAAAGCCTTTCTCATCCAGTACCTATACAGAAAGCATATTTTGGAAACTGTGTCCAACCGTGTGTGTGTGTGTGTGTGTGTGTGTGTGTGTGTGTGTGTGTGTCACATAAGCCACAGAACAAGTGTTGAATTCACAGGACAACTTTGGGGAGTTGGGTTTTTGACCCATGGGTTCTAGGGCCAAATTTGGGTCACCTATCTTGGGCTATAAGCACTTTTGTACACAGAGCCATTTCATTGGCTCTTTTCCTGCATCTGTTTTCTTCCAAACTTCTCACACCCTTATGCTTAATATGTGTGTTGTCCTAACGAGTAGATGCATTTGGTTGATATAATCTCAGTTCTCTCTGATATTCTAGCACATGTATATTTATTATAATTGCTAGTATATTTAAATTTGTAATCATCATCTTACTTTCTATTTGAAATACTTTCAAAGATTCTTTCTACTTCCTTAAATTTTATCTCATTTTTCTTATATATGTTTGAAAACTATACATTCTGAACAGATCATGCACCCATAAAATTTAGAAGTTTGTCTAGCTCTCCTGTAATCTTAATATTATCTTCTGTTTCTTTGTTTCTTTATCCCACAAGTTATATATTAATTTTAGTGTTTTACACTTTCAATATTTGTTCAAATTTAAGGGCTTTTTTCCCTCACAATACTATGAATTTCAGACTTTTCCTCTGGAGTCTTTTTCCTTCTTCTGAAGTATCTTCTTGTTCTCTTAATAATGGTGTACCAATAGGGCTGTTTTGTTTTTCAGAAAAAGTCTTTTCCCCGACAGCTAGTCTTCTTAGCTATTTAATGTTAGCCTGAAAACATACTGTTTTTTGTTTCTGTTTCTTTTCTTGCATTTTTTTTTCTTTTAAACTGGCTTCTGGCTTCTACTATGAAAATTCAGTTCTCAGCTTAAGTATTGTCTCTGTCTATGATCAGCCTCTTCTCTATCTATATTTTTAAACACCATTGTCTTTGCATTTGTTTTATTACTCTGCAAAACTTTATGAACATTTCCTTATGATCCTTTATATTTCTTTATATACCTTCTTGGTATTCAGTATACACCCAATGACATATGTTAAAATGTTTCATAATTTGGGGGAGATTATGTCTTCTAATAGGTCTCATGTCCTTTCTCTCTTTTTTGTGGAATACCTAGTATTCCTAAGAATATTTATTACATTAGTAGGAGACTCCAGTAAATAATGTCCATAAATCCTTGCTCATAATTTCTCTATTTCCTTGACTCTGTACTCCATCCTGAGTAATTCATTCAAACTCATTTTCTAGGTTCACTTGAGAATCTAAATTTCTTTCATGTTTCCTTCTGATACTCTCCTGTTGCTTCCAAAGTACAAGAATCACCACCTGACATGTCTTTACGAGTTTGGTAGTTTCTGTGGGATGCCAGTCCTTGGCTGGCTCTTATGTGAGAAGCACGAATAGACTGGCTTTCATTTCCCTTTGTTTTCCCTGTAGAGTACTTCAGTTAGCTTATTCTGGAGAACTTGTGAGATATTATTAACTTGGGATAACTTCCATTCATTTTCTAATTTCTTGAAATAAAATAAATTTAATTGCCTTAAGATGTTAATTATGTGGCTGAAATTTTCAGAGAAACATGGTGAGGTGATTATCACGGCTTGGCTATTTTCCCTCTCGAGAGTCAAACTCCTTTGCTAGAAGAATATTCAAGGTGTTGAGGGGAACATTTTTAGCCACCCTTCTACCAAGACTGTAATTCACTGCTTTGACTCCTCTTTCTTTTGACTTGATTGTCAGCTACTCCAAGATTCACCGTCTTCCCGAGCTTCACACTCCTAGTCCCAGCATTTACCGGAAAGGCCATCTTAAATCCTAAGTATAGACAGTTTCCACCATTCACTCTTGGCTCTTCCACTTGTTTGTTTTTTGTTTATCAAAAAGCCTAGCTTAAGGAATTCTTTAATTTCCCATGAGCAGAATAATACATTTAAATGCATATTTGTCTTTATTTAACCAGGATCTATATGTTTTTATCATCAGATCCTGAGACTTGATTTACAATTGGAAGAGAAAGCATGACTCCATTTGTTATTTGTTGAAGAAATGAACACATGGTTTTCTTTTATAAAGGGCTGGATTCAAATAAGGCTCTGGGTTTGATGTGGATAGGAACATACCTGGTGCCAGGCATGACTGTGTTTAATTGGCTCCAATTCACATTTGACATGCAAAACTGTTTGTGAAATTGCAGAACTCCAGAGGACATGGCAATGAAGTGGAGACTGATGCCCGTTATACCCTGAGAAAGCTAGAGATGGGAATTTCTGCTTGATAAGAAGCTACACAATAAAAAGTTGTCGTTATATTTGTAGTTACAAGCTATGGTTTATTGCTCTGTCTAGGGATGTTCATGGTGATTCATTGTTATAGGAAGAAATAAAATAGGGTTCACAGAGGAGGAGCTTTTATTGGGTTATAAGGTGCCCTGTCATAAAGTGGGGGAGATGAGGTTTACCCAGCTCTGGGGTCACTCCCTCTGCAGACTATGGATCATATAGTAATCAGGATTCCTTTTGAACCTCTGGAATGTTCTTCAGAGTGACTCCACATTCAAAGACTGCTGGGTGAGAGGGCTGTTTGATAAGTCCTTTAGGTACTGGACCGAATTAAACAAGCTCTGTTTTTAAAAAAAAAAAAAAAAGCCTTCCTTTCTAGCACTTGTTCTCATCTTCGGGACACATTATCTTGGTGGTGGTGGTGTCGGTGTGTGTGTGTGTGTGTGTGTGTGTGTGTGTGTGTATGTGTGCGCGCGCATTCTAGTAGAGCCCAGAGGAAACAATTACATGACAAATGTCACTCTTCTCATGCTCTATACCTTTTGAGGTTCCAGGGTGGGCGGTGTAATCAGGATCTCTTATTAACCCAGAATAGCATTAGTAGGCTCGGCTAGCTGAGCAGCAAGCCACAGGGATCAGCCTGTCTCTGCCTCCCCAGCACTAGAAATGCAAGCATTTTCTACTGTTCCTGGCCATATATGTGTATATATGTGTGTATGTATGTATGTGTGTGCATGTGTGCCCGTATGTGTAAATATATATGTATTTGTTATAGAGATGAAACTCATGTCTGTTTCTTGGACTCGCTAGTCACTTAAGACTTGCGTTACCATGTTGAGTGGTGAGTTAGGGGACTTGCACCAAGACCATCACACATCTAAAGAGCTGCCTTTGCACTGGGGGTCTGGAAAGGTGAGGGACTTTCCATGCCAGCCCCCTGGAAATACGACTTGAGTAAGCCATAGTTGAACAGATAACGTTCTAGTTAGCTGTTTTGACTTCACAAGTCTGTAGGCTTTTGTTTCTCTTTTTTCTCTGTGCCTTGTTTTCTTTGAATTAGAATATCTGGGCATACTATGTTGAGCTGGCATTGCAGACACAATGCCATTGGCTCCAAGGAAGTCTTGATTTTGGATTTTTTCCCAGATTATACATCTGCCCCTCTCGCGTAAATCTCAGAGCATATGGCAATGGCAGAGGGGGGAGATTAGAAATCATCTCTGTGTTACTTCCAAAGTGTTGAAGTGAAGACACACGCTTCACCTGAGCCTGAGGTTGCTACTGTGTTGTTCAAAGGGTAAGATTTCTTCCTTGTGACTTGTTCTCAGGAGTTAAGACATGTACAGTGTGCTGCTGTCCTGGAGACGTGGCATCCTTCCTAGAAGGAATGCAGAGTGCAGAACAAAGTAAAACCCTGACTCTGCTTTTAAGGAACTCACCTAAAATGCTTAGCAAGGAGGGTAAATTCAACGTGATCCACTTTTTGCTTTACAACCTATTCTTAGTCAACTGGTAACATATAATTTTTCTTATAAACTATACTTTTATATAAATTATTTATTGGAACAGTCATTTTTCCCTGGCAATATTAGCCATTGCCTTTCCTTATGAAACTGAAAACACTCAAAATTCAGAATATTGAATGTAACCCACAGGTAACATGGGTCTAACAAGGTCCAAGGTAGTGTTATGAAGCTGTGTTCCTTCTGATCTGGAGAACTGTCAAGGCTGAGAAGAGAGGAAGACAAATGCCCATTTGAAATCAAGTACTATCTCCTTTTTTTAAGCTAATAAACCTCTTATTCTGAACCCATCCCCAACATTTTCTTACCTCACTCAAACTTTTATCATTCATCTTTATAGTCTTCAATATCATTGACTCCTTTCTTTACCCCAAGGAGAAATAATCAAGATTTAAAAACAGAGAGTAGAGAAAAAAACATAAGAAATGTTCAGAAGTTCAGTGAGTTGCTAAGCTGTGGATCCTGGGCAGGGCTGATGGGAGTTGCATCCTGCCTGTTTTGTGTTCCTCCTAAGGACTCTCACTTGGTCATTTAGATAGCGAACAGATTGACCAGCCTAAATGAAAATCAGACTGCTTTGTTTCCCTTACTTAGAGGTCTTCATTGGGGGAACAAGTACATAACTACATTTACAAAGGGAAAAGATAAGCATTCTATTACACGTTATATCATTTAGAGAATTAAAATGGTTCACAGATCTAAATAATACAGTTGAGACCATAAAGTTTATTGAAAAAAAAATAGTGTCAGTGGGTTAGGCAAAATATTTTAGAAGACAAAATTATGAAATATGAAAGAGAAAGCATTGAACTTAAAGTTTTTAAATGTTTGCTTGTAGCATGAATTCTAATTGGTCTTAATGAATAAAACCTAGAGTCAAATATTAGGGAGTGAAAGCAGCCACTCTGGAGACCTTTTACCTCTACCATGCTCAGATCAAAGGGGCCATCCTGTCCGCATCCTTAGACTGCAACTGTCTCCACCAGATCTCAGACTACACTGACTTCCTGTCTCCTCCCACCTTACATTCTTCTCTCTGCCCAGCCATATCCTGTCTCCACCTCCCTAGTGCTGGGATTAAAGGCATGGGATCCCTAGTGCTGGGAATACCTTTGTGTGAACTCTGTTTCTCTTTTAGATAGATTCAACCTCGTGTAATCCAGGGTGGCCTTGAACTAACAGAGATTCCTCTGCCTCTGTCTCTCAAGTACTAGGATTAAAGCTTTGTGCCACCACTGCCTGGCCTCTGTGGCTTAGCAGTGGCTCAGCTCTGCACTCTGATCTTCAAGCATGCTTTCTTTGTTAGATACAGACAAAATGTCATTACATTTTCTGTTTATTATGTTTGTTAATGTGTGTATGTAAATGTGTGTGTGTGTGTGTGTGTGTGTGTGTGTGTGTGTGTGTGTTCAACTTGTGGAAGTCAGTTCTTTTTTGTATCACGTGGGTCCCTATAATTGAACTCAAGCGTCTCTCTGGCCCAATGCTTGCTCTTTAAACAACACTGAAATACTTGAAAAATTTCGGGCTGAAAACAATTGAAAATTTTATATGCAGCCAAGGATCTGTGTACAGAATACCCAGTTAGTCAGAGACGCTGCTGCTTTTTCAGTGGAAGCAAAGAACCATGTAAAATCTAAGTTCTTCTTCTTTTCAATTAGCTAGTACATTTGGGGGGAGGTTTGCTTATTTGTCTTTTTGGTTTTATTTATTTTTTATTATTTATTTTGAGGCAGAGTTTTACCATATATTCATATATCCCCTGCAGATCTAACAATCCCTGTGTAGCCCAGGCTAGCCTTGAGCTAGCAGCAATCTTCTGTTTCAGCACCCAAACTGCTGAGGTTACAGGTGTGTGCTACCATGTCTGGCTGAGTTATTTTTAGATAAGTATAATTAGAGACTGAAGGAAACAGAGTGAATAGAATAGAAACAGTAAGTACACTGTTGAAAATGCTAGAGACAACAGCATGGGACTTGATAATGCATTATCAGTGCAAGTCTTTGTCTGTGTACCCACATTTCTGTGTGAGTGACCATAGAGACAAAAGAGGAGTCAAATCTCCTGGATTCGGAATTCCAGGGAGTTGTGAGCCTCTTTTGTGGGTGGTGGGGGGGGACTGAACTCCAATCCTCTCTCTACAAGAGTAGCATGTTCATTTCGCTGCTGATCCAGCTCTTCAGCCCTAGAGCAGATTATTGATGAGTTTAGATGAGGAGTCAGAAGGTAGGCAACACCCTCAGAGCCAAGTTAAAGCCTGCGGGAAAGAACAACTGAGAGGGAGAGGTTTTTGGAAACAGGAGCTGGGGACTTCAGAGACATGTCAAGGTTGGTGACATAGACTAAAAAGCCATCTGCACTGGGGTGGTAGTTGAAGCTTGGGTTTGTCCACAAGATCGCACAGATTAAATTAAGTAATAATTCTTTGGAGGACTAGCAGTCATTAATTCATTTGGTTAACTAAAAGCCGGAGATGAAGGCAAAGGCAGTTACCAGAGTTAATGACCAGTCTCATTTTTTCCTATTATCATGTTCAGTGGTTTGAAACAACTGGAGGTTTTTTTCTCTGAAAATTAGCAGCTGTGTGAAAAAGCACAGTTCCTAGCAGATATAAAATTGGTATCAAGTTTAATCAACTCATGTGTTTATAGGAGATCTTAGACTCACAAATGAGACATTTGTTCATTTTGTAAATATTTGAGAAATGGAAATACATAGATGTCATTAGTTGTAAAGAATTTGTGCTAGTTTCTTTTCATTATAATTTTGTTTTGGTTTGTTTTGCTTGTGTTTTAAGAAAAAGTCTCCTTATGTAGTCCTGAATGGCCTCAAAATTTCTTTGTAAACCACGCTGGCCTCAAAGTTGCAGAAACCCTCCTGCATCTACCCTCTAAATGCTGAAATTCTAGGTATGTACCACCACTCTTGGCTTCCGCGTAATCTTACATAATTACTTTTTAAATGGAAGGTTTTTTTATAATCCTGTTCTGTCTGCTATGATCTATTGATAAGTCCGCTTACTTTTCAAGTTTTCATCTTCATAGATTAGTACATAAGTTTTCTTATTATTTGGAAATGTGTCTATACACTCATACAAACAGATCATAGCTTTGTAAGGAATCACTTTATTTTATCTATAGTAAGCTAATGGTGGTAATTTTAACATATTTGACCCCCATAAGCTCATAAGGAGTGGCACTATTAGGAGGTGTGGCCTTGTTGGAGGAACTATGCCACTACAAGGGCAGACTCTGAGGTCTTTTTCTGAAGCTTTACTCAGTGTGTCGGTCAATTCCTGTTGCCTCTGAGTCGAGATGTAGGACTCGCTGCTCCAGCACCACATCTGCCTGCATGCCAGCATGCTCCCATCATTGCTCATAAATGAATTGAACCTCTAAAACTGTAAGCTACCTACCCTCAATTAAATGTTTTCTTTGTAAGAGTTGCTGTGGTCATGGAGTCTATTCACAGCAATAAAAACCCAAACTAAGACACTAGTAATAATACATTTCACATAGACAAAAATCTTAACTTTGGGGTTGCATACCCCTTATGTCTCTTAAATAGCAAAGCTGAAATTTTCATTTAAAAAAAAATCTATTAAACTCGTTGGTTTTCAGACCAACAAGACACTACAACATACAAGGGCATGGGTTGGGATACCAGAAGGCTGCTTGTGGGTAAAGGAATACTCCTTGTTTTTGCCCTAAGAGCAGTTGGCTCTGTGGTATTAGCCTTCATGCTGTGAACACAAAGTTCATTGCATTATCATGTGTAAGACAGATTTACAGGGAGCTTAGGCAGAGTGAAGACTTCTTTGAATAGGCCTAAATTGTCAACTTACTCTCTGCCACTGGGGAGGACAGGATGGGACACGGAAGAGAAGTGCTTCCCAGCTTCCAGGTCTGGTGTCAACAGCGAGATGTTGACTCAGCCTTGCTATGAGGGTTCTACACCTCATCTTCTGGGAGCGTCAGTAAACTACTGTTGCTTTCACACTGACTTTCTACCTACAAATGAGAGCATTTATCATGTGTGGGGGTCAGGGCAGAATCCCAGGCACTGTTTTTAAGAAACTTTTATTTGTTTATTTTTTTTTTAGATTTATTTATTTATTTTACTTTATATCCATGATTATTTTACCTGAATGTATGTGTGTGCATCGTGTGTGTGTGTGTATGTGTGTGTGTGGTGCCTGCAGAGGTCAGAGAATCTATAGGATGCCCTGGAAGTGGAATTATGGATGGTTTGAGCTAACGTGTGTGTTCTGGGAGTTGAACCCGACTCCTCGGGAAGAGCAGCCAGTGCTTTAACTGCTGAACTCTCTCTCCAGCTCCCACTTACTGTCTGTTTGCCTCTTTCAGTATTGCTGCTGACGCATTGTGGCTTTACTGAAGAGATGTTCAATGTAATGAGTCATTTTGATAGAATTTTGTTCTAGTATAAAAAGAAACAAAAACAATTCATATTAGGGAAATAGTGGCAAAGGATATAGTTCTATTATTAAAATGAATATTCCATTCTTTTCAACATTAGCCCTTTGTTAAGTTCAGTCCCAGTCAGTGCAAGTCACATACTAGTCTAACAAAATTAAAGATTATTCAAATCTTTGGGTTTTCTAAAAGTCAATTTTATTAGGTGCACATTATCTTATATTAAACGGGCTATCAACTAGATCTTACAAATCCTTCTGTTCATACAGAATGTTATCACCATGAACTTTTCCCTAATAGAAAAAAATATACCCTGAGAGGAGGCATTTAAAGTTCATTACAAGTAGCTTATACCTCCGAGAAGGCCTTCAAAAGACTCACCAGGAACATCAAGGCGGGAAGTTTAAATGTTTATTATGCGATTTTGCTACTAGATCTTTGAAAATGCACAGCTTCTTTTCCAAATACATTTTGCCTTCAACACTAGCATTTCAAGAAAAAAAAGTTATTTTGATTGGCTATTGATTTCATCTCTAGCAGACACACTAAATAGAGTATTGCTAGGAATGAAACCTCTACACAAATCCTGGCAGCTGAGATAGATGGCAACTGTTAACAGACATAGAGATTTCATGGAATCCAGAACAAACAGCCCAGTGCAAGCCATTTTATCCAGTTACAGATGCAATGGCGTTTTAAGAAATAATCTGAGTACATCATAATATGGAAAGTAGTGTGAGTTCAGTTTTCTAGCCACTGATCCACATAAACCCTGGATGTCAAAAATGGAACTATTGGGGTCTCATTTGCAGTTAGAGTGTTTACCCATCACCCTGCAAGCACATGAGCAGCACAGGGCACTGAGAGAGAGTCGGTGTGGGCAAGAGAAATGTTGATGCCTCAAACACAGAAAGCCCTTGATGGCAGCAGTCATGGTGCCTGCTGCTGAGTTCTACGGTATCCTTCGTCCCTGTTCACATGGCCGCTTTTCTCCACTTGGAGTTTTTCAAGGAGCAAGAATTTGTCTCCAACAGATCTAAGTCACTTTTCTTCGTCGTACATCAAAATAAAGCCTTTTCAGCACTTGGTCTGTTCCCAGCCATTATCATCAAGGGGAAGAGTAAGTGATGGAAATGGCCGTGTTCTCTTTGTCAATGTGTATGTGTGTATGTCGGGCATGTTTTTCTGAGTCTAGTTAAAGGGTACAAGTGATGGAATGATGGGGGGACATGCCATTTTGGGGGCTTGCTTTTGAGCTGCCTTTAGAGGCAGAGCTATTGACAGCATTTAGACAACAAGAATCTTATCATCAATCTTAATGGCACTAACCAAGGTAAAGGCGTCCTCCCACAGAATTTAGATATCTGCAGCTGTATCTCCAGAGATCTGTTTTCGAACTAAATCTCTGTCTCTTCTAATCTATTTTGAAATTCTACAGATGTGTATGTCAGGGTTATTTTAAATGGTCGGAGTCACTCTAAGCTTCCTTCTCTCATTGCGCTGGAAGAAAAGGCTCTGATCCCCGTTCTGGTTCTCCCTTGCAGTCCCGTGCTGTGACTCCGCTTTAGCCAACACGGATAGCAACACTCCTCTCACATGTGTCGGCTCTTGCGATTTGAACCACAGAAGTAATTTCTGATTCGTACACAGGATGCCATGAGGATATGAAAATGTTTGCCGTGGGCAGTGAATTGTCGTCAGGAAGCGAGGACAAGTCATTTATAAATGAAGGGCTCTGGAGCAGACAGGGCCAGTCTGCGCCACAGAGAACAGGGCAGCAGGGCTTAGAGGCAGGCGTGATCTGCGGGGGCTACATTCATCAAGGAGGGATTTGGCTTGAGCTTGGAAGGTTTGGATGGATTTGAATCACTATAGAAAAGAGAGGAAGTCATTCTAGGCAGCAGGGACAGCAATGCAAGCTCAGAAGCAGAAATGTCATGCAAATGTCATGGTAACCCTAATTTTAATGATTTTGCCGTCCTATGAGGTGACTTTGATCTCATTTTAATTTACATCAGCAGCACAAGATTCCAGTTTAGTAGCTGGCTTCCTGTAGAGAGAAGGAAGAGAGAAGACTAAATGTTGAGTAAATATATCAGACAAAATGATAATGGTAAATAAAATATATAAAATTTTAGTGTCTAGCTATTGTAAGCATATTCTTCCATCTGGGCTTGGCTTTAAGAAGATAGAATTCTTAGGGCATCGTAAAGAACCTCAGACATTCAAGATAAGTAATCTAATCTCTAAACCAGAGGAAGGATGTTTTTCTTAATACTGTAATAAAAAAGAAGGCTGCTGCCATATTTTATACGGCACCAACTCTGTTGGTTATTAATCAAACTTTTCTAAAGCTAGACTGCCGTCCAGCTCTCTTCCCAGAGCCTTTAGTCAGTGAGCCCTGTGAGCACAGCTATCACTCACTCGCCTGCCTTCTCGAGTGCGGAAGATGCTGACACCAGAATGGTGCAGAGGCGACTGCAAGGATTCCTTAATGCTGTGCCAAGTGGGAAGTGCTGATCATCAGGGGTTTGATCACCATGTAAACCAGAAGCTAGGTGTCACAGTGTCCTGTAAAAGTGCATAAGGATGGAGACAGACCAAGTACGCCCAGCTTCTGTGCTTGCTCCCGGAAAACACACTATTCCCATGTATTAGTAGAAAAATGAGTATCAGCTTGGAAATGAAATGGACTCTGCTGAACAAAAGAAAAATAGAAACCCAGGCCAAAGGCTCTAAGTGGGGCTGTTTGACTTCAGGTGCCAGGATACCACTTAGGATGATGGGATGTTCAGGATGTTAAAAATTTACTAGGAAGGTAAGACAGAGAAAATTTAATATTTTAATTGTTTTTATTGAGCTAAATATTTTTCTCTGCTCCCCTCTCTTCCTTTCCCCTCCTCTTCTACCCTCTCCCATGGTACACATGCTCCCAGTTGACTCCAGAGTAAAATCTTGCCTTTTTCTACTTCCCATGTTGTTTAGATCCCTGTATGTCTCTCTTAGGGTCCTCATTGTTCTGAAGGTTCTCTGGAATCGTGATTTGTAGGCTGTTTTTTTCTTTGCTTTATGTTTAAAAATCACTTATGAGTGAGTACATATGATATTTGTCTTTCTGGGTCTTGGTTACCTCACTCAGTATGATGTTTTTTAGATCCATACATTTACCCGCAAATTTCAAGATGTCAATTTTTTTCTGCTGTGTAGTATTCCATTGTGTAAATGTACCACATTTTCCTTATTCATTCTTCGGTCAAGGGGCATTTAGGTTGTTTCCAGGTTCTGGCTATGACAAACAGTGTTGCAATGAACATAGCAGAGCACATGTCCTTGTGGTACGATTGAGCATCCTTTTGTTATATACTCAAAAGTCGTATTGCAAGGTCTTGAGATAGGTTGTTTCCTAATTTTCTGTTAAATCGCCATATTGATATCCAAAGGGGCAGTGCCAGTTTGCAATCCCATCTGCAATACAGGAGTGTTCCCTTTTCCCCACCACCTCTCCAGCATAAGTTGTCATCAGTGTTTTGATCTTGGCCATTCTTACTGGTGAAGATAGAATCTCAGAGTTGTTTTGATTTGCATTTCTCTGATGACTAAGGATATTGAACATTTCCTTAAGTGTCTTTCAGCCATTCTAGATTTCTCTGTTGAGAGTTCTCTGTTTAGGTCCATACTCCATTTTTTATTGTATTATTTGTTCTTTTTATGACCAATTTCTTGAGTTCTTTATATATTTTGGAGGTCAGTCCTCTGTCTGAAGTGGGCTTAGTGAGATCTTTTCCCATTCTGTAGGCTGTCGTTTTGTCTTGTTGACTGTGTTCTTTGCTTTACAGAAGCTTTTCAGTTTCAGGAGGTCCCATTTATTAATTGTTTCTCTCCGTATCTTTGCCACTGAGGTTATATTTAGGAAGTGGTCTACTGTGCCAATGCGTTCAAGAGTACTTCACACTTTCTCTTTTATGAGGTTCAGTATGGTTGGATTTATGCTGAGGTCTATGATATATTTGGACTTGAGTTTCATGCATGGCAACAGATAAGGATCTATTTCCATTCTTTTACATGTTAATATCCAATTATACCAGCATCATTTGTTAAATATGCTTTCTTTTTTCCATTTGATATTTTTTGCTTCTTTGTCAAAAATCAGCTGTTCATAGGTGTGTGGATTAATATCTGGGTCTTCGATTCAGTTCCATTGGTCCTCCTGTCTGTTTGAATGCCAATACCAGGCTGTTTTCAGTACTGTAACTCTGTAGTAGAGTTTGAAGTCAGGGACTGTGATGCATCCCGAAGTTCCTTTATTGTACAGTGTTGCGGGAGGTCCTTTCTCCAGCCTATAGCCGCTGAGATACCAGCCCATTGGGGCGTGGTCTCTCTCCCTTTAAAAAAGCGGCCACTTCCCTCTTCTCTCTCTCTTCACTTCCTGCTCGGCCACTAGACTCCCTTCCTGGTTGGCGCAGAGGGCTGTTGTCTGGGACGGTGATCTGTAAGTTTTTTCCCATTTAAATAAATATAACCATATTAATCATAACTCCAAACTGGTGTGGCATTGTTTGCGACTTACGCCTACACCACAGGATTGTTTGGATTATCCTGGGTTTTTTTTTCTTTTCCATATGAATTTGAGTACCGTTACTTAGAGGTCTGTGAAGAATTTTGCTGGGATTTTGATGGGCATTGCATTAAATCTGTAGATTGCTTTGGGTAAGATTGCCATTTTATTATGTTAATTCTACCTACCCAAGAGCATGTGTGGTCTTTCCACTTTCTGGTGTCTGCTTCAATTTCTTTTTTTAAACATTTAGAGTTCTTGTCATACAAGTCTTCCACTTGCTTGGTCAGAGTTACTCTGAGATATTTTATGCTGTTATTGTGATGAGTAATGTTTCTCTGATTTCATTCTCAGCTCATTTACCATATATGTAAAGGAGGGCTACTGATTTTTTGAGTTAATCTTGTATCCTGCTACATTACTGAAGTTGTTTATGAGTTATAGAATTTCCTTGGTAGAATTTTTGGAGTTGCTTATGTAAACTATCATATCATTAGCAAATAGTAAGAGTTTGACTTCTATTTCCAACTTGTATTCCCTTGATCTCCTTTTGTTGACTCATTACTCTAGCTAGAACCTCAAGTACTGTATTGAACAGATATGGAGAGAGTGGACCTTGTCTTATTCCTGATTTCTGATTAGCTTGATGTTGGCTGTTGACTTGCTGTATAATGACTTTAATTATGTTTAGGTATGTTCCTTGTATCCCTGCTCTCTCCCTCTCTCAAAGACCTTTACCATGAAGGGATGTTGTATTTTGTCAAAAGCTTTTTCAGCATCTAATGAGATGATCATGTGGTTTTTATTTTTCAGTTTGTTTATATGATGGATTACATTGACAGATTTTTGTATGTTGAACCATCCCTGCATCTCTGGGATGAAGCCGACCTGATCATGATAGACAATGGTTCTGATGTGTTCTTGGATTTGGTTTGCTAGCATTTTGTTGAGTATTTTTGCATCAATGTTTATGAGAGATTGTTCTGTAATTCTCTTTCTTAGTAATGTGGTTTGGGTATCAGCGTAATTGTAGTCTCATGAAAAGAGTTTGGCAATATTCCTTCTGTTTCTATTGTGTGGAACAATTTGAGGAGCATTGTTATTAGTTCTTCTTTGAAAATATTGTAGAATTCTGTTCTGAAACCAGCTGGTCCTGGGCTTTTTTTTTTTTGATTGGGTGACTTGATGATGTTTCTATTTCTTTAGCAGTTGTAGGTCTATTTAATTTGCTTATCTAATTTTGATTTAATTTTGGCAAGTGATATTTATCCAGAAAGTTGTTTATTTCCTTTAAATTTTCCAATTTTGTGGAGTACAGTTTTTTTGGAAATTGACTAAATGACTTTCTGGATTTCCTCTGTGTCTGTTGTTATGTCCCCCTTTTCATTTCTGATTTTGTTAATTTGGGTATTCTCTCTCTGCCTTTTGCTTAGTTTGGATAAAGATTTTTCTATTTTGTGGATTGTCTCAAAGAACCAACTCTTTGTCTTATGGATTCTTTGTATTGTTTTTATTTGTTTCTATTTTGTTGATTTCAGTTCTCATTTTCATTATTTCCTGATATCTAATCCTCCTGGGTGAGTTTGCTTCTTTTTGTTCTTTAGTTTTCAAGTAGAACACTTAGTTAACAGAACGTTAACTAACTAATGTGGAATTTTTCCAGCTTTTTTATGTAGGCATTTAGTGCTATGAACTTTCCTCTTAACACTGCTTTCATTGTGTCCCATAAATTTTAGTATGTTGTGTGGTCATTTTCATTGAATTTGAGGAAGTCTTCAATTTCTTCCTTTATTTCTTCCTTGACCCATTAATGATTCAGGTGAGCATTATTTAATTTCCATGTGTTTGTGGACTTTCTGAAATAAGTGTTGCTGTTGAATTCTAATTTTAAGCCATTGTGATCTTATAAGATATATGGGGTTATTCCATTTTTTTTTTGTATCTGTTGAGGCTTGCTTTGTTACCTAGTATGCAGTCAATTTTTGAGACGGTTTCATGAGGTGCTGAGAAAAGATATATTCTTTTATATTTGGATGGTATGTTCTATAGATGTCTGTTAAGTCCATTTGATTCATGACTTCTGTTAGTTTCCTTATTTCTCTGTTGATTTTCTGTTTGACAGACCTGTTCAATGGTTTAGGGGAGTGTTGAAGTCTCCCACTATTAATGTGTGTGTTTTAATGTGTGATTTAAGCTTTAGAAGTATTTCTTTTAAATACAAAGGTGCCCTTGTATTTGGGGCATTGATATTCAGTATTAAGATTTCCTCTTGATGGATTTTTTCCTATTAATATGAAATGTCCTTCTTTGTCTCTTTTGATTGATTATAGTTGGAATTCTCTTTTCTTAGATATTAGAATAGCTACACCCAGCTTGTTTCTTAGGTCCATTTGATTGGAAAATTTTTCCCAACCTGAGGCAATGTCTTTCTCTTAAGTTGAGGTGTGTTTCTTGTATGCAGCAGAAGGATGGATTCTGTTTTTGTATCCAATCTGTTAGCTTGTGTCTTTTTATGGGTGAGTTGAGTCCATCTATATTAGGAGATATTAATGAACAGTAACTGCTAGCTCCTGTTATTTTAGTTTTCATTGTTGGTAATAGTATAGTGTGTATGTGTTTCTTTTTTTTTTTTTTTGGATTTGCTTTTGTGAGACCATCTATTGTCTGTGTTTTTGTGGATGTAGCCAACTTCCTTGGGTTGGAGTTTTCCTTCTAATACTTTGTATAGGACTGGATTTGTGGCTAGGTATTGGTTAAATCTGGTTATGTCATGAAATGTCTTGTTTTGTCCTTCTATGGTGATTGAAAGTATTGCTAGATATAGTAATATGAGCTGGCATCCGTAGTCACTTAATGTCTGCATAATGCTTGACCAGGACCTTCTGGCTTTCATTGTTTCCATTGAGAGAGAAGTCAGGTGTAAATCTGATAGGTCTATCTTTATATGTTACTTGACCTTTTTCCTTTGCAGCTCTTGATATTCTTTTTTTTATTCTGTATGTTTAGTGTTTTGATTTTTATGTGGTGAGGGTACTTTTTTTTCGATCTAGTCTATTTGGTGTTCTGTAAGTGTCTTGTATTTTCATATGCATATCTTTCTTTAGGTTGGGATAGTTTTCTTCTATGATTTTGTTGAATATATTTTCTTTGCTTTTGAGTTGGACTTCTCCTTCTATCCCTATTATTGTTGGGTTTGGTTTTTTCATAGTGTCCCATATTTTCTGCAAATTTCATGTTAAGCTTTTGTTAGATTTAGTGTTTTCTTTGACTAATGAGTCTATTTTCTTTATTTTATCTTCAGTGCTTGAGATTCCATCTCTTGTAGTCTGCTGTTTATGCTTGCATTTGTGGTTCCTGATCATTTCCTCATAATTTCTGTTTCTGTAATTCCCTCAGTTTGTGTTTTCTTTATTGTCTCTATTTGGGTTTTCAAGTCTTAAATAGTTTCTTTCATATGTTTGATTGCTTTTTCTTGGTTTTCTTTAAGGGATTTCTTGATATCTTCCAATTTTTTTGTTTGTCTTTTCCTATATTTCTTTGAGAGATTTCTTCCTTTCCTCTCTTAGGGCCTCAAACATCCTCCTAAAGTTTTTTTTAGGTCATCTTCTTCTGCTTCATCTATATTTGGTTGGTTAAGTCTTGCTGTTGTAGGGCCACTAGTTTTTATTGGTGTCATGTTGTTTTTTGTGGTGTTCAATGTGTTCTTACCTTGTCTACCATCTTTTCCCCTGAATGGTGTAGTTGAGGCTGTGTCTCTGGTGTCCAGTTTTCCAGGTGCCAGTGGTTGCAAGCTCAGATGGTTGCTCCTCGTGGTGCAGTCAGGGTCATGGTTCCAGTCACCCTGGAGGTCACTCAAGGCCTCCTGAGGTTGCTCTGTAATACCAGGGGCCATACAGACCTGCTACCACAGAGGTTGTTTGCTTGGGGCTTGACATGCTGAGGTCACTGGTTTGGGCCTGCTTTGGCAGAGGTCACTGGCTCAGGGCTGCTACCTCAGAAGTCTCTGATTCATGCCCTGTCCCACAGCAGTCTCTGGCTTGAACCTGTTCCCTCAAAGATGGTTCCCCTGTACCTGCTCCTGTGGAGGTTGTTGCCTTGGGCCTGCTCCAGTGTAGCTCTGAAAATGTAATTTAAAACCACTGAAACAGAAGATTTGAAGTGAGGTCAGGAGCGACTGACGTCAGGAAGTTGTCATTCGTAGACAGCAAGTAAAAAAAGAAATAAAGAAAAAAAAAAGCAAGTCCCTAGGAAACATTTGAAAATTTTTACTTGTAAGACTTTTTACTAGTCAAAAGTAAGGGGCTGGGGGATGAAACAAAATGTCCTTCTAAAAACACCAGTGGACATTTAAAGCAAGCAAACCTGTCAAGATGAGTGAAGGTTTGGGTATTGGAGACTAGAAAAGGAATAGAGAGAAGAAATTGCCTCATTGAGCAAGTTCTCTAATGAGGTGCTAGAACAATAATTCCTAAAAAGGAAGAAAAATTCTGATTTTGAATAAAAGATATATTCAAGGACAAAATACCAAGCAAGTGTTCCTAAGAGAAATGCAACTCATGTATATCCCCAACCTTGCAAGGCTGGAACACTTAGAATTTGCTCTGTGGATGAGGAAACTGGGTTCTGAAGTTTACAGTAAAGAACATTCTATATTTGAAATCATGTCATTTTCAGTTCACGAATCCGCGTTTTTCAAAACCCTTAGATTTATACATCTGACTTCAGATAGAGTAAGTTTCTATCTAAATAGAAACTTAGTTTACCATAAATTTTTATACATCAAGGTCAAGTTCTCAATGATTAAAAGTTTCTTGAGTATCATAAAACATTTTGGTAGTTAATCCTTTGGTAGTGATGAAACGATCATAACTAAATAGAATGCTTTTAAATTGTTTCCCAATCTCAACTTAGATTTGCATTTTTGCTGAAGTTCAAGAAGGAGAAAAGAAATTATTTGGACAACTTGTTAGTATTTCCAAGAACTTTTGTGTTTAGGAGTTTATATTCGGAAATTTTATTGATATTTTAGAGCCCTTCCAGGACATATGGGACCCTGTACTGCTAAGTCTCAATAAACACACACATCTGCCAAACAAAAACATATTACTTGTGACAAGATATAATTAGTGATTTTCCCACCAAACTGGAATAGTCATTTTAACTGACAGAAATATTTTTCCCCTAATAAGAAAACTCATTTACAAAAACAAATTGAAACCTGAAAGGTATTTACCAACTTAAGCAAGAAAGGGACCTGAGCAATCTAAGAACCTCCCAATACTTCTCCACTATTAGAAGGTGCCATAGACTCATTATTTTCTAAGAATTTTTCTTTATAACCTTACCAATGTCCTATTCACCAATATTAGAATAATGGGTACGCTTTCCCTTCAAGTGGAATAAATAATTACTTCATTTTTAAGAAGCAACTTCTGAATATGCAAACAAAAATGCTCTAAATAGAGCAGTAAATTCATTTGTACCATTTCTATCAGTTGGGCATACATATGGTATAATTAACAGAAAGTTCTACTATTGGTTCCATAAGGAAGAAGATAGAGGGCTTGTTCCTTCCATGATAGTTATCTAGAAAGTCACCAACTATTGTACAACGAAGAA
Source organism: Microtus oregoni (assembly GCF_018167655.1). Classification (NCBI taxonomy): domain Eukaryota; kingdom Metazoa; phylum Chordata; class Mammalia; order Rodentia; family Cricetidae; genus Microtus; species Microtus oregoni. The sequence goes on from NW_024543069.1 coordinate 54,688,779, forward strand.
GAGATTCTTTGGGTATTAATTTTCTTATGAATTGTATGATGCTCAGGGCATACTAGTGCATGCTGAGGCCTTTGTGGTTGCCCATAATTGGCACCTTTCTGTTTTACTTTCCTCTTACCCAACAGAAGCAACTCAGTGTAGAAAGCTTCCTAATGGCATCAGAGGTTCTTGTGCCCATCATGAGGTGGGGAGATGGAAGAGCAGTTCTGTGGCAGCTGAGGGAGCAGTAGAGCGCCCTCACACATTGTGGCACTGGAAGCAAGATTAGGGAGAAACAGGAGCAGATATGACCTTTGAGTCCCATCCCTGGCCCTGAGAGCTATTTCCTGCTAACCAGGCCTTCAATCCTAATGGCTTCACAAGCTGGGACAAAGTATTCAAAACATGAGTTTCTAAGAGACTGTCCAGATTCAAGCCATGAGAATTGCCATTCTTAATGGCAAATGCTTCTGGATGAAGAAAGGGAATAAGGAAAGGGGGGGGGGGTCATTGGAATTGGGGGGTGGTTTAACCAGTCAACACTGACTGCTGTGATGGAAACAATAATAATCAATGTTAGCACAGTATTGAACTTTACCATCCATCACATTGGCCTGCTACTGTTGCGTTTCACCGCAGGCTTGTCTACAGCTGAAAGCAATCACTTGAGAGCCTTTATAGATCCACAGCAAGCCAAGAAGAAGCAGACACACAAAGACTCTAAAAGCTGAATTTTGTGCATGGCATACTTCCTGCAGAATAATTCAAAATCATGCCTTAGCAAGATGTGGGATTGCTAATGGCCCTGCAGTCACCTGAGAATCTTTGAGAGCCTGCTCTCTGGCATTTACAGCTATGGTTGAAGACAAAACATTCTTTCAACCCTTGTTGGAAGAATTCATTCACGAAGAAAAGTGGTAGACTGTTCATTTGACTGTTAATCATTTCTATATATGCAACTATACCATATATACAAGCATGAATAAGTGTCTGATCTGCATGCCACATAATCTATACAACCCACAGAAGAATACGTTCAATCCAACGTGGAAATACTCACTCTTAGAAAGCATGTGAACTTGCAGATGCTAATATTATTTTAATATTTGTAAATTGCGTAGATCCCAGTGCCATTGCCTGTTACCTCCTTCACAGTCCCCAGGTATTGATCAGGAGCTATATGTCGGAAACTACCAATATCAGCATGCTTCCATATTATTCTTGAAAGACAATGTCAGACTATATTTCCATACCATAATTAGGTTCTGCGGTAAGATTAGGTTTTTGTTGTCACAGCATTTGATAAATAACAGGTAAAGGTTGAAACCAGTAAATCTGGCTTGATCCCTCAGAATTAACTACAGTATTCATATTTACCACATTGTCAAACATCTTCTTAGTCTATGTCAGATAAAATTCCCATCCTTCCCGTTATCATATTTATGCGTGATAAGTAACGACAATAGAAGTTGTTAAAATGTACAATGTTTAATATATTTACCCAAGTACAATAAACTATAATATTCATTGTTCAATAATTAGAAAACTTTTGGCTCTGAGTTACAGATAATAGGTGACAGTGGTTTTACTGAACAGGATCGCTTTCCTCAGATGTCCCAAGGAGTGAAGTCAACAGGCCTGCATGTGTGTTGCCATGTAATCACGTATGAAAGCCCAGTGGTATCTCTTGGCTTTCTACTCCTCCATCCAGAGCATGTAGCCAGGGAAGTGGAGACTAGAGGAAGGGCGAAGTATGTAGCAATAGAACTTTCCAGAAATGTAACCTCAGAAGCTGCTTGCGTATTTGATTATCCGAACCTATAACATAGTAACTCAACATGCATATACAAGGAGATAAGAATTTTTAACTCATTACATTGCCTCACCAAATAAAATCAGAAGTCTTGTTAGGAAAATAAAATGAAAAGGGAATTTGGATAGGCAAGTCGGCCACAATGCATGAGCTAACTCAGAATTTCTTCCCTTTGTTTTGTCTTGGTTCCTCCCCTTGAATTTAACTTTAAATGCCTGAAGTAATTGGAAATCACATAGTTTTGCAATGTAGATACTGAAAATTAGCTGTAAACCAGTTCAGTGTTCTCTGAACAGCAACTAACACATACATTGCAGGAATTTAATGAATATTAAATTAAATTGTGTTGATTGCCTCAATGTTTTCCCTTAACCTAAATTTCACTTTAACAGTTTTAGCTAACTATTCATACATAAAACCTTCTCTCAGCTGCTGAGTCCCTTTACAGTTGGGAAATGGGGCTGTGACTTCCCACCCCACTGTCATCTCCGGGACAGCGTTCACTCTCGCTCTTGTTAGTGAAAGGGGGACTTGCTCTTGTTAGTGCCAGAGAGAAGCAAATGTGAGTTCCCCATGTCGAGTCGGGTTGGCCTTCATGGAGGGTGTTCCAGTTCATTGACCAGATTCCTTCCACAAAGGTGGAAAACACACAGGCCATTATATGAGGAAGCATCTACCAGGGAGCCAGTGCTCTCTATTTGGAATCAATCAAAAGGAGAATTATTGAGTAAAATACAAAGTGGATTTGTCCAAGAGTTTGCTAGCTCCTCCTGAGTCCGGTGCTAATGTCTTGTTTAAGTGTTGTGACGGTGCACCATGAGCGTACTCCATTTGTTGACTCCACGATTCCATCCGTCAGTCACATATTCCTTGACCATATGCTGTCAATTTCCCCTGTGTGTTAGGTATAATGCTCAGGTCACGGCCAATGTGCTCCTGCTGTCGTCCGAAGACACTAACATTTGTAAACACACTGTCCTACATTACCTCTCGGGCCAGTGAGATAGCTCAGAGGGAAAGATGCTCGCTGCCGAGCCTGAGGACCGGAGTGGGAGAAGGAGGAAACCACTCGTGCAAGTGGTCCTCAGACCTCCTCATGCTCACGCGTGCATGTGCGAGGGTCTACACGCGAGCTCTCACACATACACGCATGCACGTGCACACATCTGGTTTTTAATTTTTGTCACTAGTCCACTAAGATGTGCAGAAGGGGAGGTGTCAGGGGTTCTGTAGATAGCGTACAAGTCATGTGAACAGTCTATGGTCAGGTTGCTCTACAGCCCACTGGCGCGTGTGTTCCCTTATTGAATCCTTTATTTATTCTGGTTCCTTTATAGAACATCTGAGGATTAACTACTGGATATGTATTATCTCAGATCATCTATATTTGAACAAATACCCTTTAATTAATAAATTGTGCCTCACACGTGAATTAGATTTTAGAGAAGTTAACATTGTCTTTAGTTTCCACAAATATGTTTATAATACCTTAGGAGATCTGAGTCGTTTCTTTTTCAGTTTAAGAAGAAACAAGAGCCAGGACATGTTCATATCTTTTCAGCATAGCAGACTGACATTAGCATATAGGTCAGGCCCTAGACCAGGGAGTTTTGTAGGTGAACCTGGTCATCTGATTGCACTCCCTGGTAGATGAATCATGTTTACTAAGGAAAGCGTATGGCGTTTCCGCCCGAGAAGGACATCATACAACAGATGTGTGGTACCTTACTCTTGCTCTTAACTGTGAATTATGCTCCTCTCACCACGTCTGCCTCGCTTCCATCAGAAATCATTTTGGAATCTATGTTGGCCTGCTCGTTATTGTGCTATTCACTCTTCTATCCAGTGTTTGTTGCCAGCCAGCAATGGAGAGTCCGCCCATCAAGCAACTTTTAAGGCCTCTTCAGAAGGCATGTGCTTTCGCAGAGAACACACAGTCCCTTCTCCACTTGGCTCCTTAACAAGCTGTCTGTGACAGACACATCCTAGCGTGTCCTCTGCATTTTAAAGCTCTCAAACATGTATGATAGAATGTAGAATTGTCGTTATTTCTTCTGACAATTCCTATGTAATCACTCTTGATTTCTATCCTCTTTTATTACAGAGTGCCATGAGACTTCAAAACTCTCAGCTTAGTTTCTCCTTGTTTCTAGATTTCCAACTGCATGTGTGCCTTTTGAATGTATGCCTAACCATAAGGGAAGGGATATGAATGTCATTCACAGAACGCGGGGTGATTGCAGAGGAAGAGCCCATCCGAGTTAACCCCGGGGCCACGGTTAGGTTTCTTTCACTCCCCATTAAGAAGGAGGGGAAAGAAATCCCTTAAATTTACAGATTAGAGAAACCTGTTCATCTAGCATGCCATGAGAGTAAAATAATAGTTTGTATGGAGAGACAGAAGGAAATGAAAAGCAAAGTCGGACTGTGCAAAGAACAGTGGGACAAGGTTCAGAATACAAGTTCATGAATCTTATTTCAAATGTTATGGAGTACTTGTTGTTTTAACCCTGAGTTCTGTATTTTTCCATTGAACATAGCTGTCGATTAAAAGCTTCAATTTGGCACCCGAACAAGAGGAGAGAGTTTAGTAGGGGTCTTTTCCTATCAATACAGCTGCTCAGATGTGAACTCACATGGCACTAATGTTTACAGTAGGGGAGCATGTCAGACAGAAGCTATGGTGAATCTCAGATGTGTTCATGATCTCACTCTTTAGTCTGAGAAACCTAGTAAGAGGGTCCACTCAGGAAGATGAGGGTACCGCCTCTGCTTTCTCTTCCTGAAACTGTGTAACATGAACTAGATATACACAGGCTGTGTGTAGTGAAACAAGGGCAATAGACACGGAGAGGGGAACATCCAGCAGCCTCCTCCACCTTCCTTCCCTTTGGACAGAGCCAGCAGAGGTTATGCACTAGGACAGCCTTAGCAAACAACCCAGGGAGGATATGCATCCTCTGAAAACCAAAGCAGCTGACTCTGGAAGACCTCTCTTCCTAGGCATTTATGCTATATTTGTGCTGTTTCTTTTTCTCATTCGCCCTGGGTAGAAGGAAGGAAAAACAGACCCATGAAAAGCTTCCATAGAAATGGCTTTGTGGACGGCTTTCCAAAGGCGACAAAGGAACCCAGCAAAGCCCAACTATGCAGGACTTGAGGGGAGAAGAAAGCTGGCAGTAAGGACAATGGGCTTGGCGAAGAGAGACAACATGCTAGTGGCCCATAGAACTGTTCAGGAACACTGGTTCCCAGGAAGTAAGAGGACATGCACAGTGTGGCTTGCAGCATGCATCAGTGTCCTCCCAGAAGCCTCTGTGCAGGAACTCTATAAGACAAGAAGCCCAGGGGACTCTGGCCGCTGCAGAACCTGCTGAGCTGATGGAGGGACATCTAGATGAGTAGCTAACTGCACAGACTTGCTGTCAGACAGACCCCATTTGAGTGCTGACAGTTGACCTTTGTTCATTCTAGGCCTCGGCTTCGTTACTTTAAGAACACAGGTAGTAATATTGCCCTTACAGGTGTTTATGTACTACATCTAGTGACTTCTGACTCGTAGGACAACCTCTGTTTGTGTTAGGATTAGGCTGGAGTGACCCTCATGTTTTCAGGAACTGGGATGCACATCTGTCAGTATTCATGACATCAGTAAGGATCAGAAAAGACAAATCTTCTTTCTAGACTACAGTCAGGAAGGCGCAGTTAATTTAACAACAAATTCCCGATCGTCTTCTCTGCTGGGCCTTGAGGAGAGGGAGACCTGGATGTAACACTGCCTTCAAAAAGCATAAGGTTTAGTAGGGGCGGCAAACACACATGATGCCCAGAGTACAAAGGAATGATAAATCTCTATATTTTGCGCTCTTTAGGTACTAAAACAGGAAGCAGGATACTTGAAATCATACTCTAACTCAATCACTTGTGAGCTGTGTAGACTTGGCAGAACATTTAAGCTTTCTGTGCCCACATATCTTGCATATGATGACTGTTACAGTTGCAGGAGTTGTAGGAAAGCTACACTCACGAATATGGTGAGGCACTAGGTACCCAATGGATGCTAGTCATCACTACATTGTGGTACTGGGGCTGAGCAATCCGCCAGCTTTCTTCTCTCCTCTCACTTTTTCTGATTAAAAGTGGTAAGAAAAGGCTTGCTGGAGAATTTCTAAGAAAATGCGTGGCTGGTTGCCAGTGACCAGGAAAGGAGAGAATCTTAGAAGCAGATAGAGCCTGCAGAGTCGGGAGGAGAGGCTGAGCTGCCGTGAGTGTATGCACACAGGTCACAGAGAGAGGAGAGGTGAGGGTGCCTGGGAAAGCCACATGGAGGACTTGGTAACCTGCTCGGGAGTTTTCGCTTTTCTCCCAAAGCAATTCCCAAAATTGTGCCCTGGAGGACTGACTTATTCAGGTTATTAACCCCTTCCCCCTTGAACCAGATGCCAGGGAAAGAAAGTGGATAAGGGCATTGTGGAACTGAGGCTAAACCAGGGAGAAGGCTTGTTTTGGGAAACTGCAAAGAAGACTGGGAGCAGGAACCGGGAAGGGACAGACAGTTTGAGAAGAGCCAGGCAGCACCATGGCAGCAGCAAAGGGAGGATAGGATTTCAAGTAGGAAGGGTGAGGCAGAGGTACCCAGTGCTGTGCAGAGATCAAACAAAATAAGGACGGAGAGAAGTTTATTGGTTCTGGCAATTAGGAGGCATTTGCTGACCTTGGAGTACTAGGGAAGCCTTAGGGGCTGGAAGCCAGAGGGAAAAAAAGAAGAAAAATCCACAGATACAAGAAGAAAGGACACTCTGGAAATAATACCCAGCAGGTTCCCTGACTGGACAGTTGAACAAGGATAGAAAGTAGAGGACTTGCAAGAGAGAGCCAAGAAATGACATCTCAGAGGGAATGTCTGGGCTCGGGGTGGAGAGGCCAGACGGCTGAGAACCTGAGAAGTGAGGTGCAGTCCTCAGACATGCAGCAGGGGCAAGAGCGTCTTCCTCGCTGAGAAGAGAGAAAGCCAGAGACATTCTCAGGATGTGAGATGGAGAGGAGCTGTACAGAAATGGGGATTTGTTGTTTGGGAAGGCTTTGAGTTCACTGTTGTGGACAGACTTTGCAACAGTTCAAGGAAAACTGAGGGCCACACTTGCTAAGCACCCTGAAGACTGAGCTGTGCCTCTTGCCCAACAAATGAAAGGATTTCATTTTTCTACACGTCTCCTGTAATAGAATGAAATCTCACCCACTTCATTTCTAATAAAATATCCATTTAATTTTAGTCCAAAAATTCGGGAAGCTAGCAAACTTTATAAAATAATTATTCATTCTTAAATATCTTGAATTAAACACACTCAGCCCTCAAATTCAACATTGTGTTACATCAGAACTGCCCGGTAAGGGGTACTGTGACCAGTACCTTCCTGCCAAAGCTGGTTACATCTGGAATCCCTCTTTGCCTGGAACATTTCCTCTCTAGTACCAGACATCAGACAGTGAGTGCAGTGTCTGTAATCTGCAGTTGATAGAATGGCACCTACCTGTCTTCTTGGCATCTAATGCATTGCATGTGAACTAATTCATTGAAGGGCTAGTTGCTTTTGTGGACCATTAAGATGTCATTGTTTCCAAATAGCAAGTAGGATGAGGACTTACCAGTTGGCACAGAATTTTTTTAAATCACCTGCTTGCATTTATATGTAAAATTTGGAACTCAAAATGGCCTTTGTTCAGCTCCAGAGTCTTAGAAAGTTCGCTGTGAGTGTCTTCCAGGCAGGGAACCTCTTGAGGATGAGGTTAATCTCATTTCAAACCAGGTCACCTCTGTCCTACCAGGAGACTAGATTTGGAGAACTGTCTCCATCTTGAAATGGTAAGACACCGAAGTGGCGTATTCTGGGAAGTATCCTCTCCGGTTTGTCTATTCACAGTACCATATCCCTAGACTGCACGATTATCCCCAGTGGGGAGGCAGGGCAGAGCTCCAAGCTACAGAAAATCAGTCTCTGTATTTTGCCTGCTCCCTCCTAATCACTTTTTCTTCTGGAGTCATATTTTGTGCTGAAAGACAGAAAGCACAAATGCATTTAAATTTCTGAGCCATAAGCTATTAGAGAGAGGAAAAGAGTCCTTTTATGTTAGGATTACTTGTGAGGGATGAATGGCAGTGGCCTTTCTTAGACATAAATAGCTCTAGTATAATACCTGCCAGGGACAAAGATGGCTTCAGGACAAAGTACAATCACAGCTCCTCCTCATGTGTGGACTTAGAAACAGAAAAGTAACATCTACAGATTAGCAAACTGCTTGCCACAAGAAAAAAAGAAGCAAATGCTATTTCTGTGTCTTAGATAATTTTAAGTGAAGGAAAAGAACATCAAAGTTGATAAATTTGGTTTGTCCTGTTTCCAGTTTTCCATGACTTTTTTTTTTCTCTTCTCAGTGTGGTTCACAGTTTCTGGGTGTTCAGACTTGTGGTTCAGTTTATGGTTGCAAATAGTTTAATTTTCATTGTAAAATCTGCATTAAATTTCAGAATTCAACGTGGGAGAAGGAAATTATTCAAAACCTTTTTCTCCTTTTTTTTTTATTAGTGCATGATAATGTTTCTCAGAGGATATCAAATCCCAGAGTTAGGTTCATAGCAAGCATAAGAAAGCCTGTTGTTGGCCCTTGCCCACCTGCGCATGCCTTGTGTGTGATTGTAGCCACCTACAACTGGCTCCCAGGTAAAGCAAACAGTTCTTAGTTACCTGGAGCCTTAACATGTCCTGCACTTGCCGCTTGGCTAGTCAACATTTGATGCTTGTCCTAGGTAGGATTTTTTTAAGAGCTAAAGAAGCAAGATCTTGATGGATGTGGAACAAACCAAATAAATACAGTATTTTATGTTCTTTTAATTTGGGGCCAAGTGGATTTGGAGAAGTGTTTATTTGGTTGGCTGGCTGTTTCAAGATGCTGTGTGGTATTGATTCCTTTTATTGCTAGCAGCCGTTTAACTTGACCCCTTCTAGATTCAGTATTTTAAAAGCCATAAATTTAAACTTTACTTATGAGCAACGGCTGAAACATTGTGAAAGCCTTTTTATTAGTTGAACTCCACCAGGCTCAATGCTCTTCTGTCACCGCTGGCAACAATGTTTCGGGCTTCTTAGATTACAGTGGCTGCTGGGCTGCTGGAGACGGGAGACAGGATGGGTAAAGAGAAGCCATGAACAGTTTGGAACGTGTCGGGTTCCAGGATGGCAAAGACAGATGGAGGACCAAAGGGACAAATCAGAAGAGAGAAAGCATCGCGTTGGTTATAGCAAATAATCATTTACTGAGGCCCATGTGGATGGGATACTGGTTGGGAATGGGAATCAGAGCACCATGTGAACCAAAGGACAAGGTGAACTATGAGACTAACTCCATGAAATGTTTGCACATTCCCTGACCTTCCCGTCCCAAGTTCCAAGGTACACTGTTAATCTACGGAAAGATAATAAACAAACAAATCTATTTTCCCCCTGAACTATTATAGAAAAATATATATTATAATAATACATATTATAGAAAAATACATACAAATATAGAAAAACTGCATTGTAGGGGAGTGGTGTAATAGCTAGGAAAGACTCTTTCTAGAATGCCTTGCTTAACTGGTGAAGATATCCTCACCAGTCCTCTGAGGACAAAACTATTTTGTCTTAACAAGCAAATCAAAACATTGTTTTGAATAACTCAGTAATGAACTTCCTGGCCACATCATATGTACTTTATAAAATAAAGAGAAAAAGGAAAGGCTCGCGAATAACTCCCTTGAAATGCATATGAGGTTGTGAGAATGTCTTGCCATGGGGTTAAGAGCGAGAAGAAATTAATTCTCCTTGTGGGGCTTCTGGCTCTAACCTGCTTATGCCAGTAGCTTTGGTGCACTGTGGAGAGAATTCCCTATCCATTTGCTAATCATCAAAGATGTTTGTTTAAACAAATTTTCTTTTCTTGACCCATAGACCTCTTTTTATTTGATCATGCAGCAACGCTCTAATATGGAATTAGTGAAGTTATACAAGCAAAGAATTATCATTTGACCACCAGAGAAAAAACTGAGAGAGAAATGAATAAACTCATACTTAAATAATTTATGTAAAAATGTGTGTAGTAAAGAAATGCCAAATGGAAAGATTCTCCTTCTTCAAGCTTTATTTTCTGCTTCGTTCAGAGGAAGATAACCAAATGTATATACCGGACTTTTTACTTTGCCTTGTAGACCTTCCTATTTTCATTGCTAAGGGTAATTTTTAAATGTAGCCCCGTGACATAGACAACAAATGCTTTATTTGGGTGTTAAACTATTTTCCCAACTGATGTTTCTTAAATGTCTAAGCATGGAAAGTCTTTCTTAACAATTTGGACATAGTGAAGGTTATATCAGAAATTTTACCATCTTTCTGTTAAAAGCAGACTTTCATCAGTTGAAATAAGCATCATCAAGAAACAAGCTATAGCACGTGTTTGTGAGGATGTGGGAATGGGGAAGAAGGAGTCTTTCTTAGGAATTGGTAAGATGTAAAGTAATCAAGTCACCATGGAAATGACTCTGATGACAGTTTCTTAAGAGATTAAAGCTAGAGCAGGCATGTGACGAGCTACACTGCTCTGGGGTGTGTTTCCCGAAGCATTCAGGTCCTCTTGCAGGAGGTCTTGCTTTTCATGGTGCTCTTCACAGTAACCAAGCTATGGACCAGTTTCGGTGACCAGTGGGTGCCATGCATAAGGAAGTGTGATATGTAGATACAGTAGCATGTTATCTGCTCATGAAGCAGAATGAAGCAAAATGGTTTGCAAGGAAATGGATGAGCTGGAGATCATTTTGTAAAGCAAACTAGCCCAGACCCATGGCGGCGGCTACCCTGTGTTTTCCTCAAATTTAAAAGAGGGAAGGGGTGGGCATTAAGAAGGATTCTTAGGAATAAAGAAGTGATAAATGAGTATAATGGCAGAGGGTAATAGAGGGGATGATGATCAGTAAAATATATACATATATAAAATGTCACAATGGAACCTGTTGCTTTGTCCAATTAATGTAAGCTAACATTTTTAAAAGTCACATGAACTCAATTAGGTGTGGGTCCCACATCGCTTAAATCCCTTTTTTCTTGCCATATGAAAATCAAAGACTCCAGACTGTGAGAGCGTTTTCACAGCCAGGAATTCTTATTTAGTTCTTGCTAACTCACCAAATACCAATAAAGGGTCTGCAGTGTTTTCGTTCCCACAGCCTGACTTGAATAAAAATGGACTTGGGCATTTTCTTCACCCACATTGCTGTCTTATGGATAGTCTACATCAGCCTTTTAAATAAGCATGTAGCCCACTTTAACACTTTTGAATTGTACTGAGTCATGCATAACATCAGTTCTACCATTGTATTATTAAGTGTACAGTTCGCGGGTGTCAAGTACGTCTGTACTGTAGCGCCTCCGGTGTTTAACTTATCAGATGAACTGATAAATCCTCGTCCTCCCAGCAGCCATGTTGCCCCTCCCCATGCATGGCAGCTATGCCCCTTGCTGATCTTTACAGAACGTTCCTTCTGCACCCACAAGAGGGAAAGCAGTCCTTACCTTGGGGAAGTTTCTCAGGTTTCTACAAAAACTTTCTGTAAGGTTGGCTGTCATGGTGTGAATTAAAAGGTTATGTCAGGGGTTAAACTATGCAATTAAATCAAGAAAGCAGATTATTCTAGTAGCTGACATTAACTTTTGAAAAGAGACAGGATTAGCAGTAGTTAGTCACATACAAACGGAACAAAGCGAACAAAGGGAAAAATTATTTCACCAACCACCTCCCTTGAAAGAAAATCGTTCCATCTCAGACCTCTAATTTTTCAGCTTAATTCTGTTACTTCACTGGGCCCATTATCCTTTCCAGACATGAACTCAGCAACTGATGCACTGTGAGGGGTTGTTTTTGTTTTTCTGCTTTAAAAAATATTCCCGCCCTCCCTAAATAATTATCTGCAAATTAACCTTTTCTCTTGCCAGAATATTGTGGGAATAAACAATAGAGCCCAGAAATACGTAAGCAAGGCTCCCAGGCAGGAGATAAATTCTTTGAGGCCACAAGAGGATCATTTATTAAATGGCTGCAGCAGTCCACTAAATGTGCCCCCTTTGACCCGAAAGAGTTAATGCTCTATTGAAAGTGTCTGAATTGTCCCCAGTTCTACTCCCTTGGAAGGCTCTGACCCATTAATGGCAGTAATAATAATAATAGAAAACAATCCTCTTCTGCCTCCATTACTCTGCAAGCGTTAATGGGCTCCTAATGTTTTCTATTCTTTAAGTGTAACTGAAAACTGACACTCGGCACAGCTAAAATTTCCAACGTGGTATGTTTTTTCATTATCATTTTTACACGCCATGCAGGATGCTGAGTAAGGAATAAGGCAGAGGCTTATAATTGCTCTTTTATATCATCATAAACATTTGTTTCCCCGCACGGCTATTTCCAGTGCCAATAACTCAGCTACTGGATGATGGGGGAAACCATTCGATGATGCACCACAAGCCCCTTCTGAAGTCCTCACCCAGAACAAGGCAGAGGCCACAAAAGCATGACCCATTGTTTGTACAGAAGCTGAATTTAAAATAACAAAAATAGCTGCTTATTTTTGTGTGAGAGTGTCAGCCGTGAACAAAGTATCCCTGTGAGTGTATGTGTGTGTAGACACACACACACACTTAACACTTCTGTCAATAATTACTGAAAGGAAACATGACTTTGTAAGTTTGAAAAACAGAAGTGGGGTTTCTGTGTTAGAAAACTACATATCTAAAGGGGGAGATGCCAGTGCTTTCTCTGAAACGCTGTTGAGCGGGTCTAAAGCCTCCACAATTCTAAATAAAGATTAATCATTGCCTTAGCTGAGGAGCTAAATCAAAGCTTCTATGCCAGTTTGGGGTCCTGGTGTAGTATGTGTTCAGCGTCAGGTGAATCCCACCTGAAATAGCGTATCCCTGCAAAGCCTGTGGCTAGCTCATTGTCCTCAGGAAGAGACAAGTGTGTCTACTTCACTGTGTTTATGATTGGAGTCATAAATGTTCATCTGTATTGTCAGTGGGATTTATCATAAGCCAGTTCATCTGGCAGCTCCAGCCTCTTCCTGTTCTTCTCCCTTCCTTTCCATCAACCACATCTCTGCATCTCAACCCTAGTCTCCTTCCTCACTACCAAGAGTCCCTTGCTGGCCCTACGCGTGGCAAGCTGCTGCTCGCATAGTCTGTTCTACCCCAAGTATCTGTGATGCAGCTGTGTTTCAGAGTCCTTCCAGCCTAGACTTACTTCCTACCCTTGTACCCTCCATATCTTGATGTATCTATTCATTTGGATTCTGTATTTTTGACTTCCATACGGATCGCTGATTTCCCTGAAGCAGGTGTTCTCTTTGACCTGTTAAGTCCAGTTCAGCTCATGCCTACCACAGAAAACAACTTCTTCCCCCCATTAATAGCAACAAACAACATGTTAGAGAAAGCCCACTTTACAGCATGTCTGCACAAATGACGTCTTACCTGATCATTGAAAAGTCTACAAGATTAGCTTTACTGTTATCTTAGCTACTTACTGAGTAGTTTAACCTGCCTGTTCTTCAATTACATTAACTCTAAAATGATGATAATATTAGTGTAAATTTTATGGGGTTAATATATGCAAAAGCACATAGAAAAATCATAAGACATGTAGACTCTACTATTTTTTTTAAACCAAGATCATTTTTTTCATCATTCCACTACATAGACCAAGAAACTAAAACCCACAGAAGTTAAACAACTAAGGATTCCAACGCTTCCAATCCAAGTCTGTTTTAAAGATTGTTTCTGTATCAGGCCCTTTGTTGTTAAGTGCACTTCACTAATTTAGTCCACATTTCCTTCCAGTGAATTTATAGGCAAGCTCCTAACTCTGCTGTTCAGGAGTGTCCATGAGAGGAAGCAGGCTGGTTTGGCATGAACACTCTCCAGACACTGAACGCCTGGTGAACGGCTCCTATAGAGAGCTAGGGGGTGCTGTGAACTCTACCAAAGGAACTGGGTTTCCATTTCCCTCTCTCCAATCCAGAGCCATGCCTCCAGTTCATGCTATCATAGGCAAGAGCAGCAAGAACTGACTCCATTTCTCTTTGTATTTTATTCTCTTTGTATTGCTAGTGTGTCTGCACACACTTCTAACTAACTAGAGAATTGTCCTTTCTCTTCACAGAGGAGTCAGAAAGCAGACTGAACAAATCAATTTTATAAAGCATTCAGTATTGGGAAATTTTGTCTCTACCACAACCCACCAGAAACAGACTGAAGCCTAGCTTCTGATGCTCTCTTCCCCTAGTGGCGTTAGCTCTGCACTCAGGTGCACCGCCGGCAATGTTCCCAGTTCCCCACATACCTGGCAGACCTAAATAGATGCTTCAGGTATAATATAGAGAAGTGGAGAAGAAGGTGTTAAATTGAGACCCTCTAGGTTAGAACGGAAGGAAATCAGGTCAAAAGTAGCTTTTGCAAAGAAGATGATTTGGTGATTAATGTACCAGAACATCATAGAACCACCACTATAGACACATGGTTAGATATAGGACCTCCATATCAATATCATCTCCTGTAATTCTGCTTCCTTCCTTTCTGCTTTATTATTATGAAAACTGAAGATGTCTGGCAGCAGCCGTAGCTTCGTATCCCTAATAACTCTGGTAGAAGATAAGATGACTTTTCCTGGTCACAGTACCAGAGCTGGCTCTGACTATCACTAATCAGAACGAAGAGGAGGGTGGAAACCACTGACTAGTCATGTGTGGGACACAGACACACTGGAAGGAGATGAGGAGGTGATGTGCCCCAAGAAAAGCCAAGATGCTTGTTCCAGGAAGAATAAGGGATGCCAGACAGGAAACACCAAAGGAAGACAGCAGCAGAGGGGCAGAGTGGGACACGTGAGGCTGACTGGAGAACTGTGTGACTTCCCTGAGAGGAAGTGAAGCAGTGTTTCATAGACCCTGGCCCTTCACTGTAATCCTGTAAGGTTTTCAGAGGAAGAAAGGCTGATTACGGGCTCCTCAAGAGGAAAGTTATTAATAGGATGTCACCTTCTTGTAACCTCTCTTCCCACTGGCAAGGACTCCCTGAGCTGACTTATAGGGAAGTTCCAGCACGCTGTCAGGTTTCACAACAACATTAAGTGGAACTTCCTTTTCATATTTGCCACCTCATTTATTTTGTGTGTCCCCATGTTATTAGTTTTACTGCCCATTAATCATCATATGTAACAGAATATAGTTAAGAATATGCCTAAGAGGCAGCAGTAAATGGTCTGAGCATGACAGTCACAACTAAGCTATGTCAAAAGGAAAGCCAGGGACGACAAATTTCTAATCTGTTAGCTCAGGGACACACAAAGCACCCTTTGCCCCTTGGGTGGTCCAGGGCACAGTAGCTGACTTCCCTTCTGGATCAGAGAGTCCACTGCACAAAACAGTTTCGTTCATTGGGAGGTCAGGGGAATAACAACACTGAAAATGTTCTTGAAGAAATGACACAAAACTGAAGTTCAAACTGTAAAAAGACAATTTAATAAGAACAAGTTCCAGGGCTAGAGAGATGGGTTAGTGGCTAAGAGAACTGACTGCTCTTCCAGAGGACCCATGTTCAATTCCCAGCAAACACATGGCAGCTCACAACTGTCTGTAACTCCAGGCGATCCAACACCTTCACACAGACATACATACACGCAAAACAGCAATAAAATGAAAATAAATTAGTATTTTTTTTAACAAGTTCCATTCTGTGAAGCAGTACTCTCTTTAATTTGTCTTATGATCGCCATCAAAACACCAATATGACCAGACCACTTGATGGCTTCTGATGGCCTGCTTACCCAGGTGTAGTCTTCATGTTGGATTCAGAGCTGACTTAGTCCTCCTACCCAGTTCCTATTCACAGCCCATCCCCCACATGGGCTTACACACAGGAGGCTTTTGTACACTTTTCCTCCAGTGCTTTTTCCCTTTCAGAGGGCCTATGCACCTCAAATGTTGTGTTTCTTACTAAATTATATGTTCAATCCACCCTCAGAGCCAAGCCCAATTCATCCCTGAAGCTTTACTGAGGAGTGCAGATTGCACAGCACTCTCCCTTCAGACCCAGGAGCCTAGACAGCTTCAGCACTGAGCCCCCATGGGAATGTCTGCATTCTTAGCATACTGTCCACAGATATATCTGTTGTCCTGCGACCCCCCAAAGTCCATGACCTTGTCCTCTTACTAATTTTATTGATTGTGTTATAAGTTGGTCTGAGGAAGAAAGTCATTTATTTGGTGAAAAAGCTAAGTAGACCTTTATATGTTCCCAGGCAGAAGCTTTTGACTTCTTTATAAAAACTGTCTAGGCTCTTACTAGGAATGAAGAAGGCAGAAAAATCATTTGAAAAGTGCTAAGAAGCCTTAGACAGAAAACTAAAAGGTTTTGAATAAAGAGTGAGATTTTAAAGTTCTCAATAACCATGGCCCATATTATGTGGATAAGAAAACAGAAAACGCCTTTAACTTAATGTTGGTTTTATAGACGCCGTCACATGAATGTAAATTTTTCTCATTAAAGAAGACACTGACGAGAGGTGGCATTTGTTGCTTACTTACTGTGTGCCACACATCATGTTCACAGATCCGTATTAGGTAATCTTTCGAATCCTATATAGGCTGAGCTATAACCCTGTCTGTAACTGATAAGGGAACATGGGCTCCAAGTTAGCACAACTAATTCTTGGGGAGATCAGAGACGTGGATGCCAGAAGTGCGAGGTAATAGCTATTGCTTTAAAGTGTCAGTTGTTTCTGGATGCCAAAGGGGTGATTAATTAGTGAGGGTATAACATGGCTCTCATTATTGCCGTGAGTTTGGAGAAATCCAGGAAGTTAATACAGCTTGGTTTTGTTTAAATTTGGGCTCTTCATTTCAAGCAAATGGAACTGAAAAGCAAGCTGTTATTACTGTTCTAATGTCCAGCGAAATAGACTTCAAACCAATTAGTGAGAGATTTTTTAAAGATCACTTCATGTTGATCAAGGGAATAATCAATCAACAGGAAATACAAATTCTAAACATGTATACACCATGCATTGGTGCACCTAATTTAATGATACAACTCCTGGCTGTGAAGAAACAGGCTAACCTGACTGCAATAATGAGTACTTCAATAGACCACTCATACCAATAGATAGATTATCTGTCTAAACTATGATCAAAATCTAGCGAAAAAGTAAATTTAAGTGAGAGTATAGACAAACAGACCTAACGGGTGTCTACAGAATATCCCACCCAAACACTGCAGTGTGTGCACCTTCTCGGAGTTCCATACAATTTTTTTTTTAAAAAAAAAAACAGATCATGTAAAGAAACATAAAACAGCTCTTAAGGATTGCAGGAAAATTGAAATGATTTCATGCACTCTATCTGATCATAGTAGAATAAAGCCATAAATTAACAGGAAGAGAAAGTACAAAACATATAAACCCATGGAGTAAGAAAAGCTCAATATTGAATGATAAATAGGCCTTTAGAGAAATCCAGGTGGTAATGTTTTAAAATCCCTGGAACTTAATAAAAATTAAAATACAATATACAAAAACCTTTGGAATGCAATGAAAGAATCCTAGTAAAGAAGTTTATAATCTATACGTTTCTACATTTTAAAAATAATTAGAGAAATCTCAAATAAACAATCAGTGATGTACCTTATAGTCTTAGAAAAATAATACCATGCTAAATTTAAAATCAGTGAATGGAAGGGAAAATAGAGATCAAGTAGACAATAAGAAAGCGGAAACAAAACAGTTTATACAAAGAATAAATTAAACAAAGAATAGGTTATTTGAAAAAGAGGAACAAATGTAAGCAATAAATATTTAGCCAAACTAAAAGGAAGAAAGACACAAATAAATAAAATTAGAGGAGAAAATGAAGATATTATAATAAATATCAATGAAATTCAGAAACTAGTTCAGACATACCTTAAAACATTGTATTTCAATATATTCCAACATTCTTCACAGAAATAGAAGGCAATAATTCTAAAAATCAAATGGAAGCCCCAAGGACTATTGATATCCTAACAAATAAAAAACAAAAAGAAAAATACTGGACTTGTCACCATACCTGTGTTCAAATTATACTGAAGATCCATAAAAATAAAAATGCATAGTATTCACACAAAACTATCATACAGATCAATAAATACTAGCCATATGATCATTGACAAAGATGTCAAAACTATACATTGGAAAAAATGTTGCTTTAAAAATTGGACATCTGCACGTAGAGGAATGAAATTAACACTGCCTTTCTCCCTGTACGAAAATCTATTCCAAATGGGAAAAGACCTTGGTGCAAAACCTAAAACTCTGAAATGGTGGAAAATTCTTGGAGACACCAACATAGGCAAGGACTTTCTGAAAAATGACTCCAAGAGCTCAGGAAATAATGGCAACCACTGACAAATGAGATTACGATAAATCAAAATACCCATACCCAGCAAAGGAAGCATCTAGTGAAGAGACAGCATCTAGAAGGAAAGGAAATCTTCCAGAACTACCTTTTTTAACTGTGGAACCACATATAAAATACACAGGGGAGATGGAAAACTGAATGCTAAGAAATCATACAACTCAATCAATAAGCTAAAAAAGAGCAGGTAGTTCCCAAAAGATGAGGCACACGAAGCTGTTTTCAGTGTGAAGCGTCACTAAGTACCCACAGAAATGCAAATTAAAACTACCAGGAGAGTCCATCTTTCCCTCAGTCAGGACGACAATCAATAGAAGCTAGCAGCAAATGGTGGCAAGGATTCAGGAGAAACGAACCCTTCTGCATCACTGGTGGGAACATAAATCAGTGGCTCCACAGGGAGATCAATGCAGAGGCTTCTTAGAGAACTAAAGATAGACCTGTCTGTCCTATGACCTAGCTATACCACTGCTAGGTATCCGCTTGAAAGTCTCCCAGCCAGTTTAAGTCAGTATAGCAGAGGTACCCGCACATCAATGTTTATTGCAGTGCTACTCACAATAGTCAGGTATGGAACCAACCTAGATGTCTAGTAACAGAAAAACAAAGAAATTAGAGCATATGTACAAAATCAAATTTTGTCCCAGCATAAAGAAGAACAAAATTATATCAGTATAGGAATGTGTATGCATGTATGATAGTTATATTAAGTTGGGGTTCTCAACCTGTGGGTTGCCACCTCTTTGGGGGTCCTCTCACAGAAAACACAAATATTTACAGTACGGTTCATAACAGTAGCAAAATTACAGTTACAAAGTAGCAATGAAAATAATTTTATCGTTTGGGATCCCCACAATGTAAGAAACCTTATTAAAGGGTCACAGCATTAGGAAGGTTGAGAAAAACTGTACTAAGTGAATTAAATCGAAGTCGGAAAGACAGCCACCATTCATTTCGTCTCATTTATGAACATAGATTTTACATACATATGTGAAATCATATGTATATGTGATATACGGCATGACAATAAAAACGAATCCGCCCAGGGTAGCAAAAGGGACTACTTGGAGGTTTGAGGGGAGAGAAAAAGAAAGGTACAGTAGTTTGGGGCTTATAGTCAAAGTATATTACATACTCATATGGAATAATCCTTACAAAACTCAGTACTATATATCGTGAGTATATGCCCAGACATTGGAGAGTGTCCTTTGCTCTCACACAACTCCTCCAGGAATTCTGTGCTGTTTGTTGGTGTATTTTTGGTTTGCTGTGTACCTGGAATTGGCTATGTATGCTTTGTAAAGCATCACAGAACATGGGAAGAATGTTAGCTTCAGGGGAGTCCAGGTCAGTCCTGCCTCAAGTAGCTTGGTGGGTATAGGGGTTCACAAGTCTGCACTCTCAGAGGACTTGAGAAATTGGAAGGGAGCCAAGTGGTGGTTTTGACATTTATGAACCGTAATACAAGTCCAGCCCAAATGCCATGGGAAATTCCCTACATTTATCATAGTTTAGAGTTCAGTTCTTGCTGGTCCAAGCAGACAAAGCTTTCTTTAATCAGAACTTAGATATAAGGTGTTTTTAAGACTGGTGACATCCTACCTGTCATAAGTGTGTTGTGCCAGGAACGTAGATAAGCATGTTTAGTTTTTCCACAACTTCACAAGATACAGCAATTTCAGGGTAGCTATTTTGTAATATTCCATTTTCCTTGGTAACTATACCCAAGGGAAACTCAGGTTCTTTTATTCCAACCTTAATTACTAATATTAACTGTCTGATTACACATTCACTTCATTGTGTGTGTGTGTGTGTGTGTGAGTGTGTTTGTGTGTATGTGTGTAGATACTGAGTGACTCCAAAGAGTTAAGAGTCAAAGGGTTTGAAAGAGGCTAAAAAGCCGAAGTTGGGAAGCCCATAGGGATACATGTGTATCTGTACTGATGAGACAGTGGACTCCAACTGAACCTGGCCCCGTAGGTCACCTTGTTTGAGAGAGACACGGTCACCTGCAGAGGTGCATGAGCAGAACCAGGTCTGGCTGAAAGAATAGGCAAATAGGTCTGGCCAGGTGTACAGGAAGATAGGCACTTCTATCATGTGTGGGTATGGTCGGAGGACACGCTCTCACTGAGAGCAGTGCATCCTTTTCCAAAGCTGCAGTGCTCCCCGGAGGACATGCTCTCACGGAGAGCAGTGCGTCCTTTCCCAGAGCTGCAGTACTCCCCAGAGGACATGCTCTCACTGAGAGCAGTGCGTTCTTTTCCCAGAACTCCAGTGCTCCCCAGAGGACACGTTCTCACTGAGAGCAGTGCGTCCTTTTCCCAGAACTCCAGTGCTCCCTGGAGGACATACTCTCACTGAGAGCAGTGCGTCCTTTTCCCAGAACTCCAGTGCTCCCCGGAGGACACGCTCTCACTGAGAGTTACCTTTCCTTCCTCCCTCCTTCTTTCTGCTTCTCCTCATCAACAAGCGGTTGGATTTGAATGGACTCAGCTGGGCATGATGTGGTCTTTGTGTAAGAACTCGGCAAACTGCAGCGCAACAGGCAGTTTTAGTTATTATGGTGCGTGTTTCACCGTCATCTTCGGAGCACACACTTTCCTGAGCCGCACGATACTGAGTAAATATTGCTGGCTGACTTCATTTTGACTTCACATTTTTACATTACATTGAAATGTGACTGAAAGTATGCGTATAGAGAACTCTTGATTCATGCCAGCACAAAAGTAAGAATTCTCATTGTCTACCACTTCTGTCAAGAACAGTAAGCAAGATTCTGTTGAGATTATTTTTATACTTATATTCAATTAAGTATAAAAAGCAGAGAAATATTTGTAAGTATAAGAATAATGTTTAGCCTTTAAAACTACAGACTACCCCTGAACGGTTGACGTATACTACATTACTGCATGCCCCCTCCCAGGGCCAGGGATCCCTGTAGAAGGGGAGGTGGGAGGATCGACGACACAAGGAAACAGAGTCTTCCAGACACAGCCGAGCAGTTGCTTGTGTGGATTTGGGGTGGTTATAACAGCATGTGCAAGACCTGTTCAGGCTCCAGCCAGACTTTACTGCAGCATGTAGGGGAGGTGGGAATGATGTCTCGCCCCTAGCTGTAAACTACTGGGAGAAAGAGAGTACATTTTCTTTAACAGCGCTTCAGTAGTAGGCCACGTATCCAGGACTATCTAGGCAGCACCCATAAGTCTGGTATGCATGCAATGGGGCAGATAGGAAATGGATGGGTCTGGGGGGAGTTGGGGTAGGGGCACACAGGATCCAGAAACCACTTTATGAAATTCTGAAAGAGCTAATAAAAACTTAAACACACACAACACAAACATATTTGTATGTCTTAAAATACTTTTGTGAGAATACCTTTTACAAATCAGTTACATATGGACTTCTAGTTATGCTAAGGCTTTAACTGCTGCGAGAGCTTTAACTGTATTAGAACTGTATTAGAATTCTTTATAGTGTGCTTTTGCCGTGCTGTGGTACACAGCCCACATAAAGACATAACACACTCAGTAATCAAAAGCAGAAGAGAGATGTACAGCGGAATCACAGAAGAGTAAGAAGAGAAAGGGGAGCCTGTGCTCCGAGTGGAAAGCCCACCGCTAGGGTATACAAGGGGGGCTGGAGGGCAGAGCTGTTCTCCTGCTGGTGATAAAAATGCGACCAAATGCACGCTAAGTAGAGATGGGAGGAATGGTTACTGTTACAAAGAAAGAAGGAAGGGAAGGAATGACTAGTGCTAACAGAAAGGCAAATACAGGGATGAGTGAGTAATTACCGGTGGAGTGGGAGATATTAAATCCTTGAAAGTGACAGGAAAGAGCTGTCGGGGGGTGGGGGGGTGGTGGGAAGGTTGTGTTAACAAAGAACAGATGCTGTATGAGGACTCGGAGGAAATGAAGCACTAGAGGGGGCTTCTCCAGCTAGAAAATCTCCCTGCACTGAAGGTCATCAGAATGTCTTAGCCCACCCCCCTGTACCTATGTGTTCCCATTCTAACATTCATCCTTGACGGAGTGCGTATCTAGGGATACACCGCCAGCCAGCCAGGCTCAGAGGTTAGATGGTAGCTACAGTTTCTGCTTCATACATAGGAAATACCAGATTGTTTGACCTTGAAATGAGCTTGTTTATTACCTCTACTTTTATGATAAATAAATATTTTCCTTAAAACAGCAACATTAGCCGGGCGATGGTGGCGCACGCCTTTAATCCCAGCACTCGGGAGGCAGAGGCAGGAGGATCTCTGTGAGTTCGAGACCAGCCTGGTCTACAGAGCTAGTTCCAGGACAGGCTCCAAAACCACAGAGAAACCCTGTCTCAAAAAACCAAAAAAAAAAAAAAATACAGCAACATTACCCTTCTCAGAGATCAATACTGGTTCCTTGATTTTGGAGTAGGTTATTAGTTTTTTCAGGCCTATGTGGGTATGCTTAAAGTTCAGGAAAGCTTACAGGAAGAAAAATAAAACATGAAAGCAATTGGTATATTGAAGAAGTTGTATTCTTAAGTTGCTTTATCAACTGTTTTAGACAGGCAAATGGAAGAATGATAGATAAGTACATAGGTAGAGATGGATAGATGGGTAGATAGATACATACAGACAGGTGATAGATAGGTAGGTAGATAGATAGATAGATAGATAGATAGATAGATAGATAGATATAGATGATAGATACATACATACACACACACACATAGATACATATAGATAGATAGATAGATAGATAGATAGATAGATAGATAGATACATATATACATACATGCATGCATGCATACATACATACATACATATTTAATAAGTTGGCTCCTATGGATTGAATCATGGATTACATTTCTTATCTGTAACACAGAAATTAAAAATGTGGCATTTTGTATGTGTAATGAATTAGCTATTCATTATATTTATTGACTATAACTTGGGTCCTGAAAAAAAAATCCTGATCGTAGCCTAAGATCTTGACTGGATATAAAAGAAGGAACTTGAGGGGAAAATGTTTCAAGTATATAGCAATCTTTTGCAAACATTAAAAGACACTTAAAGGGCCATGTCCATCCTTATAATCAAAGGAGTATTTGTTCACAAAATTGTCCATATTTTCTCTGAATATTTTTACTTTAAAATAGACAGTATTTAGAGACAGGGTAGAAGAGATTATGCAAATGAATGAATCATGATGAGAAGTTCATTATTGGACATTTGGACATGAGTTTCAGGGAATGATAAAAGATTCTGGGATTTGTGAGACTAAGAAAAGCAACCTCTGCTCTTATAGAACTTGGAAATTGCCAGTAAGAGAACTGAGATCCAAATGACAGCAGATAATGTAAATCCAGATTGCATTATGCCTCAAGGTAATGAATAGGGAGCAGGGCATTGTGATAAGCTTGGATTGATGATCAATATTTGGAATACCGAGATAGGAAAGAAGGTAATTAGACCCATTATGGACACAGTTAGCACAGATAACATAATTTGGGAAATTATACATTTGGAGATTATGGATAATTTTTTTCAAGGCTAATGGGTCTTCAATGATATCTATTAAAGCACAGAAGATGTTTTGCCTCTAGGGAATCCACTGAAAAATCAAATACACAAAAATTTCAGTAAATGTAGTCTAAAATGGAAGATAAAGTAGAATATATGGGAGAGTAAAATGCTATTGTGACTTCCTACTTGGGATTTATAATAATTTTTCATTTGTAGAGCTTTAAGGCTATTAATTTCACATCACAGCTCCCCATGAAACCAGGGAAGTGTTTCTCGATGTTTGCCTAAGTTCATTGCTCATAATAATGCAAGGCCAAATTGGTAATGAGAGCAAACCATCTTGACAAATTTTTGGCTTTCTCCATATTCTTGTTGAGAGTCCTGGAAAACATTGCAGTTTTAATCCTATCTCTAAGGCACTATGGCAGAGCTCTAACTTTATCTTCAGTAAGTACTTTGAGGGTCGTTGATATTGGAATCTTCACACTGTAGACCCTCCCAGTCTTCTCTTCTATCCCATCCCATTCTTTGTGTCGTCCCTGATACCTAGAAAGACTGTCTACCAGTGACTGCCAGGCTGGGACCAGGTAGACGAGTCTCAGTAGTCTTCCTATTCTCCATTGTGATCGCTCCCTTCTCCCCTTAGCCCTGCAGCAGCCTGCTTGCAGATACCCCTCCTCCCACCTCAACCCTGTTCACTGGAGACTGCAGCTCCATCAGCCCTCTCATCTCTGTCTCTCCAGATTCTCATCATACTGCAGCCACTTGCAGGGGCCCATTCTCCCACCACACCTTCACCTCCAGAAGCCCCTGCCTCCTGGTGTAGACAGGATCCACCTCTTCCCCACAGCCCTTCTTAGTTTTCTTCTAGCGCATCTCTTCTACTCCTCTCTGCCACACACCAACCTGCAGGGAAACATTCTACCAGCGAATCAATAATCGCCACACTTTCCTAAGATCCAGAGAGGGCAGAACACCATTCTAACAAAGACAGGATGAGACTTCAAATTAGTACATTGTTTGTTGTTTTTATTATACATTTATGTGTGTGATGACTAGATATAGAAGTCATAGGTTATATATTTCATACATATAAATATATAAACATTAATATAATGTTAATTATAACATTTGCAACCAAGGAGGGAAAAACAATTTACCATGTATCTAAAAGTGAATACCTTCTCAAATAATTTCTTATTTTTTAATAAAAATGCATTTAAGAAATTTCATCAATAATGGAAGACCCAATTACTGCTCTTCTGGATTAGGCTTTCTTTTATTGTGTGATTTTAATGCTTGAGTTGGAAGTTTAAACATTGCCAATGAAATTTGAGACTAATTAAATGATTATAGCCTAAGGGGTAGGGCACCCAAGTCGCCACTATTAATCTTACTAACTATATCCACTCTATGAGATGTACGAATGAATATATAGTTCTATTTCAAAAGAAAAAAATATAGGGAATTGTTTATTAAAAGGTAAGTTCTGAGCTGTGCACAGGACTCAGTAGGAAAGAATGCCAATTGAGTATAGGTGTGAACACTTGCACACTCACATGCTTACACCACACACATAAAATACACCATATACATAAAATGTCACTTTTACTTGTGATTCTTAAAATGAAAGATAGAAATTCCTTGTGAAATCTTTTTCTTCATCTTGTGGAAGATATGGTCACATTTAAGAATTCATTGGTAGTGTGAACTTACTCAATTGCACTAGGGCAAGGTTAATTTGAGATGTAGAGACATAGCATCAGGGTCACAATGGCATAATTAACCTAAATACTTAATGAGAACTCACCATGCACCACGATTGTCCTGATCTTGCCTTATCCTCATCTGAGAAATGAGGAAACTGAGGCACAGAGAGATGAATAATTCAGAGTCTCAGCAGAGTCAGATGTTGTAAGGAGCGCAGGGGCCCTTTGTTCCGTCCCACCCAGCTAGCTTACAGCCGAAATAACCACACAGAAACTGTATTCATTTAAATTCTGCCTAGCCTCTTATTGACTAACTCTCACATATTAGTTTAACCCATCTCCATTAATGTGTATCGCCACTTGACTGTGGCTTACCGGCATGAGTCTAACCAGCGTCTGTCTTGAGCAGGAGAATCATGACGTCTTCCTGACTCTGTTCTTCTTCCCAGAATTCTGTTCTGTCTTCCCCACCTACCTGAGTTCAGCCCTATCAACTAGGCCAAGGCAGTTTTTTTTTTTTTAATAACCAGTGAAAGCAACACAAATACAGAAGGACCTCCTACACCAGTCAGACACTTGAGTTGCCTCCAGCTTTCCTGTGAGTGCTCACGGCAGACCACATCTCTCTGGACCGTTCTGTTCTCTGTTGTCTAAATCACCAGCCGTTTGGAAGCCAGCAGCCATTCTCAGCCAGAAACTAGTCCCTGTCAGGGGTCCTCGGGGTCACACTGTGTGGACTGACATGGGGGTCTCTACCTAGGAAGCTAGAGTAAAAGATTCTCCAAGTTTGAAGAATCTGTTTTGGAATGTTGCTTCTCTATCTGAGCAGTAAAACTTGAACCTCATAGCACTGAATCCAGGGAGGGCATCCACGTGTCTTGACTCCCCCCACCTGCCTCTTCCTCTAGCTCTACCCTAAGCACTGACTGTTTCTCTGAGCTGAGAATACAACTTCGGCAAGGCCAAGAAAGGTTAGGTGGAATTCAGGGATCTAATTTTCTAGGTAGGAATGTTTGCCACTTATATTAGGTCATTTGGCCTCCAAATCAGTCCTTTAATCCGTGCCCCCACACACTTTAATAATAAAGAAAGGTCAAATGCCTTTGTGTCGCGGATCCTTCACCTGCTCTGTAGGTGAGGCCTGCTGTTTTCCTGCAAGCAGCTGGTCAGAGAACTAAACTCTACAGATGGTTCTTCACTGAGCGGCAGCACTTCTTTATGAGAAAAATGACTGCACAGCTTCTTCAAATATGTTTCCTTTTTATTTTACTACATATAAATTATTGGTTAGTTGTGTTATTTCAATATTTTATGCATGTATAGAATGTATTCTGATTGCTCTCCCACACTGTCTTCTACATCCCCTTGTCCCTACCAAATTCTTACCCTTACCATTTTCCTTCCCCACCTCCTGACTCTTGCTTGTTTTGTGACCCGTTTAGTTTAATCAAGGCCCTCTGTGTGACCACTGTGCCCAAACTATCCACTAGAACCTAGTGTGGTCATCAGTGGGTACAAAGCTGAAGGCTAGTGACTCCCCTTTTCCAGAGCCTAGGAGTAACAAATAGCTCAGTAGTAAGAGTGAAAGCCCCTGATCCATCCTTATACACACCCAGTGCAAATATCCATAGCTTCTGTGAGGTCGTGAGTACAGTGGCCATGTCTTTCTCAGATAACAGCTCACAGCCATTTACCATAACCTACGGCTGTTACATTACCCCCACTTGGCCATTCCCTGGGCCTTAGATGGTGTAATGTAACTGCCTTGTGTAGACATAAACAGCTGTTCATCTTGATGACTCTATCTGGTTTTAGTTTGAGGTTGTTTTGATTCTGTATTTTTTGGGGGGAAGAATGCAAGTGAATGTGTTCAGAATATTTTATTATAACTTCCCAGTAATTATTTTTATTAACTAAACGCTTTCTTTTAATATTCCTCATAAATCTCTCATTTCCTTCATGATGTCCATATGTGTCAAGTTCATGTTTGTGAGGGAACAGAAAGTTCATAAAAACCTAAAGACCATGGCCACCTGATAGAGAAGTCTGAAAAATGAAAACTTTGCTGTAAAGATTGGCATTTGCAACTAGCCCAAGATGGCCAGGAAATCGTCAAACACTCAACTACAAATTACTTCTGTGAATACTCAAAATGGGACAGCAAGTGTTCAAATCTGGACAAGGTCCATTCCATGATGAATAACACCTGGTATCCATAGATCACTGGCCCAGACAATTGCTTATAATCGGCCACAGCCTCCATCGCTTCAACCACAAAGGAAAATGTGAAGAGTCATCACATTTGGGGGTGACTTCAATGGGTTTCAATAGCTGAGGTTTTGATTTTGATAAATTGCTCATTTTATATTCAAGGAGACCTCTACTTTTCGAAGGAGCCTGGGAAAAGGAATTTCATCTCTGTGTGTAAATGGTGAGGCCTGAAATAGAGTGGGAACCAGCTCATCCCGAAAGCTGTAAAATTTCCTGTACATTGTCAGTCTAAACCCACATTGGTGAGGCTAGGGGTGGGGAAGAGGGACTTTGGCCCCTCCTGCTCCAAAAAGCTCCTCCTGATAGGGCACTTCCCTCCAAGAGATTCGGTGGGTCTTAGTGCTGACACTCACCAGCTGACACCTCCCAGGCTGGTAACCCTGACCTAGTGCGAAGGATACACAGGGGTCTGGTGATTTATGGCAAAGTCCCCCAGCTTCAGAAGATCCAGCCTGGGTCAGAGCATCTGCAGCTCCTTAAAGGGGACTTTCTAGTTTGAGGGCTCAAAAAGCTAAGATCAGTGTCTCTTCCATTACTTCCTTCTGATTACTCCTAGGAATGAATAGAATTATTTTTTTCCAAGAGGAGAACCCTGGTCTCTCTCAAAGTAAAGGTCCAGAAGTGAGCCTTACCTTTTGATTTTTGTTCTACTATGCTTCTTAGGGTCTAATGGTGCCCAGCATCCAGACCCTATGAGTCTTAGGTGCAGTTTCCCCATCAGGAAGCACATGCATGCACGCACACAGGCACATGCTCATCAATTGTCAGCTCTGCCAATCTTATAAAATCCTTGACTCTTTTCCCCTGTTCTCTTAGAATCAGTGGCTGTGCATTTGTTCCTGCTCAGAACTTCTTCCTGAGATGTAGGCAGGCTCTTTTTAGATAACATGCCTCATATCTCCGATGATTTATTCACTTTCAAGTTCCCTGGAATTTATTGCTAAAGGTTGATGTGAATGCTTACAGTTTGGGCTCTAATATAATCTCCCGAGTGGCAATTAATAAATAAAAGATGGCTGCTGTTGTTGACAGAGATCTAGGCTTTCTCAGTTAGCTCTTTTTTTTCATATTTTCACCAAGTTTTATGCCAGACATCCCTAGGGATTGAGGCTAAAAAATATTTTTTGTAAATCCTAAAGCTCTTTCTGTTGTTTCAATATTCCCACACCTCTATGTTATCTCTTGTTTTTCTTGTCAGAAATGGTCTTACTTGATTCTATTTTTTCCCCAGCTATCCTTCCTTGCTGTGAATTGGGGGAAAGTGCCTTTTTCTGGATTTAACAGAAGTGTGGCCTTGGTATTTATGCTTGCAAATAGCACCTGCAATTTGTTCCTGAATTTCCTTGTATTTTTGTCGGTTTCTTCTCAGTTTCTTTTATTAAATATGCACTGTCATCTATAAAATGCGGTGTTTATTGTCGTCGTGTGTATTGTTCACAGTGTGAGGCTGCTTCTTGTAAGTTAATGGTGAAGCCATAAGGCAATAATGCAGTTGTCACAGTGTGCTGGCTCAGCTGGGTGGGCTCCAGGGCTCGTCTAGACTAAAAGTCCCATTTCAGAGATGAGGAAACCATAATCAAGTAAATGGCAGCTGCCATCTTAGGTTGTGAAAAGTGGGTGGCACAGAGCTGCAATTGGACTGCCTCTGCTCAGTGCCCAGTGGGGAGTGAAGGGTGTCACTTTAGTGTGTTACTTGTTTTCATCTTTAAATGCCTTAGGGTGTGGCGTGCATTGAAGTCGCTACATACACAATGCTCCGTACATGCTCATGCCCCATGCATGGACAATCTGCGGAATCCATCATTTCTGGTGGTGCCACTCTTGGTGCAAAGTCTTCCTGGTTCCTGGAGGGAAGCAGTGAGGCCAGGGAGAACAGCTTGACTGCCAAGACAAAAGCTTTAATGGAATCCTTTCTATCTTTTGAGTGGCCAATTGGCTACTAATATGTCTATCACTTAATCTTGTCATTGACGATAAGGAGAGTAGCTCAAGCAAGAGTGGAGGTCAAGGAGTAGAGTGGAGTAGGGCAGGCCAAGGGCAAGGCAAACTGTCCAAGAAGACAGCAAGCACCAAAGGCTCCTTGGGTTCTACTTCTCTGCTCTGCACTTGTTAGTTTGTAATGATACAAACCATGTGTCTCTGAATGTGGCTTTCTGAATTTCTGTTGTAGTTCTAGGTTTTCTTTGTACACAACTGGCTCTTTGATAGGTTGTTTTGTTTAACTAAAAGAGTAAAGCCACTGTCTTCTTGTGATTTTTCTATTCTTTACGAAGAAGCTGGAGTCAACACTTGCTGTATGAAGCCTCTGAGTATTTTAACAACAAAATTATATTAAAAGTTCAGACCCACAAAAAATAACATTCAAAAGAGGCACTTTTCTGGGGTCCACACTGAAATCCACCTGCAGCAGCAGCACGGGGAGGATCTCTTTCCTTGCTTGCTTTGCTTTATTTGCAGACTAAATAAATTTCATCCGCCATGCATTAAGCATCTTTAGGATAATGTAAAGAATTTAATTATGAAAATCCTACCACTCATGGTCCTTGATTTCTAGGCCAATCACATAAACAACTCTGGCAGTAATTCCAGGTACAGAGGATGAGAGGGCAAGGCTGAGCTCACGGAGGGAACACTTACTGTGCTAGGTTCATTGTGAGCTTGTGTGCCTCTGGCTGGGAGTGGTGAGGAGCGCCTGGGTCCTCGCGATTCCAGAGGCAAATCTCTGTGAGTTCAAGGCCATTCTGGTCTCTATAGAGTTTGTCTGCCTCTCTGTCCATATGTGTGCACATGGGTGTGTATATTCTCAAACATGTTATCTGTAGATAGTAACTCTCTGTCCATATGTGTGCACATGGGTGTGTATATTCTCAAACATGTTATCTGTAGATAGTAACTCTCTGTTCATATGTGTGCACATGGGTGTGTATATTCTCAAACATGTTATCTGTAGATAGTAACTCTCTGTTCATATGTGTGCAAATGGGTGTGTATATTCTCAAACATGTTATCTGTAGATAGTAACTCTCTGTTCATATGTGTGCACATGGGTGTGTATATTCTCAAACATGTTATCTGTAGATAGTAACTCTCTATCCATATGTGTGCACATGGGTGTGTATATTCTCAAACATGTTATCTGTAGATAGTAACTTCTCAAATTCAAATGTATGCATACCTATGTGTGTATATATATATATGCATATAAAATTCCATGTGTTAAACAGATTTGAATAATGCCATCTAAAAGCTTACCAGAGCTGTACAAAAAGAAACTGAGGTTCAGAGATGTCAATCCATTCCCTTTCCCCAAGATGACCAAAACTAATGGCCAAGCTGGAGTTTAGCCTCCAAGGTTTACTAATCTAACACCCTCTTTTTGAAGCTTCCCGGGAAGAAACAGTCTCAGAATAACATGTATTTCCACTGTAGTGCACTGCTGGAGGGCTGACCTTTCACCCTTTTTCTTCCAGACCCTCCAAGCAAAGATTTTGGTCCAACTCTGGGTTTGAAAAAGTCCAGTTCCTTGGAGAGTCTGCAGACAGCGGTGGCTGAAGTCAGGAAGAGTGATCTGCCCTTCCACAGGCCCAGACCACACATGGTGCGAGGCCGGGGCTGCAACGAGAGCTTCAGAGCGGCCATCGACAAATCTTACGATGGGCCCGAGGAGGCAGAAGCTGGTAGGACCCTATGCCCCCTCCAGTGGGTCCTTCTCATTAGCATCTGCAAGTCATCAGTGAGAATTGCACTAACTACTGAAAAAAATGATTTAAGGATCACAATTATATTTTTGATATTAAAAGTAATTCATTTTCCCGATATGTTTTGCCCTTTGGCTTAACGAACATGGGATTGGAGAATGCAATGTGCAATTTTTATCACAGTGCAAACTGAAAAAAAAAAATGTTCTCATTCATGTCCCTAAAAGGACCAACTGCCATTTACCCTTAGGGCAGGAGCACTAAGCATGCATTTCTTGGCATTCTTATTTGAATCATTAAAAGCAACATCAACCAGAGGACTGTCTGCATTAATTGCACAGAAGCAGTGGGCTATATTTATACTCAAAAAAACCTCTCTTGGAAGAAAACTCACCCTGTTTGTTTCCCAGCGTGTGGGCTTCTGGAGCTGATGGAGGTTAACCAGCCAGCTTCCGGGGAGATTAGCGCTTCACCCCATTTCAAGCCTTTTGTGCTACCAGCCAGCACCCAGTGTGCCCCACTCCTAGCCTCAAAGATTAATTGAAGTGCCCAGGACTGGGAAGTCCTACTTCAAAGGGTGCAAGTAGCCACGTGGTCAGGTAGAACACTGAGCACTTCTATTCGTCCCTCTGCATTTTACATTTTGATATATATATACCCTGACCACTGATAGTGGCTTTTCTCTCTACAGATGGTCTCTCTGATAAGATACATACACCCTAACCATAAGGACCCCTGACCACTGACAGTAGCTTTTCTCTCTACAGACGGTCTCTCTGATAAGATACATACACCCTAACCATAAGGACCCCTGACCACTGACAGTAGCTTTTCTCTCTACAGACGGTCTTTCTGATAAGAGCTCACACTCTGGCCACGGAGCTCTGAATTGTGAGTCTGCCACTCAGGGAAACCCCGAACTAGACAATATGGAAAATAAAGGCAGGAAAGTCAAAAAGCCAAAGGAGAAGGAGAAGAAAAAGGGAAAGGGCAAGCTGAAAATCAAGGAAAAAAAGCAGAAAGAGGAGAGTGAAGATCCAGAGAGGAAAATGAAGAGGAAGGGATTCGGTGCCATGCTGAGGTAAGGGCCGGCTGCACAAGTCCTTGGCTTTGCTTCTCCCAGCTAAATCACTCCTTTGTGTATGTTCTGAAAAAGGATCGAGTGTCCTCTCATCTTCAGCTATACTCATAAAAATCAAGGCTATGACTCTGGTTTTTATTTTTATTTTTTGCAAAGGAAGCACAAAAAGCCTTTTGGGTGTCCCCAGAAGATTGTGATGATGACGGGCAGCGGTCGTAAGCTTGTTGTTAAGAGGCCAGTGCCAAGTAGGGCAGAGGAAGTGTTCTCTGAGTGTCCCTGTGCACGGTGAAAACAAAAGACTAGCTTATATCTCATCCTGTGGCTTCTGATGCAGTAGAGGTGACCCTGCAATGAGGGCCATATGATCCTGGGCTCAATCCCTGACCTTCCACATCTCAGTCATAAGGTCTCACACACCTCCCTTCTACTTCTTTCAGACTGAGGCTAGCATCATTCCTCCCTGTGGGGCCCCGTGGGCCTGGAAGATGAGATGCCGTGTGTGGTAGATTCGGCAGCCAAAGCACTAAGCAGCACACAGTCAGAATAACACTCTGCAGAAGCTATCTCTCCTCATTCCGGTTTCCCAGTGATCTGACTGATTTCTGGTCATTTGGTCAGAGGCTTGCACCGCTAGTTCCATGTAACTAGAATATACCTTGTCCCCGGGCATAACTTCCCTGTCTGTGGAGCCATGTGCAGGGGAAGGAGGAGGTTTTAACTGGCTTAGGGCTCCTTCATGAACACCTCTGTGGACTGTTCAGGAGCAAGCCTGTTAGTATAACAGTGGCTGCTGGTGGAACTCATTTCCATGGCTGACTTGCTGAGGATCGCTTACCTTGGGTAGTGTGCGTAGAGTCCACTTATCCAAGCTTTTTAGATGGTGAGAGAAGTCAGTGACCTGAGCATCAGCGGCACAGCGGCAGTGACGTCATCAACACCATCATCACCATCATCATCTCCTTAGACTTCTTAGATGGAGCCAGAGAAAGCTTAACTCTGTGGTTGCTACAGCAGCACCTGCCCAGCCTTCTACCATCACCCGTCCTTACCCCTCCAACATCACTCAAGTGCAGTTGCTCCCATTTCTTCCCTGCCCCCTACCCCATGGATATCATACTAGCCTTGCTCCCCAAGACTTCTCTAGGGCACCAGTTTGCCTTCCTCCCTAGGACATGCCAGACTCCCTCAAGCATGCTGTCATGCTTCGGTCAAGGGAGAAGACCAGAAAATTTTTGCTGCTCACGAAGCAGAAGAGTTTACAAAGTCACTTCCTAATTCTAGGATTTTCTTGTACCCTTTTTCTTCTTTTAGGCAGGAGGGGAAGTGGGTTGGGGCAGGAAGTAAGGTAGAGGTACCCATTCCATGACTCTATTTCTATAATTCCCTGTCAAGACTACCAGTCTCCATCCTTCTTTGCTACGGATGACAAATGACGTATTTAAGCAAATTGTATAAAACCCTTGGAGTATCTGTCTCTTAAACACGCTGGGGGATACCAGTTGTTCTCAGTGTGAAATCTTCAACTAATAATTTTAGATAGAAAAGACAATTCAGTTCTCTTATTCCTTCTTTCCTTCCCTCCCTTCCTGTTTTCTTCCTTCTTCCACACGTGTGTGTGTGTGTGTGTGTGTGTGTGTGTGTGTGTGTGTGTGTGTGTGTGGAGAGAGAGAGCCTTAGAACAACAAAATGACATTTAAAGGACAAAAATAGTAGGGCAGCCGGGCGGTGGTGGCGCACGCCTTTAATCCCAGCACTCGGGAAGCAGAAGCAGGCGGATCTCTTTGAATTCGAGACCAGCCTGGTCTACAAGAGCTAGTTCCAGGACAGGCACCAAAGGTACAGAGAAACCCTGTCTCGAAAAACCAAAAAAAAAAAAAAAAAAAAACAAAAAAAAACTATAGTAGGGCCAGCTCTGAGCATCCCATTACACAGCCAGTGTTCCAGTAATGCTGCTTCCAGTATGTGCCTTAAAGTCTCAGTAGCAACTTTGCCTCTGGACACATTGTAATAAGAGCTGCTGTGCAGCCTTGCTGAGGTTACCTCTATTAGTTACTTTTCTATTGCTGTGATAAAACACCAGCACCAAGACAACGTATTAAAAAAAAGTGTTTAATTAGACTTCAAAGAGTTAGAGTCCATGGCAGTGGAAGAAAGGCATGGCGGCGGGAAGAGCCGAGACCTCACATATTAAAACTACAATCAGGAAGCAGAGAGAGCACTAAGAATGGCAGGCTTCTTTTGAAACCTCAAAGGCCACCCCCAGTTACACATCTCCTCTAACGGGGCCACACCTCCTAATCTTTTAAGAATTCTACCAACTAGAAACAAAACATTCAAACGTGTGAGTCTGTGGGAGCCATTCTCATTACTCTAGCAGGTCTAATACCCTAGAAATCATTGGATAATAATAAAGAAAAAAGATTTCAAATTTAAAGATCAAATCTTTTGTTTTGATTTGTGAATCTCACCGACAGAAGAAAGACATACGGACAAGCTAAGCAGAAGGGGTGGGCTCCATAAACAGGGAAGGAATGAAGAGAGCAAAAGCAGGGACCGCAAAGTGGAGTGGCTACTGCAAGCAGCTTTCTTCCAGAGTGACTGGAGAAAAGACTTCTTCACCATTGTGTCTCAAGGTGACAGGACTGCTACTGATTGCTTACTGCGAACCTCCTGATATTTTAAAAACTTGTCCATTATGATCTTGTAATATGTATCCAAGTGGCCACGTTCTGGTTTTAGTGCACTTCAGGGGCCCAGTCTAAGGCAGTGCCTTTTCTGCTCAGCGTGACTCTAGGCTAGACTATAGTGAGTGACTCTCCCGTCTGGGCCATCTAGATAATTGCCCTTCCTTTGTCACCTTAAAGTTTGGAGCCCAGGTATCATTATTATTCTCATCAGATGCCGTAAGCGGTTCATGCTAGGGAGATGGCTATGGCTTGTATGCCAATATGAAAGTCAGAATTAAAATCCTCGGAATACACACAAACCCTGGGCAGGTAGTGTAGCAGACTTTCTTGAACTGCCAACTAGCTCCCAAATCAAGACACAGAATCTTATTGTCAATTATGAATGTTCAGATTCATCTTATACCTGTTTCTAGCTTTTTCTTTTACATCAATTAACCCATTTCTGTTCATCTCTGTGCTACCCCGAGGCTTCTTTACCTCACCTACACACTGTCCATCCTGCCATCCTGCTATCCATTCCTCTGTGAATGCCTGGCTGGCCCTAGTTGGCTGGCTTTCCTTTTCTCTCTGCCCACAAACCCCATCTATATCTCCATGGCCTACCTATTGGTCTTTTGGCTTTTTATTAGACCAATCAGGTACCTTAGGCAGGCAGGATGAAACAGCAACACATCTTTACATAGTTAAACACTTATTCTCCAGCACAACCAAATGTAACACATATTTGCTTGAGTAAGCAAATACTCCAGTGCACAACAGGGTAGCCCTCCTATGATCCCTGGGAGTGACAGGATCTTCAGTGTAAGCTGGCTCGTTAGACGAATCAAATTAGCACATTCTGGGTTCAACTGAGAGACCCTGTCTCTATGTGCAAGGTGAAGAGCAATCAAGGAAAAACTCAGCTTCAACTTTGGGCTTTCCCATATGTGCACACACATTTACACACTCACTCTCACATACGTATGCACACATGCCTGCGTGAATACACATACACTCATGAATGGACAGCATCTATGTACGCATGCATACACTAAGGTGAATAAATACATAGAATATTTCTAGTAAAGGAAGTCGTAGTCTGTAATGTAAGCATGTTGGCAATAATTATGACAGTAAATCATGTGAGAATTTTGTCTGTGAAGCTATGGAGTTGAATGGTTGCAAGTTCAGGCTCCGCATGAGGACTTCTGATCTAAATCTCAGCCCCTGCACGCTCCAGCTAGGGAATATTAAGCAAACTAATCTCTTCATTTTAGTTTCTTCTTCTGAAAACTAAAAATATTAATTGGCTCTACTACCACAGTGGAAAATATATTTGATTAATTATATAATCTACTTAGAAGTATGTTTCACAGGTAATATACATTCAGTAATGAACAAAATGTCCCTAAATATTCCACAGCATCTGTATATGTGTCATTTGACAAGGGAGAATTAAGGTTGCAGAAGGCAGGAGGACGGCAGCTCTGCCACCCGGAGATAAGGCCGCTGTCCTGAGTTTCCTCCGTGAGCCCAGTAGAGTCACAGGGCCTTACAAGCCTAAGTGGAAGACAAGGAAGCATGGTGCAAAGAGATGCAGCATGCTTGCTGTGAAAGTGGAAGAGGGGGAAATGAGCCCAGGAAATGAGCAGCCTGTGTACGCTGGGAAGAACAAGGAAATGATGTCCTCTGGCTAGCCCCTTAATTTTCATCCGTACGTGTTATTCAAGCCACTAAGATTGGACTAATTGCTTACAGTATCAACGAAACCAGCACAGTCATTATCATAAGTATTATTACTGCTTTTACAATGCCATGATAATTTATAAGGACAAGTTTCCTCTTTGGGATATTAAAGAAAAAACTATAAACATGATTTAACTGCAGTAATCTGTAAATATGAAAACTCTCAGAGACTCACACGGCCTGTTTCTGAGATTGTCGTCAAGTTAAATCCTGACTGTATTTTTTGTTACATGGCTCCAGGTGTTTCTTGTCCAGTACGGGGCTATCTCTTTCCTTCTTCCCAGTACGCTCCCTATTTCCACAGAGTAGGAGCCACAGGCCCTGGATTCTCCAGACCCACAGCACTTGGCTCTTGCTCCCTTTCACTACTCTAGCAAAATTAAGAGCTGAGAGGTAGGGTTAGATTTTATCTTTGGGATAAAAATAGCAAGTGTTTTCCATAGCCTTTTGCATCCGAGCTGGTGAGCATATTGGAGTTACTGCTATATGCACGCTTTCAGCAACAAAGAACACAAAAGCTGTTACCATTAGCCAACAGATTTTGCTTTAATTCTCATCTGTTGTTCAGATGCTATTGACTTAGTTTCTTTCTTATTTAAAAGCGATTGATTGCTCTAAGGTTCTCGCAGAGTTAGATGTGACTTAAATATGCATTATTTTTTCCATTGTCTGCACTGCTCTAATACATTCCTAAACATGAGCTCTGGTGTAGCTTCTACAGTTAGTCCATGGACAGCGATAGCTGGCCAAGGAAGTTAGGGGGGGGGGGGTTCTTAAATTCTGCCCCCTCCCTTATCCTCGAATTGTAACGTGTTAGCTGTGGCCTTGTTCTTGCTTCTAAAGAGCCAAGCGTTTTGACGGTGCTGATGTTGGCTCTTCCACTCATGTTGGTGACAGAGAGTGGGAGTGTTTATTCATTAATTCATTATTTCACCCACACCTGTTCCTACTGGAAAGTTATAGGGAGTCAATTCCATTCATCTTTCCACCCATTGTCTAGTTTGTATATTGTTATGCTTTGCTGATTTTAAATTACCTCCTTGCATAAGTCATGTCTGGCTCTTGCAAGGGTCATGGGTTATTGTGGGAAAAAGCTCAATTCCAGAACCTTCCAACTTTGGCTGTTACTTCACAAACTCTGCTTGCTTGTGGCTGAGAGAGACCTTCCATGGGTTTGCTATTAATCTTTTGCTCAGTTTGATATAGAAATCAGGAAAAGGCCAAGTACAGCTCCTTTTTATGTCACCTTCTTTTAGTGTTGCCAGCTCATCCAAGGGCTCTTCTGCTTGAGTAGAAATCACTAGGCGGACACCATCTGAGCAAGGCTTTACTGGGACTTGTGTTGGGCACAGGGACATGGCATGCAGAATAGCCAGGATCAAAGCTTAGAAGGAAAGGAAGACTCACGCAAGCACACAGAAGGCTGCTGAGAAAGAGTGCAGGGTTTTACACACGCCTTCTCAGTACTCTACTCTCGTTGCAGGAATGATCTACACAGGCACATGGGAATCACCTGCTCTCTGCTCGTAAGACATAGCAGGTGTGCTCACTGCCATCAGTGCAGGAAGGCAGTGTGTCTGTTAAGTTCCAGCCTGCATTTGCAAGGCTGGGAGGAAAACTTAGGATGGAGTTAGCAGCTCCTGAATCTGGTCATCAGTGGAAACTATTTTACCAAAAGCAACTTGCATTCAGAGGAAAACGTTGGTGTGGGACTTGGGATCCCCATTGATCTATCTGTCAAGGTACTTCTTTATTTTTGCTTTATGAACTTGACTTCCTTGGGTATCATGTTCTTCAAGACACTTCTACAGAAAGGCCATTCAAGACTCCAATGATCAAAGAGCAGAGCTCAAACCTTCAGTAGACAAGTTTCAGGCTGTCAGTCCCAAATCTCTTTTGACCATAGTAATATCACCTAGAGTGGAAAAGCCAGAGATTACCACCTAATTTCTTGGTTGCTTAATAATCTTGTCAATCTCTTGTAGTCCTCAAATGAAATTCTTAGTGTTTCTAACGAATCCTTTTATATAACAGCTTCTACTGTCTTTTCTTGAGAGTTTAGGTCACTTTTCCAATCCCATGTTTGGGAAACTGAGTGAAAGGCTTAAAGTTGTACAAATTCATTTTCTTTATGTGTGTGCGCACGCATGTGTGTGCACATGTTTTGGTGTGCGTTCTGGTGTGTGTGAATGGATTGTATGGGGGGGGGGCAAATATCTAGAAGCCAGATGTTGATTCCAAGTGTTTTCTTAGTTCCTGTCCACCTTGTTTTTTTCTTGAAGTAGGGTCTGTCATTGAAAATGGAGCTCACTGACTGAGCTACACTGCAAACCTTACAGGTCACAGGAATCCTTAGCCCTTCCACACCAGTGCTAGGATTATAGGTGTGTACCTCTCTTTTCCTGTGTGTGCTGGGGATCTGAAGTCAGTTCCTTCAGCCAACACTACTAACTAGGCCATCTCCCCAGCCCATTAAGTTCATTTTTCTATACCATTTCTAGGTTTTTGTCCTAAAGGAATTGTGTCTAGTTAGCTGCTCCTGATAGATTAATAAAGTGTATATCATGCTGTTAGGAAGGTGTTTAAATTTTGTCTCCTTTAAAATTTTGTTCACCCATAATAATTCAATTAATAACATTTATTGACTTCTTCATCTTTGCCAAATACATTCATAATCATTCTATTGTTACTCAACAATATTTATTACAGCCCTATTTTTCCATCAGGTGTTATCCTAGGAACTGGATAGGTAATAGTTAGTCTCAGCTATTATGGGACTTTCCTGTCATAATAAAGAAAGGAAAAGTCAAAGACAAATGTGAGTGTCTTTTGGTGTGTTTAATACAAAACAAGGAAAATGTCACATCAACATCCAAAATGTTTTTAACTATGAAGTCCTCAGGGAACAAAGCAACATTCTCCTAGACAGCTCAGGTATCGAGCAGTGCCTTCTGGACTAACCCGATTCTAAGCGAGAACCTAGGCCTATGGGATTTCCATCCTAGTGAAGGGGAGAGAGCAGAGGATATATGCTCAACCGAGAGCAGTAGAGAGGACTGCAGCAGAGCGCAGTAGGTGCCAGGGGGAAATGGCAGAGGCGCTGGCATCCTCTCTCCCTGTATCTGTCTGTGACCTAAAAGTCTGCATCTGCCCAAGCTTCTTGGAATTTTCAGAAGATATGTTATCTGAAAGGAGCACACTGACACAGAGACCAGGTCACTTTATGCCTTCTTTCTTTCTTTTTCCTTCCTTTTTTTTTAAGCATAGGGATCTACAAAGTTTTTTGTAAATCAATTTCATGTACAACTATAACAAAAAGCAACCTGTAGAGTACACAAAGAGTGTCTGCAGTACACAGAGTCCTGATGCAGCTGACTTAGACATTCTGAGAGCAATGGTCTGCAAACCTGAGTGGTGACGTGGATTTGAAGCTCTTTGTATCAGCTCTACTCTTCCCGCATCACCTTTTCTTCACTCAGCTTCAGACATTGCTTAGATCTCTTTTTCTTTAATCCTAACTTATAAATCATAAAGAAAATTTAAACCCTAGAAGCATAATTTCTAAGTTTTGCCTACACTAAGGGACACACTTGGTTCATTAGGTCCACAAAATTATTGCATATATT
Organism: Microtus oregoni; assembly: GCF_018167655.1. Lineage (NCBI taxonomy): Eukaryota > Metazoa > Chordata > Mammalia > Rodentia > Cricetidae > Microtus > Microtus oregoni. The sequence continues at coordinate 54,729,405 of NW_024543069.1, forward strand.
TATTATATACAACATGTTTTGATAGGTGGAAGCATTGTGAGGTAGTGATGCACACTAACACATGCATAACGTTACCCACTTATCATTTCTGTGTATATAAATATGCTTGTGGTTCTTTGAATGTAATTGGCCTTCATAACCTCATAGGGAGTGACACTCTTAGGAGGTGTGGCTTTGTTGGAGTAGGTATGGCCTTGTTGAAGAAAGTGTGTTACCACAAAGTCAGGCTTTGGGATGTAACATATATGACCGAGCTTGCCCAGTATCTTAGACCACTTTCAGTTGCCTGAAGAGCAAGATGCATTAACTCTCACCTCCTTCTCTAGCACCATGTCTGCCTGCACACCATTATGTCCCACCGTGATGATAATGGACTGAACCTCAGAAAATGCAAGCCATCCCCAATCAAATGTTTTCCTTTATAAGTGTTGCTGTGGCCATGGTGTCTCTTCACAGCCATAGGAACCCTAGCTACAACAGCATTTCTCTCCAAGTTGCTAATCTCACCCTCTTGAAATTGGGTGTCCTTCAAGCAACAACATCTCAACCTTCACACCCCTGGCCTCTGGTAAGAGCCACTCTCTTGTTCCCGTGAATTACACTCTTCTATACTGCACTTATCCTTCTGTAAGAACGTGTTCCGAGCTTCTTCATGTTGCCTCTGGCAGGACACAGCTCTTACGTCCAAAGAAGCAGAGTTTATTCGAGGGCCAACTCTGAGTGACCTGGACCCAGAAAACACTGAGCTAGGTTACTTCAGGTTTCACATTCCCCTGTGGAACCAGTTTTATGAAAGTCATAAATCATAGCCATTTTAAAATAATTTGGTGGGTGCGTGAGAGTGGCAGTTAGAGCAAGAAGAGGAGTCGTCCCATAGGCCTGAGATGCTACAGGACGGCGTGGTTAGCTCAGAGTTAGTGGGATCCAGTGCTCGGATAAGTTAACAAACTCCAAAAGCATTTCCTCTATTAGTCACGAAATGTTAGTTCTGACACAGAAATGGGCAAGGAATGGCTATTTGGAAACCTAAAGCTAGCCCAAGGTAAGTTATAATTAGTCTCTAGCCCTGCAACAATCCAACTTCTCCACATCACTGCAGTTCCAATCAGTCTCTCTTGAATTCCTGCTCACATGCAAATGGCAGGAGTGTCTCCTTCTTTAATGTTAAATAGTAGTGTGTGTGTGTGTGTGTGTGTGTGAGAGAGAGAGAGAGAGAGAGAGAGAGAGAAACAGAAAGTAAGCATGTTACATTTCTTTTATCCACTTCTCAGCTAGACAAGGCTTAATTTATTTCTGATCCTTGGCAATTATGAATAGTGATGCAATAATCAGGAGGAGTAGGTGTGTTTTTGATATACTCTTTTCATTTCTATTAAACTTATTTCCAGAAGTGGAATTTCAGCCTTAATATCATTATAGGTTCAATGTTGTAGTAAATCTTTATAATGTTTTCAGTACTAGCCACACCGATCCACATTCCCACCAACAGTATGCAAGGTCTCACGCTTCTGCGTGGTTTTTCCAGTAATGGTTTCTGTTGGGTTTTGTGTTGTTTCACTGGGGATAAGAGCTCACTCTCTGTGAGACCCTCCTTTCTCAGCCTCCCAAGTGTGTCTCACCAGTGCTTGCCACTACTCTTTTCTCATAACCTTACTCTGAGTTTGAGGTGATGTCTCCCTGTGGTTTGGACTATCATTTCCCACTTCGTTCGTGCACCCAATGCCCATTTGAGCATTTTCCTTTATGAAATTAGAGGCATCTCTCCTTGCTTCCCAGCTTTGGATTTACTCCAGAGAGATCCTTTGTCGCAAGCTAAACATACTTGGAGTCCACAAACTTTCCCTTCCCCTGTTTCATTTTTCCCAAATTGCTGCTTTGGAATTGAAATGGGCATGGTGCTTTTTCTTTCACCTGAACAGTTCCCATAATAAAGAACAGGAAGAAATGGCATTGCTCAAATCATTCGCTCATTTCTATTTCATATGCTCTGGGCCACCCCTTTCCAAACGTAACTGTGAACGGTTCTCAAGCTTTGCATAACGGCTGGGTAGAAGACCAGACTTGCTGTGCTGAGTACAAATCGGAAGGAGACTCGCCCAGCTGCTCGTTATTTTGTTTCCTTCCTTCCGTTTCCTGTGCAATCTCAGTGCAGAGTGTGTGGATGGTCCTGACCCAGATATTTCTTAGCCCATGTTTGCCCTGATGTTGCTCATGAAGATTCATTTGGACTTGATTCCGAAGTTGGGTTAGATAGAGACTGAGTACTCGAGTCACCAGGGCATGGCGTGTGTGGTACATTTGTCCTCTCTGTCTTGATCCCATCCTGGCTGTTACAGGTCTCGTGTACAATGACTGTACCGTGGCCGCAGGCTGTCGTTACCACTTTCCAGAGAGCAGCTGTAAACACCTGGGCAGCCCTTCAGCTTCATGAGCATGAAGGGCAGAGCTACTAGCACAAGCAGTCCAATGAAAACTTACCAGTCATCTCCCCAAAGGCAAAGGGGCGGACATAGGCTAGAGTTCGGGTGCTTTGCTTCACGAGGTTCATGCCATTTTAAACATGACATCTCAAATGAAAAATGAAAGCCAACGTTCTTAATTTGGCTTCAGGTTAGATAAAGGTCTACACTGAGAGAGGCTGACTGATCAGGATCAAGTTGCTGGATATACTGAACCTGTGAGAAGCATGAGTATGGAAGAAAACAGTGTATTGTGAGCGCTGCTTACCACTGTAAGGGTAGCTGTCATTGTTCTCCTGACTGCCCCGACTGCAAGGGAACCAAGCAGATGTGAAAGCCTGTCAGCATGGAGGACAGTTGTTCTCTTTGTAACTGGATTTCCTCTAAGTTCATCTTGAATTATTTACTTTAGGGGGCTGTAGAGATAGCTCAGTTGTTTGAAATCTGTGCTGTTCTTGCAGAGGACTCAAGTTCAGTTCCCAGAACCTAAGTCCATTAGTTCACAATCACCCTAACTCTTACTCCCGGGAATCTCACACACACACACACACACACACACACACACACACACACACACACACAATTAAGCCTGAAAGTAAGTCTTTAGAAAATTATTTACTTCATTTTTCACAAAATGAATCATAAAAATTTTGTTTCTTCATTTTGTTAATTTGCCAATTTTTCTTCCAAGCTAAGTCCAAATTTAATTTTTTTAATTTTTAAATTCAAGTTGAAAAAGCCATGTCCCTCACTTCTTTTCTTTCCAGTATTACTATCGCAGGTCTAAGCTGGAAATGTACTCTTTATGAGCAGTAGTGTTCAAGCTTGTAATGGAATTGCAAAATAGAGGCTGTAATATTCAGATATTTGGCTTCCATTTACCTCAGCAATATGATAGCTGATAATATTTATACATTTTCATGTTATACATCTGAGTTTTTATGAGTCTGCAGCTGAGCACAAGAGGGGAATATTAGCACCATGATGTGAACAGACTGTGGACAGGAGAGTGTAAAGGAATGTGTGAATGGGACAAGTGATGAAAGTGATGGAGATATCTACGTGGATAGTCACTAAAATGTTACATGAAGGTTGATTTTTGAATGAAACCCAATCAGGGCAGTTTGTCTAGTGTTCATTACTCAACTAAAAGAAGAACCTGGGACAGAAGGGCTACTCATCAGATGGGCCAAGTACAGACAAAGGAGATGCTGGGGTTCCCAGCAGGCTGGATTGTTTGCACTATGACTTTAATAACAATTTTTCTCAGCTCTCAAGCTTGTCTACAAGTGTTTGTTTATCCCTCTGTTTGCTGAATGTGTGTTCATGGACAGATCAGGGCCTGTACAGAGTTATTAATATGAAAATGGATGGCTACCTTCTTTTCAGAGTCTGATTGCTGCTCGTTGCCTTCCCTTCCTACTCTGTGTAATCTTGATTATTCTGGAGCTCTTGTTTTCCACTGCCCAGCACAGTAGGGCGATTTGATTTTCTCCTAGTTATCACAATAAAGAATGATCACATAGGGTGTCAACTAAAAGGCTTATTTTGTTTAATTAGGGTCCCTTCTGCTCTTAATATGCCTGCACAACTCCCATTGTGTTAATGCAAATGACACAACAGCACTGAAGAAGAATAGACCACTTTATCTCATCCTGGGATAATGAGGTTTAGATTTGTTAGCAGATCAAGACGAAAGTCCAGTGCTTTAACTTATAACGCAATTGATATGCTAAAAAGAACTTTCACAGGCACTAAAATGGAAGGTACACAATCATAAATAAATGTCATTAGCATTTAAGATGAAATATAATCATTTAAGATGCTAGATTAATAAAATGTAGACAATTTCCTGATGGACCTATTTGCATACTCATGTTAAGTAACTAATAAAGCATACTAACAACAGTTTTATCTGTATATACAAACACTTGAAGTTCCCAGTGGGAATGCATTTGCCTAATATGCCTTGCCCATGTCCAGCACAATGTCATGTCCTTGTGAGATGTTTGCTTATGATTATTAGGAAATGACATGTTAGGATTTAATAGCTTGTCCGGGATAGGGTAGAATCAGATCTTTGGTTTGCACTTTTTATCTGAAAACTTCAATATAATTTACTAATGTCCATCTTCAACATTCTTGGGACATGAATGTGTTAAATCGCTGTTTTCGTCACAGATAATTGCAGCACAAAGCAGTCTGCCTAAAGCCACAGCTCAAGCTGATGCTGTGGCCAAGATTCCTCCTTCATCACTACTGTCGTGTTAGCCTCCAAAATGTCCTAGTCACTGGCCACCTAGAGGCTGTGAATAAAAATACCCTATAGAACCATATTTATTATTGTTATCTATTGAATTTTCCTCTCCAAAGGTGACATCAAAATAGTAATTTGTTAACATGATCCAGGTCACAATTAAATAAAAAGATTCTAATCTCAAGCACAATAACTGTGACTATTCTCACAGAACAAGAAAAGGACTCCTCAGAACAATTAAAAACAGCTAGGAGATACGTTACCCGAAACAGAAAATAGATAGTAGGTGTGTGAACACTATTGGACTTTAGTAGCCACGGCTTTAGAGACAATCCAGTTTGTTTCTCCAACTGTTGTCTGCTTTCAACTTCAGCTTCAACAAGTTTAAAATCTGATTTGGAATCTGCCTATTGAAGTCCCCAGTTTATGTTGACTTTCCTAATTATGTCTGAGGCAATATCAGGAATCCCATGACATCTGGGATACGTCCTGCCTCCCCAGTCCCACCCACCTACCAGTTAGTTCTTCTGATATGTGAAAAGTACTGCCTTTCACATCTGGACCATCTGCTCCACTGCCACTCCCATCACTGTAATTTGATTGATTGTTCACAACGACATTGGTTGAAAACCTCCCTGACTGGTTTGCCCGCTTTTCTCCTTCTCCATTTCAGTTCATCCTAGCACAGTTATTGTCATCATCTACTTAGTAGACACCTCCATGGTAAAATGTAATAGAACATGGTCGCAAAGGGCAGATCTTTTGAAATTTCAGTTGGCACAAATCTCAGTGCTGCTTGTTTCTAGCCCTATGCCCTTGTATCTGAATCTTAAATGTCTTCTCATGGGTTAATAGCTTCCAAGCTTTGATCCCCAGTCCGTGGTGATGTTTTGAAGGCTGTGAAGGCTTTCCAGAGTGGGACTTGGCTGGTGGAAGTAGGTGTCCAGGGAGACCTTTGCATGTGACACTTCCGCCTCTGCAGGATGATGGATGTTGTGACACTTCCTCCTCTGCAGGATGATGGAGGTACCTCTTGCACACATGCTCCCACAACCGTGCCTCTCCCACCATGATGGACTGAGTGAGATCTTTCTGAAACCATGAGACAGTGTAAATCTTTTCTTCTTTATATTGCCTTAATTGCATATTTTTCATAACAAAAGCGTAACTAATATGATCTACCAACCACGACCTAACCTCTGTGTATCACTAGCCTCTTTTGTGAAGTAATAATAGTATTCGCCTACCAGATCTGCTGTGGGATAAATGAGATGATATACGAAAAAAGAGTTCACACTAACAAGTTCTTAAAATAGAGCCTGTTAGTAATAGTTTGCTGTAGATACTGCTGCCTTACAGTCTGGCAGCATCCCAGAATTGCCTGTTAAGCCTACTGAAATGCTACTTCCCTAATTTCATCATTAGAAACTTGAGTTTATTACATTTCATTTAGTGGTCTGAGATCTCTGGTGGTTCTAGTGCAGTCAGAACCCACGATCTTCAGTTGGAAATGGAAGACTCATATAATCCCCAATCTTTACTGACATTCAGTGCCCTCTTTGTTCTTGGCCAGATTTATGTATTGTCACTTTTTGCTTTTGCTTTCTACAAACCCTCCACTCTAACCAGATTAGTTTATTTCACAGATGGTACCTTCCCTTAAAATGATCTTCTTCTTAGCCCGATTTTGCCAGGCTCCAGAAGCTCCCCTCAAGCCTCATTTATGAATCTGCGTTTCTTGAGCCTGCATTTCTCTTCCGTCAAGATTCCTTCTCAGTGCCAGACTTTTCTTCTTCAGTTATTCCCATGGCTTGGCTGGATTTTCCATTTCAATTTCCCATGTCTACCTTGTGTTCTCGATGGTGATGGATTCCTTTAAGCAAAGGAAGGCCCTCACGGTGCTTTTTTATTGTGTTGTTCTTTAATAGGCTTTTGTTCATTGACTTACTAGCTGGTATATTGTGCTAATTGGAGTGGGCTTATTTGGATATCGCTGTGTTGTGCCCTTTAGTCATCCTGGATAATAGAATTGAAATTAATGAAAACAGTGGTTCCAAAATGACAGAGCGAGTAAGCAGCACTGGGACTATCTTTATTTATTTATTTACTTATTTTTAATTTCTCTTTGAAGAAAAGGTTGAAAGATGAACTGGCAATAGCAATGAACTGTTCCCCATGTCTACTGAGGACAGTCGTAGAGAAAATGAGGCAAAATTGCTTTGGGGGAAAAATGAGGTTAGCTACAGCAAGGAAGATGGCTGTTAAGCGCTGGAAGGAGGTTTGTGAACAAGTTGTAGGACGGATGCCTCCTCCCCACACCGCCAGGTCTGCAAAGGAAATAAGGAAAAATAATCATCTAAAATGGTGTGAGAAAAAGTGCTTATTAGTTCATTACTGAAATATCTACTGAATACTACTCAGGGGAAACCCAGAAAAAACCAACAACATGATGCCCATGCTTAAACTCGCCATCTAATTAAGATGACCTATAAATAGGAGATTATTAGTGATCAAACAGGATTTAGAATTCAGAGCTAATTTTGAGGTTACAACCATAGTCAGGTCAGATTTTATCAACTTCATCTCCAGTATCCCCTCCCGAAAGAAACTCCTAAGTAGAGCGGATCAATCCCCAGGCTCTTCGGAGATAACCTGCCCAATGTCACTGAAGGAGCCTGCGCTTAGGACACAGAGAACACATTGTGGTGTGCTTCCAACCAACCTTCTATTGTCACAGCACTGTCATTGACTCAGCAATGCTGAGCGGCCTGGTAAATGCCAATCCGGAGCTCGGCTGGGTAAGTCGGGTGTGCCTCAAGGCTCCAGTCTGTCTTCAACGTGTGGAGGGCATGGAGCGTTGGTCGTGAAAGATCCCCGGAACTATGAACTTGCGAGAGCACTTGCAGCATACCTGGTGAACACACGACACAGGTGTGTGCTCTGCTGTGTGACCTCAGACATTCTGCATCACCAGAGAGATGAATGCCTCTGTCCACTGCGTCCATGCACCAAGTGTTCTGATGGCCATCTGTGTCCTCGCCATTAGCCAGAACTGATGATAAGAGTGACGGGTCTGTGGGGCTGCAGAGAGAAGTGTTAGCTGGATGAAAAGCTGACTTTATAATAATGAACTGAGGAAAGCTACCCTCTACATCTGTGAATATTTGCAGTACCAGAATTGGGGGGTGGGGGGTGGGGGGCATTGATTCACAGTGTGTCCTTTGGTCTAAATAATAGTGAACAACTCAGCTTGGTTTGAGACTAAAAATTCCTCCTCTAAGAAGATTTTCTCCTTAAGCAAGGCAGGAAAGTGGATCCCTTTCATCTTTATTGGCAATTCCATATGCTCTGTCCTCTCTCACCTGTTTTCCAGTTTGGGCTTATATGCCACTCTAATACCATAAAAATTCCTCAAAAAATGAAAGAATAAGAGACCCGAGCCTCATGTTAAATATTATGTTTACAATTTTAAATTATGAATTGCAACCAAAAATATTAGTCTAGAAAAGTACATCATCTAAAAGCAAACTTGACCAAATCCTTCCGTTTCTTCTGTTAATTTTTTTTTCTTTCTTTAACCTTGGCCATCATCCAGTCTCCCAAGATTCTCCTCACATTCAAAACATCCTCATAGCTCTGGAAATCAAAGTCAAAATATCTCCACAGAGAAAAAGTCAAACCAGCACCCCCGGCCAACTGAAGAATCCTCACAAAGGAATTGCATCCAGTTCGGAACCCAGGAGGGAGAGAGCTGGAGGCAATGTGGACCAGATAATGGTAGCAGCTTTGATTACAGGCAGAATCACCAAGGAACAGTAAAAACCCCAATTCTGCAGCTTTTAGTGTTAGTTCCTCCCACTGATAGGTTTCTTCTCCCCCAGGGACTGTAATTTTCCACTTTAAATTTGAACTCTAGTCAATGGATAGCAAAAAAAAAAAAAAAAAAAAAAATCAATATCACAGATTTGTCCTGCTTTCCTTTTGCCTCCTGGAATTTTCAGAGTGTGGGGAGGAACAGTTTTTTTTATGATAAAAGCAAACCGTAAAGTGGGAAAGGTGGCTTTGACCAGTGATCTGGGACTTGACCTACACTGTCGAGACCAGACCATTAATGTCATCTCCTCAGCTCTTCTCTGCATGTCTTCATCCCCTAAGTCTTTGCAAGGGTCAGAGTGCCCTCTACAAAGCGCAAGGCCTTTGGCAAGTTAATTTCTTGTTACTAAAACATTTTCCCCTCTGCATCCTGTTTTCTCCTTAATTTTGATTTCTTTTTAATTACGGATTATTTCTATACAGTTTAACATAGGGTGGCGGCAAGAGAGAAAGTCCACAAGGAATCCACAAAAACAAAACTAAAGAGTAATGTTTAAAAAAGCTTTATGGGAGAGATGCTTCTTAGACTGTGACAAATATGTAAACACACAGAAAAAATTATTCCAAGAAATTCCAACATGGTCACACAGTAAGCTTTTGTCATTTAGAGGATGATTGTGCCTCCTTCCCTGGGCGGTCAGCCCTTGGGTCAGTTGGCACCTTGACAGGGCCAACAGGCTTCATAGTGCAGCCTTGGGCTGGACCTGATTACCTTACACTTGGGTTGGATGCAGTCTCAAACCTCTTTTGTTCCAATTGGTTTTTAAGTTGCTAATAATACAGGAACAAAACTATGACTCAGGCAATTTTTCATGCTCTCAGTACCTCTGCCTCTTCCATGTTTCCCCTCCACCTTCTCAGTGTCTTATCGTGGGTGCAACCCTGCTTTCCAATTCCCATGATCCTGATCTGAACTCAGCATGGAAATTGATCCTGTGTGGTCTCGCCCTAATCACGCTCAGCTTGATTGAGGCTCATCTTACATCTTGTGTCTGGAAGTACAACTGCGGAAGTCAGTCATGCTAAGAAGGTGAACTGAGCAACCTTGACTCTAAGCCATTCCCTCTCTACTGTCTTTACCCTGGGACCCACCCAGGAATACCATGTAGGACACTTTCTCCTGTGGAGGGCACACTTTGCATCATGTCTTCTTACACCAGAGCACTAGAATGGGAGAGCTTGGTTCACAGTTACGGGGCCTCTTTCTTTGAATTTGCTGTGCCCTATCTGAAGTTCAGATGCCTATCTGTCCTCTGTGCTCCTCCCTACCACAACCTGTTTGTAGCGGACAGAATCATCCCACATAGTGAGGTTCTAGATTGCCTGACTGACATCTCAAGTTGAGCCCTTCTGCCATTATTTATCCTGCCGTGAATTTCATCTAATCCCCTCACGATGATCTTATGTAGTGTGAGCCATGTCCAGCACTAAATATGCCACTGCTCACTGCCCTCTACTATAGAGAGTTCACAGGATATCATGGAATTATTCAGTTCTGAGAAGTTCTATAACTATCAGTTTCTACTTACAGAAGATTCCATTGGTTGACATGACATGTAAATGACAATATTTTTCTTTTGCCCTAAAGCTTTTGGAATCTCAAGTATTAGTGCCACAAGAAATAACTCAGCCCTGGAAATACTATATACTTGTGGCAGTAGAATCTCTCTTAATTTTGGAAGTACGGGTTAAAATGTGTTAATAAAACTCTGCTCTTCTGCTTTGCATTTCAAGTGTTAAGTTTAAATATAGCTGTCAGTCACGTACTATTCCATAAGAGATGTATCAACATAGAGAGAGATCGTGGTAGGTTTGAGTATGTGATGGAAATTCTAATAGGCTGTTTAACGATAATATGGCAGGCAGATTCCGTTTTAATCATCATTGTCATTAATGACTATCAACAGTGATGATAAGATGTTCTTGTCTTTGCGAATTATGATTTATGACTGGCACAGCAGTCACTCTGAAGTATATTTATTTTACAATATAGACACTGATTAAATGCACATAGCATCTCAAATACAGGTGACATTTGAAGTCAAAATTATTACAGAGACACAAACCATTCATTTAAGCTGTTGCTTTGAAAATGTGTCTCTGCGGAGAGTTAATGGAACAAAGTCTATCCCCAGTAAGTTGTTTCTGTTAACTGGTACCCCAGACCAAGGGAAAGTTGCCTCCTTTGTCAGACCATGATACTATCTTGTGGAAAGCTCTAAAAGGAGAACATTCCCTTAAATACGCAAATGCTCTAGGTCTCTCAAAAATACATCTTTTCCTAGGGCAAAACTTTTTTATTGGTTTGGTTCTCAGCCACAGTTCTTCCTACTGTCTATGAAAATATCGCCTCCTAGCCTAACAGTCTGCTCAGCAAGTAGATATTAAGTAATAGCTGATGCCTGAGTGTAGTTTAGGGTGTATTGCTGCTTGTTGCCGACAGTAACTTTACACAAGTGTTCGAGTCTTGATGGTTCCCTTACAAGAGTGAAGCCAACGGTAATTGTGTCTGGAGTATTCTTCTACTCCGCATCCGTGGCTTATTTATCTACTCTCTCATTTACTTGCTTTAATTGCAAAGTTGAAATATTTAAAACATTTTATTGTAAAACAGACTTTAGACTTAGAGAAAAAGTTACACACACGGCACAAAGATTTTTTTTTTTAGATGCCTGTTTGTTTTCTAATGAGAGAGAAAGAAAGGGAGGATTTTAGTGGGTGAGGAAGTGGGGATGATCTGGGAAGATTTGGGAAGAGGGGAAACCGTAATCAGAATATATTATATAAAAGTAAATCTATTTTCAACAAGAAATAAAAATGGTACAAGGAACTGCCTCATCTCCTTCACGCAGACTGTTACTGTTTAGATAGTAACACTTCCATAGATCCAGCCCCATAGGTGGAGTGTTCTTTCCTCTCATTCCGTCTCTCCCCTGGTTGCTCATTCCTTCCTCTCCCCTACCCTTCCAGTTGCTTCCCCTCTTCTCCTCTCTCCGCTCTTTTTCTCTCCCTTTCCTTCCTTCTTTCTCCTTCTCTCCCACCTTATCTGCCTCTCTTCTCCTCTATGTGTACATCCGTGTGTGTGCGTGTGTGTGTGTACGTTCCTACATGCCTTGTTTCTTCCTTATTCCAGGGAAGTTACAAACATAGGTCCTCTTTATTCCTCACTGTACTCTGGAGGTAACATCACTATGTAATTTTATCCCATGCATTTCAAGTAAAGAGCTGAACTAAATTCCTCCTAAAGTTAGGAACATTAAAAACTGCAAAAGAAGAAAGGTGTTGACCTGAGGTACGATTCCATATTGTGGAAAGTAGAATGTGTTATCCTTTTAGTTTTGTAGGTCTATATTATCACCAATTAATCTAAAGGCTAAATGAAGTCAGCGCTGACTTCTGACAAAGGAGAGTATGTTTCCAAGAATGGGGTGTATTTCTCAGGCAGTGACCGAGCCTTCAAAAGCAAGACCTCTGCAAATAGGTGCAAACATCTCATCCATGTGATACGGCCTCATTAACCATTGAATTTAGTGTAATGTGCTTGAGGGTGGTGGTGAATAGGAAAATGTCCTGCTTATTACTATCATTATTATTAAAATTATACTGCAGAAAGCTCCTTGGAAATCTAATATCTTCCACTCAGACATTCTTCGTTCCAAATGATTTATTGATAAGCCTGAAGAGAGGGCTGGGCAGCCATATGGGTCTCTTATTACCTGGGGCCTTTTCCTCTCAGTTTTTGTTCCTTTGAAATAAAAAAATGTGCAAAGATAAATTCACTGAGCTGGTTACTGTGGAATTAGTTCATCTAAGACATTTGTAATTTGCCTGATCAAGAGACGCGCTCTAGGAAAATAGAGTCTTTGTTTACATCTGTTAGGTATTCAAGGCATGCTGTGTTAAAGGGGAACACTTCAGGGTACCTTATGTTAGAGGAGAATACCTCAGGGTCGCTTACATTAGAATGAGAGCATGTCATATCATGCTATGTGTTTTTAAAAAAAAGATGAAGTGGAATAGTGTAGCGTGAATATAGCCAGATGATGGTGTGGGGACAGAAATTTGTTGTGGCTCAGCACTTAAATAAATCTCTAATTGGCCAAAGATTCATTTCAGCTATTAAAGAACATAGGGGAAGGGTTATCATAGGGAAGAGTTGTAGCCCTGTCCCTAAGTTATGTGAAGACAAATGACCACAGGTTGTTGAATTTTCCCATATTATTTATTAAAGATAGTTAAACTCTCAATCAGACAAAATTCATGAAATAACGTCAACAATCTGAATCCCTCTGTTCTCTCTGCTTGTCAAAGTAATTAGTTATAGCTAGGAAATCTGCTCTGCTCTGGGAAGTTGAATATGTCTTTGAAAATCTAAGCCTCAAACACCCTACAAATTAAGGTTAGTGCAACTTTATGAAGCATGTTAAAACCTTTATCTAAAAGGACGGGTGTGTGTGTGTGTGCGCGTGCACACACATGCCCGTGTATGTGTGTGTGTTCTTGAAGACACACTCTGGCCTGCACACATACATACACACACATATGTATGTATGTATGTATGTATATGCATGCATCCATGCATATCCATATTTTAAAAGGAATTTAGTGTGTTTGACAAGGTCTGTAGCTAAAGAGTTTAGAACAGTTCTCTGCTTGAAGCCAGCTTGTATGGAGACAGTGGCATCCTCTACCTGACGCAGAGACTGTATATTTGGACTCTCTTGCTCCTTTCACTAATACCTCTGCCATTAAGCCCTGGGAGAATCACCTCTGTAGTGAGGAAGAGAGTGTAGTCAGCGACAGAAGGGATGGTGGGACAATTCATCTCAAAGTCTCCATGTATCCTCAGGTCAAACTCCCGTGTACCTATAGGTACAGCCATGAAGTCACGTAATGAGTTGCTTATTAAAGCTTTTATTTTTTTTTCAAATTTGTAATCTTTCTACATTCTTAATAAACTTACCGAATGAAAGCCAGATGTTTAAATGCTTTTTTTTCGCCTGAGATTTTCTGAATATCTTCAGTTCTGAGATTTTTTTTTCTCTTTTCACCTTCAACTTTTACAATATAGGCTAACAGAGTTTCCTTTTGCTTTGGGTAACTCCTTGAGTTTCATTCCCTAGGACCCCACTGTGTACTTCTTTTGTCACAGTCCTTGTACTAGATCTAGACTGTGATATCAAATCTGGACATTAGGTATTGCTCTATTGTATTTTATGTTACTAAAGAAAAAAGTATTTTGTTTGAGACCTATTGCATCTATACAATAAATTATTCTATAAATGTATCATTTCTACACATTTTAATAAGATCTTTAACATGAGAGTACCTAAAATAAAAAGTGACAACACTGCTCAGTGTGCTAGGATTTACGTGCAATCCCAACACTCGGAAGATGGATGCAGGAAGAGTATGAGTTGGAAGCTAGCCTGAGCTACTCAGCAAGTTTAAGTATAGCCTGAGCTACATGGAAAGAACCTGTTGCAATAAACAAAATGTTAGGCATATATCTCAGGAAAGATCACTTGCTTAGCATTGTAAAACTGGTTATGATACACACCCCCAACCACCAGAGAAGTGGATATATAAAACATGTAGAATTTGCAGGTATAATTTTGGTGCTATAGACAAATAATTTAGGATTGACCTTCTAAAGCACTTGTTTTTGTTTTTGATTTTATTGTTTACAAGCACAAGACTGTCCTATTTGATAGCAACTAATATTAAGAAAGTACTAGCAATTTCCTGTTTTTGAAAAGTTGAGCAGTTAGAAGTTTAAAGGCAGTTGTAATTTAAGGTAACAAGTTTTCTTTTAAAAATTAATAATATTTACCAGGCAATGGTTTACTGTGGGACAATGATGATCTTGTAACCTGTAAAAATCTGTCACTTGTATTGGTTTTTACAAACACAGATTGGTCAGTAGCCAGGCAGGAAGTATAGACTGGGCAGCCGGAACAGGAGAATTCTGGGAAGAGGAAAGGTTCAGTCTGCAGTCGTCACCAGTCACAGAGGAAGCAAGATGAGAATACAAAGCCACGTGGCTAATACAGACAAGAATTATGAGTCAATGTAAGAGTTAGTTAATAAGAAGCCTTAGCTAATAAGCCAACCAGTTTATAATCAATATAGACCTCTGTGTATTTCTTTGGGAGTAAACAGCTGCAGGAGTGGGCAGTACATAAACCTCTGTCAACAGTTGTTGTAGACACCTTTATTACCAATACTGGGGAGCAGAGGCAGGCAAATCTCTATGAGTTCAAGGTCAGTGTTGACTATAGAGTAAGTTCCAGGAAACACAGCTACATAGAGAAATCTATCTTGACAAACCAAAGAATAAGGAAAAAAATAATAATACTCAATACAAATTGCTTCATTTTCACCTTTACCACAAACGGATTCATTTTCCCCTTTACTATTTCCTCCTTCTTGACCATACTCAGCTATGTCCTGTCATTTGGTCTCTCAAATTATTTACCTCAACTTTCTGGCTGTTGCTTCTGGTCTTTTATCCAGTTATTCCCTGGACCCATTCCTGGACTCATCTTCTTCATTGATATTTCTCTGCCCCTGGAAAAGTCAACAGTAAGCCAGAGTCCTCATGTAATTTTCAGCCCTTGCTCATGACCTCGGTGTTATAGTAGTAATCAGTAGCCTGCTCTGTGCCCTTCTCCCTCGCCACTAGAAGCCAGTTGGTACCGAGATCCACGAATTACTTGTTTATAAGAGTAAAAGCTCTTTTTTGCCACCTTCACTGAACTTCCTTAGTTCAGATTTTCTTAATTTCTGCAAATGAAAGCAGTGACTTCCAAGCAGTTGATTTTTCTCCTCTGCCAATAATGCTATTTGATTTCCCCAAACATTAATCTGATTTTCTACCAATTTTCTTTTGCAAAGTTTTATAATGTCTTTGCAAGTTTATATTTTGGGGATGTCATTCTGTGTCCCATGTCTATTCTGTCATGTAACCATAGATAGGAATGCACCATGTAAGCACTGAGTCGATCAGAGTTTGTTGGATTTTTTTCTATGACTTACAAGTCAAATACACTTTCCCAGCCTTCCACCTTTACTGTTTCCATAGCCACTCAGGAATGCTTAAATGCTGGACACACAGATCCCCTATTTGGAAAGCGTTGCTGATAACTCTGTCTTCAGATGTAATGCTGGCAATAAGGCAACTGATATAATTCCATGATATTGAATAGTTAAACATCCTGTATTGGGACAAAAGCTTGTGTGGTCCCACCTTGAAGCCATCTGGCTAGAGAGAGGGTTGTTGAATTTCATAGTCTGTTATTTAATTTGTTTACTATTAGAAGGGACAATAAACACAAACACATGACATCATCTTAGACTCCGTTGCCTGTGCCACTTAATGTGAGAAATCACATTCCCTTTTACGGAGCTCTAAATCTGAGGAATAGGACCTGTAGAAACTGCCTAATTTGTTGATTTGCGTGTGAAGTATGTCATTCCCAGTGGGTGATGAAACTGATTTGGCATGTCACTTCTTAGCTCTGGGGGATAACCGTTATTAGTTCCTGCTGCTGTAACAAAATAGATTTAGCCTTTATTATAGCTCCTATTTGAAAATTACCGTTAAAAACTGTATGCTGGAGAGATGAGTGTTTGCAAAGACAGATGCATTTCATGTAGAGGAGCAGAACGCAAGGACACTAAGTCTTAGTGGCGTTTTATGTTCTACCAATGTACTTAGCCACAACTTCCTCAGCCGTCTAAGCTAAAGTAAACAAGAATCATATTCCATTAGAGACACAATTTGACAATTGAATTTGGGGGGTGAACTTTTGGTATCCATTGAAAGAATTGGCTCCAACCTCAGAGACAGGGTTAATCTTCTTAGGGCATCATTGTGTGGGAAGGAAACAAACAATGAGTGAGTCAGGCAACAGGCATGGATGGACACTGCTCCCAGGAGCTGCAATGATGGCGCTACCCAGAAGTGATCCTTCCAGGGCCACTTTTTATGCAGTTGTGAGAAACAAAGGATCTTATCTTGCTAAAGCAAATTGAAAAGAAATTACAAACAATCTTAGCAGGCTGGGTCTTGGCATAATTAAATCATGTTGCATTCAGTCTTGTATTTTAATAATTCCCTAAAGTCTTTGGCCAAATCTTTGCAGAGGAATATTAAATACCCTAATGTTGAGAATATTTACTGTAACAACCACCTGGTTTTGAAATGGGCTCTTCATTAGAGGAAATAATTAGTACATTCTTGTGCAGTAGTAAATACTTAGTCAGATAACTATCATGTAGGAAGACACAATAAAAATCAATATTAATCAGAGCTGACAAATGCTTCCAGTAAATGCTGAAAACCCTCAAGCTCTAGGTGTTCCCTTTAGTGCCATTTTAATTTTTTTTTTGAGTAAAACATTCCTTATTTCTGATACCAAACAATGCTCTATTTAAGATTTTTTGCCACTTTGATATCTACCTCTTAGCATCAGAAACCCCGTCTTTGTCATCCTGGGGAGAATGTGTCTGTTTTGCTGAAGATTTTCTTTCGGCATATACATCACTGCTAATTTCTTCCCCTCACAACCCACAATGAACTGATGGAAACATTTGCCACTTCTCTAATCTTTTCCATGTTGCTCCAGAAACTCAAGTATCCAGCCCCAAGCATGCATTTATACATTTTGCTACTCCATGGCTACAAGGTACACACAGTGCCATTGCTCAGCAAAGGAGGAAATGTCCGCTGGGTTCCTGTGTGAGGTTGCTCATCCCTTACAACCTGTAGGGCCATGGTGATAGTTAATGCCTTCATTTTATAATCTTCACAGCCATATAGGTGCTGATTCTGTTCTGAATTCTTTATATAAGCTTATTTATGCAGCATTTACAACCCTATGAAGTAAACATTCTTATTATGCCATTTATTAATTATGAAACTAAAACAGAAAAGTGGGCATGTCTATAAGTGGAAATTATGCTTCAACAGTCTGGCTTTAGCCTCCTCCTTATACCTCTCTGTACATTTCTTGGCCTCACCAGCCAGGCAGGAAAGGTTGAACACTAAAGACTTCTCAACCCCTTCATTTCTAACTTAGGAAGAGAGGGAAGAAGAGAAAAATAAGCCCTACATCACCAGGTGGTGCAGAGGACTAAATGATACCATATACAGAGTTGACCTCTGTACCAGTTATGTTGCCTAATCATTTTCCAGTTCCGTGTGATCAGTGCAAGTTACACAAAGGAATAATAATGATAAATAAATTAGTAATAAATTAATAAGGAGCACAACTCAGAGCCAGAAAGTCTGTCCAGGACCCCTGATTTTCTGTGGAGCTGTACGTTTAGAAAGAATGAATTCTAGCATGGCCTTTTTCTTGAAAACACTTGGATGGGGATCATCCACACTTATGATCCCATAGAGGGTTAGAGAAAGAGCAATTATAATAAGAATGGATTAAATGCATAGTGTAGCAATTATACTGCTAAATTAGAAAATTCAAAAATATATACAATGATCCATAGAATATTATAAGTTGTCAAAAACCTCCAACATTTCCAAATCATGTACTGCAGGAAACAAAGAGGAAAAAAAGCCACCCATTTAATCCTTCCCAGCGCTTCTGCCTGGATCTTCTCTTTATTACATTATGAGATTGACTCTGTATCATTATCCCCTATTGTTGCCTTAGTCTCCTAAGCCTTGGCTGCTACTAATGCGATGGCAAGAACTGCTACAATTTGCACTTTTTAGCTGTATTAGCCCTCCATTCTCTTTTCCTAACAATGCTCTATATCCACCACTGATTTTTCTTGTAGATAATAAGCAACTTAATGGTTTTTATGAATGAGTAATGCATTGATGTGAACTTATCGGAGCAGAGGCGTCAACATAAAAAGAGTCTTATAGGAACAACAGCAGAAATAGCCATGTTGAAGTATCTTAGATATTAAAAACCAAATGTGTTTGCCAGTTTGAAACTAGCATTGGAAACTTTGCAGTATAAATCCTGTTCACAAGTACTTTTTAGGCTTTACTGTATTTTAATTTCAGGTCTCTTTTAAAATAGAAAAAAAATGTGATAGAAATGGTAATTGTCTGATTTGGCATTATGCATTGTATACATACCTTGGAACAGCACACTACCCCACTAAAATGTACAATTATTATGTATAAATTAAAAACAAAAGAGCCAACATATGAATATAAGCTGGACCACTGCAGAGCTCACATCTCAGATCCCTGCTTTTTTCCCTGTAATTGGAAGGTGTCGCATCAGATTCTTGAAGGGCGTGATTCACACATCTAAATGGACCCTAGAGATCCATTCCATGTTAGGAATGTGAAGTATCACAAAAGGTCATGGTATCAGACATCTTTCCTTGGACCTCTTCAGTGTGTTTCTACCACCAACCAAACTCACACTGTCCTATGTCATCTAGGTCTTTAATAGTAACCACAGAACCCTACAGAGCCATGTTGTGTCTCTCCTTTCCCTTTCCCCTTCCCTGGCATATCATTCATCCACATGATAAATATTTGTTGAGTACCAACTATGTTCAGGCCCTGGGCATCATGATGAATGGGCTATCATGCTGCCCTCAGAGAACTTAAAATATACTCATTTGTCACAGGCTGCCTTACCTCGTTAGTTATTTTCCTTCATGAGTTTGTCTTACACAAAGTAAAGGTTACAAATTAAAATTATTTTTCTTCCTATATGTATTTCACCTAACAGGAACTTGGTTGAATGAGTACAGTCGTTCACCATCAGGGAAGAACAATGTTGGGTAGGGTTAAGTATCCCGAAGAAAAACGTCACACCTATGGGGCATGTGTGAGACATGACGTCATTCCAGGAGGGTAGTTTCTAAGCATGGCTTTGAAAGACATACAGTAGATCATTTCATATCATTCCACATAGAGCTCTCGGAAGGAAATTGTAGCCATGGTTTGTCTTCATCCATATGGATTATGACCCCACGAGAGTAAGATAATGGCAGGATCAAACAGACTTTTCAGCGGTAGGAAGTGACATACAAAGTGCACTTATCAGTGGAGTACACCCTTCAAATTAAAAGAAACAAATATGAAAAAAAGTTTTGGAATGTAAATATTTGTGATTAAAGCAGGATTCAGAGTATCAAAATATTGCTAGCTTGGGATTTCTTAATCCAAGCTTCCTGCTCAGAGGGGAGCAGGACTCAGGCTGAGATATCGCAGTCCACGAGGGGTTGTCATCATTTGCTCTCACCCAGGAGAGTCCCAGGAAACATTTCTTTGGAGAAACCTTATGGTCCTTTAGTTTTCCTTTCAAAGACTATGGTTCCAACTTATAACAGGCAACCATCCCAGATCTTTGTTTTAAAATAAGTCTATATTTATATTTCCCACAGGAAACTGGGATCAGAAGTGGGGCAGTCCTGAAAACTGAATTTATTGGTTTTTGAGCTGTGCTCTCAAGATAACCTCAAATGTAAATGTGAGAGGGAACAGAATATGGATGCTAATTTGTCAACTGTAATCCAGTTGTTTAGCTGTTTACAGTCAACATAGTTTTACAAAACTAGGAACATACATGAACAAACCTAGACCGAAGAAGAGCGTTCCTTTGAATGGCATTTGATTATTATTTTCTCTCTTCCTCTAAAAGGGGAGAGGGAGGATTAGAATGGGAACAAATAGCATTGGCCTCCATTCCACATAGACATGCACACACACACACACACGTGCTTACTATATACATATATGAAACTATACACTGTGACCTACATGTGCACATGTGAACAATGCGCACACCTAGCAGCACATGTATGAATACACATATTTAACACACACATGCTCACCACGACTGACAGATGAGATCTCCATGCTCCTGACCTCATAAACCAGTGAGCAGCAGTGACTCTCCTCTTTGGGGGAGTTGGAAGGAAAAAGAAAGACAAAGTTGGTGCCCAAGAGTCTCCGAGTTGCTCTTATTCAATCTTTCCACAGCCCGTGACCTCAGTGCTCCAGAGAGTGAGCACTGAGAACTGCAGGATGAGGACTGAAGGCCTGCCTGGCCTGCAGAGGAAGGGCAGAGCCAGCCCAGTCGACTTAGCAGACTTTATCTTAAATTAACAGAAGGAAAGAAGCAGACGGAGGGAAAGAAGGGGGGAAAGAAAAATGGCTGAAAGGAAGGAAGAAAGGAAAGAGGGAGGGAGAGAGGAAGGAAGCTGGCAGTGAGCTCAGTGGTGGCTCCCTCTCCTAGCATGCAGGAGCCATGGGGTTACTCCCTTGGATTGTGAGGTTGAGAAAATAGAAAGAAATCCTGGGGCTTTGGGCTGAAGCTTGAAGGTTAGAAGAAGCCTGAAAGTAAAGCAAACATGACCATTGTTCTGATTTGATGTTGCAATTATAGTATTTTAAATTTGGTAACAAAGTATGCTTTAAAAGCCACGTTGGCTCATATCTTCACTTATGTGCTTGCCTTAGTTTTCCAATTCTCCTTCCGGCCCTGACTAGCAGCATGCTACTGCCCACTTTTGCAGGCAAAGGCACTGAGGCTTGGGAAATGGGGTGATTTTTTTCCTAGCTGTTAAGGACAGCAAGTGTTCTCTCTTAATTTTTATTTAGAAATTTTTATATAAGGAATAGTAACTAGGCCATTAGTAAAGAGTAACAAATAACTAAAAAAATGTGGATTAAATTTGCAAAATTAAACAGAAATATTTTGCAGAGGACTTTTGCAGAAGCACATGAAATGAAAAAAGAGGTGGAGAAGGGAAAGGAGAGAAAAGAAGGAGTGAAGGGAAGGAGGAAGAGGTTGAAGGAAGGAGGAAGGGAGGCGGCGGGGGAGAAGAGTGGGAAGAAGGGGAGGAAAGACTAAGCACTTGAGCAGGTGACAGAAAAAGACACATAAGGTTCTCAATGACAGCTTTAGGACATGCGACTCCTCAGCCCTTCAGATCCTGTAGATCTTAACAAAACCCTGAAAGTATAAGCTGCATACCAGACCTGGAAAGTTTCGCTTGAAACGAGGATGTAAAACCTGACCATTTTCCTGATTTTATGTTGCAATTATAGTATTTTAAATACAAAAATAAAACATGTTTTAAAGCGTATTTCTTTGTTTTTTTTTTTAAGTAAATCAGTGTATGATCTGCATAATTCACTACAGGTTTTCAACCTAGGTTCCTGGTCCTAGATCCTCTGGTCCCAGGGAACCGGAGGCAGAGCCACAGTTGGCTCCATCAGAAAAACTGCCCCCTGCCCTTCGATCATATCAGACTCCTTAATCTGCAACCAAAATGTTTTACAAATCTGGTCTCCAAATAGTCCCCATCTACTGTGAATATGCAGACAGCATTCTGTCTGCCCACTGTCACTAACACCATGCCCTGACAAGAGAAGGTGACCAATCTCTTATGGCCCGTATAGCGGTGTCATTCTGGTACGTGGGGAGTTCATTAAAGGTTTATTCGGAGGTGAAATTTTACCCCTTTCCTGAAGTTGCAGATATATATATTGTGAGAGAGAATATCTTTTAAGTGTTCCTAATTGATAGCATGGAGGCAGAGTTACAGATGGTCCTTATTAGGAATTCTTTTTCTTCTAGAAAATGCAGACCTCTTCCCCCCACCCCCTAGCAACAGCGATCTAAGGATGATTGAACGGTCTCTTGTGGATAAATGTATTTACCTATGTGAAGATCGGTTTCAACTCAGCACATTCTTCTTGTACCGGTGAACTAACCTGTAACCTCTCAGGGTGTTGACATCTCTTCAGCTCTTAACTCGTGTGTGTGTGTGTGTGTGTGTGTGTGTGTGTGTGTGCGCGCGCGCGCGCATGCACTCATGATTACATGTATTTTTTATGAACTCAGAATCCAGAAGCTAACTTAGATAGAACTTTATAAGCTTCTCTTTTCCTTTTATTCCTTAAAAATTATAACTCTACTTGCATTATCCCACACAGACATGCGTATGTGCATACACACACACACACACACACACACATACACACACACATAAATTTTATATGATTATGTACCTGTGTACAAGAGAAATTCAACACAAAGGTGATAGAATTGTTCAAAGGAAAGAACACAGGAGGATGTTATGAAGAGGCCATTGATTTCCTTGACACTAATTACAACCCCAAATAACAATAACTACAAGTGGAATCTGTGTGTGTTGACAGAGCCTAGATGCAGGGACCCTAGATAGAGCGCAGGTTCCTAATTAGAAAATTGTCTCTGATTTTTGAAGTCTTACAATTTTTCTTCGTCTGTGACCTTTCCATCTTGTCTTCCAAAGGAGGATTAAAAAAAAAAAAACAAAGAAAGAAAGCCTGTTGATCTTGCCCTAATGGTGACTGTGCATGCTCTGTTGCTCTGTGGGAAAGGGGTGTTTTGCTGGGCCGAAATTTGCTTATCATTAGCTCAGTCCTGTTTGCAGCCTGTGAGATGTTAATCCATAGAACACCCCAAAGTGATGGATGCATCGTAAGTGAGAACAAACTAGAGCAGGTAATTTTTTCCTCATGTGTCTCTTACCTCTGGCAGACGGGCGTACTTGCTGATTTAACATAATTGACAACATTCCTCCCTCAAATGTGGGTCTTAGTCACTTCTCCGTGATCAAAAAGGAAACAATCCTATCTTGAAGTTACAGATGAAACGTTCATTTTACCATCTTTTTAAAGGCAAGAGGATCAGACATTTCAGAGAAGGAGCAGCCTGAAGCTTAAGTCTTTCTCTTCCTGCTTTCTCTCTCTTCATTCTTTTCTTCCTCCCTTCATTTCTTCTTCCTTCCTTCTGTACTTCAGTTCCTCCTTCCCCAAACACAAATAGTATCAGATGCTGGGGGTTCAGTAGATGAAACTATGAAGCTAGACAGACTTTTCAATCTGTGCAGCTTGCCTCCTATCTGAATAAAATATCACCGCTCATGCTGATAAATAACTCAATCCCAGTCTCATACTCACCTCACCGCTGGGACGTGGTGGGAAGTGTCAGGTCTGGACAGCGAGTTTCTGACACAGTCACGGACTATAAGTCCCTGCTCTCTGGACTGATGGTGTTTAATGCAGCATTCTCACCATGTTACTGGTCTTTAAATTAGGGTGGATTCCACGTAGAACAGACTCTTAAATCCTATGCAGCCTGTGGATCTTGGAGCTCTTGCATCCCACCCAGGTACAGAAAGCAGTCTCGGAGGAGCGGTGCTTCCAGGGCTGTCAAATGCCATGACAAGTGCAGTTTCTCTACCATGCCTGAGTCGCATCACTTCTGGGGACAGTGATGCAACATTTGTAACCAGCTTACCATAGTTCTTCCAAAATTAGCTCTTCTGGTTGATAAAACACAGTGAGCAAGGACTTGGCTAGCAGAATATATACCAGGATGTGACCCCCAACATGCCAGCCTCCTTCTAAGATGAGGTTCTTAGACCTCTTAGGTTAGAACTAGTTCTTAAGAACCAGTGTGCACAGTCTTGGACAGTTTCACATGCGTGAGCATCCATGTGAAACCCAGAAAATGGCCCTTAGACCACTTGGCCGTTTCCCTTTCATCTGCACAGCCAAGTCCAAGAACGGCTGGAGTAGAAGCCTTTCCTCAAAGCCTGTGCAAAAGCTCCGTCCAAAAGGAGCAAGTCCACTGCTCATTCTTTCACGGGACCCGAGCTCTCTGATCTTGTTGCCCAACCATTGGCATGCGATACACTCCTTAGATTAGATTTTTTTTTTTGTCCTCCATACCTATATCTAGCTTCCTCCTAAACTGATCATCTGTTGCAAGATCACTCTTCTTTAACTCTCAAGCAGAATACAGTCGGGTGTAGTTACATACTTCTTAACCTGATGAATTTGGCACACCTGCACTCACTAAACGTTTCCTAAATGCCTACTATTCCCCAGAAATATTTGCTGGTAAATGTAAATTAGTAAACCAAACTCCATGCTCCTAATGCAGTGGGGAAAAAGAAGCCATAAACAGGTGATTACGATGTAGTGTGCGTGGCCATTAGAAAGGGAAGAATGAACCCATGAGGATCCCAAACCACTCAAGGAAAGAGGATTATCCCGAATGCAAACTTAGGTCAAGTTCAGCTTGCTCTTTACCGTGTTGCTGCATCTCTGAGGAATATTTTTATACCTAGCTCCTTCTTTAGTGGAACTTTTTTCTTTTACTGTCTGTTATTAAAAGTTTTTAAACTAACCTAACATTTTCTAATTTAACCTAATGAATTATATGTGCATGTTTGCATGTGCATGTGTGTGTGTGTGTGTGTGTGAGAGAGAGAGAGAGAGAGAGAGAGAGAGAGAGAGAGAGAGAGAGAGATAAATACATGTAGATGTGTGCATATTTGCTTGCTTGCTTTCTGGTACATGTCTGTGATACTTGGGCACATGGAGGCCAAAGATTCATGATGGTTGTCTTGTTCAATCACTCTCCACCGTATTCATTTCTGAGGGGTTTTTTGTCTGTTTGTGTGTTTTTTGTATTTACCTCTATTTTCGTTTATTCCAATATAGCATTTTATTCACTACTTGAGAAGTTGATACATGTATACCGTTATTTTGATCATCTCCACATCCACACCCCCCTCTGACTCCTACAGACCCCCCCACATTTACAACTCACATATTTATCCAATTTCTTTTCCATATATATATATATATATATATATATATATATACATACATACACACACACAAACACACATATATCCCATTGATTCCAGTTGATGCTGCCTATGTTTATATGGGTATAGGGTCATCTGCTGGAGTGTGAGAAGCCTACCAGGGACCACATCTCTAAAGAAAACAGACTGTCCTTTTCCAGGTTGCCACCAGATGACAACATGGCTGCTTTGAGTTCATGACAACACTAGCGTGTCATTTCTGGAAGACACTGTTTCTCATCAGTCTTCCTTGTACAATCCTCTACCCTTCTTCCACAATGTTCCTGAGCGCTGGAGGAGCCCATGTTTTAGGGCTGTGCTCTTAGTTGTCACTTTCTGCATTCTGACCCATCATGAGTCTCTGAGTTAGCCACCATCCACCGCAGGAAGAAGCCCCCCTTCCACAGGCTGATGGCTGCAGTAACCTATGGATATAAGCAAAAGTCTGTAGAAGGCAGTTTGGTGGGGTGTTTATTTAGCAAAACAATAGTAACGCGTTGTCCCCTAGGGTCCGTGCTCTCCCTGACCACAGATTCTTTTCAGTTATAGGCATGAGTTCCCCATTAAGCAGGCTTTAAATCCAGCAGAGTTCCGTTAGTTAACCCAATAGCACGCATGCCACTTTTCCACCAGTCAATACATCTCCCCAGGCTGCTCCTGATTGCAGCTTCCTGGACTCCAGCAGGGTGAGACTCCTGTTGATGGTTCTCCTCAGCTTAACTCTCCAGGTCACAATTCTCCCAAGTGTGTGGTGTCTTCAGTTGTACAGTCTCATACCAGGACCTGGCCACCTTGTTTCTTTAGACATCTTCTTCCATTGGCTCTGGAGATCATTGATGAGGCTGAGCTGGCTGGCCAATGGGCGCCAGAGCTTCATTTGTCTCCATCTCTTCAGCATTGAGATCTTACTGGCTGGACCAGGCTTTCCGAGGAATCAGGATCCAACCGCAAGTCCTCATCTTGTATGGCAAGCATCTGACCAACAAAGCCATGTGTCTAGCTCCCCAGTGTTCCTCTCCCAAGTCTTGTTTAATTTCCCTGTGACTGCATCCATGTTGGCCCAGACTATTCAGTAAAAAGGAAATCTGACCACAGATGTGATTCACAGCCCAGACACCCACAGCCTTTCAGCAATATGACTTCTGAAGCCATGTCTGTGTGAAAGTGTCTTTGAGGCTGGAGGTTGTTTAGGTGATACCAAAAAAATGATCTGCAGTGTTGGCTTGCTCTACCTTCTGGACGCATCTCTGTGTTCTAAGTTCGTGAGTGAGTAGAGGTATTTTCCAATTTCCAACACAAGATATTTATATTGGTTAGAAGGCCTATGCACTTAGAAATATGTTTTGACATCAGTTAATTATTCCATTGACTAGAAATCTTTTATCAGGTAGAATGTGGTTAAAATTGAAATGCCAGAGTTTATCAAGTTTATCTACTCTATGTTCTTGATTATTTTTTAGTGTAGATACACAAAAAAAAAAAAAGATGTTACTTTGATAATACAACCTAAAGGTCTTTGGGGGACCTCCACAGTCAATGTTTCATTCATTGTCTTAGTTTTTATCATATGATCACTTGAAAATGTCCTGCTATTGCTTCCAATTTAAATGTAGTTCTTTTCGTTGGTGCTTAAGTAATATACATTTTTTAAAGTCTCCTATTTGTATATGAGTTTAGTGTCTGTGTTAGGAAAAACAAACAAAAACTCAGGTTATGACATTCTAGTTCATGTGTTTGAGATATAATTATCCAAAAAGTGTTCTCCCCTCTCCCAGATAACAAAAATCGTTGTGAGGGAGATTTTGGCACATTCTGTACAGTGAGGCGATGGGAGAGCTCACTCCACACACGCATCTATCTACAGTGCTGTAAAGAGGTTCCATTATAAAGACGTAGTCTGAAATCCTAACTCTCCTCTCAGTATGTGCTTGTAGATGATGTAAGTTACTTTTTGGGTTCGTTTCCAGTTTTCGTCTGTTCCCATTCTTGGATATTATTTTTCATTTCCAATCAAATTGTTAAACTCCAGTTACATGGAAAATGTTACCATGGGAAAACTTAAATTTATTTACACCACATCTAGTTCTGGCAATAACAGTGATATATAATGTGGCGTCTCGAGGCTTCTCATGTCATAACTTAAACAGCCTTGACACTCACTGGCATTAAGCAACCTACTCCAAATAATCCATTTTACAGTTTTGTGTTTTCCTACTATCATAGAGCTAATCAGGTCATAGTAGTTACCCCCGCTTAATTCACAAGAATTCTAAAAGTTTGTGTCATATAATATTCTACCATGGAATGTGTCTCTGATAAGGAACCAGCCACAAGAAAACCTATTCAAGCGGTAATAGAATCCTACAGCCCTACCTCCTAAGCAACCGATCTTTGTTAAGTTGTAGTCATTTCTAGAAGCTTTGTGTCCCTGAGGACAGGAGGTGAAGCTGTGCAGCTGAACCAGCCATGGGCCTTTCCTTTGTTTTGGTTATTGTACAAGGAAGCGGCCGTAACAAATTGAACAGGTGTTCCTGGAAAAACAATTCTGGAAAGTATCCAGGGATTGAGGGGATGGGGCTACAATTTAATTAATGGTCCGGTGACATGCATGCTACGCCAGACAGTGTGTCTCTGCTAGCTTCTACCATACTGTAAAATTTGTGAGATTTGCTTACATTTCATTGAATGTCATTATGTTCTAAATGATGTAATAAAATAATTCAATCTGAGGGTTCTCTTTAAAATAAAAAATAAAAATCTATAAGACAGCTTGAGTTTGAATATTGTTTCACTCTCTAAGAGGTCCATTAAAGCAAGGGTTCATCCCTTTTACCTGTGAATAAATAAAACACTAGTGCTAGCAGAGGCACCAACTCAGAATTCGGTAGGATAGACCTTATGTAGTAGTTTTGAAACAAGATCTAAATTTATGATGCTGCGAGTTCATTAATTTTATTAGCATTGTATAAGAACACAAGTTAATTTATGGGTTTTAGGTAAAATCTGAGGTATTTGGGCCTTTGGGTTGTGGTCCTTTGCCGCAGGACATGCAGTTTGAAGAACTAGGTAGAAATCACCTCAGATTCATTTAATTAACATTTGCTACCTGGCCTCTGACAGTTCCCCAAATGGTTCACAAGCAATTTAAAACAGGGAGGTGTTGGCTTGGTTCGTTGTGAAGTTAATTTTAGTTAATGGGGTGGTATGGCTACCAAGAAAGAGTGAGTGAGTTACTAATGGCACAGGGTCCCGAGGGAGGTGACAGTCACGCTTTCACTCAGCTCTGAAACAGGGGACACGGTTAACTAAACATGAAGCGTACACATCCCAGCCACAGCAGGGCGCTTTATGCGGCAGCTCCCTCTGATTTCATAGGAGAAATAGTTGAAGAAGCTGGCACCGTCTGCCCCGGAGAAGACAACAAGCAAACCCTGCTAAGTGAGTCCAGAGGGCTGCTCCTTGGGGGAGTGCCGAGGAAGACATCAGGAAGGCGAGGACTGGGAGGCAGATGTGTCTTTCTAAATGTGAGGATGGACTTGGGAGCAGATACATGTGTTCCGAAATGAGCTTTCCTGTGGTCCAAGTTGACAGCCATGTCCTTGGAGGTCTTCAAGTAGAAACCAAGAAACTCTTGACCACCAAAGCCCCTGCTGAGTGCTCCCCAAACACCTGTGGTATTGGCGAAACGTCACCATCTTATTATTTCCTCACATTTTTTCAAGCGTATTCTTTGTTCCATCTGGGAAGTGCTTGTCCCAACCCAGCACAGTATCCCCGAAAATGTCTTTGATGTGAATAAAGGAAGGGGAGACTAAGAAGTGGAATTGAAACCATATATTTATTAGTCTGTTCAGATAGATTTTTACCAATGGTCTTAGGCAATCTTGTAGGCATTAGGAAGGTGTGGGGAAATCAAACGGATTACTGTTCCAGCTTTGAGCCTAAGTAGTTCCAAGAACTGCAGGTCAGACGGAAAAAAGAATGAAGACCTGGCTGGCTGTCTCTTGAAGAACTTAGCATCTTTAAAATCTCCCTGAGACCAGCCAGACCAATGTGAAGATTTAGAAGTCGAAAGGAAATAAAGACCTCGCTACTTTCTCTTAAAATTACTTGGGGTCTGAAGCTAGATCATGTTAGGTGTGATAAAGCTGGTGGAAAGCTTTGACAAATTACTAAAACCCTGGAGACTGCATGATCCCTAATAGGAACAATATGAGATGGGGCAAAGTAGCCAGCTGTATTCCCGGACTTGGTATTTTATTTTGTGATTACTTTGGATTATAGCAAGATTTTACTACTAAAATTGCTGCATTCAATATCAGAACTATTTTTTGATCTAGAAAGAAAGTTTTACCCAAAATATATCGTTTTACCCAGGTCACCACGTTCTCTGACCTTGTTCCATCCAGGCTCCAACCTTTCTTTCTCATTGTCATGCATGTTTATTTTATAACACAACTCAGTGAGAAAAAAAAAAGATTCATTTTATAGAAAATTGCTTTTCCCAATCTTTTCTGGAATCTCTTTTGTCTGTTACCCAGGCAATATCTAAATTATTACTTTTCCCTCCAAAGCTTTTACCAATTTGCCAACACAAGATGACTAAATCTCTTTTCCATTATCTGGTTTTTCATTAGGAGGGGAACTCCCCAAATTTGTTTCTCTCAGCTTTTTTCTCACTACTAATCCCCATGTGTCTCAAGTGTATTTATAATAAATATCTTCATTATGAGTAAGGACATTCAGTTTTCTGTATTGCCTCAATTTCTAATGAAAGCTATGCCAAATGACCAAGTGCCTGCCCCCCACAGGAAAGCCTTCCTGTGGAATGTGGAATATCTTCTAATTGCCCTCAATGAATCAGCTTCATGCTTGGTCTTATCTTTGGCACCTTCCCCGGCTTTCCGCTGATAGCCGCTAACGTGCAGGCCACGCATGAAGGGATAAAGACGGTGTGACTCTCACAAAGCCAGCCCGAGAGTGAAGTTTGAGAGCTGTTTCCATCCTTTGCTTTCATGGTTCTGACATGATTTATCTTAACCAATTTGCCTTCAGACATGGTTTGCTATCTTTACTTCAAACATATAACTCTGGATCCTACAGGGAGGCTTGTACTCTTTCAATTGTTTCCTCTGCCTTACACACAGGTCCTGTGTCAGAACATCTTGTACTAATCAGCCGTCGGTGGTAACTTTAGGCAAGCAACATGAGCACTTTCTCTGACCATCTGTAAAATGAAGTAGGAACTACAAAGCAACTGACACATCCCTTATAAAAGCATGGGCAGCCACCCTGGCCTGGCTCCCAGCTGTGGCAAACAGCATGCTTGTGTCTGTCTCCTGACATATGTTTTCTTTTCTGTCCTTTTGCCCCCACCTTGTCTGCCACCCCCAATATCTTCCCTTCACCCGCACCCTCAGGCCTGACCCTGCCCTGCACACCTGCTGCAGCCCCATAGAGTGAGTGGGCTCTAATACACCATCTACATGGAAGAAAATGGAAATTTGAATTGCCAACTGTGAACTCATTCTTTGCAGTGGCGGGGAAGAAGTTGAACCCACAGCAAGGAGGCTATTTTCTTTGTGAAGGCAGAAGAATGGTTGGGGGTTAGGGAAATAACATTTAAGAAACAAGAATTTCTAGCAGACATATGTTTGATATTTGAGTGGTGTTGCTGCTGGGCCTTTTACATTTTTAACACGAGACATTAAGACATCCAAACATTGGTAGTGGGAAATATTAGTTGGTTCCATTTTACTTTTTAAGTACTTTGTATTTATTTACTGTGTGTGGTGTTGGAAGAGTTGCTCATGGCCATGGCAGATGCAGCATGGTATGGATGAGGAGGCAGTGAAGTGCCGTCCCTGCTTCTACCTTGTAGGTCCTCTGGATCCTGGAGGTTGAACTCAGGTGGTCTAACTTAGCAGCAGGAACCTTACTAGCTGAGCCAACTTGCCAGCCCTGGTTTTGTTTTATGTTGCACACAAAGGGGGACACAGAGACCAAAAGTTATGGAAAAGAGAAGTAAACATAATAGATCACTGGTCATGGGAGGAATGAGAGACACAAAGTCATGTTCAACAAGAACCTACTACTGGCACTCTGGAGAGAAGACACAAGTAGACAGGACACCTAAGAGAATGACAATGAGTTAGTAGAACAACTTAGTCCTGTCTTGTGCTAACCCACTGAAATCATACATTTATTTAATACAAACTTTACATAACTCGGTAACTTTCAGCGATGAAGACTCTAATAAGGAATGATATGCATTTTATGCTGTTTGATCAAAGGGAGATAGTCATAGGGAAGAATGGTTGGGCCAAAGCCTTTTTAATTGATGGTAATAGATTACCATCTATTTCCTGTCTAGATTCTCCTGTGTCCCTGTGTCATCAGAAATGAATAGATCCCTTTCTTTTAGGACATCTCATATGTCCTACCACAGCAGAAGAGCAATAATTTCCTTTGTCTTATTTCAGGGGATCAGAGGTCAGAGAGACCTTTCTGCTTCTGCCATTTACTCAGGTTCCAAGCTGTCATATTTTGTAGTTCAGTATCTCAGATTCTATCAGTTGAATATTTACGTACGTAGTTAGAACCCTACTTACTTCTGTGTACCAAATGTTACATCCCACTCTTCCTGACTCCTCCTCCCTTTCTCCTTTCCTTCCTCTCTTCTTGGGAACTTTGAGAACTTGAACCAGGAAAGCCCCCAAGCACAACAAAAAATGGGCTGAACTGAAAGCAGGGGATCAGTGAAGTTACGGGACCCCTATCTCCAGCATACTGTCTCCTGAAGAGAAATTCTTCTCTGGAGAGGATGAGCAATCAAAGAGAAGTGAACAACACACACTGACAGTGGGAGCTGACCCCATAGGGTACATGGTTCCCACCCAGTTAGATTACAATGAATCTCATTAGTCAACACGACCCACCCATGTGCAGAACATGTCTGATAAGCCTTGTAGTGACTCGTTTATACATGGAAGAGTAATAGATAAATAGATATTTGAGGAAATCTCACATGGAAGAGAAGAAAGTGAAAAACAAATACATTAATTAAGAAAAGGAAATCTAGGGAAGTAGCTCAGTTACAGTGTGCCTCTTTAGCCCTGGGTTCAATGCCTAGTGCTGTAAAATAATAATAGTAATAATTATAGTGTTATTAGACAGAAATTATATTTATGTTTCAACGTGTTATCTTTGAAACAAGACCTATATTCTATTACAAAAAAAAACATTGTAGATCAATAAAACGAATTCAATAGGATTAAAAAATTGAGTTTTGAAAACAAGAGAAAAAGGAAAAATAAGAACAATGGTAATAAAATGTCAAGGTCATTAGGAGATATTCCCAAGGCATGCAACCTATGCTAGGTAATTGGTTTCTAAGAGAACAGAAAAGGAATAAAATAGAGTACCCAGCAGAATAACAGCAAGAATAAAGGAAAGATTTCTGAAATTTCTGTAACAGGAAAAATACAAAATATGAGTCACACATTAAAAGACTCAAGAATAAACATACATAGTGTTGGATTTCTCAAGTAGTCTGGGGAACTAGAAGCCAGCAGTGAAGTGGCTTCCAACCCTGTGAAAACCGTTTTTACCGTAGAATGATTTGAGACCAAATACCAATGACATGGGAAGGTTGTCTAGATACAAAGAATCAAAAATATTCTCACACATACAGGAACAGGAAGGGATAAGAGTAGAAAATGCCAGAACCAGCTGTGTCCAATCAAGGGCATGCAAAGTGAGTGTCTCACTGTGTCCACCCCATTGAGGAAATAAGAGACCTGGCAGCTGAAATCCAGATTAGACAAACAAGCCTCCCGAGAAACATCACGCACAGGGACAGAACACTGGGGTGGGGGGAGCAAGGTGCCAGGACAATGTGGGACTGACAGGCATTTGGATGGATGGAGTGGCAATGGCTAAAAGTGACCAGAAAGAATGAGGGTCTGCCGATATAAAAAAAAAAAATGCAAACTTTGTATCTTAGTTAGGTGAACTGACCAAAGGCAACTTGGGGAAGGGTTTATTTCACTTATAGGTTGCAGTCCATCATCCAGGGAAGTCAGGCAGAAACCCAGAGCAGAAACTGGTTGATGCAGAGTCATGGAGAAACACTACTTATTGGCTTTTCCCCAATAGTTTTTTCAGCCTGCCTTTTTATAGCACCCAGGACCACCACCACTCACATGGAGTTGGCCCTCCCATATAAATCATCAATCAAGAAAATATCTTACAGGCTTGCCAACCGATGATTCTGATAGGGGCATTTTCTCAATTAAGGTTGCCTATTCCCAAATGACTCTAGCTTATGTCAAGTTGATATAAAAACTAGCCAGTGTCCTGTGATGTGTTTCTCTAGGAGGCTTTATAAGTCACCGTGTGGCAGCTACTTCTTCTCCAGGTGACTGTCCCTAAGCATGTCCTCACATTCTCATGGTCTTCTCCACATCTTCTGTTTGTCTGCACCGTGAGGACTGTCTGCTGAGTAATTCGCCATCACCCACTTCAGCTCACATACCCTGGCCTGCTTCCATGTAAATAAACCATTACATTGGTGGCTAATGTCTGCCCGTGGCCTGCTGTGACTCCTGTGTATTTTTCTACTGTGGTCGAACACAGCAAGTACATTTCCATCTCTTATTTATGTGTGTGGGCTTTCTTCCTTAAACACATTTTCTCCTGCTCATTTCCATTAAATTTCATAATCCTTATTCAAAAACACTTCCCCCAAAGGATCAAAGTAGGTTTTAACTTTTCTGTTTCTGGCAAAGGTGATGGTTACCTGCCGGGCCTATTATAATTATCACACGTTACAATGATGCTATTCTGTGCTTCAAAATATTGGCTGGAATAAGAAATTCTATAGACTCCAGGATGACTCTCCAGTATGTGTCGTAAGATTAACAGTGAGCTATTGAAAATGACAGTTTAAAACACACACAAGCCTCAAGTAAAATAACTACTTAGAGGTAAGTAGTTGTTGGCATGAATTAAGTATAATATGTAAATTATTAAGAAAACAAGTTTGAACCAACCGTATAAGAGCAGGCCAGGGGCACTGCTGCTGCTTGATACAGTGCAACCTCCAAACTCCCGTCATCTGAAAGAAGACACAATATAATTTTGAGAGGACCAGAGTCGAGAAGGAAGGTGGATCAGGGATAACCCTGAGCTGTTTTCTTGGACCTCCTCACACAAGCAGCATGGAAGTAGTACCTTGATTGAGTCAGCTCTGTCAGATGCATGGTAATCTAAGAACAATCTGAATGCTTTCTGTTCCCCTTACTGTCCTGGCAAACATACTACTATTTATTTGTCGCTGCCTCCTTCTATAAAATGATACCAGCTATCCAGCCTGGTCCCCAGTGCTTGGGTGATTTTCTCTTTTTAAACTAAAGGTAGGCTCCAAAGGTGTTCATGGGAGATGGAACATCAGGATTTGCCAGTTGCCTCCCCCTGGGAAGCAGAAACGAAGACAAAGTAGAAAAGTGAGAAGTCTGCTGGGGGCTGAAAATCTACCTGGGAGAGACTTCTAACACAAGGCAAATCTGCAAAGTCTTGCCTGGCACAAGGGAAGCTTCAGCACAAAGACTGTAGGCTAAAGGAGTCTATGCTGAGCAGAAATAACACTACCGGACACCGACCAGAGGCTCCCTCTGAAGGGAGCAACCTAATGTCAACAGCTGGAGAGGATGCTGAAGGCACTGATAACTAGAATTGGTCATGTCTGCACTCTTCAAAACTGAATTGCAAACCATTCCATGCAGGAAAAATCCTGACCAAGGAGTAGAGATGGTTTAGCCACCCTGCTCTTCCTCTCCACATGGAAACAGTCACTCTAGTGTGGCAGTCATGAAGGTGAAGTGCTCAATACCACAGATAGATCCCAAGTGTAGAAGGAAGGAGACCACGATGTGGAAGACAGGGACAGGTAGACTAGAAATGGTGACCCTGCGAATTATCAAAGACCACGAGAGACTGAGGATTAATGACCCACATGGACCAGGATTATCTAAAATATGCTTTTCTCATTCATGTAAAATGATATTTTCCGGTTTTAAAATGATTAACTCCCAGACCTTTGAAAACAATGGAAGAATAGATTGTGAGCTTCAGTCCCCCAGAATAATCTCTGGTTTTGAGAAACATGTAAACGGAGACTGCACTTTCGTTTCCCAGCTGCCCAGACCAGAATAATCACATAAAACTATATTAATTACAACACTGTTTGGCTGATGACTCAGGCATATTTCTAGGTAGCTCTTACATCTTAAATTAACCCATTTCTATTAATCTGTGTATTGCCACGAGGTTCCAGGTCCTTCTCCTTCTACAGCTACATGGCATCTGTTGAACTCAGCCTTCTCTCTCTCTCTCTCTCTCTCTCTCTCTCTCTCTCTCTCTCTATCTCACTTTACTCTGCTAAGCCATTGGCCAAAGCAGTTTCTTTATTAACCAGTGGTAATAAAACATATTCATAGCATACGGAGGGGAATTCCACATCAAACATGCATGCTGATGTTTAGTGCCTTAACTATTGTCGGTGAACTGACAGACTACAGATCAGGAAGGTTCTAATTTAGAGAGAGTGGATGCAAAATAGTCAAAAGCAAACGATGGTGCTAATAAACGTTCTTAGGTGATGATACCAAAGGACATAGTGAATTCTGGGAAACTGAAGCAAATTGAAAAAGGAAATCTGGGTAAAACAAAAAAAAAAGAATCCGTATGGAGATAGAGGGTAATCTTTGCATAGATATTGAATATATATTGGCCCATTACCCACTGCATTGAAGATCAGAATGTGTTTGGGACAGTCACCAAATGATAGCTATTCCTGAATGGTGTCTCATTCTTTGTTAATAATAGTGCCTGTAGTTCGGGGCAAAAACATGGAATAAAATATCTAGAAAAAAAATCTGCTGAAAATAAGAGACAAATTGATATCTCTTTAGCATGGTTTCTTCTTTTATACTGGCTGTTTGTTTAGAGAATGTGAAAAACATTGTATGTGCCACGGCTAAATCTTGCAAGAAGAGCACAGAAAATGTGGGAAGGGATGTTGGTCCTGACCGGAGCTGTGTCCCATGCTCTACTCATCTACAAGCAACATGTAGGCCTTTCTTAGTCGGATGACAAATAGCATCCAATTTGTTTCTTGTTGTCAATATTTTTTTTGCAGATCATATAGAGTAAAGAAATCCACTTCCCTGCATGACCCAACTATCACTATAAGATAGGATTTTTAAAACCAAAACTTGAAAGCTCTTTTTTAAAATGTGAATATTAATTATTCATTTGTATTTAAGAATTTCTTCATTAGCATTTTTCAGAGATAAGAATTGAAAATATAATTAACCTTTGAAATGAAAACTGAGGTTTAATTAAGGCTAGGTAGCACCTTGATGCCTAACATCCTCCCGATCGTGGAATAAAATATTATGAAAGAAAGGTTTCAGCCCCAGAGTAAGGAAATGTATTCTCTTTCTTTCTTTCTTTCTTTCCTTCTTTCTTTCTTTCTTTCTTTCTTTCTTTCCCTCTTTCTTCCTACCTTTCCTTCTTTCTTCCTTCCTTTCTTCCTTTCTTTTAAGGAAGATAAGAGAGTAAGTGTCATTGTGTCCCATGGGATGTCAATTGATTGTGTTGCTTGATAGAGTGCAGACCTGTTTGAATTTACTTTTTCAAACTATAAGCACAAATTGTACCCACGCCAAGAGTACCCAGGCCAACACCAAGCAGCAGTGGGTTCTGACTGGCATAATGTCTCCAGTCTGTTGGTTCCTTCACTCTATTCCCACCAACTGGCAGTTTCTTTGGTTAGCTCGGTAGGCCTCACATGCCACTGTTACATCAGAAAGACCTGGGGTTCTGGATTTGCTTATGCAGATTTGGATATGGGTTAAAAGCACATCACAGGCAACATGTGTTGAGCATTATTCTGTAAGTGTTGACTTTGAAGGCCTCCCAGGTATATATAGAATTCGGTATGATGAGGAGATGAATTCAATTCAGGGTACTCAATCTTATTGCCAATCTTTTTCAATAAGAAACCATCTCCTTGGTTTGCACATCTGTGTTTGATAATGTGAGAGAATGTCTTTGATTAGACTTTCAGGGTAATCACTCAAAGGCAACGCTCTCCTCGGCTTTGCTGCATCTCATAAAGTTAGATTTTGCACATTAGTGATGCACTTGATTGCACTGAAATAATATTGGCTTTATGAGAGAGTATAATCTTGTTCAAAATATAACTCCCTCTTTCCAAAGTGCTGCTATTTTTGTTCCAGGTTCCCCTCCACCACGATGCTTATGAGCATTTCCCAAAATGCTATTTTCTTTGCCTTTATTGTCTTTTTATAACCTTTAATCATGCTTTTTACAATGGCACCTTGATAGCCTAAGGTAAAATCACAAGTGGTCTTCTCTAAACCTTTTTTTTTGTAACCCTAACAGAATTAAACAGAAAATGGTCTCAAGATTTTTCCCTAAAATACTTGTTTAAGGAGCTGGAGAGATGGTTGAGCAGTCCAGAACACTGGCTGCTCCTCTAGGGGAGCCAACTTTACTTCCCAGCACTCAGGTGAAAGCTCACAACTGTCGATAATGCCAATCCCAGGGGATTCATGCCCTTATCTGGCCTCTGCGGACACCAGGCATGCACATGGCACATAGACATTCATACAAGCAAAACACCTATATACTTAGAATATGCTATTTAAAAGCTAAAATAAATACTTGTGAATTTTTTTACAATTTGTTTTTAGTATTTCTAAGAGTAAAAATTCCTGACCTTAGGTGAAAGGCTGCATACTGTCCATGTTTGTTTTATCTCTGCAATGATTCCTCTCATCATTTAGAAAACTTTACTCTTGACCTTTCTCTACTTTACATTATTTATTGACACAGTTGTGCATGCCGAAAATTAAGCATTTTGCTCCATTGTCACTTAGTATCATTTTAAAACTTTATGATTTATAAATTAAATTCATGTTTACAGCAACTTTCCCAGGCTTTGAAGTCTTGACTCCGTCTTCTGAGTTTTCTCTCCACACTGGAAGAAATGCTTCTGTTTTGTTTGTGTTGCAAATGGTGACTATATCCTGGGATATTTCAAAATACGGTGTTGACATGGAGACCGCCGGTGAGAGAATGATTGTTAAATCTAACTGTTCTCTCGCTTTGCTTTCCACCCCC
The DNA here is from genome assembly GCF_018167655.1 of Microtus oregoni. Classification (NCBI taxonomy): domain Eukaryota; kingdom Metazoa; phylum Chordata; class Mammalia; order Rodentia; family Cricetidae; genus Microtus; species Microtus oregoni. Next base: position 54,767,859 of record NW_024543069.1, read on the forward strand.
ATTTATGATAGGGAAGTAATATACCTATGGCAGCCATGGTTTGGATGCTTTCCACCCCTTGACTAATGGTATTCGTTATTAGTCTTATTTTCTTGTTCATCCGTGTCGATAATTTAAAATCAGACCTTGTCCTTTGGGGAGAAATGGGCATGCTCAGAAACCTGGGAAAGGGAAAGAATGTCTGCAGACTAGGTGCTGGGAGCGTTACCATTTCTGCCTGGGGTTTAGTGCCTGTGAAGTTGGGACCGCAGGGAGACAGAAAGGAGAAAGCTACAACAAAAACTTGAGAAGTTTCAAGAAATGAGAAGCCGTATCTCCTATCTGGAAATGACAGCAAAGAGGTAACTGAAAATATGACGGTGATTCCCGAGTACTTAAGAAAGCTCCAGTGTGGTGGGGGTGGAAGTGGAAGAAGCCAGGTTGGGCCTGACCGATGCATGCTGTATGCACGGATGGAACTAGCATATTGCACTCATTAATATGTACAATTAACATGCATTAACTTAAACAGTCCAAAGAAAAACAAAGACTCAAGAACACAGCTGACCAAATATGAAGGCTCCCCAGAAGGGAGTTCTGAGATTCTGTGTGCAGTAGCTACTACGTACTACACTAGAGGGAGTCCAGCCCAGGAACAAATGTGGGATTGGGGGCAGGGGGAGATTCCACTTTCAGTGACACATTCTGCTTCTTTATTTGGTCTGAATTCTAATTTAGAACTTAGGGTTGCTCAATGAGGAAGCTGGTTTGCTGGCCTCGCCCAAGTTCATTAAATCACGTGAAATGTGGGGCAGAAACTAAAGATCATAGTCGTTCCCAGAGACCAGAGCTTTCCCTCTAGGGGCAGGATGGCTTCTGCTGCTGTGTTTGTTTATGTAGCATCCCAAGTCTTCCTGTCAAGCTGCTGCCTCCCAGGTGCACATCTATTGCTGAGGTAACACAACCGAATCCAACTGTTTGAAAGAACCCATTCTCTACAGAGTGGCGGGGCTCTTTCACAAGACTGAAATAGATGTAAAGGGCCCAGAGATGAATGGTCCTGCAGCTGATGGCATCTGCCTGATTTCCTCTCATTCCGTAGATATCCATGAGAGCCTGGGATCTCAAATGTACATAAAGACGGCTGTGTAATTGAGCTCGATACTTTTGTAGGGTCGGCATATTATAGGTTTCCCTCATAATGATAACAGAATCTTACATCAAGTGGAGGAGGAGTATATATTTAAACCATGTGTGAAGGGAAAAAAATGAGAAATAGGAGACCTTGGCTTTGTGCTGCACAGTTATAGATTGTCTTTTGTGGGTGGATATTTAGTTCAGATTTTTGTGGTTTTTCATGTCCTGGATTCTAGGGAGGCTTGTAAATTGGTTTCATATGGTAGCTGGTAAACCTGAAGGACTCAGTTCTTAAGGTAATTAACTTCACAGTTCTAGGAGAGATGCGTGCCAGCCACAGGATGAAGTAACTTTTTATTTAGTTATCTGGGTATGCGGGGTTGGTGGGAACCTGTAGGTAAACAGAATGCTTTGATTTGCCTCGGCAGCACATTTCACAACGATTTCACAGGGACACAAGTGGCTCTGTGAGGTCAGACACACGGGCAGTATTTAGCCTCTGTTATGGTCCCCAGTGCATGCCAGGCTCTTGTGATGTAAAGTCTCAAGGAACACACAGCTCCAATTCTCTGTAGCCTGGGGTTTTACTCAGCCTTCATTCTTCACACCTCCAGCTTGCTCCTAACTCTGTAGCCCTGAGCTAGCTCCTTTCCTTTTCAGCCTCTGGCTAATTCCTGTGGCTGCTGATCTGTCTGTTTTCATTGCTCTCATGAAAACCAGTGCACATTTCATCATAGAACTCAAAAGTACCCCATTCTGGCAGAAAAGAGTAACCCTCACACACAAACACACCACTGGTTATAAAATACAGAGGAGGAAATCAGCTTTTCATCCTTCTATTTTTCAAAAGTCTCCCAAAACATATTGAGGCAAGAATCAGAACAGACCCTGCTAAACTCTTGACGTGATGGGCCTTTCTCTAAATAATCTAATGGGATTTGGCTGGACCAGCATCCTCTGGGGATTTACCTGCAGATGTCTTTGATTCCTTATTCTGTCCAGCCTGTGCCACCACTTGGCAGTGATGTGTTCCATAAATTGACTATAAGGGAGATAAATTAAAAGCACTAGAAGAAGAAATGCAAAGCAAGAAATATATATATGAAGTCCTGGAAAAACACAAGATTTGTTACAGTTTACTCAGAAAGCTTTCCTGGAAGATATCCCCAGTCCTGGTCCTACACTGGGCACGTTGCCCACTGTTCTGTTCTCATAATCTGTGAGCAGTCTTGTGGAATAAGTTCTCATAGCACACTGTACTTGGCATCTCCACCTCCTGTTTTGAGCTTGGCGTGTAGCGATCAGGCCTTCTTTCCACTAACAGGAAGCACGCATTATGAAATATTCTGCCTATCCAATAAATTTCTCGAAGAAATGGCCTTTGTAAGTCAAGAACACAAGGTTGTTATTTGATGCAGAGCAGAGACTCATTTTTTTCAAAGAAGTGAGCTGAATAAAATGAAATTATTTTAGAATTGTTAAGTGATACGATGGAAATCTTTGGCTTCATGGGTAAGACTAGGGGCCACCAGGGATGTGGTCATTTACCCATCATTGCACCAAATGATTAGAACCAAATGATTGACTTATAGTTCAATGTTCTTTTAACTCCAAATCAATAGTTTCTCATAACTTGCTAGTATTTGAGAAACAAAAAGTACAGAAATAAAATCTTGCGTGCATAAAGAACTTTAGCATTTTCATAAACACTATCTTACTTTCAATATTATCTCAACAAGGCTATGAAGGAAAATAGAGTTCTTGTTTAACAGACCTTGAAGCTAAGGTTCTAAGACATTGGTGGTCCAGTCCTCTAGTACTATAGTACTTATTATTATTTTATCTATCTATGTGTTTATTGATTGACTGATTTTTGATTTTTCAAGACAGGGTTTCTCCGTGTAACAGCCCTGGCTGTCCTGGAACTCGCTTTGTAAACCAGGTTGTCCTCAAACTCACAAAGATATGCCGGCCTCTGCCTCCCGAGTGCTGGGATTAAAGGCATGCATACCACTGCCCAGCTAGAATTTATTTCTTGATGAAGTTTATTTCTCTAGAAAGCTGTCTTCTGGTGCTGTGAAAGGAAATGATGTCCAAAAAGAGCACATCCCAGAGACTACCAAGATTTCCCACCCACCCACCCCCAAAATCCCATCATTGGGCAATGAATAGGTGTTAGGTGGAGCTTGTCCTGGGATGGCATGGCTGTAACTTTGGAGAAGCAACACAAACCACTGGAGAGGCAGGGAGAGAACCTTTGAATGAGAAAGAGAGAGGTAAGAGAAAGAGGGAGAGAGAGAGGGAGAGAGAGAGAGAGAGAGAGAGAGAGAGGTGCAGATGATGAGGATGTGGCTATGAAGAGAGAGGTCAAAGCTTGGCCAGTGTCCGAGGAAAAAGAGCCATCCTGTAACAACATAGGCCCTTTCTGGAATGCCAGGGGAGATTCTCGCTTTTCTGCCTAATGTGTCTCAGCCATGCACCAGCCAGGAGTTTCCTACAGTTCTTAAAAGCAGGGCTGGTGAGTGACAAGACTCCCGGGGCATACAACAGAACTCTGCCCTTGGTTAGTTTCAGCTTTTGCTACCTCTAAAATCTTATAATTTTGAACAACACACCCTATATTCCCAATTTTTTTTTATTGGCTCCACAAATGATGTCACCATTTCTGAGTAAGAGCCTGAGATCTTCAGAGATTTTCTTTTCTAATTAATGTGGACCTTTATCCTCTTTTTCCCCAAGTAATGGACAAAAAAGCATGGACTATGCTGCATACCATATTGTCTGTGAAAGCAATACTATAAAAGTGCAGACCCGGCAACAAGTGGAAAGGAAGCAGAAATCAGGCTGGCATGATTACTCTGCGTCTATCAACAAGTAGTCATGGATCAAAGGTTGAGATTTTTTGGGTGAGCCGAGGAAGGTGATGCTGCTCCAACAGTAAGGCACCTACTCTCCAACAGCGTCACAATGGGTGTGGCTGGGCGATTCTAAGCCACCCTAGAGCCCCGTGTGTGAGCATGTGGTGTTTGCCTCCTGAGTCGTTTATATACTTGCCAGAAATCCGGGCTAAAATGTGATGTCCAGAGGGGGCTCTAGGCAAGCCATGAGCATCCATTCTTGCCCGGTGCCTAGGGGTCACTTTCCTGTCTGGCCCCTTATAAATATTCTCTTAAAAAATCAAACTTCACATTATGCCCCATTTATATTTAAAGATAGCTTGACCAAAATAAAAAAATAATAAAGTATAGAATTTCAATCTTACAAACATTTGTGTTTTATACATTTTATGTTGTTTCATAAGACAATCATAGGGAAACATTTTTATTAATTGACCTAATAAAATACTTAGAGAAGAAATAGCTATATGGCTGCTTTCTATCACTGGTCCACTCTGGCCCTTCTATTCCAGACTAGGAGAATTCTGCATTTGGATCAGCAGGTGGTTATTCACCCACTTATTAATAAAACAAAGAAAAGTATTGAGTACCCATGAAACACAAGGTTCTGGGAGGGAAGAGGAGTGAAGACCCCGTTTTACTACTCAATCTTGGTGTGCAAGCAGTTCCCGAGGGCTCTCAGACGCATGTGTTCATGTTCGCTGCTGATGGTGAGACACCCGAGGACAGGAATAGATCTTTTTTATCTATTTATTTATTAAAGATTTCAGCCTCCTCCCTGCCACCGCCTCCCATTTCCCTCCCCCTCCCCCGATCAAGTCCCCCTCCCTCATCAGCCCAAAGAGCAATCAGGGTTCCCTGCCTTGTGGGAAGTCCAAGGACCACCCACCTCCATCCAGGGCTAGTAAGGTGAGCATCCAAACTGCCTAGGCTCCCACAAAGCCAGTATGTGCAGTAGGATCAAAAACCCATTGCGATTGTTCTGGAGTTCTCAGTAGTCCTCATTGTCCGCTATGTTCAGCGAGTCCAGTTTTATCCCAGACTTTTTCAGATCCAGGCCAGCTGGGCTTGGTGAGTTCCCAATAGAACATCCCCATTGTCTCAGTGTGTGGGTGCACCCCTCACGGTCCTGAGTTCCTTGCTCGTGCTCTCTCTCCTTCTGCTCCTGATTTGGACCTTGGGATTTCAGTCCGGTGCCCCAATGTGGGTCTCTGTCTCTGTCTCCTTTCATCGCCTGATGAAGGTTAATATCCAGGAGGATAACTATGTTTTTCTTTGGGTTCACCTTCTTATTTAGCTTCTCTAGGATCACGAATTATAGGCTCAATGTCCTTTATTTATGGCTAGAAACCAAATATGAGTGAGTACATCCCATGTTCCTCTTTTTGGGTCTGGCTTACCTCACTCAGGATAGTGTTTTCTATTTCCGTCCATTTGCATGCAAAATTCAAGAAGTCATTGTTTTTTACTGCTGAGTAGAACTCTAATATTTATATATTCCATACTTTCTTCATCCATTCTTCCATTGAGGGGCATCTAGGTTGTTTCCAGGTTCTGGCTATTACAAACAATGCTGCTATGAATATAGTTGAGCATATACTTTTGTTGTATGATAGGGCATCTCTTGGGTATATTCCCAAGAGTGGAATTGCTGGGTCCAGGGGTAGGTTGATCCCAAGCTGAACAGAGAATTCTCAACAGAAGAAGTTCAAATGGCCAAAAGACACTTAAGGTCATGCTCAACTTCCTTAGTGATCAGGGAAATGCAAATCAAGACAACTTTAAGATACCATCTTACACCTGTCAGAATGGCTAAAATCAGAAACACCAATGATAGCCTTTGCTGGAGAGGCTGTGGAGAAAGGGGTGCACTCATCCATTGCTGGTGGGAATGCAAACTTGTGCAACCACTTTGGAAAGCAGTGTGGTGGTTTCTGACAGGAATATATCTTACATGCTCTGGACTGGGTGCTGGGCAAAGAATAAACTGCATAGAAACTTTCTGAGTTGAATTTATTTAAAATATATAACCTGGTTGAATTTATTTAGAAGATATAGCCTGAGTTGAATTTATTTAGAAGTATAGCCTGGTTTATAAACATTAAGAAACAAAGAGATGACCAAACATGGTGACACATGCCTGTATCCACCACGGAAGTAGGGGAGGCAGGAGGATTGCCTACATAGTGAGGGAGGCAGGAGGATTGCCTACATTGTGAGGAGGCAGGAAAATTGCCTACATAATGAGGGAGGCAGGAGGATTGCCTACATAATGAGGGAGGCAGGAGGATTGCCTACATAGTAAGGGAGGCAGGAGGATTGCCTACATAGTGAAACCTGTCTAGGAAAGGGAAGGGGGCAGAAGAATCTTTCAGTGGATAAAAAAGCTCTTGCCATTCCAGCTTGACATTCTGAGTTCAAATCCCCAGAGTTCACGTAAAAAAAAGCAAGATACAGAAGCACATCTGTCTGCAGTCCCAGCATACACCTGTGTGAGGCTGGAAAGCAGAATCAGGAGACTCACCAGGGCCTCTGGAGCAGCTCACCTGGCATGTTAAAAAACAAGAGACCTCGTCTCACTAGAAAGCAACAATGATACCCAAGGCTGTCCACTGACCTTCACACATGTGACATGTGTGCACCTGGAGGCTCCTACACGTGAAAACACTCATACATACACACACACCTGCACAAGATGTTTTAAAGGCCAGTAAAAGAAGAATAAGGAATAAAAGAAAAGAAAGATAAAATGGAAGAAAAGCCAAAAGAAAAGCGAGAAAGGAGGGAGGGGGAAGAGTTAAGAAGATGAAGGTTAGCCAGGCAGTGGTGGCGCACGCCTTTAATCCCAGCACTCGGGAGGCAGAGCCAGACGGATCTGTGTGAGTTTGAGGCCAGCCTGGTCTACAAGAGCTAGTTCCAGGACAGGAACCAAAAGCAAGCTACGCAGAAACCCTGTCTCGAAAATCCCCAAAAAAAAAAAAAAAAAAAAAAAAAGTTTAAAAAAAATAAAAAGAAGATAAAGGTTGACATGAGCCCAGGTGTGTGCTAAAGAAGGTAGCTGAATTTACCTAAGTGAAGGAAGCCCAGAGATTATTACAACACAGTGTAAGATACCAGAGAAGAGAATGAGTCTTCTCAGGAAACAGTAGAAAATAGAAGTGTATGAAGCAGAAGATTCTAAAGTTTACGAGGAATTCTTTAGGTGTGAAAATAAAAGAACACATAAGAGTTTCCTGACAAAATAACTGGCAGTTTGTAATAGTGCTAGAGGCTCTAACGCCGCAAGGAAGGAGAACGTGGCAGCTCCAGGAGCTGTTGGAAAGAGGGAGGGCTTTGTGCCTTTTATTTGCCAAAGGTATAAGAAAGCCCTAAGTCAATATGGAAGCCATAGAAAAGACTGGCTTTGTAGGGATCTAAATAACTACTTGTCTGTGTGCGCTCTCATAACTGAATTACAGACTCTTCAAGGCAGCCTGAGAAAGATAAAGATCTTTACATTCTGACATAACATGGCCAGCCTTTCAAGTCTTCATCCTTTTCCATCCTTAGTGACTTTTCTATTCTTATTTACTCCCCCCGCCTAGTTTCTAGAAACTATTCATTATTTGCCCATCAACTTGAATTCCCTGTTCTGTCTCCTCAACCTTGCTTCTTTTAAAGTGCGGCTTTGGTCTGGGTCCTATCTTCCTGTCACCTCTCACACAGTGCGCTTACCACAGCTCTGCAGTTCCTTCATTGAGATGGACTAAGATTCATTTAGGTGCAGAGACGTGAACTCATATAAAGCGACTAGATGATCCCTTTTACTTTTATCACCTCTCTGGGGCTTTGGTTCCATCCTAATCTGTTGTTCTGTGCTTAGTTGGAAGATCGTTCTCATGGATAGGAAAGATAGGGCCAAATGGGGTTGCTAATGGTTACCATTGTCTCTCCTGTCATCTGCTAATGCTGGCATATCTGCCCCACAGGGGTGCGAATCATGCCTCCTGTTCACTCTAAACAGACCTTAAGAATCACTTTTATTGCCTTCTGCATTTTTCTCAAGCCTGAGTTTACTCTCAGATTTAGCACCTCCTGAAACTTGTGGTTTTATCCAAGCCTTGTGTTGGATTTGGATTATGCACTGATCATCTTTCTACCATTCCTGCTTCATCAGCCCTACGCCATTCTTTACCTTCCCAGGGCACGGCCTAGCTCATCCATGAAACCTGCACTCCTACTGTCTACATTTTAGTGTTCAATGTCTTCTCTCTCCCTTACTCTCTTACGTTTCTTTCTTTTCGATTATTTACATAGACTCTCATCTTGGGGCCATATTATTCTTTCTTCTGAGATTTCAGAAACTTGTCTCCCAAATCATGGGAAGTGTGGCCTGTAGACTTTAAAATCTCAGACATACCTGGTCCTGTGGAGAACTGTGGGCAGAGTGGTGAAGAAGATGATTAGGTTCGAGATGTTTGGGAATGGCTCTACACAGGCTTTCTGTCCCTGACTGTAGGGATTTGGAATTGTGCTTTCTCCCCATGCTGCCGTCACTAACTTTGCTCTGTCAGGTAAAAATGAATAGCTCCCTCTCATCACTGCCTCCAGTTTATGATTGGTTAAATGGCCAAGGTTAGCAGTTCACCTTTCTGCTTTTAGGAGAATACAACTTTAGAAAACAATCTGTCTGTCTAAATACTAGTACATGTTATCTTCACATTATAACATGTAGCGTATTAGAAAAATGGTGTGCATGCTCTCTGGGTGGCTGGATCCGCGGTGACACATATCCATTGCAATAGACCACCTGATTCATTTTGGTATCTTGTCTTTAGACTGAGTGTGGAAATACTCCTTATTCACAGGTCTATTGTCATTTGTCTACAGAAAACCCTTCTGCTTTATGGCCTCTTTTAATCCACACTCCTAATTCATTTCTGCTCCCCATCTACTTAATATATTTTAGATATATCCATAATTAAGGTTATTTCATAAAACATTTTTGTGGGACCAAGGAGCAAACTCAAGGCCTTGTATAGTAACCAAATACTCTCTCACTAAGCTCTGGACAGACATATTTAGTTCATGGAAATAGCAATGAATTATGATGTTTCAAATTAGGATCATCAGGATGGCATCATTTCATTGTCCTGTGATTCAGCATTGATTTTAATGCTAGTTCTACAAACTTCCGTGCCAATCTTATTTGTTCCATTAATTGTACATTATAGCATGCATCTATTGTATTTTATTTCTATACCCCCAAATGAGGGGCACCTAATTAGGTTCTAAACTTCCTTACACAATGGCATTAAGAAACCTTGTAAAGGACATGAGGGCTTTCCCTGGCTTAGAACCATGGGGGCTATAGAATAAATACATTTTTAACTTATTTTAGTATTTTGATGCTGACAGATTATAGCCACAAGCACATTTCTAACCTAAGCATTTTCAGCTCCCAAGGTCTTCACCAATACGTGGTATCACTCATCCTAATTGCATACCAACCTTTACTTTTAGATGAATTTCTCCCATTACCAGTGTTTTGTGTATTCCTATTGGCTTATTGTAACTCTTAGAAATTCCTGTTGTATTTATTATTTGTTTGCTTTATACATTTCTTCTTGGACTTCTTATTCTTTGGGTTTTTTCCCCCTTTCCACATCAGTTTGCAGTATTATGAAGTCTGCCAATGGTATACCTTATAGAACAAGATGCTTCATTCTGCAGCGGTCAAGCCCTCCCTTGTATAATTTCAGTTAGATGAGATCATGGGTTGTGTTTCAGCATCTTAGGAAATATTTTCCTAACCTCTAACTGACAAAAATATTGCCCTATATTTTCTTACCTTGTGTGTGTATGCATGTGTGCACACACATGCTCATATGTGTGTACCAAGACAGTGTGCATGCGTGTGTGCGTGCACATGCTTGTATGTGTGTGTACCAAGACGTGATGAGAGAACAATTTTTAGAAGTCAGTCCTCCTTTCACTATGGGGCTTAGGTACCCAACTCAGATATTCACACTTGCTGTCCAAGTACTTTGACACACTGAGCCGTCTCAGCAACCCAACAACTTGCCTCTCATGTTTTGATCTTCAGTCTGTTTCCATTCTAGTTAGTTGAATGATGCAAAAGTACAACTTTACTTCTTCTTACTGTAATATACTACAGAATCTTTCTAACAGCAGCCAACAAACATGTTCATTTGTCCAATGCTCTACAGTGCCCTGGGGGCGGGGTATACAGTACACTAGGTGAGACCAGGAATATGGTTTCCATCTGCACAGGTCTTTATCCAACTCTGCCGTACACCAGATTTGTGATAACTAGAAGTTAATATTTCATATCATTTCAAGCTCAACCATATATTTGGAGGAGAAAATGAGATAGTCTGGATTCTAGACATATCACTATCACTTAAGGGTTTTTTTTTTCTTTTTGTTTCATTCAAATGGGGTCTCTTTGTGTAGCTTTGGCTAGTTTGGAACTGATTATAGAGTTCGGGCCTCTGAATGCTGAAATTTCAGGCACAAGGCACCATGTCCAGTTTCAGCTGTTGTGATGTTTATTGGGCAGTTTTATTCATGGTTCCTGTGCACCCCACTTTTCTCTATACAGCATCATCTTTAGTTTTTTTCTTTTGGTGGTATTTGTTATAAATATTCCTTTTAAATATGTCTTATTTGCCTTCCGTATTCTTTCTTTTAAAATAATTTATTTATTTTTGCTTGTGTGTGAGTGCCAGTGTGTGTGTGTGTGTGTGTGTGTGTGTGTGTGTGTTTGTGTATGTGTGCATATATGTATGTATGTATACTTGGAGCTCCTGAAGGTCAGAAGATAACATCAGATCCTGAAACTAGAGTTACAGGCAATTGTAAGCTGCCATGTGGGTGTAGGGGATTGAACCTGGATCCTCTTCAGGAGAAAGAATCAAGTGCTCCCACCCACCGAGCCATCTCACCAGGACCCTCCTCATTTTCTTTCTTGTTATTTCTCTTCCTTTCTCTCTTAACTCGTAAACCTTTGATCATCTCAACTTACACAGTGAGGAAGTTTATTTTGTCCATGTCTCCCGATTTGAGCATAACCTAGGGGAGGGTGCAGGGAGGAGAGAAAGTCTCAGACAAAGTAAGTACACAATCTAGACTGTCATGTAATTTATTTGTGTAAATAAATAGTTAATTTACAATAATTTAACTATTGTGTAACTACAATAGTTAATTGCTAAGCATATCTGGGAACTTGATTTTTTGACTGAATGCACATTTTTGTCTGTACATTTTCTTCTTCTGCAGTGTTTGGAAAGCCATTTTAAAGTCATGGTTCAGGCAATGAGAGTGGGTGGTAGATGGACAATCTACTGTCATCCTCCATGGGCTTTAGGAACACCCCATAGTAGAGAAAAAAGGCTGTTGGGCCATCCAGATCTCTCTCTGTCTACAGAGTAACAAAGATGCATATGCCCACTCCCTCCTCTATCCCCACTCTTAGATAAATCTTAACAAAATACTTCTGAAACATTCCCTATTCTCATTTATCAATACCATTGATTAATTCTAAACCATCTGCTTACATTCAAGCCATGTCTTGATTCAGTTTTGATCCATCTTGAGTTTCATCTTGATAGAATCTTCAAATGGGCTTGTTTTCAGCATCAGAGTTGATTTCCAAAGGTTCTTGTTAGAAAAATACTGACAAGCAATGAGAAATAGTCACCGATGGTTCAGATATTTTATATCAATTGTTTTTCTGGCTCGACACTCAAAATTGAGTCCCAGCATTAAATATAGGTATTATTATACAATTAATGTCAGAAAAAATAATAGTCTGCTTTATTTTCATTTTTGTGTTTCCATTATACTTATAGCTATTTATTTCTGTTGTTCAATCATAACTTACTTTGACTTCTTGTTCAATAGGTTCTGCAACAAATTTACAGTTAAATAGCATTGCATGTCTCCCCTCAATCAGTCATACCGCTCTAATTCAGGGAAACAGACAGTAATGGAGTGTGCAGGGCGCAGACCGTGCATTCTGCTCTTCCTCGAAGAGCATCTCAGGGCACCCGACACACTACAGATGTCCAGCTCTTCCCTGTTCTGTTTCTCTTATATATTGTATTATTCTTTAAAAACAGGCCACCTAGCCGGCCCGTGGTGGCACTGCATTTAATCCCAGCTGTCTGGAGACAGAGACAGGCAGGTCGCTGTGAGTTTGAGGCCAGCCTGGTCTATAGAGTAAGTTCCAGGACAGCCAGGGCTGTTACACAAGAAAAGCCTTGTCTCAAAACACAACAACAAAAGGACCACCCACAGTGACTTAAAAGTATATACACAAGTTTAAAGATGTATACACAAGTGCAGATTAGATTTCAAACTTTTTGAATGATGTGACTTACCTGTTTATCATTCGTAGACTGAGAACAAAGCTGTCACTAGTTATACTTTTTCTCTGGAGATCTTCAGTCAGGAAGAGCTACCTTGAATTTACCATGACACAGTAAATAATGATTCTGATGAGAAGTGACATTGAACAGCACACACTCAGAGTTCATAGCTAGGCACATCATCCCTGAACCTAAAACACCCATTCTCCAATCACAATCCTGTAGACTTTCACCCGAAAAACCAACAAGAGGAGTGTCAGGATCCATAGCAGCTTTCTGAATATTTCACTGGAGGTGTCAAGGATTTGTCAAGATCATTTTCCTTCCTTCAAGTCCGTTACCCTGGGGGTCTCCCTCTTAAGGAAAATAATGCAGGGAGAATTATATAATTTTCAGAACATTGTTACCAAGGCACATTTTGAATAAAAATACAAGTGTTTTCTGATAGCATAAAAAAATTTGCACTAGTGTGTAAAGTATTTCTCAGAATATTCTGAGGAATATTCATGGTCTGGGACCTTATTAAGAATTATTTAGTATACATGTATGTGTATCACATACTTTCTGTTAGGGCTCATGGTCCAACAAATAATTTCTGTTTGCTTTGTACTTTTGTTCAACATCTCATTTTTTTTTCTTGTTGATAATAAAATAATTCCAGAAACCCAGGTCTGCGAATGAAACCCCTCTTCTTGGTTTCAAAGCAAGTGTTGACACTTCATAGTCCATGATGCTGGTGCACCTGTCCTTAGGCAGAGACCTGCCCAGCCCCTTGTGTTGTCTCTATATGCTATCTTAATTTGCAAATGCATCCTCTCCTAGGTAATCTAATAAACATAACGGAACCTCTCTGTTCCTTTTAGTCACCTCAGTACTTGCTAGATTCATTTTTGCTTTTAGCTCATCAAAGTGGCTACCTTCGTTATTAGTTCATACTTGCTAATGCCATGTGGCATGCATTCTGTAAAATGGTAAGAAGGGTCAGTGCAGGGTTTCAGCACTGAGAAGTGGGGGGCATGCGGAATGAGTGGCTATCTGGTCTTACAGAGTGCTGAAGAGAGAATCCGTTCTCTGAATTTGAACCTTCCCGCTTTACCTCTGGACCGCATTCCTGATGATGGAGCTGTTCTCTCAGAAAATGTTGCTTCCAAACCCTACAGTCCTCGGTGTTCGGTTGTCAAAGTGCAAGCAGATGAAGTGGATGTCATCCGTGCCCCTCCCTCCCTATAGCTGTGCTGCCTCAGCTCCCCTAGGGATGGCCTCATGGCAGCAGAGCACCTCAGGAAGGGTGCAGTCACAAAGCTGTGGTCTCTGCCAGCTCCAACACAGGAAGCCAGCAGCAGCTAACAATGTAACATCCATTATGCTATGAGATTATCTTAAATCCAGATGGGGCCTAGAGACTGACAACCAGGAAAAAATTAACAGAAATCAGAAAGCCACAAAACTTCGAGAGGATGGGACTGTCCCCAGATCAACAGCTGCAATGGGGAATCTGGGCAAGAAGATCAGGGCTGTGGGAGGGTGCACAGTAGAGGAAAGAGGATCTTTCCAAACTGATCTCTATTATACAGGATCTACCAAAACAAACAAACAAACAAACAAGGGTCAACAAAGGAAGTGGTCTAAACCCCATAGCACATTTAGCATAGTTCCTAACACAGTAAATCTGCAGGAAATTTTAGCTAAAATACCTTTTTGCAAGAAACAAGGCGGAGTGGTGCATTAGATTTCCCCTTGGAGAAACATACATGCTGAAGTTGAGAAGAAAATGCCTCTTTCCTGGGGGCCTCTTTTCCTCCTATCTCTTTCCTTAGTGTAAACATGGGATAAACGTCAGGGACACAGAGGGATCCTCCAGTAAACCAGCCATAGCAGCATCATGGGGTAAGAACGTGCATTTACCATTTGACCTTTGACTACAGACCAGGACTCCCAACACTGGTGGACATCCACTACTAAATCAACTGCACTTGAGTTCAAACGTCAACCCTCTGAACTTCCCAGAGAATGCTTCATTCTCAGGATCTCTTCTTTACACCTTTTTTTTCCTTTCTTTCTTTTCTTGTTTTTTTTTTTTTTTTTTTTTTTTTTTTTTTTTCTGGGCATGACGTAAATAAGAGACCTGGCGTTCCCTAAGGTGTTATTTTCTTTGTCCCCCACTGTTGGAGCTTAGAAATGACATCTGAGGCCTCCTCATTGCCAGTGACAAACAGCATTTGTTTTGCATTTTGATACACTCAGGTTCTCCGGTGCCTGCCTGTTAAACAAGGCCGGAGTGGGCTGGTAAATCCCTGAGATTAATCCTCTCCACCTCTATTTGTGTGCGCGCTCAAGGCTTTAGTCCTCTCAAGATCACAAAGACGCATTTTGCTCACAACTCTTGAATATCACATTACAAGGCAGAGTATGATTTTATTGTCAACTGGAGGATGCTTAACTGAAGAGTGTGGATGCCTCAAGAGGGGCCTCAAATTCCCTCAGCACTTAACACGGGCTCTGGTAACAAACACACTTGACAGCTAGGTAGGAATGTCAAGTGGTTGTGGCTACAAGGACCACGGCTGCAATTAGTGTAATTACAATGCCTGCTCACACGGAATAATTTTGCAAGGAGTATGAAGGTTGCTCAAGCCTGTGGTAGTTTGTCTTTTTCACCCGAGGTCTCCTGCAGAAAATCCGCAGGAACCTGCCAGGCTGGACCATTTTGAATCACTTTAGAGATACAGGCTCATCTTCCTTATTATATCCAGGACTGATTTCCTCAAAGATTTTTTTTTCTTTTTCATTCTATGGGGTGGGGGTGGGGACAAGATCATTTACATAATACTTATATTAATGATAGCTGACATCCATTCATGTATCTTCTTTAGGGACTTATGCCTAGGCATGTTAGAGACAAAAGTTGGCATTTATCTTTATAGAGGGAAAAGCATTCCAAGAAAGGATGTTGGTTCTCATGCTGTTTATGATTTTCCTTTTATTAATCACACTGGTATATTTACAATGGGCTCAAGATGAATAAATTCATAAACTCTGGTTGAAGAATAATGCCATGTGGCTATATCACCACACATGAGACTCATGGGATGCTAATGTAATGATGGTGGCCGCCAGGTCTTTCCAGTTGTTTCAGAACAAACAGGTTAAAGTGAGCCATGCGGTAGTTGACCTTACACCCAGTGGAAGGAAATCAGTGACAAAATCAGGCAAAGCAGACCATCTGCCCATCCATCCATCCATCCATCCATCCACCCAGCTTCCTGCCTCTTGTTGTGTGCCCTGGACCTCTGTGGGGAGTGGGGGACTAACCTCCTCTCTTTCTTTTCTTATATTCAACGTAGGAAACACTAAAGTTAGTTTTAGACTCACAAGCACTCACACACTGATGGAAAAGTGGAACTCACCCCTGAATTTCTGTTCTGGGGAGCTAGAACTTTATATTTTTCCAGAATAACTTCCATAGATGAGCTATTAGATGCTGACTTACCTAAAGGTTTTGCATGGTACGTAAGTGGGCCGAGCCGGACGGTTCCCTAGTCCATACATGGTGGCAGCCTTGTGTTTCTTCCCTGGGGTTGTTATGGCAACTTATATTTATGAAGTGTCCTTTTCTGATGAGCTGAAAAGATTCCATAATTCACTGTATTTTACCTGTGGAGACCCAGAGGAATAGAAATGCCACATCATAGCTGAGGGACAGAGCGCATGCCAGAACACAACTCTCAGTCCTTGCAGTCACACTGCCTGTCAGCATACGGATGACACTCAAATCTGTCTCCTCTCTTCCCCAAATTCCACCTTTTTTCCCACTGTGACTGGACCTCAGGAGACGGAAGCAGCAAGGATATCCTGCAATCCCAATCCTGCACTCAGTCACAACTGTGTGAATCTCATAACCTCTGGAGTTTTGTCTTTGCACCTGGAGCACGAGGTGGCCGCAAGGCCACACACTTTCCTGCTAATCAGTGGATGGTGCCGTGTGAACAAAGGTGTTGGCAGCAATAACCATATAGAGCTTCTGATGCTTCCGTGAATCCCCCCGGGAGGCAAACAGACCTTTCCACTGGGGCTGGGAAGTTGTGGGGAAGTTGGAACGTGTTAGGCAAAGCAGCCAGAAGTCCATCTGTCCATATCTATGGACAAGCCTGCACCCCTGTAATCTATCTTTGAGATGAAAATGGTATTCTGGGAGGGTGCACCCCACCCCTCAAACTTTTATGTCCTGTACCCTCATTTACGATTATTCAGAAGTGTATGTAACTTGTAACATTTGTGAATTTTTAAAAGGAGCATAGCCAAAGTAAGTGTGGCTTGAAAATTAATCATTTGCCATCTAGGATCTTTAAGGTCGAAGGTAACAGGTAAACAGGAAAGGCAGTGTGTTAATCCCCTGCTGTTGCTGTCTCCAGGGTTAGTCCTCAGTCTCCATCATTCCCTGAGTCAGGGCTAGGGAGTGGACTGCAGGCAGTTTAAACTAAAGCAGGCAGGATTTAAGTGAGATAAAGGAAAGAATTTCCTGAAGACGGAGTTCTTAACCCTGAAACGGGTTATCAAGGGCACCTTTGGAACGCCCTTATCTTTGAGTCCTTTAAAAAACAGCTAGATTCCCATCTGTCTGGGGTGGTGGAGAGCAGGCGCCCTAACAGCCCCTCTGATTAGATTACCGTTTCAGTTTATTTCCAGCCTTATGATAAACAAAGGGATCTGGAAGTATTAGCAAAGGCCAGTGTAAACCTCACAGCAAGCCCACCTTCCTCCTACCTGTGAGCAGCTGACAGTAGACCAGCGAGGCCTCAGACCAGCCCAGAAGGTTCTTTTGGGAGTTCAGGGTTTCCCCCAGTGTGTTATCCTACTGTCTGTTTTCGTGGCTTTGGGGCTATAGGGCTTTGCATTTATGTGGTTAAGTCTATTGATCCCTTAGTTTAATTTTTTATTTTAAATTATATAAACTTTCATATTAAAATTGTAGTGTTGTGAAATGATTTATAAATAGTAAGGACGGCCACTGTGGTGTGTGGTGTGTAGTGGCTCACGAATATGGAAGCTGGTAAATATCCAACATGAGAGTGATGCCCTGTAGTAGAGTTGCTAATGTTTGCTAATTTAGAAGAACATGTAATTACCTAGAGAAATGCTTTCACTGAGGGAGACACTAATAATATAATAGCTGATATCCATTGCACAGTTTGTAAAGTCTTTGAAAAAATAAGTCTGGGGATGGAGCACACCAGTAATCTCAGCGAGACATGGTGGGGTGTGGTGGGGTGTGGTGGGGTGTGGCGAAGTATGCTGGGATATGATGGGGTATGGTGGGGTGGGGTGGAGTAGGGTGTGGTGGAGTGTGGTGGGGTGTGGTGGGGTGTGGTGGAGTGTGGTGGGGTGTGGTAGGGTGTGGTGGAATTTGGTGGGTGTGGTGGGATATGATGGGGTATGGTGGGGTGTGGTAGGGTGTGGTGGAATGTGGTGGGTGTGGTGGGATATGATGGGGTATGGTGGGGTGTGGTGGAGTAGGGTGTGGTGGGGTGTGGTGGAATGTGGTGGGGTGTGGTGGGGTGTGGTGGGGTGTGGTGGGGTGTGGTGGAGTAGGGTGTGGTGGAGTAGGGTGTGGTGGAGTAGGGTGTGGTGGAGTAGGGTGTGGTGGGGTGTGGTGGAATGTGGTGGAGTGTGGTGGGGTGTGGTGGGGTGTGGTGGAGTAGGGTGTGGTGGGGTGTGGTAAGTGTGGTGGGATATGATGGGGTATGGTGGGGTGTGGTGGGGTGTGGTGGGGTGTGGTGGAGTGGGGTGTGGTGGGGTATGGTGGGTGTGGTGGGATATGATGGGGTATGGTGGGTTGTGGTGGAGTAGGGTGTGGTGGGGTATGGTGGGTATGGTGGGGTATGGTGGGATATGATGGGGTATGGTGGGTATGGTGGGGTGTGGTGGGATATAATGGGGTATGGTGGGGTATGATGGGGTTGGTGGGGTGTGGTGGGGTGTGGTAGGTTATGGTAGGATGTGGTGGAGTATGGTGGAGTGGGGTGTGGTGGGTGTGGTGGGATATGATGGGGTATGGTGGGTTGTGGTGGAGTAGGGTGTGGTGGGGTATGGTGGGTATGGTGGGGTGTGGTGGGATATGATGGGGTATGGTGGGGTGTGGTGGGGTGTGGTGGAGTGGGGTGTGGTGGGGTATGGTGGGTATGGTGGGGTGTGGTGGGATATGATGGGGTATGGTGGGGTATGATGGGGTTGGTGGGGTGTGGTGGGGTGTGGTAGGTTATGGTGGGTTATGATGGGATGTAGTAGGGCATGGTGTGGTGGGGTGTGGTAGGGTATGGTAGGATATGATGGGACATGGTGGTGTGTGGCAGGGCATGGTGGGTGTGGGTAGTAGAATAACAAGAGAGTGCTATGTTTTCACTTGCAACTGCTGTGATTTTTACTGTGTATATGAATGTGTAGTGCCATCTGATTCTACGTTAGAAATGAATTAAATTCAAATCTGAAGGAAATTACCTCATCCCAACCGTTAAAAGCTAACATCACCGCTGTGTGGAACTTTCCTTTTCTCCCTGGTATTTCTTCCTAAAAGAATTTCTGCTGTCCATGTGCACATATGTATTGGGGAGACACACCCCGTGTGAGTCTTCACTTTCTACCTTGCTTAAGACAGAGTCTGTCATCGCTCACCGCTATATAAATTAGGTTAGCCAGCATGACGGCATCTTCCAGGCTCTCGGGTTCCTGCCTTTCCATAGGAGCGCAGGCGTGGCACTGGTCCTACCATAAGTGTATTTCATGTGGGTTCTGGGGGACAGAACTCAGCCCCAAACACTTCACCCAGAGAGTTATCTCCCCAGCACCCCTCCTCTGCCTCCATGACAAACCCGTAGAATGTGAGACTCTTGGGCCTGTTACTGTCCTTGTACCTATTTTATAACATAAATTATGCCCTAGTCTCATTTCAGGGGACATATATACCAGGCTGTCACACTGAAGACTTCTAACTCTCCCCACACCCCCCCTCCCCCCCCCCCCCACACACCGCCTCAGAGTCAGTCACCAGTCAGGACACTTCATTGCTGACATTCAGTTCTCTCTCCTGGCAAAGCACTCTTAAAATGTGATCTCCAGCGTTGTTAACTTTGATGGGAATCTTGCATGTTTCAAGTGCAGATAATGCTTTATCTACTCAACACTCGCCCTCTCTTCAATGGCTGGGGTCTTGAAAAGCCTGGTGCAGAGCCTGCCGGAAGCACCCGACCAGAATGTCCTCTGTTGACAGCCACCATGAAGCTTTGTGAGCTGTGTTTCCGTCCAACCATAGCCATGCCTATGGGCCACTCTCTCCTCATCTCCTGCTCCCCAGTTCAGGCAGTTAGCACCAGCAACGCTTGTGTCCTCACTCCCATCTATTCCTGGGCTGTGTCATCTAGCCAACAACAGCAGTTGTCCCCACCCTGTGACTTGCTGTCCCTGTCACCATCACATGCAGCTATAAAGCCTGTCCTTGGTTCTACCGTTAACATGGAAGACCTGCACAGACACTGGGACTTGCTGAGGTGGTCTCTGAGACTCCAGCTGTGTTTATTCTCCAGTTGCGGATTTCACTTCCTCAGCCTGGAGCTAACCCTTGAAATTAGGCAAAAGAAAACATCTTTCTTCTCTGTTCTCATCCCCTACTGCAGACAATCACGATATGTGCTTATTCGTACAACTTTCTCAACGTGCGACAACAAGCTCTTTAGAGACTGAACCGCTCGCCATCCTCCATTCCCTGTGTGCAATCTAGAAAGTCCTAGCTGGCGAGTAAAACTCCTCCGCTGAATTAGTACATTAGCCAAGAAAAGGGACTAGAATAGCACAAAAAGTATGTTTCTAAAATAAGCAGCATGCAGGTATATAGCTAAAGAAAATAGCATTATAATATCAGAGGTATTCGTGCCCATGTCTATCTATTGTAGAACTTTTCGCAAAATCCAAGCAATGAAGTCAACCCGAAGGTCAGTCAGCAGACAAACATAAAGAAAAACGTGGTCTTTATGCAACGGAACCGTAAAAATGAATAAAATTCTGTCACTTATAGCCATACGAAGGAGCCTAGCAGATATTCTAATAAAGTAAGTCAAGCACGATAAACAAATGCCATGTGATCTAATCTCAGGGACAAAGAGTGTAGAACGGTGATTATCAGGAGGTGGGGCCATGCGGAGCACATATGCCACAGTTGTACAGGAGGACTAGGGTCAGCGTTGTGTGTGGCATGGTTACTGTAGCGCTTGAAGATCTCTGGCAGGGTGGCTGTTAAGTCCTCTTACCACAAAAATGGTAACTGTTAATTAGCCAAATGTAAGCATCTCACATTGCCTACATTCTACAAAACGCCGGGCTGTACACGACTGATAGGCTTAATCTGCCAATTAATTAAAAAATACCAAACAAAAGCAAGTGATGGTGAAGCGCCTGTCATTAGCTCACAGTGGATCACACCATAGACATTGCTTTTCTTCACCCGGTCCCTCTCGCAGACTTTGTCCCTAGAGCCCCTACCTGTTGGCTTGCTCCCAAGAACATCTTTTCTTCAGTGCCCCAAGGATGGGCTTTCAGAATGACACGGGGACCTTGCAAACAAGGGAAGGATCCCTAGGGGGAAAAGGGCGGAAGAGCCTTAGTCCTTTTCCCCTGTCCTTTATCTGTTTTAATGATGTGATGCAGACAACAGTTACAAGTTGTTTTCTAGAAGAGCAGCTCCCAGACTAATCAATTTTGTTTCAAATGAGAGGTCACTGCCAGGCAACCAAGTCCACCAACTGAGAGCGTAAGAAATACAGCTCCCGCTCTGCAGTCACTGTTCCCCAGAAGAAAAGCACAGGAGAGTGCTAGCAGAACCTGGCCGGGCAGGCAGAGTGTGTGCGTGCGTGCGTGCGTGCGTGCGTGTGTGTGTGTGTGTGTATGTGTAAGGATGTAAGTGTGTGCACACACGTGTGCATGCGTAGATGTATGCATGTGCGTGTGTGTGTATGGATGTAAGTATTGCGTGCACATGTGCATGAGTGGGTGTATGCATGTGTGTATGTGCGTGTGCATGTGTGTGCGTAAGGATATAAGCGTGTGTGTGGACTGTGCATGCATGGTTATATGCATGTGCGTGTGTAAGGATATAAGTGTGTGCATGCATGTGTGGGTATGTGCATGTGTGTGCGTGAGTGCGTGTGTGTGTAAGGGTGTAATCAAAGAGGATATCAGGGTCCTTTCCAGGGAACAACTACCGTGAGACTTACAGACAGACAGACATAACAACACCAACAGTTATCTTGCCGTCTGGTGAACACATGCCCTGGACCAGCACAGGGAATGTGTGCTATTCCGGGGAACAGGCAGAGCACTTCACAGAGGGATGAAGCCAGCAAACATTTTCTCCCTGTATGCAAACCTCACCTCGAGAAAGCAGCAGTTGCCAGGAAGAAACTATCTCATCCTGTTTGCTCTTCCCACACCTACTGAGCATTGCCGTTGGATTGAGGAGGGGGAACCTGCAGCATGAAAGCTGAATTTGAGCTGTTAACTTAAAAATTCCTAAAAGTATCGACAGATGACAGTGGCACTTTTAATTTCATGAGAAAGAGCGCTTTAAGTGCCTGCTGTCATCTAGGTTACTTCCTGAAGTCGGTGGATGGAGTGGGTGGTAAGGTAGTGTTTGCACTGGGTGTGGGAGTCAGCCACTTAAAGAATAATCACGCCTGTGTGGTTTGTGCTTTGTTGCTTCTGGCTGTGGGTGGTCTGTAGTCCGTATTTCTTATGTGTTTCGTTTCAACCACCGTGCCACTAGTGGGGGCGGGGGGGACACCTTGCAAGTCAGCAACCAAATCCACGATCTCCTTAGTCACAGAGCGGTGTCCTGATGGCCTTCGTCCTCATAAGTGGCATTCATCTCAGAAAGCAGGTATCTCTTCAATTGTTCTTATAGCTGTGTTTTAAGGGAGAAATGAATATTCTGTTTTAATATGTCTGGCATGGGATCATTTAGGAAACATTTTGGTGACGTTACATATGTCTGGCATGTTATGATCTGGGAAATATTGGTGATATCACAAAGTCGGCCTTTCCCCTGTGCTGTAAATCTTTTGTTGTGTTTGTTCTAGTGCCAGGGCCTTGTGGATGGAAAGCGTGAGCTCTGCCATTGACTTACACCCCCAACACTGTCTTCCTACTGGGATACGGGTGTATGAACTTAGTCTAACAGCACTGAATTCACTCAACACAACGAGTACAGATTCTGCCAAGTTTCAAACATACTCTCCAGAATGCCAAGCCATTGGCCTCATGTTTGCTTCCTGTTTACTGTGCTAGTACACAATTAGGAAATTAACATCAGAGTCTGGAAATCTTCCTGACTTGTGTGCATGCCTGTCCACTCTAGGGCGAGCGTCTGGAGAAAGTACCCTAGGGTACAAGCATCAGCATTTGACACGCTCTCCTCTGACCAGAGGCCGTTTTCTCAAATGCTCGACTTTCAGTGGACAGAGTACATTTGTAAGATATAATAGTTCTTGTAGTTCACGTGACACTGTATACACATCCGTGGTGTTTCACGTGTTTGCAGTCATTGCTGTCGTCAGTTTGGGGTGTTTCATCATTCCCTAAAGAAACCCAAGGCCCCTTAATCATTCTTCATTTCTGATTCTCTCGTCAGCCTCAAAGGATAACTAATCTGCTTCTTGAGTCTATATAAATGCCTATTTTGTACATCTTACATGCCCTATAATTAGACACACAGATTGTCTTTTTATGACTTCTTTTTCTTAACGTATTATTTCAAGGCCCATTATGGCTTACTCCGTGTGTGTGTGTGTGTGTGTGTGTGTGTGTGTGTGTATGTGTGTGTGTGTGTGTGTGTGTGTTGTATCACTATGTATCAGGGTTTCACTCTGTCTTATTGGCAGATACTCCGCGATATACATGTAATATGTGTCTGCCAGTTGATGCACATTTGGCATAGTCGATACACCTTGGCACTGCGATGAATAATACTGTAAATCTGTGTACCAATTTTTGTAGTAGATTTATGTTTTTATTTTGTTGGATATAAACCCAGGAGCTGTGTCGCTGGATGAAGCAATAGTTCAGTTTAACATTTTGAAGATCTGATGATACTGTCTACCACAATCTGTGCCTTTTGACCTTTTCATCGTTGTGTATTAAGGTTCCATTCCCTCCACATCCTTGTGAAGTCTCACAGAGCCATCCTGGTTACATGTGAAGTGCTATCTCTCTGAGAGTGGTTTTCATTTGCATTTCCCTGATGCCTAATGATCTTGGGTTTTTTTATTTCTTATCCTTTTTGGGAATTTGTATATCTTCTTTGGTAAAATGGCTCTTCATATCCCGACTCTTTGACTTTTAAGACATAATTTTGAATATGGATGAATCTAAAAGTTAGGCATGTGGAGGGAGGAAAGGAAAAAATGCAGCTCTTTTCGAACATCTTTTCTTTCCCAATATTCTTATTACTGAATGAATTAGTGCACATTTCCTGAACACACTCGATATTTTTTAATTGATATAGCCTTATTACAAGCAAGTCTGGGAAGGTGAGAAAGAGAAAAGATGCCATATTCTCCATAATCCCATAACTACAAGACAACTTCAATTTAATTTTATTCCTATAAGCATTGGTAGTTTCACATAAATCCAATTTTCTGAGTCAATGGAATATGATGATAACATAGCCAATTTTTGACATTATTATAGTCTTTGCCTCCATTATTTTTAAGGGCTGCATAAGACTCCAAGTGGAGGCAATAGGATGTTATTAATTACTTCCAGGATGACAGCCTGTGTAGAAAGACCGATTAAGGTTGTAACAATAAGAAGAAAATTACCAGAAAGGTTTCAGCGTGGAATGCCTTCTAGTCATTCAAAGGTTATACATAAGGTGACGGAGCATAGCTGATTAACAGGTTTTTTTTTAATAATCAGGTAATTTTTATCTATATGATAAATTCGATGTTACACAAAATTTTAATGACCTGTTATACTAGTTAAGCATAAGTAGTAAGTGTTGGTATAAGTTACCCCCTAATGTATTTAGCGATACTTTCACACAGCTACACAGAATGCTCCAACTTGGCTTTTCATGCTGAAAAGCATCATCTTTGGCATTTAGGATCCTAGAATGCCGTCTTCCCCTCGTGGAACTTTTTACAGGTGTATTAAAAGTATTTCTATAATATCCCCTGGGCGAAGTATGAGAAACCAAACATAAAGAACACAGATAATTTAGAAAAAGGTATGGACTTCAGGAACCCTGAAGACAAGAGCCTTGTTCATTTACTTATCGGGAAATGAGACGGAAGAACTGTGCTGGGGGCCATGGGGAGGAGCCTCAGAGGCCAGAGTCAGGGGCAGTAGGGCAGCCGCCGATTTCCAGAAGCTGTAGGAAGCCAGAGGAGCTTGTCAGCAATGGAAAATGCGCATGAACAGGCAGGATAGTCCTGCTGAGAAGGAAGCAGGAACAAATTAGGCTGAAAGCATGAAACTCAGAAGAGAGAACAGAAGGCCCTGGCAACCATGAGGAACTGAGAGGGAAAGAACTCTCAAGTTTGTAATTTCCAACATTGAATACATACTTTGCTATGTGTCAGAATGGCAAGCAGTCAGCTAGAAACGGAGCGCAGCAGTCACTAGTGACCTCAGTAAGAGGGGAGTTAGGAGAGGTCACGAAATGAAACCAGACATTTGGAATAACCGCCCCTGGAATACCCAATGTGGGTTCGGGCCCTTTCCCAAGACCCTTGCCTTCTATTATCTCATTTAACTCCCCAAAGCCCTTTGGTACATTTTCTATAATTATCTCCTCTTTCAAGACGAGGAACCACGTTTGGAGAAGTAATGCAGAAGTAGAGTGATGGAATGGGAGACAGCTGCAGATCAAAGCAGGCAGAGGCCAAGCCCAGTACAGCCTCAGCCCGCTAACTAACGGGTAGAAGAGTTCACAGGAGCTGAGCAAACACAAGAGGCAAGTATTGACGTCCTTGCCAAACTTTGGGAGGGTTGCACCCAAGGAAGGATGGGAAATATCTGGGCGGTGATGAAGTCTGAGAAGGGGGTGGGAGACTCAGGCAAACCAGTAGTACCAGTCATAGCTGACATGAGGCACTAGGGCCCCAGGGAGAGAGGGGCTATGGGCATGCAGTTTGAAGATGACCTAAAACTGGGAATTTGTCAATGAAATCCAGGAAACACACATGGAAGCATGGAGTTATGAGAAAGTCACTCTGAGAAGTTCCAAGGCAGGAGAAAATAAATCAGAGGCAGGATTTAGAAGAGGAGGAGTAGAGGAGGGCCTGGGGCAAAGCCCACCGGAATGCAGAAGCCACGGACAGTGAAAAGCCTCCACCAGCATCAAGTGGAGGGGCTTCGGGGTTTTGTTTTCACTTATCTTGTTTTGTTTTCTAATTATCCTGGGAAGCAACCTCTTTAAATAGGAAACTAAAGACAGGAAAATGCTGGAAAAACCTTCACACCCCAATACCAAGTCCACCAAGACCAGTGGAGACCACTGGTGTTGCTGGGGCACTCAGGTCTCGGCCTGTGAAAGTCTCCAGTACTGAGAAGAAAACACAGCTCTCTCTTATGAGGTCATAGAAACACCAAGCTTTACTTTCAGTGTAGCTTAAAAAGGTGTTTTTCTGAAGAGGGGAGGAACCATTTTCAAACTTACAGAGCACAGAGTGACCAGTCCAGTAGACAGTGTTCCCTAATCACCGGCATGAATGTTTCCACTGACTAAGCCTGCTGGGAACACACAGATTCTGATTCAGAACTCTGGTTTTGGAAATTCAGATTTAAAATTTGGATGGGTCCTAGAGTCTTTTGTTTGTTTGTTTGGTTTGCTTTGTGTTTTGTTTTGTTTTTTGAGACAGGGTTTCTTTGTATAGCCATTGCTGTTCTGGAACTACTATTTGTAGACCAAGTTGTCCTTAAACTCACAGAGATCCTCCTGTCTCTGCCTCCCTAGTGGTGTGATTAAAGGCGTGTGCCACCACCGCCTGGTGAGTCATTTTCTGTTGAGCTTAAAGTGTTACCATGGGGTATAATTTGCCATCATTAGGAACCGAGTCAGAGGAAGAAGACTCCAGAAGTGAGGACTAGCATTGGGCAGGGGAAACAGAGTCACAAGAATTGGAAGGGATTCCCAGACCTGTGTGCACAGGAATGAGAGACGCTGGGCCTCTGACTTGAGAAGCCCAGGGAGCTAGAGAGAGTCACTACTCCTGACAACTCCAGCTGCCCAGTGGGGCTTCTTGCATTTTCACAAGTGACATTAAGAGTCCACAGAATTTTGGGTCACTTTATTTAGTTTTGGTATTAAGTCCAGCAACCACAATGTTGTCACCTAATTTTGGAGTTAAAATATGTCCTTACGTTAATTCCGACCCTACTCCTCCCACCTAAAAACTGTTCACACTTGCTGGCAGACATCTGTATCCTCCATGATACCCCAGCTATTAGGGAGGAAGGGCCATCAGCACACCCAGGGTCACAGCAGATCTAGGGATGCCCCAAAGCAAAGAGCTTGGGTTCTTGAAACACATTGTATCCCTCTGCTAAGTATATCCCTCCACCAGTGGGAGTCCCAGTTCAAACCAAGAGGGTCCAGCTGACCGGAAACCTGGTTACCTCAACTAGGTCATCTCCTTAAAGAGAAGAGAGGTGGAAAAATGGGTGGAGGAAGCTTCATTGGTTGTTGTCTCACCAAAAAGGCTCCATACTGCTAGGCTCCAGTGCTGCCTTACCACGAGAAGCCTTCAAGGTCTTGAAACAGATGTTAGAAAAAATACTTCTGAGGGAAAAAGATGGGGAGGGACACTAAGGAAGGGAGTGTGGAAGGGCCAAATGCCGATTCTCATAGACTCTAATTGAAAAATTGTAATGAATTTAAAGCATACAAGCCATGGTTCTCGAAAGCTTCATAATTCAGCAAGTTTACTACAAATCCACCAAACTATCTCTGGTTTTTATTTCAAAGTCCTGCCACCTCCAAAACTGTTAGACGCGGTCAAACGCATGGCTGTGATTTACAGGCATTGTATTGACAGGTACACAGGGCCCCTCCCTCAGCTTCGCAGGCTCGACCTCAGTGAACCTGGGCATTTGAGAAACACTGAGTGAGATGTATGCATGCACACTCAGTCTGAGGGTTGAGCTCAGAATGAACCAGAGCTCCGGGGTGATGGAGAAGGCCAATATTATTCTTAGATTTGTTTAAGTAAATGGAGTTTGATTTTAATAGGTATATAGCAAAGAGAAGATAACAGCGATTGATTTATATTGCTATTTTATATTTAACTTAATAAGCGACGTCAATATTATCCTATATCCTTTAACAGCACCGGCTTGATTCTTATAGCATATGATTCCCAATAATTAGCATATAAAAATGGCAGTATCCTGAAACCCTGTCATAGTATAACTTAGCAGACAGTGGAGTCGACTTAAGTCCTCTTATTTAAAAATTATGGACAGACGTGCATTTGCCTGTGGCGTATTATATACAGAAAACTCGAAATTAAATTTCCAAAATGACAACTTCTGTTGAGCTTCGCCTTTCTTCAATCCTTACTAGTTAAAATCTAGTTATGCAAAACAGATCTACTAATCACCGCTGGCGTGAAGGAGAGATTTCCTTGAAGGGCTGTCTTCTGAGGGCCAAGTGTCGCAGTGTCTGACGAGTAGAAGTCGCTGTGTGGTGGCTGTGAGAGTTCATCTTTTGCCTTCTTGCCTTTTACCCCTTCCTGCTTCTCACCTTTCCCGTTTGGCAGTGCTCTGTGTCCATCCTACCACTCACCGCTAGTGTCAGCTGTCAGCGTTGCTGTCTGCATTGCTTTTGCTTGGATGTGACCTCCTGATGGAGGAAGGTCATTGGCTAATAAAGAAACTGCCTTGGCTCATTTTATTGGTTAGAACATAGGTGGGTGGAGTAAACAGAACAGAATGCTGGGAGGAAGAGGAAGTGAGCTCAGAGACGCCATGCTTCCCTCTCCCCGGCAGACGCGATAGCTCTGCTCTCTGAGGCAGACGTAATGGATGAAGCTCCGACCCAGGATGGACGTAGGCTAGAATCTTTCCCGGTAAGATTGATGCTACACAGATTATTAGAGATGGGTTGATCGGGATATGAGAATTAGCCTGTAAGGGCTAGAGTTAATGGGCCAAGCAGTGTTTAAAAGAATACAGTGTCCGTGTAATTATTTCAAGGCATAAGCTAGCAGGCGGCTGGGGTGCTGGGGACGTATCCCTGCCGCTCCTATTACAACAACCTCCTTTCCTTTAACCCATCTAAAAGGGTCAAGGGAGAGGACTGTATATGGCAAAGGAAGTAGGCTACAAAAGACCTATATCCAATAGTCTCTCAAACGGCCAGTCAGAGCACTGTTTTCCAGTGTTTAGTTAGACCTTTCTTTCCCATAGCCATTCGGTGTAGCTGTTAGTTATTATATTTAATTATAGTTGTATTCCTATTTTCTTCCCCCACAAGCACACCTTGTTGATTACTTTTAATACACGGCAGAGAGTACTCTTTGTTGTATACAGCCCCAGGGGTTTTGACAAGTGCGGACAGTCGCATATCCATAGTCATGCTACAAAACATTTTCATAGCCCCAAATATCCTTCTACCCTCCCTGAACCTGGCAAGGATTTCTATCCGTTTCTCTCTCCCTGTGTCTCCTAAATGGATGTTCAAGGGGTCTGGCTTTCATACATCACATTCATTGGAGCTTCTTCTGTCTTGTGTGAGTAGCATTCCTCTGCGTGGACATTGTTTTCATCCCCTATCGCATGCTCTGTGATCCTTGACCATACCTCTCATGTTTATTTTTATGAAACTGTCTGCTAGATTGGTGCTTGTTTGATTGCTAGTTGGGACCCCGAATTTGTGCCTCCTTCAGCACAGCCCATACCTCAGTTCATCTCATTCACTGTGGGCATCCGCTACAACCATCAGTCCCTTTAGCTTTCCAAGGAGGATTACAGTCATCTCTTAATTATCTGTGGTAAGATTGACAGAGACACTATGAATAATTGAAGTCTCTGCATAATCCACAAACTTCTTCCGCCAAGTATTTAAAGGTAACAAAATTGACTCCTTTTAAGTTTTATATCCCTTCCCTTCCTTTACTCACCCTCTGGTAGCAACACTAATGAGTCCTCAGGTGACTATAAAAATGGAAAGACAGAGAAAAGGGGAAGCAGTGGCTGTGGGTATCTACATAGTAGATGAAAAGCCCTGACTTGCTGAGAATTGATTGCACACGAGTAAAAAGACTGAGTGGGGATTATGAGTCTTTATTGTGACCTTGGCGCTGGATTGGAGTGTGTTGGTTTCCTTCTTGAGACTTTGATTATGATTTTAAAGAATTTTTCATCATTCTTTAGCACAGCAAATTTCTCACCTCAGTGACAAACTTATGTAGTCCTGAATGTCTGCCTAAAACATACCTAGTATGTCCCTACTGAAAAATACTAGCCCCCAGCTCCATTCCCTTCTGTCTAGGAGGGCTTCACTGTAGAACTGCGGTTAGCCTGTGGCAACAGGAGATTCTTCATTGTATTCATGCAGACATTGGTAGCCTCCATCCATGGATGGGCACTATGGATAGTCTCTGGAGAACCTGGGACCTACTAGAACAATGGTTCTCAACCTGCAGGTCTCAGCCCCTTTGGGAGTCAAACGACCCCTTTGGGAGTCAAACGACCCAAGACCTCCAGAAAACATATATATTTACATTATGATTCATAACAGTAGCACAATTACAGTTATGAAGTAATGCCAAAAACAATTTTATGGTTGGGGTCACAGCATTTAAGTAGGTTGAGAGCCACTGTTCCAGAGAGGACTAATGTCAGCATGCTGGAGTGTGTGAGCACTTCAGTACAGCTGCAAGGACACAACAGTGACAGAAGGAAGACCTAGAACCAGCGAGAGCAGCTGGGACTGCTACATCACCAAGAGTGTAACTCAGGAGCCCTCCTCTGTTTCTTACACTCTTAGGGTTCTTCTGTCAGATTCCAGAAGGCTTCCCTACACTGAAAGTTCTTTTCAAAACGAAGTGTTTTACCTCATTTTTCTTCCAGCTCTTATTGAAAAACCTTCTATATAATAAACAACTGGTAAATATTCTTGAATGTACTAAATATTTTTAGGTGACTTAAAGGACATTTTAGTCTATTGACTCAACAACAACAAAATCTGATCCCCTTGTGTTGCTTATGAGGAAAATAACTTAATTATACCTTGTAGGAATCCTTAAAGCTTTGTCATATGTCAGATAATTACCTCATAAATCACCTATATGCTAATGAGTATGTGCACATTGTTTTCTATTAGTTTTAAGACTGCGTTATGAATCTTCCTTTCCTACATCTTGAGCACTTCTTGAAAAACAAATCTGTAGCCCTCTCTTTTGGTGATCTAGTGGAACATGACTTTGACTTATTATAAAAACTCATTATGTAGTATGAAATTGTGGCAAAATGTTTTATTTCAGGGCTTTAAGTTTAAACTACAAAACCGTATTATACAGAATTGACTATTGGCTCAGCTGACTTTTAAATGTCTATGGAGGACTTTCTGAAAAAAAAACTCATCCGCAGTCCCTGTGTTTGGAGGTTTAAAAATGTATACTTGGGCTGGGCTTTGCAATCATGGTTTGATTCTGCCTCACCTGAAAAGTACCCAACAATTATAGCCCCATGAATCTCTGCGTCATGACACCATGGGCACCATGGACGCTGTAGGTCCTTCTTCAGGTGCAGTGGTTCTGATACCCTGTTTCCTAGCTGTGGTGGAACCAAGTGTATATCTGTCTATGAATTCTGAGAAAAACATACTTAGGATAAGTACAGTAATTAAAATGCACGTGTGTTAACACATTGATGCTTAGATACACAATGTTTGCACACTAGGATCCTACAGACGGAATTTGGGTCACACATAGTTTATATTTTGGACCACAGACTATTGGTTTTAAAGAAAATCTGAACAAAATTTTAAAATCAAAACGTTCTACAAGAGTAGATGAATTTTGCTAACTTTGATTTTTTTCCACAGTGTTGCGGCTGCTGGAAATAACTGGCTCATGTTAACAAAAACTCACTTGAATTTCTACCACACAGTTTCTACAAAGTTCTTCTGAAACTCTAAATGTTCAGTTCCTCATAGCATGAAATCTGGAAGAATGTCCTGCCTTTCTCATTGTTCACCTGTGAAAATGTTACAGCGAGCCCACATGTGCCGAACAAAGCTGGCATTGAGGTGTTTTTCTGCGGCAAATGATGGATTTATGCTGCTTTGCCCACATCTTCTTGGCGAGCGCCCTTTTGACCACTGGCATGCATTTGTAAAACTGTCTGGGTCTGGAAATAGAGGCTGTGGTTATGGAGTTGGTCCAAGGTAACTGGTCCACACAAGGGAGTCAACCCATGACCTTGACCCCATTACCACAGCGTTCTACCCAGCTGAGCTAAATAATCAAGGGATTGTTTCTTGGTGACCTGATATGACCAGATGGTATATACTAAGGGTCTGCCTGCAGACATTGGGGAGATGTCAGGAAAAGGAGAACTGGAGATAATGGAAAGTTATCAGACTCCCCCATTAGTTACCATGCTACCGTTAGCCCAGTAGGCACTAAATTGGGCTTTGTCATTATAACTAAGTCTATTTCTGAAAATTGGAGCTTTAAAAAAATTGTTTGGGGAAAAGTGTTCCTTTTCAAGGCTTCAGAATTTCAGTTTAGTAATTGATGACATATGTACACACAGTTGTGAAACACAGTGAAGAGAAGGGCCGTCGGACTGAGTCAGGGAATTCAAGTCTTTGTTTGTTCCCAAGTATCACTGATGGGTCTCTAGACTCTCTGAGCTTTCGAAGGGATTAGATAAATATACTATGATCCCTGCAGCCGTAGGAGATTTTTTTATAACTCCACAAAATTTTGAACCACTAAAAACATTTTTTTGCACACAAATCTCTTATTCTTGAAATTTCAAGAGGAATATTTTCACTGAGGCAGATAATTAAATAAACGTGATTTCCAATGCATCTGTTAAAAAATTTATTTTTGAGAGGATTGGAGAAATAACTCAGCAGTTAAGAGCCCTGGCTGCCCTTGCAGAGGACCTGAGTTTGGTTCTTAGAATACACATGATGGTTCCTGAGAGTCTGTTCCTGAGAGTCCCAGTTCCAGCAGATCTGACGCCCTCTTTTGGACTTGATAGGCACCCGTCACGCATGTAGTACCCAGACATACATGCAGGCAATACACTCACACTCATAATGTCGCAAAAATAAATCAATTTAAAAGATATTTTTGATATTGGTGCCTACATAAAATCAACGTAATAGGTGTAGTTTACACAGAAACCAATACAGATCCAATACATATGTACATAAATAAACAAATAAGCCATATTTGATGTTGCATGCTGAGTTCCTAATGGCATTTTATATTTTGAATTGCTTATGAAATACCTTAAGCTATTTAGCCTTCTTAGAAAATAGTCATTGTTTTAGATAGACTGGAGATGCCTTTGGAATAATTACGCATGTGTCTCCTGATTGGGACATCGTAACTGTGGGCCATTTGGAACCACCTCTTCTCATGTTAACCTGATAAATTGAATATGGAACATGTTTGCTCAGAATTCCTCTGCCAAACTGTACATTTTGCTGAATCTTTCTCTGCTCCTTTTTCACTACTACACTCAAATCTTACTTTTACAGAACTGAGATAATGGCTGGATTTATTGTTCTTTTATCCAAACTGAGTCTTCCATCTCTGGATTGACTGGATTAGCAAGCACCCAGAGCTCAGTAGGACAGGTCCTAGAGAGAGGTGGGATCAGTGTAAAATGAATGACACCAGCTTAGTCACACTTGAAAAAAAATATATTGGCTTGACTTTCCAAATAACCTTCCAAAATGAAAAGCACAAATACCATGGGCTCCTACAGAATCAAATATGACTAATGTTTGTGAAAAAGATTAGCTATTGGAAGTCACTTCAATATTAGGTGGTGAAGTTTAGAAAGACTACAAACATGGGGAAACCAGAAGCATTAAATCCAAAGCCAAACAATACAGGTCGCAGGTGCTACGCTTGACAGTTGTCCTTCCAACCCTCGTCTGAGTGGCCCTGACAGCGTGTTCCACCCTGGCCGTCAAGAGCCATTCAGAAACATCGGCTAAGAGAGTCTAAAATACTCTGCCACCTGTATAAACACACATGTGGGCAAAAAGATGTAGTTCTTACTGTCATTCCTTTGTGTGATAAGATTACAAATAGATCTGATATTTTAAAATTAACCCCAGAGATAAAAATTTAAGTGGCGAAAGTAGCTCACATTTTTAAACAGATATGCTGTAACCCATTAGGGATGTTTCAGTCTAGGCTCGAACTTCTGGTTTACTTAATCACATGCTTTATTGGACTGAGCATTTCATTACAAATACGTGCCATGTCTACCACAGCTTTCTTTTGTCATTTCCTGAGCACATAGGCAGCCGTTT
Organism: Microtus oregoni; assembly: GCF_018167655.1. NCBI lineage: Eukaryota > Metazoa > Chordata > Mammalia > Rodentia > Cricetidae > Microtus > Microtus oregoni. The sequence continues at coordinate 54,801,797 of NW_024543069.1, forward strand.
TGTACTGTAAAACATCAGGAATCTGCAGGAATTATCCATCTGTGGTACTGAAGAAAGGAAAAATTAGCCATTGCTACAGGAAGGGGAGGGACAAGAAAGCACACTTACAAAGCAGAATAGTAGTTTCACAGCCTAGCGGACTCGCAAATGGAAGACTGATGCTTCTGATGCTTGGGACAGACTATAAATCAATCTCTGATTCCATTGGCCAAATTGTAAATCATCACCGTGCTAAGTCACTAAAGCATTTCCAAGCAAAAGCAGGCTTTTGTGATTGTGCGTTCTTTGCAATTCTCTGGGAAGTGCTGGTGATGGCAAAACGTAGTCAGACATGCAGCTGTCGTTGTCGCCTCGTCCTTGCTATAGATTCTTTTGTGATGATGCATGCGTGGAGAGCAGAATTATATCTGTTCTCTTATAAAATAGAATCCCATAGGAAATCTATTGTCCTGGGCCCTCTGAACAAAGGGAAACATTATTGATATCTTGATGGGCCTTTAGTCGTTGCCATTCTGGGCCACACTTCCTTCAGCATGGGATCTGGAGAATGCCCACAGTACTTACTGTGCATATTAATGAGTGGACAGTAACTCTATTTGAAATATTCAGGCACTCTTCACATCTTACTCATCGATACTAAATCTCTAAGCTCACAGTGTAAGCATTGAAATTATGGAAATTGAAATTTTGCAAACTTTTAAAAATGAATGGAGAGGAGCTGGAGAAATGGCTCTGTGGTTAAGAGCACTGGCTTTTTTTCCCCAGAGTATCTGGATTCGATCCCTAGCACCCACATAGTGCTTCACAACCCTCTGTAACTCTAGTACCAGGGGCTCTGACACTGTCTTCCAGCCTACATGGGATGGTATCCATGGGTACACTGACGTACATGCAGGTTAAACACTCATACACATAAAATAAAATTAAACTTTAAAAAGGAATGGAGAGTCTTGCAAGAAGCACAGGTTTGACATGTTTCCTGAGACATGTCACTCTGGATCTAGAAGAGTCAAAATTATCATAGAGAATCTCATTCAGAAATTCCCAATATAAATAGTTTTTTCTCTTACTTAAGTCACAGTCAGGAATCAATTCTATTTTTTTAATGATAAGGTACTTATAAAATATAAGAACAGATATTAGTTAACATTAAATCTAACATAAAAATTTTGAAATCATAATCTTTATATGATTTATAAATTACTAGGGCTTTTAAAAAATTACCCCCTTCTCCCAAAAATCCCTTTCCTGTAAAAGAGTACAGACCAGGGAGTATGGATTGATAATATTGAAAAGGACTATGTGAAGTCTAAAGACAAAGACAAGCCAGACAAAGTAGAGAGCACAGTATCTACCTTGTGCTATACGTACATATTTGAAACCTAAGTTTAAGAAGACAATAATTGCCAAAATCAGAAACCAAAGTTATTTTGTGAGATATGTTGGTGATGTCTCTCACGGTAATCATCTCTAATAATGGCTTTGGTTTTAAGTTCATGCTGCATTTTGACCTACTGGTTCTGCAAAAAGGGTGTTTGGTCACCATGAGCTCAAAACTTTCGGTGACTCAGTGCCCCCATTGCACCAAGACAGTCAAGTTATCATGGCTTCTGTGAGGTAAGCCACTGTTTCACTCATTCGGTCCTGTTGAGGCTGTAGACGTACATGGTGGCTGTAGCCAGATTACTGTTATGCCCAAATGAAGGTGGGTGGTGAATTGTGGATTCTAAGGATATCGTTGGCACTGGAAGCTTTATGATGGGCTGAGTTAGGAGGAGCCCTTTGATCCCTTTTTAAAACAGGGAGTGTAAAGAAGGTATATAGGTTTGATCTTCCCAGTAGCCTCACCCCACCTTTCTCTTTGCATGCATTACTAAGGATGAGAGCAGAAACGCCACTCAACCACTTTGCTTTATTTCCTGCACCTCCTGGAGGACCTGGCCAAACACAAAGTACTCCTCGTGTGCTTGGTGAGTGGGAACAACAGAAACATATGAAAGACCTGCCCTGTTCCCTGACTAGCTCGTGTGTGAACAATGGCGTGGTTCCTATCAGCAAGAACCTTCCTCATCTCCACACTCCCTCCTTGAATCCATTCTCCATCCAGTCTCAATTAAAGAAAAATATACCCACACAAGCTTGTCAGCAAAATATTATGACCCCATCAAAGCACGGGATAGGAGTTCTAGTGACTGGTGTTCTCTCAGAAAATAACCTCAATTATTCTACCATGTTCAAAATTGCCTTTTCTTCTCAGAAAAAAAAAAAAGTATGTTAAACCAAAGTTAAGGAGAGCTTTCACCTTTTAAGAGAAGTTTCAAACTTAGTCTCTCTTATTAGAAACCAGTGTGATCACTCTTCCCATTGTCTGAGGCTCTCACCAGCTCTATCATGCATTAATTACTGAGCTTCCTTTGTATTTATACAATAAATGTGAGACAAAAAAACCCATATAATTTTAGATTTTTTTTTAATGGCACAATGGAAAAGTTTTCCACCTCCAGGATGAGGAGGAAAATCTGAAATGTTCTCATTGTCTTTTCAAGGAAAGTTTTTATAATAAAAGGAAGAGGAATATGAAATCCCTGTATGCGCCATGCAGGTTTAGAGTATACAGAGCATCAGACGAGCAAGCTAGAGTTAACACTGCATTCTCTTCATTTTAAACTTCAGATAAATATGATTTCAGCTTTCATCCTACATGGACTAATTCTTTGTCACTCAACTAATTAATTCCATATGCTAGAGAAAAGATGCTAATTTGGGCATCAAAGTGATAATTTTTTTGTTTAATCAGAGTTATAAAGACAAGTTTTGCTCCCATTAGACTGGATCTGGCACACCATCATTTATTCTTGCTTGGTGCACATGAATGCCAGCAAAAGTCTATCCTGTTTCTCTCACATCTGAAGATGGAGTGATAGCATTCAGGTTCCCTTTAATATGGTTCTTCACTGGCAGGAAACACACTCGTATGAGTCACTTTGTTCAGACTGTCCATTTGTTCTTTACACTTAGGGTCACTGTCATCTGTTCTGACAGGGGATCATGGGAAAATCATATGCATGTTAACCCCTGAAATTGGGATTTTGGCTCTATTTGCATTTGATATAGTGCTTGTGGATAAGGTCCCCCAGCTTCCATAAACCTTTCCAATTAGTCCTCCCAGAATTGGGTTTTTGGCCAGAGTTAGGTTTTCCCAGCTCAGGCAGATGACTGAGCTGAGCTGACCCCCACAGGCCTGTGCCCCTGGCAACTTCATTGTTCTTTCCATCTGCAGGATGAACCTATAGTCAGAGGGCAGTGCACTTGAACAGGCCGGGCCTGGGAAGTCTAGTCAGGGTGGGGAACCTCTGGCAGCTGACAGAGTAAGGTTAAGAATCAGGTAGAATTTGCTCTCAAAACAGTTTTTTTCTGAGTTTTGTGCTTGCCAAAGGAAGTAGAGAAAATGGAAGGAAGAAAAAGCAAAGTTGCACACATGAGAAGAGATTATTAATGTTGATTGACATCTGACTTCCTGCACATGGGATGTTGTGTCTACTTAGTCTTCAGAGGAGCCCGAGAGCAAGTTACAAAGGATAAGAAGGAAGAAGGTGTGCACATACCCCATGTTCACATAAGTAAACATTTAATAAAAAAAACGCCTTTATAACTATTAGAAAAACATTAAAATGCAAAAAAGATCTACTTCTTTAATGATGTTAAATGTATTTCCCAGAAATCCTAAGTGTTTAGCCAGAGTCACCAAGGCTCCTGCCTAACGTGTCTTGAAACCAGTAAGAGTGCATGGGAGAATTAGTCAGAGTCAGTGTGCTCCTGAGTAGCTTTTTCTTCTGGAAACCAGAAAGGGAGAACAGCTTCAACCCTGGGTGGCAGGGACAGCTAATATGCTTCAGAAAGTCCCTCTGTGGATCTGAAAATCAGGCCTTATTAGTATATTTATCTTTTTTGCTCACACATTCATGCTTATTTTCACTTAATTTTAATTTCTGGCCTCCTCATAAATCTTTTTTCTCTTTTATTTAACCCCTAAGTGCTGAGTTAATAACCTCAAAGTCGAGTTTGCATCTGTTACAAAAATGATCAGCAAAGCTGTCTTGTGATTTACGGATCCCTACACTGGTTCCTAGGAACCAGATTCCCCAGGCCCTGGTTGCGTTGTTTTCAGGAACGTTAGTTATTAGTGATATGTGTTTGTCTTGCTTACGGAACCCTTTAGATTTTCTTTAATGTATTCAGTGTTTGCAAACCCATCACCTTTTCTAGCCCTTCAAAATGGGGAAAGCAAATTATCTCAAGGATTCCCAGCCGCTGAATTCAGTAAAAGCCTGGCCTGAGCCTCTACCCAGCAGCTGTCTGATCCACTTAGGTAGCTATGGGGAAAGACCGCCCTGGTTTTTAAGCCTAAAAGTAAACAACTTATTTGGGATCTGAAGATTCCTTGCTCTGGATGAAAGGTTGCTGTGAAGTCTTCCATTCCTCCTACCTCCATACAACAGCCACACCCCAGAAATGAGTGACACCTCAGAAAAAAGGAGATGCTAAGGTTGGGGGTGGGATGTAGCCTTAAGGGATTAATAGAATATGGGATTTAAAACGTTTGTTGTTTTGACACTACCTGTCAACCTCTTAGAAACCTAAACTTACCTGGGAGGAATGTCTAAACAACATCCCCAGAATTAGCATTTTAATTTTGAGAGTCCAACTGCCCTACTATTTTAAGATTAATAAGAGAGTTCTGTGTGCATGATTGCATGTATGCATGCATGTGTGTTCATGTGCATGTCCTTGTGTGTGTGTGGTTTGTGAATGTCGCGTGCATGCGTGCCTGTGTCCCCCAGGGATCCTCATGTTTCTTCCTCCCCAATGTGAAGATTACAGGCATGCTCCACCATTTCTACCTGACTATCCATGTAGGTGTTGGGGATCCAAACTCAGATCCTCGTGCCTGAATGACAAGCACTTTACTAACTAAGGCAACTTTCCAACCCAAGAAAAACCTTGCTTTTCCTTAGCTACTAAAGAATCAACTTAGTCATCTTTTACTTGTGTGATCCTAGAAAAGCAACCCCTACCTATTTTTGCATTCCATAAACTGGATGTATAGACCTAGACCTAAACCATTATCTTCATGTTCTGAAAAGCATTCTGGGATTAATAGTATTTTATCTTCCTTCTTAAGTGTCACAGGAATTAGTGCTATACCATAGACTGCTTTCCATTGCTATAACAAAATTCTCAAGGCTAGATAATTTCTACAGAAATAAAGTGTATTTAGATTACAGTTTTGGAGAAGCAAAGACATGTCATGGCATTCACTTGGCCTTGTACTGTGTCAAATCATGGCAGAAAGGGGGAAATGAGAAGTGTGTGGTTCTGAGGAGAAGGAGGGAGCAGAGACAGACCCTTCTCTGTTCAATCTATTCTCACAATAGTGTGGTCAGTCTGATGAGGCCCATCTTACTCTCAAGAGACCTAACCTAGTAAGCTAGACTCTTTAAAAAGACACTAGTCTGTTTGTGAGATGGTGCCCTAATTGCCTTACACTAGGCACAGCTCCTCTGAAAGATCCCATCAACTGTCAACACTAACACAGTAGGAACTGAGTTCCAGAATCTGAATCTTTGTGGAACAAACCATGTCCATTCCATAACACCAAAACAGTGATATACATGGGAAGCTAAAAAAAAATCCAATATTATTTTTAATCAAGATTACCTTGTAACAAACAAAAGAATGAATCTATTCATTATTCTTTCCATAATATTAACATAAAAGTAGGTACTGCCTTCTACGTAGCCAAAACAATAGAATGGGGTACTAACTGGTCAATTTTCACTGAATTTATATCAGATTCATTAGCTCTCCAGTACAATGGGACCTGTGTGAGCTAAATGAGCTAAGACCTTTGTGACATAAATTTTCAAGAGAAGCAATAGCTGAAGATCACAGAACCATGTGAGGTTATGATGCAGGGAGCGTTCATCAGAGTGAGAATATGCTAATGTAGAGCCCAGTTTGGAATAAATCAGACAACAGAAACCTTTATGGGTGGATCTCAGAATAGACTATGGAAATAGTAGTCAAAGGCTTCTGAACTTCTCTGCCCCTGTGCTTAGCTTGAGCTTTTTCAAACTCTATAATTTATAAAATGATGAGGAAATAATCATGCATAGTTTGTAAAATAGCTACTTATGGGGTAGAAGAACCATTATCCAAATTCAGAAAACATAATGACTATGAAGTTTGTGTTTTTAAACATCTGACATTGATCCTTGAGTTTCTAATTTTAATATTGTGGATGCTCAGCTTCTGTAACCTTTGCTAAGGCATCGTTTGTGCTCATAGATATCTCCTTTTGCAGCAGGAGAAATGAATACTGTCCAGCTACCTTTGACTTAGGACAAGAGCATCTGAACATTGTTCTTGCCTAACTTTTCCAGTCCTTCATAAGGCATTATTTAGTAGTGCCAGCATTGATTGTGGAACTACATACACCCAATGAGCTCTAGAAGAAAAAGTTTAGGTAGAACTTGGCAGAATTAACACATGAATTAAATGAGAGAGGAGATCTGGGAAATATCAGGACTACAGCCGCACCTACTATGTAAACAATCCTTTCCTCAAGGTGTACAGAGTCTTGGAAGAGTTTGAAAATCTCCATTATTTGGAAGAGCTAGAAACAGAGATAACTGCCAAAAATTTACATTGAAATATTCACCCTACAGGAAACAAGGTACTCAGGTGTAGTAGAAGGCCATTTGTTCGTTCCTGGCTACCCAGACCCAAAATAATCACTCAGAAACTATATTATTCAAATCATTGCTTGGCCTATTAGCTCTTGATTCTTTTTAGATAACTCTTACATCTTAATTTAACCCATTTCTATTCATCAGTGTATCGCCATGTGGCTGTGGCTTACCAGCAAGGTTCCAGCATGTCTGCTTCCAGTGGTGACTACTTGGCATCTTCTTCTCTACCTTCTTTCTTCCAGCATTCAGTTTAGTTTTCCCCACCTAGATCTATTCTACCCTATCACAGCCCAAGGCAGATTCTGTATTCATTAACCAATAAAAGCAACATATATACAGAAGGACCTCTCACACCTCTTGGGTTTGTTGAGTGAGTTGTATTGAGAAAGGGTAGCTGTATACCTGACGGTTGATATTGGTTCATAGGTTAACTCCCTTTGCAAAGTAGAAGGCATGCCCAATCTGTGATATATAGACAACATATAGACCAGGATGGCTATGTATAAGCCCCAACCATTGACAGCATCATGTCACAGTGTTAGAAGTCAAGCCATCCTGGGTGTGATGTGTAGTGGATACTCACTCATGAATGGAGGAATGGATGTATGATTGTAGCATTACCACATCCTACTTTGCCATATGCATTTTTTGGAGGTTCCCAACCCAAAATAGCAAAATAGCAGCATTACTTAGGTCTAGTCCTGGTGTTTCCCTATTACTTGCTGAGGTTTTCCTCGATCATGCACAAGTTTACCATTGATCATTTAAACCCCCCAATAATTTATAGTTTATGAGCTAAAAATCTATTTCTCTCATACATACTATGTCATATTAACTGATAAGTCATCTACAAACACCTCGGCCTACTTATTCTTAACTATGATCAGATCAATTTCTTCACCAACAGCTGCTTTTTGAGACTCCTTCTCCATTTGAGGCCTCATCTTTCCAGGGAAGCTGTATATTTCTGTTGCCCCCTCCCCCACCTTGCCAAGAATTTCTATTCTGTACGAATGCTCACAACAGCATTTCTCATGACAGAAAGAGTGTGGACATGATGGACTAAACCCACTTAAAAAACCTGAGAAGGCTTAAAAATAAGGGAGAGAGAGTTTAACACAGATTTTTGCTCTTTGTTGGTGGCGTGCTGTAGAGAGATTTCCTGATTCGGCAACAGCAGCAGAAAAAGCGCTGTGTCATTTTAAAGCTCAGCTTCTTGGGGCTGTGCTGCCAGCGTGAACTCTGGCTTTAAAGGATTTGTGGCAGTCTGCTTGCTAGAGGCAAGGTCATGGGTTCGAGCCCCACGTTGGGCGCCATTTGTAGTAATAAGGGCGGCGGGGCTGCGTCCCCAGCACCCCGGCCGCCTGCTAGCTTACGCCCGAAATAACAACACACAAATTATATTCATCTAATCACTGCTTGGCCCATTTCTATCTAGCCTCTTCTAGGCTAATTCTCACATATTAATTTAGCCCATTTCTAATCATCTGTATAGAGCCCCTAGGTGCACTTACTGGGAAGATTCTAGCCTATGTCCATCCTGGGTCGGAGCTTCATCACGTGCATCTGCCTGGGAGCTGGGAGCATGGTGTCTCTCTGAGGCGTCTGCTCCTGAGAGGAGAGCTGTGGAGTCTGAGCTCACTTCCTCTTCCTCCCAGCATTCTGTTCTGTTTACTCCTCCCACTTATCTTCTAACCAATGAGGGCCAAGCAGTTTCTTTTTATTTAACCAATGACCTTCCTCCATCATGACACAACAAAATGATTGTCATTGGTGGCACCGAATCATGTATTTAAAAACAGATGAGGTGAGACACCACATTTTGTCAACAGTCAAAAGAAAGGAAAACAATAAATAAAAAATCCTATTCCCTTCTTTCCTCCATCTTCTGTTTTGTTGTTGTTGTTGTTTTTGTTTTTGTTGTTTGTTTGTTTTTTTCTATAACCTGCTGCCTTACTCTGGTCATTTCCGGATAGGCTCTTGGCTCTATAACCTGCTGCCTTACTCTGGCACCTCACCCACCTGGCTTGAACTTGCAACTTTGCACTGTGCATTGCCCAGGCTGGGAAGACTTGCCGGCCTCCTCCTCATTGGACTGCTGGATCTCATTCCCATCTGTCACCACACTCACCCCATTGCAGTCGTCTCACATACTTTTGCAAGCATACTTTCCAGATATTCATCCTTCAATCGGTTTTTCTTTTAATTCTTTCATCTGTCTCCTTCCTCTGTAAATCCTTTAGATGAAAGAGTTTTGCAGAGGTGGTACTGGGGCTAGTACTGGGACTGTTTGCTTAGGTTTCTTGAAAGTGTTCCAAAATCATATTTAGGGTAGCAGTACGGCTCAACAAGTAAAGTGCTTGCCACTAAGCCTGATGGCATGAGTTTAATTCCAAGATCCTCTGTGGTGGAGAGAGAATCAGCTCCCACACCTTGTCCTCCCACTTCTGCATGCACACTATGCGGCACACCCTACACATTTAGATGCAGGTCTTTACTCCCTCTTCACCGGCTAACAAGCACATAATTGTCTTCTCTCAGTGGCCACTGCTCTAGCCAAGCCACAGGCCTCCCTGTCTCTCCACAGTCATCCCAAAGCAGCCTGTTACTGTTTTGCTGTTTTCTTGATGCTTTTTGGCTCTCCAGCCACAGTGATCTTTAGAAAATACCTCTCCCACGGTCACCTCTGCTCAAAAGAATACAGTTACTCCTGTTTTCCCTTCACCACCTCTCTCAGTCCACCACTTTTCTCACTAGTGACTGTCCCCATTGTTACTAACGAACACCCTTCCCTGGCTCTAATGCTCCACTCCAGGCTCCTCTCAGACTTTCAGCCCTTGCTTTTCTACCCACATCTCATGAAAGTGCCCCTCACTTCAGTCAACCTTTTTACTGACTGGAAAACATGCCATCTCCAGCTCATCATCTGTATGTGTGCTGCTGCTTCCACCACAGACAAAACCTCCCACCGATTCACCTGCTAGACCTCCTGAATACACTGTCTTAGTTAGGGTTCCTGCTGCTGGGAAGAGACATGACCATGGCAAATTTATGAAAGAAAATATTTAATTTTGGTGGCTTGCTTACAGTTCGGAAGTTCAGTTCATTATTGTCATGGAAGGAAACAAGGCAGCGTGCAAGTAGACATGAGAACATAGCTGAGAGTCGACTCTTAGACAACAGGACGTGATCTAAAATATTGGATATGAGATGTCCATATATTGAGCATATATGAGACCTCAAAGCCTGCTTTCACAGTGACACACTTCCTCCAACAAGACTACACCTACTCCAACAAGACCACACCTGCTAATAGTGTCACTCCCTTTGGGGACCCTTGTCTTTGTCCATTTTCAGGTATGCATCATCTCTGCACCTAGACATGTTTTAGTTGCTGAAGTCCCTGTCATCATCCTTCCTAACAACTTTCACAGTTTGCTACCATGCAGTTGTGCTTGCTGATGACCGTCTTCTCCCTGAGAATGTAAACCCCATGTTAATTATAATGTCTGACACACAGTGGGTGCTGAAAAATTCTTCGTAAAGAATAAGTGGAACGCAGGAAGGTAGAAAGAGGAGAAAGAATAAAGGAAGGAAGAGGGGGAAGAAGAAAGGAACAAAAGGAGGGACAGAAGTTTCCCACAAAGGTGTTTCAAGTAACCGCTGTGGAAATGAACAGGGTCTGGTGTTTTAAGCAAACGTATTTGTGAAAATGTAAACTTGCACAAAGAATATGTTGAAAGGTGATTTTTCCATTTTACAAAAAGATCCATCATGGGATTCTGTACGCAGACTACCTAGGTGCATGTAAAATAACATGTTATTGATGGAACCATATGTATGCTCATGACTTCTCAGCACAGTATCTTAAAGCCAGGCTAACTCAGTAGTTTCCTTAAGGCACCTGGCCCAGAGTCGCCAGCCCTCACATTTCTCAGAGAACAAACAGAGCAGCCTGGAATGTGAAGGCCGTCCCAAACCTCTCGCATGCAAAGCAATGGTCACAGCCAGCCAAGGGCCTCATGACTTTTCTCACACGAGTGGTTAATGGGGAGATGAACATCCCAGACTCTCCTTTCTGGGTCTTGGGTAAGTAAGGATGCTGTGGAATGACTTCCCAGAGGGACGCTAAGGAAAGGAAATAGCAAACAGATGCTTCCCTCCCCACCACTCAAGCCCTGCCCTTCCCTCTGCCACTGAAGATGAAGAAGTCTAACTGCAAAGCTGGGGAGAGAAGCCAATGTGATCGTCGATAAAATACAGCTCACTTCCATGGGGTTGGGGTCACTGTAACAAAGCAAGGCCCTCTCCATGACCATTACACCCCAATTCTGTTCTCAACCCCCCAGACTCTCTGAAACAGTGTGATCTGTAAACTTCACTCTAGCAAGAGAAGTTTTGCAGCTATGTCTGCCATTCTTATTGGGTTGAAAACTTAAAGAGAATGGATTTTAAATGAAATATTTATAATCGCAGTGGAACTGGCTGATTTAATGAAAAGTTCTTGATAAAAAGAAAATACTTTGCAGGAGTTAAAACTAAGAGCCAAGCAAGCTACTTTTGAACTGCAACTCAGGTGAAATAGTTTAGATACCAAAGGAAAACTATGCCTGGGGTGTGGTGAGAACCGTGAAGGCAAACAGGGTCTAGGTTACTTTTAACCTTCAAACATAAGGCTACTTTTATGTCTGAAAAATCCAAAGCCTCCAAATTTTTAATAAAATGCAGGATATGGAGGAGGGGAGCAAGCTTGTGGTTTGGCAATGCTGAGTTCCCATCAATTTCCAAGGCATCTTTCCTACCCTGGCCCGCCAATGTTTTGAATTTTCTGTCCAAATGTTGTTATATTCAATGGCATCTTGGGAGAAGAATTCTTTATCTAAGTGATGAACGAAGGTGCTAACTTCTCCTGTGAATGTATTTAGAATAAGAATGATCTCTAAGCTGCTTCTGAGTACAGTGTAGAAAGCTACAGAATATATTCATGGAAATTTTATTTAGATATCTCCTGCACTGTAGGTTATAGTGAGGTCTTGAATATATCAGCAAATCTGAATAATATTTAAAAGTTGATGTTCTTCTATTTTCGTCTGCATTTTTTATTGGTTTCCTAGCTGCTTCTATAAATGATAGCAGGTCATATCTTCAGTGACGAGCAGGAATTGTTCCAGAAGTGGAGGCAGAATAGAAAGACGGAGGAAGAATGAAATTGCAGAGCGTGGGCATGAGCAGAGCGTGTGGCCACAAACGGGACGTCATAGAAGAGGGAGCAGAAAGATCTTAAGAGCCACAGGGGTGAGGAGGACTGGAGCAAGACAGCATCTTGTGGTCAGGCACGACCCCTGAGCTCATGAATGCCCAGCAGTTGTGCTTGCCTGAGTAAGAAAGACCTGAGTAAGATCAAGACAATCGGTATTCTAGTAGAAAGGGAAAAGGGGTGTGTGAGCCCTCACCCCTAAGTGAGGGCTGAACCCATGGACAGTTGTCATCTTCTAGGGGAGACAGTTTTTGCTAAGATCATGGCTGCTGGTTGGTAGGATGTATATACGGACACAGGACCTTAAGCTAAGGGCGACAGTTGACCAATGTCCCAGGAAGACTGAGCTCAGCAAGCACATTGTCGTAGTAGATAAGAGTGGGGGGGGGGGGGTTGCGAGAAAAGACGTGTTAACTGAAACTGTAGGTTGAAGAGAAGTCAAGACTGGGAAGCCTTTCTGCGGTCTGTGTCATGCTAACAGCTGGCTTTTCTGAGCCTTGAGCCTCCTGGGTGTGATGCTCAGAGTGGCCGTTTGTTAGCACTGCTTCCATGAACCAGAAACACAACCCAAAGAGGAACTTCAAAGGACATATACACAAGAGATCATTCTGTGATTTATTTTTAAATTGTGATTCTAGTTGGAGATGGATAAGACCATCTTCAAATCTTATAACACATCTTCACATAAAGAGATTCTAGTTTCTGTCACAATGAAGGGGAAGAAGGCTAGCTTAAGCACAGCTGGTTTGGAAGCACACCCAGCTTTCAAATAGGTAGGTAAGTGGATGGATGGTTGATGGATGGGTGAAAGGATGCATGGATGGAAGGATGGATGAACAGATGGACAAACAGACAATCAGATAATATATTGGCGCTAACACACATAGTTAAAATTCGCTATGTAATAAAAAAAAGGACTAGATATTTAAAGGTAAAAAGATTTAAGGAGAATCTGCCTACACTGCCGAACGTGCATCATGAAGTGCTTTTCTCCTCATCACTTCATCCATGGTGACTGTCGCATGATGGGTAGGGCCTGCTTGTATTTCAGCCATCGCCACCTTTCATTTCAGATTGTCCTACACACGCTGAGGAAACGCGATGTTCTTGTAATGCACTACCGTTGCCGCTTTTGTGCATGTAGCTACTGATGTGACATTTATGCTAATCACATTACCTAGAGCAACTTGGGAACCGGGGGCACTGTTGTAGAGTAACTGTGACCTGGAAGACAGAGAAGAGCACACAGTGTAGGCAAGTTCTAATCCCAGGCCTGGACAGAACCAATGAGAAGTGTGTATCCACTTCAGAAACACTCCCTCCTGTTTCCCCCAGGGCTTTTCAGTCTTCCTTGATAATAGGAAAGCATTTAACTGAATATTCAGTAAGTTCCCTTGTTACCTGTAATTATATAATCTCATGTATTTTACCTTAAAATGGCAATGGACTGAAGTTCTGGAGGGCCTCATTAGAAAACTGTTCAGTTTTTAGTTACAAATGAATGGTAATCATTCTGTGTTTTAATTCTTCATTGAATTAGTAGTCAGAATTGTTCACCTCTAATGACATAATGCTATGCTTGATACAAAATATGTCAGTGAAAAGAAGGAAAGAGAGGAGAGAAAAAAGAAAAAACAGTAACTGTGTTATTTTCCTGCTTCTGTAATCTGATTTTACTTCAGTTTCATGCCTACTGTTGCTGTGCTATTTAGAATAAAGAATTACAGCTGCATGAACTCATGTCATACACACCTTACATTTGCCAAGGAAAAAGTGTGAGTTACTAACTTTGTTCTTTCCCTCCAGATTTGGAAAGAAGAAAGATGATAAGGGTGGAAAGGTGGAACAGAAAGGTACCCAGAAGCCCGGGAACCTGGGAGAAGAAGAGCTGGAAAAAATGAAAGAGGAGACGGGAAGGTGAGCAGATGATCGAGCCCTCCCTTTGTCTCCTACAGAACCTGTGTTTGAGTCAGTAACTCCCAGGAACCAACAAGAGCATAGCAGAGGGCTGTGCCTTCCTGGAAGAGCCACCACCCAGGGAATCTTTATCACATTCATAAGAAGAAATCCGGCTGTGTTTTCGTTTTATCAGTACCTATAGTCCCACACTGTGCTGCTCCCATTCTGACTCCATCGGTGCTTGTTTTCTCATGGCTTAAAGAGTGATTTTTCTCCCTGCTAATCCAAAGGTCATTTTGATATTGATGTTTAGAGCTCTCACGTTCCCCTAGTCTGTTCCTCGTTTTTTGACAGTCTGCTGTATGCCTTTCTTAATTATATTCTGCTAACTCCTTTTAGGTCATGTAATTTGAGAAGTCCTCCATTTTTCAAAAGCTACTGTCTTTTACTAGGCTATCAGCAGGCTGAAAAGCGCACTGCCCATCTGTTAAAGGGCCGGTTTCATATCCAGCAGTAATGGCAGTTTGCGAGGGCCGAATTCTCGTACTTGAAGAGGGTCGTGTTTGTTGGACAAGAGGTCCTTCACTCATCTTTGAAGTTAATTCTGGCACTTCTCCCAAGTAGTTGTGTAAACATCTGACTTTACAACATGCAATTGAATATTCATATAGTTTTGCTATTCTCTGCCTTCCAAACAAAATAAAGCTAGGAAAAAAATACTAAGATAAGGCAGAGCTGGATCTAATCGTACATATTTGTGATTACTCAGGGGAAGTCAAATGTATCCAGTTTTTCACTGGCTTATTAGCTAAGATTATCCTCATGGTTTTTAAGAGTCCATTCTTATATTTTGTCTCCATAGTGGACGCACTAAGAGAACCACATCTATTCACTGTGTTTTCTCACACACCATAGTCTGAAGTATATCCTGTTAACCTTTAACCCTATCTTGCAGTCAATTTCCATTGAGAAGACTGACTTTACCAATAAGGAGGCGGGGGAGAAGCTATTTAGTCCTCTCTCATTTTTGAGAAGCTGATAAGCCCTGGCTCCAGGGTCACCAGAGCAGTTAAAAGGAAATCAAGTGCTCTGCATTGTAGTTGACCAGTCACCTGGCAGAGCTCCCCTAAAAAAAGGAAAAGTGCCCCATCAGAGCCCAGGCGTCAGTCATCCTGGACTGGAATGGAATTCGGGGACAGACTTAATGCAGCATTGCAGAGACATGTGCACTGGGGGCCTGCATCATAGGTCTTTCTGCCCCCCACCCCCGACTTCATTTACTGAGACTGTGTCCCACGCCTCATCTTCGGGAATCGGAATTGTTTGCTAGAATGCAGTCTGGGCATTTTTTGCAGTTTAGTGCTTGCTTGAAATGGGGGTAAAAATCTCCCAGTGGCGGGTGGACTGCGTGCCAGCTAGAAAATTGATAACTCATAAAATAAGGTGAGCTGTCTTTAAGCAGGAGTTCATTTCCTTTCTAGTTTTGCCTTTGGACGCAGGTGCCTGAGGGAGTTTTGTTCTTAGAAGCAAAGCCGTAAATTTGCCTCTGCTGAGTGTAGGGGCTTCAGGACCAATATTCTTAAAATATGTCTGGTGAAAATATTGAAAGAAGTGTACTATTAGCCTGCACCTAAGTCACCTCCCACACAAGGAGCCATCAAATAGATCCAGTGCAGGTTTCCTACCGACAACATGGCCTCAGGAGGGCATCAAGGAAGTTGAAGGAGCTGATTTTAGGGTTGGGTGCTGTGAAATCAGTGACCAAGGAGTTTCAACACTCAGTGGTTGAGGACCATGGGGGACCAAGAGGAGCATGGAGCATGGTGGTCAAGGCTGAGCATGTGGCGTTGCTCACAGCCCCGCAGTGCTGCTCCTTGGCTGTCCATCATCTATAGGAAACCAGTTTATGGCTCTACAGATCTCAGCAAGTGTGATACTCTTTGTGGATAGTTGCTATGGAGAAAAGATGAAAATAGAAAATAATGATAAATGCTTTTATCGTCCTTTTCTTCAATATAATCAATATCTGTATCTTTGAAATGAGTCGAGTTATCTTATTGCTTACTAATTCTGTCATAGTTCTCCAGGGTAATAGTTTTCCATTAACCCTTTTCAAAGTGTTTAAAGCCCTTAAATAAAGTACATACTGTTAGCATTGGGGGTAACCAATTATCAGAATCAGTTTTTTTAAACCTCAAGAATTTTTTGAACTGTTTTGGCCATTGGCTCTTTGAAATGGATAGACAGCTATAAGAAAATGCTTTTAAAAGTGGATTTATTTTGGAGAAGCCACATTACCAATACACCAATAAAAGTCTAAATCAACTTCCTTCTTTGCACAACCAAGAAGAAATTACCAAAAATGGAGGTGGAAAAAAAAAGAATGTAAACTAAACCATAAAACATGGTCTCTAGACCACCTGTGTCTAAATGAATTGCTAAAAGAGATTGGTAAAGATAACTATCCCTGAGCCCCACCCAACACTGGAGAATCCAAATCTGGAGAGTTGCAGTCCAGAAATCGTTGTTTACTTGATAGATAAATCTGAAGTGACTCCTCAGCTTTTTTTTTTTTAGTGGCTTTTCATTAGTATTTTTTTATTTTTTTTTATTTAATTTATTTATTTATTAAAGATTTCTGCCTCCTCCCCGCCACTGCCTCCCATTTCCCTCCCCCTCCCCCGATCAAGTCCCCCTCCCTCATCAGCTCAAAGAGCAATCAGGGTTCCCTGACCTGTGGGAAGTCCAAGGACCACCCACCTCCATCCAGGTCTAGTAAGGTGAGCATCCAAACTGCCTAGGCTCCCACAAAGCCAGTACGTGCAGTAGGATCAAAAACCCATTGCCATTGTTCTTGAGTTCTCAGTAGTCCTCAGCTTTTTGAAATCCATGAAACACTGGCTTGGAGGAATAGGATGCAGCTGAGACATCAGGCTTTCTTATTTTATGAAAAAATGATACATAGGATAGTTGTGGAATATTAGTTTAAAACATGTTGCATTCACTTATGCTGTGGAATATTTGTTTAATGCTGCAAAGATGTGTTGCATTTGTTTAACACTGTAAAGCTGTGTGCTTTGGTCTCATAAAGAGCTGAATGGTCGGTTAATGGCTAGGCAGGAGAGAAAAATGGGTGGGGCTGGCAGCCAGAGAGAATAAATAGGAGGAAAATCTAGGGACCGGCATAAGGAGAGAGAAAAGGAAAGGAGAATGCCAGGGGCCAGCCACCCAGCTACAGAGCCGGCAACAGAGTAATAAGGAAAGAAAGATATATAACGTATAAATGTAAAAAAAAAAAAGTATAAAAGAATAAATGTAGTTAAAGAGAAATGGGATAACTTAAGTTAGAAAAGCTGGCTAGAAACAAGCAAAGCTAATGCTGGTCATTCACAAGTAAGACTGTGTCTTCGTGTGTTTATTTGGGAGCTGGGTGGTGGGGCCCAAAGAGTAAAAATACCAACTACACAGAATTTTTCCCGAAGAGGACTACAAATACTATCACCTTCCTTCATGTGCTTCTCCGAAGCATCCTTCATAATGTGCTCTCCCATGGACCTGTGAAAGCCTTTCTCAGCATACCCGGGCCAGTATGAGTCATTCTCTAAAGCAGTCCAACCTCCCTAACACTACAACAGTTTAACATAGGTCCTCATGTTCTGGTGTCTCTCCAACCATAAAATTATTTTTAATGCTATTTTATAACTGTAATTTTGCTACTCTTACGGATCATAATATGAATGTCTGTGTTTTCCAATGGTCGTAGGTGACCCTGTGAGAAAATTATTTGCCCCCCCCCAGGGGGTTGTGACCCACAGGTTGAGAAATGCTACTCTAGAATTAACACCCCATACCACAGGGGTGGGAAAAGCTCAACAGCTCATGAAGAACATTTTGGAAGCATAAAAATATAAGGATTGTTATTAAAGTTACAAATAATTATATCACAATCCCATAGCCATTGTTAATATTTTTATAATCTATTTTCTTTGCCTACTTATCATTTGGAAACTTGCTATCCACACTGCATAGGTTAACAGTTCTATTTTCACACAAGGCTGTCCATGCTGCATAGGTAACATAGTTAGTTATATTTTTACATGATTACATCATTATATTCCAAATGCTTTTCCATTCCCTTCATGGTTTTATAACATTCCATTTTGATCACTGAATAGTCTCTGTGGATAGCATAATGAATTCTTTATCTTCCATTGTCAATTATTCTGCATACATATTTTTGATTGTTTCAGATAGCACTTTGATGAGCATCCTGGTACAAAGTTCTTATAGCTTACCTCAAATCACACATTTCTTGTGGAATTCTTCTTGTTGTATCTTTGCCCAAGTATTAATCTTACTTTTGTTCTAAATATCAGGATTATATTTTTCCCCTTCTATTCATTTGTGAGGTTATTTTCTTATTATTCATATCTTTTTTATAAATTACCTACATATCTAATTCCTGATATAGGAATGATTAGTGTGTGTGAATACTTGACTCTACCATGAAAATGTTAGCAAAACCACATAATAACTAGATTAGTTCATAGAAACACAGGGTCTTGATTGTTGATGCTCAGTGGGCAGAGGCCACTGCACAGCCAAGGAAGGTTGGTATGTGTAGAGACATTTCTGATGTCATTACTGCAAAAGGATGAGGACCAGGAGGTTTCACTGCCTTTTACTAGGTAGAAATCCCTAAACATTCTGCAATGCATGACTTCAATCCTCCACAGGAGAGATTCATCCAATCCAAATGCCAATAGTGCAGGGTTGAGAACCTTTCTAACCCCAGACTTCACCATGTAAGGGAAACTTCCTGGATGTCAAAAACTGTATCACCTCATAGCATCCTGTGATTAATGCAGAGAAATACTGTTTGCCAGATGATGTGACTCTAGCAGATTTGTTAGTTGTGTGAGAAATTATGCCTTGTGAATATTGCTAGTTTTTCTCGAACATGTATTTTAATGCTGGCCTGCTGAGTACTGACATTAGTGATGTGGCCTGTTGATCAGCCATGAATTCCAAGGCACTGAAGAGGTTGCCGTTGACAGTGTACATGATGACAGAGGCATCTGGAAGAACGGAGAGAATCAAACAGAAAAAGTTAATAGGAATAAATGTAAAGTCTTACATTTGGGCCCAGAAAATGAGCCGTACAAACACAGGATACGGAAGGTTTGACTTAATACCAAATATATGAAAAACGTGCTGATGGTTTTAGTTGAGGGTAACTGCAGCATGAGTCAACATGGGGATGGCCTGCCAGAAGCTTAATCCGTCCTAGGCTGCATTCCGGGAAGTCCATGTACAAAATGAAGAAACAGTAATTTCTGTTTTGCACGGCTCAGATCACACCTGGTCTAGCTGAATCTATCGCATGTTGAGAGTGGGAAACTCCACTACAATCCATGAGAAGCACTAAAGGACCCGGAAAGACATAGCCAGGACTTCAGCTGGTGTTGTGTGTTTAAATAGCTGTCAGATACAAGAGAGAATATATTTATGTACAGCACCACTTTCATCCTGTTCTCCTTCACCTACTCATCAATATGTTATTGACTTGAAGATACTAGTAGAGCATTATAAAACAGAAACACCCCAAACATTAAAATGTACTATGAAACAGTGAGTTTGTTGATACTTGAAATGTCTAATAAGAAGCCAATGACTAGATTTAGTTTGTCAGGTAAATATTAGAATTTTATTAACCTCAATCACTGATGTATTCCTTCCATGTCTTAATTATATGCATACATATTCAAATAAGTAAAATATTAGTTCTTGCAAATGAAATACATTAAGTCATATACCTACTAAAATAATCACAAGCATCATTAATACTAAATTTTTCCTTAGATGATCTCTAGGGTCTTTTCCAGATGTTAGACTCTGAGAAAAAATCCAGAGGAATCCACGTTGAATTTCTAAAGCAAACTCTCCTGAACTTGCCAAGGCACTGACTTATAGAGTGTATATAACACTCTTCTTGGGGTGTGCAAGGCCAAGTTTCTCACTCAAAATTGTGTAGTGGGATTTTCTCATCCCCTCTCCGATTTCCTGAGTTTATGATGTGTCCCCTCTTGACCCAAGTCAAACGGTCCATGGCAACAAAGCCCTGCGTTAAATAAGCTCATCATTTTTGTTCATGCTTCAATGATATGGGCCGTAATAAAACATTAGTTCTAAAGGTCTTTATTCCCTGCTAGATGATGAACTCAATATTATATGCGAAGATTATTTGTCCTGACTAAATTAAATTAGCATTTTCTACACATTCAGATTATGTAAATTAGTATCATGAACTGACAGCAAGATTGTTTTTAACATGTCATTAATTTTGGTTGTTTAATTCTAAGAACTGAGTTTGTAATCTTTTGTAAAGTATGATTTTTTTGCATCTTAGGACTATAATGTACTAAATATTTGTCTTCTTAGTACTGTCTCAAGACAGGTAGAAAAAACTGAAGAAAAATCCCCTTACACACACACACACCCCACTCCCTATTTTTTTAGGATTGTTGTATTGACTAGCATATATCCACTGACACCAAAGACTGTTTTCCATTAAACTCCTGTATTACTGACCCAGAAATAAAAATTCTCCAAATGCAGCCTCTTACTGAAAATGAAAAATAAAAAGTTAAAAGCATAAAACACATTCACATCTCCCAAGACCCTCTATGCAACTTACGTCTTGTCAGGATTTTGCTTTGCAGGGTGCTCATTTGTCCCATCAATTAAACATCAGCTGTGTGGGTCGCTTAGACCCTGAGCAGATAACTGAAGAGACTAGGGGGCGACAGTGTGTCCAGCTTCGGCACCGAGAAGCCTAAAAACATATGGGTCTTGTTCTCAACAACAGACCTGGACAGAATGCCAGTAAGAGTGAAGTGAAGATTGAGGAAAATTAATCCGTCTCGGTGTCTGAATTCAAGGTTCTTGGTTTTCTTTCCCTTCAGGACGCCTTCCAAGAATTGCAAAGGCTTCTCCCTCACCTTATCTGCTGGGCTGTTTGTGTTCTCTTGGTTTGAATCAATACATGTGTTTTTGATATTTGGCAAACCAAGATTTAATTATGCAGCTGCAAATTCCCCACATAAATGAAACGTATCTTAGAGATATAAAAACATTCAGAAACCATTTTATAGTTTGAGAATTCAAGGGGGTGAAAATCTATTCCCAACCTCTCTGAATTTTATTTAATTATGGAGGACTTTAATGTTACTGGAAATTGAAATGAAGACCAGAATGAGAGTATAGTTTATCCAATATTTGTTCAGATTTTTTTGGTAAAAAAAAAAAGGTGCACAGGATAGTCTGAGAGAGTATTACATTGTGATTAAAATTTTAGCTGTAACCCACATATTTATTGCACTCTGAAATACATAGAGCAACAAATGAATTGATAGGGTTTTGTCATTATTTTACCCTAAAAGAAGTGCATTTTCATTTTTTATTAAACCAGAAGGTTGATTTCTTTAATTTGCCAAGTGACTCTTGATAATTAATTATTTACTGAACTTAATCTTTGGCACAATTTAAACTGTTGAAAACAGCCGTGTTTTGGCATGGTTACACACAAATGATTAATTCAGCATGGGTTGACTTGTCAATGAATACCCCTGTCTTTTGCCGTAGAATTTGCTGGGCCCCGTGGTTTGGGCAAAATAAAATGTTGGAACAGCTCCCAGTTTTAATAGTCCTGATTTATTATTGCCACTGAGCCCTGATCAGATCATGGACCGCATTAGGTCCCAGTTTTTCAAAAATGCCCCAATTTATGGCTCCCTTAGAATCGTGATAAGGCTGTGTGTTTGAATGGGGCTGTGCTTGGCTAGAGAAGACCCAGTTAATTATTTATAAATTCTTATTAGGTCATCCTACTGTATGGCAGTTCTGGAAAACATTACTAGATGGTGTTTCTTACGACATGGTCATGTTCTTCTTTTGCACCAACAGAGGACGTGATCGGGTTGCTAGTTTCCATGGTACTAAGCATCTTCAGTGACTGGGAGGAAGTCTTGCTCTAGGCACTGATTACAGGTGTGCCCAGGTAGAGCATTAAAACATAGGATAAGCACAGACAATCGTGTCATGGTCACAGCTCACCTTCACCCTTTATTTGACGGTAATGCTTCAGGGTTACCCTTGATTTACAGGGGCTAAGAGTAAGAGCCAGGGGCAATGTGGATGGCTTTATGTAATCTCTGCATTTTTCATCTGATCACCGTGACACTTGACTTCTTAGAAATGCTGATGGTCATCAACAAAACTTGGCACATTACAACATTCCTATAGACAGAGGACCGGAGCACCTACATTCACTTGCCACACCAGCATATCTTATGAGCCAAAACCCTTTTATGGAATTTGAATCAATGTTAGAAGTGCTGTATTAGCAACTGCGTGTCAGCTGAGCTGGATTAATACATAAAATGAATCACTGGACTGGCACACTTTCCAACAGTCATTTAGGGAAGCTTCAGTGAGGTAAACCTCTTGAGCATTATTGTCAAAGAATGCTCCAGTATGGCTATCCCCTGTAGTGGCATATCACATTAGGGTATGCATACAACTGTTGAACTCTGTTCTAAAGAAGGCGTTAAACTACCCAGAGTGAGTCTCAGGCATGTTTGGAATAGAAGATCAAATTTTTTAAATGGGAAAAGAATCTTAAAAATCATTTGATATAGGACATTGGTTTTAATATACACATATTAAATAAAATATATTTGCTATAATCAGCAAACTAGTAACTATTTTTTTAATTTATTTATTTATTAAAGATTTCTGTCTCTTCCCCGCCACTGCCTCCCAATTCCCTCCCCCTCCCCCAATTAAGTCCCCCCCCCCTCAGCCCGAAAAGCAATCAGGGTTCCCTGTCCTGTGGAAAGTCCAAGGAACCCCCACCTCCATCCAGGTCTAGTAAGTTGAGCATCCAAACTGCCTAGGCTCCCACAAAGCCAGTGCGTGCAGTAGGATCAAAAACCCATTGCCATTGTTCTTGAGTTCTCAGTAGTAACTATTTAAGACAATAGAGAGTTACATTTTAATGGAGATTGTGTCTAGCAGTAGAAGAGTTTGAGAGCATTTTCTGTGAAAGCCATTTGAAGACTAGAATTTACATATAAACGTTACCATGTCATCATTTGTTTTTATAGCATGGAATAAAACACTTTTAGGGATGTATTCATATTGCCCCCGGTTTCGCACCATGAGCTAAAATGACAAAAACAATATTTAAAGGTCTGTTTTATGTACTTTGTTTGGGGAAAATGCTTTTTAATTGCTATGTTCTTTAGAAGAAAAAAAATCCAAATTTTAGAAATAAACAAAGGTTCAGTGATTCTAGAACATTTGCTGGAGGCCTGCCTGGAACTGGACACTGTAGTAGTAAACTTCATTTCCTAAAAGTGCTCTAAATGTGCAGACGTATCAGATTGTTAGGAATCAAAGAATATTCTAAAATGCTGTCTCATCATCTTTTCATATCTGGACACATTTTCTATTGTATCCTGCTTTGGAAAGCCTCCATGACAACACATCCACTGTGCAAGGCAAGGTCAGATATTGTTCACATCATAGGCAAGCTTTCGTGGCTTAAAGACTGCTCCGCTTATTGTCTTCCAGGGCCTACCTCCCCAAACCCCAGCAGCACGTTCTTTATCTAGAAACTCTGACCCAGGCCTGGGATGTATAATCAGAAATCATAAATATGATTTTCCCACATTTCTTAAGAAACTTTGAGAATCTCTGAGTTTCCCTCACTTGGGGACAGAGCACTTCCTAGCTGTCACAGTTTAGATAGATGCTGTTAGCATCTATGTCGGAAAAAGCTAGGCCACTTCTCAACATCCTCCAATGTGTGGGGCAGCCCTCTTCAACAAGAGCAAAAGGGTTATCTACCTAAGATGTCACTATGTCAAGGTTAAAGCCCTGTGTAAAATGCATAGATGATATAGAACATTTGATATAGCTAGAAATATACTCCAGATACTTAAGAACTCTCTGCAGCTGAACCAAAGAATGTGTATTTTGAAAGCATTTCCCAAGTGAGTTTTCACTGTAACCACATTTCTAACCAGCTCAGCCTCCCTATGGCCTAGAGGATCCATGTGCTCCAAAGGAAAGATTCTGAGGCACCGGAGTGGGTAGGACATTGATGATAGACCTCGCTGGGCATGCACATACTCCAGAGTGGGTAGGACATTGATGATAGACCTCGCTGGGCATGCACATACTCCGGAGTGGGTAGGACATTGATGATAGACCTCGCTGGGCATGCACATACTGCCACACTACCTGATGGCCACAGCTTTAAGGCTCCCATTGGGTGAGAGTGAAATCTGTCTCTCTGATTGTTGGGAGAATAAGTAGCGTTTGTGAAGCAAGCACCTGGTTCACACTGGGCACTGGGTGTTATTTTCCGAGCGGTTTGGGGGATTAAAGCTCCCACTTACTAGCTCAGTAGCCTTTGGAGCCTGCAATGCTCTGAGTCTTGCCATCTGTGAGAGTTACTGAATTGGATCCTGTTGCAACGAAGAAGGCCAACTGGAGTGCAGACTTTGCCCAGCTGGGAGTGGTGCCAGATACTTCCATTCAAGAAGCATCACCTCATTCCTTATTGATCACCGGTTGTAGTGAGCTTGGCAAGGAGCTGCAGCACAGTAGCGAGGGAGGGTGGTCGGCAGCCAGAGCTTGGCAGTATGAGAACAAAAGCAAGGAGAAGGGGCACTGCCAGCTCCTCCAAGTTCGCAGGGTGTGTGGTTGCCGGAAACACTTGTAACCACAGCCATTAAACCATAGAGCCCTCCCGTTTGCCTTTCTCTTGAATGTGTCGTGTTCTGAGGGAGAGGTTGGCTCTGGTCTGCTCCTACTTTGAAACTAGTCTTTGGTGGAAGCTGAATCGATAAGATATTTTATCCCCCTCCCTTTCCTTCTCACCCACCTGACTTTACCCTATAATTTAATTAATAATTTTACCATGTGTTTAAAGTGGCTTCAGACTAAATAATAATAATAATAATAATATAATAGATCTGACCTCCTTTCTCTTTCTGCTTTGGGCTTCTGATACCTTTGAGAAATGAGGAAGTTGGAGTGCTTTGTGCTGTGGCCTAGAGGTCTGCCTCCCCAGCATGTCTCTTTTCAGCAGCAGTAATAACAGTTTAGATACATGTTGTATGTATGCATGTTCTTGGAGGAACTTAACAAGTATTTCATAATTTGTCAAGTCATGAATTTTTTTGAGGTTTTTCTGGTTTTCGTTTTTTGAGGTTTTCAGTGTTTATGAGTACTTGCCTGAATGAATGCCTAGGCACCATGCATATGCATTCCCAAAGAGCCAGAGGTACCAGATCCTCTCGGGATGGAATTGCAGATGGCTGTGAGCTGTCACATAGGTGCTGGGAATTTAACCCTAGTCCTCTGGAAGAACAGCCACGCTTACCCACTGAGTCATCTCTGTAGCCCCAAAATTCCTTAAAGCAGAGATTGTTACATCTTATAGATTAAGGTCAGTAATATAGGTTGAGTGTCCTTTAACTGAAATGTTTGTGTCCAAAAGTATTATAGACACAGGTGTTTTCTGAGTTTGGGGAATATTCATGCAGATAAGCATTTCTAGTCTACAAATATGAAATGCCCTGAAATCCTAAAGGTTGTGAACATCTTGTGAATCTTCAGAAACATTTGATTTCTACATTAGAGGTACTACTCCACCTCTTATGGCTTTGACCAAAGTCACTCCTTTCTTCTAAAACTCTGAGTGGCTGCCATTGCCTACGGAACAGTCAAAACACAAACCCCAAGGCTTAATGTGTCTCTGACAACATCCTCACTTCATAATCATAATTTCTTCTCCTGGACCATATGAGCTTTCTTGACATTTTGTAGCCTCTGGAAGGCTAAGTCATCCCCCCCTCTCTTTCTCTCTATCTCTCTCTCTCATCTTTCCTCCAGAAGGATAAGAAAAGGATGAGAAAGTTTCAGAAAAACTATGTATAACCTTCCATAGGGTTATGTATAACCTGGCATAGGGAAGAGGCAGGTGTAGAACCCAAGGACATCTGATAGCAGTGCTCATTCTCATTCAAGGCAAGTGGATAGTCTATTGACTATGCTGTTCTGATAGCTTCTTTGGGTGATGTTTAATCATGGTAGCATTATTAAGCTCCAGGGTTCCTGTAAAGTTCATATGATAAAGTGCCTAGAAATGGGCTTCAGCTTTGCACTTGGTTGGCAAACACTGTTATTGTCAATATTGTCTTTTATATACTCAATTATGCATGTCTATAATTTCAAGTATATCTTATCTATTACTAGATTTCAATTGTCCTGGGATTAGGATCATATCTTAGTCATTCTTTTAATTACCTCACTATTAGATTATATTTCACAGAATAAACAATAAAGAGTTGTTTTGTGGGGTTTTTGTTTTTGTTTTTGAGACAGAGTTTCTTTGTGTAACAGCTCTAACTGTCCTGAAATTTGCAATGTAGACCAGACTGGCTTTGAACTCACAGAGATCTGCCTGCCTCTGCCTCCCTAGTGCTGGGATTAAAGGTGTGCACCACCACTGCCCAGCTGCAATAAATAGTTGTGGATGGATGGATGGATGGATGGAAGGATGGATGGATGGATGGATGCAAACATATAAAACCATGTTGTTATCCTAATTTTAATTTTATTTGTAAGTGAATAATGGCTTATATGAAACGGAAAGGCAGGATAGGCAAAGCAAATGTTTAACAAAGCCATCTAGTTTATTGACATAAGACTTTGCAGAGACTATGAAATGTCAAAAAATGCAGACTCCTTTGTAGCTGTCAACAGGTTAGTAGACCTGGATCAGTGAAGCATCATGGACCATCTACTAGGTCGGTTTATCACTAAAGCAGATTCTCAGAGACAAGACTATGACAGCCACCTGCTTTATAGAAAAGTGAAAATGCCACAGGACCAGAGATCTGACTTTGTGGCTTTGTTTTGGTTTTTTTTTTTTAATTGGACCCCTGATCTCATCCTCTTTCATTTGTTTAAATATATCCAGTTGAATTTTTTTCAGGACATTAATTTCAATATTTTTAAAGTGAAATCCTAGCCTTTTGAATTTGATGGCATGGAAGAGAAAGAAGAACACTGACCTTAGCTTACTCTCTCTCAGAGTCCCTCATTCTGCTATATACCAAGCTGAATCACTCAGAATTCATGGTACAGGTTTTGGGGGATCAAGTATGAAAAACTGTGACAGTAGGGTAGTAACCAGACCCGTAAAGCTGCTCTCTCAACTATAGAGCTACAAGCACAGCCCTGGAAGTCCATATTAGCACAGAAGTAGGGTCTTTATCATCTAAATTACTCCTTATTACACCCTCTCCTCAAAGCTGCATGTCTTCTCTTCATATCTAAGCCCTAATTCTCTTGGAGCATAGGTAGTAATGTCTATTTGTTTCATTTCCTTCCATATTATTTGCTTGGTTGTTTGTTGTTTGTTGTTTGAGACAGGGTTTCTCTGTGTAGCTATGACTGTCCTGGAACTTACTCTGTAGACCAGCCTGGCCTCAAACTTGGAGATCCGCCTACCTCTGCTTCCCAAGAGCAGGGATTAAAGGCTGTACCACCATAACCACCTGGCTGTTTCCTTTCATCTTACCAGAGGGGAGATATCCAGTGAATAAAGCCAGGATTGGCTTAAAAATAGAAAAAAAATCAGGATTTTAATGTTACTGACATAAATTTAAACCACATGAAATATTAAGAAGCAATGAGGATAGAGTGACCATGTAGTAAATACCTTGCTAGAAACCTTGCCTGTTTTTGAGAGCGCGTTGTTCTGCTTAAAATCTGGATCAACTGCCATCAGGCTTTAAAAGTAAATAAATGAATAGATGAGGACTGGCTTAGACAAATCACATTTAAAATAATAATGAATTCCATTATTGACAGAATCAACAGCTAATTAAAAATTCTATCAGGAAAGATGTAAAAGATGGCAAATTTCCAGTCCAGATTGACACCAAGGGCACTGACATAATTGATATTTGTTCAATACCTAAGATGCTTTGCAATCTCTAATTGAAGCTTGGATAGGCAGGGAAACATCCAAGTATGGCTATACACGCGTACGCACACACACACCACAAATATATATTTTCAGATCAAATCATGCATCTTTGCAAGAAAGTATATGTTTTAATCGGTTTTCTTTGTGTAAGGAAAAACCCACTGCGTTATGATAACGTATGATGTAATTCATATGTTTTTAATCTGGCTATAGTGGACGCAGTAAAGTCAAGATAGGATAATTTATGAGTTAGACATTAGAATTTCAGAGTTTCATTTTGTAATAAACAAATGCATATTGAAAAAAGATCTGTGATAGTCAGATGGTTAAATATTCTGACTCTTAAAGAAAAGGAATATAGTGTCATTAGTATACTCATGTGTCATTATTATAGCCTGCTACTTTTGACAGTATTAAATACAAATTGATTGTATACCCATACAAGATTTTTTTAATACAGCAAACTAAAAGATTGGTATCAAAATATTCTTAGTTCTAACAATCAATTGTAATGACAAAAAAGTATAAATTTGCCCCAGCAGTTTCAAGCAATAGACAAGTCTAGCCCGACAGGAAGGGATAATGTAAAAGCAGGATCATTTTACAGAATAAATAGCACAGAAGTGGGCAGTTTAGTCTTGAGCAAACATAACTCTTCATCTTCCAGCAAGCAAAGTTCAGTGCCACAAAAACAGACTTTATGCTCGAATACACCCTGTCTAAAATGTGCATGGCACACAAGATATACATGCCTTGGTCAGGTTAATAAGCTCCTGTCTGCTCCCACAGCTCCTGAGAGGCAGAGGCAGGAAGATCATAGGTTTGTAGCCAGTTTGGGCCACATAATAAGACTCTGTTCTGAAATAAAAGAAAGTCCAGTACTATTCAGGATTAGTTCATACCATCTAATGAAATATTTAAGAAGAAATGAATGTAATCTAATAAAGACTTCAGATTTTTTGCTGCATACCATTCTTATTCAAATAAGTTTGAGTTTCTCTGAATTTGAAGGATCTTTTTAAGTGAAATCAAAACCTATATACTATGGAATAACCAGAAATTTAAGTTCTCAAAGAGTTATGTAATATGTTTTAGTGCATAGGAATCAGGGAGAGACTATGAGGGAAACATGTGATATGTTTTTTGCCCTTATCAGAGCATTTGAAAACATGAGTTCTGTAGGCATGTTTATGAATATATTTATATCTTCACTGTACATTGCCTGTTAAGTAGGAGTTCCTAATGAAGGAGTATGTCATACAGTTCCAAGCATAGCCTAAGCAGTTACTACGTTTTGGTTTAAAATGCCATGGTATCTGAGGAAATCATTGTCTTATGAACAGCCCTTGGCTGTGTGAAAGTCTTTCCGATTGTGGGAATTTTTGTCATGCTGAGGTCATGAGTGTGACAGATGCATACCAGGCATGGATGTGAATTTGCAAATATTTTGAAATAAGTACAGCAGGCTGGTTCGGGCTCTTGAGATAACACACTAAGAAAGTTAATATAGGAACCTTTGGTGCATCACAAAACAGGTTAACTACTCACTGAGGTGCAGATATTATAAAGTATGCTTAGGAATCAAGTTTTGTTTTGTTTGGCGTGTATTGACATTTAAGGAAAACAGTCTCTTTGCTGGAAGAGAATTTGAAATTCCTGTAAGTAACCCAAAACAATTTGTAGGTAACCCCAAACCATATCTCCAACCCTAGGTAAATTTCATTTTTTAATTATTTTTATTGCATTTATTTATTTGTTGGTTTGGGGTGTGTGTGTGTGTGTGCGCGTGTGTGTGTGCGTGTGTGTGTGTGCGTGTGTGTGCACCATTGGACATGTGTGGAAGGTGGAGGACAGATGTGGGAGTGAGTTCTCTCCTACCGTGTGTACCCCAGCGATTACATTCAGGCCATCAAACTTGGCAGCAGGGGTATTTACCGGCCAAGCCTTCTCAACTGCCCCTAAATGAACACCTAAAAATATACTTCTTGGACAAAGACATTTAAAATAAAGAAACAAGAGAGACTTTACTTGTTCTCAAGGTCTGTCTGCGAGGAGACAAAGGTCAAGCAAGTGATCATCTTTAGACACTGAAGGTGGGGGTGCAGTCTGGTTTATGGGGTGCTTATCTTTGCTCTTTTCCCATCATAGTGCCCTGCCTGGCTCCTGTGTGCTGACACTTTGCGTGGACGATCACCCCAGCCTAGTACAAGGGCGTTTCTCAATCTGCCATGCGCACAGCAGTCCTGAATGCCATTTGGGCAGGGCCTTCTCTGGGAGCTCACACTGAGGCCCAGTGGGTTTATGTTCATTTCGGTCTTTCTAACTGGCAGTTCTCCTTTGATAGCATTTTGTATCCTCTTGCTCTCTTAAACTTCCTCTCCTTTTTTCTTATATTTATTCAATTATTTACTTATTCATTCATTTACTTATTTATTTATTTTACATTTCTTACAAAAAAAAGATTACCTATATTTTGTCATTTCTGGTGAGTCACCCACAATTTCAGCTCTAAAGGCAAGGCACGTAAGAAAGATTGGAAGCTGAAACATAGCTCAGTGATGGGACATTTATCTTCCAGACCCTCTTTTCAATACCCAATGTAGAGAAAGAAAGAAGAAAGAAGGGGAACTAGAGAAGGAAGGAGAAAGACAGAGACAAGGAGAACAAGGGAAGAGGAAGAGAAGGAAGGAGGGAGGGAGACAGAGGAGAAAGGAAGGAAATAAAATTATTTTGAAGTTCAATGTTTTAGTGATGTAGAAAACTAGCATATATTTTAGATCCCTGAAAGTTTTACCCTGGGTTATGTTATCATGACTTTGAATTTAATGTTAAATTAAAGTTATATAAAAATTATAAATTCCAAGAATTTCAATAGACAATTTCCTGCTATGAATCACTTGTGACTTTGTAAAGTTACTTTTCTCTTCAAAAAAGTTTCTAACCAAATCAATAATCCAGTACAATAGTGTTGATTGTCATCTCGGCAGAATCTAGAATCACCTGGAAGATGGGCCTCTGGACATTCTTGTGGAAGAATATATCCTGATTTTAGTAAATGAGATGGTAAGACCCACCTACTGTGTAGCTCCATTCCCTAGACAGGAGATTCTAGACTATGAAAGAGGCAGATAAAGGCAGCTGAACTTCCAGGCTCTCGCCCATCACCTCAGCTTCTTTATTGTGGATGCAATGTGATGGGATGTACAAAATCCTGCCACTGTGACTTCAAACACAGTGATTGACTGTAACCTGGATGCATACATGAATGGGGCAGCTAAGTTTTGGGGTGAATGGCAAGGTAATTAAAGCATAAGATGTGTCTTCAACAAGTTCGTGGGTAAGAGAAAAGGTAGAAGACAATGAGTGTCATAATAGAAAGCTAACAGCAATGCGTTCTGTAATTGGGTATAAAACTGTATGATCATAGAGAAGGCAAGCACACAAAAAAATAGAGCCATGGCTGGGACAAGAGAACAGGCCCTCTTTATCATCCACTATTTCTAGACACTTGCAATGAAGTCATTAAATTCAATTATAAAGAACAACTTAACTGTGCAGCAAATTAAAAAAGAGACTTTTAAAAAATTTAAGTTCTTAATCCCATCAATAATACATGATATTTTTTTGCTAACTAGAGAACAATTTAAGACTCAGGGAAATTTATATTTAAAATCTAACGGATTTTTCCAAACCATCAGAGTGTTCTCTGTACGGTTTCTCTAAAGTTCGTAGGGTGCAGTTGGGAAGTTTACAGCAAAGCTTAATGGGAAAAAATAGTTATCTAGTCAAGCAAGTAAGCCTGAGTCATAAAATATATTTCTGAAGATTTTTGCTTGGGACATATAGAAAATGTAATTTACCCATAAGCTGTAATTTTACTCATTTGCAAAGCTGTATTTGGAAATCGATCCAAATGTAGATGTATATATAAGTAAAGAGGTTGGTTATTGTCATATAATTGTATGTTATACTGTGTCTTATATATGCATGGTTTGTTGGAAATTAATCAAAGGCAGGGCAGACAAAATGAGCTCTAATCATAATTTTGAAAGACTGAAGAAGCCAACTAGGGTGACCAGAAGTCAATTTATTTTGTGTCTCACGTTGTCAAGAGTTTAGGGTCCTGTCTGGTCTACTAGAAGGTGCACATTCCTGGTGTATACCTTCCACACTTATGTTCTTAAGTTCTGAAAATTAGCAGTTACACCCAGACTTCATTAATCCTGACTCAGTTAACCAGATTACATATCATGATGATTTGATTGGCAACTTTGAGTCTTACAGTGGTGTTAAAGCAATAGACAGTCACTAGAAAAACATACTGCGAATTTAGGGTTTTTTTCCCCCAAGTCCCCATAAATGGTACGGACAGCCTCCTTTGAGCGCCTGGACAGTGGCATCCAGCCACAGCTCCCAGGGAGCCATTCTTCCTCAGGGCCGACAGCCAGAACTCGGCAGAGCTGTGTGCAGATAAGCTATGATGTCCAGGAGGCCTGGAATATTCATTGCATTCATAGCATTCATAGCAGTTCCTACTTATGCAAGGTTGATCAGGATATAAAGTTGACAGTCAAGGGGCGTCTTTAATTTATCATTGTCTGCACATTACACCAGAAAGGGAAAAGACAGAGAGAAGAATCAAGAAAAAGTAAGGTATGTTCTTCAGTGCAAAACACTTGGTGGGCACTCAGGAAATGGGCTGAGTGGATGGAGTTCCCAGCTGATCTCCAGTTCTGTTGTTACTCCTCAGCACCCACGCCCTGTGGGCTGAGAGGCAGAACTGCACAACATCGCTTCAAGTAAGGCCTGCTCTTTTCAAAAAAGAAAAAGAAAAAGAATTCTACTCAGTGAGTTCCATTAAAGCGAGTTAAAGGATTAATATATTTTAGAAAGATCTACAGCCAAGAGATTCAAACCAAAAGCATTTACTGCTTTACTCTCCGTCAAGCAGAAAATTCAATTAACCACCACACACCTGGTCCCCTGAGCATTCTGGCCAACTCAGGCTGTGTAGCATTTATTAAAAGTATTTGTGCTCTGCCTAAGGTTCCAAGTCGATCTGTGAAGGAGATGAAAGAAACTGTAGCACACTTGCAGGAGGGACGGGTTGTGTGGGCATGTGAAGATGGCATGAGTATCTCTCTTACTGCTACCTCACTTACCGCCATCAGATGTGCACGCTGGCTATTGTCATTGGCAGCAACCGGTACCAGCGCACCAGCACACTTCTTAAAATAGATTTCATTGTACTTAAGTTAGTGGGCCCTCTCCCCCTGAGTTTGGTACTATTGCAGTTTTCACTTACAAATGACAGGCTAAATGATTTCCTCGTGAACACGATCCCATCCTGGGCTGTCTGAGCCCCTTACCACATCCCGTCTCTCCATTTCTGAAGCTGCAGGGTTGGCATAGCCGTCTGCAGCTGTGCTCTCCCCTGCAGAAGTCTGCTTCAGTGACACTGCATGGATAAGGATGGTGCCTCCCACGAAGATCTTAGAGCAGAAATATAAATGTAAATTTTGCTCATTAAAACCGTAATTAATTTATTGAGAGTGAATTGTTATTATTTCAGGGACGAATGCATATCAGAATATGCTGATTATTTTAATGAAGCAAGAGCCTCTTCTGGGATACTTCCAGGGTATTATTTGCAAGCAGGTCACTGCAGATTTTCGGAGGGGGGAAATGAAAGGATTGCTGCTCATTTTCAAGTTTTGCCTTATTAAAAATGCAAAAAGAAATATGTGCTGTATAATGTGTTTGGAGTGAGGCTAAGAAGATATCTTTGTTTAGAAAATGGTCCAACAGCCTCTCTTAAACTCACCAACCCCCCCCCACCCCCGGGAGTTGTTTCCTGTACCACAGTCGTGTGCATCAGAGGTAACTTGTCTGGTTGTGGCACCCAGTCCATGTCCCCACTGTAACTGTTAGTATTGCAATGTGGAATGTTCATTCAGTTCTTTGCGTCTGCCCCATCTTCAAAGTCAGCTACATGGGTCTTAAGAGAAGGTATCGTCCAGGCCAATTCCTTCCGAATGCTCTACCCGATTACCTTTTAGTTGGCCCCTGTGTTTCTTTCTGGTTGTGTTCCCCCTGCCCCTACATTTTGGAAGTACATCCCCAATCCATTGCTGATCTTCTGTATCAGAGTCCTCTTCCCTGGGTTCCCATCATCACCCCCCCGGCACTGTGCTGTAGTTATAATTCTATCAGTGGGTAAGGCAAGCGTTGCCTCTGCTTGGATGGTAAAAGACAAAGAGAAATCAAGTGCAAGCGCATACAGTGAACAAACAGAGCAATGTGGATGCAAGATGGAACGGGGCAGGGTGTCTGCCACAGGGAGACTCAGACTCCCTCTCAATAAGACAGTCATACCACGGCAGACACAATAGCAACTGCTCATCAAGCCTGGGGCCAAGGAGCCTGCGTGGTTGGAGCTTTTCCTATGGAAGAAGAGTGACTTTAACTAAGTCACAGAGGAGACAATGACAGCTGTGCACTACAGAAGTTGTAGCTTAGATCATATGTGAATGATGAAGGAAGACTGGGAGCGTTTTAAGCATAGCAGTACTTAATAGGGGAGTCGCTTGAGCTGCTACTTAAAGAGTGGGTTCTCCTCGAATGGACACAGCTAACCACACATCTCTTCACTTTTAAAACATTTGTGTCTTTACTGATTAGGTATGACCCAAGTGATATCTAAATCTCAGGTGGGGATTAAAGGGTTGAAGGGCCTTGCATTAGCACAATAAACAATGCCAGGCCTTTCTTCACCCAGCACTTCACACATGCCTTTGTAATCTGGAGCTCCACTAAGAGGTGAGTCTACCCTTCTTCCGTAGTAAGAGATGTCCTGTGTTAGACACAACAAAAGCTAGTCCCAAGGACCACCAGGTAGGCAGAGGATTAAGAAGCCAGCTCTCGAGTAGTGGACCCCTATAGGAAGCAGAGTAAGGACAAGGACTCAACAGCATAGACCTAGCATGCAGTCACTTGCTCGTAAACAGATCAGAAATTAGAACTCTTGTGCAGATACCCGTCATGTCGAAAAAAATACCTTCGCTGCAATTCTCATGACAATGTGCGTGTTGTATAAGGAGCTTTACGAAGGCCCCTCACACCTCTGTCACGTTCCAGTGTAGACCAAGAGTTCCCTTAACAGCCTGTGGAACTGAATGGGTTCCTTCCTTGTTTCCTAACTGCCAATCAACTCTGGTTGAGCTGTCGTGTACTGCAAGACGTTGTCTGGATTAGCTTCTCAGGCTGTCTCTAACGGGGGACACTGATGGTCTAAGTGGCTAGTGGCTTTCTCAGTGACCTGTCCACAGTGTACGCGTTTGTCATTAGGAAGGAAACCCCGAGGCTGAGCTGCTCCTCTTCAGCTTAGAGCCCTCTTAACAAAGACCCTGCCGCTATCCTGTTAGAAGTAGTGGAGACCTTAGTGTATGAACCTGATGGGCACACCCGTATCTTCTCCCACATGGCACTTAAGTGTCCCCTCTCCTTTTCATCTAGGCCAGCACTATTATTCCTATCACATGATAAAGCCTAGATTTAGAAGAATGGGCTACTGGGCCTCGTTTTTCTAGAGTTTATCAGGATAGTTTCTCAAGGACAAACTCACACCTTCAATGACAGCTCTTAAGGAGAACCCCAGAAAACACTGTGGTTAGGTAATACACTTTCCCCACCTACCTGAAGTCTCCGATATCAGTAGCACAGAAGGGGAAAGACTCCGTTTCTTAAGCTTCCTGCAGAAGGGAAGACTGACTTCTCCTGATGAAGTGCCCTCCAACTGTGAACCGGGCACACATGTTTGGTGCTGTGAGTCTGTATCTCTACCCATGTGGCTACTGAAAGGTTGTGTATCCAAAGCAGGCTTGCCAGGCCGCGTGCCATCTCACAACAAAGGGACAGAACAGTGTATGTGTGTGTGTGTGTGTGTGTGTGTGTGTGTGTGTAGGCCACGTTCCCCACGCTTTAGCACAGTGACAGAGCAGCATGTGTGTGTGTGTGTGTGTGTGTGTGTGTGTAAGCCTAGTTCCCCACGCTTCAGCACAGAGATAGAGCAGCGTGTGTGTGTGTGTGTGTGTGTCTGTGTGTGTGTGTGTAAGCCTAGTTCCCCACGCTTCAGCACAGAGATAGAGCAGCGTGTGTGTGTGTGTGTGTGTGTGTGTGTGTGTGTGTGTAGGCCGTGTGCTACCTCACAGCACAGGGACAGAACAGTGCGTGTGTGTGTGTGTGTGTGTGTGTGTGTGTGTGTATGTAGGCCGTGTGCTACCTCACAGCACAGGGACAGAGCAGTGTGTGTGTGTGTGTTTGTGTGTGTGTGTGTATGCCGCAATCCCCACGATTCTGCACATTTTGATGTGACTAAGCACTTAACTGCAAAGGTCAGAGCGTGGCCAGGAGAGCACCCACCAGGTGTGAAATTCTAGGTGACAAAACAGAAGGAAGAGGAGGCCTAAAGAGAACGGAAAGGATATGAAGCCTATTTCCTCTTATTCTCTGCATTTTTCCTGTTTCCTCTCCAGGAAGTTTGCGTAGGCCTCAATATCCCGGACAGTCAACATGAGGGACTTATCTTCATTCTTTTCCCTATGATGGCATTACCACCATGTCAAAGGTCTCTCATTTTTTTTTTCAGATAGAACCCTTGGCAGTCCCTAAGACCAAAAAGTGCTGTATTCCAGAAAAAAATTAATATAAAAGGAAATAAATGCCTTATTTTCTCCACTGTTTCTCCTAGAGCTGCGGATAGAGAGCACATGCAAACGGAGGTTCTGAGGAGTAGAGACCACTTCTTGCCACACACGGGGGTCAATAACAATAAGAATCAAACACATCAACAAGATATGAATTTTATTCAGCCAGCAGAGCTTGCTCAAGGGAAGATTCTTATAGCTGTCTCCTTGGTGTTGCTTTGGCCAGCAGCCTGGGAACATCTTCAATGTCACCAGACTTAGTGACACCATTTTTAGGGTACTGTCTATAGGATTTCTATAAGGAATCACACAGTAGTAGAGAATATTTTAAGGAGAGTGTAGGCTGTTTTTTTCCACCCCCATCCCGCTTTGGGGCTAATTTTCCAAGGAAAGCTAAAGATGTTTACTAAGCATTTCTAGGAAATTTATCCACATTATGAGAATACAAATTACAGGAACTCAATGCATTAGCAATGGCGAAAGTTTAATGGGTCTGGGAAAGGTATAAATTTAGGGAAAATGTAAATTGCAGTAACGGGAGAGCCATCACTGTGTGGCAGGTCTCTTGAGATTGTAGTATTTAGTTGCCATATGAAGGAGTAAAGAATGTTGCCATTTGACATTGTCAGAAAAACAAAAAAGATAATGGTTAGGAATTGTCAGTGGCTGTCAATCATGATTTTAGAGTGTGCAGTCAACTTTATCATATATAACAACATTCTCCGTGGGAAATTTGGTCGTTTCTGGGCCATCTGGGATATAGAAAGTCTTTCTATTATCTCAGCTGGGCAAAGAACCGGTTAAACAATCCAGACCCTTGTGAGTTAGGTGTTTTCAGGTCACATCTGACATGACCAGGCTTCCCAGACTTTATCATTTTGCACTGCTTTATGGCCATTTAGCATTTCTGGGGGAGGGGGGACAATAGATCCTCAGCTTCAAGAGGAGAAACTCAGGAGATATTTTATCTCAGAAATGATATCTGCAGCTGAGGACGTGGCTCCGTCAAGTAAACGTGCTTGCTGTGTAGGCGTGAGGACCCACGTTTGCTCCCTAGAATTTCGTAAGAGTCAGAGATGGCCACACATGCCCCTGTAAACCCAAGGCTGTGAGGAACGGAGACAGGAGGATTGTTGTTGCGTGCTGGCCACGAGGCTAGCTCCAGGTCCGGTGAGGGACTCTGTTTAAAGCAAATACAGATGAAGAGCGACAAAAAAACACCATGTCATCTTCCAGCCTCCCCACAGGCATTGGCATGCATGCACACATGCCCCACACACTCATGACCCCCACGCTCGTGTGCACGTGAGCACACAGACACACTCGAATGCTATCTACATATTAGATTTTTGCAAACCGGGAAGAACTCAGTGTGCTGTTTGTATATGCGAAAAGAAAAGCATAATGAAAAGATCTGTATATAAGATTCTAGTAACTACATTAACTAATTTGTATGTCAGTATTTTAGAATGTTAGGTTGCTTTGCAGAAATACATTTATTTTTAAAAGTAATCAATTAGCCCATCAGTTGAGGCCTTTTACCATATCAGATCTGGTTTAGGCTACCTAGAGAAGTGAGTGGTGCCCTGCCCTGGCAGGGATGAGAAGACGATGAAAAATCTTACTGTCCTTGGCCGGGCAGTGGTGGCGCACGCCTTTAATCCCAGCACTCGGGAGGCAGAGGCAGGTGGATCTCTGTGAGTTCGAGGCCAGCCTGGTCTACAAAGGGAGTTCCAGGACAGGCTCCAAAGCTACAGAGAAACCCTGTCTCGAAAAAATAAAAAAAAAAAAAAATCTTACTGTCCTTAAAGCAGCTTTGTTGAAAAGATGAAACATTGATCACAAAGACGGCATTTTCTGGTCAGTATAATAATAATTTTAAGAATAATATTAATAACAATCAAACGCTACAATTCTTCTTGACCACGTATAGCTTGTGGCTTTGAAACCATATTGATAAGGAAAAGCTAAAGAAATATGGCTTGTTCTCTCGAACAAAGGATAATTGTAGTGACCTAATTGCAGCTTCTATTATAAGAGCAGAATGATAGCCAAGCAAATTATCCCCACTGTCAAAGAGAGCACTGCAGCAGGTACTTTGTAGTTTCTTTTAACAACAAGACTGCTTCTCCCCCATGCCCCTCCCCTGGAAGCCCTCCCTGACCTGCAGCTCTGTCACCACTAGAGCTAGCAAACTTCTTACTTCCTCTCTACCCCTCCCCACTCTGCTGTTTGCCCTCAAAAAATAGCAAGGAGAAATGTTGCCCCTAAACCTTCTTTGAACTGGGCAGGCAGTCAAAACTGCGCCTAGCGACATTAACCAGACAGTTTGTGAAAGTACCGAAGAACTAGGAGGGTATAGAAGAGGAAGTAGGGATGGGGGAGCTCATTCAGTGGTATTTTACCTGAAGTCATAAAAGGCAAACGGGAGACTCAGAAAAGGAAAATAAGGGACTCGGATCACAATGTGTTCATATCACTATTATGCGAGGCTCTTTGAAAAATCAAAAGGGAAAATGCCCGGTAATCTGATGGAAAAATCAGCCAACGATACGGACAGCTCACGGAAGAGGAAATGAAAATGGCCCCTAAATATATGAAAAGATACTCAGCATCGCATAATAGGAGTCAGGCTAATTAAAACCTCATGGAAACATGACTTCTCACCTGGCTTATCAAATTTCACAATGCGCTCTGATGATGAGACTAGAGACACAGCTGTCCTCTTGCAAGGCAGGTGGTAATGCAAAATAAAATCAATATGGAAGGAAGCTTATTGAAATCTAGAAAAAAGGTATATGTGTGTTATTCTTTAACAGAAATCCTTCTATGAACTGATTCGAAAGCCATGTTAGTAAAATGCAAACTGGCAACATTTGCTCAGGCATACTTGCTGTCGTGGCGCTTGACTCTATTTGCGAACTGAAGCTTTGTGGCAACCACAGAGCAAGTATGTTGTTACCATTTCTCTCAGAGTTCTGTGGTCATCAGCGTTTTTAGCAGTAACAATGTTTAGAGAAAAAACTACTGTACACACAGTAGACTACATCACAGTATAAGCATAACTTTTATATGCACTGGAAAACAAAAGACTTCATGAGTCACTTCACGGTGATACTCACTTGCTGCTGGGGTTGGAAAACGAACCCACAGTCTCTACGAGGTATGTCTGCACTTGCCAAACTCTGGAGACACCCGAGTTTCCAAGACTCGTGACTGGTGAAATAAGCACAAGCACAGCACATGGTGAACTGCCGTGAAGTTTTTGTTTTAAAACAACAATGTATCCATTGGTTCAAATGAAGTATTCTTCTGGATGCAAAACAACAATGTATCCATTGGTTTAAATGAAGTATTCTTCCGGATGTCTGGGTGAAAAAGTAGGATGTATGATATCCTAGCTTTTGTATAACAGAGAAGGGATATAAATATATAAACATGGATGCTTAAAAAAGTATAGTTACACTGTTCTGGATAAGCAAGAGAGATAATGAAAGCCGCACAGATTATTTTGTCCTATTTAATTTAGAAAAATAATACATTGAGGTTGGGGAGATGGCTCAGTAGGTAAGGCGCTTGCTGTTCAAGTGTGAGGACCTGAGTCTGGATCCTTTGCACCCAAGCAAAGGCCTGGCCTGGCAGCATACATCTGTGTCCTCAGAGCTAGTGTGGCAAGGGGAGGGGTGGGGTAAGAGCAGGCTGGTGTCTGAAGCTGTGTCAACCAGTCTAACTAATCAATGAGCTCCAGGTTCAGTAAGAAACTAGCTCTCAAAGAACAATGTGCACAAGGCATGGAAGATTTTGCCTTAAATGCTAGACCTAAGAGTCAGAGGCAGGTGTTCTGAGTTCAAGGTCAACCTGGTGTACATACAGTCTTCCAGGACTTCCAGGAGAGTTACCTGATGAAACCCTGTCTCAAAAGTGGAGCATGGTAAAAGAGGACGTCCAACATCAACCTCCAAGCATACACTCCCCGCAGATGTGCACACACGTGCACACCAGACAAACATGTGCATATGGCTTACATGTTTAGTGATAAAAGTCAAAGTAAGAGAAAGAATAGTCTCCTGAAACTTAAAAGCAAACCAAGTTAAATAACCTAACTAAAACAAATCGGTGCGTAACCACTTAGGAAAAGTAACTGAGTAACGTTAGAAACAGTTTTGACTATTCATAGTGCAATAGAAAATAGAGAATTTCTATCTCTGTTTTAGAGAAAACAGAAAATATTTTATCAGAAAATAGAGCCAAGGTAACACCATAAGCTTTAATAGCCTAGTGATAATTGCTACTGTCTAAATGTTTGGGCATACCCCCCAACCCAACAACATTCCTGCATTGAAACCTGATTGACACAATGATATTAATAGGGGTAGGACTCTGGGGAGGTGACTGTGTAATAAGGGAAAACCTTTCAAAATTAGATCAGTCCCCTTAGAAGAGACACTGAGGCTGCTTTGCCTGTCTGTAAGGCACAGAACACAGTAAGAGGCCAGCAGTCTATGTCTGAGAACAGGATCCTCCCTTGACCCTGCTAGCACCCAGATCTCCAACACAAATCTCAGACATGTGGCTGATGAGCCACAGATTGAGACGTGATGCGATCATTGTTATTTTAAATTATGCATTATTTTAGTTGCATATATTATAATGTAATTATATGTTATATATACATGTAATACAGTTAATACAAATATAATGCAATTATATATACAAATACATAATTATATTAGTATAAAGAATCAAGATATTTTATTTTAAAAAGAATATGTAGGTTTTTATTTACAGTTAAGTAACATTTCGGCAGTGTTAAACTTGGATCAGAATTATCCAAGATGATGATTTTTAAAAACTCTGTGCTTTCAGACACAATGGGAATCAAGAAGTAGATGCCTCACAAAACGAAAACTAGATGTACTATGTTACATGATCATGTTACTCTTGGGTCTATACTCACAGGACTCTAAGTCAGCACACATGGAGAGATATTTGCACATACATTTTTATGACAGAACTACCCACAGTAACCAGGCAATGGAACTGGCTTAGATGTCCATCGTCAGATGAATGAATAAAGTGTGTCATGTATACGTGATGGACTTTTATTCAGCTGTATGAAATCATGTCATCTGCAAGAAAACATGGAAATGGAGATAATCATGTTAAATAAAATAAGTCAGGCCCAGAAAGACAGACATCACGTGCTCTCTCTTGTATATGTAAACTGGGCTTCATGAAAGTGAAATACACACCCGTACCCGTGTATGTATATATGACATGAATGTATAAGGTATTTGGGATGAGGGAAAATTATAGGAAGTTAAAGGGAAACAAGAAAAAGATTTGAAGGAAGAAAGAAAAATAAATACTATAACATCTTATATGTTGTATATGTAAATACATGTGTACATATATAATGTGGATCTCATGGCACTAAGAGTATTTCAGTAAAATCTAAATTTGTTGAGGGAAAGCTTCTATTATAGAAGAATTTGTGTGTGTGCACACATGTGTGTATCACTGTGTGTATGTGTGTGTGTGCGCGCGCACTCCTAGTAAACTCTTGTCAGTGAGCACGACTGAACCTAGACTGGGTATTCATCCCCCATTCATTTCAGAAGAAAAGGGTACTTGGGGAACAACTTCTTCCAAATTAGAATGTGAGATTTGTTGTGAACCTGAGGCTACTTACTTGTCAGATCCCAGCAAAGAAACTATCAAAAGTAAATGGGTCAAGACAAAAGGACAGAGCAACTGACACAGGGCCACCCCCCACCCCCCACCCCCACCCGCGCTAACTCTGGGCAGCACGCGCAGCAAAGGGAGGAAGGAATGCACGTGATTAAAGCATTGTGTTCATGTATCATGGGTTAAATAAAAGTTCACAATAATTTCACAACCCCTGTAATGGGCAACACAGAAAAGAAGCCTCTAATAACTCATTTCTCCCCACTGGAAGTACCCAGGACACTAACGCCTTAATCTGGAAATCAGCAACAAAGAAAGAAGGAAGAAGGGAGGGAGGGAAGGAAGGAAGAAAGAAAAAAAAGAAAGAGAAAGGAAGAAAGAAAGAAAGAAAGAAAGGAAGGGAGAGAGAGAGAGAAAGAAAGAAAGAAAGAAAGAAAGAAAGAAAGAAAGAAAGAAAGAAGCATTTTTACTGATTTACTGATTTGCCTGCACTGGGAGAACTTCACTAAAATCAAAACTCCAACTTGTTGAGAGCAAGGTTTTCTTTTTCTTTTTCTTTTCTTTTTTTTTTTTACTGTGTTGCGAAATAGAGCTTTTTTTATTTATCTTTAATTATTTATTTTTTAAAAACTATCTTTTCTCATTTTATATATCCCAGTTCCTACTCCCTCCCCTCCTCCCAATCCCTTCGCCTTCCCCCCCATCCTACCATCCCCCGTCTACTCCTCAGAGAGGGTAAAATTTCCTATGGGGAGTTAACAAAGTCTAGCACATTGCTTTGAGGAAGAACCAAGGTCCTCCCTACTATATGTGCACTGAACAAGGTATCCCTCCAAAGAGAATAGATTCCAAAAAGCCAGTAAATCCTGGTCTCACTGCCAGTGGCCCACAGCCAGTCTGCCTTAGCCACCCAACTCTCACCCACATTCTGAGGGCCGAGTTTGGTCCTATGCTGGTTCCCTCGCTGTCAGACCAGAGTTGGTGAGCTCCCATTAGCTCAGGGAAGCTGTTTCTGTGGGTGTCCCCATCATAGTCTTGACCTCTTTGTTCGTATTCTCACCTCTCCCACACTTTGACTGGACTTCGCGAGTCAAAAAAAGGTTTTCTTATAGAAGAATTCTAGATATATCTATAGATATAGATATAAAGTGGCCTTCCAAATGATGATTTTACAACCTGTTATGAAATAATTCAGCAAAACTCGTTGATGGTTAAATGAAAAAGTAGTCACAGAACTTCCCGGTGGACTCCAGTTTGCTCTCTTGTAGAAAAAGTAACACAGCCAGGCACTGGATGCATTCTTAGGGATACAGCTCAAAATGC
Source organism: Microtus oregoni (assembly GCF_018167655.1). Classification (NCBI taxonomy): domain Eukaryota; kingdom Metazoa; phylum Chordata; class Mammalia; order Rodentia; family Cricetidae; genus Microtus; species Microtus oregoni. Next base: position 54,845,492 of record NW_024543069.1, read on the forward strand.
ATCGCTGGGATGCTATTACCCTGCAGCGACATTTTCATGAATTGACATGGTAACAATAGTGAGTTATCTTCGGTGCCATTGCTGTCTTATCTAATCAAAATAAAATTGATTTTGATATACAACTTATGTCCTATGGTAGTGGTAATCAGGAAAACTTCATATTAAAATATAGACTTTGAAGTACATATTGAGCAGAACTGCCTTCTGAGCAAGGTTATTGGGCGTTACAGGAGTGAATAAAATACTTCAATTAAATAAACAGGACAATCAATTTGTTGATAAGTCACTTATGAAAGGGAACCCTGGTTATCAGCCAGCTTCTCAACAGTCACACTGTTGTGCAAAGTGGAGCCACAAGTCTATGCTCAAGGAAAGACGACAAGCCAATAATTCAATCTGTCAAAAACAGCCTTTGGTACAGAAATCATATTTTTACCCACTTAAGAAATGCTGCCTCAACGCATTCTTCTTGAGGAAGACACACCATGGGTATGAGGACTATGGGCCTTTATTAAGTCTGATTATCTTTGTAGATTAAATGTCAAGTTGTTTGCTGTGTTGGTTTGAATGAGAATGGACCACATAGGTTCATATGTTTGAATACTTGGTCCCCAGTTGGTGGGACTGCTTAGAAAATATTAGCAGGTACGGCCTTGTTGGAGGAGATATATCGCTGGGAGAGTGATTTGAGGTTTCAAAAGCCAGTACTATTTTCAGTTAGCTCTTTCTCTCTTCTCCTCCTCTTCTTCCTGTCTTCCCATCCTGTCTCCTGTCTTTCCTCCCTCCCCCAAGTGTGTGTGTGTGTGTGTGTGTGTGTGTGTGTGTGTGTACGCGCGTACCCTGCTTCCCATGGACCAACCTCTGAAACTCTAAGCAAACCTCCAATAAACTCTTCCTTTGAATTTCCTTGGTCATGATGCCTCATCACAGCAATGAAAACTAACTGAGACATTTCCAAAGGTGGGGCCAAATGAGAATTACACAGAAATGTGCTTTTATAAGGTAGGCAAGGATTAGCTACAAGAATGGATGGGCAGCATGAAGCTAGTCATAACACAGGGCTGTGTAGCTCCCTTCACCTGCTTCTTAAGTAGCAGGATTCTTAGTGTGGAGGAGAGGAGATACAGGTGTGATACAGCTGCAGCTGTCAGGGAGACTGCTGCTTATGATTGAGAATGCTTAGGCCTCATTGTGACAGAGCTGGACTGTGGTCTTCATGAGAGGAGCCCAGCGAAAGGTCCCGAAGTAAAATAGGGTCATGACCTCAGAAGGTCTTTATGAAGCCTCTCCAGCCTCCTGTTTCTTTATCCAGTCTCTCTGACACATACATTTTCCTGCCACCATTGCCCGAGATGATGCACCCAAAAAAGCCCATCAACACCCATGCCGTGCTGCTTAGACCCAAACCGGAGCTATTTAAGCCTCCTTTCTCTACTCACAGGAAATGAACTAACACGGACAGTTCCTGTATTACTTACAAATATTAGTGCTCTATAAGAGTGTGTAATCTGGGGCTTTGTTTTGTAAAATGTGAGTATCTTTGTTTCATTTTATAATAAAAGTTAAAAATAAAAAAGAAGAATATTTAACTTTACCGACTTTTTAAATGTTGAACCCACACATTAGATAAATCATATGTGCGCATAACCTTTACTGGAAACATCTTCTTGTAGAGAGGAGGTATCCCAAACCAGCCAGTTTCTACATCATATTTATAGGCCAGGACTGAGTAAAGACTGTATGTCTTTGCCCACTCATGGGTGTCCCTTCCTCTAATTAAAGAACCTAACACCATTTCCACAATTTATATCAAGATGACAAGTTCCTTCCACACCCAGGCCACATGGCCATGCATGACGGACCATTACTGCTTTCTTTGCCACTGGATTGTAATCCCTTATACTTATGTCTCTCCTGTAGATGAACCAGGGACCAAGTATGGCTCTATTCTTCTTCCTAATACGCAGTGTAATTGCAGCAGATACTGAATGCATAAACAGCCAAAAAATTAGCAGAAAAGCTCACAAGACACACTGAAGAAGTTTGTAGTCCCATTAGGCTCAGAACATCGAGAGTGAATCAATAAAAGGTGTTGGTTCTGCTTTGTTTTTATAGTCTTAGTCCAACATGTGGAAATGGGGGATGTCCTCCAGTCAGAACAAAGGGCATGCTAGTGTATACACACAACACATGGAAGCACACTGGTTTGTGTAATCCACCCACCCCCCTCTCCAAAAGGAAGCCATTTAGTGACCGTTGTGAGCAAACTTTACAAGGCTTATATAATACAAATGTGTTCGATGCCTACGAAATTGGGCCTGAAAAATGCTATTGCATTTGTTCCCATTTGTAATTTTCAACTTTTATTGAAATGAAACAAACACACAGAAATTTCCATGGAAATCAATGGATTAAAGAACTTTATAGCGGTGTATTTCTGACAAATGCAGAGTTTACTGAAGCTACATGGTGTAGCGAAGACAAAGCAGTGAGGCCACTATGAGACTATAACTGACAAACTCTGTCTTCTGTAAAGATTAAAGAGAGATCTTTTACTAATGGAAGTTGAGTACTCTTAGTAGAAGGAGTTGAGCTGAAGGAACAATAATTTGTCATAACCAAGACACTTACCTTAAATACATATAAAAATTCAAAAACACGTAATATACAACGTTGCATTAAGATGCATTTCTAGAAGCAACCACATTATGACTTTCCCCTATATCCTGCCAAGCAGTTCCATGCAGGAATGTCAGTGTGTAATTTACAAATATCACATCTTCCTGTATGGTTACCTCCGCTGGCTTCTCACTTCCCTGTAGAAAAGGAATAACGTTAAATTGGGACAGTGATCTCGTGCTAGTGACAGTCCTTCGGAAGGTCCTAAAACCTTTCAGGGGTGGATCTTTGCTGAAATAAATATGTCTGTGACTAATTAAATGTATTTCATACCCTACAAATGTTTGAGATTTAAATTAGAGTGTATGCTAAAACATCATTTTGAGTGACACAAGAATAGTAATTTAAGGTTACCAGTCACTTCAATTATACGTGTTTTCCTGAGATAATTCCCTTCCCCACTTTGCTGTGTTACTGTCCTGGGAGTTTATGTTCTGTGATCTTGGATTTGTCAATTGTCCTGCTCCTACACAAGCTTGTCCCAGTGCTTCGTTTAGTTTGACGAGTCTAGACTTTCCTTCACCTCTTCACCCTCCTTACTGCTTCTTTTTCTCCCTACTTTGTCTCCTTGAAGTTTCCTCGTAGACAGGAGACTACTCTCAGGGCAGTCAGCTCTCCCAATCCATTAACCCCAATTTGAAGTTGGGTCCACACGTAAACACAGTTCTAGGCCCTTCCCTATCCTCAGACTCTCTTTTACTTAGTAAAGTCACGCTGACTATGTTCCTGCAGACTTTCTTCCTTACTTCAGGGAAATATGTGCCTGGCTAAAACTATGAACATGTAGTAGCTCTTGGCATCACCCCTCTTTTAGTCTCAATTTTAATGTAAAGCATGGCACTGTAGCCACTTTTCACTCCGTTAGGGATTCATGTTCTTCCCCACTGTTCGGCCATGTGATGTTTTGGGGAATCGTGAGCTAGGCATGCTGTCTCTCAGTCGTCTGCAATCCACTGGAGATCCCCAATCTGACTGAGAATGCAGTGGACATGCTCCTTTAGGGAACCGTTAGCGCAGCCTTCTCAGGAACAGATTAAAGTGGTGTGCTGGCTACTCTTATGCCAACTTGACCAAAGCTAGAGTCATTTTGGAAGAGGAAACCTAAATTAAGAAAATGCCCCGACAGGTGGCCTGTGGGTAGGCCTGTGCTCCATTTTCTTAAATGCTGTTTGATCCGGAATGGTTCAGATCACTGTGGGGCTAGTAATCCGGTAAATAAGAAAGCAAATGAACAAGCTATGAGGAGCTAGCCAGTAAACAACACTCCCCCCCACCCCATGGCCTCTGCTTCAGTTCCTGCCTGCAGGTCCCTGCCTTGGCTTCCCTAGATGATGGACTATAAGCTATGCAATGGAATAAACAAAACAAAGTAAAACCAGTCTTCCCCGTATTGCTTTGGGTCATGGTGTTTGATCACAGCAGTAGAAACCCTAACTAATACAAGTGGGATATGGCGACGTACCAACATCTCTTTGAATAAATCAGACTGCCATAGTCCAATAAAACTTCCTGCAGTTGTGGAATTTGTCCACATCTTCATTGTCAGTTCTGCAGCCACTGACTATATCTATCTAATAATCACTTGAATGAATTTATAAGACTAAAAAAGTTTTATTTTATTTTAATTAATGCAAGTTTAAATTTATAGGGCCACACACAGCAGATCTAGGCAATATAAAACATGAACACTACACACTATTGCCAAGGAAATGGAAATTAAAAGGGATAATCAAGAAATATAATGGGAAGGAGGTAAACTGCCTTCAACGAGGGAAAAAAGATGTTTCAATCATTCAGAGTTAGTGTACTCAGGACAATGGGGAGTGAGTGGCACCATGAAATGAAAAGATTGCTAGGTGATTCTGAAATTTGAGGATGTTAACAGGTTGAGTTTCCAGTGGTCAGGAGACTCCCAAATAGAAACAACTAGAAACAGAGAAAAATACAAGATCCCATGTCAGACATGGAGAACCTTTTTATCTATGAGTCTCTACATACTTAGGAAGCTTAACTAATTTGAAAACCTCAAAGAAAGAGAGACATGAAATAAGGAACTCAGATCCTGGTGTCCTATCTCTGCTATTTTAGAAAAATCAGGCTTGGCATTTTCGTATTCCATTAATCCACAAGTGTAGCCCATGCGGCGGCCAGGAGGTATTTACCTTTCTACTGACGATTTCTCTCAAGGCATCGCAGTTATGAGAGAGAGGGAACACACAGAATCACACCCTAGGACTTTCCTGGTGTCTTTTTACCTTCTTTACAATGGACATCCATCCCTATCATTGTAGTACGGGAAGCATTCTCTGATAAACCAGCCTGCACCATTCCTTGGAAAATGGTAAATCTTTGTATAATGCTCACTTTAGGCTGAAACTCAAATTTCATTGGAGCAGACTGTCTTCTTTATAAAAAATTTTTCAAAACAAACATCCATGAATCTGGGACACACATGCATTGAAAGGGGACAGGAAAAGCACTTTAATGAGCACCCTACTGTGTAATCTTTTCATCTTAATTCAGAATTCCTTAGAGATACAAAATGCCTTATGAAAAAATACAAATCCTTCCAATTATTTATATGTCAGGTATGTTTTTAGCTTAATCAAAACAGGTATGCAATATTATATCCTGGCATTTCTTTTCATCTGTTGTGACCCTGAGCTAGGTGCTGTTTTTCTTTCCTGTGCTTCTTTCTAACTGTTTTATTTTGTTGCTTCTTTCTCTTGCCCAATTTCTTCTCCATTCTCCTGAGATTAAAAAAAAAACCAAAAAAACTAAAATACAAATACTGTCTTCTCTCAAGAAAAAAAAAATACTTTGAAAGACCATGCCTTCTAACGATTTCAACAAAGGGTTTGATGTCTGGAAAATGAAAATAGCTGCTACATACAGAAACAACTGTATTTGTTTGAAGAGAAGTTGCTGGGGACTTCGGGATCTGTTTATAGCTGGTCCAGGGCTTCTGTCTGTGTCTCCAGGCAAACATAGACCTTTCACCGCTAGCCGTAGCCTCTTACCGCCTCTGAGTTATGTATGGATTTCAATTTTGTCCCCATCTTTCCTTGAACATCTCTTTAGATGTTCAAGACAGGATCATTTTACTCTTGCATCTCATAGATCCTACATCTTCTTTTCTCAAGGGTGAAAGGTAAAAGGTCCTCTAAACACCATCCACATCACGGGTGTTGAGGACATCTGAGTGAGCTTCCCATCTCAGTACACTAGTCTAATGCCATCTGGATTCGTTCTTGCAGTTCAGGTGGGTATAGAACCCACCTAAATACATGTTCTGCTCCGTCCTCAGTCTCTTCATACTGCCACTGGCTACCAGTAACTTTCTGAGCTAGCACTTAAAGCTTCAGGGCTATGGAGTTCTGCCAGCAATGAAGTTTAATTTACTTAGATGTGCCAATTCATCTCTGTCACAAGCCTATTAATTTCTTCATTATTTTACTCTGTCCCTAGCCCTTGCACAATGAGGCACAATGATCCCCATTTGTGTAAAAAGAAAAAAAGGTGGAATCTCTTATAAATTACCTTCAGTTCTGCTGCTTTTAGTGACCAGACAGTCCCTGTATTTCTTTTTCATATTTAAATCAATGTTTTCAAACTCTTCTTCAGAAGAATACACTGAAACTCTGGAGTGATGTCATAGCAAAAGTGTAGGATTCTGATGGGCTCTTTCCCACGCAGTCTTGTCCCAAGAAAGACTTTCACCGCGCCTCTTCCAAGGCGGACGGTTGCTATAAGCACAGCTCCTTTATAGGGAGGGACTACTGTCAGCCCCTCATCAGTCACAGATGTCTCCATATACCTAGAGCATGGCACCCCTCATCAGTCAGAGATGTCTCAGGGTACCTAGAGCACGGTGCCCCTCGTCAGTTAGAGAGGTGTCAGGGTACCTATAGCATTGCTATCAAAGTGAAGACTGACAAATAAAGGTCATGGATTTAGAATTAATCCTCTTATGCTTTTGACATTTCTGCCTGGTGTAATCTTGAAGACACAGGAAGGTGACAGCTGAGAGGTTAGCAAGAGTTAACAGAGATATGGGAGACTGTTCCGTTGTATTAGCATCTGAAAGTCACATTCTCCTGTGCCACCTCTCTCTTCTCTATTTTTCAGGATTGGAGGCAAACACCAGGAGCTAAGGGAAAAGCAGGCAGGAGTTCTTGTCGATTATGCTGCTGGAGCCACTGGACCAGTGCATGACATGGACGATGATGAAATGGACCCCAATTATGCCAGAGTGAACCACTTTCGGGAGCCCTGCACATCAGCCAACGTCTTTAGATCTCCGTCTCCCCCCCGAGCTGGACCACTGGCTTACCCTCGGGATGGGCGTCCGCTGTCTCCAGACAGAGACCACTTAGAGGGTCTCTATGCCAAGGTCAACAAGCCGTATCATCCTCCAGCCCTGGCTGACAGGTAATGCTATGAAAGATGGTTGCAGTTTTAACTCAGTTTTAAGTCTCAAATCATCCCTACCGCTGAAGCAAATAAAAGCATATCCTTCAATCTATTAAAACTAAAATGACATGGTGCCCTAGACAAGTGTTCCACTTTGACCTACCATTATGGTATCAGTCATCAAAAAGAAAGCAATAACTAGCTATAAGTTGGCATGAATGAATGGTAGCAGCAGTCATGGTACAGCTGGGAACAATCCTTGCAGGAGTACAGTGGCAGAGAACTAATGATGAAGACATTGAAGGCATACTGTCTTTTGTCCTAAGAGCCCTATTGTCAGAAGATGGCGTGAAACATGGAGGTGAGGAGTCAGACAAGGGAAAATGGCTTCCAAGCAGGCATAATTGGAGTGGGATTATAGATAGCTACCATAGTGCAGGAGACTTTGAAAAATAAGATTGGGATTTTCTAATCGAGGAAAACTAAACTGCCTGGCAGATGTGGAAAATGAGATAATCTTGGTCCTAGGAGTTTGATGAAGCAGCAAAAGATAGGATGTGACCTGTAGATTTAGGAGCAAGGGAAAGAGGATATTGAGAACGTCTGTCTGGAGCAAGTAAGGAGCAAGATGATTCCAACTGCACCTCTTGCCCAAAGAAGAATGTCCTGTCAGGGAAAGGATGTCCTAAAAGAGCTTCAGTCTGTATGCATCATCATGTGACCTTGGAGTCCCTCAGACCAGGAATGAGTTGATAGAACTTGCTCTAATTTTGACTGCTGCTGTTTGAAATCTGTAGGGAGAAAAGGAAGAGGATGGTGCAAGAAGCGCTCATGCTAGATGAAAGAAAAAGACTCATTTTCCAGGTCCCCTAGGGTTCCGACGACCACCGGGACCCTAGCAGTAGCCAGCTTTTGTGTGGTAGCATGATATATCGCGTATGTTTACCGTTTACACATTTCCCCAGCTGGGTGATATTATGCACTTTCAATTAGGTTGGGGAGAGGAAGGGAAATGGCATTTTATGCAGACTGTAAAGTGTAGCTTCACAAGACTGATTGATTACCTTTCAGAACCTTTCCAATAACCAAGTGGGAAGCGAGGAGCAATTTTTAATCCTTACTGTCAAGCTTCCAGGTTGATGATATTAAAGAAAGATGGTCAAGTTTTGCGTTAAGACAAAATGAAAATATAAATTCCTATGACTGTGTGATGCGGCCATCATAAGCAAATTGCTAATTCCAAGGATTGATTAAGAGTTGGCCTTTTTCTCTCCAGTCTTCTCATAGGGTTGAATTTTATCATGTAAATAATAATGCTATTCTAGAGTCTATTCTAGGCTAAAGCATAGTCAATCTTTCTTTCCCCCAGTCAGAAGGGCTTCGTAGCAATCCTCTTTGCATATGTACGATAGAACAGCAACACATGAAGACTGTATTCCCCAGACCTTCCCAAGCTGGTGTGCTCCGGTGCTGGTTCCATGGGAATAAATGTGGGACATTGTAAAATAAGAGATTATACCAAACCCACAAGCAGAATTAACCCCCAGAAATAGATTTCTCTTTTAGTGTAGTCTTTTTTTCAATGATATATCAATGTGCACTGTTGACACCCGAGAACACTATACAACCAGAACGCATCATACCCAGAGTATTTGTCACTAAAGTTTATTTTACCCATATTTTGCAAAGACTCTGTATTGTTCAGATTCCTTTATCTGTGACAAAAATCCACGAGACAAACAACCCAAAAGCAGAACTCGTTGTTTGTATGCGGTTTTCTAGGTCTCAGAATGTGCCGTGGCCACTCAGCCAAGCTGCTCCTGGGCTCTACATCATGATGTGAGAAATGTTTGGGGGCAAAGCTACTCTTCTAGTGACAGCAGGAAGCAGAGAGGACCAGGCCCTTCAAAATCCTGCCCTTCATGGTGGTCAATACCGGCTGTGAATTAGGCAGGGTCTAGAATCTGGACGTATCTGTGAGGGAGTCTCTATATTAGGCTAACTGAGGTAAAGACCCATGCTAGAGTAGGCATCAGCAAGTATTTCATGAGTCAGAATTCCATACTAAATCAAAAGGGAAGGGCAAGCTAAATAATAGGGTTTATCTGGCTTCCTGATAACGTGATCAACTGCTTTGGTTTCTGTTCTCATAATTTCTCCATCATGATAGGCTGACTGCACCCTCAAACTGTTAACTAGAATAAACTTTCCCCCACTGAAGTTGCTTCTTCCCAGATATTTGCTCACACTGAGGGGAAGAATAACAAATGTTTCCCCAGACCCTTACTTCCTCAAACCTGGCTCCACTTCTGAGTATCTATGACCTTATCAGCAGATCAACCCGCTGACAAAGTTGCCATCTCTCTGTGACCTCAGCCATAAACATTGTTGCACTGGCACTGAACCTTCAATACTGAATCCATAGGGGACATTTTTAGTTCTAAACTATAACACACATGTGGATACGCTGTTGCCCATGTGGTAGATCAGGAAAGAAAACTCATTGCATAATGTTAAAGACAGCAACTATAAAACACTGCCAGAAAATGATTTCTTTACTGCCAAGCCCAGGTTCTGTATGAGTAGAGGAGTCTTCACTTTGGCTCTGGCCTCTTTGTGTCAATGAATGCTCCAAATCCGCCTTCTACAGAGCCTTAGGTAGCTGTTAAACTTTTGGATAGCAGATCAAAAAGTACCTCTTTTTACTCAGAATTGTCTTGATTCTGCTCTTATCTTTAATTGTATTTAAACTCCGCTCTGTTCCTTTCTCTTGAAGTCTTAAAGCAAGCAATTTTCCCTTGATGCATAGCAAGCACTGCATAATGGTAGTTATTATCATCATGATTACTATTATGACCACTCATACTGTCCGATAGCAATGAAATTCTGGGCCTACGTACATATAAGACAGTTGTCCGAGCAATGTCTCCAAGCAGATACCTTATTTTCTGAGTTCTAAACCTACCTTATTTTAAAGTAAAGGATATATCACTTTCTGACCCATCTGTTCAATCATTCTCATTCAATAAGTGTTCATGTGTCATTTACTATGTCCTAGATACTGTAGAAAATTCCAGGGAAGATGGGAAGATGGTCCTGACATATCAATGAGGACTAGAGGAGGTCCTCTTATATCCAGTAGAATTCCAGTGGAAATGGAGAGTTGTAATAGCCTGTAGTTAAAAATGAAAGCTTTTCTTTTTTGTTTGGCTTATATGCAAAAGGCATCCTAAAGCAAATGATGGCAGAGCTGGCTTTGCGGGGAGATCCTTAAGCATCAACAATAAGATAACTGCTTTCCATTACAAAGTAATCAAATGTGAACAAAGATCAAGTTGCATTTAAGGAAGTCCAGAAACACCCAGGACAGGGCTTGTAGGGAAGAAGGAAAGTGAAGGGAACGAGTCTGCACAGCACATTGAAGTCACGTGTCCATCAATAGGTCACAGGTTGATAGTTCTTGGTTGATAATAGCTGCCTAGAAGTCTGTAGGTAGAGCATCTCATAGCTGTCTAACTCGGACTCCAGAAATCTGGATGGCAGTGGACAGTGGCGACTGATGTGTGTCCCCATCCTGTTACCACTGTCATAACTGTGTCCACTGAGGTCAAAAGAATAAAACCTACAAAGAGAATGTGGCCACTAAAAGGCCATTGGTTAACTTAGAGAGAGCAGTGTCTTCTTAGAGAAGCTTAGTAGGAGGCCAGGAAACTTGCAGTGAGACTTGATGAGGAGGTGAGGATGGAGCGTGACCCCAACAGTAATGAGAAAGCAGAATGGTGGGCAGGAAAGGGTATCTCTGAAGTCACGTCTAACACGATGCTTCAAAGAGAACTAACAAAGTCACCTCGTGGTAATGCTGCAGAAAACGGGGCTCAGGGAATGGAAGTAACTGGCCCAAGATTAGGACTTAATTCTTCACTGCTCTGTGTTCTTTTCCCTCACCCACCCTGTCACTCAGGCACACCTTCTCCCTTCCTAGTGCAGTGTGCAGATAAAGTGGTTCAGTTTCGGGTTCTTAACATGTTAAAGGTGTTGTTAAACCATGACTTCTGGAATGGGGCTGATCTCTGTCTGGTTCTCTTCTGGATTACAACTGCATGGACTTCAGTAAGATGACTTTCCCAAGATGCCATGTCTCATCCTCGTGCAAGCAACGCAACAAATACTTGTGGCGCATGTATCAAGTTCCAGGACTGACCATCCGTCCTGAGTTCAACGGAGATTGAGGGAAAATGGTACATCCCCCTTACAGAGGGTTGCTGTACACTAAAAGATAGGTAGATCTTAACAAAGACAGTGGTCGGCACATGGTAGTTGCCACAGATTGGCTGTTAGACTAGTAAATGGGAACAAACAAGGGAAAATGAAACTGGCAGGAAGTGTGGTATGGGAGAACAGAGCTTCTTCAGCGCCACTCACAACTCTTTGACACCCAAGATTTTAATGCTACCCCTAAGCATATAAGTAATAAAATACACATACGAGTTAAACACTTACTGATAATATATTATAAATACGTTTATTTTAAGATGGTTTTTATGTATAATTTTACCCGGCATTAAAAATGAAAGCAGATTTGCATACTAATGAGATGCGTGCTCTTTTATTTTACATAAAAAATTCAATCATGGCTGAATATTTGATGCTATAGGACATAAACCATCTTCAGCGTTTTTCAGAGTTGATCAATACTTTGATTTTATAATTGCCAATGCTAAGAACACCACTTCACATAAATAGAAGAAAATGACAGAAGTTGTGCTTAGGGCCCCTGTTGGAAATTCTATCCTCATCATGGGCCAGAATTCATATAATGATTGTTCTCTGTGAAATCCAAGCCAGCAACTCTAACATCAATCTTTCAAATCAAACATTCTAACAAAATACAGTTGAAAGACACATGAAATTGATATTTACTTGCTGAGAACTGGTGGTAGGAAAACATTAAAAGTCTGAGTTTTCCAGGTAGAGTAAAAATACTGTAGCCCTTAACATGCAGCCGTCTGAAATCTGAGCCAAGATAGAGTGTTCAAAGCTGTTTATGTTGCATGTTCAGGGCCAAGGCTGCAGTGAAGGTGAGGGACACGGCATGGGTGAGTGCTGCCAAAAACACCATGAATTGATTATGTGGTAATCATGCATCCAGAGACCTTTTACTGTTGCCAAAATTTTTGCAACCTTTATATCCAGTTATGACTTCTTATGGGGTTATGACTCACAGCGTAAGATACTGGATATTAGTGGAAACAGAAAGAAAAGACGCAGCGGCAAGAGATAAAATAGAAAGGTCCAAGAGCTGAGCAAAAAAGAGGTGGGGTGACTGACCCTTGGTCATCTTGAGTGAGATTCAGGGACATCTGTGGGAGAAAGAAGGAGCAGGCTGAGGGTTTATACATGGGGTACAATCCTAGAATCCCGCAAGCTGATCAATAAAAGAACATTCTCACCTTTCTATCAGATGGAGGCTTGATGCCATAATGCCTTACATGATGAGATGGCTAAAAAAAAAATTTACTTTTTTATTAAGTTTTCATCTCTATAAAAATGTATCTGTTAGCCAGGCAATGGTGACGCACGCCTTTAATCCCAGCACTCGGGAGGCAGAGGCAGGCGGATCTCTGTGAGTTCGAGACCAGCCTGGTCTACAGAGCTAGTTCCAGGACAGGCTCCAAAGCCACAGAGAAACCCTGTCTCAAAAAAGCAAAAAAAAAATGTATCTGTTAATATATCTATGCTCAAAACTGACCTGAACAAGGGTACAGAAGGCATGGCAAGTGCCCTCGGTCACTGGGCAATCATTCTTCAATATAAACTCCTCCAGCTATTTAGTCCTGTCTCATAATCCATACCTGTAGCCCTCTTGGTGGTTGGTTCCCTGGATACACTCAGTTCTATTGAGTTTATGATCACTGTGTTAATCATGGCGTACACAACTGGACGCCATCTTTCAGAGGCATCCGAAGTCAAAGGATTTTGTCTTCCTTGGCCCTCATCTTTTATATCTATTGACGTGACCTGAACTTGCACATCAGCTCCAGTTTCTAGCTTATGTTATACTTTTTCTAAAACGTCTATGCTTTTTCATTTGCATTATTGTTTTAGTTTATTTGATAATATTATAATAAACCATGACCAAAACTAAGGAAAGAGTTTATTTGAGCTTGCATCTAGAAGGGAAGTCAGGGCAGGAACTTGAAACTAGGAACTGAAACAGAGGCCATGGAGGAATGCTGCTGACTGGCTTACTCAGTCTGCTTTCTTACACAACCCAGGGCCACCTGCCCAGGGGTGGGACCTGCCCGCCATGGGCTGGACTCGTCCACATCAATCATTAGTAAAGACAGTATACCCCCACAGGCTTGTCAGCAGGCCAATATTATGGAAGCATTTCCTCAGTTAAAATTCCCTCTCCCCGTCTGACTCTAACTAGTGTCAAGTTGACAAAACTCTCTTCAGGACAATTGTCAAGCTATGTATTATTGAATCTTATATATGTAGAATAAATTTTTATTGGAGGATTTTTTATCTAAACTAAAAATATACCTGTTAGGATTAAAGCCAGTCATGGTTGTCATACACCCCCAATCCTAACAGGTTCAAGATGAAGCAGGAGAATCATTTGTTTGAGCCGATACTGGGCTACATAGTGACACCCTATCTTCCAGCCCCCAAAAATGCACTTGTTAGTTTTAGCTCATTATTATCATCTATAAAGGTATTCTATTTGTTCAAATTATTAGCTATGCTTCATAGGTTAGTTTTGTCACCCTCATATTTAATCATTGAGACTCATCTATGTCATTGATAAGATCATTGATCAGTGTCAAGTATAATCTTTGCAATTCATTACTTGAAACCTCCATTAATCAGCTCTCTGTGGGATCTTCACTTAGCTATACAGTTGACTGTATATAGTTTACACTCTTCATTTCAACCGGAAATGCTGTAAAATGTCTGACTTACTTCGATATGTGCCATGCTTGGAAGAGTTACCATCTCTTAACCTAGGCATGAAAGGAAACTACATGTTCTTAGTGAATCCAAAAGTAACTATTTTCTATGTCAGATGATCCAAATAATGATTACATGTAGACATAATTATAAGATTTTATGTGGTTCAGTAATACTGGAACCTTTTTCGTATTTGCTTACTCAATGTTTATTGACTAATGTATGATAACTGTGAAATTAAAGTGGTCAATAGCAGAGAACACCCTGGTCATCAGGTAAGTGTCCGCATTCTCCAGCATGTATGTGCAAGTGCTTTGTAGAAACCTTTAGTGAGCATCTGTTACATTGCAGAGCTCATACAAAGGAGTTTAGCAGTTCTGCCCCTCAAGAAACCCAATCTAGTGGCTGAGTCTGTCTCATAAACAAACTAAAAAAGGATCATAGTATGGTGTTAAGAGTTATAAACAGAATCCACTATTTAAAAAAAACCTTTAAATTGTAAGCACATTTTATTTTGGAAAAACCTGAAACTTTGGGACTTTCCAGTAACATTGATTAAAATGATCAATTTTTCAAAAACTTAAGTTTAAGAACTGTAAAATCAAGAGAAGGGTGTACCCTATATCCACTGGGCTGTCTGAGACTGCAGTGGAGTAAGCCCATAGCCTGTCTCAATAAACATCAGCTATGCCTCTCAGGAAAGCTTCTACCCAGTAACATTGGACCATAGAACACAGTAGGCTGTATATTCAGGGCAGTGAATTTACGTATAACTGCTTATGAAGGTTATTATTGTATCTTGCTGTTGACCCTTGAAGTCATGCATTTTAGAACCCAATAGATTCCATCTGTTCCATGGTCACATGGTTAAAAGCTAATCCTACCTCCAACTCTAACTCTTGCTGGAATGTTACAATTATGAGAAACAAAAAGGTAGAAACAGAAAAGTGAGAGGAGGATACACAAAACAACTGAGAAACATCCCAGATTCTGTGAGATTTGTCATATCATTTGCATAAATGAATAATGTAGTTGTTAAACAGTGGGATACTTAGGTGATTATCTTATTCAATCCGTAGCTTATTAGATATTCCTAAGCTAGTCATCAGAGTGAAGGTTATCTTCCTTCCATGTCACTTGAATGTCCAATAGCCACATGTTGAGCCAGCCCAGTTTTCATGGCCCTGGAAGAGCTGTCAATGACAGAATGTGTGAAATCACATCTCTTGGCTATAAAACTAGAAAACCCAATGCATATATCTGTGTTTTCCATTCATGGGTCAAGTGACCTCTACCCATCTTCTTCCTTGTCTTCAGTCTGGGGAGGACCTGAAGCTGTGGGTGGGGCTTCCTGTGAGTAGATTTCATCTTGTGTTGTATCATACTTCTAAGATAATCTTGTGTCTATTATCCAGCAAAAAAAAGATTATTTGAAAGGGGTTGAATAATCAGTGAAATACTCTAAGGAAGTCGATTCCTTTGTAAAAAAAAAAAAAATAGCCAGGAGTCTCCAGTAACTTCACATTGGCAGAAATTAAATGGTCACTTCTATACACAAGAGAATGTGAAAGATAGTGTTTCATCTTTTCAGTCAATGAAGTCAGAAGAGAAAGGAGTTCCAAGTGGCTGTTATAGATCACTGCTTGGAATCCATCACAATCAGGTCAACTCCAGATGACTTGTTTCTTCTCCCCTTTCTCTCCCCTTTAATAATGCAAGTTTTAGATGAGCAATACACAGCACTGGGGTTAAGTATATTCCTATTAGCTTCACATGGGAGGTTTTCCTTATCGGTACCGTGTAGTCCCTCTCTAATTCAGGCAGAACTATTTCTGTCTGAGTAACTTTGACTGTGACTTAACTGAAGTACTTGGGTAGCTGTCTTCTCAGTTTTGGCAATCACTGAAAATTTTGTTTTGGGAAATTCTCCAAGAAGAGGAAAGATGGATTTGAAAGGTATCAGCAGGCTCGGCAGCCAGGTGGGAACAGCTGGGAGGGGACGAATCATGTGCTCCCGGGGCAATGTAAGATAATTGATATCTCTGTCACAACAGTGTGTTAATTGCAGAGATGCTGGCATTTCACTAAGCCGTGCTCTGTCACAGACAGCTCACAGG
The DNA here is from genome assembly GCF_018167655.1 of Microtus oregoni. NCBI lineage: Eukaryota > Metazoa > Chordata > Mammalia > Rodentia > Cricetidae > Microtus > Microtus oregoni. The sequence goes on from NW_024543069.1 coordinate 54,861,655, forward strand.
AGACTGATGTTTGTTCCCAGTCGCCTCCCTAGAGATTTTCCCAGTTAATTTTATTTCAGTTTCAGAGTATTTTAGATCTTCCTTCTGACTCATACCTTTATGAAACCCGTGTGTGGGATCTGAACAGTGAATACAATAATTTCCTAGAGATGTCGGGGTTTTTTTGCCTACAAGCGGAGCCAAAGCCATCTCATTTCACTTCAAGAATCCCAGTGATAAATGCTTTTTCTATGGAGATTTAACTCATCAGTTGAATGAAGCAATCAGACTTTCCCCCTTCAGAACATAATGCCATTCATGTTTAAGTGACTTTTAGATAATAATGAGAAATCTCTTAATGAAAGAATCGCTACGACCAGGTAAGTGCTAAGAGTAACGGATATATCATTAACTCTACTTTCCCTTACCCCTTCTCTTTTTAAACTTGAGTTCTCATTAATTTTTCTATGTTCTGAGAGCCCCACTTTTGGGCTGATGCTACTAATACCAGACAGACTAAATTATCTGTTTTCAGGAGTGAAAGATGTAACTAGTCTTCTAAGGAGGAGGGTTGATACACAATGACTGTCCATTCCTAAGGCCACCTCCCCTCCTAACCCCAGATAAATAAGCATACTCTACCCTGATTGTTAAAACGATTGTACATTTACTCATTTAAATGTTTTTCAAACAAATGACTTGAACTCTGGGATCTATTCATCTAGCTAAGTATTTACTCAGATGAGGTTGAAAGGTATGTATAGGCTATCCTCAGCAAAACATGACCCAGCACAAATGGAACAGGGTGTTGAATTGATGGCAAGAACAGTCATGTTTTTCCTTGGCTATCCACAGCACTCCCTCCTTCATTCGCTCATGCCATAAATTCTGAGATGCCTGTTATATACTAAATGCTGTGTACAAGGCTATGGAGATGTAACCGTGTGTTAGGAACCTTGAACTCTGTCTCTTTCTCCAGCAGAACTAGACTGATGCTGATCTACTGCAAGCCTCTTAGGACCTGTGGTTTGCATTTGTCTATTAGGCTAAGCCACATACCTTTTCATTACACAGTCTTTGCTGATGCTAAAGACAGATTCCAAAGTGCCCTCTTTACAATTTCTGGATTTAATGCAATGTGTAATCAAGAATAGGCCATTGTTAGGTCAATTACTTTCCTGTATTTATCTTTTCAAACAATAAATAATCAGTGGGATGGAGGGGGCAGTAAAAGAGAGTTTTAATGCTAGTACTCATAAATATCCACCAGCTTAAAGAGACGTTTTAATATTTATATGTGGTGGAATACCCTCCCCTCTAGAGAGAGCTCGGCTGAGGGCTGATAGGAATCCATGCAGTATCCCTGAGTCATCACTTTGTAGAGGCTCACAGGCAAGCCTGAGCAAGCCAGGGGTTGTGCCCAATAGTCAGTCTCTCGGTTCCCAAATTACCAATACCCGTGTGTATACACCTAAGAAGGAAACTTTTTGGTACATACTCAGTGGGCTTTCTATGTCAAGTTTAGTAGAGGACCTCGGGCCTGCCCATGCTCTTCGTCAGACCAAAGCCTGAAGAGATCACTTCATAGCACTGTTTCCCGCTGTTGCATTTCTCATAAAGTACAGGACTGGAAGACACTGTTCAGGTTATACGCACTTGACACCAGGAGCCAAAAAAGCACAGTCGTGTTCTGGAGAACGTTAGGCTTAACGTCAGGCATGAAGCGAGAACAGCTCCCAGGCACGAGCACTCTGAGGTCCCCGAAAGCATCCTGTAGGTATAGTGAGCGTGGTATCAATGGAACTTCTATCCGTCCTTACTTACTTTTCACTTGCTGGCAGGGAAGGGGAGCCTATGTACAAGAGAGGACACAAGAGGCTGAACATAGAGAGATTCTGAAGCCAAAACTTATTTTGGGGAACTGATTCTGTTACCCCACATTGTTGCATAACTAGGCAAATCACTTCCCTTTTTTCTTGACTTCCATGTCTAGAGATGGGCCTAAGCACAGTACCTAAAGAGAATGCTGTTCCTAGGATTTACATGTGTTTACATATTCAAGTAGGGTACATCACTGTGTAGTTAGTAAGCATCTTTATATGCAGTAATTCCTGAGAATTTATACCATTCTGTCATTAAAATTACTATTCATTCCATAGATGATAGCACAGTGACAGATGCCTATAGTTGCAGCACTTGGAAGGCTGAGGTACAAAGATCATGATTGGGGGTCCCTTAGGGCTCCACAGCAAGACATTCACATAAAAATGCTGATTGTTAATTCCCTTGTTGGTCCTTAATAGCGAACTGAAGTTGGGAGGAGAAGTATCTTGCCTTTCACTGTTTTTTTTTTTTTTTGCCCTAGTGTTTGTTACTTGTATAATTCCAGCAAAGCATCCAAGAGGGAGTTAATATTGGTTCTAAACTGGGTGCAGATATGTATAACTGCTTCAGCAGAACCACTTCCATCAGCATAAAGAGATCGCCCACATTCCCCTTTATAGATACCCTTCCTCCATTCCTGCCTCTTATCAATCACCAATCTGTTTCACATCACTGTAAGTGTGCCATAAGTAGCATAGTTCAAAGGTAGAATTAGGAAAATGGAGAATATGACCTTCTGAGACTGACTTTTTTTAAACACTGTAAGGCTTTTGAATCCACCATGTCATTGTCGCTATCAAAGAAGTTCTTTACTTTCTGTTGTTGGGTAGTAGTCCATGGTACACATGTACTATGATTGATATTGTAAGTATTATAGAGATGGGAGAGATAGCTCTCTTCTGGATTTTATGTGAACACATGCTCGATTTCTTCCATTCCTCTCTGTATACCTTTTTTTTCTTGCCTTATTGCATGGGCTATAATCTCCAATACTATGTTGAACAGCAATGGAAACACTGAAGACTCTCACTTTTTTTTTTCAATCATATGGAGAAAGCATTCTGGCTTTCACCTTTGAAATATTAGCTACAGGGATTTTGTTGGTATCTTTATTATGTTGTGGAAATTCTCCTTAAATTCCACCTTTCTGAGAGTTATCAAAAGTCAGTGAGTTTTTTCCAGGTGTCTTTTCTACTTCAGCTTATATAATCTTGTGATTTCCTTCTCTATTCATTCTCAGAGCACTAACCATAATTAAATAAATCCCACATAGTTTTGATATATAAGTATTGTCATATTTTACTATTTGATAGCATTTTGACAAGACATTTTGCATCTAAATCATAAGGAATACTGGTCTATAAGTTTCTTAATTTCATCTTTCATTTTGACGTGGAGGTAAGACCAGCTTCTCTGAATGAGTGGGGAAGTAGTATGTACTTTTCTTTTCCTGAAGAGTAGGTAGAAATGGAATTAATTCTTCTTTAACCCTTCAGAAGATCTCTCTGATAAGACTATAAGAACCCTAACATTTCTTCTTTAGGAGGCTTTTGATTATAAATTCAAAGACCTTAATAATTGTAAGTCTGTTCAGATTATGTTATATTGTGTGAATTATGGTAGTTTTAATCTTCCTAGGAGTTGATTCCTTTTTTATCAAAATCACATTATGGAATTATCTGCATCTTTATTTTCTTTTTTTTTTTTTTTTTTTTTTTTTTTTTTTTTTTTTGGTTTTTCGAGACAGGGTTTCTCTGTGGTTTTGGTTCCTGTCCTGGAACTAGCTCTTGTAGACCAGGCTGGTCTCGAACTCACAGAGACCCGCCTGCCTCTGCCTCCCGAGTGCTGGGATTAAAGGTATGCGCCACCACCGCCTGGCTATCTGCATCTTTCTTATCCTGTTGATAAGATATTGTCTTGTCTTCTGCGGCAAGCACTTTACAGATTAACTACCCCCCAAGCCTCTCATCTCCTTATTAACCTACAGGATCAGCAATGTTATTCTAGTTTCTTCCTGATACCGAAACTTATGTTTTTTTTTCTCTTTTTGTTACTTTTTGTTGTTGTTTTATTTGAAAGTCAGATCATTTTATTGATTTTTTTCAAAGGACCAGCTTTTTTTCCCCTCATTTTTCTGGTTCTAATTTCATTGATTTCTACATTTTGTTATTTTCTTAATTCTCTTTGTTTGTTTTCCTTTGGTTTCATGTCTTTTTTTTCTAATTCTCTAAGTGGAGGGAGAATACTGCTTTAAGACTGTCTTGTTCGATGTAACAATTTGTTTTAAATTCCCCATTCAGCCCTGCTTTTAGGTATATTGCATACATTTTGATACAGTGTATATTTGTCATTTGTTATGTCTTTAAAGTTTACTTGAAAACTTTTTTTTGACCTGTAAGTTAGAAATCTTTTGTTTTAGGGATTTCTCTATTATCTTCTTACTGTTGACCACTCATTTTACTACACTGTGATCACAGAACATCTTCTCTACCCTATTTATGATTGTAACTTTTTCTCTTCAGTTTTATCAAGTTGGGGCTTTTACCATTTCTGTGACATAATTCCATCATTTTTAGCTCTCAATATTTTCATAAAATGTCTGTTGTCAGAATACTTCCATGCCTTTGAAAATAATTTGTCTTGCTCTTTTAACTGCTTTAATTTTTGATGTTTAATTTCAGAAGTTTACTGGGATATACATGTGGATGTGTGTGTGCCTGTGTGTAGAAATGTGTGGATGTGTGCATGTGTAAACATATGAGTACATATGAGTTCGAGTGTATGCGGGTATGTACATGTATATGTGTGCATAGGATGTGTGCGTGACCGTGGATGCATGTGTGTGAATGTGTGTGCATGCGTGTAAAGTGTGCGTGTGGATGTGTGCATATGTGCACCTGTATGCACGTGTGTGTGTGCATGCGTGTATTGCATGGATATATGTGCAGTATTTAAACCTGTGTAGGATATATATAGCCTCATAAATCTGTGACTTAATCCCCTAATTAGCTTTGGAAAATGGGTGGTATCTCTGCAAATATTCTTTCTTTGTTTCTGTCTTAACTCCTGCCTCAGAAATCCAATGAAATAAAAAGATTAGAGCTTTCTGTTCCATTTTCTTGTTTTTATCTTTTAGTTTTGTTCTTCTGTAATGTCCTGTTTGCTAATTTACTAGTCTTGCCTCTGGTCTATCTAATCTCCCTTTAAGCCAGCTGTTGAGCCCTTCATTTCGTTTGGTTTGATTTTCATTTTCAGATGTCTGTCTGCCTTTTGTTGCTTTTTGTTTGAAACTGTTATTCTCTGATGAAACTCTCTCTTTCATTGTTTTCTTAACAAATTAATTATAGTTATTTTAAGAATCATATCTAATATTAATATCTGAATTACTTGTCCACATTGATACTAATTTCCTACTTATTTTCAGTGATTTTTTTTCTTATCTTCTGTTAAGCAAGATAATTTTGAGTAAATGATAGACAAAGCCCCTAAAAAGCTGTGGAAATAATCTAAGGCCGATGCTGTCTTTCTCTGGAGAGGATTTACTGTTTGCCAGACACTTGGAGTAGACTTCCATTCATCCTCAAATCACAAAGGCTAGCATCTAGATTTTACTTTTGAAGATAGGTAGTTTTTTTATTTTTGAGATTATAATTTAATTATAGTATTTCTCCCTTCCTTTCTTCCTTCTAAACCTTCTTATATATGCTTCCCTACTTACCTTCAAAGTCACTACCATTTTCTCCAATAATTGTTATTGCGTGTATATTCTACTTGTATATACATATTTCTAAATATAACCAGAGTCCATTAAATGCTACTTACATGTATTTTACTTGGATGCATGTTTTCAGGGCTGACCATTTGGCACTAGAACACCGACGAGTACGCTCTCCCTGAGGAAGATCTTTCTCACCCCCAGCTTTCCCAGCTGCCTAATGTTTTTGTGTAGAGTTGAGACTTTGTGGGTTCTCCTCTGTCCAGTTTGGCGTGTCCATTGGTGTCATCCTTGTTCGCATCACATTCGATGGTTACATTAGTGAGATTTTATGGGTATAGATTCTCATATTACTAGGAGACACAACCATACACCAAAATCCTTAATCTTCTGTCTTTTATAATCTTTCTACCCTCTCTTCTGCAGTATTCCCTGAGCCTTAGATTCAAAAGTATTTATATCCAGTGGGTTTTACTGGGTTCCACACCTCTGCATTTTGATTGGTTGTTTTCTGTAATGGTCTGTAGCTGTTGCAAAGAGAAGTTTCTTTGATGGGGTGTGTGTGTGTGTGAAAACTTCACTTATCTGTGGATATAAGAGCAAATGTTTAGAACTTGTTGTTAGGGATTATGTTGGTTTAATTATGGTAGATTCTCCTCCAATAGCCTTAATTTCATTAGCACTGACTAGTTCGCTAAGTTTTCATGACCAGTCATGATATTCCTCTTGTTGAACAGGTCTTAGTTCAATGAGAGTCACTGCTGCATCCATAGCGTTATGGTGCCATATTGGTCATTTAAATGTTTCAGTGGCCGGGTATAAATGGTGGTGGTATCCCTCTTTGGAAAATTGTGTGTCCTCTTCTACCACCATGGGAGCTAGTTGAGGCTATATGATTATACTACTCCTAGGATGTATCCTCTCCAGAATCCCACCTAGGAACATGGGTCTGTAGCAGGAGTCTGTCTTCCATAGAGGAAATGAATCTGGTCTTCTAATTTTTTTTTTTTTTTTTTTTAATTTTAATTTATTTATTTATTAAGAATTTCTGCCTCGTCCCCACAACCGCTTCCCATTTCCCTCCCCCTCCCCCGATCAAGTCCCCCCCCCCCTCATCTGCTCGAAGAGCAATCAGGGTTCCCTGACCTGTGGGAAGCCCAAGGACTGCCCACCTCTATCCAGGTCTCCTAAGGTGAGCATTCAAGCTGCCTAGGCTCCCACAAAGCCATTACGTGCAGTAGGATCAAAAACCCACTGCAATTGTTCTTGAGTTCTCAGTATTCCTCATTGTCCGCTATGTTCAGCTAGTCTGGATTTATCCCATGCTTTTTCAGACCTAGGCCAGCTGGCCTTGGTGAGATCCCAATAGAACATCCCCATTGTCTTAGTGTGTGGGTGCACCCCTCGTGGTCCTGAGTTCCTTGCTCGTGCTCCGTCTCCTTCTGCTCCTGATTTGGACCTTGAGATTTCTGTCCGGTGCTCCCGTGTGGGTCTCTGTCCCTGTCTCCTTTCATCGCCTGATGAAGGTTAATATTCCTGAGGATGCCTATGTGTTTGTCTTTGGATTCACCTTATTTAGCTTCTCTAGGAACATGAATTATAGGCTCAATGTCCTTTATTTATGGCTAGAAACCAAATATGAGTGAGTACATCCCATGTTCCTCTTTTTGGGTCTGGCTTACCTCACTCAGGATAGTGTTTTCTATTTCCATCCATTTGTATGCAAAATTCAAGAATTCCTTGTTTTTTACTGCTGAGTAATACTCTAATATGTATATATTCCATACTTTCTTCATCCATTCTTCCGTTGAAGGGCATCTAGGTTGTTTCCAGGTTCTGGCTATTACAAACAATGCTGCCATGAACATAGTTGCGCATATACTTTTGTTGTATGATAGGGCCTCTCTTGGGTATATTCCCAAGAGTGGTATTGCTGGATCCAGGGGTAGGTTGATCCCGAATTTCCTGAGAAACCGAAACACTGCTTTCCAGAGTGGTTGCACAAGTTTGCATTCCCACCAGCAATGGGTGAGTGTACCCCTTTCTCCACAACCTCTCCAGCAAAGGCTATCATTGGTGTTTTTGATTTTAGCCATTCTGACAGGTGTAAGGTGGTATCTTAAAGTTGTCTTGATTTGCATTTCCCTGATCGCTAAGGAAGTTGAGCATGACCTTAAGTGTCTTTTGGCCATTTGAAGTTCTTCTGTTGAGAATTCTCTGTTCAGATCAGTGCCCCATTTTATAATTGGGTTGATTAGCCTTTTACGGTCTAGTTTCTTGAGTTCTTTATATATTTTGGAGATCAAACCTTTGTCAGTTGCAGGGTTGGTGAAGATCTTCTCCCAGTCAGTGGGTTGTCTTTTTGTCTTAGTGACAGTGTCCTTTGTTTTACAGAAGCTTCTCAGCCTCAGGAAGTCCCATTTATTCAATGATGCCCTTAGTGTCTGTGCTGCTGGGGTTATACATAGGAAGTGGTCTCCTGTGCCCATGTGCTGTAGAGTACTTCCCACTTTCTCTTCTATCAGGTTCAGTGTGTTCGGACTGATATTGAGGTCTTTAATCCATTTGGATTTGAGTTTTGTGCATGGTGATAGATATGGATCTATTTTCATTCTTCTACAGATTGACATCCAGTTTTGCCAGCACCATTTGTTGAAGATGCTCTCTTTTTTCCATTGTATACTTTTAGCTCCTTTATCGAAGATCAGGTGTTCATAGGTTTGTGGGTTAATGTCAGGGTCTTCTATTCGATTCCATTGGTCGACTTCTCTGTTTTTATGCCAATACCAAGCTGTTTTCAATACTGTAGCTCTGTAATAGAGTTTGAAGTCAGGGATGGTAATGCCTCCAGACAATCCTTTATTGTATAAGATTGTTTTGGCTATCCTGGGTTTTTTGTTTTTCCATATAAAGTTGATTATTGTCTTCTCCAGATCTGTGAAGAATTTTGATGGGATTTTGATGGGGATTGCATTGAATCTATAGATTGCTTTTGGTAGAATTGCCATTTTTACTATGTTGGTCCTCCCAATCCAAGAGCAAGGGAGGTCTTTCCATTTTCTGGTGTCTTCTTCAATTTCTTTCTTCAAAGACTTATAGTTCTTGTCAAGTAGATCTTTCACTTCCTTGGTCAGGGTTACCCCAAGGTATTTTATGCTATTTGTGGCTATCGTGAAAGGTGATGCTTCTCTGATTTCCCTCTCTGCTTCCTTATCCTTGGTGTATAGGAAGGCAACTGATTTTTTGGAGTTGATCTTGTATCCTGCCACGTTACTAAAGCTGTTTATCAGCTGTAGGAGTTCTTTGGTAGAATTTTTGGGGTCGCTTATGTACACTATCATATCATCTGCAAATAACGAAAGCTTAACTTCTTCCTTTCCAATACGAATCCCCTTGATCTCCTTATGTTGTCTTATTGCTATTGCTAGAATTTCAAGCACTATATTGAAGAGGTATGGCGAGAGTGGACATCCTTGTCGTGTTCCTGATTTTAGTGGGATGGCTTTGAGTTTTTCTCCGTTCAATTTAATGTTAGCTGTTGGCTTGCTGTAAATAGCTTTTATTATATTTAGGTAGGACTCTTGTATCCCTATTCTCTCCAAGACCTTTATCATAAAGGGGTGTTGAATTTTGTCGAATGCTTTTTCCGCATCTAGTGAAATGATCATATGGTTTTTTTCTTTCAGTTTATTTATATGGTGGATTACATTGATAGATTTGCGTATGTTGAACCAGCCCTGCATCTCTGGGATGAAGCCTACTTGATCATAATGGATAATTTTTCTTATGTGTTCTTGGATTCGGTTTGCCATTATTTTATTGAAGATTTTTGCGTCGATGTTCATGAGTGAGATCGGTCTGTAATTCTCTTTCTTGGTTGGGTCATTTTGTGGTTTTGGTATCAGGGTAACTGTAGCTTCATAAAAGGAATTTGGCAATGACTCTTCTGATTCTATATTGTGAAATACCTTAAGGAATATAGGTATTAATTCTTCTTGGAAGTTCTGGTAGAATTCTGCATTGAAACCATCTGGTCCTGGGCTTTTTTTCGAAGGGAGATTTTTGATAACCATTTCTAATTCTTCGCGAGAAACCGGTCTATTTAGATCATTCACCTGGTCTTGGTTTAGCTTTGGTATATGATACTTATTTAAAAAAATGTCCATTTCTTTTGTATTTTCCAGTTTTGTGGCATACAGGCTTTTGTAGTAAGATCTAATGATTCTCTGAATTTCCTCTGTGTCTGTGGTTATGTCCCCCTTTTCATTTCTGATCTTAGTTATTTGCGTGTTCTCTCTCTGTCGTTTAATTAGTTTGGATAGGGGTTTGTCGATCTTGTTGATTTTCTCCAAGAACCAGCTTTTTGTTTCATTGATTCTTTGGACTGTTTTCTGTGTTTCTATTTTGTTGATTTCAGCCCTCAGTTTTATTATTTCCAGTCTTCTACTTCTCCTGGGCGCGTCTGCTTCTTTTTTTTCTAGAGCTTTCAGGTGTGTTTTTAAGTCCCCAATGTATGCATTCTCCGTTTTCTTTAAGTGGGCACTTAGTGCTATGAACTTTCCTCTTAGCACTGCTTTCATTGTGTCCCATAGGTTTGAGTATGTTGTCCCTTTATTTTCATTAAATTCAAGGAAGACTTTAATTTCTTTCTTGATTTCTTCCTTGACCCAGGCGTGGTTCAGTAGTTGACTGTTCAGTTTCCATGAGTTTGTCGGTTTTTTGGGGGCAGCGTGGTTGTTGCCTTCTAACTTTAATCCGTGATGATCTGATAAGACACAGGTGGACACTGAGATTTTTTTGTATCTGTGGAGGTTTCCTTTGTTTCCGAGTATGTGGTCAATTTTTGAGAAGGTTCCATGAGCTGCAGAGAAGAAGGTATATTCTTTCCTATTTGGGTGGAATGTTCTATAGATGTCTGTTAAGTCCATTTGCTTCATTACCTCCAATAATTCTCTTAATTCTCTATTAGGTTTCTGTCTGATTGACCTGTCCCTTGGAGAGAGAGGTGTGTTGAAGTCTCCTACTACTAGTGTGTGTGGTTTGATGTCTGCCTTGAGTTCTAGTAATATTTCTTTTACATAAGTAGGTGCTTTTATATTGGGGGCGTATATATTCAGGATTGAGACGTCCTCCTGATGAATTGTTCCTGTTATGAGTATAAAGTGACCGTCTCGGTCTCTTCTGATTGATTTTAGTTTGAAGTCAGTTTTGTTAGAAATTAGTATGGCCACACCTGCTTTTTTCTTAGGACCATTTGCTTGAAACACCTTTTCCCAACCCTTTACTCTGAGTAGGTGCCTGTCTTTGTGGTTGAGATGTGTTTCTTGCAAACAGCAGAATGTTGGATCCTGTTTTCGTATCCAATCTTTTAGCCTGTGCCTTTTTATAGGTGAATTGAGCCCATTAATATTAAGTGATATTAATGACCAGTGGTTGTTTACTCCGGTTATTCTTATTGTTTTTGGTAGTAGAGATTGTGTGTCTCCTTTCTTTGAGATGTGCTCGTGAAGGGCCATTAGATGCCTGGGTTATTGTAGGCAGTGTTGGCAGTGGTGGATTCCTTGGGTTGCGATTTTCCTTCTATTACTTTCTGTAGGGCTGGATTTGTGGCTACGTATTGTTTAAATTTGTTCTTATCCTGGAATGTCTTGTTTTCTCCGTTGATAGTGAACGATAGCTTGGCTGGGTATAGTAGTTTGGGTTTGCATCCATGGTCTCTTAGCTTCTGCAGAACCTCTATCCAGGACCTTCTGGCTTTCATAGTTTCCATCGAGAAGTCAGGTGTAAGTCTGATCGGTTTACCTTTATAAGTTACTTGCCCTTTTTCTTTTGCAGCTCTTAATATTCTTTCTTTAACCTGTATATTTTGTGTTTTGATTATTATATGGCGAGGAGATGTTTTTCTTTGATCCAGTCTGCTTGGTGTTCTGTATGCTTCTTGAATATTTAAATGAATATCTTTCTTTAAGTTGGGAAAGTTTTCTTCCATAATTTTGTTGAAAATATTTTCTGAGCCTTTGAGCTGTGACTCTTCTCCTTCTTCTATTCCTATTATTCTTAGGTTTGGTTTTTTTATTGTGTCCCATAGTTCCTGAATGTTTTGTGTTGAGAATTTGTTGGCTTTGCTGTTTTCTTTGATCTGTTCGTTTATTTTCTCTATGGTGTCCTCAGCATCTGAGAGTCTTTCTTCTAGCTCTTGGATTCTATTGATTATGCTTGTTTCTGTAGACTCAGCTCGTTGGCCTAGATTTTCCATATCCAGCTGGTCCTCCGTTTGTATTTTCTTCTTTGCCTTCATTTCAGTTTTCAATTCTTGAACTGTTTCCATTACCTGTTTGATGGTTTTTTCTTGGTTTCCCAGGGTATCATGTACGTATTTACTCATTTCTTCAAACTTTTTGTTGTACTTCTCATCCATTTCTATAAGGGCATTTTTTACATGTTGTTTAAGGGACTCTATTATCTTCATAAAGTCGATTTTTTCCACTTCTTCTGTGTTAGGTTGTTCAAATACTTCTGTTGTAAGATCATTGGGTTCTGATGTTTTCATGTTGTTTTTCGGATTATTGGGTGAGTTCTTGCCTTGGCGCCTTCCCATCTCCTCCTATTGATCCTATCCAATGGATCCTTTAGAAACCGGATCAGGTTTCCCTGCTGGCCAAGGGCTCCGCTTACAAAATGCCCTCACTCTCTTTTGTGGTTCCTGCTGCAGGCCAAGAACCCTCTCACCCCTCCGAAGGATCTTCAGGACAGGACCAGGCTCCCCTTGTGCCAGTGACCTGGCCAACCAAAGGCCTACCTCTTTGATTCAATCGTAGTAGGGCGATCTGCTCTCCTTATTGCAGCCTGTCCCAGCTGCTTGGGTCTGGCCACCGCTCAGCTGCGTCTGGTGCCGCCGCCGTGCTGCCGCCGCCGCTGCGCCGCGTCTGGCGCCGCCGCCGCTGCGCCTCTGTGCGTCTGGCGCCGCCGCCGCTGCGCCTCTGTGCGTCTGGCGCCGCCGCCGCTGCGCCTCTGTGCGTCTGGCGCCGCCGCCGCTGCGCCTCTGTGCGTCTGGCGCCGCCGCCGCTGCGCCTCTGTGCGTCTGGCGCCGCCGCCGCTGCGCCTCTGTGCGTCTGGCGCCGCCGCCGCTGCGCCTCTGTGCGTCTGGCGCCGCCGCCGCTGCGCCTCTGTGCGTCTGGCGCCGCCGCCGCTGCGCCTCTGTGCGTCTGGCGCCGCCGCCGCTGCGCCTCTGTGCCTGGTCTTCTAATTTCAACTCTACAAGGATGCTGAGATCTCCACTCAGCCTCAAAGTATCTCAGTCACTGCACTCTGATCATTTTCTTAGCATTTGACTCTGTGCCATCTGTGAATTAGCAAATGACTTGTAGAGAAAAGTGCCACAGAATCTTGGACCCAACTCAAAATGCTAACCTACCTACTCTTCAAAATCAGTCTTGGCCCCTAGGGTCCTGAGTGTCTTGGGAGTTATCCAAAGTCTTCAAGTCGTTTTGTTCTTTATTTTTTTTCCCAAAGTTCCTCCAACTTTTGTGGTTATTCTCACTAGAATAAGAATAAAACAAGCCATTTCACCGTTACCCAAAAAATAGATATTCCCTGTCTCTCTTTAATACTAAGTGATGATCGCATTAATATATGTTAGTAAGCGTCTCTGTTGGACCAATTGAAAGAGAGTTGGGAAGAAGGCTTTATCAGTAAGTTCATGCCAGCATGAGAGCCTGAATAGCACCCCCAAATTCATATTAAAAATACAAGCATAATGGCCCATGCTCATAATTTTAATCTTAGCACTGAGGAGACAGTGGTAGGCGGCTCTCTGAGGGTGCAAGCCAGCCAGCCTAGTCTATTGGACCAGCTCCCAGCTAAAGAGAGATGCTGTCTCAAATAATACAGTAACCTATTCACCATTTTTCTTTCTTGCAAGCAGACAGGCTTCACCATGAAAGTCTAGCCATGCAGTTTTAGCAAATATAAGGTCTGTTCCAGCTGTTGCCATTCTAGGACCAATGGGAAGGAGTTCCAGTCTCTCACTGTGAATGTTAACCTATGTTCCTTTCTAAGAGGAATCTTTGACAGATAAACTGAACTTTTCTCTACAGAAGAAAGCACAAAGAGGGATAGTCAAACGAAATTCAGAGTCCAGTGTGCAGTCAGATTTCAGAGAGACATCATAGCTAGACCTCACTGGGAAGACTCCAAATGAGCGAGCTAAGGAAGGGGGCTTCCAGGACAGCAGAAAAGATGAAGCAGGCATGTAAAAGAACACAGTGGCTGCTTCTCTCACTTCACAAAGGAAGCATGTAAGCAAAAGGTTATGGAGCCTTGAAAATTTCTGTTCCTTGAGTTTATCGAAAGCTTTGAATTAGCATAGCAGATTTTAAAACAGAATGCATTTGTACCTCTAGGCAAGTACTCTACAAATAAGCTAAGCACAATTCTCCATCTGTAACTCTAAGACAAAAGGAAGTGGGGTGGGGTGGGGGGGGTTAATGGGTCCTGAAGAATGACACCCAGAGTTGACCTCTGACCTCCACTCTTACTTGCACACACACATATGTATACCCTCACACATGCATGCATACATACAAAAAAATTGAAATAAGATGTTCAAAAGCAACATGTGTAACTACATGACAGAAATTCACAAAAGATTTTCGATTTGAATTTAAATATTCACTGACTTCAGAAAACTTACAGAAATTAGATTGGTCACTGGTGTTCGACTTTTCCTTTCATATTCAGTTGCTACAGAACAAAGTTCAATGTCTTGACTTTGGGATCAAGGTCAAGAAGAGCCTCCCATTGGCCCCATTCCCAAAGTGTTTTTTGCTCACCATGACATCACTAAGGCCCTCTGTGGCCACATTTACATTTCAGTGGCCACTGTTAGTACTCAGTCTGTTTCCTTCCCTTGAAGCCCATGCCTTACTTTTTTCCCAGAAAGAATTACCTGTGATACTCAACTCTAGCCCATTTTCTTAGCAGTTTCCGAGTTTTCTGCCATTGTTGTCCACTCTCTGCACCTTTGCACCAACCACTTACGCCTGGCAATAATTCCAGAGTTAGTGAAAGGTGGCAAGAATTTATACATCAATTTACCTAGAAACTTAAAAGTTGAGAAATACCAAGAGATAGGCACACTAGATCCGTGTGTGTGTGCGTGTGTGGTGTTAGTGGTGGTGGTGTCTATGTGGTGTGTGTGTGGTGTATGTTGTGTGTTTGTGGTGGTAGTGCTGGTGGTCATAGTGTGGTATGTGGTGTGTGTGTATATGTATGTGTGTAGTGTTGATGGTGGTGTGTGTGTGTATGTGATGTTAGTAGAGGTGGTGATGTGTGTGTGTGTGTGTGTGTGTGTGTGTGTGTGTGATGTTAGTAGTGGTGGTGGTGGTGATGTGTGTGTGTGTGTGTGTGGTAGTGGTGGTAGTGTGGATGTGGTGTGTATGTGGTGTGTGTGTATGTGTGTGTGTGTGGTAGTGTGGATGTGTGTGTGGATGTGTGTGTGTGTGGTAGTGTGTATGTGGTGTGTGTGTATGTGTGTGTGTGGTAATGGTGGTGGTGGTAGTGTGGATGTGTGTGTGTGTGTGTGTGTGTGTAGTAGTGTGGATGTGATGTGGATGTGTGTGTATGGATGTGTGTGTGTGTGGATGTGGTGTGTATGTGGTTTGTGTGTATGTGTGTGTGTGTGGTAGTGTGGATGTGTGTGTGTATGTGTGTGTGTGTGGTAGTGTGGATGTGGTGTGTATGTGGTGTGTGTGTGTGTGTGTGTGTGTGTGTGTGTGTGTGTGTGTGGTAGTGGTGGTGGCATTACAGTACCACATTGCTATGATAAGCTCTGTTACAGATTAGAGTCTCAGAAACAACTTTTTATGAGTCTGTGACTTCCAAGGCTCAAAACTAATCCACTGGCAAACGTAAAAGATGTAAAACAGAAGACTTCAGTAGTAATTTTCAGATCATTTGACTCTAAATGCAGCTTTGAGGATATGCAGTTCATAAATTTCCTTTTGGATCTTGTTTTTTTTTTTCTTCAAGACACACTTTCTCCAAACATAGCTATCTCTGGTAATGGATTTCCAGAACATGATTACAAGTGGACTGAGGATCTAGGAACAGAATAGGGGTGACAATGATGGTGGTGATGGTTTTGGTGGTGGTGACAGCAGCCAGCCATGCTAATGACAATTTTAATAGAATCCTCTGAGTATTTCGTATTTTCCCCGTGTCGAGACATCCTCCTTGTGTCACATAGTCTCTTGAGAACAGTTGGAGTACTTGCCATTTCTCAAGTTCATTATCTTTCTTGTAGTATTCGGTAACCTGAGGCTTGAAGCTGAGAATAAATTCTCTACCCCAGCACTCCTGTGATCCCTGACTGCAAAGTAAACGTCCCTGAGCCTCTTTAATACTTGGTCAAAGGTGCCCCCGGTTCTTGTAGCATTCTTGGAGACTGAAGCTGGTCAATGCATGGTGGACCTGCAGCGCTGGGGCCCATTCAGATTGACTTCTTGGAGAGCTTCAGTCATCTTCTTCCTCCTGGCTTTGCTGCTGCTGTGGTTTGAGATGTCCCGCCCTGCACAACTTAGATAGACAGTGTTGGGAACAGAAAGATCTAAAAATATATAAATATGGGGGTCACAGGAACCCCCCGTGATATGTATTACACGCCCTTAGCTCCCAGGCTAAGGCTCAGAAAATATGATTCCATAATACTTATTTGAATTCTCTCATATTTGCTAAAGTAGTAATAGTATTTACTCAGTATATGTTCATTCAGTAAAATGAGGGTGCAGGCCTTACCTTAAGAGAACTTGAGGTCTTCTGGAGAAGACAAATATTAAATACTTGATTATATCCCCTCACTGAGTATTCCAATGGAGACCCCGGGTGTTGTGAACACTTTTATATTACTGAAAAAGAAGACATATTCGTTGAGAAAGTAGCATTTAAAGTAGAATCTGGAAGGTTTTAATACTTAATAATTTGGTAACAAAATGGGTGCACATGGCATCTCAGCAGAAGAGGCCACAGTGGGTGCCCTGATGTGGAAAGAACATGACATGTGGAGAAGCAAAGGTCCTTCTATGGGTGCCAGGAACAAGAACAGCAG
This sequence comes from Microtus oregoni, assembly GCF_018167655.1. Taxonomy (NCBI): domain Eukaryota; kingdom Metazoa; phylum Chordata; class Mammalia; order Rodentia; family Cricetidae; genus Microtus; species Microtus oregoni. The sequence goes on from NW_024543069.1 coordinate 54,878,337, forward strand.
CTTGGTGCTTGAAGGAGTTGGTCTGTGCAGCACTTCCCTTCCCTTCAGTGCCCTAAGAGATGCATGCAGGTTCCTGTACTCCCTATTATCTACAGCCTCGCATCTCAGGATAGCCATCACTTTCCAGTTCCTAGGAATCTGCACCTACTGCTCCAGAGTTTTAACCTCCCTCCTTCCCTACCCCTCACTCTGGTGGCTTTCACTCCTTAGGAAGCTGCTAAGTGCTTGTTCCTTCCGCTGAAGGTCACCTTTACATGGCCCAGTATCCTCACACTCAAAGAGTGCACCCCAAGCCTTAGACCCCCCCACTCAAAGCTTCTGTTTCCTTACTTTTGAGATTAGCCCCCCAAATCTTCATTTCTCACAAGCTGCCTGGTGATGCCCATGCTGCTGGCCTGGAGTCCCTTGGCAAAGCATTCCTAAAGAAAACAAAACCCTTCATGTGGGTTTTACTTACCTTAGGCATCTTTCCCAGTGTTCAGCACAGTAGATATCAAGCCCATGTTTGTCAAAAGAATTGATCAGTGAATGAACTGCAGCATGGATCCGACTTAGTGACTTTGGAAATAGGTTTTCTGCATTATTCTTTGGAAAGCTCTTTTGATTCCTTTCAGGCCGAAAGGCCTTGGAAAAGAATAAATGATTGTCATTCTACTGGAATACAGCCCCAGAAATTGCCGAGTCAAGATCTACTTGCATTTTAAGTACTTATTTGGCTTCAAAGCCAAAATGCTAACAGGATTACAAAAGGCCGAGTTTGCTGAGTCGCAGGTTGTTTATGCTCGTGTTTCGTTCAAAGTTCTTTCGTCAATCAGTACATTTCTGCTTCTAATTGCGGTTTTAATTTTTTTGCCACCTGCACATGCATTCTCAGCCTAAAGTAGCTTCAGCAATCTGCACGGGTATAATGTAAGCAAATGAGGCTCTTCCCCACCAGCCTGTCACCTAGCCCAGTTCTAATGACTTCAAGACGCCCGGCCTTAGTTCTCGTTACGATTCAGAGAGCGGCCTGCTATCTTCTCCCATTTTCACTCTCTCACAATGTTGGAAAACATTTTTAATAGAAAACTTTCCTCATCCCAGGCACGGAGAGCTTGACTAAGGATGCCACGTGATTCTCATGCTAGAGTCTTTATCTACATCTCTCCGTAGAGTCTCTGGATCTGGATAATAGAGGAAGAAGCATTTCTGAGTTCCGCCGTGATGTGGGTTAGGGCTGTAGCTCAGTGCCAGAGTACTTACCTCGGGTTTCAGTTGGGCTTTATTGCTCTGAAGAGACTCCATGACCATGGCAACTTCCATCAAGGAAAATATTTAATTAGGGCTGGTTTACAGTTTCAGAGATTTAGTCCGTTATCTGGATGGCAGGACACGGCAGCCTGAAGATAGACATGGTGCTGGAGAAGGAACAGAGAGTTCTCTATCTTGATATAGAGATCAGAATTCTAGTTAGAGAAAAAGTCATCTCAATATCAGTTGATAATTTTTGGGGGGGTGAGCTTAGGACATTCTGTTTTATCACCACCCCTTGATTTGATTTGAGTGACCTAACAGCTAATCCACTGAAAATTAGTTTTTTTGGTGTGGTATGAATATGCAGTTTAGTAATAGAGCATCTTCCTAAATACACAAGGCCCTTGATACAAGCAGCAATCCCCAAACAAACAACAGAAGAGACTTTGTGTGTCACACTGAGTATAGCTTGAGTGTGGGAGATCTCAAAGCCCACCCTTGCGTTGACACACTTCCTTCAACAAGGTCACACCTGCTCCAAAAAGTCCACACCTCCTAAAAGGACCATTCCCTTTGGGGGTCATTTTCTTTCAAACCACCACACCTCCTCTGTGTAAGATCATAGGTTTAATCCCCAGTCTTCTCCCCACTGAGGGGAAGGAAAGAAATAGAGTCTATATTATATATATAATCTATTGATCTGAAGGTATCTCACTGTGCCTTACTAAGTTAAGCACAGACTCATAGACCTGGAAGTTTCAAGCTGGCTCTGGTACCAGTAATCCATCAGATTCCAATGTGACCCGTACGAGAACGTATGATACAAAGTCTTCTGTGTTGTGATGAGTGGGTGTGAGCCATCTGGACTAGATTTTACTTTGAACATTGGCCCCAGATAACACCTGAAATAGAACAATGACTCCCCAGGAGGCTCTAATAGTCAGAATTCTAGTTAGGAAAAAGTCATCTCAAAATCAGTTGATAATTTCTGGGTGGGGTGGGCTCAGAATATTCTGTTTTGCCACCACCCCCTTGATTTGATTTGAATGACCTAATAGATAATCCACTAAAAAAAAAAAATTCATGTCGCCTGAATATGTAGTTTAGTAATAGAGCATTTTCCTACATACACAAGGCCCTTGATACAAGCAGCAACCCCCAAACAAACAAACAAACCAAAAGATAAATCCCACTCTTAAACATAAATGCAAGGAAGTTTGAACAACGATCCAGAGTAGCACCTCACTGCAGGTGTGCCAGCTGTGGTCAGCCATCCCAAGGGCATGGCTTCTCCACATGTTGACCAGTTTTGGCTTTCCTATGGTTTCTATCTGCTACAGAAAAGAAGTTTCCTTGCTGAGGGGTGAGAGCTGTAATTCCCTGTGGGTGTAAGGGTCAGTATTTAGAATTCAGTTAGAAATGACCTTGGTTTAAGAAAATGGCAGTAGTAGGCTCTCCTCTAAGGCCCTGACCTCTTCAGCCCTGGGTAGCTGGCTAGGTTTATAGAGTGTAGTGTCTTCAGAAAGAGATTCTTAGCTTAGATTCTGGAGGGAAACCAAAGGCAACGGCAATAGCCGATATTATTTGGCTCCATTGGACCCCTGCTCTTGGCAGAACATTATTGCCCTGTATGACAAATCTAATTCTAAACAGCGCACACATACTTGTTTTTCTGAGCAAGCTTTATAGAATAATATATCAGCCTATGGCGTTTTCAAATACCATTAGTGCTATATCCTTTTCTTCCATTTAATATGCATATTTATTTAGTTATACACATGTGTTTAAGTGCATTTTTAAAGTAATCTTACAAAATAAGTGATTTCGTATGGCTTTTTCAAATATGTCAGTGGTCCTTCCTTTCTCTCCTTCTCTATTCCTTCCCTCCCCTCTCCCCGTGAGAAGCCCTCCCCCAATTTGTGTTTCCTGCCTTCCCAGCACCTGTGTCCTTCTATTCCCTCTCTGGAATACTATCCACCCCACTTCCTCCTCTCCGTTTTCCTGGATTCTCTGCTTACTTTAGATTGTATGCTCAAATCCACAAATTCTGAGCCTAGCTCCCCCAATAAAAGAGACAGGCAGCATTTGTCTTTCTGGGTCCGGTTATGTCACTCTGTATAATATTTCCTAGTTCTACCCATTCGCCTGCAAATTTCATGATTTCATTCTCTTTACAGCTAAATAGACTTTCATCGTGCTTGCGTATCATATTTCCTTATGATCGGCTCATTAGTCGAAGGACGTTTAGGTTGTCTCCATTCCAGTGACAGTGAGCATGACGGAGTAAGGGTCGTGGGTAGGATGGCAAGTCGTTTGGGCAGATGCTGAGGAGTGGTATCATCCTTTTAGCGTTTTGAGAATTCTCTTCCATTGTTTCCCTAGTGACTGCATCAGCCTACAACCCCACCAACAGCAAATGAGGACTTTCCTTCCCCCACATGTCCTCAGCATTTGTTGTCTGCAACTTTCTTGACCTTAGCCATTTTAACTAGGCAAGATAACATTCAAGGTATTTTAATTTGTATTTCCTTAATTGCTAAGGATATTGAATACTTTTAAAGATATTTCTTAGCTATTTTAATTTCTTATTTTGAGAACTCTGTTAAGATCCATACCTCATTTTTAAATGAGTTGCATATTCTGTATACATGTGTGTGTCCCCTCTATCATATATATATACATATATATATGTATATATATATATATATATATATATGATATCACATACATCTGACAAAGAGTCTCTCCACTCAGTACGTTTTTTTCTTCACTTAACCAGTTTCCTTTGGTGTTCAGAAATTTTCAGTTTTATGAGGATCCAAAGGGGCTGGAGAGATGGCTCAGTGATTATGAGCACTATGCTGCTCTTCTAGAAAACCTGAACTCAATTCCCAGCACCCATGTCAGGAGGCTTACAACTAACTTTAATTCCAACTCTGGCAGATTGGACATATTCTTCTAGCCTGCTTGAGAACCACCCCCTCCACTCCCCACACCCCACCCTGCCCCACCCCAGCCCCACACAGATACACACACATACACATAAATAAAAATGAAAAAGAATGCATTCAGTTACAAGCACTCAACTGAGGCCAAGGGACAATTCCATGTGTGTCATCACAGGGCACCCAGCATGGCCCTGGCCCAACCAGGCACATTTTGGGACCCTTAAAAAGGCAAATATGAGTGTTAACATTTCATTGCACATAAATTCTTTAAGGAAAAAAAACCTGTCATTTAATTTTAAATGCTAATATGCATATGGTTAATTAAGAAGCCAAAATTGGCTATAAGCTTGGTGAGCGTGTGGAGCAGGAGGGGGGAGATCATTACACTTCTGCTCATGGTTAGCTATTTGTGAACCAGCTGATAGTGTGCAAAATTAAGATTTCGCAAGTGGCATTTTAAATGAATGGTTAATGGCTGAAGATTAATTAAACAGTCAGGGTTACTGGAGAAAAGCTGTTAAAAATTATGTTTATAGGCCAGTCACTTGCACACTGAAATGGAAATCCTGAAGAGTGGTGGCCTTTGTGTTTATCAAGAGCATTTTAAGGAAGAGGCCTTCATCGGGAGAGAAACCCAGCCTGCTCCACACTCTGGAGCTGAGGCAGTAGCCTCGGGACATTCCTTTGGAGGAAAAGTTGCCAGGAGGAAAGTGGAGTAGAAAGTGTTTTTTATTGAGAGACTCTTCTGAAACCTTCATGGCAGGGAACCAGGCAAATTTTATTTCCTCCCTGCGTGCTGCACCGGTGTGAGTTAGAGAAAGCAGAACCCATGGGGTATAGAAGAAGCCTCCGCAATGCTGGCAACAGACACAAAACAGCCCTGTGTTCTCTTCAGCCCAAGCGGGTTCCCCCTTAAGTCTCCAATGCTTGGTGCCAGAAACATAGGTTTTTATGCCTCTGGCTCTACCCTAAGCTGATTCATTGGGGATCAGTTTTCTTTGTGTTCAGTACTATGCCATGTGCATAGAAGATGCTGTAAAAATCTTTTTAAAAATTACTTGTCATAGCTTAACTCAATAAATATTGGACAAATGAATAATGAGTTACTTAGAAGTTGGTGATTAGGATTTCAAAGGCTCCTTTAAATGTTCCTCAATCCATTCAGCAAATGGCCAGAACGCTATACTGACCCATATTCATGCCTCCTGGGTAATGCCCATGTCCCGGCCTCAGAGACAACATAACCCAGTGGGCAGAGACATAGAAATACAAACGTGTAAATCCCAGTGATGGCAAATACGACACCAAGCAGCCAAAGAGAGGAGTGAGCAATCAATCTTAAGAAGGAAGAATCCGAGGTCTCTGTACCTCTAAGTTGCAAGGAAGTTGGTTCTAGCCAGTGACAAATCATCAGCATTAGGGCATGCTTACCTATTAGTTCATTCAGGCCAGGTCCCTGTTTTTAGGCTTAAGACCCAGATCTCCCAATCCAGGCAAGTAATGTGTCCTGTTCAAAAAGTTTCCCTAGAGATGGAAATCCCGAAGCTCTTTCTGTAGAGCCTGTACCAGTGTTTGATTCCCTTCCTCGTCAAAAAGTTAATTTTTCCCCTTTTCTTCAACCTTTTTTGGGGCTGTTAAACCTGTGAAACCCCATAAACATACGACCACTCAAAGTCCTGAAGTGAACAAGGCCTCTCTGTGTTCCATGTGCCTTACAGTGGGGTAGCTCTGAGGCTGTGTGTTAGCAATGACGTGACTTTATTTGTCTCCTCCCAAATAAATGGGACGTTTTCTTCCTGACCTAAAGGGAAAACTAACAGTAGATTTTAGCCTTTTTTAGGAGGTTTTTTTTTTATAATATTTTACTCTGTGTTTAGTTACATGTAATTATATTTGTAACTCAAAAACCAAAGTGTGTGCATGCAAAGATCAAAAGGCAGCTCACACCTGTAAGAATGGCCAAGATCAAAAGCACTGGTGACAACTTATGCTGGAGAGGATGTGGGGTAAAGGGAACACTCCTGCATTGCTGGTGGGAGTACAAGCTGATACAGCCCTTTCGGATGTCAGTGTGGCAATTTCTCAGAAAATTGGGAAACAACCATTCTCAGGACCCAGTAATAACACTTTTGGGTATATATCCAAAGGATGCTCAATCGTGCCACAAGGACATGTGCTCAACTATGTTCATAGCAGAATTGTTTGTCGTGGTCAGAACCTGGAAACAACCTAAATGCCCTTCGATCAAAAAAAGGATAAGGAAAATGTGGTATATTTACACAATGGAGTGCTACACAGCAGAAAAAAAAAACAACATCTTGAATTTCGCAGGCAAATGGATGGAGCTAGAAAACATTATTTTGAGTGAGGTAACCCAGACACACAAAAAAAACAATGATCACATGTACTCACTCATAAGTGGTTTTTAAACATAAAGCAAAGAAAACCAGCCCACAAATCACAATCCCGGAGAACCTAGACAACAATGCAGACCCTAAGAGAGACTTACATGGATCTAATTTACATGGGAAGTAGAAAAAGGCAAGATCCCCTGAGTAAATTGGAAGCATGGGGACCTTAGGAGAGGGTTGAAGGGGAGGGCAGAGACAGGGAGGGGAGCAGAGAAAAAATGTATAGCTGAATAAAAATTAAAAAGGCAGCTTGTAGGAGTCAGTTCTCTCCTTCCACGATGCAGGTTCCAGACATTAAAGTTGGGTCCTCGTTCTCGGCCATAGGCACCTTTACCAGCCAAACCATCTCACTTGCCTTAACACCGATGTTTTGGTGGTAAAGTGAGTGATGAAAGCAGGAATTGCAAGCACTATCATGTTGCTAGAAACACACAGCTGCTAAGCGTTTGCTTTATTCCATATTATCTAATCTTTTTAGTCAGTGTCTCTAGTAGTACCAAGATACAAATTAGGAAAGAGGGCTGCGAAGATGGTGGAGGCTGGTCCAGCGTGGATGGACCGCATTCTCTAAGTTAGCCTGAACTCAGAGTCCCAGCCCTTAACCACTGTGCCATATTGACTTTTGTGCTCTTTTGAAAAATTATTTCCCCCTCTGTAAAATTCAGTTTTTATCATCTTGAGTCTTTTCTTCCTCGTGTATAAAGAACCCCCCCCCCCCTCAGGAAAAAGAAAAAAAAACAACCTTTGCTTGTGTAAAGTAATAGCACTCTGCTGCATTATAACCTCCAGGTCAGCTCTTGCTACAATTACAGACAGTTGAGTGGCAAATACATTCTGCTTTCAGAGATGTAGTTGAGGCTCACTTTAGAAAAACTGATAATTCAAAGCTTTTCCAGTCTCGTAAAAATAGAATGATGCACGGGGAAAGAAAATAGGTGTTTCTTGGAGAAAGGAAGCCTGCCCCCTTGAAGGGCTGGGAGCAAAACCTCCTGTCTGCAGATGCCGGCATCATCTGGGGAGCAGTGATGTCCAATAATTGCAGCTAAAAGCTGCATTAATTGACCAGTGACGGCTTGAAAGCTGCCTCTAGCCAGCATCCCCACACTCCCGTGCTCTTTTCATAGGCCAAGAGGGAGGCAGAAGGGGGTGTGCCTCCTCCGTGGGGTTCTCCACACAGCACATGCGCAGCTGGAACAGGGAAGTCTGTTTCTGAGGAAGATGCTTAGCTGCCCACTGAGCTTGGCTTTTCCACCTGATGTTTTCAGAAGGAGGCCGTGACCCCAGGCCTGCAGGGCCCCCAGGCTCCGCGGGTCTAATTGGCAACAGGTGACACTGCCATCGGGTCCAACCACTGTAAGGCGATGCTTAGTTGATCCTGATTTTCCAAATAAACATGCAGCAGATTTTGTCGTAACCTTCTAAGTGTCAGCTGTCAAATCCTCCTGTCGAGGAGTGGCGAACAACCTCATCTCAGGACAAAGTAGGATGTTCCTAGGCTGTCGGTTCTGCTCCCTGGAAGAAAAGGCGAGCCTTCTCTTGCCTCCATTGGTTTGCAGCTGCGGTCCGCCTCAGTGTCCACACTGTAACCTGAGGCTGCACGGGGAAGGCTCTTGCACCTCAGCAACATGCTGGGTCTCCACGGCTGAATAACCCGAACCTCTGTTAGAAGCCTGCCCAGAGAAATTGTATCGGTATAAATCATCTACTTTCCCCACCACACCCATTCAGACGAAATCCTCAGTGGCTCTCTCTATCCCATTATTCGACTTAGCCTTGCATTAGAAATGTGCTCTCCCCTCCTCCTTGTGACTTGGTATTATTTTAAGTATGCAGCGTGACTTCTCTATAAATAGTGTCATTCTAATGGCCTGTGTTCTAATCCCAGGGCTTCTGTCTAGACTCTGGGTTGGTTACGCCCCTACGCTGTAGGTTGAAATATTTGGTTCCCTTTTAAACAGCAGCAAAATAACCCCCACTGGAAACCATTTCTTACTTAATGAAAAGTGTGAACACAGCACTTTCTGGTGTTTTGTTTTTCTTCTGTGCAGCTGGGATACAGAGCAGTGTATTGATTATCGCCACTGAATTACAGTTAATGAAACCCTACTTCTATGGATTAAACATTCAAACTCTAGACCGGAGCCACTTCACCCAGGCTATGAGGTCATCTGCCTTGAGACCAAGCCTCACTTGAAATACAACATAAACCACATTTGTAATTTAACATTTTAATGCTCTTTTAAAAAGACGCGGAGTAATTTTATAATATATATTACCCAAATCAATATATGCAAGATATATTTTCAAGGTATATTTAAAACTGTTACAAGACTACGTTACATTCACTTTTACACACATTTTACGTGTTGGATTCACAAACCCTAGAATGTCATTTAGACCCCCATCACATGGAAGGGCTCTTTCCGAGTCCAGGGAACAGGTATTCCCTGTGGAGAGAAATGTTCCCCATCTCAGGGGCCAGCCACTGTACAGGGAGACAACCTAAGATGGACTAGACCACGCCCAGGTCTGCTTCTACCCCAGCACCGCCTTTGCTTTGCCGGAGATGACAAAACCAATGGTCTAGCATGACTTCAAGAGCTTTTCCTTCCCTGAGGCATGGGGGGAGAGAAGGTGGGGGAAGGGCAGTCTTTCGGGATAAAGCAGATGCCTTCTTTTCATATAAAGGCATGACAAGTACACTCCTAGGCCATGCGTGACTGGTTGCAACAGTGTAATGAAAACGTGATTCTCATTGAGCTGTAGACCTCCCCTCCTTTGCCTTCTCTTCTGTGGAGAGGGAAGTGCCTTCCTGCAAACCTTTCTCTTGCCCTGTATCCAATCCCTTGTACACTGGCCACCTTCTCAAGATGTGTAGAAGTTAATAAAAATAAATGAAATAAAACAGACATGGAGTTAACTTTTCTAGGTTCAGGTTTAGTCTTCCATACAGTTATCTGATGTGGGGGATGTACACTGCATCAAACAGCAATGAGTCAAGGCGACCTTAAGGTTTGTGCCTCCGCTATCCACACACCAGGACCAGGAGAGCAAGGAGCATCATTGGCTCTCCCGTCTGTGCAGCGCAGTCAGCATGGGATGGTTCTCACTGCTGGGCCCATCGTTCTCCCGGAGGTTGTTCTGTCCTTTGCCCTTTCCCTTTGCTGTACCGCACGAGTCCAGGCCAGGTTCCATTGGATCACTGCAATGACTGCAATAGAGAACACCAACTGTTTCCTGCATGAAGCTCCTCTTAAAGTGTTCCCCAAAGTGTTCTACTAGTTCTGATGCTAAAACTCTTGCTATCCTCTCCGTTTTCTATGCTGTCAACTTCAGCAGCACAACTCAGGACTGTTCTTCTTACATGGTGCCTTGTGTTCCCTGTGTCCGTCTCCTGTGTCAGTTCTCCATGTTGCTCAGGGCTCGGTTCTAACATTCTACCCATCAGTAGTCTGTGCTGAAGTCAGCCCAGGAAGGATTGAGATGGTTAGGTCGAGTCTTAGATAAGGTGGAAAAAAGATGCCAAACAACTCCACCTTTAGCTGCACTAACCTTAAGATGTTACCCCTGCTGCTTTTAAACGAGCCAGCCTCACACACCTCCCTACCATTCCTTCCTCCCGGGCAGCCCAGTCTCTTTCCAGTTGCCTGGGCTCTCTGCTTTGCTTATTCTTCATGTCAGCAATCCTGGGAGTCAGTTATTCTTGGTTCTCAGTATCAGGCAGCATACCCCATTCCTATTCTTCCAGACAGCACTTCCTATCCAAGTCCTCCTAGATGAAGGACTTCCCGGGTTTATAGCAGGTCACTGTTTCTCATCTAAGCTGTGCTTCAAAAGCTTCCTAAGGAATAAAGGTAGCATTTACTGTTCAAAAGCTACAATCAGCCAGGTCTGATGATGCATCAAGAGAAAATGCTCTTCTTAGCAACTCTCTCTCTTTTAAATCTTATTCCCACACTGTATATTTGTCACCAGTGCCAAGTGTTCATCTCCAACCACCTCCACTACTGACTTCAAGAGAACGTGGTTTGCAATTAGCGTTAAGAAGAGTGTTCTTTAGATTTGCTATAATTTGCCTTCTTCCTTTGAAAATTTTGGCCATTGCTTGCTCTTCTTCCATATCTGGGCATATCTGCCATCATGTATAATTTCTCAGTATTACTGCTTGAGCTCCTGGGGTCATGGCTTTCAGCTCTCGGCACCCTGGATGTAACGTCTGAGTACCAGCCGCACAAATGCCTTTAAAACGTTTCGGGCTGGATAGTTTGCTTCCCCTCTCTCCCACTGCTCTTCTCTGCCTCTCTTGTGTCTTCTGACAGAGATGTCAGATGAGTCACTTAATGTATCTCTGCATCTTTCCTTATCTACAAAGACAGGCCATGGGACTAAGTGATTCCAGAATTTCTTCCAGCTCCAAAATTATATGGTTCTGCAATTCTTTAATGGAAGCAAAATTCAAGTTCGGGTTTCTCTGCCTTTCCTCTGGTACTTTATTGTGTCAAAGCATCCCCGCCCAGCAGCGTCCTATCCTCCCTTTCTCCTCTTCAAAGTACATCAACAATTTTTTCAGTAGATACTTAATGTCATTGCCCTTTGTTTGCAATCCCTTTAGTGCTCAGGGAGCTCTACTTTTATGTCTGTCTTCATATCCCTGTGCCAACCTCGCCATTAACTATGGTACCCAAATTTCAGGTGCTCACCCCAGCAGGTGACTTTAGCCCTTACCTTAGATTTAGAAATGAGGACATTTGCCCACAGTCTCCATGAGCTTGTGCATTTCCTCACCTATGCACGGCGTCTTCTCTGTGCAGCATGAGTATGTGGATGGTAAGATTTATATGAAGTTTTAGAAGATATATATGTACATATATGTGTACACATATACACATATGTTTTGGCTATGATTTTGTTCTTAATTCTACTTTAATATGTAGCTATCTTAAAATGGATTTCATTTGCTTTTACAGAAATAAACCTTTAAAAAATACTGAAGAAAAATGCTTTTATGTGGAAAGAATATCAAAACCCATTCTGGAAAGACAAGGACTATGAAATAAAGAAATACAATCTTCGTAGGTATTTACAGGGAAGTCCTATTCCCCACACAGGCCCACCAGCCTAGAACCTGGTGAATATCTATAAAATATAAAGAAGTTTCAAGCAGATGAGTGTTCCCTGCCCTCTAGGAGTTTATTTATAGGAGCCTTGTGGGGTGTAGGGCAGGGAGATGATATTATAGTTTGGGTCTACATTCAACATTTTGAAAACTTGCATGTATCGTAGAGCCATAGAAAGCTCTGAAATCGCACCGTGGCCTGGGATAGACAGGTGGCCATAGAAGATTTCCTTCAGAGTCTGCTGTGCTTTTCAGTCCCAGGCCCGATGTCTCTCAGCCATCAGGAGGGAGAGCTGACCCTTGAAGGCTGACATTTGACAGGCTTCAGGTTGTGTCCTTGCTCACGTCCTTTAATTTAAAGGCTGTAAATGGTGTTCAATGTTGTCTTTACAGGTCAGTCCGCGTCAGGGTTTGTTGTCAAAGTGAGCTCCAAACATTAGGAACCACTAGAAAAAGTTCAGGCTACTGTTTCCCAGGTTTATCCATGACTCCATGGTCAGACTCCTGGCCTACTTGTTTCCAGTCATTTTTCTGTGAGCACAGCTACCATTTCTATATTGATATTTTCCTCTTTTTATTTCACACACACACACACACACACACACACACACACACACATGCATATGCATGCTCTATCTACATGAACAACTTTGTGCCAGCATCCAGCATCAGATCCCACTACAGAAGGTTGTGAGCTACCATATAGGTGCTGAGGATTGAACTCAGATCCTCTGGAAGAGCAGTCAATGCTCTTAACTGCCGAGCCATCTCTCCAGCCCTTCTTCTTTTTAAAGTTCCAGTATGCATGTTTTTAAACTAAAACCACTGGCTTGTCTAAATGTGGTGGCCCCTACCTATAATCTAAGTATCGGGGGGGGGGGGGGATGAGGTAAAAGGATTGTCAAGAGTTTCAAAGCAGTGTGGACAGTCTGGAAAGAAAGGAAGGAAGGAAAAGAGAAGCACTGGCTTAAAAAAGACATTACCAATGAAAGCCTACATTTATTTTCTATATTTAAAAAAATAATAGCATGAGAAACTCACTAGAAAATACCTATTTACTGGACAAAACCACATTTGAAGCAGGGTATTGTATTGCCCACTTATGTGCCATGTGACATGAAGCTATTTTGATTGGGACTGTCACAGATGATTTCTGCACAAAAAACGCGCCTAGGGACAGCTTTCAAATGGAATTGTCACTTTTTGTTTAGCAGGCAGGAGACGCTCTGTTGTTGTCAAACCCTCTTTATGAAAGCGTCACCAATGTGGTGGTACACTGTCCTAGAGAAGGGGATCGCTATTCAGCCCGACGGGAACAGAAGGAGCAAGGCTAGTCGCCGTCGGCACACCCTGCGCTAGAGGGCTGCTTCGTTTAACTCAGACATCCCTGCCGTCAGCAGTGCTTTCAGTCTCAGAACTGGGTTTCTTTCTCCTGTTCTGGTTTTAGATAAGTGTGAAAAGATTCATGTAGATTGTTATTCTCTGAAAGTAGTACATGTTAGTAAAGCCAGATGCATTTGTGATACCTACTCAATTCATGGAGTCCTGGAAAGTTAAGAAAGCAACCCTAAACTGTCTCTAGATTTTACAGGCACATATACTCATGCACACACACATGTACGTACATGTACAAACATGTGTACACACACACACACATGCATACACTTGCACACACACACACACACTTTCTCTTTACTGCATTTCAAAGATGTTCTAGTTTTCTCAAGATTGGAACCAAGAAATTTCAAAAATTGGTAAAAATAATTCAGTTCAATTTTTCCCCATGGTTCAGACAGGCAGTATTTCTCTTTAGAGTTTATAGGGTTCATCACACTGAGTTTTATAATAATAATAAATGTTTTAAACTCCATGTAACAGGCAATTATAAATAATAGATGACTGAGTAATATATATTTCAAGGTAGGGACTAATAAAGAAACTTGTTGATTTCTGTGTATTTTCTCTCCCAAGATACCTCATTCCCCCCAAAATAATATTTTTATTCTTAAATTTTATTTGGTATTTCATTCCCAGAAATAGAAGACAATTAGGAGAAAGCAATATGCCCTGAGGACCAGAATGGTCCTCACAGCTGCCAGGTTCTGTTGAACACCGCGTGGTTATCACCCCTAGGTATGGACAGCAGTGGGAAAAGAAGGTTCTTCTCCACTCCCAGACTAGGAATGCAGAAGTGGTACCCATGGAACAAATAGGGCAGAAATGAATAGAAAAACAAGTAGTCACTCAGATGGCACAGGGGGTGGTAACTTATAACACGGGTGGGGGAGAAAAGTCAGAAAAAAAATGATCAAAACTGGAAGCTGATGGGATCCGTTGCAGGTAGAAGTTTGGGGTTATTTCATAGATGAGAAGCTCCTTTGATGCTCAGAGATGTGAGCTCTGGGGAAAGCCGAGTCTCATGTGCCCACGCGACTTCCCTACTGTGTTTTTCCCGTGTCGTCTCCCCCTGTAGCCATCTGCCATGGTCACTTTCGACCACTAAATCTCTAAAAGCCCTCTTCTCCCATTGATGAAAGGGGGCTGCTTCTACGAATTTAGCACATGCCATGCAGTCTTCTGCCTTCCGAATCACATCTAATTCTTAGACTATCAGTTATAAGACACAAAAGCAAACTTAAAATTCTGTTTATGACTCAGACAAGCAGCACAGTAATGAGATTCTGTGTTATGGAAGCTGTCACATCTCGTCTCGGCCCTGTTGTGTTTAAATGCCCACTCCCTTATTAAGCTCCATTAGGGAATTGTACAATACAAATTGTTTATATGCTACTGGTTTTCTGCTGCCTGAGAGCCGGGCACATTTCACTCATTAATGCGGGTGACATGGTACACTGCTGGGAATAAAACTCATCAGGAAAGTCGTGGGCAATAACTGCAGGATTCCCTTCCTGTGTGTCACAGTATCAGCTTCTTTGTGATACTGTCCAAAAGTTGTGGTCTAGCCTCATATGCTTTTCTTTGTAAAAATTCAAGTGGTTTTCATCCCACACTACCAGATGTTACATTTGTAAACTTAACCTTCGACCTCCCCTTAAATTCTCCATGAAGTAATTTCCTTGTTGTGTGTTAGATTGGAAGTAATTTACATGTACAGATTTGCTTATGACTTACAAATGCTGTCATCTGGGTGTTCCAATTCGTTTATACCACAACCTGGTAATAGGAGAAAACAAGGGGCTGAATCTAGGCGGGGGGGAGGGGGAACAAATTTCCACAAGACTACCCACTTAACAAATGCCAAGTAGCCTACCGCCACCTGGGCAGTCCCAGCTCTAACCCTCTGCTTACAGATGGGCTTTGTTGTTTAAAGATGCATTTTAAACTCTGTGTGTGTGTGTGTGTGTGTGTGTGTGTGTGTGTGTGTGGTTTGTTGTTTCTGTTTGTTTTGAGGCAGATGCACTTAAGTTCATAATCCTCCTGCCTCAGTGTACTGAGTGCTGAGATCACAGGCCTATTAGATCATCATGCCCCCCTTATTATAATTTTTTCTCAATTTTTTATGAGTAGTTCAAAGAAATTTTAATAAACAAAAACTTAAAGCTGAAAGAAAACTTTAAATCATGAGTTGTGAAATACTAACATTTTAAAATGCTTTCATCCAGTTTATGTTATTTCTCCCGTGTGTATCACTGTATATATAAAAACATATCATTTGTATGTAAGTATGTATGTATGTGGGATGTGAAGATTCTTATGTGAACTAGCCCATGAATATTTACATCTATTTCATTTCGCCCTTTTGCTTTTGATGCCCTTGTATTGTGCTAATCCTTGGGAATCCTCACAATATTGTACAATGCATATTTATAACTATGCTATAATCTTTGCAAACTCTCCCTAATACTGGACACTTGAGGTGTTTCCAATTGTCCATGGTTTAAGTTACTCTCTGAGAAGTAGGTAGTTAGAACATTTCACCAAACAGCTTCAATTATTTCCTTAGGAGCCCTAGAGTAGGAATGAGTGCGTCAAGGGGCTGGAACATATTGCTAACAATTTTCTAGAAAACAACAAAAGAAAAAAAAAAGCTTCAACTGGCAATGTGGAAGAGTATTTGTGAGTCACTTGCTTCTGATAACTTGAGTGTTATTGCTTTCTGCACTTTAAAAGACTTCATTAGTTTGATTAGTCAAAAGTAGAGCCATGTCCATTTTGCTTTAAACTTCTTAATGTACCAGTGGGGTTAAGAGCTACTGGAGAAACTCCTGCGGTTCATAGTTACCACTAGACGTTTCTATTCTGCCTCAGTAGTCCATCATCAGGAATAATGGGTTTTTTGGAATAAACTACTTTTTCCCCTTCAACAGATCTGTGTGTATTTATCAAGACATATTTGGATGTGGGTTTTCATAACCCTCTTGACAAAAAGAATGAATGATGGCACCCCTGGGCCTTTTGTGTGCTGAACCAAGCCATATCTGCTTAGATGTGGTTTAATTGACTCACCCTTCCCTCCAATAGAATAGCATCCTTCTGAACAGAGTATTAAAAAAAGACCCTTGCAGTAGATACTGAAAGAAATGTCACTTCAGGGTCTGGACATTGCTATGACAACCCAGCCTCCATCTATCACTATTCTCATCAGCCTGTGCTGCACAGGAGACCCCTTTGCAGTGTTTAATCTGAGAATTTTAATATTAAATATCTATTTGACATTGAAAGCTCACACCTTATTTGCTATTGTCGGGCTTAGTTGATAGACAGCTAAGTCAGTCTCTTTTTATAGTCCATTTCTGAAATGAAACCATAAATTTTGAAGCTGGGCTTCATCGTTGCAGAAGAAAGCTTTTCCAGCCTATTGTTGAAATATAACATTTTCCAGGATTTATGAGGTCCAGATTCAGGAAGATCATTTGCCAAGCACTTAAGGCGGCTTTTGCTGCCCTCCGCTTTTTCTTCTGCCTTGAAAACACACACGGGGAGGGGAAAGCCATTAGAAAAGAAAAATTATCAAGAACATACCATATTTGGTGCAAATGTCTTCCGTGTAAGGGGAGGAAAAAGTCCACTGCCTTGAGTGTGGGAAGAACTGCACAAGGCTGCTCTTCGGTGACATGCGCAAGTGAGTGTCCGTGACGTCTGTCCTGATGCCAGTGGAAGCATCTCTTTCACTGCAGCATTTGCATTTATGCTTAGAACGCAAGCCCTCACCACAGCCCTTCTCTGGGTCTTTGAAGTTCTACGATATGAAAGTTCTGTGATTTGGTCGAATCCCACTTAGCTTGTTTTATTGCTGTTAATTTTACACGGGAAACCGATTCTCTGAAACTTGTGATCACAGTAGCTGTCAAGGGTTGAAAATGAAGAAAACCACCGGACAGCGGCAGATGTATTAAACGCTCCAGAACTACTACACTAATGTAGCGCTTCGTCTTTAAAAGGTTTAGTGTCCATGGGCTGGGTTTAAACTAACGGAGAAGCAGTGGAGGGAACAATACTCAATTAGCGATCCCTTGAGCCAGACCACACACCATGGGAGCACCTGTCAGGCGAGCCAACAGTCCACCTAGGCTGATCTCAGATTGGTTCATTTTTACTTAAAACGAATCAACTTAATATTTTTCTAACAAATGCATTAGCTAGAAGAGCGAAGTTCTCTTTTTAATTTTTTCCTCTAAAGGAACCACCATGTAAAACCTTATCAAGGTGGCTTCTCACTCCCTTTGTTTGCAATTGCTGTCCTTAATGCATGAGTTTCCAAGCAGCCTGTTCCCATCGAAAACTGTAAACAACAGCAGTGAATTGGGATGCAAAATTCTGATGCTCTGTCCATAAAAACCTTTCTCCAGTCTGAAAACCTCTTCTAGACATGGCTCACCCTGTGCCTGCTAATCTTCCTATGCTTCTTTGCTTTCATTTTCTTTTAAAAAAAATTAATGAATTTTACATTTTCTTTTTGTTCAAAATACAATTGATAAAGGACTTTGAAAACAAAGTATTGGTTTCCACATAAACCATTTGGTTTTCCCATGAAACATCGGGAGGACACCTCGAATACATTAAGAGTAATCTCACCTGTTGAAAGGCTCAGTTCCTAATCTTGTCATTTGGCTTTCTTGAGTTGTGTTTTGTTTTGTTTGTTTGTTTGTTTGTTGGCTCAAAAGTATACTAAGCTTTGACCTCGGGTGTGCTGGTAGTAGAAGGGAAGCATCTGTTATCTGCAGCAACAGTGTTTTCCCGTGTCTTTATGGGCAGATTCCAGTTGGTTCTATGTGAGGATGCACTTCAAGAACATTCAGTCACCACACTCTGGCTTTGTGTTGTTCATATTGCAGAGTTGCAAGCTTTAGCATGGAGCTTGATGTCGGTCTTGGTTGTGAACCCTGCAAGTGTTTGCGTTTGTACTTAAACTTTGATTCCCTTTGAGGACAAGAAGGCCCTTGGTTCAGGCCATTGTGTGATTAGTTAGCTCAGATGTCTTAGGAGTTGAGAAGCGCACCAACTCTGAATCTGACTTGTGTATTTTATGGCAACTCTGTGAATATTCTCTTTGGTACAGAGCAGAGAATGTGCATAGAATCATGACTGCTAAATTTTTTATAGCTTCTCTCCCTTTACCATTCTAGTGACTGTCTCCTACAAAATTTGAGCCACACCTCAACTGTACAAATCCTCTTGTAATGTTTAGTTGCCCTGAAGTGCATAGTTGTGGAATTCATCTAAATATCTCCGTGACAAACCAGAGGCCCTGGTTTAGGGAAAACTGTAAAATGGGCACTGCAAAAACTACCATAGAGATAAACAGATGTCTTTCCTTGTCTGGGGACTCTTGTTCTGTGAAAACAACAACAAAAATGAAAACACATGATTTTTGGCTTCTTTCTTATTCTTATGTCTAGGGAAGAAAAAAAGGACAGGATTCAATTTTACAGTCCCTAAGATTTCAGTATGGAACATTGCAGTTCATGAAACAATATCCAGCTTTGCCCTGAGTTACCATGCTTGAGACTGAGCGTGTTTGCAGGGTATGAGGATTCAGGAACTAGATAGCCTCAAGGAGGGAGTCTGCTCCAAAGCTCATCTCCCTGCTCCTGAGACGTAAAGGTCCCCTGCTCTGCATCTCTTTCCTAGGCTAATTAGTCTAACTAGTCTAACTAGTCTCTGAAGAGCTAACTCACCCACAGGTGGATGTCTTGCTGAGTAGATGTCTGGGGATAATGCCCAAACCCTTGAACTAAGATCACGGTTCTTCACTAGAGGCAATGAATGGGCAACAGGGGCTTCCCAGTGGCTCTGGAAACCTATCTTTGAGTCTTTCTTCCCTGGTCCCTAGGTCCGTGTGCCTAAGCAATTCACCTTAAAATAGTAATCAGAGTACTTTGAAGTGGAGATTGTTGACTGTAAGCTAGCTCAGAGCATCGGGTAGGTGGGTTTCATGGTTTTCCAATGCTTCTGGACTGACTTCACAGGGAACATCCCCTTCTTGACATCGTAATCCATTCTCTCTTGCCCAGAGCTGGACTTGACTACACAGTAAAGAGACTGCTCCTGCTTTTCCAGGATACGGAGCAGAACATTTCCATTCAGCTGTTCACCCCAGCCCCGCCTGATGTTTCCACTACCTCGGCAGAGTGCTAGAAAGCAATATGCTTATTAGACAGCTTTATTAATCAGAGTAGAGTGCTGTTTGGCAGTCAGATCCTAATGAGGATGAGGGGCTAAATTTAACTCCAAGATAAAGGTCGGCCAGTGCTGCCAGCCTGCCTGCTCTATAGCTGGGAGTTGGTCAATCTCACAGTTTCCAGACAGTTTCATCCAGACCTGCGCATGCTCTATCTAGTATGAAGTCACACAGAAAAGGTTTCCAGCACACACATGTATTCCACAAGCATTAATAAGCAAAGCACATTACCGCTTGGCTAGATAACCCTTATGGGATCTGATGGCACCAAAAATGTTGTAGCAACTGCTGCCTGAATAAACGAGGCCATAGGAACATGTTGCAGCAGAGAAAACTTCAAGAAATGTAGAGGAATTTCTTTAAACACAGAAATAATATCTGTACAATCTATGGAAATGGCAGAGCGATTTGTAGAAAGATGCTGAGGGTAGACACAGTGATGCTATATGGCTGCATACATGGGAATGGGAATGAAAAATGATAACAAAAGAAAAGCCCTCTCCAGGTAGCTGCACAAGGTGCTATTGAATAGGCATGGCCCTCCATGTCTCCCACACATACCCCAGCCACTGTACCTAGCCTCCCTCGTCCCTAAAAGCACCACCAATTCTGCCCCTTCCCTTCCTACTTCAACATCTGAACACTCTTTTTTTTTATTGAGAAAAGGAAAAAAAAAAACAAGTTTCCGCCTCCTCCCAGCCTCCCATTTCCCTCCCCCTCCTCCCACCCTTCTCCCCCTCCCCCCACTCCTCTCCCCCTCCCTCTCCAGTCCAAAGAGCAGTCAGGGTTCCCTGCCCTGTGGTAAGTCCTAGGTCCTCCCCCCTCCGTCCATATCTAGGAAGGTGAACATCCAAACTGGCTAGGCTCCCACAAAGCCAGCACATTAAGTAGGATCAAAACCCCGTGCCATTGTCCTTAGCTTCTCATCAGCCCTCATTGTTCACCATGTTCAGAGAGTCCGGTTTTATCCCATGCTTTTTCAGTCACAGTCCAGCTGGCCTTGGTGAGCTCCCAATAGATCAGCTCCACTGTCTCAGTGGGTGGGTGCACCCCTCGTGGTCCCGACTTCTTTGCTCATGTTCTCCCTCCTTCTGCTCCTCATTGGGACGTTGGGAGCTCAGTCTGGTGCTCCAGTGTGGGTCTCTGTCTCTATCTCCATCCATCACCAGATGAAAGATCTATGGTGATATGCAAGATATTCGTCAGTATTGCTATAGGATAGGGTCATTTCAATGACTTCTCGAATTTTGCATGCAAATGGATGGAAATAGAAAACACTATACTGAGTGAGGTAACCCAGACCCAAAAAGATGAACATGGGATGTACTCACTCATAATTGGTTTCTAGCCATAAATAAGGGTCACGGAGTCTACAATTGGTGATCCTAAAGAAGCTAAGTAAGAAGGTGAACACAAGGAAAAACATATAGTTATCCTCTTGGCTATGGGAAGTAGACAAAATTGCCGGGGAGAAAATTGGGATCTTGGGGGTGGGGTGGGATAGGGGTAAGGGGAGATGGGGAGAGAAAAGTGAGAAGGGGAGGATGGGGGGAACTTGGGGAAAAGGGATGATTGGGATAAAGGAAGGTTGGATAGGGGAGCACGGAAGCACAATTCTTAGTTAAGGGAGCCACCTTAGGGTTGGCAAGAGACTTGAACCTAGAATGGCTCCCAGGAGCCCAAGGAGATGTCCCCAGTTAGTTCCTTGGGCAGCTGAAGATAGGGAACCTGAAATGACCCCATCTGAACACTCTTCAATGGCTCTCTTGTCTTCAACTCCCACAAACACTTATGAGTTAAAGGTATCTCACGAGGGGACTCTGCCAACTTTTGTAGAAGATACAAGAGTGATTAAACGCCTTGTAGCCCGTGGCTACCACTGAGGGGTAGCCAAGATTAAAACCATATCAAGCCTGGGAATGATGATAATACTGCAGGAGAGAGGGAAGGAGCCATAATGTAAGTGCCAAGTGCTCTGAGAATTCCAAAGTAGAATGAAAAAGACTTTCTGCCAGGAACAGGTCAGAGACTAAGCCAGTGCTTGGAATCAGATGATCTGAATTTGAATACTTATCTCCATTGTCATGGGTACCACTAGGCCCACCGCCATCTTCTCTGACATGCACCTAATTCTCTCCTGTATTTCAGACTTTGAGAAAAGGTTTTCTTGTTGAATGCAACAACCTCCATTCTGTCTTCCAAAGAAAAGCCAGAATTGTGTCCTAAAGTTTTCCTTTCATCATGTGACTTCCTGCCTAAAAATCTGTTGTCAGTGTATTTCCCTCTGAGTAAGATTCAGAACTCTTACCTTGGCACATGGGGCCGACCAGCCCCAGCCCCGGCCTGCAAAAGAACAGAGAAAGAGGGACGGGAGGGGCTTCCAAGAGTTTGCTTCTGAAATCCAGCCTGCAAAGGCCAGGAAGGGGTTGGAGGCAGTATAGCAGTTGTAGAGGTAGCCAGGGTGCCGCCAGGCAAGACGATGCGATGACAGACAAACGGACACAACAGAAGATCATTTTTTTCAATGTCTCATCAAAGGCAATGGAGAAGAAAAGAGAGAGGCAAGAGGCAACAGCTTCAGAGAGGGTTGGCTTCCTGGACCGGAGCCTTACACAAAGGACATCTTACTGCTCCTAAGAGAAGAGAACATACATAGTCTCTCCATCCTTTCAGCGCAGCTCCGGTTGGTACTGAGCTGGCCAGGGTAGTGTGGGGGCTCCATCATAAGGCATAGCAGCAGAATGAATGACTGACAGTTGAGGCACTCCCACATTCCAGGCCCAAAGGCAGAAGCAGGAGATAACAGTTACTTAGATGACACCCTCATCTGGAAGAGGGTAAAAATCACTGACATCATCAAGCTGTTGGCTTTATAGAGAAGCAAGACTTATTTCTCCACTGACAAGGATTTGAGGCACTCCGCAGCTGTTTGGGATTTTATTTTACTTTTTTTGTCGGGGGGCGGGGTGGGCTGCCTCCACCTCCTCCTTCAGTCTTCCCTGGTTTTACATCTGTCTTGCCAGCTGTGAGCCACTGAGTCCCAGGGTGTGAAACCCAGGGAGACAAGTGGGGAGGGTGGACAAATAATAATTATGAGCTGCTTAAGTCTAAATCTCAAGCCATTGTGTGTCCGCGGGCAAGGCCTTCTGATTCAAGTGTGTGCTTCTCTCTCCCTCTCAGCGTCTGTCTGTAAACCTTGGTGGTATTAAGCACGTGTTTTAATAAATATTTTGTTTGCTGTATTCCCATTAATATTCATAGGGAACGGAGCACTTTGGGCTTTGTGATTTTCTAATAAACATTGATGGTGTTACTAGTTTGTACTGAGTATTCAGTATGCTCCATCAAAATGGCAGCTCTAATTAGGTTCCTTGAATTAGCTAATGGATTTTGAGAAAGATAGCTTAGAAAGCTCTTACAGCTGTCCAAGATATTCCTGCCATGGCAGAAAGACAAAAGGCCCCTGGAAGCTACAGACTTCAGAGCTTTAGAAATGCAGCTGACAGTTAAAAAGATAAATTGCATTCATATTTTTCCAGTGAAAGTCCTGATACTGAATTAATGTTATTCCTGTAGCGAGCATCCATTAGGAAGCTCATTTTATTATAAGGATGCGTTTTGACCATTAGCTCTCTTTCTTTAGCCCCGCTCCTACCCCTCCCTCTTCTCTCCCCAATTCCCTAGATATTTTGGATGTGGTACTAAAAAGCTTCTTTGAAGAAGAGAGGAAATGATTCTTTTGGGGGGCAGGTTTTAAATTTAGGAACTCTCTTAGATACACAATAAGTATTCAACTTTTAAAGTAAGTCAGGTACTATATGAAGAAATAACACAGTGATTCAATTTAAGCCTGGTGTCTCAGATTTTATGCAAAATTCAAAGAAAATTCAAGCTAGGAGGCAGTGGGCTTATTTATACTTGGATAAGCGGTGATTTCACTGTAGATGAGGAAGTCTCTCATAAAGTGTGCTACTTCCTTCTTTCATGCTAATAGTTAGTACGCCAAATACTGCAGAGCCGTATAACACGGCCTTCCTGTCTGCATCCTCGTCATGAATGTTTCCCAACAAATAACGAATCAATGGCATTTGAGTGACTATGTGTCTGCAAGCACACAGAGAAAAGGTGTTGTTGCAGATTAGTTAACAATAAGGTTCGCATCAAAATGTAGAAGACGTGGTCTCCTCAAAGTTCCTCTCTGATATGTGTCCACTGATATGGTACATTAGTCTGTAGCATGTACCTACTCGGAAGATTACTGCCTGGTCCTCTCACCTGGAAAGCTTTGTTTCCTTTCTCTGGCGGCACGGCGGATCCTTCAGGAGGCGGCTGCTCGGTCATTACCTCCCAACTGTCCACACTCTCCTTTCACTGTTTGCATCTTTGTGTTCCTTCTGCCTCCTCTGGCCTGCCTGCCTTTTGACCTTTACCCCCACCTCATTAGTAACTTTACCAAAGAAGGGTCTGATCCAGGGAAAGAATGTGAACTTTAAGTCAATTAATTGGGATATTATTTATAGCTCTGGGAAAAACATTTGTTGGCAAAGAAAATAATGTTGTTGGTTAAATGAGATTTTTTTTTAAATCTTCTTTTGTGTTTATTTTTTTATACTCTTCCTACTCTCCTTTTTCCACAGATAATTGGGAGCTGATAAGAAGGAGGTGGTTAATAAAAATGGTGGGAACATGGCAGGGAAGAAATATTGTGATGATATAACATATAGATGACAGTTTGGAGAGCTGTTTTCCTCAACGCTATAAATAGAGTACACAAGCATTACTAATATATATGAATGAATATATATATATATATATATATATATATATATTCATTCCATGCCCCCCATAACTTCACCAAAATAGCAGACATCGGTGTTTATGGACAAACTGCCTGCTGTCACGGGACGGACAGGCAACTAAAAGCCGAGGAAGCCATGGCTTTTCTTCATTTCTCTGTGAGTTATTTGTTGAGTCCCATTGTTGGCAGCATGGTCCCTAATTTTCCTTCTTCTCTGATATTTGCTGACTCATTCACTTTCCATATCTAAATGACAAGCTGGCTCCCCTCGCTGGCAGATCCTCAGTCCTGCCATCCCCTCTCCTGAATGGGGCCGCGGTTATTTGTTAATTAAAATCCTGTGACTGTTTTCCCCTAAAATGCTGCGGAAAAGAAAAGTCTTAGCCAATCCCTAAAGGACTGGTTTCATTTGTTTTGTTTTGTGTTGCTTTAACCTTCTGACCTGTAATTTGGCAGCCAGTACCTTTCCCCTAATGGGAAATGTGTCACTGTATTAATGATGTATCATACATCATCATCAGCTCATGTCAGATAAACAAGAGCTCTGGTTATAGCAAGTCTGGAAAGTTCCATGCCTGCCCCCTTCCTTCAATCATCATTGGTCCTTAGGTGCGGCATTCAATCTTCAGTGATTAGGTATGGTGTCCAATCATCAGTGGTCCTTAGGTGTGGTGTCCTATCTTCAGTGGTTAGGTATGGCGTCCAGTCTTCAGTGGTCCTTAGGTGTGGTGTCCAATCATTTGGGAGATGAGACTAGATTGTGGGTTTTGCCTATGATGTGGCTAACTGTTGAGTCTGAATTGTATGCACACACACATGCAGAAAAATCACAAAATGCAAAACCCCATAGAGATCAAGTGTTCATCACACAGATTAGTTCTTCCGGGCTGACCTTGGTGGAAAGTCTGTTATGATGCTGCTGTTGTCCTGACTGAAAGTCCCTTTGTTTCATTCAGAAGGATGGGTACAAGCAAACTCTTTAAATCCTCTGTTCCCCACATGTTCCTGCTCTTCCCTGGAGCTCCCCTTTGCATGTTCCATTCCCTCCTCTTCCATGTTTAGCCTCCTGGTCATATCTATGTCTCCTCCGCGGAGCAGCCACAGGACTTCACTACACACCATGACACTTCCTCATGATAACTGCCACACTGCACTATTTATTTATGTTACCAGGTCCCCCACTGGACTGTGGACATCCCTGATGGTTGGATCTGGCTCTACTGGAGAAAAAGTAGAGTTCCAATGAATGTGCAGGTCAGAAAACAGTGAGTTAGTGGAGAGATCCCATAAAGGTAGCCAATGGTCTAAGTTTGATGTCTGATTACTGTTTTCCATTCCAAGATGAAAAGGGGGTTGACATTGCTCTAGCAAGGACTTGTAAGAACCTGAACGTCTCTTAACTAAGGAAACAATCTATAGGCTATGATAGTGCTGACTTTGCACCGTCCCATGATCCCTGAGGCCAGGAAGTCAACAGAGAGCACCAGTGTACCCAAGTGGACCTTCTATCATGCAAAATAAGAGCTAGGGGATATTCTTGGACCCAGTATCCTTTGAAACATCAGTTGATCTTACCTTTGTAGTCAACTCTTGAAAGTCAAGAATCTATTTTGGTGGGGTGGTTGTTCTAAGCATATTTAAAGCTGCAAAAGATCTCAGCATTTGTGCATTAGGTGAAAAAGAAATTAAATGTAGAGCTCTTCAGAGTAAGTCATTAGCAAGTTCTTAGTCTGGTGGACCTAGTTATTTTAACAATAATCATATCATTATACTGCAAATGGAATGACCTGTTTATCAACATCATGTCTCATCGTTAACATCTTCCCCATTGTCACAAAGCTGTGATTCAAGCATCACTTCTGTGTAGCTAGTTGGTTACACGCATTCCTAACAGACATGAAGGTAAGGACTAAGTTGCATATGTATAATATATATATAATACTTTGGCTCCCACAACTTTTAGGTTCTTTCAACTGAAAGAATTTTTTAGTATATATTTCTCTGTCACTTTAATTATTTTCCTAAACTCTTCTACTGAAAGAGAAGATGGGAGACAGGGATTGATTTGTAAAAAACTGCTGTCTTAAATGCCTACTGTGCATACATTCTCCAGACTGTTCTCTGAATGACAGTGCTACCATCCTACACTGGATCATTAGAATGTCCTTCCTTCCCCTTAAAACCATGTCACCTGTTAGGGCTGACTTCCTTGTTAGCCAGAAGGGACGACCCGGATATCTAGCTGCTGAAAATCACTAGGTTGATGGCACTCCATGGTCCCCCAGGAGGTGAGACCTTCTCTGTCGTTTCTTCTGAGGAAGAGGGAATCTCACAGAGGCCTAGAATTTCCCAAGGTTTCATGGCCTGCAGCCCACAAAGGCTTGCTTTCCCAGAATGACCCTGAAAGCTTAATCCACGTCTAAATGTCAGATGTGTATTCTTAAAACTCAAGCTGTGTTTGATTGAAGCCTAGAAGGTAATAATTTTATCTTTCGGATTCTGTAGCTATTGGTGTGAATCTCTGTGGGAGGGGTGTGTGTGCACATATTGTTATTAATTTGCTCAATAAAACTTCCTTCCTCCTTGTCTTGTCCCCTGTTCGCATCAAGAAGATGGATGCAAGCTAAAATAGCACAAACTTGGTTGGTTTCTTCCATTTACTTTTATCTAGATTTTGATCATTTTATCCTGGACCATAAAATCCTCTGATAAAACTTTTAAGGTTTCAGGTGGACTTGGATCTTATGGTTAGTTTTCAGTCATTATGTGGACTAAAGATCTGTGTGTATTCGAAACTGGCCTGGAAGACCCTGCAGGAGGATGCTCTGTTGATTCCCCCTTCTGACCCCTCAGCCCACCCAGTGTTCTTCCCTGTAGTTCTGCATTAGACTGTTTCTCCCCACTGTGTGCACAGGACTATGTTGGACCCATAATGCCACTCTGAACACTGAGATCCCACTCACAAAAGCAAAAAACTCAAGAAATAAACGGCTGTTAGGAACAAACAGGAGGAAACTAAGTTAGCTCATATCCAGGGATACTTCAGTGGATGGAAGCTCTGATGGGAACGTCTTTTAAAACCGCCCAAGCCTCTGTTTACATCTAAGCACTGATAAATTAAATCTATCAATTAGATGCAGTTCTGACGCAAGGCCATGTAAGAGTAGCAGTGTTTACAGGGCGGCAACACAGGGCACGGTTCATTTATCATCTCAAATAGAAGACGCAGCTCCACATTGATCCACATCTATTTTTTTTTTTTTGGCATTACTGTATACTTGTTTGGCAAACACATTGAGAAGAGATGAAAGGATAATTTTGCCCACTATTCTATGTGAATATTTTAGCTATATTTTAAAATAGTTCTTTTTTAAGAAGTAAGCATTACCATATAAATAACTTATGAACATTTTCTATAATCCCTGTGTACTTCATATTGTTTATAAAATTGGCAAAATGCCTTGAAACAATATAGATTAGATATATACTTATGTGAATATACATATATATATATATACATGTTTGAAAGGTCTAGTATATATGCAAATTATTTAAGGTTACAAATACTCTACTATGTATGTTAGTGGAAATGTGCCTTAATAGTATTCAACTACGAGTAATTCATGGCCATTCTATGATTAAGACAATATGGCCTTGGTAAGTTGAATTCAGCCGGCAGGTCCTGTATATAAGAGAATAAATGTGATTACCTGTGGCAGGCTTGCAAAGGTGAGTGGAAACAACTTGAGTTTTATTGTTGAATTGTGAACCACACTGGCAGGGCCGCTCTGGGGAGTCTTGGTTTCTTCTGGAAGAAGAGGCAGAGAAGCAGGGTGTTCTGACCTCAGAGATCAGCCCTGCATTTGTCTCAGCTGATAAAGCGCTAGGTAAAGTCTATGCCTTTTCTCTGAAGACATGACATCGATCTGGTGTCAAATCTCACAACACTCTAGTGCAGGAGAATGGTGCCTTTCATGAATCAGTACGATTACATCCCAGGTAAATAGTAGCTGTGTTCGTGGTGGGAATGGCAGTGTTCACCATTATGCAATCAAAAGTATCATTTCTTTACGCTCCACCGTTACAGCTTGATTCACTGTGGTCAGTCCAGCCAGGGTTACAATTTCCAAGATAAATTTCCAATCTGTAGAAGTCAGAGGGTCAGTTCATCCAGGCAGGAGGGAAGTACCGAGACGTGAATCTTAAGGGAAGCAGATATGAGGAGCAGGAAGCCTGTGGAGAAAGTTGAAAGGACAGGCTGTCACTGCCATGGCAAAGTCAGGAGTGCGTTAGCCAAGGCACATTGTCACATTATTGCATCTGGGTCAAATGCCACCAGCGCAGCCTGGGCAGGACCAGGATCTGGCCTGAGCTAATATAGGATCATGTTTTGGGGGTTTTTTTCATTACCTATGACCCCCATTTGAATAGTAATTCCTCTGAAGCAGGTTTTGAAGGCCCCACCACATCCTGGCATAAGCGGTAGGCTAGAGCAGCCTTAGACATGTATACTTTCCAAAGCTGTATATTAATATAGAACCTAGGTTACTTTTCCACAGCTCAACCACCTCATCGTTATGAGATATTTCTATCTTTAGGGGCCTAACCTCTGTCTCCTGATGTCCTCTGAGTACACTTCCTTGAAGAAACAGGGAATTTCACACGTAAAATGTTGATTTTGACTGTTACTAATGTCATTTGCCTGTTCTCTAAACTAGTCAGTCTTAATCAAGGAACTTAAATGCAGTCATCCTAAACAAGAGGTTCTTAATTGCAGCAATTGTTTTAATCACAAAGTTAACTTAATTCTGGTAGAAATCATATGATCGAGATAAATCCTCATTATTTTAGGGTGAACTGTTGGCAAAACTCGGTGAAAATGGAGAGTATCATTTTCACCAGAGCTATTAGGATCAGAGCCTGGGCCCTGGCAGCTTTAACAAGCGAGGCTCAGCCAACTATCCTCAATAGGCCAATTAATGAGACAAATACTAAAAAGCCAGGGAAAAAAAAAGATTTATTAAGTATAGCCGGGTGGGAAAAGGAACAAAGAGGTCCAGTCCTCCTCAAGTCTATCTTCTAAGCTAAGATCCGGGTTTAAACAGAAGGCAAGAAGTAGCCATAACTAAAAAGACTTGGCCAAAGTGTGGTCCCACCCATCGGTATACTCTTGGATCCAGTCTCTCCTGCAAGGTGGTCTGACAAGTTGTTAGATAAATGTGGAATCTCTTTCCAGGACAAGCCCCCATCCTGGCTATGCCCCCCCACCGCTGGATGTGTCCCCCCCAGCTGTGTGTTCCCTCACGCCTACCCCCTACTACTGTGTCCCCCCTTCCCCCTGGCTGTGCCCCTCCCGGATGTGTTCCCTCCCAGCTGTGTCCCCCCTGCTGTGCCCCACCTGGCTGTGCCCCACACCCCCCGACACCCCCATACCCCACACCCTCGCTAGATGTGTCCCCCCACCCCCACCCCCCTACCCCACCCCCTGCTACTGTGTCCCCCTTCCCCCTGGCTGTACCCCCCCTGGATGTGTGCCCCCCAGCTGTGTCTCACCCCCACCCCCTGCTACTGTGTCCCCCTTCCCCCTGGCTGTGCCCTCCCCCGCTGGATGTATTCCCCCCCAGCTGTGTCCCCCCTGCTGTGTCCCCACCCTGGCTGTGCCCAGCCCCCCCCTGCACTAGATGTGTCCCCCACAGCTGTGTCCCCCCCGCTGTGTTCCCCCCACTGTGCCCCCCGTGTGTCTCCCCCTGCCGCTGTGTCCCCCCCTTCTCCCCTGCTGTGCCCCCCCCCCCCGCTGTCCCCCTCTCCACACTCGGATTCTTGCTTTTATCACTCTATCAGCATAACACTCCTGTGGAAAATTCCAGTCTCTTAGGGCCCATTGCTTCAATAATTTGATAGTCAAAGGGAAGGGCCCATGCATTTCTTTAGAATATCTTTGCTCCTATAAAATAGTTAAATCATCATAGATAATGAGGGAGAATTGGAGAAGAAATTAGAAACAAGAATCCCAAAATGCTACCCATGATTAGAGTTCCACAATGTCACTGGATGCAAAATCAAGATATCTAAAGCCAATACAAGACTAGGTTACTCCTGGGGTGTGAGGTTTGAAATGCATAATCTTAGTTTTCAGTAAAAATCAGATAATTTCCAGAACTTTTGGGGACAAAAATGTAATTGGGAGAATTCTATAGAATTGAACCCTCTTAAAACCAAGTATTTATTATTAAATATTAATATTAAATATAATAATATTAAAGTATCTTTAATATTATTGGCACATATTTAAATGTATTTTCATCATGGAATGTTAATTCTGTAGTATTTGTGTAAATGCTGTCAGGTCTACAGAGTGTAGAAATCTAAATGTTTTTTAATTACTCATTATCTTCAATACATACATAAGAATAAGATCCTCCCTTTATGGCCTCCAGAATCAACTGAGCAGGACTCCTGGAACTTGCAGAGATCTGGGAGCCTGTAGGGGTCTGATATAGGTCCTCTGCATATGTGTTATGACTGGGTACCTTGGTGTTTCTGTGGGACTCCAAACAGTGAGAGAGACAGGGACTGTTTCTGACTCTTTTGCCTGCTTGTGAAACCTTAATCCCCCTACTGGGTTGCTTCATCCACCCTTGATGCTATGATATGTGCCTGGGCTTATTGTTGGCTCTTATGTCATGTTTCACTGAGGTAGCTGGGAGGCCTGCTCTTGGCTGAGGGGAGGCAGAAGAAGCGATAGATCTGAGGGGGGAGCGAGAGGGGGGTTCTGGAGAAATGGAAGGAGGGGAAAGAGTGCCATAGGGATGAAATATATGAGCGAGAGAGAAAAAGGATAAGATCCTCCATACATAGATAAGAATCTCTCACATTTTTATTGGGCAGGAATTTTTTTATTTTTTTTACCAGCGAAACCTTGTAATCATTCCCATGATAACCTGCCTTCAGCTGGATGGTTTTCTTAGAATATTTTGTGGAATTTCTAGTATGGTTAGCAAAATAAAGCTCCACACAGACAAAACTTTCCCTGCAGCCTCTGGCTGCCTCTCCACCCTAGACTTCATCCACAGTCTTGGTCTTTCATGTGGGATCCTAGTCAGATGTTGATTTTCTTCTGCACTCCGTTCAGTTTTATGTCAGTTTCCCACATGAGCCTGTTAGTGATATAATATTAATTGCCCAGAAATGTCAGTCTGCAATCGCTCCAACATCATTCCTTTAATGAATACAGACTTCATTGCTTGTATTCCTATTACTTTAGCTACTTCGATTTCTATTTTTTATAGCAAAGATCTGTGCAAATAAAAGAATATCAAAAGGTATGCCTATAAATGCACCGCACTAAATTCCCTCTGTGTTGAAATGCCTGTGAACTGTTGCTCCACAATGCCTGCTGCATTTTAATGCCTTTCTCCCAAGGCCACTTGATATAGGAGAAATAGCTAGGGTTTTACAGGCACACAAATCCTGGCCCGCCACGCAATGCTCATATTTCCTTCTTCTCTGAGCCTTGGTGTGCGAGTCTGGGAAACGCCAACAACAACACTGTCCTCACAGATTTGACTGAGGACAGGAGCACAGATCCCATGTCCGGGACATCCCAGCTGCTCCATAAAGCTAGGTTACCTTCCGCAGACCACAGCAGCAAGGAGAGAAGACTGCGCCGTGCTCAGACCTATACCCATTTCTAAGAAGTATTCCAGTGGAAGGGATTATGAGCAAGGAAGAGTAAGTTTAGAATCCAGAAAAGTATGTAGCGCTCTGGTGTGAAGGGCTTCACATATGGTCTTTATTTATGACTATCGAAAACTGCAAAGAAAATGAAACCCATTACAAAATTAGGCTCTGGAATAGCCTGCCTGCAGCAAGCAAGGTGGCGCTTTGTTTACGAGCTACCCAATCAGCACGGAGATCTGATCTCGGTACCGGGACAGGGAACTCAGACGTTCCTCATCCTCCCTATACTTCCTGGGCTTCCTGCTGGGCCTATACACCTAGCAAACTGCCTCTCTCTTCCTATCCCACCCAGCTTACATCCAGAACCCTCCCCCTTTCTGCCTTCCTTCCCTCTTCAGGGGCGCTGGGGCCAAATTCCGAGGTCAACCTAGCGGGCGGGAGCTCCTTTTTTTCAATAGCCGCCTGCAGCAAGCAAGGTAGGCGCTTTGTTTACGAGCTACCCAACCAGCACGGAGATCTGATCTCAGCACCAGAAGAGCCATCATTGGGGAGAGACATCACTGGAGCACAAGGAGAGCCATCACTGGGGAGTGCCATCACTGGGAAGGTACATCGGTAGGCAAGGAGACCTGATCCTGTAAAAGAACATCCATAGGGAAGCATTCGGAGGAAGAGATGGGCAGGCGCCAATGCAAGAATTCACCCAACAATCTGAAAAACAACATGAAACCACCAGAACCCAGCAACCTCACAACAGGAGGACATGAACACCTTAATCAAGAAGAAGTAGAAAAAAATTGACTTTAAGAATGTGATTGACGCCCTTAAACAGCATGTAAAAAATGCCCTTATAGAAATGGATGAAAAGTATAACAGAAAGTTTGAAGAATTGAATAAATCAGTGAATGATACCCTAGGAAACCAAGGAAAAACAATCAAACAGATAATGGAAACAGTTAAAGACTTGAAAACTGAAATGGAGGCAAAGAAGAAAACACAAACAGAGGGCCAGCTGGACATGGAAAATCTAGGTAAACGAATACAGACTACAGAAAAAAGCATAACCAGCAGAATACAAGAGATAGAAGAAAGAATCTCAGATTCTGAAGATACCATAGAGAAAATAAATGCACTGATCAAAGAAAACAACAAGTCCACCAAACTCTCATCACAAAACATTCAGGAAATATGGGACAAAATAAAAAGACCAAACCTAAGAATAATAGGAGTAGAAGAAGGAGAAGAAGTGCAGCTCAATGGTCCAGAAAACATATTTAATAAAATTATAGAAGAAAACTTTCCCAACCTAAAGAAAGATGTACCTATGAAGGTTCAAGAAGCATACAGAACACCGAATAGGCTGGATCAAAAAAACAAAATCCCCTCGCCATATAATAATCAAAACACAAAACATACAGAATAAAGAAAGAATATTAAGAGCTGCAAAGGAAAAAGGCCAAGTTACTTATAAAGGTAAACCTATCAGACTTACACCTGACTTCTCTATGGAAACCATGAAAGCCAAAAGGTCCTGGATAGATGTACTGCAAAAACTAAGAGACCATGGATGCAACCCCAGACTACTAT
Source organism: Microtus oregoni (assembly GCF_018167655.1). Lineage (NCBI taxonomy): Eukaryota > Metazoa > Chordata > Mammalia > Rodentia > Cricetidae > Microtus > Microtus oregoni. The sequence goes on from NW_024543069.1 coordinate 54,911,752, forward strand.
ACCCAGCCAAGCTTTCGTTCACTATAAATGGAGAAAACAAAATTTTCCAGGATAAAAACAAATTTAAACAATAAGTAGCCACAAACCCAGCCTTACAGAAAGTAATAGAAGGAAAATCACTAACAAAGGAGTCCAACAATGACCACAATAACTCAGACATCTAGAGACCCTTCACCAACGCAACGCAAAGAAGGTAAACACACAAACTCTACTGCTAAAAAAGTGACCGGAGTTAATAACCACTGGTCGTTAAAATCACTTAATGTCAATGGATTCAACGCACATATAAAAAGGCACAGGCTAAGAGATTGGATACGAAAACAGGATCCAACATTCTGCTGTTTGCAAGAAAAACACCTCAACCACAAAGACAGGCACCTACTCAGAGTAAAGGGCTGGGAAAAGGCTTATCAAGCAAATGGACCTAAGAAATAAGCAGGTGTGGCCATACTAATTTCTAACAAAGTTAACTTCAAACTTAAATCAATAAGAAGAGATGGAGAGGGACATTTTATACTCATAACAGGAACAATTCATCAAGATGAAGTCTCAATCCTGAATATCTATGCCCCTAATATAAAAGCACCCACGTACGTAAAAGAAACATTACTAAAACTCAAGGCAGCCATCAAACCGCACACACTAATAGTAGGAGACTTCAACACTCCTCTCTCACCAATGGACAGGTCAATCAGACAGAAACCTAACAGAGAAATTAGAGAATTAATGGAGGTAATGAATCAAATGAACTTAACAGACATCTATAGAATATTCCACCCAAATAGGAAAGAATATACCTTCTTCTCTGCAGCTCATGGAACCTTCTCGAAAATTGACCACATACTCGGTAACAAAGCAAACTTCCACAGTTACAAGAAAATATTAGTAACCACCTGTGTCTTATCAGATCACCATGGATTAAAGTTAGAATTCAACAGCAATGCTACCCCCAGAAAGCCTACAAACTCATGAAAACTGAACAATCAACTACTGAACCATACCTGGATTAAGGAAGAAATAAAGAAAGAAATTAAAGTCTTTCTTGAATTCAATGAAAATAAAGAAACAACATACTCAAAGTTATGGGACACTATGAAAGCAGTCCTAAGAGGAAAGTTCATAGCACTAAGTGCCCACTTAAAGAAAACAGAGAAAGCACACATTGGAGACTTAACAGCTCACCTGAAAGCTCTAGAAAAAAAAAGAAACAGACTCACCTAGGAGGAGTAGAAGACTGGAAATAATCAAACTGAGGGCTGAAATCAACAAAATAGAAACACAGAAAACAATCCAAAGAATCAATGAAACAAAAAGCTGGTTCCTGGAGAAAATCAAGAAGATTGATAAACCCCTATCCAAACGAATCAAACGGCAGAGAGAGAATATGCAAATTAATAAGATCAGAAATGAAAAGGGGGACATAACCACAGACATAGTGGAAATTCAGAGAATCATTAGATCTTACTACAAAAGCCTGTATGCCACAAAACTGGAAAATGTAAAAGAAATGGACAATTTTGTAGATAAATACCATATACCAAAGTTAAACCAGGACCAGGTGAACAATCTAAATAGACCTGTTAGTCGTGAAGAATTAGAAATTGTTATCAAAAACCTGCCTACCAAAGAAGCCCAGGACCAGATGGTTTCAATGCGGAATTCTACCAGAACTTCCAAGAAGACCTAATACCTATACTCCTTAATGTATTTCACAATATAGAAACAGAAGAGTCATTGCCAAATTCCTTTTATGAAGCTACAGTTACTCTGATACCAAAACCACACAAAGACTCAACCAAGAAAGAGAATTACAGGCTAATCTCACTCATGAACATCGACGCAAAAAATCCTCAACAAAATACTGGCAAACCGAATCCAAGAACACATTAGAAAAACTACTCATTATGATCAAGTAGGCTTCATCCCAGAGATGCAGGGCTGGTTCAACATACGAAAATCTATCAATGCAATCCATCATATAAATAAACTGAAAGAAAAAAAAACATATGATCATTTCATTAGATGCTGAAAAAGCATTTGACAAAATTCAACATCCCTTTATGATAAAAGTATTGGAGAGATTAGGGATACAAGGGTCATACCTAAATATAATAAAAGCTATATACAGCAAGCCGACAGCTAACATCAAATTAAACAGAGAGAAACTCAAAGCCATCCCACTAAAATCAGGAACACGACAAGGCTGTCCACTCTCTCCATACCTCTTCAATATAGGGCTTGAAGTTCTAGCAATAGCAATAAGACAACATAAGGGGATCAAGGGGATTCGAATTGGAAAGGAAGAAGTTAAACTTTCGTTATTTGCAGATGATATGATAGTGTACATAAGCGACCCCAAAAACTCCACCAAAGAACTTTTACAGCTGATAAACACCTTTAGTAATGTGGCAGGATACAAGATCAACTCCAAAAAATCAGTCGCCCTCTTATACACAAAGGATATGGAAGCAGAGAGGGAAATCAGAGAAGCTTCACCTTTCACGATAGCCACAAACAGCATAAAATATCTTGGGGTAACTCTGACCAAGGAAGTGAAAGATCTATTTGACAAGAACTTTAAGGCATTGAAGAAAGAAATTGAAGAGGATACCAGAAAATGGAAGGACCTCCCTTGCTCTTGGATTGGGAGGATCAACATAGTAAAAATGGCAATTCTACCAAAGGCAATTTATAGATTCAATGCAATCCCCATCAAGATCCCATCAAAATTCTTCACAGATCTTGAGAGGACAATATTCAACTTTATATGGAAAAACAAAAAACCAAGGATAGCCAAAACAATCTTATACAATAAAGGATCGTCTGGAGGCATTACAATCCCTGACTTCAAACTCTATTACAGAGCTACAGTAATGAATACAGTGTGGTACTGGCATAAAAACAAAGAAGTTGACCAATGGAATCGTATAGAAGACCCGGATTTTAACCCACAAACCTATGAACACCTCATTTTCGATAAAGGAGGTAAAAGTATACAATGGAAGAAAGAAAGCATCTTCAACAAATGGTGCTGGCACAACTGGATGTCAACCTGTAGAAGAATGAAAATAGACCCATATCTATCACCATGCACAAAACTTAAGTCCAAATGGATCAAAGACCTCAATATCAGGCCGAACACACTGAACCTGATAGAAGAGAAAGTGGGAAGTACCCTACAACAGATGGGTACAGGAGATCGCTTCCTATGTATAACCCCAGCAGCACAGACATTAAGGGCAACATTGAATAAAACTGAGAAGCTTCTGTAAAGCAAAGAACACTGTCACTAAGACAAAAAGACAACCTACTGACTGGGAGAAGATCTTCACCAACCCTGCAACAGACAATGGTCTGATCTTGAAAATATATAGAGAACTCAAGAAACTAGACTTTAAAATGCTAATTAACCCAATTAAAAAATGGGGCACTGAACTGAACAGAGAATTCTCAACAGAAGAAGTTCAAATGGCCAAAAGACACTTAAGGTCGTGCTCAACCTCCTTAGCAATCAGGGAAATGCAAATCAAAACAACTTTGAGATATCATCTTACACCTGTCAGAATGGCTAAAATCAAAAACATCAATGATAGCCTTTGCTGGAGAGGTTGTGGAGGAAGGGGTACCCTCATCCATTGCTGGTGGGAATGCAAAGTTGTGCAACCATTTTGGAAAGCAGTGTGGCAGTTTCTCAGGAAATTCAGGATCAACCTACCCCTGGACCCAGCAATACCACTCTTGGGAATATACCCAAGAGATGCCCTATCATATTACAAAAGCATTTGTTCAACTATGTTCCTAGCAGCATTATTTGTAATAGCCAGACCTGGAAACAACCTAGATGCCCTTCAATGGAAGAATGGATGAAGAAAGTGTGGAATATATACACATTAGAGTACTACGCTGCGGTAAAAAACAATGACTTCTCGAATTTTGCATGCAAATGGATGGAAATAGAAAACACTATCCTAAGTGAGGTAACCCAGACCCAAAAAGATGAACATGGGATGTACTCACTCATAATTGGTTTCTAGCCATAAATAAAGATCACGGAGTCTATAATTGGTGATCCTAAAGAAGCTAAATAAGAAGGTGAACCCAAAGAAAAATATATAGTTATACTCCTGGCTATGGGAAGTAGACAAAATCGCCGGGCAAAAAATTGGGATCTTGGGGGTGGCGTGGGATAGGGGTAAGGGGAGATGGGGAGAGAAAAGGGAGAAGGGGAGGATGGGGGGAACTTGGGAAAACAGGATGAGTGGGATAAAGGAAGGTTGGATAGGGGAGCACGGAAGCACAATTCTTAGTTAAGGGAGCCACATTAGGGTTGGCAAGAGACTTGAACCTAGAGTGGCTCCCAGGAGCCCAAGGCGATGTTCCCAGTTAGTTCCTTGGGCAGCTCAGAATAGGGAACCTGAAATGACCCTATCCTATAGCAATACTGACGAATATCTTGCATATCACCATAGAACCTTCATCTGGTGATGGATGGAAATAGAGACAGAGACCCACACTGGAGCACCGGACTGAGCTCCCAAGGACCCAATAAGGAGCAGAAGGAGGGAGAACATGAGCAAGGAAGTCAGGACCATGAGGGGTGCACCCACCCACTGAGACAGTGTGGCTGATCTATTGGGAGCTCACCAAGGCCAGCTGGACTGTGACTGAAAAAGCATGGGATAAGACCAGACTCTCTGCACATGGCGAACAATGAGGGCTGATGAGAAGCCAAGGACAATAGCACGGGGTTTTGATCCTACTTCATGTTCTGGCTTTGTGGGAGCCTAGCCAGTATGGATGTTCACCTTCCTAGACCTGGACGGAGTGGGGAGGACCTTGGACTTTCCACAGGGCAGGGAACCCTGACTGCTCTTTGGACTGGAGAGGGAAGGGGAGAGGAGTGGGGGAAGGGGGAGAAGGGTGGGTGGAGGGGGAGGGAAATGGGAGGCTGGGAGGAGGCGGAACTTTTTTTTTCTTTTTTTCAATAAAAAATTTTTAAAAAAATGAACTAAAATAAAAAAAAATTAAGCTCTGTCCAACTCAGCGGTGTTCTAAAAAAGGCCTGTTTAAAGATACTGCCTTTAAAGACACAGGCTATGTAATTGACAAAAAATCCTAATTAGCATAAACGTCTTGCTATATACCTTGAGTTAATTCAATATTCTAAGACCATTACTGGTCACCTACATAGAGATACAGCTATTTTTGTAAGAATGGCCAGACTCAATTGGGTGTCGTCATGCGCAAGTATAATCCTTGCCTTGTTGAAAAAACAAACACAGAGGATCCAAACTCTAATTGTCCGATAAACAACAAATACAGAGAGCCTAATCTTCCATGTAGTGGTGTAGATGTTTAATCCTTTAAGAGCTTTGAGTTTCATCAGAACTTGATGTCACTTCTGAATATGTCAGGGAGAAGGTTTCCCAGAATTCCTGCTACTACGTTCCATAAAAACAAGATGATAGACCTGGTGGCACCTAGGGACCTTCAGGAGTGAGACCTTCAATAGTCAAATCCTGTGTGCTAGCCTTAAGTCCCTCATGGTTTTGTGTCTGCTAGAGGCCCAAGTCTCTACGATATAGAGAAGATAGATGGTTTCAATCACAAGTCACTCCAGTCAACAGGAATGTTTGGAGTCACACCAACTTTCTTAGTCATCCATACCTGATTTCCTTCTCTTCTTCCTTTAGATGAGCAGAACAATAGACATTATCTTTTAATATTATTTTCAGACTTTGAAGTATTTTCCAAAGCTATTACACTAGAATTATAAATAAAGTCCATTCAAGTGTCTACCCTATGGCTTGGTAGTTTTCTGAAGTCCTGGCTTCAGAAGGATTCTAACGTCCTCTAGGGTCCTTCAGAAAGAAGAGTGTAATTTATTTGTGGTGTGCACTCTGACCAGACAGCAGAAATAAAGGTTTGCATCAATATATTTATGGTGTAAGTTATCATTATAATGGTTGATAACATTGCTACAAAATATCTATAAATCTAGCATCAAATTGCTAAATTTGCATAACTTTAACACAAAATAGAATCAATTGAATACTATGCTTATGACACTATAATATATAACATTTTATTAGTTTAGTGATAAGCATGTATTATCTACTGAGAAGCACTGAAAAATGAATTAGAATGTGGGATTCCTAACATATAAAACACTTGGAAAACTATACTGTTGTTACTAAAGGGCAGAAAGAGGTTTTTTAGAAACGGGGAAATAAGACTCTTCACACTTGGGAGAAGACACAGCACATTTTGCATGGAGATACTCCATGACTTTCCTCTTCTTTTTCACTGGGGCCAGATTTCTCTTCCAGGTACATAGTCATGCTCCTGTTGGCCATGAGGGACTTTTTTTGAATGCTGAACAACTGCTTTTATATTCTTGCCTTACTGTCTTGTTCGAGAATGGCAAGCTGATCAAACCCATAGTTTTAAATTTACGTATTTATAGGCATATGGAAGAACAGTTTATAGTCTGAATGTGATTTTTTCCCACCACAAATGGAAGAATATTGTGATGTTTGGTCCTTTTATAAAAACAGTACCTTACCAGTCGCTTTCTTCCCTTTTTCTGTTTTCCTTTATTACTGATGACTTCATTCTACTTGAATTCAATGCTTCAGTTTCTTTGGGGTAAACTAATAGATTATGTATGCAATGTTTGCACCACGTTGATTGAACTCATCTGGTGAGTTTGAATGCTGCTCTTGCATCTCTGTAACCAGCAGAAGCCTGTGCATTGGATCTAGCCCCTGCAGTCCTCTTGTATTACTAAGGAGCCAGACAGCTCTCAGAGTAGAGCATGCTGCTCTCACCGCATGCACTCCAGGAAAGCTTAGCAGTCCCTTATTGTATTGAGGGTTATCTTTTTAAATTAAAAACAAAAAGGAAGGAGAAATAGAACTATTTTAAGAATTTTTCAATACATAGGAAAAAGGAAGGTCTGTGTCACCCCTTGTCGGCACTTAACTTACTCTTTTTTAAGATTTATTCTCATTATTTTTAATCATGTGTGTGCATGTGTGTCTGCATGGCTGTGTGCATGTAAGTGCAGGTGCACACATAGATAGACCCAGGGTGGCAGATTCCATGGAGTTTGAATTATAAGTGGCTATAAACATATGTGCTGAGAATCAAATTCCTCTTAAGTACGGAGCCATTACTCCAACCTCAGGGTTTGCCCTTTCTTAGTCAAAAGCATTGATCGTTGATCAATTGACATCGCTAGTGGACCTGTGAAGCCCAGTGGCCAGTGCATACTTACTGGTGAGAAGCCACACAGCCAACCTGTGGGCACACTGTCCACTACTTTCCCATCCAGTAGAAGACCTTGTCCTGAAAACATGTTTACTTACAACTTTATTTCTTATAACTTCCTAGCTTAATTGTCGAATACTTTACTTTGTTTTGAGTTAGCTCTTTTTTTTTTATAAGGTGTCTCATTTAAGTGTAAAACTAAACAGTAATACCTAAGGACCTTTATGACATGCAAGGTTCTTCACATCAGGGTTTCTACATATGTATCCAATAGTCCCTTGTTCCTCTTCCCACAATCCCTCCCATATAGCCATAAACTACAGAGTGATTCTTATCCAAGACTCAGGTCATCAATACTTACTAATAACATGAGGAAGGGACCACATATCTTCTGATGTAAAGGGGGGTAGAACAAAGGTAACTGGGACCTCTACTTGCCCAAATGTGCTGACTGGGAAATGAATCCCCAAAGCAAAATGTTTTTGTTCCTATAAGTTTCAACTAGAGTATCGCCTCCTCGATGGAGCCTTCCACTATCACCTCCCATGGCCTGCTCTTGCCCTATCAAAATTTAAGCACTCATGTTCCCGTAAGCCCTGTGCAGATTCTTCCAGTGGTGTCATATTCATTCCTCCGAGATTGTGGTTCGTGTAGTCACATTTCTCTCCCGCCCATTTGTTCCTGGCATCTGCTTCCCAAATAATTGATTCGAGGGCTTAACACAAATTGTAAATGCTCAGCCAATAGCTCAGGCTTGTTACTAGGTAACTCTTACACTCAAATTAACCCATATTTCTATTTATGCTTTGCCATGTGCTCTTACATTTATTAGCATGGCACAATCATTACCTGGGCCCACTGCATCTGGCTGGTGATTCTCCACTTTGCCCTTCTCTTTCCCATCATCGTTAGTTTGATTGCCCTGCCCATACTTCCTGCCTGGCTACTGGTCAATCAGCGTTTTATTATACTAATTCGAGTGTACAAATCTTTACAGTGTACACAAGGATTATTCCACAGCAGATTCATCCAGGAAAGGATATGAAACGCTCATCTTTACATCTCCAGATCTTAATGTGAGGTCTGGCACAGTGGGACACTCAATCGTTAAATGAACCGGTGAGGTTCAATGGCAGGTCAAGATCTATATATCTGATTTGTCTTGCCTCCCTGGGCTGATTATAAAGCATAGCATAATCCTGGTTATATTAAAATAATCATAACAAATCAACCCAACCTATAAAGGGGCCACTGGTTGCCCAAGGTGGCACTGTGCAATCTATAATCTTAAGCAGAATCAGTGGGTAACACAGAGAGACATGACCCTTGGACAAGGAGCACACTGAAACATTGGGGAGCTGTCTACCTTCCCCTACCCAAATCTTTCCCTTATTGCCATATCTCTCACCTTCTTTCTTTCCTGTGGTCTACCTTCACTCATAGAGTGGCCTATATCCTGACAGCACCCCATCCCCTAACACACACACACACACACACACACACAAGTCTTGAGTTTCACTGAAAGGAATGCTGGTGCATGCCAGCCAATCATTTGTCACATCCAACCTTCGGGTCAAACAACTGGGATTTGATCTCAAATAAGCAATGACATTTGAAAGAATGGGATACCCATATTGAAATTTAACCAAGCACTGCATATGTGATTGTAAGAAGAACACAGTGAATTTTTTAATTGCTCTAGAAGCTCAGGACATGATCTTACCTTCTCATTTCCAAAAAGCACTTATTAATCCCAAATCAGATGCCTTGATACTTGGAGTTAAATGTGTGTGTGTGTGTGTGTGTGTGTGTGTGTGTGTGTGTGATATGTCCTTTCTTTGCTTATTGATTTTACCATTTTCCTAGTTTAAATTGCATTGTCAAATTTCAAATTTGGACATCAGACCCTTTAACAGGGAAAGGAAACGGGGATCTCGGAGGCTGATGTTCACCATGTGACCATATCTATTCCTGTGCTACAGTGGCCGTCCCATGACTGGTAACAGTGACCGCATCCAGAAACTTCGGAAGGAGTACTATCAGGCTCGAAGAGAAGGGTTCCCTTTATATGAAGATGAAGAGGGACGAGCAGGGCCATGTGACAATGACCTCCGCTGGGTAAGCCCATGTCTGATTCCAATCAGAAGTTTCTCTCGACCAAAATAATTCAGAGCAGAATTCCACAGTCAGGTCAAGAAAATTCTGTGCATATCAGGTTGCATTCATCTTTCTTGAGTTTTATAGATATGAACATTACCCAGACCACAGTCATCTTCTCCCACAGAAGTTGTTTATTTAAATCAAACCACAGAACTATGCTTGTTCATTTTGTCTGCTCTCTTGCTTACTTTCTGTTGGGTACCTCACCCGTCTGGGGCAAGTAGGTCAGCCACTTTAAAGAGGACAAGGAACATTCGTGTGCTTTAATCCTTCCACTCCTCCTCTTAGACCTAGAAGTAAATTTCAGAATATTGTTGTCAAAGATATCTACTGTTTGTATATGAGATCTGAGCAATTCATGTTCCCCAAATCTTACCAGTATAATAGCATGGTGTAAGGGCCAGGCAGTGGTGTCGTGTGCCTTTAATTCCAGCACTTGGGAGGCAGAGGCAGGTTGATGTTAGGGAGTTGGAGTCCAACCTGGTCTATGAAACAAGTTCCAGGACAGCCAGAGATACACAAAGAAACCCCGTCTCAAAAAACAGACAAACACAACAAACAGAATGGCATGTCCTGAGATACAGGGAGTTTTTGTAGGATTCATGGTGCTAATTCTTTCAACATTCAAGGAACAAAAGAGAATCTTGTCAGCACTGAAGGCAGACTCTGATTTCTGTGTAGCATTTTCCCTGTCTTGTAGGTCTACCTACAAATACACACAACTCATGAGCACCCACAAAAATGCCTAGGGGCAGAGCTTAGAGTAGAATGATAAGAACTTACCAGCTACAGTGTGTAACTTGCAGCTGGCACTCAGTACATGTCACTATAAGTATTAGCTCTAGGTACTATTATTGGAAAAGAGCTGAGTCATTGTAATGTCCTGGCTGGAACCCATCCTTTCAGTCCTCTTGGATGATTGGAACCTTCTAGTCTATCATCTTGGACAACACGCATATTAAATGGGAGTGTCCTGCTCTGGGTTTCAAACACATTCACAAGATCATGAGTTGGAGAATGCAGCGAATGCCCTTTAGTTCTCACGTCTGCATCGCATGAGCTCGTGAATAACATGTGGTCAAATTCCAGCACCTCCCACTGTTGTCCAGAACAATGGCCCCTCAGGCCAGGAGGTGCTGTTTCATACAATAGAGTTTAAAAACACTAATGGAGCTGGCAAGGTGGCAAACACCTGTCATCCTAGCACCGAGGAGTCGAAAGTAGGAGGACCAGGAGTTCAAGGCTAACCTAATCAGTCTCAAAATAATCCAAAGAAATGTATAAATTCATATTAACAAAAGTATGTTGTGTATATTGGTGATCCAAACCCAGAGATGTTAGCCTCTTTAGGGAAAAGCATGTCAGACTATGTAGCGAAATCAGTACCTTTATGTTTTATACAGATGTTAGAATTAAACAGAATGACATTCACAGTGGGGCAATGTGTCTCTTAGATTTGCCATAGTAGAAAAAAAAAAGATTTCTATGGAATAACAGATGCAATAATAATTCACCCTGTCTCAAACTTGATCCTTATTGATTTACTACCTTAGACAGGAGATGAAGGGCACTTGTTAGGCAAAGCTCAGACTCCCTTAACAAACAAAAGCCAGTGATAAAGTGATTGCCACTATCTCAGGAACAGAACATCATGTCTGACGAATTGAAAAGTGTTTATGAATTCCTATGAGCAGAATAAGAAAGTGATTTCAGAATGGCTAGCCCTTGTTATCTTGGCTTTATTTAAAGATTTCTTTACTTTGAGCTAGGAGGATGAGGATGCTAAGCCTCAAAGAGACTGAACAGGCCTGTGAAGCTCACCAAACCTGAACTGGAGGCTGATCCCTTGGGAGCTGCCTTTTCTAATGATTCTCTTTATACCAAGCAAACTTGTAACCAAACAGTTTAGTAACTGAAGAAGTATCTATTTTAATTTGTGTTTCCCATGCTCTGGTGCATTGAGCTTTGCCAAATGTGACTGATTTTGCTTTTCCCAGACAATTTGAGTCTAAGGCATCCCAGAGGGATGCTGGGAACTGCACTGTCATAAAAGACAAAGTATCTCTGTGATCGCCTGAGATACTCCAAACTTGGGATTAGCATCTCAGCATCCTTTCTACTCCTTCCCCTGTGCCAAAGGGAAACACTGGTACCTTTTGTCTAGGGGAGGCCTATGAGAGCAAGTTTAGAAAAATTAACATTTTATTTCTGCCTCTCAGCCAGACCCAGCAAAACATCTTTCATGAGCCTGAAGTGTCTAGAGTAGGCTGGTTCTCAGACCACAGAAGTTCTTGTTAAATTCAAATCAAAGGGCAGGGAAGGAGAGCTACCCCTAGCAATTTATAACTCCCCAGGTAGTCAACAAGGAATTTGAGATTCAGACTCAATAAGAGAAACTGAGCATTGGTTCCTTCCATTTCCATAAATCTCTAAGCAATCCCTGTTTGCTCATAAAATCATCATCATCATCATCAAAAATATTTCACAGACTTTGAGATGTCCCAGTAAAGTACCACACTTGGTTCAGGAGGCCTAAAGAAAGTTACCCACAACCATCCTATTCCAGAAAATTCTGTGCTCCCAGGAAACTAGGAAGATAAATTATCCTATAACTAACTAATCCTCCCTTGCTATCCTCAGGACCACTCTGCAGATAACAAACCTGCATATGTTCAAGACCCTTATTTAAAATGCTAAGGATTTGTATAGAACCTGTAGACTTTCTCCTGTATACTTTGGAGCATTTATGGACTATTGATGATATCTAATGTAATGCCAATGTTAGGTAGATAGTTTTAATCTCTGCAATTTAGAGAATAATGATAGGAAATTTCATATGTATTCAGTAATATGAATTGTGTCTGTGTGCTCGTGTTTGTACAAGTGTATATACACATGTGTGTAGTCAGACTTTCTTTGACCATCAGCTCCCAAATAATGACAGGGAGACTTCTTACTAATTATGAAAGCTTGGCCTTAGCTTAGGCTTGTTCCCAACTGGCTCTTATAACTTAAATTAACCCATTTATATTATTCTAAATTCTGCCACGTGGCTTGTTACCTCTTCTCCATACTGTATATTCGACTTTCTCCATCTCACTGGCTAAATCTCCACCTCTCAGATTCTTCCCAGAGTTGCTATCTCTGACTGGAAGTCCCATCTATCCTCTCCTGCCTAGGTATTAGCCATTTAGCTCTTTATTAAACCAATCATAAGGTGCCTTTGACCCAGTGAAATGTCCTACAATATTTCCCCCTTTTGTCTAAACAAAAAGGAAAGGGTTTAACTCCTAACACAATAAAACTATATACAATAAGAACAATTATCAGGAAAGAATTACATTCACCATGTCTACTCCATCTTTATTTGACAGCTTTGGAGAAAGTGTTCTATTATCTGTCCTATCCTGGCGAGTCCAAAGTATTGTACCTAAATCACTTTGTATCATAACTTGTATCAACAACCTAAAAATATCTTTTTAGACCTAAAATAGTTTCTGAGATAAACAATTTAACTTTATATGTCTCTCAACCTTTATAAACTTTACATCCAATTTGGACAGCATATTGTCAGCAGTCAAGGCAAGAGCAGTATGCAAACTCTGTATAGAGGTTCTTCAGTGCCCATCATCTTCTCTGAAGTAAACGGGTGCTGCCAGGAGCAGATATATCTCACTATCATGAAAAGCTTTATGTTATTAAAAATCTTAAATTCTGTAGAACTCTGAAGTGTTTGAAGACCAACTTTCTATCTAAAATATATCTCTGTTTGACTTTGAAAATATACCTAACATAACTACAAGTCTGATTGTTATAGATGACTACCTCTTAATTTGTATTTTTAATTATCCTAAATAGTTTGTAATAATTGCTTTTAAGAACTAGAACTTTACATTAAATTTTTAAATGAGCTGTATGGGTACAATACCTTAAATAAGAGTAGAAACATACATACAGTATAACAAAAATTACCTTAAATCTGTATCAATATACAAAACCCATACCAATGTAAACATTTGAGACTAGTAGTTGCTTTTCAGTAGATTCAATAATCTACCATTTTATCTTATCATTCCTATAACCCCCATTTTTCCTTTCAGAAAGAGATCCTTGAATCCAACCTCCTTTGATTAGTTTCCTATCTGACTAATAACAACTTGCTACTAACCCCCTAAACAATGACAAATATACAAACCCACTGAGTGACCAAAGATCACCCACCCAACCTCTTGGGAATGTGGGCATCATGTTCCTAAATTACTTCCTGCTGTGTGGGATCGACGGCGTCTTTAGGGGATCCTGAGAATATTGGGATTGTGGTCAAGTCCTAGGAGAGCTATCTGTATCATTTGTTGTTTGTTCTCTCTGTGATGGGAGAGTGCAGAGCTTATCTGAAGACCTGGCTGGAATGGTCTGTGAAGCTGGACTACATCGGGTAGCAGCTTTGAAGCTGTGCTGAATGCAGATGTTTGAGCACACTGCAACTGTCATTCTGAGATGACCTGGGCTACTTGTCTTCACTGGTGCCTGGACCTTTCTTTATCTGAAACACACAAACGTTTAAAGGTAACATAGATATCTGCATTAGCACAAGTATGGAATGTGCGGTGTGCACAAGTCAGCTAAAGATGATTTGATGTTTTATATTTGAGCAGGTTAAAGGCATCTGTCAACTTTATAAGCCCGTTGGGACTGCATAACCCATCTGTAATATAAATCTCCAACCATACTATATGAATGAATGACATGTAATAATAAGTCATGAGGACTCCGTAACCAACAAGATTTATCATGTCTCATCCGGTCTCAGAGCTGTTTTCATGTTGGGGGATCAGACTATACATCTCCTGTCCTATAGTTTTTGTTTTTTCCCTTCATGTCTACAGACAAACCTGACCTTTTTAATTTTGAAGGAATCCATAGCTTTTTGCTTCTATAGACACAAAGGCATAACCTTTCCCCCCAATACAACACATTTTCCGACTTCCATTCTGAAGTTACAGCATCCGTAAAATATATAGGCTGATTTAATTCAGCGGTTTCCATAATCCAGTGTCTCTCAGCACATATTGTTTTTTGCTCATTAGTATTTAAATCTCAAAGCTATATATAATAAAGCACTAAGTAGGATCAGATGCCCTGTGTATTTATTCTTTTTATATTAATTTACTCTTTCTTTAAAGATTTTATTTTTTAACTAAATTTTCTATGATAGCCTATACCCATTTTCTTTTCTTTGTTTAGCTTCTAAGCACATTTTCAAGCACACTGTTCCTGTCCAAAGGTTTTTCAGTCTGGACCGGGATTTCTACAGGCCTGCAGCCTTCTCTGACCACATGAGTCAAACCTTAAACAGTCACCTGCTGTGTGGCTCCCCTTAGCACATGGGACTTGTGCCTGGCTTGTCCCCCACCACCTCCACCTGGGTCATCCAGCAGACTACCCCACTGGTTCTGAGCTGCATCTGCTGTTTGCCTTTGTGTATGAGCCAACCAAGCCTCGTGTCTACAGGGGCACCAGTCCGCAGCGCCTGTCTGCCTCAGCTCTGGGAAGTTGGTGTACCAATGCTGCAGCAGGCATTTCTGCCTAGTGCCAACTAGCATAGCAACTGTTTCAATGCTCGGCCGACCAGCAGAGCCAATTAAAAGAGCTGCACCTCTGTATGCCTCAGGCACCGGGCTTGTGCGGCTCAGGGTCCAGATCTTTTCTCAGCTTTCTCAGGCCATGTTTTGCTATACATACCACACACAGAGCACCCACTTTAATCGTTCTTTCTCTTTGAACTCCCAGCTCCCAGATAATGACACGAAGACTCATTACTAATTATGAAATCTTGCCCTTCGCGTAGGGTTGCTCCCAACTAGCTCTTATTACTTAAATTCACCCACTTGTATTCTACATTCTGCCACATAGGTCACCTCTTCCCCATATTGTATGTCCAACTTCCTCTGTGTCTTGCTGGTAAAATCTCTGCCTCTCAGAGTTCTATCTTCTTCCCAGAGTTCCTATCTCTGCCCAGAAGTCCCTCCTTTCCTCTCTTGCCTAGGTATTGGCCATTTAGCTCTTTATTAAACCAATCAGAAGGTGTCTTTCATACAGTGTTATCAAATATCCTGTACGTGTATGTCCTATGTATGGCATTCAGACATGAACCTCATGTGCCTTTCTTCAGGTTCTGTCCACCTGTTTTGTTTTATTTTGTTTGGGGGATAAGGCC
This sequence comes from Microtus oregoni, assembly GCF_018167655.1. Lineage (NCBI taxonomy): Eukaryota > Metazoa > Chordata > Mammalia > Rodentia > Cricetidae > Microtus > Microtus oregoni. The sequence continues at coordinate 54,927,401 of NW_024543069.1, forward strand.
CCTCACTGGCCTTGGATCACTTAGGCTACGATGGCTAACCAACGAACTCTAAAGATTTTGGCAGTCTCCACCTCCCAGCACTGTGATTATGAGCATGTTCCACCATGCTTGGAATTTCTTAATCAAGGTTCTAGAAATAGAATCTGGGTTCTCATCCTAGCAAGGTGAGTAATTTACTAACAGAGCTATTGCTACAGCTGTCCAGTTGCATAAAATCAAACATTATTTCAGTGTGGGATTGACTAATAGCTGCAGAGGTCCAGCTGTACTCTCAAACTTGATTAAAAATAGCCCAGAGAGCAAGTTTACTCACAAGAGTCCTTAAACCCAAAATGATGAAAATGTTTGCTGAAGAGATTATGAAATGAATGGTTTAAAGTATTTTTCTCAATGGAACTGACTTTTCTTCTTCGATACTATGCGCACTCAGTGGCTTGAGCCTAAGGCATCTTCTCACAGTTTTTTTTTCCCTTTGCATTTCTTTTCTATTTTCTCCATATTCTGTTTGATTTTAATAAGGATTCATTTCCTCAATCTCAATTTCAAAGAAAATCCATTTGCTCAGCCTCAGTGGAGACCAATCATTGGGAGTAAGAATACAGCATTATGTCCAATTAAGAGAGACTCACAATCTGGCTAAGGAATATATGAATCTAACCCCACACTCCATAGGACAATAGCATATATGGCAAATGCTGTAACCAGCTCCTATATGGACTCAGAGAGGGTAACCCAATGTGTTGTGTCTGCAGTCAGTCGCAGACAAGGTGCTGTGGATGCTATTTAGGCAATTTGGGACTTGCTTCAGCCAACACATTTTATTATTATTATTATTATTATTATTATTATTATCTCATGTCAGTGATTCATTTTTTTCTTCTACCAATGAAAATAATAATAGTAATGATAACTTGCTGGATTTCTTCACGTCACCTGCTTTAAACATGTGAACACACAGAGACTGTACAGTTTGTCGATATGGGCCCGAGCTGGAAAGCCCTATCTATCAGCCGCCTTTGTGGCTGTTTCCCATCCAGGTTCTGAAAAGCTATAAAGAATTGGTCTAGAGAATTTCAATGGCTCCCAGAGAAATGGCCTGGTGGGTTTTTATAGGCCCAATTAAGTAAGCAAGGCATGCTTGCTGTGAAGTGTTAACATTTGCCAAAAGAAAACATGATACATGCTATCTGCTGGTATTTTTATTTTCTGTAAAACTTGTTAAGACTGTCACTATTCTCTGGCAACAGACTGCCTTTTTTATTAGCAGATAAAGATTATCTGCTTATTTAATAGCAGCATGAATATCCTGTAATTTCGAAAATGGGATGACTCTCAGGTTTTCTGCAACTGTCCATACCTTTATTATTGCCTTCTTCATGAGTGTGTGTGTTATTATTCCTCTCTTCTCCTTTTGAGAGTCTTGGCTAAACTAGAAGAATGTTTACTTATAAAAGAGTTTATAGACTCTTGGATGGGAAAAGAGAACATGTGTGTGTGTGGTGAGGGAGAATAGTAGTTGAAATAACTTAGCCTAACATGAAATGCTAGTTTCCAATGACCTAAAAAACTTGGTACCACAACTTTCTGGAAAGGGAGTTGGCTCAGGTATAGTATGGCTGCAAACAAAAGTGGGAAGGCTGGGTTCATAAAAGAAAGCTCTTGAAAGGGGTTTCTCATCCTGTTGGGGTGGTGATCTAGTTGCCAAGTTGAAGGAATGTGTTTAGCTACTGACCTGCACAGTGAAAGATAAAGATTTGTACACAACAGGGGTGAACAACGTGATGTTGAGGTCATACTAGCCATCGTAAGACAGGGATTGAATGTGGAAATACCATAGACAAGTATGCTAACTAGCTTTATGTCACCTTGGCACAAGGTAGAGTCATTTGGAACCTCAACTATGAAAAATTCCCCTACCAGATTACCTGTGGGCAAGCCTGTGGGGCATTCTCTTCATTGATAATTATCTACTCTGTGGAAAGTCTCACACCTCGCAGATCCCAGAATGTTATAAAAATGGTTAGTGTTCAGTGAGGGAGTCCTGGCCTTATTGACTCAGCCTGATCAGTTCTCATAGTCAGAATCATCGGAAATAAACAAAAACAAGGTTATAAGGCAGAACCAAAGAGTGGACCCAAGCCCATCCATAGTCCATAAGTAAGTTTGGGTAAAAAGGACCCGAGAGAAATTGACATGCCATTAATAGGAGGGATGTTGGCTACAGTCAGAGAGTTTTTTATTTAAATTATGTAAACTTTATCATTTCATATTTTTTTTTCTTTTGTTGTTGTTGTTTCTTTTTTTGTTTTTTTTTTTCCTTTATAAGAGTTGCCGTGGTCATGGCAATTTTTTTTTTAAGGATCTCCTGTGTTCATGTATTTTTCCTGTTTATTATTAGAAAGAATGGGTACCATTAACAATCCCAAATCCATTGTCATTTTTTTGCTACAAAAAAGATAGATATTTTCTTTTGTCTTCTGATCAAAAAACTCAGGAAAAAAATCATCATTTGTCTCTTTTTTTCTGACTTATTCATCAGAACCTACCAGACTTTTGGCTTTATATTTACCTGTAGAAAGTAACATTTTGGTTAACTTTAAATGTCAAAGTTATAAAAGCAATAGGATTCTTTGAAATTACTAAGGATGTTTGCTTTCTTTAGACAGGGTTGCCTGTATACTTTTATAACTGCACTGGCTACTTCTATGTCATCTTAACAAGAGCGAGAGCCATTTTGGAAGAAAGAACTTTAATTGAGAAAATGTCCCTACCAGCCTGGCTTGTTAGAAATTCTGTGGGGAATTTTCTTGATTATGATTAGTGTTGAGGGCCCAGCTCACTATGTGTCCCCCTCCCTTGGCTGTTGGTCCTGCAAACAGGGCTTCACCGTGGTCTCTGCTTCAGTTCCTGCCTCTGTCGGCAGGCCGTAAATTCCTGAGAACAGAAGTGTGGATTGAGGAAAGAAATAGACAAGAGATAGAAAGTAGAATGAGAGGACTTCCAATGGATACTGTAAAAAGTCCAAGTTTATTAAAGTCCTTCTATACCCCAATCAAAAGGAAAGGGCTTCCACAATACAAAGAGCAAGCAAATGTAATCACCTGCTTACATCTCAAAACACCGGGTGACTATGCCCTAAGTCAAAACATATGGTGGACTGGCCTTTAAAGAGTAAGGCATCCACTAGCCACACCTTTGGTCAAACACCTTGTTCATCCTTGGGGAGCAAGAATGGATCTGAACTCCCTGACCTTTAGTCAAGATGGAAGGGATCCAAAACTGTGGGCCCCTGAAGCACAATTAAATGAAGCACGATTAATAAAAACTTGAAGTCAGAAATTGGGGTTCAACCTGAAGATCCGAAAAGCAAAACAGTCAGCCACTGGCTTTAACTTGACCTCAGTCTGAAATGGAGATCCTGCCTCCCAGAATTTCAGAATGAGACTGTGTCTGAGAGCTGTCTTGCCCCATCTTATATTCCTCTCTAGGGCTGGGATTAAAGATAAGCACCACTGGGATTCAAGGCATGCACCACCCAGTTTCCATGGCAACTAGTGTGGCTACTGGGATCAAAGGTGTGTGTTACCACTGCCTGGTCTGTAAGGCTGACCAGTGGGACTGTTTTACTCTCAGATCTTCAGACAGTCTTTGTTTATTAAAATACAATTGAAATGTCACTATAGGCCCTCACATACCTCCTGGTTCCTGCCTTGAATTCTGCCCTGACTTCCCTTAGTGACTGACTGTGACAGGGAAGTATAAGATGAAATACATCCTTTTCTCCCCAAGTTGCCTTTGGTCATGGTGTTTCATCACAGCAATAGAAACCCTAACAAAGACAATAACATTTATTTTTGAGAAGTATTATTCTTTTACTAAAATATGGAAGTCATAGTATGAAGTAAAAAATTAGAGCCATTAACAGTACGTTGCCGAGATATCTAGAGTTTGGCTACTGCATCAGCTTTCTGTCACCATAACAAAGTACCCAAGATAACTAACTTTCGAAAACTAAAACGGTCACTGGGCTCCCAGTACTGAATACAATCAGTCCAGCCCGTCATTTTAGGCCTGTGCAAGCCACAACATCATGGGAGATAGTGAGCAGGGCAGCAACATTGCTTATCACATGGCCAGGAAAGCAAAGAGAAGAATCAGGGCTTAGGCTAGCACAGTACATTACAGAGGCACACCCACAAAAACCAAAGGCCCCACCTCTAAAGGTTCTACACCTCCCCATAGCATCACTCTGGGGACCAAGGCTCTAACCTGAGGGTCTTTATGGGACAGTCAAGATTCAAGCTCTTTCCATGTGGTATTCAGCCGCTGCTTGGCGGATTAACTCTCTGGGACTCCATGTGCTCCCAATGCTGACTCCATCCACAGATCACGACTTCCCTCACAGCCCAAAACGGCTGAACCAAAAAATGGAAATGATGATGTCAAAGCAGGGGAAAAAAAACAAGAGAAGGAAACCTACCGTGGCCATGGGTTAGGTGAACTGAAGCCTGATTGAACTGGAGGCTGGCAAAGCATGAGATGCCAGTTTAAGGGCTGGAATTTTCTCAACTGGGTTTCAGGAAGAGATGACAAGTATAAGAAAAGAGATAAAGCAACGGAGGATTTTTGTGGTTGGTGGTGGTGGCTTTAAAGCCCTTTATGTGTCAATGCTGCGTTCACAGGAACATACACCACACAAGCTGTATGGGGAAAGCTGGGAGATATAACATGGGAGTGAATCTCTAGCGTTCAAACCACAGCATTGATCCTCTGGGAGGCAACATGTTTACAGGCAATCCCCAACACATGAAGAAACTGGGTTGCAGAGACCCATTTACAATTTGGCAATTTAGAACTAGGAATGGATCTTCCCGTAGCGGGGAAAAAAGATTAGTTGTAGGGTTCCCAAAGCAGAGTCAAAATTCCCAGTAACGTTGGGCTAATCGTAGTGTCGTTGGCTGGAACAGTGGCAGGGAGCCCCAGAACTAGAGAGAGAGAAGGGCACTTCCTTTTCTCCTTCCTGGACACATACATGTTGGCCATATTCTCCAGGTCGCCTCCCATAAATCTCTGACCATTAATTGTCCCTGACTCCCCAGTCATGGCTCTCCACAGAAGCCCTTTTCTCCCAGAGTGCAGCGGTGCTCAAGTTTAACTCTGCCTCAACCCTGACCCCCAGAAGAAGTTACCATTTTCTCAGTGTTTGCTCCCAGAAGTCGGTTCTGACCTATCAAGTTTGTAGAGAAAGTATCGGAGGCGGGCTCAGGAGATTGACTGCTACCCTCACGATTGCAGTGCCAGATCTGTTCTCCATGGCAGTGTCACCTGGTGCCTCTGCCAGCCTGGGGTTTCTCCAGCACTTCTCTTCTTATGCAGGGCCATCTGACTGACTTCCTGTGATCAGTAATCTGATTCCGAAAATAGAACTGATTACTTTAGTAAACTTTTAGTGAACTCCCATCCTCCAAAGGCAAGCTTTTGTTTCTAAATCTGCCTTTTGGGGCCCATGGCACCAGTTATTGTAACACAGGCCATGACTCATCAGCCCTGGCCAACCATCTGCCCTGGATACCCTAAACCTCTCTGTCCACTGTCTTTCTAATGCAGAAATGGTAAAGCCAGCTTGAGCACTGTTAACTTGGAATGTAGCAGGCAGCAGAGCATGTTATTATATTTTGTTAGATCAGGATTACAAGTGATCGCCCGAGTTTGCATCAGGGTTGTACCAATTACTAACTGGGAAAATGTGGGTCATTTTCTACCTCTCTGTCGCCTTTAATCATCTTCTAATGGTACTGTTTCATATAAGTATGGTAACAAGTATGTGATTGCATGGAAAACAATGGTGTCTGTTGTGTTTTCAACAGTTTACATGCAAAGGTGCTTAGAAACCATTCATTCCACCTCCAGACAACGTACCTGTTCTCCTTAACCTCTGCTCACTCTGGGCCATTGTACAGCATACACTGCATCGTGAGAGGCCTCCCAGCCCCACTCACTGTGCTGCCCTGGAGAGGCCCATGGTGACTTCAGGAGCTGACTCCCAGCTTGGCTAGCAGGCACTTCTTGACAAATCCCATTGCACCAAAAGTCGATATCTAGTTTTCTCTCTCCCACACACTCACTTTTCTTTCTTAGCCACACTCCTTTCATCTTTGACCTTGGGGCGCCCCTAATCTCTTTAATGAGCTCAGGGAAAAAACAAAGACCCGCAGAAAGTTGACATCTACTGGCTACTGCTTTTGGCTTTGCAAAAGCCCCAAAGCAAAGAAATGCCAACTGCTGGTTGAGCTAAGGGTGAGGGTGCAGTTCAAAGACAGGACATGCAAATGACTTGCTTAGTGGAGCAGACAATACCAGACTGTTGATAACATTGACATCATTCATTCATTGTCTCCTCAGCCCAGTCTTATGTAACATGAAGATGCCGTGACATAGACATCCTCGACCCTATCGTCGTCTAATGAGAAAACCAAACTCTTAGAACTGCACCATCAACACACAATGATTAACAAAGCTGGCTCTCCAGTGTGGGCTACCTCCCAGAGCAAAAAAGGAGAAAAGGGGAACCTCAAACCCTGGCAGCTCTCTAAATATTTTTGATGTGTGTGGAGAGGGTGGGGAGAGGGAGTTCATGTTTCCCGTCTTGAGTATTCATATTTAACACTGTCAATCTGCTCCGCTGTCTCTGCCGAGTGACTCTTCTTCACTCTTAATTCATTGAGCCCAATAGGACCCAACCAAAACCCAAGTATTGCTTTTTCAGTTCCCTTTAAAAATCTAAATGAAATCATTCTTTTTATGTTGTAATCAAATAAGTTAGCCATCTCTGGCTCTAGCCCAAATCTAAATAGCCACAAAGAAAAGCAGAAAAATGAAAGTTCAAAACCACATTATTTTTCCATAATATGTAAAGAAGAAAAAGGCCCTGTATGCTACACTTCCATTCAAGTGAAAAAAGAACCCTTTCTGCCTCTAATGAGCAATTAATTCCAGTTCAGGATGCCGAGTTTAGAAGAAGTTAAGTTTCCCCAAACCACAACCGTTTGTGTTGGATCATACTTAAAACCCAAAATTCCAACTTCTCAATAATAACATTCTTTTCTTCTACTGCAATGGGAGAAATGACCATTTTATGTAATATAGGAGGAACCATAGCAGAAACTCCTATGAATTCCAGATTTCCCAAACAGTTCTCAAAGCTGTTTAAAATCAGGGGGATGTGTTTTGTTTTAACAGAGCTTAAAGGGTCTAAAATAAACTTTGGGCACTAAATTAAAAAAGAGAAGATGATGTTTAGAGTAAAAGATATGAAAATCCATCTAGCTGGTATTTGTGGCCCTTCAAGTTTACAACAGTTCAGAATTTGCAGCCCATGGCATCTCCCAGCTCAGCTTCCTAACTATAAACCACTTGGATCACAACGGTGGCCATCTTGTTCTTTCTTTTAAGAAAATGTTGGCGTGCGTCATAACCATTCTGAAGTTTTACAACATTTGGTTCTTATTTAATAGCAACTATTCTGATGTTATGGTGGGGGAAAGGAAAATTTATAGAACTCTGTCCTTTGGGGTTTCATAGGAAAGATTCTGAGTCAAAGAAAACCCTAAAATGATGGCCATCACTACCACAGCACGAGCATTGCCTTTCTCCGTGCGCACTTTTGAACAGAACTGTAATGCATACCAGAGTCTGTGACCCTACAACTCGCCCAGGCCTCTCCGCCTGCCCGGTTCCCAAAATCGTTAAGTCCCAAAGAAATCACACAGAGGTCTACATTAGTTATAAACTGATTGACCCATTAGCTCAGTCTTCTTAATAACTCTTACAACTTATATTAGTCCATTATTCTTATCTGTGTTAGCCATGTGGCTCAGTAACTTATTCAGCAAGGCAGTCACATTTTGCTTCCTCTGTGGCTGGGTAAGGACTGAAGAGAAATGGGCTTCCTTCTTCCCAGAATTCTCCTGTTCTCATTGACCCGTGGCTACTTCCTGTCTGGTTGTCCTGCCTATACTTCCTGCCTGGCTACTGGCCAATCAGAATTTATTTAAAATATAATTGACAGAATACAAACCATTGTCCCACACCACTCGGCCATCACTGTTTCATTGTGAGCCTTGAAATCACAATGTTAATTGTGCTTATGAAGATGTACAAAAGTTGGTCCCACTGACTTCTTGCTAGGCTGACCGGTCAGATTCATATTCATTCTAGTAAATGGTCCTTAAAGACAGGGTACGATGTTGTTTCCACAGGGCACTGAGGAACGGTTTCCTTCCCTACTTTCAAGGCTAGATGTGGGGAAAGGCAGTGGATCTTTCTTCAGATGATTTTCCTGGTCTCTGTCGGCTCTCACTCAGCCTAACCCCACACGTGCCTCTATAACTGAGGCAGCGGCAAAACCAGAGCAGCACATGCGGAAGACATGCTTCCTGCAACTCTTCAATCCTTTGTTAGTCATGTGCCCGGTGAATACTTAGTAACATATATGTTTGAATGTTTATGAAAATGTACATTGAACCCAACAATTGCAGCGTCCAGTAACAGTAGGAAATTGCTCTCTCTCTCTCTCTCTCTCTCTCTCTCTCTCTCTCTCTCTGTGTGTGTGTGTGCGTGTGCGTGAGAGAGAGAGAGAGAGAGAGAGAGAGAGAGAGAGATGTATATGTGCATAAACATATTAATGCTTTGAAATTTCCCCCTCAGAGAAACAGTAGGAATCGTTGCATGAGAAAGACATTCCCCTTCATGATCTAATGGCTTTTCGCTAATGAACCTTCTGGCTCACCCTGTACTAATGGACACCCCCAAACCATGTGGAGACATCTCCGTTTTTCAGTCTTGCTCCCCATCATCACTAATTGCCAGAGTCCCAGATTGTTTCTGAATAGCAAATCTCATTTAGTTTCTTAGAGCTATCAAATACATCTTCTTCCTCCACCTCTTCAGTGCAGACCCGGCTTCCTGTTTTCTGAAAAATTCCCTTTAGAGTAATTTCCAGATTGAAATGGTCAGGCAGCCTGTAGACATAAGTGTTCCATACCTGCTTGTGGTTAGGAGGAAACCGGAGACTCACATTCCAGACCAGGAAGTCACGGTCTCACAATTAACGTGAATGACGGCAGACAAAACCTTTGAAAACAGTGCGTGCATTGGCGACTGGGGGGACGCTGTTGAGACCAGGAGTTTGTGGTTTAGGTGTGGGCTTGGACTGCTGTTAACATTTCCCAAATTCAAAAGAGAAAACTTTCTCTTTTCTAGACGTAGATGTAAAGTTACAAAACGGCAGTCCCTAAATCCACAGTGCTGAAGGGGGGACTGACAAACAGGAAAAACTAGACACCTTGTTCTCGAGCCTCCAGTTTTCCCTTAGACGCAGACATTTGATTTACCAAAACTATGAATGCCTTCTCGCTTGGAATCACAAGTCTTTCTTAACGATCTTATTTCCAAAATAAGAAGAAAACCTATTAATGTCCTAGCATCATTAAAGGAAAATAATAACCTCATTTTTACTTTTATTTGTCATTTTGGACCTAGGGCTCGAGAAGAAATTTAAAGCATATGGTTGCTTAGTTACACATTCATTCATTCATTCATTCATTCATTCATTCCTTGGGCTCCCATTCAATGGCAACTTTGCACCAGAAACTTATTTGACTCCAAAGACTCAGAAGTGAAAAAGGAGTCCGAGTCATTGAGAAGGGCAGACAGGAAACATTATTTCGTATAATGAGAAATTTAGGAGTGGTTATAAAGGAGGAAATTGGTAAGTGAATGCATAGGGAAGGGAGACTAACCAGGAATTAATAAGATGGATTTGCTTTTATCCCTATGAAATTTTCTCTGTGCGCTCGGCCTTTCATTGTATCTGCACCAAGGGCATTCTGCAGCAAAGCAGGCCTCGGCGTCTAGCAATCGCCCTCTGTAATTCACAAACAAACAGAGAGTAGCTTTTAGCATATGTCTAATAAGGAGGCCTGTCTTGAGGTCCAGCTCTCACTCTAGAGATCTGAGGATTTGTGTGCCACAGCAGGCCCAGTTGTGGGCCTGAGTCAGCCTAGAGATTCTCCTTTCAAACTGAGTCTCACCATTCTTAAATGAGTATGGGATTAGTTGGTTGTATACTGCTGCCATTTCTAGACTGTTTGAATAGAGAAAGAATATATCAAAGAGTGCATATACTGTAGTAAATATAGGTATGGGGGCATTGTTTCTGACCAAATGCAGGTGCACACATATATACACATAGGAGTGGCTAGACAGACATAGAGAAAGGGAGAGATATGGAGCCTGATCATGATGTAAATTATGTCTTTTGTGAATTATGAGTTTAGAACGCTGAAACCTGTAGTCTAGACGCTAAGTTACCTGTGTGGTTGTTAATCATTTCATTTTAAAAGGACTCGCATGGTATTGCTTCATACTAGGGATTCGGAGAATTTTTATGAATTAAGACTGAATAAATCCTATTTGAAATACATAATGTATGGCAGAAATTGTTTGTCTCGGGTGTGCCTATATATCAATCTGCAGACAGGTATAAAAAGACAGATACATACACATGTTTTAAATAAGTTCAGTTTAAGCCAATAGTTTCATGTAGTTTTGAAGTCAACAGCTGAAGAGGGTGAAGTGTAGCCGGAAGCAATGAGATACTTGACACAGGTTTAGCATTTTTCCTTTTCTGAAAATTACTATTCTTTATTTAAATTTATTATATCAGTAATCCATGCTTACTCTTAAAAGTTAGGTGATTAGGAGTTGGGCCATAACTCAGCAGTTAAAGCGCCTACCCAAGCACGAGGACCAGAGTTCAGACCCTCAGAAACCCAAGCAGAACACATGGTGACACCGACCCTCCCATCCCGGGATGCAAAGGCAGGCAGTTCACTGAGCATGTTGGAGAGCTCTGGGTTTGGTTGAGAAAGCCTGCCTCTCATCAGCCTTGGGTGTCCACATGCACATTCACCCACATACATGCAAAACATGCATCACATACACACGCATAGATAAACACGGGAAACAGAAAAAAGGTTTAGGCAGTGCTGAAGATCTTAAAATGAAGTATCCATTGCCTGATCACACAGGAGATGGAGTCTCTGTTTTAAGCATTTCCTTTCCCACCAATGCAAATGTAAACAAAAATATCATGCCGGGCGGTGGTGGCACACGCTTTTAATCCCAGCACTCGGGAGGAAGAGGCAGGCGGATCTCTGTGAGTTCGAGGCCAGCCTGGTCTACAAGAGCTAGTTCCAGGACAGGCACCAAAAACTACAGAGAAACCCTGTCTCGAAAAAATTCAAAAAAAAAATATCATATATAATAATTGGAATTCTTCTAACTGTGCTGTGACTCAGACTTCTCACTTTCCACTACATTGTGATCAATTTCCACACTGCTAAATACAAATTTAATATTGAACACAGTGTCTTCTAAAAAAGATATTCAATTATCCATTAAATATTTTCCCATTATTAGACATTTAAATTGTTTCCATAGTTTCTTATATGTAATATAATAACATGTTTATTGATGGAGGAAGGTCATTGGTTAAATAAAAAGAAACTGCTTGGCCCTCATTGGTTAGAAGATAGATGGGAGGAGTAAACAGAACAGAACGCTGGGAGGAAGAGGAAGTGAGCTCAGACTCCACAGCTCTCCTCTCGGGAGCAGACACCTCAGAGAGAGAGATGCCATGCTCTGCTCTCCCGGGCAGATGCACGCGATGAAGCAAGCCGCCAGGTTAGACATGCTGAACCTTTCCCGGTAAGACCGGTGCTCACAGATTATTAGAGATGGGTTAATCAGGATCTGAGAATTAGCCTGTAAGGACTAGAGCTAAAGGGCCAAGCAGTGTTTAAATGAATACAGTTTGTGTGTTGTTATTTTGGAGCATAAGCTAGCTAGGCGGCTGGGGTGCCAGGGATGCAGCCCCGCCGCCTCCAATTACTACAAATGGCGCCCAACGTGGGGCTCGAACCCACGACCCTGAGATTAAGAGTCTCATGCTCTACCGACTGAGCTAGCCGGGCAGGCGGCTGGGGTGCCAGGGACGCAGCCCCGCCGCCTCCTATTACTACAGTTTATAAATCGATATTTACATAATTAATAAATTATTTAACTTTTAAACTTTGCTACAGTTACTCAAATTGACCCTAGTATATTTATATGGTATATTTATATGCCCATGCTCACAGATTTATTACTGCTATTTATGGATCATTTTTAATATGCTTTATTGCAGCTCTGTTAGAACCTAATATTTTCATTTTTCCTTGTGTTTTTCTCTTTTCTAGAAAAAAAGCGCTTTTTTGTTTGTTTTCATTTATTAATTACAATATCTAGCCATGTAGGAGACCAGGCTGACTTGAAACTACCAGAGATCCGCCTGTTTCTGCTTCCCCGAGAGCTAGGTTTAAAGGTGTGCACCCCAATGCCTAACAAGATTGAGCATTTATAAATTCTTTAGGCATTAATTTTCTTCTGCGTATGAATTTCGTGTTGTCCTACAATACTGGGTCCTAACTTCCACACACTCTTCATGTGGAAGGAGAGTTGGCCTTTGTCCGCAAATGCCGTTTAAACATCTCTCCGACTTCTTCACGGGGCTCTCGGCTTCTGACACTTCAGATGGAACAAATCAGTCTCACCCACCCAGTGGCACTCAGATATCTCCAAAGATGAGCAAGTGATTTTCCCTCATCTGCTGTGGGAACTCATATGAATGGGGGTCCTAACCTTTCACGCCTGTGGGGTTTAATCTTTCTGGACAGGCAGAGCGTGGGTTGTTGGCATTTCGTTTACGAGTCTGCATTTCTTGTGTCTGAAATTGGTGGCTAGTTTGCTTGGTTCCTTCCGACCCTAGTGCATTCACACAGAAGGGTTCCTTGGCTGTGGTAAAATGACCTAGCTGGCTCTGCATCTGATTGTGTGCAATGTTAACAGTTTCTGTGATGTAGTTATTACCTCTATGTAGAGATTGACAATAGCTCATAAAAAACATCTGTACTAATGCTTCCTGTGGATAATTCTTTGACATCATTTTCAACTTTTCCTATTAAAAAAATCTCTGAAAAAGATTTTTTTCCTTACCTAATTTTTAAGTGTAGCAGTTTTTCCTATTTTCTATTTCTTTGAGATTTTTTTCTAACTTTTGTGTATTTTAAGGCTTTGATGTAACTGTATTTTCTAACTTCTAGTACATTTATCTCATCTTTATCAACTGTTAAAAAAAATCTATGCAATGTTGCTTACTTTTTTAATTATTTGTTTCATTTAGCTATAGTAGTATAAGGTAATGAGTAATATAAGGTAAGAAATATTAGGTAATTATTTGTTTCATTTAGCTGATATAACATAAGATAATGAATTTGGACTTAATTTTGATATATTCTCTTTCAGGGTGTCTTATGGTAACTATTAGTAACTGTGATTATAATTTTTTGTTTATAAGAAAATGGAAAGACTTTGTTTCTCCTGTGACTGGGGGCGGGTATATAATCATTATTTCAATGTTCAAAGAGTTATTTTCTGGTATGGTCTTGTTTCTTGGATAGACATAGAAAGTGGCTTGTGCAAATTCTTTGAGAGATTTACTACTTGTTGGCAGGGTGAAGGGTAACCTTAACAATTTTAAAAGTTAGTTAAAATAAAAGAATTTTATTATTAAACGAAAATCGAGTTTTTCTATAAATTGTTTTTGTTTGCTTTAGGGTTGCTCATAACATCCCAAGTAAGGTATGGGACTTTCACAAGACTAAAAGAGACAAAAAAAAGTCTCTGCCTTGAGGCACTTTCCTGCTAAGAAATAATAAACAATATAGACCATGTTCTTCAATATCGTAAGCATAGACACCAATGCAGCCAATAAATTTAATAAGCTGATTTTAGGAGAAAATAACAAGCAGAACATCATCACGTTAAATGTAAACATTTAATAAATATTAAAATCATCTCAATTTCATAGATGTTAAGTATGAGAAGAAATGTGTGTCCTACAACTGAAAAACATAGTTTAGAAAGTCCTACTAATGATGTCGCTCTGTGTGCTATCATCCTGCTCTGTCTCCAGCTTGAGGAGCCTCCTCCCATTTTGGGTCTCTCTCTTCTAAAGTACCCAGGGCTCATGTGCAACCAGACTTTTTACTGTGCCGTTTCTCCCTCTCTGCTCCAATGCCGCAATCTCAGGTAGGACTCCTGACCCTAAACACCTCTTTTCCACTTTCTAAAGTACCCAGGGCTGATGTACAACCAGACTTTTAACTGTGCCGTTTCTCCCTCTCTGCTCCAATGCCGCGATCTCAGGTAGGACTCTCGACCCTAAGCACCTCTTTTCCACTTTCTAAGTCTCTGCTCCAATGCCACGATCTCAGGTAGTACTCTCGACCCTAAGCACCTCTTTTCCACTTTCTAAGTCTTGCCCCATGTACTGCATTTTATTTGCTTTTGTTTTTAGTGGTTTCCATCATGTTTCAATACTATAAAAAGACACTATTTTGTCTGTTTCCTCCCTGTCTCAGAAATGAAATCATGTCTGCTCAGTCCCTTCCATGTCAAGGAATAATAAAGCAGAATGCCTGTGCGTTATCACAACTTCCCCTAGACTTCCTAACCTGTGGTATTTTAGGTCTGGCCGTGGGCATCTTTTCTCCCAGCGTTTTATGTGGCGTGTGTCCTATCAGCCAGGATCACACAGAGCGCCTCGATGCTGTCCTTCCTTGAGTGACATTTCCATTGTGGGCTCTTTCACAAGACTCATCTTGCTGTTAACCTCCTTCTGTTAGAGCGATTTCATTTCCAGAGGATTATAAAGGGTCTGTGTTTCTAATCCATTGAGATCTGATAATATCCTTTATATATAAATCTCAACATGTATACAATGCTGGTGTTTTGAGGTATAAAAATATTGTTGAATGAATGGCATACCTGCTTCTCCAGTTTTTTTTGTGTGTGAAAAATTCCATTGTCTTTTGGTTTTTTAATATCAGTGAAGGAGAGGCTCAAGGTTAGTCTGACTTCTTTTGCTTCGTAAGTGATCTGTTTCTTTTGTCTGGCTCACAGGGCTTCTTTCGCTATTTGCGATATCCAATCTGGGTTTGCTTCCTTAGAAGCCTGGGTATTGTTCCTTATATGAGGTGGGTGGTGTTCATTGACTTCATAACACCACACTGAATGTTCCTAGAAAGTTCCCTTCAGCCCTAGACAGGAAAACCACTAGTGGAAACTCGCATCTCCTCTTCAGAACTCAGACAGTTTAAAGGGACACGAGAAGGTGGAGTCTGAAGTAACCTCTGGAGGGAAATGGACTTAAGTTCAATTTCCTCAGGGCTCGTAATTCAGTGGACAGGGTTCATTCTGTCTGTCTGTCTGTCTGTCTACGTATCACCTACCATCTATCAGTCACCTGTATACCTCTCTTTATTGCTGTCTCTCTGCCAATATCCTTGACACTAGGGAAACTTCCATGCCGACCTCACCAGTCCATGACTTCTCTCTAACCTCACACAGCCTATGAAATATCTCGTTAAACCTTCTGAGGCTGCTGCATTAGAAAGTCTGGTTGTGACCTGATACCAAGGTAGCCTTGCAGTGTGCTCTATGATACCATTTCTAGTATGCTCTCCTTGGTGTCTAAGGCTGGTGAAATTCTCACTCAGCTTAGCTAGCTGGACCTTCCAGACAGGATCTGAGAGATTGCAGACTGATACCCTCAGAGCATTTAAGGTATCTCAACGGAGGGGAGACATTCTGGTGCATCAGGTCATTTGCTACCCGCATCGTCTTGTTTCCCATGTAGCAGAACAGCGCAGACATAGCCAGTGGTGGGAGTGGAAAGATGAGGCTTTCTCCCACCTTCAAGACTGAACCCTAAGATGCGACATGTTATGTAAATCTTCCAGACTAGTTTCCTTGCCATTGTACAAGAGGCATCAACTCTGCAAAATATAATAGCAAAACCACTTTCTGGTTCTATATTAAGATAACTCCACCAGGTCTAAGCTGAAAAAAAAAAAAACACAGAAATTCAGGGAGATATAGCTTTGTTTTTTTAGTTTTGTTTTTTAGATTGGAAATGTAAAAAGTAATTAGAACGCAAGGCTGACCAAGGTGCATATGTAATTCCTTGTACATACAGAGACTTTTGTTTCGTTTCTTAATCTGACAAGCTACATTAGGGCAGTTATTTCAAACTAAAGTCTCTATGGTAACATAGAGTATTGGTTATACGCCTTCATTAGTTCCTAAACTGGGACCTAGCGCCCATGCTAATCTAATGGCAAAACCATATTTGCAGAAGAGCAGAAAATCTGTGTTGCAGGTTTAGAGTAGAGCCAGCATTATCAAAAAGCTTCTCCTTGTTTGTCTTTCATGTTGCTGACAACTCCAGCTTAGTGAGCAGCTCTTGCCTGCCATCCTATCCCCTACATTCCTGCAGATAGAATTATACAGGCATTGCTGTATAATTGTCCAGAAAAGGACTAGAAACTCCACAGATCCCTTTTCAAGAGTTCTATTAGAATCACACACGTTCCTCTCCGGTCTTGCAATCTGTGCTTCCAGTCCTGGGCTTGCATTTTCTAATGCGTATCAAACTTCCATGAAAGTGTCTGTTTTCATGCTATGGATCAATATGAAATACCCCCGGGGCCCACATCCTAGGGGCTCGGTTGCTAGCTGATGGCCCCCATGGGAAGCAATTGGGTCCTAAAGGCTCTGAGATAGTCATAGTCACCGGGTGCAATTTCTTAGTGGATTGGGAGATGCAAAGTGGAGGGTGAGGCCTACCTGGAGGATGTAGGTCACTGAGGAATGTACTAGAAAGACATGTGTCATACCTTGCACCTACCACCCTTTTGCTTCAAGTTGTAATAAGATGAATAGCTTTCCGATGTGGGGTCCCCCTCTGTGTGCTGTGATTACCACTGATTAATAAAGAAAACTACTTTAGGTCTATAGCAGGGCAGAACAGAGCTAGGCAGGGAAAACTAAACTGAATTCTGGGAGTCAGGAGAAGCCATGTAGCCCTGCCAGAGACAGACGCCAGACAGAACCTTGCGGGTAAGCAGCCACAGCCACATGGCAATACACAGATTAATAGAAATGTGCTAAATTAAGATGTAAGACCTAGCCAATAAGAAGCTAGAGCTTATAGGCCAAGCGTGGATTTAATTAATAGAGTTTCTGTATGGGAACACACAAGCAGGCTCCTACTACAGCTTTCCTCTGCTGTGACTTCCCTCCCGGATATTTTGCCTTGACATATACCTATAAACAATAGAGCTGGTAGATCACAGAGGGAAGACTGAAATCATGAACCAAAATAAAACCGCTGTCCCTCTGAAAGATTCAGAGCCGCATGTGGGTGTCTACTGTGAGGCATGTTTTTTGCTTCCATATGAAACTATTATTATTTTATCTCTGTGTGTGTGTGTACATGTGTGTATATATGCCTATACATGCATAAATGGGCATTAATGTTATAATAGTGCAATTCGTTTTATCAAAAGTGGTTGTTCATGACTCCTTTTCCTAAGATTTTGGAGTACTCATAGCCCCAGAACTTTTCCAGTAAGAAAGTGTTGTGAAATAATCTTTTTATACACTGTGAAGATGTGACTTTGCCAAGACACCCTCTGGTTGGTTTAATAAAGATCTGAATAGCCAATAACTAGGCAGGAAGAGATTAGATGGACTTCTGGGTGGAGAGAAAAGAAGAGGAAATGAATCTAGGTGGGGAGAGGTGTCAGAGTGCCCTGATGTAGAGGAGACAGAACATACAGGAGGAGAGGTAAAAGGCACAGTCACAGGGCAATATGTTGATTAATAGAAATGGGTTGTTTTAAGTTATAAGGGCTAGTTAGACACAAGCCGAAGCTAAAGCTGAGCTTTCATAATTAATAAGAAGTCTCTGTGTCATAATTTGGAGGCTGGCAGTCCAAAAAAATAAAACCTGCTACGAGAAAGTTTTCAGGGGTTGGTTCTCCAACCTTAAGATATGTGATTCTCCAACTGGATAGCAAGCTCAACTTTCATGTCAAACTGCTCATCTTCTGCGTATGACACTTGTGCCTGGCCATGTTTCCATTTTTAAATTGTAAGCTACATGACAGATGCCACATTCTATGTTACTTCCTGTTTTAGGGCTGGTGAGGAAAATAAGTAAGATGCTGAATTCAATGACATTGAAATTTTTGAAATTTACATGATTGGCCCTTTAACTTCTGCTTAGTCCTCTGTCTTTAGTTATTACTGTGAACTAATCATTCTAGCTGTTGAGATAGTCCACCTGTGAGGGTGATGCAGAGCAAAGAACGGGGATCCATCTTCATCAATAGTGACCTCTGACTGTACCGCAATTATAAGTGATTTTTGTATTCACATGCACCCCTTTCCAGTTCAGTTTTGCTTGGGGACACACATGGCTTTCAGATGATGGAAAAGTCAGAGGGGAAGTTTCATTTATAAATAAAACAGCGCCAAGTGTCAACCCATCATTAGAAACAGCAAGTGTGACTGTAATGAAAGTTACCTTGAAGAAATCAGTTCCCAGGATGGCATTCATTTCTTATTGATAAATATGCTTGATGCAATGAAATACAGCTTCTAGAAAGATAATGGAGCAGATAATTAAACAATCTATTTGAAAACGTAAACACACACACACACACACATACTGCAGGGAACACTGGTTAGCACAAATCATGTCAGTACAATCTAGCGTGCTTCTGTAAAACAGTACCTATCCTCTGACAAAGAAAAAAAACAGAACATTCATTTTTGATTGCAGTGAGGCTTTTGATACTGTTGTATGTGACTAAAATTCATAAAGAGGAAGCTTAGTGCTTGCTTCTTTTCTATAGGTGGATGATGCTCGAGGGCTGATAAAATGAGTCATTAATATTTCTATTCCAGTAGACCATGGCATTGTCTAATGGTCTTCTCTGCCAGTGATAACAGACCAAGACAGTCAAGACATTGTCACCAGGTCCCTTCATTGTGACCAGGTCAGTCATTAGACCCAGTTACTTTGGCTCCATGTAAAAGGGCAGGCTAAAGACATCGTCTTCATTGTGACCAGGTCAGTCACTAGACCCACTTACTTTGGCTCCATGTAAAAGGGGAGGCTAAAGACATCATCTTCATTGTGACCAGGTCAGTCACTAGACCCAGTTACTTTGGCTCCATGTAAAAGGGCAGGCTAAAGACATCATCTTCATTGTGACCAGGTCAGTCACTAGACCCAGTTACTTTGGCTCCATGTAAAAGGGCAGGCTAAAGACATCATCTTCATTGTGACCAGGTCAGTCACTAGGCCCAGTTACTTTGGCTCCATGTAAAAGGGCAGGCTAAAGACATCATCTTCATTGTGGTGTTGCAGTCTCTTCCTCAATCGCCTTCCTTCCACTCCCCACCAATGGAACCCTTCTCATAGACATCACATTCTAAGCAAACGCCCTTGGAATGGTGAACATCGCCATCACCTCCCTCGCGGGAAGAGGAAGGTTGCGATCCTTCCTGCTCACGGAAGTTTCCCCAGATGCAGTCAGATGTCTTCTTACTCTCGGCTTGTTACCTCTCAAGGGGCTGGTGGCCCTTGTTGCGTGAGAGTTCTTCAGAGTGTGCGGATAGACAAGCTTTTGTTTCTCCAGAGTCACCCGCAAACAGCCAGGGTTGTACATGAGTGCTCCGGGACAGACATCAGACTGTGAGCTCATGACCTGTGCATGTTGCCCCTCCGCAAAGCCTTCTTCAGCTGCTCCGCACTCGTCACCCCCTCCCTGTCAGTACTTCTCCACAACTTCCTGTATGTACCAGGAAGTAAAACACATATAAGTCTGACCCACTTCCAGGTCACAACTAACTCAAGAGTTTGTGCACATTTGAATCCTCTGCTTTACCTAGCCACGTGCTGAGTGTTTTGCTACTGTTCACAAAGTTGATTCTTGATGGCCCAAATGGGTAAACTGAGGCATGCTCTTCCGACATTCGCCCAAGGGAAGGTATATATTACTGTAGTTCTGTGTTCACCTCCAATTTCCTCTATGTCAGAAAAGATACAAACTCAAGCCCACAAATTAGCAAACGGAGAAAAGCATCTGCTACATCAGCGCTAATGTTTCCGCGCTAATTTGGCTGCTATCTTTGACAGCAGTCCAAGCCACTACCTGACTTGCCAGCAATTACACCTATTGGGTGATCACCTCTTTAGGGTATTTTTCTAGAATAAGTCAATTGGTGTTCGTGGAGTTTGAAATAATAGACTTGTGTATGATGGCATGACCTCTCTTGACAGTTAAAAAAAATTAACTTCCAACATATTTGAATGCAAATGTTATCTCTGTAAGTGGATGACCTGAAAAGAAAGTGTTTCCATAGTAACCCCAGGAAACACATAACTACTTATCATAACTTCTGCTGCAAGAGAGCCAGGCACAGACTAGGGATCTGCTTTGATGTCTGCTATGGGGAGAAAGATAGCTGACAGCCTTGTGTGAGCAAATGGATAGGAAAAATCTACTTTATTTGTAGTTAATTTAGAAAATAAACTTTCGTAATGAACTGCTAAAATACACACTTGAAACAACCAGATAATGTGTCAGGGTATTTTTTTAATGTACTTGTCTGGTGTGACAATAGAGGCATCAGGCTGAGGACGAATTCTAATACCAGGTCTTCCCAACTTCTTCTTCGCTTCATTTTACCATGGTCTGGATTCCCCAAGAATCTCTAGGCCTTCCATCACGCCTACATTTCCTTTTTTCCGCCTCTTTTTTTTTCTAATCTCAGAAAACGTTTTGTGAAAACTGACCTTCAGGAAGTAGGACTCTATCACAGAAAAAGGAACATATTGATTATACTTCACTCTCTACTGACACGGCTGTTTGAGTTGGCGGCTTTTGGATGTGCCATTAGCTGGGAATGAGTTTGACATCCACAAACCACTGTACGGTCATTTCCCTCTTTCTTACAAATGTAACATCTAGTTAAATAAAAGCTGTCTACCCAGGTTTTCTCTCTCTCTCTCTCTCTCTCTCTCACTCTCTCTCTCTCTCTCTCTCTGTTTATTAGAATAGGGAACAGATGCATATAGATTTGAGGCGTATTTTTTTTTGAAGCACCATTTTCAAGTCAGCTAACTGGCAGGCCCTTGCCCATGGGCTCTGGGGTGGACTTAGAGCAGAAGCTCTGGCTACAGTTACCCATCTGGCACCCATCTGGTAGCGCACATGAAAGATAACACCAGATCACAGAGAAACTCCACCAACTGCCAACTTGGTGTAGGCAAGCAAAGAAAGGTGCAACCCACCCGCGCTGAGAAGAGTAAAAACGTTGTCCGAGGAGCAGGCATATTTCCGCCACCATGAGCTGTAGAAGAAAGTCACGCCAGAGCATATGGGCAGGAAACGCTGTACATCCAACCCTACAGCTGCAGCTCAGTACAGACTCACACTGAAGCCGCTGGTAGAGTCTGGAGAAGTGGCTTATCTTCACATGCAAGAGACCTGGCCTTTGCTACCCAGGACTCTCTAAGAGAAGGCCAGCATCATGAGAACAGCGATTTAATTCTGGTGTAATGCCGCCTTCCAGGGACCTCGTCACTTGTAGTAATAATAAGGACTGTGAGAGGCTGTTAAATGATTTAGGGACTTATTGGCTACTTACTTTCTGATTTGATTCCCCCTTCCCCGTTCTGCCTGTTCCTTCCCTGGTGCAGTGTGTTCTGGTTCGTGCAGTGGCTGAGTTCAGAATCTATTACTCTAACGACCAGAGATTCGCCTTCTTCAGGGCACTTGACAGAGACTCTTCAGAGAGGGGCGACACATCTCCGGCCTGTGGATAATGAGTAGGATAAGAGTCAAGCTGGATCCCTTCCTTTCATAATCACCTACCACGTGATTAAAACAAACGAAACAAAAACTTCTTCCTGGATTGGATGTATAGAGACATTGCTAGCAAGAGTAATTCAAGATGAACCGAGGAAGGAAAAGCTGAATCCAGAGAGACACAGCACCTGGATTATCGTTGCTGTCAAGTAGTTAAGTCATGCTGGATCACGGGATGCTAAAGGACATGGTTGTGACTTGAGACATAAGAGTGCAATGACCGTATGCAGACTATGGCCTTTGCAAAATGTGTGGAAGAGCTGACCTGACTAGCAGATCTGTCTGCTCCTGGAGGAGCTAAGCGTGTCCACTCTGCTGAAGATGATGCTGGAAACTCACTCTCTTGCCTCCTTCCAACTCATAGGAGATACTCAAGATCTTTGACGATAATTTATACTAATTAGTCTTTCCACTTAAATTAAGAGGGAAACTGAAAAGGTGGCCATTGCTGGTCTGCTCCTCATTAGAGCCGATTAAGAGTTAGGAGAACAGAAACACACCATGGGATTAGAGATAAGCCAAGCCACCCAGGGAGACAAACAGGAAGCCAGAAAACATCTCACCGAGCTGGACAAAGGAAATTGATAGCCTTTACGCTCAAAGGCCCGAAGGTCTAAACAACTCTAAGCAGACCTTAGATCCAGCTGAACCCTGAGCAGCTTGAAGCACCTTGTCACCAAGCCGTCGCCTGATGTATCCTCCTAGGCGTCTTTATATGTTGCCTATGGCATTGCATTTATTAAGAAATATTTCTGCTCTCTAAATTTAATTCATTAGTTTCCCTCCATGGATAAAAGCAATAGCATTACTGATGAGAGTAAAATAAATGCTAAGGCAATCAGGCTTGGTAAATTCCGGTCTCGCTCGTTGTCACGGAGGCTGCTGTACTCCTGCGTTCAGACAGGGCAGTGGGACCCAGGAGAGACACTAGGGATGAAATGTCCTAGCGCTCCTCCTGGAGCCCTGCTGCTTCTATCATTTTATCCTTTCCCGAAGGGAAGCGGGGGGGGGGGGGGGGGGGGGGGGGGGATTAGGGAACGTTTAATTGCCTTATAAACTGATTGACAAATCGGTGCTCTGATGCATATGGATGACGCTCTGAGTGAAATGCCTCCGACGCCGCTAACCAGTTCATCAGGAGCGTGATTTGCACACCCTCTGCAGGGTTATTACAGAGAAGCGGAAGCAATGGGTTGATGATTATCTTTCCTTCTTTCTGGTTTTTTTCCCCCCGTTGAATGTTTTCCTCACCTCCAGGGAAATGCATTCGAGCAGCGTGAGCACCACTATTAATCAACACTTGTAGCAATAATCAGAGAGTGAAAAATGGTGGCCAGCATCTGCAAGGGCACGCGGAGCTGTGTCCCCAGCTTTCCTTTGTGATCATGCCTTGGCATTGGAACTCAGATAATTTCTACAAAATCAATGCTGGCACCTTCAGAGGTGCGAAGATTTATAAAGGCAGCGTTTATGTCTTCATCCAGTAAGAAAGAAAGAGAAATTGTCTCTGGTCATGATGAGTAATACGTTAGAGCCTTTAAAAATACACTTGCCATCTTCCTGTTTCTTTGTGTTATGTCTCCCAGGCTGTGGGATGCTCCGCCCACACGTACACACATTGAAACTTGGGCGTCATAAAGGGCAAATGATAGGAGTCCCTGGTTCTCGTTTTCCCCAGAACATTCACCTGGAGGGAGTATGAAAAATAATCAAGAATTCAAAACCATGTCATTCCCAGGATCCTTGAGAGGCACCCGATGCTATTGCCAACACAGGGGAAAACGTGGCTACAAGTCATTGCAGTGCCCAAATGCTGTTGCTGGCTACACACAGAGAATGATGGTCTACATATAACAGATAATACTGTGATCGTGATGAAGTTATATAGAAGCAATGCTATTTGAAGATGAAGCTGGCCGTTCACTGCACAAAGCTCCACACTAGCTCCCACCACCCCGTGATCCCAAGTGTTGACACATTTAAAATCTCACCGAAACTTTGTGGCTGGGAATGGATCTGCTGGTGCCTGTAGAACGCCACGGAGGGGTTAGACCAAATCTTAAAGGATGGCAGGCCAGGAGCCGTGACACCAGCCCCCTTCTCCGAGGATCACTCCTGTCATTAAAATCAATGCAACTTAATTAAAGCAAATTATACATAGATACATCTATAAATAAGATATTAAAGTGTGCTGCTGAATATGATAATTGCTGCGTATTTAGCAATCAGTGTGTGTGTTCTGCTTCTGCCAGGAGGGATTCCTTTCAGCAGAATCAATGGAGCTTTATTAAAAACCATCCAAATTAGAGAGAGAAATGATGAGTGTTCTAATAACAGAAAATCACTGTTTCAACTTCCATTTCTAAGAAAAGGAAGGAAAATAAGTCCAGCCCACTTTTTTCATTCAAGGAAAATATTAGACACATTCTCTTTAAGATGTGGATGTTTTGAATTTATAAATTTTAATTTTTGCATTTTCTTCTCCCAAAGGAAAGTAGAGGGGAAATAATGTTCATAAATAAAACAAGTCAACTCCAGGCCTGGTGTGCAGGATGCCCCAGTCCTGCTAGACTCCCTGTTCCTTCAGAGACAGAAGACAGACTCGAAACAGAAGCTTGAAATGGGCTGTTTAACTCTTCGAACGACCCAATATTTTTGGTAGATGAAAAATTTTATGAATTAATTCAAAAATAAATATAAAAATAAAAGTTAGTTTGTTCTCGCTATTTCCTACTTCTCTGAACCTCGTAATTCTGTCCTTTTTTTTTTTTTTGAATGAGAATTGTGTAGCCCAGCTGGCCTTGGTCTCACAATGTAGCTGAAGTTGATCTTGAACTCATGATCCTCTTGTCTCTACCTCTCAAGTGTTATGATTACAGGTATGTGCCATAACTCTGGCTCACCTAGCCACTTCCTGTCATAAATGAGAATTAAGTATGTTTTTAAAAATGATACCTTTTTTCCACAGGCTAATTGGAAAACATAAAAGAAAAAAGAAAATTATTTCTTTGATCAGTTCAAAACTCAAACAGAAAATGTAAGGTTTAATTTGCCTTTTGTGACCAGAATTATTCTCAAATAAACAGAAATAAATGCTAAACTGAGAGCAAAGATAAGGATTTCAGTGTAGAATACGCTAAGAGATGGGAAATGAAACAGATCCAGCCTCACCTGGTGAAGTCTATGAAGGCTTATATTGGATCACTATATTTATTGTCTTTCTCTGGAAGGAGAAGAAAGAAAAATGGGATGGCAAAAGAACGGAGTACGTGGAGCCACCATGTTTAGAAGAGCAATTTGGGACTGTTTACTTAAAAGTTAGCCTCTTGCGTGTCTTCTGGCGTCATCTGGAATGATGGGGAGAGCAAACAAAGCCCCAGCCCTGTAGAGTTCATCTCTGCGAGCAGAGGGAGACAGTAAGCAACTCCAGAGGAAATACTGGGCCATGAAACCTGAAGCTAGACGAAGCTAGTTTTGAGGCTAGCGCACAAACTAGGCAAGGAGCGTTGCTTTGGTCAGGGAAGCAAATGACATGAGCAAAACATTCCTGGAGAAAGTAGATCCCCAGTATGAAAGAAGCAAGAGAGAAATGCTTGGCAAGCTGGGGGACCACTCAGAGGAAGAACACCAGAGGCAGAACTGAGTGGAAGCTGTGTGGAGCACTCAGGGTAAAAAGAAAGGGAGAAACAAGGAATGGAACAAGAAGAGGCGGCCTGAGTATTCCCACCCACAGTTCTTACCTCTGCTTTTCTAAGTTACATTTACAGTATGGGCTAGTTAAGCTCTGAAAAATAACCTCAAACCCAGTTGACACTATTTATAGCCCTATTCTGTCTAAGGTCATACTTTGGATAGACAACGTTTTTCAGGGCTTACAATTGTGTCTCATGAGCTCCCCAGTCTACAGCTGGCATACCCAGGTAGTAAAGAATACCTCCATGCATAGCTTTTGGCTCCATGTCTACCATATAGATGCATTGTCCCATAATTAAATATGCTCCTCTCCCTTCTGATGTTACCATGGCAACACAATGTACTATCCACCTATAAATAAATAAGTCATCTTTTACTTTACAGCATATTCCATCCTTATATAACTGTCCTCAAAGTTGACTCCAGCTAGCAGAAAGCAAAATAGATCAAAGTCAGTCCTCAATTCCATATCTGGGTATCCTATACTGGCCCAAAGGAGATGTCTTGGCATATTTCAGAACTATGTTAGATGCTTGTAATTTTGTTCTTGGATACACAAAGCTGCGTGACTAGTATTGCTTATTGTGATGTATGGGTTATTCTGGTCAAACTACACATAGGGATAGAACCATTATTTGTTGTAGGAGCTGCGGGTTTCATTCCGCCACCCAGCTCCCGCCACCAGCTAGCTTTACCCGAAATAACAACACACAAACTTTATTCTTTTAAACACTGCTTGGCCCATTAACTCTAGCCCTTACAGGCTAATTCTCATATCCCTATCAACCCATCTCTAATAATCTGTGTAGCATCAGTCTTACTGGAAAAGATTCAGCATGTCTGACCTGGCAGCTTGGTTCATGGAGTCTGGCCGGGAGAGGGGAGCATGGCCTCTGAGCTCACTTCCTCTTCCTCCCAGCATTCTATTCTGTTTACTCCGCCTACCTAATTTTCTACCTATCAGGGCCAAGCAGTTTCTTTATTTTTTAACCAATGACCTTCCTCCATCAGTTATTGGGATATTTATGTGTAGCATAACAAGAGATGTTTGCCTCTAAAATATCAGAATATTAATGCAATGATGAAGGGAAACACGCCAGATGATGGGGAACGCACAAGATGAAGTAATCCCACACTAACTCTGAATAGGGTATAATAAGGGTTTATTTATTTATTTATTTAAGGGGGACTCACAGATCATAACAGGGAACAGGAGAAGAATCCAGCATCCAGATGTGAGAGTGGGGAGCATGAGCGAGCCCCCACAGGAGAACCTGCATCTTTTTGGTACCCAAGGCCACGCCCAACCTGGTCCAGCCTGTCAAAGGCCATTGGCTAACAGAGGGTTCCTATCACAATGAGTCTCTTTAAATCACATGAATTAAGTGGAACTGGGTAATTGAGGACAGCATCAAGGAAGAAGATTTTTTTCAGGGCCTTGGCCATTTCCTTTATGGCTCTAAAGTCTTTGCTATTCTGATGTGAATCTTTAGGCAGTACCCAAGCTCTCCTATTTTTAATAGTGTCTAGTTTCAATGACTCCTAGAAATATTTAGAAGTACTTGCAAGTGTTGGGTCTTGTTGGGGTATGAGTGGGGTCTTCACAAAAGCACGTTTCCTGGTGCTTTGTCCTCTCTGGTTATAAACTTGCCACCGGTGCTGTATTTTATCACCCATAGGCTGGGATGGAGAAATAGTTAGCAAGAGTCCAATACAGACGTAGCAACAAGTCGAATAAACCCAGGAATGGGTATCAAGCCCTTCGGTAGCTCACGCTCTTTGTGTGGATTTTTCTCAGTTTGATTTCCATAAATTACCTGGCCAATGAGTTCTTTAAGATGTAGACTGGACAGGTATTTGAACTCTTGCCAAGTAGGAATGTGAAGGGTAGGCGAGGGGTTACCAGTCATTAGTTGAACTGTGTACCAGTGAAAGCATGGCATGCTAACTGGAATGTTGAGTTTCTCAAAACTGATTTCTTTGCCTTTCAAAGGATGTGCCTGTCTGTTCCCAAGAATGGAGTGAGGGAGCTTATGTTCTTTCCATCACTGCCTTTTCTGGCTCTTCCTCACTGGAGTTTCAGTGCCCTCTGAGTTATGGTGTGTTTCGTCCCTGTTCCCAAGGAAAGATGACTCAACTCACTCTTTGTTTGGATGGGTTGCTCCCAGTGGAAGGCTCTCAAATTGAGAATGATGTTTCCCCTATGAACATTATAAGTTTAAGTCATTGGTCTTCATCTGGCCAGTAATTCACTTGTGGGCTGCTGGTACAATTTATGCAGTTTTGCTGCCTGCAAAGTAAGAATAAGCTTCCCATGGTCCCCGGGGAAGATGTTCTGAGAGATGCATCTTTGGTCTATATAGAGCCAATTGATAGTCAGGTGATGTAGCTTACTCTATTTTCTTCCAAGTAACTTGGATTAAAATGGTGATATTTTCCATACCGAAGTCCAATTACAATGATTGAAGATTTTTAGTAATTGGGCCCTTTGGATTTTAATTTCTCTCAGGTCAGTGCCCATAAGCAAAATCTTCAGTAAGATGGACGTCGGGGCGTCAAGCAGAAGTAAATCTGATTTATAGGTGGACATGGCATTGCATCTGTCACAAATACATTATGAATGAGCATGATACATTTTCTAACATATAAATCAACTTCCCCTGGGAAATTATCCCTCATCCTAATGGATCACGCCATAAAAAGTTCTTTGCAATATCCATCCTAAATTTTTGCTTTTCTTAATTTCATTATATTACTGAGATCCCTGCATGTTCTTTGGCCAACATCTGAAGGTGTTAGTGGCACTAGGCTGATAATTGTAAATTGCTTCAAAATTCTCCATTTGAGCCCACCAAACCAGAGCAAAGTGGTGCTAGAGAGTCCATAGAGACAACTTGCTACTCAATATCCACACTATTCTGGTACACAAGGAATAGACCTTCAAGTAGGTAGATGAAAAGCCGTCTCCAGATGTGTGAGAAATGTTCTAAATGGTGCACGGGCACATCAGTTGTTTACTGCCAAGCTGGAGTCTCACTTCTTTGCTTACAGGTAACAGTTTCAAGTGCTGGATTCTTTCCTTTCTTTCTCTGCCTTGTCTGCCTGACATTTGCTCCATCATGCTTCCTCCCCTTTGTAGGCTCTATCCTCATTTTTCTACAAGAATACATCTGAACAGGCATGTCCTTGAACACAGATGCTAAGACACTTTCTGACTCGGAAACACAATGGCAGGCTGTCTACCCCTCTGCATGGCTTAATCTAGAATTTACCCTTATGTCAAAAACCCACTGGTGAGTTTTTCACATTCGATATGCAATTCGATTGCTATTCAGGTGCAGGAATATAAGCATGCAGCCGATGTCTGTGGGTGAAGGTGGACGCACTCCCATGGGTTCAGAACTGCCTGCTGTCATCCTCTCCCCTGAGCATGAGCACCGTACACACACTCACTGTATTTACCTGGAAACCTAAAGAGTTCCATAATGCTGTCACGCAGTGCCTACTTTGCATTAATTCTCTTAAATGCATAAATCATATTAAGCATGGTCTCCTGACTTCATCTTTGGAGTGAATATTCCCACTTGAGTTGGAGCATTGTGCCCAGATGCCATCAACCTCTCAAGGTAGATTAACTAAATTAATTCAAGTCTGTTTTCTGAGGGCGGTTGAGCATTATGTGTTTCTCTGCTTGCCTAAGTCGCATCATATCTTTAAGATTACTTTTTTCAGTATCCACTTTAGTCTTTATATATTGAGCATGTAACGTGTGCCAGAAAAGAAGCGTTGCAAGTAGATGGCCAGGCATAGAGGCCTGGGAGCGGTGGTGCACACGTGTAATCCCCTCACTTGGAAAGGAGGAGCAGGGCCGCCACACATATGAAACGAGTGTAGTCTACACAGTGAGTTCCGGGCGAGCCAAAGCGACAGAGTGAGATGCTGTCTCAAACCTCCACCTCCAAAAGAAGCGCTACAATATAAATAAGATAGGATTGTTCATTCTACTTGTGATCCACTAAAGAAACATGGCCAAGAAAACCTTACTAAACCCCTGAGAAGTTCCTACAAAAGTAGCAATCCCAGCACTTCTTTCTCTCTGCCTCACATGCTAGCCTGGGGACAGTATCACTGGATGTCGTGGGGACAGAACTCTTCCTGAGGTGATACAGCACACACATCTACTCACCCCAGATAGGAAGCAAACAACAGACCAAAGTGCAGATACCTACAAAGTCCAACTGGGAGAACCAGTGAGTTTTATATACAGGAACGTGGGTGAGGGGTTACTTGCAGGAGCAGAAATGACTCAAAGACAGCTGCAGCACCAAGGTCCACCCCAACATGGGCTGGGGGATAGGAGCTGGGGCTGGGGGCTAGAGGCTGGGGCTAGTATCTGAGGCTGGAGCTGAAGCAGGAGCTGGGGTTGGGGCTGGAGCTAGGGTTTGGGCTAAAGACTGGAGCTGGGACGGGGGGATGGGCTATGTCTGGAGCTGGAGCTGAGGTTGGGCCTGGGACCTGGGGTTGGGCTAGCTGTAAGCATACTACACAGCATGCAGGAAGCTCAACATGTTGCAGAGTCTTCTTACCAGGTGACTCTGGTCTAAACCTCTTCCAGGCAGCAGGTCTGCTCTCAGAGTCTGCTTTGCAGCTCAGCTTCCTTCTGCCTGAGAAGAACTTTCAGCTTTTCGTTTCCTCTGGCAGGGAAGGGCCTAGTGAATCTGGTCAGTTTCAGGGACTAACTGAATCTAATTTGATATGTTTGCCTTCCTGCTTAAGGAGCTTCCTACAGGGTGGAATGTTTCACTCTTCCAGGATACTGTTACACAACACTGAAGAATCTTCTAGTAGATCTATGTCTTAGCTGGAGCTCATCAAAGATTTATGGAAATAAATCTAAGGGGCAGGGAAGAAATTGTCTTGAGTATTTTTCTTACCAGCGAAAAGGCCAGGTTGAATGACACTGTAGCAACAGAAAAGCTGCACTGAACACACAAGTAGACTATGTATGACATGTACCGTGTGGTCTACACGAGCACATGAGTAGACTGTGTATGACATGTACCGTGTGGTCAATATGAACACACACGTAGACTATGTATGATATGTACCATGTGGTCAATATGAACACACAAGTAGATTATGTATGGCATGTACTGTGTGGTCTACATGAACACACAAGTAGACTGTGTATGATATGTACCATGTGGTCTATGTGAACACACAAGTAGACTATGCATGATATGTACCATGTGGTCTACATGAACACACAAGTAGACTATGCATGATATGTACCGTGTGGTCTACATGAACACACAAGTAGACTATGCATGATATGTACCGTGTGGTCTACATGAACACACAAGTAGACTATGCATGATATGTACCGTGTGGTCTACATGAACACACAAGTAGACTATGTATGATATATACCATGTGGTCTACATGAACACACAAGTAGACTATGCATGATATGTACCGTGTGGTCTACATGAACACACAAGTAGACCATGCATGATATGTACCGTGTGGTCTACATGAACACACAAGTAGACTATGCATGATATGTACTATGTGGTCTACGTGCATCATACAGTTAATATCCACGACAGCCATCTGTGGATGAGAAAATCACTTTGCAGATGAGAAAAATGAAGCTTCAAAGTTAACATGAGTCTTAATCACATGGGCGATAAGTGGTTGAGGCAGGTTCATGCCTACTCTCCTAACCACCATCCACTCATGCCAAGACCTCCCACAGTTCCATGAGATACTTTCATGCATTTCTCAATTAGAATTAATTGGGTTGGGGCACACCTTAAGAATGGGGGTACTGTACAGCACTCTCTTCCTGACCTGCCCTGCTAAGCCCCCCTCTCTTCTAAGAACAAGCTACTCTTATGTTGAACTCTGAATGCCTCCCTCTCTCTTGATAGAGGTAAATATACCCATCAAGTCTGATTATACAGAGAATATTCTTTTATTACTGCAAAATTGTTGGTGATTGAGGTATCAGATTAGATATTATTTGTTCTCTATTTACATAGCAAAGAGACTAAAAGACTGTGGTCTTTTTAAAACAGGACAGATACTTTGAAAATCAGTATTAATCCCACAGAGAACGTAGTTGTGTGAACAACCCTGTCAAACCTATGGTCAGACGCCATGAGTATAAACACTCAAAAGACAGTCCTGAGCTATGGCCTCTCCTCAGTGCCTGCCAGACTCCTCAGAGAGTGGCAGCTTACACCACACATGATCAATCTTATCTGTTTATCAGGAGCTGTAAAGACACACAAACACCATTTTTATATCATTTCTACACATTTTAAGGAGCTGGTCCTCAAACTTTACTAAGATCGCTAACAGAGTTCCCCCATCCAAAGCATTTCCCACTCCCCAGGCTACTGTGCAGGGCAAGAGCTTCCTGCCCAAGTGACACCATCACCCTCCGCCAGGTAGACCACACAAAGCCATCAAGTACGAGTGGATTTGACGCAGGTGAAGTTCTTCAAAGCCATCCTAGGCAAAGAAGAATGAGGCTTTGATGTTTCCTTTCAACTGCACCCAAGGTGACTCCGGAAGAGAGCAGAAAATGACATGCAGCGGCTGTCCCCTTACTTCTAACTCCTTCATTACAGTCTCTGTGTTCAGGTGGAGGAAAGTCCTGGGTTTCCTGGAGATTTTACTAAAAGTGACCTGTGTGTTACAGCTGCCGTTTCCATGCCTGTCCTACCTGCCGCCACACCCTATGCTCCACAATACCCCACCCACCTTGCGGGGCTGCTCCACTAGCGTTCAGTATTCATCTCTTGGCACAGGGGAGAAACCTGAACTGACATTAGTGGTTATTGTTCTTATCTGTTTGCATAATTGCTTATGCTGAGCCAATTTCTTGATTTTTGTAACAGCAGAATTTTAAAAATACTGTGAGTTCTCAGGTCTGAGGTTCCGATTTGCAGGTGGCCCCTCACTTCTTCTTGCGTCTGAGGTTCCGATTTGCAGCTGGCCCCTCACTTCCTCTTGCGTCTGAGGTTCTGATTTGCAGCTGGCCCCTCACTTCCTCTTGCAGACCGCTTCAAATGTTGTGAGATGAGCCTGTTTCACAGGATGGAGCTTCTGTCTGCACCTGTTCATCCTTTGTTTGCCACGTTAAAGAGTATTTTGTTTTACCATTTTTGTAGTTAAATTGTCTAAAGGACATATATATATATATATATATATATATATATATATATATATCCTTTTGGAATAAACTCATTGGGGTTCATGCTAATCAGATCAGAACACGGAGGTTTGATTGTCACAATCACAGCCAACACAATGAGCCTTCAGGACAGTCTGAGGGACCGCAAACAGTGACAAAGCAACGCAAGCTGGGACTGCAGTGATATTTCCAACCGTCCTCCCTTCACCCACTGTCATTATTTTGATTAAAAGGTGTCTAGAAGCCACTGTGGTTTTGCAAGATGCAAAAATTATTGCAGAAACTTCCTCTATTAATGGAAATTATTAGAGGATGGAAATGGTGCTTGAGCAGCAAGAATGGCATTAATTATGCGAAAAGCAGCCGTGGTCTGGCAGTTGGCAAGCATGCACTGCTCTTCAGCGATCTTCCATGGGTCTCCGTGTAGCCAGCATTAGCAATCTAAAAGCTTTTTATTTTGGCAAAGTTTTCATAGCACTTGGACTTCCAGCATCTAGATAAAAGATAATTTGGAAGGAAATTATGTTGGTGAAATTGAAGAATTCAGTAATGAGTTCTGTGTAGATGAATCGATGCCCAATTAAATGATTATATCAAATCTAACTTTAAATGTTGACTTAAAATAATCACATTTTAAAGACTTTGAAACCAAGATGATGTCTGCAACCAATCAGAAGAACAAAGTCCATATTTCCTAGCCTGGTACAAGAACAGCTTTCTGATGGACTGAAGAATTTGATTAAGGGAGAGAAATTTAGGGCCGGAATTACCTGTGCACTCAGAGCTGGGTTAGACCGCTGTAGCAGGGTCCATAATTCCAATTCTCTTCTGCAACTTCTGCCTTTTTCTCAGGAGGTTTTTGTTTTTCCTTTCCTGGTCTCCACCTCTCTCTCTGGGCTTTCTTCTCTGTGTATCAGTATTTAATGATCTAACAACCAGCTCCTGTGGTTTCTGTTTTCTTTAGCCACTAATGTTCCATTGTTTTTGTGCCTTCATATATGTATGGCCAATGGTGACCACTGCTGTTTCTCTGTTCATTCACCCATCCAGCTCTTAATGAGCCTCTAAATGTTTATGGCATGAAGCTGATCTGGGCAAAAGCTACCAACACTAAAGAAATGGCAGGAAGTACATACCCAGCATCCAGGAAATGTAATGGGATAAAATTATTGAGCATGCAAGACAGAGTTGCAAAGAGAGTGGAAATGTTCTGTACTGGTTAACATTTTTTTAACAATAGAGTTGGTGTGTGTGTGTGTGTGTGTGTATTTTGCTTTGTTTAGTTTAGTGTTGTTTTTCTAGGTAGAGTTTAACATAAGAACATCTATTTTCTGAATGCCTTCTGGTTAATTCTTCCTTCCACTTCATCCTATCTTCATTCATTTTCTAGTGCTTGAACTCTTTGGATAGAGGTCAATCACAAAATAACTTGATTACTATAAATTTAGTGGAAAATGCCTGTCGGAGTCTAGCATTAGAGGTCAGATGGATCCAACTTTAGTGATTAGATAGATTCTTTCTGAGGCAGCCACTCGGAGCCATGGTATCATGCCCAGTGTATTCAGGAATTCATCCATTGGAAAAACCTGCCCTACGGTATAAATTATTTGGATCTTATAGGAATCTTTGTCACTTATATCAATGACATAATTAAGGTTCCTGGTAGTTTTAATTAGTCCTCCAGAGCCAAGTTGATTTCTGGGTAAGAATATTTGCAGTTTGTTGCTGGTTACTTTTGAATGGATATTAAAAAATGAGACTGTTTAAACAAAACATGACATGGAACAGGGCTCACGACAGTAAAGCTCTCTTCAAAACATGTTGTTATAACTGGAGGGGGTGGCTCAGTGGGGAAAGAGCTTGCCACACAAGCAAAGGACCTGAATTCAAATCCCCAGAACACAATGGAAGCCAGTGCAGTAGCCATGTCTGTACTGCTGGTAGCACTCCAGTGGGAGTGTGAGAGGCAGAAGTGGGATTCGTGCAAGCTTGCAGGACAGCTAGCATGGTATATGCCAACAAAGAAGAACAGAAAGGCACTGTCTGAAAACAAGCTGGGGGGCAAGAACTGAAATTAGGTTGTCCTCTGATTTCCCCCCCCCCACACACACACACTCGTATGTGCATACACAAAACCACATACATCGTGTGCACATCACATCCAATGATAAAAGAAAAACATATTGTTAATATCTTTTCTACTACTTAACTAACTAGTTGTTAAAGAATCTCTTCATCCACTCTGTTAACTTCCTCTGAGGTCATGCTTGGCATTTCTCTTTGATTAACTCAGTAAGTAACAGCTCTTTAAAAAGTGGTATTGTGGGCCCCGAAAATACAACGGCACAAAAATGAGGCTCCCTCCCAGCGTATGTGAAGCTTCCAGGATGAGGCTTTGAATTAATAGACCAGTAATCACCTATAATAATCTAAAGATTTCTTTAAAATATAGGCTATTTCATAAAACATAGCATCTTAATAGAAATTGCTGTATTAAACAAAAAAACCAAACATGTGCATATATTATCGCCTGCAGCTATGTAAAAGGAGTATGACTAGACCACTGTTTGCGGCTGCGGCTGTGAAGATCGTGATAAATCAGGTGCCTGTAGAAAGCCACAACTCACAGCCCCTTCCCATTGCTGCCTGCAAAAGATCACCGAGAAGGATCAAGTCTCTGCTCTTAGTCCTTTATTTGGGAAAAGGAATTTTTTTTTTAAGTATGCTACTCCCTGTGTAAAATATGAGACAGTGGAAAAATGCTGGCTTTGGAAGCAGACACACGTCAGTTCAGAGCCTGGCCCCGCCACTGTCTGAGCCGAGGCAGGTCTCGTAAGTCAGTCTTCACTCTCCGCTCTTCATGTATGAAAAGGCGGAGGTGGAAATGCCAACACTGTAACTCACCGCGGAGACTGTAGATGTCCCAAAGGCCCTTCCTGTAGGGGGAAGTGACTAGATCTTGTCCCCAGACAAAACAGAAAACATCGACATTAAGAAGAAGGAGCTGAAATTTTCAAGCTTACGTGCTTTGTCTTCACCAACAAAACATATATGAACTATGCCAGAAGGTTTGACGAATGACACGCTTCATCAACTGAAGGGAGTAGTGGAGACCCAGGATAAATGTGGATGACTGATGTCACTTAATATTTGGACATATTTTGAGGGTCAACTTCACTTCTTTTTGGATGAGTGAGAGGCCCTCACAGAATGCTGGAAAAGGAAGCAGTGAGAACCAGGACACAATTAGAAACAAAGTTAGGAAATACATGCTGCACAGTAGTATGTACCCAGGCTGATCCAACTCCACAAACCCCTACTGTGCCCCTGGAGGATACAGTACAGGTGGATACCAGGTTTCTTTGGAAATGCTTTTCTTCGTACCTTCCCCCCTCCATCTTCTCATCAGACGTTTGTCTTCTCTAGTATGACTTGATGTCTCAGCCAAGTGTTTCAATATCTCTATTTGTAAGCAGACAGATGGGGGAAAGGAAATGAGAAATAACGCATGACTTTTTAATTAAAGACACAGAGCCAGAATTGGCTCTTAAAGCTTTTGTCAAGGTACATATATGGGTGCATACGCGCGCGCACACACACACACACACACACACACACACACACACACACACACATACACTCACACATACACAGGCATGCCCACATGCATCACAGAGATGAAGTCAAATTTGTAAAATTGTATCCACAATCGTCGTTTCTATGGTAACTGTATCTTATGCCCAGACACAAACAGAGCTGGCAGGAGATGTCTGGTTTTATTTTCTGCAAAGACAATCCTAACAGAGATAGTTCAGGTTATGGTACCATGACCCAGGGAACATACAGCTAGTATGTGGTTAGTGCTAGTGTAAGGTTTCACGCTTATATCTGAATGAATAGTTCATGGCTTCCTAATACAGAACAGATTCCAGCTTATGTGGCTATCTTGTCACTCAGCTATAAAATCATAATTACCTATATACAATTACTGTGTTAATGAGGTGTGCGTGGGCAAGGTATATGCAACAGAACTTTTACTAATTTATACAAGCTAGAAGAGACTTCAAGAATTTCTGTTTTAACTTGTGATGGTTGTAAGGAAAGAAAATGTGGGCATGGAATGGTTAAAAGGCTTACTCCAGCGTTATTTTTAAAATAGATTATTTGCTGTATTTTCTAACTAGCAGATGTTCTGTGCTAGTCTATAAGCTGAGTACCCGGTTATTTAACAAAATTACTGAAATCAAATTAGAGAAAACAAACACTTCAGAAATAATGGTTTGAACGAGTGTGTGTTCCTCTCTGGAGTGTGTAGCCTAGGCATAACACACTCCCATTACCAAGGAGAAACTACTAAACACCCTATTTTGGTTACTTGGTTTTGTTCCGGGTGTTGCACTTCAGGTCGCCTCGGAATGTGTTACATTTTAGCAAAGTGGCATTAAGCTAGAGGTGTTCAAAGCCAAGTTTGTAACTTTTCCCAAGTTTTCACATGACGATTCCTGTAAACACCTTACAACTAGCTGTAACTATGCAAGAGTCATCGAATTAAAAGAAGTGTGCAGCACTGCTCGCTGTTTGCCATGATAGCGGCTCGAAAGGCACGTTCCCTTAAATAACTACGGAATTTCCGAAGTTCGCATCTTCATCGTAGGATGTGTCTGGCAGTGGGAAACTCAGTTTTTGTAATGGATCTAAGTAAGACATCTTTGTAAATGAGGATGTTATATATAGGTGACTAAGCTACATTACAACTGTACTTGGCCTTTCCATCACCGCGGCTTTTAAATTCTTTTGAGAAAATTGGCTTATGAAGCATCAATTACAATGCTGACAAAAATGTGTCCTAACCTACAGAGGCTGGGATGCATTTTAATCTTCAAATAATTTCCACTTCTCATCATCAGACATTTGCAGAAAATCCTATGTGGTTATTCCTTTGTTTTTAATAAATTACTTAAAATGTTAGTGGGGGTGTTCTATTTCCTCTTACACTAATCTGCAAATGGGGAGACAGAAAGATCCAATGGCCTCTTTAGGATATTGCTTCATGAAATTGCTGATTCTGGTAATGCTGAGCCAGAAATACATATGAACTGGAGGAACCGGGCAGAATGTAAGCAGCAAGTGCCTCGCATTGCAGAGCAGAGACTAATAGCTTTTTTAAACAAGGCTCTTAATGCTCCAGCCAGCAGCAGACATTGAGTGCATGAAACTGGGCGAACTCCAGCGGACTAAAAGCCTCCTGATTCTGTCTTCCTCCCAAGCCCTGTCTTGGGCTTGTCCTAGGCGCTGCTAATCCCGCTAGAGAGCTACAGCACGTGGCTCTCCATGTTTTGAGAAAGCTGTCAGATGCCTCACTTCCTGGGCAGGGTCAGTCAAAGAAAGATACATTCGCCAAAGATACATTCGCCAGCATCCAGGCGTGAGCTCTAACATTGCACTGTTGTGTTTGAGTTTCTGTTATGGCTTAAATCAGGATTGTTTTTATCAGGTTTATATTTAGCTCATTATATTAAAAACAAAACACCACTACATGATCTCAAGTAAGATAAAGTGCTTAAAAAAATTAATTGGATCAAAGCCACTGACCTGCTTTTTGTGTGTGTGATGAGGGAAGTTTCCTTATAAGGAGTTCTTCAAGCAGGAATACTTCTGAGTTTCTGTAAGCAAAGAGCAGACCGAGAAATGAGTTTATAAATGCCCGTGCCTGCTTTCTGTCCCCTCACTCCTTCCTCAAGTGGCCTCACTTCCTGAGGACTTAGGAATGTCTTAACTTGGCGTCTCTTTGGCAATCCTCTCGCTATCATTTCCTACTCCCCACTTACAACTATTTCCAAAAGTATTTGTGCCCAGCACACTAATCTATGTCACTACCATTTCTAATCATGATATTAAAAACAGATCAAATTACAGGAGTAGATTAGACAAGTTATGATTTATCTATATAATGCAGTATTATATAGCCATTAAAATTCAGATTTCTGAGATATATTCAATAGCACATAAAAAGGTCAATAATAAAGACAGGAAAAAATTTTACATAGCAATAAGTTGATGTCTATATTTAGAAACACTAACAGAGGCCATCTTTTGGTGATTTTCCTGTAATAATAAATTAGGGAGAAAAAAGTTAAATCTATTTTTTTAAATAATGAAATACAAATTTATTCTCATCATTTCCATTAACCAACCACATCTTAGAGTGGACTTCTCAGTATTCAGGGTGTTACTCTGCTTGGGAAATGGTAATGAATGCATTTGTACTTGAGAGTATTAATCCTATTTTGTGGGGGTGACAGGATAACACAGCACAACCAGAAGTTGGTGGTTTGTTGGGAAACTCCAGGAATTATCAACGAGTCTGGATTCTATCCCCTGTAAACCCACCCTCCGCTCTCAACAGAGCCCGTGACCGTCTCATTGCCAAGGCCAACATGGATCTTCTTAGACACTCTACTGGTCACTGTCTAAGTGCAAGAACAATGTCCACTCTAGTTAAGCAGGAATAGATTTTGCATCATAGTAACAATCTTGCAAGCACCATACGGAACATTAAAGAACAAGTTCCTGAGTGTACTTTCAGGGGTGACTTCCTAAGCCCCAAGCCAGTGCAGAGCACCCAGAGAGAGCTGCTGCTTCCATAAGAACCTTTAGGTTCTAGAGAGTCACCTGTGTCTGGAGCCACCACGATTAGGAATCTGCTCTCACCAGGCCCACTTCTGTTTTTGTCAGCTCCAAAGCCAGATATTAAAAAGTACAGCCTCTCCAGAAACGAGCTGTGTCTGCTGAAAGAGCCTGAGGAAAATCAAGCATACCTTCAGGCGTTCTTGCCAGAATACTCAGCGAGGGGCAACCACTGTTTTTATTGCATTCTTCAGATGCTATGCCCTAAGTTAAATCCCTGGCTGCAAGGAAATTCTAAGAAAGGGTGTGTGTGTGTGTGTGTGTGTGTGTGTGTGGTGTTATTTTTTGCTTTTTTATCTTTCTGGGCTCTTCGTTAACGGTAGCACTCCGTGAGAAAGGAGGATTGATCACCACCAGACCATGGATAGCCCATTCCCGGTCTCACTGAAGCGGCTAACAGCATTGTTCCTTGGCCTTATTTTGGAATTTTATTTGGTTTGAGACAATCTCATACTGTAGCCCAAATTAATGGGACATTCATTATATAGTCCAGATTGGCCTCAAATTCGGGGCAATCCTTCTGCCTCTGCCTCCAGTGCGTTTTCTGACTACTCTTGACACCGCCGGCTTCACCCTTCTTCATAGAGTTCTTATCTCTTGATTGGTCTCAGGGAAGTTGGTGGGTGGATTTGGCCTGGTGTATATGTGCATGTGTGTGTGTTCACATGCAGTTGTCTCTCTGTGTGCAGAGGCCAAAGACCAGCAATTAGGTGTCTTCCTCAATAGCTCTCCATTCTATTTTTAAAACAGAGTGTCTTACTGAACCTGGTGCTCAGCAGTGGACTAGACTGGCTGTCTAACAAGATCCAGGAATCCTCCTGTTTCTCTTTCCTTTGTGCCTGGATTATAGGCACACACTGCTTGCTGGGCTATTTATATAAATGATTCCAGTTCTCGTAGTTGCAATGCAAGTATTTTACCAATTGAGTTGTCTACCCCCGCCCCCTTTATCTTTTGGTTCTATAATATCACTCTCTACTGATTCCCTTCTGGAACAGCTACTTTTTAGATCCTTCTGGTTCAGCTACATTTGCTCGCCCCCTAATGAAGGTTTCCAAGAATGTTATTGACAGTCTTTTCTTACTGCA
Organism: Microtus oregoni; assembly: GCF_018167655.1. Classification (NCBI taxonomy): domain Eukaryota; kingdom Metazoa; phylum Chordata; class Mammalia; order Rodentia; family Cricetidae; genus Microtus; species Microtus oregoni. The sequence goes on from NW_024543069.1 coordinate 54,967,960, forward strand.
CATCTTTCTCTGCTCTGTGGCATGGGTATTCTTTCCTAAGACGTCAAACCTGAGATACTAGGTACTTCTCATTTCTACATCTTTAGTTCAGGCATCTCTTCTAAGTCGCAACTGTCAATTAGGCCTTTCCCTTAAATGTCTCAAGTGTCCCAGTTCCCTACTCCCTAGAACTTCCCTGTTATTCTTTTATCATATTAAGTGAAAGTTACCAAACCGTCATATGCTAAAGCTAAAGACTTGGGCATTATTCTGGACAGATCCTTCCCTTTGATCTGTCCACCTTCTTAACATCCTTATGTCCCTTACTGAATCTGTTGGAAAGTCCCCTAGTTTAGACCCTGCTCACCTGTGGTTCAGATGGCCACCGGGAACCTCCTCACTATAATGTGAGGAGTCGTGGGAACCGTCGAGCTTCCTGGAAATAACACGGGAGAATATCACAGTGACCTAAGTGGTCACATCTTAGAAATAACACCAGAAGCACAGCCCAGTGAAGGGCATAATCAGTAAGCTGGACTCTGTTAAAATTAAACATCTCTGATCTGGCAAAGACGCTAGTGAGGCCATGGAAAGATAAGCCACTGACAGGGGAGGGTGCTTGCCAGAGACACATCCAATAAATGACTGCCAGCCAAGATCTGCAAGCACATGACCAAAACTAGCAATACAGAATGAACAACTTAAAATCACCCGAAGATGTTAACTGACATCACCCAAAAAATACACAAGTGGCGACCGAGTATGTAACATCATAAGTCATGGGAAATATGCAAGTTAAAATGAGATACCAGGCATAGCTGTCAGGATGGCCAAAGACTGGAACACAGCACCACCGTACACTACAGCAGAAGTACGGGACAGGAGCTCTACTTTGGGGAGCTGAAGGGAGACCGTGATAGCACAGCCATGTCAGAAGGCAGTTTGGAACTTTCTTGCAAAACTAAACATAGTCTTAACCATATGATCCAGCAATTGCCCTCCTCAGTATTTACCAAAAGGTGTTGAAACCTACGTCCATACAAAAAACCCGCACGCAAATATTTACAGAAGCTTTGTTCGTAATTGGCAAAACTTGGAAGCAACCAAGAAGCCTTTCCATAGATGAAGGGATAAACAGTGGTACACTCAGAAAGAAGGAGATTATTCAGTGCTAGAAGAAAATATGCTATCAAGTCACAACAACAAGGGGAGTTGGGGGGGGACTTGGAAAAAAACTTAAAATGCAGATTACCAAGTAAAATAAATCAATCTGAAAAGACCACACTATGTATGATTCCAACTTTTGACATTCTGCAAGTTAAAACCATGAAGGCAAAAATTTACATATTCCCAATGACATATGATTTCAATTTACAGATTCCCAATGACATATGATGTCACATACTTGTTGTCAGGAGAGATAGATGAACAGGCAGAGAACACAGAGGATCTAGGGCCACTGAAACTATTCTGTGTGACTGTGGTTGCAGGTACATGTCATTTGACTATCAAACCCACACTATGTATACCTAACATAAACCTAACATAAACCATGCAGTTAGGGTGGCCATAATAGTCCCCGCTGTGGATGGGGGTGCTGATAATGGGAGAAGTTAATCATGTGTATGAGCAGAGGTTTAGGGAAAATCTTCGAAATATCCTATTTGATATAAACCCAAAGCCTTGCTGGGGAGAGAGGCTGGGCAGGTAACTCAGCGGGTACCAGGTGGGAAGACTGGAGTTTGGATCCTCAGCCTCTAGGAACATGTCAAGCAGGGAGAGCAGCCCACACCTAACCTCAGCACTCTGTGGCGGACACGGGGATTCCCAAAGCAAGCTGCCTAGCTAGACTAACTGAATTGGTTCGCTCTGTGATCAGGCGAGAGACCTGTGTCAATTATAAGGTGAAGAACAGTCAAGGACGACACCCACTGTCAACCTCTGTTGCCAATGCATACATCTACATGTGCATCTGTACACGCATGTGCATCCACCTGCATATCCACAAGTACCTGGACTCGTATGTGCACACATGTGCACCTAATGCATATGCACATGCACATGTACTCACCTGTACACACATGTGCACCTAATGCATATGCACATGTACTCACCTGTACACACACGTGCACCTAATGCATATGCACATGTACTCACCTGTACACACACGTGCACCTAATGCATATGCACATGCACATGTACTCACCTGTACACACACGTGCACCTAATGCATATGCACATGCACATGTACCCACCTGTACACACATGTGTACCTAATGCATATGCACATGCACATGTACTCACCTGTACACACATGTGCACCTAATGCATATGCACATGTACTCACCTGTACACACATGTGCACCTAATGCATATGCACATGCACATGTACTCACCTGTACACACATGTGCACCTAATGCATATGCACATGTACTTACCTGTACACACATGTGTACCTAATGCATATGCACATGTACTCACCTGTACACACATGTGCACCTAATGCATATGCACATGTACTCACCTGTACACACATATGCACCTAGATGCATATCCACAAGTACCTGGACTCATATGCACACACATGTGTACCCACCTGCATATGCATACACCACACACACACACAGCATCACAGAAGCCAGGGAGGTGACTCAGTAAGCAAAGTGCTTGCAAGAGAGTTCAAATTAACTCCCAGAACCCTTGTAAGAATCCAGGTATGGCACACACTCCCCCGGGAAACAATGAGACAGAGGCGGAGGAAGCTCTGATGATCACTTGCCAGCTAGCCTGGAGTTTACTTGGCAAGATCCAGACCTTTAAGAGACCCCATTTTTAAAGGGGGGGCAGGGTGTTATGCACACAGCACCAACCCCTGCAGTGCACCACCAGCAGCAGGGAGAGCAGACCCAGTTCTGTTGGTGGTAAGAAGCACACTTTTACAATGCTCTGTTTCTGCCTTACCCAAATCATGCCAACCCTAAAACCAGTGCTGCTGCATGCCTATTCTCTCTATTTAGGGTGCCTCCTGTTGCTCTTGTTCATTCTTCTCCCCCAGAAAAGCTCCTCATTCATATTCAGCTGTGGAGGAGCCATCACCACTCACCCGAGGCTGTCTTCAGTTCCCCAGACTTCCACTCGAGCATGATGTCATCAAGGCATAATTGTTTGCAGGTCCTGCCTCCTCGAGAACAAGGGCTGCGTTTCTTCAGCACTTGGAACCCACGGCCTCCTGTATATTAGGATACAGAGGTGCTGGGTGATTGCTTACTGCGTGACTGTTTCTGCACGGACTGTTTCCGCACGGTGCTGCAGTGTTAGTACAGAGGCGGCGCTCAGAGAGATACCCAATCGGTGAGGAACAGAATGAACAACCTTTGATGTGCAAACGTCCTGCCTGTCTTTTGAAATCAGGCCCAAGGTCTGCCTCTTTCATGAGGCTTTTCCTAATACCTTCAGTTTCCATCTGGGCTCCAAATGGTAGCATCCTGGACGGGATGTACGATTCTCCATCACACATTTTCACTGCATCCCAACGAGACGGAAAGCGCCTTGAGGATAAGGGCTGTGCTACATGTTCTGGAGTCTAGAATGCTTGAGAGATAGCTCCCCAGAACAACAACAGGAAAGGGGTAGCACCCCAAGTCACCACAGTATGGACTGCTACCCTCATGAGGCCAGCCCAACTCTGGATGACTGTGCTAACTGAAAATTGCAGCTTTATTTGTGAATGTCTTGAGCCATGCGAGGATTCATAAGCATGGTGATTTCCCAACATCCACCATTAATATTCATCAATACTATGTTAACATGAATTCTTCCTAAGAAAACCTAAAAATTAAACATGCCGGTTCTGGGTAGTAGTGTAGACCTATAATCCAAGCACTCGGAAGGTTCATGAGTTCAAAGACATCCTGGGCTGCAGAGTGAGACCCTACCTCAAAGAGTACAGCAAACCCTGTAGCCAGAAGTGGCTGGGTATCATAGTCCTACCCTTCACTTCTTTTTCTCTGCTGTTTACACCTCTGTACCCTGTCTGTCGCCGTCCCTGTCCCTGATCTGTCAGGAAGCTCAGTAATGCTGAACATTCAGTCTCATTTTCTCAGGACTTTAGAGGGTTATCTAAGAAAGAGGAGGAAACCAGTTGGTGGTGGTGCGTGCCTTTAATCCCAGCACTCAGGAGGCAGGGGCAGGCCAGGCTCTGAGTTTGAGGCCAGCCTGGTCTACATAGTGAGTTCCAAGGCAACACAAAAACCTTGTCTACAGAAACCAAAACTAAAACCACAAAAAAAAAAAAAAAAAGAGTTGGGAGGGGTCATGTTATAGGGGACACAAAGGGAGCGGGAGGCGGAAATGGACCTGGTTATGAATGTACATATGAAAATCTTAAAGAAAGATAGCTTAACCACTTCCGATCCATGCATTGCTGAAATAGTTTCTCAGGACAGGTGCTAAAAGCCTTCATGCGATGATTAGATCCCAGAAGTAGCTTATTCTCCCTGGCAATGCACATCCGCTCAGAAGCATCTCTCCCCACAGAACCCACAGGCAGCCCTTGCGCGGATACACACATCCTACCCTTTAAAATGCTAAGGCAGAGATGAGCAGAAAACTAAGACTCCCGGCAAGAAGGAAATTATTTCAGCTGCTGAGTATGACTTAGAAGTGTCTACCAATTTTGACACTGTTGTTTCCTGGTTTCTAGCAAACTCTCCTCCTCTCTACTCAATTATACTACAAGTTTTCAGTTGACCCTTCCCAAGCCTTTGAACAAAGGCCACCCTAGCATATAAAAGCAAGCACATGAATGGCCCACAACGGGGTGTGTGTGTGTGTGTGTGTGTGTGTGTGTGTGTGCGCACGCTCACATGGGTAAGCCACCAGCCACCAGGCAAGTGTTTTTCCCATGCCTGTGTCTGTCCATCCACTGACGGGTATGATGGACACAGAAGGCTGAGGTAGAAGGTCTTTGTGTTCAGCAATCCAATACACTCTCAGAACCTACTGGATCTAGTCACGTCAGGACCTCAAAGGCCGAGAGAAACACAGGAAGGGGCAAATCGACAGGACCAGTGTTATGGAAAAACAATTCATAGTTTCCAAGCGGTTGTTCATAAGGGACAGAATGAGATGAAGGTCAGGGTTCAGAGAAGGCTTTATAGCCACTGTGCAGCAAGCATTCAGTTAACATTAATTCCTGTTAGTGAAGAAAGGCTCCCATTGCTTTTAAAACTCACAGCCAAGGGTGCATCAAGATGACACATGAGAAAAGGCTCTAGACAGCAAGCCTTATAACCTGAGTTCATTCCCCAGAATCCAGGGGCAGAAGGAGAGCATGAACTCCTGCAATTTGTCCCTGACCCTTCTGCGTGCAGCAGGACACATGCAGACACACACGAACACATGCACACAGGATAATTGTTTTGTGTTTCTAAAGTTTAAACAGAACCAAGAGGGGGGAGCCTCTGACAAGACGATGTGATTAAACAGGGTATGACCCCTGAGATGCGATCCTGGGTTCGGAAAGAACATTAAATAAAAATATAAATAACCTGCGAACTTTAGTTAACAGTGGCACACCAATACTGATTCATTAATTGTAAGACATGTCCCTTCCGAAAATAAGAGCACCTTAGGCACAGGGTAGCCAACTCACTATGCCATTGGTTCAGTTTCTTTAGAATTCTAAATCTCCCCTAAAAAACTAACGTCAGTTTGGCAAAGGAGAGAAAACACCTATAGAATATTCCTGGCCGTGGAAGTGGGAAGGAGCTGACTTGGCAGTGGCCCTTTTAGGGAGAAGTGACTGTTGTCAAGCACAACGCCTGTAGCTTGGTCACCGCTGCCGCCCGTAGCAATGCCGAGTGCTTGCTCGCTTTCCCCAGGTTGGAGTTTTGGCAGGCTGCAGCAGCATTTGCACTGATTATAATCTTGAGATGCATTGTCAGTAACCGGGGTGTATAATGGATCCTCAGCTCTAATTACTCCTCTCTCCACAGGTGCCTGGAAAGGGTCCAGATGGAAGCACACACAACCTCCGCTTTGAAGGGATGGAGAGGCAGTATGCGTCCTTACCCAGGTAGGGTGGAGAGGGGTCTCCCATCCCCAGCTCATCCACAAATGAAGTCTTTAGAGATGTCTGTGTGAACTAGAAATCTGGCTTTGAGATGGGGAATATGTTAGAGTTTTGCCGTAGTGCCGTCTGCTGCGGCCCCGTTGCCATCGTCACAACTGTGCTAATAATTGGAACACTTGGGGGTTCTTTTTTAAAGGGAGAAAATAGTATATCACTGCAATTGAACATGTCAGGAAGAATATTGGATACTGAATGGAAACCCTAAGCCATTGCTATAAAAATGGTATTGAACATCCTGCACCAAGCTTAGAGACAATAAAATGGTAAATCCTGTGTCCTAGAAGATTCCTGAGAGAAAGGGCAGGTGGGTCTTAACCTTGGAGCTTCAGGGAGGTGTCAAAGAACAAGAAAGAAACGTGAGCCTGGAAGGTGTTTCAGAAACTGACTTGTCCTCCAGGCAGTGAGCGAATGTTGCTAAGAGGCCCAGATAAGTAGGGAAACAGAAAGAACTTCGTGGGAAAAGTTTGCTTGGCCAAGCTGACCTAACTTGATCCTCGTATGCTGTAAGGAGACACCTCTGAAAATGAGATACAATTCACAGAGGTTGGGGTTGTTATCTGAGTGGTAGAGTCCAGTCTTGCTAGTCTACAGTCAGGAGCACATGACAAAGAGGGACCTTTCCAAGATGCCTTACAGCCCCCATCCATGGGAGTCTGATAAGTTGTGAGTGTGAGCACTCGTGATCTCAGAAAGGAACAAAGAACAGCTAATGCCAGCCACCAGCCTGAAATAACTGAGTCTCACCTTAGAGGGGGCAGACGAGGCTTCGCTGTCATGGGAGCTGAGCTGCAGAGCGGTTTACTCAGAGATGCAGTTGCTCTTGAGTGACATGTGGACTCTACTTCTGCAGGTGAAGTGTCAAAAATAATATCCTGAATTTTGTGTCAACCACAGCCTAGGTGGCCCTCTGTTCTTAGGAAAAGTATGTTAGGGCTGGAGAGATGGCACATTGTTTAAAGTGCTTGCCACGTAAGCATCTAGCATGAGGACCAGAGTTCAGATCCCCCAGTACCCAGGAAAGTGGCAGGTGGGGTGGTGTCCTACCTGAAGTTGCTCCACTCCTACGGCAGAGGATCTCTGAGGGAGCTGGCTAGCTAGACCAGCTGTAACTGCAAACTCTGGCCTCAGCTGAGATACCCTGCCTTAAAGAGGAAGATGGACTTCAAGGAAGAACCCCCCATGCCAGCTTCAGGCCCTACCTGCACATGAACAGATGTGTGTGCACCCACATAAGTGTATTTACGCACATACGTGCACACGCATGCACGCCTGTGCATGCACACACACATGCACCCCACATACACAAGGAAAATATGTTTGTGTTCAAAAACAATAAAGCCTTATATTTACCAGGGCACCAATTTTTAACATTTTCCGTGGTCAGATATAGGAAGTACAGGCTTTAAAATGTTTGATGCAGCTGTATTTTATATATCTCCCTGTTTCCTTTATATGTTATCATGTAAGGTTTTTTCCCCCTCATCTTTGCTTAGTTTCCTGCCCCTGTTTTTTTTTTCCCTTGGCTTAGCATTTTGTTTTCATTTTGAAAAATGGAGTCATTTCCAAAACTCATTTGAAATATAAGGTTTCCGGTGTTCACTGTTGAAGTCTATGGAAATTGTGGTTAAGGCAAAGAAAGGAGTAAATTCTTAGGGGAAGTGGAGAGAGGAGGGGAAAAAAATCATTTTAATGTCTTCCTGGCTAGCTTGCATCCTGAATTTAGAAAATGCTCGTGTGTGTGTGTGTGTGTGTGTTTATGTGTGTGTATGTGTGTGTGTTTATGTGTGTGTATGTGTGTGTGTATGTGTGTGTATGTATGTGTGTGTGTGTATGTGTGTGTGTATGTGTGTGTATGTGTGTGTATGTATGTGTGTGTGTTTATGTGTGTGTGTATGTGTGTGTGTTTATGTGTGTATGTATGTGTGTGTGTTTGTGTGTGTGTATGTGTGTGTATGTGTGTGTGTATGTGTGTGTATGTGTGTGTATGTGTGTGTATGTATGTGTGTGTTTATGTGTGTGTATGTGTGTGTGTATGTGTGTGTATGTGTGTGTGTATGTGTGTGTATGTGTGTGTATGTATGTGTGTGTGTTTGTGTGTGTGTATGTGTGTGTATGTGTGTGTATGTGTGTGTATGTGTGTGTATGTGTGTGTATGTGTGTATGTATGTGTGTGTGTTTATGTGTGTGTATGTGTGTGTGTATGTGTGTGTATGTATGTGTGTGTGTTTATGTGTGTGTGTATGTGTGTATGTGTGTGTGTATGTATGTGTGTGTTTATGTGTGTGTGTATGTGTGTGTGTATGTATGTGTGTGTGTTTATGTGTGTGTGTATGTGTGTGTGTATGTGTGTGTGTTTATGTGTGTGTGTATGTGTGTGTTTATGTGTGTGTGTATGTGTGTGTGTTTATGTGTGTGTGTATGTATGTGTGTGTGTTTATGTGTGTGTGTGTAAATCAAAAACACGGAAATAACATTTAAAGTTCTCTAACTCTCACTCCCTTATTAATTCCCCTGTTCTAGGGATCACTTGCGGTGTAGAGAGGGCCCCGAGGATATGGAGGTAGACATGGTCCCAGTCTGTCCTTGGGATGCTGTTTGGTGAAGGGAGCAAGCAGTAGGTGTTTTCTGATCAGATGATGTGCTCAGAGTACCAGCTATTAAGACAAAGGCCTGTAGGTTTCCAGTTCCTGTTTATTTTCCCTAATTAGCCCTGAAATGTCCCATTATGGCTGACTCCAAACAAGTCTGCTTAGGAGTAAACACTGCTGGAGGAGTTTGGTCACAAAGACAGTGTGGATGCTGTTTGTGGTGCAGGAGCTTTCAGGGCAACGGATGAATTGGCAAAACCCTGCCAGCTCTGAGACATCAGTGTGGCGACTGGAAATAATGCTGGCACCAAGTCCCTTCCCACACACAATGGCAGGCCTGATTAGCCACACGTGCAGCCTCTGCGGCTGCCTTGCAGACAGAAGAAGCCACGATGGAGCGCAGACAGATGTGCCAGAGCACCTGGACACCGGGGCTGTAGTGAGGGAGGCAAACCCAAGTCTCCGTTTGGGGATCCAGAACGAAACCACACAGTTCCCTCTTGGGCTAGGGGTGCTGTCCCAGGGGCCCATGTTTGCCCAGGGAGAAGTAGAGGTGAGGAGACACCTGACCTGCTGGCACCTGAGGTGTGCAATCTGCCAGTCCTGCCAAGAACCTGTGATATGGTTTTCTCCATCCCTGCCTGGGGATTCTCCTGTCCTCTTAACTGAATCACAGTAGCTCCCTGCTCTTTCCCATTGCCAGGGGTGAGGGAAAAACAGATCTTTAAACACAAGGTTCTTTGTTATCACAAAAACAGGAGAGTTTAAATATTTGTGGAATTAATTTTTTCAATTAAAGATAGGACTAGGTCATCTACGGAAAGCCACTGGCCGTCATTACAGAGGATCTAGTCTGCCGCTTGCTGATGTCAAAGGAGTTTTTTAAGGTGAAGTCAGTAACCTTGACTTATATGTCAAATTTGGAAACATGGATATAAAATGCATTCTCATCTAGGGGTTCATTCCTCAGCTTTTGGGGAACTCCATCATCTTTAAAGCAAGCCTGAGCAGGCGGCTGTCTAACTAAATGACACCACACAAAAATAAGGCAGAACCCTGGCTAGTGCGGGCAAAGACAATTCCTGGCGCTGGGTAGTTAGGAGCTTGCCTGAGGCTAAGGGCTAAGCAATGTTAAGTGTTATTGTTAAGCAATGTTAAATCTTCTGCCTCCAAAGGAAAATGACTTTATTTCTTTTCTCCTGAGGCTGCTGTTTCTGGAAAGCTGGGTCTGCTTGTAATACAACCTCATTAGCAAACCCCAGGCCTTGACTGGGGCCAGTCTTGCCAGCCTATAGAGTCTCAGTTTTCTTCCGTAGTAAACAATGAAATCAGCATCCCCTTAGTAACAATGAAATCAGCATCCCCTTAGCAACAATGAAATCAGCATCCCCTTAGCAACAATGAAATCAGCGACCCCTTCCTCTGGCCTGACACAAATCATTACCCACCCACTTACTGGGAGTGAGCGTTGCTTTCTGGGCTGTCCTAACAAGTAAACACCAACACATACATTTCCACTAAGGGCTTCTTTCCCACTCCAACCTACCAGCCCCTTCCAGTTCTCCCAGACTCCACTCTCATTTCACAGGCCCCCCAGCTGTGGGCTTCTCTGTTCCCCCATCTCTGGAGCCTCCGTCATTCATTCACCTGACCCAGTCCTGGCCCCCTGGGATCCTATTATCCTCCTCCCTACAGACAGCTCCCCACATCACCACACGATGCGGTGCTGCTCTTCCAGGTTTGCAATCAAGTGTGAGGTCGTAAGAAATGAGCAAGACAGCAAGACACAATGCAGCTCATCTGCGGTCCCCTGTGCACGGAAAGTGGCTGGAGAAACTCATAAAACCCCTTTTATCAGTTCCATTCCAAAATTCACATCAGGCAGCACCAGCTGGGCCCCTGCTGCTGGCTAGCATTCCTTTGAATCATGTGATCAACTCCCTGGACTCTCCCACAGTGGATGTTCAGACCACGGTCTACCAAGATGACTAAACATTCCCAAGCCTTGTCTCTAGAGATGACCTCACTTCCTTTCCCTTACGACCCCAGGCATCTGACATTAGCCTCCACTTCTGCTCCCTGCAGCACAGTCTGCTGTCTTCTCCAGCACACACTTCCCACAGGAACCCAGGAGGGCCTAAGCTTGGAGCCAGACCACGTGCACAGCCGGGTTTAGTCACTCCACCTGTGTGGCCTTGGCCAGGAATCCAACTGCTCCAGGCTCTGCTCCCTCATCTGCAAACTGGGGATGACATGGGGGTCTCCATCTACTGGTGGCAGCATAAGGATCAAATGCATGACAGTAATGCAATCAGTGAATATTTCAGGGATTTTTTTTAGCTCATTTTTATTTGATCCCCATGGATGAGAGTTTCCTTTTTATAATGAAGTAAGCCCATTCTCACTGGTGCCTCTGGGACCTGGGAACACCGACTTTCCTTCTCTGGGCTTCATCTCTTCAAGCAGACCCCGCCCCCTCTGGCTTTCTTCCCTTTGCCTGTGATGGTAAACACAGAGGCTCACCTGCACCGCTTGCTGGATGTCCCTTCCACCCTGTGGGAGATGCAAGGTTCACACCTGCTTGGAGACAGGCTGAGGGTCCTAATGCAGAAATCATTGCTTGACCCTGGGGAAGTCCCAGGTGTCCCCACAATGGAGAAGAAGACAGCCTAGCAAACAAATGTGATTTAGGGTGCCAAGCTGTGCTAACAGTCTAGGGGACAGTGGTTCCTATAGCTGGAGGATTCCTACAGCAGGTCCACAGTGTTGAGTTGGGTCTAAAGAAGAAGACAGGGCCTCCTCTATCCAGCAAGATGTAAGGACAGGTCTAGGATCCTACTCATGGTAGAAGGCTAAGCATTGCCACTCTAGCTGCTGGAGCAGCACCCTTTGCTCCTGGAAGGATCCCCAAATACGTTACCTAGATCTGAGCACCGTTGGTTCAGGACAAGGAAGACAGATGTACTATTCTAGGGGCATATAGCTAGGGAGGGCGAGACCATCTCCATAACCCCGACTTTTGTCCTCAGCCTCCCGACCTCCTCATACGAGGTCCACATTTCCTAGAGAAACATGACCTGTAAATGCTGCTCCTATTCCCACGGGACACTGCAGCCTCCCTCAACAAGGCTTCTGATCACACTCTGGTCCTTCCACCTAATTCCACTGCTGCTTCCTTGGTGTAATTATCTCCTATGTCTCGAAGGATTCCGTTCTAATCACAGTGTTAACAGTGGAACAGCTAACCTCCATACCTCTCTCTTGCTGAGACCATGATCACAACTCTCTGCTTCACACATCCATCTTTGCAGCAGGGAGCTCCCATGCCAAATGTAAGTCCTCTCTATCATTTGTCTGTCTGTCTGTCTCTGTTCCTCCCTCTCTCCTCCTCTCCTTTATCTCCCATAGTATTTTCCCCAGTCCTCCACACTACCATTCTAAGCACTGAATTATAGAATTCTCCACTGCCGTGTTCTGCTCTCACTGGACTAAAATTCCTACAAGTGAGAGACGTTGCCTTATACTCACTATTATTTGCTCCCATCCCTAGATGCAGGCCCCTACATATAGTGGGCTCTTAATCCATTGGTATAAAGATGAGCATACATTTGTTTTCATTCAAGTAATTTAGGAGAGAGAAATTCTCCAGAGCTTTCTCGACAGTCTGTCTTAAGACTGTTTTCCAATATAGTAAAGATTTCTCCATGAGAATGTCTCTTTTTCCTGGAATCAATACAAGTTCAGACTTCTAAACGGTTAACTCTTCATAGCATTTACTGTGTACCAGGTACCTTCCTAAGCACTTTGCATGGATTGACTGACTGGCAATACCCACTTTGACTCAGTAGCAGTCCTGCCCTTACCATCTGCTCATGGGCAAGGGCTCTGGGTTAAAGATAGTAAATTGCCCGAGTTCAACAAGGAAGTAACAGAGATGGGAACTGAACCCGAGTCATGTGCCTGCCAGTCTGCAGAGTTAACCACTGCAGCTCAATTTTCCTGGCCGTGAAACTCCCTTACATTATTTTATCATCGGTTTCTCTCCCTCGCTAAACTGTAAGTGCCTTTAAGGACAGGGACTGTGTCTTATTCATCTTCGTATATGACACAGAACATTCCTAATATCCAGGTTAAGTAATGCCTTTCAACCATCTCTGTACTACTGTCATAAAATCAATTCCTTCCTCCTTCCCATGGGCCCTTCATTTGAAATATGAACAGTTTAATGTGTAATTGCTAGATGAACATTAAGCAATATACTTTGCCTACCAAAAAGAGAATCCTGTTTTGTTAGAACGCTCCTGAGACTTGAAATAGCAATGTCTGCAAATTGGTACTTTGGTTCTTGAAGATTAAGAATAATATCTTCTCAAAAGGAAAAAGATTATACAAATGCTTTTGGCAGAACGTTGTATAGAGAGCTCTCTCGTGGAGAAAAAGAACCCATCTCCCAGGGCGGATGAAGTACCACCGCAGCCACATCCACTCTGTAGTCCCACTGCTGCCCTAGCCCCTACAACAGACATTATTTGGGAGGAAAAACTGTATCCTTAACATCTCACGCAGCTTTCGGCTGGGCTGTGTGATGAGGTGCAACCACTAGAGTTGATTTCGGATCAAATGAGCAACTTTAGAAGGAGGAAACAGCCTATTCTTTCTTCCTGGGACCCCAAAATAAATTTGCTTCTAAGTATGTTCCCAAAGTTTTCAAATTGGGTATAATTATATTCCAATCAGAAGCCTCCAGAAGAGTATCTACTGTCATATTCCAGCCCATTCATTTAGTTGATTTCAGCTTTCTTGCCTGGGTTTGCCTTTGTCTGTCCTCAGGAAGTCCCCCATCCCAAGGTCATGGCTAGCTGGGACATCCTCTGCTCACTGTATTCTATCAATCCCAACAGCAACCCCTGGGACACTCCCTGACATTTCGTTCCATTCTGAAAGGCTCTCCTTTGCAGATTCCTCTGTCTTCTTCTCCTGTGGCTTCCGCTCTGCTTGCTGATGAGCTCTCTTTGCCAACCTGGCATTAGCAATAGCACTTGCTCTTTAAATTGCAGCAACATTCAGGCTCTGTAAGTATTTCCATCAGTGCCACATTAAGGGTCTACACCTGGAGATAATCCAGCTCAATCGTTCAATGAAAACTTGAGCAATCGGCACATTGGGTGTATATGGAGATAGGGTTGGTCATCTGAGTCTCTAAGCACCATAACTGATGACTCTGTGCCACACGCCAGCTTGTCAGATCACATGCTGTGTGGGCAGATATGGACTGCTCCTAGCAGTCATGACGATGGGATGCTTTCCCAGAATCTGGGCCGATTCAACTCAAATACTACTTCCCTAAAATCCTTAATCAGACACTGAATTATGGCCTTTCTCTAGACATCATTCTATTGGGGCAACTTTATCTCTGGGACCTAACTTACCACCAGAGACCTGCTGGGCTGTGAATGAGACCGCTATTCTATATGCAAGAATGCTAAGACACTACATAAACCTGTATAGATGGAATCTTGCACCATGGCCTTTGACGGAGTTTAATGCCTTTTGAAAGTCAGTTGTACGTCCTCCTGCGCCCCTCCTGTGACACACCCTCCTATACCCCCTGGCCTGATCTCTCTCATCCGTTCTGGACAAGTTCACTGTTTTGAAGATCTGGTCTTTGGTCTCCCTCCCTAGTGGCGTGGACTGCCTGTTTGAACGACCTCTGACACTTCCTCAGTCTTAATGCCAAGGACAAAAAATGATGAATTAGCAGCAATTTAATTCTTTGTGAGATGACTGTGTGCCCAATGTCAACTCAAACTTCCTGAAAATGCAAAAAGCTCTTGCATGGAATGTCGCTTTAAGATGCCAAACAGCTGAGATCAAGGGTTAATGCTACTGCCATATCGTTTTGATGTCACTTAGTTCCTCAGATAAAAGTCCATTTTAATCAAACTTTTCATCATTTCCTCATAGGCAATATATCCTTGATGCCAGTTAGAGTATTTGATATTAATTATTCAGTCGAAGGCCTCCATTATGAGTTTAGTTGGAATATTTGTGATTTAAAACATGTTAAGACCCATTACAGTACTAATGTTCCCAAAGTAATTTTAACTGAATCTTGATGGGCCATATATTAAATTCTATACTTTTTTTTTTTACTTTTTGTCTCATTTTCCATAGCATATTCTAAACTGTTGCATATTTGCTGGCTAAGTACTCTTTTCAGGGGAGGAGTATGTGCCTGCAATTTCAAGAGTGCCAAATCTAACATTACCTTGGACTTGAAATATGCTAAGCTGGGTAAGCTGGCTTCCATGTTTTCCCTCTTGAATGTATTTTAAGGGGTGTCAGCATTTCCTTCCCACGTCTCCAGCCAACAGTAAGGAAGGTTGTTTTGTGCATAGGCATCTGCTTGGTTTAGGCTGCTGCTCTCTCTCATGTCTCATGTTCCTTGGTAATTCTTGGTGTTTTCCTGTTCCATTACCATCTCACCATCTGCCTCCAGAAACTCATGCCCTGCGATTACGGTGGTGCTTTTCTCAAATGTACTGCCCTGTTCTGCACGGAGTGTGTGCTCTTGCTCTGCACCCACATCCTGCTTGCTTCTGATATAATGCCAGCGTTTTGTTAGTGTCCCTTGGCTCAAGTTCCTGAATTTGCTTTGCACAGGAATCCTTGTATTAACTTACTGCGTATAGGTGATTAATTCATCCTTGTGTCTGATGCAAGTATTTTTGCTGTCCGTACCATTTGATTATTTCAGATGACACAGCATCACTACAGCATGTGAGCATCCTAGATAAAACATCTGTGCCTAACCAATTGTGTGGATATGTTGTGTTAGTATATAGGAATCATTAGCAGTAAAACCCACTAGGTATGTTTCTCCTCTTTATATACCAATATCCACATGAAGCTATTTCAAAGATACCATGTCTATTCCTCAGCTAAGCCATAAACAGTTGAAGGTGGGGTGGTGGCAGGTATGTGAAATGCTTCAAGGACTAGTAATCTTGGTCATTGGTTTGTTTTCATAGCATGGTCTTCCTCCCCAGCTAGCTGGGCATTAGTCATTATGATGCTCATTTAGTTAACAATTACAAACTCTTCAAACTGGAAAAAGCAGGACCAGAATCCAAACTCATCTTTTTCTGCTTTCCAGAGCCTTTTCCGTTTCTTTTTCCTAAACCATTAACTCAAATCTCAATTGGTTAGAATGTTGTGCCTTCTTTTTTCCTTGCATATAGCTTGTTTATAGAATGGAAGATGGCCTAGGTCATTTAAAAATGTATCCATAAATTGGGGTGTAGAAGGGACAGAGTCCCTGCCTAGCATACTGGAGGCCATGAGTCCCCTGCACCAAATACATCCACATTCATTTGAACATCTTTCCAAAGAAACTGGAAGATGAGAAACCAACAAAATATAAGACAAACAGAGAATTTATGAGGGAAGAAGAGGATTTTTCAATGCTGGATAGCATAACGCTTATTCTTTTTTTTTTAACTTAAAAATTTCCACCTCCTCCCATTTCCCTCCCCCTCCTCCCCCTCCCTATAACTTTTATTCTTATATCACTATAATAGTCTTTCCCCAAGTAAAACCAACTCAACCATCTTTTCCTTATTAACCATTAAATTGTTCCTATTGGGAACAGATATGGGGAAGTGGATGGCTCTGGCTGTACAGAACGTAAGTACTCTGGACTCATGCACCAGGTCAGGGTTCCTAGACCCCAAATTTGACTTTGCAATACTCTTTTACATTGGGACTTGTAAATGGAACATTTGATGAATATCTATTATGTTCTAACTAAACGCTGTGGGGAGGATGTTGATTTAAACACGGCGCTTCATCCATTTCTTGTAATGTCTTGATGTTTGGATAAATAGAAAGACACTTGGGGATACAAAGTAACATGGCCAAGATTGTGGGCCTTGTTGTCTGTCTGCTACTTTCTACCTCTGAGATTTCTGCACTATGTCAGGTGTCTTCTTCCAGCCTCACTGGAAACAGTTTGGAGAGATGTATCCCATAACCATCCACAATGAGGCAGCCCTCCTGGTACTGAGCCTGTCCTAAACTAGCACAATAAATAACTCAGGGACATTAACAGGAACAGGTCCCTCGTAGGTATTCAAGATTACTACAAGCAGGACCCATGAACCATGGAGCCCCCATAGCATACGTGGTTAAGCACCCACCTACTTCTTCCTGCTGAATTACTTTTGTAACCATGCAGTTTTTTAGACACTGCCTCTGTGTTATGCAGAGTGGTTAAAAGTGTGTGAAATAAGTTGGTCCTACTTCAGCAGCTCTTGTAGCTGAGAGAGAATTCTTGATCCGTTCAGGGTGTGGTTCTGGCAGATCCTTGAGGAGATTTGGCTAAGATGAAAATACCAGATCACTGTGGGAGATTTGCTTCAACCGACTCTGCTACTTCAAACACTGGTAAGGGGGATTGGCAGTGGATTGCCATGGCGGTGCCACAGGCGCCCATCTGTGCCCTCGTTCTCACGTGGCACAGGCCCCAGGGCCTCAGTCATTATGCTGAGAACACCTTGGTCCAACGCCATCATTTCCAGCAAAGGCAAACATTTGTAGTACAAATGGAAAAGGGGTTGGTACAAAAAAGAGCAGCTTCCAGAGTGCATTCTGGCTTATATTCCAAGTCTTCAATTAAGCCCAGACAGAAGTGGCTGGGGCTGGTCCCAACAGACCATTGTCCTGTGCCACAATTAGTACAACTGACCCTTGTGGTTGAGTGTGGAATGACACGTTAAGTAGGTGGAGACCCAGCAATTCTCATTGGCCATGCTCCACCAAGGGTACTCTGAGGCATCATTAGTCCCCTTCAAAACCGGCCCCGTGCTTGGAAGTAGACAGGGTGGTGACTGCTTGGAGGTTTCTGCCTGCTAATTGCCTACATGGAGAGGAAGCAAATGCAGACCCACGTCCAGAAATGATAGCGTCTGACAGCCTGGTTTTTACAAGAAACTAGAAGGAACTGTAATTGTTCTAGCGGGAGGTTAAGATGGAAAATAAGCATGTTGCGCTATTTTGAGAAGGCATTTGCTGCAGTGAAATTCTCTTCCTGGAAGCATTCGTGTAAATCCAGAATGGAGTTTGTATCGAGCTTCTCATACGTTTCCACTGGAATGCTGGTGCCTTTGATGATTTATGCTAAATGATCTGGACTGTGGGATGACCCTGTACAATACTTCTAACATCAAAATCAAATCCATGTATAAGACAGAGCCTGTAGCCAGCACATTATATGAGTAACTTCCCGGTGTGCTGCCTTCACTGGGGCATAGACACTGTGAAGACTGCCTGCTGTGGCCAGTTACAGTCACATAGGTCCACCCCTCATCAACCGCTTGGAATCCTCTGTCCGTGTGATCTCTTCTTTCATATTTACTTACATTGGTAATTATAATAATGAGGATGTTGATGATGATGATGATGATGATGATGATGATGATGATGATGGTGATGATGGTGATGATAATGATGATAGCAGGAACTATGGTGATAGGTGACAGGCAACTTTATCAGCCCAAATAGATGAGCTAAGAGAGGAGCTGACCTGTCCTTCGTCCATCACTCAATAGCTGTTACTGAGTGCTCGCTAAGTTCATGTGCCCTGTGAGCCCGGAGAGAACCACAATAAGCCCAGAAGGGCACGGCTCCTCTCCCATAGTATTTATAGTCAAGTGAAAAACAAAGTAACTAATCAATAAAAAATAAATGGGAAATTGCCACACTGCTCAGCAAAAAAAAAAAAAAAAAAAAAGGACAGATGTATTATTCCAAAAACATAACGTGAATTTGGACTAATTAGAGAAAGAGACGTAGAAATGCATCATCTTCTAAAGGAGGTTAAGAAGAAGAAATAGAACGTGTCAGGCCGAGACAGCATGTGTTGTGGCTAGGAGGAGGCTTGGAAACAGAGCTGGGAAAAAGCTGTATGGCTGGAATAGAGATGGTGAGAACAGAGCAGGCGAAGCAGAAGTCAGATTATACGTGGGCTAGAGAGTGCTTTTTATATTTACTCGAAGATTAATTAGAAGCCGCGGCTGAGTTTTAAATAATGAGAGGATGGAGTCAGACATGGCTTTGCAATCTTGTCTAGCTGCGGGGTGAGAACCGAGGCGAGCAAGCTGGCGAGGGTGCAGGGCAGTTGGGAGGGATTTATAGCAGCTCAGAGGAGAGCCGCTGGAGGTCCACACAAGGGTGGGGGTGCTGAGGACAGAAAGGCAGGAGGATGGTGGGGGAAACACTGACAGTGCAAGATGCTGGATCATAGTGGGTGCGGTGGGGTTCGTGTACCCCCGTGTTAAGAATAAATCTGCACACAGTTGCTGGAAGGTAGTGATTGCCACACCTGGAGAGGAAAAACACCGAGAGAGGAGAAGGCTGTGAAAGATCCTGAGTGCGGGTTGGGAGGTTTGAAGGGTCCTTCATCCCTTGCGATGCTGGAGACAGAGCTTCACGTGGATAGAAAGTGCA
This sequence comes from Microtus oregoni, assembly GCF_018167655.1. Classification (NCBI taxonomy): domain Eukaryota; kingdom Metazoa; phylum Chordata; class Mammalia; order Rodentia; family Cricetidae; genus Microtus; species Microtus oregoni. The sequence continues at coordinate 54,987,167 of NW_024543069.1, forward strand.
ATGGCTGATCAAGGACGCTACCCAATGTATATTCATGAAAACTGAACCAAGTCCCCGGGGCATACCAGGGAAAGGTGATGTGATGAAGTGCAGAATCTCATCCTCAGAATGCAGAAAAAGAGGCAGGTGGATGGTGTGACCCCCAGAGGCCTGGGCACTAGCCTGTGGCTATGGCCTGCCATCACAGTTTGTGTGGACAGAAAACCTTATATAGCGCTGTCTCTGTAATTTTATTCTGGAAGTAATATTTTTCTCAAGTAGGAAGAATTGAGGACTTAATGTCATCTGGCATTTGGTGACTAAGCTTAGCTCTGGCCCCATTTGGCCTAATCGTGAGGGTAAGAAAGAGAGTGGTAGTTATTTAGCTGTGTGCACTGTGTTTATAGAATTGAAGGTCCTTTTTCTGAAGAGCTATGTACTGGAGTGCGTGTGGATGAAGAGGCGCAAGCGTTCAGTTCACTCCGAAGTGGTTCGGAAAATAGCGTCACATCTACAGACTAAATGTATATGCAACTTCAAGTGTACGTAGAAGAGAGGAAGGAAAAGGGGGGAAGAATGGAAGAGAACGGCTAGGAAGAATACATGATAAAGTCGGTGGGGCAAAGTGTAAACAGTGGGTTTGAATAAAGGACGCAGAGCTGCTTGTACGACTGTCACGGTAGTACGTGAGTAGATGTCCCCAGAAATTCCCAGAAACCATTCAGAAGTTAAAACGTTCTCATTCTGGTGTGTTAAGCTGGGTTTCCATGCAAAAGTCCGCTCTGAGGCAGGGATCTTTGTGACGTGAACCCAGCAAACATCTAATACAGCGGGGATAGAAAGGGAAGAGAGTCCTTCAAGGAGGGGTTATCACTATTTTAGGGCCTTCCAGGACAGCATAGCCACCTCACCCGAGAGGCAGGGATGTTACGGTGTTTTTCTTTCAAGTTCCATTAGTCATCGTTGCCAAAGGGATTCTCAAGAGGTGCCAGCTCCCATCACCTCAGCCTGCCCTCTGCACCTCTGCTCAGAATAGTATCTGTAGACATAGGTGCTGGGATAATGGAGGGCCATAGCCCTGCTGCTACAGTGAGCAAGGTTCCAGAGTCAGCAATGAGCTGATGTCCAAATGGCCTCCCATGAAGGAAAATACAGAGTTATAAAGTCGCTACAGACTGTTCCAATATCTTCTGTTTATTTCTCGGGTCTATGGCTTGGTGGTAACCTGTGTGAGACACAACTGACCACCTTTTCCATCAGCAGAGCAGCAGGGATGGGCAATCCTGAATGAAAGCATTACTGAGTTCTCTTTGTTTTACTCAAATAAACAATTCATCAGAAGGATGGAAGGTCTTTGACAAGTTCACTTTATGTTAAGCATGTGCTCTAGACATCACCAAAATGGAGCTGCACCTCTGAGATGCTCCTGAGATTACAGGGAGCCTGGAAAATGGAGTTTGGTTTTAAGGTGTTTAACTCAAGCACATCCATCAATGAAGGATGGTGATCTAAGTCTCTATGTCAAGTACCCAGCACTGTGGTTTTCAATGCCCACATAGTAAAGTTTTGCATAGATTCCTGTGTACACCTCTGCTACAGTTGAAGAGCAGGTGGACTCAGTGACTATAACTACACACGAGCATATAACACTGGACCTGAGTTCTATCTGCAGACCCCACACTAAAAGCCAGGCATCGTGTTGCATCTGCAAAGGGGAGGCAGGAATAGGAAGATCCGCTGGGCTTGCTGCTCAGTTAGCCAACCAGTATCCAGATGACAAAGAGGCCTTGTCTCAAAAAGCAAGGTGGACAGCTCCTGAGGAGCAACACTGAAATTGTCCTGGCCACCACATTCTTCCCCTCATGTGGGCGCGCACACACACACACACAAACTTGATCAAATGCAGGGTTTCATCTTAGAACCTTGGTCCAAATTCTACAGTCTTACATCAGCATTAGTTGTTCTACTTAACTGTCCATGTTGTATCCATGAAGCCCAGAAATCAGTTACAGCCCAGTTCAGCTAAGATGAACTCTAAACCAGAAGTACTTGTCAGAAGTCAAGAAGGCTGCAAGATAAAGTCCTAATGTGTAATTGGCAGGTCAAAGAATGTGGATATATTTAAGTCACTCATATATGGTTAGACTGACCTTGAAAAGGGCTGTGCCAGCTCTACACCACTACCAGGACAAGTGATCTTCGAGAACCTATGTCAGGCCAAGCATAGCGGTGCTGTGTAGCAAACATGAGCACAAACTGTTTTAATTTTTATTGTATTTTACTCATAGTGAGAGTGGATATTCCTATTTTTTATCCAAGATGAAATTTCTTTCTTATGGTGGCTCTTCCCCTTGAGCCTCTTCCAGTGGATCTAATGTTCTGCATCATGGGCAAGTGGACTTGTTGTCATGCCCTATATCTTCTGGGCGACACATTCCTGCGCTGCTCAGCTCTAGTTCCTAGTAACTCGAGAAGGGCTCCTTAGGCACCGCCTTTCAATCACTGGAAAATGTCATTCATTCTGCTGGATCAGGAGAATCACCTACAGTAGCCATACTGATGGTTTTGAACGAGTAAATTTTATTAAATATACAGCAAGTCAAAGAAAAATAGAGAAACGCAAAGGCGGGAGGAAGGGAAGGAGAAATACTACAACATCATATTGGATATGGGCTGGGGAAGTTAAGGCAGTCAGCTGGGGTTCCAGACTGAGTGTTCTTCCCATGGCTGGACTTCTGGCTTCTCTTTCCCACCCCAGGCATTTTCATATCATGGGATATGCAACAGCAACCTCTGTTGGGAATAGCTTACCTCCTAGCTGTTCTCAAGGGCACCGTCTTTTAATCTTGGCCTCTTTTACTGTTCTCTTCCCTGCTTGTCACACACTTAGGGGGCCCAGCCCATTCCCAGACAAGACATCTTAGAAGACATTTGGTATAGAGATGCATGGTTCTGAAGTGGTGAGGACCAGTTTCCCTTCCAAAGTTGGCTTCTCAGCAAGCTCGATAGCACAGGAGAATGTAGCAATGTACATTAGACTTCTTCAGCTCTGGAAGAAAGGAGCTGCTGGAAGCCTTGTCTGGCAAGTGTAGGTGTTAATTTGGCTAAACCAAAAGGATTCTGAAAGTTGGAGATGTTCTTCATCTGGGGCCTGTGTGTGTCCAAACTGTCCACTGACTGGTTGCAGAGGATCATCAGGCTTTCTGAAATCACATGCCAAATGTTTTCTGAGTGACATTTTGCACACATTCCTACTAGAAATGGCAGGCCAGTGAGTTTTGTGACCCAACAAGTTTAAGATTTACCAGATTAGAGAATTTACTGCAGAAGCGTCTTTAAAAGGGTCGTTTTTTTCAATTCTCAAATTCGGATTCCTATGTGACTAATACCCTTTTGCCACAGATTGATAGGGACTTCAAAGAGTATTCAATTTGTAAAATTTTATGAAAACAGTAATATTCAAACAGTAGCTTTTGGGGCTGCAGGGTTTCTTTAGTATAAAAACTATATAATCATTTCAGCAAATGACCTAATTATGGTTCACCTTTTAGCCCCACACAGCAGTGTGTGCATGTACTTCTTCTATGAATATAGTCTTGACTTGTGTTTAAACACAGTGAAGACTTCCCAGCAGGCTGAATGACATCAAACTCTTGTTCGTGTGCCCTCACGTCCTCCCACAGAAGCACCTGCTTAGGCGTGAAAGCCAAATTTGTACAGGAATCAGTACTGCCTAAACAAGGAGTCACAAAGCTAGAGATGTCTCAGAAGGGAAAACGCATTCTGTGCAGGCATAAGGAAGTGAGTTTGGACCTCTTGCACACCCATAAAAGTCAGGTATGTTGTGGTATATAGTCTCATAACTCATCCTTGGGGACACAAAGACAAGAGGGTCCCAGAGATTCACTGGCCAGCTAGTCTAGCCAAAATGGTAAGCTCTGAGTTCAATGAGAGATTTGACTCTAAAATTAAGTGTAAAGCAATAAAGAAAGGCACCAAAGACAACCTTTGGCCTCCACCCCCACACAGGCACAGAGACACGAGCAAGCACACCTGTGTATTTCATGCACACACACACACAACATACACACAGAAACACCAAAGATAAATAACGTCCCCAGGAAGCAGGAAGGAAAGGAAGGATTCACAAGGGTGAGCAGGAAGCAAACTCCATGGGAACAAAAAGCATTGTGTGGATCCCACTGTAAATGACAACCAAGGAAAGTAGAATGTAACATTAAACCATAGCTGCCCTGCCGTAAACAAGTGAAGTAAAGAACCCACTTAACATATGGGGGACATTAAAATATATTTATATCCATGTCCGCATTGTGTATGGTTGCTTATGTGTCACTGGTGATATTTTACACTGAAAAGATACAAGACATTGCCTGCTGGTGGAGGGCAAATGTATTCTATTCTTTCCTAAAAGCCAAATACCCTCAAGTAAAGGATTAATCAATGGCCAAAAGCTGAAGAGCTGCTGCGTCTCTGCTCATAATATGGACCTGAGGCCTCCTCTAGCCTTATTTAAAAAAAAAAAAAAAACACATTTTGCCTAATAGTCGGATATGAATAAGAGAAGGGAGTTACACAAAACATCTTCAAAAAAACTCACCCTTTTTCATGTGAGTAATTTCAGGTGGCTAAAGATGAGACGGATGAACCTGAATGCAAAAAGCTCACTGTCTCGGGCAAATCAAGGTTAATGCTAAGTCATGTCACATAGGGCATTCTTACTGGAGAAGTCAAGAAGGCCGAGAGTCAAGTCAGCAGGCCCCGGAGTGTAGCTGCTGGACCACCTCATGCTGTCCCTAGGGGACCAAAGAAAATAGCTCAAAGAATCGACATCTAGAGTAAAACAAAAATAGCCAGATGTCCCAGAAGGCCCTCGTGGTATTATGAAGAAGGCTGGGGCAGGAATAACAAACAGCCTTTGGGTTTTATCAACCTTACTAATAAAAGTCAGTTGGATCTCCATTGAGAAGAGCAGTTGGTACAATACGGAAAGGTTTTAAAAACCATTAATTTCTTGAAATGAAACAGCTGGCCTTATTGGCTATTAAATAATGAGCCAGATTCTCCCCAGTGCCGAAGTCACCCTCTGGTAGTAAATTAAGCATTTAGGGAGGCACATTAACTCTTTAAGAAGATTAGAGTTCAATTTAGGGCACTTTATGCGTAGCAGGAACACTATAGGGAATCCGGCTGAAGCTAAGCAAAGAAAGGGTGAAGAGGAGATGAATTATGATGGCAGAGCTACCCCCACAGCTAGGGCTGACTGAATGACTCAGGTGCACACGGGAAATGGGAAAAGTTGAGTTGAGTGATGGTCCATCTATTGTTCTCTTGTTGGATGGGACCGTGAGGGCAGAGTTGAGCCTCCATTCGGGAAAACTTTGAGCTAAGCCTTGTCATATAGTGAGGAAGGAGAGGCCAATAAATGGGTGATTGCAATCAAGTACAGTAAGTGCTAAAATGGAATTCAAGATGGAGAGGAACATCATGTACAATGAGCTAAGGAGTTTACCCTACCAAAAAGGGCCCAACAGCTTGATTCTATTTGCACTGTAGAAAAGGTTCCTTGATAATTTCATGGAGAATCGCTGACTGAAGGGGAAAGAATGAAGTGGAGAAAGCAATGTGAAGGTGTTGGTATAATTCCTAGGAAAAATGCCAAATAACTCTAAGCTAAGCGAGAAATGGCAGAGACGGGAGAAAGGACTGTGCTGAACGGTGGCTGACTAGAGGGGCCCAAGAAGGTAGGAGTGAGGGCAAAGGTGGAGCTCCGAGTCCAGGGCTTGGGCAACAGCATCGATGAAGGCATCCGTTTCCTGGTGAAAACGTGATATGGAGACAGTTTGGGGCCCCAGAAGCATGTTGAGATGGCATACAGAGAACGAGACAGGATAGCTATGAATCATCTGCTAAGACTCACACGGGTGCACTAAAAAGAATCTGAGATTCATAATGTGGTACGATTCCTAGAAGTTAAATTGAATGTCTAAGCTAGTCTAAATAGTGTTTGGTTTTGTTGTTCTGATCTCTGCCTGAAGGGAGGGACTTCAATGATACTGATGTCTGTGAATGAGACCCTGTCATTATCAACCATTAAGACCATTAAAGGCGTGGGAAACGAAAAAGTAGAAATGATTGTCTCTAGGGTTAAAAAAAAAAAAGCCTTTTTCCTGGGAATATCAATAGTTAATAAACCACGGATCTGAATATCAGGCAGTGTGTGCTCTGTGCGAGAAGGAGAAAATTTCACAGGTTGTGGACTAGACAAATTAACAGTTCTCCTCTGTCAGCACCTAAAATCTATACCATGGCTTCTCTCTATGGTATGAGGCAAAACGTGCCAACAAATTGGCTTAGATGATCTCTCTGAAAATGTGGAAGAAATTATATACTGGAGAGAAAGGGGGAAATTCTTGTAAGTGTTGACAACCTCACCGCAGCGTAGCAAAAAAAAAAAAAAAAAAAAAAGTCCTTAAAGACAAACACTCGAATTTCAGAAATGCTGTTACAGAGGTATATGCTATAAGCTGCAAAAGTTGCATTTTTCGAAAGAAAACTGACATCAAAGTTGCCCAAACCAATAGCCCTTGTGGCAGCTTTGTGGTGAGAACCTCATGCTTTAGGAATTTGAAAAGCCTAAAATTAAAAGGGTGGAGAGTTCGTGCATTGCCGGAAGAGAATTTAGCAAAGACAACAAGACTAAACCTGGCCCTCAAGGGTTTTGCAAGTCATGGAGTCACCTCAGTTCCAGAACGGGGTTTCCAGGTAGAGCTTTGTGGGCTGCATGCGAGTGGCTGTCCACAAGGCCATCCTAGGTGAGTCCATAGACGACGAGCACAGACTAGTGTGCTCGCGCTCCTGCGGCGTCATCCCAAACAGACCGGAGCCAACTCCAAGGAGACCACTGTGTATGCCTGGTGATAAGCAACGCCACCTTTGTGGTTTTGTAGGGTGTGTGTATATAGGAGGAGCTACAAATGCTTGTGGAAATAGCCAAAGATAGACCTTGGTGTCTTTCTCAATCACTCTGTGCCTTTTTGTGAATAGTAAACTGTTATTATACAGTTTCATACATATACATTGTGTGTTTTAATTCCTCTTCCCCAACTTCTCATTTCTCTCTAGTCTCTAACACACACACACACACACACACACACACAAACACACACACACACATTCTCCTTCATATAAATATCTTATCCCCATTTACTAGTTTGGGTTCTCTTAAGTGTCCCATAGTTGAATCAGGGCTGTCTCCTAGAACCTGAGTTTGGAACTAACCCCCAGATCCTGGTGAGCATCACAGGATGCATGACTGGGATATCATACTTCCTTGGCTCCCAGAATCTGGGCATTACCAACAGATTAGGAGTATATACTCTGGCCTGATGGGTGCCTTCTCACTCCATACATGACTGTTAAGGACACCCAGCTTCTGTGGACCCAGTACCAGTGTGCACAGTTGTTATGAGTTCAAAGTATAGCTACTGAACTGATCTATTGGGAGCTCACCATGGCCAGCTGGACTGGGACTGCATAAGCATGGGATGAAACCGGACTCTCTGAACATGGCCGACAATGAAGGCTGATGAGAAGCCAAAGACAATGGCACTAGGTTTCGATCCTACTGCATGAACTGGCTTTGTGGGAGCCTAGCCTGTTTGGATGCTCACCTTCCTGGACCCGGATAGAAGTGGGAGGACCTTGGACTTCCTGCAGGGCAGGGAATCTGGACTGCTCTTCAGTCTCGAGAGGGAGGGGGAATGGAGTGGGGGGAGGGGGGGAGAGGAGTGGGGAGAGGGGGAAAGGAGTAGGGAGAGGGGGAGAGGTGTGGGAGGAGGGGGAGGGAAATGGGAAACAGGGAGGAGGCGGAAATTTTTTTCAACAACTAAAAAAATAAATAAATAAATAAAATAAAGCAAAGTATAGTTACTTTCTGGTATATGTCGGAATTAGTAAAAATTCATGGACTTAGATGCATCTTCATAGTTACAGATATAGAGTTTAAGAATGATATTTCTTGGTCTTGAATGTCTATGATTATATCTTGTTTTCTGTTCCAATAAGGACTCAAAACAGGGAGGCATTCAAATCTACAGGAGCTAGAAGGAAAAAAAAAACACCACTGAAAAGTTCATCAGGGAGATGCCTTGCTGAAGGTAGTATTTACAGACTTGAAAACAACCGTGGGCCCTGTGAAGAAAGGGTCATCATGTCCTTTTCAGTTCACAAACGCCCTTAGTGGAAGGGGAGAGAAAACCACCACCCACTTCTTAGACCATTTGGTGCCGATAACGGAGCCCCATGATACATTTCTCCCTAAATTCTGTTTTGAAGAGACTTAGAAACCGCACAACAAAAATAAATGAAAGCTACAGAGAATCCTCGTGAATCCCCTACCCCCATGTGTGCATGCCACCTCGCCATTGTCGACATCCCCCAGCAGAGTGGTTCGGTTATGATGACTGATAGCGGTACATTGGCTTCATAAGCAGCCACAGCCCCTGCTTTCTGTTAAGGTTCCCTTCTGGTATTATGCCGTCTATGGATTTTGACATAGGTACAATGACACACATGGACCACTGTGATGTCATACAAAGTAGCTGCGTTACCCTAAAGTTGTCTGTCTTCATCCTCCACCTACCCCCGTCTCTGACGACTAGTGATCCTCTTACTGTCTTCGTAGTTGTAATCCTGAATGTGACATGGTTGGATTTGTATAAAATAGAGGGGTGGTTCTCAGTCTTCCTAATGCTGTGACCCATTAATACAGTTCTTCATGCTGTGGTGACCCCCAACCATAAAATTATTTTTGTTGCTACTTCGTAACTATAATTTTGCTACTTATGAATCGTAATGTAAATATCTGTGTTCTCCAATGGTCTTAGGCAACTCCTGTAAAAAAAGTTGGTCCATTCCCAAGGGTCACAGCCCACAGACTGAAAATGGTGGGCGATTTATTAATATGCATTAAAGTTTCCTGCATTCTTTAATTGCTTGATCAGCCAAGGTTGACTAGCATTCTGTTGTGTGGCTACATCAGTTTGTGTAACCATTCACCTACATCTTGGTTTTAGCTGCTTCCAAATTTGGGCGATTAAGAACCAAACTTCTGTATCTGTGTGCACAGTATGTGAGAGCCTTAGTGCTCACATCCCGTGGGCGGACTCAGAGGAACAAGATCACTGGATCTTATGTGGGAACAAGCTTAACTTTGTAAGAGACCACCATTCCACCTCCCAAAGGGGATGAACTTCTGCATTCCAGCAACATGGAGCATTCTGCGGTTGGTGTCGGGATTTGGCCATTCTTGTGGGTGTGCCATGGTGTCCATTATAGACGGCAGGGCATCCTCTCATGTGTCTGCTATCTGTGTATCTTCTCTCGTTTGTGGCTGTTAACATTTGAGCCCTTTTTTCAAACTGTGTCTGGGGAATCCCTTGTACATTTGGCTATCAGATGTGTCTTTTGAAAATATTTCCTCTCAGCATGCAGCTTCTCTTTTCATTTTCTTGACGGTGGCTTTCATAGAGCAGAATCTTTTTGTTGTATTTTTTAATGAACCCCAGCTTATCAATTTTTTCTTTCCTGCCTTATGTCTTTGGTTTATCTAAAAAAAATCACTACCTTGTCTAAGATAATCTATCTTTTATTTTATCTTCTACAAGGCTTAGAGTTCTGTATTTTGAATTTATGCCAATGATCCGTTGTGATCTGATGTTTATGACAAGTGTGAGGTCTGAGCATAGGTTCAGTCATGCTGTAGACAGGTGTCCTGTCCTGAGTGTAGGTGGTCATGCTGTGGACGGGTGTCCTATGCTGAGTGTAGGTCTGGTCATGCTGTGGACGGGTGTCCTGTCCTGAGTGTAGGTCTGGTCATGCTGTGGACGGGTGTCCTATGCTGAGTGTAGGTCTGGTCATGCTGTGGACGGGTGTCCTGTCCTGAGTGTAGGTGGTCATGCTGTGGACGGGTGTCCTATGCTGAGTGTAGGTGGTCATGCTGTGGACAGGTGTCCTGTCCTGAGTGTAGGCAGTCATGCTGTGGACGGGTGTCCTGTCCTGAGTGTAGGTCTGGTCATGCTGTGGACGGGTGTCCTATGCTTTCAGCACATTTTTTAAAGGCTACCTTTGGTCCATGGTATTCATTTGGTCCTTTGACAAAGGCCAGGTGAGTATTTTTGTCATTCAATTTCTGGGATTTTTTTTTTCGTCCCATGTCATTGGCCTGTTTATCTCTTCTTTTGCCAGTACCACACTGTCTTGATTCCTCAAACTTTATGGTAAATTCTGAAGATCATTAGTGTCAGTCCTCCACATTTGTTCTTTTTCAATATTTTGATGGCTGTTGTTCTAAGCATTTTACTTCTGCATATAAACCTCTTAATCTGCTTATCACTATCCACACGGGAACTCTTTGAGGTTTGGACATCTTAGTTCTTTCCTGTTGCTGTGGTAAGATACCCTAAGAAAAGCCACAAGGGAGAAAGACTCACAGGTTAAGGTTCTATCCCAGCAAGGTTGGGAAAGTCACAGAGGCAGGGTCTTGAAACAATTGGTCATTTTTCATCTATAGTCTATCCTCTCCTTATCAGGACAGATGTTCTCATCCAGTTGGATCAGATAAACTTCTGTATGTCAGGTTGCTGTGTATAAATTCCGAATTATAATGTAACATCTAGAGTCATTCAAAACAAGAGGTGTGTGCCTCTTATCAATTAAGTAAGTATATGCACTCAAAGAACAAGACAGCCAGGCTATCCTCATTTATACACTTGTGGTATTTATAAAGGTATGTGTTCTACTCCTTGCACAGCTTAAGGGATTGACTTAAATGCCAAGAGAATGAAGACAAGACAGACACATATATCTAGATACAGAAAAGTTGGTATCAGTTGGTAAAAGGTCAGGAATGGAGAAGCCACAGGTGTTTATTGTATACGGTTAAACAGGGAGGCAGGGTTGTTGGATAGAGCTCAACAGAAACACCATGCTTATAGTGTACAGCTGAACCAAGAAGGCAGCGTTAGCTAAGCCCAGTGAGAGCAGTCTCTATAAGGAAGCAGTCTTTGAATTGTAAACAGCTGGAATAGAAGGCTAACCTGAGGAAGGCTGGCCATCTCTCTGAGCTTCAGCCAGAGAAGGCTTGGCTACTCTCATAGGGATGAAGCATTGGCTCTCTGGCATGTTCGTACCAATGACAGCAGCACACATTCACTCAGGATTTCCTCCACTTCCCACAATCAAGTATCATTCATCCGTATAAAGAATAAAATGCTTTCAGGAAAGTTCATGGAACTGGAAGATACCGTGTTAAGTGAAATAAACCAGGCTGAGAAAGACAAGAAGCGCATGGTTTTTTTTCTCATGCAAGGAGATGAAAAAAAAATGTTTTTATCTGTTAACAGAAGCAAGACTAGGAATTCTTAGGAAAGGTGAAGGGAAACAAATGGAAGTTGGAGGAAAAAGGTTTAAAAAAAAAGAGTAAACATAATCAAAACATGGTATGTAAGCATATATTGAAATGAAATACATCCATTTGTGCAATTGATATGCATAAACAGCTATAAATAAAAGTGAACCTCACAAAGTTAGGGAAAGCACACCCATATTCCTCACAATCATTCCACCACGTGCAGAGAAAGCAGTGTACAGTACTGCCGAAGGGCATAGTGAAAGTCTGTTAAATAAATATAAATAAACTGTCTACATCCTTATAGGTCAGAGCAACTAATGTAAACTCGAGTCACAAGATTAGATGATGAGCACTCAGAAGGCAGAGGCAGGTGTGTCTCTGTGAGTTTGAGACCCGCCTGGTCTACAAGAGCTAGTTCCAGGACAGGCTCCAAAGCTACAGAGAAACCCTGTCTCAAAAATCCAAAAAAAAAAAAAAAAGAAAAAAAGAATAGATGATAAAACTTGAATCATAAAACCTAATATTCATGTAACAGTGTCAGAATGAAGAATGGGCTCCAAGGTTCCAAGCTAACCATGTTATATCCAGATTCTACTGCAAAATATGATAAGGTATAGTTTAACATATAGACAGCCAAAATATGTGTCATCCTGACATGGGTTCCTGAGCTGACATATACTGTTAAATTATGTTTCTTTTCTCCTTTTTCCCCTGCATTTTTAACATATCTTCACCACTAAAATGTATAAGCTTTGAAAGGGTAAGGACAATGTCTTTGGTCTCTACTTCCTAGCTAAATAGTTTATTATTTGTTTTTAAATTTTTATTATGTCATAGTAACCTTTAATACTTTAAATATTCAAGTAGCCCCAGGCAGTGGTGAGGCACACCTTTAATTCCAGCACTCAGGAAGCAGAGGCAGGCAGATCCCTGTGAGTTCAAGGCCAGCCTGGTCTATAAGAGCTAGTTCCATGATAGGCTCCAAAACTACAGAGAAACCCTGTCTCAAAAGACAAAAGAGAGACAGACAGACAGAGAGAGAATCCAAGTAGCACAATAAATAGTGAAGTGTGACTGTATTTCCATCTAAAGCAGGTGTTCAAGACTCTAAGATGTGTTCTTTTTCCTAGAATTTTTATTTTTTTTTCCTTTTGTAGGCCCTGGATTCTCTTTTCAAAACAGAAAATATGAAATAAGAATTACTTATAACCTACATGTTGGGAATAAGTGTGGATGAGATACATATCCAAGATAAGGAATTAATAGAAGAATCTAGACAGGTTCCTAGGGGAGAAAGAATCCACTGCATCCTAGTTAGCCTTTTCTCGCCTAGCTTGTCCTCCTCTGGAGATGAGCTCTCCATGACCCGGGGCACCTTTGCACTATTGCTTTGAGAATTCAAATAATCAGGCTTTGGGGGTGCAGTCCTCACATGGGTAGCTTTATGCCCATAAGGAAGAAAATCGGCTGTGGTTATGACCCAGCATGCACCAGAGGCCACCAAGTGACCGGGGCTTCAGCTAAATGGATGCAACTTTTAATTTCAATCCCTGGCAGAGGTGGTACCCAGCCAGCACTACTTCAAAGCAATTTTGCAAATCACATTTTGTGGCTGAAATCTAGATTAGTGCCTCTGTCCCATTTTGAGGTTAGAATTCCCTGGTTTGTGGTGGTGTCTTTGCTGAGGTTGGGCAGCAGAACAATGATCTTCTCTCTTCTAATTGAAATGACAGCATATTCTCTCACAGATTAATTTTAAATTATCCACGTTTCTCTGCTTTAATCAAGATGATAAAAACAGCACACATAATTTTCTGCACTATTCTTTCAATTTTTTCAGACTAATAACAGCCAATTGGCTCTTGACATTTATTACCACGCATGGCACTTTCATTCCAAGTGTGCTAGCTTGGACTGTTGATCATTTTATTCTTTGTTATTTTTAAGCTTAATTTTGTATCAAAGTAAACGAAGAATAAGGCTTAAAACATAGACTGTGATGAGACTCCTCTCTGAACTTAAAATCGATGCTATCCTAAAGAGACTGTGTCCCCGGATGATATGTCATGCTGAAATAAGGGCCCTCTTACCGGAAGAAATATTTCTTTAAAATGAGTAGTTGCAAGAAGAGCTCATCTGTGAACTTCTACCAATTAGAAATGGCTCCACACTTAAGATGCTTTAATAATGTCAGTTAAGCAACATTTTAGCTCATTTTTACAACGCATTCAGGTTTGGTGATTTATATTAAGCATTAAACATAATAAATTTAGATCTTTATTCAAGTATGAGGAAGAGCATTTCTGAATCACCCATTTAGCCAAGTGCCTCAGGAGGTCTGATCTCACACGATCATTCACGGCTGGGATAAAACACGTTCCTCCTGTTTCTTCTTTGACGTCCATAATAACGAAAATGGCATGTGTGTTGTGACATTGTAATAAGGGGGCATACTGACGTGGCTTCATGGCTCAGACCAAGGGTCCGTGACCAAAGGGCAAGTTGAGGACATGCATCAGTGACTTCTCTCTCAAATTTGTCACCCAACGCTATGCTAATGTCTTTATTTTTAGTCCCATAAAAACTCAAGAAATGAAGAAAGAGAATCCTACTCAATATAACCAGCAGTTTAAAAGCAATTAATTTTTTGCCGGGCGGTGGTGGCGCACTCCTTTAATCCCAGCACTTGGGAGGCAGAGGCAGGCGGATCTCTGTGAATTCGAGACCAGCCTGGTCTACAAGAGCTAGTTCCAGGACAGGCTCCAAAACCACAGAGAAACCCTGTCTCGAAAAACCAAAAAAAAAAAAAAAAAAAAAAAAGCAATTAATTTTTTAAACAAAAGAGCACTAAAGCACAAATGAGAGCGGGAGAGATGATCCAGAGCGCCGCATGCACGCGCACGAGGACGGGAGTTGGAAGCCCATCTAGGTGTGACGCTGCCTGCACCTGGAACCACAGCACTGAGAAGGTGGAGCAAAGTGGGCCTGCTAACTAGCGCCTGCCGGCTGCCACCTCACCAAAGCATGGAAGCTCTGGGTTCAGCCAGAGACGCGTACTCAAGGGAACAAGACTGGGAGTGATAGAGACGGGCCTGGTGGCTTTCTGCAGCCTTTGTGCACGCATAGGCAAGTGGCCACACACATGCATATACACACAGTCCACGTGCATTTAAAACACACACACACACACACACACACGGATCTGCTAGGAGATAAGACCTCCCTCATCAGGCACATAAGAGTCCCTGTTTCAGCCACTCTACTGACAGTTCTTTCCTTTTCCGTTTATTAAATCACGGGAAGGCATAAGATGCTGAAATACACTGGGGGAAAGTATTCCCTTTGATGAAACAATCATGGCAATAGTCTTCTGTACAATTATCATGACAAGTTTAATTCTGCTCTGTTTCATTCTGAAAGTGATTTGCAACGAAGTTTCGACTTCAGTGAGTATAAAATTCCTGGATGCTTGTAAGAATACATAGGGTAACTGAGAAAATGTTCATACTTCCAGTGTTGTGATAGAATGGAACATTAATTAACCCTTTAGTTTAAAGATGCCTTGGGCAGGAGCATACTGGCTGCTCTTGCAGAGGACCCATGCTTGGTTCCAAGTACCCAAATCAGACAGAACACAACTGTCTGTACTCCAGTTCCAAGTGATCAAACACCCTCTCCTGGCTTCCATGGAGACCCACATACATCACACAGTCTCTCTCTGTCTCTCTCTCTCTGTCTCTCTCTCTCTCTCTCTCTCTCTCTCTGTGTGTGTATGTGTGTGTGTGTGTGTGAGAGAGAGAGAGAGAGAGACAGACAGACAGACAGACAGAGACAGACAGAGACAGAGAGACAGAGACAGAGAGAGAGAAGGAAGGAAGGAAGGAAGGAGAAAAAGATGCCTAGTAATCTCAAAGGTTTCATGACATTCTCAGAAGACACTGCCTTCCTCCTTTTTTAACACATGAGGTTATTTCTGAAGCAGCCTTTGTGGACTGGGGTTAGAGATGGGCTACACAGCTTGGGTGTGTGACTTAGATTAACCGTCCCGAGTCCGCCCTCGTGTACTCGCTCCTCGGGCTCATCCGGATTGAATTGTTTCTCAGCCTATGTGGATGACAAGTGCTCTGGAATTTGATGTGTTCCTCTCATAGCAATTAAGTTCTGCCCTGTGAGAAGGAGCCGGGCTAGCCCACTACATCACTGACATACCATCCAATTCAAATCTCTTAACAGTGTTGCCTTTAGACACTGGCTGACCCACCTTCCCCAGGGCGAGCATTCTCTACAAATAACCAACTCGGGATAATTCGTGCCCCTCGCCTTGACACACCAGAGCCTGAAAAGAAATGAAAGGAAACAGAAAAAGGAAGCATTACTTTTAAGAATGTCATTACAATGATAGCAATTAAAGCATAAAAATATAAAATTGAATAAGTAATTATGCTTCATCTATTTTAATAATTGTGCTTGAGAAAAAGCAGGTTCAATCAGAAGGATGAGGAAGTAACTGGAAGCTGTGTTTGAGGTTTGTAGTGAATCATCTGGCCTCTGTCCATCTGATGACTTTGGTTCCTTTGACATTTCCTTTGGTTTTAATAACTCGGGAGACTAGCCTGGATTATTGCCTTTTCCTTATATGCTTTTAGCTATGAGACAAAATATAAATGGAACCAAGAGAAACAAGGGGAAGTTTTCTTAAGGTGCCTGGGAAGGCGTGTGAGAGATAGGAGAGCAGAGAAGGAGTTTAGAAAGTGGTTGGCCTCTGATGGCACTGACTGAGGGCTTCAGGTGTGGCACGGAGAAAAACTGGGCGTGCTCTGGTGACTGATGTGGGTGAAGTTCAAAGCACAGAAAGATGGGAAAGGGGTACAAAATGCAGGCCATCTGGACAGCTGAACTTATCATCACCAAGGTAGGAGGGAAAAGCGTGCAGCGTGGCTATGGGAGGGGATATGGCTGGGAGGTATATATATATATATATATATATATATATATATATATATATATTTATATAGAAATTTAACCTCATTGCTACAGAGTATGAGAAATTGGTTGTTCTTGATTTGTGCAGGGGAGAAAATCCATGGTGTCTGCACTCTGTGAATTCCTTATTGTAACAAAAATGGGAACATCACAAGGGCTTTGAGCCTGCACTGACCCACTCTGTAGCAACTCCTGCGTCTGGAGTTTAATAGTCTGTTGGGCGTGGGTGGAAGAATCAAAGATCCTTGCCTCTTATTTCTGAACTCCAAGCTCTTGCCTATGTCAGTAACACTAAGGATTAGATGGCACCAGTACTGGGAACCATCTGTAAGCAAAGATGAGAGTCACCTCCCTCCTTAGGGGTGTGAAGGTGTGGAGAGGGAGGGAGAAAAAGAGGGAGATTTCTGAAAGGCACGAGAGTGAGCATCATGATGATAGGAGTTTGGAGGAATGAGAAGAAGCCTATGTTCACTGACCGCTTGTTACATGCAAAGCCTGGGGCTAAGCGCTGCATATGCTAACTTAGTGAATTCAACTTCAGCTCCCTAGAGATGTCTCTGTCATGTCTTCATTTTACGACGGAAGAAAGATGAACTCTTAGATCTCTTACTAAATTTTAAGGCAGTAACCCCAACATAAATCTGATCAAATTATCTAAAGCCATGCTCATTTGGGTGAATTGGAATGACCAGGAGACTGAGAGCAAGGGACAGATCTGTCCTGGCTGACACCTGACCTTCCACCTCTCTTTCAGTTCCCATTGCCCCTCTCCTGACGCTGTCTACACAGTAAACTCTATTCCAGCGTGCTCCTCGCAACCCATACCAAGCCACTGAAGACATTTTCTTACTGTGTCTTTAAAGCCCAATTTTTTTTTTTTTTTTGGATTTTCGAGACAGGGTTTCTCCGTAGCTTTTGGTTCCTGTCCTGGAACTAGCTCTTGTAGACCAGGCTGGCTTCGAACTCACAGAGATCCGAAAGCCCAATATTTTTAATATTCAAAAGGGTTTTTAAAGGTTAAAAATCTAAGCATCGGGGTTAAGGAGATGGCTAAGTGGGTAGAGCCTTACAGCCAGAATTGGAAACCACAGAACCCACATAAAGCCAGGCAGAAGTAGCAACCCCGGCAATGCCAGCACTTAGGAGGGAAAAATAGGGACTATCCAAGGCAAGGGAGCTAGCTAGGCTGGCCAGAAGTGGTGAGTTTCAGCGTCAGCAAGTAACCTAGCCTCAATAAATAAAGTGGAAAGCAATCAAGGTGAACAGACATCATTTTCAGGCCTCCACACATAGGTATACACATGTGCAAGCGTACACACATGCAAACATTCATATGTACTCACATACCACACACACCACATCCACATGCAAAATAACAATAAATTCCAAGTAGTCAGTCACCTTTGAAAATAATACTTTGCAGATGAGCACCATCCAATGGTAACCATCGTGGCCATGTAGCTAGGAGGTAGGAACTGTGACTTGTCCAAACTGTGAGATTCTTGCAGTGTAAAATGTACCATGTTCTAAAGCTCAACACTAGGAAAACTATAAATTATACTGATATCAGGTTGAAGTGCTAATGTTTTGGATACATTGAGTTAAATGAAGAATATTTCAATTAGCTTTATGTGGTTTATTATTCTTTTGAATGTGACCACAGAAACATTCAGGTTGTTTGTGTGGCTTGCCTTGCTTTCTTTTGCACAGAACTGCTTGGATCTACAGTAGTTAGGATCGAGGTATATTTATTTCTGGTGGCTTCTGATGAGTCGCCCAGCTGAAAGATTGAAGGGGGTGTGTTCATCCCAAACCGTCTTTTTGGAAGGACACTTTTTCTCCCTTAAATTGTGCATAATACCGGACACACCTGGATTTTTGATAATTGCACCCACAAATGACTACTTGCAGACAAAATTAGGTGCTTGCAACCTGTATGACAGTGCAGATGTCTAATTGTGCCCACAAATGGCTATTTGGCAGGCACCACTTGTGCACACAGCTGATTATAGGCAGAAAATGGCACCAACCAACACACCCTTGGCAGAGGCATTAATAGGTCCACAGAGGGATGACATAGGTCAAGGGTAGGTCCACAGAGGATGACATAGGTCAAGGGTAGGTCCACAGAGGATGACATAGGTCAAGGGTAGGTCCACAGAGGGATGACATAGGTCAAGGGTAGGTCCACAGAGGCATGACATAGGTCAAGGGTAGGTCTACAGAGAGATGACATAGGTCAAGGGTAGGTCCACAGAGGCATAGCATAGGTCAAGGGTAGGTCCAGAGAGGGATGACATAGGTCAAGGGTAGGTCTACAGAGGCATAGCATAGGTCAAGGGTAGGTCCAGAGAGGGATGACATAGGTCAAGGGTAGGTCCAGAGAGGGATGACATAGGTCAAGGGTAGGTCCACAGAGGGATGACATAGGTCAAGGTTAGGTCCACAGAGGCATGACATAGGTCAAGGGTAGGTCTAGAGAGGAATGACATAGGTCAAGGGTAGGTCTAGAGAGGGATGACATAGGTCAAGGGTAGGTCTACAGAGGGATGACATAGGTCAAGGGTAGGTCTACAGAGGGATGACATAGGTCAAGGGTAGGTCCACAGAGGGATGACATATGTCAAGGGTAGGTCTACAGAGGCATAGTATAGGTCAAGGGTAGATCCACAGAGGGATGACATATGTCAAGGGTAGGTCCACAGAGACATGACATAAGTCAAGGGTAGGTCCACAGAGGGATGACATAGGTCAAGGGGAGGTCCACAGAGGGATGGCATAGGTCAAGGGTAGGTCTAGAGAGGGATGACATAGGTCAAGGGTAGGTCCACAGAGGGATGACATAGGTCAAGGGTAGGTCCACAGAGGGATGACATAGGTCAAGGGTAGGTCTACAGAGGCATAGTATAGGTCAAGGTTAGATCCACAGAGGGATGACATATGTCCAGGGTAGGTCCACAGAGGGATGACATAGGTCAAGGGGAGGTCCACAGAGGGATGACATAGGTCAAGGGGAGGTCCACAGAGGTGTGACATAGGTCAAGGGGAGGTCCACAGTCTTGATAAAGATCTTCCTTTAAAGCTCAGTCTTTTTGTGAGGTGCCCATGTAGGTGTCTATGACACGAGATATGTTTGCTTTATGGAGGCTGGGCGATAAAAATGCATGTATATGCCCCGCCTCACTAAATGAATGCTTTCTTGGACTTTGAAGTAATTGGGGCACACAAACCTACACTGTCAGTCTGAGTAGCTTTAGAAGTAGATGGAGCCCACCTGCTGGGCCTCGCTGTTTTTAATAACTAAAAGATGAAGCGTATACATACATATAAGAATCCCCAGGGACCCTTGGGTAAACAGTAGATATTAAAGGGTTAATCCAACTTAATGAATCATTTAGTGAGGATGAGAAAGCCAGAGTGGTAGCCTCAGGAAGAATCATGGGCAGGGATTTAGGCATGGAGCACGGAGGAAAGAGGGAGGTCAGCATCCCCATGTGTGGAGTAACTGATATCCCCAGCTCTGCCTACAGCTGAAACAACAAGGCTGGACATGGAAACACGTCCTCTTACACAGATCCCAGTGTCTACAGGAAATGTGGGCAGGCACTTGGGCCCTGCCTCCTGGACGTCATGCTAAGTCCATGAAGGGAGACTTCAGCAACCCGATTTCAGTAGCTTTAACAATCAGCACTGTTGATCCTAAAATCATATGGCCCCAGGCCATATCAGGATTGGTGACCATGATTTTTTTTTTTCCTCAGAGATGACGCCATGTACCATAATCACTGGTCTGAGCATTGTTTTTTGAGCTCTGGGAAGGTTATAAATCTCTTAGAGCATGTTGGGATACTCAAACCATGGCAGCTTAGCTTAGTTTCCCTAGAACATAAAAAAAAAAAAATGTTTTGTTTTCTTTTTTGTTTGCTAATGAGTGATTGCCGTTAGTGGTGTGTATTTATTTGCAATATAAGCAAGCACAAGATTTACCTACCTTGACAGAGCCTCCCTCTTTTTGGAGCTTCACGTCCTTTTATGTCTGTTCTTTATTTATGATGATAGCTGCCTATTCTTGAATGGCAATGCTATTGTAATAAATCTCCATAGAAAGCCAATTTTCAGTTCAAGCTACTGTGGGCTGCATATGAGCAAAGCAGCCTGAAAACACATATTGATTGTCCTTCTTCAGAGACTCCATGACAGGCTCAGCTCAGAGCTGCTTTCATTTTGACTGGACTGCAGCTCAATCTAATGTCAACTTACCATAATTCTTTTATGTGAAAGGCTATTATTCTATTATGATTTTCTCTTTTGTCACCTAATATCCACAGAGGCTTCTGTTGGTGAGAGATTACTGGGGAATTTCCTCCATCTCAGATATTCCATCTTCTTCCTTTCCTTATTTAAAGGGCAGTGGAAAATGTTCTGTTTCCTATTATCAACTTCTTTTTTATACATTGCCTTGAAATATACATAAAATATATGTAATTTATTTAGGAGTTTGGCATAAAGATAAAAAATGATTCAGATTTCACAATTTTATAAATTCCAAGTCACGGTTTTCTTCTATTTGACATATTGCCTAGAATTCGATGCTGATTTAATGGAACAATTTAGCTCTGGATGGGACTATCATGGGTGATGATTTTTCTCGTATACACGGACAGTCACAAATTTTTAGTCTGGGTCAAGCAAACCTGTACTTGCTTATTACTTACAAAGATTTTAACAAGTTGTAAACTTTGATACCAAGAGCATGCAGCCGTTACCCAGCTGAGCCCTTCATCTCTCAAATTCCTTGAGTCTCTTCTAAGAAGTCACCCAAAGAACTTCTTTGCCAACACGTCTACTTCCACCCTTGGGTCTCAAGAGGAATCTTCACACTAGTGTGTCTCAGTATTCTCAGGAACCACGTTTCCAACACAGTTCATCAGAGAGCCCCGAGGACTGCCAGGTGCCTGTGAAATCTAGGCTCTAATCTAACACAGATCTAGGTCTCAAAGACCCAGAGTGGTTTTGGAATGAACTACTGTGTACTGGAAAAATCACAGACGGCATTGTTCAGAAGATAAGTGCATAGTTCAACTCTTCTGAAATTTTTTCATTTTTTATAAGCCACAAATATGTTTGTGGTGGAGACTTGGTTTTACTTCTTCGTGCTTTCATGAAAAAAAGAAAAGAAAAGAAAAATGAAAAAAAAACTTACTTCAAAGGGAAGGATGCAGAAAGCCTATTCTGCCACCTCTACTGACGACCATGCATGCTAGGGTACCTTGTGCCTACAGTGGACTATCATACGATGTGTGTCTGTATTTAGTCAGCAGCTCTACAAATGTTCTGCATAGTAATTCCCCGGCCATCAGAAACTTTGTGCCCTTCTGCAAATCCATGACATGCACAAAATGCATTAATGGCCATTCGCGGTGGCAGCTCATTGTGTTGACCTCGGCTCTACTTCCTGTCTGCACCCTTTACTTCCTCTAATGTGGAAACGGCTGAGGGGGGCTTTGTACGTTCAGTCAGACTCAGGTGCTGGACTAATGCCTGTTTCGTTCATTTGTCTGTCTGTTAGGTTGTTGATTTTTTTTCATTAATTTATGTTTTTAATGCCCTCTTCACTGTGAACCTCAGCCTTGACAAATGATGGGGAAATGGATGGAATCGTTACTATTCATGAAACAGAATGTATTCAGTCAGCTGTTTTCAATCTCCTTTGTTTCTGGTTCTCTTTCCCAGTTCCCCACGTCTAGCCTTCCATGCGGAGAGGGCAACTGTTACTGCGTAAGTGGGATGGGATTAAAGCGAGTTTATGACCTATAAAGCGAAGGCGGCAAGGCCTTGAGATCAGGACTCTGCCTTGTCACCGTGGCGACTTCAGTGTGGTGAGCCCTCAGCACATAGTGGGTAGAGTAGAACACAAGAAAGACTATGCAAATGATGGCGAATATTCCAGAGTTTCTCCTGGAAGCCGTCAGGAAGGACAGCTCTCAGTTTCCCACTATGCTGAGTGGACATTCTGTTCCTGTACTTTTCGTGGACTTGCTTTTTAAGCTGTGAAAATTGTTTCACTGAGAACAAATTCTTGGGGGGGGGATTTGTATTTTTGCTATTTTCTTAAAAAGCAATACAGCAATCGAATAATTATGACTGAGATGACATGACATGTCCAAGTTTCAATAGTTTGTATCTATCCCAGAAAATTTTCCTTCCAAAGCTCAATTTCTCATTTTTGTTCTGCATCCAGACCTGGAATTTTAAAACTACATTCATCAATTTTTATCAAACATGAGTAACTGGAGTCTTTCCAGACAAATTATGTTTTCTCTAGAGTCTGGAAATGCCAGTTTTAAGGGTTAGCAAAAAAAAAAATTAAATTAAAATAAAATAAAAAAGGGACCAAGTAGCAAAGTGGAATTAACAGTCACCCTTGTCCTTGATTCTAGAGATTCAGATGTGCACGCATAGAAAACCTCAGGACCTGATATTTAAGATGCATACACCCAGTGTCTGTAAATCCTACTTGGATATTTACTATAAATTCAAATAAAAGAAAGGTCCATGTTTTCCAGGGCTGGACTTGCCAAGCCCTGTCATGGTTGGGCTCCAGCCTTTGGGGAATCACCTAGTACTATGGCCCCAACTTGCTCCAGGGAAAACTCCCACTCTCAGAGACCCCCAGGAAGCCCTGGCTCTATCCTCTTTTCAAAAGCATACAGCAAAGAGCCCCGGAAAGTTGGCTGCTTTGTGCTTCTCCTTAGAAACAAGTTTCCATGTTCTTAGGCAGTGGAACAGTCTGTTTGCCATTCAAATAAACATCACAAGCCTTATTACTCTTTTTATAAAATCAGTATGCCGCAAGATGAGATTACAATCTCGCACAAGTCAGGCTCCCCAGACCTCCGTTCCCACAGCAACTCCAGATCCAAACCCATCTCAAATGGTGAACATAAACAGAGAGGCAGACGGAGATGAGGACCTGATTAAGTCTTCGAGGTCCTGCAACTCAAGAGATGGGTGTAAGGAGGAGGTCATTCTGCTAACTCCCTTTGTGTTTATTCTTCCTGCTGTGAGCAGGTAGGAATTTCTCTGCTACCCTTCACAGTTATACACCTAATTGTGAATTACACACTCCTACTGGTGTCACCTACAGAACCGCTGAAGTTAGTGTTTGAGAACATTCCCTTTCCTAGAAATAGACCACCACAATTGCTTGTGTTATGAAGGTTAGTCACAGGCTCCTATCTGTGCCCAGGGAAATGTATCCGAGTACCAAAACTCTACCAGGCACCAGCCTAATTTAAACACCAAGCCTCATTACCCATCCAAGACAATTTTATCACAACAGGAAGGATTATCCTAGCCTTTTGCTTTCCTCCTTCTCTACCCTGGGGATGCTGGAAGCTGAGACAATATGGGCTGCAACAGATCCTTTGTTCTCCCTGTGTGGTTTCCAAGGAGAATGATATCTGTTCCAAGTAGCTCATTCTATGGTACTTGTATTCGCAACAGCCCATTCTCTTCTCCACAACACACAGTTAGACAGCATCACTGACCACTGCGTACATTATATGGACATTTGTATACCCCTAATACAGAAAAAGAAATTGACTAGAAAATATAGCTTTTAAATAAGCCCCCGGACAGATTATCTTCACGCTCAGTTTCCTAGGACCTCTGAGACGCCATCATCAGCATTTGCCTTTCTCCTCCTCACCTGTTGACTCTTTTTGTGTTGACTTTTATCCCAAAGCGGCACCTCCACCCTGGTGTCAACAGGGACACTCATGGCAACCATTGTATCTCTCTTCTCAACCATTCACAGCGGAGGGATTCTCCTACTTCACTCTACCCAGCAGTCCGGGGTCAGGGACTTTTTCTTTGGTTTGTTTTTATTGGTGTATGTCCTTAACCACCAACAACCACTGTGCTCAAGGGGATGAAACATTCCAGCTGACTACGTGCGTCACAAGCCAGTTCTGCAGTGGAAGGTGGTGTGAACTCCATCTGAACCACATGACTGGAAGAGAGGCGTCGACTGATTCTCAGAAGAACTGGGTGCCACCACCAGGATCAAGTAGGGCAAAATGGAGACAGGCAAAACACAACAACTTTCGACCATCCCAACTGTGGCGACAGGGCAAAAGGAAAGGCAGTAGCAAAGACGGAGGCCAGTAGGAACTGCTGTCCCCTACAACCTTGTCCCATGCACATAAAAAGTAGAGTGGGTGTGAAAATCCACCTGAATCCTGCAAAGCAGCAGACCATACCCTTCTCTTCTTGCAGGTCTGATTGTCATCTACCCTTATAATGCTTCCTCCCTGCCTCAGCCACCCAGATAGTCCCATATCAAAGAAAAGACAAGGAGATGGGATGTTTACTTGCTGGTCGTTTGGCTGCTGGCCAGCCTCCTTTGCGTTTAAATGCGTGAGCACACAGCTCACTGCAGAGCTGCACAAAGAAACTTGTCTTTTCCCCGTGACTCCGAACAATTGCAAGCTCAAGTCCATCAGCAATTCTGTAAGCAGCGACATCAGTGAGGACCCAGACATAAGAAGCAATTGAAAATATGCAATGTAAGCAGGGGAGAAAAGAGCAACTGTTCGGAGTATACGCTGTAGTGTTTTTGTATACATTTCTTAAATGCACACAGTCCATAAATTTTGGGAGAGTGGTGATAACTTGCCTCGCTTCCATCTGGAGGAAACAGATTTTTTAAAGAAGAAACAGACTTCAGAACATATGAAAATATTTGTAAGACTGGGAAAAGCACGTAAGAAGTTATGGAATAACAAATAAGTAAATAACAAGTTAGAGCACGGAGAATGATGGTAAAAATGACATAGCCTTATTGATCACTTTCCATGTTCGGCCACCATGCTAAGTGCTCCTCACAGTTCTCATCTAACCCTGCTGCTGGCCCGGGGGAAGCAGACAGCCTCACCACCCGATTTATAGATGAAAAAACTGAGCTATGGCGTGAGGATAAGTAACTCACCCAAAGTCAGAGGTTCACTCCGTGGAAGCCCAGAGCCCTTTGCTCCTAATTTTATTCTTTCACCTTTCAGAAGGCTCTGTGTTGGCAGACAGGGCTGTTCAGCTCCACTAGAGGTGTGTCGAGCCTGGGATGAAAACGTGGAAGCATGAGATCAGGAGAGACACCTGGGTACCAGATTTTTTTAAAGTCTGGTGGTTTGAGTCCTGAGAGAAAATAAAATCTATGCAGTTTCGACAAAAATCTAAGATCTCAATTGGCAGAGAGCAGTGTATTCTCAGGGGGTCTTTAAGGGACAAAGGCAGTTTTCTGCTGCTCTCAGAATATCCAACAGCAAATCAGGGAAAGGATGTCATGGCTTGGAGGATGTTGATGGACAGGATGAATCTCAGAAAGTGGAGTGGCAATTTACAATGGATAGTGCTTGATTGGCTACCTTTACTATCCCGTGTTTCCCTAATTTTGTCTCCTAACAGCCCAGAATATTGTACACACCAATCCGTACTTCACTGTTGTCGTTTCATTTGACCTCAGAATCTTACTTTTTTGGGCAGAATCTGACTGTGTAGCCAAGGATAGACCAGGACTTCCTGAGATGGGAGCTTTAGCACTAGACAGCAGCCTGGATGCCGACTGGGAAATGAGATTTCCCCATCTGAAACCCAATGAGATTTCAGTTCAAAGAAAAGAGAACTTGGCAGATAATATCCACTACTAGATACTAGGCCAAGTGTCTTGTGCTGGCTCCGGGTAGGTTACAAGAACTCAGGAGAGGCCCTGGCTATCATGAACTGTTGTAATAGGAAGCGGCGGGCTGTGTCCCGCCACCCGGCTAGCTTTACCCGAAATAATTACACGGAAACTATATTCTTTTAAACACTGCCGGACCCATTAGTTTCAGTTTCTTATTGGCTAGCTTTTACATATTGATCTAACCCATTTCTATTAATCTGTGTAGCCCACGAGCTGGCTTACCAGGAATGATCTTAACCTGCGTCTGTCTGGAGTGGGAGAATCATGGCGACTCCCTGAATCAGCTTCTTTCTCCCAGCATTCCGTTCTGTTTACTCCGCCTACCTAAGGGTTGGCCTATCAAATGGGTCTAGGCAGTTTCTTTATTAATAAGAAATCACTCCCACATCATTTCCCCTTTTTCTGTTTAAACAAAAAAGAAAGGCTTTAACTTTAACATAGTAAAATTACATATAGCAAAACAGTTATCAAGCAAGAATTACAGTTACAATATTTATATCTATTTTATCTTTTATCATAACTAAGGAAAACTATATCTATTCATTCTTCAACTCCATCAAAGACTCCAGAAGGATATAATACTACCTAAGTAAACAAGAAATAAGAAAACTCTAGAAATGACAGAGACATCTCGCTGCCTGGACAGTCACCCAAAGTTCTTTTGTACGGTTGGGGCATCCATCTTCAGCCTTCAGGCCCATAGTATCCAGCAGACATTTTCATGAAGCAGGAAATTTCAAAGACAGTTCAGTCACTATCTGCTGTGTTCTGCAGAATGTCTCGCAGACTCTTTCATGAGTCATGAACCCCAAAAGACCGTCTCACCTTTAGGCAAGTTCAGCAGTCCTCTCTCTGCGGGTTCTCTGTGTCCATTTTATGCAACAGTCCAGGCAAGAGCAGTTTCTTGCCCAAATGGCTATCCAACTCCATAAGGATCCTCTTCGATGCCCATCTTCCTCTCGAAGTAGATTGGTGCCACCAGGAGCAGATATGTCTCATTGTCATGAAAAGTCCTAAGTTATTAAAACATTAAATGCCATATTCTGCAGTCTTTGAAAGATATGAAGAATGTCTATCTAACTGAAATGTATCTCTATATATCTAGAAAATCTAACTAACATGACTACAAGCTTTACTATTATCGATGATTAACCATTAACCTATATTTCTTAATTATACATTACATTTTAAAAATGAACTACACAATCACACCTTATTCAAGATCAAAAATACATATACATATAACAAAATTGACCTTAAAACCCATACCAATGTAAATTATTCATACCTATATCATATCCCCCTTTAAATGTAAAAGAACATTTATAAACAATATTTTGGGAACATGGGCGCAGTTTTTTCTCTCCAAACTGCTTCCTGATGAATGGGGGCGTCGTTAATTAGGTCTTTTAGGGTGTAACCTGTGTGCCAGGTTTATCTCAGTTGCCAGTTGAGTGAAGTAATTTTTTGAGGGTGTTCACAGGAACTTTTCGGGAGGTCGTGGTCTATCATACCATATCGGGATAGATGCAATCCATAGGGTCTGGTCCTCTGTGAAAACAAAAGAAGACCCTTTCCAAAGCATCATATCCTTAGACCCAAATTCTGAAGTCATACCCTCATGATATCCGTTTTGGTTCCACTTGGCAGCCCATAGAATGAAATGTCTCTCTGTACGTAGCTCCTTTACAGTCAGAAATTTTAAAGAAAACACAATGTAGATAATCCAGACTCTCTGTGAATTTTTCATTTTTACGTCGCTTATTTTTACTTTATTTCTCAAAATCTATAATTATCTGTACTATGTCTCTTTAAAGACTTTACCTTTTTTTTTAAACCATTAACTTTATTCTCTATTTTTTTTTTCTCTCTCTCAAGCCTATGTACATTCATCCAACAGTGTGGTCTTTTATGTCTGAATCTGTTTTATTGTGAATCTGTAACATTTTTTTACTATCCAGGAGCATTTCTTAAAATGTTAAGCAGTTCTTAAAAACTTAAGTTGTGCCATGTACAGGTAATACGGTACCATCTGTGTCCTGCCCAGTTGAAACCTTAACTGCGCTGTTTTTATGGTAATTACGGTAGTTCCTGCCTGAGACCAGCACAGTTCAGCATGGCAGAGCTGAGCCAAGCCGCTCCTGCCTCAGAGCCATTTGGTGCCCCTGAGCCACACACAGTTCCAGGCACACAGCAGTCCACATTGCCATCAAGCAAGCCATAGAGCTTTACTCCAAATGTTACATTCAAAAGCTCTGTCTTCCACAGGAGCCAGACAGAGATCGCAATGGCGGCACAGCCCAGAAAGCCGGCATTTTAAAACAGCCAGTTTTCCTGCTGCTGAGTCAGGACAATTTCTTTGCGGCACGCAACCCATAAACAGCAAAAAGCTGTCTTAAATTTTCTCTCTCTAGTTTTAAGCCCTCTCAGGTTTAACGTGGAGTTCATTAGCATGTTGGGTGCCACTCTGTTGTAATAGGAAGCGGCGGGCTGTGTCCCGCCACCCGGCTAGCTTTACCCGAAATAATTACATGGAAACTGTATTCTTTTAAACACTGCCGGACCCATTAGTTTCAGTTTCTTATTGGCTAGCTTTTACATATTGATCTAACCCATTTCTATTAATCTGTGTAGCCCACGAGCTGGCTTACCAGGAATGATCTTAACCTGCGTCTGTCTGGAGTGGGAGAATCATGGCGACTCCCTGAATCAGCTTCTTTCTCCCAGCATTCCGTTCTGTTTACTCCGCCTACCTAAGGGTTGGCCTATCAAATGGGTCTAGGCAGTTTCTTTATTAATAAGAAATCACTCCCACATCAATGAACCCCTAAGACTGCTGATGTCACACAAGAAAACAGATAAATATGACTAGTCATCCCATAAAGGCAGAATTTTATTTAAACAGTATTGAGTCCTCATAATGTTAAAGTGTTTGTGTGACCTTTTATGGTCACACCGAAGAGCTTGAAACAGAACATGGCTTAACTTTCCATCTACTGCAGGGCTGAAACTCACAGAAAGGGCATCTGGTTCAGGGAGCAAAGGACCAGATGCAAGAGCATTTCACTTGGCCTTTGACCTTACCCCCCAGTATTGCCTTTTGGTTCCATCCCCAAAATGCCCTTTCTCTGTTTGAGCAACACCCTTAGATGAAGTCTATACCAGGTGTGGTATGAAAGAAAATGCCCCCAAGGGGAGTGGTACTTTTAAAAGGTATGGCCTTGTTGGAGTAGGTGTGGCCTTGTCAAAGGAAGTACCTTACGATGGAGGCAGGCTTGGAGGCAGGCTTTAACACATGCTCACGCCATGCCCAGTAAGACAGTCTGCTACTTCTCCAGCACATCTGCCTGCACCATGCCCCACCATGATGGTAATGGACTGAACCTCTGAACTGTAAGCGAGCCACTACAATTATGTTCTCCTTACAAGAGTTGCCATGGTCATGGTGTCTCTTCACAGCAACAGGAACCCTAAGACACCAGGTTCCTAAGCCTCATTCAGCTTCCAGCTTCCATGTTGTTTGGCTCCTCACTCCACTGCAGTCCAGGTGGGCAGTACAATCTTTGAGATGGGTCTTGGGCTCTTTTTTTTTTTCAGCTGTTTGGTGAGATCCGGAGATTGGTTTATCACTTCGCTGTCCAATCAGTCAGATGGCCTTCTAGAGCAGGCTAACGGTAGGAGCTTCATCAGTCCAGATTTAGAACCACCGAAGAGAGATGAGGGGAAATATTTTAAGGAAATTTGACATCTAAAAACAATGCTAACCACCTATCCCTGGCAATGAAAGGGAACTCTGCAGCACACCGAGTAATAGATTTAACTTCAGTTAATTTTCCCCCAACTTGATTCCCCCTACTATTTTTTAAATGTTTTCATTATTGCCAAGATTTTATTTAACCTCAACTGAGTAAATTAACAAATGGCTTTAGACTGCTAAAATTTGAGTTGCTATTTTTTAGCTTCTGGTTTTACCAAGCTGCACTTCACTAAACTAGTCTTGTATTAATCACCTAAGTAGAGAATCCCCCAATGGGACGTTAGTGAACTGTATGTTGTAAATAAAACAATTAAAGGGCTACTTCACACCTCATCAAATTGCTTAACAGCCTGATAACAGTTACCCACATACATTCCTCATAAAGCCACGGAACCAGGAGGTAAATTAGAGCCCAGCACCTCAGAAGTGGGCCACCTTTGCCCTTCTGCTCTCACCCTGCTGAGAGCGGAGATAAAATCTACAATACTACCTTATTGTCTGTGAAGATGATGGGCATGAGGCCTCTCAAGGGGCTGCAAATTCTGACCCATTCATCCCATTAGGCAAGGCCGGCTTCCCTTCGTAATTATTGCACAAGAGTAATATAAGATCTCAGACTCCTTTTATCCCAACTTTCCTCCACAATGCTTTTATCTAT
This sequence comes from Microtus oregoni, assembly GCF_018167655.1. Lineage (NCBI taxonomy): Eukaryota > Metazoa > Chordata > Mammalia > Rodentia > Cricetidae > Microtus > Microtus oregoni. The sequence goes on from NW_024543069.1 coordinate 55,017,717, forward strand.
ATCATTTCATTTCTTCTAAAAAGAAAAGCCCGTGTTACTTTACCGATGGTGAGACCAAGGCCCAGAGAAGTAAAGGGGTCCAGTCAGAGTTGAGTTTGCACGGGTCAGTCTGAAAGGCAGCAACATGAGCTGAGGTCACCTTGAAGCTCCTGTGTGGTTCCTGCGAGGGTCATGAAATGGTAACCTCCCACAACTCAGCCGCCGTTGCCTATTCTATTGCCTACACTTTGCAGAGCTGAAGATACTGTCTGAGAAAATAAAATGTCTCGTCTGAAACTCCCCAAATATGAGCCACTCTTTGGAGCCACTCTCTGAAGTCTAGATGAGAAATACATTTCTAATGATTTAAAGTGGACTGGGTAAAGTGGAAATTGCAGGGCTCCTCCCAACAGCCTCACTCTTTAAATGAGAAAGCATGGCTGGTGCACACCTTCAAGGGGGAGATGCAAACTGGATTTGATGGTGTGGGAATACAGAGAGTGAGATTTCACCACACGAAGAGGAGACCCTGCGCCTAAGTTACAGTGGAGGCTTGTGGGAAATGCTGTGAAAAGCAAGAAGAAGCAGAGTCTCAAAAAGACAAAGACCTTGCCTGGAGAGGAGAGAGAACTCCAGCTGACTGTGGAAAGTCTTCAATTTCAAGAAAAGTGGAAAAGCTGAGTTTTTACGTGAAAGACTATTTCTTTTGTGAAATCACTTGAATTTCAAATATTAGGAGCCAACTGAAAAAGAAAATCCAGCCCCACATAGCTCTGTCTGCAGTGTGCATGTGCATATACGTGTGCATGCTGCTATAAATCACCACATAGCTCTGTCTGCAGTGTGCAGTGGGCATGTCCATGCTGCTATAAAGCAGTCCTGCAGGTTGCAGCCTCTGTCCTGACTTCTGTACACAGAATGGAGAAGACAGAGAGACTGTCCCACTTGGGTGTAAGGGTGAGATTTGTTTGCACTTTATCCTAAATCTTTGGCCAATAACATTTGACTCGACGTCATAAATACATTTTTACTTCAAAATAAAATGAACTGTGAGTTCAAATTCATCCGGAGTGAGACCCTCGGTAAAAGCTCTCTTTCCGTTTGCTTTGTCTGCATCGGAGCCCATCACTGTAGGAAGGGAAGAGGGAACTTCTCAAGATCCCCACTTCACATAGCACACTGAGCCCTCTGGCTCAGACTCTGAGCTCTCAACCTCTAATCCAGTTTCTCCTGCTGTGCTGTCCCCCAATCATAAAATTACTTTTGTGGCAACTTCATAACTGTATAATTTTGATATTGTTATGAATCATAATGTAAATATCTGTACTTTCTGGTGGTCTTCGGCGACCCTTGTGAAAGGGGTCGTGACCCACAGAATGAGAACCACTACCCTATACAGTACCTGCCACCTCTGCCTCTCCTGCTCCTCACCCCATCCCACCATGCACCGATGGGTAGGGACATCCTGAAGTCCCCCAGACAGGTTGAGATTACCTGTGCACGCAACAGGGCCGCAGAGACTCGGTGGGTCAGTGGGTTTAGAAGGAGGAGGAGGAGCACCGTCTCTCTTAGACCCCCAGACAAACTGGTGTGGATATATGGGAAATGACATTTTATTTGGTAATAGCTCTTTAGTTTTAAATCACTTCAGCATTTACTTTTAATTAATTTCTTTAAATTAGACAAATCATACTTGTAAATATTTGCTTTCCTGAGATAAGCTTTTATTTAAATTATTAATGCCACGGTTTCATGCCCGATTTTAAGGATTGAGGTTGCCACTGCTCAGACAGAATGCATGTAGTACAGAAGGAAGGAAAACCATCTCACGCTGGTACACACACCCGTACCAGACATGGCCAAGAGCAAAGCAACATTCAACGCAATAGGATTCAGGGTGGGTTTTCAGTTTTCTCTGACATGTTTGAGGAATGAATCAATAACCCAAGGCATTCGGGAGCAAACGTAGGCTGGGGTAACAAAGGGAAGAGCCCTGTCACCATAAAAGCTTGTCTTTCTGTCCGTCTGCAGCATGTGCTCCTCAGTGACTCCAGCTGCACATCATTGCGGCTGTGTGGGGCTACAGGTGGGTGTGGAGGTCTTGGGACAGTAATTGACTCTACGGAGCACTAGAAATGAACGAGGAGGGCAATGAGGGGGGGAGGACAAAGAAAAGAAAATGATGCTGAGTATAGGGGTGATTTCATAGTCCACCCATCAGTTTGGGGGATTATAAGCCTTAATTTGCTAGGTGCTCTTTTTTGCCAGCACCAAAGCAAGGCGGGGCCCAAAGAAGCCAGGCTGATGTGCAATACTACAAAAGAAGGGAATGAAGGCCCAACAAATCTTATTTTAATAAAAGATAAATTGAAAGTTAAAGGTTAGTAATGACATTAATAGCTACTCTTGCCAGCCACACAAAGTTCAGCCAGAGGATTTAGGGACCTCAGCAGGATGGGGAGCCCAGCTCAAGTCACCAGGACCTATGAATCCCTTAATCACCTTCATCCGAAAATGCCTTTTCCTAAGCGCTACACTACTGAGAGGATCCTAGGCTTAGTGGGCCAACAACTCAACCGCAGGTGTGCATAGGGAACACAGCCTGACACCTCAGAACCTGCTTAGTGCAGATAGGAAAAGAAGGCTGAGAACCGTCCTCTATGTCACAGTGAAAAACACCACGAGATACTGAGGATCTACGTCAAAGTTAGCACAGAGAGGCTAACAAATTTCCCCTTCCATCTGCTCGTGGAACCCGGAGAGTGGGGGCTGGAGGTGGCCACACTGCCTTCGTGTGGGGCATCAGGACAGCTGTTCAATGAATAACCCTAAAGTTCACCTCGCCATGTTTGTGGAAGAGTAAGTGTCACCACCTAAATTTCTCCCAGGAGACCTAGGAGTCCACACCGTGCTGCCCTAGAAGCCACGCCCCTACACTTGAAGGTGGCACCAAGAAGCTCAGGCTACTCTTGTGAAAAGGATACTGGAAGCTGCTTTCTGGGGAAGCCCGCAAAGGAGAGGAGACAGAGGCGGTACTAAGAGGTGCTAATAGCAAATCCTTGCTCCCACTCCTATGGGTCCCAGGTCTACCTGCCTTTTAGCCACCTTGTTCCCACTAAACTGCATGCCCACTTCTTAGAACAGAAGGTGACCTAGAAGTTCGCAAAATGGTCGAAAAGCTTTATTTAATCTAATTCTCATTACTAGATGTGAAAGTAGGAGGGGCTCGGGGCATTTTACATATTGAAGCACACACGAAAATTGACAAGACTTCAAGCCTGAGAACATCACATTCAAGCAGTGTAAATATTCATGAAGTTCCCCCAAAAGGTCAAAGTCATACCATGTTCTCACTCGAGAGTTCAGTATGTTCAAAATTGCTTCACAGCTGGTGATCGCCGTCCAGCTGCCCTTTAGGCCCACAGGCACACCTTTTCCAGTGCTGGGCTGTAGAACTGCACTTCCTGAAGTGGACTCCAGCTTGCCCTGCTTGTCTGTGAGTCCAAGTGACTAGTGCTGTCGTAACTAAAATAAAACCACAGCAGCGAGCGCAGAGAGCCACATTGGCTCAAACAGGATGGCTGAGCTGGAGAGGGGGTGAGAGAGTAGTCTGGGTTTCTTGTGGTCCACAGGTTATCATGGCGTTCTCCAGAAAGGCCATGGCAGGCGGCTGTGTGTCCTACAAACCTCACAGCCACGGTGGAGTTCCTCAGAGCCCTGTCTAACCTGCGTCAGTACCTTCAGGGCCACTGGGAGAAACGGTGTTTTGTAGCCCCATCAAGTCTGCACCAGTTTTGGAGAAAGGTGTTTGCTGAGTAAATACACCCTTGGGTATGGACACTGGTATTAAATATATTGGACCTTGAACACAGGACCATGCAGACAGAACTATACAAATATCTGATCTGGCTTTCCTAAAAGGGACCAGGAAAGTCCCCCTTCCTACACTGCTGGCAGCTCCTAGTATCTGAATAGGACTTCTAACTCGGACTCCTGGGTTTTTCTTTGGCGTCATACCAAAACCTCCAGAGTGTCTAGCTGCGAGTTTCCCAAAGCCAAAACACTTACAGGAAACTCTCCTTTGCCTCTTTTCACCATTGGAGTAATTTCTAAAATGTGCTTCTAAGTATAAAGGCCTTTTTCACCCAGCACCAGGACCCTGTAAGCTGGCAAAAGTGAGGGCAGGACTGGCAGTCAAGCAGGAGGACAGACCCTGGGCCCTTTCTACTGCCCCCACTGCCTGTGGGCTTTCAGTCACATCACTTGACATCTTTGTTCTGCCTTTCCTGGTCTCAAGCCACGGATAATAATGGTGTCTGCCCTATCACACTATTATGAGGAATAAGGAGGTTAATGTGGAAAAAATGCTTAGGATGGGGTTTGGTTTGCCTTGGGCACTTGCGAGGGAACTATTCTGCTCAGCTTGCTTTGAATCTTTGCAATTCTAAACCACCTTCTGATGCTGGTTACAGAGCCCGTGGAGCGCAGAGGCACTGGGCCTAGCTCTTAACATTTCTCTTTCTGGATTTAAGTAATATATTTTCAGTGCCAGAATCTTCCTGTGTCGTCTTTCTGTGTCCTAATAAAACCATGAAGTGGAAGATCTTCTTTCTCTCTCTCTGTCTCTCTCCTTTCCTCCTTCTCTCTCCCTCCCTCTCTCTCCCTCTCCCTTTCTCTCTCTCTCTCTCTCTCTCCCTCCCTCCCTCCCCCTCCTTTCCTCCCTCCCTCCCTCTCTCTCTCCACACACACACACACACACACACACACACACAGAGAGAGAGAGAGAGAGAGAGAGAGAAGAGAGAGAGAGGAGAGAGAGAGAGAGAGAAAGAGAGAGAGAGAGAGAGAGAGAGAGAGAGAGAGAGGATGCTGGAAAGCTTTGACTCTCTTGTTGCACTTCTTGCCCAGGGTGAGAAGGGATTGTAATGATTATAGGTGATTTACATCAAATTCTCAGGCTTTGGAAATTGATGGGAGGAGGGGAAAGGGAACATGACTCATTTAATTTATATTAATTTAGAAATCACTCGAAGGAATAAAGAGGTGGACGTGAATATCTTCTCGGAGAACTGTAGGCATTAGCAAACTGTAGATTATATGTATATATAATCTACACATAGAGCAGGGAAAGGCAGCTTTTGTGAATCTGTGTTTTACCTCAGGAATAGCCTGTCTACAGGAAGTAACCTTGGGCAGGAGTTCTATAGTGCTTCCCCTGAGGGGCAGAGGAGGCCCTGACCTGTCAGCCCCTTGAGTCTGCCCTTGAAATGTCACCGTACTCTCCTGTGTGATGAGCAGATGGAATCCTCCATGCTTAGATAATGACATTCCAGAACTCCTGTTACAATAGGGAGAAAGAAAGGTGACTTACTGGCATGGTTGGTCAAGTTACGATTTCTTTCTTTGGTCACTATTCTCTTTATATAAAGCGCCTCTCTGGCTCCAGAAACAACAGGGGAATTATCTGCTAGTTTGTCTCTGAAATGGATTCCATGACTGGTTTTGCAGTCACAGAATTCCTTCTCCCCCTGTGTCCTCACACTTGTCCTTTCTAAATGTCCTTGACAGGATACTTTAGAAAACTCTCAGCTCCTCATAAAAGAGGTTATTTAAGCAGGACCACTGTTACCTGACAGGATGAAGTACTTTAAGGGCCATTTTCCATAGCTCTCTGCCAGGCTAATAGAGAAGCTGAGACTCCCTGTACGTGTCATTTGTTCTGAAATGCATTCTATTTGTGGTGGTTGATGAAAGACACCGAGGGAGAAATCAAACGGGGGTGATGGAAGTGGTGTTTGTCTTCCCAGCACTTTACCCGCAGCTCTCTTCCATTTTCTCTGGGAACATCCCCTCGGTGTGTAAGAGGGACCAGAAGCATCTGTGGTGACACTCGCTTCTGCTTTCCGTTGCCTGCAAAGACCAGCAAGGGCCTCTCTTCATAATGCGATGGGTGATGTGAGTGATGAAAGCGGGAATTCTTTTCCACAATCATTCCTGTGTCGTAGGTCATCAAATGGTCATTATAGTTTATGGCTCTGTAAAATCTGCTGAAATCAAAGCTATGTAATATGCTTTGCAGAGGGCTCCGCTAATCCAGGCCAACCGCATTCGTGCCTGGACCACGGATGGAGGCTTGGTAACTGGAAACCTGACCCTGAAGGAATTCCAAACACAGACTAAAAGCGTCTGTCCACATCACATGGGCAGCTGAAGAGCATATTCGTTTGCACTGCCTTTTTTTTTTTTTAAGCTTTGGATACTTTGCAAATACTGGGGCAGAGACCCAGTCTGTATGGCACATTGAGAAAGAGCATGGCTTCACCAGTGTCCGCATCCTGCCAACAAGAACACACTTGTTAGTCACACCCCACCAGGAGGCTTGCACCATAGGACTTGACTCCACTTGAACCCCAAATTTGGTTACAATCAATTATTACCAAGAAATTAAAAAAGAAAACCCATAAAGCAGTGGTTCTTCCTGACACTGCCACTCCTGAGTGCAGTTCCTCATGCTGTGGTGACCCCAACCATACAACTGTTTTTATTGCTGCTCCGTAACTGTAATTTTCCTACTGCTCTAGACTTCAATGTAAATAGTTTTGGATGTAGAGGTTTGCCAAAGGGGTGGCGACCCACAAGTCGAGAACCACTGCCATAAAGGAAAGAGGGGGTTGGCTTTCCTTTGGTTGTTTTGGTTTGCTTTGCTTTGCTTTTTAAATTGTCTTTTGTTTAGGCTACAACACACATGGTATCTTATAGAAATTAACAGGGACGCGAATTTGGCCTTTGGAAGTTTATCCAAAACTGAAAATAGAAAAGGAAAGAAATCCATTATCTACATCTAAGGTGGGCATAGCTCTTGCTTATAAATTCCTGTGGCTCCACACTTTGTGCTGCAAACCTTAGTTCTTTGTCTTCACACTGGCTTGTCCCTTAGTTACCCCCCCCCCCATTCAGTTTCAGTGCATTTTCCTTGCCCTACAAGGAACTGTTGGATGAGACGCAGACATGGTCCTCAGCCCCAGACCCGACACATGCGTGTCTCTGTCAGCAAGGCAGCTCGGTGCCATTAGCAGAACAGAAGGCTGCGAATAGTTCCCATCGTCCCTCAGCAGAGCAGGTCCAATTCTCCCTAATGCCTCTGTTCTCTCTTTGCTGGGAGGAAAGGACATTGAGTTCCAGCAGGTGGGAGACAGGTTTGCATAATCCTAATTTCTGCCTCTCTTGGGCATGTGTGGTTTAGATGAAAGTCATCCATCAGGTGTGCTTCTGTGGAGCAAAGTGGGTCAGTGCTGGGTCCGAGGGGCAGTGGCCATCACCTCCACCTCTGGTTGATCTTCATCAATCATCCACGAAACTCGGTGCTTGAAGCCGTGCACATTGCACGTGAGCTCAACAGTCTCCCTCCAATCCCTTATCTGAAGCCTGATCCTGAACATGAATCAAGATGTTCCTACATTCTTGTGTTTATGACAGAAATAAAGGAAAGTTCCTCGCCAGACTATTGTGAAAACATTCCTTAACTGATTCTTAAATAAGTGCACATAACCTGTACCTAGTAAACCCATCATTTAAAACAATAATAAAATAAAAACAAACCAGATCATTTAAAACACAATTTTAACTAATTAACCAAGGATTTCATTATAATGCATGTTGAACATATTCACCCCATCAACTGCTCCCAGTAACCATCTCTTCCCACCCAATTTTGAACTTTCTTCTTTTTTTTTTTCCTTTTCCCACTGAGTTCAGTTTGTGCTGCTCCAACTGCTCTTGGGAATATGGCCAACCTCCTAAGGATCCCATCTTTAGGAAACTGACTTTCCCTCAGCCAAAGGACAAAATGCTATCAGATTCTCGGCGGGTGCTGGGCTTTCCTGCCCATCTTGTCTCATCTATGCTGGAGCTCTGACTAGCTAGAGCTTGCACAGGTCTGATGTGTGTTGTTACAATTGCTGAGTTCAAATGTGCATCCGCCCTGTTGTGCCTGGAAAACAGTCTTTCTATGTTGGTTCTGATCGGACACTTTCCTCACCCCTACCTTCTTTCCTCCGGATACATTAGGAATCACTCTTACTTCAGGCATCATGGATCCCTGGCTCCAGGTGAGCCTGCTCTTTCTTCTTCCTCTGCTCTCCTCCGGCCTGTTGCTCACCGAGCCAGATCTACTGCTCCCAGCTTACCAGGTCCACCTGGGCATCTTCCCTTGAAACTCTCAGCATACACTTGGGGAGCACCATGAGACAGAAGCCCTGTGCTGAGCTCCAAGGTGATTGCCAGAGGCATAAGAGTCAGTGGCAACTTCCCAGATACCCACTGTGTAAGTTCCTCAAAACCAAAGGACAGACAATAGCAGTGAGGTCAACTCACTGTAGAGTCTCATGTAGGATTTGTTTTATTGCTCTTACTGAGCTCTGCATTTTTTCTCTGCTCTCCTTCCTTCCTCTCCCCTACCCTTCAGCCCTCTCCCAAGGTCCCCACGCTCCCAATTTACTCAGGAAATATTGTCTTTTCCCACTTCCCATGTAGATTAGATCCATGTATGTCTCTCTTAAGGTCCTCATTGTTGTCTAGGTTCTCTGGGATTGTGAATTGTAGGCTGGCTTTCTTTATTTTATGTCTAAAAGCCACTTATGAGTGAGTACATGTGATGATTGTCTTTCTAGGTCTGGGTTACCTCACTCAATATGATGTTTTCTAGACCCATCCAATTGCCTTCAAATTTCAAGATATCATTATTTATTCTGCTGTGTAGTACTCCGTTGTGTAAATGTACCATGATTTTCTTATCCATTCTTCGGTTGAGGGGCATTTAGGTTGTTTCCAGGTTCTGGCTATGACAAACAAAACTGCTATGAACACAGTTGAGCACGTGTCCTTGCTTGAACATCCTATGTGTATGTACCCAAAAGTGGTATTGCTAGGTCTTGAGGAAGGTTGTTTCCTAATTTTCTGAGAAACCGCCAGACTGATATTCAAAGGGGCTGTACCAGTTTGCACTCCCACCAGCTATGCAGGAGTGTTCTCTTTACCCCACAAACTCTCCAGCATAAGTTGTCATCAGTGTTTTGATCTTAACCATTATTACAGGTATAAGACAGAATCTCAGAGTTGTTTTGATTTGCATTTCTCTGATGGCTAAAGATACTGCGTATTGCCTTAAGTGTCTTTCAGCCATTTTATTTTTTTAACATCTATTATCAACTTTTATTTTTTCCCATTTATTTATTTATTTATTAAAGATTTCTGCCTCCTCCCCGCCACTGCCTCCCATGTCCCTCCCCCTCCCCCTATCAAGTCCTCCTCCCTCATCAGCCCAAAGAGCAATCAGGGTTCCCTGCCTTGTGGGAAGTCCAAGGACCACCCACCTCCATCTAGGTCTAGTAAGGTGAGCATCCAAACTGCCTAGGCTCCCACAAAGCCAGTAAGTGCAGTAGGATCAAAAACTCATTGCCATTGTTCTTGAGTTCTCAGTAGTCCTCATTGTCCGCTATGTTCAGCGAATCCGGTTTTATCCCATGTTTTTTCAGACCCGGGCCAGCTGGCCTTGGTGAGTTCCCAATAGAACATCCCCATTGTCTCAGTGTGTGGATGCACCCCTTGTGGTCCTGAGTTCCTTGCTCGTGCTCTCTCTCCTTCTGCTCCTGATTTGGACCTTGAGATTTCTGTCCTGTGCTCCAATGTGGGTCTCTGTCTCTGTCTCCTTTCATCGCCTGATGAAGGTTAATATTCAGGAGGATGCCTATATGTTTTTCTTTGGGTTCACCTTCTTATTTAGCTTCTCTAGGATCTCAAATTATAGGCTCAATGTCCTTTATTTAAGCTAGAAACCAAATATGAGTGAGTACATCCCATGTTCCTCTTTTTGGGTCTGGCTTACCTCACTCAGGATATTGTTTTCTATTTCCGTTCATTTGTATGCAAAATTCAAGAAGTCATTGTTTTTTACTGCTGAGTAGTACTCTAATATGTATATATTCCATACTTTCTTCATCCATTCTTCCATTGAAGGGCATCTAGGTTGTTTCCAGGTTCTGGCTATTACAAACAATGTTGTTATGAAAATAGTTGAGCATATACTTTTGTTGTATGATAGGGCATCTCTTGGGTATATTCCCAGGAGTGGTATTGCTGAGTCCAGGAGTAGGTTGATCCCGAATCTCCTGAGAAACCGCCACACTGCTTTCCAAAGTGGTTGCACAAGTTTGCATTCCCACCAGCAATGGACGAGTGTACCCCTTTCTCCACAACCTCTCCAGCAAAGGCTATCATTGGTGTTTTATATTTTAGCCATTCTGACAGATGTAAGATGGTATCTTAAAGTTGTCTTGATTTGCATTTCCCTGATCACTAAGGAAGTTGAGTATGATCTTAAGTGTCTTTTGGCCATTTGAATTTCTTCTGTTGAGAATTCTCTGTTCAGCTCAGTGCCCCATTTTATAATTGGGTTGATTAGCCTTTTACGGTCTAGTTTCTTGAGTTATTTATATATTTTGGAGATCAGACCTTTGTCAGTTGCGGGGTTGGTGAAGATCTTCTCCCAGTCAGTAGGTTGCCTTTGTGTCTTAGCGACAGTGTCCTTTGCTTTACAGAAGCTTCTCAGTCTCAGGAGGTCCCATTTATTCAATGTTTCCCTTAATGTCTGTGCTGGTGTGGGATTTATTCAGCTTCTTTATGTAGGCATTTAATGCCCTGATTTTCTTTCAGCCATTTTAGATTCCTCTGTTTAGGTCTGTTCTCCGTTTTTTGTTTTTTATTATTGGATTATTTGTTGTTGTTTTGATGACCAATTCTTGAGTTTTTTGTATATTTTGGAGATCAGACCTCTGTTTGATCTTTTCCCCTTCTGTAGGCTGTCAGTTTGTCTTGTTGACTGCGTCCTTCGCTTTACAGAAGCTTTTCAGTTTAATGAAAATAACCACATAACTTACCCAAATTTATGGGACACAATGAAAGCAATGTTAAGAGCAAAGTTCATGGCATTAAATGCCTACATAAAGAAGCTGAATAAATCTCACACTAGTGAATAAACAGAACATTTGAAAAATTTAGAACAAAAACAACAACAAAAAAAGGTAAACTCACCCAGGAGAACTAGACTGCAGGAAATAATCAAATTGAGAGCTGAAATCAACAAAATCGAAGCAAAGAAAACAATATAAAGAATCAATGAGACAAAGAGTTGGTTCTTTGAGAAAATAGACAAACCTTTATCCAAACTAACCAAAAGACAGAAAGAGAATACCCAAATTAACGAAATCAGAAATGAAAGGGGGACATAACAGACACAGAGGAAATCCAGAGAATCATTAAGTCATATTTCGAAAACCTGTACTCCACAAAATTGGAAAGCTTAAAGGAAATGGACAACTTTCTGGATAAACATCACTTACCAAAATTAGTTAGGATTTCTATTGCTGTGAAGAGACACGGTGACCATGGCGACTCCTACAAAGGAAAACATTTACTTGGCTGCTTTCTAGTTCAGAGGTTCAGTCCATTGTCATCAATGGTGTGACATGAGGCAGGCAGACATGGTGCTAGAGAAACAGCTGAGAGTCCTACAGCTTGCAGGCAACAGGAAGTAGTCTGTCTCACTGGGTGTGGCTTGAGCATATATGAATCCTCAAAGCCTGCCTCCACAGTGACATACTTTTTCCAGCAAAACCACACCTACTCCATCAAGGCCACACCTCCTTATAGTGACACTTCCTTTAGGGGCCATTTTCTTTCAAATTTTCTCTCCACTGAGCACTAGGGATGGAGATTTTCTCTGTCAGAAGGGTACAATGATAGGGGGATGGACACTTGCCTTGTACCTCTCTCTACTCCACTCTCTACTCCACTGAGAACAGTAACCTACTTCTTCATAAATAGAATTATAGGGATCTGTCCTTCCAATATCATCCCCCTTCCCGAGCATAATTGTTTAACCAAACAGAAGCATATCTTCCATCCTTCCATATATGATGATGACTGGCCCCAGGGATTAACTGATCAGTGTGGGCTCTCATTTCCAAGTCTTTTCCATGAAATGTAAATTAGTTATATAGTACAATGCCACAAAAAGAAAGTTTCCTTGGAAAGCACAAGATCTATTTGTTACTTTACATGTAAATAACCCGTATCTTTGTCATGTTTTGTTATTATTTGCACTGTTGCATGCATGTGTGGTTTAAAACATACCTGGAACCATTGCTGTGAGTTTCCAAGCAAGCCCTAAGTCTCCGGATTCCAGAAATGAGCTTACTCAGAAAGGAAACAGGAATTTGAAGTGAATTTTCTCACACGTGCACTCAAAGTTACAAGAAAAACAAATACAGTCATGTTTCTCTTTCCTACAGTAAATTTGGTTTCTGTTCAGTAAGATTTTAAAGTTGAGCAGCGTCTTCTTTATTTTAAAGAAATTAATAATACATGCAAACAAGCCTCATAGGGTCACATGAAAAATCTGGAGTCCTGAGGTCCTGACACACTTGCCCGTTGAGTCCTTGTTATAATCAGAGTCTCCTGAGGAACCTGCCCTGTATGTCTCAGGATTGCCTCAAGGCAGGACATGTCGGTCCCTCTGACAGGTCTTCTCCAGAACAGACTGAATTTCTCCTCTCCTCACCAACACTCAGTCTCACAGAGATACCCTATAAAAGAAGACACTAAAGACTAACAAAACAACAATAGCTCAGCTCTTTCTTCCTTATTCAGTTACATGGCTAAAGAGGATGTTTTATGGTTTGAACCTATGACTTTGTCATGTTTGAGGAAAATAATTAACGTTCATCTTTTTCATAGCTGCTTGCATCACTGTGATTTGGAACATACCTGAAACCATCCCTAAGAGCTTCCAAGCAAAGGCCTCCAGAAATGAGCCTACTCAGTGGGAAAACAGAAACTTAGAGGGAATTTTCCCCTCACAGGATCATTGGGTTTAAATATTTGGTACCCAACTGATGGTACTGTTAGGGAGAGTTGTTGAACCTTTGGTCTATGTGACCTGTCTAAGGGAAATAGGTTGGCCTGGAGTGGACCTTGAAGGTAATATCCACTTCTGGTTCCCATTAATTTACTGATCCCGCATCCACATGAGAAGCTTAGCCTTACACTCCAGTTCACGAGGCTGCCCTGCCTGACATCTCCATCAGGGTGACTGTTCCCTTTGAAACTGTGAGCCAGAATGAGCTCCCTCTCCCACCATTCCAGTTGCTTCTGGCCCACTTCTCTGTGGTGGTCAGGGCTGCAGGAGGGACTCATAAAGGAGGGGTTTTTTTCCTACTTAAAAATTGTTACTTTTTAAGTGTGTGTGTGTGTGTGTGTGTATACACATGTGTACATGAGTGTAACTTAGATTTTATGGAGCTAGAGTGACAAGAGAATGTTAGGCCACCCATGTGAGCTCTAGGAATAGAACTCTGGTCCCCTGCAAGGGCACCTTAACCTCTAAGCCATCTCTCCAGTCCCCCAAAAAATGGTTCTTTTAAATGTTGACATGAGCATGCTCATGTGATAATATTAGCAATAGTTTAGAAGTGGGTCTGGAGAAAGTCTGTAGAAAATGATGGGCTTTCAGGTGGATGTCATAAACAGCAGCCTAGGAGGAGAGGTCTCCCAGCAGTCTCTGAACTTTCAATCGTGTTTTTACAGGGCAGCTCATTGTTTTTCTTCTCCCTGAAAAAATTACAAACAATAACTGTTATGATGAGTTCCGCAGAGAATGACAATGTCCATGCCACCCCTGCTTGACAAAGAGCAGCACCTCACTGTGTCTGCCACATGTAAGCAAGCCTCCCAGTTTATAATCCTCCTACAGAGAAGTCCTCTGGGACCATGCTGCTATCTTGGGGTCTCCCTCTTTGCCCTTGGACCCCTCCCTCCTCCTTGCAGTGAGTGCTGGCTAGTGGCAGGGTGAGGTGTGAGGGAGGAGATGGTCTCCTCTCTGACCCCACATGCAGCCAGGCACGCAGGGTGGCTTCTCTCCCATCACCACTTGCTCTGGATTTTCTCCACAACTTAAAAAAGAAAGAAAGAAAGGAAAAGCAAACCCAAAGGCATTCTGTCTTTTATAATGTTCTGTTTTAAAAGCAAGAAATCTTTAGAGAGAGACCAGGACCCCAGGAAAAAAAAAAAAAAAGGCCTGGAATTTCTCCCTTCTCTCTTTCCATTTAAAACAGGAAACATTCCTGCTAAGAGAGTCCAGAGGGAACGTTGGTTGTGTGCTGGGTTGAAGGCAGATAATGTTTGTGTGTTGCAAATGTCAGTGATTTATCCTAAGGACTTAAAATGAGGGCAGAGAAACCACATGTTCCACTTCATGCAGAGAAATACCTCTGGTCGCTTTTGAAAGGAAACACAGGTTAAGGAATTTTCTTAAGTGTTTCTGCAATCTACAGCTTGAGCCAAAGGAAACAGAAATGAGCATGGTGGTTGAAAGACGAGGTCTTTAATTTTTTTTCTTTTCTTTTTCTTTTTCTTTTTTTTTTACAGTAAAAGATACAACGAGTGCTGGAAATTTTCTAAATAAAAAGATGAAATTGTCAAGGAAAGGGATGGGGACAAATGGGTCCTTTATTTCGCAAGGTCCTAGTGACAGGTGATTAGTGATGTACGCCTGCTCTATTTGTCATGGCAATTTAGCATAGAGCAAAGCGGCCCAAACTGAATAGGAACCGCTGATGGCTATGAACAATTTGTACGCAAACAATTTAATTTTTGATCTGAAAATTCTCACTAACTAAATTACCCCAAATTCAGGGATCCATCGTTCATTATTATACATAGCAAACTTAGGGCGCACACACCTCCACAGATCATTGTAGACGGACTACTAAGACTAGATTGTTCATCCTTAGGACCACATTCACAGGTGGCTTTCCTCAGGTTCCAGGCGCTCAGACTTGTCAAGTCTTCATTGATTTGGGGGAACAGGGTTATTTTAACATCCAACTCCACAGGTTACAGGGTGATTTGGGCCCTCATTGACGATGTCTGATTAGCCACAGGTATGGTATTTGTACAGCCCTGTCATTGCTGTCAAGTGTACAAGCAGTCTGCACTCTGACATTGGCGGGCTTTTCAGTGGTCATTATTGTTGCTGTTTCTCCTTTAAAGTAAAAATCACGAGGAGCAGAGAAATAAGAAAGGGGGGATCTGGTGGCGTGCTGAGTGCTACTGGCCAATACGTGCGAGTGCGCAGAAGCTTTACTGGGATTTCAAGGGCTGCAAAGGAAGACACTGTCTCACCCCAGGCTCCCCAAGATGCCTTCATCTGCATATTGTCTGGAGACGTATTGTTTCTGTTATGGCGAGCAGATCAGATAATGCTTGTCTTCAGTAGAAAGTTCCAGATAGGTTTGTTCCCCATTAGTGTGTGTTCTTGCGCTAGACCTTTCTGTATGCAGCCTCTTATGCGGGGCACCTTGGTTTTTGCTACTGACTTTGTGGTAGACCGAATTACTTTTATCACAGTTCCAGGTGGGCAATTTCCCAGCTCTGAGTTGAGAGTTCTTTGGGGAACAGTGGAGGAAGGCACACTAATTCAAACAGGGATGTGAGAGCAGCCACCGGACCTAGCCAGGGCCACACACAGCCCTTTCAACGAGCACCCCTGCCATCTAGGAGGGAAATGAGTGCCGTTTCTGAGGACCCCGGCCCAGAGTATTAGTACTGCCGTCTCTCTTACAGATTGGGGCTCTCACAGCCACAGGCTTAACGGGGCCAAGCATCCCTCTGTAGGGGAACCTCGTTTGATTGCTGTAATGAACGTGAATATAAAAGGGCATAAGCAACACAGGAATATATTTCTTCTCGTGTACCAGTGTGAGTGTAAGCTGCCCTAGGTGGCATGGTAGCTTGTCTGTCAAGGACCTGCGTTCTTGAATTCTCGTTGCTCTGCCTTCCCCGCACATGGTTTTCACCTTGAAGTCTACGGTGGCAAAGAAGAAGATCCCCTCTCCCATTGTTTAAGGGCACACATCATATCTGCTCACACAGCCTGGCCCAGGCCTAGGATATGGTCACAGCCGATGCAGTCAAGGCAGAAGCGTGGGGTCTTCAGCTGGGAGCAGCACCAGAGTCCTGACGCATCTCTCTGCTTTTCTTCCTAGGGGAGGCTCCGCAGATCCTGTGGACTACCTGATGGCAGCACCCCGAGGGCGCTACAATGAAAGAGAGCTTCCATACTACCCCGGGCCTCATCCTGTGCACCCCCCAAGAGGGGGCTATCCCCGCCCCTCGGATCTCAGGGCGGCAGATCTCCAGCGTCCTCAGTACTACCCACGCCCACCAGCGCATCAGCACAGAGGACCCTTCAGACAAGATGTCCCACCTTCCCCACCGCAGCACCACAGAGTTCCGGTCTATCAGGAGATGGGCAGAGCAGGGCCCCGAGGGGGCAGTCCTGACCGGCACCGCTATGGTAACCAGGATCCCAGGCAGAAAAACCCCATGACTGCTGCCGTATAGCTGAACATCGCAGAGGTCTTCCAAGCAAGGAAGCTATCCAACACCACCTTTGCCCTTGCTAGACCCTAAGGCCTTCTCTAGTTTAAGGTGCTCCGGTACAAGTGGCCCTTGCTCACTGAGGATGTTGACACTTGATTGTTAATCAGAAGAGGGAAAAGGGGGACAGGGGGTTTGGGGATGTGGACTCCAAAGGAAGAAGGGGGAGGGGTCATAAAAAAACAGTACTTCCTGATACTTGAAAGGCTGGTTGATTGAAGGAGGGTGGGAATTGATTAACAATCAATGGAGTTACACTATAGTAAACCCTGGTTAGAAAACCAGAGCTGGTTACAATCCCCCCCCCCTCCCACCTCATCACCACACATAGAGGAAGCCGCACAGAGGTACCTGTCTCGGCCAGGCCTAGTCACCCTTTCAGAGATGGAGCTGTGAGGTCTACACAGTGACAAAGGAGAGAGGCTGTGAACACGGGTGTCTTCATAAGACCGGTGTCTTCACTGAGAACCAAGTAACAATAATCGTGACCAGTGACCTCTGTGAGACTTTGGAGCCCAAGGAAGACTGCGTTTTCTTATTTATAGTCTACATTGGCTACCTGGTACTGCTTGTTTGATATAAAGCGTCCCCATTTCCTTGCTTTTGATGTAAAAGCCAGTAGAATCTGAGTGCAGCATTAGCGTCCTGGGAGGATGTGGAAAGTTATCAGAGCTTCCAGAAGGAACTCTTTTCCAGCCAAGCACCACAGTGAGCAGGTGAAGAGGGCTGGCTGTCCCGTGGACCTTGCTGGTCTCTCTCCCAGGCCCTGGCATGCATGCTTGGACAGACAGCTGATTCCACAGTCCTCCCCAAATGCCTGTCATTAGCTTCACTGAGACTTCTACTTTTAGAGTCCCACTTAAGGGGGAAAGTATACATGTGAGTAGCATGGTTAAAGGAAAGAGAGCCTGCTGGTCAGGCCACACAGAGAGCAATGTCCTAGGGATGTCAGTTCCAGACTCAGTGCCAAACAGTACCCATCTGCCTCTGCTACAGGGTCAGTGAGGAAGCTGGTCACCAGAAAGTAGGTGGAAGTGTGTGTGTGTGTGTGTGTGTGTGTGTGTGTGTGTGTGTGTGTGTTTCCAAACACATGTGATTACCAGTATGGAGAGTAAAAGAGAAAATTGCCTTCTGGATGTTTGATGAGGAAGAAATCAGAGGAAGTAAAAGGAGAAGCTGCATAAGATTAAATCAGTCTGCATCTGCTCTATCTCATTAACAAATGTCAGGGCCAAGCCAAGGGCTCCACCTGATTTAAAAGACAAAGACAGAAAAAGTATCTGGCTCTGGGGCGCAAGAACCTGAAAAGCCACTCTTGCTCCCTTTGAGCTTTTCTTCACAACAGAGCATCTGAGGCTTCCAAACTGATCCAAATGGGAACACAAGCAAAAGACTGCGAAATGGCAGGCACAGCCGGCTCTCTGGATTTCTCGGTGTCTGCTAAGCTGTTCACATTCCCTCTTCACCCCTGTCCCCAAAAGGTCTTTAGTTCAATGTAGGCGTATTTTGGCTGAGAGTAGAATACCACTGACCGACAGAATTTAGTGCATTATGGTATTCTAAAATACATAGAGTAGCCATCTGGCCCAATTTAGTCTTTTTATTTTTTTGTTAAATAGTTTTGTTACCAAGAATGATGCAACCACTGGTTTTAGCCGTAAATAGTGTCATTTGCTGGACTTCAAGAGAGATCATTATCTAAACCACAATTATCGTGGCCCTCTGAAAAATTGACTGTCAAGTTGCTTTTTGTCCCCTGCCATCTCTCTTCAGCCAGAACCCTTACATCATATGTAATTTGTTCAGTGGAGTGGGGGAGCTCAGGATCTACCCAGCAAGGTGCTGCAGCAACACCACAGGGTCCCTGGCCACCAGACTGAAAGGGCCTTTTCTTTGGGAGAAAAGCCACAGTGAAGGAAATGCAGCTTTGGGGGCGGGGCAAGCATTAGACCAAGCTTAAGCCAGATATGGTAGCACTTGCCTAGAATCCGGGGAGGCAGACTTCAAGGTGGAGGCTTAGCCTGGACTGCAGGGTGAGTTTGAGACCAGCCTAGGCTATATAACCAGACCCTGTGGTTTGTGGGGGGAGGGTTGTTGGTTTTTTTTTTTTAAGATACTCTTTGATGTGGTCTATATTTTACTCAAATTTCGGTAAAGCACGGATTCTGTCCAAGGCTGAAGTGTCCCCTGGCAGGAAGGCTGGACCACTTAGTGGGCCATGGGTGGTGACAGTGGTGTGCTGTGGAGAAGGGCACCTGCAGATGACTGCTCGTGTTTCCAGCTCCAGCACTGACACCTTAGGCACACAGCACCCTATATGCAGGCTTCAGAAAAGCTGCTTCAGACCTTGGCTTTGTGCTGTGTACACAGTCCATCCAATAGCCACTGTTCCTGAGAGGCCCTCGGAGGCTCAAAGGTATTATTAAAGAAAACAAAACAAAAAAAGAAATGATAACAGCTTTCTTTTCTTGCTTAAAAGTATAGCAATCTCTGCGTTTGATCCTGCCCTAAAGAACTAACATTCTATTTGTGACCGAGGCTGCACCAAGCCGGGCAATGATTAAGAACAGCTCGGACAGTAAGCTTTAGAGATGCCTGAGTACTATCCCTCCAACTGTCTCCTCTCCACGTCATCAAGACCATTTTCCGGTGCTCTGGGAGAGGAGGTGGTTATCTGGAAGTCCATTCTATTATGATCAGCAGGTCCCCTGAAGAAGGAAAGAGCTCCGGGATATTTACAACCTTGGGAAAACTCACTTGGTTATCTCTCTGTAGTTGGAAACTGGGAGAGGGCTCATCAAAACCTGTAAACTTGCCTCTGGGCCACTCAGCTTCACGGGTCCTCTTTCCTCCCTTTTTTCTATGACTAGAAAGACGAGAGAGAGAGAGAGAGAGAGAGAGAGAGAGAGAGAGAGACCACCAAAAACCTTTAGTCCCTAGAATTCAGTCTTCTCCAAGAGAGAGAAACACAGCTCATTGGTCTATCTATCACACCCCTGGACTGAGGCAATCATCCCTCTTGGCTTAATACAGTTTCCCTCCAGAATTGAATCAGGGGACAAAGGAACGTTTTCTTAAATCATGATTTCAGAGTAAACAAAGCCTAGGGAAAAAATTATCCAAAATCTCTTTATTCTTAGACTTTTCAGAACATCTGTGTTGAGCCCACAGCACCCCATGGAGAAAAAGTCTGATGTATTCAATAGAATCCTAGAGAAACAGAGCCTTGGGGGCTCCGTTGGAGCCTTATTTCCGCTGCTGACAGAATAAAGTTAAAACAAGATCCACTGCCTTGAATTTTCTTAGCTAAACCTACCTTGTGAAAGAAATCCTCCTGCAACTTCAGGATCCTAGAGCTGGCTCCTGTGTTCCCTGGTCCTCAGAGAGAACAAGACCATAGAGAAAATCAACACCATTCGGTTTTGTGTGCCTGCTGTTTAGTGTTTGAGCAGTGTTACTGAGTTTCAGGCCTATGGGAAGAAGTGAAAAGCAGTTGATAAAGGAATGTGTCGCTGTAACACGAGATGCACTGAGAGCAGCTTTTGAACTGGTGTTAAATTGGGTAGACATCCCACCGCCTCCCCAGTCCATGTGAACAGAAAGGCCGAGTTTCACACAGTGAGACGGCAGGGAGTTCCATTCAGAAAAGTCCATAATGGTGTTTCTCCGTTCTCAGTTCATTCCAGCCTTGCATAGAGGCGAGGCTACAGTGAGATGGGGAAGGGGGGAAGGGGATTCTTCATAAATTATCCCTACAGAGTCACCTTTCTAGTAAAAAGGAGGGCAAAAAAGTTAGAGATCTAAAAATAAGCCAGGATGCTCACATGAAACTATGGCTTCAAAGTGTACCTTTCTCCCTCCTCTCCTTAAATAGACATGCAGTCACCCACAGCCTGGCTGTTGAAGTGGGTTTGGCTACTAAGCTCCAAGTGGGAAGAGAACCATTCCCAAAGGCCTTGGCCCGCCCTTCAGAAAGCGTTCCCTTCCATCTGCAATGCTGGTGACGGCTGGGACACAACACGAACCCTGTTCTTTATGCCCTCACTTTCTCTAGTCTCTCCCGTTCTTCTGTGATCAACGAGTCACCTGTTCACACATTCTAAAGATAAATTATGTGAAATCATATTTTGGCATACGGGGATGGAGAGTGAATTCTCTGCAAACTTTTTAATATGGTTCCATTTATATCACTGAAGACATTTTGGATGTTATTGTATATGAGTATATAAATTTTTCATGTTTTATTTTGCATTAAAATAAAGCTTTATTCAATCAGTGATACATCGGCATCTGATTTGTTTGGGGCATCTGATGAGTGATTAGGTGGGCTTGTGCCTGCTCACTCTGCAGCAGCAAATCTAATGCAGCGGTTCTCGAACTTTCTAATGCTGCGACCCTTTAGTAGCGTTCCTCGCGTTGTGATGACACCGACAATAAGAAAATTATTTCCACTGCCACTCCATAACTGTAATTTCGCTGCAGTTAGGAATAGTTGCATAAATATTTTTGGAGGTTTGTCAAAGAAGTTGAGACCCACACATGGAGGACACTGATCTAATAGTTAAGTGCTTCATAGTGACACCTAAGAAGAGCATCAGGGCACAGGGGCTTCTGCTGCATGCAGATGAGAGAGGACAGAGGCAGGCTGAGCTGCAAAGCGCTCACAGTACTAGTGCCAGCCAAGTCCACAGGGAACTCTGGAGAACACTGGACACTCAGAGCTTCCTCGAGTGAGGATGAGAGAGGTCTTTATGCCACATGGCTATTCTAGGAAGAGAAAAAAAAACTAAGGTCAGGCAATTTTCTTAGGCTCGGGCATGTTACAACAAGTCTCAGCCCTGAAATAATCACACAGAAACCATATTATTTGCAATCCTGTTTGCCCAATAGCTTAAGCGTATTTCTGGCTAACTCATATCTTAAATTAACCCATCTCCATTAATCTGTGTCTTGCCACAAGGCTGTGGCTTACCAGGTAAAGTTCCCATATTTGCCTCCAGCAGGGCTACATGGCTTCTCCTTGACTCCGCCTTCTTTCTCCCAGCATTCAGCCTAGCTTTCCCCACCTAGTTCTGTTCTACCCTGCCATAGGCTCAAAGCAGTTCTTTATTAATCAATGCTAATCATAGCATACAGAGGGGACACCCACATCAGAGGCACCCCCAAAGAGTCATAGCAGCTGGGACCATTTTTGGTTGGTTCTCACAGCGGCTGAGAAGGTTTTTCTTTTATGGAGGAAGACCAAAGGCCACCATCACAGTATCCACATCATTCAACACATTCTAGAACCACTCTCCCCTCATCTGTAGAAGGTCATCTTCAGCAACAACACTGCCTGTCTCTCTCACACTTAATTTCAGCCCTTTCCATATTTCTAGCAAGTTCATCTATTTGGCAAGTTCAACATGGTTTCATTAATCTCCCAGGTCTTTCTAGGCTGTCTGCTGTAACCCACATCTTATTCTGAACATCCTTTCTTTCTGTCTGGGCATCAAGGCTTTAATGACCCAATGACCCCACAAGACCTCTAAACTCAGCATGCCCATCTTTCTTCCGACATACCTGTTCTCACAATTCTGTTTGCGTACTACTGCCAGTTACAGGGCAGAAATCCGGAACTTGCCACCCAACCATGCCCATGCACCGTACACACTCTGTAGACACTGTTCAGCATGCCCACACTCCCCGGTGCCGTGGCATAACTAGGCTCAACCTGGTCGCTTTCTCTCCTCAGCCTCTTCCATAGCCGTCTAGAGCGTCTCCTTCATCTCCGAGCTTACTCTCTGCAGCCCTCCTCTGTTCTCCAAGGCCTGCAACCTGCTTTCGTGAATACAGCTTCCCAGAACACCTCCACGCCCGCTCATTTTCGTAGTGGGTTACAATTCTTTCACATGCTATCACCCACCTCTAACTCTATTCTTGGCAGGGTTTTTGTTGTTTTTGTTTTGGTTTATTTTTCTGAAATGGCCATACTACCCAGCTTAAGGCAGCAAAGTCTTTTAAGAAAAAAATATTGAAAATTGGGAGACGTGGATTTAAAACATTGATTAGGTGTTAGCTACTAAGTCACTGTGTAACCTTGGGCAAAATACTCCTCTCTCTGGCATTTCCTGTGAAATGAACTCGGTATTCTCACAGAGGAGCTCACTGTGTGCAGCTCCTCCCAGCACTGCGCTGAGTGACGGGTGCTGGCAGCCTAAGACAAATCAAGTTGGAAGTATTTAAACCACAGGTAACAGATGTACGTGGCATACATGAGTGTCTTCTAGTCTGGAGAATAAGGTATCAGACTTTATCCGAGTGCTGTGGTAATAACCCTCAGGAGAGGGCTGGCATGGCTTTATCATCAGTGGGTAAAAGCACTGGCCAAGCAAGCCCGATTACCTGAGCTCAATCCCTGGAATCCACAGGGGGCTTAGAAAATGATTCCTAGTGTTGCCATCAAACTTCCACAAGTCTGCTGTGACAAGTACATGAACACACACACACACACACACACACAGTAAAACTTCTAAAAAATATTCCAAATATTCACCGCTAGGCGGTGGTGGCACATGCCTTTAATTCAAGCCCTTGGGAGGCAGAGGCAGGCAGATCTCTGTGAGTTCGAGGCTAGCCTGGTCTGCAAGAGCCAGTTCCAGGACAGGCTCCAAAGCTGTACAGAAAAGCCCTGTCTCAAAAAACCAAATCATCATCATCATCACCATCACCAAAAACACAATCTCTTCCTGCTTGTATACACAGGTATGCACATACAAACTTACATCTTCAAACCTCTCTGGACCACTTGCAAGCCTATGCTGTAAGCAGCCCCATCTTTCCTCCCTGTCTCTCACTGTTGCTCATTTTCCATCCGTGCTACTACTATTGTGATGTCTTAAATCTAGTCTGGCCATACTGCACCATGGCTTGACAGCAGAAGCATGGCTCGCTCTGCTTACCTGCCCTAGAATGGACTTTTCCTAGGCCCTGAAGTCCCAGGGCAGGCAGCTCTTTCTCTAAAAGTCTGGAAGTTATAGCCGAGTGAATGCTTTCCTGACCTATATCTCACCTTCGAAATCAAAGAGTCCTACCAGCTAGATGACCTGGTGCTGGAGAACACATTTCTTCACAACCTGGCTTCCACACAGGGCCCAGCTTTGACAAGGCAAGCTACACAGCTGAAAGAGACGAGCAGGTTAGCCATGCTTCTGCTCCAAACCTGGTCACAGAGCCACTGGGCTGTGCTGCAGGAGCACACAGACCGCAGCTGCATGGGGACCCGCCACCATGGAGGGTAATCATGGGGTTAGCATGGGTCCCACCTGAGGGAAGGTGATTCATTCCTGCACACTGGAGTCTCTGACTTTCTGGTCATCCCAAGAATAGCAGCCCCCAGAGGGCTAGATCTGTTACTGTGACCTTATTCCTGTACATTTTCCCACAGAGGTACAAGGAGCTCAGTTATCTGCCACTGAACAGAACAAGACATGGTCCGAGCCCCTCCTCCCAGCACAGAGTGGGTATTTCCACACTGTATGTTACTGAGATACCTTGTGCAGATCCTCAATAAAACTTTTATGACCTGTATTACGGTGATTAGTTTCCAAGTCTGTGTGGCCGTCTAAGGTGTACCGTGTTTGTAGCACATTGCCTGGCTCTGGCTTTACGCTCTAGAAATATTTGTTGAATTCATCCAAATGAAGAAATGAGGTGTGAGGCTCTTTCCCTGAATTTCTAGGAAGCTGACATTCCTCCTCGAAGCCCAGACCATAAATCTCTAAGCTCTGTTGTTAAAGGTCGCCTGGCAGTATTCTTGAAGGGAAGGGTGTTAGCTCACGTGGGCATGCCGGAGCCTAATTTAAAACACGGAAAAGCAGGCCAGGAGAAGTGAACGCAAGCGGTGGTGTGCACATTATTTAGAGGGTAGAAGAGACTTACGTAGAGGAAGTGCACTACTTACAGGTGACTGAGATGGAAAGACTGTTAGTCACACATGATTACTATTATTATTGTATAATTCCTGGATGTTAGCAAGATCTTTGCAGCCACTCGCATTGCTTGTTCCTTTCAACAGTCCTGGATGGCGAGATGAAACAACTCTCCGATCTTCCACACAGAAGCCAAGGACTGCATACAATGTTACTAAAACAAAGGCTTAATGGAAGCTGTTTGGACACGTCCAGAGAAGCCACAGGTTACTTTGTCTTAGCGACTGAAATTCTCTTTCAGTGGCCGTACTTCTTCTGACTAATTATTGTTCACATCTCCTGCTGAATATTTTATGATCACAGTAATTTGGCTTCTCGGGTAGTCAAAGTATATCAGGTTCTTACTTATTTTACACACGAGGAAACCGAGGCATTCAGAAGTCAGCAACTCTCGTAACCTGGGGCTGCAAGGGAAGATGGGAAAGCTGAGCCCGCTCCATCCCTTCTCTTTCGGAGAGCCTCCTATGTTGTGGGCACTGTCCTAGGTGCTCTCCCTGCAGCTTGAGTGGGCACCCCACCACACTTCTTAAAAGATCCTCTGAAACACAGGCCATCCATGCTTCCCGTGTGTGCTTCCCTCCTCACTGGACTCTCAGAGGTCACACAGGTCATGGTGAAAATGCTTCTGCTGTTGCCATTTCCAAGACTGTTGTGTTGGCTACTCTTGCTGCTGTGACAAGAGCACCTAAAGAAAGGAGGATTCTGCTTTGCTGGTTTTGATGGTGGTTTTCCTCACTCTAAGGGGACAGAATCCATCGTGGCAGAGGAGGTGGCAAGACACTGAGGCAGCCAGGCAGAGAGAAATAGATGCTGGCTCCTGGTTGTCTTCCTGCTTTTCCCATTCTATTCCAGCTCACGGGATGATGCTCTCCATATGTGCAAAGTGGGTCTTCCCTGCTCCAGTAAGCATCTCTGAAAATGCCCTCCAGACATCCCCAGAGGTGTGTTCTCCATGACTCCAAATCCTGAAGAGCTGACATGAGGATTCACCATTGCACCATTTTGAAAATCGCCCGTTGAACTTGAACCTTTGGCTACTTCAGAACACAAGCCTAAATACTCAAGTTTACTGAAGAAGAGCTAATGTGTGCGACACCCTTACTGTTAACTGAACCCTGTCAACCCTTACTTAACTTCTGAGCCCTTCTGCCTACTCCGTCTCATAAGAATTACAACAATAAAATGACAATGGTAGACCAATAGGTCCCAGCACAGACAGCCTCGAGTTCAAACTGGCAGGCTCTGGGAGGAGAAAGCCATACTCACAAGAGCAGAGACAGAGCTGAAGGTGAAGTGCGGTTGAGGGAACGACAGGGCCCAGAAGGAATCCAACTTTGACCATAAAGTCAGGGAGTTTCTATGAAGATACAGTGTCTGAACCACACTAAAGTACAGGAAGAATAGAAACAGGGCTGACAAAGGGGGACATCGTCTTTCCAGGTAAACAGCAGGATGGGAGTGTCTAGGTGGGGCAGGAAGCCCCCAAATAGATGTGAGCAGGAGGCAGGAGGAGGTTTGTAGTTGTTGGTAGTAGTCAACAGCTTCCAGGTCTGAATCGGAGCCTGAATGCTTTTTCCTAACTTTCCCATCAGATCCCCAGATTTACGATGTATAAATCAGAGCCATAGTTAAAGGCAACTTGCCTTTAGGATTTCAGATCCAACAAAAACAAGCTACTGAGTTTCTTGAAGGAATCCCTCACACAAATGAATGCTTAAAAAATAACGGCCCTTGTAAAAGCACTGTGCACATAGAGCTGGAAAAATGCCAAAGCCAGTTTGTCCTAGAAAGGAAAGGGCGCCTTCTCAGTCAGTGTGCAAAGCTGATGATAGTTTCCATGTTCACTCGGTGGACACACCCCCTTTCTACAGATGAGAAGACTGAGGCCGTAGGAGTCAGTGAATGACGCATGCTAGTGCAGAGTCACATGACTTTCAAACCCAACTGTGACCTATACCCTATATTCTCTTTTTGTTGTTGTTTTGTTTTGTTTTTTGAGACAGGGTTTCTCTGAATAACAGACCTAGCTGTCTTGGAACTCTCTCTGTAGACCAGGCTAGTCTCAAACTCACAGAGATCCACCTACCTCTGCCTCCTGAGTGCTGGGATAAAGGTGAGTACCACCACCACCTCTCTGCAGTGATGGAAAGACAGCAGGGATTAAAGGTAAATCCCACTGTCCTTTCTTTTAATTATTCCCATCTTCCATGACGATGACCTTTTAAAGTGTGTGCAACGTAATTCCGAACCTGCAAATGCAGGTTTTGACATTTCGGTCTTGGGCACAGTCAGCTTCGTGTTAGTTCCCCTATATATGAAATTATAATCTACATAGACGACAGCAGTTTTGAACGGTATCCAGGCAAGTAAGTTGCACTTCTGGGTGAATTCAGACGGGTAGATGAAACGTTGATGACTTAATCCCTCCAGCGATTAAAGGTATAAGCAGACCAGGGCCCCGTGCTGCAAAGAGGCTGCCAGAAAATTTATTAAGAGTCATAAAGTGCAAGGCCATAATTTCAACAGGTTATCTGCTTCCACAGCTAATTGTTTTCCAAGGCTTCCCAGCTCAGACCCATTCAGCATTCTTATCACCTGGGAAATGCTCGCTCCCTGGGATATTTTCCAGCAGGCGGGCCACCTCTGTCCCTGCAATCACAGTGATATTTCTGCTCAAAGAGTTGCGGATTAGATTTAAGGGCCGTCCCAGTCACAATGAGCAGCCTTGCTGATCTTCAGTGAGAGCTGTGGCGTCGCCCTTTGATTTATGGCGAGAGCTGCTCAAGCCAGCCCTCCGCTTTATTAAAGCAGCTTTTACTCAGCATTAAGCCTCCCCAGCTTCCAGGCTCCCAGGAGCTCCACTACCCCACAGTCAATGTCCCTTTGATGTGCAGCATTCTGGGTGAGTGCAAGCACAGTGACTGCTTTGGGCCCCGCCCACAGTCTTGCCTCCCTTGACCTTCCAGGTGTGAGCAGGGGGTTCCAGAGGAGGTAGGCTAAGCACAGGCCCAGCCTTCCTCATCAACTGGCCTCTCAATATCCGTTTTCTGACCCCATTTGACCTTCTCCGTATGGCAGTGTTTGGCCTGAGGCTATACCTCTTCATGGTGGATTTCTTTTTCTCTGTTGCCCACTCAGGCTTTAAAGGGGAAGCCTCAGAGAGAAGCAGACCCCCGGCTTTGGGACCTGCTTTCAAAGGCACTTGCTCTCTGAACTGTATTTTTGAGACACCAAGTGAAAGGAGGGAGGACCTCCTGCCCCCAATAAAGAGAACCGTTAGATCAAAGGGCATTTACACGCCCGTCGGTGAACAGTCATTTGAGGGTCTCAAGTGTGCGAAGCATGTTATGAGCATAAGAACTTCGCTGGTGCCGTTGTCTTACCTCTTTCCATAACACACAGCCTGGGCCTGTGCAGGGGAGGCTAAGAAGGGACAGTATTCACTATAGATGACAGCCAGGCTCAGTGTCCGCGCTTTTACCAAGTGCTTCCCCGAGATTCCCCTCCTTTTAGTCATTCCAGGGAATTCCGTGCAGCAGGGCAGAGAAGCATGGCCAGCTTGGGGGAAGATGGAGCAGGAATCCCTAGCAGAGAGAGCCTCTGTTTTTTCTCATTGCATTTGAGGAAGAGCCAATCGGGGCACGCAGCTGAATGGGTTTGCAAGAAACTCTGGCACAGGAGAGCTGGGTGACCCAGCCAGTGACGGACCATTTGCCAGCCTCTGCTAACTGTTACCCACCTGTAAAGTGCTGACAATCATGGTGACATCGAGGGTCCAGTGAAGACCACAGGAAGCCTTTAGCACTGCAGCCGAGGAGGACTCCCTGTTACTCACCAGCCCCAGCCTTGGTTTTCACAAAGAATCCGAATGAGGGTGCCGATAGCATGCAATTGCCAGGAGACCGCAATTTCCTCTGGATATTCTACTTATGGCAGCATGATTAGCATTGGTCAGCCCAGATAATCTGGCCCTACCACCAGCTAGGATTCAGTCAGGTGTCTTCAACACCCAGCTATGCAGACATACAGCTGGCATATTTCTTCTCCGTTAGTGAGCCGGCCTCTGACTGTGTGGTCTCCATCTTTTCCTTACTTTGTTCCAGGAGGTCTCAGCCTCTGTCTACTGTTTCTAGTTTTGGCCTCTTCAAGGAATTGAAGTAAAGCTTTGCAGAGATTGAAAAGTAGAAAGGAAACTGCTTCAAAAGCAAAGCAAAGGACCGGGAGGGGGGAGGGGGGACACGGACATGACAACAGACAGATCAGGAAAACCACATGAGTTAAGGTACTCAAGGGCCCCGATTATTGCTAGGGCTTCCTTTGATGGAGTTCAAGAGAAAGGGACTTTGGTTGCCACAGGGCATACACAGCACAGTGGTCTTTTGTTGTTGTTGTTCACAGACTTGAATTAAGCCTTTGCTCCCTACACATCAACCTGTGTCCTTCCCCAGCATACACATGCCTAAGTATGCATAGGCTTAGAATAGTGACAATAGATTCTCTCTAAAAGTCTCTGGTAGATACAAATAACTTCATTGTGCACATACCCCAACCCAGAACAGCAGAGATCAGCCTCCTTGTTCTCCTACCTGGTTCTAACTAGGAATGTGGTTGAATAAAAACTGCCCAGGAAAGAGAATTTTTGATGGTTTGTCAGGGGGGAAGGAATGTCCACGCACTTTGAAACACGTGGAATCCCAGGTTGCCAGATGTATTGTCAGGAGAGGCGTGTGTGTGCCTACTGGCTGAAAGTGATGATCCCGGGTAACCCAGTGCATAGTCAGGAGATGTTTAGAGCCTGAGCCAATCAGCATCCAGACTGCACCTCCTCCCTGTGTTTTCACTGCCTCAGCTTTGCTTTCTGTGCTAATCGTATTACCATTTCCTTAGAACAAAATGATCTTGATTTTTTCCAACGTACTGCAGTGAATCTTAATTAAAAATAAATATAAGTGAATGCCCGTACAAACGGACACAGGAATAATCACAGTGTGATTTCTGCGAGTCTCTGAGGCTTCTTGCAGGTAGAGCCACTCCTGAGAGATGCCTGTTGTGCACCTGAATGCTAGAACTGCAAGTACCGTGGAGGTGGGGCTGGGCCGGTGTGTGAAACAGGGTCAGGACGTTCTCAGTCTGACACGCTATGTTCTAGGTTTGCTCCACAAGGAGGGCTGGCTTGGTCCCAGCTTCCACCTGCCCATGGGTCCTTGGCTCTGATGGTTCTCCTGGAAGCCCCAAAGACAAACCCGACTGTAAGCAAGGAAGGGCAGCAAAAGTGATTGCTCCCGTAGTCCTTTCCCAAAGCCTGAGAATTGCATTAGCATCAGAACAAACCGCAAAGTTCACCCCCTTCTAGTGTCTTTCAAGTAGATTTTGACCTTGGCCCAGACTAAGACATACAAGTTACATCTCAACCTATTACATATGTACATTTATGCATTAAAAATCAGGTTCATAAAATAGTACTGACTTGTGTCATTCTATATTCTGCTTCTTTTTCATCAAAAATATCCCATAAAAAGTTTCTTGTGACCTGTATGAATTGAAACTCAGAATGTTAAAAAAGTAAGATGCCTCCCCCCCCACCCGCCACATGACATGATTTGCTTAAAGTCACCCAACTAACTGGCATCAAAATTATCAAGGGTTACCATACAAAATACCAAATGCTAGGTAGCCTAAAACTTAAACATTGTACTGGCCACACCCATAGATAATAGAAGATGGAAGTTGGGTGTCAATAGTCATGATTCCCCTTATTGGGGGATCTAGTCCACGTATCTCTCCTATGAGATTCTTGACATTTCTTGGTTTTAAACACTCCATTCTGATTCCTACCTCTACCACCAAATAACATTCCGTTATTGTGTTCAAAAATCCCCTTTTTATAAAGCTGCTAGGCTCAGCACACCTGTAAGCAGGGGTCTTGGAAGGGAGAAGAAGGGAGATCAGGAGTTCAAAATCAACTTCACTATATAGTAAGATCAAACCTAGCTAAGGCTATAAGAGACGCTGGTTCAACCTCCCTCCCCACAACCCCAATACAACTTCATTTTAACTGAATTATATTGGCAAAGACCCGATTTCTAAATGAGGTTACTGTTAGGAATTTTTCCTAACGCGAACTTTCTGCCAACACAAAATCCCAATCAAGCCAAATCAAAACAAGCCAAATTAAGAAATATCCAGGTTTAATGGGATTTCCGCGCTTTCGGGTGGCCCAAAGGGGGAACAGGGAGGCCACAAATGCGACCACCAGGAGGAAGGAAAAGAGACCATGTGTTCCTCTTTTGGGAGTTCACTTAAATACCGTGTGGGAGTGGTCCTGGCATGCTGGGATTTGGAGTCCAGACCAATACAACTCTCAGGCCTGGGAGCTGGGATAGATGGGAGAGACTGGGGTCTACGCTTCCAACTTAACAGTTACATTTACAAATGCCAGCAGTTAGGTCTTAAAAATAACTTCAGTGAAACCCCGTCTCAAAAACCAATAAAAATAATAATAACCTTTGGGACAAAACATTACAAACTAAACAGTAGCTAATATTCAGAGAATTACTCTGTTGTATGTACCTTGCACCTGTCCCTCAGTCAAAGTCTTTGCCTGGGATGCAGCAAAGACTCTTGCAGGTTGAACTTTCAGCTACTGATTTGCAGAACCTGCTGGTGTCTTCTCAAGGTCAGGGGCAGGGCTGGGTGTGGTTGTTCATTCTCCTTTACAGAAAAAGAAATAATACGTTTTTTAGTGGGTGCTGGAGAGAATCATGAAGAAACTGGGTTCAATGAATGTCTACCCTCCCAATCCCTTGCTTTTGCAGAAACAAGATATTTGCTCCCCCTTCCAGATAACACAAAATCACGCAGCAGAAGAGACTGAGGGTTTCTGGGAAGTGTCTGGATTCCTGAGGCAGCTTCTTGCTTCTCTGTGTTTTTTCCCACCTACAGTCTGCATAGGATAGCTACAAGTACAACGACTACCTTGTGTGTACAGACCAAGCCCAGCACGCTAAGCATGATGGAGCAAAAAGAACACTGAAAGCAGTCAGCGTCGGCTGAGAAAGCAGCTCCGTGAGTCAAGCACCTGAGACGGGAGCATGAAGATCTCCACTCTGCTCCCAGCACCCACACAAAAGGGCTGCACACGGCAGCACACAGCACGGATCCCAGCACAAGGAAAGACAGTGATGAAGAAAGACTGACTGTCAACCTCTCCACCAGCAAATCTATACATGTGCGTGTAAGCCCACACACTTACACACACACACAAACATGCATAAAAATAAGGATAAGTTAAAGGGCAAATATTAAACATGTGATATGCAACAGGTACCGTTATGGGCACAGGAGATGTATTAGCCTTATTGGCTAAATACAGTAGTATACTCATTCATGCAAGCAACCCCCAAAAAATGAAACTTAAATGCTTTTAGGGTCCATGCTATTAGCTACTAGAGCAGTGGTTCTCAACCTTCCCAATGCTGCGACCCTTTGATACAGTTCCTCATGTAATAATCACCCCTAATCATAAGAAAGGAGAAAGGAACCTGGGGTTCTGGTGGTACCATTTAAATGTTAGATGGCTCATTTTTATTTGGTTGGTACCAATATTTGCAGCTGATTTCATTCTTGGCTGACATACGAATATTACATCAAGAGGAATGGATGTGATAATACAGAGGAAGGAAAATGATGGCAGTCAATTAATAACATCTAAACTCCAATGGTTCTCTGCAAATACCTGGGTTTAATGTTTAACCATTTCCAGAAGCAGGTCAGTTAAATGAATAATGTGGCAGGCAGATAGCATCATCACAAAGATACCCACATCCTAGGAACCTGTGAATGCATCCTTGTTACCTGGCAGAGGAGACCCTGTAGCTATGGTGAAGTTTATTGACCTCAAGATAAGAGAATTGAGTTTGGATTAACCATGTGAGTCCACTCCAATCACAGGGGTCCTGAAATCCAGGAAAACACACACAGCCCTCCCCCATCACCCTCCAACTCCAATGAGGGAGAATTAACGGCAGTCACTTGCAAAGTGGCAGCAAAAGAAACTTCCAGTGCTCTGCTGTTGGTTTGGAGCTGTAGTGAGGAGGCTGAGTGTAGGACCAGAGAGGTCTCAGGAGTAGGCAATCAGCAAAAAAAAGTGGAGTGTGCAGGGTTTCCACTGCTGGAGCTGAGTTCTGCTAACACCTGAGTGTTAACCTCTGAGTAAGAGGAGGAGCTAACTCTCGGCTAGGACCCAAGGGAAAGGGCAAGCCCTGCCTGAACCTCACAGAGCCACGCTGGACTTCTGACCTAAACTGTGATGGGGTATTTCAATAATTTAAGCCTTTAAGTCTGTGCTATTATGTTATGGTTACAACAGAAGAAACCTGAAGCCAATCAGACATGATCCAAAAATTGAACAACCTTTTGGAAGCTAAGACCATAGCTTAGCATAAGGTGACAAGGTTTGGGGTACAGTGCTGTAGTTCATCTTGTTTTAAGGCCAAGTGCAGGGTCTTTGAACATCCCATTCACCTCATCCCAGAGGAACCACAATCAGATTGGAAACAGGGCCTGTTGCATTGGAGAGAAGAAGACAGGGGCCTCCCTGGGCATTGCTGGCCAGCCAGTCCAGCCAGGTACTGTATGAGACAAGAGCGTTGCTAGGAAGCAGGGATGCAGACCACAGTGGGAAAGCTGGCTGGAGCTGGGAGGGCTGGGGTTAAACTGGGTAAATGTCTGTTCAGGTGTCCATAGTGGCCTCTCTGAAAGCACCTAACTTGTACCCCAGTGATTCTGGTATTTGATAATGAGTACAAAATGCCACCGTCTAATGTCAGAAACTCCATTTAAAAAGAGAAGAAAAAGAAAGCTCCGTGTGGTTCTCTCTCCCACTCAGCCTCTGTGGTAAGTTGGGGTCACTGTGGACATTGTGTGGCCCAGCTGCTGTCTCTCTCAAGGCTAATGAACAACAAGCCAGTTAGGTTTCAGTCTGAAGGTTAAACTGAGGACAAAGTTGACTTTGAGGTGACAAGGGTCTGCCTGTATTTTAAATCAAAATTTGATAACAGAAATATTCCGGATCTCAAGAGAAATGTCTGTCCATCGTTAACATGCTTCTTAGGGCAAGCATCCTTCTAATTAGAGATTTGGAAAGCTACGGACGTCGTGACCTGCAGCGATATAGATTACAGAGCTGGTTTGTCAAACACAGCTACATCTGCTGACAAGAAACCAGCTATGTAAAGATGCAAGAAATGGAGATGCCGCACCAATTTTCCAGAACCAAATCTACCTCTAAAAAGGTGTAACTCCATGCAAAATCTGCTTCATCATTTGAATAACAAAATAAGATATGCAAAAGAAAATAAGACTCCTCAAGGAGAATTTGTATTCAGGTCACAGTGATTACAAGCAGGGGGAATGAATATTTCTGCTGCTGTATTCAAATGTTTTGTGAAGAAAAGAATGCGTTTTCGAAATGGAGCTGAGATAATACCAGGGACTTTGCTTCTGTGACTATAAAGGAAGTTCCCAGGCAGGTTTTTTTCTGTTTCTTATAAATTCCTGGAGGTAGTGGCAAAAGCGGCCATTAAAATTCATTAGATGAAAAGTAAACCTCTTTTGCAATTGATGGCGCTCTCCCTAAACTGTTAGCCCCGTTATGGAGACACCTCTGTCTGCCAGACTCTATCTCTGGTGTCTGTTTCTTTCTAAACAGTGCTCTTACTCTTTAATCTTAGGAATGTCCTTCCAGAATAAACGTTTCTTCAGGCACCACCTATCCCTCTCCGAGGCATTCCAGGAACTCGCCTAAAGATGCCTTGCCTCTGGTTTTACAGTTTTGAGGTTACGAGGAAATTTCTCTGTCCTCAGCATCAAGGTTGGAAATGAAGAATGACAGAAAAGGAGACTTGTTATATTTTAGTGTGTGTGTGTGTGTGTGTGTGTGTGTGTGTGTGTGTGTGCATGGAGACCAGAAAGCAGCACTGGGTGCTGTCTTCAGGAATGTCATCTACCTGCTTTAAGACAGGGTCTCTCATTGGCCTACAACCCACCAATCAGGGAAGAACGACTAGCCAAGCATCAGGAATCATCCTGCCCCTACCTCCCCAACGCTGTGCTCCCCCATATCCACCTGGCTTCTCTTCTCCCCTTGCCCCCAGATAGGGTTTCTCTGTAGCTTTGGAGCCTGTCCTGGAACTAGCTCTTGTAGACCAGGCTGGCCTCGAACTCACACAGATCTGCCTGTCTCTGCCTTCTGGGTGCTGGGATTAAAGGCGTGCGCCACCACCGCCCTGCCCACCTGGCTTCTTATGTAGGTGTTGGGAACCCAGACTCAGATCCTCTGGTCAGAGGACCTCTCTGTCCGTGAAATTCAGCTTCACCAAAGCCCAGAAGCAAAGAAATGGAACAGAAAGACCTCTCTGACGGTGCCCAGAGGAAAACCCCTGCAGCAGGCACTGGGGGAGGGAAAGGGGGTGGAATCCTCCTTATGCAACCACCTGCTTTGTGAGCTGAATGAATAATTGAACCGTTTGAGCTGCAGTGCCCTCATTTATGCGAAGGTGTTAATTTCTGCCTAAGGGCATGTTTAAGAAGGTGAATGATATCTTTTTAAAGGCCAGCCTCCCCTGCTCTTTGAGGCCCAAGGTTAGGTCCCCAGAAAGGGGGAGGGGAGTATACAGTTACTATTTGGGGAACACTTGGGAGAGGGATAACATAAACTTAGAACACGTATATGTTTTAAAATGCCATACTGAAATCTGTTACTCTATATGCTAGCATGTAAAGAATATGTTTAAAAGCGTCCATGTAAGTTCACCTGACAGACCGTCCAGCAAGTCTCCAGCCTCTCCCCTCCTCTTTTGGGCCTCCTTCTGAACAGCCTAGCAGCTCCCAGAGGTGGCAGCTGCTGGGGTCTTTCTCAAATTACCTGGTGTGAGTGAGAAGGAACCACAAAACTTGCAACAAACCCGCTTAGTTTATTAGAAGGGGCAAGCACAGTCCTGGGAAGTCAGTGAGCAGAGAGCAGGAGGAAGAGTGTGAGTCCAGCTTT
The DNA here is from genome assembly GCF_018167655.1 of Microtus oregoni. Classification (NCBI taxonomy): domain Eukaryota; kingdom Metazoa; phylum Chordata; class Mammalia; order Rodentia; family Cricetidae; genus Microtus; species Microtus oregoni. The sequence goes on from NW_024543069.1 coordinate 55,053,207, forward strand.
TAAAACCTGCCTGGCGCATGCGCACAGGGAGTTGTCGTGGCTATGTCATATGCAGACGACGGGCTCGCGCATGCGCACAAGGGCTTAGCTGAGTCATGTGGCTATAACCACTCATGTGGGTCATGTGGGGCCTTTAACTTTCAGGCACTTCTGCCTGAGGGCTTGTCTGCATGTGCGTGGCTCTAGAATCCAGAGTTCAGCCTTATTTGTGGCCGAATAATTACACTCTCCCTGTGTTACCTCCACCATTCTTTCTAAGCTGTGCATCCGGAGTTCAGACATAGAGAGAGAGCCCCTCCCCTGAGGGAAAAGTTGACTGTTGCTTGGTGGGGCATTCATGGGAAAATATCCTGGCTCCACTCTCCTGAGATTTACCTCAAGAGAAAGCAGCATAAACAATAAATACTACACTAGAGGAAACAAGAGGGGATCAGCGCACAGCCAGGCACCATCATGTGCACCTGTAATCTAACTAGTCAGAAACTGAGACCGGAGGACCAGTCTGGATATACAGCAAGGCCCTGCCTCAGAGTAAACAGATAAGTAAGCACACTGACAACAACTACTACAAATTCATGAACGCAGAGGGTTTTTTCTTTTTTTTGTCCTTGGAAAACAGAAAGTTGGTTGTGGGTAACTTGGCTTGAAGAGAGTGAGGGCTTTGCTCTCTGCCTGCTGAGACAGTTGAGAAGTTCGGGCCCTTGGTATTAGCTTCACACTGAAACTGAAATTGATTTCAAGTCTGTTCATAAGCCGGCCCCACATCTCACCCTCTCAGAACCTGCGGCAATAAAAATAATAAAAATAAACACAAGAGAAGCAACTCAACTTATTTCATTACCTTAGATTTTACACTTCATGTTTGGTAGCTTGACAAGGAATGCCACGATCTTTTATGATATCAATCTTTTGTGATATTCTTTTTATTACACTAAACGGCAGGGGAATTGCCCCAAATTAATAAAAACCATATGCTGGGTTTTGATTAGAGATCGCTTTGGAATAATGATGGAGCTGGCTGGGGAGAGAGCTAGGCACTTCCCTTCCCGTCTCTGTCAGCCTTACAGGGTCCCTCTGGCTGTCCTTCCTCCCTGTCTTTACCTTTACAAACGAAACCAAGATAATGAAAGGTCTTGTAACCTCTGGTGTATAGACTGGTTACCAAAAGTCTCAGTGTGCTCTGCGCTGTGTGTAGCGCTGGGGGCCATACTAGCAATGTTTCACGGCTATAACTAGACAGTGGCATATGTGATACAAAGGGTCCTCCGAGCACTCAACATGTGGCACTGGCAGAGACCATTCCTTCGGTGTCTAGAGAAAACGGGGAATTTCTCCTGCGGGGAAAATAAACTCTCCTACATGTCATACGTATGTCTCCAAGTGTCTCCCTGTGTTTTGGCACCAGCCTACCTAGAAACTGACTTTTAGCCTTTGACGATGCTGCTAGCAACACAAATAGCTGAAACCCAGCAAGATAGTCCATCTTTCTTTCATTCCCTACTTCAGATCCACTCCAGCTGTAAAGGTAACCTAAGAAATGCATTAAAATTCTGGTTCTGGGGGCTGAGAGATGGTTCAGCTATTAAAAGCCCGTAATACTCTTTGGAGAGGATCCAGACACTGATCCAGCCCTCTCATGGAAGCCCGCAAATGTCTGTAACTCCAGGTTCAAGAGAACTGATTCCTTCCACTGGCCTCCATAAGCACCAAACACATCCACAGCACCCATGCATCCAAGTAAAATACTCATTCATATGAAATAACAATAAATACATCTCTGTTTTTAAAAATAATGATTCCTGAGTCTGTCTCCAACCATTTAGTCACTAAGGCTGGAGCTGGGCCCAGGAATCTGCATTGACAACAAGTGATCCTATACAGGTAAGCTAGATGTCACTCTTGAGAAGAAGCCCAGCAGGAACCTTCGGAATGTCTCAGTGTGACTCAAATCACTGTTTCTGAAATGAAGTCTAAACCCAAATCCAGCCCTGCCAAGAACAAGCCCTCTCTGATCCTGGGAAGTCATCCGCTGTAAACTTGGTTTCCTACTATTGAAAACGACTCCAAGACACCTATGTTGTGTGGAGGTTAAGGTTATTTGAATTCTAAAAACTTTGTTTAGTGCTGTGCTTGGTATTTCACATATCCCACATCTAGGTAAATATTCCTGAAGTCAAAACATGCTTCAGAGAAGGGAGTGTAAGTCCCAAGTCCCTGTCTCTGGCCTCCATCTTTGGAGACCATGTCCCTATGCCTGCCAAGCCTTGACTCCCTCCCTGGATGAGTGTCAAGACAGCCCCCCAAAGTCTTGTCCTCCAGTCTACTTAAACTGCATCCCTGGAAGGTCCCCTTGTCCTCTCTTTCTTCTCCCTCCACCCCACCCCAGTGGTTACCTTCGCGGCCTCCCAGAGTGCAGGGATCCCATTAAACGTGGATATTATTTAATTTGGCTTGTTGTGATTTGGCTTGATTGGGATTTTTGCGTCGGCAGAGAGCTCATGTTAGGAAAAATTCCTAACAGGGAGTTCTTATGGTTTAGGTCTAAAAGTCTCCCTCAGGATCACTGGCTGTAAACACCTACCTGTTCACCAAGTGGTGGCGCTGTTTGGGCAGGTGGTAGACCCTTCCAGATTCAGGGCCTAGCTGACAGAGACGGCCTCTGGAGTCCAGCCACTGAAGTTTGCAGTCATTTGGTCCTGTTCTACAGCCACAGTGTGAACAAGCCTCTACCACACACACCTGCTACCTTGTCCACTGTGCCAGACTGCGGCTCTTAAAGCGCAGACTAAGAGAAAGCTTTCCTAAGTTGCTTATGGAAGGTATGGTATCACCACGGTACGAAAAGTGACTAATGCAAGATTTGTAAATGAACAAATAATGGAGATAAACCAAGAAAAATCTTAGGACGATCTTAGGTCAAAACTTGGGGAAAATGAAAGTAATATAAGAGAAGGTAAAAATATGATAGACTATAAAATGTTGCAGTAAAAATATAAACATATAAAAATATGATAGACTATAAAATGTCGCAGTAAATGGAGAAGAAATTCATTATTGTTCTCATTGGATTCTGGACAGTTGTGTTGTGCTAGGTAAGAACATGCCTTAGTTCTTGGAGACCAAATACGGTCCAGGTTTTTTGTGTTTTTATTTTTTTCTTTTCTTTTCCTTTTTCTGAGACAGGGTCTCTCTGTGTAGCTTTAGAGCCTGTCCTGGAACTCTCTTTGTAGTCCAGGCTGGCCTCAAACTCACAGAGATCTGCCTGCCTCTTCCTCCTGAGTGCTGGGATTAAAGGCACGTGAGACCACCACTCAGTCCGAGACCAAGTATGTTTTAAAGAGATTTGAATGGGTAATAAATTATCAAGAAGTGGACCATGACGACATTTTGATACGTCAACTTAAAACTGTGTTGTAGTCTCCACTCATTCGACCACTAACTTAAGTGTCACTGTTAAAGGCCAGTAGCAAATGTAACTGAGGTCCTGATCAATGGCTTGAACTTAGAGTTTGCCCTGCTGGCCCTGGGTGGCCAAGTAGATGGTCCTAAAAGCTAGCTGAAGCGTTCCTAAGATGGGGGAGGGGAATTCAAGCCTGTGCCTGTGGGCTTCTAACTTGCCACTCATTTTCCTTTCCTGTTGACCTGGCAAACCTCTAATACAGTACATAGCAATCCATACCTAGTGTCTTTGTCGTGAGTGAAACCACATGGGTGAGTATACAAGAGAATTATATGACAATTACTGGTTGCCTCTGTCTCCTGCCCTATTTGCAGCCAGTGTCAAGTCACCATAGTGTCTAAAAGAAATTACAAAAGATACAGCTCCAAAGAAGCACAGACAATGTTTAGAAAGACACTCTCTCCTCACCTTGAAAGTGACTAACTGTTAAAATCTGCCTTGGACAGTAGCTTGGAATTCTGTGGTAAGTACTGAGGAGACGACAATGAAGTAATGGATTTTTTTGTTTGTTTGTTTGTTTTTGGTTTTGATCATTCTACTATTAGTCCAAAGAAATTCACGATTTTATTCTACTATAACCCTGGAAATATCTCTCTGAGGGATTATGACAGGCATTAGTGGCCTCATGGTATGTGAAGAAACAAAAGTTGGAGGAAGGTGGAGCTGCTGGCCACCGTGCAAGGAAGGCGTGTTCTGGGAGCATGCGGTCTGAAACACTCACACCCGGTTTGTGGGAGAAAGGATTGAGAAGGGGGGTGTTTTATACTTTACTTGAAGTAAAAAGAGAAATACTCGTGAACGGTAGATTTTAAAGAGAAAAATACATGAGTATGACATGAGATTCACATTAAAGAGTTTCTCAATGCACCACAAACTGTAAAAGGATTAAAGTACAATTCCTATTGGGCTCCACCTTCATTTCTAGAAGCATAGGGAACATTGACATTGAAGTTACCAAGTGAATTCTATTCTGGTTTTGCTTCTTCCTGCTCTCAGATCCAATGTTTTGTCTACTTCAATGAGCACAAGAATCCTGGGAGAGTTAACAGTCAGTGCTCATTCCCTCCATCACTCTCTGCCTAGACTCCCGACATCAGAGGTCACATGAGGTGCGGTGGGGATAAGGATGACTTAAAGTAAGTTTATCCAAGATAGGAAACATAGACCATGCTCACCCTCCTGAGTTAACAGAACTGGGTGAAACCTCAGACCATCCATCTCTCACACACTCCCACCGTGACTCTTTCAAAAACCAACCCAGGAATAACATTTTGAGGAGTCACTTGACAAGCACCACTCCATGCCGAGAAGAAATCTATCTCTATGGTTACAAAGTACCCAATGTGTTGACGCGAGTGACTATAGGAAACAAAGTGGCCGTTACCAGAGGCGAGGGCAAGCAGGGATCAGGTACAAAGACGCTGACTGAGTTAACTCATAGGTAGACACGTAAAGCAGGCTAGTTGTAGATTGTAATGTACCACATATCTCAAAAAGCTAGAAGAGGGGCTGGAGAGATGGCTCAGTGGTTAAGAGCACTGGCTGCTCTTCCAGAGGTCCTGAGTTCAATTCCCAGCAACCACATGGTGGTTCACAACCATCTGTAATGAGATCTGGTGCCCTCTTCTGGCCTGCAGACATACACACAGACAGAATATTGTATACATAATAAATAAATAAAATCTTTTTTTAAAAAAAAAAGCTAGAAGAAAAGATTTTTGAATGGTCTTACTGTAAATAAATGATAAATATTTGAGGCTATTGAGGAAACCCTGATTTAAACATTATATAATAAATACATGAAGTATATCAATACGTCACATACGGCCCATTAGCATCACAAGTTTCATGTTCTTATGTGCCATTTAAAGTTAATAAAGGTTAGATGTCAAATCAAGAAAAGAAAACCGAATGTTAACTTTTGCTGTCTCCAAAGAACAAAACGACACTGCCCATGCCTGGCGCCCCTGAATCTCATGTATGCACTTCTGCTTTTGAGCTAAATGCTTCAGTCCCAAGTGTGGTCTCAGGCCGCAACAGCCACATCACCTGAGTCAGCTGGCGATGGAGACTCCTGGTTCACATCCCAGACCTCTGGTGCTGATGGAGATTTACAGCCATGGCAATGCAGGGTTACAAACTCCCCAGATAGGTCTTTTTCAGAAAGCCCTGTGAAGAGGCTTGTTCCCATACCTCCCACGCTCCCTGACCACAGGGCAAGCCGCAGCCCCCCTCCCCCAGCTGAGGTCTGAAGGCCAGGTCAAGGGCATCCTTCCCGTGTGGATGTGTCTGTTGTCTGTCTCGGCCAGCAACTTCCTCCAGTGGCTTCCCTTGCCCAACCAGCCAGCTCACCAAGTCCGGAGACACCCATCAAAGCCTTGCCCTGTGGCTGTGCAGGGGTGGGCTCCGTCCATTCATTTCCCAGGCCCCTCCCTCTAGCATCCTGGATCAACTCAGACAATTTAAGTCATACTTATCGTCACACCAGCAAATGTGGCCCTATGAAGACAGAAACACAGGAAAAGACCAAGACAAAAGGGAAGAGGGCAAAAACCAGCACACCACACCCTCTCTGCGAGGCCAGACACTCTTTCCTTCTGCCCAGCAGGATGCAACACCTCCGGCTATTTTCCCTCCTCTTTGTGCTCTTTTCTCCTTCTCTTTTCAAATAGGCACATTTCAAATGTCAGTGGGTGACAGTGGGGCCAAGTCAAACAGGAGGAGACCAAAAAGCTAAAGGATCTGATCTTTACAGTAAAGTTGCTTCCAGGGAAACTTGGGACCCTGCCTCATGCAGAGAATGGAGAATTCATGAGAGGCTCAAGCGGGCATTTGTTGTGCTAACTCAGGCTCTCTCGAGCTAACCTTCATTTACAGACCTGAACCAAAGTGGTTAAATGCCTGAAGGGAATTCCTTCCGTTCCTTCCACAACCCACTTCCCTTCCCCTCCCCAACTCCGGAGGGAATGAAAGAGAGCAAGACAGAAGTTAACTGAGGCAGACAATACAAAGGAGGGGGTTCCCATCTAAACCCCCAGTCACTGACTCTCCTCAGTTTTTCATGGCTCCTTCAAAAAGACCCTGAGAGAGACTTAAGCAATCTGGTTCTCTCCTTACCGAGACAGCCAATTGAAAATCAGAGTCCAAACATTGCTGTCCCCTGAGAGAGGTCAAGGCTGCTCAGGTATCTTCTCAGAGGGCCTGAGAGTCCAGGGACATTCCATATTTTAGATGGCTAATACAGACTTACTTGTCTAATGCCTTACTGAATCTCGTCAACACAGCAGCCAAGTAGAAATTATGTCTGCGTGCTGTGCAGGGCTATAAATCCAAGGTGCTCTGACGTTCTCAGTCCATCCATATTTCAAGGCAAGGAAGTTTATTCCTACAAGGAGGTTAATAAAAAAAACGTGAATGCACAAGAAGAGGAAGCTTGCTTCTACCACAGGCCCCTCACAGACCCATCCTCGAATCAGAGAATCTGAGGCATTTAGGATAGGTTTCCCCGTGGAACACTGATTAGTCACCATGCTTATCATAATGTCCTGTCTGAAATTACCTGGCACGAGGGAGAAGGAATCACAAAACACACAACAAACCCGCTTAGGAGTTTATTAGAGGGGGCGTGCACAGGCCTGGGAAGTCAGTGTGGAGAGAGAGGAAGATGGCCCGTCCAGCGTTTAAAACCTGCCTAGCGCACGCGCCCAAGGGGTTGACGTGGCTGCGTCCTACGCAGATGACAGGGCTCACGCATGTGCGTAAGGGCTTAGCTGAATCCCGCATGAATGTAACCACGCATGCGCACACGTGGGTCACGGGGGTCCCTTTTACATTCAGGCACTTCTGCCTGAGAGCTTGTCTGCACGTGACCGGCTCTAGAACGGGAAGTGCAGCCTTATTTGTGGCTGAATAATTACACTGTCTCTTCAAAACCTTGCCCCTCTCCACCCATACAAGCTGGTCTTACCCTCCTTTGTGTTTCCCAACAACTCTTAGTAAACTGAGATCACATACTCCTCCCACAGAAGGGAGTCTAGGGCCAAGGGAAAAAGCAGAGCCTAGGATGCGAGCTGCTACCTCCGGTTTCAAGCCTGGCTCCCACTTAGAAGCCGAACTCACTTGGACAAGCTTTCTAGCTCACAGCTACTGCTCACAGCGCCCGCAGAACGAGACCCACGGCACCACCTACAGCAGTGATCACAAGAAAGAGGTTTCTATGGCTCACTTCAACTTTCAAAAAAAAAAAAAATTGACAAATTGCTGTTGAAAATAGATTGACCACGGGTGCTACATTGTTGGGAAATTTCCATTTCTCTAGCAGACAAAATTTCCATAATTAAAAATATATATATACTGGCAGACAAAATTTCCATAATTAAAAATATATATATACAGGAAGACATTCTGTTTTCCCCCATTCCCAAACCCAGTGGTTCAGAAGTCTTAAGTTTCTGATGTCAAAAAGAGAGAGAGGGAGGGAGGTTGACGGAGGGAGGTTGAAGGAAGGAGGGAGGTTGAAGGAGGGAGGGAGGGAAGGAGGGAGGAAAGGAGGGAGGGAGGGAAGGAGGAAGGGAGGTTGAAGGAGGGAGGGAGGTTGAAGGAGGGAGGGAGGTTGAAGGAGGGAGGGAGGTTGACGGAGGGAGGGAGGTTGACGGAGGGAGGGAGGGAGAGACCCTGCCTAACCTGGTATTTTCCAACTTTATTTGACCATGAGGTCCTTCTCTCTCTTGTAAAGCCTTTCACCATCCCAGCGAATTGTCTGAGGTTCTAAGGAACACACAGCAACATTTATGTGTTTTTCCTCTTATTTGTCTTTCACACCCAGAGAGGAATATATTGACTTTCTTTGAAGGAGTGTGAGCGCACTCACGTGTGTACCTAAAGGCCGCTCAGCTCAGTGGTGTGCCAGATGTTCTCGTGTCAGCTGCTTAGTGAGATTTTAAGAGCTGACTCCTTTACACAAAGATATAAAACGCACAACTTACATTTAGTTGTACACACATTAATTAATGTTTCTTCATGCCCCATTTAATCTGTACATAGGCTGTTTTGGAGGTTAAATGTTTAATTAAAGCCTTCTGAGCCGGGTGGTGGTGGCACACGCCTTTAATCCCAGCACTCGGGAGGCAGAGGCAGGCGGATCTCTGTGAGTTCGAGGCCAGCCTGGTCTACAAGAGCTAGTTCCAGGACAGGAACCAAAAGCTACGGAGAAACCCTGTCTTGAAAATAAAAAAATAAATAAAAATAAAAATAAAATAATAAAAAAAAAAAGCTTTGACCATAGGTATACCTAGTACAGATGTCTGCTTAGCCTGGGATGTCAAACCTTGCTGCTCTTGCCTGGCTTCTCTCCCTCTCAGTTTGTGTGAGCTTCCCAGGTCTCCATTTCCTCAGTGTGAAAAGCACGGGGCCAGATCACCTTGAGAGCCTATTCAGCATCAACACTTATATTTCAGAACCCTTGCCCCAGCCAGCCTCTCTCACCATGACTGCCACTCTGTGATCCAAATATTTGACTTGTAAAATGCGAACAGATTTCATTTACTAAAAGCCTCTAATCAAAACCAAAACCTTTTACTTAAACAATTAGAAAACAATTAGCCAGGGGAATAAAAAACAATTTTAATTTGCTAAATGGGCTTCTTCCCTCCTAATAGATATGGACAAGACCCCAACCGATGCTCCTGACCACACGTTAACCGCCCAGCTATCACTGAGTCTGCGATGGAGATGCGGATTGGCTCCATTTCCTATTAGGAAAAGGGAAAGTGTCCACTTTAACCTCGGGCTACCACGCTGATTCATGTTTAAACATGTGCCTAACGTTAGCGATGTTAGTGCTCTCTGAGCATCGATCTGCCCTGAAGCTGAAGCACAGATGGATCTCACACCAGCCCTGCATCCTGCATACCTTTGTCCTCATACTGGTGCAATGGCTGGGGACTAATGAACCTCTCCTGAGACACCATCTCCCTGAGGGTACTGTTGAGCCCAGTTGAGATGAACAATCAGAGCCCCTTTTAATTAATGAAATGTGAGGGCAGTTAGCCCAAGTTCTAGTAGATTCTATCCAGGAAAAAAAAAGAGTCTTTATTTTGCACGACACTCAAAGGGATCAATAAGGAAACCTTCTGTTTGCAACATGACCCAGCAGCAGCATGGACTGTATTTAACAGACTACCTTTATTTGGCAGAAAGAAAATTTCTTAGTTTCGATCACAGAGGGAGCCCTTTCTGTTTGCAAAGTTCTCATAAACTGACCTTTCCTCAGTTCCTTTTCTTAGCCTCTGATATCCGCAGATTTTAATTCGGCAGATTATTTCATCCCTCTAAATTGTATATTTCTGTTTATAAAGCAAAATAAAGATGTGCGGCGTCTTGGTTCTGGAGAGTCTTTGTGTTCACCTTCCTTTATCCTCTCAGAACACACCTACTTTCGTCCCAAGCAGGTGCTTCACCTCTCCCAGGCCCAGTTTGTCTCCTTATGAAATGAGAAAGGTGGATTCAAGTTCTTGTGACTAAGTGAATTCACTGTAAATACTGGACTCTGAGGGCCTGGCTTGGTCTTCTCATAGCAGACCCCGCGTTGCCACATGAAACAGTGTAAAGGACAGAATTATGTTGCTGCGGTTCTGAAGGTTAGAGGTCCAAAGTCGAGGTTTGCGGCAGACTGGTTTCTTCTGAGGACTCTCTCCTCTGCTTGAGATGCTTACCATCTCACGGCCACCACATTGTCATTTCTACTCTGTGCTCTCTGTGTCCTAAACCTTCCTTAAGAGGACACCAGTTATACTGGATTCCAGCACATTCATCCAGTCTCATTTTTCCTTGTGATTTCTAGGAAGTTCTGCTTCTCAACAGTCACAATATTGAATCACTGGGAGGTAGGACGTCAACACGTGATTTGGGGGGGCAACTATGTGCATTTAACTTTTCTTTTGTTTTTCTGTCCTTTTCAACTTCTCTTGTATATTCCTCCCCTCTTCTCTTCCCCATATCAGTCCAAGTGGGATGAAGAGAGCCAGCAGGGCCCAGACCACCTGGATCTGAAGGCAGTCCTGTGTCTGACTCTAAAGCTGTAGAGGCCATAGCCTGGCCATGAACTGTCAACTAAGACATAAACGTCTGTGTTACAGAATCCTTGGAAGAATCCCCTGGCTTCATTCAGATGAAGCTGTCCTGTAGAGTCAGGGTCAGTAAATGTTGGCTCTTAGCATTCTCTTTATCTGGACATGACCACAGGGCTGGCCACGAGGGGCCAACTAGTACAGAAAAAAAAAATTGTGAGACATTCTAGTTGAAGGAGCCTGAGATGGGACAAGAGCAGCACTCTGAGATAAGAAGACACTCAAACATTAGTGCTAGATCGCATCTCTCAGTGAGCAGGATGGAAGCCTGTGGAGAAAGATGGTCTGGAAGGACACAGTGGCTTTATGGGACTTTCTGGATAATAAACCATCATTTAGGGTGGAGAGTGGGAATCTTCCTATTCCTTCTGCCCGAGGCCCAGGATAAAAATCTTTGTAATGAGCCCCACAGGAAGCCTACCAACTTTGGATGCACATAAAGATGAAGATGAGGGACACCAAGAGCTGGAATTCTGGGCCCCGACATCAGCCTTCTCAGGGGATTCCAGACCCATGGTTAGCGCTGGGGAACTGTTTAAGCAGTGAACACCATCAGGTGGATGAAAGTTTCAAGTAGACAGGCCATAAAGAAAAACAAGATAGTTGCCTCTTGGGGTCTCTTTGGCCAGCAAGATGTCATTTTTACACCAGGAATGAGCCCTCCATTGCAGCTGGGCAACCAAGACGAATGCCGTTAGTCCCCGCACATAAGAGGCAGAGGCAGGCAAATCTCTGTGAGTTAGAAGTCAATCTGGTCTGCAGAGTGAGTTCCAGGATGGCCAGAGCCACACAGAGAAATCCTGTCTCAAAAAAAAACTGAAGAAGGAGAAGAGAAAGAAGGAGAAAGAGTAAGGGGAAGAAGAAGAGGAAGGAGGAGGAGGAAGAGGAGGAGGAGGAGAATGAGAAGCCCTCCTTCATTCCAGACAGAATTGGCTAATGAAATTTGGATGCTGAAATACTGTGACCGTGGGTATGCCGGGGGTCAGGTAGCACTCTAACTTGGGTAGCACTTAGAAGTAAAGAGCAGCTGCTCGTCCCAAGCCTAGATGCACATTGCACACATTATCCAGACCAGAAACTCCACCTCTGAAACACATCGGCAGGTTCCTCATGGATGCCTGGTAAGTTCACGTGGAACACCGGGCTTTGACATCATAGCCCACTCAGCTCGCTCTACCCCTTAACTAAGCATGAGTAAGTAGTGTTGGAGTGTGGGTATAAAAAGGCACTCCCAAACTCAAGTGTTAATGTCTTGGTCCACAGCACTATTAAGGGGTGGCTGAATCATGCAGATGTTAACATCTGCTCTTTTCACTGACAAAAACCATTATACAAGTGAGCAGATTGTATTTATGTTTTTAAGAATATATATATATATATATATATATATATTTACACTATGTATTTTGTATGTATGTAACGACAATTGTAAAAGAGGTCATGGATTCGAAAGGGAGTTTTGGAAGGAGGAAAAGGAATGGGTAAATGACCTAGTTATAATCTCAAAAAAGTTAAATCTATTCATGATTTTAGAGATGAATGCGCTATTAGGAAGTAGTGCCTGGATGGAGGAAGGAGGTTGCTGGGAGCACTAGGGATGCGTCTTTCCCTGCCTTCTTCCTGTTGCTTTCTCGTTCTGCGTCTGGCCGCCATCTGGTAAAGGCCATGCTCACCCGAATTCATTCATTCATTCATTCATTTATTCTTTCTTTCTTTCTTTCATTTATTTATTTATTTATTAAAGATTTCTGCCTCCTCCTCACCACTGCCTCCCATTTCCCTCCCCCTCCCCCGATCAAGTCCCCCTCCCTCATCAGCCCGAAAAGCAATCAGGGTTCCCTGCCCTGTGGGAAGTCCAAGGACCACCCACCTCCATCCAGGTCTAGTAAGGTGAGCATCCAAACTGCCTAGGCTCCCACAAAGCCACTATGTGCAGTAGGATCAAAAGCCCATTGCCATTGTTCTTGAGTTCTCAGTAGTCCTCATTGTCCGCTATGTTCAGCGAGTCAGGTTTTACTCACCCGCATTCTCCTTCCATGATGTTTGTGTTGTCACAGGCCGATAGCCGCAGAGCCAAATGACCATGGACTGAATCCTCTGAAACACATAAGCCAGAATAAACTTTGTCACAGTGACACAGAAAAGGACAGCCTGAGTGGTGCCACAGAGAGGGGTCCTTACATCTATGAATGCTCCTGCAGGCGGGCAAGACTGAAGGCTAAGCTGAGAATCTCTGATGCTGCTTCTCAATCTAGGACGTCAAAGGAAGAAACGAGGCTAGGAGTGTTACACAAAGGTTTAGCCACACGAAAGGAAAAAGATAAGGCGTCTGGCTCCCTAAACAGCCTCAGCTGGAGAAACACACGGGAACACTTGGATACAAGAGTACAAGCATGTTGAGCTTATAGTGAGCAAATTTAGGGTCTGAGAAATGATGGGGGACAGACTAACAGAGTTTGCATTTAGATTGCAAAAATGTCCCTGCCCTGTCTGAACATCTCAAGGCACAGCCCAGACTCAACTTGTGCCTGCTGTAACAATGCAGGGCTGGGTACCAGCCAAGCTTCTGAATTACGATCCTTTTTGAAATGTGAGGTCTGACTTATTAATAAACACTGACATGGGACTGGGGATTCAACTCAGTGACAGGGCAGTCACCTAGCATGTACAAAGCCTCATGTTCAGTCTCTAGCATCTTAACAAACTAATGAAATAGAACTCCATGTTTAAACCAGATGTGAACTTCACAGATCTCACTCGGGGGTCACCAACTGTGCCCTAAGAGAATGTATCTCGAAGACAGTGGACACCCAGCACCCTTTAGTAAAGGGCAGAGGAAAACGGGGAGGTCCTTCAACAATAAGGAGTCCAGGAAGGCTAGGGACAGGAAGCAGCATTTTGGAGGACCCTAAAGTCCCGCAGATCTGAGAGACAGCGTCAGAGCTCCGAACAGAATCGTGGACTTTTATTCATACATAAGGGGATATAAGGGTTTCTCATTGCTTGCCAGCCTCGGCCTGCTTCCCCAAGCTTACACTCTCTATTGTCCTTAGCGGTCACACTTTAAAGCAGAGAAACTGAGCAGCTGAGTCACCAGTCTGGGAGGACATCCTTGTCCTTCCTTCCTTCCTTCCCTTGGCTCCTCTTCACTCATTGTTTCCAGGGCTAGCGCTGGGGGCAGAGTCGTCCAAAGGCCTGCTCTGTTCTCCACCCTGCTAGTTCAAGGGGCCTTTTACCCCCCCCCCCCCCTTATTTCAAGCACCAAAACCTCAGAAGGAAAGAGGTTTCAAAGTGCTAGGGCCCCGTTTGATTTCTGGACACAGCAGGTCTCTCACTCAGCAGTGGGGGCAGAAGGAAAGTGTGAGTCCACCACCTCTGGTACTCCTGGGGTTCTGCTCATGCCCGCGGAGTTGCCAACTGCTCATCAGAGCACTCCACTCTGCTGTGAGCCTTCCCTTTTGGGATCCTTCCATCTTGGCTTCAAGGCAGAGCTCCCCTGCAGCTCTGACACACCCTCCTGCTCTGTGGAGGGTCCCCTTGGAGCAGCACAAACAACAAGGCTGCTGACTTGAGCTTCCTTTGGGTCTTGAGACCCAGAAGTCAATCCCTGGCCCAGCTCCTGGATTTCCCCTTCTTCTTGCCCCTCCTGGTTAGAGGCCTATTTCCTATAGCATACATACCTAAGAAGGGTCTCTTCCACAAACCAAGGACCAACGTGACTTATCTTCCTGCTGACGACAAAGTGATTGAAACGGGGACATGACCACTCCAAGGTATGTTGAAGGGGAGGTTTTTATTGTAGCTATGAGGGAGAGTATAGTCGAAGGCATGTGGAAAAGTCCAGAGCAGGGAGAGAAAGGAGTAGACTAAACATGGCCAGTGGACTGAAGCAGGCCATGAAAGGGCTGAATGAAAAAGGAAGAGAAGAGAGAGAAAGCAAAGGAGACTGAGTGTGTGTGGACCAAAAGAACCAAGAGAGTGCATGGCCGAAATGGCAGGGTTATATAAGAATGAGAAGCTGGGGGACGAAAGGCCATGAACTGGAGAAGTTTAGGGTGGGGATGGGATGAGAAGCACTGAAAGGAGCCACTCTGGGAGCCAGAGGGAGTGAGCCTGAAGGCCAACGTGTGCTCTGGAAAGGTAACAGTCAGCACACTTACACAGTCATTTCTCTGAGCGTCTGTTGGACCTGACACAAAGATCACATTAGAGTCACCTGATTTGTTTGTTTTATTCAGTCTGTTCTGCACATTGAAGCTGAGATGAATTTTCAGTGTGTAGATTTTAAAACATCCATAGGGTGGTCCCATTAGGACTGCATACTGAACATCAGCCACGGTTTCTGCCTGTCATCACCTTCTCATTTTCTTAGGTGAGAGAGTGGGTGGAATCCCTGGACAGAAGAGTGTCCTTAGCCTGCCTAGGTCAAGCACAAACAAAAAGCAGCGTGGGGCGTCAAACATGGATGTGTAAGCTGTCCATGAAATGACTGCAAATAGGCTAGATTTTTGAGCAATGGGTTTCTGATCCATTTAGAATCATTATTTGCAACATTAGCTACCGTAGACCCGAAGGTGATCTCAGTCATGAGGAGGAACTGTCCATGAATCAACCAAAAAGCTGAAGAAAAACTCTTACCTTATTTGTTATTTCTTAGTTTTGTATGTTTGCTTGCTTTCTGATTTTTTTTTTCTGCCCTAAATCTGTATGAGTTTCTGCTTAAGGACAGTGGGTAAACTTGAGCAAAATGGAGCTCTTCCTTGACTTCCAGCTAACTTCCTAGGAGCCAAGACATCGCACCTCGCAGGCTCTCACCTCTCCCATTGCTACCCCACCTAGCACATCCAGAAAGGCCACGTGGTGGACACCTTTGCAAACGTGTCACATCATCTCTCTAACCTCAAGGGCCTCCTTCAGGGCCATGCAGATGCCACCTCACGTGTGCACTCCTTCCAGTACATCAGGCCAACTTGAGATATACGGGAACTGACATGGAGGTCCATTGACCCGATTCAGGCCTCAACTCTTCCACTTATCATTGGCTGTGTCACATAGGCCCATTTCTTTACCAAACAGGCAGGTTATTTATTTAAACTCTAAACTGGAGATAGTAAATCTGGTGTTTAGGGAGGGTTGTAAGTTTTCAGAGTCCTAGAGGAAAGGACCTTGAAGTGATGGCGGACAATTCTGCGCCTGCCCACATCTCCCTTCTTGTCTTTGCTGAGAAGCCACCATCCAGTTGTAGGGCTTGGCACTGACTTCCTGGATGAGAGCAGCTTAGCAGCAGCCGCCCCCACCCCTGCTCTTTGTTACTCAGCACCAGTGAACGCTGAGCCTGAAGAAACACCAGTGCCAAGATGCTACCTCCCTTTAGACTAGAATCTGCCTATGGATGTGGGTGTTTTAATATTTTTCTCTTTATTTTTTTATTGTGTGTGTATGGGTATTTTATCTCACGCGTGTCTGTGCACCATACGTATGCCTGATGCCCACCAAGGCCAGAAGAGGTCTTCTGTCATGACAACAGCCTTTCCTCTGTGTACAGGGATGAAGGTGAAGTCTTCAGACTCGGGCTACTAGGCTACACGATAATGAGGGGGTCATGACTTCAGTGTTTCCTCCCATTTACTCCTCTGCTGGCCAGTCAGTAGAACAGTGTTTTCCAACGTTTTCATGTCAAGACACACAGAGAAGGTGAAAATAGCTGTAGAACATTCAAAGGGAAACATGACCGTCTCGGGTGCTTCATCCATCTCAAGAGAAGAGCCGATCCCCACAACACACACGTACCTTGCTTTCCAGGCCTGCTGGTTGAGGGTTGGGCAAAAAGAGCAAGTTGGGAAATTTGTGTCAAGCCAGTCTCTAATTACAAAGTCAAGCTAACAGGAAACAACATGCTTCCGCCTTCTCATTGCACAGTAGAAAGTGAGGCTATCCAGGTGCAATAGCTCACTCAGAACATACCAGATTGGTATGAGCCATAGCCTTCAGTCATAATCAGATGCAAGGTCCAGAGGCTGCCAGCCTTCTTCTTGATCACAGGCAGTCATGAGAGAGAACACTCCCATCCCTGTCAGGCTTCCATCCCCACGGATGACACATTGATTCATCAGCGCCACACTCTTGCAGCCCAGGAGGCTGGCCAAAAGACAGCTGTCTTGGAGCACAGGCGCCTGTGGGGAGTGACAGCAGGCAAGTCGCTTTCTTCCTCTTCAATCTGGGAAAGCTGCAGTGAATGAGCGTATGCGGAATTAAAGCCAGGATTTGGGGACAGGAGCACCCTCAGAGCGCCATTCAGAAACAGACAAGCCAGCCATCGGCAGGTTGAAGTCATCTGTCTAATCGGAGGATCACTTTTCTCCTTTCAGTTTATTTCAGATGTGGAATGGCCGGGGTTCCGGGGAACTGTTTGGGTCCTGACACTCACGCTGCTTCTGCACTGCTGACTTATAACAGCCCCTTCGTGCTGGAAATGCTGGTTGCCTTTCTGTATGCATCTCAGACTCCTTACTTACCCATCGCCAATTCTGTTTCCCCAGCGCTGCACGGAGATGAAAAGCCAGAATATAAAATGTGAAATCTGCTGTTAACAAAGAGAGGCCAGGAAGCCACTGGTCACAGGGGTTTGAAAGTGGGAGCCAGGTGCATTCTCTCCAGTACGGCTGCAGACTGTCTTTGAAACAGATGCCGCCTGCCTTTCCCCTACCCACTCTGCACCATTCTTTCTGCATAGAGGAGGCGCCGAGTTCCCGAATGGGAGACAATAGGCATTAATATCCATTGGAATGACAGCTGCTTATGACTAGCTTTGCTCGGGACACGTGTCCCCCAAGCAAAATGATTAGCGCTGCAGCAGAATACGATATTTGTGGATAATCAAAAGTGAACGGCAGATAGTTTTGGAGTAATGGGAAGCAGGGTTCACATCAACCTTTCTGGAAGTTCCCACCAAGAATAAATATTAAAGTTAGTTCATCGCAGTAGCCTCCCTCCCACTCATAATATGGTGGATTTGTTTAGTGTATCCTGGGAAAACATACCTGCCTTGCTGGAGTGTTATGAGGATTAATTAATGTTTGTAAAGTGCTTGGAATTCCACTGAAGAAATGTACCTTGTCGATGCAAATTATTATCATTATATAGTGCCTTTCATCCCAGAATCTCAAAGTGCCTCCCCAACAATTAATTAAGCCTCACTACACCCCTGTGAGACAGTTAAGCATCATTCTGTCCTCACTAATACAGGCAGCGTCTGCACCTGAGTCACAGGGCCTAATGTTCAAGTCATTCTCCAGGAGGGAGTGAGGCTCCATTAGCAACCACCCCTAAGTGCTTCATAAGGCACCGTCACTAACAATGCAAGGCAAAACGCTATAGGCTGATACCACGGCCGTAAGAACTTGTTTCCTTTTGTTTAATTTTTAATTGTTTGGACTACTTGTTTCATTTTTCTCCCTCCCTGTAAAGCAATAAGGTGTTTGTTGAATGAGAACCCAATTAACCAATATAACCAGTTATATTGTACTAAAGACACCTTCTAATCCCTTTCTTCAGCATCTGAAACTCCAGGCATACACTTCATCCCTTCCCTCACTATTCATACCTCTCCAAAGGAGTTAACTTTCCTTTCCCAACATTTTTATGGCCTTATGAACAGAATAAACATTTGGGTATGTGTTTGCAATCTCGGACAAGCATGTCTGCCTCACATGGGAGCAGCTCAAGTAGATGTAGTAATTCTCTTATCAAGGCAAGTGCAGTAATTCATAAACACAAATTCCTTGTATTGACTCCTTTAAATAGAGCCTGGAAATCAAGTGAGCATGTGTAGCATTCCAGGGTGCAGTTGTGCTGGAGACAACTCCGCTGCACAGCCTTTACAAGATGCATTTCGAAACAGAACCTTTCGACATTGTTTCTTGACAGGAGATTCATTTTTTATAATAATGAAGTCATGAAAACTTGGGAAGAAAATTACAGTTTCCGGTTCCCTGCGAGCTCCGTGGAACCCTGCCATACATCCTGCTCCCAAACTTGGGGAACTTGGGGTACATAGGAGAACCTTCATCCAACAACAGATGGGAACAGAGGCAACGACAGACATCAGAGCACTGGACTGAGCTCCCAAAATCCAGTTGAAGAGTGGAAGGAGTGAGAGTATGAGCAAGGAATTAGAGACCATGAGGGGCTCATCCACTGAGACAGTGTGCTTGAGCTCACCAACTCCAACTGGACTGGAAGTCAACTCTGAAGGGAATTGACAGTTGGGGCAGACTGGGGGGCCACTGATAGTGACACTGGGATTTGTCTCTACGGCATGTACTGGCTTCTTGGGATCCTATTCTCTTCAGATGTAAGGCTTGCTCAACCTAGATGCAGTAGAGAGGGCCTTGGACTTTCCAGAGGGCGGGGTGTGTGGCTCTCTCTTAAGATTGGAGGGGGGTGGGGTGAGAGGGTCTGTGGAAGGGGTGGGAGGGGAGTGGGAGGAGGGGAAGGAGTGGGAATTTGGATTGGTATATTTTAAGTAATAAAATAATAATAATAATAGAAAATCACAGTTTCCAACTCTACTCCTACCTTAGTGGTGGAGCCGCCTCATGGTATCAGCATCATCTCCTAAGGTCCTTGAGGCTCCATCTTCTTCTTGTCCAGATCTTGGAGCTGGGAGGCCTGGCTCCAAGATCCAGTGGAGGCGACTGTTTCCCAATCATGGTACCTGGAGAAATCACTAGCCTCCTTGAGATCCTGTTCCCTCACCTGGGAACAGGAATGATGGCATCAGCCCTATGACTTTCCACGTTGCTATGTAAATGGAATGCAATCATTTTTGTGTAGGAGCCTTTTGTCAAGCATGGAAGCTCTCCAGGTATAGGTAGCTGACGACAGCTGGAGTCACGGCACTGTAAGGCCCCCTGGTCACAGCTCTGACCCACACTGAAGTGCCAACCTCATAAGATGCTTATCAAGTACACTGGCCAGCGCTGAGAAGGAAAATCAAGACTGAAAACCGGAGTTGCTGGTTGTGGTCTTATTGGTCTAACTTCCCCCACCCCACCCTATCTAGTCTCCTAATTCTGTTCAGGAGTTCTCCCCTCACACCATATAATGTGGTTGGGTTTCATACATGGTGTCTCACCTATTCCTGCAAACAGAGTGAGTAGGAGACCCAGGTAAGCCAATCAGATTATTCTGTCCTTTGGTCTAAGGACTGGATATTAACCCAAGCACAGCCATTTAGATTTTTTTTTTGATGACTTGTGTGTAACTGTGAGTAGAAAGAAGTCCCATTTTCAAGATATTGCTGAACTGAGAGGGTGTGAGTGGTTTGTCGCTTGAACAAAACCTGCTTGGGAATGCTGCTGTGGAATATTATTTTAAGATGTGTTACATTCATTTATGCTGTGGAATATTTGTTTGATGACGCAAAGATGGGCCACATTCTTAATGTTGCATTTATTTAACTCTGTGAAGCTGTGTTACTTTGCATCATAGAACAGCTGATAGGTCTAATGAAGAGCTGAACGGTCAACAGCCAGGTAGAAGAAAAACCAATAGCTGGGTGGGACTGACAGGCAGAGCGAATAAACAGGAGGAGAAATCTGGGAAGAGACGATCTAGGAATGAAAGAAGACGGAGAGGAGGATTCCAGGGACAGCCAGCCGGCTACACAGCAAGTCACGGAGACAGAAGTAAAAGAAAGGCGTGTAGAAAGAGAAAAGCCCAGAGGAAAAAGGCAGACAGAATGATGTAAAGAAAAGCTGGCTAGTAATAAACCAAGCCAAGAATAAGCCTCAGTGTGGATGATTATTTGGAAGCTGGATGATGGACACCCCCCCCCAAAAGAGAAAAGAGTAAAAACAAAACTACAGAATGCCACCAAACAAAGACACGCCAAGGAAGGAGACAGTCGTTTAGAACACACGTGTGCTCGGGGACACTAGTTCAACCCTTTGACATCATTGACGTTCCTGGATAAGCTGTGCTTTTCCTCCCGGTTCTCAGAAGAATCAATGAATTCTCCCCCACTTAAGGGGACTTCAGTTGAATATCTACTCCTCCCAATAGTGAAAGGTTTAACTAACACTGCCGCAAATCAGTGAACAACAGATAAGACTTTCCAGTTTGCTTTACGGAGAAAGCAAGCCATAGAACCCCAACTTCTGACTGGAGGGGACAACTTTCTGAATGGCTTCACAATTCCTAGGAAGCAGAAAGAAAAGGCGATTTGAAATCACCCTGTTTTTCAAAGGCTATAATATCGTAGACCTCCTCATTTGCTGGAGTTTCGTTAGAAGCTGGAGATCGGCAGGATATGATGGTAAACACTTTTAATCCCAGCACTAGAGAGGTAGAGGCAGACAGATCTCTGTGAGTTCAAGGGTAACCTGATCTACATAGTAAGTTCCAGTTCAACCAAGGCTTCACAGTGAGACCCTGTCAGAAACAAAAACAAACACACACACACACAAACAAAAATCCTGAGATGCATTCTTCCAGTCTGCTTCTTCTACTTAATCCCTATTGCCAACTACTAACCCTTCTGATGTGAGTGCTTTCATTTGGGTCCTCTCTTCTGCTCCCACCCCATCAGAAGTTTCTTCACACCCCATTGTTCTGCCTCTTGCATCAGGATTCTGAATAGGATTCAGTACTGTTCCATCTGCAGAATAGAAACTCTTTAAATACAAGGTCAGAAATCCCGAATACTTAGTGCCCTACTTGGTTGTGCCAGCTTGTTGCTGTGGTAAAACACCTGAGAGAAGTGACCAAAGGGTTTTCCTTTGGGGATGGGGGTCTATAGTTTCAGATGTGCCAACGAATTGTCAGCTGGCAACCGTGAGTGCATGTGACAAGGCAACGGCATTACGGCAGAAGGGCAGGGTGGAGGGAAGCTGCTTGCCTTCTGGAAGTCAGAAAGCAGATAGAGATGAACCATTATTGGCATAAGAGAGCACCCTCAAGACAGTCTCAGTGACTCACTTTCTTAACCAGTTCTACCTCCTAAGCCCCTATTTAGCCATGAACTTAATTAAGGATTAACTCACCAGCGATGCTAACACCCCTGCAACCCAATCCCTTCCCATTGTCACCAGCTGCAGGTGGAGCCTTCAACAGATGAGCCTTGGCAGACATCTTGTATCCAATGAAAACCTGACCCATTGTGGGAGTCGTGCATGTGTTAAACTGTCATTGGTTGTGACATGTTACTTACTATATTGAAGGGAACACTAAGCACAAAAGAATCTCTCTCTCTCTCTTTCTCTCTCTGTCTCTCTCCCCCCTCTCTCTCTCCCTCCCTCCCTCCCTCTCTTTCTCTCCGTGTGTGTGTGTGTGTGTGTGTGTGTGTGTGTGTGTGTGTGTGTTGACTCACAGATTTTCCTTGACTGGATTGGGATATGTATATACAAGAGTACATGGCTATGCCCTGTCCATGCCCAATGGCTTGGGTTTTAATACTGGCAAACTGCATGACTATGGGCTAAGTAATAGCACTGTGTGCTTGACTCTTCTTATCTGTAAAGAGGAAGGCAAAACTAAAACTCCAACGTCATTAGTGTGAAAATTAAATAGACTGCTCTAGGAGAGTATTGGAACAGTGCCTGGATTGTAGCAAATTCTCAATTGATGTAAGCTGGTGTTATTATGAATGACATCCAGCCTTCAGAACACTTTCAGCTCTAAGTATATACATGAATCAATCAGAAACTCTCTACCACTCAAGATACACTTCATATTTTTTCTTTATTCTTTGGCCAAGAAATCCAGATACTGTTTCTATACACTGAACCACTGTCCTATGGAGTTGGGCAGCACGTGGCATGCTCATGTAAGGTGATCATTTTGTATGACGACCAATGACAAGTTCTAGATGGCCCCCTGAGGTTCACACCGAATGGGAGCCCTCAGGATGAAATTGGCAGTGCTCATGAAGCTCCCATCAAGAATCACAGTGCTCTTTTCTTCTACTCCCCCCCCCCCCGTGTGTGTGTGTGTGTGTGTGTGTGTGTGTGTGTGTGTGTGTTTGCCAATAATCCCCTCTGGCTTGCTATTTTGTGAACATTTGCTTTGCCTTACCACGCTCCCATGGTTGATTTTAGGTCTCTCTTTTTGGGCACACACTTTTCCCTTTCACCCAGTCGCCTTCCCCACCAGCCTTCATTTAATCTTTTCCCACATCCCTTTTGCCTGCATGAGAAACATAGTTTGATGTGAGTGTCAAATGGATGAAAGGTTTCTCCTAGTAAGGCGAGTTTATGTGTCCTTGGGGGTCTCCCTCAAGGTACCTTCTGACCTACATTGCACTCTATTCCTAGAGCTTTGAAATTTGTTCAGCTTGCTAACAAGTCGGAGAATATTTACAGAGCAGAGATGAGTCAAATGGGGAACATGAACAGATGGAGGAGAGCCAGTTGTTGCGCTTCAAGTACATTTCCCACGTTGGAATGTGTCAATGCCTGGCGGTACACACCGCCGGCAAGTCACCCACATAGTATAAAACTGATTTCATTTACTAACAAGCTCCTTTGTTTTGCCATTCCATAATCATAAATGTGCCCCAAAGAGGAGCCATTAGAATGTAAGCCAGGGCAAGCAGCCAGACAGACGTGAGTTCTAGTCCTCTTATGGAACAGGGCCTACCATGTTCCTACAAATCCTCAGTGGCCTTTCAAACCTGGGACAGGGCCATGCTGAGAGGCCTCTCTTGTCAGATGGCTCATCTTCCCTCTAATTGTCTGGCGAGGCAGCTTCCCAAGTGTGTTGGGAAGGGTATGTGAGGGATAATTGACATTGATGCCCTGAGGTGTCCAGACCTATCCCAACCCCTACACCATGCCTATTCCAGCAAAACCACTGCTCCAAGAACAGAGCTCAGCACACCTTGAGAAGAGCTGAAGAGGAACCCTTGCCCCATTTCCCCTTAGGCCTTGCTGTTAATCTCCACAAACTGAAAGAGCAAATTGTCAGCCATCCACTTAGCAGGCTCTAAACACCTCAGTCGCATCCACCCAGAGGAAGGAAATTGCTTTCAGGGGATAGATGCATCTCAAGAAAGTTGGCTACAAAATGGATTTCTATAAAAGAGAATTCCATTTTCTCTTGGCTTCCATTACAAAATTGGAAAATTTGTCACACTGGGGGGAAGAATCCTCACAGGAGATTTTTAAAAAAATGAACATTTTGGATGAAAGGAAATGAAGAAAAAGCTATCGCGTTGGCGCTCTCTCCGTGGAAAACGCTGGAGCCAGTTGGGAGCACAGACTTGAGTTCTCACCTCAGTCATCGGTAGCGTCGAGAAGAAATGTCGGAACTCATGGTCCTTACCAGCACCTTCCATCCCCCCTCATGTCTTGTAGGATTTCCTAATGAGTGGGAGTCCCAGGTCTGTGTTCTTGCACCTCACAGGGCTTGCCATTGCTCACCCATGTTGGCCAAGGGTGGCTTTCGTCTGGAGCAAGGCCTGACACTCACTCACTCACTTCTACCCCACTTCATTTCAGACATAATGTGATGTGGCTGACAGGCAAAAATAGGACATCTGGGTTTCATTTTTTTCCATGCATTTCAGGCCTATGCCTATTTATTTGACCTAATTCAGTCAATTTTGACATTTTAAGATCATGAGCCCTAAACACTAAATACTAAATTTCAATTGATTTTTTTTTTTGGAAGAGCCTGAGAGGTCATGACATCTGTATCATACCCAATTGGGCTCCTACCATCCCCATTCCTGGAAACAGTCATTCTTACCTGGCTCTGAAATGACCTCCTGAGAGGCTGTGTAGAGCTTCCTTTGTGGACTGGTCCATGAGATGTCCTCACTGAAAACAAAGCCATTGAGTTTCTCAGTAGGCAAAGAAAAGTTCACGTCATTGGGAAGACTCTCACCTATTACCTGGGTCATTCCCCACTGCTAACAGAAAAGAGAAATTTATTTCCCCGAGACCTGAGGCATTTCCTGCTTCTCGTTCAGCTGGTCTGTGCTTGCGGCAGCAGCAGGAGTTTGCTCTCTGGACCCCAACCTGATACCACTTCCCCACCTTCAGATGAAAGCTTCTCATTCTTTATCACTCACTCTCTGAATCAGTGGGATTTTCTGAAGCCAGTCCACAGGATCTCCAGCCCTCAAACTTCCTTTTTGTCATCTATTTCTACTTATCTCTGCTTTTTAAGTGAACAATGCCATAGAAAACCTTCTCTTGGGTCCCTAGGAGTTGACTATCGTTGTCCTTTGAGAAGGGCGAAGATGTGGTCCAGGACACTTGGCTAGCAGCTTAGCTGACATCCTGAGCCAGACATCTCTGATCTCTCGCTATACACGTGGAGGTGAGGTGAGGTGAGGTCAAGAGCACCTTCTGCTGCTGGTCTGCTTCAGACTTATAGCGAACGGCACCTGTCACTTCATCCCCGGCCCCACAGAATGCAAAACTGGAGGGGTGTGATTTGCTCGCTCGAGATGACTGACTCCTGAATCTCAAAGGCTCTCACCACAGAGGTCTCACATGGCTTACCTACAGCCAGGCCCTGCTGGCCAGCATTGGGGCAGCCTTGGCCTGGCATGTGCCACTTCTGTGGAGACAGCATAGAGCGATAACCAGACTCCACGATGCTTTCCAGGTATCCACGGATGTTGGCAATGCTACCTCCACTCACATCCCACTTCTGATGTCAAAGGTGTAGACGTTAACACTACTCCTGGGAGAAGGACACGTGGAGCACATACAGCAATCATGCAATCCATCTGCACTGGGGACCTTCTAGCTTTAGGGCTGCCACTGAGGACCTAACTTGTTTATATCAAGTATACATAAGCTATTGGGTTACACTGACTAGATGGTTGGAATGCTGACTTACTTCCGTTTCTTCTTCTTCTTCACGCCATACCATCCCCGTTCTGCCTCCCCAGCCCTACATTACTCAGCACCCGAGCTTTCATTGCCAGGTTTACCTGTGTTTGTTACCTGCCTGCCCTCAAAGGCTTCCTCTAATGCCTAAAGGAAGAAGTGGTGACATTCTCACGAGCTTTCCAGCTTGCACATCCTACGCTGGGGAAGCCTCAAGTCCTCTTGGTGAAAGGGAAAGCAAAGAAAGACCAAAAGATCTGGACTTCAGGGAGCCCTCTACTTTTGCCTCCCCCCACTCTCTTTCCCTCTCCCTCCCCCTCCCTCTCTGACTCTCCCTCTCCCTCCCCGTCCCCCTCCCCCTCTCTCTCCCTCTCCGTCCCCCCATCTCTCTCCCTCTCCCTCTCCTTCCCCCTCCCCCGTCTCTCTCTCTCTCTCTCTCTCTCTCTCTCTCTCTCTCTCTCTCTCGTGTGTGTGTGTGTGTGTGTGTGTGTGTGTGTGTGTGTTCTGTACTTGTCTTTGCTTAGACCTCAATGGGTAGGGCAGCTAGTTTCCACACGTGATCCCTTGCCATCCTCAGAAGGATACCATTCAAATCCACTGAGCTGACTCACTCATCCCTCCTTCCCTATTTCTCCTCCACACTTTCCCCTCAATCCCTAAAGTACCTCTACTTCAGTATAGTTCTTAGGACCATCCTTCTTCCCGGAGAAGCCTGGTTCAGAGAACACTTTTAGATTCTGCTTCCAGTGTTGCACTCTTCCTTAGCATTGACTGGTTATTTCAGATCGCTGTATACCCCGACCCCAAGTCCCGTGAGGCCATGAATTTCAGAGGATTAGCCTGGAGTTGTTGTCATACAATGACACTCTTAGATCCGCCTAATAAAAACTTACATGTTCCAGGACTTGCTCCTGTGTACTAACCATCTTCCTCTAGTCACAGTCTGAACTCCTCCCAACCTACCCTCTCTTAAAAGCCCCCAGACCATATGACTCACAGAGTACTATAGTCATAAGGAATGTTGACATTGGCCCAGCTCAAGAACCTACATAAGCTCAGGTATGCAGTTATCTTGGTTTCCACCAAAAAAAAAAAAAAAAAATGTGACCTTTTGATTCTCATGATGCATGCCTATCCTTGTGCCTAATCCTGCATCTTTGGGATAAAAGATGCTAGACTACAAATTGCCTGGCTCTTTCTTCCAAAAGATGGACAAATCCAAACACTTTGAACAATGAAAAAACATGCCCTGAGAGAAGGCTATTGATCCAGAGGTCCAGAACATTTGGAGAACTGTGAAGTGAAGACAGCAGTCGTCTAAGAAGACCAACCCATGCTCCCCATTTTATAGAAACAGAAACGCAAAGACTTTCACAAAGTATGTCGCTTGCCTTCCCATGACTGGGACAGAATACCCGAGCAAGTCCATTCAAAAGGAGGGTGTACTGTGCTTCAGCCTTCAGTTGCTTGGCCTCATCACTTCGGGCCTGTGGAGATAGTGGTTCTCATGGTAGGAACAAAGTGCAGAGGGAGCATTCAGAAAACAAAGAGAAATGGGAGAATTGCCAGGGTCCCACATCTCCACAGGCACTTCCCCAGTGGTTCTACATATCTCCTCTGGACCCCACCTGCCAGTAGCAGGCTGGCCACCAAGCCCTTAGCATGTGACCCTTTGGAGGATATGTCAAGTCTAAACTAAAACAGGTTGGTGGTGAATAAATGATAATCTAATTGCCAAGTCCCTTTATTGCTAAGCACAGAAAAATAAAATTAATTAAAAAATTAAAACCTGAGGGAATAGCAGTCCATAAGGAAATACCTGAGATATCCTAATTCTGAATGCTGCATGATAAACAATGGAAACTTTCCCCACTGTTATGAGTTTACTTCACTTAGCTCCTACAGGAACTAGCAGAGATAACAATCAGTGCTTCTCTTCATGACCTAGCACATCCTATGTTTGATTTTGGATGAGATCTTCCAGTAGACCAGTAGACATGCTACAACTCCAGAGGCTAACCATGGCCAGACTATCTGGCACTTGCTCCCTGCTGTGTCTAGAGATGTTTGTGATACACATATGCTATCTGTGGAACATATGGGGGCTTATTGTCAGGTGACATATTTGTATTATGGCGCTGATAACTTCTGTGTCTCTCTCTCTCTTTTTTTTTTTTTCTTTCTTTTTTGAATCAACATTCTGGTGACAGATCCCAACTTGATCAGTTGATGATAATTTGTGGTTATGTTACAAGATTTCTTTTCAAATCTATTACCAAGTTCTTTTATCGGTGTGTATGTAAAGAGACCTTCAGAAAAATGTGGGGAGGGGCAGAGCTGGAATCGGAACATTGTCTGGTGGTGAGAGCACAGAACTTGGTGTCAGACATTTAGAGTTTAATTTCCTGCTCAGCCAGCAATTCCTCGTGTGGTAAATAAACTGACGTCTCTGTACCTGTGGCAGACAGATTGTCTAAACTACTCCAGAACAGGGGAGATCTGTTTATTTTGCAATTAACAAAAGGTAAAGGGTCTTGTCTGGAGCTTTTAGTTGGGATTCCAGACTTGACACTCATCCCACTGACTGTACAAGCCTTTAAACAAACCCGCCACCACTGCCTTTTAAGGGCATCCTAAGACTTTTACATTTCATGCTAGCAAACATGGTCATGCTGTTGCAAAGAAGCCCGAGTACAGCTTCCTGGGAATTCGCTGGCCTGCAAGCTGTCCAGTGACATGCTCGGAGTGAGTGAGGACAGTCAGCTTTAGCTGCCCTCAGATTTTAGCATACTTCACCAGAATGTGACTGATAACTCAGTTCTATACAAGATTCTGAGATGAAAAACACAATCTCCAAAGCTGGAATGACTTAGGGAAGGACCTGGGACGAGTTTTCATTTCACATGCCTTTCTGTGGGTAATGTACTAAAATAATAAAATAAAATATGACTGTATTGAATTCCCCTGACCTGAGCAAATTTGCCTTGTTAACAGAAATAACAGAAACAATAGCAATATAGGCAATAGCGTAGAACAATGCAAGAGTCTTTCACAGCTCTGCAAGTTTGATCTAAACGGTGGCTTTAGAACCAATTCTGAGAAAATACACTGGAGTAATAATTGGAGCAGTGGGGCTGCGTCCCCGGCACCCCCGCCTCCCACATGGCTAGCTCTAGCTTATGCCCCGAAATAATTACACGGAAAACTGTATTCTTTTAAACACTGCTTGGCCCATTTCTATCTAGCCTCTTCTAGGCTAATTCTCACATATTAATTTAGCCCATTTCTAATCATCTGTGTTGCACCCCAAGGTGCACTTACCGGGAAGATTCTAGCCTACGTCCATCCTGGGTAGGAGCTTCATCGCGTGGGTCTGCCCAGGAGCGGGGCATGGCATCTCTTCTGAGGCGTCTGCTCCTGAGCGGAGAGCTGTCGAGTCTGAGCTCACTTCCTCTTCCTCCCAGCATTCTGTTCTGTTTTCTCCACGTACCTGTGTTCTAACCTATGAGGGCGAGCCAAGCAGTTTCTTTATTTTTTTAACCAATGACCTTCCTCCATCATTTCCCCTTTTTCTGTTTAAACAAAAACAAAGGAAGGCTTTAACTTTAACATAGCATAATTAAATATAATAAAACAGTTATCAAGTAAAAATTACAATAATCTTTATCATAACTAAGGAAAACTATAACTATAACTAACTATTCTTAACTCCATCAAAGACTCCAGAAAGATACAATATTACCTAAGCAAACAAGAAAAAAGCAACTTTGTCATTTCAAACTCTAGAAATGACAGAAACATCTCACTGCCTGGACATTCACCCAAAGTTCCTCTGTACCGTTGGTGCATCCATCTTCGGCCTACAGGCCCATAGTTTCCAGCAGACATTTCCATGAAGCAGGAAATTTCAAAGGCAGTCACTATCTGCTTGTCCTGAAGAATGTCTTGCAGACTCTTTCATAAATCAGGAACCCTGAAAGACCATCTCACCTTTAGGCAAGTTTAGCAGTCCTCTCTCTGTGGATTCTCTGTGTCCAGTTTATGCAATAGTCCAGGCAAGAGCAGTTTCTTGCCCAAATGGCTATCAAAATTCCATAAGGTGCTTCTTCGATGCCCATCTTCTTCTTGAAGTAGATTGGTGCTGCCAGGAGCAGACATGTCTCATTGTCATGAAAAGTCCTAAATTATTAAAACATATAAAATGCCATATTCTATAATCTTTGAAAAATATGAAGAATGCCTATCTAAAATATATCTATGTACATCTAGAAAATCTTAACTAACATGACTACAAACTTGATTATTATGATTATCTATTAACAATCTATATTTCTAACTATACATTACATTTTTAAATGAACTACACAATCACAGTACCTTAATCAAGATCAGAAACACATATACATATAACAAAATTGACCTTAAATTTAAATCACTAAAACAAAATCCATATCAATGTAAATTATTCATATCTCTGTCATATCCCCCTTTAAATGTAAAAGAACGTTTATAAACCATATTTGGGAACATGGGCGCAGTTTTTTCTCTCCAAACTGCTTCCTGCTGATTGGGGGCGTCGTTAATTAGGTCTTTCATGGTATAACCTGTGTGCTAGTTTCATCTCAGTTGGCAGTTGAGCAAAGCAATTTTCTGAAGATGTTCACAGCAACCCTTCAGGAGGACATGGTCCATCATACCATATCAGAATAGAAGAAATGAACAGGGTCTCATCCTCTGTGAAAACAAAACAAGAAACTCCTTTCCAAAGCATCATGTCCTTAGATCCAAATTTCAAAGTCAAGGCATTTTCAAAATATCTATGTTGGATCAGTTCAGCAGCATTTATAAACAAATATCATTTAGCAGCTGTTGCTCCTTCCTCAGCATTCAAACAATTCAAAGAGAGCATAATAGCATACAGTATCAAAATTCTCTGTGTATTTTCCATCTTTGTGCGCTTTATTTTAACCTCTATTTTGTTTATTTTTACTTTAATTTTTTTGCTTTTTGAGACAGGTTCTCTGTATCTTTGACCTGGAATAACTCTGTAGACCAGGCTGTCTTTGAACTCTCAGAGATCCGCCTGTCTCTGCTTCCCAGGCATTGGGATTAAAGGTGTATGCTACTACACCTTGAACTCACAGAGATCTGTTTGTCCCTGCCTTCTAGGCACTGGGATTAAAGGCGTTTGCTTCCACACCTTGAAGTCACAGAGGTCAATCTCCCTCTGCCTTCCAAGTGTTGGGATTAAAGGTGTGTACTACCACACACAACAACAACTCTCTTCCTTTTTTTGTTTTTTTTTTTTTACTTTAAGAACTTCAACTTTTAGCTTGCATATATTTTTAACACACTGTAAATCATTTAAAAATTTTCTTTGTCTTTGATGCTCTCTTTACTGTATCTCTCTCTGTCTTTCTGACCACATGAGTCTTTAATTTACCAAGCAATCTCAGTAGGACTAAAGCCGTGGCTTTGCCGGCTAGATGTAGTCCATTCCTTAGCTTTCTGCCATTCCAACCTTGTGGCTGAGGTACCGGCCAGAGCCGCATTCAGTGCCACAAGACTACAGTGTTTCAATGTCCCTGCCAGCAAGCGAGCTTCAGCAGCCTGTGCTTGCAAACTGCACTAACCGCCTGTGTAAAAGAGTCAGAGTTTGCCCTGGCAGGATGGCCCAGAAAGGTGGCATTTTTAAACGGCGCAGTTTTCCTGCTACTGTTGAAAATCGAAAAGCATGCGTTCAGCTTTTTGTCAACACCGTTTAAGTGTTTTGTGGCAGGACCTCTTAAGAACTGCAGGGTTTTGCAGCTGAAGCTGAGTCAGGAAGCCTCTCTTAGATGACCCAAGAAATTGCCACAAGAAACATGCTTTACTCTATTCTTTTCCAAGCTTTCTCAGGCTTTCTGTGGACTCAGTTACCCACACATCTGGGCGCCATTTGTAGTAATACGACCCAGGATGGACGTAGGCTAGAATCTTCCCGGTAAGACTGGTGCTCACAGATTATTAGAGATGGGTTGATCCGGATATCCGAATTAGCCAGTAAGGGCTAGAGCTAAAGGGCCAAGCAGTGTTTAAAAGAATACAGTTTGTGTGTTGTTATTTTGGAGCATAAGCTAGCCAGGCAGCCGGGATGCGGGGGACGCAGCCCCACCGCTCCTAATACAACAGAATGGCACCCAACGCTCATATTAGTACAATACACTTTATTTCATTTTCTGTCAATCTAAACTCAGAAGGCAGATCAACTGTAGACTCCATATTCATTTTAAATTATAGGCTTCCAATTCAGATATACTTTGATTTACGTGAATGTGATCTCCCATATTAAATCCTGAATATGAGCACGTTTATGTGAGAAACAAGGTGGGCTGTAATGCAAACAGGACCTCAGTCATCGGCGTGTATTGGGTGAGAAAATGTGCAGCTGGCTGGCTGATGCCTCCTTATGACACGGGTATCTCTGCCCTTCTTCGGAAAAGGCAGGAAAGTGTGGTTATTGGGTGCAGCAATCCTAACTCTGAGACAATTTGCCTGGTCATGGATTTTCAGGCAATTAAGGAAATGGACTTGAAAATTAACTCACAGAGATGTTGGTTGGGCTCTCAGCGGGGTCCATTGCCTCTGGTCTTTCTTGAGGATAATGTATCGTTGGTTCTTCAATAGGATCCGCACGGTCCAGTTCTCCCTTCCCAGTGGAGTCAACAAGGGTTCCCAAGAGAGAGATGGAAGACCTGGGTCATCTATTTCTAATCAAATGTGTAATTTAGGAAAATGACTCTAAGATGAAAGAGCTAGAACAGGGGATGGGGGGTGAGATAAAGATTACAACTGCTTTGAGAAAGATGACATAAGAAATTATAGTTCAGGAGATCAGAAAAATTTTACAGAAGGCAGAATTACTTGGGTCCCCAAGGACAAGAAACAGAAGAAAGAAAGAAAAAAAACCCAAGTGATTCTTTTCTTTTTTGAGACGATCCAAAGGGTTTGGAGGGCTACAGTTATAAGAAGGCAGTTTGATCTATTTGGGGAAAACACTTGAAGTCCCCCCTTCTAATATTAATACAGTTTCTGAAAATTCCAAGAAAAGATAGTTTCTAGTATCATGAGATGGTAGACCACTGTAATTCTGAGTTTGCTTCATGTGGCTGGCATTTGGAAAAAATAAAACAAATTACTTTGTTATATCAACTTGTAAGGTTTTTAATGATTCACGTTAGGTTGCTGGATTTATTAAAAAGTCTAGTATGTAAATCTAATTCTCATTAATTTTAGAAACATTTATCAAGAGTCGTCAGTCATAGTGCCTGAAACTAAGTTCAACGGTTGGATTCTCTGGTGGGCAATACTATTTATTTAATGATAGTAAAATCAAACAAAAATGATACTATATTTGACTCTTGCTATAAAAATTAATAGAATCAGAAAAAAGCTTACCATCACAAAGGCCATATAAACCATGACAACCCATGAGGAGAGACACATTTTCTACATAACCTCATGGGTGTTTATGTGTGTGTAAAATACACATGTGAGTTTCTACATGTGTGTATGTGTGGAAGTTAGCTCAAAAGTCAACACCCTTCTCCTGATTAACTGTGGTTTTTAAACATGGATCGTGTTCCTCTAAACTGACTTTATAATCTACTGATGGGTCTCGGTTTAAACCTTGACACACAGGATTATGTCAGAAATCTGAGTCGTAAAGACAGAGGTTCCTTACTTGTTTTACAGCCTTGGTGAGCAGAAAGGACCAAGCAGGCTTCCTGCCTGATGGTTTGCCGGTCTCTGGCACATTCTCTTGTGATGTTGTCTTCTTAGAATTCACCGTCTCCAGCTGTGCTAGTCCAGCTTTCTGCCCAGATTCTTATCTGTCCCTCTGCTAGGAAATAATGTCCCTGACAACATTGTCTCTAGGCTACTTCCAGATGTTTCTCTACCCCTGCAGAGTTTGGCATATAATACATGCTCAATAAATGTATGTTTTTAATGGGTGAAAGCTCTAAACTGGACCCTGCTTCCACTGAGTGTAGATTCAGTTAAGGGGTGTTGGGGAGCCATTGCTGAAGAATGCCTTTTAGAGTGAGGAGACAGAATTCTACAAAAGGATTTAACCCAAGTTACCACCAAGCCAGAGCAGACACTAGGCGATTGGGTTCTAGATGCCCCATGATCTACGTTTTCATGGTTGTTTACCTAAACACTACGTGACTAGGCAGGGATGTCTAGAATACTTTTTTCTCCTAAATATCACTGGCTCTATTTTCTGGGGGCTGAGGCTCCATGTGTCAGAGGCCACATTATTTCCGCCAAGATACTCCATTTCCATCAGCCACAGCCAAAGGGAAACATACTTCCAGCTGTGCTGCAAAGACAAAATGGCACTGACTCCTGCATTATGATGAAATGAATGGGAGATCAAATATGTTCCATGTTTGCAACCAGCATCCTCGCCAGAGTAAAACAGAGAGACACAAAAACTAAGTCAACTTGTAATTAAGTGGGGACCTCATTTAAGAGGGTTTTTTTTTTTGTTATTGTTGTTTGGCCAAATATGAATTAGAAAATTTCTTAGGAATTA
This sequence comes from Microtus oregoni, assembly GCF_018167655.1. Taxonomy (NCBI): domain Eukaryota; kingdom Metazoa; phylum Chordata; class Mammalia; order Rodentia; family Cricetidae; genus Microtus; species Microtus oregoni. The sequence goes on from NW_024543069.1 coordinate 55,087,218, forward strand.
AACTCTCAAGAATGTATGGGACACCAAATAAGGGAATCTACAGAAAGGTTGGAGAGAATTTCTCATCCCATGTTCCAGGGGCAAGCTCGGAATTCTGCAAAACGACCAGTTCCCAGAAGCTGAGTCCCACCATGTTGAGGTGGTTGAGAACCAAGACTGTGCCTAGAAAGGGTGTTTGTTCTGGTTTTGAAGAGCAGCACTAGGTGGAAAGTTCAGCCTAGCGTCATAGCAGTGACCCTTCTGGGTCATGTGTAGCAAACCCTAGGCAGAGGCAGCCCATGCATTGCTGGCTTTATCTGGGTCCTCTAGACAGGAGTTTCCTAGAGTTTTTGTCTCTTTTAAAGTTGGGGTCGGGACATTTGGATTAAAGACACAAAAACATTAACTAAAGTGATAGAATTCATTGAACTCTAGAAGCAAGTCTCCGTTTACCGTCACCCCTGCATTCCATTCCACAATGCAAAACATCAGGGAACAGAACTCCCATGAGAGTTTGTTTCTGTTTAATGTACCTGGAGGTGGGGGTGGGGGCTCAGGAACATTAAAGCACAAGCTCAGAGCGTTAATGAAGTTAACCTGGCAAAGCCATGGAGGTTTGCCCGAAGTGCACCTGAAAGTGCTTTGATTATGGCATCAGCTTCAAAAGAAACCGTTCCCGGTGTCTGAGCTCGGCTGCACTGAGAAACAGAATTATACCTTCATATTCAGGCTAATTCTATGGCCTTGCTGAGGGCTGAAAGCATTCTAGAGAAGTAAGGGAGGGTGATGCTCCTTTCCCCCCTAACCCCTCCACATCACAAACCCAAAAGGACAGAAGATGCTTAGAAGTTCTAAGAATGTAAGGTCTTAGCAAATGCCTTCGGGTTCAGAAAGAGATGAGGCCCTGCTTTCTGCTAACAGTAAACTGGTTCAGGTTACACAGATTTGTTTTAAACACCACACACCACACACTCATACTGCACACACCCATCATGCACACCACACACACACACCGCACACACCCATCATGTACACCACACACACACACACACACACTACACACACCCATTATGCACCCCCCCCACACACACCCTGCACACATCCATCATGCAAACCACACACACACACCCTGCAGACATCCATCATGCACACCACACACACACAGCCATCATGCAAACCACACACACACACAGTCATCATGCACACCACACACACACAGCCATCATGCACACCACACACACACAGCCATCATGCACCCCCCCACACACACACCCTGCACACATCCATCATGCAAACCACACACACACACCCTGCACACATCCATTATGCACACCACACACACACACCGCACACACCCATCATGCACACCACACACACACAGCCATCATGCACACCACACACACACACCCTGCACACACCCATCATGCACACCACACACACACACCCTGCACACACCCATCATGCAAACCACACACACACCACACACACCCATCATGCACACCACACACACACACCCTGCACACATCCATCATGCAAACCACACACACACCGCACACACCCATCATGCACACCACACACACACACACACACCGCACACACCCATCATGCAAACCACACACACACCCTGCACACACCCATCATGCACACCACACACACACACCCTGCACACATCCATCATGCAAACCACACACACAGCCATCATGCACACCACACCACACACACACAGCCATCATGTACACCACACCATACACACACAGTCATCATGCACACCACACCACACACACACACACCGCACACAGCCATCATGCACACACCACACACATACACATTCATCATGCACACACCACACATATGTACACACAACACACACTCACATGCACACACTTCCTTTAGCTTTTTAATGCTATTACCTCATCTCCCGTTTCCTTTGATTTTGTGATGCTTCCGTTAATTTTCTCCTTTTTTTCCTTTTCTCTGTAGCTGATTTCTGTTCTTAGCATTCCTTCCTTTTCCTTTTGCACCCTAAAGATTTTAGCGCGTCCCTTTTCCTTGAGTTTTCTTTTTTGGTCACAGCTGCCCCCTAATGGTTTTCAAGCCCATTACTGCTGTATGAGGATGAGAGGGAAAGAGCTGGAGCAGGGAAGCTGGGGAAAACATTGGCAATGCCTTTACTTTCCACTTGGAATATCCTTTCAATAACTATGGAATGGTTCCAGCAACTTACAGCAATGGACAAAATGGGGAAGGTGACATTTTTATTAATTATCTTTTTATGCTATTTGGATTTATTTAAGAATGTGTATGTAAAATGTATTCTTTTTCTTTTTTTCTTTTTTTTTTCTTTTTTTTTTTTTTTGATTTTTCGAGACAGGGTTTCTCCATAGCTTTTTGGTTTGTGTCCTGGAACTAGCTCTTGTAGTCCAGGCTGGCCTCGAACTCACAGAGATCCGCCTGCCTCTGCCTCCCAAGTGCTGGGATTAAAGGCGTGCGCCACCACCACCCGGCTGTATTCTTTTTTTTTTTTTTTGCAAATTTAGAAACAAAATAGAATCATAGTATCGAAAAGAAAACTGAAAAGAGGTTGCTTCTGTCTATGCTTCCCTGATTTTTGCAGAAAGCCAGCCTGTTCCAAGCCCCTTCCCGGTCAGTGTGCTCACCCAATCCTAAGGGTTGATTGGCAGTTCAGTAAACTGTGTAGGGGTAGATATGAAGGAGGAGAGTGATAACTAACGACTAGGGTGGGTGTGGAATAACCCACCCTGGAGTACGCTCAGTAGCAAAAGGTCAGCTCCCTGGCTCCTGCCTTTCCATAACGACTCTCATGCTCAGATTAGCAGCTCTTGCCACCATGATGGAATGTGTAGATGCCTAACTAAGGCACCAGAAGTCACGGGTTACACATTTGAAAACAGCAATACTAAACAACAACGACAACAAACTCCTTTACAGTTCTGTGGGGGGATCGATAGGGTGTGCCTGCACGCCAGCGAGAGAAAGGCAAAGCACTCTCAGGGAGGCGGGAGTCAAACTCCCAGAGAAAACTAGCCCGCGGGTTTGATAAGAGAAGGAGAATTTCCAACTCCAAACAAGGTTACTGAAATATATGTGCGTGTGTGTGTGTGTGTGTGAAATATATGTGTGTATGTATGTATGTAAGTATGCATGTATGCATTTGAGATTGTAACCCTAACATCTCCAATCACATACACACTGTGAAATTGCAAGCACATTCAACTTTATAATGCTTGCATAATGCCCCCGTTCATACATTTCAGTATTAGGGACAAGTAGTAATTTATGGAGCTTCCCCAGGATTCTGCTGCCCTACATGCTTCCTACAGTGTCTTCATGGGCTGGAGTTCCAGTGAGGAAGTCACAGAGTACTGGGATAACCCTAATTTTCCAAGAATGTTCTAGAAAACTCATCTAAGAAAGCTGAACAAAAGCACATATTAGATAATATGAGCTGTGCCTTCTCTGGTCAAACAGACCCCTCCCTGCATTTTCAAACCATGCCTTGGCAGCCAGAACTTCCACAGGTGCTGAGATTCCCCATGGCAAATGCCCAGCTCCCCATCAAAGGCTGCTCTGTCCACACCGTAGGTGGTAAACACAAACCAAATATAGATTAGCAGGATGAAATACAATTTACGATTGACCTAGTCCCTTGGTCATGCTAGCTACAGTTCATATACAGAAGAGCCAAAACTTATCCTGGAAAGAGGCAACACACAGGTATACTCACCCCAGACAGGGACGCCACAATAGATAAGGATATAAAGTAAGGATACCAACCAAGTTCATCTTGGTGAACCAAAGAGTTTTAGCAGCTTCTCTTACAGGAGTATTGGTGAGGGGTTACTTACAGGACCAGAAATGACTCAAAGACAGCTGTGGCATCAAAGCTCACTCCAGCATGTGACAGCTCACAAAGCTGGGAACCCAGAGCTCACTGCGCAGCCTGCAAGCTGTTCAACAGGTTGGCGAGGGGGCCTTTCCAAGTGGCTCTGGCCTAAATCTCTTCCAGGAACACTGTCTGATTTTGGAGTCTTCACAGCAGCTCAGCTTCCTGCTGTCTTAGAAGGCCTCTCTCACGGTTTTTTACTCTGACAGGGAGGGTCCTAGCAAATCTGGTCAGTTTCAGGGGTTTCCGGAAGCTGTTTTGAGTTGTTCCCTTCTGGTTTAAAGAACTTCCTGGCCAGCACGTTTTGATCTCAGAGGGAACCATTACACAACACAGCGCGGGTTCTCCATTCAGTTGGGGAGTTGCTTTGGAAAAATCCTCCTTTAAAGGACAGGGTTGGTGGGCTGGGTCTTTTTGATGTTCCAAAGCTCCAAATGTACATAAATTATCATAGCAGAGGGAACCTTGCTTTTTGAGGAAGCTAAGGAGAGGGGAGGAAGCAGACTGGCTTCATGAACTCAGTTTGCCAAGGGATATTGGGATACATTTTGCATTTTGTTGTTGCTTTCTTGTTCTTGTTTTCATTTACAAAGTTCTGGACTATCAGATTTAGGTCTAAGACTGAAGAAGACCCAAGATACATAAACACAGCAATTAGGAATAGAGAAGATTTCAATACCTCATGAAAATCTGCAAGGATTCCGGGAACTCGCCAAATACAGTATCGAAAAAGAAACAACTTGGTGGTGCTCAAGAGTGTTAAGAAACACAAATGATTGTTTTCCAAGTAAGTGTTTTGAGCGTGGGGGTGGGGGGACTCCTATCGATCAGAACCCAGAGTTCAATGTTAAACAAGAGAGAGAATACAAAATGAGCATCTATTACATTTTAACTAAAGGTTTGCTTCTGGGACAGCTGCAGCTAAACATTAACTGGGACAGAGCAGTAAATTACAGATTAAGATGCAATTATGCCTCCTATCTCCCCCTTCCAGGGCGAGAACTTGTCAACATGAGGGCTCCAATCAGGGAGGACCATGGGACAGGTGGTGTCTATTGTGGAAGCATGAAACTTCTGGAGCCTTTAGATGCCGCGTTCCCGGGAGGCAGAACACCAAGCCTGTCCGGTTTCATGCCCCCTGCATAGTCACACATCTCTGAACAGTTAATATGATCTGATGAACACAAACCGAAAACCGTACCTGAGAGGCAGCTAGCAGCAACCAAGGGCTGTGTGGAGCTGAATCCAGCGCCACAGACCCCACTGACGGGCCCTCCCCTACCCCAGGGCAACTTTCAGGTGGTTTCCAAGTAGTCTAGACCCACAGCTTCTCAAAGTCACAAGGAAAGCCAGGACACCCCTGCCATTCGAGCACGTTAGTGGATATGTTCTTGGTGGGGCTCTCCAGAAATCCGAAACATCAGACCCCATCTGAAAAGTATTCAAAGAGAAAGTGTGAGGGAATAATTCTCCAAATATCCTTCAATAGAGGATATATTGAAGGCTGTTCAGTAAATGTCATATTTCAGAATTATTGTTCAGTTGGCCTATAGGTCTTGGCAACAGAATCACCTAAAATGTGTGTGGGGAAAAAAATTCTGGATGCCCCAGAAATCCTTCCAGATTAAGGGAATCCAAGCTGCAGGAAGCTCATGCCCAAGGACCTGAATTTTTAACACCTGCCTTCTGTGAGTCTGATGCCCCGCAGTTTGGGACTGTGTGGCTGGGAATCCCCTAATGTCCCGCAAGGGACAGCCAATGGCAGCTTTCTTTAGCATCATCTTGAAATTTTGTGTTTCCCCAACCCACTTTCTTCACCAAAGGAATGTATGGTATGGCTCTCTATTATTTTCCACAATTTAAAAAAAAAATCATATGAGCATCCCAGGTGAGTGAGAGACGGGGTGAAGAATTCCGGGCTTCACTATTAGCTGATTAGGCCCAGTTCTGTGTTTCTGTTTACAAAACTATCCAGGACTTTTTGTAATCTAGAGTCGGGGATTTGGATGCACAGGGAGAACTCTGGAACCCGGTTCTTCAACCACCTCTGGAAAAAGCCATACCCAAGGCAGCAGAGATTCCACCCTAGATAAAAGCAGTGTAGACAGGCCCCAGCCAGCCACAGCCACATGGGTTCTGCTCCGCAATCCTAAGCGAAAGCAGTTATAAGCCGTCCAGAGATCATTGAGATGTTGCTCAGAGTGGGCCAGAGGAGAGCAGCCTGATTCTTGAACTTTCCCTGCTCTGCTGAAGCCCTTTGAAAGGGCAGGAGCTCATCACCACGTGTAGAGGCCTTTAGTGGCATGGGCATTATTTATTGAGTGCTGCCCCCTAGAGGATTGTAAACGCCTGGCCACTTGGAGTCCCCAGGGCGGGGAACCAAGGCTTTCTCCCTGAGGCCATCTGCAGAAAATGAGGCCTTCATTCCAGAGGGCTGCAGTGAGGTCTTACTTGAAGACACACGGAGGCTCCCAGAAAGCAACTTAGCGCCCCCTTTAGGACACCTCTGAAAAAAAAAAACGAAGCTTCTTAATGACGGAAACATGATCCTGGAAAGGAGCACTTAAAATTACTCTGACTTTTCCCAGAAGCCTGGAGAACCCTGGAAGTAGCCAGATGGGGGTCCTCAAGCCTGAGGCCCCAAGACCAGCAGTCCAGGGCTGTCGTCCTGACGGTTTCCCAAAGCACTTTGGTTTTCTTTCCCGTTTTTTCCATTCCCCTTACCTAAACCCTCTTTGTAGTGTTCTCAGAAATCCTCCAGTCGGGGCTGGACTGGTTTGGTATATCTGGAGAGCAGTGCCTGCCGTGACACTAAGTAACTCTTTCCTTGCAGGCCCTCTGAGTGCATATAGCGTTATTTGTCCTTAGATTAGAATTTTGGCAGCAGCTCAAACTGGGATCTGTGTTTGAGGTCCAAAATCCAGGCTTCCCCCTCCCTTCAACAAATAATTGGGACTAGGAGTCGTCCTTTACAATTGGACTTTAAACCAGGAAAGTAAATCTGGAGCTTTTAGTGATATGGATTTTCCTCATAAACCTAGAAAAGCAAACAGGGAAAGGGAGAAAGAAGGGAACCAAAAGGTGTGTGTGTGTGTGTGTGTGTGTGTGTGTGTGTGTGTGTGTGTGTGTTGCTCTCCGGCAGAACTCAGGGGGCCTCTGACACCTGCCTTTGTCTTCAGGTATCTAAGATTACTGCCCTGTGACACTCAGCCTGTGGACTCCCACTGTAAAATCCCCTCTATGGCATCACTCAACTAGTGGGGAATCACTTCTGATTCGGTTTTGTGTGGGTTTATCTCCATGTAAATAAGAGTGAAGTGAGAGCTACCTGGATGTGATCAACAAAGCTAATGGCAAGTCCTGCTAAGGAAAGAAACCACCCAGAAGAACCCTCAAGTGCAAACCAGGGAGAAAATGGTATAGTTAGATGTGTGTGTTCCTCGACACCCAGACTTTATATTTCTTGATCTGCAGGCTACTAGGGAAGGGATGGCAATGTTAGCCAGGTGTGCCTGGTGAGGGTAACAGTTGGGGAACACCAAACCACCCTTAAAAATATAGATGTGAGTGTTTCCTCCAACTGTTAGCTTACAAGCACACGTTTAGACAGTTTTCATGCCTCCACTTAAAAATAGTTACCATAATGCTATTTTCTTTCTGTCAACATGGTGACCACATTTCCTTGGGGAACCATGAGCAGAAGTAGTTACAGTGGCATTTTCAGAGGCCTTCATCTACCTGTACTATGTGCTGAAGCTTGGAGGTGTGTTGGGAGGAATAATTTTATTGCTTGGAGAAAATTTTTATTGAATAAAATCGTTCCTCGTCTTAAGATAACTACAAGTTAAGGGCGCCAGGGTAAATAAATCCTTACCCAGGTAGCAAAGGAGTCTGCTTGCGACACAACAAAGGATCTGAGTAGTAAACACAGGAGTGTTTGGGGTTTGCTTCAGCTGGGGCTGACAGTGTGTGTCGCCTCCACGTACTGCTGCCTCTGGGACCATAAGGCTGAGCCACGAACTGATTCCATACCCCCAAACACAGTCCGCCATCCAAACTCCTCCTGTAACGCCAATGCAGGTGGCATTGTGTTGAATTCTGCGTGTGTGGCATCAGAGTTTAGGAATTTAGGAGGAACAAACATTTCCTGGGCTCTGCGGAGTTTCCCACCAGGCAGGGGTAGCGCGCCCTGAAGGGAGGGCGCTCCTTCCTCGGGGTGTGACACACCCGCAGCCCTGCACAGAGGAGCGCAGGGCGGGGAGAAGGTGCGGGGTGGGAGAGGTGCGGCGGTATGCGAGGCACCTTAACTTTGATCGCGCGGCCACGGGGTTGTGAGCCTCCACCGCCCCGCCCGATCTGGGTGCCGCGGCCCTCGGCTCTGCGCCGCGCGCCTCCGCCGCTGCCTCTTTAATCAGGAACACAGAAGGGGCGGGCCCTGAGCCGGCGCGTAATCGGATCGCTCTGCCGCGGCTCTGACATCCACATGCTGCTCGGCCTGAAAAGGCGAGGGGGGGACCGGGAGGGGGAGGCAGAGGAGGCGAGCGAGGCATCAGCCCGCAGCCCGCCCCCGGCACATCCTCAGAAGAGCAGACACTCGGCCAGCCGCTGGGCGAGGTGGAGGTGAGGGCGGGCGCCAGCGAACTCGGAGAGCCGCGCGCACACTCGCGGGCGATCCCTGCCGCCGCCGCACCCGCAGCAGCACCAGCAGCACCGGCCGCCGCCGCTTCCTGCCTCGCACTCCCCTCGAGAGACTGGCCAAGCGGGTGTAGCTGCCTGGGGTGACTCCCGCTAAGGGAACCGGGCGAGGACGAGAGCCGGGAGGCTAGCTGCCTACCACTCCGCCTGTCCAGCGGTCGGTGTCTCTGCCCGCGTGTGTGTCCCGGGTGCTGGGGGGACCTGTGTCAGTTTGCGCCACTGAGATCACACAGCTGCCTAGGGGCCGTGTAATGCAAAGGGCAAGTCTTGGCTTTCATTTTTATTATTATTACTATCTTACGCTTGGCTTTCGGGAAACCCTCGTGATGTTGTAGGATAAAGGAAATGACACTTTGAGGAACTGGAGAGAACATACAGGCTTCTGGGTTTGAAGAGGAAACCGGTCCCCGCTTCCCCCAGCTTGCTCCCTCTTTGCTGATTTCGGGAGCTATCACCCAGTGAGGTGGGGATTCCAGCAAGAATTAAAGGTGAAGACAGACTGGCCACCAGGACCAAGGAGGGAAACGCTGATCATTAGAGACCTTTGCAGAAGACACCACAAGGAAGAAAATTAGAGAGAGGAAAAACACAAAGACATAATTATACGAGATTCCACAAACCTGGCCACGGAGAAAGCCTCTCTCTCAAAAAATGGATATGCTCCCTCTTACGTGGGTTTTCTTAGCTCTGTACTTTTCAGGACACAAAGTGAGAAGTCAACCAGGTAAGCCCTTCAAAGTTTTTTCTATATTTTTATGTGGTTCCCCTTTAAAGGCGACTGGTAATGCAGAGAAGCCACGCAAAACCGCTCTGGAGGAGGCTCCCTCAATGCTCAATAATTTAAAGGGAGATCTTTACACCACCAGGGCTGCGAAGCCCAACTTTTCTCTCTTGCTAGGAGTGTGTGTGTGTGTGTGTGTGTGTGTGTGTGCGCGTGTGTTTTGTAACAGAATTTGGCGGTGTTCAGATGTCACATATGGACTGAATCAAAGATTTAAAAATACTACAAAGCCTTTGCATTACAGTTTTTGGGATTTTTTTTCCTGTCTTGAAGCAGAACACATCTCCCTCGAGTTTCTTCAACCTAGACAGTGAAACATAAATCATTTACATTCCCTCCACTTAGCTACATTGAGCAATGTTGGCTGAAGGACTTGGAGGGAAAGCGGGAGTCTAGCTTTGGTTTTCAGATGTGTGGATTCTTTTCAGGATGGGTGGGTACCTCTCGGAATCAGAAGACTGAAGTTAGCTTACAGCTAAGATGGGGCTTTCCTGTGGGCAGTTGGTGGTCCCCACTCTCTCCAGAATCCATGTGTTTTCCGGGAAAGCAAATCATGTTCTTTAAAAAATTTACTAAAAAAAAGAAAGAAACTGCTGCCCTGGAAGGTCTCTCCTTCTTGTGAAGTGGTTAGAAACTTTTGAGTGGAATTTGTTCCCAAGCACTGCCAAAAAGGGTGTGTGGACACAGGCTGCAGAGATAAGCACAGTGGGGCCTAGGATAGTCCAGGGCCGGCTTTTGTGGATACCTCCCTGAAAACAGGTCTCTGGTCTCAGGGAATGCGGTTCTTCCTCCCTGAAATTGCTCCGGGGGTGGGGTGGGGGATGCCTTTCTCTGCTCTGAGACAGTATCAGGAACTGACAAAACTCTTAGCAATCGCGGCTACAGGTGACTGTGGATGGGATTCTATCTACAGGGAAATGATGAGAGGAGGAAGGAGGAAAGGCAAAGACACTTGGAGAAGTGTTTTTTCCTCAAGGCGCTTGGGAAGTGACAACCAGCCGCAGTGACTGGACTCACTCCCCACAGCCATCCCGCAATCCCGCACCGTGCTTAGCCAGTCCTGAGGAGAAAGCTAAATGCTTTGCCAGGCTTCTTGTCCCTTCCCCAACACACACCTACAACCACTTATGTGGGAGATATGTGGGTTTTATTTTTGCTATCTTTTAGGTTTGTTTGTTTTGGGGGGGTGCCTTTGAGACTCAAATCCAAGCCTTTGCAGTTTCTTCCCTGCGGTAATTGGTTCTACAGGCATGAGCTAAGGGATGGGTGCAGGTCCGTCCTGGGGAAAATTTCTGGGCCTCACATTTGGTCTTGCCTTAATTCTGAATTCCCAGCTTGAATTGAAATTAAATTACCTCCCACGGACCTGAATGCTGCGTAAATTATGTATGTGTGTGGTTTGCTGTGTGTGTGTGTGTGTGTGTGTGTGCGCGCACACACACACACACACACACGCGCGCACGCGCGCGCTCCTTGAGAATGCCCAAGGTATATTATGTATTCAGAAGCGGACTCCGGTAGGCCCGGGTGTGCGAGTGGGAGCACACTGGCACACACACCATACAGACAACTTCGGGTTCCCTGTAATGTGCAGAGCGGAAGGGGTTGTGGAGGACTCGGGGACCATCTCCTATCCCAGATGTTCGCACATCTGTCCCTGAGCGCAGCTTGGAGCATGTGTACATGTGTGTGTACAATACCAGCTCGGACCCACTCCTGCTCTGCCACCTGCCTCCCGCGCTCTCTGCAGAGCCCCCTCCAATCCCAATCCCTGGTCTCGCTGCGTCACTTCCAGAGAAGCTCTAAAGCGACGAGTGCGAAGCAGGTCACTCACTAGAAGACCGTGGGCAGCCTCGGACCCGGGATGGGATCCGCCCAGAGTAGATATTATCCCGCTCCCCGAAAAGGTGATCGATCACCGGTCACAGTATCAGTCGAGCAACTGACTGGTACCCGGAGACCTAGCCCGGGTGGCCAAGGGCGAGGCCAAACTAGACCTCTGACTCACCCTATGTGCGCCCGCCAGGAGGTGGGTTGGTCCCGGCACTACGGCGGCAGCGGGAACCTATTCCGAGAAGGAAGTCAGGAAAGAAGGTGGCGGGCACACGTGGGGGCAACTGAGCAAATACCCGGGCAGTCCCTGGCAGCTGGAAGGCAAAGTGGGTACCGTGCACCCGGCTCCCAGACGCGTAGCCTCCAGCTCGCTCGGAGCTGGCGAACTCTGGGGAGCTGGGCTGGGCCTGTTCGGTGCGCCCCCTCCGGCCCCCAAAGCTGCACTAGGCGCTGCAAGCTTGCCGCAGCCCTTGGAGAACTGCCTTGTAGAAGCTGAGGGTCTGAGGCCGAAAGGTCCCCGCGCTAGCCAGGCGGGGCGGCAGGAAGCCGGGGTGGGATTGCAGCACCGAGGGCGGAGAGAGCGGGAAGCAGCTAGGCAGCCTAAGCCGCAGGAATGCGCGCAACTCGCACAGCCTGCGGGAGGACAGTGCGGCTAGCGCCCGCCTGAACACACGAACAGGTGAAGAGCACGCGGCGCGGGCATCCACGTGGCCGAGACGTGGGCGCCCCCCAGCGCTCCCACACACGCATACCCCCATCCCCCAGAGCCGTCCCTACCACCTCATCGATTTGTTTGGGCTACGCAGCAGAAACAAAGCTGAATAATCCATAAACATTCTATTTCCAGCAAAAGCAGAACCAAGACTACAGCCTCTACTAAATTTGCCTCCAGGCCGGTCCCCCTCTCCTCCAGACTAAGGACACCCCTGGGTAGGAGCCTGCGGCATTTCTCTGATGCTTCCCAGTGCCAGAAAGTTAGGTCGTGGCTGCGGCTGTCCTCCAGAGCAGGCACTGCAGTCGCCTGCTGGTGAATTGTGCCCCCCCCCCCCCGCTCCTGGCTGCCCGTGTACACGTGGGAAAAAAAACGGTGTTCACGACCAATGCTTTAGTTTCCCTGATTGATTTCTTTTTAATATCGACACAAGTTAATGGAGGCGAGGCGCGTTATGATTAAACGGCTGCCCCCACCCTTCGCCTCGGACTGACTGCGTCCCTAGTAAGTCCCACCAGCACCTAGGCAGCGTCAGAGTGGAGGATACAAGTCAAGACTGTCCTAAGGTGGGCGTTGCGTGTATGAGGAGGCGGAGGATTAGGCGACACTCTGGGAATCTCAGGGGCTCGGGGCACTGGAATCTGCTTTCCAGATCGCTTAACCGATCCTCCCACTCTCGCCGCAGCTTCTGCGGCTCTGGCTAAATTTCTTCTGGAAGGGAAGGAAGTGGACGCAGGGTTTATTGGCGTGGACTGCCAGCTTGGCTCGCTCCCTCTGCCTCCCTTCTCTTCAGTTTCTAACAGAGAGGAGAGCCCCCTGGCGCTAGCCATTCCCCAGCAGCTCCGCTCCACGAAATTGCTGTGGTTGAATGGATCCGCTGGGGCTTTAATTCTACCAGGAAATGGCTCGGTCTCTGCTTTGGGTTCTCCAGAAGGTGGCAACTCCCCGACTACGCCCCCCCTCCCCCAGCTCCACGAGACCCATGGCTTGGGGCCAAAAGAAGCCAGACCCCATAACTATCTCCCCCTTCCTTCTTACTCCAGGAGATCTTTGATCTGTGATGGCCTTTAACACCATTGCCATGGACACGGGCTGACTCGGTCAATTCAACCTTCAGTCTGAGCTGAGTGATCAGATAAGAGGTGTAAATTGGCTGTGGGAGACAGGTCCGAGTTCAAATAAATCCACTAAGTGAAGCAGTGATAGTCCAAGGGCTTGGTGCGGGGTTTGATGAGTGTTTTAGACGGTCTCCCCCAGAATGTTCCATAGCCACGGATGGATATAATCATTTACAAGTAAACAGTAAACTCCCGGATTATGAACAGACAGCCTACTCGGAGCCCTGGGGGCGGTCTCCTGCCCTCATTGAGTAAGTGCCCAGTCACCTTTTCCCCAGAAGCAAGCATTGGAGGTGGTGAGCCTGTAACCAGTTGCCAACTGAGTACACGGTATAAAACCGAGGAGAGCGCCCCACGGGGCTTCAAGGCAGGCCCTTACTTGTCCAGGATGCACCAGGTAGAATAGTGAGGGCCCAGCAGCACCTCCAGTGTGAGGTTTTATGTCAGCCCATGGAGCCCTCAAAGCATTCATGGCAAAGTGTGAGATTGGAAAGCTGTCCGGACTGGAGACTGGGCTCTCCGGAAAGGGCCCCTGTTGCCTACCAAATGGCTCCAGCCCCCTGCTGTTCAGCGGATAGTGGGTACTCTTCTGCTTCTACCTTCTAGATCCAGGGGAAGAGTGCAAAGACCAGTTCCTAGGCAATGAGGCATGAAGGCAAGCAGCAGTAACTGGGGAGGGGGGGGCAGTGGGGGAAGAAACCGAGGTCCCAGATGTTTTTCATCTCATTCAACTCTTCATTAAAGAAATTAAAAGAGTGAACCGACCAAATGAGGGACGATTCCAGAGCCAGGCTTAGTGATGGTTTTCAGAACACGTTCCCCAAAGATCCAGTCTGGAAAGATATAAAGGTGGGAGTTTGCTGTGCAGCAAGCACAAAGTAAGTGACATTAAATGGATGGGGCCGAGTCACAGCCACCAAGGAGAAGGTGGCTTTGTTATCTAAACAGCTGAATTTGAGTCCCCTTTGCCTCAAGCAGGTTAGGAAAGTAACCTGGCCAGTCCTTGTTTCCTCTGGCCTCTTCTATAAAACACCTCACCCCCTCTTCTGATAGGAGCCTTGCTCCTTCTGTAGAAAGGCAAATCGCAAGATTGTGAATCAAATAGAAAAGCCAGTTTACCCAGAATCAAATTTACTGTTATTTTGTCTTTTGACAAGCACAACACATTTGAAATCCATTGAACAAAGGAGTACTAAAAAGTGGCCGCGGAGCAGGAGCTCATAGTGGCATGAACATATTTGAGGTATTTTTCTCATTGGGCTATCATTTGCCAGATGAGGTATCTACCTTGAGTGACAGATGTGTTTTCTAAGCCCCAGGAGTTAGCCATTGTCCTGTTCCTTCCAGGAAAGAACTTGCTTACTGCTAGCCTTTGAAAAAGATAACTAACCCATTTCTGGAAGACACTACAAAAGTTGTGTGTGTTCCATGCCCTCTTTCTCCCCCAACTCTGAGTTCCTACTGCATTTCCCAAGACTATCTGTCTTGTAGAGAAAGGGCCCAGCATTTAACGGTTTCATTCCCAAGCAAGGTGTAGTGGAGTTGGATTCCAGGACAAGCTGGCCTTGTCCTGTGGCTGGCCCAGGAGAAAGCTTCTAAAGGTTTAGGAAGCTGTCAAGTTTAGATAAGACTGAGCCCTTATCCTATGGGACCTTGGTTGTATTAATAAGGAGAAATTAATTTTTAACCACTGGGAATGTTGCCAAATTATGTGACCTTTGGCAGACCAGCTGTGCTATAAAAATAAATCCCCCATTTCTGAAAATGCTGTTTCTCTCCAGTAGAACAATAACAACGTGGCAGTTGGGACAGAGACGCACAGGCTGCAGAATAAAGGGGAGGAATGAGTGTTGACAAAAAAAATGTTAGAAGAAGTCTGTGATGCTATGAAACGTGACTACCAGACCTGAGCGTCCTACCACCCTCTCCCGTGGGAGGACTTCCAGAATACAGGAAAGAGTACTGGCCAAACAGGGAGCCAGGAGCCTGTGCATATGCAGGCAATGGAGAAGGTGCTAAGTGCTTCCAGCCCGCTCACACCCAGTCTTGAACACATCCCTCATTGTTCACACTGGCTGGTTACTGGCATGGGCAGAGAAAAGGGGTATTGACTGGGGCAAAACATTTATCTTTCCCTAAATGCCACCAATAAGTGTCCCTGGAGTTTGAGAGCACTGGTGTTGGATCACTTAGTTTCTCGATAATTGGTAGCCGGCGCTGTATTTTAAGTACTCTGTGCCACTAGAGCACTTAATTGGTTTTTGCCTCAGTTTCCTTATCTGTGAAGGGTGTGTTTGATAACAGTGCTTACCCAGGATGCTGTAGCGCATGACATCACATAGAACGGATGCTTGATGAGCCTGTTCTGCTGTTAGTCTTGGAGACAGCTAAGCGGGGTTAGCCATCTCATGCTCACACACAGCACTCTCCAACAACTCTGGGGGGTATTTCACTTTTGTGAGATTTATTCATTCTCAGCTGCTCCCTCACTGACCCTCTGTGTGTGTGTGTGTGTGTGTGTGTGTGTGTGTGTGTGTGTTGTAAGCACCAGTTTCTCTCGTTCACAAAGTTCTTCACAGGCCAGTCACTCCTGCTGGATTTCATCTCCACAAAGGGTCGTCTTCTCTTTGCATTCTTTTACTTCCATATTCTATTTTCCATGTTCTTGCTTTCTCTCCTACCCCTTCAAATCTGTCTTTTTTCATTCTATCCCCCATCCCCACCCCTTCCATCCTTTCTGACTGGAAGTGTGCTCAGCAGGGGATGCTGTGTTTAAGGCACTGTTTCGAATTTGTAATAACTTATTCTCAGGCTTTAAGTCCCTTCAATAACTGAAGTAAAAAAAAAAAAGTCATCAGAAAGACAAAATAGCTTTTACCCAGCAAGACCCTTAATAATCCCATTTCCCTCTGGGTCTTTATAAAAGAGGCAAGATCTAATCCAGAAAAAAAGGGGGATGAGTGACAATGAAAGGAAAGCTCTTCCCATCTGAGAGAGAGAGAGAGAGAGAGAGAGAGAGAGAAAGAGAGAGAGTCTCTGGTACCCTGCTCCCAGCCCCCAAAGATGTTCTGATAAGTACGTTGGGTTCTGGAGAGAGCTAGTCCTCGAAGAAGATAAAAGGAATTGCAAATTACTGGACCAAACGATCATAATTGTGAGAATAAATGGAGGGAAAATGAAGCAGATGTACCCTGAAGGCAGAGTAGGAGCCAGCGATAAAGGCACAGGCCAGATTTAGTGGTGAGAGGCCAGTTGAAGACACATACGAGACTACCCGCAGTGGCTCACTGATGACGTTGTGGTTTCGCATCTTGCCGATACTACTGATAAATAAATATTTGGAAGTTATCTTTTCGAATGAGAAGGGACAACTAACAATAAACAATCTTCAAGGAAAATATTATGTTTGCTGTTGCCAGATACAATGTGCGTCGCCACTGAACTTCCTCGTTACCTAAGGTTAGGGTGTCCTTGGAGATCTAGTTCACATCAAGTCCTCCTTGATCTATGCCTGTGTGCTATTACCCCAGATGATTAATCTGCCACTTTAAAATCTGTATTTAATAGCAGTTGATGATAGAAAAGGAAGGGTAGTGGCTGGTGTTTTATAATTTGTGGTAAAATGAATTTTTGATATCTGGTGATGCTCTATTGTGATAAAATATAGTTCTACTTCCATCTTAATCCCTTAATTGGCAAAAGTTCATTGAATCTGACTGTTGGGAAAACTGTGGATTTGATCACACAGGGCTTGCCAAGGATGGGTGGGGAAAGAAGGATCCTTGGCTTTGGGTGGTTGGTGGCACAGCAAAGTGGATGAGGTCTCTGAACTTTTAAGTTCCTTAGAAGATGTTCATGATTTTGGCTTTTGAGGTAGAGAAGGGAGGGCAGTCCCTGGCACTCCTGGTGTGGAAGTGAAGAAGGGTCCAATACAGGTGAGATTTCCAGCCAAGAAAGCATTCAGAGGAAGGGGCAAGTGGCAGCAGAGACATGCTCACTGGGTTTGTTTAGGGAAGCTTTAGCTTAGAATACATGGTTAGAAATGGTTGCCAATAAAGTTAGAAATGGTGGCTTGGGCTTAATTCAAGACCCAATTTGCAAGGCCAGGAGTTCAAGTTTCATGTGCTAACCAAGGGGGAGCAATTGACATTTCAACCTAAGCTTTAGTTCATCCAAATAACTGAAAATATGTTTTTTATTAGCTCCCCCTCCCTTCCTTTGGTTATTGGAGATACCACAAATTATTCTTCTTCTGTTTCCCTTCCCAAACGTCTGTTAAAATGGTCAGGATTTGTAATCCCAGATCTCTCATCAATGGCATCAAACCTGCATTTGCAATGAGGTCTGGAGAAGAGCAGACATAAAGACAAGCTAATGACGTTAAATCTGCTGCCCTATTGGAATTGTATTTGTTTATGATATAAGGTGACATATAACAAGGTTACCATAGGTGGCATGATTTGAGTTCAGGGGAGGCAATCACGTCAAACCCACATTTTCCCGACTAAGTGCCTGGTCATTTTTAGCATCCAGATTGAAGGGGAAGAGGCGTGCCAAAGGCCCTGCTTCAGCCCTGTCTCCCAATTATGTCCAAGGCAAGCTGAGGGTGTGGAACAGAGGGTTTTCTCTGTTTCTCCCTGCCTTCCATACACACAGGCTTGCTTCCTCTCCTGCTTCTGGCTCCGTGTCTCCCTCCCTTCCCAGATGGTCCTTTTATTCAGATTGTGAACTTTATCATGGCAAAGGTTCCAGGGGATTCTCATTTGCTGTGCCTTCAGGAGTGCATTGCTCACTGCCACCGCCCCATAAATTGAGTAGATTGCACCCCCTCCTAGTTGCCTGAGGAAGTGGTCAAACTGCCGGCCACATTCCTGGGCTGATGGATTGGCTCATTTCTTCCCAGCTTAAGCCAAGACATGGATTTTATGAGACTGTTTTGTGACAGGCTGAAGTCGCTTTGAATAAAGCAGCATCTCCACGAAGCTCATCCTGAGTCAGTGAGCAGAATCTGGCTAAAAGCCCAAGCAAAGGCCGTAGATGGTGAAGGATTTGCTGCTGCTGCTCTTGGTCTGAGTTTTCGTGCATACCTGTTGTTGACATGCTCACACAAGGAACTGTGTCTCCATAATATTTATAAACAAGCAGCCATCCAAAAGCCACAGAGAAACCCTGTCTCGAAAAACCAAAAAAAATAAAAAAAATAAATAAATAAACAAGCAGCCAGAGAGCCAGTAAGAAAGCTCCCGTCGACACAGTTAACATGATGAAGAGAGACATTCAACTCTCCATAATGCAGCGTAGCTATGCTCAAGTGGAGGTCCCAGCGTTTGTTTCAGCTTTACCAAGTAAATGAAGCAAAAGGTAACACCTTGAACACGCGACTTGTTGTCTTGGAAGGAAGTAACTCCTTGGAATTTGAGGTTGCTTTACAGGTTATAAGAACTTTACCCCAACTCATGGCACAGCCTTTGAATTTTAGAACTAGAAATAATCTTTCAGAGGAGAGTCTCAGCATGGTCTGCTCACTTACCCAAGGCCCCCCAGCTTGAGAGTGGTGAAGCTAGATTTGATTACGAGGCCCTTTATCCTCACCCAGTGAGATTCCAGTTAACCGCCCAGAAACAGCAAGTGGTATGAGAAGGTCGCAACCTCCTGTTTACTTGAGGAAGAAGAGCATCTTCTTTGCCTTGCTATGAGTAATTAGGTGGAAACAATGTTGTGGGATTCAGGGCAGGGTAGAATTATGTTGTGAGTAAAGACTGAGTTGTAAAAAGTTTCCAAGGGAAGTGATACAGTGGCCCTCAGGTAGATAGCAACCCTACATGCCTGCAAGGAATAGTTCTGCACTCCCAGCAGATGCTTGAAACCATGAATAGTGTCCAGCTTAATGGACTACACATTTGCCATGCATATGTACTTGTGACAAAGTTTAATCTAAAAAGGAAGCACAGTAAAAGATTAACAATAGCTAAAAATAAAATATAGCAATTACAATTGCATGCCACAATAAAAGTTATGTGGATGTAGCCTACCTATCTATTATCTACCTACCTACCTACATACTTACCATCATCTGTCTACGTGTAGTGAATGCATTCTCCTATTGATGATGCTGTGTGCTATCACACAATGAAGCGAATAACTCAGAGTGACTGGACAGCAGTGTTAGGATGCTGCTGACCTCCTAACCCTGCGTCAGGAGGAAGATTATCAAGGCATGGATGTCACTGACCACAGGCAACTGAAACCACAGAGAAGTGGGGGTTACTCACACGAGAAATAGATGTCTCCAATCTGCCTTCTTGTCTCCATGCCATGTTAAAATCACAGACAGAGATCCAAGCTCAGTGGGTTTCAAGCAGATCCAGGAGGTCCCAGAGAACCCCATGAGAAATGAGGGTAGAGCCTAGAAGCCAAAGTGACTTTCTTAGCTTTCTGGTTCCTTTCCTTGGAACAACCAAGGTGAGTTTATTTTTTACTTCCGTTGTTCTTTGGTATTCTGGGCAGAGTTTTTATCCAAAGGGAAAGAACATGACAATTACACACCTAATGCAGTCCACACCTTGAATTAAAGGTATAAAGGTGAGACCCCGAAAGGCTCCACTCAAGTAAAAAGTAAGCTTCTCCCCTTGTTTGGCCAATGTCAAGCGCCCACCTTCACTTTTCATGGTAAGCACACACATGCACACACGCATACATGCTTGCACGCATAGGCATGCGCACCTCACTACTCCCAGAGTCGTTCAGGTACCAAGTGTTCCTGCTCATGCTTTCTTTCAGCCCCACTAACCTGGGGGACAATATGGTCTTCACCTGTGGTCACAGGACACCAGCTGCTGAAGCAAGCTATCAGAATTCGGATTATTTAAAAGTCCTCACCACAGGGGCCTGGAGAGATGACTAGTTAAGAAGACTTGGTGCTCTTACAGAGAGGATTCAGGTTCAGTTCCCAGCACCCACATGGTCACTCACAACCGTCTATAGCTCCAGGAGAGTTCCGGGAGATCCAGTGCCCTCTCTGACCTCCAAGAATCCCAAATATATATATATATATATATATATATATATATATATATATATAGAGAGAGAGAGAGAGAGAGAGAGAGAGAGAGAGAGAGCCTGCATACATATAGGCAAAGCTCTCACACATATAACACATATAAAATAAATAAATCTAAAAAAAGACAAAATTCTCCCCACAGCCTGCTCTACGTCCTATCATCAAATTCAGGCAATACCCTTTTCCTCTAAAACAATTCCAATTAAATGTCCTAGATGGCAGACTAATTTGTAGGGTTCTTCTGCCATTTTCTAATATCTCCTAGAAATCAACTATTACCAAGGAGCTCTGTCTAATTCAGGCTCTCTAGGAGGGCCTAAGTGAAGGGGTAGGAAATTCTTTCATCTTCAGTGGTGCGGGGAGGGGGGTAGAGGAGTGGGGGTGAGGTAGAGGACTGGGGTTTTAGAGGGGTGGGGGGAGGCTGGGGAGGAGGTAAGGAGAGTTGGAGGGGAAGGGAGGTGGCGGGTGGGTGTGGAGGTGAGGTAGAAGGGTGGGGGAGGTTGAGGAGAGGAGGTAAGAAGGGGTGGAGGGGAGGGGAGGTGGGGGGTGGGTATGGAGGTGAGGTAGAAGGGTGGGGGGGTTGAGGGAAGAAGGTAGGGAGAGGTGGAAGGGAAGGGAGGTAGGGGGTGGGTGTGGTGACAGAAAACCCATTGGCAGAGTCAGATGGTGTTTGATATGGTGATATGAGCAGGAACGTAGAAATTTAGGAAAAAAATATATTTGACATTTTACTTTTCAAATAAAAGTGCGTAAGTATTTACTATGAGGGAAAAGTCTAAACTCCGCATTAGCTTTCTCTTCTCTAGAAGTTGTATGGCGTAGAGGCGTTTCATCGGTCCCTCTTATGCACTGACCCCTCACCTGCCTGGCTCACCCCTCAGGTTTCTCACCCACATGGATCTTGGCCCTTCTCTTTGGGAAATGAATTTGCCCGAGGTGAAAGGTGTGCACAAAATAGTTGCAAAATGAAATATCTTGTCAACTCACCAAACAGGCTCAGTGGCTCGGGCTTCATCGGGGTCTGGGTCCCTCTGTGTGTGAGACTGGCCTTAAGGGGTTTGCCCTTGAGTTCAACTTTCTCTCCACTTGGTTTGATGCCTCTGAAACAAGACAGAAAGCATTTATGAAGCTCTTTCAGAGCACAATAAAGGCCTACAAAGTAATGGGCGATCTAGCTCTTCACAAGAAACTAGCTAATTCTTATTGGGACATGCAAGCCCCCCCCCCAATAGAAATAAAAAGATTAATTATCAAGAAGAGATGTAGAAAGATTTAGTGTGTTTTCTTTACAATTTTTACTGCTGTCTTTCAAGAATTCCATTCTCTCCAAGAAAAATAGAAACAGAAATTCTAGTATTTGTCTTTGTGGATCTACGTCTGTGCCAGTGACGTGTGATATTTTATGAGTGGGTGCAAACATGTGTACAAGACCGAAGTGTGACTAACTGACATGTTTATGTAGTTGATGGGAGTATCTACGTGTGTTTCTGAGTGTGAAGGCAGTCTCGGCAAGAATGCCCATTTATAAATGCATGGCTGTTGGAAAGGTCCCCAACACACAATGAGGCAGATGCTAACAAGTCCACGGGTATTTCATTAAGTGTCCTGATTTTCTTCTGATAAAGAAATTATGTGGGGAGTGGGGAGACAGAGGAAAGCAGTAGGGTTTTCCATTTTGCTTTCAGTTAATAAATTTCAACAGCAGGAGTGCAGAATACTGGCTACAGAGTGTGGTGGAGTTAAACAAAATTCCTTTTGTGGGGCAGTAGTTAGGCTGAGTACAGATAAGAAATGAAACCTTTCTGCCAGGAAGTTGTGCTCCGACTCCGTTGCATCCGTTGACATACATCTGTGTGTATGGTCTAATTACCGAAAGCTCAACCCTGGGCTTCGGGAGCTGAGGGGAGAAAGTCTTCTTTTAAGAGTAATTGACAGAAGCAGGGGCGGGGCTTGCATAATTGGGGAAACCATAAGGTTACTAAACAGGAGCTCTGCTCAGGTTTCCCCGTGAGTTCCAAGACACAAAGCGTGGTTTGGGGGTGAGGCCAGTCAGTCTTCTGCAAAAACAACTGGCAGGGGGTTAGCCCAGTAAAACATTCTTTCTTCTGCTCCTTTGGCGAAAGAGCTAGCCGTCTAATACCTGCTTGTCTGCCTCTTCAGAGGGCTTCTACCATTCCCTTCCCCCCACGGAAGCCAAGACTAATGGACCACCGTATGACCAGCTGGAAGATACTGGTGCCGGTGTTGGCGGAGTGCTTTGGGGCGCCTGCAAGGCCTGCAGGCACGGGCTGCAGAGGCAAGGGAGGGGAGCTGGCTACATCTGGGTGGGAGGGATGGACCCCATTGTCCTCCAGGCCTGGGGAGGATGCAGGGTCATTAGGTAGAGGATGATTCTGTAGCTGTTAGCCCGAGGAAACGGCTCACTTTTGTTTTCCACCCAGTAGGAAATGGACCTGAATCCATTAGATTCTGGGCAGTTCAACCCGGCACAGTTTGAGCCCTTGGAAACTAGATGCCAAAAAGGCTACTTGTGTGGATTTGTGCCCCACCACCATTGTGCAGCACGCCTATCATTTACGCGTTTAAAGCCTGTCAGGCTGGCAGTGTGCAGCAGAGGGCTGGAAGACGGTAATGCCAACAGACACGGGGGTTGGTAAAGTGCACCTGTAGAGTTAAAAATGCATGACCCATTCGCTCTTTGAGGGAACACAGGAGAGAGACCCCTGTCCTGGCCGGTGTCTGCTGAGATGTAATACATAATTCACGGGCCCATGCTGCTCCATGCAGATGGCGGTATTAAATCGTGATTGATGCTCAGAGACAAACAACGTTCACCAAGGGCTCCAAGAGGCTTCGGAATATTACTTCGTCTCTTGTGCTCCTCTGCTCTAACCGTGGTATTAAGCAAACCCCACTATTTCCCAAGAACCCCTGCTAGGGACTGCAGAAGTTCCCTCTTGGATAGATGAGAATCTTGAAATGTCATCACCTACCTTTTCTGCCTTTGAAGGTTGTCCCTTCCCTTCTGACCCACTGAGGAGAGGGGGAGCCAGTTCTACCCCTGCCTCTGCCTTTCCAGAAGCACCAGCACACTCTGGTGGCCATGGAGCCAGAGAGACGGTGGGCAGAAAGCACAGAGAAAGCTAAGGCGTCTGTCCACCCAACACAAAGCACCTTTGTGGAAATGCTGAGATTGGAGCCAGCAGATCCTCTGATAGAGATTCTTCCACTGGGTGTATATTGAAATAATAAATCAAATCTGTGGGGTGTGTGGAATTCAGTGTTTGGGGAGGTCTTTAAAATAAGCTTTAATCACTCTCCAGAGCCTGTTTTGGCCCAAAGCTGAAAGTGCCGCCCTGCACCTCTTGTAATTGTTGCCAGGCTTGCTTGTGGGTTGGTACCACAAAACCACCATCATCAGTTCCTGGAGCCCGGCTGCTGGCTGACTGTGCTGGCCTAGGAGACACCGAATTAAATGAAGGATTTACGAGACAAAGATAGAGATGGGAGGCTTGACGGAAGAGAGGAAGATAGCCAAGAAAGGGAGACAGGAAAAGGCAGGGAGAGTTCTTAAGAGTACACTCGTGTTTTTATAATCTCCAGCCTTGTAATTGGAATTGGAATATTTATGACCATTTTCTAGATTATGCGTGTGTGTGTGTGTGTGTGTGTGTGTGTGTGTGTGTGTATGGCTGGGTGGCTACAAGGAGTGAACAGTTGAACTAATCTCTCCCACTGAATGAATAAATAGGTTAGTCTCTCCTGGGCTACCATAAAAGGTTCGTAAAATAGTGGTGATGGTCACCAGAAGGGAGGCTGCTGGAGCTTATCTCAAGTTCTTTGGTGGTGTTGCTCTCTCTTCCAGACCCACCCTGTGGAGGTCGACTGAATTCCAAGGATGCTGGCTACATCACCTCCCCAGGTTACCCCCAGGACTATCCCTCTCACCAGAACTGTGAGTGGGTTGTGTACGCCCCTGAACCCAACCAGAAGATCGTCCTCAATTTCAACCCTCACTTCGAAATCGAGAAGCATGACTGCAAGTAAGTGCAACCCTCCTGTCTGGGGACGTAATACATCGGCCACTGTCCTTATATTTTGTCTTTTTGTCCACGAAGGGCAATAGTGGATCCCAGCCGCAATGGGACACATAAAGATGACATTACCTTTTAGGAGAAATAGGGTGGAGTTGATTCTAGGGTATTGTGAAAACTTTGTGGAATAAGGTACAGAAAACAGTGGTGCCCTATAAGGAGAAGTTGGCAGTGGAGAGAGTTTCCATGGGGGCGGGAAGTGGGCTGCAAAATCCTACTTACTGGCTCTATGATTTACGTATCCTGGGAGAGCTCCTCCATTTCAACCGTTGCCTTATTAGGGAGCCCTGCCAGCTTCCCAAATAAAATAGTAGTTGGTCCTCAATATATCCAGCATTGGGGATTGGCTTCTGAAGGGACTGCTCATTACTTAAAAAGAGTAAGAAATACTGACGTGATGGAGGCAGGTTTGAGACTCCAATTGATTCTTGATGTCTACGCTGCCCAGGTTACTATCAGAGATGTGGGTATGGATTTGTTCTACAAACATAGTTCCAATTGCTTTACAAATAACTGAGCCGCTCGGTCCTCACTGTGGCCCTGGGAAGTCAGTGTCATCATGATCTCTGTTTTAACACCAACGCACAAAAACACAAGAGTGGTCAGCCACTCAGGGAGACTCAGATGATCTTAGCACAGGATATCATCTTTGGAGACGCTGTGCTGCGGGGGGGGGGGGGGGGGGGGGGAAGCAAGCCGGGTAGTCATGGGGAGAACAGAGATGACAGAGTTGTCATCAAAGGTGAGAGAAGGTACCAGTGACAGTTTTGGTCTTTGTACCATAAGCCCCCGTAAGTGCTCTGTGTTTACGTTTTGGATGAGCATTCTTTACTGTGACCAAGACCTTGTGAGTCCTGAATGATTAATAAAGGGACAACTTGTGGGACAGGTATAAGAGAGCAGGCGACACTCCTGACCTCCATTGCAGAACAGGCTTCGGTCCAGGCCAGCACTTCCTCCTTAAGAAACGAGGCCTGTCTGTAACTAGCGCTAAACTCTAGGCCTGGTGAACTGTTGTCCTTATTACCCTCCCAAGACCACTTTGCACCTATAGAATGGTTTCCTTCTCACAGGAGGTAGTCCCTGTTGAAAACCAAAAGTTTCCCGGATGGAGGCTATATGTGATCAAGAGTCACAGGATGGGATGGATTTCTAATTCCAGGGCCAGGCTGGCTGCCTGAATGACACAGCATGTGAATTCCCCTTTGTCTGTGTTACACAGACACGCCGGACACATTGACTCAGCATCCCTGGGCTCCCACTTCCCTAACAGTGGACTTTACAAAGACTTGGGGTTAGTACAGTTTCTGGAAAAGGTATTTTGGCTCTGGGAACCTTTGACTAGGCTACAGAAGGCTGGCACCAGCTGAAGCATAGGGTACAGGGTGCCTG
Organism: Microtus oregoni; assembly: GCF_018167655.1. Taxonomy (NCBI): domain Eukaryota; kingdom Metazoa; phylum Chordata; class Mammalia; order Rodentia; family Cricetidae; genus Microtus; species Microtus oregoni. Next base: position 55,112,786 of record NW_024543069.1, read on the forward strand.
AGAAGGAGCACTGAGAAATTTGACTAAGCATCTCTCTGAATGGAGGGCCAAATTCGGTCCTGCTGACACCAGCAGAATCTCTGGGGGAAATTGCTAAGAGACTATTTTATGGATATTCACGATGACAGAGGGAAAGGGCCCGTTTTTTTTTTTTTTTTTTTTTTTGGTTTTTCGAGACAGGGTTTATCTGTGGCTTTGGAGCCTGTCCTGGAACTAGCTCTGTAGACCAGGCTGGTCTCGAACTCACAGAGATCCGCCTGCCTCTGCCTCCCCAGTGCTGGGATTAAAGGCGTGCGCCACCATCGCCCGGCTCCGTTTTTTTTTTTTTTTTAAGACGGTTGGGTCCAGATATCAAGGAACAAAGCTTCAAATACATTGGAAAGACTGAAAGACTAAGGAAGCACACTCCAGCCCCAGGACCATCCCCCAGGGTGGGGAGAGCCTGGTGTGGAGCCTTGATCAGCAGAAGGGACACAAACCTCACCCTTGCCGGAGCCTGAAGAGAGGAAACAGGCAAGTTACAGGCTATCTCCCAGCTTCTCCGCCTTCCTAGGCAGCTTCCTGTTTTCCTCTGCACTCCCCATCCGTGCTGCTGGCTTCAACCTAAAAGGTCAAAGAGGTCAGAAAAAGCTCTTTCTGGAATCTCTTTCCCCCAGTGTCAAATTGTCTGCAAGGCTCCTCTAGGGTTAAGCTTCTTCCACTTAGTCTTGCTCTTGGTCCCCCCACTTCTCCACTTCCCAAAGTCTGGCTCTCTCTTGAGTTCCCAGAGTTAGAAGGCCATATCTGGTCTCAGTCTTTTTACTCGTATTCATTTGCACGCAGAATAAGGGGCTTTCCCCTCCCAACGCCTTCCTCTGCTCTCCTGAGAAAGAGCTCTTCACTTCACTAAATCCCCGCAGAGTAGTTCTGCTTCACACTCCTTGACTCCTCCCCCAACGCTGCATTTTTTTTTCCTCCGAAGAGTTCCTGATAGCATTCTCTATCAGAAGATATCAACCTACCATTCTTTGCATCTTGAGGACATGTTCAATTCTCTACCTCAAAATTGAAGCAGTAGCTCCCTCACCCAACAGAAATCTGCCTCCGTTGCCCTTCTGCAGCTGGGCAATATCTCTTTGCAGAAAGGGGAAACGAAGGCCTTCATGACTGCCCACATTTTTTTCTTCTGCCTTCCGTTCATGCAATTAACTACAGAAATTGCCCTTTGACCAAAGACCAGGGTCCTGACAGGAAGGATTATTCTGGTGTGTGGTACCTAAACCTTTGTCTTTCTGTAGTTTGGAGTCTCTACCCCAAAGGTCAAGACTGTTACTGAGCAAACCCCAGACAGATCTTTTCCTGACCACTACGTGTTCATTTTGTTCCACCGAAGCTTGCTGTCTGCTCGGAAAATTTCACTCACGAGCATCAGCTGTTCTGTGCCAGTGTAATCCAAAGCCACCCTCTCTGTTAGCTTTGCCTGCCTCCTCCCTCGGGCTATCCACAGAGAGCCAAACCCGAAGCACCAGCATGCGGTCCTGGGGACCTGGTAACAGCCACAGGCAGAAGCAAAGGCTGCTGTGGCATTGCCAGCTGCCTGTGTCAAGGGACAGAAAGACAGGACTCAGGGCTGTCTGGGCAAACAAGAGAGAATCCAATCCATCCCCCCTGGGAGTAGAAGATACCAGGAGGCTGCTGCCTCGGCAGACAGAGAGGCCAATAGCTTGAGTCATCAGCCAGAGGGTTCAATGTTATGGTTTTAGAAACACACACACACAAGGCTGAGTATTTTTCCATTTCTAAAGTTTGAACTGTATGTATTTTTTAAAGCACTTACCAGCATGCCATCCTACAAGCACCAATCTTCAAGCAGGCATTCACACACACACACACACACACCATTGCAGAGGCCCAACCAGAGGTAACTAAAATCAAGAGCTAGTTCCTTGAAAGAACAAGTACTTACCAAATAGGTATCTTGAAAATATTTTTAGGAAGTTCTAAAGCCACTAGGAAGCCATGAAAGTACGTTTCTTAGGCCAGCGGCCTCACATGTAAGTCTGCATAGACTCAGAACAAAATGACCTCATTCATATCAAAATGAGCACTGTTGAGGAACGGTGGTTTTCTGGGTAGAGTTTCTTGGTGAAAAGTCCCAGAATGTCTTAAATTACATGACATACTTCCCTGTTTTTTTAAAGCCAACAGTTAAGAAGAGTAATTTTTCATTCTTGATAATTCAAAATAGTGATTGCTCACTTCTTCCTGAGCAATGGAGTCCAAGTAATGTCCTCTTTGGATGTGACTCACACTTAGGGATGTGAGCACTTGAGTGCAGTACTGGCAGAGGCCAGGAGAGGGCACAAGACCCCATCGTGAACTGCCTGATGTTGGTGCTGTGAGCAGAGCTCATGGCCTCTTCAAAAGCAGTATGTGCCCTTAAACCCTGAGCCACCTCTTCAGTCCACATTGGGGTTCTTGTTGAGCTTTTAAACGTTAAGTCATCAGTTTACCCCTTTCTCAAAACCATGACAACTGCTTTGTTGTCTCTTGTTGATGTCATCACAGTAAGTTAACAGGCATGTTAAATGCTTTTGCACTGTATCATGGGAAACTTGAGACTATTTTATCCCAGTATTTTTCTTTTTGAACTTTTTTATTTGTTTATATTTTGTGTATGAGAAGCTCTACATATGTACCCGCAGGCCAGGAGAGGGCATCAGATCCTCTTATAGATGGCTGTGAGCCACCACGTGGTTGCTGGGAACTGAACTCAGGACCTCTGGAAGAGCAGCCTGCTCTGAACTGCTGAGTCATCTCTCAGCCCCTTCTCCTGGTACACTTGCCATCACTTCTTCTTATGAGAAGCCTTTCTCCTACAGCTTTCCTCTTCTGACTTTTATTTATTTTTTCCTATGTATCAAATTTGCTATAGAAAATCTTTGCTGTCTGTGTTAAAAATTAGGTCCTGGGGTTCAAGATTTCAACCCTAAGCCAGTGCAAATTCAAGATCAACATTTCTCATTTGCTTCATTCGGCCAAGGTTACATCGGAGTAAAGTTGACTCCACCCTGACCGAGCACAAAACAGCACCCATAGTTCTCGAGGCTTCTGCTCTCCCCAGTCTGCTACATTCTGGGTGTGGGTATTTGACCTCTGGCCAAGTGTCCTAGCTAAACAAGGTGCTCCTGTGTTTACTTACCTGCTGAGGGACCCTCTAAGTCTTAGAAGATGTGTCTGTAGGAGACCATATTTTAAAACAAATAGCAGATTCCTGGCCTAATAAATTAACAATATGCTAAACAGAGAAAAGAAACCAGATCTTGGTAGTCTGGTCCCTCCCCTCCGAACAACTAGTGTTTCCCATGCCCGGTAAACAGCCAACACCTCCAGGAACCGAACACAGCCTTCCCTCTGTGAGGACACCTGAGCTCTCACTGCACGCACTGTCCCTCCTTCCCTGCCCACTCTTCCCCTCACTCCATCTTCTTGTCTTTTATTGGCCCCTACTCCAAACCGCCTTAGCTCTTGGTCTGAGTGGGCAAGCTTTCCAGTGGCACAGGCCTCCTACTTCATCTCTAAACTGCAACACGTAGCCCTGGAGGGACCAGAGTGGTTGTGTGCCAACGCTTGATTTATTGATATTTTACCATTGATTGCACCAGGGCATAGGTAAGTGTAGTATGAACGGTGTTGGTAGGCAGGCAGGGCTGTTTTTCCCATTCTCTCATCAGAGATTACAAAAAGATCATAAAATCTAGGCTATAAATGTTGCTAACTCTAACTTGTGTCTGTCACCAACAAAATGACCCAGGCCATTCACTCTACGTCCAGGAAGTTCTGAACAAGTGCCTACTTAGTACAAGCTTGAGGGCCCGTTTTTGAAATATAGAGGTTGGTATACCATACCCTTTGACCTGGTAGACCTTGGGATTCCAGAGTAGGAGGTGATGAGGTCATGTTGCCCCAGCTGGCATAGAACTTCTGAGCCTGGCCGCGGATTGGCACTTCACAGTCTCTGTCCCAATTAATAGTGGCAGGAAGACACATGAAGTGGCTACCCTCTTTCCTGCTTGCAGTGAAGAAACATAGCCTCGCAGGGCTCAAGCAAGCGACCTTAGACCCGGCCCTCTGAAGGAGCTGGGGAGGGATTTGAACCCTACTTTTCAGTCTGCATTCTTTACTCTTAGGGTGTCTGCCTTCCCTCCCCTATGCTACGTGTTATGACGGTGGCATGATGGGAACCTGGTATATGAGTCCACAGTGCCCAGATCCAGGCCAAGGTTGCAAGACGCAGGGAGGTGCCCTGCAAGAGGTGTTTCCTATACTGACCCTAGAGCAGTCTTCTAGGCGGGGGGAGGGTGTAGGCCTAATGGCCCCAGCAGAGGGTGGCACACTGAACAACCTGAAGAGGGGCAGGCGGTCGCTCTGGGAAGCACAGTCATCAGCATTGCTGACCCCCATTTCCTTCACTATGAAGATTGTAAGGGCAGGAGCAAAAGAAGGCTGCCCTTGTGACTTGTTGCTATAAACCCTCTTCCTGGCAAAAGGTGCCCGATGATGTTACTTAACTCTACTTCCTGGCCAGGCCACTTCCACCTCCTCCTCAGGAGAGAGACCTAGGGCAGGAAGCAGGAAAGGCTGAGATTATGGGGCCTCTGCGCCCCCACCCTCCCTGCTATTGTAGTCTCTTCAGACTATGTTCCCTGTGTCCAGATGTCCTTAGTGCAATGCCTGAGAGTATGCTTTGCTCTGGGAAAGTCCAGGTAACAAGATGGATCAAGTCCTCATCAACTTGGTCTTACACAGACTTTCCATCTCTTTTCTTTTCTTTGAGAGAGAAACCAAATTACCCATTTGGAGATGTGGCTTCAGTAGGGGTTGCCTGAAGTCAGAACAGAGCCAGTCTCTGTGGTGCAAGAGCATGCCTCATGCTGGCTCAGTAGAGACCCTTGGGTTGATTACTCATGACATTGTGACAGATTTACTGCCTACCCACCACAGAAATGTCCCCATTCTCTGGGGCTCCAGTGAGCATTAATATTTTTCTATATTGCAACAACCCTCCTAATGACAGAAACAGACCCACCTCTGGGAGCATGGTGCAATAATGGGACTAACCCCGTTAGCCAGGGCCCAGCTACCAGCTGACCCGTCCGTCTGCCACAACCTTGGCCAAGGACTCCCTCTGCCCGGCAACTTCAGCTCACCCAAGAAGGGGAAAACAGCAACACACAGACTGTTCTCCTTCTCTCACGAAGGTTAGAGAGCAGTTGGGACAACAGTTATTTTTGGCTGTTTGTTTTTAAACATTCAATGTTGCAATCGCAACTCTCGCCCTGCAAGCGATCTTCACTATGGCTGTCTTTCTTAACAATGTGTTTTATCTTCTGATTGAGAAAATCACTTGAGATTTTGTCATACGCGATCCCCCTTGCTCTGCCTCTCAACCTTGGCACTTTCTTGAAAGCTGGGGATCCCAGAGGGACAGCACCTCGCCCCATGTAACTCCGTGAAATTCTCTCATCTAATTACAGCGCAGGCTGTCTCAAGAAATTCAGAGGGACAGGGAGCAGATAAAGGCGTGGAGGCGGTAAGGCAGGGAAGGAAGATAACACGTCAAGCCCTCAGACTTCTCTACAGAGGGATTTGTGTTTTCCTGTGGCCATGAGTCCCATATGGGGGGAAAAAAATCTGCTCTTTTTGTTTGTTTTAGAAGTAAGGAATCTAGACCTTGATGGGAGACCCTCAAGAGATAACTTAATTCCATTTTTCTATTCCTGCCTAGATAAATCACCATGCACTCACAGGCCTTGTCTTGTCTTTCAGAGGAGAAAAAGAACTTCATAATCGCCCTTCATTAGGAGACCTTTTGGCTCACAACCCACCCCAGTTGATTGCAGAATAAATGGCTGTATTCAATTTACATCATCAAAATTTTTTCCTAGAAGGAAAAATTCATGAAAAAAAAAGTTAGCAGGGTCAAAATTAAATTTTAAGAAACTAAGAAAAAGGAAAAAGAAATAAATCCAGGTTTGACTTAGGTTTGAGGGGATCCCATGATAAAAGAAAAAACACACGATTCCTTAATGCCCTGTCTTCGTGGCTTTGTACTCCACCTCTCGGCAGTTTTCTGACTCTCTCAGCTCTGTATGTTAGAGGCCCAGACGTACGGTCGTGGGGGAAAATGGTCAGTAAGACAACAGCAAACACTGATGGCGTTCTCAGAGACATAAGATATTGTCCACGTTTACCTCCCAGAGCAAGCTCTGCACCCAGCACCAATATTAGTCCCACTGACCAGAAAGAAATACTGAGGCCTTGGGAGAGCACACCCTGTACTACAGTGGTCTGACTGGAAGCCAGGTGGCCCTACGCTGCTTCTGTGTGCCTATGTCAACGTGCTGAAGGCAGTCGCCTGCTGTCCAGCACCCGGCAACGCTGGCCTGACTCCCTTAGACACTGTCCTCTTTTTATAGCCTTGCTCAGCCTCTTGCTGCTGCTTGGTCACTTGTGGATGGTGCAAGGCACTCGAGGAAAGAGGAGTCTCTCTAGGTCTTAAAGGACAAGCTGGAAACCAGATTCAGTCAGTAGTCTCCATCTGCCTCCTACTCCCCTGAACTCCCCCACACACAAACACACACACATACACACACACACACACACACACCATGCACACCATGTAGGCACACACACCATACCCATACGCACCACACATCTGCACACAATATACACACACCATACACACACATATGCCATACAGGCACACACACCACACATATACACATCATACCCATACCACATACACATACACACACCATACACACACCTCACACAGGCACACACATGCTCTCGTTCTCTCTCCCACACACACACAACACACACCACATACTATGCACACACACACACACACACACACACATATATATATATATACCATACATACATATACCATACCACCATACCCATACCACACTCACATGCACACATACAACATACACACAGCACACATAGACCATACACACCATAAACCCGCCCCCCACAGGCACACCCCCACATGCTCACCACCCTCTTTGGGTCTCCACCACCACCTTTTCTTTCCATCTGGAATCTGAAGCTGTGAAGGCCAGTAATGGAGTGTCAGCGGAAGTAATTGATTCCTCACACACAGAGACCGCTCCTGACTTTAGTGTCAGTGGAGCTGAACCAGGTTCTGGGCGGGTGAGGGAGCCCTGTAAACAGTTCATGGCTGAGCTGTCAGGGCCAAGCCCGACACTGCGGAGAGTGAGTAGGAGGGGAACCCTGGAACACATAATTGTTTTATTGGGAAAGAAAGCAGTAAATAATATTTCAACCCAGGGATGAAGACCGCATAGGGGCAGAAGGAAGCGAGGCCCAGGTTTGACTGGAAGAGGTTTTCTTTGTCTCAAGGTGGGAGGTTTCCTTCCTGCCCCACCCCCATTCTCCCATTATCATCATTAAAATAATTACCGTAACAATTACAGTTGATGAGCCCTCTGGTTTACGGAGCACCTTTCATCTCAAAGTTCAAAGTGATTTATCTGTGCGTCAGCCTCTGAGACTGTAGGAGGGTGAGAAAGTATTATTATCATTACTATTATTACTATTACTATCATTATTATGACTATTTTGGGGGGGTCTTCTCAGGAAACTGAGATGATGCCAGATACAAGGCTCTGCCCAACCTCAGAACAGCGGCTGGGTTAAGTGCTGGGGGATAGACTTCTCTTCTGGGGTCTCCACTATGACATCCTCCCAAGCTGGCCTCTTATCCACATGCGGCTCAACGCCTTCCTATGCCATGGGATTCCCACTGGTCGCTCCAACATGGTGCCCAGACAGCCAGCAGATCCATACACAAAACAAATGGCCTGTTTAGAGCTTTGGGATAAATACAAGTCCATTAAGTCCAACCCATGCTGTTTCTTTCCATCCAGCTCGCAGACTTCCGGCAACCTGCTTCTCTTGTAGATAGAAGCTGTGCACTTTCTAGACATATTTCTTCACGGTTCAGTGGGACCGTCTCACAGCACCCACAGTCCAGAGTGTTGTCCATCCAACCAACCCTGGGCTTCAACCCAGAGCAGTATTTCCGCCGTGCAGCGTTCCTGACCGGACTGACTTGAGCGAGTGCGGTCAGGACACACATCAGGGTGCAGGGTCCAAGTGGCTCTTCCAGAGGAGGAAGTAGTTCCAGATGACTGGCCACCAAGGGCTACATTCAGAATCTCCACCCTGGCGTGGCAACAGCCCCTTCCTCCTGGACATTAGTGTGTGACTGTCATTTCCACACCTCTGTAACCTGAAGCGCCAAGAGAACAGGATCCCAAATCAGGCTGTCACACCCGCCACCCGCTCCCAAAGGCCAGGGTGCCCCTGTCCTGGAATTCTTCAGAGCACATTTTTCAGACAAGTTTTACGTTTTGCCAGTTTTGTTACAGAGCCTAGGGGGGATATTAAAATAACTGGAAACCCATCCCCGGAAAATGCAGATGAACTCTGACACAGTGATTGGTTCCCTGGTGCCTAGCTCTCTTGTTCCCAGCAGGCTTCCATTTTTCGGACAGATGGGAGGTTATGATTTCTCTCTTACAATTGGCTCCACCGGGAGGCAGAGTTATTGAACTCCTTACCCAGAGGGAGCTGTTCTCTCAGCCAAGTGAAGGGATGCTGCCAGCACACCAGGGCCCCAGGATGACGTGCTCTCATTTCCCCTCAATGACTACCAGTTGCCTTACGCCCCTAGTCGATCCCAAGAGGTGATGAGGTACGAGCCCTGCGCCCATTTATGACGTGAGGTAAATCAAGGTAGAACATGATAGACCCGGGCTAGCATGAGACAACTCAACAAGTCTCGGCTCTGTCGGGTACCACTTTAAACATCAGAGCAAAAATAAATAAATAAATAAATAAATAAAATAAACATCAGAGCATGAGTTGTTGCTGCTGCCTCTGAAAAGAAAGAAATGAATGTAAACCGTAGGGGCTCTTCTTACCTTCTTAGTACTCTGGCATCATTACAAAATGCTAGCAAGGGATTCTTGAAGTGGACACCAAAGGACAGAGGTTCTATAGTCACAGAACAGACTAAAGGAAGTCTGACAATGGTGCCCAAAAGAGTCAGCCTCCATCCTTCAACTTCACCAGTTGCGTAAAAGCCATCCCTTACGTAAGTGTTCCATCCCAGTAGCCTCCTGAGTGCAGAAGTCCAACAGATCAGTAGCTTTGTGGCCTCAGGAATGCACCTTGCTGTGAAGCCAGAGCAGAGGGGAAATAGTGTGTACCTACGGGGTCAGGGCAGAAGTGTTGGAGGCTTTGTTGTGTGCCCTTCACTTTCTGAAAGTTATCCACAGCAAGGCTTCTCAGAGCTGCGTCTGGAGCAGCCTGCTTCCTCACGTTGAGAGTGTTCTTGGCAGCCTGCAACCTGAGGAACAATGAGATTCTGCGGCCTCAACATCATCCCAGGGCTTCTGCGGAAAAACAAGCAGCAATTATAAATAGATGGTATTTGCAGTTTCCACTTTCTTGCCTTCAAGGTTTTTTTAGAATAATTCCTCCAGTTTGTTTTGGGTTATTCTCTGTGCATACTTCCTTTGCTGGGTGGTCAGATTTCCTCTTTTCTAACAAGCATGGTGACCCTGGCTGGGAGGGGACTGCAAACGAAAAACTGCAAACATCAGAGATTTGTGCTTTGAAGAAACGAAGGAAGAGAATGCAACCGCAAACAGCTGCTGTGGAAACGGCACTGGGTCCTGATGCAAACACACAAACAATCCTAGAGTGTGGGGAACGCAGAGGTACATGAATAATGATGACATTAGCAGCGGTGGCCACTTCTGCTCAGTGAGGATGGACTGTATGCCAACTGGGATACTGAGCTACTCGTGTGCCTCAGCTCAGTTGACTGAGGGCAGAATGGGCGTCCCACTGCTCACAACACAGCAAAAGAGACTGGAAGTATGAACCAGTGGGCAGTGGGGTGTCCTAGCATACAGGCCCTCAGGCTCTAGGTTCAACCCAGCACCATTTAAAGACAAATAGATAGATGGATAGATGATAGATAGATAGATAGATAGATAGATAGATAGATAGATAGATAAAGAACTTTCCAGACTGGAAATGTAGCCCAGTTGATAGAATGTTTGCCCAGAATACACAAAGCCCTGGGTTCACTTCCAAGTGCTACCTAAAGTAGACATGGCATACACCTCTATACCCGCCCCCATCCCCCATCCCCCCCCCCCCAAACACACACACTTAGGAGATAAAAGAGAGCAGGCAGGAGTTCAAGGCCATTCTCAATAACAAAGAACGGTCAACCTAAGCTACCTGTGATCCTGTTTAAAAACAAACAGCCGGGCAGTGGTGGCGCACGCCTTTAATCCCAGCACTCGGGAGGCAGAGGCAGGAGGATCTCTGTGAGTTCGAGACCAGCCTGGTCTACAAGAGCTAGTTCCAGGACAGGCTCCAAAAAAACCACAGAGAAACCCTGTCTCGAAAAACAAAACAAAACAAAACAAAAAACAAACAAAACCCAGTAAGTAGCTTTGAACTCGTCCCTGGCAGCCTGGACCCAGATCCCAGGCTCAGAACTTCGAAACTAAGATAAATCTCCAAAACTTGAGTACATGGATTTGTGCAAAAGATAGATTTGTGGAAATTCAACCCCAAGGTTGGCAGCACTGGACTGTAGCTATGCTGTAGCTAGGGTTGTTCATGGCATCTTTTCTAACTCCAGGATGGTGTGTGTGGTGTGTGTGTGTGTGTGTGTGTGTGTGTGTGTGTGTGTGTGTGTACACAAACGCAGCTCATCTCACACCCACCTTACCACCGTGTCTTGTTAATATGGTGGCTGTAATAAAAATAAAACCTCTCTCTCAGGCATCGGGGTCTTTGCTGGACCTGAGTGGGGCTGTTGTTATCTCATTTTGTAGATGAACAACTGAGACCGGGTGAAGGTACGTGTCTTATCTCCAGCTTCGCTAGTGGCTAATGCCACACACAAACTGGTTCTGTTCACAAAGTCCACTTCTTGTGCCTTTTCCCCAGAGTACATCATGGCTTCTTAGACATGGATCTCTATAATAGTTATTTCAGCTTGGTCTTATCACAGATCCCGTCCCTAGAAAAATATACCTGCATGGGAAGACACAAAGCTTCAGAGTGTGATTGTAGGGGCTGCCCAGCCCATTGAAATTCCTGCATGGACCATATTGGAGATCTGTGGACTCAGAATATGTGGATGGCACTTGAAGCTCTTCTAAATACACTGGATCCTATTTTCTCACTTGCTGGGCCATATGTTCGCATTTGAGTGTACACACACTTATAAAAATACTGCGCTTACAGATATTAATATGTTATTCCATCTGAACACTGGAGCTGCATTTCCACCATTTCCAATGGGCAAATCTTACAGCCACGCATTTCAAACCTGCTCGCTGTTCTCACTGGTGACCTGTCTATCAATCACTGTTCTCACTGGTGACCTGTCTATCACTGTTCTCACTGGTGACCTATCTATCACTGTTCTCACTGGTGACCTGTCTATCAAGTTCTCACTGGTGACCTGTCTATCACTGTTCTCACTGGTGACCTGTCTATCAATCACTGTTCTCACTGGTGACCTGTCTATCAAGTTCTCACTGGTGACCTGTCTATCAAGTTCTCACTGGTGACCTGTCTATCACTGTTCTCACTGGTGACCTGTCTATCACTGTTCTCACTGGTGACCTGTCGTCTATTAACTTTGGCACTTCCTGCAGGCTTAGTTTAATCGGGATAGCTAAGTAAAAAGAGCAAGGTTCTGTGAAGCTGCTTTCTACTTCTGCCCACTTTATAGAAACCTAAGGATAAAAGGCTCCTTCCACCTGGCCCCTCTCATGCCTTTGTGCTGCAGCAATCTGATGTATCCAGATAATGAAGCAAAGGAAAGGAGGTGAGGTCTGTGTGCCAAGGGTTCAAATCTCACCTCTGACCCTTCTTCATTGTGAGTTTGGGCTGTCAACCTGAGTTGTAACCATGACCAGTCTGTATTAAATCAGGATTAAATGAAATAATATCTAAACTGGTGGGTCCGGCCCCATAGTAACTACTCAGCAAAATACAGTGACATTCCATTGATTTGCTTACTAAATGAGCAACAATGGAAGGCAGAAATTCAAGGAAATGAAATGTAGTTCTTTATAAAGAGCTAGTCCTACAGCAAGGCGATTTCTCCTTAAAGGCTGGACCCAAGAAGCAGGTGGCCTGGCTCTGGGCCTGTGTTGGCCAGAGACCTCGACACTGTGCCGACCCACAGGGCAGCTCCACGAGTCTCAGGAGGCTTCTTCTTTGTTAGTTTTTAGGCGCTGCAAGCGGCTGTGATGGCATTTCCTCCGATTTTCCCTGCAGGTTTTAATGTAAGGATTAATAAGACAGTGTTTGTAGCTGTCTTTGAGCTTTCTGGAAGAAAGGCACTCCGGGAGGTGGCAAATTCTCTGGCCTGGATAATCCACTCATGAAATATGGAACTTTGAAAGTGTGAGAAAAATCTCCAATCACTTTGACAGCATTTTAATTATAGTTGATTTGTTTGCCGCTAATAGTGAAAATGCTGTCAGCAGGATTTGAGATGTTTCTTCTCCACAAAATGTTATATTTCGTGTCTTTGTGGCACGAAGCAGCATTTAGGTTTCCACATACCACCAGAATAGCTCAGGAGACGCGCTGGGGTGCAAAGTCAGAAGATACACCAGGGGCAGACCCACCATGCCCGGAAAAAGCATATTCTGATGCACAGCACCAACTGCAAATCCCTTCTTCATTTAGTCCCTCAATATGCAGGATCCCTGTTTGTGTCGCGGACCCCGAAATATCTCACTGTAGCCTCCCCCTGCTTCCTCCCTTGCGAAAGAGGCAGAGTTGAAGAAATAGACAAGATGCAGGTAAACCTTTCCATAAGGAGATAAGCAGAGGAAGGGTCCGCCTCCTGAAAGAGAAGGGCAGGGCAGGCCTGAAAGACGGGAATGGGCCACAGGCAGAGCTAATGAGTTTGGCAGACACAAGAAAGAAAGGGGCAAGGGCCCGAAGATTGGGAACACCCTCGATCTGTGTCATAAACATCAGCAGCATGAAGGGAGGAAGGGCCTGCCTGCCAAGGAATCCAGTTTCTCTGGGTACAGGCATCCCTGTGTTCAGATCCAAATCCCGAAGTTGAGTGTGACACCCTTATAGGACCTAAGAATTCTGCTTTTGGTATATTCTCTTCTTCCACAGACATCTGTGTACCCAGAAAGGCAGACGAGACCCAGGCTACACCTTAAACGGCTCTGAACAAGGGCCTTAGCCAGGGAACTCTTCCACACCCTCAGCAGTAGTCAGCCGTGTGAGAGATGGATGCCAGAGAACCTGTTTCCATGTTTGCCAGGGATAGGAGGGAGACATGAAGCTACTGTCCCCCCCCCCCCATTCACTCTCTCCCCTTGGACTCAGAAAATTAATTCCACTGTCTAGATTTCCAGGCCACCCCCGACCCATGTGGATTTGAGGAGATGCAAGGAAGACTTCGAGGCTAAAGGAGAAAGCAGAGGTGGCATTCTCTAGACAAGCCCCGCCCGTGCAGATATCAGCAGCTGTACAGAATGAGAAAGTACTCGAGGACCATAGAGAAAGATCAAGAGTGAGGTAGAGGTGGCTACCTTGGCTCAGGGGAAGAAATAAATAACCAAAATAATAAGAGGTAGTGTTAAAGCTTCGAAAGGAATTTTTTCATTTGAGAGAGATTATGGATAATGAAATGCAAACACTGTAGTTAATATGTCTGTTAGCTGCTCGTGTTGGCTTCTGGGAGGCAGTGATGGGCTGGGTGAGAGGGCAGCTTTCAAGTCGGCCCGTTTCACTGTCCTTGGGGTGAAGCTCAAGTCTGTACCCCAGATTTCTTGCTCAAACAAACACTGGAGATTCAAGGCTGCGCACAAAGCTTGTATTTATTCCAAAGCCACAAACTTCCTGAGCCTCCTCAGAGCCCTTCACAAAAGAACCTGACAACATGGAAATTTCTAAGGAGATTTGCTCCAGCTGCAGCAAATCCCCAATAATAAAAAATTTCCCCAAATGGGTCTGTCACATGGGAGGTAAATGAGATATTCTGGATGAAGTCAGCATGTCACTTGAAGTGTGCCCTTTATAGCAAAAGACCAGCCAGAAGGTCACATGGTTAAGTGGACTTGTCCACAGGGTGCAGCCAGGACCCTGGAGGGAGAAGGAACTTGCCTGCCGACTTGTAGCTCCTGTCTCTCTCTCACGTGTACTTGATAGAAAAATCCAGTTTCCTAAGAAGTTCAAGTTCAAGGTTATTTGCTTCACAAAGAGACTCATGGAGGAGGAGGTGGTGGGGAAGATGGAGGGGTTCCCTTTAATTCACAAGCACACAGAGAGAGAGAGAGAGAATGAATTGGTTACTGGCTTAGAGGAACCGTTATTTAAATTGTATGGCCTTCACTGTAGGTAGGTGTTGTGTGTGTTTCTGTGTGTGTGTGTGTGTGTGTGTGTGTGTGTGTGTGTGTGTGTGTGTAAACATGGAGTTGTTGCTGGGCAAGTCTCTCTCTCTCTCTCTCTCTCTCTCTCTCTCTCTCACACACACACACACACACACACACACACACACACAAAAGCCTGAGGGAGGCCTGATCACTAAGTAAACTGAGGCAAGCTCTGAACAATGGTGATTGGTTCTTGGTAGCCCTGCCTCCTGGCTGATTCTGTCAATCCTCTAAATGACTCCGGCCACTTCTAAGGACTAGCCAGTATGGTGGCAGGGCCTCTCTGTCCTTTGTAGAAAAATCACCAACACAAAACCAGACTTTTGTTTTTGGTTTTTATTCTATTTTTAAATATTATTTACTGAGTACGCTATGTGAAGTTCTATTCCTGGGTTTTTGGACATGCCATGTCTCACGAGGCCCTCATTCTGCACACCCCAGCTCAGAGAGAAGGGTAATAAGGTGGTAGTGGAAAAGAATCCACACCTGCGTCTGCTAACTTTGTTTTCCACTTATTGGGTCTTTGAGACAGACTATTATGTGGCCCACATTGACCTTGAACTCTGATCCTCCTGCTTCAGCCCCCAAGTGCCAGGATTTTTGGCAAGTTCCATTATGTTCATCCCTGCTAAATCCTAAGGGCTTGTTTTTCTCAACATTTCTGCTTTAAAAACTTAAGGAATGTAGCTTTATTTTTATGAGTCTGTCTTATTAAAGAAATGTGAACTTGTAATAATTCAGATAACAGAAGGAAACAAAGAAGGCGCAATCAGACTGTCAATGACGTGTCTCTGCCAGTATTTTAGATGTAGTTTTTCAAATGCTTTCTGAATTTTTATGCAAGAAAATAATGTGTACATTTTATAATGGACTTTAAAAATCTGTTCTTTTTGCATTAATAGTATATAATGCAATCTTTGTATAAAAAACAACCCAGTCCTGCCATACTATTTTCTGTAGCAACTGAATATTTCACCTTATAAATATAGCAGAATTAGTTTACTCTCCCTGTCTGGCTGGATTTTTCAACACAATGCTATCTATAAAGGAAGCATCTTATCATTTATAATATACTTTTAAAAATTCACGACGATGCATATACATCCATACGTGACCCTTTGATTGTTTTCTTGGCAGAAAAATGTCCTAAGGATTCTGGTTTAAAGGCTACAAATATAGTAACTTTCGTCGCTCGCATTTGCCCCAACAGTACCTTCCAAATGTTTAAAGCGATTTACATCTCCACCTTCACTGTGCTGATATCCCCAAGACCTCTTTCTCTTCAGACAGGCGGAGTCTATGTATAGGCCTCAACCTCTCTGCTCCCGGGAAATGGGTGTGAGAATTCGACAGACTGGTTAGCTTTCTTAACCAGAGTGCTGGACCACAGAGCCATTCTTCATGCAGATTAGGTTCAGTCAGGCAAAGCTCACGACTGAAGGAGGTGGCTCCTAATAGCTCTCTTTTATGGTAGCAGCCTTCATTTGAAAAGTATCTGCTCAGTGTGTATGCCAGTGTCAGGGTACCGTGTGAAGCCAGAGGGCAATCTTGGGCTCCACTGTATGCAGACTTAGCTGGTTTAAGAGGCTCCTGGTCAGGTCCTCACGCTTGGACCCCAAGCACTTTTCCCTCTAAGCCATCTCCTCAGCCCTATTCCCCCTATTTTTTATTTTTATTTTATTTTTTTTTTGAGGCTCAGAAAGATTCAAAGCTTAATTTTTCTCAGTTCTTTTGCATTGAAAAAGAAGTTTTTAGTGGATATAGCTTTATTTTACATATGGATGGCTTATTAAAGAACTGTAATTTGGGTTAAGAAATGGAATGCAACCCCCCCAAGTCTAACCCCAGGTCTGGGGTCTGGCACCCAGAGAGGGAGTTCATGAGGAGTGAGTAAGGGCTGCTTGACTTGTGTTCACACAGCTTGCTGCGCCATTGCTCAGCTGACACCTCTGGCTTCACTAGGAGAGGAACAGCAAGGAGGGGTTTTCCAGAAGGGGTTGGGAATTTCCCCTAAGAGCAAACAAGTGTCTTTTCGCTTTTGTTTTGGAATTGAGGAAGCTTACTTTCAAAATCAGTACTATCTCCCACACTGAAAAAATCCCAGATTTGAGTAGCTCCTTTACCCCACCCTGGGCCTTTGGAATCTGGCTATCTCACCAGCTCCACCTCTCTGGAGGAACCCAACACCAGCCTTGCTGTGGTTGCAGGAGTCCATCCCTCCAGGGCCTCAGGAGAAACTGGCCCTGGTTAACAGACTCCTTCTTCCTCCTTTACAGCCCTATTTATTCAGAAACGGCTGAGCAACCTGAAGTACGGCCCCTGGAAGCTGAGGTTCCAACCCCTTGTGCAGGCCACCAGCTCCCACAGACCTGTGTGACAGGAGCTGTAGGCCACACCCCAGGGGGCTATATTGTCAGTCCCTTCCTTATCCACATGGAGGGAATTTGTTATGTGTTGTTTTTACAGTCTGATGCAAAATAAATCAGGGAGAGGAAAGAGGGGGAGCCGGGTTTTGAAGAAGAGTCCCACTTGGGCTGTGGGAGTTAAGTAGTAACTGGAAGCGTACAAGTGCTGAGAAGCTGGAGGATCTTTGCTGCCATGCACCCCAGCTGGAAAAAATGTGCCGGTCAAGATGGGCATCGGTCTATGAACCTGGTCATGGAAGACTGTGAGGCATCTATGTCCACGCCAGGCCCATCGGACTCAGTCTGAAAGAGCACAGGCCACTGATTGGGGGAGACCAGCCAGCCATTGTGGGTGCACAGACACGGTCGCTAGAGAGTCGCCAGACTTTGGGGGAAGTTTTTATTGCCTTATCTGAGTTAGCTCCAATCCTCTTTGAAACCATGTTGACTAGATAGTGTTGACGGGACCTTTGTAGGCATATCTCAGGGAAGGAGGTAACCTGCAGATGGGGACACTGCCAAATAAGAACAGGAGGTGATGGCCCAGGAGAACACGAAATCAGGGCAGGGGGCAGGCGAGAAAACACCGCTGAAGCATCCCCAGGGTGCCAGTCCTGACGTGTAGTTTCCTTCCCATCTTCTCATCGGTTCTCACGTTCAAGGCCATGACAGAGTTAAGGAGAGACAAAGATTTAGAGGGGTCACAATGGAAATAAAAGTATGTGCTGCTGCCGCCCAAGGACAAACAATGCTTGCTCTGAGATCCTGAGAGAACGAGGCAATGCTCTTCCATGAACAAGAGATAAGGCCGCCCACCCACGCACTCACACGATGTGGCTTGAAAGCGACTTCCCGCGTCTGTGTTTGCCTGTGTACCAAAGCAAGCAGCGTGCCCTTTGTGCATCACGGCAGCACCTGAGTGTCTGAAAGAATGGGGATAATGGTCCTTCCCAGATCTTCAGAATGATCTTTTTGTTCATCTGTGTCCTTTTCGCTGTCCCCACCTAGGTATGACTTCATTGAGATTCGGGATGGGGACAGTGATTCAGCTGACCTCCTAGGCAAACACTGTGGGAACATCGCCCCACCCACCATCATCTCCTCTGGCTCCGTGTTATATATCAAGTTCACGTCAGACTATGCCCGGCAGGGGGCAGGTTTCTCCCTACGCTACGAGATCTTCAAAACAGGTCAGTGGGGTCGGGAGTAGAGGTCAGAGATGGGCATCATCGGGAAGGTGGGACAAAGCGGGGAGACCTGGTCTGCGGACAGCATCACGTGGGAGGACGTCAGACATCCGGCTTCACTGTGGTGGCCGGTGAAGAGACGTCTAAGGTGAACCTAGGAAGGTCTGAGGAGAACTTGAAAATGCCTCGTATGAAAAGGCAGGTCAGGTGACTTCCAAATTGAGGGGAGAGGTGAAGCAACCATCCAGAGGGTACTGGAGGGCGGGAGGGGTAAATACAAGAACATCTCTTGAAAGAATTGGATTTTTGTGTTTTTAAAATCAGACTGTTCTTCATGGCTGAACTTGGTTGAACTTTATTCCAACTCCTTCATGGTTTAATACTGTCTTTATTTGGAGTTACATGGTGCTGGAGGACATAATCTTTTCACTGTTTAGGGTTTCTGAAGAACTCACCATGACCCCTAGAATGAGGTCAGTCATTGCTTTTAAATAAAATTATGATTCCAAGACATTCTCCTTGGCCATCCGTTTACCACCCTATACACTGAACTCCTATTTTTTTCCATATGCCAGGGAGTCAAATGGTCTGAAGAGCTAATGAAAGATATTGGAAATCGGGGCAGAAAACATAACACTGCTTGGGGTAGACTGCTGGACCCCATCTGTCTCAAGGCCGTTATGGGCAGTCCTATCTTCTGCGGGTCACTAGGACCGCTCTCACCTGAAGGTGCCACATTAGGTCCACTTCCCATCTCCCAGTGTCATGTCCTTCTGTCTCATGTCAGTTCCCACAATGGCTGAGGAAGGAATGTCCTCCTTTCCTGCCCTCTCCTTACCTCAGCAGCTCTGCCCCCATCTTTGCGCGTTTTTTTTCTTTATGAGTCCAGGTTTTATAACTCCTACGTGGAGCCTGAGTCCAGGTGATGTTGTCACCCTGTTGTTGAGAAACCCAAGTCTGGCACCTGTTCAATTCAGTGCAGAGGGAGCCATTCATCTGTATTTTTTTTTTCTTTTTTTGTTAAATAGTTCTTGGAAAGAAGTGGTGGCTGTTGAAAGTACTTTTTATATCTACCCTGTCTAAATATTTGGTGGACTTGTCTGCCTTTGAAGGAAGAATCAAATGAAGGGGTGTGGTTAGCAGAACTGTATTGTGCCAGAGTGGGGGCCCTACGCTATGGTCTATGATGGCCCATCCGCCGTGCATTTTCATGTTTCTGGCCACAGTAAGGACTCAGGAACTGATCTGTGTGTCCTGGCTGGGGCTGGTGTGAGCCCACTGTATAGCTGGAGTCGTTTCTCTTTGGGTCCCAGTGCTAGATGCAGACCAATGCACCAGCTCCAGTGAGCATTCTCTGCCGAGTGTTCTAGAAAGACGGGATGAGGAGCTTTCCTTGTCCTTGGCTTGTGGGAAAGTCAGGCGGACAAACCCTCCCCACACAGGTGCTACATCAGTATTATTGGTGATATTTAAAGGAAGATTGTACTATGACTAAATGTTATGTGACGACACATGTCACTTGTTACTGTTCTGGAAATGCAATTGAGGAACTCTGTAACCTAACAAAAAAACAGTCCCAAGTGCTGAGCCCATTACTCAGTTCCTCTGCCTCAGCCTCAGAAGGAAATTAGCTCACACAAGACCTTCCAGGGAGCTGGCCAAGGGAGTCAGAACAAGAGTGAGCGAGGTCCTTAAACTCATCTCTGGTCTCATGGCTCTTACCGCAGTGTTTCCCAAAGCACGATGCCACACTCTCCAGAAAGTGACAGAAATGGAGAACATTCACTCCATCCATCACACAAACGTGAGCATTAAGAGATAAACACATGAGGGGAGCATGATTCAGCCTGCTGTTTGGTGGCATGCAGAAGGAGAATTTTAAATAAGGCAGCAAGTCTGTGAAGACCCTTAAACAATTGTAACCGTCAAGAGAAGTAGGTGGCTTGAGCGTGGAGCAGTGGGGCAGCCATTTTCAGGATTAGGATCACCCGTGGAAGAGATGCTCTAGTGACAGCCCAAAACCACAGGGCTGGGCGTGGATAAAAGGAGAGAGCCCAGGAGCGTCCTCGGGGCCATCTGGCCCATCCGCAAGGCTGGCTATTGGTATGAAGGTCAGTCCAGTAAAAATAAAATACAGGAATGCACAAGGGAGCAAAGCATCACAGGTGAGATGCTAAGGACGGTAGACGTTCTTCCAGGTAGGCACCTTGTCTCCTGTCCCAGTTTCCAGAGCTGCAGTCCTGGGAGGAAATACACAGTTTACATCATCCACTGAACATGAAAGAAATGGGTGGACATGCTGAAGAAATCCAAACACACACAGCCATGTTTGCTAGTCCGATTCGTAAAAAGAAAGAGGGAAACTGTAAACACAGATACGCAAACAGCCACACAGAAGGCCCTGGAAGCTGGCTTTCCCCAGGCTCTGCCACGGGGTACACTGAGGGGCACACTCCCGCAGAGTTACACCAAGGGGCACACTCCCGCAGAGTTACACCAAGGGGCACACTCCCACAGAGTTACACTGAGGGGCACACTCCCACAGAGTTACACCGAGGGGCACACTCCTGCAGAGTTACACTGAGGGGCACACTCACACAGAGTTACACTGAGGGGCACACTCCCACAGGGCTGGGGCAATCGGAGCACGCGGCTGGAGTGGAAGGTCTTGGCTGGCCTAAAGGAAGGACAAAATATTGTTGACATCACCAAACTGTCTCACCTGGAAAAGGGTAAAGCAGAAAAAGATTGCAAACCTAAGCAACCCAGAGTCACCAAATCCAGAGCAGACTAGAGAAAGAAAAACTTTAAATGAATATGGGAAGGCAGAATCAGCAGGAAATGTTTGTTTTTCTTCTCTTTCTTTTCTGATGTTCTTTTAGCAGAAATTCAAGACCCACATTTCCCTCCTGTGTCAATTACTTGGTGGTATTTCTGATAGTAAAATTGTAGGGCTTGCTCCCAGGCAGAGGAAACTCTGAGCCCCTAAATAAAGGCCCGATTCCCTCGCCTGTGGTCAAGTCAAGCTTGACTTCAGATAAGGCCATTGTATTTTCGTATCTTCGTATGTATAGGGTCCTCTTCAACTCGCAAGTTATAGATGAGACCGTCCAGAGACATGGAGTTGACATCCTGCATGCCAAAGTCTGAGCACCTGGGGTGGGCATCCTGTGTGCCAAAGTCCTTGAGAAGGGAATTGTTTACTACAGCCCCCCCCAATTTCAGTTTTGTGTTGTTTTGCTGTCTTATGAGACAGGGTCATTCTGTAGCCCAAGTTGTCCTAGAATTCAATATGTAACTCAGGCTTGCCTGGAACTCCTGGTAGTCCCCCTGCCTCAGTCTCCTAGGATTACAGTGGTTGATGACGGGTATAAACCACTTCCAAACCTCTAGCTTGTATGAGTAATCTCAATAGTGAATTGACAGGAATATTTGTCAGCTGGTATTTTGAATTTTTTTGTCCTTTTAATCTGATGCAGAAATGGGTTGTGGATCAGTCAAATTCTAGAAGATGCATTTTTTTTTTGTTCGTTTCCATGATCTCTTTATTCAGTTGTCATTCTGGTGCTTGGACAAATACGTAAGTTTAATAGGTACCAGGTTTTTCTGCTTGCAAAGGATAAAACAATAATGCTTTCTCACCCCCTTCAAAATAAGCCAGAGAATGTACTCGCTTCTTACCATTTATCAGACAAGCACGTTGTTGGTTTCTTTGTTGTTTGCTTGTTTGGCTGTAAGTACTTAAAGCTGAAAAATCCCTTTTGGTTACATGCAAGACCTGGGGATCCTGAAAGTAAATGGTTTAGGATCTCACATTCTCTGGGGCCCATCTTGGGCTTTAAATGTCCATTGTTGAAACACTTGTCCCCCTGGATGAGAAGGATCAAAGATGCTACCGTAATTCCCCACTCCCAGGGTGGTGCAGAGTCCCTTCTGGACTGACAATGGTGCCCACTCTAGGAAGGGACTCTCAAGAGGCCTCAGCTGACTCCCAAGTCCGTTGTGAATAGAGAATTAATTTCCAGCCAGCGCCCTGAGAGGCTCCCTAAGAACCCCGTGAAGAAGCCTGCTTAGCATCCTTAAACTCTAACCTTTTCAAAA